>NC_054829.1:23461343-25961343 GCF_018345385.1 Vulpes lagopus
GTGTGTGTGTGTGTGTGTGACAGAGAGAGAGAGAGAGAGAGAGAGAGAGAGAGAGAGAGAGATGAAGAGGAGGAGTTTTGTTGTGAAAACAGAATGCTTAGGGGAGGGAAGAGGAGAGGCCACACAGAGGTTGGGCAGTGGGATATTTGAGGAACAAGAATGAGAAGAGTGAGTGGGTTCATTTCTGAAGGACATTCTAGCAGCTAAAGCTGTTCAGTGTTTGAATGGCTGCCTGGGGAGGTAAAGAGTGCCCCACTGGAGGTATTCCAGCAGGGACTGGCCAGTCATCTGGCAGGCATGCCATGGAAAGAATTTCTGCATAGGGTCAAGAAACGGAAGATCCTTTCCCACCCCCAAGATTCTGGTGTCCTCTTTGTGATTGCCTGGTCCAGAGGCAAGATTATAGAGATGCCTGTGAATTATTTGCTTTCAGGAAGGGGGGAGCAGGCATGGAGAAGCCTGAAAATCATGATGCAAACTTTCAGGATCCTACTTAGCCACTGAAGAGGGAGTCTCTGGATAGACAGGACAACCTAGGTATTAATGCTGGTTGAGGAGGTTGGCATTTGAGGAAAGGGAGATGGAGCAGTTTCAGGGCAGGTGGGGGCAGGGGTGGGAAGAGCTGAAAGGTCATGCTCAGCTCTGAGAGGTGAGGTTGGGAGAGTTGAAGCTTGGGAACAGGGGAGACCAAAATGTAGGGGTGCAGTTGTGAGACCATCTCTGCTTATCTAATTGGTTCGATGGGGACACTGCTGTATGTTCTAGGACCCAGAGGATCAAATCTCTGGGAAATATTCAGGAGTGGGGACAACACAAGTGCCCCTTCTGACTGTATACCAAAGTCAGTCTGCCATCCATGCAGGCAGCAGGGCTGAAGTCCACAGCCTACAGTGTCCAACTGGTGGCCACAGCAACCCCAAGCGTCGCCACACAACACCCTGAGATCTTGAGCAGAGTTGGGGAGGACTTTACTTTGGTCCTGCCTTCATGCCCCCTATAGGGCTAATGTGGTAATAGCATCACTGGCTCACACTCCCTCCCATATCTATTCATTCATCCATCCATCCATCCATCCATCCATCCATCCATCCATCCTACATATATTTATTGAGTGCCAACTATATTCCAAGTCTCTTCCAGGCACTGGTATACAATGATGAACAAGACACACTTGTTGTGATGAGCACTGGGTGTTATATGTAAGTGATGAATCACTAACCTCTACTCCTGAAACTAATATTACACTTGGTGTTAACTAACTGGAATTTAAATAAAAACTTGAAACAAACAAAAATTGATGAACAAGGCAACAAGATCTCTGCGGTCAGGGGCATCTTGTCACTGCCCCCATGCACTGACTCCTGCCCCTTGAAAAATGATTCTTCTGCCATGTTGGTGTCAGCAGGGCAGGTCACTTGGAGGGGAAGGATATTTGCAGAGAAGGCTGAAGAGGAGCCCAGGCTGGCTGGCTGGAGGAGTCATTGGGGAGCATCTTCACCCCCAGTTCTGTCCATACTTAAACAGTGGGAGTGGAAGGGAAGGGAAGAGAGGTCCTGGGCAATCCAGGCCTTGGCTCTCTCCCAACCCAAACTCAAGCTTGGAAGCTAGCCATGCCATTCCCAGCCTCCTGGAGGCTGAGCACTGTGAGGCTTGACATGGGGAAAAGAAATAAAAAAGAGACCTGCGGGGGTTGACTCCTGACAGACTGGTCAGTGGGTGGTGATGGTGGGGAGGTTGCCCGGTATGGAACTGGGGTAGCATTTGTATACATGGCCCTGTATTGTTGATAAAAAAAAACATCAATAAAATATGTGGTGTTAAATTGGATTTGATGTGATCACACGGGCACCACGGTTGGTAGTAGGGCTGGCAAGGCTGGAATGCACTGACACTGTCATAGTAGCCATTGAAATATTGAAGGTAAGTATTAAAAATACTTCTATTCTAGTAGGTAAATAGCCACTCTCCAGACTCCCTGGGGACCCACCCCTGCTGCTCCAGCTGCTCCTGCTCCTCTCCTGGAATCCCAGGCTCACCTCAGAATTCAGTGTTTAAAAGGGCAATGTCTGTTATCTGCATGGAACCCCCAGGATCCTCCTCCAGCCCATCAGCTAGTGTCCTTTGTGACGGAGCAGGATAGTGCTATGTGGTTGGTAAATGTGCGGATACCACCCCAGGGGTGGTAGCATGTCTGTGTGCTGGGATCTGTGGACCCATGGAGACCAGGAGTAGAAGGTCTAACCTGGGAGCTTTCCTCCTCCGCCGCCCACTCCTCTTCTTCTCCCACCCCTTCTCCATGAAGAGAAGCCACTCAGTTATCCATCACAGTCAGAGCTGACGGCTCCTGAGGATCAGCCAGGCTCCCTGACCTTTCAGCCCCTACAACACTTGGAGACTACAAGCTGCCCAGTCCTGGGGGCAACAGAGAGGGGGTGGGGCCCTGCAGGAAGGGAGTGGTCCCTGAGCAGGTGAATGGGCATGACGTCTGATGCATCCTAAAGACAAGCAGGCCTGGACTAGTGGAAGACACAACTACAAAGTGCTAGTTCCATCTGGGCTGCTGAAGAATCTTCAGCCTAGGCCAGTGTTGTATGTATATGGGTCTGCGTTCCCTGGACACATGCCAATGAGCAACCATTGGTATGCTGGGTGAGGGGCAGGGAGGAGATGAATAGAGCTGTGGCTAATCTTCAGCACATTCTAGAGCATGGGCTGTCTACACTCCACAGGTCAGACACTCTCGCCTTTTCACCGTTGTATCCTGAATGCCTAGCAGGAGCTGGGTACATAGTAGGTGCTCAGTAAATATTGACCAAACAAATGCTTAGATTTTGTGCTCATTTGCTCATTCCACATCTCTTTGCTGTGCACGCTATGGGGCTGGAAGAAGATGAGACAACACTGTCCTCCAGAGGTTCACATCCTAGGAGAGGTTCCTGGGAAACCCCAGAGGAGGAAGAGAGCCCGCCCCAGCTGTAGAGACAAGGGAGCGTCCATATGTGGAGAAGCTGGAGGCATGGATGAGATTTGAGCAGGCAGAGATAGACAAGGGGGGGGGGGCATTCCAAGAAAAGGGAACAGGCCTGGAGCTTTGGAGTGATCATGGGACTGTGAGCATAGAAGACACCACAGAGAGGCAGAGGGACTTAAATCTAGGAGTTGGAACCTGAACTAAGAGATCTGGAGTGAAGTTGATAGGGGAACCATTACAGGTTGTGAGCAAGGGAGTTACATGATTAGAGCTCAATTTCAGAAAGTGGGGCTTTGGTGGGTAGACTAGAAGTGGGGAAGGCCCAAGAGGAGGCATTTGCTGAGGGTGACATACACCAGGGCTTAGGTAGGCATACTGGCTGTGAGCCAGTAAAGGAAGGAAAAGTGTCAGAGCCACTTCACAGACATGAGCATGAGTTGGAAGGGTCTAGGGGGAGAAGGCCCCAGGTGATCCTGAAGGTTGAGACAGGATGGTCAAGGTGATCTCAAAGGAAAGACCATTAGGGCCAATGGAGTGGGGAGATCATGACTTGGGGGTTCAGGGTAACCGGGATCACTCGCCTCTGTCCATTGGTTGGTGATTGATGGTGTCACTCGTAACTAACCACTCTGTAACCTGCCTCAGGCAGGGCAATCTGCACACTGAGCCGCGCAGCACAACCTTCTGACTGCCAAAGCTGGGAGAAAACATCTGCCTGTGAGAATAGAGGTCACAAGTCCTTGAAGAGACCTGAGCCCCCACCTGCTATAATGAAGAAGCCAGTCCTTAGGTCCCAGCAGCCATCTTCTAGCCAGTCTCCTTTCCCAAGAGCATGATTGTCCTTGTCATTCCTGTCCTTGTCACTCCGTGCACGTACTCCAGGCACAATAACCAACTCAGTGTCCTGCAACTGGCCTCATTGCTCCTCTCATCAACCTTCCTCTGGGCATGCTCTCCAGTATGCTGGGAAGGCAGCTCCTCCTGCTGGGGAGAAAAGGAGGGGATGGACAGGGAGCCAGGATACATTGCTCCTGCCTCCTCTGAGATGCTTTGGAGATGAGGAAGAACCTTGGACCTGTGAGCCTGTTGGTGGGGTGGGGGGCCTGGGGTAGCTCAGTTGCTCCTGATGTTGGGTTCTGCTTCTGTCTTCATTCCTTTCTCTGGGAGTGGTGCTGGCCCAGCTCCTCAGACATTCATTGATGCTGACTCCATGCCAGGCATGATGCCAAGAACCAGGAATGCAAAGATGAATGAGATCTATTACCTGACCTTGGGGAGCTCACAGGGAAGAGGACCAATTGCAGACAGTCATGAGGGAGAAGGACAGGGTGCTGCAGAAGGAGGAGAGCACTCACTCAGCGGGTAGGCTGGACGACTTCCCGGAGGAGGCAATGCCAGGTCATACAGGATGAATATGAGTTGCCAGACAGGAAAGCAGGGCCCTAGGGGGGAGTAGGGGTAGGAGGGACTGTGCCAGAGGCAGGGATACCACGTGATTCCTGGGAATTGTGAGTCTCCATTTAGGAGCAATGGGGGCACCAGTCAGTATCATGCCATCACCGCTGGAGCAGTTTAGTCCTCAGGCCATGCTCCCCACAGACCCGCCTCTTCCCCTCTGATCACTTTGCAGGTTGTCATGCTTGGAAGAATCAAGCAAGAACCAATGTCTAGTTTTTCTAGTGATCAGCAGGGTCCTCCAGGTTGGAGACCAAAGGCACGGGGTCAGGTTCAGTCCCCAGGGGTTCAGCCCAAAGCTGTTGGAGAACTCATTTAGGAACATCAGAGACCCCCGGGTTCCTGAGTGAATTGCCTCTGGAAAGAGCTCCCCATCACTCTTTCTTTCTCGTACAACTGCAGCGAGTAGGGTAGAAGGAAGACGTTTCTACCAAGATGACAGCCAGGGGCTCATGCAGAGGGGGGAGCTTTCACGATGTATAATCCTCTCATCCTGACTGAAGAGGCCTGTGTCCTCTTCATGGCCCCCTGCACCACCCTCCCTCCACACAGGCACCTAGTGGTTCCCATGTGCTTCTTCCATTAGCCCTGACAGGTCCAGCCCCCAGGGAAATCTTCCCTCCTCTGTGGGTTTTGTCTCCCAGCTGAACCTTGGAGGGCGGGGAATGGCAATGGTGGAGTGCTCGTACCTACCAGATAGTATAGAGCCCTGACACGATCATTGACATGTGAGTAATAAGTAATAGTGACCAACATTTACTGAGCATTCACGAGGTGCCAGGCCCCTCTCATACAGCCTTTATCTATAGTAACTCTTCCTCATAGCAACCCCACCAGCTCCGCTTTATTAATTACCCCTATTTTCCAGGTAAAGAAACTGAGGCCCAGAGAGGTCATATAAGTTGCCCAAAGCCTTGCAGCTGGTAAGTGCCAGAGCTGGGATTCGAACTCGGGCTGTCTGCTCCTGAGTTTATGCTTTTAACCCAGATTGCTAGACTTTGTATTGTGGACATCCAATAAACGCCCTGCTGATAAGTAACAGTCAAGTGTTCGTTCATTAATTCATCGACTGACTCCTTCATTTAACCCACGTATGGAGCATGTTATGCAGAAGGCCCTGGTGGACACAGAGAATTAGGAATTAGGTCCAGCCTCAGCCTCTCTAGAGCTCACAGTCAGCTGCGTTAGGTGGCTCTGTGGGAGAAAACAGGCAGGCTTCAGGATGCGGAGAACCTTGAGGTGTCTCTGGTCCCTCCCAGACGGATGATTATGGGCAAGTTGCCCAGGATGAAGCAGCTTCTTCCAGAAGCTAATTGTGGATGTCTGAGGACAGTCCAGGCTGGGGACCCCGCCCCAGGTCTCAAGGATGATGTCTACTGGAGGGGGGCAGGGAGGAGGCCTGAGCTATTTCTGGGCTGCTGCCCTGCCAGACAGTATCAGGGTGCCTGCAGGAGGGGACCACACACTACCGAAGGGCTGAGCACAGCCGGCACGGCTCCACACCCACCCTCTGGAGACCAGGGCAGGGGAGCCACCGAAGACCCTAAAAGGGAGCAGGCTCCGAGGCAGACAACATCTGCCAAAGCTCATCTGTGACATATGGGAAAAGAGGCCTCCGGAGGGGCCAAAGGGATGGCTGGTGAAGTGGGATCACACATTAATGGCCCTCCCCCCAATTAAGGCAGCATTAGCACAAAGCTCTGCAGGCAGGGAAGGGGGCAGTGACCTGGAACCCCGAGCAGAGAGCACGGAGAACCAGGTCGTGGGGCCTTCCAGGGAGGAAGCGCTCCCACGTGGGGGGCTTCTTCTGGAGTCCCTGTCCCCAAATGCCCCCTTTTCTGTGTGATCCCTGAAATCCTCACCAGTAATATCTCCTTAAAAATAGCATTGGTCCCCGAAACTCCTTTCAAATTCTGGGATTTTCCTGAGCTACCTTCTTTCTCAGCCTGACAGCTAGCTGCGAATTGGGCCAGCAGCAGTCTGCATAGGGGATGTCATATAGAGTGCAGAGGAGCATGGGGTCCCTTTACACCCTAAGGGGAAGGGGACCCTGCACAAGCAGTGGGAGGGGGGCAGGCCTGGGACCCTTCTCCACAGCGTGGGGGAGGAGGAGTGGCAGGAACCAGGTCTCAATAGGCAGAACTGAGCAGGGGGCTGCCTACACCCACCCAGGAAGTGGCATCTCAGAAAGATCACCACACGGAGGCCTGAGTGCCCAGTGGTTGTGCCGTTGAGTCCCTGGCGCCCAGGGCAGGTCACTGCCGTCCTCGCACACTGAACTCACTCTTAGACTTGACCAGCAATTGGGCACTCTTGGCCTTCAATGGGGCACGCTGTTTGAATGACCCCCAAAGGGACAAGCTGCTCTACTTTGCCACAAACCCCACCCCTCTCTACTACCCCACACAGGGCTACCCCACATTCTTCCTCTGCCTGTTTGGCCCCTGGAGGTCTCTCACTTTGTGACTCCAGAGAGGCTAAGCTTCAGGAGAGCCAAGTTCTAGTCCCAGCTATGGCCTGCCTCCGTAGGTGCTGTGAACAGTGGGGGAGAAAGTAGGAATAGTTCTTAAGAGAAAAAGCAAAGAGGGACACCTGGGTGGCTCAGTGGTTGAGTGCCTGCCTTTGGCTTAGGGCGTGATCCCGGGGTCCTGGGATCCAGTCCCAGATCCCACCCACAGGATGGAGCCTGCTTTTCCCTCTGCCTATGTCTCTGCCTCTCTCTGTGTCTCTCTCATGAATAAATAAAATCTTAAAAAAGAGAGAGAGAAAGCGGTGAGAAATAGGATTCAGAAGGACAGAGGAGGTAAAATGACATGCAGTGGACTTTGATGGATTCCAGGCCTGCAGAGGTCACCAGCAGCAGGGGAAGGGCTGTGCCCGCTTTTACCTAGGCTGCAAGGATGGCTCGTCCAGGTGGTTCCAGGTGGAAAGGGAGCCCGGAGACCGGAGGAGGGACGCCGCCGGGTGGGTGAGCATCGAGAGCATCGAGGTCCCCACCTGAGCGCCTCCCCCAGGCTGAGAAGCCTCTCGCCCCTGCTTGCTGGTTTAATAAACAGAGGAGCAGGGGAGGGGACAGGCGGCTCGCCGGAGAAAGGATTTAATTAGCAACGCTTTCAGGGGAGGAAATTAAATTACAGGAAACAATGGTGCGCTCGAGGAACACGAAACCCCTAATCCGATTCCCCGCCCCGCGCGCCCCGGGGCCGCAGTCAGCTCAGGGGCGTCCCGGGCCCCGCTGCAGTGACTCGGTTCCGCCGCAAGGGGGCGCCGCCGGGCCGCACACCCAGCTCTCAGGCGCGCGGGAGAGGCCCCGGGGGCAAGCCAAGCCTGGGACTGGACCGGCTGCTGCGGGTCTTGCCTCGCCGCGGAGCCACCCAGGGCTTGGGGGGCAAAAGGGCGAGATCTGCGCCCAGGCTCGTGCTGCTAGCAGTGGTCTGATCCGACATTCATCCAGAGACATGGAGTCAGGGAGTGCGAGGACAGGGCAGCCTTGTCCACTACCCGCCCCCCCCCCACCTGGTGCATCAATTCCTGGGAGGTTCTTAGCGCCCACGACCCTGCTTTCTTCCCTGCTGCCCCTCTGCAGGCACCACCTTGGCAGCGTGTCCCTCCACCCCCCTCCTCCCTATCACCTGGCAGTACTTTTATTTGTAACAATAGCAACCATTCTTGAGAGGGTGCTAGATCCAGATGGGTGGTGAGAACCTGGCCTAGGGAAATTTGCTTACTCATGACCACAGCCCATACCTGTACGAGGGGAAAAGCGGACCTCAGGCCCAGGAAGTCCCCCAGAAACACACAGCTGGTAAGTCATGACATTGGCATCACACCCCATTGGCCTCTGAGCTGTTCTCCGGCAGGGGGACACCCATTTTTGATACACAGACCCCGGTGTGAAGCTTCTCTCATGATAGGCACTCGGGAAGGGTTTGTTGAATGGATGGTAGGTGTTTCCTTGTTTGCCAGAGGGGGTGCTGATACCTGAGAGGCTGAAAGGAGACACCTGGCGCCACACTTGGACCAATGTGAGCATCTCGTAGAAGCTGGCACCACTGCTTGAGACCTGACAGTGTGCAAGGATCACCTGGGGATCCAGTGAAAACGCAGACGCGGAATCAGTTGGGCCTAGGATTCTGACAGGGCCCTGGGTGCTGGCGATGCTACCGAACACATTTAGTGTTCCAGAAGTGAGAGGAACAGCTGAGCTGGTCTAGGTCCACGGTCAGCCTTTCACTTTGTACTTACAGGCAGTGAGCCGCACACTGCCCCCCCCTCCAGAACAGAGCCCCTCCTTAGTATGTGCATGCTCATCCCTCCACCCACCAGCCCCAATCCCAACATCAGCCCCGCCACAGGGAGTCAGTGAGCAGTCCCAGCCTTGTCTGCACATGTGCAGTCACCTGAGGAGCTGTAAAAACCCTGAGCGGGTGGGGGCGGGGAGGTCCTACATCTTGGAGACTAGTAGAATCTGTCTGGGGTGTGGCCCGGGCATCTGGATTCTATAAGCTCCCCAGAGGCTGCCACTGTGCAGGAAGAACACTGCAATGGAGGTGCCCGAGGAGGCCAGTAACGGGAGCAAGGGGGGGGGGTGCCAAGGTCACCCGATGCAGGTGTGGAGGGTGGACTGTACAGGAGCCTGGAGGCTGAGTCACCAGCCAGGAGGCTGGGCCAGGTGCGAGGTTAAAGATCCTGGTTAGGGTGGGACTGACAGTCAATGTACTCCAGATTCCTCTCTGGCTCCCCACCCCCCTGGCTGTGCAGCCCTGAACAGGGGTGAGGCTCGCACCGGCTGGGGAGAGTGTGTTTGCCAAGTACTCTGCAGGGTGTGTGCCTAAGGAGGGGCTCCGTTCAGGGTGGATCAGGGTGTGGGTGGCTGCCGGGAGCTGGGCGGGTTTGCTGCTGCTGTTGCCTTTAAATACAAAGTGAAAGGCTGACCTTGAACCAGGGCCAGCCCAGCTGGCCTGTCCTCACTCCTGGAACTACATGTTTCCCCTGCACTAACAATCTTATGATTACTGTTTATCAAGCAGTCGCCACGTGGGGCCACTGTACTAGATACTTCATACATGAGGGCACAGTAATCTTTGAGAGGAGACAGTAACCTAACAAATGAGGAAACGAAGCCCAGAGAGGTTATCTAATTGCTAGGATCACACAGAAACCAACTGGATCCAGACCCAAAGCCATGATATTTCCATCCCACCAGGACGCCTCTACTCATGCTCTTTCCTTTGCCTGAAACACTGGCCCCTTGCTCTGAGCCAATCCAAGCTGCACCATAAGCCAAGCCTGGCTCAAATCTCAGCTCACCTAGAGCTCCTTTTGAGCAAGGCCTTGTGGAGCCCCTGCAGCTCTGGTCTGTAGGCTACACTACCGTGTGCTGGTGCTTTCCCCAGGAGTCCCATCTCCCGGCTCAGCTCTGAGGGCTCCAGGGCCCAGAGCTGTGTCTTTCTGTAGGCGCTGGGCTTTTGTAATGTTTGGTGCTGCTAGGGCCAGGACTAGGGTAAGGCAAGTGAGATGCCTATGGTGCTGAACTTCAGAAGGTGCTCATGCTTGGGGTCATGCAAATGTTCTTGCCGGCCGCAGCTGGCAGATGCAGGTGCTACTGTGGGTGAGCTCAAAAGTCTGGAAATACAGTGACAGATGGTAACGAGACTCATCATGGGGATCATTTCATAATGTATAAAAGTGTTGAATCACTATGATGTACACCTAAAACTAACAGTATATTGTATGTCAATTATATTTCAATTTTTTAAAAAGCCCAGGGGTGCCTGGGTGGCTCAGTCGGGTAAGCACCTGACTCTTGATTTCAGCTTAGATCATGATCTCAGGGTCCTAGGATGGAGCCCCTCTTCAGGCTCTGCACTCAGCTGGGAGTCTGCTTAGGTTCTTTCTCTCCCTCTGCCCTTCCCCAAGCTCACTTGCTCTCTCAAATAAATAAATCAATCTTAAAAAAAAAAAAAAATCTAGGGCACATGGGTGGCTCAATTGGTTAAGCATCTGCCTTCAGCTCAAGTCATGATCTCAGGGTCCTGCTCAGGGGGAAGCCTTCCCTCTCTCCCTCTGCCCCTCCTCCCCACTCATGCATACTCTCTCCCAAATAAATAGCCTTAAAAAAAAAAAAGTTTAAGGTGAGTCACCAAACAGGTTCTGAGAACTCTTAGTATGCCTGGGTGTTGGGGTAAACCTAACTAATACATTGTGCCTGTATCGATACTTCTGTTCTCAACTAGTAGTTTAACATTAAAAACCCTTGCCCTAAATAACAGATGCTAAACCCAAAAGTTATCAAAACGTTAATCTTTAAAATAAAAGTAGGAGTAGGACATATCCCCTTGCCTAGACCTACATGGCCAACTTTGGATGGGTAAGACCTAGTGAGGCCCAAACCACCAAAGGGATGACTAACTGATGGCCACTGCCACCCAGCCTCCCGCAAGAGTATCAGCAGAGACCACGTCTGTTTCATGTACCACCCTACCACTAGGTCAGCACCTGGGACATAAATGTGTTAACGACTTTATGTATCTCTGTTACTGTGAAGTAACAATGACAATGTCTTGGTCGGGTAAGCTTCGGGAGTCATTCAGACTTTTATTTTATTTTATTTTTTTAAATTTTATTTTTTTTTATTTTTTTTTATTTATGATAGTCACAGAGAGAGAGAGAGAGAGAGGCAGAGACACAGGCTGAGGAAGAAGCAGGCTCCATGCACCGGGAGCCTGATGTGGGATTCGATCCCGGGTCTCCAGGATCGCGCCCTGGGCCAAAGGCAGGCGCCAAACCGTTGCGCCACCCAGGGATCCCTCATTCAGACTTTTAGAAGAAGTGGAAATGATCAGGGTTGAGAAGAATACAAATTTGGGGGGAGTTAAGAGGAAGAGGAGTGAAACCAAGCAGTGAAGACCCCAGATTTGAGGATTTTTAAAGGTCCCCAAAGTGGGAATTGCCCTGGGGCTGGCCTGTGCTGTCAATGCGTGCTCACTTCTGACCCTCAGAGACCCAGAGCCCTTTTCTTCTCAATTAAAAAAAAAAACAAGAAGTCAGCGTGGCAGACGCTTACCATGGAGGGGGAGCTCCCACACTGCTTCAGCCTCTGCGGTCTGGTTGGTGGGGCCAGGAAGCCAGTCCTGTCACTGTGGCCCAACCAGCAGTATTAGTAACCTACTAGCTAATGGCTTCACTAACTGATGCTCTGAAAATGCTTCAAGAATGAAAGCAGCCTAGACTGTGAAGCACAGCTTCCAAATAGATCTTGACTAGACAAGGATCAACCTATAGGCTTTTAAAAAAGGGTTTTCTCGGGATACCTGGGTGGCTCAGTAGTTAATCTTCTGCCTTCGGCTCAGGTCATGGGATTGAGTCCCCATTGGGCTCCTCGCATGGGGACCTTCTTCTCCCTCTACGTCTCTCATGAATAAATAAATTTTTTTTTTTAAAGAGGGTTTTCCCCTGCAAGTTATTCTGGCCCTTCTCGGCCTGCCAGAGCGTGAAAACCATCCGTGAAAGCCCACTGTCTAAACCATGCCTTAACTTCGTGGTCAGGGATGTTTGTTTTGGTGGTTCACTGCCTTTCCTGTGTGTTTTAAGTGAATGCTCATTTGCATTTCCTGAGTGGCCCTGTCACAGGCTAGAAGCCCAGAAGCCTTGCTGGAGTGCAGAGGGGAGCCGGGGTTTAAGGAGGCTAGGAGGACGCTAGGCCTCCAGGAACCAGGCTTTCCTCACATTCGTTAAATTTGATTCCAGGCCCGCTGAGGGTGAGACTTTTTTTTTTGAGGGCATCTTGAAGTGTCTTCTCTTGATTTCGGGACAGGTTACAGATTTGTATGAGGGGTGGGTAAAGATGGGTGATTTCAACCCAACTGTCACAGGAGTATTATGGTTTTGTACCATCTACAGGTAGTAGCAGCTCCTGGTCTCCCAGCTTGCTCCTGGAAGCTCGCCAGGCTCTTAGCCCCAAATGGAGGGCAGGCTCCAAGCCAAGTGCTCCCATCTGCCCCAGAGCGATCAAAGGCTATGGGGATGGGGGGGGGGGGCTGCGGAAAAGAGACGCCTACCTGTTACAGAGACTTCCGCCAGTAGTAACGAGCCCTCCTCCAAGCTACTGCTATTCCTGAGATAAAGTGAGTTAGGAAACCTGCAGGCAGCTCTTTTCACTCCCGCTCCAAACACTAATCACTCAAGCTGCCTGGGCGCACGGGGCTGGCCTCGGGATAGGCCTCCAGGTTTCAGATACCCCCCCCCCCTTTCCTAACGGCTTCCGCCCACTTGCTGCGTTAACTTCCTACTCCACAGGCTTTTCTCTTTCTTGCTCATCTTCTCCAGCTGCCGTAATTTGAGGCAGGAGCCATACAGACTGTTCTTCCAAGCAATTCTCTAATGGCTTGCATAACCATCCTTCAGAGAGGGAGGGAGGCAAGCCACGTGCTCTAAGAACCAAGCAGGAATTCTGAGAGGTCCAGGACACCAGGAAACCAGTCAAAGGCTGGGTTGATACCTGCTGTCTTCCCGTTAGTTGGAAATGAGATTTTGGTAGGCGATAGTCTTCGTTATTCCAAGCAAATGACAACCCTCGAGGGGCCGTGGGGTGTGCGTGCAAGGGGGTTGCCTCACTTCGTG
Organism: Vulpes lagopus; assembly: GCF_018345385.1. NCBI lineage: Eukaryota > Metazoa > Chordata > Mammalia > Carnivora > Canidae > Vulpes > Vulpes lagopus. The sequence goes on from NC_054829.1 coordinate 23,474,392, forward strand.
GGGCAGTTTTAAAACACTTTAGAGACATCACTGTTTCTCACCTCACCATAACCTCGGGAGGCCAAGTGGACAGCAAAGCTCACACCCTCCTATGATAGAGGAAACTGAGGTCGGAGAAAGTCTGCTTCCGGCTGCCTCTTTCTCCTGCCCTTCTGCTCACACTGTGTCATCAGACGGACCTCACCTCCACCTCTCTTGTGGTGTGCTTGCTTAGTGGTACCCAGAAAACAGGACCTCATTTACATGGTGTATGACTATTTCCCTTAGAAACAACATGAAGTCAACCTAAAAGGCTCGCAGAAACATCCTCCCTGGTTGGGGGAAAGAGATCTGGACTGACATGCAAGCTCACTGACATGCCCTCCAACATATACAACCCGTTATCCTTCATTTCAGATGAAAGGAGTGGCTGGGGCAGCCCCAGTGGCGCAGTGGTTTAGCGCTGCCTGCAGCCCCGGGTGTGATCCTGGACACCCGGGATCGAGTCCCGCATCGGGCTCCCTGCATGGAGCCTGCTTCTCCCTCTGCCTGTGACTCTGCCTCTCTCTCTCTCTGAATGAATAAAATCTTAAAAAAAAAAAAAAAAAAAGAAAAAAAGAAAGGAGGGGCTGTTTGCAGATGACTGGCTAGGAAGGCCATGACTTAACCCCAAACGATTCTCCTGTGGGGCTCATAATTCTTTGAGAGCAGGCTTTTATATGGCAATTAGCAAATCCATATTTGCTGCAATCAGGCAATCTTAAGAAAGGCAAAACCAATGCGGACCAACAAAATGCTTCCCTTAGAGCCACATACAAGTTAAAAATCCGACTGAATGCTTTAAAATCATTTTACCAGGGGCAGCCCCAGTGGCACAGCAGTTTAGCGCTGCCTGCAGCCTGGGGTGTGATCCTGGAGACCCTGGATCGAGTCCCACATCGGGTTCCCTGCATGGAGCCTGTGTCTGTCTCTGTCTCTGTGTGTCTCTATGAATAAATAAATAAAATTTAAAAATAAAAAATAAATAAAATCATCTTACCAGAGCACTAGGGACCCACTTTGTAGGCACCCCAGGTTGTTTTAAATCTGCTAATTTTATGGCTTACCTGTAACACAGCTAGAGATTTTTCAAATGGTGAGGCCTGGGAAGAACTCTGGGGAGAACCAGTTTGAATCCTTCGTTATTCAGCCAGGAGTGATGTCTACAGAGGCTAAGTGACTTACCCAAAGCCACCCTGTTTGTGAGTTAACAAAGGAGAGGGGACACGGGTCTTTAGACCCTGTCGCACCAGGCTACAACCTGCTGGGATGCCATCCACGAGGTGGATCAAATAGGCATCCTAGGCAGACAAGTATTTCCCCTGGACAGGAATCAGTCCAAGGGGCTGGGGCCACGAGCTCAAATAACCTCACTCACCTTAGTCTCTCAAGGTCCACTTTTTGTGGTCTGCCTCTATGTATGCCACTTCTTATGGGAAGATGGTTCTCAATTTCAGAAGGGGCCTTCTCTAGCCATCTTGACATTTCATCTAAGTGGTCGTACAGCCATACATTTTAAAGTCACTTATAAAATTGTGTAGGACAGAAACAATGCTGTTAAAAATCAGACTCTGGCAACCCTCTAGGCCTTTAAGTGAGGATAAGCTTTTATTTTTCTAGCATCTTAAAAATCTGGGGAGGAAGTGGCTTGACTGGCCTTGGGGAGCAGGGAAGAGCAGAGCATTAGGAATCAACTCTAAGAAGCAGAGTAGAGCGCCTGGGTAGCTCAGTGGTTGAGCATCTGTCTTTGGTTCAGGTCGTGATCCCAGGGCCCTGGGATTGAGTCCCCCATCTGGCTCCCCGTAGGGAGCCTGCTTCTCCCTCTGCCTATGTCTTTGCCTCTGTGTCTCTCATGAATAAATAAAATCTTAAAAGAAAAAAAAAAAAAAAAAAAGCACGGGGCGGGGGGGGGGGGGGGGGAAGCCTAGAGCTGTACTTGCTAACGGCCTCCATGATAGAACTTCATTTAATGTGGCATGAATTTATCTCAGCAGACAACTGTTATTCCCAGACAACTGTGAAAGTGTCAGGTCAGAAGAGAGAAATCATTGGATTGTATCCACCTCTCACCCCTCTCAACCTACCCAATATAAACTTCCAAGATCCTGGGGAACACTGGACTCTTCGTTTGCCTTAAGATTGCCTGCACTTCGAGTTCACACCAGTTCAGTATCTAATCCCCACATTCTCAAGTGGCCTGAGTACATCTGTTTGAAACTTAAACACACTTGAGCCTTGAACATGGATGTTGGGTGCCAACACCCCACACAGTTGACAATCCATGTATAGGTTTGGACTCCCCAAAACCTTAATTCTAAAAGCCTACTGTCGACTGGAAGCCTCACCAGTAACATAAACAGTCAATGAACACCTATATGTTCTATGTATGATAGACTGTATCCTTACAATTATGTAAGCGGGACTAAAGGAGAAAAGTTATGAAAACCATGAGGAAGTGACATGTGTGGCACTGTACTGTCCTTATCAAAAGACTTCCATGGATAAGTGGATCCGTTCAAACCCATGCTATTCAAGGGTCGATTGTACTTAGATTTTTTTTTTTAATTTTAAAAGATTTTATTTATTCACTCATGAAAGATAGAGAGGCAGAGAAACAGGCAGAGGGAGAAGCAGACTCCTGGTGGGGAGCCCAATTCAGAACTCGATCCCAGGACCTGAGGATCAGCCCCGGACGGCAGACGCTCAACCAGTGAGCCACCCAGATGCCCCCTTACTCTAGATTTCACTTAGTATTTTTAGCAGTTACAAAGCAAAAAAGGCCAAATAGTTTTCATGTAAGTGACTTTTATTTTTCTCTGACATTTCACAGTCAATTTCTACAAAACTTCATACTTCCTCAAAAGAATTCACATTTGGTAAATAAATCTCTATCCTAAAGAATTCATAGCAGGAAAAACACTTCAATATATGCACAAGAGTTAACTTTTCTGTTGAAGGAATCATAGTAAAGTCAGACAATACTATAATCAATAAAAAGCCATGAGTGTAATAAATTACAAATATTATTAAACTCCATTCCCATAACTAGTTCCATGAGCAGCTTTTTCTAGATGTGTCTCACCACTGCCAACCAGATCTGCCAAAAGTTCTCTTTAAGGGTTGGTCTAAACTAAGAATTGCTTCTCACTTTCAGAAAACAGTAGCTCTGCCACAGTACTTCATATCAGATCAAATCATGCTCGCTAAGACCATCACTACTTACAGCCTTGTGCAACCAACGGAGATCCTTCTGGTCTACTCCAAGGTTCCTCTATTTGCTGATCTGGCGTCTGGCCCCAAATGTCTGGGAGCTTCAGTGGACCTCTTCTTCCAAGAACTAGCTTCCCTTTTTGGCTTCATCTGCTTACAGCTCCACTAGGGAAAGAACACCCATGCTAACAGCCTAGAGAGACTTCCAGCACTAAGTCACACGATCAGAGAAGAGCCGGGGAGGTGCTGCTTCTCCCTGCCACTCAGCAGTGAGGATCAATGGTAGCTTTCATCATCTTTTACCATAACAGGAAGGGAAATGCAAACCTTAGTCTAGGAAGAAGAGTCCAAGAGGCTTATAGCTCCACAGAGGGTTTTTCCGATAGAATAAATTTGGTTCTCAGCAAGTATGTTCAGATTTTTGACACTCAGTAAGACTCATGACTGGCGCCCAGGCTGTTCTGAATGCACCTGTCTCTGCAGCTTTGCTGCCAAATACTTTCTGCCAAAAAGGAAGCTTCCTAGCATGGTGCACAGAGCAGAGCTGTCGTAGTACCACACAGATTCAGGGGAGGCACAGGGAGTGAGCCAAGAGGAGAATATTCAAAGGAGCTGAGAGTCTGTTTAAAGACACATTTGCTGGGATTTTGAAACTCTTTCAGAAAGCAAATGGCAGGTAATAATTCTGCACTGATCAGGACAGAGCAGAGATTTTACCAAGCTATTTCTAAATTGGTCATATCTAAATCATACATGTCTAATAACAAACTCTGGGCCATCTGAAGCCTTGAAATTTAAAAACTATGTTACAGTTCTAACTACCAGGTGAATGTGATCGTTAGCTTCTGGCCTTGGTAAAATTTCAAGGACATTTTTCTTTGCAGAAAAGATGAAGCTGGTCATATAGAATTTCTTATTAAGGTAATTTGTATGGAGATTTTCAAGAGAATGAAATGTTTAAATGAGATTAAAAAAAAATCTGATATGGTACTACTCAGAAATCCCATTTACCTTTACCATGAAGCTGAAAGAATGGGAATCATCTGGGAATTCCATCACATTCTCCATTTCTAGATGAACTTCAGAGAACCAACACTACACCTCTGGCTTTGCTGCCGACATCCAACGCATGAAGGAAACACGGAAGACTCTGCTCCACAAGTGCTCTGTGTCACTATGACATGTGACAAACAAAAATTTTGGATAGGAAAAGAAAATCAGTATGAAGAATGGTTTCCAATATTCTGGGGACTTCATAACCTCAGGATGATTTTAATTCAAAGTTTATAAAACTCAGTAATCGCTTCTTTTCTCTTTTACAAAAACAAAAGGGGGAAAAAAGGTGGCAGCAGAGAGTTAATTTACATTCTCAGAAACCATGAAGCTATCTTTTGAGATTTTCACACATAAAACAGGTCGCATTGTTTCAAAGGGGGGGGGGGGGGGACGATGACAGGAAGCATAAATTTCCAGAATCCTCCAGCTCCCAACCAAGAGATGCTGGCCATGTCTACTTTCTTCTAAGTCAAAAAAGCAATTCAGCAATTGTAATTCCAGATGGTACTGAATCCATTCCATACTTTAAAAATCTGAAGTATTTTGACTACCAGCTTAAGTGAAGAGAAATCTGGCTTGTGATTTAAGTGTTAAGAGTTCAATGGTGCTACTCTCCTCTCGACTTTCCAGTTTAGGAAGACAAAGTATCACATGATTAAGCGCTTGCACCCTTGGCCCAACCTGTGCCTGAGGCATTTTGGGTTTTGCCCAGGTGGCACGATGCCTTGTGGGATGCAAGCACACCTCGTATTTTCCTCTGTGACTAAGACGTTCAAGGGAAGATCTACAAAGGGATGCTTATGTCACTTATGTCACCTACTCCCTGGCTTGACAGGTATCACTCTGTGTGCTCCTCCCTGTCACCGTACCCTTGCTCACAGTGAGTGGGATGGTGGGAGGCGACAGCCAAAAGAGCCCCACACAACCATCTCTCCTGCTTTGCCCTGTGACCCATCAAAGTGCCTGCAGGCTAAGGAAAGGGGACTTGAGAGTGCTCCGAATCTGAGGTCCTCAGAGGAATGGAGACATATGTAAACTGTGCACAGACCACATGGTTAAGATTGCAGCCAGGTACTGGCTTGTGGCTTCCTAAGTGAACTGCCCAACACTTTAAGTATAGAAGGAAAAGCTTTGGGAAACAGGAGTAATAACAGCCAAAGAGTTAAAAAGAACCACTCAAGTAACACGAAACTATGCCCTCTGGGTTACATGTCTGGGTGGTCAGAGAACGCTTCTAGGTCACCGCCGGTATGACCAGACCCTGATGTTAAGGATGCCTGTAGCTTGGCCCACGCCTGAGGAGCCCTGCTCTTGGTGGCCTCTATAAACAGCTGGGTCTGCTCCTTTAGCTGGTCTAGCTCCACCTGAGTTGCCTGGTTCTGACGAATCAACTCCTTGGTTTTCAGAGTGATCTCCAGCAGACCAGATTTGTGCAGGACCACCAGGGTATTCTGAAAGCGCCTATGCTTGCTCTGCCGCTGCTCGGCGAAGAGGTCGGGGCTGCGGCAGAGGTGCTCGGCAGCCCACAGGGGCGAGCTGTAGTTGGCTGCCAGTGGAGAGAGTGGGGAGCTGCTCTCTAAGCCGTGCAGAGTGCTGTCTGATGCACAGACAGGGCTAGCGGGGGATGCAAAGGTCAGGCTGGGGGCTTTAGCCACGTGGCTGCTGGACACCGGTTGAAGAGTCTGTGGACTTCCACCTGCCACCAGCGAGGGCACACCTTGTAGAGCGGAGTCCTCGGCAAGCTTGGCGCCGGGTGGTGCTGGCGCCGAGGGGCTGGGGGACACGGCACCAGGCTTGGTTGGCTCATTGGAAGACAGGCTTGGCCCAAGTCTCTCAGTACAGACTTTCTTCTGCATCCCACTTTCTCCTCTTTCTTCTGGGCTGAGGGAAAGGCCCCTTTTGCCTGGATGGGGGGCTATTTTCGTATAAGAATTCAGAATGGGCAAGTAGTTCCTGGAATCTGATTTCTTCTCGCCAGTGTGACACGGGCTGACAGGAGACGGCACGGGTGGATGAAGGAACAGGAGCTGTGGCTGTGCTGAGATCACTTCGAAGGAGGGCTGGACAGTCCACGACTGGAGCTGGGATGAGCTGCTGCCCTGCAAATAAAGAAGAGCAGCACACTGCCATTACCTGCCGAGGGGAGAGGCACTTGAAGCCTCTGTCAGGTGCCCATCCCTCACATATGGGGTAGCCCTTCTCAAGAACATGACTGCAGAAGTGGCTTGAAAATCTGACAGAGTCCGGTATCAGCAGTTTGTTGTTTTTCTTTTTCTTTTCTTTTTTTTTTTTTTAAACCTTTCTCAGGAAAAGAAATTGTAGATAGGTGAAGTAATGACAGGGTTAAGGTCACAACTGAGGCAATGAAATATGGACAGTTACGATGTCCTGACCTATTAAAATGTGCTCATCTCAAGACTATAAATGTGTCTTTACAATAAAGCCTGTCTTCATTTAGTTATATCTGTGACCTCTTTGGGTTTTGTTTTGTTTTTTTTCAAGATGTATTTATTTATTTATTTGACAGAGAGAGAATGCACAAGCAGAGGGAGCAGCAGGCAGAGGGAGAGGGAGAAGCAGACTCCTGGTGAGCAGGAAGCCCAATGCGGGGCTTGATCCTAAGACCCTGAGATCATGAGCTTAGCCGAAGGCAGGTGCTTAACTGACTGAGCCGCCCAAGTGTTCCTGAAATGACTTTTGGTTAGAGAGTTACATATTGCTGGGGCCCCTGTTGTGTGAGATAGTTTATGTGGGCACACTCATTTCATCTCCCTAACACCCATGTGGAATTATACCATTTCCTTTCGTAAATAAAGATATTGAGGTTCAGAAAGTGGAAATAACTTGCATTAAGTCTCCAAGCTACTAAGTGGTGAAGTTAGGATTCGACCCTTGGTCTGAGCCTAAAACCATCCCAACCACTCGCTACACTGCTTTCATTATGTTACCCCTCAAATATACACTTTTTTCTAAAAGTATTGATTCAGATGGAAATCTAACAAAGAAGGGCATAGTTACTTATCCCTAATATTTATTTTTTTTTAAGTATTTTTTTTAATTTATTTATTCAGAGAGAGAGAGAGAGAGAGACTGAGAGGCAGAGACACAGGCAGAGGGAGAAGCGGGCTCCATTCAGGGAATCCGACGCGGGACTTGATCCTGGGTCTCCAGGATCAGGCCCTGGGCTGCAGGCGGCGCTAAACCGCTGTGCCACCGGGGGTGCCCTATCCCTAATATTTAAAAGCCAGTCCAGTTAAAACCTAGATCCAAAGATATGCATGTAGATGATGCTAGGAAGGGAGAATCCAACAGAGGTTCTAATCTCCAGTGGGGTCATTTAAGAAAGCTATGGACTTGCTTCCCACATCTGCATACCATGCTGCATACACTTCAGCTTCTTGGACGCCTGGCTAGGAACTTTAGCCCAAATTCAACTATAGTTTATCTGTACAAAGGCTAGGATGACCCGGAGAGCCCATTCTGAAGCCCAGATGGTGTTCAAACACACCCGGGCATATGCATAAGCAAGTAGTGCCAGGCCCAGCAACCACACTTCCTTGTCAGAGATCCAAAATTAAGGGTCTTTTGAAGCAGAGATCAGTCTAGCCTACTCTGTCAGGAGTAAAACTTCAGTTTTCAGCAAAACTATCCCCCTAGTCACTTATGCCATAAGTGACAAGACTGACAAGGCAAACAGATCCAAAAACTCACTCACTGCGCTCCCAAGATGATTTCGGTGCACCGTTCTCAATGCAGCCGTGTGCCCACTGCCCTCATAGATACTTAGCTTATTTGTTCTGATTATTAGGTTTGACAACGTATTATATCTCAGGGAACACAGGTCAAGAATTTCGGCTTAGATAGGATCTCAGAATCATTTCACATAAAGCCTCCACATTAAAGATGAGCAAACTGAAGTTCATAGTCGGGTAATTATGTGCAAGATCACATAGTCCAGCAGCAGAGGGAATCAGACCCTCCAAAGAAAAACACCTAAAAGCAAGCAGCAATAATCAAGACATTACACAATAGGCAGGGATTTTTTTTTTAAAAGCATACAATTATTTTAATTTTGGAACGTGCTGGATTCTAACATGTCTGAAAACACAAAACTCCTAGACTGCTCAGCTAGGTCAGCCTTCCCCGCCAGCTCCCAAGAGAGCCTGGAGCCCGGCAGCCCTCCCAAAGGATCCTAAGGAATGCTGCTTTGCTGGAAAAGCCTCCTCACTGCTCAACCCTCAGCCCTCAGGAGCTGCCAGCCTCGCCTACAACAAAGAAGGCACATAAACAGACAACAGAAGAGAGCAAGAAGACAGAAGGAGAGGAAGGCGGGGAGAAAAAGAAACCCCAGAAGCAAGGAGCAAGCATGGGGGGGAGGGGGGACCTGGACAATCTACTAAGGGCTCCATCTCAGGTCTTTATCTCCTCTCTTCGTTTCAATAAGGACAACTATGCTTCCAGCTGAGATGTGACCTGCCAAGTAAAAATCTTCAAGTTATTTCCTCAAAGTCACTAGGTTGCCTTGTTGAAAATCAGTTTGTGTTCCTCTGTAATAACAAGGTAAACAGTTCAGACCTTAGGGTTTCCTGTCAGGCTCTCGCCATGTTCTTCTTCTACCTAAGGTGGGAAAGTCAACAACACAAAACCACATTTTCCAGCTTCACTAGCTGCAAGCAGCCTCATCAGTGGACCCATGCGAGAACTGATAGGCTTTAGAGCAAAGAAGGGTGAGGTTACATGTTCTTTAGGCAAGTTCACATGATTGAATTCTCTACTTCCACACAATGGGCTGAGCTTACATTTTCATTTCTATGTCTTCTTCTCTTTCATATCCAGACAATAATCATGTAATATGCATAGTTGTGTAATAAAGCCTGAAACAGGGTACTTTTCAATTCCAAAACAATGTCATATGGATTCTACTGGGATAACTGTACCTAAACCAAAGAGCTGCTTTCTCACTAATGACATGGCTTTGAGAGAACATGGAAATTGTCTCTACTTCTCAGACAAATTAATACATCCTGCATTTCTCAATTCAAGGGCAACTCAAGTTAAAAAGAGATTCTTTTATTTCTATCCTCAGTTCTGCCATATGGTGGAATGCAACATTGAAAGTTACGACATTCCTGCTCCTGACTAGAGAATTCTGAGGTCCCTTTGGACGAACCAGGAACACAGAAATAGAGGAGTCCTACTGTCTGGAAAATGGGAACATGGGTCATGATTATTGTAGTCCTTTTGAAAACACTGTCAGTAGCTGAAAGGAAACATCATCTCCCCAGGACAGGAGGAGGCATCAGTGTGGTTCCAGTGGTCTGCTTCTAAAATCTCTCCTTGACGGAGAGGGAGAGGCACTGTACAGGAAGCTCAGACACTTTAATGTGCAGACACATTAGGAGACAGTAGCCCTCCTCACCTGTTTGACCAGCACATTCTTCATTACAACCATCGGGGACAGTGCTGGGAAGGCCGTGCCTGCAGTCTTGGAGTTTTGCCTTGGCCTGTCTTCTCGGCTCCAGCCTAAGGCGCTCAGCATGTCCTCGGACTCCATCTGCTCTGCTGAGCTCAGACACTCTGAGCTCCCATCTGGTGAGCAGAAGAATGGTCAGTTCGCATAGGATCTAGGCTAGGGGCTCCTAAGCAGATCTAAGGAGTTAACAGACTTCTCGGGATGGAATGGAATGGAACATTTGTGATAGGTGGTTTTTGTGAACTTTTCTGAATGGGTCTTTAGCTTTCATTGTATTCTCAACCAAATACACAATAACCCCTCCTACCCCAAAAAATTATGAAGCACTGCCCTAGGACAGCAGACTTCCCTTCTATCTCTATTACAGACAAAAACTTGCATCAGTTAGGTTTCTGTAAAAGTCATCATCACCAGTCTACAGGAGAAACGATTGAAAGCTTCAAAGTTAGATCATTACTTTCAAGAATCTGTCGTTGAAAGGGGAGGGGACTGTGTGTGTGCTGTGGGGCAGGATGAAGACCTGTAGAGGGGCTGGGCACCACAAGATAGCATAATAAAAACAAAACAAAACCAACCTGTAAACCTCAAAACATGCATCCATGATGAAATTTAAAGAGCTCCATCCTAAATTTGTTAATTGTACAATTCTGGGTAAGATCATCAAAGCTGAAATTTAAAATGTGTCTCTATTACCCCCACCTCCACCCAATACCTCCAACACAGGAGGTGCTGATATCCTAAATGCATGCTGAGCATGCCTCCTGGGGATCCTGCCCCATGAGAGATAGAAAGATAATCTCTGAGGTAAAGAAAATGAGATTTCCGGGGATCCCTGGGTGGCGCAGCGGTTTGGCGCCTGCCTTTGGCCCAGGGCGCGATCCTGGAGACCTGGGATCGAATCCCACATCGGGCTCCCTGCATGGAGCCTGCTTCTCCCTCTGCCTGTGTCTCTGCCTCTCTCTCTCTCTCTGTGTGTGACTATCATAAATAAATAAATAAATAAATAAATAAATAAATAAATAAATAAAAATTAAAAAAAAAAATGAGATTTCCCTGATGTGAAATCCATACAAAAAGGACTTAATTAGCTACCTGCCAGAGTAAACCAAAAGACTGCTCTAACCCTGCTAGAGAGGAGTCTGGGAATACACTAAATACTCATCAAAAAGCTCAGAGTAATTTGGCTCAGGCAGGACAGAAATGTGACCATAATTTAAATGAGTCTATCAACACTTGCATTTAATCAGAATCTCTGGTGATGCTTTTCAGAATTTATATATGTTGGGGGTCCTCCCTTCAGTCTACTGAACCAATTGTCTGGTGCCCAGGCAGGTGGATTTTCACAAAGCACAAGTATTCCAAATGTGCACCTCTGGTGAACAGAGCTAGAAACAAAGGACCTCAGAAGCAAAATGCATACCTAGTGCATGGATCTTGATTTCTAAATGCCATTCTGCCCAAAAAGAAAAACAGGGGTCCTTGGAGAAACAGCTAGTCCAATGCAAGTCTTTGCCAGTGAAAAGTACATGATGAGCCTGGACTCTTATTGCCCCAGAAAGCAAGGAAGTGCTCAAATACAAATGGGGTCAAGTAGAAAAGTCACAGGAACTATCTAGAAAGAGCTCCCACTGGCCAAGTTTGGGACAGTTTGACTATCAAAAGAATTAATGATATAGCACTGACAAAGTGAATTACAAAAGAATTCCACAATTCCATAGTGTACTCAATAAAGGAGAAGGAAAAAGGAGAAAGATGTAACATCAAGAGTGTAGTATTCTGGCAAAATGAAAATGCTTATCCTGATCTAATAATGGGGAAACTACCAGAAAAATTCAAAGAGTGAGACATTCTACAAAACAACATGCCTAATTCATTCAAAAATGTCACTGTCATTAAAACAGAAAACAGAAGGAAGAAGGGAAGGAAGAAAAGGCAAGGAAAGATAAGGGCATTGTTCTAGATCAAATCAGACTGAAAAAGACAACTGAATGAAATGCACAATCTTCAGCTGGATCCTGGACCCAAACAAATTTTTTTTTTTTAATTTTTATTTATGATAGTCACAGAGAGAGAGAGAGAGAGGCAGAGACACAGGCAGAGGGAGAAGCAGGCTCCATGCACCGGGAGCCTGACGTGGGATTCGATCCCGGGTCTCCAGGATCGCGCCCTGGGCCAAAGGCAGGCGCTAAACCGCTGTGCCACCCAGGGATCCCGGACCCAAACAAATTGACAAAAAAACAAACAGCTAATAAAAGACATTACTGAGACAGTGGGGAAAATCTGAATACGGACTGTGGCTAATTAATAACTATATTGATGTGAAAATTCTTGGTGACACTGATGTAATCATACAGAAAACATTCTTTTAGGAGATTTGTACTGACGTATATATGTTTATATATATATAAGAAATAGAAACAGGTGAAATAGAAATAGAAACCTCAGAAACAGGTGTGTATGTGTATTGAGAGAGAAAGCAATATGGCAAAATGGTATCACTCAGTCAATCTGAAAGACACCCATGATATTCATTCCCTTTTGTATAGATTTGAAATTTTTCAAAATATAAAGTTGGGAAAATAATTCAAATGGGAAAAACCACCCTGGTTTTACGAATCCCATCACACTCCAAGGTAACAGGCACTGATGAACTCACTCGCTGGCACCTGGCCCAGGAGCGGCCAGAGACATTCACTGGGGCCACTTTCTGGGGCATAATGATTATTTTTAATCCCACTTTATGTTTGAACAACACAATGCTTCTTAAAGAACTTCTACATAGAGAATAAGGCAACTATCAGAAAAACTATCCAGACTTTGGGACATACTACAAAACAAGTGGCCTGGCAAAGCTGAGGTTGTTGGAAGGAATACTGAAATGTCGACAGACTGGAAATAATCGGTGGTAGTGTTACGGATAATGTTTAGTTTCTTCTTTGCATGTTCCTAAATTCCTAAGCTTCTACAATGAGCATACAATTACCATCATGATATGAAAAACATGAAAAACAAACATGATATAAGAGAAAAAAGGAGAGACATTAGGCCTACAATGGTTCCCAAACCAGTCTGATCACAGAAATCTCCAGAGACACTTGTAAAAAGCAAAACCTGCCTTTCAAGCCCTCCCCCAGACCTTTGCCATCACAACCTCTCAGAGAGGAGTCTGGTGATCACTAATTTTTTTTTTCATTCTCCCTCAGAGAATGAACCTTGCCCACACCTTGATCTCAGACTTATAGCTTCCAGAACTGTGAGATGATAAATTTGCTGTTTGAGCCACCCAGTTTGTGATACTGTTATGGCAGTCCTAACAAACTCATACACCACCTTAACCAATAAAAGTCTAGCTAGAATAACCATGGCAATATTCTTACCACTCAGATAATAGGAACTACATATGTATCCATGTGCTTACCCAAACTTCTGCCATAATGTTGGCCCAGTCCCTGATGAGTTTGTGCCAAAGGTCAGTATATACAGAATGCCATAGCAAGGGAATCTTGTGGCTGCCCTACAGAACACCAAAAGGTGTGATAGTCATACCAAATGTAGGTTTATTTTAGTCCTCACACAGAATATTTTCACTCCAGCGCAGCAACTGTGAGCATCTCAGCCAAAGTGTATTCGCCATCATTGAGTACTTCCGATCAATTATTGAGTGAATAAATGAATAAATGAGGTGGATTTGGCTGACATTAACCTAAATTTCATCAGAGCTTTCCACTAAGAACTGGGTTATCGTGTCCCCGTTCCAGAAAGGTAGAGGCCTCTGGAATCACACATCCCTGGGTTCAAATCCCAGCTCTACTGGCCAGTTGCATGATCTTGGAAATTATATAATCTTTCTTTTTTAATAACATTTTTAAAATTAATTAATTAATTAATTAATTTATTTATTTATTTGAGAGAGAGAGTGTGTGTGTGTGTGTGCGTGTGAGTGAGGAGGGAAAAGAGCAGAGGAAGGGGGACAAGCAGACTCTGCACCAAGCAGAGCTTGAAGCAGGGCTTGACTCCAGGCTCCATCCCATGACCCTGAGATCATGACCTGAGCCGAAATCAAGAGCTGGATGCTTACCCGACTGAGCCACCCAGGCGCTCCAGAAATTATGTAATCATTCTGTGCCTCAATTTCCTCATCTCTAAAATGGGGAACATAATAGTACTTTCTTACAGGATAGTTGTTATGATAATTTTATGTGAACTATGTAGCTTACTATGTAGCTTGAAGTGCTGCAGTTGGTTCTTACCAGCTCACAAGGACTGATAGTATACATCTTTTCTAATTCCCCAAATCTTCCCATCCCCATATTTGGTCACATTGTAGCCTGAAATTAATTGGTCCTGGTGAGAGTATATGCACCATGGAAACTGGCAAACATTATCCATCCATTATCCATTGGTTATGCAGAATTTATATGGTAAATTCTATACAAATGTCCACAACATTATTATTACTCAGCAGGTCCTCCAACTCCCTTGTGAGTTTGCGAAGGCATTCTGCTAATTAAATGATAACACTGATGATATTCCTTTGGCAATTGATGACCTCAGGGGAATCAGTACATACCTGGGTGGTGGTGATCGTTATTTTTAACAAGAACCTCAGATGAAACTTATGATGAGTCAAGCTTGGGAAACAATGCTGAGAGAGAAGAAAAACCCAAAGGGCTAATAAATTGGCCCTCCTTCCCTGGACTGTCCTTATTCTAATCCTTCGATTTGCTGGTGCTCTGTTTCTCTCTGAGCAACAATCTATTTATAATTTGGCTTCTCATGCAGGATGCCTACAGGGAGAAAACACACCAATCTAGGGATAAGAGAACTCTAATTTTCCTAACAGCTGCATTTCTCACTATAAATTAATAAATCAACAAGATGGATTGATTAGTCTCTGTGAAGCTGGATAACATAAATCTTCCTCTAGGAGGGGGCTCTACTCTCAGGATGCTGACCCAGCCAGAATTCCCTGCCATCATCTCTCTGCATCCTCTCAGCCAAAGACATTGACACTAGAGCCATCTCTAAGCCAGTACCCTCAAACCTGGAAATAAAAGTGCCCAGCACAGTGAAAATTGAAAGATTCACTGTGTAGGCAGCTAGCCCTTTCAGATAAGGTTTAAAACAAACTAGCAAGGGAAACTGAAAACTGTTCTACTTTCTTGTCTCTAATAGATTTTCAAGTTTGGAACTGCACTAGGGGTCCCACAGTCCAAATACAAAATGCAGATATGCAGGGATGCGTTGTGGAGGGAAATGTTTTTAAACATCAAAATTACTTTTTTTTTTTTTTTAGCAAAAAAAAAATATGCTACTTTGTTTCATTTGCTACAGGGTGACAGCATGCAGTAGTACTTTTTTTTCCAGCCATGTAGCTATTCCTATGAAAAAGGAGCTAAGACAATAGGATTACCAGTACTTAAAGATTTTTTTTCCAGTAACCACTTGCAACAGTTGGAAACAGAAGATTGAAAGTTGAGAGAGTCTGAGTTGAAAAAAGATGTCAGATCAATTCCTTCAGAACCAACCCCAGGTGACTGATGGGAAGCCCACCATATGGCACCAGAATTACCATTTTAAGAGATCAGATATTTATCCTGTACATGAGAGCTTCCCACGTTTATCACACAAATGAATTTTAGGGAGGACGTTTTTCAGGCAAATCATTCATTGCAACATGGAAGGAATAAGGTATTTTTAACCTGAAAATCCGGAGTCCTTGTCTGATTCGGCGGCTGCCATGCCGAGCTGACGAGCCACCTTCTTCATCTCTGTGCCTTTGCCCAGTTTGGCTGAGAGTCTTCGAGGGCTCTCTCTGGATGGGTTTTTCCTCTCCATGTTTTACAGGGCTGGAAGTGGATGCATCAGGCCTCCTTTCCTCTGGATTGCCCTGGGAACAACAACAATTACGTAAGAAGACAGTGCCTGGAGAGCTGACACAGGTGATCCAGGCGGTGAAGAGGGTGAGGGCAGAGAACACTGGCCTCGCCCACTTCCTCGTATTTTCTCAGAGACCTCGGCTTACACGAGCTTCCACTTTGCTACACAGCAGAATGGTTTCTACCCAAAAGGAGGTTCACTGTCCTCTCCTGCCCTCAAATTCCATTACAAATTCAGGGCATACAAACCACACTCAGTGGAAGCATTGTAAAGTGCTAACAAAGGCACACTTGATTAGGCTTTTTGGAAGGGGTAACTCACCCCATGCCCCAAGGGAGGGAGGAGTGGTGATGCCCATCTCCGACGAGGCTTGCCTTCCCAGTATGCACTGGCAGACTCTGGACTTAGTGCCAACTCCCACAGTACAGTTGCTCAAATTAACCTTTCACTTCTTTAGATGAAGTACTGAACAAAGTAAACACAACTCATATATGCATGTTCCATTTTGGCTTAAAAAGAACTTTCCTGCATAAATAAGATCGTGTATAATAGTGCTTTGATTCTATACAAGTCCACACACAATATTACTCTGTTAATGTCCTCCTCGGTTGCTATTCCATTTTACAGAGGAGGAAGTTGAGGCTCATATAAGTGACAGCCATTTAAAAATATTTATCAAGGGGCACCTGGGTGACCCAGTCAATTAAGCTTCTGCCCTCGGCTCAGGTCATGATTCTGGCTGGAGTCCCAGGATCAAGCCCTACATTGAGCCTCCCATCAGGCTCCCTGCTCAGCAGGGAGTTTGCTTCTCCCTCTCTCTCTGCCCCTTCCTCTCCTTCCCCACTCATGTGTGCTCTCTCTCTTACTCCTCTCTCAAATAAATACTCTTAAAAAAAAAGAGAAATATTTATCAACTGCCCACTATGAAGCAGGCATTGTGCTAGGACCAATACAAAATGCACAGAAGAGACATGGTCACTACCTTGCTGGAGCTTTTGATCTAGAGAGCCAGAAAGACATTAATCCAGTAATCACACAATTACTTAATCACTATTTTTGATAATAGCTATGAAGGGAAGGGGCTAACAGTCGGAGATGGTGAGGGAGGGCTGGGCAAGGGAAGACTTTCCTGAGGAAATGCCATGTAGCTGGATCGGAAGTTAGCTGGGGGGGATGGGTGGGACGTGGCCACGTAAAGGCCCTAAAGGAACAAGAGTTTGAAACATTCAAAGAGTTGGGAGACCAGGGAGTCCAGAGCACAGTGCAGTGCAGGGGGGCGGGGGGGCGGGGGTAGAAGGCCATGCACTTGTGCCTAGAGAGATTGATGGGGGTCAAACAGGCAGTGCCTCATAACCCATGATCGATCAGCATTTTATTTTATTTTTAAAGATTTTATTTATTCATGAGAGACACAGAGAGAAAGGCAGAGACACAGGCAGAAGGAGAAGCAGGCTCCATGCAGGGAGCCCGATGTGGGATTCGATCCTGGGTCTCCAGGCTCACACCCTGGGCCGAAGGCGTCACTAACCCTCTGAGCCACCGGGGTTGCCCTCGATCAGCATTTTAAAAGCATTTTGGATGCTGGACTGAGATTAAAGTGAAGGGAGGTAAGAGAGGCACTGAGATCACTCAGATACTACCACAGTAGCCAGGGTGAATTAAAGTTGTAGCAGTGGAGATGGAGAGAAGCAAACAGACTGGAGATCTATTCAGAAAGAAGACTTGATGGGAATTGGTCATTGCATGTTGGGAAGTAGATGGTGGTACCATTTCCTAAGCTAGGCAGCCCAAGAATTGCACAGAGGGACTGGGTGGGGTGGCTAGGCTGGTCCAGTCTTGGCCACGTAGAGAGAAGTGGCCGTGGGTCATCTGAGTGGAGATGCTGGGGAGACTGTCACATGTACAAGTGGGGAGCCCAGAGAAGCTAAAGAAGCCTAGACTTGCCCCAGTGACACACCTCGTCCATAGCAGATCCAGAATTTGGCTAGCAGTGAAAAGAATGAGACAAATGAACCCTTCAAAGGGCTGGCAGAGGCTGAGAACATTCTACATATTTTAACAAGGACATCTGAGTCCTGTGGAATGGCAGTGGTTAGGATGGCATAAGACCACAAAGGCTATTGCAGGGATAAAGAGGACAGGAAAAATGGCAAGGACAATGAAAACTGGGTAGAATTCATATGTTGAAATCCTAACCCCTAGAGAGGATGGCATTAGGAGGTGGGGCCTTTGGGAGGTGCTTGAATCGTGATGGTGGAGCCCTTGTGAATTCGATTAGTGCACTATAAACCAGACTCCAGAGAAATCCCTTGCCCCTTCCACCACAAGAGGACTGTGAACATTCTGGGACCCAGAAGATGACTGTGCTCAGCCCCTGATCTTGGACTTCCAGCCTCCAGAACTGTGAGAAATACATTTTTGTTGTTTATAAGCTACGCAGTCTGTGCTGTTTTGTTACAGCACCATGAATGCACAAAGATATTAGGTATAAACAATGCCTGGTGATGTTTTAATTCACAGTCCACTTGCAGCTCCATCCATTCGTCTTTCTGAGTGGAGCGAAACACGAGCTCCCTGCCAAAGGGCACTGTATCTGGAATACCCTGAAATGCCACGTCTGAACATTTCCCTAGCGGAGGATCTAGTGAAGAACATCAACTACTCCAGAAGCAGAGGAGCAATTTAAGATAAAATTAAAGACAAGGATGTTTACGAGCAACCATCTTGCTCCTACTTTTCATACAGTAGAAGTGGACTAAAGGGAACTCTTCTTTTTTTTTTTTTAAGATTTTATTTATTCATGAAAGACACAGAGAGAGGCAGAGACACAGGCAGAGGGAGAAGCTGGCAGGGAGCCTGATGTGGGACTCAATCCCAGGACCCCGGAATCACGATCTGAGATCACGCCCTGAGACGAAGGCAAACACTCAACTGCTGGACCACCCAGGTGTCCCTAGAGGGAACTCATCTGAATGAGACTGAATTTTAAACACAACTCCAGGGGCACCAGGGTGGCTCAGTCAGTTAAGCATCTGCCTTCATCTCAGGTCACGACCCCAGGGTCCTGGGATTGAGCCCTACCTCGGGCTCCCTGCTGAGTGGGGAGCCTGCTTCTTCCTCTCCCTCTGCTTGCTACTTCTCCTGCTTGTGTGTTCGCTCTGTCAAATAAATAAAATCTTAAAAAAAAAAAAAAAAAACACACAACTCCAAGTAAAAACTATTTTGGACCATAACTTATTCAAGGGGACTGGCTTCCCCGCTTCAGTCAGTCAAACCACACACTCTTACACAGGTCACAAGTTAAGTACCATGTGCACAAAAGATACACAATGGCACTGTCCCATCTTGCATAACACAACAGAAAGGTGATATCTCTAGTGGGTAGCTATGATGTTTGACAGCATGAATAATCCAGTTGAAAAGGTAGACCTGGGAGGCCCAGTGGTTGAGCATCTGCCTTTGGCTCAGTCATGATCTTGGGTCCTGGGATTGAGTCCCGTACTGGGCTCCTCGTGGGGAGCCTGCTTCTCCCTCTGCCTATGTCTCTGCCTCTCTCTGTGTCTTTCATGAATAAATAAAATCTTTAAAAAAAAAAAAAAAAGTAGACCAAAATGTAGAACTGCATCTCTAATTAAATCAGGATCCTTTTGTATGGAACCCAACAAATGTGCATAGTTTCATTTTCCTGAAGTAATACCATGGAAAGTAAACCCGACGCTTCTTCAAAATGGAAGGAGATGTAGCTTGTGGATGGGCAATGAGACTTATTCAAGTCTGACCCTGCTGTTGATTTTGATCAGGAAGGGTAGCTCATGTTAGTTGCAACTAATTGAGCACTTGGCAGAGTTCCACATTACCTTACTAGATATGAATTATTTAACAAGTATTTTCGATAAAGCGCCCCAGTTTGGTCTATAATCATTTTGAAAAGACAACGAAAAAGCTCTTGCTACTGTTACTAAAGTATGGTCAACGGAACTACAGAAGATATGTAGGAATTTTCTGGCTCATTGAGAATGTGCAGGACAATACTAATTGTGGAATCAAAACACAAACATTGGCCAATAGGTTAAAAGGAGAACAGATGCAAAAATGTTAAGCCCCAGAAAATTGGTGGCAGCTGGAAATAAAGAATGCATAATCCACTTTAGAACAGCACACAGGGGAGACTGGGTGGTTCAGTTGTTTAAAAATCTGCCTTTGGCTCAGGTCATGATCCTGGGGTCTTGGGATCGAGTCCCATGTTGGGCTCCCTGCTCAGCAGGGAATCTGCTTCTTCCTCTCCATCTGCTCCTCCCCCAGCTCACACTCTCTCTCTCTCTCAAATAAATAAAATCTTTAAAAAAAAAAAAAAAGGCAAACTACTTTGGATGTGAAAGTGACTAAAAACATGGAAGCCTCTGTCCTAAGTAGAGTTCTTTTTAAGCCTTGGGAAGGTTTCCATGGGATGGGTAATGAAGGGCTACATCATTCTACCTTGACCTGTCCTCTCTGAGAGGAGAGGCACTGCCTTCCTGGGTGTGGCGCTGGGGACGTCAATGAGCCAGTGAACAACAGATCCACTCATGCACAGCACCACGTGAGGCCCATGACATGAGACAAGCACGCAGCGGGGGAACTTACTACCACCGCTCTCAAATCCAAGGCCGTGCAACCAGCAGTCTGAAAACCTTAAGGTTTTTTTCCTCTTCAATATTATTTTACATTGAACTTAGATGCTCATAAGCTGACTAGCAGTTGGAAATGGGTTACTGAGCCCATTTCACCCACCATGCCATCTCCTGTGTCCTGGCACAGACTGGAAACCACTAACGCACCCTGCTTTACAAACATCTGAGGTCCTCACGTGCCTGACTTTCCACTGAAAGGACTCCAGCTTAAGTTCCTTTAGACTGTCACAATCGACCCTAAAGGGGCCTCTTCTAAATGCATCGTAACACATTGTCCAAAATGTTCCCAGAGGGAATGGTACACATGAAACTCATAATATAAAGTGAATCGAGGGTGGCCTGGGTGGCTCAGCGGTTTAGCACCACCTTCGGTCCAGGGCCTGACCCTGGAGACCCAGGATCGAGTCCCACATCGGGCTCCCTGCATGGAGCCTGCTTCTCCCTCTGCCTGTGTCTCTCACGAATAAATAAATAAAATCTTAAAAAAAAAAAAAAGTGAATCGATAAATACAGAAGTTTATATAAATAAGTATAACATAAAATTCTAACAAGTGCTCCATAGCACTTGGATCTTCTCTTTTTACACTCCTTACATCAGGGTCTAGTTATTTGTCTCCTCAACCTCAAGAGTTGTCTTTTTTTTTTTTTTTCCATCTTTGCAACCTCAACCCTGCACAATTAATATGTGAGGTCCTCAACAGAATAATACATTCCAACAAATCTTCTGTCCTGCTGAGTCTCGCTGACAGCCGAGCAGCTTAGCTGTCACCGAAATACCTGAACAGCTTGAAGGTCAAGACTGCATTTCCAAACACCAGGATCACCTCAAGATCTAACTTCCAGGTCTGGTCTCCTGTGAGAAATAGGTATCTCATCTACCCCTTATTCTAAGGTGAAACCTCAGGGGTAAATCCACCAACTGAATTAAAGGTTGTCTAATCCACAATCTTTATGGAGATTTAGGCTCCTGATAAAAGGGAGACCCAAGGTTTACAAGGAAAGGATCTGAAATGCTGCTCTCAGATCTTTCCTTTTATAGACACTTGGCAACTTTCCCAAGAGCTCAAGTTCCCTTTAAAATGCATCACGTGGATAACATGCGTGCATGGACAGAGGTGTGAGGTGAAAGCCCAAGCAAAGGCTTAATTACAAAAAAAGCACAAGGCCATAAAAATTAAGACTTTACCACCCAGAAAATCATGAGTAATCCCAGCTAGAATTATAAATACATTACTGGCTTTTCCCTGAAGTTATTTTCTCCTGGTGTCCATGTGGGAGATACCACTCGGGGGAAATATCTGTGTGTGTTAACAGAGGGAGGACCCCGTCCCCCAACCTAAATCTCAAATATTCATCCTCCCCTTTCACATCCACTTCCATTCTCCAACTTGGCTGCAAATTTATGTCAAAGATCCCAAACCCCGATTCCACACGATGTCCTGTTTGGAGGACCAGATATGGCTCCCTCCATTCTCCTCTTTCAAAGAGGAGATAAGATCAGAGAAATTCTCCAAATCCCCAGCTTCCCAGAAGGGTTCACAGTAACAGTGCCCACCTCCCCATTCGCACCAGCCCACGCTGCATCTGTGCCAGACGGTAGGAGCACCCTCCAGGCATCCACCAGCCTGCCAGCTCAGCAGGGCAGAACTGGGCAGACCCTAGGGCTGTGCTGTGACTGGCATACCACCAGGCTCCCGGGGCAAACGCCCAGGCAACGTGCATTGCCAGGACTTGGGCAATAACAGGGAGCCCGGCTGCGGCCTGTGCCCTGAGCCCGGCTCAGAACTACCCGAAACCCCCGCACTAAGCACTAACTCCTTACTTGGCGCTGCGCACCTTCTCCCCCCACCTCCCCACGCGCTGGCACCATACCTGGCAAGCTGGCCACAGGGAGAAATAGCCAGCCAAGTGGGTGACAGCAGGTCTCTGCAAAAGGCAGCACCCCTGCGTCCCGGGCCGAGGAAGGGGCCCTCCGTGCACCCCCACCCTGGAGGCGCGGGGCCCTCCCCGCGCTGCCAGCCCCGCGCCCGCTCACCTGCCCGTTCCCCGCGCCTCTGCTCAGAGCCCCTGGAGGCCCGCGGGCTCTGCGCCGCCCGCACGCCCGGCAGACCCAGCCCAGGGCCCGGCCGCCCGGCCGCCCCGGCCGCGTACCCCACTCGCTCCGCACCCTCAGCCCCCAGGCCCGCCGTCTCCCTCCCACGCAGCCGCGCCCCTCGCAGCCACAGCAACCAACTAAAAGGGGGACCGACGCACCGCCCCCTGCTCCCACCTTTTGGCCCTCCGTCCCCCCAAAGTCTGGCCCTCTCTTCTGCCTACGTCGCCTCCCTCCTCTCCGCTACTCCTGCGCCTTGCCCCACGCTCCCGGCGCGAACCCTCCACCCCGGGGCCCAGCCCTCCCACTCTCACCTAGGGCCGAGGTCGCCTCTCCACGACCGGCCCCGCGGGTCAGGCGGCGCATGCGCGAGCCCGGCCCCGCAGCTCCATGACAACCCCGCCGGCGCCGGGTCTCGAGCTACTCCCCACCCCCCCACCCCCACCCGCGCGCCTCCCGCCCATTTCTCCTCCCTCCGCCTCCGCGGCGGCGCTCTCCGGCCACGTGACTCGGCTCGGAGGACCCGGCACCATGGAGACCGCCGACGGTTCTCCTAGAAGGGCCCCGCCCCCACCGGAAGGCGAGGCGGGGACGCCTCTCGGGGAGGCGCGGGCGTCCCTAAGAGGCCTACACTCTCTCCGCGGAAGGCGGGCGTCTCTATGGTTGGTTCCGCGGGCTCGCCGCCATTTTGTACAGGGTTAGGGTTAGGGTTAGAGTTAGAGACCCCTCCCCACCCGCCCCCTCCCCCAGCGCAGAGCCGAGCGGGCACGGCTCCGAGGCGGGGTTTGGAGGAGCCACGGGGGGCCGGGCGTGGAGCGGACCCGAGCGGACGGAGGTGGCCGAGGGAGAGTGGCTCTCGGTCTGTACGCAGGGACACCCGCGGGCCGGCGGTGCGGACGGGCCTGCCGACGGGCACGTGGGGCGGCGGCGGCGGCGGCGGGCGGGCGGGCGGGCGTTCCCAGCCGCCTGGAGACGGGGGCGCGCGAGGCAGGGACGCGGTCGGTGCTGCTGTCGGTGGCTCCGCGTCGTTCGACGCACGCTTGCTTGCTTCGCCCCCCGCGACCGCCGAGCTGGCGGGCTGTAGGTGGGTACAGCCCCTCCCGCCAGCCCTTGGACACGGGTCACAGCGAGCACGCGGGTTCAGACGCTCAAGGAAAAGGGGCTGGGATCGCCTCTCGCGTCGGAGCAGGGAGGGCTCCTCATTAGACGGTCCTAAGGTGCATGCACAGGGACCGACAGGTGGAGGCGACTTCTGGAGCTGCCCTGCCTGGTCGCCGCTTAATCACTAGCGATGGTTTGTTTATCTTTTAAAGATTTTATTTAGGGCAGCCCGGGTGGCTCAGAGGTTTAGCGCCCGCCTTCGGCCCAGGGCGTGATCCTGGAGACCCGGGATCGAGCCCCGCGTCGGGCTCCCTGCGTGGAGCCTGCTTCTCCCTCCGCCCGTGTCTCTGCCTCTCTGTCTCTCATGAATTAAAAAAATCTTTTAAAAATAGATAAAATCTTTTAAAAATAATAATAAAATTTAAAAAATAAAAATAAAAGATTAACAAATAAAATTTTTTTTAAAAAAAGATTTTATTTATGAGAGACACACACAGAGGCAGAGGGAGAAGCAGGCTCCATGCGGGGAGCCCGACCTGGGACTCCAGGATCCGGCCCTGGGCTGAAGGCGGCGCTAAACCGCTGAGCCACCCGGGCTGGCTTACTAAGGGGTGTTTAAAATACAAAATTTCAGGGAATCCCTGGGTGGCTCAGTGGTTAGGCCCTACCTTCAGCCCAGGACATGTCCCTGGAGTGCCGGGATCGAGTCCCGTGTCGGGTCCCCCGCATGGAGCCTGCTTCTCCCTCTGCCTGTGTCTCTGCCTCTCTGTGTGTCTCTCATGAATAAATGAATGAAATCTTTAAAAAAAAAAAATTACAAAATTTCAGAGATGACTGGGTAGCTGAGTCGGTTAAGCCTCTGCCTTCAGTTTAGGCCATGATCCCAGGGTCATGAGACGGAGTCCAGCCCCTGACCCCTGCTAAGCGGGGAACCTGCTTCTCCCTCTCCTTTAGCCAATCCCAACCACCCCCACCCCCACCCCCGCTGGTGCTTGCTCAGGCTCTAGCTCTCAAAAAAAAAAAATGTATATATATATTTATTAAATATATATATATTTAAAAGAAATCTAAAATTTCCAGCGCCTTATTTGCACCAGCCTCATTTCAAACCCTCAATGGCCACGTGTAGCTAAACGGCTACCTTATTGGGCCTCACAGATGATAGCAGCACATTGCCAATATCACAGAGTTGTGTTCCACCACTGGATCGGGATCGGGATCACGGGACGGGGAGGAATCGCCCCGTGTTGGTAATCCAAGCCTTTTTAAGTGCTGCTAGGTCATGGTTAATCACGTTAGTCCTCTAGACACAGATAATGCTAATGCATTACTCCACATCAATGTTTTTATTAGCCTAAGCCCCACCAACAAATAATAATTGAATGCCTACAGCATGTAAGGCTTTTGTTGAGGGGATGGAGGGAGTGAAAACAATAGTTAACAATTATCAAGCAATTAAGATCCAGGCAGCTTTAACATGCATTCTCTCACGATGCTTCTGCAAATTTATGAGGTTGGTGCTCCTGTCATTTGTAGTTGACAGATATGAGAGCAGTGAGGTTTATGCTACTGATGACACAAACTACTAAGTCGGAGATCTGAACCATTAACCATATTGCTTCTTTTTATGGGGGGGGGGGGGATGGAATAAAACATTCTTTGTCTTCAGACACCTTAGAATCTGATATGGGAAAGACATGCTCTAATAAACTATGTGAGAATGTTGTTAAGTGTCAGAGGATTCTGACCATAAGCTAATTAATAAAATCAAGGAAGAAAAAAAGAGCCTTCAGTTTGTTTTTTTGTTATCGGAGAAGGAAGAGAGCAGAAGGTAAAGCTTTAAGGACAGATAAAAGTTGGATTTACGATAATGGAAGTAGATGAGGGCATAATGCATACCAGGCAGCAGGGAATCAATGAAATAAGGCAAAGCGTGAGGATTATTTTAGTCCCCCAAAGGTGCAAGTAAACCAGACTTACCTTATTTTACCTGTTTTATGAGCAGACATTCATGCTGCAGTAATAACTTGAACTTTAAGGACAAGTTTGCTAATGGAACCAAAATCAGACCAATTTAATTTGACAGGTGTGATTTTTGATGAGTATGGATTTATATAACTAATGATATAAAATAAGCATTCCGGGGCAGCCCTGGTGGTGCAGCAGTTTAGCACCGCCTGCAGCCCGGGATGTGATCCTGGAGACCCAGATGGAGTCCTGCATTGGGCTCCCTGCGTGGAGCCTTCTTCTCCCTCTGCCTGTGTTTCTGCCGCTCTCTCTTTCTCTGTGTCTCTATAAATAAATAAATAAAATCTTTAAAAAAAAATAAGCAATTCATAAAAACAGGTAATTTTTTTTAAATGAATAATATTTTTATATAGCTAAACCAATGTAAAAAATTTTCTTCCTGGCTTTGTTCATTTGCCAGGGTTTGTAATCAGCATCTTTGTTGATGGTTTCCTTGGTGCCATGACTTCTTTCATCTATACTGTCATGCTTACATTTAGGCTAAGGTTCCTATGAGGAGAGTGGGTATCAGAGCACAGTGTCTCCTTGCTGAAGAGTCCTTTCCAGTTGGAGTTCTCCGTACCCCTTGTGGTTCAAGACTCGTTTTGCCACCACCACTGCCAGCAGGGGGAGACCTGCTCCCTTAAATGCTACACTCAAGGTTTTGCAAATTGGCTTCTTTTCCTTTCTCTGGCCCTGGAGTGCTGCAGCATGGAGTCAGAAGCTGCACTTCCACCCAGCCTACTTTATTAAGCTGTTGACTCCCTTGTCCATATGAAGATTTGCATTTCAGTCCTGCACAATGATGCCAGGAAGAGTCAACCTTGTGTTGAGTTTCATTTGAAGATATTTTCAAGTATACAATATGGTCTATAATTTAAAACACTTGTAATTAATTGTCTAATACTTATTTTAATATGTAAAGATGAATTTAAAGTTAAAATTAGCTTAGAACTATTTTAAAGTAATTGAAATAGTGAATAGAGTGAAAGTATTCAAAAGATGAAGTTTCAAATCCCTGCTTCTATCAATATCATTTTATAAAATAAGGGCATTTTGGCCAGCCCAGGTGGCTCAGTGTTTTTTTGTTTTGTTTTGTTTTGTTTTTGTTTTTGTTTTTTTGTCTGTGCACAGAAATGATACATTTATTGAAAGAGGCTCAGTGGTTTAGCGCCGCCTTGAGCCCAGGGCATGATCCTGGAAACCCAGATCAAGTCCCACATCAGGCTTCTGCATGGAGCCTGCTTCTCTGCCTGTGTCTCTGCCTCTCTCTCTCTCTCTCTCTCTCTCTCTGTGTGTGTGTCTCATGAATAAATAAATCTTAAAAAAAAAAAAAAAAAAAAAAAAACAAAGAAGGGCATTTTAACATCTTTCCCCCACATATACCCAGGAAGGAAGATAGGCCATAATCTCATGATTTAAAAATGAAATAATTTCTACTTCATGAAAAATTCATTGCATGGTTCTTATTTTTCCAGTTTTGTTGAGGACCAGTGAAAACATCACCTCAAGGCATCAGTTCTTGGACCAGCACCTGAGAACCATCTTGTATTTTCCCAAACCTTAGTCTGGCCATATGTCAAGTAGCTATCCTCTAGACTGAATCTAGCATTAGACTCACAATGTTTTAAGAGGATTTGCTGGGATGATAGGTATGTATGTACTCTGGAGTCCCAGAGCCGTGAGTTGGTGAGAGAAGAGGACAGGGGCCCTAGCCTGTGCATGGGCAGAGGGTTCTACAGGTCCCAGGCTGGCAGGGGCAGAGGTGGGTGACAGTGGGATTCATGCTTCTTTTTTTCTTAGCAGACTAGGCCCCCATCAGCCAGCTTGGTTTGGGGCTCATATTCTTAGGGGCTATCTGGAAAAGCAGGGAAGACAATAACATTTAAGTCACAATCAGGACATTAATATACAGGCACAGGTTTGATTTCAGGGGCAATGGAAGCCCCACCACCAAATAGCTCTCTGTCTTCTTGCCTGTACCTGAAATTCCTTTAAGTGAAATTGCTTGACTTTCAAATACTCTAGAACCTAAGACAAATTTTTTCATGACCACTAACAGAGTGCTTACTATTTGTTAGTCGCTGTCTTAAATATCTTGCCCAGATTTACTAATTTAGTCCTCACAGAGTCCCAGGGGATGGTTGAGGTATCATTAGTCTCATT
Source organism: Vulpes lagopus (assembly GCF_018345385.1). Classification (NCBI taxonomy): domain Eukaryota; kingdom Metazoa; phylum Chordata; class Mammalia; order Carnivora; family Canidae; genus Vulpes; species Vulpes lagopus. The sequence continues at coordinate 23,502,065 of NC_054829.1, forward strand.
TTACAGAGTAAACTAACATAAAAACACCATGTTATTTGCCAGGGTCCCTGGTAGTAAGTAGTGAAACCAGACTTTGAATTCCATAGGCCATGCTTTTAGCCATCCTGCTAGACTGCTTCCATGTTCAAGTGGAAGTGGTACCACCACACCGTTTCCTACTGTGCTGAAGGGGAGGCCAGTGGGGAGCCAGAAGGCACTAGGTACAAGCACTTGTGTGGGAAAGGATGCCAGGAAAGGAGACCGGACACCACAAAGGTAAACTTTGCAGAAAACCCCTCCATCTGGTTGGTTGTCTACTCCACCCATGATAGAGATATTTTGTGTGGGGTGGGGATGGGAGGTAGTGCTGATTTCAAGCCACTTACCTTTCCAAACGATGCGACAGCTGCCTTTTACCTGTTAGATCTACCTTGAATCTTATCAGTGGAAATATTTTTTAAGTGTCCTCTCCCCCCACTGAATATGAAGTTTTTGACATATACTCATAACGTCTCCTTCACTCAATGGCCCAGAAAGCTGTTCAATTTCCCCTTTGGGTGGAACCATTTGATTCTACCATTTGACAGGTTCTCCGGGGCCACATCTCCTATCTTGCCTTATGGGCTGCCCTCCCTTCTGTAAATAGCCTTGGATCCCAGCTATGTTCCCCAGCATGGGCACCCCCAGCAGAAAGCCAGAGGGGGCTGGGGCTCTTCAGTGGAACCTGATATTTCAGTAATAGGAAGCTGGCTACAAAGCCCAAGATCAGGAGTAGCCTCTATACAAGACACTGATTATTCCTCAGATGAAACACTTGCTGTCTCTGGCGACTCCATCTAGACTGGTTCGTGTTGCAACTTCTTGGGTACCTATCTGTCTTCCCCACTGGAATCCAAGCACCTTCAGGGCAGGGATTACATCGAATGTTTTTCTTTCACAAAGCAAAAAACATCACATAGTAAATATTCAACCAAGGTGTCATCAAGGGGACCCCTGCTTCCTGGAAATTTAACTGTGCACTCACACATCAGTGTCGAGGCTCTAGAAAAGGAGAACTGCACCAGCCATGTGAGTTGAGTCACTTATGTGGCCACTGGTGCAAGAACAGACTGGAGAGCTTTTCTTTTGTCAGTTCCCAGACTCACCCTCTGCTCTGTCCCACCTCCAAGCCTCTTGCACACAACTATATGTATCACTGGGGCTTGTTGAAAGGTGGAGCGAAGGTCGCCGCTGACAGGTTTTGCTCCACACTTAGTAATTCTGGCAAAGAATCTGTTGTTACTACTAAACCCCCACCCCACCCCAGTCATTGGAGGTCTCTCCTGTTCTGGGCGTTTGCTCAACATTGCTCTTGAATCCTCCTCCCTGACATTTGATTGGGCTCTATTGGAATAGCTGGCTTTGTTTGGAATTCCATGAAGAAACTCATAAAACCCAACAGTCAGTGGAGATGACCGATGTAGTGGCTTTATTTTGCAGTCAGAGATAAGCCCAGAACTTCACACACCAGCACTCCTCTTTCCAGCACCAGATAGGCAGAGCTGGTGCTTTTGACAGGCTTTGCTCCACACGGTTGGCCAGCTGGGCAACATCAAAACATGTTGGATAAATGGGCACCAGATGTTGGGTTGAAGCCTTACCCAACTGTTCATCAAAACTACCTGGTTGATTTTATCTCAATTCAGAATCTGCTGTGCTCTCTCTTCAACTGATGGCCTGATTCCAGAGTCCAAAATCTCAAAATTCAGTCTCAAATAGGAGACCGAAAAGCAAGCAATTTCTGAAGAAGTTTCAAATATATTTGTAGGAATAGGGAGTGGGCAAGTATTCTTTTTTTTTTTTTTTTTCTAATCCGGGAGATGGTCCTTTTAAAACTCCACATGAGGAAGATGAGTACTCTTAGCCTTCTAAATTTGAAGTGGCATTTAAATTTGATTTCCATTTGTCTTAATGTTAGAGAAGCTTTGAGACGTTCCTTATTCATCCTCCAGCGCTTTGTCGGGTTTTCAGCGTATTTCAAAGACAATGCTGTCAATACCTACAGTGGAGTGAAGTCTTTAAGAGGCAACTCATTTGCCTAAAAGGTCTGGGAAGTCCCGTCCAGACAAAGAAATTAGTAAGAGCATTTTCTTCAGGTATAAAAAGGTGCAGTTTATTCACTCAGAACTTTGGTTTCTTTGAGATGTTGAGTGTCCCTTTTAAGATGTAAAAAGATGCTTTTATCTGATAAAATCTCATCCCAGCTGGAGTCACGGGACGCGCTGTTCTGGAGCCCTTCTGGGATTGACAGCCGTCTGTATGCAGAACTACAGTGCTTTTGGTCTCCTGCTTTCTGGACAGGGATAACAGGATAAGCCACAGGATTTACCCACAGGGTAAATTCAAGAAAATTCACCAGAATGTCTTGTGCTAATAGTTTCACAAAATTCTCCCTCCAGCACTTTCTGACAGGGCATGGGGATTTTCTTGTGTCATCACACTTCAGGAGTGACTGTGTCATCCAGATGCAGGTGTTCTTGGCTGTTCTTTACCTGTTGTCTTCTCATGTCACATATAGCCAAGAAAGCAGATGACAGGTTCATCTCTATTACACAGGGAATTACCAAGTGGTTGCCTAGCAACTCGGCACCATCTACACGGTCTCTGTTGTGGAATGTAGAGTGGTTGGCTTTCAAGAATGACTCTATTTGCATATTTCTTTTGGGCCTCTAGAAAAACCCGTATGTTTTCCTAGATGTAAGGCTATTAGAATGGCCTTTTTGTATTGCTTTACCCTGGTATTCATTTTATAGTAGTAGCCCATTATCGTAAAAAAATGACAGTTATCTGATCAAATCATGAATACAGCAATTGCTTCAATTAAATTCAATTCAGGAAGCATCTTCTGGGTATTAGATACCATACTAGATACTGTAAAGAGTTATAAGGAAGAACAAGTATGGCCCCTGTCTCAGGGAACTTCTGTGTGTCGTAGATGTGTATAAATCATTTGTTTACACGTGTGAAACAGACAGCTGTGATGTGTGTGGAAAATGAAGGTATTTTTATTTGGAAGAGTTCCTTTGTGTTTGATCAAAGGATTTTTCACTTTTACTTAGATCCCTTCCTTTATAGCTTATAGCCACGATCAGTTCAAAAAGCTGCAGTCAGTTCAAAATCACTTTTAAGACATCCTCTTATTGGAATCTCAGCAATTAGCAGCTCTTACACAGCTCATGTTGGAGTCTGACACTGCCAGCGTTATCGGGTGGGGTGATGCTGCCCTGCGTCTATACTGCAGGCTTCCTGCATAATTGCTGCCAAGGTGTTTACAGCCTCCCCACCTCTATTCTGCACATTCCAGTTGAAACGAAGCCCCTGGCCTTTCTTTGTCTACTTTGCAGCAGTGCCATCACCTCCTTCCCCTTAAGGAGGGACTTCAGAATGTTCCAGATCTTGAGCTAGGGAATTTTCCAATCACCTGAGCGAAGTTCTTTCCCCATGGGGAGACAGTTGCTAGACAGAAACTGGGGTTTGACTAGCCCCTGTCTCTGGAGCTGATTCATTTGGTGAACTGGTTTCCCATTTTCCTCAGGAGGGGTCCAAGGGCATGGTGTGAAGTACCTGCTCCTGACAGCCTTGGCTCACAATCCTGTGCATGCTCATTACCTACCCTTCTGAGTGGACTGTATCTGGAATCCACAAAGAAAGAGGAAGCTTTTGAGGACAATTGTAGCAAGGCACCAGAGTTTGGCTCCAGCACATTCTATTAGCGCACTTCAGTTGCTCTGCTCACCCTCCCTGATCCCAGTGCAGGACCTGCATCTTGCTCATTGTCTCCACCATCACGTTGCCTTGGATCCTTTGCCGTTCTCAATAAATCGTTCAGACTTCTTGGGTTCACATGGAGCTCCTGACCTTTGCTTCCAGACCCCATGTTGGGCAGATGAAAAAGGCCAGAGGGGAGAGGAGGACTGGACAAAGCAGACACAGCATCGATGTTTGCCTCATGCTTCTTTATTCCATCCTCACGCCTTCTTCCTAGAACCTCCTGCCCTTTCCACAGATGAAGCTCCAGAAGTGCCCATCACACTACTGAGGACTAACATATTCTCCTCCCAAGGCAGCTTTTCACTTAAGATCGAGCCAGCCAACATTGACTATGAGCTATGTGTCTCCTAAGGGTCAGGGATACAGTAAAGAATAACACAGTTTCTACCCCTGAGCTGGTCACAGATGGGTTCTGTTAGGTGATATGATGAGGACTGGGAACACAAAAGAGCAGTGAATTCAGGTAGCGGGCGGGAGTTCAGGAAAAGATGTGCAGAGAGCCAGTAAACTAGACCTGGGAGGCTGGCAGATAAGGGAGGTCTCTCTATCTGCCTTTGGGAATGGGCCAAGAGCAGAGCGTCTGTTCCCTTCAATGTTAGGAAATCCTTTATGGCTCTGATCTAAATCCTTTCCTTTGCAGTTTACTTTGTATTCCCTCTCATTCCGATGTCAGGTGAAATAGCAAAAATCTTTGCCTAATAACCTAATTACTCAGAAGCCTCTAGCACATCATATCTGGTGCTGTACCCTAACATAGGAAAAAACTCCTCCCACCCCAAAACCCTGCAGCTAGACTTCTCCAGCCACTACCCTAGAAAGAGTTTCTGAGTGGTGTCCCCCTACTAGGGCTCTGCCTGGAAGGTGGAGGGAGACCAGGCAATCAGCTACTGGGGACTCTGCCCCAGATAACCGCACTTGAAAGAGTCTATACTAGAAGCATGTTTCGTGGCATCTTTACTAAAGACAGATTTTTAAAAATGTTTTATTTATTTATTTATTTGTGAGAGAGAGAGAGAGGCAGAGACACAGGCAGAGGGAGAAGCAGGCTCCATGCAGGGAGACCGACATGGGACTCAATCCTGGGTCTCCAGGATCACACCCCAGGCTGCAGGTGGTACTAAACCGCTGTGCCACCAGAGCTGCCCTAAAGACAGAATTTTTGAAGTGACTCAGACAAATAAAGTCCAGTGTTTCACAGCATCCTGCTCCCAGATGTCACCAGCCTAGGGGCTGTCGTATTGACATCCAGACCTAAATTGTATTAGTTCTGAGCCTTTTTGAAGGCCTATAGGACTTTCTTCTGGTTCCCTCCTCTGCTAACTCCTCCTCAGTGATTTGAGCATGCCCCTGAGGGATCTGGTTCATAGCAGATCCACAATGCTCTCCAGTTACAACCTCCCCATTGGTGGTCTACCTCTCACATCCCCTTAAAAAGAGGTACCTCATCAGCATATGTGTCCTCTATGAGAACAGTATTCTTATAATGGTCACTCCTTGGGGTGTGCCTGGGTGGCTCAGTTGGTTAAGCAGCCAACTCTTAATTTTGGCTCAGGTCATAATCTTAGGGTGGTGAGATAGAGCCTCTCATAGGACTCTTCACTCAGTGGGAGTTGGAGCCTACTTGAGATTCTCTGTCTCCCTCTGCCCCTCCCTCTGCTTGTGTGCTCTTTCTCTCTAAAATAAATAAATAATAAATAAATCTTTTTAAAAAAAAGTATTGGTCACTCTGTTCTGCTGGGCACCACATTCTTTCCTGGGGCAGATTGGCTGTACTTTGTTACCTATGTCCCAGAGCAAAACTGTTTATACCTTCAGTTGCTCGAAGTCTTACAAGTCTTATTCCTCTCTCACCCAAGTTCACCCCTCACTGGGACTGAAAATGAGTCTCTCAGGCCAAGATGGGGGCTGAGGATATGATAGTTCTTCCCTTTCTTTTTCTCTACAGGGAGCTCTTCACCCAAACAAAGCAATTCCCACAAAACAAAACAGAACTCGAAACCTTCCTACTTCAATAAAAAATAACAAAAGCGTGTCAATTGATTGCAAACAGATACTAATACTTGGGTTGTGGGCTGTTGGTGGTATTCTGTGAACTCCATCCCATAATTCATAAAACTCAGGAGTATTGGCTTCTTATATGACTTGAAAATGAGATCAAGACTACTCACCCACTTCTTAAAGGCACCTCTTACTTCCCTAAGGGATACAACGCATGAAAAGCTCCTATCTCACGGGCAATCTGTGAGAATGCCATTTTAAGAGAAATTAGCAATGGTTGCAGTTCAAAGTTAACATCATTTTGTCAGATGGGGTTCTTGCTGTATAAGAATTTTCTCTGTAGACTCGAGAAACATCCATACCATCACCCTCCACTTCCATTTGCCCCCAGAATGAATGCAAAACTGTAGTGGACCCTTGAACAACACGGGTTTGGACTGTGTGAATCCATTTACATATTTACTTCGTTTTTTTTTTTTTTTTAAGATTTTATTTTCTAAAGTAATTTCTAAACCCAACATGGGGCTCAAACTTACAACCCAGAGATCCAAAGTCCCATGTTCTATGGACTAAGCCAGCCAGTGCCCCTGCTTGAGTCCATTTATGCAGAGATTTCTTTTGATAAATACAGTACAGTACTGTAAATGTATTTTCTCTTCCTTATAATTCTCCTAGTAACATTTCTTTTCTCTAGCTTACTTTATTGTAAGAATACAGTATACAATACATACAATATATAAAATATGTGTGAATCAACAGCTCATGTTATTGGTAAAGCTCCCAGTGAATAGTAATGCTATTCCTAGTTACATTTTGAGGGAGTCAAAAGTTATACTCAGATCTTTGTCCAGGAGTCAGCACCCCTAACCCCCTCATCATTCAAGGGTCAAATGTATGTAGATCCAGATAATGTAAAAAACAGAAATAGAAATGGGATAAATAAAATCTTTAAAAAAGTAAAGTATCTGTTATTCTCTACAGGGAAAGCTGGAAGAAATCACAGCAGCTCAGGCACATCACTGTGGCTTTCCTAGGGTGATGGAGTTTTGCCTGGGAGCGGTTCTGTGCCCACACATCATGCCACCCTGTGTCTCCAGCACAAATATGAGGCCTGGGACTGACAGGCCCATCCTGATGTACTACCTTGTCTTAAGTTACAGTGGAGGGATGCCTGGGTAGCTCAGTTGGTTAAGTGTCTGCCTTCGGTCCAGGTCATGGTCCCAGGGTCCTAAGATCAAGCCTCACATTAGGATCCCTGCCCAGCAGGGTGTCTCTTCTCCCTCTCCCTCATATATATATATATCTCAAATAAATAAAGTATTTTTTTAAGTTACAGTGAAAAATTCAGTCTAATGAGGCCAGTCCTAGACCCAGAGAGAATGGGAATGATGGTGGCTAGATGAATGTGCATGTGCTCACTGACATCTAGCCTCAGTCAAATCCCCCTTTCCACTGGAAGCTGGTTCCTCTGAACCACTGCTAATCTCAGAAATCATTGCTGTGTTTTCCCCCAACAATATCATTCTTCCTACCGAGAGCACTGGTGATGCAGCATATCTTAAAAGACTGTTTCACTATTATGTCTGGGATTTTTTCCAAGCCATGGACACTTTCTTCAAGTCTGATGCTGGCACTTTTTTGATCTTACCAGAAGGATCCTTCGTATGTGGGGAGTGACAAACAACAGTACTGCTGAAATCAGGAAAAGCAGAGCTCCTACTCCTGCCTGCAACCCACTCGCCATTGGCACAAAAATATATTATGACAACAAAAGGCATGCTATATTGTGTCATATCCTTGGAAAGTCCAGTGGGTGTCACTAAATGGTCATGACTTTGGCATTAACAATGTTTTGTAGCATGAATGGCCTCTGCCAAAGACCCAACCCCAGCAGCAAAGACTATTCTCACTCTGAGCATCCCTCAACCATCTCCCAAACTTTGGGCTGGATCCATCTAAGTGGGGGAGCTTTGAAGCTCTCTGTACTGGATGATGATTGGAATTACAGTAGCAGATGGATTGGCTTTCTTTTATTATTTTTTTTTAAAGATTGGCCTTAAATTGACTTTGATATAAAGGGTCTGTTGACATGCTGCCATTTCCCACTTAGAACCTTGTCCCTTTTGCTGTTTCTGTATATTTATCCTGCACATCTTGTGGACTGTTGCTCATCCATTCATAGCTACCTTGCTGTCCCACTGTCTCATGGTCTCTTGGCAGCCCCTAAGCTGAGGCTCTTGGCCTTATGGGGGGAAGGGGTATCACTACCCATGTTCTGCCGGCGGCTAGCTATACTGTAGCCCTCCTCCATCATACCCCACCCCTCCCAGGCTTCTGTCATCTTCTACATCCCTGATGCCCAAGCCACCCATTGGCCCTACCCCACTGGATGATGTGGACCAAGGGCCTCCGACCTGAAGCACCCAGGGGCACTGCAGGGTCGGGGGAGGGGTGCTGTGGCTGGCAAGGATGCTCCCCTACTGTGTCTACATGTGCACAGGCATGGCTGGCAGAGTGCTCTCTGGAACTGGGGCAAGGGTGGGTGTCTGTAGGCACTTGACCTGTGTGCTGTTGCCTTGGAAAACAGGAGTCCTTAGCAATGGGTCCTGCCCAAAGTCTAGAAAACAAGTCAATAAGTAATTTTACATCTTCTTCAAATGATGAAAGAAACTGACTATAGGGCAGCCTGGGTAGCTCAGCGGTTTAGCACCGCCTTCAGCCTGGGGCATGATCCTGGAGTCCTGGGATCGAGTCCCACATTGGCCTCCCTACATGGAGCCTGCTTCTCCCTCTGCCTGTTCTCTATCTCTCTGTCTCTCTGTTTCTCATGAGTAAACAAATAAAATCTTAAAAAAAAAAAAAAAAGAAAGAAAGAAACTGAGTATAGAAACTGGCTTTTATGGTCTAAGTTTATTCTAAGTGCAAAACTAAATATTCTGGGATCCCTGGGTGGCGCAGCGGTTTGGCGCCTGCCTTTGGCCCAGGGCGCGATCCTGGAGACCCGGGATTGAGTCCCACGTTGGACTCCCGGTGTATGGAGCCTGCTTCTCCCTCTGCCTGTGTCTCTGCCTCTCTCTCTCTGTGTGACTATCATAAAAACAAACAAACAAACAAACAAAACCCTAAATATTGTGTTACCACTGTTACTTGTTTAAAATCCCTCTTTTGGGGTGCCTGCGTGGCTCAGTTGGTTAGGGTGTCTGCCTTCAGCTCAGGTCATGATTCCAGAGACACATGCTGGGCTTCCTGCTCAGCAGGGAGTCTGCTTTTCCCTCTCCCCCTGCCCCTCCTCCCTCTGCCCTGCTCATGCTACCTCTTTCTCTCTCAAATAAATAAATAAATAATAAATAAATAAATAAATAAAATCTTTAAAAAAAAAAAATCCCTCTTGGGATCCCTGGGTAGCTCAGCGGTTTAGCACCTGCCTTTGGCCCAGGGCATGATCCTGGAGACCCGGGATCAAATTCCGCATCGGGCTCCCTGCATGGAGCCTGCTTCTCCCTCTGCCTGTGTCTCTGTTTCTCTCTCACTCTGTGTCTCTCATGAATAAATAAATAAAATCTTTTTTTTTAAAGATTTATTTATTTATGATAGAGAGAGAGAGGCAGAGACACAGGAGGAGGGAGAAGCAGGCCTATGCCGGGAGCCTGACGTGGGATTCAATCCTGGGACTCCAGGATCGCACCCTGAGCCAAAGGCAGATGCTAAACCTCTGAGCCACCCAGGGATCCCCAAATAAATAAAATCTTAAAAAAAAAACTCTCTTGATTCAACATTAGCTTTGGCCAATGAGGTGTCTGGGGCTGGAAGTACATGAGATCTCTATCAAATGAACGCAGAATGACTTCTACCCAATATTCAATTTCCAGAAAGGAGAGGAAAGCCTCAATAAGCATCAAGCAATCAACAGTCAGTGACAAAAGCAGGTCAAGGCTGAAGCAGAGCATTGGCACAAGTGTTCTTAAAAGATACGATTAGGTGCCCAGTGTTTAATCAACATGATGCTGTGGCTATTTCTTTCTCATAGTGGCTGAGATGAAATTATGAAAAGATGGTTTCTGGGTCTCAACACGAAGAGATGGCGCCCGGCCACAGGGAACCTTCATGTGCATCGATCGGACAATAAACAAACACCTAAGCAGGTCTTCTCTACACATTACTCTAAATCTTCATTGATAAATCACTATACTATATATGGACTTATGCATTTTGTAATGCATTGATTCTAAGTTACTTTGTTATACAGACAGGAGCCCCATGCATATATCTTCCTGGGGCCTGACTTAAAATGGTCCCAACTGAGCACTGTACGGCCAACGACATAGTGAATTTCAGAGATATTAGAACATGAAGAAAACTTGGTTGTGTTGCTTGGTTATGGACCCTTGACCAAATCAGAGCAATAAACTGCAATGAAACTTTTGCTAGGAATGCATAAAGAAAAACATTTGATGGGGCACCTGTGTGGCTCAGTTAGTTAAGCGTCTGCCTTCAGCTCAGGTCATGATCCCAGAGTCCTGGGATCAAGCCCCACATCAGGCTCCCCTGCTTGGTGAGAAGCCTGTTTCTCCCTCTCCCCCTCCCCCTGCTCATGCTCTCTCTCTCTCTCTCCCTTGCTCACTCTCTCTCTCAAATAAATAAATAAAATCTTAAAGAAAAATACTTGGCATTTTTTTCCTCCACAAGTCTCAAACCAGGAACATACAGGATTGGAACACTGGCAGCCGTCTTGCCCCTATGCTAAGAGAAGAGGAGGAAGAGCAAAGTCAAGAGGTAAAGATAAAACCAAATTCCAGTAATATTGTTTGAGTTCCTGGGTCAAACTAGGCCTGATCCAGCACTATGCCAAAGTCCCTGGTCTTCTCAATTACAAGAGATGATATCCATCCCCTTGTAAGTCACTTAGAGTTGATTCGGTAACTTAGTGCAACCAAGAGAGTATTGATACAATGACGTAGAGTGAGGAAAATTCTCTTGGGATCTGTGTAGCCTAGCTCTGCCCTGGATCTCCATAGCTGTCTAATTGCTGAATGAGCACTGCTTCTAACCAGTGGTTCTCAACCAGGAATGGCTTCATCCCCCAGGAATATTTGGCAATGTCTAGAGACAGTTTTGATCGCCACAGTGAGAGGGAAGAGGGAGGGAGGGGATGCTACTGACATCTTGTGGGTGGAGGCCACATCCTAAACACCCTACAATGCACAGGGTCGCCCCCACAACAAAGAATCATCTAGCCGAAAATGTCGTCAGTGCAGTGCCGAGGTTGAGAAGTCCCACTAGCCCCATGCCGAGTTCAGACACTCTGGAATTACTCCCTAGTCCAAACACGCTTGAGAAACTGAGCTCCCTGAAAGAGCTGTGTTCTCACCAGGGGAGGCCTCACCCCGAGACCCTCCAGGGCTTGCCAGCTCCAGGCAGAGTGACCGCAACTTGGTCATGATTAAGCTCTTTGGGAAACTGATCCAAGAGGCCAGCCATTGCCTGGTGGGGGTTATGAGTGCTTCTTGGCACCTGAGAGTGAGAAATGGGAGGCCTGTGACGAAGAGATTTTTTTTTAAGGCCTAGAATCTTTTAAAGAGTGTTGGAGCCCTCTCTCCAGTAGACTGAAAAAACAAGGCTTGTTTAGATCTGAAATACCACTGTTATCCTTAGCATGATAAATGTTTTTTACTGAAATGTGAAGAACCAGGGGTCTCTACTCCGTGAATCCTCTGTGCTGGCTTTTCTAGAAGCCCTGATTGTGGAATGCCTTGGCTTCCCAGGCGCATATCCCCGCTAGCATTCCAGCCCACGCCTCAGCTCAGCTGGGTCCTTTCTAAGAGCTTCCTAGTGGGTGTCTGCTCAGCAGACCAGTGCTCTGAAGACCCTGGGCTCTGCAGAAACCCAGCTCCCACCTGGTCCTGGCGCCTTCTGTCCAAGGCCTGCCCTTCTTTACAAGCCGGCCTCCCAAAAAGGGACCGAGCTACCCAAACTTGCTGCAAGGACACTGACAGTCAGGGGCTCAGAGGCAACCTTATTCTCTTTTCCCAATATTAACAAATAAGACCCTTAAAGCACTGATCAGACCACAGCTCCAACAACCCTGGGGAATTGAGTTTTTGTTTTTGTTTTTGTTTTTGTTTTTTAGCGGAAATGTCCCCCCTGGTGTTCAATCAGGCTTTGCCGGGACCCTCCCCCACTCAGTTGACTGCACAAAGCTTTCGAAAAACAGCTCTGGTTTCCAGGCGGAGCTGTATCCACCCAGGAACCTTGCCTCCACCACATGCAGCCTGCGGACCTCAGGCCTCGCCTCCCCCTCCAGGGGTGAAGTCAGGCCAAGACAGGGTGAAGAATTCAGAGGGTGTGGGTGTTTTGCTGGGGACAAGGAGTCCCTTTTTGTTTGTTGTTCTTGGTGTCATTTCCAGACAGATAGGAAGGGAAAAAGCAGTAAACATTTTTCACTTTTGGACAAAAGCTGAGATGAAATTTTTGTCAGGAACCTCCCTGTGGGCCAAGGGATCTGTCGTCGGAGGTGGAGGGTGGGGAATGGAAGACCCAACTTCCCTCGAGAAAGGTTGAGTCGGGCGAAGCCAATCCCTCAGATGTGGGATGTAATCAAAATGCCCCTCGATGGTTGCCCCTCGCTATCCACGTGAGCTGTTCAGCAAGGGAGATGCGCCCCTTCTGTTCAGGCTCAGGTAAGGTCATTTTCTGTCACAGAAAAAAAATCTTTGATCCATTTAGAGATTAAAGCCTCCAGTCACAGGGGCACCTGCCTGGCTCAGTGTGGTGGTGCATGCAACTTCATCTCTGGGTTTTGAGTTCGAGCCCCATGTTGGGTATAGAGATTACTTAAAAACAAAATCTCTCTCTCTCTCTCTCTTTTTAAAAGAAGCATCCAGTAGCCTGGGTGGCTCAGGTCGTGATCCCAGGGTCCTGGGATTGAGTCCCACATCAGGCTCCTGGCTCAGTGGGGAGCCTGCTTCTCCCTCTGTCTGTGTCTCTCTGCTTCTCTGTGCCTCACATAAATAAATAAATAAAATCTTTTAAAAATAAAAGTAAAAAAGGCATCCAGTCATAGATATGACACTCATCTCCCTTCAGAGAAAAAAATCTTCCTCCTCCTGCTCTAGGGTCTGTGGTTGGGCTGATGGCGTTCAGGAACAGGACTGTGGTAGGCTTTTGTCTTTTTCTCACCTGACTGCCTCCCCTTCCTTGATGGTTGCTTCCAAGGTCTCAGTGGGAGGACTGGTGGGGGGAGAAGAAGTGAGACCAGGGGAATAGGGCAATTCTTTCATGGCAGAGTTGCCAGTGTGCTCTGGGCCCAGCAGATGGTGAAAGCTGTTTCCTGGGGCATCTCCCGGGTTCTTCAGAGGTTCCTGTCTCTGCATCTCTTTTACAGGTAAGCCACCTGCAACTCCATCTTCAGCCCCTAGGCAACCCAGCATGCCCTTCCAACTTCTTCCTGCTAAGATCCCTTTACCACTTTAGGAGGCATTACTGGGCTTAAAGTGACCCCGGGCTGGATCTCCGTCCCACAGCCTGCATCTCGCCCCAGGGAAGCCCTCACAGGGCCCCACTCCAACCCCAGTGTCATGCATCCCCTTGGCATGGGCCTGTGGGGGCCACAAGCTGAGGAAAATCTGGGGCCACCAGAAGCTGGAAGAGATAAGAAAGGATTCTCTCCTTTGGTGGGAGAGCTAGAATTAGGATCCAGACTCTCCACTCTGGTCTTGGATTGTTTCCTGCTGAAACCTTGATCTCACACTTCTGGCTTCCAGAATTGTGAGAGAGTAGATGTATCTGTTGTGTTAAGCCTCCCTGTTTGTGATACTTTGTCATAACAACCCTAAGAAACTAATGCAGTCCTAAGAAACATTGTCATCTCTTCCTTGCTCTCTCTCAAATCACTCATCTTGAGGGAAGCAGGCCACCATGTCATGAAGATCCTCAAGCAGACCTATGGAGAGGTCCACATGGCAAGGAACCAAGGCCTGTCAACAGCCAGCACCAACCTGCCTCCATGTGAGTGAGTAGCCTTAGAGAGCAGGTCCTACAGCCCCGGTTAGGCCTTCAGATGGCTGCAATCCTAGTTGACATTTGACTGCTACCCCCTAAGAAACATGGAATCAGAACACCCAGTTAAGCCATTCCCCAGTTCCTGGCTCACAGAAACTGTGAGATGATCAATGTTTATTATTATTATTTTAAGCTGCCAAGTATTGAAGTAATCCCTTATGCACCAATAGGTAACAAATACTGATATCCATTATACTGGGGCCTTGTTATAACCTGAAACAGGAAGAGTTGCACTGTGGGGTCCTCATACATCACTTGGAATGGTTGGGGGCTGCAGCGCCATTCTCTTTGGGGACATTTCCAGCAATGGGCTCTTCAACCATTTGTGGTTAGGTGTCCCAGTTATTCCGTTACCAATGGGCACCTTCCCTGTGCTAGACACTGTGTTAGGGGCTGGGGCTATGGGTGTGAACAGTCCTGTTCATGACCAGTCGCCATGATGGCCATCCCTCTGCTGGTGGGCAGGTATGGGCAAGGAAGACTGCCCCCATTTGCAGAGGCCTGAGGAGGAGGGGGCATGGGGACACTAGGAAGAGGAGCCTTCAGCAGTAGGATCCTGTAAAGGTAGGAAGAGCACTAAGTTTGAAGGTCCACAGAGCAGTGGGAGGTAGCACTGGAACTAGCATCACGGCTCTCCACTCTTGGAGTTCTGCTTCTTGAACTGCTCACAGACTGGTTCATGGTACCAGGGTCTCTGCAGATACTTGGAGTCAGGGACTTGAATCCTGCAGGGGCACTGTTGTCTGGATGATAGTGTCTCTATGGAAAGATGGGAGCCCAAAGTCCCCAGATCTTGTGTCTGGTGTGCCAACTTGGCTAAGTCCCTCCCTTTGGGGATCCTTTGAACCATGACACACTAGCCACTTATTCTGAAAAGCCTGAGGGTGAGAAGGCTGGCCCTTCGCAGTCATAGCCCTTCATACTGGTATTTTCTAGAAAGGTTAGGTCAGATTTTGCCACCTACAGGAATCTTCCAGGCTGGTCCTTCCCAAGGCAACTTGTACACTTCGCAGGTAAGAATAGCCACCATTTCTGCAGCATCTACTCAGCAGCAAGTGATTTCTAATCTTCCCAGCACCCTCCAAGGCAAGGGATTATGACCCACATTTGGCAGTTCTGAAGAGTAATATTCAAGAACAAGCCCCAGGTCACAAAGCTAATGAAGGGCAGAGTGGGGATTCCAACCTCGACCTGTCAAACCCTAACACCCCTCATGTCCACCTGCCCTTCATTGCCCCAGAGGGTCACTCAGAGGCATTCGGTCTGAGGATTAAAGCCAGTGCCCCAGGAACTGGAATCTTGTCCAGCCTCATGGGCTTACCAAGGAGGAGTAGACACGGAGCAGTGAGGCTGCAAAGAGTGGTAGCTAAAGAGGATGGAGTCTGAGGCCAGATTGCCCAGGTTTGCAGCCTAACTTCCCATTATGCTCCTAGCTGCTGATTCCTCATCTGAAAGATGGAGAGAAGGGCACCTAACTCCTTGGATTGTCGGGAAGATTAGATGAGCTAATACATGAAATTCATGGGAAGAGTAAATAGTCCATGATGTTTGTTTTCTATGAATAAATAATTATTGACATTATTGTCCCTTCATGGCCACCAGACTCTTCTATCAGGTCAATATTTGCAAAGGAACACATTTACATGAAACAGATATAAAATTGGAGGCTGATGGAAATTTGTGGCTGGAAGGTTGTTTTCTGCTTTGGGGAGGGATTCTTTCCCAGCTCTAAGACAGCTCCCTGTGCAAGGTGATGAGTGTGATTAATTGCAATCAGCTCCTCTCCACATAATGAGGAAAGTTGGATGTCACCCTGTGGCTTCCGTCCAGGTGAGTGCAGTTACCCATTGGGTCCACAGGATGTCGCTAACAATCATGCTTCTGCTACCCGCCGCCAAACCAAGATGCTCAGGGCCTGGAACTCAGGAGCAGACTCCCAGTAGGCGAAGAGACATTACCAGGGGCTGAGCAGTCTTCAGCAAGACCCTTTGAAACCGTTCTTGACACCACAACACGGTGTGAATAGAAGGGAGGGTATGTGGTGGCCAGGAGTGACCTCGTCTAGGGGGGACCCAGGTAACGAGGTACAGAGCTAGAAGAGTACCAGGGTCTCCTCCTGCCTCCCAATTAGGTATGCCAACCCTACATTTGTCCAGTGTGTGTAAAAGGCTCAGTTGGGAACAAGAGCCTGGTTTCTGGGTCCCTAGGGATGGCCACCTCAGGGAATGTGATTTGAAGATGGGGGTTCAGCTGTAAAAAAAATGAAGATGAGGGTTCAGGGAGCCATGGGAGGGCCTCTGCTCCTTTCCCTTAGGCTGCCTACTGATTTCTGCTCTTTTAATGGCAGGAACAATAGAATTAGCAATTCATCCTCAAACTAGGGTGCTCACAAAGCCAGCCCCTCAGAAAAATGCTTGCTCCCAGGCCCTGCTCCTGAGCAGAGGGTTCTTGGGGAGCCTGGGCAAGTGTCTAACTCTGGTGAGAAGAGGCTGCCAGACAGCATGAATTTCTCCACCTAGAACCATTCTTAGGAGCCTACTCTGATTGGAAGGGAAGCACCAGAGATGCAAGAAGCTATGGTCCTGGTGTCTCACTTGCACAAAGGGGAGGGGACGAGAGCATGTTTGTGGAGGGTCCACTGTGTGTACACAGTAGATGCCTGGGAAGCTCTGTTCCCATCTCCTTCCGCGCTTCCTCGGAGCCTTCTAGAAGGGGCCAGCCTAGCCCCATCCCAAGACACTAGTCTTTCTTTTCTGATGATCAATGTTTGGGAGTTCTGTGATTTCTTTCCCCTCTCTCTCCATTTTGGCAGAATCACTTCTCAGCAGAGGAGCTACTTGCCCTGAGGCTCCAATCCACATGACCTGGAGGGCCTGGGCCTGAAAAGCAAACAATGCAGTAGAAAGTGGAGCATTTCCTCCTCCGTGAAAGGGCAGCAGGAGAGGGAGAGGGCCTTCTCCTCCTGGCACTGTGCTTTTGACTAAGGCAGTTAGCGGAGGAGTTTAGAGAGGGGAACAGCCTTCACACCTCCCATCTGTGGACCTGGAGCAGGGAGGATGACCCCCACCCCTACTGAGAGGTGGAATCCCTGGAGGAGAAGGGAATGCCCAGGACTTGGAAGTGTGGGGTTTTTTGGAGAGCTATTGGAGGTAGGGACAGAGACCCAGAGACATACAACCAGCCTGGGATTGATTTGTTTTTATTGCTTTTTAAAAATCATGTGAATGATCTATGTTCATTGAAAAAAAATTAGAAAACACAGATAAGCCAAGAGGAGACAACGAAAGTCATTTGTTAACGTCTTGGCAAATATCCCTTTTCTATGCTTAGATACATAGAGAATATTTTTGTTTGGTCAATAACATGTTTTCTTACTAAAAAAAAAAAAATGTGTTTTCCTACTGTACATTGCTTTAAAACCTGCCTTGTGGAGTGCCTGGCTGGTTCAGTTGGTCGAATTCTTGATCTTGGGGTTGTGAGTGCAAGCTCCACATTGGGCAGAGAGATTACTTAAAAAAAAAAAAAAAAAAGAAAAAAGAAGCCCTGAGGTGCCTGGGTGGCTCAGTTGGTTAAGCATCTGCCTTCTGCTCAGGTTGTGATCCCGGGGTCCTCGGATCAAGTCCTGCATTGGGCTCCCTGCTCAAGTGGGGAGCTTGCTTCTCTCTCTGCCTCTGACCCTCCCTCTGCTTGTGCTCTCTCTCTCTCTCTCTCACACACACACACACACACACACACACACATAGGTTAATAAAATTTTAAAAAGAAAACCTGCTTTGTTGTCTTTGTCAACAGAACAATACACTAGGACATCTTTTTGGGACCAGAAGGTAAGTGTACTTCATCTCTCGATGTTCCTGGCTCTGGGGTGGTGACTGGTGTTTGGAACTTGCCCTGGTGACTCTGCCTGTCTCTTCTCGGCAGCAGAAAGGACCCGGGTGCCCGCATGGGGCTTGGGCCTGGACGTGGGTCCTTGGGCAGCTGGGACAGGCTGGAGACAGCAGGGCAGAGAGCTGTTGCAGAAAAAGGACACGCTTTCCCAACAGAATCTTGATGATCTTGACCACTCCAGCCCCTGACGGAGTAGGGCTCCCTCCCCCCGCCCCCCCCCCCCGCCCTGCTTCCCCCCCCCCCCCACCCGTAGGGGTTGGGGCAGGAAATGAGCAAGGACAAAGCTGCACAGAAGGGGGGGAATGCAAGTGAAGTAGGCAGGAGCCAAGTTTGCACAAGTGCTTAAGCCCACAGGCTCTGGAGTCTGACAAGGACCTGGCTTCCAATTCTGGCTTTGGCACTAACCAGCTGTGTGGCCTGGATCAAGTTATTTAACCTCTGAGCTTCCAATTCCCCAGTTGTAAATCATAGTGGTACGTACCTTACCGAGTTTTGGGTTTTTATTTTTAAGACTTTATTTTTTTATTCATGAGAGACACAGAGAGAGAGGCAGAGACATAGGCAGAGGGATAAGCAGGCTCCCCTTGGGGAGCCCAATGTAAGACTCGATCCCAGGACCCCGGGATCGCACCCTGAGCCGAAGGCAGATGCTCAACCACTAAGCTGCCCAGGTGCCCTACCACCCTGAGCCGAAGGCAGATGCTCAACCACTAAGCTGCCCAGGTGCCCTACCTTACCGAGTTTGTGAAAATTAAGTCAGACCTCCAGTACCCAGGCGATGGTAACCAGAGTTATTTTTATCATCATCAGGGAAGTGGGCCTGGAGAGCTGTGCACAGAAGATGAATGTGCGTTTCCCCAAGTTCATAGCTATGGCTGAGTTTTTGGTATAGGGCCAGGCTTGGGTGCAGGTAGCTGGGATAGAGATAGGAAGTAATGGGAAGGGAGTTAGAGGGGAGCTTAGCACCAGAGCCCCTTTGGAATCAGGTAAAGGCTCTGGTCACCCTTCCAGTTAAGGAAGATGTTGGATGTGTCCATACCACCCCCCCCCCTTACCTACTGCGCTGGAAGATGCCCCCTCCTCCTGGGGGTGCAGGGCAAAGGTCTCAGGCTGGATCATAAGAATGAGGAGGGACACCTGGGTGGCTCAGTCGGTTCAGTGTCTGCCTTCAGCTCGAGTCCTGATCTCAGGGTCCTGAGACGGAGCCCTGTGGTGGGCTCCCTGCATCAGGGTGTTGCGGGGGTCGGTCTGCTTCTCCCTCACTCTCTGCCCCTCCCCCCACTTGTTTTCTCTCTCTCAAATAAATAAATAAAATATTTAAAAAAAGAATAGGAACAAGGTAGCAGTACCTGCACCTGTTTGTGCAGGTGGGGGAGAGAGGGTTGTATTTAGCTGGAGGACCCTGGCCTGGGAAAGAGGTGGAGAGTGAGTGGTCACTGAAGGAACGCCACCTGGCCACCAGATCCAGTGAGCAGATCCAGTGAGCAGATCCAGTGAGCAGAAGGGGGCGGGTACTGTGACCCAATGGTCACCTAGGTCCACCCTCCAGGGGAGCAGGGGCCCCTCCGGCCTGGGCCCTTCCCACACAGTTGCTAATTAGGAGCAGCTTCTCCAAGGGCAGAGGGCTGTGCTCCCAGCAGTTGGACTGGTGGTAGATGATCAAGAATGAGAGTGTGTCTGCCTGTGTTCTTTTAACTTCTCCAGAAAGGTCATCATGGGGTCTCCATTACAAGCGGTCTTGAGCCCAGTATGATTTTCTCCTACAATTGAATCTACTCCCTGGATGGCTTCCAGTGTTCAAGCCGATGACAATCGCCTGTCTTTGCAATTGATTTCCTGGAAGCTGCTGGCCGGCCAGCAGCCACATGATGGATGTGTGCTAGGGGGACCGGTGCGGCCGGCGGGGCACAGGAGGCTGTGAGCCACCCTCCCACATCATGGCAGGGTCTGTCAAATGTAGGACGCACGCGCTCCTGCCCACCCGCTCCACCTTGAGGTGGCAACGCCTAGAGGACAATTCACACATGTGTACCAAGAGGCATGGGCAGGGATACTGGCTGCAGAATCGTCTGTGTGGAAAAAAAAACTGGAGACACCTTATCTGTTTATGGGGGATGGGAGGGACTGCTGCATTCTGAATGTGCAGGGCATCCTCTGGAATCATCCAGAGGCACCATGTACCATGGAAGCCTTTTGGTTCATGTTCCCCAGAGTTGAGGGAACAACGGGGACCAGGAGTGAGGGTGTGAGTGCAAAGGGACTGATTGAGTCCACTCTGTTATATCCATGTGCTATATTATGCAGAAGTTTAAACAAACAAACAAACAAGGATGCTCCATATATGTTGACATGAGAAAGTGTCCAAGACATACTGTTAATAGGGAGAAAATTGCAGAGCAATAAAGTCAACAAGATAGTATTTGTGTAACAGCAAAGAAAAACAAAGACCCTGGCACCATATACCCATACACATGAACGTACATGTGCGTGTGTGTGTGTGTGTGTGTGTGTAAATGTTTGGCAAAAGTCTCTGATGATACACTGCAAACTGCTAGTGCAGGTTACTGCTGCGGAAAGTGGTGATAATTGATGAGAGATGGAAATAAAAGGAACTCTTCTTTTCTTTTTTTTTTTTTTTTTAAGATTTTATTTGACAGAGAAAGTGAGAGAGCACAAACAGGGAGAGCTGCAGAGGAAGAGGGAGAAGCAGGCTCCTCACTGAGCAGGGAGCCCTATGCAGGGCTCTATCCCAGGACCCCAGGACCATGACCTGAGCTGAAGGCAAACACTTTTTTTTTTTTTAAGATTTTATCTAATTATTCATGACAGACACAGAGAGAGAGAGAGAGAGAGAGGCAGAGACACAGGCAGAAGGAGAAGCAGGCTCCATGCAGGGAGCCCGATGTAGGACTCGATCCCAGAGCCCCAGGATCACGCCCTGGGCTAAAGGCAGTGCCAAACCACTGGGCCACTGGGGCTGCCCTCCATCCCGGACTTCTGACCCGAGTCCTGCACGTGGGGGTCATGTCCCCCAGCACACACTGCAGAGACAGCCCGTGGGGGGGCGAAGCCCTTCCTCTGCGGGCTTGCAGCAGGGGAGATGCGTGGGAAGGAGCCCACCAAGGCTGAGGCATACAAAGGGTGGAGCCATGTCAAAGAAAACTCCTTTTTCTAGGGGGGACGTGCCAGCCCAGGCCCGTGTGTCTGCCAGACCTGCCGCAGGCCCAGCCCCAATTGCCAGGGGGCCTCTGCTTCCTCCTTCCTGTTCTTGAAGGAAGAACAGGGAATGAGGGCAGGACACATGGATCCCACACCTCTTCTGCGCCAGGAGCCTACCTAGGTTCTTGACACTTAGCTCATTCACACCTCTTCGCCACGCCACCCTGTAGGTGAGGCTCAGGGGCATGGGGGTGGGCGTCACTTGGCCACGCAGCCAAAGAGCAAACACGGAGCTGAGATCCTTGCACAGATCCCTGTGCTCCCACCACACCCCAGCACAGCCTCGCAGCTCAGCAGGCTTCAGGGAGGGTGCCATTGTCCCTGTCTCCTGGAGAGCAGAGAAAGAGGTGATGGAGGGAGCCAGTGGTATGGACCCCAGCAAGGAGCCCAAAGGGGAAACCAGTCTCCAGGGGCTCCCTGCAGCTTCCTGCAGCAACCTCGCCAGCTCTTCAAGGGGGGGTGCTTGCAGGGATCCTCCTGGCTTTCCCTGGCTTGTGCTGACTTCCCTTATTGAGCTCAGACTCTGCTCTGCTGGAGGTGGGGTCAATCAGGCTTTGTCCGGCCCCATGGATTTATCCGCCTTCCCTCTGGCAACCCTTCTCCTGGCCACATGGGCAGGGCCCCTACTTCCAAACTCTGCCTCCTTCCTACCAACACCGTGTAGCTAAGATTGGGTTTTCCGTGATAGCAAATCAGCAAAATCTGATGGTTAGTACAGCTCAGATCCCAGCTCTGCCATCACTAGCCATGTGACCTAGAGGATGTCTCTGAACACATCCACATGTCCGCGTCTTCACCTGTGAAAGAGAAATGATGATAGCATCACCACACGTGAGTAACGAGAACAACTCCTGGCCGGTGGTTCGAGCTCTGTATGTCTTCATTGGTACTGTCTCTTCCTACACAGGCCTCATGAAGGGTGGGTCATTCTGCAGACCCAAGCCTGGGAGGAAATCAGAGTGGGCTGGATGGAAACCAGCCCGTGGGCCTGATGAACTGCCATATGGTGCTTTTCTCAGAACCATATAAGGGAAGAACAAGTTCATGTGCCAGGTGGGGAGCTGATGGAGGCCAAGGAGGGAAATAACAGAGACATGTTTTAAAATGTTCTTTTGGGGGGCACCTGGGTGGCTCACTTGGTTAAGTGTCTGCCTGCAGCTCAGGTCATGATCTCGGGGTCCTGGGATCGAGGGCCGCATTGAGCCTGAACTCCCTGTTCAGCGGGGAGTCTGCTTCTCCCTCTGTGCCTCTTTCTGCTCGTGCTCCCTTTCTCTCAAATAAAGACATAAAATCTTAAAAAAAAAACCTCTCTTTTTGCTTGCTTGCTCCAAAGCCTGTGGCCTCCCATAGCTCATTGTCAGGTTTGCAGGACTCCACACCAGGAGGGAAGGCAGGGGTTGTCTTTTCTATAGGCAGATGCAGCAATTCCAGGTCATCTTGTGGAAGAGCCCTCAAGGAAAGGTGGGGCAGCTGGGGGAGGAGGAGGAAGTGGACCAGCCCATCCTCAGAGAGATGTGAAGGGCCTGGCACACTGACAAGCTCAACCACTGGCAGGTCCTGCTTGGTAGCGGCTGTGCGCAAAGCCAACGTGAACATCTTTAGCAGACTGCGTTTTCTCCTTGTTTCTTTTTCCCTGCAAGAGATTCCTTAAAGAAATGAAAGAAATGAAGTGTCCTTAAAAAAAAAAAAATAAAAAGGTAATAACACTCAGAACCCTCATAGCCAGCCCTAATTCCTTTTCTGGAACATTTGTATTTATCTATCTTCCCCACCAGGCTGCCTCTGAGGATGAGACTATCTGTCCTGCGCACCACCGTGTCCTGATGCACTGTGCCCGAACAAACGATTGATATGTATTTGTGGACAGAATGATGGAAAGAGGGATCTGAAAACCTGGGAGACCTGATGAGGCCTCTCATGTGTGAAAGGGCCTTGCATTATACACTTCCATGGAACCTGGTACTTCTCATGACTCTTATCACATTTTGCAATTACTATGAATTTGTGGAAGTATTACATTGATGCCTCTGAAGGCTGTGACTGATTTGTTTCTCATTGTCTCCCCTGTGCCTGGTACAATGCCTTGTACCTGCTAGGTGCTCTGCAAACAGGAACTGTATGAGTGAACGAATGAATATGTGCAAAAGGCATTATGGGCTCAGGTGACTCTGAGCTCCAGCAGCGCAGTGAGGGGCGGTGGTGGGGAGGGGTTTGTGTCATAGCTGCAGGAGTTCAAACCCAGTCAGTTGCTGCTAGCTGTGTGGCCTTGGGTTGGTTACTTACCTCTCTGTGCGTCACCTTGCTTATCTGCATGGTGGGAATAATAACAATACTCATTTTGTAGGACTGCATGAGGATTAAATGAATCATATATGGAGCATGCTTACAGGTGTGTCTGCCCCACGTTAAGCACCACCAGAAGTCATGTCTTGTTGTTATCAAAGTGCCTAGCAGTGAGCTCCCTCTTGCTTTAACCCTGGAGAATTCTCAGGGTCTCAGGCTCAGCTTCTGGAAAATTCTCTCTAGTAGACACAGCTAAGAATGAGACCCAAGGAAGGAGCGCAGGGTTTACATTTGGATAGACCCTCCCAGGATTTGCTATCCCCACCTGCCCGGGGCCTCAACGATGGTCCTAGGCAGTATGTTTGGGGTGCGGCCTGGCTCCCACCCCTCTGGCTGCTCCCCACCGCATGGAGCTGGCGTCCCTGGCCTTCCCTCACCACCCGCCTGGCACGGAGCTGACTCACCGCCAGGAGGGGTGGTGATTAGCATGCAGGGCAGGTACCCGGAGGAAAGCTGTCTCCATGCAACAGCTCTTGATGTGTTTCTCTGATTAATGTGGCAGAGAGAACATTGCAGCTTTTTCCTGAATGGTCGCCACGTGGAGCTGGAGTCATTAGCATCACGTCTCCCGCTTGCCATGACCTGCTGACCACCCTAAGTAGATAAAAATGAAAATGGCCAAGACAGCTGCAAGGCTCTGAAACAAACTGCCTGGTGGCTCTGCAGAGTCTTTTATGTGCAAGGTTTCCCGAACAGCCCCGCCTTCCCCATCCTCTCAAACCCCTGTAAAGCGGTCCTTAAAGTTTCTGCTTCTCTAACTGCCAGTCCCTGGGGAGGGCAGAGCCCCTTTCTCAGGAATGGAGCCCAAATGTGAGCCATGTCACTGCCACCCCGCAGGTGTGTGCCCAGGTGGAAGATGAGAGGAAGATGGAGAGAGGGCCCGGGGAGAGGGGCCAGGCTGGGCAAAGGGCAGGCAATGGGAGGGAGCTGAGGGGTCTGCACTGGGGCAGAAGGGGCAGGTGGGGTGAAGACTGGGGACTTGGACTTTATCCTGAGGAACTGGAGAGTTTCCTGGGGTGGAGGAAGGGGGTCTTGAGAGTATGCAACAGGACATTAGAAAGGTCCCATAATCCAGGCAGGTGGTGCTGCTGCCTTGAATTAACACCACACATTTCCTCAGCACCCTTCCTCCCACCCAGGAGCTGGAGCATCTATTTGCAATTTCTGCAGGATAAAAACTGAGACACCCGAGGGCCACCTTATAGCCTCCCAAAGAATGGGAGTGATGATAGGAGGTATGTCTTTGATCTTGCCTTGGCTCTGTGTGGTTGGAGTCAAGTTGCCATTACGATTCTGAGTTATTGGGTTTGGATTTTTTTTTTAAGATTTTATATACTTAGGGAAGTGGGTGGGGAGATGGGGTAACTTGGTGGTGGCCACTGAGGAGGGGCACTTGATGGGATGAGCACTGGGTGTTATACTGTATGTTGGCAAATTGAATTTAAATTTTTTAAAATGTAAAAAAAGAGCTTAAAAAAATAAAAATACCCTTTGTTTTTAAAAATAAATATCACAGGGACGCCTGGGTGGCCCAGCGGGTTAGCGCCTCCCTTCAGCCCAGGGCATGATCCTGGAGACCCAGGATCGAGTCCCACATCAGGCTCTCTGCATGGAGCCTGCTTCTCCCTCTGCCTGCGTCTCTGCCTCTCTCTCTGTGTGTCTCTTATGAATAAATGAATAAAATTTATTTTTAAAAATAAATAAATATCACAATAAAAAAGATTTTAGGGATGCCTGGGTGGCTCAGTGGTTGAGTGCCTGCCTTTGGTTTAGGACATGATCCCAGAGTCCCAGGATGGAGTTCCACATCAGGCTGCCTGCGTGGAGTCTGCTTCTCCTCCCTCTGCCTATGTCTCTGCCTTTCTGTCTCTCATGAATAAATAAATAAAATCCTTAAAAAAATAAAATAAACATTTAAAAAAGATTTTATATATTTATTTGACAGAGAGGGTGAGCAGCAGAGAGAGAGGGCAAGAAAATCTCAAGCAGACTCCCCGCTGAGCACAGAGCATGATGTGGGGCTTGATCTCAGGAACCTGAGGTCCTGACCTGAGCGGAAAGCAAGGATGGATGGATGCTCAACCCACTGAGCTACCCAGGGTTAGTTGGTTGTTTTTTTTCTAAGTTGCCCCTCTCCTTCCCTGAGTCTCAGCTCCCCAGCCAGGCCGTAGGGGTGGGGGCGAGGAGGTAGAGGCCGGCTCCTGGGCTCCCTGGGCAGAATGATGATAAGAGGGGCACAGCAGTTCTCAGCAAGCGAGAGCCCTTGCCAGCTCCACGCCCCCACCACTGCGCCTCCGCCGCCCCCTCCACCAGCAGCAGGCCCGCAGCCGCTTGCCAGAAAGCAGGCCCGTGAACTCAGCCCAGGCTGGAAGGGAATGAGCAATGGTGCTAATTGCGGAGCCGGCAGGAGAGGCTGGGAGGAGGCAGCGGAGAGAGAGAAATCATCTTGCGATGCGCCAATTACTGATCAGCTGGGACATAATTGCGGGGCTGCCATCCCGGCTGCTGGAGGTACCAGGCCTCCCTCTCGTTAATCAACGATAATCCAGAATTACGACCCTTAATGACTTGCAAAGACACTTATGCACACACGCACACATGCTCTCACACGGACACAAGTAATTGATAATCAACCATGTAATTTGAGGCAATAATTCTGTCCGGGCCAGATGACAGGCTCCACCCTGCCAGCAGAACAGAACCCGAATCACAGCCGACTGTGCGGCCACGGGGGCAGCCTCTCAGGAGGAGTTTGGGGGGGCTCCTTCCTGTCTCCAGAGTGGGTGCCGAGGGGGCCTCCAGTTGTCTGCAGGCAGTAGGAGCGTGGAGAGTTGTTCTTTCCTGCCCTTGCTCGTCTGTAGTTTCCAACTTTTGCACATTGTTATTTGTAGCATTCGCAAACCTCATTGCTGTTGTCTTCCCTTATTCGTGGCCCTAAACCAATGCTCTCAAACCTCAGTGTGCATTCACATCACCTAGAGAGATGGTTAAAAATGAGGATTTCTGAGCTCCACTCCCTGGTGATTTAGACTCCGAGACTTGGTGTGGAACACAGGAATTGCAGATTGGTTAAGTGTACCCAAGTGATTTGGATGCAGATGGTCCATGTACCATACTTCGAGAACTAAGAGTCTAAACCAGTGGCTCTTGACCCTGGAAGTACATTGAAATCACCCAGGGAGCTTTCAGAAAACTCTGATGATGAGTGGGCTCAATTCCAGTGGGCTCAACTGGCATCTGTCTTCCCAATTTGCCCTCTTCTCTCTACCTTGGGAACTACTTGATGCCTGAATCCTACTGATGCCTATTCCTCAACCGGCATAGGAATCACCTGGACATTTGTTAAATTGTAAATTCTGGTGCGGGGAGTAGGGTGTCCCGCCTTCCCAAACACATTCCCAGGTGATGACAGTGCTGGTCCCAAAGTGAGACGCTCTCTTCCTTGGTTCCAGGCCCAACCACATGAACTCAGGTGCCCAAAAAGTCAAGTTTATGAAGCTCTTCTTCTGGGAAAGACCCCGTGGCTGGGTCTGCAAAGGTGAATCTGACCCAGTTTTGTTCAGATGGTTGACTGTGAGTCACATGTTAGGTTCTTATAGGATCCTGAGAATAAGACAATCTTAGGCTGGTCCATAGACCATGAAACTCTTGATCTTGGGGTCAAGAGCTCAAGCCCCATGTTGGGCATACAGCTTTTTTTTTTTTTTTAAACAAATGGTTTATTTATTTATTTATTTATTTAAGATTTATTTATTTATTTATTTATTTATTTATTTATTTATTTATTTATGATAGAGAGAGAGAGAGAGGCAGAGACACAGGAGGAGGGAGAAGCAGGTCCCATGCCGGGAGCCCGACGTGGGACTTGATCCTGGGACTCAAGGATCGCACCCCAGGCCAAAGGCAGGCGCTAAACTGCTGAGCCACCCAGGGATCCCCCATATAGCTTATTTTAAAAAATGGAGCTACTGGGTGGCAGAGTCAGTTAAGTGTCCAACTCTTGGTTTTGGCTCAGGCTGTGATCTCAGGGTGGTGGGATCGAGCCCCACATCAGGTTCCCCTCAGAATCTGCTTGAGACTCTTCCCCTTCCTCTGTCCTCCACTATAATAAATAAATAAATCTTAACAACAACAAAAGACAAGCTTAGGCTTACTCAGGTGCTGAGACCCTACCTAGGAAGTAGAAAAATTTGGTGCCTGCTCTCAAAGAAACAAGATATAATAAATTCAAAAAAAAAAAGATATAATAAATTCTTGTGAATCTAGGTACAGAACATGAAGGTGTCATCGGGCAAGAGGGCCCAGGAAGACAAAACATGGGCATGTGCCTTGTGGCAGGGATCTAGCAGGCTCAGAGCCCCCCAAAATAAGAGTGTCCTGGGTCAGACTCAGGGTCTGGGAGGAGGGCGGTGAGGAGGCTGGGGAGGTTAGTCATTCTCTCACCATGGCCACAAATGTCTCCCATTCTGGTATGTATGTATTGCCATACCCTTCAAGAGGAGAACTCTAGGGCATCCCTGGGTGGCTCAGCGGTTTAGTGCCTGCCTTCGGCCCAGGGCATGGTCCTGGAGTCCCGGGATCAAGTCCCACATTGGGCTCCCTGCATGGAGCCTGCTTCTCCCTCTGCCTGTGTCTCTGCCCCCCTCTCTCTCTCTTTGTGTCTCATGAATAAATAAATAAAATCTTAAAAAAAAAAAAGAAAGAGGAGAACTCTGTTTCCCCTCCTCCTGAATCTGGGCTGACCCTATGACTTGCTTTGACCAGCAGAACATGGTAGAAGCAACACTGTGCTAGCCCCTAGGGAGCCTGACAGCTTCTGCTTTCATTCCTTTGGAAGCCAGCTGCTATGTAAGAAATCCAGCTACCCTGAAGCCACCATGCTGGCCACATGGACAGGCCACATGGAGGAGGGCTGAGGTGCCAGGTGTGTGAAAGAACCCTTCCTGGTCCTTTCCTCCCAGTCCAGCAGCCAGCTGAACGCAGCCAAACAAATGACTCCAGGTAACTCACTAGCCGAGAACCACCCAGCTGAGCCCTGCCCAAATTCCTGACTCACAAAATCATGAGAAAGAATAAATTGTTGTTGTAAGCCACTAACTTTTCCAGTTGATTGTTACACAGCAATAGATTACTGAAACACTTGGGTTCTTGTCTCAGTTCAGACAGTCACAGGTGAGATCAGTAAGCTTGCCGGGCCTGTTTTCTGATCTGAGCAACTGACGGTAAAGTGATGTCATGCATCCAAACTGCTGTGCACGGGGCCTGGGCTCATGCTCACACCAAGAATGTATGACTGTTAGCAAGGTGGTGCCATGGTTTCCCGTTCCTGGCTCCACCCTAAGTGATGGCCACGTGGATCATATCATCCCAGGTCCTTGCATGAATGGCCATAATTCTCCTCTGATGGGAATGGCTTGTCACCAGGGTGGCCCCCTGGCTAAGAGCAGTGGCTTCTGACCCAGACAAGCATGGGCACAAGCCCTTCTCTGCCAGTTTTTTGCTTTGTGACCTCACACAAGTTATTTAAAATCACTAAACCTTGGGATCCCTGGGTGGCGCAGTGGTTTAGCACCTGCCTTTGGCCCAGGGTGTGATCCTGGAGACCCGGGACCGAATCCCATGTCTGGCTCCTGGTGCATGGAGCCTGCTTCTCCCTCTGCCTATGTCTCTGCCTCTCTCTTTCTGTGTGACTATCATAAATAAATAAAAATTTTTAAAAAATCACTAAACCTTGGTTTCTTTCTTTCTTTCTTTCTTTCTTTCTTTCTTTCTTTCTTTTTTTGCATTTATTCTATGCAGAATTTACTCCTGGGCCATACGTTTTTGTTTCTTCAGCTTCTTCTGGGATATCTTTTTCTTCTGTGCAATCTCCTCTTCTGGTTTAGGAATAATCTGCTCTTTTTTGGTAAGAATCATCATGTGGCAGGGAGAGCTCACATATGGGTTAATCCGGCCATGAGCCCTGTAAGTTCTACATCATACCTTGGGGGCTTTGTTCATCTGGATGTGCTCAATGAGCAGAGAATCTACATCTAAACCCTTAAGTTCAGCATTACTCTCTGCATTTTTAAGCATGTGCAGTAAAAATTCAGCACTCTTCTTGGGCCACTGACTCTGTGTCCAGCCCCACTGTTTGGCCTGTGCACACCTACCAACTCCACCATTGTAGCGACGGAATGGCACACACTGCTTCTGCAAAGTGACATCTTTCAGATACTTGGTTGCTTTTCGAATATGCATACCCTTGATGGCCTGGTCAGCTTCATGTGTGTTCTTAAAGTGAACACAAAGATTTGAACCTCTCAATTTGCATGATTTTGTAGGGTTTTCTGGGTCCAGCAAGTAGCGAACCATTTTCAAAGGTCACCTCAGGCCACTTGGGATAGGAGCTAAACCTTGGCTTCTTCACTTGAAAAAAAAAAAGCAGGGAGGCCAGCTCCTCTTCCGGGAAGCCTACCCTGATTAACCTCTCCCCACCCCATTTCTCTAAATAGAGCTTTGTCATGTCCTGCCAATTTCTGAACTTTCAGAAGAGGGCTGAAATTAACTATATTGGTTGGAAAGAGGGTGTAGGGGACCCTTGATCATTGTTTTTTAAAGATTTTATTTATTTATTTGAGAGAGAGGGACACCTGGGTGGCTCAGTGGTTGAGCGTCTGCCTTCAGCCCAGGGCGTGATCCCGGAATCCTGGTATCAAGTCCCGCATCGGGCTCCCTGCATGGATCCTGTTTCTCTCTCTGCCTATGTCTCTGCCTCTCTTTCTCTCTCTGTGTCTCTCATGAATAAATAAATAAAATCTAAAAAGAGAGAGAGAGAGGAAGAGAGCAGGAGCAGGGACCAGGGAGAGGGAGAAGCAGGACTCCCACTGAGCAGGGAGCCCAATGAAGGACTCCATCCCAGGACTCTGGGATCATGACCCGACCTGAAGGCAGCCATTTAACGGACTAAGCCACCCAGGCACCCCTGATCATTTATTTTATTAGTGGTTATTTATTATTTATACTAATCAAAATGGATAATTTCTCATCAAACTCACTGCCCTAACTTCAGAGGACCTCCAGAAGCAGATCCCTTCTCACAACTTTGTCACCATCACCCTGGCGTCAGCCACCATTCCCCTTGCCTACATCCCTCTCACAGCCTCGTCCCCCTACTCTTCTCCCACCCTTACCCCCTACAGAATGAGCCTATTCGGGGCACCTGGATGGCTCAGTCAGTTAAGTGTCTGCCATGATCCCAGGACCTCAGCAGCGAGTCTGCTTCTCCCTCTCCCTCTGCCTGCAGCTCCCCCTGGTTGTGCTCTCTCTGTGTGTCAAATAAATAAATAAAATCTTAAAAAAAAAGAATGAGCCTATTCAGGACAGATGATGTCACTCGTCTGCTCAGAACACTACATGGCTCCCAGCTCGCTCAGAATAAACACCGGTGTCCTTCCAATGGCCCTCGAAGCCTAACACCCCCTGCCCATTTCCATTCTCTCTCTGACATATGTCCCATTCCTCCCCCTTGCTGTCTCCAGGACAACCTCTCTGTCAACAGGTGTGCTCCTGCCCTAGTGCCTTTACACTGGCCTTTTCCCTCTGCTGGGGACTCTCTTCTACCAAGTTACTACATGCTTTACTCCTTCACTTTCTTTAGATCTTTACTCACATGCCACCTTCTTTTTTTTTTTTTTTAATTATTTATTTATGATAGTCACAGAGAGAGAGAGAGAGGCAGAGACACAGGCAGAGGGAGAAGCAGGCTCCATGCACCGGGAGCCTGACGTGGGATTCGATCCCGGGTCTCCAGGATCGCGCCCTGGGCCAAAGGCAGGCGCCAAACCGCTGCGCCACCCAGGGATCCCACATGCCACCTTCTTAAGAGCATTCCCCAACCATGCCATTTACAATTGCCCCCCACCCTGGAGCACACAAAATCCCCCATCTATCTGCCTTGGCTTTCTCCCTAGCATACATAACCATCAAATGTGGTTATGCCACTTGTTTATGTTCTATCCCATGCCCCCCACCACACACACACACACACACACACACACACACACACACACACTTCACTGAGGGCAAGAATTTGTGTCTATTTCGTTTACTGCTATTGTCCCAATAGCTTGCAATCAATAGCTCAATAACACGTTGTTATGTGAACAAACGCAAAGGCACGTAAGCACATCCTCAAAAAAGAAACTGAACACAATTTGGATTGTGTTAATACAGAGGTTAAAGCATCTTTCTAGAATGGAGGGTTTCCAGGGTTCACCTTTGCTTTGTGTGTGTGTGCACATGTACATGTGTGAGGTAAAGACCAGTGGGAGTGGAAATTGCTTATTGTGGTAGTGATGGGAGTTGTTAGTAAAAATTCATTGAGAAAACGGGGGCACCTAGATGGCTCAGTTGGCTAAGCAACAGACTCTTGATTTGGGCTCAGGTCATGATCTCAGGGTCATGAGACAAAGCCCCATCCAGCTCTGCACTGGGCATGGGGCCTGCTTAAGAGTCTCTCTCTCCCTCTCCTCTGCTCCTACCCCTGACCCTGGTCTCTCTCTCTCTAAAAAAGAAAAAAAAAATCCTTAAGAATATGTTTTCCTCTCCTTCTCAAACCCTGGCAGCCATACCAAGTGACAGAAGTTGCCTGATAGTCTAGGAGAGAACAGGCAGACAGGAGGGCAAATAGCCCACACCAGGCAGACGCTGTGAGCTAAGCAGTCCAAGAAATTCAAGGAGGAATGACCAGGTGTGGCCTGGAATGTGCAGTGTGGGGACTTGCGTGGTCAGGTTTGCTGTTTGCACAATCCTGCTACATCCATCCCGATGGCCTCACAGGAGAGGTTAGGGCTCCACCATTAATCTCCAACAGAAGGGCTGGGAGCCCTGGCTGTGCCAGGGTACTTGGTGGATGGGAGAACCTGGGGAGCCTGGCACGACACAGGAGCATGACAGGGTCCCTTCCCGATGAACCAAGTGAGTGACAGCCCAGGTTCAAAGCCATGAGGTTTCCCTAGAGAAGATATGACTGTTTTCAACTCCTCCAAGTAACAGCATCTCCTCGCTCTGGTTTGGAAGGAAGGGTAAAGAAGTCTTCTGTGCAGGGGCAGCTGGGTAACTCAGTGATTGAGTGTCTACCTTGGGCTCAGGGTGTGATCCCAGCGTCCTGGGATCTAGTCTCTCATCAGGCTCCCCACAGGCTCCCCACAGGGATCCTGCTTCTCCCTCTGCCTATATCTCTGCCTTTCTCTCTGTGTCTCTCATGAATAAACAAAATCTTAAAAAAAAAAAAAAAAGGAGAAGGAAAAGACTTCTGTGTTACAGAGGAGGACACTGAGGCTCAGAGGGATTATATGGCTTGTTGAAGGTCACTCCACACACTACCAGTCCAAGATGCCAGGAACTTTGCAACTGCTGTATCCACTACAGATGGTTTCTGGGGGTGGGGGGAGGAAGGGGAGGGCGGGTGGGGTAAGCTTGAACCCATGCCTGGTTGACTCCAAACTTAGTCGGCTCCAAAAACCTAGTTTTTCTGCTATTCATTTTGCATCTCTCTGAAAGCCTGGCTGGTAACACCTGGAGCATGCTCTGTGAATAAGGGTCAATATACCAGGCTACGGCAGGTTGTACTAACAAGGATCCCCCTGCATCCCCCCCACCCCCCCGCCCCAAACTCCGAGCCCAGAGGCCTGCGCCTTTGCTCCCGGCCAGCAGGGGGCGTGCACACATTGTTTCCAGTGGGCATCCCACAACCTCCCCAGGCGCCTAGCACATTCTCCCCTCCTGTGATTGAGAGCAGGGTGTGAGCCTTACTGGGGCCCTAGATGAACCAGCCTGCTCATAGGCAAGAGCCTTCAAACTGTGTGATCTTCCCTAGCAGGCAGCCCTCTGGCAACGTGCAGGACTAACATTTGCTGAGTGGTCCCTCCACCAGGCACCACGCTAGGCACTCAACAAGCATTACCCCAGTTCATCACACAAACTACTCAAATCATCAATTTTTTAAAAGATTTTATTTATTTGTTCATGAGTGTCAGAGAGAGAGAGAGGCAAAGACACAGGCAGAGGGAGAAGCAGGCTCCATGTGGGGAGACTGACGTAGGACTCGATCCCAGGTCTCCAGGATCACGCCCTGAGCCAAAGGCAGACACTTAACCGCTGAGCCACCCAGGGATCCCATGAAATAATTAATTTTATATATGAGAAGACTAAGGTACTCCTTTTTTTAATTTTTTTTTATTTTTTATTTTTTATTTTTATTTATTTATGATAGTCACACAGAGAGAGAGAGAGAGAGAGAGAGAGAGAGGCAGAGACACAGGCAGAGGGAGAAGCAGGCTCCATGCACCGGGAGCCTGACGTGGGATTTGATCCCGGGTCTCCAGGATCGCGCCCTGGGCCAAAGGCAGGCGCCAAACCGCTGCGCCACCCAGGGATCCCTAAGGTACTCCTTTTACCTCATTTTACAAATGATAATACTGGGGAGGTGGGTTGGGGGATGGGGTAACTGGGTGATGGGCACTAAGGAAGGCACTTGATGGGGGGAATCCCTGGGTGGCTCAGCGGTTTAGCACCTGCCTTCAGCCCAGGGCGTGATCCTGGAGTCCCGGGATCAAGTCCCGCATGGGGTTCCCTGCATGGAGCCTGTTTCTCCCTCTGCCTGTGTCTCTGCTGCCTGTGTCTTTGCCTCTCTCTCTCTCTCTCTCTCTCTCTGTCTCTCATGAATAAATAAGTATAATCTTAAAAAAAAAAAAAAAAGGAAGGCACTTGATGGGATGAGCACCAGGTCTTATACTATATGTTGGCAAACTGAATTTAAATTTAAAATTTTTAAATAAATAAATAAATAACTATTAGTAACTTGTTAAAAAAAAAAAAAAAAGATAGTCCTGAAGTTTGGGGCTGGTAAGTAGCTTGTGACTCCTACCCTCATGGTCTCACTTACCTGTCTGCTCCCAGGTGGTGGACATGGGCAGGGAAGACTCTGGCCAAGACCTGGGCTTCCAAAGGGAGCTGGATTGGAAAGAAAACTTCTCAGAAGAGAAATATTTTTTTGCTCCAGTTCTGCCCGGGACTGTTGTCTCCTTGTGGTTTGCTCCCCAAAGTTCTGAGTGGGCCCCCTGAGCAGGCCTGCCAGCCCTAGGCTGCTCTCAAGGGGGATCCAAGAGACATTTCCTCCTGGTGTCATTCCCAGCCCCCTGGCACACATTGAGGCGTGTCCTGGGTGGTGACGCTGGTGTGTGTGGGGGGGAGGGCCAGCCCTAAGGGAGAGGAGAAGGCGTCACAGCACGCATGTCACAGTGGGACCAGCTAGCCTAACCACTCTGCCGACCTATGTGCAAGAAGACCCAGACAGGGGAGGCCAGTGCCCCAAGGTCACCTGGCTGGTAACGAGAGAGCCAGGGCTGGAACCCAGGTCTCTGAGCTGCCAAGCTTTCTTCAGGCTTTAGCTGACGGCGTTCTCCAGGGCCTGGAGATGCCCTCTTCCCACCATCCAGCTTCCCATCACATCCTGGCCATGCTCCATGTCAAATCCTGCCCACCCTGCTTGGGGCCCAGCCTCCTGCCCCACTTCCCCAGAGGCTCTCCTTCCCTGCACTAGAACCAGTTGCTCTCTTCAGCCTGTAGTATGTGCCTTCCAAGCCAGGTTGACTTGCCTCATCCCTGCTGCTGACGTTTGAAACAGGTGCCGATGGGTAGGGCAGGCTATCAGACACGGCACTGGGCCAGGAGCTCAGACACCTGCCCTGGAGCGTGGCTGGACTGCTGACTTGGGGTGCATCTCAGGGAGGTCGCTTTATTTCTCTGGGCCTCAGTTTTCCCCTTTGGTCTAGATCAGTGCTTTTCAGATTCTGTCCATAGGGAGGACCTGCCTCTAGCCACAGAGGACAGGGCCCTGCCCCTGCCCACATTCGGCTACAGCACTCTTTGCTTTGTTCTTTCAGAGGGGAAGAGTCTGAGGCGGTGAATATGGTTTGAAAACCACTTTGAGGGGTGCCTGGGTCGCTCGGTCGGTTAAGCTTCTGCCTTAGGCTAAGGTCATGATCCCAAGGTCCTGGGGTCATGGCTCCCTGCTCAGCGGTGGGCTGGGGCTGTGGGGGGGGCGTATCTGCTTCTCTCTCTGCCCCTCCCCCTGCTTGTGCTTTCTCTTTCTCTCAAATAAATAAAATCTTTAAGAAAAAAAGAAAAAAAAAAAAAAACAGGGGCACCTGGGTGGCTCAGGTGAAGCACCTGCCTTCAGCTCAGGTCATGATCCAGAGGTCATGGGATCCAGTCCCATGTGGGGTTTCTTGCTTAGCAGGGGGTCTGCTTCTCCCCCTCCTCCCCACTAATGCTCTCTCTCTCTCTCTCTATCTCAAATAAATAAATAAAAATCTTAAAAAAAAAAACATTTTGAGGTCCTTTCTACTCGAATCTTGTTAATGTATTTCCTTCACTTCCCCCCACCCCGCTCCACCCCAGTTGTTCACGGGAATATGGCATCTGACACAGAGTATTCTCAACAAACATTTGGGGGATGGAATTGATCGGCAGTGCTGGGAAGCAGAGAAGGGGCAAGCAAGCAGGAAGTAAGTGGCCAGAAGGTGGCGGAAGGAAGGGAGGCCTGGAACAGGCTTGTGGGGTGAAGATGGTCTTTGCAAAGGGGCCAGGGCTGCCTGGGGTCTGTGGTTTCTGCTCCCGGCCTCCTCTGGGTTCCCTCCCAGCTTGCCCTCCCCTGCACCCCTCCACAGTGTCCTTGCACAAACCCTGCCCCATCCCCTGCTGCCAGGGCTGTCCACATAGCCAACAGACTTGGGTCTGGCAGACATCAAGCGGGCTGGGCCCTCCAGGAGCCAGGTTCAAAAGGGCCGTGACCCTGGTCAGCAGCCCCAAAGCCAGGCGGGCCCCTGTCTTCCTGAGGCTGCAGAAGTCTGCAAGGCTTCTCTGGGCACGCTGACAGGGGAGGGGGGGCAGAGACGGTCGATGGACTCTGTGTGCCTTTGTCAGACGCAGTCTGTGCTTTCCGTTGTGTGGGTACGTTAGTTCTGCTTCCAGATCTTGGCTCCTCCCGGAGCTACAAATTACACTCTAGCCTTCATCCTGTAGCAGGGCTTCCATGCCCCAGGGTAACAGGGACCACCCCGGATCGTGCAAGTGTGGCCGCCCACAATTGGAAAAGCCTGTGTGGGGTTGGTTTAACTCCGACCGGGGTAAGAAAGGGCCTGAGCAGTACAAAGGGAAACCACTGTTACAGCCCCAAGAAGTTCCATCAGGACACTTACTAACATAATGTTTGAATTTCCTCGTCATCCCCATCTTCGCTGTCATGCCAGCACCCGCCCACCTCTGAACTGCTCTCAATTTTATCACCATCTGCCAAGTTCCTGGGGCCGCTCCTCATAGTCATTCATGCTTTCACCTCAGAAGGTCTCAGCAGGAAAGTCTTTAATCTTTTTTTAAGAGCCTACTATGTGCTGGGCACTTTATAAACGTTAGGTGCCTTACAAACTTTATTTTATTTAGTCATCATGACAACCCTGTGGAGCTGACGCTCTTGGCTTCAAGTAACAGTGACCTCAACAATATTGGATGGGGCCAGGGGTATCTCACTGAGCAATGAAGAAACTGATGATCGCAGGGACGAGTCCAGAGGTAGATGGCTCCAGCTGCTGAACTGTGCTGCCACGACCCAGGTTCTTGCCATGTTTCCATTAGTGTGTTGGCTTTAGCATATTGGCTTGGCTACTTATCTTCATCACAAGATGGCTGCTATTGCTCCAGCCATCATTCCAGACATAACATCCGGCTACAAAAGGACAATTAGTGGGGCGCCTGGGTGGCTCAGTCGATTGAGCATCTGACTCTTGGTTTTGGCCCGGGTCGTGATCTGGGGGTCATGGGATTGAGCCCACATTGGGCTTCATACTTGGTGCAGAGCCTGCTTGAGATGCTCTCTCCCTTTCCCTCTGCCCCTCTTGCTCATGGTCTCTCTAAGATAAATAAATCTCCTTTTTTTAAAGATTTTATTTATTATTTATTCATGAGAGACAGAGAGAGAGAGAGGCAGAGACACAGGCAGAGGGAGAAGCAGGCTCCATGCAGGGAGCCCGATGTGGGACTCGATCCCGGGTCTCCAGGACCACATCCTGGACTGAAGGCAGTGCTAAACCGCTGAGCCACTGGGGCTGCCCTAAGATAAATAAATCTTAAAAAAAATAAAGAGAGAGAAAGAGAGTCTCAAAAGTACAATTACTTCCTCTCATGTTTTAAGAATATCCTAGAGGGATGCCTGGGTGGCTCAGCAGATGAGCATCTGCCTTTGGCTCAGGGCATGATCCTGGATTCCTGGGATTGAGTCCCGCATCCAGCTCCTTGCATGGAGCCTGCTTCTCCTCCCTCCACCTATGTCTCCGCCTCTCTTTCTGTGTTTCTCATGAATAAATAAAAAAAAA
Organism: Vulpes lagopus; assembly: GCF_018345385.1. Taxonomy (NCBI): domain Eukaryota; kingdom Metazoa; phylum Chordata; class Mammalia; order Carnivora; family Canidae; genus Vulpes; species Vulpes lagopus. Next base: position 23,539,774 of record NC_054829.1, read on the forward strand.
TTTTTAATTAAAAAAAAAGAAGGTCCTAGAACAACTCTGCATTCCCCACCCCCTACCAAAAGATCCCTCCTCACATCTCATTGACCAGAATTGAATCTCATTGACAGATCCATCAGACCATTAATCACTGGCAAGGGGAATGGCATACCAAGATTAGTTTACACTAATTAGGATTTCCCCCTTCCACCGCAGGCACCTTCAGGAGTGGGTGGACTCCTGAGAGAAAAATTCAGAGCCCTAAGGAAAAAAGCAGGAGTGACCATTAATCAGATGTCTGCCATATGGGCAATTATCACACACCCCATTTTACAGATGGAAAAACTGAGGCTAAGAAAGATGAGGCATTAACTTAGTACGAAGTTAGGACTTAAATCCAGGATTGTTTGACTCCAAAGCCCTGGCTCTTTCTACTATAGAATGTACAAAGCACTCTTCTATATGTGCTTATGAGTTAGAAAGATCGGTATACCCGCATCTACCTCAAATTCTTGATGGAACAAAGAGGGGTGTGTGTAAATAATATCCACATACACCCACATACCATTTTATTGTCAATAAAATTATGTCGTAAGAAGTGACAGGTATATTCATTTGACCTGCATTTATCTAAGGCCTTCTAGAGACTTTGACTTTGGGGACAGACTGGTAAGCCCTAGCCTCGAACTTTAGAGACTCTCTGGTTGAGGGAGTATATGGAAAAGTATAACTCTCTGCCACATAAGCAGATTGCCATGGGTGTTAAGAGCCTGGGAATTGTTGGAGACCAATGTCACAGGAAAGGGGAAAACTGAGCGGGGTTTTGAGAGATGTATAGAAGTTTGCTCACACACACAAAAAAAAGAAGTTTGCTCACAGAAGAAGAGGAGGCAAACATTTCTACTAGGCAGAGAAAAGAGCCCTGCAGAGGTGTGGGCTTGAAAGTTCTTGTTGGGTTTAAGGAACAAAGGGGGACTTAATGAGGAGGAGGAAGAGGCTAAAAAGGTTGTAGGCAGTTTCTCAGGAGTCTTGCCTTCCACGCCAAGGAGTTTGCCTGGGTTCTGTTAGGCGCCTGAAAGATTTTGAAGCAGGAAAGTATAAAGGGATCAAATTTGAATGATTTTGAAGATTTGGAACCCCCTGCTGAGTCCAGGTGACTGTGAGTGGACAATGTAGAGGCTGAGACACAGATTCCAGATATGTGGATTCCAGAATAAGTTAAGTCACTGACAAGGAGTGATGCCTCCCCGGTATCAGCACTGTATCCAACTGTAATTGGGGCCAATGTGCCTGGATAGGGCTGTGCAGATCCTGCAAGGGTTTGAGAAGACCCAAAGACCATGAGTAGCTGACTAATGTATCCATACTGAACAAACACACCGACTCTGAGATTATTATTAAAAGCTAGTGTCTATCAAGTGCTTGCTACGTGTTAGGTGCTCTGCTGAGTCCTCCATATGCGTTGTCTTATTTTATGCTTTTTTTTTTAAGGTTTTATTTACTTATTCATAAGAGACACAGAGAGAGAGGGGGAGAGACATAGGCAGAGGGAGAAGCAGGCTCTACGCCTGGAGCCCGATGCGGGACTCAATCCTGAAACCCCAGGATCACACCCTAAGCCAAAGGCAGACACTCAACCGCTGAGCCTCCCAGGCATCTCTGTCTTATTTAATTCTTCTTTAAGCCTTGTAAGGAAGGTTTAAACTAAATTATGTAAAATTGCCAATATTTGATGTGTTTAATTTATGAAAACTGATGAGGAAGCCTGGAGGTTGGCTCAGGTCACACAATCACACACAGTAGATCAGGGTTTGAACCTAGGTCTGGGGCAGCCCAGGTGGCTCAGCGGTTTAATGCTGCCTTCAGCCCAGTGTGATTCTGGAGACCTGGAAATCGAGTCCCACATCGGGCTCCCTGCATGGAGCCTGCTTCTCCCTCTGCCTGTGTCTCTGCCCCCCTCCTCCCGTATGTCTCTCATGAATAAATAAATAAAATCTTAAAAAAAAAAAAAAAGAAGAAGAAGAACCCAGGTCTGATAAGGACTCTGGAGTAAGGCAATCCTAAATTCCCACTGTGGCCACTACTTATTAGCTGTGTGTCCTGGGACATATTGCTTAACCTCTCTGAACTTCTGTTTCTTCACTTATACAATGAGGATAATAACTGAACGCACTTCATGAGGTGTGGGTTAGAAGAGAGAATGCATTAAAACACTTAGCACAACGCCAGACACGGAAGAGGTGTCTGATGAACGTTAGTCGTGCCTATCATCACTGCTATTAATATTCCAAAGCCTGGACTGTGAAGCACCTCTCCCAACCTGCTGTGAAGGAGATGCCTTCTGGAATCAGTGTTTCCCATGGATGGAAAGGAAAGAAATTTTACTGCAAGAACCAGACCAGCATTACTGGTAAATGGTCCTTAGACTCACAGGGCAAAGGGAGCGCCAGGAACTATGTCCTCTTGTCTCCAGTACTGCCAGCCTCTGCTTATTCTTTCCTCTCCTGAGGTCTTTGGGTCCTCATGGCCACAGGGGACTGACCCAGGGGAAAAGGAACCTTCCCACTGGAAGAGTAGCTGGGGCAGCTCTGCTCAGACTCAGGACAACCTTCCTATGAAGCTACTTTTGCCTCGTTTTCCCCATGAACCAGCCTGAGTGGGGTGTATTTCCAGGATACTCCAGCAGCTTTTGCTTTCGAGAACCACATCCATCAGCAAGGAGTCCTGCGAGTCCCCATTGCACTTGGGCCTCATGTATGTGCTTTCTGGCTTTATGTACGGATGTGTCTGACTCATGCCTGCATGAGGCCGTGTGTGTGTGTGTGTGTGTGTGTGTGTGTGTGTGTGTGTGTGTGTGTCTGGGCCTGAGTGGAACTGCACTGGCATGGGTTAGGGGTTGGCACCACCTTGGCAGCCTCAGTAAGCCCCAGGACACCTTTTGCTTATTACATTCCACGCTTGGGTGGGGCTCCTGCCTGCAGGGTGGGTATCGACTCCCACTCTTCTCCATCTAAATCTCTGAGTGTTCGTTCTTTAGACAGAAATTACAAGTGCTGCTAGCTTGAGAAGGAAGTTCAAAGCCTGGCTCCCAGCAGTTCTCAGCATATCTCCTGGAGCCGGGCTGCTTCCGAGCACAGACCGACACAGAGGCAACTGTGATAATGAGAGGCTCGAAGAAGTCGAGAACAGGCAGGCCAACCAAACCACACCTTTGCGGCAGCACTTTTGGATGCTGGCAGATGTTTCCCCATGGTCTGCTCCTTTGCTTGCCGGGACTCTTGTACAGACCTGGCTGCCCCCTGTTCAGTCTCTCTAAAAAAAAAACATGTTCAGTCCCCTCCAGAGAAACTCAAAACACAGACACTCCTTATGTGTTTTCCTGGAAACATTCTATAGCTCCAGCCTGGGAAAGCTTCCCAAAGTTTTCCAAACCAAAATAATAGTAATAATAATAATAATAAAGAGGTAGGAGGAGGAGAGAAGCTTGGGCAAATGCCTGTTGATTAATGTTCAAGGGAACAGACTTGGATTGTAGGGAAAGGAAAAAGGAAGGGTTTTCCAGGTCAATTTAAACATTTGTGCTGTTTGCTTTAAAGGCAATTTCAAAATAGTTGGCCTCCCGAAAGCAATTTTTTGGAATCTACTCAGAGGGCAAAAACTTACCCTTCCTTCCCCCATCTGGAAAGTTTTCACACCAGAGGCCCCACTCATTCCTGAGCGCTGGCTTCAGAAAGAAGGACTTTCCCAATCTTCCAAGATTCCCTACCCTCCCTCACCCTGCTGACCCAGAAGGAGTTGCGTTTGCTCCACCCAGCAGCAGCTGCATTCCAGCTGTGGAGCGATTATGAAACATTTAGGAAGCCTCTGGCTGGAAAGGTAAATGAGGAATGTGTCCTAATGACACCTGAATACCGGCTCACCCTGCCAACAGAGAAGCAGCAGGAACACTTTTTTTTTTTGGACTTAGGGTCCCCTTCCCAAGTCTACCGGGCAGGGGAGCCCGCTGTCAGCTCACAGAAAGACTTTTTAGTGGTGTCACAGATAAAAGTGCTGACCAGCCTGACCCCCCTCACTGTGAAACACAAGAAACTGAATTCAGACATTTCTGTGAAGATTCAAAAATATTTTCACTTACTCATGAGCTCTCCTCTTTTTAATTAAAGCACAACATCTTGCTCAAAACAAGCCTTTGGAACAGCAGAGTAAACAGAACCTTAATTTAGGAATTTGCCAACCGATCTCGACTACTGCAGGCAGGTTACAGCAGCAGCTCAGAGGCAGATGATGGACTGGAGGTCTCCCAGGAGGCTCCCTGCCCTCCCAGAGGTGGTGTCAGCACCTGACCATTCAGGAGGAGGTGTTGGGCGGAGGGGGAGGGGGCGCTTCAGAGACCAAGGAGGATCCTTTAAATACATAGAAGTTGGCCAGACAGGGCAGGCCTGAGCAAATGGCTTTTTAGGCAGCTGAAGCCCTCAGCAGCTGTCAGGACAACTGCCACCAAGTGCTCCTGGTGGCCTGGAGCGCTGCGGCACTCACTGGGGCCTTTCCCCTCGCTCGGTCTCCTCGCCATCGTGTTATCTTCTGGTTCTGCTCGCTAGACACTCGGGTTAATGACACCATCACACTACCTGGCTTCAGAACGGCTGGCAGCAGCTGCCTAGCGACACGCTGTCTTGTCCAAACCGCTTCATTTCCCGGCTCCTGAGATTCCATACCACCCCGGCCGGCCGCCCCGACAGCAACAATTAGCCACCCTGGGAATGCTTTGAGAATCCAGGATCCAGGGTGAGGAACCCCATGAAGTCCTCCATTAATTCCTGGTGCTAAAAGCGGATATGGAAATTTAGCTGGAGAGCTGGTGGCCTGTGTCCCAGGGGGCCACCCAGCTATTGTGAAAGTGCCCTCTCCCTTCTTCCTGCCCCTGCTGTCCCACTTCAAACACTGCCTGTGATCCACCTTTTTAACACCTCCAAGGCCACCACTGCCACTGCCCCCCCCCCCCCCACCTAACCACCCACTTCTCCTCCAGGTCCTTTCAGAGAGTAGCCCAGCACGGTTGCCATGGAGAGCGCCCCACCCCCGTACCATTTGGGGCTTTGAGACCCTAGAAGGAAAGCACCAGGAAACCCCAAAGCGTTCTCCCTCCCGAAAACAATGGCTTCCAGGGTCTGTGCCAGACACAATCACAGCACCCGAAATAGACTCATTGTCCTCTTGTGCAATATCCAGGAATTTGGTGAAACTCATCATTTTTCAGGTTACCGATAATGCAAGTCTGGAAACTGAAACAGGAAGGAACACAGGCTGAAAAAGCTTTTCTCCAGCCCACCGCGTTCCTCTCTCCAGATGCAAGATAGGTTTTTTTTTGTTTGTTTTTGGGGGTTTTTTTTCCAGCAGTACTTTGGTGGGGTTAAAATTAGCTGGCAGCATTCTGGTCACATGCTAGACAGCAAAACAAAAGGGGGTTGTTCCCTGGCAGCTCCTGAAGCAGTCCCGACAGACCTTCCTAATCCATGGACTTCTGGGAAGCTGGCTCCTCAGGCCCTGGTATGGAGGGGCCTCGCCACCGCGTCCCCTCTGTCGTCACCCTGCTGTAACAGGGCAGAGCATGCTGCCCCGGATCTCGGAGCCCGTCTCCATCTGGGAAGGCACTCAAGGGCCACAAGATGGCTTTTGCAAATCTTCCCACTTGGGAGAGGAAGGCTGAAAAAAGGAAGAACTTCTGAAGCCAACAAATCAGCAAACACCACAAGGACATGGAGAGAAAGAGGAAGGGCAGTGTCTGGAATCATGGACGTGGGCCTCGTCTTCCGGGGGAATGGGCTGCTCTTCGCATGCCTAAAACCTAGAAACTCATACATCCAAGCTGTACGTGGCTACGCTTTTCGGATGGATTCTTTATTTCTGGACCCTGATGATAGGGGCTCATTGTGATCTGCTTTGTTCTTCCAGCTTAAAACTGTCACCAGAAGCCCTGGATGAAAAATGCAGCCTCTGATTCATGCGCACAGTCAGGAAACATCCCTTGCGCTCAGTGCAGAAACATGTCCGTCAACTTGGGAAAGGAATCACCGCCACGAAATGTGCTTTTGGCTTGCCAAAGCTTAGCAGCTGCCAGAGCCAAAAACCCAGCTGCCTGGATTGTCTGGGGAAGGTGGTGGCTGGAGTGGGGGTGGGGGGATGTAGAGAAAGAGGGGCTTTCTGAATCACCTGATTTGTGCCTCCACCTCCTGTTTAATTCCAAGCCAAAACCCACCTCGAGGGCCAACTACTCCTAAAAATCGTGCTTAGCACTGCCCCTTCCAGCTCTGAGCCTGCTGTCAAGGTGAAGCAGATGGCTTTTATTGATTAATTTATTTATTTGGAAGGGGCTACTTTGAAGTCAGGAAATTCCAGCGAGACAGAGTGCGTTGCCCTGGCCAGAGTTGTTGTGACAATCATAAGCAGACACCCAGAGAGAGGTGGGTTAAAAGAAACTGCAGCTAGGCTCTGGGAACTCGGATTTTTTCGTCTTTCCCCCGTCCTGGCCTCCACGTCAGCCATGCGCTCATGAAGAAACAGCTCCTTTGCCTCTACGTTCGGTGGTATTCAAGGGTTTGTGTGAGCTCCGTAGGGCCCGCTTTGTCAAAGGGGCTTCGTAAACCAAACAGGCCTCGGACTTGGATCTCATCCTGAAGCCCTCGTTATAGAGACAGACCCAAACAGAAACTTACCCCCCCCCCCAACGCCCAGCACATAAAGTCCTCTTTAATAAACATACACCATTTTTCAGTGGAACAGCCTCAAGGTGTCAAAAGTACATAAAGGTCTGAAAGCTGAAACCCTAGACAAACAGTGGGCTGAAATATATTTAGCAGAAAATATTGAAAGCCACTGGAAAAATATGTTCTCTTCCTGGGATGTTAACAAAGGTTTAGGTTCAGGAAACCTTCAGGAAAGAGCAAGTTGGGTTGAGGAGGAATACTGTTCAATGTAAATAAATCCCTAAAACCTCCTTGGCCTTCCTGGGCCTTGGCTGGAACGGAGTATTTCATTTTTTTCCCCCATTAAACAGGCCACCCGGAGAGTTGGCATTAGAGACCTGAACATGTACCAAATCTGAATGTGCTATTTTGTTTCTGTACATTGAATCAGACCGTGTTTCAAAGAGCAGCTTGTGCAAAACGGGGTGTGGGGGGGCGACCATCCCTGACTAGTGCGCCCTCACTCAGAGTCAGTGACAGATCGGTTTCAGCCCCCCCATTGCCCAGTGTCTTGTCCCCGACAGGAACATACCCTTGGTTATTGCTGCCCAAGGTGATGTCATGCTCACTCGGCCTGAAGGTTCATTTAGGTTGTACCTCTCCTGCAATAAAATGGCTTCAGAAAGACCCACGTTTCCTGCTGTCTCAAGGTAGGAGAGCGAGAGAGTGAGAGAGAGAGAGAGAGAGAGAGAGAGAGGCAGAGCAGGACAGGGCAGGCAGCCACTCTCCCTAAGATGGATGCTGCATGATGTAAGCGGCTGGCTAACTCTCTGGCATCCTTGCAGTTTTAAGTTGCCAGCAAAATATTATTAAAAAGATAAAATACACGCAAACCGTGCAGAATGTAGGGCTGCTGTGTTTACATCCGGGTTTTGATGACTCAAAGACTTAGACTCCGGCTTGCTGAAAAGCTCTATTAAAAACACAGCTTTTGTGAAAGCCCCCAGGGAGCAGGAAGCCGGGCCGGGGTGGGTGGGTGGGTGGGGATGGGGAGGGGGTGCGTGATGTCTGGAGGTGGGGTTGGGGGTGGGGTTGGGGGTGGGGTGGAGACCCACCCCCTCCCCCCCTCCCCACCGAGGGCCCCAGGCCCCGGGCTGCCACTTAGGCCCCCACCCCCGCGGGAAGAGCTTGGAGGTTAACCTTCTCTCGGCTTTGGAACCAGAGCAGGCAGGGTTAACCTTTTTCCAGAACATTTATTTCACCATCTCACTGACTAGAGGGAGGAGGGGCAGGAGGCAGAGCGAGAGCCTGCCGCGCTGAGAGGCTGCGGATCACAAGGCCATTCTGATAGCCTCCTGTCCCCATGGCAACTGCAACGGCATTTATCAGTTCCTTCTGCGCACAGGCACAGCAAATCTGCATTGCACATGGCAGGCTTCCAGCATTTCAAATGAAAGAGCACTTTGAACGGCTGCCAAGTTTGGAAGGAGCAGAACTGTCAGGGCTGCTCAAAGCTGGCAGTTTATACTGGGGAGGCTTTCGCTTCCCACAATCCTCCGGGCCTGGCGCGCGGCCAAGTACTTAGCGGAAGCTAAAAAGTAACTCGCTCCCCTCCCTCCCCGCCCCTCCCCTGCTCCCTCCTCCCCTCCCCCTGCTCGCACTCCCCCTCCACGCCATTCACCGCAGTGCTCTCAAAATTTTCCACATGTCCTGTGTCACCAGTGCAGGCTGTACAATGAAAACCAGAACGCAGGCTGCTGCGACCGGGCTCCTATTAATAAGGGGCGGGGGGGGGGGTGCGGGGGACGGGGCGGGTCGGGATCAGAGGCACTGACAGTCGGGGCACCCTGTCCCCGCCGTACCTGCCGCCACCGCTGGGTGCGAGCCCGCGCGCGCGCGTGTGCATGGGCGCGCGTGTGCATGGGCGCGCGCCTTTCACTCTTAAAAATGCATTAATGAAAATAAAAAATAAGAGCAGCTTCAGAAGGGGTAGACAGCCTGAGCACGGGGGTGGGGGTGCGGAGGGTGGGTTTCGGTTGGCTGCTTTGGAGCTTCATTGAGGCTGGAAAATGGAGGTCATGCAGGCAGCGTTGTTCAGATCCAGCCTTTCCAAGAGCCCTGGGGAAGAGGGTTGTTATTGAGAACGGAGCCCGTTTCTAGAGCTTTCCCTGAATCTCTCGAGTGTCACGGTGAAAGCTCTGAGGCCGCCGGTGGGGAGGGAGTCCGGAGATGGCTTTCCATGGAAAGTTTACCAGATAACTTCTGACCGTCACGCAGAGCACAAGGGCTTCTGCTAGCAGAAACTGGGAAATTGGCGTAGCGTTCACTGTGCTGGATTTAAAAAAAAAAAAAAATTATAATCTACACTGAGATCAAGGGCCCGGGCTTTATTTTCCAGTACAAATAGAACGAAAATTGTCTGCCGCTTAGGCGGTTGGATAGAGTTCAGGAAAACTATGTCTGGCATTAATTCCAAAGTGGAGGTTTTGGTTCAAGCGAGGCCCATTAATTTCAGTAAACTGTTTTCACTAGTCCAGACCCTGCTGTGCAAGGACTATTTATTACCTTTTGCTAACCTGATGTCTGCAGAGTTGTAAAGCAAAGGGAAAAAAAAAAAATCCAGGGTGGAGATATCTATATCTTGGATCAAATGGGTTTTGCACCTTCCCTTTGGGGGCCATGTTTTATGGGGCGTTTTCTATCCTTGGTTTTTCTTTATCAGGCCCGGTTGTTGTTTTTTTTTTTTTTTAAATCTATCTTGCAATGAATTAGAGGGGAAAAAAAAATCCTGATGGAAAGGAATCTGGGTGAGAGCAAATACCTATCTTTTGCCTCTTTCAGGGGGGCACCTCCAGGCCACAGGATGTTTTGTGTGCTTGTCCCAGGCTTCCAGGTCCAGTGCAAAGCCCTGACATGATTCACCTCAACGATCCAGTCTAAAATACACCAAGACAGTCAATTTTGGCATTTGTTCTCCCTTAGGAATTTTACTAGCTGCCTTAGAAAAGCACATAAATTGTTTCCCCCTCCCTCTTCCCCCCCCCCATGCCTCCTCTCTGCATCCCCCTCCCTAGTCCATCTTGATGTCATTTCAAAGAGAAGGATGAAAAGGGGGGATTTGTCAGGAGGTCAGGTTGGTGAATGTGTCTTTCCAGCCCCCAACACACACACACACACACACACACACACACACACACACACACACACACACACACACACCAGCTGAGAATGTTAATCAGAATTAAAAGCCAGTCAGTCCTATTAAAGCATCAAACATCAAGACCTAGAGGATGGGGACTATAGGGTGGGGGGTAGACCGGGTGGGGCTGAAATGTGATTCAGGCCTCTGTACTGACTTACTAAAAGAAAGCAGGGGAAAGGTAGCACCAATTTGATCAGCTTGTCAAATGTCAAAATTATTGGTCTTTTAACTACCCCCCCCAACCCCGCCCCAGCAGAGTCAAGTTTTGTGCCTTTCCCAAGTGTGATTAATCTCTGGCAGAGGCCAGAAACAGGAGTAGGTTTCTTGGCTGCCCGTTCTGATAAACAATCTGTTCCTGGGAAGAGTAGGTGAAGGGGGCGTAAATTGAGGGGGTAATCTTGGGGTGTGGTGCCGTGGGGGGGGGTCGTCGCCAAGAGGAGGCCAGCGTAGCTAACTCTTGCAAAGGCCCGCCTTCCCGGAAAATGCAAGTGCCCTTCCTTGGAGCTCGTGGTTTTGGGGTGGGTCAGGTTTCCTGCCCTTAAGAATGTGAGCAGACAGTGAATCCATTCTTGCTGCCAGTTCACAACGTCCAGGAAAGGTCGGGGCGGGTGGCGGGTGGGGGGGAGGACCCAGAGGCCTTGGGGAGCAGGAGGTGAGGGGAGGGCACCCTGGGCATTGCAGACCACCAGGTGGTGTGTGCAGCTGGCCAGGGGGAAACCGAGGCAGCCGCAGGAACGGCTGGGGGCTGGGTGGGGCCTATGGTGCTAGGAAGTATTGCCAAGCAGAACGGGGGGGGGGGGGGGGGGGGGGGTGTTGTGCAGAAGATGTTCAAAACAAAAGGAGGGACGATTTCCCTGCGTCGGAGGTCGCTGGTAAGGAAACTGTAGGCAAGAAAGCTGGCTGTGGATTTTGCAGTGGGTTTATTGTGTGGGCATCCAGGCAGAAAGCAGCAATCTGAAAAAGTGGGGAGGGGGAGAGTCTGTGGGTGAAGAGAAATCAGTGCCGAGAAGGCTGTGCACGGCTGGGAAATGTCACTAAGGAGAGTGCAGTGGCCCTGGATACAAGGTGAATAATCGGCTGCCTTTTGGAAAGAAATGTAAAAATATCAATAAAGGCAAGAAACCCTTGTCTTCTCAGCTTGAAAAGCAAATCCACCTCTCACCTTCTGCCTCTCCTCCCCACCCCAACCTGCACACACACTCAGGCACCCATACACACATACACACACACACACACACACACACACACACCCCTCTTGTCCACTCTGCATCCAAGAAGCCTGGACCAGGCTCACTTTCCTTTGGATTTAATTACACGAAAATGCTGAACAAAACCCTGTAATTACACCCTTAGTCCCTGCCACTCAGACCCAGCACACTTCCTGCCTTAGTTTTGTTTTTTAAAGAGGAGGTCACTGCCTCTTTTCTTTCCAAATTGACCAAAACAAAAAAGTAAAAACCCCAAATAAATCCAACTGCTCCAAGCTTCAGCACACCAGGGATTTGGGGATGGGAAATCCGTGTCCCTCTAGGAAAGATGAGAGAAGACAGCCTGACCTGGCTGCTTTCTTACTCTGGCTCTTAGGTAGAGGGGCAGTCACTACTTACTCATCTGCCCTCCCAGAAGAACAGAGATGGCAGACTGGCCACCCCAGAAGGAAATCTTCCAGGGACAGGGTGAGTGTGGGCAGGCCTTAGTTAGCATCAGGCCTCCATTTCCAGGTATTTTACTGAGAAGGGCTTGGAGCTGGAAGAGATTTGCGACCCTGGCTCACCTTTCTATGGCCTGACGCATTAACATACAGAATTTCACAGCAAGCCCCTGAAGTAGGGAGAAGAAATTTTAATATCAACACTCACACTCAATGTGTGAGGAAACTGAGGCCCAGAGAGGAGAAATAGATTGCTCTAAGTCACGTGGCTGGCGGGAGTGGTGAACAAGCACTGTCTCTGTCGACTTCTATGCTATTACCTCAGGAGACCAGGACATCTTGGAGGAAATGGAGACTTCTAGATTTGGGGCTGGAGCCAGGCAGACCTAGTTCATCATTAGATCCCCAGGACTGAGAAAGTGCTGCCTAAAGGAATAGTTGAATAACGGAATAAATGGCAAATGGAAGAGCACACATTAAGGAGCTGGGGAATGGGAACCCATCAGGCCATCTGGTGGCCCAGTTTCAGCTTTGAAACAAAAGTAAGTGATGAGAATAGTTTCACACCCACTAGGGACATATCAGGCTGGGATCCTCTGGGTCTGGCCAGAGAGGGAAGTTCAAGTGAAAACATGGTGGTCCTCTAGATGGATCAGGGTTGGGGGTACCCTTTATTCCCTCGCTATCTCCAGTGATGCCTATGCCAGGCTTGGTTGTCAGGGGTGTAGACCTCCCCTGGACTAGAAGTGGTTTGTTGTTGTTGTTTTAAGATTTATTTACTTATTTGCCGGTAAGGGGGTGGGGAGTAGAGGGAGAGGAAGGGAGAGGGAATCCCAAGCAGACTCCCAGATGAGCACAGAGCTCCACCCAGGGCACATCCCACAACCCAGAGATCATGACCCCAAGATCATGACCCAAGCTGAAATCAAGAATAGGATACTTAACCTGCTGAGCCACCCAGGTGCCCCTGGGATAGAAGTGTTTTGAGGGCAGCAGCCAGAGTCATCAAGCAGCTTCTAGCCCAACGATAGGACAGTACAGACTAGGTCGGTGTGCACAGTCAGTGTTCTGTGAATTAGGTGAGAACAAAGATTTGCTTCTTGTATGATATGGCATGTGGGACTGGAAGGAGGTTCCTTGCACCATAAAATGCACCCTCTCCACTTTTGTCCTTCGCCTTGATCATTTAGCCTGGGGATCCTCCTCCAGGGTGGACATTTAAAATGCATCTGTCCCAGGGAAAGGTAATTCAGTAAGTTTCCTAATAACTTTGGTGTGTTCTAGAGCTTCAGATTGTTCTCCATTACTCCTGCGTAGGGCCAGGGTATAGAAAACCCAGAGAGAGAGAGAGAGAGAGAGAGAGAGAGAGGGAGGGAGGGAGAGAGAGAGGAAGAGAGAGAGAAAGAGAGAAAATCTCAGGGGATGCCAGGGAAGCATGGTTACACCATTTTGCTCAAAGGTGACTAGTGACTGATTTTACCTCCAAAATAACGGGTGTTCATTTGCGCATAGTTTTGCAGCTACTGGGACAGCAGTGACATTCTTAACCCGCAAAGTCCTGTGCGGAGAGGCAATTTTTTGCAGTTTCTTAGAGGGATGTAGGGAGCGTCCCCCCAAGCCCCCACCCCCCAAAAAAAGCTAGCAGCTGGTGGGTCTGAATAAGGAATACTAGGTTTAAAGCCAAGAGAACCTGGTCTCTAGTAATTCTGAACTAGCTCTGGACCTGCTTTCCTCACCTATACAGGAGGGTGATGAAAGTAACACCTACCTCACAGGGCCTATGTGGGGATTGGTGAGATAATGTCTGGGAATGCACTAGACAAATGTCATTCATTTTATTGTTCATAATCTCTTACATTTTTATTAAGGACATCATAATATTGTATATTCTTCTTCTTTTTTTTTTTATAATATTGTATTTTCCATGCGGACCAATGAGGCAGGCAAATGAGGCAGTGAAATCATTCCCATTTTACAGACTAAGAAACTGAAGTTAAAGTGATTTGCTCAAGGTCAGACAGCTATTTAGGGTCAGCCAAGTCCAAGTTGAACAACATAATGTAAATATGTGCAATGTAAGCGTCCTCTGTTCCTCCCTCTCCCCGAGTGAGGAGTTGACCGCCCAGCTCAGGCAAGTCAAAATATTTGCAGATCGCGGCCATCCACCCGAACCAGTGACAGCAGTGACGGCTGCCCCGGCTGTACCAGGCTTGACCGTGGGACCGGGAGGGCTTCCCGCCCCGAGGCCCCGCCTTCGGGCGGCCCCAGCAGGAAAGCAGCGGCGGCGACCGGTCTCCCAAGTGGCCGGGCTCTGGAAATCCCCAGCGCCGGTGGGCCCGGTGGGAAGCCTGCGCCCCCGGGGTCGCGGGGAGGGTCCGGGGTCTGCGCACCTGTGGCCGTGACCGCTCCCCCGCCGGGCTCTCCGCTCACACTCGCCCTCCAAGCTCTGTCTCCGCTACTCTCCTTCCCGGGGTGTGGGTGTTTGTATTAACCCAACCGGGTCAGTGAATAGCACCCTTGTCTGGCGCTTCTCCTTTTTTCTCCTCTAGGCCTGGTCCCTAGGAGGCTCATTCTAGGGTTCCTTTATTTTTGGACCTAAAAAAACAGCAGCTTTTGCTGAGGACAGCGCTGGGCTCCCCCTTGCCCTGGCACGCTGGCGAGGAGGAAGCGGGGAGGAGGCAGGAACCAGACGCGACTCCCTCTGCCTTTCTTCCCTTCCTTGCTCCCCGCCCCTTCAGGAAGAAGCAGTGCGGGCTCTGCTCGCCCCGCTCCGCGGCCGCGCCAGCCCAGCCACCCCGTCCCCTTCCCTTCCCTTCCACCCAGACTCGCCCGGAGCGCCCGGCTGGGCGCGGGCTGGGCATGTCCTGGCGGGCGCGCAGGCTCCCCTCCCCAGGGGCTCTCAGCGAATCACGTTGTTCTTGGGCTTTCACGCTCGAGTGGCTCTTGCGTAACCCTGGCCTAAGTTGAGACTTTTTTTTTTTTTTTAAATACCAGAATTAATACTTTAGGAAAAGGCCAATACTTCCGCCACGCAACCCGCCCGGGAGTAAATGTGTAAATTACCGTGCTGACCGGTGCTCCCACCCTCAGAGCCCCCGAGGGCTCCTGGCTCCCCGGGATGGGGGCCCTTGGAGAGGCCGGAGGAGGGCCCAAGCCAGACGTTTGTTTTCTCCGGGTCCTGCTTACCACCCGGCTCAGCGTTACCAAAAAAGGCCTTTCTCCCGCCTGGGTCTGAGCGCTTGGCCCGTGCAGCTTTGCAGCCGGGTGATGCGAGGTTCAGCCGGGGCCTCTTCGAGGCCGAGCCAGTTGGTTGCAGGGATGCCAGGCTGAAGAGTCCCCAGGCCAACCCATCTCTGCCACAAACCGGCTTGGGGACAGAAGGGAGACTGCAGGGAGCTTAGAAGTGCGTGGACACGCTGCGAGCGACCTTCTCACCCCTAAGGTTGGGCTGTGGCCTCTGGAAAGGCCAAGTGGAGAGCTGACCTTTTGCTCCAGCTTTGGTGGGGGATGGGTTCTGAGGCTGCCAGCTCAGAAGGCATGCTGGGGGAGACACAGCCTTAGGAAGGAAATTTAGGGAGGACTGCCTGCCTTTCCCCTAGAGCCTGGTGGAACCTGGCTTTGCCTGATTCCCAGACCCCACTGTCAAGAGTCTCTCCACCTGATGCCTTAGGCTGAGCATTCCAGGCTTCCTTCCTCTCCATATTGTGGAGGCAGTATTGTCACGTGGGATTCGCCTTGAGGGGGAACTCTACCTCCAAAACATTGATGTTCTCGCCTCTCACAATCCCTGACATCCCCAAACATGGCCATCTCAGACAGGCAGGACAAAACGGATCACCCTACTAAATGAGGGTGAATCTTGGACAGGGGGAAGGGTATCAAGAGAGCTACGCTTTTTAAATTAAAGTATTATGAGGCTGTAATGGAAGTTTGTTTAAATGCATGTTTATTTCTAACTGTGTCTGAAGACACCCGGCATGTATGTGTATATATATCTCTCCTTTAGTAACAGTGAAGACAGAGACAGACAGGGAGACGGAGACATATGTGCGCGCATACCAAACATAACACTGTGACATAGTCTCCAACTTGCTTTCTCTAGCAGCCTGGCTAGAGGGTTGGGGCTAGGTTGCTGTTCCTCAGTATTTCTGGTTTAATAAAGGGATGGGCTGAGTAAATATTAATGTAAAGAAATGGGTGAAGCAGCCTAGCCAAAGCTAATGAGCCTGGAGCCATGGGCTGGTGGGGATGTCACTCCATTTCCAAAGCTGTGTTTTGACTCACCCCAGGGTAGCTGTGGTGTGGGGAGGGCTGAAGTTTGGAAGGGTGAGGCAATGCTCTGGAGCAGCTCTTGACAGAGCAATCACTACTGGGAACCAGTGGGCCAGGGGAAGTTTATTTTTGTTGGGGGGTGCACAGTGAGCTCACTTTTTTTTTGGCAATAACAGAAATCTGGCTGCTCTGAGATGAAAGAGGGGCTCCCTAGGGCTCTTCCTTCCCTCTTTCTCCCTATCCTGATAACTCCCCTTCCTCTGCACCTATGACCCCAGAATGAGTGGGAGAACCATGTGCTGAGGAGTGCTAGAGCCCAGAGCAGGCTCTGGAGGTCAAGTGTCAAAATAAAAAGAAGTACTTCTTGTTTCTTCAACTGAACTTTATTACAAGTAAGAGTGAATAGTAGTCATGAGAATAATGATCCTCACCTTTTATGCGATTTACAAAGTACTTTCACATATTCACTAGCAATAGTACCAGCATTAATACCAATACTAATAACAACCAACACTTACGGAAGGCTTCCCATGGGCCTGACACGGTGCTCTACACAGCGCATGCTGTATTTGTTTGAGTCTGCGGCAACGGCAGATCCGAAACTTCTGTACATGTAAAAGAACTCACTGGCACAACCTGTTTGGAGAGGGAAGGATGGAGGTTGGTTCGGAAGGTGTATTTGCATAGCACTTTACATGAGAATGTAATGAAGAATGGGGGGACTGATGGAAATTCGGAGCACTGCAAACCACCTCTGGGAACCTGAGAACCCAAGGTAGCTTGCTTGTCACAGCTACCTCTCTGATTTTACTGGATTCCGATCTCAGCTCCATCTCTAATGGCCATGTGACCCTGGGCAAGTTATTTAACCTCTTTTGTGAGCCTGTAAAACAGAGTTCATGATAGAATCTACCTTGTGGATACTATTGAGAGTTTAATGATGAGGCAAGAAAATCACCTAGCAGTGTCTGGTTCGCAGTAACCTCAGTGAGTTACCTCCTAATTATGACAAGAAGCAAAATGAAATCTCAAACAATTCTAATGAGTTGGGAGCTATGATCCCATATGTACGGGTGGAAAAACGGAGAGAAGGTAAAAGAAAGTAATCAGATCAAGGTCACAGAGCCAGAGAGTGATAGAGAGGAAATTCCAACCTGATCCCGCAAACTCCACAACCTGAAATGCCGGTATATTGCTTCCTCTCTCCAGCCTTGCCCACAACTATTTCAATTTTCAGAGGAGTGGGAGAGGCAGACCCAGTACATAGAAGAAATGGTTGAACTGCCGTGACTACAGCTATGACCAACATGCCTGTTCCCCAATAAGCAGTAATGACGAGCAGCGGTCCCCTAATGGAAAAGAAATCATGGCCTTGCTCAGCCTTCTGGGGCACTGTGGAATGAAATCACAGCACGTGAGAAAGAATTTTGAAAGCTGCCACTGCGCTCCACAAAGAGATGGCAAAATCATTAAACGCTGCCCCACCTTCTTTTATCAAACCCGGAAAAACCACTCACCTGTTTGGCCTCTCCAGCACCTCCCCCCCCCTCCCTGCCCCAACTGCAGCTGTGCGCAGCCAGTAGACTGTTTTCCTTAAAGGCCTCCGGGTGCTCGTAGCTTCTTTCAGCCAAAATTTTTAGAATGCGACTGTGGGGGGGGGGGGGGGGGAGGAGTAGCTCACCCTGAATTCATTTAGCTCTGTCGTTGAAACTCAGGTTCCTAGACCAGAGCACAAGAACACATCGAAAAGGCAGTTTCTGGGTAAATGGAAAACAGCTAATTTTGCAGGTGCTTTGGCATCGGTGGTAGCAAGTGAACGTAACATCCATACGGGGTGGGGCCGGCGGGGGGGGGGGAAGATCTGATTACAGATAAAACGAGAATGAAATTCGCGACGAAAATCCTGAAACTGGACATTTAAATGCACTGCCCGGGGTGGGGTGGGGTGGGGAGCGGGATCGGAAATGACGCTTGTGGTTTTTAAATGCGTTTTTACTTGGGAAAGCCGGGCGGGGAAAGGAAAGGTCATCGTCTGTTTAATTTCCACCCCCAGCCCAGGACGTCCAGCATTAGCTCGCCGGGCCTCAGCTGTTGTACACACACGGGGAGGGGGAGGGGAAGGCGGAGGCGCGGGGGCGGGGCCGCCGGGGAGGAATCTGGGCGCCCTGCCGCGCATGCGCCCTCCCCGAGCAACAAGTGGCTCCACAGACAGAGGAAGTGTAAAGGGGAGGGAGGGGGGAGAAGTGGTGCAGAGCATGGCGGTGACGTCAGCGCTCCGCCCGGGCGGCATCCCGCGCGGCCAAGCCGGGGACAGCGCGAGCCGCAGCGCGAGCGGGAGCGCCGAGACGCGCCTCCGGAACGTAGAGTAACAATCACAACCCCACATTCCGGGCGAGTGCGAGCGGGAAGGGATGCGACCCGGGCCGAGGCGCCGCGCGAGCGCCCTGCAGCCAACGTGAGCGCCGCCAGCCGCGGCGGCCGGGGCGCCGGCCGGGCCTGGGGGCGGCGGGAGCCTGCGTGCGTGCGCTCCTCTCCTCTGCTCTCGTGCGTCCTGGAAGCAGTGGCCGCGGCGGCTCCCTCCGGCCGTGCAAACCCAGCCGCCGCCAGCGGAACGGCCGACGCTGCGGAGGGGAGAAGCTCCTCTCGGCGGCCACCCCCTCCCTCCCCCGGCGACTTCAGCAAGACTGGACCCGGGCACCGGGTGGCACTGAGCCCTCTAGCCTTCGCCCCAGTGAGCCTGGCGGGGAGAGGACGCAGCTCGTAGGGGGCCCCCAGGGAGAGGAAGAGACCACCCCTTTCGAGCTTCCAGGCACCAGCCACTCCGGGGAGGGGGCCCAGAGCCCACGGCGGCCAGCACCCGGCACCCTCGCCCCCTCCCCTCGGGCCCGGGTCCGCGGCACCAGGAAGAAGGCGCCTGAGCTCCCCTCCCGACGACACAGCCGCAGTCGGAGGTGGGGGCGACGAGCGGGCAGCACTCGTCCGCCGCCCCGGCGGTGGAGCCCCCACGGAGAGGCGCTGCGCCGGCGGCGGAGACTCGCGCTCCCTCCAGCCCCTGGGGCAGAACTTTCTCGCCCCCCCTTCCTCCCCCGCAGCCGGACTCCCTCCCCAGCCGGCCAGTCCTCCCGGAGGAGAAGGCGCCGCGGAGACAGCCTGGGCGGGGGCCTACCTTCCCCAGGGCGGGCATCATGTCGGCGGCGCAGGTGTCCTCGTCCCGGAGACAGTCTTGCTACCTGTGCGACCTGCCCCGCATGCCCTGGGCCATGATCTGGGACTTCTCGGAACCCGTATGCCGCGGTTGCGTCAACTACGAGGGCGCCGACCGCATCGAGTTCGTGATCGAGACGGCGCGCCAGCTGAAGCGGGCGCACGGCTGCTTCCAGGACGGCCGCTCCCCCGGGCCGCCGCCGCCCGTCGGGGTCAAGACGGTGGCCCTGTCGGCTAAGGAGGCGGCGGCCGCGGCGGCGGCGGCGGCGGCGGCCGCGCAGCAGCAGCAGCAGCAGCAGCAGCAGCAGCAGCAGCAACAGCAGCAGCAGCAGCAGCTCAACCACGTCGACGGTTCCAGCAAACCTGCGGTGCTGGCGGCCCCGTCCGGCCTGGAGCGCTACGGCCTGAGCGCCGCCGCCGCCGCCGCCGCCGCCGCCGCCGCCGCGGTGGAGCAGCGCAGCCGCTTCGAGTACCCGCCGCCGCCGGTGAGCCTGGGGAGCAGCAGCCACGCCGCGCGGCTGCCCAACGGGCTGGGCGGCCCCAACGGCTTCCCCAAGCCGACACCGGAGGAGGGCCCCCCGGAGCTGAACCGCCAGAGCCCCAACTCCTCCTCTGCCGCCGCGTCGGTGGCGTCTCGGCGCGGGACGCACGGTGGGCTAGTGACGGGGCTGCCCAACCCGGGGGGTGGCGGAGGCCCCCAGCTCGCGGTGCCCCCCAACCTGCTGCCGCAGACGCTACTTAACGGCCCGGCCAGCGCCGCGGTGCTGCCCCCGCCGCCGCCCCACGGCCTCGGCAGCCGTGGGCCCCCGACGCCCGCGCCCCCAGGGGCACCCGGGGGCCCCGCTTGTCTTGGGGGCGCCCCGGGCGTCTCGGCCGCGTCGTCCTCGGCGTCGTCCTCGACCTCGTCGTCCGTGGCGGAGGTGGGGGTGGGTGCTGGCGGCAAAAGGCCCGGCTCGGTGTCGAGCACCGACCAGGAGCGCGAGCTGAAGGAGAAGCAGCGCAACGCCGAGGCCCTGGCCGAGCTGAGCGAGAGCCTGCGCAACCGCGCCGAGGAGTGGGCCAACAAGCCCAAGATGGTCCGCGACACGCTGCTCACGCTGGCTGGCTGCACGCCCTACGAGGTGCGTTTCAAGAAGGACCACTCGCTGCTGGGCCGCGTCTTCGCCTTCGACGCCGTGTCCAAGCCCGGCATGGACTACGAGCTGAAGCTGTTCATCGAGTACCCCACGGGCTCCGGCAACGTGTACTCCAGCGCGTCCGGGGTGGCCAAGCAGATGTACCAGGACTGTATGAAGGACTTCGGCCGGGGTCTCTCCTCCGGCTTCAAGTACCTGGAGTACGAGAAGAAGCACGGCTCCGGGGACTGGCGCCTCCTGGGAGACCTGCTGCCCGAGGCCGTGCGCTTCTTCAAGGAGGGCGTGCCCGGCGCCGACATGCTGCCCCAGCCCTACCTGGACGCCAGCTGCCCCATGCTGCCCACGGCCCTGGTGAGTCTGAGCCGCGCCCCCAGCGCGCCCCCGGGCACCGGGGCCCTGCCGCCCGCCGCGCCTTCGGGCCGGGGCACCGCCGCCAGTCTCCGCAAGAGGAAGGCGTCCCCCGAGCCCCCGGACTCCGCCGAGGGCGCCCTCAAACTGGGCGAGGAGCAGCAGAGGCAGCAGTGGATGGCGAACCAGAGCGAGGCACTGAAGCTCACCATGTCGGCCGGCGGCTTTGCGGCGCCGGGGCACGCGGCCGGGGGCCCGCCCCCGCCGCCCCCGCCCCTGGGACCCCATTCCAACCGGACCACCCCGCCCGAGTCGGCCCCTCAGAACGGCCCGTCCCCCATGGCCGCCCTCATGTCGGTGGCAGACACTCTGGGCACGGCGCACTCGCCCAAGGACGGCAGCTCCGTGCACTCCACCACCGCGTCCGCCAGGCGCAACAGCAGCAGCCCGGTGTCGCCGGCCTCTGTGCCCGGGCAGCGCCGCTTGGCATCACGGAACGGGGACCTGAATTTACAGGTGGCGCCCCCGCCGCCTAGCACCCACCCGGGCATGGACCAAGTGCACCCCCAAAACATTCCGGATTCCCCTATGGCCAACAGCGGGCCCCTCTGCTGTACCATTTGCCACGAACGTTTGGAGGACACGCATTTCGTTCAGTGCCCGTCCGTCCCCAGCCACAAATTCTGCTTCCCTTGCTCTAGAGAGAGTATCAAGGCCCAGGGGGCCACCGGCGAGGTGTACTGCCCCAGCGGAGAGAAATGCCCCCTGGTTGGGTCGAATGTACCTTGGGCCTTCATGCAGGGCGAAATCGCGACGATCTTAGCTGGAGATGTTAAAGTGAAAAAGGAGAGAGACCCTTGAACCACAAGACAGCCACCTCCTCTGCCCCTGACCAGCTCCTCTCCGATCCAGAGAGCCCCTCCCCCACCCACAGCGACCCTCCCTCCCCTTGCCCCTAAGATGTAGAATTGTGAATATAACAAACTGCAAAAAGTTAGTCTTATGTATAGACATTATTTTCGTCGTATGTTTCTATATTTTGAAACAAAAGGTATGTAACTTCTTCATTTGAAGGATAAGCTGGTTTGTGTTAAGCAGTATAATATTGGTTGGGTCATTTGCATCATTTCGTTAGCATTTATTTGGTGGCAGAGTGTTTGCCTAGGTACAGAATTAATAGCCCTTAGCAACGACTGCTGCTGGTGTGTATTTTTGTAAATGTTATGCACTCTCTGAAAGGAAAAAAAAAAAAAACACAAAAGAAAATGACTTTTTTTTTTTTTTGCCAAGGCCAGTGTTGCTGCCTAAAAAAAAAAAAAAAAAAAAAGATGCTATAAAATGGTGAAAGCTTCTTTCTAAACAGCCCCAAGTGTTGAAGTCTTCACTTTATTTTGTTCCATTTTGTTCTGTTCTGTTTTGTTTTTCTGTTTTGTTTGCAAAATGGTAAGGGGGGGTGGTTGTTGGGGGGGGCGGGGTGTTTTTTGTTGCAAGTTTGTGAGGGAAAATGTTTTGGTTTGTTTCTACGGACCTGAATGTGTTGGATCTTCACGTGTTGTTTTGTTTTTGCTTTATTGATGCACGGATGCTTTTGAACAGTAGAGCGAAATGCTAGACATGGGGAATCTGCTCTGTTTGTCCTTTATACATTTCTGTAGTTAACAGAACACTGTAATGTGCCTTGGAGCTTAGTAACTTGTAATAAATTCAATTGATATTAATTCTGCCCCGAGTCAGCAAGTGTGTTTTTCTAGAGCTAAGGCCACGTAGTAGTTCCAACATAGGGGACACCCTCCCTGCCAACGTAGAGCACAAATGCTGGTGTCTTTGCAAAGCCTGGGAGGTGGCATCTGTAGAAGGCCCTGTGCTGGCGGACTGCCCCTCCCCCCCCCACCAGACTATTTACATTCACCTCTTCGGGCAGGACAGTTGCTGACTAAGCAATTTCTGTTTACTCTTCTGCATCTCTATTTTCCCTGAGCGCCCCAGCTGCAAATGGCATTGTCAGAAACTCGCCCTGTGGCCTCCGGTATGTGCTGATCTCCAGTGCAGCTGTGCCTTGTGCAAGTGGGAAGAAAAACAACAACAACAAAAAACACAAGAAACTAGGATGCTTTGCCTCTTAGATGTGGCAGGAATCACACTTACTGCACATTATAAAGCAAAAACGCCACAGAGCTGGGAGCTGTCAGTGGAGGCAGGAGGGGTGTGGGCAACAGGGAAACAGGCATGTAGTGAGCCAGGAGAGTTGCCAGCAGCTTCCAGCTGATGCATTGGAAAAACAGTGCCACCTCATTCATCACTCATTCCCCACCCCCTACCCCCTTTGTGATAAGTATTTCTAAGGGCAGGACACTTAGCTGGTGGGAAGATGATGGCAGGGAATGGGGGAAGAGAGAAAAAAGCCAAACCCCATGTCCAGAGGCAAAGGTCACTTACGACACCAAATTAAGCCTGTTCCCATGGGTGGGGAAATTCAAGGATTGGTCTAATCAACTTTTGGGCAGCATTTGGGCGGCAGAGAGGGGTAGGGGAAAGGACCAGGACTGGAGCTCTGAGCCCCCTTGGCTGATACCAGACCGCAGCTGTCCCAGAGCTAGGGCAAGGCAAACAAACCTGGCTTGGACCTTGGACCTTGGACCTTGTGGGAGGCAAATGGAAGAAGAGTAGAAAATAGGAGGGAGGTAGCAAAACAAAACCTATTGAAATTCATTCCTGGTCACACCTGACTCCCTCCGGGAGAGGGGCATGCTGGGCCAGGACAGTCTCTATCCAGGTGAGGAATAAATGAATAAGGGAAGAGACTTGGTGCCTCCACCCCACTCCTATCAAAGAGGGTGCAGGAGCCAGGAGGCTAGGGAGATGGGTATGGGTGCAGGCATGTTTGGGGAAAACCAAATCACCGGTTAGCCCAGAACACTGGTGTGGAGGTTGGGTTGGTGTTGGGACTCGCTGTTAATAACACCTTTTTAGTTTCTGTTCCTTGCTATCACCATCATTGAAGTAGTGGAGAAACCATGATTCTCTCGCTGCATGTGTGTGTGTGTGTGTGTGTGTGTGTGTGTGTGCATGCGTGTGTTATGGGGGTGTGGATAACTGGCAATTGATGGATCCGCTGCAGCCTCTTAATCCTGGTAGATGGGAGGTGCCTGTCTCACCTCTTTAAGAATCTCCCCACATATAAATAGATATGCGTGTCAGCTTCTTGCAAATGTGTCCGTGCATTTTCATCTGCTGCCAAGTGTTGTATTGGTGTTTATGAGTCATGAAACCTATTTTCATCCTCAGGGGTAATTAACTTGGGGGTGATAATGCATAGCAGACTGTAGGAAGAGTTAATTCTAAAACCCATCCTTGCCTGGCTACCAATCACGCATTTCACTTAAAGGTCTGAGGTTGGCTTTTCTCATAAGCTCATTAATAAAAACCAAGCATGTTTCGCCTGGAAGATCCTCTAAGGTGCTCCCAACCCCCACTCCCCAGCACACATACACTCTTAAAAATGGGTAAAGCTCAGCAGCCGAGAATATAGAGATAGAGTGTCATGGGTGTAATTTAACCACACTTGAATCAAGGAGCCGTGGGTGCCGCCACAGCCCTGAACTGCACATGTGAACTTCGATGTGTGGATCACCTTTCGGGATGCGGACCCTGCAAATCCGGTCCAGTGGCTGGAGCAGGAGCCCGTGGGTGCGGAGATCTGTCTCTGTGTGCACCTCCGCTGCTGGGGGCCTGCCTTTCTGCCCTCATTGCTGCGGTATTATGCGCAGGAACTTTTGGGATTCACAAGACCCTTGCTTTAGTGCACATAGGTAAGAAAGGGGCCCGTCATTAAGAGCTGGGAACCGCAGCGTCGTTGCTTCCCCGTCTTGTTGCTGGGTGCGTTATTAGCAGGAGAGGCAGTGGCTGTAATAATGAGGCATCCAGCAAAGGCGGCCAGTTTGGTTTCACTAAAGGAAGGCTGCCTTGATGAGGCCTGGGGGAGAGGAGGGAGGAAGTGGGAGGGAGAGCCAGAGTTGGGTGGAACTCGGGCTGGAAGTGAATTATAATGGCACAGTTAATTAAAGTTTACCATAGCCAGGGGCCATTTGTTAAATGGCGGCTCTCCCTTCTCCTTTTTGGAACCATGTGACCTTTCTCTTTGCTCTGACCCGTTCAGCCGCTAGCTAGTCTGGTTGTTCTTCACCAGTCTTGCTTTGATTCCCCAGCTAGATTCCCCCTTCCCCGAAGCTTTCCACATTGCACACCGAGAAGGCATTTTCTTCTCCTGCATGTGAAGATTCTCATGGATTCAGATGGAGATCTCTGGATGGGCCTAGGCTCTTCATTGCCCCTGGATGGAGCTTCTCATCTCCTCCACTTCCCCTCCATCCCAGTCCCTTCCCCCTCAGAGCCAAGGTGGCCAACATGTAATAATCCATGTTGTATTTACTTAAATGCATTATTTGTACAGCTAATCCAAACTGAATGTTTCTTTCAGTGGGCACGGGGGTCAGGCAAGGAAGGTTTTGAGACAATGGGCTGACGGGGGTCATTGCTGGACCTTGATCTCTGAAGACTGCGCCGTAGGAGAGCGCCACTGTGTCCTGCATTGGCATATGAACCTGCTCGGCTCCTGCGGGTATGCATGCCAGCGTTATCAAATGTAAGATTCATGGGTGCATCTTCACATGCATCCAGCCCGGGCTGGTAGTGTAATGACTACAGAAATTCACTTTTGTTTTCTCTCACACTTTATCAAATCAAGGAAATGAGAACTGGGAATGACCTTATGGTCATCTAGTAAAATGCTTTCTAAATCTTCCTGAGGTCAGAGACACCGTAGAAAAATCTGATAGAGGGGATCCCTGGGTGGCGCAGTGGTTTAGCACCTGCCTTTGGTCCAGGGCGCGATCCTGGAGACCCGGGATTGAATCCCACGTCGGGCTCCCGGTGCATGGAGCCTGCTTCTCCCTCTGCCTATGTCTCTGCCTCTCTCTCTCACTGTGTGACTATCATTAAAAAAAAAAAAAATCTGATAGAAATTATGGATCCTTCCCAGAAAGTACAGGTGCCCTCACACACGTGGATTTGCATACCTTTTCTTTCCTTTTTTAATTATAAATTTTATGTATTCTTAAATAGATAAAACATTTCTTTGCCTCGAAATTCAAAAGGTGCAAAGGTGAATACAGCACAACCGTAAGGACTGCTTTATGCAATTGGCCCCTCTGCCACACAGTTCCCTTCTGGGATGCTACCAGTGTTACTTGATTTTTTAAAGGGGTCTCTGCACATCTAAAGCCCAGGCACAGAACCTGAGTTTGGGACTTCGGTCTAGTCCGTCCACCTCATAAAGATGAGGCTGCCAAGGCACGGAGAGGAAAAGTAAATTGCGTAGGGTCATACACTGGCAGAACCTGGACTAGGTTCCTGTAAGGAACAGCTCTAATGGACATTTTCTTTTTTAAAAAAAAATTTTTTTTAAGGACGTGGCTTACCCTAGAGCAGTATATGAGAAAAGGTGATGATGAGGTGGGCAAAGGAGTGTGAGTGGCAGGCAGGGGAGGGCTCAGGGTTTTCACTGACTCTTGGGAGACTAGGAACAAGCATTTGCCCCTTGGTTTCTTGTAGCCATTCCACTTGGGGACGGGGATGTTCAGAGAAGTTTCTAGGTCTCTGGCTGCAAATATGAGGGGGAATCTGAACTAGTAGAGTCTTAACCTTTAAGCTGTGGATCTTCGTGCCACCTCCCTCTTTACGGATCAGAAACTTCTGATGATTTAGACAGGTAAGCGACCGTCTGGGCATAGAAGTAAGTAGGGAGGGATCCCTGGGTGGCGCAGCGGTTTGGTGCCTGCCTTTGGCCCAGGGCGCGATCCTGGAGAACCGGGATCGAATCCCACATTGGGCTCCCGGTGCATGGAGCCTGCTTCTCCCTCTGCCTATGTCTCTGCCTCTCTCTCTCTCTCTCTCTGACTATCATAAATAAATAAAAATTAAAAAAAAAAAAAAAGAAGTAAGTAGGGAGAGGGGCTCCTGGGTAGCTCAGTTGGTTAAGCATCTGCCTTGTGCTCCATCATGATCCCGGGGTCCTGGGATGGAGCCCCACATCTGTAGGTCCCTCTCTGTGTTCGGCAGGGAGTCTGCTTCTCCTCCCCTCATCCTCTGCCTGCTGCTCCCCCTGTTTGCCAGAGCTCTCTTTCTCTCTCTCTCTGTCAAATAAATTAATAAAATATTAAAAAAAAAAAAAAAAAGTAGGGAGAGAGAAAGATCAACCAGGACTCCTCCTGCCTTACCTTGAGCTAGTTTGGGGCTTCTCTCCTCTCTCCCTGTCACCATCCTCTGCCTGGCCCTCTCTACCCGGCTGACAAAGAGGGAACCGAAGGAGAAAAGTGGCACCCCACGTGTTGTGGGATGTGCTGAGTAGATGCACACTAGCCCATCCAAGCTTTAGGCCAGCCTAGGAGGAGGGTGTGATGACTCCCATTTTACAGATGCACCAACTGAGCCCAGAGAGGTTCAATACATAAGGCCATCCCTGTTATGTAATTCAAGTCCAGGGCAGTCTGGAGCCTGGACTCTTCCCAGGACTCCTAGCCTGTTCCCGGCAAAAAGCATCTGACTTCTGACCCTGAGGACCCAGGGAATCCAGGCTGAGAGCTTAAGTCTTGAACCCTCAGTCCTCTTTCATCTTCCAGCACCTCAGTGTGAGCCTGGACAGTTCCAGAGAGCATGGCTGTCCACAGGACGGGCTGTCAGGAAACCCCTAAGAGTGGACATTTCCTAGGCTCAGTGTTTTGGGGACACACAGTGGTGCTGTCCAGTCAGTATGTCCAGTCAGAGTAAGACTGTTGTGAAGCCTCCCTCAGCTGTCTGCTACCCCCAGACTTAATTCAAGAATGAGCCCCAGGCACCTGGTGGCTCAGTAGTTGAGCATCTGACTCTTCATTTCAGCTCAGGTCATGACATGGGGCTCTGTGCTGAGCTTGGAGTGTCTCTCCCTCTCCCCCTCCCACTGCTCGCATTCTCTCTAAATAAATAAATAAAATCTTAAACAACAACAACAAAAAGAATGAGCCCACCTCGGTCTCAGCTTTGACTGAACAGAGAGGTGGGCAGGAAGCAAATGGGGGTTCTAATTTCTAAGGCACATTGCTTCTCTGGGGACCATATGCCTCAGGAGCTTCCATCTTCTCTGGCACTCTTGCTTGTTTGAGGGGAAAAGAAGTGGCAATGAACTCTTGAGCCTGGCCTGGTTGTCCTGTCTCTTTGGAGTCACAGATATGCATCTACCCATGTAAGAGATTGTGTGCAGTCTGTATGCAGTCTGTGTTTTTTAGTCTTGGGATTTGACCAGGAAAACTTACCTCTCTGTGAGTGCCATAATGTGGGACCCCAGTCCAGGCTAGACTGAAGAGAAGTGTCCCAGCCTCCCAGCTGGTCTTGGGTGGGCTGCAGTTCCTGCTCATTTCAGACCATGGCTCTGTAGCACACCTGAGCACGTCACATCCTTGCTTAGAAATCTCCTTTGAGGCAGCCCGGTGGCTCAATGGTCAAGTGCCACCTTCGGCCCAGGGCCTGTTCCTGGAGACCCGGGATCGAGTCCCATGTCAGGCTCCCTGTATGGAGCCTCTTCTCCCTCTGTCTCTCTCTCTCTCTATCTGTGTGTGTGTCTCATGAACAAATAAATCTTTTTAAAAAAAGAAGAAATCTCCCTTGGTTCCTGTTGCCCTTCAGCATAAAGTTCAAATCCTTGGCTTCACTGTTTTCCTCTGCCAGAAGTAGGATATTTGACTTTTTAAAAAGACATTACATATACATGGAGAGAGAGAGAGAGAGAGAGAGAGAGAGAGAACATCATACAGCATGAAAATATATTCAAGAAAAGTTGGTCAGTCTCCTTCCAGTCCAGGTCTTTAGTCTTCCTTCTCCCAAGGGAAGCACTACTGGCAGCTCTTTGGGGTATACGTTTATTTATTTTTAATTTATTTATTTGAGAAAGAGAGAGACAGTGAGAAAGAGCAGGAGTGGGAGGAGGGGGAGAAGTAGGCTCACTGCTGGGCAGCAAGCCCCATGTGGGGCTCGATCCCAGGACCCTGGGATGATGACCTGAGCCGAGGGCAGGTGCTCAACAGACCTGAGCCGCCAAGGCACCTGGTGTATACTTTTAGTATACAATACATGAAGAAACCTAGGCTTACAATATATATCTCCTGGGGATAGATATTGGGACAAGCCAAAGACAAGAAGGAAGGTCCAAGGCAAGGAAGTGGACTTGGGTCAGAGCCTCTGTCTGGGCCTGGCGTATCTCCTAACCCCATAGCTAGAGATTAGCTGTGATTCTTCGGAGGCTCCTGTACAAAGGGTGTGTGTGTCCATGTGTGCATGTGCACCTGCATCACTGCAGTGTGTTGGGCTCCTTAAGTGAGCCCCTGTGTCATTTAGGGGGTCCTCTGGAGGGAATGGGGGTGGGGAGAAGTGGGGCGGTGGCCACGGAGGCCAGGTGTCCACGGCAGTGGATGAGCCCTTCTCCTTCAATAGCCACGTCCCCTGGCTCTGCCAACGCCCAGGACAGACAGCTTGGTGAGGCTGCAGAGCTGCTTCCCTGGGTGACAGACCGGGAACCTGTGGTGAAAAGAAAGAGCAAGGGAGGAACATTATTGAGTGTAACCTTTGGAGCTGACAGTGGGTCAGGCATTGTCATGTACTATTTCTCTTTTATTACAGCTCCTTGTTGCTATTACTCTCCCGGGACAGGAAAATACCCAGGCTAGGTACTGTGATGGCCCCCAGTTTCCAGACAAGACAGCCACAGCACCGAGCAGTAGAGCACTCGCCCCTCCCTCGGTCCACAGGCCCCCCTGCCCTCCCCTGCTCTGCGCCCACACCTCACTCGGCAGGAGCGCAAAGCCTTCCAGGGAGGCCTGGGTTGTGTGGCCGGGAGTGAGGAGCAAGCATCGGGAATCCTGGGGCCCCGGGTGAATGGGGTGAATGGCTCGGGAGCCGCAGCAGTGCCAGGTGCCAGGGGGTCCGGCTGCCTCGGGTTTGGGGCCCGGGGGGGGGGGGGGGGGGTGTGACGCTGGTGGCCAGCACCCCGGGAGAAGCAGCTGTGGAATGCCGGCCACGTGAACGAGAAGGAATTAACTCTGCGCCCCTGGGTCTCAGCCCAGACGGTCACATGACCACCTCCTACAAACTCCCCCCCACCCCAGCCCCCCCTCGTCTGCTTAGAGCTGTAGGCCTACAGGGCTCTGTCTGGCTAGGACCAGGCCACGGGGTCCCAGGTGCTTGACTCACCCACTAACCAACGTGCCCAATTCCTTGAGGGTGAGGGAGCCCGCTGGAATTAGGACCGTTTTAGGGGAGGGGAAGAGAGAGCTGGGAGCCTCTCAGGGTAGGACAGAAAGGGGGGGCCGCAGGGCAAGAGCTGCTGTGGAGTGCCCCCCTTCCGTGGGGTTAAACTGCCTGGCCAGGCCATCTGCCCGAAGGCAGGTTCTCAGGCTCCAGCAGGGTCCTGGCCCAGAAGGGTCTCCATGCCACTCGGGTGAGTGAGACAACTCAGCTAGGGCTGGGGCAGGCGGGGCCAGGGGCTCAGGGAGCTGGCACCTGCAGCTCCACATTGGCCTGGGGATACTGACTCCTACCTGGGCAAGGCCTTGTCCCCCGCCTCCACCCGGCACTCCCCTCCCCCGGTCAAGGAG
Source organism: Vulpes lagopus (assembly GCF_018345385.1). NCBI lineage: Eukaryota > Metazoa > Chordata > Mammalia > Carnivora > Canidae > Vulpes > Vulpes lagopus. The sequence goes on from NC_054829.1 coordinate 23,569,926, forward strand.
GAATGGGTCAGCAGGTGTCAGCCAGCCACAGCCGCTGCCTCCAGCACCCTGGGGAAGCAAGGGCCTCTGACAGCCTGCACCAACTTTTCTTAATCCCACATGGTTCAGCTCAAGCCCTTCTCCCTGAGAAGCAGCTGAGTCAGAGTCTGCTGCCTCCTTATCCCTTCATCTCCTGTCCCACCTGCCAGTGGCTTCTTCCCAGGGCTCTCTCTCCTCCCCGCTGAGGCCAAGTGCCTGCAGCAGGGTTCCTGTTCCCTTAGGACGGCAGAGGCAGCCAGAGACACCTAGAGCCCAGGCTGTTGCTTGGCTGCAAGGCTGCACCCTCTCCTTTTGTCTTCTCAGCTTGCCTGCTTCTTCTTTGGTGCTTCCCAAAGTCCGTGCTTTGGTGACATCTTGTAGCCACCCAATGGATACTGACTGATTAATGTCTGGGTTCAAATCCTGACTCTGCTGTTCATGTTAGGCAAGCTGCTTGATTTCTTGGGGCCTCAGTGTCCTCCTGTGAAATGAGATTACCCCTTACAAGGATGTTGGAAAAAAATTTTTTTGAACTTAATAAATTTTATTTAAGCTGCTACATTCAAAATATCATTACTTCAACATAAAACCAATATAAAGTTGGTAATTTGATGTTGGAAGAATTTAAACACATAATGCAAGTCGGCAAGGCTCTCAATGAATGTTAGCATTCTCGCTACCCTTACCCTTGCTTGGCTCAGCTGCCTTGTCCCCTCTGTGCCTCCACCCATGCCTCCTCCCCCCTGCCCAGTGCTGGGAGGGGAGAGGATGGATAGGGCTCCAACCACCTGACCCTAGGAGCACAGATGAGGCCTGTCTCATCTGGGGCACTAGGAAAGACCCCTTCCAGAAGGTTGGGTCTAAAAGGAAGGAGAAATTGGGGAGAAGAGGACTAGGAGGCAGGAGATGATGATTCTGCTGGAGAAGGGCAAGGAGTTAGCTTGATTTGTCTGGTGTGTAGGGAGAGGTGAGGTGGGACCAGCAAGCAAGACCTCCCGAGCTAAACTGAGGAGCTTGGAATTAATCTTAAAGGGCTTTTGAAAAATGTGAGCAGAGGGACACTGTCTGATTTGCCATTTGAAAAGATCTTTCTGGCAGTAGCGTGAGGACTAGATTAGCCCGGAAAGAGAACCAAGGCTGGGAAACTAGCTAGAAGGCAATTGTAGGATCCAGGCAGGAGGTGAGGAAGCCAAAGTAAGGAGGGGCTGTGGAGTAGGGAGGGGTGCAGAGGTGTTAGGTGGAGAGAAGACAGGCTCTGGTACTAAGATGTGCTCTGGTGCATGAGGGACAGGCAGAGGAAGGAAGGAGGCAGGGCTAGCCCTCAGTTTGGGTGCCCAGGGAATGCAGCATGGGAGCAGGTTTAGGGGGAGACGTCTGGTCCCCTTTGGACACTGGCCTGAGGTGCTTTGGGCCAAGTGCGGGGAGATGCCAAGGTGAGTAGGTAGATGTGCCTGTTTGGACTGTGCGGACAGGTCCAGGCAGGAGCAAAGAGGGATTGTCTTCCTCGTGGGTGGTTATCGGAGGTGTGAGCTTGGATGAGGTCCCTGAGGGAAAGAGGACAGAATGACAAGGCTCGGAATACTGAGGACACTGGGCTGCAGGAGGAGATGAGTAGCCAGAGAGGTGAGAGGACAGCCACAGGAAGTAGTGTCCTGCCTGCCAAAGAAGATGGCACAGGGCGGAGTCCTGGATAGGGCTGGGTGCTGGCTGAGAGGGAAGATAAGGCAGCAGGAGCGCCCCTGGAGACCCTGGCCAGCGCAGCATGTGCAGGATGGAGGTGGCGGGAAGTGCAGGGGCAGCAGGAGACCCAGCTTGTCCCAGTCTTGGCTCTGAAGGGAAGCAGAGAACTTGGCAGCCAGGGGGCAGGTGGGAGGAGTCCCTCTGATGCACGCTGAGAGAGACAGAAGCATGGCTATAGGGAAGGGCTCATGGAGAAGGAGATGTTGAATTTACCAGAAGGCGGATGGTGATTAATGAGTGACAGCCCCCAAGAGGGGAGGAGACACCCAGGAGCAGCAGTACAGGATCCAAAAAGTCATATGGATAGTGGCCATTTACATAGCGCTTACTAGGTGCCAGGCACCATTCTAAGTGCTTTACGTATGCTAACCCACTTAGTCCACACGATGACCCCACAAAGTAGGTGCTGTTAGTTATCCACATTTTCCAGAAGAAGGATCCAGACATAGAAAGGTTAAGCAGCTTGCCCAAGGTTACAAACCTACTAAGTGATGCTGCTGATTTGCCAGGACTTGAACCCAGGTATGGTGCTGCCAGAGGTATGTCATGGTCAAGAGCACAGATTCTGGGGCCAAATAGCCTGGATTTGTATCCCAGTTCCTCCACTTACTTGCTTCACCTCTCTGTCTCTCGGTTTCCCCACCAGGAAAATGGGCATGAGGATTATACCTAATTCATAGTACTGTTGGGTGGATCAAATGTGTAAACACCCATGGAACACTTAGAGCAGGGCTTGGACATAGAAAGCACAAGCAGAGGGGCTCCCCCAGGATAGAATTGGGTGCCTCTTACACTGGAAGCAGCGGGAGGCAGCCAGCATGGGGCTGATAGAGGGCTTTTTGTATCTCGTTTGCCTATTTATGGGCCCTCTCCTGAGGCAGCCGGGGCCCCTTGGAAGCAGGCCTGGGAGCTGCTTGTGCTAGAATTGAAGAAGCCGTGGGGACTTCTGTGCTGTACTCAGTCACTATGGGACCCTCTGCATGTTACTGTAAGCCTCAGCTTCCTCCCAGGCCAAATGAGGCGATGATACCTACCTGCCGAGCTGTGGGGTGGGAAGGATGCTAACCCTTCCTATAGAAGCTCCCTCCTGCAGTCCTACACACATTGCTGGAGCAGGGGCCAGGTACTGTTCTAGAGTGAAATTATTAGTATTTGCGTTGATGTTTCAGCAGAGTACCTAGATGCTCCATAAATGTTGGTCAGAGGAGGAAAGAGGGTGTCTCCAGTGAGGACTAAGGAACAGGCAGGTGAGGGGGGAGGTGCCAGGATTAATTAGAAGAGGAATGGGGGTAAGCACTCCCTCTCCCCTTTGCTCCATAACATGCACCATTAGATGCCTACAGGACAACACTCACTCTATGGGTTGATGGGCAGATCCCTGGCTGCATGCTCACGTGACCTGGAAGATAAGTGTCTAGGGTGGTAAGGGGATGGGTGGCAGAGCCTCCAGGCCAGTGGAGGATTTGCTCCCAAGGCCTGAACTCTTAGGGCCCCTTGAAATCAAACCCACTTGAGTTGCCTATGTGATTTCCCCAGTCAAGGATGGAATTTGTTCAAGGGGATAATGGGTTCTGGGCAGGACTGGCTTCACGGACATGGACCAGGTTTGAAAGGGATGTTTTAATGCTTTGGTGTTGCCATTTTGAAATTCTTAATCATTTTGAACAAGGAGCCCTACATTTTCATTTTGCTGGGGGCCTGCTAACTCTGTCGCAGGTCCTGGTTCTCTGGCCTGGGGTGCTTGTCTGTCTCCTTGCCCGTGATGAGTCAGAGGGTCCACCGCTGCACGTGGCAGCAGCTGAGAGCTGCATGGCCAGGCCAGAGGGGGTGGGGGAGGCAGCTTATGGTTCCGGCCCTCCCAAGGGCTGGAGCAGGCGTGAGACCTGCGGTATTGAATAGAGTATGCTGGACTACTGGGTTTGTGTCCTCACTCTGCCACCAGCCAGCTGTGGGCTCTGAAGTAGGTAAGGGGCATCTCTGAGCCTATTTCCTCATCTGTAGAATGGGGAGGGAGTGACCAAATCATGGAACAGTACCAGGGTTCAACTTTTTTTTTTTTAAAGATTTTATTTATTTGTTCATGAGAAACACAGAGAGACACAGAGACATAGGCAGAGGGAGAAGCAGGCTCCCTGTGGGGAGCCTCATGAGGGACTCAATCCTAGGACCCTGGGATCACGACCTGAGCCAAAGGCAGATGCTCAACCACTGAGCCACCCAGGGGCCCTGAGGGTTCAATTAGCTAATTAATGTATGGAAAGTACCTGGTTCATGGTTGGTGCTGAGCAAATATTTGCTGTCAAGTGTGTGGTTGGGGTAGAAAGGCAGTTGGATTGTGACTAATGTGCACTCTAGGAGAGAAGAGGCCCTGAGGCCCCTCCCTGCTGTCCTAGGAACCACGTTCAAAGAAATGAGTGGCCAGCTCCCCCTCCAAAGTGGCCACTGTCTTTGGCCCCTTCTGGCCAAGAGCTTTGCCATTTCCAGAGTGAGCAGAGGGAGAACAAATCGCACCTCTGGTCCAGTGATTGGAATTTCAGGCCGCCAGACCTTGTTCTGGGAATTTGCAGGGCGCTGCCCCTCACTCCCCCCACCATTCCACACCCTAGTTTCCCTGAGACCCTGTCTGCTGTAACACAGGCCTCGCAGCCCATGCAGTGGCAAGGCTAGCCCAGCTTTTCCTGTATCAGTGCCGGGCCTGATCAGTGCCCTTCTCTCTGGAGGGCTTCCCCCTCCAGGGAACAGAGCTATGGGCTGAGGTCACATGCTGCCTCCTTTTCAACCCCCTGGTGTCCCCACCCCTTTTCTGATCCTTGATTTACCCTGAGCTGGATTAAGACCTCTAAGCAGCCCCGAGAGCTGAGAGGTTGAGGTGTATGACCTCCTCCCCCCACCCACAAGCTATTCACATACAATCTCAAAATAAAAATCACTGTAAACCTTAAAATCAGTGTGAGGAAGTCCAACAGAGTTCTGTTTTTTTTCCCAGGATGACTACTTCCTTGCTATTTTTGAAATACTAGGAATCAGCCCTTTAAAAAAACCAAACCAGAGCGCTGTTGATGCCCTTTTACTGCCAGTGCCCTAAGCACATACTTAATCTGTCTGTTGGGCAACCTGGCCTCGCCTGCCCCCTCCCCTGTGCCAGAGCTGGACAGAGGACTGGGGCATTGGGTCACTCTGCCCAGAGACTTCCCCCGGCGTGAGGGAAGCCCTGGGCCAATCAGCCGCTGCTGGGGAGGTGACGTCAGGAAAGCCCAGAAGGTTCCACTTCCGCCCCCGGCCGGCCACAGTACACCCTCTCCTTCCCACTAGAATGGCCAGGGCCAGCCCGGGCCCCCTTCCAGTCCTCCAGCTGGCCAAGGTTAGTCCCCAGGCCTGCTGTCCTGTACTCCACACCTGTCCGGCAGGTCTCCCCACCCCAAGCCACTTGCCCTCCCTGTTGGGGTGGGAGCCAGCTAAGTGCTGGGATTTCTTCTGCAGACTGGCTCTTCCGGATCCTGCTTGTAAACTCTGGTTAAAACTGAACCTCACGTGCCTGGCAAGGAAGGTGCCATGGTGGGAGGTAGGGAAGGCAGGCAGAAGGCTCTGCACCAGCGGGAAGACCAGTCCTTCTTAAGCATAATCAGAGAGTGCCCCAGAGAGAGAGGCTGATGAGCAGCCTAGAAAATTCTAAGGGGGTGGGAGATTTCAGAGCACTTCATTTTGCAGAGAGCAAACAGGCCTAGAAAGAGAAGGGCAGGTGGTTTCCACAAGGTGATCAGCAGGCAAATGGCAGGTGGACCAGAGCCCTGTTGGCCTTGCCTCAGTCCTCCCCTCTCGCTGAATGAGACATGAGGACAGTCCTCTACCTCCTGTCTGGTCCTCCCCTGAGCCCCCCCCCCCCATGAAGCTGGGAGATACCCTGCATCCCCAACTGCTCCCCCAACTGCTTTCCTGCTCGGCTGTCTGCCCGACAGCCAGCACTCTACACCCATCCAACGTGCCACCCCCCTCATCTCACCGAGGGAACATTCATTGAGCATCCGGCCCCTACAAAGCCACAGATTCTTCTCGATAAGAAACCAAAGCCAGAGGTTAGATGTTTTCTGCAGGAAATTTCACATTCCCAGGGAGAGAAGGAAAGGATGAGTGGATTTAGAGCACTTTACAAGTGCAGGGGGTTTCCCCTACAGGACTCTGAGCCTTAGAACAGCCAGCCCCTTGGGGCAGTACCCCTATCCCTGAGACAGGCCCTGCAGCCCAGCTGCCTGGAGTCTCCCCGGGGAGAGCAGGGGCTGCGGGTCCTCATTCTGGAGCTGGTGTTGACAGATGGCCACTCCGGTGAAAGGCTTGGCAAGGAGGAATGACAGATAAGGACTAGGAGTGCAGCTTCACATGTGTGTCTTTTGCTTTCTTGCCCTTTTTTGGAGTTTGAGCCTTGTCCCCATTGCTCTGGGGGGATCGATTAGATTGTACGTTTCCTTCCTCCCTCAATGCTCCCCCCAGAAAAGGCCATAAAGTCTAGAGATGGGGCGTTTGGAAGGAATTCATTCAGACCTTGGGATGAGATGGGAGAGGGTTCGGATTTCTTCTGTATCAAGAGTGATCTTGGAGAAGTTGTTCAGAGCCTCGAATTTCTGTTCTGTGAAGCAGAAAGACTAGTGCTTCCTTCAAAGCATGATGAAGGTAATCAAATGATTGTGAACTAACGACGAAGTCCTGGCAATGCGTGGATGTTATTATCTTCCTAAAGGAAAAAGTCAGCGTGGGGGTTAGGGAAGGTAGTTAGGGGAGTGACAAGCTTCAGCTGAGAGGCTGTTGCCAAAGCGGATTGTGTCCCAGAGCCCAGAGACTTTGAGCCACAGGAGGGAGGCTACGGATGGACCAGGTCTTTGCCTTACCTGGGTGCCCTGGGGGGTAGCAAAAAACCTGCTGAGGAAGCGAGGGAGCAGCAGGTGCTCACTGTCCCCAAGATGGAATGCACGGATGGACCCTTTCAGAGTGCAGGGCCCCAGGGACTATGGCCAGACAGGAGCAGTGACATTCCCTTCCCAACTGACTCCACCCCAAGGGTCCTCCCCAAAGAGAGGCTCTCTGGCCTGTCTGGGAAGCTGACTGCACCTGTCTGGGGTTCCAATGAGCCTGGTAGCTGTGGGGTGCTTGGAGGATATATGGAAATGGGGCCAAGGGTCCATGGCTGGAGGAAGAGAGTGCTGCTGCTACAGGCTGATACACTCTCCTTAGATTATGTAAACATTTCCCTCAGCCCCCTGCGGAGTATGTACAAGCGATAACTTGGAGGAGATACCAATCTGGTTGGGGCAGGTCATCAAAACCGGGAACAGTCCCTGCCAAACAGGAACATCCTGCCCCCCTCAGCTGAGCTGCTGCTTGGGTTATTTGGGAGGAATGAGAGATGTAATCACATTCTCAGAGTCAGGAAGCATGGCCTGTCCTTGCCTTACTGGGTCTTCTAGTCCATTATCATTTATTCAACTTTTGGAATGTGGTCATAAATAAGCCAAAGTCTTTGTTGTTGATATGCTCAGCCTAGCGAGGAAGAGTTCCAGAAACACACAACTTGGTAACAGAAGAGCTGCGGTTTTAGGTTGGGCTCTTTGGCTTGGGTTTTGACAAGTGAGTAGGAGTTCGATGAGCAGTGAGGGGGAAATTCCAGCTCTTACTTGTCCAACACTTAAGCTAAGAAACTGCCCTTGTGCAGAACACGTGAGTGCTGGGAGGTGCTCTAAGCTTGAGAGAAAGCATGACTCAGGAATGAAGCCATTCTGGGTCTGAAGGTGAATCTCCCTGATATTGTAATTTTGGTCTCTACTCTTCCCTGGGCTCAGCTGGAAGAAAATATGGCCCGAACCAAATTTTTCTCTCTAAGGAGGCCATCCAGTGCCTCTGTCACTGGAGCACAGAGGTCGAGGGAGAATGTCTCTGCATTGCAGAGAGTGAATACACAGATGAGAGACCTTCCACCCTGCCCTGACTGCACCTGCCCGGCACCCACATCCCTCTTAACCTGCTCTTGTCTGGTCCCAAAATAGCCCAGTCAAAGCCTGACCTGCCTGCCTGCCATTCTAGTTCTCTCACTTGGCTCCGTGCATCAGAACCTGGACTCCTACATGGCTATTTTCTGTCATTCCCTAGGTCCTGAGCTTGCACCAAAAAGCTGTTTGATTCTGCAGCCCCCCGCCTTAGGTACTCTCAGGCAAGTCCTCATGAATCATAAAAGTCACAGTCTCTGACTATGTACCCACAGGCAGTCACCCACTTGAACATGACAGAGCTAGGGTTCATCATTTCCATGACCAGATGGACCAACTGCAGGACAGAGCTGGAGAAGCAGGCATACCTGGTCTCTTTGTGACCACAACTCCTCATTGCTTAAATGGCAGGGGATGCAAAGCCAGCCATGGATTTGGTCTCAGCTGAATTTTTTCAATGAATTAAAGGCATATCAAATAAATAAATAAATAAATAAACAAACAAACAAATATCCAGTTATCATGTCTTACCTATTCTCTCTCTATATATATATAATATAATTTATTATTATTATATTTTTTTAAGTAGGCACTTTGCCTAACATGGAGCTTGGACTCATGACCCCAAGACCAAGAGCCACACCCTCCACCGGCTGAGCTGGTGCTCCTGTGTCTTACCTCTTTTCAAATTAGAGTTTCCCCATGTGGCAAGTAAGGATGGGACTTCGTTACCTCCTTCACCAAAGGGAAAGGCAAGACACTGAAGAGGGATTTGCTCACAGTTCCTTTATTTAACAGATACCTATGGACCACCTACTACCTGCCAGCTTCTAGTCCAAGCACAGGGGATTCAGAGGAAGCAAAACAAAGGTCCTGTCCTCAGGAAGCTTACATTCTGGTGCAGCAGACCAACAACAAATAAACATGTCAAAATATGTCAGGTGGTGCTAAGTGCTGAGAAGCCAGATAGAGTAGGTGGGGAAGAGGGATTGGGGACTGGGGTGGGACCATAAGGTGGTCCTAGGAGGCCCTGCAGGTGATATGACATCAGAGAAGAGACTTGCTATAGACATGGGGCAAGTGTTCCCGGCCATGAGACAAAGTCATCATTATCACACTGTACTGTACACACCGCTTTAACCTGCCAGTCCCGGCAGCTGGGCGGTGACTCTTTGAAAGAAGGAATGACATTTACTGGCGTTGGGTCTTCCGTTCTGAATATGGCCCATAAGCTATTTGCATGTTTCTATCTCCCCTTCTGGAAGATCGTCTGTAATACAAAATGCCAGTCCAGCAACATTGCTCAGGACAGAGGAGAGCGCTGGTGGACTGACTGCCTTGCAGACACAATAGAATGCATGGGCAGAGGCCTGTAGGGGGGTGTGTGGCACAGGCCGAGGGCAGAAGCATATCCCAGGAAGGAGGCAAGAGTGATCTCCAGTTTCAGTCCCTGTGGCTGTTGTGGTGGCTCTGTGTTGGTCTGCTACAGAAAAATAATTGCAAACATCTGTATCATGTCAGCTGCTGTCCTAAGCACTTTGCATACATTAATGCATTTAATCCTCATAAAAACCCTAGGTGACAGGTGCTATTATCACACCCATTTTACAGGCCAAGGTTCTGAAGCAAGGAGACGTGAAGTGATTCAGCTACGGTCACATGGCTAATACTCGCCGAGCCAAGATGTGAACGCGAGAGCCCCCGCTCGTACTCTTCCCCCAGAGATTTTTTTTTTTCCCCCAGAGATTTATACTCCGCATCCATGCCCCCTACACTGGTCCCCTCAATCTTTCACTGGAGTGTTTGTGCTCTCAGAGTCTCTGAGAAGCTGAAGGGTTTTTGAAATTCAACTTCCAGGGAGGTCAGCGGTAAGCAAAGATTTCAGAAAAAAATTAAAATTTAATTGTAAGTCATTGAACACATGTTTATGCAGCCGTATGTTATAGTGAACAACACAAAAAGCCAGGTGAATTTTTTTTTTCTTTTTTTTTTGCCCCTCCCCCTCCCCACGCCCGCCAGGTGAATTTTTAAGATAAAAAAGGAGGCTTCCAAGGAATGCCACGCTTTTGGTGGGTTGCAGGATTTCTGTCCCCAGGCTTCCACCCCTGGCTCCCAGCTCAGGGAACTGTCATAGTCTGTCCAGCACAAGGATGAGTGTGTGGGGTGTGTGTGTGCCCATGCATGCATGTACCTACACACACACACACACACACACACACACACACACACACACAGAGTTCCCAGTCACTGTGACTGTCTGGACAGAAGTGAGTGAGTCATGGACCATGTCAGGCTGGGATGCAGTAGGAAGTGTCACTTTCTGCTGATTCTTCTTGGGGCCTGGGCATGGGGTGGGCAGTGGGGGGCGCCGGGCAGGGAAGGGAGAGGCCTTGGCTCCCTCCACCAGAGCTTGTGCAGGGCTCCAAGAGCTTCTGGCTTATGCTTGTGAGACGATGGCACATGAGGCTCATGTCCCTTAACACCAGCGAGACAGCGGGGCAGGAGGCAGAAGGAGCCCCTCCTCATCCCCTGCGCCATACGGTGCCCCCACCCAGGCCCAGCATCCACGTTGTGGAGCACATCCTCAGCTGTTCCCTCCTGCGGGCCGGGAGGCTGTTCCGTGGCCTCTGCTTTGTGCACGTCGGTGCATGTCGGTGCACGTCTAGCTCAGGGACCGGTGTCCTGGCTGCCACGTGCCACAGAATGGGTCCCCCACCCCCGGGGGAGGCCGCGCCCACGGGAGTTTTAAAGGCAGAGCAGGAGGGATGTAAGCCGACACTTCCACCCACTAGTGACAAGGAGCTGACGTGCCTCTCTGAGGACGGACCTGGTGATTAATGTGCCCGCGTCTCCATTGACAAAGCCAAAAAGCAAACACACCAGCGAAGGCAGTTAGTCACGCAGGGAGCCGGGAGCCGGCGGCGGTGGAAGGGAGTGGAAGGGAAAGGGCGAGGAGGTGCGGGTGTGTCTGGGGGAGTAGCAAGGGCTCGGGCAGGGCGAGCCAGAGCCAGAGCCAGAGCCAGAGCACTGGGCTGTCTGTGCATCTGGGAGGAAGCGTATGTGCGAGAGAGGGAAACGTGAGCGAGTGTGTCTGAGAGTGTGTCGGGGCTGGGGGCGGTGTGGGGAGCCGCGGGTGACTGACGGGGGAGGAGGGAGGGGAGGGGGCGGGCCGGCCTCTCTCATCCCTCCTTCAGCCAGGAGGGCTTCTGGAAAGCCCTGCAGTTTGCAAGTGAGGGACAGGCAGGAGAGGTGAGATTTCATTACCTTTCCCTTTGTGTGATATTTTCGAGTTAGAAATGTAAGACGGGAACTATAAATAATCCAGTCACAGCTGCGACGTCCTGGAGATTTATGGTGCATGCCAATGCCAGCCAGCTCCGGGCTGGGGGCGGGGGCTGGGCTTACAGAGCCCAGATGACAGGCCCACTCTCCCACACTTGGGTCCCCGGTCCCCCAGTCCCTCTCTCCGGACCCACACAGCCCAGCAAGGAGAGGGGCTCACAGGTGCCTAGGACCCCCACCCCCCCGTTTGTCCTGGGCACCCTGGAGCCACGAGTTCTGAGTAGGCAGCGAGAGAAGGTGGGGAAGATCGGTGAGGCAGGGGGGCAGGCCTGCCCTGGGGGCCCCTGTGCTCAGCTGCCTCAGATGAGGGGAGCCGACAGGTGGCCCAGACACAGATGGGCTCAAGTCTGATGAGGTCCCGGAAGCATGGGCCAGTGGCCCTCCATTCCAGTTCCCCTTTATGGGCAAGGGTCTTGTTCTGTGCAACGTCAGCAAACACTGCCAGCTGTGCTTGGTGCAAGACTCTGGGGGTGTGAGGGGGGCTGACGGTCGCCCCGCCCCCGGACAGGGTACACACCCTGTTGGCCCGGGAAGGGGTCATTCTCCAAGACCTTGGGGACTGCTGGCCAGGACAGTGACACCCCAGGGAAGAGATAGACCGTGTGTTTGGGGCAATGAGAGGGTTTGTCCTCAGAACCCAGGGGACTGGAGAAAGAGGAGGGTCAGGGTCTCAAGGAGAGGACCTGGTTCAAGGCACCCCTGTGACATGCCTGTGTTTCCCTCACAAGAGTACTTATCTGGCTGTGTCCCCCACAAGCGCTTGGCTTCCTGGGCGCAAGAAACAGGGATACACTGCTCTCAGGGCAGCCTGGTGATTGCATGAGCCCTAGCCCTGGTTTAGTGCATCAGTTCTGCACAACAGTGGGACCCTGGCGCCGACATGTCCACAGACTGGAGCCCTGGGAGGGAGTGGCAGGGGGAGCAGAGCCAGCTGGGTTCCCCCTCTTAGTCCTCAGGCTGTCTGCCACCCTGCCCCTGGCCCCTCCTGCTCTCCCTGGAAACCCCGGGGCTGGAGTGGCCCGGTTACCGCTGGCACCAGCCTGACACCTCGACGGTTTTCGTTTTGCTTTTCTTCTAATTCTCTGAGCAAATATTGAACATGCAGAGAGACATCCGAGTCCTAGGCATGGGGGTGGGGTGGACGTGGTAACACAGCTGGCTACTTCTTTGGGCAAATCAGTCAAGATCAACCTCAGCCCCAGGCCTCTGGCAGAGGGAGGCTGCTGGGGGTGGGGGGCGGGTGCTAGCCCGGTGGGCAGGGAGGGGCCCTACCTTCAGAGGATGCCTTCAGGGAGGAGCATCTGTTGTATGACTGTGGACTTTCAAAGTGGCCACACAGGGGTCATGGCAGGGTCTTTTCTGGGGGCCAAGGTGGTCTATTCTCTCTCAGCCTCCAACAGCAAACCATGTCTGGGAGTGGAGCACACATAGTAGCATTAAATCCCTTGGGGTGTCCCAGAGGCAGCTCAGCTGAAAATGACCTCAAAGCAAGTTTGCCTTATTTCGGGAATGACAGAGCCATGACATTCAGAAGGGGAACCTGGAGGTTCTGAGGATGTCTCCTCGCCTGATGCATTCCTGCCCCACCTGTTAGGAGTCATGGCTATATGTATCATCACACTGTCCTGGGTGGTTGTGCCAGTCAGGGGTCTGATTGCAAGCGGCAGAAATAGACTCTGACATTCTTTCTTTCTTTCTTTCTTTCTTTCTTTCTTTCTTTCTTTCTTTCTTTCTTTCTTCTTCTTCTTCTTCTTTTTTTTTAGAGAGAGAGAGATAGCATGTGAGCAGGTTAGGGGAGAGCAGAGGGGCAGAGGGGCAGAGGAAGAGGAAGAATCTTAAGCAGACTCCTTGCTGAGTATAGAGCCCCACTCCGGGCTTGTTCTCACACCCCTGAGATCACGATCTGAGCTGAAATCAAGAGCCGGATGCTTAACCAACTGAGCCACCCAAACGCCCCTGGACTCTGACATTCTTTCTCTCTCTCTCTCCTTTTTTTTTTTTGGACTCTGACATTCTTTTTTTTTTTTAATTTTTTATTTATTTATGATAGTCACAGAGAGAGAGAGAGAGAGAGAGAGGCAGAGACACAGGCGGAGGGAGAAGCAGGCTCCATGCACCGGGAGCCTGATGTGGGATTCGATCCCGGGTCTCCAGGATCGCGCCCTGGGCCAAAGGCAGGCGCCAAACCGCTGCGCCACCCAGGGATCCCTTTTTTTTTTTTTTAATTTTTTATTTATTTATGATAGTCACAGAGAGAGAGAGAGAGGCAGAGACACAGGCGGAGGGAGAAGCAGGCTCCATGCACCGGGAGCCTGAGAACTCTGACATTCTTAAGCAGAGATTTGGAGCTGCTCACAGCTTCAGCAGGAAGGCTGGGCTCCCAGCTTGGAAGATGGGCAGCATGCAAGAGATGCCAGCAATATCAGCGTCATTGCCAAAGTCATGCCATAGGGCAGTCTGCCTAGATGCCTTTGTTGTTACCACCTCTCTACCATCAACGGTGTGATGACGGGTAATTTTATGTGTTGACTTGACTGGACCCCGAGATAGCCGATATTCGGTCAAACATTATTCTGCAGGTGTTTCCACGAGGGTGTCTCTGGAGAAGATTAACACTTGAATCCCTAGGCTGGCTAAGGCAGATTAGAACAGAAGTGCTGGTGGGCTTGAATAGAACAGAAGGGTAGAAGAAGGGAGAATTTTCTATCTGCCTGACTGTTGAGCAGAGGGATAGGTCTTCTCCTGCCCTTGGACTGGGACTTGCCTTATTGGCTTTCTTGGTCCTCCAGGTCTTTGGATTCAGACTGAAATGTACAGTATTGGCCCATAAATACTCTTCAGGGAGGGGAATCCCCACCCCATCTTCCCATTAAGGAAAGGAGCATTCTGGATGGCCTTCCCAGTGTGTTCCTCTAGAGCTCCATCCTTCCATTGTTGTCTCCCAACTCTGAAGTCCAGGAGGTTGACCTGTGTGGGCTGCATCAGCCAAACTTCCATGCCTCTGGCTTCCGGGGTCTCCCCCTGGAGGAGACTGGGAAGATGGGCAGAGAGACACGGGGGTATTTTTCCCTTTGTTTCTTTCTTTTGCAGCTCTGGCTCTCTTCAGATTCTAGTCATCTCCCTCCCTGCCCCACCAGGGTAGGTCTTCACCATTCCTCTTGGTTTCTCTTAGCACTGCTTGCTCTCGGCAAATAGCACCTTTCTGAAAAACTCCTCAATTGCCCTGTTTGAGTGTAACACCTCTTTCCTGCTGGCACCTCAAATGGTACAGGACACTTGGAGATTGGGAGGCAACAGAACCCCAGCAAATGCCCACAACGTGGTGGTGCAGACGCCCAGGGGAGGCCAGGGGCATGGACTTTGAAGACAGACCTACCAGGGTCTGAATTTTCAGCCCTTCTCTCAGTACCTGTAGGAACTTGGTCAAGTTCCTTAACCACACTGACCCTTCTTTGTTCTTCATCTGGGAAATAAAAATTAATTTATCTCACAGATTTCTGTTGAGAATCGGATGAGATCAATTTTTAAGCACTCGGCATTCAGGAGACCAATGATGACCAAAAGGGCCCCCCTGATGCACCAGCTCCCACTGATCAGTTAAGGGCTCCTTGGAAAGACTGGGTGAAGGATTCCAACATCTCCTGGCCTGGAGGTGGCAGGTGCACTCTTGATTGATTAGTGATGGGACGCCCGGGTGGCTCAGCAGTTTAGCGCCACCTTCGGCCCAGGGCGTGATCCTGGGGTCCGGGGATCGAGTCCCACATTGGGCTCCCTGCATGGAACCTGCTTCTCCCTCTGCCTGTGTCTCTGCCTCTCTCTCTCTGTGTCTCTCAGGACGAAATAAATAAAATCTTAGAAAAAAAAAAAGATTGATTAGTGATGTCTGTCATTGCACATGCCTGGGAAATGGCAGTAGGATGCAGTTACCTTCTCTGTCGTAAACACTCCCTAAATGATGGCTGTCAGGTTTTATATTTCTATGCTCCTTGGGAAAGGAAGTTGGATTCTGCTGGGGTCACAAAGGCCAGGATCCTGTTTGACCGCCAGCACAGCCCAGGTCCTGAGTCATCGAGCTGCGTCTCCTGGCACAGCCCAGATTTCTCAGCAGGACAGATGCTCTGGCCAGCACTTTCCTTTAATCAGCAAACTGCTCAGCCCTGTCTAGGTTGTTGAAGGTCTTCTTTCTCTGGGGACCTTCTCTTGCTCTTTTTCCATCTCTAAAAGCCCAGCCTAATTCTCCCTGCCATCAGATTACACACACACCCCTGTGTCCACTACCCTCTCCCCATCGACATTTATGGGGAATTACATGCATTTAACTTGAATGTCTTCATCTCATGTCACTCCGCCTTCCAAACCTCCCCCATTATCTCCCGCCCCAATCCAGGGCACCCGGCATTACCCCAGCAACATGCACCAGGGTTGGTTGAAGACAAAAGGTGTAGAAGAGAATCATGGCCACAGGTATCCTACAATGTGAACTGGAGCCTTAGCAGTCACCCAGGTGGTTCTTGGACTAGCAAAAAAAGAAAGTAGAGGGAGCAAGGAATTTTTTTTTCCAGAAATAATCTCCTTTCTATTTTCACTGGCACATAAGAGCAACTTTATTTGTTCAAAAAATATTTGTTCAGCACCTACAATGTGCCAGGCAGCAATGCATCAAATGGACGTGTTCTTTGCCCTGATGGAGAAGCAGAGAAGTATAACCCTGTGGGTGATGGGCAGTACGGTAAAGTGGACAGGAGCACAGGTGGGACCTCTAATTGCAAGGACATGGTGAGACAATCAGGGAAGACTCTCCTGAGGAGGTGGCTTCTGACCTGAGTATGAAAGGAAAAGGAAGCTCTTCCTGGTAGTCGTGGGAGGAGCATAAACACAGATCCAGGGACGCCTGGGTGGCTCAGCGATTGAGCATCTGCCTTCAGCTCAGGGCGTGATCCTGGGATCCGGTATCAAGCCCCGCATTGGGCTCCCTGCATGGAGC
Source organism: Vulpes lagopus (assembly GCF_018345385.1). Taxonomy (NCBI): domain Eukaryota; kingdom Metazoa; phylum Chordata; class Mammalia; order Carnivora; family Canidae; genus Vulpes; species Vulpes lagopus. The sequence continues at coordinate 23,585,982 of NC_054829.1, forward strand.
CTGCTCCTCCCTCTTCCTATGTCTCTATGCCTCTCTCTCTGTGTCTCTCATGAATAAATAAATAAAATCTTAAAAAAAAAAAAAAAAGCACAGATCCGAAGGTGTGTGTTGGAAGAACTGCTGGTTGCTGGCAGGCCACTGTGGCTGGATCTCAGAGCTAGAAGCGGGAAGTGCTGGTTAGGCATTGTCGGGGAGGGTGGTGGGGCTCTAGGGGCCTTGAAAGGTCGTTCTCAGGAGTCTAGATTTTCCCAAAGCAGCCCCCACTCCACCCACCTCACCCCCTTCCCTCCCGTCTGTACTCCACCAGTGTTGACTCCTGAGGCCCTGAAAGGAAACCTGGCATTCCTCTCTGTCCTGGGAGCTGCAGGGATTTTCAGGCCTTAGGGTGCAGGGACTTCCCCACCCACGTCCCGCCCCTGCCCCCAACCCCAGGCCCTCTGAGTCCCTAGGAGTGCAGTGATAGCTGCTTGATATCGGGGGTGGATGGGCAGCCGGGCCACAGTGGCTGCTAGAGGAGGAACTGCAAGGTAAGAATGAGGGAGGGGGAGAAGCACGCAACCTGATGATCCAGGACTTTAATGCAGTCTTGCTAATAACTGGCTGACCCAACCATCAGGTGGAATTCAGGGTAAAGCAGGCGTTGGAGCATTTTCTTTCTCCAGTGTCTAAGGTTTGCAATTACCTCCTCCTCTCATAAAACCCCTCACACCTTTTCCCCAGCCACTTCCCCTGCTCAGGCCTGCTTCTGTTTGGAAAATAGGGTATAGGTGTAGCTGTGTGGAAATATGTGTAGCTATATGCACGTCTGTGGATGAAAGTCCCTCATATTGGCATAAGGAAGGGCATAAATGTACTTGCCTGTGCATGAAAACATCTCTGCTGGTGCTGTGCATGGCGACATATGTGCATGAGCCTTCTATGCCTCTGTGCATGTGGTGGAACATAAATGCGTGCATGTGCACCCGTGTCGACAGGCCATGTGTGATGACAAGTGTGGGGAGACCTGAGGTGTGTGTGGGTTTGCAGTGAGTGTGCATGGGATTCTATGCAACTGGCTCCCATGGTTGTCTGCAAGGGAGATGCTGTTGGGGTGGGATATTTATATTAACTGAAGCAGTAAAGTGCCCAACTGGTCTCCCTGCTTCCCCTCTTGCTTCTTTGTAACCCATCCTCCACCTAACAGCCAGAGCAAGCTTTTAAAAATGCAAATCAGACCATATCATTTCTAGGCTGAAAACCCTCTTGTGGCTTCCCACTGCATCTGGAATAAATCCAAACTTCTGACTATGGCCTGCCTCCACTCCAGTCTTTGAAACTTTGTGGCCTCATCTCCTCCCACTCCTTGGCACCCCTTGCTTCAGCCACATAGGCAAGGGCCTTTACACTTGACTTTCTGTCTCCTGGGCCTTTGTCACAGGGTGCTGTCCTGTCTCCAGGTTTCAGCCTGGAATGGTGACATTATCTGCAGGTCCTCCTCTCACTTCCCAATTTATTTTATTTTATTATTTATTTTATTTTATTTTATTTTATTTTATTTTATTTTATTTTATTTTATTTTTTAAAAGATTTTATTTATTTATTCATGAGAGGCACGGAGAGAGAGGCAGAGACACAGGCAGAGGGAGAAGCAGGCTTCACACTGGGAGCCCGATGTGGGACTCGATCCCATGTCTCCAGGATCACGCCCTGGGCTGAAGGCAGCGCTAAACCTCTGAGCCACCCAGGCTGCCCTGACTTCCCAATTTAAAGGTTCCTGGCCGGCTCAGTTGGAAAAATACTTGACTCCTGATCTTGGTATCATGAATTTGAGCCCCACACTGGGTGTAGGGGTTACTTAATGAATAAATAAACTTAAAAAAAAAAGTAATGGGATCCCTGGGTGGCGCAGCGGTTTAGCGCCTGCCTTTGGCCCAGGGCGCGATCTTGGAGACCCGGGATCGAATCCCACATCGGGCTCCCGGTGCATGGACCCTGCTTCTCCCTCTGCCTGTGTCTCTGCCTCTCTCTCTCTCTCTCAGTGACTATCATAAATAAATAAATTAATTAAAAAAAAAAAGTAATGGGCACCTCCAGTCTCTTGTCCATCACTCTGACTTGAAGCAGAGCCTGAGAGTTAGGCCTGCACAGGGATTAGTGGGAGCAACCCCAAGGAGGAGGAGGCAGGACACTGGATTGGGTGGTGCCATCAGACCAGTGGCATGAGCATATGACAAGGTCTCTGCCAGCCCCCTGGGGCACCCAGAGCAACGATTGTCCATTGGAGGAGTCCTGATTTGGGTGGAAAAGGCTGAACGCTGGGCCACATCTGACTGGAACTGTCAGCTCAAAAGCCGAGGTTCAAGGGCATTAGAAGGCAAGCTGCAGAGTGGGCAAAAAGGATTTGCAAAAGACAGATCTGAGAAAGAATTGTTATTCAAAATATACAAAGAACCTCCAAATCTCAACGATAAGAAAACAAATAGCCCAATTTTAAAAACGGGCCAAACACCTCAACAGCCACCTCACCACAGAAGATATACAGATGGCAAACAAGCATGTGAAAAGATGCTCCACATCCTGTGTCATGTGGGAATTGCAAAATAACACACCAGTGAGATACTACTGCGCAGTGTTAGAGAAGCTGCATTCTGGAACACCGATGACACCAAATGCTGGTGTGGAAGTGCAGCAACAAGATCTCGCGCTGGGGCACCTGGTTGGCTCAGCCGGTAGAGCATGGGACCCTTGATCTTGGGGTCGTGACTTCAAGCCCCCCAGTGGGTGCAGAGCTTACATTAAAAAAAATTCAAAAGAAAAAACTATTGCAAAAAAAAAAAAAGAAAGAAAAAACGATTGCTCATTGTCGATGGGAACACAACGTGGTGCAGCTACTTTGGAAGACAGTTTGGTGGTTTCTTACGAAGGTAAACATACTCTTCCTATCTAATCTGACCATCACAACCCTTGGTATTACCCAAAGGAGCTGAAAATTATGTCCACACAGAATCTTGTACACAGGGATCCCTGGGTGACTCAGCGGTTCAGCGCCTGCTTTTGGCCCAGGGTATGATCCTGGAGTCCTGGGATGGAGTCCCACGTCAGGATCCCTGTATGGACCCTGCTTCTCTCCCTCTGCCTGTCTCTGCCTCTCTCTCTCTCTCTCTCTCTCTCTCTCATGAATAAATAAATAAAATCTTAAAAAAAAAAAAAGAAACTTGTACACAGATGTTTATAGCAGCTTTATTCATGATTGCCCAAACTTGAAGGCGACCGAGATGTCCTTCTGTAGGGGAAAAGATAAACAACCTGTGATCTATCCAGACATGGAACATTATTCAGCACTGAAAAACAATAAGCTATCAAGCCATGAAAAGGCACGGGGAAAACTTGAATACACATTACTAAGTGAAAGAAGCCGATATGAAAAGGCTAAATACATTCTAACTCTATGGCATTCTGGCAAAGGCAAAACTATGGAGACAGTAGAAAGATCAGTGGTTGCCAGAGGTTGGGTGGGAGGGAGGGATGTACAGGTGAAGCACAGAGGACTTCTGGGCCAGCGAAACTAGGACGTATGATACCCTGTTGGTTGATATGTCCTGTGACATATTTATCAAAATCCGTAGAAGGTAAACACTAAGAGTGAACCCTAATGTAAGCTCTACACTTGGGTGATAATGATGTGTCATCATAGGTTCACGGACTGGAACGAATGTCTGGCTCTGGTGAGGGTGTTGATGGTCGGGGAGACTGCGAATGGGAGCAGGGCTATATGAGAAGTGTGTACTCTCTGTTCAATTTTGCTGTGAACTTACAAGTGCTCTAAAAAATAAAGCCTATTTAAAAAGAAAAAGGTGGAAGGAAGGAAGGAAGGAAGGAAGGAAGGAAGGAAGGAAGGAAGGAAGAGAGGGAAGGAGGGAAGGAAGGAAGAAAGAATTGGAGGGAGGAGGGAGGGACAGAAGGAAGGAAGGAGGGAGGGAGGAAAAAAGGAAAAGAAAAAAGCATAGAACAGAACAGAAGTCCTCAGACCTCCTCTCGGGCCATCTGCATCCTTTCCTTCTGCTGTCCAAGCATTTTCTGACCCCCTCATGGAGGATGTGTTTGCTAAGCCTGTCTGTCTGCCCATCCTTTTCTTTTATGGTTTGGCTGGATCCTTTGTTCAAGATTTTCCAGCTCAGGGGCTGGGCTGGGCTGGCTGGGAGCTTCTTCATCTCTGCAGCTCCTGTCGGCCTTCCAGGCACCCCCAACAGCTTCCTCCCAGCCTGCCGACCTTTCACCAACAAATGACAGCTGTGATCTGCTCTGGAGGCCCCATCCTGCTATAAATGAGCACCCTGACACCCCGCCTGAGGAGGAGGAAATTCAAGATAGAAGAGAAGAAAATCCTGGATAACTCATCAGCACCACCTCCAGCCAAGCTTCAGCTCACCTCCTCTGGTATCTGCCGGAAGCCAGAAGAAGACATCTTTCCCCTCTGTCCCCCAGGGGCAGACTTGGGGGGATCCCACAGACTGCGCACCCCACTTCCATTTCCCAGGCCTCGATTCAGACTTCTAGAGGCACCAAACTCCAAAAAAGAGCAGGCCATCCCCACTGCCACGAGCAGTACAAAATAATATCAACACTAAGCCACAGAGTAAGTGGAAGAGTTTTGAATTTTCCCATGGTGATTACTTTGTAGTTTTGTATTTCTGCAATAACAAATATGAAATTCCTTTTTTTGAGATTTTATTTATTTATTCATGAGAGACACACAGAGAGAGGCAGAGATGTAGGCAGAGGGAGAAGCAGGCTTTCTGCGGGAAGCCCAATGCGGGACTCGATCCCAGGACCCTGGGATCACGACCTGAGCCAAAGGCAGACGCTCAACCGCTGAGCCACCCAGATGCCCCCAAATGTGAAATTCTTAAATGGTTTTCTCCTTCGCTGGTTCCCTAAAGTGTGGGGTTTGCATGCATGTTGCTCCCACTGTAATCAGCCTAGCTGACTTTCCTGGCCCCCAGCAGGCCGGCCCTGCCCTGAAGCTACGGAGGGTGAGGAGTGGTTCTCGGGCTGACGAACATGGGCCTGGTGTGCAGTGTCACGTGGGTCACATAATCAGGTTCTTGCTCCTACTGCCAGGGCACACCAGCTCGGGGCTAACGGGGGTGGGGATGAGCCAAATAGGGAGCAGAGGGTCAGAGGCCTGAATCGGTGTTGGGAGGGATCTCTCCCTTTGGCCAGCATAGCCTGGCTTAGAAAACCACATTGGAATCAAATCAACAGATAACTGCTGAAACCTGGATCTTAGGCAAAAAGCTTGTTGGGCTGGAGAAGGAGGCCAGGACTGGGAGGCCAGTGTGGAATCTCACCAGGCCTGGGGGGTAGTGGCCTTAGGCTCTTCTGGAGTGTCTCGGAGGGTGGGACAGAATGGTCAGCGGTCCACTGTGGTACTGTCCATCAGCTCAGGTACTTGGCCTCCCGGTAAGTGTGGGAGGCCACACTTGGCCTCAGCTCAGGTGCTTGGCCTCCCGCATTACAAATGGGTAACCTGAAGCCAAGGTCACGGTGGTGGAAGAGCTGGTCCCTCTAACTGGGTCAGTATTGAGATTTTGCTCACAACAAGCCTCAGGATCCAGAGCTAGTTTGTGATTTTTGTCCTCACCTGGCTCCTTCTGAGGCTGGAGGGAAAGGTGGGCAGTCTACAGACATTCATGTGATGACTGTGTGTTTAGCCCCACTACGTGTTGGGCACCCAGGTGAATGCTTCAAATATTTGGTCTCATCCACACTGCATTGTGGATGTTATGCACCCCATTCTGCAGATGAGGTCAAAGAGGGAAAGGGATGTGCCCAAGGTGACACAGAGAGCTTGTGGTGGGGTCTTCCAACCCCTGGGAAGGGCAGCTCCAGGAGTGCGGAGCCTGCCTGGCTTCCAGAAGCTGACCCCAGGGCACAGCACCCAGTGCGGTGACTGGTGTATCATGGGCAGGCAAAAAAAAAAATATCTGGTAAAAGAATGAAGGATCTTCATTCTTTTCAGGGGTGGCTCAGTGGTTTAGCGCCGCCTTCAGCTCAGGGCCTGATCCTGGAGACCCGGGATCAAGTCCCACGTAGGGCTTCCTTCATGGAGCCTGCTTCTCCCTTTGCCTGTGTCTCTGCCTCTCCCTCTGTGTGTTTCTCATGAATAAATAAATTTTAAAAATATTTTTAAAAAAGAATGAATAAACAAATGATGGATTAACTCCCTCTGGCCCTAAATCTGCATTCTTGCCTGGGTTCCACCTATCTCAGCAATTTGGGAGCTGAAAGCAGAAGCCTGGGGTCTTCCTGGTGGGAAAGGCTCCTGGGGCAGGGCTGGTGAGAGCGGGGCAGGTGAGGTGCACCCTGGCCAAGGCCTCTGGGCCTCACTCTCTCAGAGAACCCCTGCCCTCACCCTGGTCCTGCAAGCCATTCCTGGTGGCCAAGTGCAGCCACAGAAGACTGGGGAAGGGGGTTGACTGTGGAATAAACATCCAGTGTGATTCAGAAGATCCCGCCCTACTGGCCTCCCACCTCCCCCCCCCCAAAAAAAACCCTTGCTATCACCATAGCAACTGGCCTGGCCAAACCAGAGCTTGCTGAGGGCATCCCAGTTAACCCCTTCCTGGTACAGCAGAGTCCTCGGTCACTGCCAGCTGGCCTGGCCAGGTGGCCTGGATGCCCAGGCTGAGAGACATGGCACAGGGACTGTGGGCAGAAGTGCAGACTCTGGGGGTCCGATGGCCTGGGTTGAATCTTTGGGTCAACTGTGTGAACTTGAACAGCCTAGTAAACCTTGTAAGCCTCAGTTTTCTGTCCTGCAAAATGGACATAATAACGTGTCCCCTCGCCGCGCTGCGCTGCCGGCAAGGTGGATGAGGAATGCCCGGGAATGCCTAGCAGGATGCTTGGCACACAGCACGCTGCAGTTAACGCTAGGCCCAAGAGGAGCTGCTCCTCACACATATCCAGTCCGCTCCCGTTACTGCAGGGCCCCAGGGCACGTCAGGGGGAGGGCACACATCGTCACAGGCGCACAGAGCAGTGATTCATCTGGAAAAAAGGAAGCCCACAGCCACTCAAACTGTACCAAGCCTGGAGGTTGCCCTGGGAGATTCCCATCAAACAGCCCATTCATTCCACCTTGAACTCAAACCTCTCCAGCCTCCAACCGCCCCCCCCATCCCCACTCCCGGGGCTCTGGGACTCCCAGACTAGAAACCAAGACAGACAGAAGGAAGCTAATGGATGAGGGGGAGGGCCTGTGCAGGGCCTGTGTGTGCAGAAGGCAGGTCTGCCTGGGTCGGAGGGGGTAAGGTGGGGCTGGGCCCAGTAGCCTGTGGGCCTGGGGCTGCCTGCTGTCAACTCCAATTGAGCAAAAAAGGCCCCTAGGGGAAGTGACAGCAGAGAGCGGAGCAGTATTAATGGCCACCATTTATTGAGGGTCAGCCAGGGGCCAGAGTGATAAAAGCAAATAAGGCCACATTCCCCCCACCCACCGCTCAAAGTGCTGGGATGACTTCTCCCTGCTGTCCTCACCAGGAACCTAGACCCTCGCTGTGTCCTGGCCATCCTCCCACCCCCACCTTTCAGCTCCTCTGCCCCCATACTCCGGCTCTCTTTGGTTTTTGTTTTCAAGCAAATGGTGCTTTTTCCAGCCTTAGGGCTTTTACACACTCAGGCTCTCTGCTTAGAAGCTCCTTCACTGTCTTCCTCCAGTTCACCTGGATTTTATCAGTTCTAGGAGCCACATTTTAAAAAGCCAACCCTTTTACTCTGAAATAATTTCAGACTACATAAAAGTCGCAGAAAAATAGCACAAATATTCCCTGTACTCGGTTTCCCCAAATGTTAGTGTTTCACTATGTTGACTTTCACACAGGTGTGCTAGATACTAAAGCCACTTGTCTGGCTCTGCTCCCAATGTCTTTTTTTTTTTTTTTTTTTTAAGATTTTAGTTATTTATTTGAGAGACAGAGAGAGAGAGAGCATGAGTGGGGGAGTGGGGGGAGAGGAGGAAGCAGACTCCCCACTGAACAGGGAGCCTGATGCGGGGCTCCATCCCAGGACCCTGGGATCATGCTCTGAGTGGAAGGCAGACCCTTGGCTGACTGAGCCATCCAGGTGCCCCTGCTCCCAACTTCCTATTCTGTGACTTCATGTGGGTCGCTTGAAATTGGCTTTAGAGGCAGAGTATTTACACCATGGAAACTGGTAATCGGGCTGTTTTCCCCTGGAAAATGTTGTTATACATTTACCAGCATGCCACCGTTCTATCAAGATCTTTTTCCTCTCAGAGAGTGTCTGTGTGTGTGAGGAGGGGAGAGGATAGGGCGTGCATATGATATACACTTGTATACATTTTTTTTCTGAACTGTTTAAGAGTAGGTGACAGTCATGCCTTTTATGCTTAAATATTTCAGCATGTAATTTTTTAAAAAGATTTATTTATTTTTAGAGAGAGAGAGCATGCGGAGGAGAGGGGCAGGGGGTGATGGAAAGAGAGTCCTAAGCAGACTCCACATAGAGTCGGAGCCCCCGATCTCATGACCTTGAGATCATACCCTGAGCTGAAGCCAAGAGTCTGATGCTCAACCAACTGAGCCACCCAGGTGCCCCCAGCATGTATTTCTTAAAAAGAAGGATGCTCTCATATAACAAATAACCACAGTACATTTATCAAAATCAGGAAATTTGTACAGATATGGTTCTATTGTCTGATCTACATACGTTATTCAAACATCCCCAACTGTCCTACTAATGTGTTTTTGGCAAAAGAAGAATTCTCTTTCTCTCTTTTTTTTAAAGAAATAAACTTTCTTTTTCTTAAATTTTGTTTATGTATTTGAGACACACACACACACACACACACAGAGCATGAGTGGGGGGAGAAGCAGAGGGAGAAACAGAAACCCCCCCCACCCCGATGAGCAGGGACCCCCTGCAGGGCTTGATCCCAGGATCCCAAGATCAGGACCCAAGATAAAGGCAGACAATCTACTGAGCCACCCAGGCACCTCAAGAAGAATTTTCTGCTCTGTGTACTGTCTTACTCTGTGGAAATATCCTGTTTCTGATCATCCCTACCAGTAGCATCAATTCATGCTTCTTGCCTAAAACGATTAATATCATGGTGATTTTATTTATTTGACCGAGAGAGAGAGAGAGAGAGAGAGAGAGAGAGAGAGGGAGGGAGGGAGCACAAGCAGGGGGAGGGGCTGGTGGGGGGAGAAGCAGGCTCCCTGCTCAGCAGGGAGTCCAATGCCAGGACCTTGGGTAAATGACCTGAGCAGAAGGTAGATGCTTAACTGACTGAGCCACCCAGGTGCCCCTGATTTTCTAATTCTATCATTTTTTCTACATTTGTTTGTTAGCATTCTTTGCTAAGGAAGAGTGTTCTTCACCCATTCGTTTATTCACTTATTTCTTTATATCAGATGGACTCATGGATTGTTATTTTATTCTTTGATTTATAATCTATAACTCTTATTATTTATTTCAGTGCTCAAATTATGCCAAATTTGTCCAGGAGAAACCCTTTTACACTGGCTTCCATTCTTGTTAACATGTCCTCATTAGTTTTTTTTAGCACATCGTCACTTCCTAGCACAACCAGATGTTCCAGGGTCATCTTGTACTTTCCCTGAGCCAGCCCTGGAATTGGCTGTTTCCCCAAAGTGCCCTGTTTTTGGTTTTATTTGTTTGTTTGTTAAGTGGAGAATGGTATTTAGAAACCAAGATCTGGGAACTGGGGTGCTCTGTGCTTCTGGGGAAGCTGCATCTTTTAAATCTCTGACAGCAGGATGCATTTTACAGACTCCCCTCGTTTGGCACTCGGCCCTGTTCCTTCTGCCACTCTTCTCTTTCGGCCAAAGCTAAGCCCCACGGTGAGCACCAGCCAGGACCTCGTCCTCACCCTTCCTGCCCTTCTTCCTGCTTGCTCCACACCTCCCTCTCGTCCTCCCCCTTCCATGGAACCTGCACCTGGGAGCCTGTCTGCTACTAACTCAAGGGTTTTACACCAGGCCAACTTCCTGTAGGGCAGGGTGCATTTCTCTTGGATTTGATCCTTCACTTGCTCTTTGGTTTTTTGGTTTTTCTTTTTAAAGATTTTGTTTATTTATTCATGAGAGACACAGAGAGGCAGAGACATAGGCAGAGGGAGAGCAGGTTCCCTGCAGGGAGCCCAGTGTGGGACTCAATCCCAGACCTTGGGGTCACAACCTGAACAAAAGGCAGACGCTCAACCACTGAGCCACCAGGTGCCCCCCCACACTTACCCTTTGGTTTTAAGTTGGGTGGGAGATAGGGAACTCCTGTGAGGCTGAAGGAAAGTCTAAAAGAACTTTTTTCAGTAAGCACAAAAGAAGCTTCTAGGGGTAGGAATGTTCTATGTCATGCTTAATTGGCACAAATTTCCTTTCTTGGTGTTACCTAAAATAAAAACATGACAACAATCAACAATGTTTGAGATCCAATGAAATAGATCACACCTAGTTATCCTTCAAAACTGAGCTCACTACTTCCTCATGAGTACTTTGTCTCCATAGCACTCCACACAATTGGTAGCATCACCACTGGGGGCATGATTGGTTAATACCTGTCTGAAGGCCCTAGGAGCACATGCCCCTGTTTGTCTCATATTCTTAGCTGTATCCTCAAGGCCTGCACACCACAGATGCTCAGTACAGATTTGTCGAAATAAATCACTGAATTAATTTAATCTTCTCAATAAGACTGCAAGGCAGAGATGACTCTCCCAACTTTGTTGATGGAGAAGGTGAGGCTCCAAGAACCAAGGTTTGTTCTATGTTGTTCCACCAGGAAGTGGTGGGATGGGGATTCAAATCTGGATTTGTTAGATTCCGACATTAGTGCAAAACATTTCAGCAGAGGAAATGGTTGTAGTGGAGAAGTGAATTGAATTTTTATTCCCCTGATGTGTTTGGTTCCCTGAAGGAGTGTCTGAAGTCTTGGAAATTAGGACAGCACAAATATGATCCAGGAGAGGACACAGAACAGGGGCTGGTGATGTGAAACCAGCCTCCAGGGGTCCTTTGGGGGGCCACTGCCCTCACTTCATCCTTTGTCATACTCCCACAGGATTGGCCTGGACTGCTCTCCTGGCTTATGGGAGGCCCAGGAAGAGGTATGGATCAGTGGGAAGCATGGCCTGGCACTGCTTGACCCTGGGCCTGGGCCCCACACCCCAGCTCTGCCTGACTAGGCCTGCCCACCACCCCCATCCGGCCTCCTATGGCAGAAAGCACACTTCTCTCAAGGGCCTTCGCCAACCACCTCACCTTCTCTGCTTCCTACATCTACCCAGCAGCTGGGCAAAACAGAGGTTACACCTTCTGCTTTGAAGATAGGGAAACTGAGTCTCAGATGAGGTAAATATTCACTCAGCAGTGGGTAAGGCCCCCGATTTCTCCATCCGTACAATGGGCAGATAGGACTTGGTACATCACAGATTTCTTCAGCTCTCCACTTAGTTGTTTGATGACCAGTGGCCACCTCCCCTCCCCTCCCCCCTCGACTTTAGGGCTTTCCTGCCCTCTTCCCAGGGGCAAGGCACATCCACCTATTTCCCTGAGAACTGGGTGTGTCGAGACACAATCCTCATTTACATTTCAAAGGCCTTGATTTTCTAACCCAGTTCAGACAGGCCCTCCACCAGCTCCCTGAAAGTGAGTCTCTGCCAGAGGGCTGTTAGCCTTTCACGAGGTAAGAAAGCACCTTTGCAGGTGATTTGAGAGGCACCAAAAGACATTTCCACTTCTAAACAGATCTGGTCCTAGAAACAGCACAGATTCTAACAGCCCCTCCTGCTTCCACTCACAGGCATCAGGTGCCAGGTACTCACTTTGTTCTTAAAGCAACTTTGGGAGGTGCGAGGTGGGTGTTATTACCCGCCCCCCTCCCACAAGTGAGGACATGGAAGCTCCAGGAGGTTAAGCGACTTGCCCTGCTCAGGCTCTGGAATTTGGCCTTCTTGAGTTCAGGTTCAGAACCACTGCACCCCAGGACCTGAAATTCCATTCTTGGCTAACTGTCCTTTCCTGGAATGCAGATGTCATGGAGGAAAGCCTGGGAACACCAGCACCTCAGTGGGAAGGCAAGTGGGCTCAGTGGCTGCAGACCCACCTGGATGCTCTCAGGCCCCCCTGGCACCTGCTGATTATGAATCTTGGGTAAAAGGTGGGGATGAGTGGAGAGGCTTGGTTCAAAAGCACCATCCTCCTTACGGAGCCTCCAGCGTTGGTGCCCAGGCAGTCCCCATGCTGGGGACCCGAACCTGATGGTGATCCGACTGGCAGGGACAGCTCCTGTGGGGCGGTGAGTGACACAGGGTGTCCAACAGTGAGGCTTGGCTGTCTGACAATGGACCCAGCTTGTCACCTGGGGTGTATCTGGGAGTCTGTGGCTTGGAGGCTACCCCCTGGCAGGCCAAGGGTTGAAGGAGTTGGCAGGGAAGAGAACTGTCCCCATTCCTGCATTCATTCCTGGCTACTACCTGGGGATGGCCTCTGAACTCACTTCTTGAGTTCGGATTCAGTAGCTGGCAGAGGGGGGCGAGGGGTGTGTATCCAGAGTCCAGCCCTGTGCAGGGAGGGGCAGACCTGTGCAGCCTCCCCTCGCCCCCCACCTCAGAGCACCTCTGGCCAGGTCCCCTCCTCTCCACAGTGCCCCAGGGCCAGCCTTGAGTTCACTGGAACACCAGACACACCAAGCCCTGCAACCAGATCCTCACGGGTGAGAGGGGCTGCAGGTAACTTCAAAACACCTCTCGGTGTTCAGATAGGGCTGGAAGACCAGGTGTGATGCAATGTCAAGGGCAGGGCCTCCGCCTTCTCTTCCTGGAGCACCGAAGACTGCTCATCCAAGAGGGCTTTCAAACTCCAGAGGGCCTGGCCCTGCTGTGCACCCTGCTTGGGACAAACAAATGCAGCTATGGGGGGCTGAAATACACACTCATTGTGACCTGACATGTGCTTCCAGGCCTGGGCTCACCTGTACTGCATTCTCAGAGGCTGGCCTGCCCGCCCGCGAGCACACCCAAGTCATGTTCACATCTGCATTTGTACAACACGCACATGCACACACACAGAGTTGAACCCCGAAGCCCAGCTGGCTTTCCAAAGCAGGTGCCCACAGGCCATAGAAAGAGCATCACGTTATTATCACAAGGTCATCTCCTGTTGGGGTGGAGACACCAGGAAGAGAAATCTTTCCTTTCTTCCTCACTTTCTCTCCACACGTCCCTCACCCTACTCAGTAAGGGTGGGCAGGGAGGCAGAGGCTGGCTCTTAGCAGGAAAGGGTTGACCTAACTGGGTCTGAGTCTCCAATACCAGGGCCAAGTCTCCATCCCACTCCCACAGACTTACACACAGTTCCCTTCCGGGGCAAGGAGGGGTGGACTCCTGAGACCAAAGCCCACAAGTCTCAGCTTTGCCTTTGAAATCCCCATTGGTCACATTAGCTGCCTCCTAAGGAGCAGGGGTGGGGAGGAGGAGGGCAGGCAGGAGAAGGGAAGAATGGGAAGATGTGTGTCTGAGCAACGGGTGTGGGAGGCCAGGCTTCAGCTTGGGCTTTGGGCAGGCCTAGGGTGTTGGCACTGGCTAAGGGGGACATTTGAACCCAGGCCTCCAGTCATATCTGACCCAAAGAAATGGTCCCTTAGGCTCCTTCTTCTCCATACATCCCTCTAGAACAAAGATTCCTTGTTCCTAACCTATTTGGGGTCAGGGACCACTTTGAGGAATCTGGAAAAGCTATAGACCCCATTCCAGGAAGATAATCCTACAGAGTCATTAGCTACTCTAGCCCAGGTCCATCTGTGGACACTTCCTAGGATTCTTTTTCTCCCCCACTAGGATTCTTCATTACAAATCTTGACCAGAATGGTAAGGTGTCTCCCAGTGTTCCGGGAGGATGCTTGCAACAAACAGGTTCCAGGCCCAACCTCCTCCATCCTGAACTGGAATCTCTGGAGAATGGATCTGGACTTTTAGACACACATATTGGCCAAATTTGGGGAGCTGGTTGAGGGTAGTTGTGGAGGTAAGGGAGGGGTCCTAGATAAAAAGGCAGATGCCTGGACTCCATCCTCAAACATTCTGATTTAGAAAGCTGAGACAGGGTTCTGGAGTCTGCATTTTAATCAAGCAGCCCAGTGGCACCTGGGTGGCTCTTGATTTTGGCTCAGGTCATGGTCTCAGGGTCCTGGGGTCGGACACTACACGGGGCCCCCCTGCTCAGTGGGGAGTCTGCTTCCGGGTTCTCTCTCTCCCTCTGGTCCTCCCTCCCCTCACTTGTCTCTAAAATAAATAAATAAATAATTTTTTAAAAATCAAGAAGCCCAATGATTTTGATGCCAAGAGACTTTGGAGAGGGGAATGAGGGCTGTGACTCAGTCCTATGTGCATCAGGCTGGGTGGGGGCACAGGAAAGCCTGTTCATTGATTTATAGAATGTTCCAGAAAACTGTTCTAGGGGCATCTGGGTGATTCAGTTGGTTAAGTATCTGACTTAGGCTCAGGTCATGATCTCAGGGTCCTGGGATCCAGCTGCTTCTGGCTCAGCGCTCAGCGAGGAGTCTGCTTGTCCCTCCCCCTCTCCCCTTCCCACTGCTTATGCTCTCTCTTGTCTCTCTCTCTCAAGTAAATAAAATCTTTATATATATAACATTTATATATATATAATATATATATAAACTACATATGTATATATATTTTAAAGACAGAAAGCTGTTCTAGCAATGCATATGCCAAGCCAGGTAACCAGTTCTCCCTAGGGCTCCAGGCCAAAGGCTCTGAGGCGGGCTGGTGCAGGAGCCTTCTCCAGAAGGTGGGCAGCTGGGGCTGAGTCCTGGGTCTGCACTCACCAACTGTGGGGCTTCAGCTGACACAATTTCTATGACTGTGAAATTCGGGGCCTTTGCAACTCCAGCACTCTGTGCCCACACCATGGTGGCCCTGGCCACATGTGGGAGCAGCACGCAGCCGGCTCTCCTCCCTCGTACCCCGTCCCTACCCTGCAGGGGCTCTGGAGCCAAGAGCTGGCGGCTCCTGCACCTGCTCCATGCAGGTGCCCCCGCGGGCCTTGAGGTGTGAGGTAGAACCATTCACTAGCCCTGAGTTGTCCCCACCCCTGAGACAGCAGGGCCCCTCTGGGCAGGACACATTTGGTTGCGGTGGTTGTTGGCGTGTGTGTGTTAGGGCTGGTTGGGCCGCGGCCAGAGGCTGAGGTCTGGAGGTCGGGGTGTGTGGGAATGTCAGGCCCCCGAGACTGGCAGCAGGCCGACCCTGTGCTCCTGCCACCCGTGGGGAAGTGTCTCCGGGCCTGAAGGGATGCGCCCAGGGTGGGGCCTGCACGACGTGGGACACCGAGTGGCTGAGTGCTGGGGCTTTAGGTCCTTTCCACTGAGGCTCTGGAACCAGATCCCTGGGAGCTCAGCGACCAGGTAGGGGTCTTCCCTCGTCTCTCCCCCTTCTCTCTGGACCTTTCAGGGTGCTGGCAGCCACCACGTGCTCCCAGCACACCCCTCTACTCCACTTGCACCTCTCCGCCCCCAGCCCTCCTCTCCCCTTCTCCTTCAGCCTCCAGCCTGCTGGTTTGGAAGGGCAGCAGTGGGCAGCCAACTGCTCTTCACCACTGACATCCTGAATGCAAAACACCAAGGAAGCAGAGTCAGTGGGAGGATGGAGAGGGAACCCAAGCCAAACACCCTCCTGCTTTCCCAAAGTTCTCAGCTCCACTGTTTCGCTCCTGTTTCTGTTCAGGAAACCCACAGACTGAGAAAACCGTGACAGTCCTGACACAGGTAAAGGTCTGGGGTTACAAATTCATCCAGCCAGTTCATTCGACTAGTATTTACTGAACATCTACTACGTGCCAGGCACTGGGGAGATGGTAGTGACCAAAGGACATCATGTTTGCTCTCACGGGACCACCAACTATAGAAAGGAAGAGGCCCTCTTTGGGGGCCTTTGTGTCTTTCTCCGTTGGTTGGTGGTGAGCATTTGTCCCTGGTCCTGCCCTGAGAGCCTGGGAAACAGAAGCAGAATTCAGGGGCTGCCTGCTGCGCATTTGTTTTCCCTAGAGCACCTCCCTGCTGGTCCTGTACTCCACCTGTCTCAGAGCCTCTGAGCTTTTCCCCTGGGCAGCTGTCGCTCCCCACCTTGTCGCTCCCTTCCATCTTGTCTCCTATCCTCTCTCCCCTACCATTTGGCACTGGCCACGGCTCTCAGTCCTGGCTGGCCATCAGCAGCCCTGGAAGGACCTTCATGAAGCACCTACCCCACCCCAGGACAGTCAGATGCTGCAGGTGTGGCTGGGGTCCTGGCGCCTGGCTATTTTAAAGCTCTCTAGGTCTTTCTGCGGCAGGTTGAGATTCTGGCCCCAAGGCCTACAAGGAAGGCCTAAGGGCATTTCACCGCTCTGACTTGGAGCTCTGATGCTCTGATGCTTCTGAAGGACATGGAGGGTCTAAACCAGGGCAGAGGGGCAGCCCAGGTGGCTCAGTGGTTTAGCGACATCTTCGGCTCAGGGTGTGATCCTGGAGACCTGGGATGGATCCTGCTTCTCCCTCTGCCTGTGTATAAAATAATTTTTTATTATAAATAAAAAAATATTTTTTATAAATGCCTTATAAATAAATAAAATCCTTAAAAAAATAAATAAACCAGGGCAGAGGAGACCAGGGCTGAGCCCACCTGGTCCTGTTACACATGCTCAGCTATGGGGCAGGTAGTCACACTGGGAGGTGAAATAGGTGTGGGAGGTGAGAGGGAGGGATCCTCTGCCTTCTTTCCTGGCCACTCCAGAGCCCTCACGCTGCAGAAGGCTCCTGAGTCACAGCCTGGTTCTCTGAGGTCAAGGAGGAGAAGGTGGAGAGAAGGAACGGGACAGCCCTAGCAGCCCTACCTTCTTTGCCTCCTTTCCTTCTTAAATCCTGCTCATCTTTTTTTTTTTTTTTTAAGATTTTTATTTATTTATTCACGAAAGACACAGAGAGAGAGAGAGAGAGAGGCAGAGACACAGTCAGAGGGAGAAGCAGGCCCCATACAGGGAGCCCGACGTGGGACTCCATCCTGGGTCTCCAGGATCACACCCTGGGCTGATGGCAGGCGGTAAACCGCTGAGCCACCTGGGCTGCCCTCATCTTTAAAAAAAAAAAAAAAGTTTATTCATTTATTCATGAGAGACATAGAGAGGCAGAGACACAGGCAGAGGGAGAAGCAGGCTCCATGCAGGGAGCCTGATGTGGGACTCAATCCTGGGTCTCCAGGACCACGGCCTGAGCCGAAGGTGGCGCTAAACCGCTGAGCCACCCAGGCTGCCCAATCCTCATCTTTAAAGGCAGAGTTCAAATGTTATCTCTTCCAGGAAGCTTTCCCTGATTGCTCAGATCAAAATCAACTAATCAATTCCTCATAGGACTTTCGCAAGGTCTTCCTCTAGACTCGCTTTGTATACCTGACTCACAAACCTAGATTTAGAAATGACCTGGAGGTTGGCGGACTCTCATCTGCTTCAGGCAGGCCGACACGTATAAGTCATACATATGTGCACCTTGCCCTGAGGCCAGAACCCAAAATGCATGGGCCACCCGCAGATATGGGAGCACTGTTCTCCTGGATGCTTCTACCACAAAACCTGAGCACCATTCTGGGCAAACAGTCCTCTTTGTGGATGTATGGGGCCCGATCAGGGCTCAGCTTGGAAAGGATTGTGAGGCGCCTTCCCTCCACATGTAATAGAAGAAAAACCACATCAGAAAATAAGCAAAAAAAAAAAAAAAGCCCAATAAAGATTCTGATTTTCCCTATGACGACCTTTTCACTTTTTAAATATGACACTTTTGAGGGGTGGCTTGCTTTTCGGGTGACCTCAGCAGTACACGTTACTTTGCAAATTGGGAAATCCAGTTTTGCATATTGTGTGTGTGTGGGGGGGTTCCCACCCATGGGTTATTTCTGCACATATTAGGTGTACACACACACACATCACAACACATTAACCAGTGGTTCTCATTTATGGCTGTTCATTGGAAACACCCGGGGAGTAACGGAATCCCAGTGTTCAGGCCACCTTCCAGTGAAAATAAAAAAAGAACCTCTGCGGGTACGATCTAGATGTTAGTTGTCCACAGATCTGCCGCGGTGATTCCAGTGTGCCATCATGCCTGAGAACCATGGGTGTACACAGCTGCTTGTCTGATGCAATCCCTTTACTGAGCAGTTAACAACGTGAGTCTTCAGTCTCTGAATATTCTCCCCACTTGGAGAGAAGCAGATGACAAAGGCTTGGCCTGAATGCAGCGTCCTCACTTGCCAGGTGAGAGCATTGGTCAAAACCATCTCTGAGTCCCACACAATCAGCTTTGATAACACTGTGTGTGTCAGGGAGGAGAGGAAGAAATATGCTGTCTAGGGAGAAGCTGGGCCCCATGTCCTGGAGCTCTGAGCATCCATAGGGCCACAGCTGCTCTTCTTCTTTTTTTTTTTTTTTTCTGCTCCTCTTTTTATGATGGTCATCAACCAAGGGAACTCCTGCCCACCTCTCACAGGAGACAGCAGCTGGTTTGAGCTGCTGGGGAGCCGAGATTAAGGAGGGATTAGTGAGCATGGTTTGGATGTGGCTCTGGGGTCTTGCAGCCAGCTCAGGGGTCTGAGGCCCAAAGATAGCAAATGGTAGAAGGAACAGAGAAGACTGTATGGACAGGATGGACAGATAAGGGAGTAGGGTCAGTAGGTAAGCTGTTACTTGGACCATGAAAAGTTCATGTATTCTTACTAAGTTTGTTTGTTTGCTTGTTTTTTGCTTGTTTGTTTTTTAAAGATTATTCATGAGAGACACAGAGAGGCAGAGACACAGGTGGAGAAGCAGGCTCCTTGCAAAGAGCCCAAGAAGGGACTTGATCCCTAGACCCGGGATCACACCCTGAGCCAAAGGCAGACGCTCAACTGCTGAGCTACCCGGGTATCCCTGTTACTAAATTGGTTTTTTTTAAAAAAGATTTTATTTATTTATTCATGAGAGACAACAGAGAGAGAGAGAGAGAGAGAGAGAGAGAGAGACATAGGCAGAGGGAGAAGCAGGCTCCATGCAGGGAGCCTGATGTGGGACTCGATCCTGGGTCTCCAGGATCACACCCCTGGGCCAAAGGCGGCGCCAAACCGCTAAGCCACCGGGGCTGCCCCGTTACTAAGTTTTTAAGTGTAATTACAAAACTGAAATATTCTTTTATTTATGTATTTATGTATTTATGTATTTATGTATTTATGTATTTATTTATTTATTTATTTGACAGAGAAAGAGAGCACAACCAGGGTGAGCAGCAGAGGGAGAGGGAGAAGCAAGTTCTCCGCTGAGCAGGGAGCTCAATGTGGGGCTGTATCCCAGGACCCTGGGATCATGATCTGAGCCAAAGGCAGATGCTTAACTGACTGAGCCACCCAGGTGCTCCCAAAATGAAATATTTTTTTTATAAAGATACATTTACTTTTATTTATTTTATTTTATTTTATTTATTTATTTATTTATTTATTTTATTTATGATAGTCACAGAGAGAGAGAGAGAGAGAGAGAGAGTGAGGCAGAGACACAGGCAGAGGGAGAAGCAGGCTCCACGCACCGGGAGTCCGACGTGGGATTCGATCCCGGGTCTCCAGGATCGCGCCCTGGGCCAAAGGCAGGCGCTAAACCGCTGCGCCACCCAGGGATCCCCAAAATGAAATATTCTTTTTTTTTAATTTTTTTAAATTTTTATTTATTATTTATGATAGTCACAGAGAGAGAGAGAGAGACAGAGACACAGGCAGAGGGAGAAGCAGGCTCCATGCACCGGGAGCCCGACGTGGGATTCGATCCTGGGTCTCCAGAATCACGCCCTGGGCCAAAGGCAGGCGCCAAACCTCTGCGCCACCCAGGGATCCCCCCAAAATGAAATATTCTTATAAAAATATGGATAATATTGAAATATACAGATAAAAAATGAAAAGTTCTCCCTCTCTCCCATGTCCTCCCTAATTCTGCTTTCCAGTATTATCATTTTGGTGTACATCCTTTCAGACCATTTTCTATATATACGTATTTCCACATTGTGTCTATTTTGTTGTTGTTTTCTCTTTAAACTTGGGTTGCACTCTCCATCTTGCTTTACAGCTTATCTTTTACACAGCACCATGGGCATCCTCTGTGCCTGTTCATAAGTCAGAGCTACTTTATTCCTTTTGACAGCTGCATAGAATTTCACAGCCCATAACTATTACGGGAATGCTGCCTGCCGACAGCACACTTGTTCAAGTATTTCTGTAGGATATCGTCCTAAAAGTGGAACGGTTGGTTCTGAGAGTATGCACATTCCTTAACGGGTCGGTTTGTCTACAACTGTCCGCCCCAAAGCACCATCCTCCCCACAAGAGCACCCTCTTCCTCCTAACCTCATCAGCACTAGACCTTACTAACTGTTCACCTTACATTTCCCAAGATCCATGGGGCATGTGAGCAGAGCTTAAGCACGAGGCAGTGGGGTGGGGGCCCCAACGGCCTCCGGGTTCCTATTTTCCAGCTGAGATAAAGTGGGGGGCTGGGGGTGATTTCTGGCTGCCACATGCAAAAGGAGAGAAGAAAGACATGGGTGAGGGTCGCCACGCTTTCAGTGGTGGCATAGGAAGGAGTTCAGGGGTGAGAGGGCTGGGAGGGATTTCCACCCGTCGGTGCATGGCCCTGGGGCCCCTGCAGCCCCACCTAGGAGCCGGCAGGGCGGGGTTAGTGCCCCAGAGGGAGGTGTTCAACTGGCCCCACAGCTCACCAGCCCCAGGCTCGGTGGAGAACCACAGGTTTCTGAGCAGGTGAGCGAACCCCTTTGGGCCCTTGACATTGCCACCTGGTTTTTTGTTTGTTTTGGTTTGTTCGTTTGTTTTTAATATTTATTTATTCAAGAGAGAGGCAGAGACATAGGCAGAGGGAGAAGAAGCAGGCTCCCTGTGGGTAGCCATCCCAAGGACCCCTGGGATCATGTCCTGAGCCGAAGGCAGAAGCTCAACCACTGAGCCACCCAGGTGTCCCACCACCTGTTAATTTAGGGTGATGGAGCTGCTCTTCCAAAGCTGCTAGGGTAAGGATGAAATGACTTGAAGTTTCTAACATTAAGAACAGCGCCTGCAAGAAATGTCAGCGTGGAGTGACCTTTCAGCTGGTAAATCATTCCCGGCTGCCTGCACACACGCTCCAGCTCCTGTCCCTGTGGAAACCGCTGTGGCCACTTTGGTGCATATCCTTCCAGACTTTTTGGAACATGTAGACACACAACTTGTGTGTGCATGTGGGTGCGTGTGACAGTTATAAATATTCCCGTGTGCCTACTCTATCATTTAGGAGGTGGCGTGGTTTTTTTTTTCCCCTTTAAAAAAGAATTTTTTAAAGCGACTTTATTTTTTGAACAGGCATTACATGCACATGGTATGAAATTTAAAAAGGAAAAAAGGGTGTACAGTGCAAAATAAGCATCCTTCTCAGTTTCCTAGCTAGACAGGTCCCCAGTGTTATCAACTTCTTGAGTATCCTTCAAGAGATATTTCAAGCACTTGTATAAACATGTAAGTTTATGCATTATTTTTCCTCACACAAATGGTGGCGTACTTTACATAATCTTCTGCACTTCTTTTTTTCATTTAATGATCTATCTTGGGTATATCTTTTCATATCACCACAGATAGAGTTATTTTTTGTGAAAATTTTGGCTGCATAGCATTGCATGGTTAGAAGTACCATTACTTCTGTAATCCTTTTTTTAAAAAGGGGAATTTAGATTTTCTAATATGTTGCTTATAAATGAAGCTATAACAAATGCCCTCAGCCTTCTAAAGAGTCTTCTTTTTGAAGTGAAAGGAAACCTAGCTAAAATTGACTAAACCCCACAAGCAAATGGAGTGTGAAGATTCAGGTACTGGACAAGCCTGGACTTGAGGCAGCCACTCGGTGTCCTCACAGACCTGGTTCTCTGTTCTCTGTCTTTGGAGGTGTGGCCTTTCTCTTTAGGCTCCACTGTGTTTGCTCCTCTCCCCCCTTTACCAGCTCTAGGATCTTCCCACATGGCACAAAAAGGCTGCCACAGTTTGGGGCCTCCTCGCTCACAGCACCACTCTGTCCAAGGCAAGGGCGAACGTGTTCTCTGTAGCCTCTACAGGGGAGGAAGGAAATGACTGGTTCCAGGAAACCCAGCAAACCAGTATCTTCTTCACTGTCCTGTCACTTGCCTTTTTCATTTTAATATTATATCAGGGACATTGTTCCAAGCCAGTGTACATAACACATCTATTTCACTCTTTTTGTAATGACTTCACGTACTCAAGTGTACACAGCCAGCATGGTTTCTTTTCTCATTCTGTTATTGATGGATATTGTGGTGTTTCCATTAAAAACAGAACAACCTGGGGACTCCTGGCTGGCTCAATCAGTGGAGCATGCGATTCTTGATCTCAGGGTTATAAGTTCGAACCCTCACGTTGGATGTAGAGATTACTTAAAAATAAAATCTTTAAAAAAGAAAAATAGCTATTTCTCCCTGGCTGCTTGAAGCCTGGCTGCCATCATGAACGACACAGTAACTCTCCAGATCAGGAAGTCCATGACCAACCGCCTACTGCAGCAGAAACAAACGCTCATTGATGTTCTTCACTCTGGAAAGGCAATAGTACCTAAGACAGGAATTAGGGAAAAACTAGCCAAAATGTACAAGACCACACCAGATGTCATTTTTGTATTTGGATACAGAACCCATTTTGGTGGTGCAAGACAACTGGCTTTGGCACGATTTATGATTCCTTGGATTATGCAAAGAAAAATGAACCCAAACATAGACTTGCAAGACATGGCCTGCATGAGAAGAAAAAGACCTCAAGGAATCAGCGAAAGGAATGCAAGAACAGAATAAAGAAAGTCAAGGGTAGGGTTGCAAAAGTCACTGTTGGCACTGACGACAAGGGAGCTGGACATTGGACAACAGAAAGAGTAAAGATTGTGCAGTGACTTTGTGGTGATTGGGCAGATATTTCATGAGAAGATTAATAAACTAAGAACAACAAACAAACAAAATAAAAATAAAACAACCTGTAAACAATGTGCTACCTGGGCTAGCTAGGATAAACAGTTTGGTTGCTTTAATAAGGACCCACGGGGCAGCTGGGTGGCTCAGCGGTTGAGCGTCTGCCTTCAGCTCAGGGTGTGATCCTAGAGTCCCAGGATCGAGTCCCACACTGGGCTCCCTGCATGGAGCCTGCTTCTCCCTTTGCCCATGTCTCTGCCTCTCTGTGTGTGTCTTTCCTGAATAAATAAATAAAATCTTAAAAAAAAGAAAAAAAAAAGGACCACAGTAACAGGTGCTTAAACAAGATAGAAGAGATCTCTCAGGTTGTCCGTAGGGGTGTAAGCAGTACTGGGTTGCCAGGGTGCCTCTGCTCTGTCAGGGGTGCAGATCCCTTCTGTCTTCTGTCTTGTCTACGTGGTCAAAGATACTCAGCACCATCTCGTCTAGGTCCAGATCCCAGCCATTGGAAGGTGGTGGCGGGGGACAGGACAGAAGGCCCCTTACCTCTAAGTGTATATACCCCAGAAGTTGCACATCACCTTTGCTCACACCCACCGGCCAGAACTTGGCCACGCGGCCACACCTGGCTTGTGAGAGTCTGGGAAATATAATCTCTACAGTGGTAGGTGTGCGCCCCCACGAGAAGTAGGGGTTCTACTGCTACAAGAAGAGGCAGAGAAACATCTAGTATGGGATAATTAGCTGTGTCTGGTACAGCATCCTCAAACATTGATCTGCAAAGAGCCCTATATTTTTGTAGGATGGAATTCTCTTGGATACCCTCCAAAATGCTTCTAGCAGTATATGCTCCCACTGGCAGCCCTCGGACTCTTGCTTTTTGCTTTCCCACGCACTTTGCCACCGCTGCAGCCAGCACAGTCCGGCTGTGAGCTTACGTGGGCCCTGCTGGCCGTGCCCACCGCAGGGGCCTGGGACTGTGCCTGTTCCTCTGCAGGTCACTAACTAACCCTGTGGCCTTGGCTGTCCTCAGGATCTTATTCTGCAAAATTAGGATTTAAAAAAAATTACGGTATTAAAGGCCACCTGGGTGGCTCAGTGGTTGAACATCTGCCTTTGGCTCCAGTCATGATCCTGGGGTCCTGGGATCGAGTCCTGCTTTGGCCTCCCTGCAGGGAGCCTGTTTCTCCCTCTGCCTATGTCTCTGTCTCTCTCTCTCTCTGTTTCTCTCATGAATAAAAAAAAAAATTACAATGTTAAGAATCTCACTTCTCTTCCAGTTTGAGAGTTAGTTCCATGATTAAGGGCAGTGTGGCTACGGGAGAGGCAGCTTGCTTTGGCAGAAACGGCATCTAGAAAGAGGAAAGTAATGTTCTCACCACCCTGCATGTCAGCAGAACACACGCAGGTGGTCAGGATTCAGATCTTGACATGTCTCTAGAAGCCAACAAACTTGATCGTGGTCAGAGGAGAGCCACTGAGGCAGAAATGGGCCCGTGAAGAGAGGGGAAAGAATGGAAAGAAATGGGAGCTTTAATCTGGGGAGAGGAGACTGGGGGAGAGGAGGAGGCAGGGCACACCTGGGCTGGCTCTTGAAGGGGAGTGGGGGCACTGGTCATATTGTGTGTTGCCTCCAGGAGGAGCAGCATAAGAGTAAGTAGAATTTATTTATAGGGCAGCAGGTTTGGGTACAAAAGAAGAAATAATCTCTTTCTCTCTCTCTCTCTCTCCTGTAAATTTTGTTTTTTAAAATCATTTTATTTTATTTTTTTCATCATATGCATACTCTTTAATCCCCAGCCCTTATGTCACCCATCTCCTCCCCACCTCCCCCTAGTAACTATCAGTTTGTTCTTAACGTTAGAGTCTGTTTCTGGTTTGTCTTTCTCTCTCTTTTTTTCTTTACTGTTTCTTAAACCTCACATACGAGTAAAATCATATGGTATTTGTCTTTCTCTGACTTATTGTGCTTAGCATAAAACTCTCTAGCTCCGTCCATGTTGTGACAAATGTCAAGATTTTATTCTTTTTTATGGTTGAGTAATATTCCATTGTGTGTGTATGTGTATACCACTTTTTTTTTTTTAAGATTTCATTTATTCATTCATGAGAGACACACAGAGAGAGGCAGAGACACAGGCAGAGGGAGAAGCGGGCTCCCTGCAGGGAGCCCGAAGCTGGACTCGATCCCAGGACTCCAGGATTACACCCTGGGTCGAAGGCAGGCGCTAAACTGCTGAGCCACCCAGGGATCCCAAGGTGATGGCTTATTACAGTTTTGATTTGCATTCCCTGAGGATGAGTGATGTTGAACATCTCTTCATATGTCTGTTGGCCAAAAGAAATGATCTTTTAAAAAATGTAAAGACATGTAAATAATACTAGGCTGAAAAGGGAAGAGGCTATTTGGGGCCTCAAGGACTGTTTTGAGCTGGCCTGGCCTCAGGTGGCTCTTCTCTTTGCTTCTTACCCCCCCAGCCTCAAAGCCAGACTGTTCTTTGTCACTGTCCCTCGGCTACTACCAAGACTACTCCTGCCACGGCTCCCAAATGTCCTCCTTTTGCTCTGTCTCTTGGAAGCTCTTCTGGTCTCACCACACCTGGCAGCCACCCCATTGACCACACGCTCCTTGAAGCATTGGGTTCCCTTTCTTGTAGTTTCTTTTCTGCTCCTTCTCTGCCAGGGGCTTCTCTACTGCAGGACGCCCTGTCTTCCTACTGTACAGCTCACCTCAC
The DNA here is from genome assembly GCF_018345385.1 of Vulpes lagopus. Taxonomy (NCBI): domain Eukaryota; kingdom Metazoa; phylum Chordata; class Mammalia; order Carnivora; family Canidae; genus Vulpes; species Vulpes lagopus. The sequence goes on from NC_054829.1 coordinate 23,611,754, forward strand.
CTTCTGTTAGCTCTGGGTGTAGGAGGCCACTCATCTAGAACTCCACCCAGCCCCTGGTCAGGGGCCGAGTACTGTGAGCAGTGGTCTAGCACCCCACAGACACCTGGCATTCAACCTGTCCCAGAAGGACCTCGTCTTCTCTGTCCTGCACCTCGCATAACTCCAAAGTCTTCCTCCTGCAGGGAACAGAGAGCCACCAATCATGCAGAGATACCACTGACTGACCTCTCTGGGCCTGGTCTTGCCCTTCAACTCCGTTCTGTGAGGTTTTTTGTTTTTGCTTTTTTTTTTTTTTTTTTTTTAAGATTTTATTTGGGCAGCCCTGGTGGCTCAGCGGTTTAGTGCCGCCTTCAGCCTAGGGTGTGATCCTGGAGACCCAGGATTGAGTCCCACGTCAGGCTCCCTGCGTGAAGCCTGCTTCTCCCTCTGCCTGTGTCTCTGCCTCTCTCTCTGTCTCTGTGTCTCTCATGAATAAATAAATAAAATCTTTTAAAAATATTATTTATTTATTTGACAGAGAGAGAGCGAGAGAGCACAAGCAGGGGGAGCAACATGCAGAGGGAGAGGGAGAAGCAGGCTTCCTACTGAGCAGAGCCTGATGTGGGGCTTGATCCCTGGATCCTGGGATCACCATCTGCCTGAAAGCAGATGTTCTATCCACTGAGCCACCAGGTGCCCCTCATTCTGTGCATTATGTTGCTCTGGCTTCAGACCCTTCCATGGCACCCCATCACTGCAGGACAGAGTCCAAAGGGCTTAGCAGGTTGTTAAGGTCCTTTTAGAGTTGGTTCCTTCTACCTTCGAGACCCCAACTCTGCGCCAATCCCCCCTCCCCCAATGCGGTGGGCTCCAGCCAGCCTCCCCCAACAGGGCACCACTCACAGGCCTGAGAAGGCTCTTCCCTTCCTTCTGGTGAACAGCCAACCCCAGGTCAGCCTTCAGGCCTCAGTAGAGGCTTCTGTCCTCGCCCAGGGAGCCCTCCCCAGCTGCCACGCTGTCCCTCGCTATGCGCCTCTCTAGCACATGCATCTGGCTGCAGAGGGTTGGTCTACTGCTTTTAATTGCTTGATTGCACTTCCGTATCACCCAGGCTTCTAGAACCATGTGTGCAGGGCCCTCGCGCGTGTTGTTATCGCTGCAACTTGAAGCCTGGAAGAGAATACATTGCATAAATATCTGTTGACTACCGCTGAGTCAAGACCTGACTAATGGGGTGCCGCCCAGGGCTTCGGCAATGGCCCTCACCTTGAGGACAGGCCAGGGCGCTGAGCTCCAGGGTAAGGAGCTGACAGAGAAGTGAGAGTGGCTGAAAAGTGAAAGTGAAGCTGACTGGGGAGGAGAGAGCCCCAGAGGGCCCAGCCTGGGGAGGAGGGGCCAGGCCAAGAGTTCACTGAACCCAGTCTGGCAAGGGAGTCAGGCTGGGCTGGCGCGGGGTCGGGATGGGAGGGGGCGCTGTGGGCGGGGAGATGAGCAGACTGCGAAGAGAGAAAATGGGTTTTGTAATTAGTCATTGCCCCCTGGGGTGAGGCTGGGAGTTTTCACCGGAGGTGGGTAGACCAGATTTGCAAAATGACAAACAGGGGCTAACCACCAGCTCGGGCCACCACCGTGGGGCTTCCAGGCCTGGTAGCAGAAGTTGAGCTTTCTAGTTTTTTCTCTGTTCCTCCCCACTACATTCAAAATTCTACCAATTCTACCAAATAGTGAAACTGGGAGGGGAAGGCATCTGAGGAGGACTTACCAGAGGCCAAACCTACCTTTTTGATCTCCCAGGCTGACCTCTGAGTCTCCACCTGTCCTTACAACAGAAACTGGGGACATGGGGGCACTAGCCACTTGGAAGCCTCAGCAAGTGACCCTTGTATCCAAAGATCTTTTTTTTTTTTTTTAAATTATTTATTTATTCATGAGAGACACACAGAGAGAGGCAGAGACACAGACAGAGGGAGAAGCAGGCCCCATGCAGGGAGCACAATGCGGGACTCCATCCCGGGTCTCCAGGATCCCGCCCTGGTCTGAAGGCAGCGCTAAATCGCTGAGCCACCAGGGCTGCCCACATCCAAAGATCTTGACTGACTTGTGTGGGGGTTCTTGGGAAAACATTCCAAGGATAGGGAATCTGGGTAAAGGCCACCATCTCTGCCTTCCTACTAAAGAAAGTAGCAAAGGGGATCCCTGGGTGGCTCAGCGGTTTAGTGCCTGCCTTTGACCCAGGGCGTGATCCTGGGGTCCCAGGATAGAGCCCCACATTGTGGAGCCTGCTTCTACCTCTGCCTGTGTCTCTGCCTCTCTCTCTCAGTCTGTGTCTCTCATGAATAAATAAATAAAATCTTAAAAAAAAAAAGAAAAGAAAAGAAAAGAAAAAAGAAAGTAGCAAAGGGATTGGAGCACATTTAGGTGTAACAGGGATGCCTCGTTCTGTGCTCAGGAAAGTGGAAGGCAGTTGTTCCTCCCCAGATAATCCTGGGGGTACTGGGGTCAAACGTGTGATACACACACACACATATTGGGCACATTTTGGTCTTGGCTTCTTTTTTTTTTTTTAGGTCAGTGGTTTTCAAATTGCATGTGTGTGTATGTGTGTGTTTTAGAGGAGGGGAGAGGCAGAGGGAGAGAGAAACTTTTTTTAAAGGTTTATTATTTTTATTATTTTAAATAATTTACTTATTTATTCATGAGAGACATACAGAGAGAGAGAGAGAGGCAGAGACACAGGCAGAGGGAGAAGCAGGCTCCATGCACGGAGCCTGACGTGAGACTCGACCCTGGGTCTCCAGGATCAAGCCCCGGGCCGAAGGCGGTGCTAAACTGCTGAGCCACCAGGCTGCCCTAAAGATTTATTTATTTATTTGAGAGAGAGGGAGATAGAGGGAAGGGCAGAAAGAGAGAGAATCCCAAGCCGACTCACTCACGCGGTGCTGAGCTCAACTTGGAGCTCGATCCCACAACCCTGAGATTATGACCTGAGCAGAAACCAAGAGTCAGATGCTCAATTGACTGCTCCACTTAGGTGCCCCAAAGGCAGTGGTTTTCAGTGTTTAAAACAATGACCTGGGCAGCCCTGCTGGTGCAGCAGTTTAGTGCCACCTGCAACCCGGAGTGTGATCCTGGAGACCCGGGATCGAGTCCCATGTCGGGCTCCCTGTGTGGAGCCTGCTTCTCCCTCTGCCTGTGTCTATGCATCTCTCTCTCTCTCTCTCTCTCTCTCTGTCTCTCATGAATAAATAAATAAAATCTTTAAAAAAAAAAAGAATGAAATAAAAAAAAACATGACCTACAAGAAATGCATTTCTCATCTCAATCCATTACTCTGATGAGCATTTACATATATATATGTATATCCTGACACAAAAGTTTTATGCAACTAGACATTCCTTTTTATATATGTAGCCTGTGCTGATGCTTTCCCATTCTATTATTCTTTTTAAGATTTTATTATTTATTTATTCGTGAGAGACACAGAGAGAGGCAGAGGGAGAAGCAGGGATCCTCCCTGAGCCGAAAGTAGATGCTCAACCACTGAGCCACCCAGGCATCCCTATTCTATCTCTTTTTTAGAAAATTCTGGGTGCAATCCACTAAATTGATCTCATGACCCATTAATGGTCTCAACCCATCATCGAAGAACGCTGCTCTAGATGGAGGAGTCAGTTCTTCACTCTGCTGGTCTTCAGCTCCTGACAGCTAGAATTGAGCCCCAGTTTCTTGAGTTTCTTCCCTCCGTGTTCCCCTTACAAATGCACCCTGTACCAGACCTCTAGTCCCACGCCGCCACCATCATCAGGTTATCAGATCTGTTCTGATCAGACTTCCTCTGATGGCCCCAGACCCTGCTCCTCACAGACAGAGCTAAGCCTAACATCTCAGGAGGGCCACCAGGTTCATATCTGTAGGCTGCTTTCAGCTGCAAGAATACTGCAAGAATAAAATAAACTTCAAGGGGTTAATCACATCACACAAGTAGGAAGCCCAGAGGTAGGTGGCTCCAGAGCTGGATAATTAAGTGATCACATGGCCTTCCATTTATTTCCCAGTTGCCATCCACCAACCTTTGGAAATGCCTTTCTCTACCTTGGTCTCAGTGTGACAAGCATGCTATGTTAAGGGGCTTTTGTGGGTAGCAAGAGAAGGGAAGGGTGGAGCCCGGGGTTTCAGCTGGCTGGGTAGGAGAGTGAGTCACCCAGTGGCTGGGCCCCTTCAGCCCCATGTAAGGACAGACTATAGCCACCCACTGCCCGCCTGGACTGTGTCTGGACAGAAATGGGCATGTCTGCTTTGCAAGGGGCCCCACCTCATGCTCGGATAACCCCATCATGAATCAAGAAGTCCAGAGATGCTTATCGAACCCCTTCTCTCCACGAGTCACAGGCCCTAAAAAGCAGAAATGACTCCTGTCTTCACCTACAGATCCACGCCAGAGCTGAGCAGAGAACCCAACATTCCGTCTCTACCTCAGGGCTGGATCTCTTGGAGCTGGAATAAAAGAAGCTCTCTGGTGCCCCCTCATCCTTTGGACTTTTTCTAAGTCCTATCTCCAGCATCCAGACCTTTTCTGCCCACCTGCCCCTTGTCTGCTGGTTTCCCCAGGGAGAGCTGGAGGCAGGGCTGGGGTGGGGGTGTGGTACTGGTGGAGCCTCCACCACTGTCTCAGGCTTTGGTGGTAACCGATAGCATACCCCAACCATGATCCATGTCTAGTAGCACCTAGGACGGTGTGTGAGCCGTGAAGGAACCTGAGATCAACCTCCATTTTAGAGTTGTGGACTCTCAGGTCCAGAGAGGGGTAGTGATTCGCCCAAGGCCACACAGCTAGTTAGCAGCAGAAGCATGAAGTAGGGTCTCCTGCCCTCCAAAGCCCCCATTCTCACTGTTCCCACCTGCCTGGTCCCTGGTTTGCTTTCTAGTTGGCTCTACCCTCTACTCTCTGAACCCAGAACCAAGTCTAAGGAGCAACTCTGAAGTGTGAGGCTGCCCAATCCATGCTCTCCTGCCAGTGGGGGAAGGCCCTGTGTCCCTCTCCCAAGCTGGTTTGCATCTCCTGCTAGATAAAGCAAAAGGATGGAATGAGAATCCACACGGCAGGCCTAGAGATAATAAATACTAACCCTTCTGAATAAAGTCCTACTTTCAACGAAGGGGAACAGGGCTTGGCAGGCTCTGGGAAGAATTTGCTCCAGGAGCTGGTGCTAGGGAGGGTGTGGTGCCAATCTGTGTGGGAGCTCTGCCTGTGGGCAGGGAGGGAGGGCCCACGGGGGTATGTTCTCGTGCATACGTGTGTGCAGGAAGAGGGTGGGTGGCGTAGACATCCAGGGGAGTGCTGGACTGGGGAGTTGCAATGCCAGAGTTCTCTCTGCCGCATGTTAGCCCCGTGACCTTGGAAAAGCTTTAGTGTTCCCAGCTGCCAAATGGGGATGTTAAGAAACCCCTTCCTAGGGTTATTAAGAAGATCCAAACAAGTGGATGGCTGTGAGTGGTCTCCCAGGGACGCAGCATGAGGCTGTTCTGGGATTGAAGCTGGACAAGTCGTCTTGCTCCCCTTGGGTCTTCGCTGGAGCTGAGGGTGTCAGGCAGTATTTGGTCTGGGGAAGGGCAAGGCAGGGCAGGGCAGGGCAGGACAGTGCACAGTCGCTCCAAGCCCCTCTCCTGTGACTTCCTCCCTTACTTCCTTGGCTGCCCTAGGCAGCACTAAATCAGGTCACCACTTGTCTCTCCTTGCAGTGGCTGTCATGCAGGCGGCTCCTGCCCAGCTCCCAATCCAGGTCACTGGCTCCCACACCCCTCCCTTCCCCAGCAGCCAAGGAGACAGCCTCAGTGCTTTTGTCCTTAAGTGCTGCTCATTAGACCCTGGCTGTGTGCCTGACACTGGGCCCATTGCTCTAAGAAATAAGAGGCCCCCTTTGCAGCGTGCGATATGCCAGCCTCCATCACGAGATTGTTTCCCAGAGGGAGATAGGATCACTTCTATTTTATAAGTGAAGAAACTGAGGCTCAAAAAGAAAAAAAAAAAAAAAAAAAAGAAACCGAGGCTCAAAGGGTGAGTATTTCCATCAAGGTCACCCAGCTGGCAAGGGCAGAAGCAAGGTTGAAACCTAGATCTGGCTGATTGCCGAGCCTGTGCTTTTAATCCCCAAGGTCCTGTGTTTCGAAGACAGGAGGCAGAGGGTGCAGGCCGGAGCTGGGGGGACCTGGGGAGGAGAGGTGGGGCTCACGCTGAGACTAAGCTGAGGTCCGAGGGGAGCATACGGCGACAGAGGCCCGGAAGGGGGAAAGGCCTGCGGCGTGATGGGGAAGCACACACACTCACCCAGACACACACACACACACACACACACACACACACAATGGAAAACACCAGACACACGCACACACGCAGACACACAGGAAAGAGGCTGGCAAACACCCAAGCACCCGCAGCACCGGCGCACACAGAAAAGACACACGCGCAGACCCAGCTGCACACAAAAGACACACAGGGACCCAGAAATGCACACCCATGTTGATACACATCAGAGACGTGCACAGACCCAGTGACACTCCGACTCCTACACAAACACCCACACACACGCGATCTGGAGGGAAGGGAGGGGAGAGCCAGGGCCGCCTCCTCCAAGGCGAAGGGAAAAGCCTTCCCCAGAAGTGCTGAGTCAGCAGCGGGTGACAAATGAGCCTCAGGGGCGGCGGCGGCTGGCGGAGAGCACTTAGCATGCGGAGCGCGTGCGTGCCAGCGCCAGCCCGGCCGGCGAGGGGGCAGGACGGCCCCAGGCTGCCTGCTCAGGGGGAGGCCCCGGGGAGGAAGTGACTCACTTTGACTTTGCAAAGCCGGACTTTGCAGCCCAAGGTCACACAGCAGGCGCTGCCAGCCCGCTTCCTGCGGGGAGGAGGGGAGGCGGGAAGGCAGGGAGGCCCGGTGGGTCAGGCCTGGGAGAGGCTGGACGCAGGTGGGACGGAGGCCGGGCGCTGGCCCTTGGCCCTTCCCAGTGTCCCGGCCCCGCAGGCCAGGACAGACAGGGGACCCTGGGCTCTGAGCCTGGCTCTGAGCCTGGCTCCGAGCCGGTGTCTGGGTGCGGAGATCCTGGGGGTCCATCATAAACCCTCGTCTCCACACCCTGACGTCCACACTGGAATCTAGGAAAGGGGCCATCGCGCCAGGCCTGGGTGGTCGCAGCCACCCCCTGGCCTGGCTCTTCTGCCCTCTGGCTTTTGTTATTTATTCTTCAGGAAGCAGCCAGCAAGGTCTTTCTTTTCAAGACATCAATCACATCATTTCCTCCAATGGCTTTCCCCTGCACTTAAAATAATTTCAACTCTTCGTCGTTGGTAACGTCTTTCAATCAGGCCACTCTTGACCTTGGAAGGAAGAACTGTTAAAAAGGACATGAGGGCCACATGGGACCTGGGACATCCCTGGCCCACAGCCCTACCCTGGACCAGTGTCCACCTCCTGTGTCCTCACCCCTGGCTTTGCAGGACCGACAGGCCGTAATCTCAGCAGAAATGAGATAAACTCACAGCGTCTCAAAGATGTTGTCACTCTCCATGCAATTACTTTGTGTGAGCCCCTTTATAGCATTCGCTGCTATCTGAGCTTATCTTTTTTATTTGTTTACTTCCATTTTTTTCTGTCCACGCCCCCCTCTCCATAAAAGCTTCTTAATAGCAAAGACCTGTTCTGTCCCGTGGGACTATGCTGTGTCCCTAGTACCTGGAAGATTGTTTGGGACATAGTGGTGCTAAGAAACATTTGAGATGTGGTGTGCAGATGAGGGCCAGGCCTGAACGGGCACACATGATTGCAAAAAAAAAAAAGAAAGAGACAGCACATGTCTCCCTAGGGACATGCGGGCAAGGAGGAGTGGGACAGAGCCTGCCGGGGAGTGCTTGTGTGGAGGGCCTACAGGAGCTATGGTAGGGGTAGCCACGGCCCCTAAAACCATCCAGAAGGTTTCAGAGTATTCCAGGCCTGGCTGAGAATTCCCGCCCTCTAGGTTGCTAGCTTCACGTCTTTAGGCCAGTTATTTATAATCTAGAAAATGAGAATGAAGACACTCTCTCTTCCAGGTGATGGAGGGCTCTGGGGCCCCTCCCAGAGGACATTGCCTCTCCATGCGAGGTCCTAAGACATGTGGCTCTGCCAGAGAAACCAGAAATGGAGAATTCTTTTCCTTAGGAGTGTCCCTGGAAGATGCCAGCTGTGTTTCCACTCCAGGCCCTGCCAGGCCCTCTACCTCAGTTTCCTCCTAGGTTACAGAGATCGAGCAGGGCTCCCCTCCTCAAAGGTGGACCTCTAGGGACAGTGGGAAAGTTTAGCAAAATAGAAACACTACCAGGTGCTCATGTCTTGGCTCTACGGTTTGGTAGCCTCTAAGCTGGTGGACTTTTTTTCTTCTGTTTGTTGACTCCTGTCTTTTCCATCCCCACCATCCCACAATGAGGATCCAGTAAGAATCATCACGATGATGCTTTGGACAGTATGCCTGCTGGAGGAATGTAAGGGAGTATTCTTAGCTGAGATTTACTCAGGGGTGTGGGGCGCAGAAAGCTGCTGAAGCCCCTTTCTCTCTGTTCCCAAGGGCCAGTCTTTCTGACACCCCACCCTCCATCCCATCTTTGTGAGCTGATGCAGCAGCCTCTGGCATGGCTGTTTGTGCTTTGGTGGAAAAATAGAAAAGGAAAGTGGCCCCGGGTGGGTGGAGGGTAGCCCTCAGGAGCCTGCAGCCTCCTGCTACCTGTCTGCAGAGGGACCCCAGGAAGGAAGGGCAGCTGCTTGCCCCCAGGTCCCCTGCCCTGTGCTGCTTGCACCATCTGGGGCTGGTTCTGTGCCTGGGGTCCTTCCTGCTGCAGTTCCAGGCAGGGCAGGCTGCCTGGGCAGCAAGTGGGTGGCCTGAGGCTACTCTTCCCCAGTCTTGTGTCCTGACTCAAACTCCCTCATGGGTGAGAGGAGGGGAGAGAAAGCCTTGCAGCCAGAAGTTGTCCCTGTGGGATGTGTCAGCATCTGGAGTAGCCGGTTCTGTCTCAGAATGCTGCCTCAGCAAAGGCTTCCCTCTGAGGGCTCCCAGCAGGGCTTCTTGAGGGTGTCACTGGGAGGCTGAAGGTATAGGTGTGGGTGGAGGAAAGTGAGAGGAACAAGACAATAGCATTGACCAACCTCAAATAGTAACCACAAGCCAGGACCCATGCCAGGTGCTCTGGCCACCTGGGAAAGCTCTGGGTGCCTCGGATCAGCCTGTGAAAAATCCTGTGCCATTGGCCTGTCTCCATTCATCCATTTACTCCACAAATAGTTTTTGAATGCCCTCTGTGTGCAGGCACTGTTCTAGACACAGGGGACACAGCTATGAAAATAGATTGAAAAGGAAATGCTTGTCTTCATGGAGCTTCCATTCTAGTGGAGGGAAAACAGTCAACAACCAAAAGACAGAGGTGGGGTGGTATGTCAGCTGGTGATAAAGAGGGGAGGAGGATGCGGTGTTGGAGTAGGGACAGGTTTGTGATTTGAAGTAGAGAGGGTGGGGAAGGCTTTGCTGAGAAGGTGGCTCTGATTCTGATTCAGTAAGTTTCCTTTTTTTTTTTTTTTTTTTTAAGATTTTATTTATTCATGAGAGACCCACAGAGAGAGGCAAAGACATAAGCAGAGGGAGAAGTAGGCTCCCTGCGGGAAGGCCGAATGGGGACCCAATCCCAGGACCAGGGGTTCAGGCCCTGAGCCAAAGGCAGAGGCACAACCACTGAGCCACCCAGGTGCCCTGATTCAGTAAATTTCTTTAATCTGCACAAAAGTCAAGGACGTGGGTATGAATAGTCATCTCTATGAAGGACAAAGAGATCAAGCCCCAAGGATGAATCCAAGGTCAAACGGCTGGGAAGGGGGAGGAACTGAAATCTGAGCTCAGGCTCTGTCTGTGCTTGTAACCACCACAGAGTATTGGGCGCAGAAAGAGAGGACAGAATGGAAGGAGAAAGGGGAATAAAGGGCGTATGGGGGCCTTGCAATGGTGGCCATCTGTTTTCCAAACTGAAAATCAGGACACGACCTGAAAAGATTTTCCTGTTGCTCATAATGAGAGTGGCCGTCTGGGAGAGGCAGTTTGGATGCTGGCCTGAAGGGTGGGATTTCTGAGACATTCCAGTGGCTTTTGGGCTCACGAGGCAGTCCAAGGGTAGGGCATTGCCATGGCAACCCCAGCCTGGCCTGGGGGCCAAGAGGCTGGTGCAGGGCCACATGGCAGAGAAGTCGAGCTGGGCATGGGCCCAAGACACTGCAGGCCAAGGGGGTGGCCAATGCCGAGGAGGTGGTGGAAAAGGGAGAGGGGGATGACCAGCAGCCCACGCTCTGGGCCAGTTGGGAGGCTGGGCTGGCAGATTCCCAGAAGCCCCCTGGTGGGATTGTGTGAGGTTTAAGGGGCAAGAACCCAGGCTTTCCTGTTAGACAAGTCTGAGTCGAATCCTCCCCCTCTCTGGCCCTGGGCAAGTCACACAACTCTGATGAGCTTGTTTCCCCATCTGCAAAATGGGGATAATAACTCGTCTCATAGGATAGTTGCAAAGATTATCACGTATTGAGATAATGCATGAACTGCGGTTGGCATATTGCAGGCTCAATACATGATTACTGTGGTTTCCCTCCACCCAGTAGGGCGTTGGGGGCATGCCAAGATGGTAAGCTGGGTGGGAAACGGATGACCCAGTCAACCAGGGCAGTTGCAGATTCCCAGCCAAGCCCCGCACGTGGGCTGGGGCTTGGTCAGCAACACCAGAACAATACCCTTCCCAAACAGCTGGCCCCACCACGCAGGTCCTCCCTCCCTAACCCCCTCCACTTTACAGCCCCAGTGCCTGGTCCACAGGCCTCTCCACCCCTGCGTCCTAGGAGCTCCATGGGCCCATGGTGCCCTGTGTGCAGGTGGGCGGCGAGGTGCCCCTGAGGAGGAACAGAGGCATTCCCATCCTTCCTGCCAGGTGCCACCTTCCTGTCTGCCCTGCCGTCTGAGCCTTCCAGCAAACCCACCGTCACTCGCACTGTTGCTTCGGGAAGATTGTCCTTAAAGAAAGGAAAGAACCGGAAGGAACATGGGATGCCTGGGTAGCTCAGGGGTTGAGTGTCTGCCTTCGGCTCAGGACGTGATCCTGGAGTTCTGGGATCGAGTTCCACATCGGGCTCCCTGCATGGAGCCTGCTTCTCCCTCTGCCTGTGTCTCTGCCTCTCTCTGTGTGTCTCTCATGAATAAATAAATAAAAATCTTAAAAAAAAAAAAGAACCAGAAGGAACTTGAGAGGCTTTGGCATCCATCCCCTGCCCCCGTCACCACTTCTGTGGGCTGAGCTGCACCCCTCTGGCCATGGGCATGACAGAGTGTCAAGGATGGCTTGAATCCCCCCAGCTTTCACCAATAGCTCACCACCCTGCGACCTTGAGCATCCTCTCTGGGCCTCCTTTCCATCATGTGTAGAGTGGGGGACACAGACTAGACCGTCTCTGAGGTCTAACCGGCCCTCATCCATGTGCTCCCTCATCCACGGCACTTAGCGCTGCCTGACATAAGCTCTGCTCTCCTTGTCCACTGCCTTCCTCCATGCCAGGTCTCCCAGGGCAGGCTTTCTGTTCGTTCTGTCCCCTGCTATATCCCTGCCACCTATAAGAGGGCACGGCAGGCGGCAGAAGCTTGCATCTGTCCCTGTCCTGGAATGAAGTGAAGGGGTGATGCGAGGCACTTGCAGGGGAGCATGGTGTCTAAGTTGTAGACAAGGTGAGAAGAATTCACGGGGAATGGCGCAGCCTCCCACAGTCAACAACAGGGAAAGCGCTGGGTGCGAGGGAGCCAGGCCCGGCCTAGCTGTGGGATAGGCTGACAGCACGGAGCTGTGGCCTTCGGAGCAGGAAAACAGCTACTGCCAACCCACGGTTCCAAGTGAGCAGGAATAAAGACCCCCACGTCCTTCTCCTGCCTCTTATTTCCTGCTGCAGCTTCTCGTTGGCTGAACCCATCCAGAGGCCAGACAGGGAGAGAGCTCTGTGACCCAGTCAGGCTCTTGGCCACAGAGAGAGTAGAAGAGGGTGGACTGGGCACCGCGAGTGAGCGAGGGACATGGAACATTCCACACAGCACGCGATAGACACTTGCTGAGCGTTTGCTCTGTGCTATAGCATCTGTACACCAGAGACAAACATGTGCTATGAGGGTTCACAGAGCAAGGTCTCTCGCCCCTCCAGGAGGCACAGACCTGTCCAGACTGGATCTTGAAAAGCGTCTCTTCCCTCTGCCTAGGGAGGGGGTGAGGGGGTGTCTCCTCCCTAAATGTAATGGGGGTGGGCAGCAAGTAGTTAAATCAGCCTGATTTGCAAAATCACACTGACAAATGGAAATGAGGGAGACTGAGGAGTGAGAGGGAGGGATGGGCTTAGGAAGAGGTTCTAGAGGGTCTTGGGGGATGGGAACTGTTTGCTGAGCCATGAATGAGCCCAAAGAAAGGTGACCTTGAAGCTGGATCCAGGCTCCAGAGTTTGAAGGGTTCAAATCCTACCCCTTCACTCATTTTCCTTGATACCATGATTCTATTTCATCATCTACACAAGCAGGGGGGGAGGGGAGGGCGGGTAATAAATAGGCCATAGGAATTTTGTGCGGATTAAACCAGAATCTGTGAGAAGGGCTTAGCACGGAGTCTGGGCACACGGTGCACACTGTTATTATAATTAGAGACAAGGGCCGCCCCCCCAACCCCCACCATTCCATTTCTCACGACGAAGGATCTCCACCCCCTCTCCAGCTCCATTTAATTCTGAATGTTTTAGGTCATTCTATGCCTGGCCTTCTGCCAAGGCTCTGACAAAGACAGGAGTTTCTGCTCATTCATCCTAATGCAAGTTCCTGCGTTTATGATAATAGGGAAAAAAATGCATGAAAGGGCTCGCTGCCTGTGGAGGGGAAATCTGCTTAGAATTGAAAATCGGAGTCCTTCCTTGGCCTGGCTTTCCCTCCCAGCGCTTTGGCAAAGACTGCAGAGAGGAGGGTGGCTGGGAAGAAGAGGAAGGGGAGGAAATGCCGGGGGAGGAGGCAGAGCCGGCCAAAGAGGACTGGGGAGGGGGGGTGCAGGGGCAAGGCCCTGGCTCACTGGGGTGACTGGGTTTCAGGGTGGCTGAGGAAGCTTGCCAAAAAGGCAGAGAGAAAAGGCCAGGCCCCGTGTGGCGCGGTGCGCGGTTTCCATGGCGACACCAGCTGCTGCCTGCGCTGGGCGCTGGCTGGCTCCTTCTGCGGGGCCTCGTCTGCCACCACATGGTTACCCAGCTCGGTGAGGAGGAAAAATCTGATGGGTTGCCTTGGCCCGGTGTGTCATCACACCGGTAGTGCTCTAGGTACTGTGCTGCGCCCTCTGCACTGGGGACAGGGGCCCGGGAGGTGCCCTTGGAATCTCCAGAGGCACCTGCCTCGTCCCATCCAGTGTGGAGGGAAGAGGCCGCCAGGTGGGCATGGGGATGGGACTGGATCTCGGAGGCTTGTGAGCCTTTGGTGGGAAATCGTGGGACAGAGGGCCTCTGGTGGATGGATGAGGTGGTAGGACCCAGAGCCATCCAGGAGAGGGACAAAGGGCTGCCCTAGGGCACCTTGCAAGAGTTGAGAAGGGGATCAGAGCTATTTAAGAGGTAGAAGTGACCACGTCTGGTACATGGCTGGAAGAAGGCTGAGGAAGTGGAGGCATCTAGAACATCTATCTCCCAGGGCAGCAGGTAGGTGGGGTGCGCTCCCCAAGACAGAAAACAGGGACTTGAACTGTCTGAGGTAAGGACTCTCCTTACCCTCCCTGTCTAATGGCTCTCGCCCCAGAGCCTACCAAGGATCAAGGAGAGGATGCCTGTTTGTTGAGTGAAAAAGGGAAGGGGGGGAGAGATAAGAAACTGTGTGCCACCAATAAGAGAGAGATGTGCTCAACCCCAGTGCACACCAGCCCTCTGGATGCACACCACCCCAGGAAGCCCCAGGCACCCCAGCTGCATCGGCCTCACACACGCAGACACACATCTTGTAGGACTTTGTCACCTAGATGCTCTTGTTATTTTTGGTATCCTTGCATCCAAATCGGGTATCATAAATTTACTGCAATTCTGTATTTATTTATCTATTATCTATTATCTATTTATCTATCTATCTATCTATCTATCTATCTATCTATCTATCTAATAAGTAAGTAAGTAAGCTCTATACAAACATGGTGCTTGAACCCATGACCCCAAGATCAAGAGTCACATGCTTCACAGACTGATCTAGCCAGGTGCTTGAGTCCTATTTGTGTCTATTCACTGTGGAGGTTTTATTTGTTTGTTTGTTTTTTGTCTTCGTTCTTACAAGCCGTGTCGGAGTGAGTGGAGTCCTGTTTCCTGAGCCCTAAAACACATCTACCTGTGAGGGTGTTGGTTTGCAGGCACCCCTCGCTTTAAGTAAGCAGGTCCAGCAGGTGGATATTCAACAGAAGGCCGGGCAGGGTTGCCCTCATGCTCTAGAGAAGGAGTCTCTGAAGCTTTCCTTTATGCACTTGCACCATGAGGCTGGAGCTGCTGGTGCTTCTAAAGGGCTCAATGGACACTGTTTTGTTTACTTGTTGATAATCAAATGTTGATTGCGGGAGTATAAGGTCCTTGAAGCAGGGACTTGGGCATAGCTCACTGAGGCTTCCATCTATCCCTAGAGCAGTTCCTGGCTATCAGGAAACCCTCAGATTTTGCTAAAGGAGTGAATAAGTGGATATACGAATGGATGAACCATGAGAACTGGCCAGTTTTTCTTATGCATTCCTCCTCTGAGGGACTCGGGAGGCCGGTGAAGCTTTTCGTGTCCATCTCACTGTTTCCAAGGAGAGCTGGATTCCAAACACCCCTGGAGACCACAAGGCCAATGGTGTTATTTATCACCCAATAAATATTCTCTGTGTGCCTCCGGGTGCCAGGCCCTGCATGGGATGCAGCAGGTACAGTGATAGGCAAGGCAAACAGGGTCTGTATTCTCCTGGAGTTTACATGTGAGTGTGGCAGGCAGACAATTAGATAAATGAATGAGTGATGGGGATCCTTGGAATGGCTCAGCAATTTGGTGCCTGCCTTCAGCCCAGGGCATGGTCCTGGGGACCTGGGGTCGAGTCCTGCGTCAGGCTCCCTGCATGGAGCCTGCTTCTCCCTCTGCCTCTCTCTCTCTCTGTCTCTCTCTCTGTCTCTCATGAATAAATAAATAAAATCTTTTTAAAAAAATGAATGAGGGACGCCCAGGTGGCTCAGCGGTTGAGCATCTGCTTTCAGCCCAGGTGTGATCCTGGAGTCCCAGGATCAACTCCCACATCAGGCTCCCTGCATGGAGCCTGCTTCTCCCTTGGCCTGTGTCTCTGCCTCTCATGAGTAAATAAATAAAATATTTAAAAAATATATTTAAAAAAATGAATGAGTGAGCCAGTCAATACATTGTTAAGCAGTACAGATGAAACGGAAAAGGATCTGTAACAGCGGGTGGAGAAGGGAACCTGATTCACATTGTGCAATCAGGGGAGGTCTTTCTGAGAAGATGGCACTCTAGCTGAGGCCTGAAGGTTGAGAAAGAGCCAGGTGTGTGAGGAGCTAATGAAATGTTGGTGCAGGGAGAAGGGCCAGCAAGTGCAAAGACTCCAAGACAGGAAAAAGTTTGACATGCTTCTGGATGGCCAGTGGTCAGGGAGGTGCCACAGAACCCCCATGGAGCCCCATGTTGAAGGGTCTTGTAGCCCATGGTGAGGAATCTAGTTATTTGAAATGCACTGACAACCATCATTAGGTTTGCAAATGTGAACAACAACTAGGATATGACCCAGGCTCTGGCTTCTAGGCAGAGGAAGGGTTTCGGGTGGGCTAGAAAGTTCGAGATCCACAGTTTGGAGGTGAGAGGTAAGGGGAACTTGGGCAGGTTAGGATGGTGGCCAGAAGGGTGGAGAAAAATGGGTAGAAATGAGACCTACCTGGGATGGGGCTGAGAGGCTTGTTCCTGAGGCCTGGGGGTGCGTGAGGTGGGGAATGGGACGAGTCTCCGGGTGCCCAGGTTTCTGGGCGAATTTCTGAGGAATTCAAGAAACCTAGTAAACAATGCGATGTCCAGCTGCTGTCAAAGAAAGACCTTCTGTTTACTGGACATGTGAGAACCTTTCCTCCAGAGTCCACACGGGCTGGGCAGTAAAAGGTTCTGCTCCTGTTAATCAAATAAAGAGCCCCTGTGTGAATGGCACCTCACCCGCAGGCGTCTTTGAGAGCAGAGCGTGGGCAAAGAGCAGAGCTCTGGTAGAGTTGTGATCAACCAGTGCAGTGTGGTTTTGAATCGTCTAATTCTTTCTGTGGCTGTCCCCTCAATTCTAGCGTTTGAAAGCAAGCTTGTCTCCAGTCGCCTGAACTCAGGACTCTGTTTTTGCAAGGCCGTTCTGGGGGAAAGGGGAGCAACTTCATGGCCCCAGAGGGCAGATGATGAGAAGCACAGGGATGGTGATTCTAGCTCAACACAACAAGGAAGAGCTTGTTGGGGCACCTGGGTGGCTCAGTGGTTGAGTGTCTGCCTTTGGCTCAGGTCATGATCCTGGGTCCTGGGGTCGAGTCCCACATTGGGCTGCTTGAAGGGAGCCCGCTTCTCCCTCTGACTGTGTCTCTGCTTCTTTCTCTGTGTCGCTCATGAATAAATAAATAAAGTCTTTTTTTTTTTTTAAAGAAAAACAAACAAACAAACAAGGAAGAGCTTGTTAATAACCAGAACTTTCTGACAGGGATGAGCCTCTCATCACTAGATGCATTCAAGGCCTGCAGGAGGCCCGGGCATCCCCAATGGGGAGGCGGTCCACAAGGAGATTGAATCAGTTGTGAAGGCCTCTTTCCTCCAGCTTCCCTGCATCTCCGGAGGATAGCAGCTGCAAAAAATACCACCCCTGTACTGGCCCATTAAAGACAGCAGCTGGATCCCAGCTAAGCCTGCCCAGTTTGCTCTGGGGTTTAACAATCTCTGCTTCCTCCCCGCCCAGGGCGAACAGGAGAGCAAACCCTCCCTCCACCCCCCACCCCACCCCACCCCCACCCCCGGCGTGGGTGGAGCCCTAGGGCCCGGCTGATGCTGTGCAGGCTGGTCCAAGGCCTCCCGGCTTTTCAGGAAAGGGCTCCTCCAGAGCCAGGCGTGGTCCCCTAAAAACTCCTCCAGGAACACCCTGAGGGCATCACGGGTGTGAGGAGGAGGTTGTCCTGACTGTGCCAACCGGGCCACCCCGACTCCCCACCCCTGTTCCCAGCGGCGCCCACCAGAAGAGTGGCGTGCCTGCGGATGGGCAGCCCTCTCCTGGCGTCCTCAGGGACAGCGGGCCCGCCACGGGCCAAGACGGGCTGCCCGGTCCCCACTGCGGGCAGGCAGTGAGCTGACACTCCAGACACCTTGCTGGGTGGGGGGGTGCTGGCGGGAGGGGAGAGGGCTGGCCAGTCTGCAGCTCCGGGGAGGGAGTGCTCCCTGTGGAGGCAGCCCCAGGCCTCAGGCCTTCACTCCTCCCTGGGCTACCTCCCAGGACTAGTTCTTTGTTCGCATCCTGGAGCCTCCCGGAGCCCCTGGGTCCCTAACCTGGAAATGAGCTAGGCTAATACCTACTTTCTGTGCAGGGCAGGGCGGGGCTGGGGGGTGTGTTGCACTGCCCTGGCACCTAGCAGTGCTTGATGGTGAGTTTCCTCCTAGAATTTTCTTTGCCCCCACGTGCTCCCCTCCCCTGTTACCTAGAGGAGGAGAATCGCTCCCCAAGGCGCTGGGTGCCGCGCTCGGAGGGAGAACAGCTCTTTCCCCACTGCCGTCTGAAGGAGCCCTCTGCCTTAGCTGACAGGGACGGCCGCAGACTTCACCAGGTCCCAAATAATAACAGAGAAGGCAGGCAGGAGGGTCAGCTGCCGAGCTGTGGGCCTGTCGGGGCTCCCCTGGGGGTGCGGTGAGGAAGGGCTGGTGGGGACAGGCTCCCCACCTCCCCTGGCTGTGGCCCCACACCTAGGGGCAGGGCCTGGGAAGGGGGCGGTGGGCCAGGAGACAGCAGATTAGCATTCCAGGCTGGAGGCTCAGCTGAGAGCTGGGGGCCACCCAGCTGGGTGGGGAGGAGGGGGTGGAGAGGACTGGGGGAGGGGCTGGGGGCCGCTGGCTCTTCCAGCCAGCTGACCCTGTTATTTTTAGCTCTGGAATGCTCCTCCCGAGCCCCCTTCAGTGCTGTTTATCTTGACTTTGTGTCCCTGCTCCTCTCCAGGAAGCTCTGCAGCAGGAGTGGGTCAGTGAGGGGAGGAAATTAGGGGTGCCAGAGAGAATAGGAGGAATGGGCTGGGGCTGGGCAGTGGGGGGCAATGGGAGCTGCTCCTTTGTCGCACCCCCAGCCCCCACCCCCAGCTCCAGGCTCTTTTCCTCCTTCTAGCCTTTCCTGTCCTGGGTTTTTAGCCCTGCTGTCTCTCCACCACCTGTACTAAGACCTCCACTGTGCTTGTCGGACACCCTTCTCCCCCGCCCCTGCCCCTGCCTCCCCAGCTCCCCCGCCCCACAAGCCATGAGTAGCTCCAGTGTCTCACCTGTCCTGGGCCCTCCGGCTGAGATCATCCCTACGGTGGGGCAGGCAGGAAGGGCTGGCCCTCAGACCCCTGCCCCTGGGTCACGACATACTACCCGTGCCTTGGAGGAACCCCAAAGTGAAAATGAACAGGAGCCACACTGCCTCTCTGAGGGAGCTGTTGTTAGGATTGGTGAAACAGCCAATCTCCTGGCAGAAACTAGGAGTCAGGGCTGGATGGGTCAGTCACATCCTATGGGGGCTTGTGGGGTGCTGATGGGCCATGAGTGTCCTGGAAACTATTTAGCCGCAAACAGACAACGCCGTGCCCTCTGCGCTCCTGCCCTTGTCACTGCCTGACTGCTGAAGCTCCTTTTTTTTTTCTTTTAAAATAAATATAGGGGTGGGGCACCTGGGTGGCTGAGTTGGTAAGCTTCCAAATCTTGATTTTGAATCAGGTCATGATCTCAGGATTGTGAGATTGAGCCCCATGTCTGGCTCTGCGCTGAGAGTGGAGTCTGTTTAAGATTTTCTCTCCCTCCTCCCCCTTTCCACCCCCAAAATAATAATAAAAGAAATAAATATAGGAGGGATGCCTGGGTGGCTCAGCGGTTGAGTGTCTGCCTTTGGTTCAGGGCGTGATCCTGGGTCCAGGGATCGAGTCCCGCATCAGGTTCCTCTTGAGGAGCGGGCTTCTCCCTCTGCCTCTGCCTCTCTCTCTGTCTCTCATTAATAAATAAGTAAAATCTATTTAAAAAAAAAAAGAAATAAATGTAACCCTTTGAAGTAGTGTTTTCATATTTTAAGTTTATTTTTTTTTGTAATCTCTACACCCCACATGGGGCTCAAACTTAATAACCCTGAGATCAAGCATCACATGCCCTTCGGACTGAGCCAGCCAGGTGCCCCTGTGTTAGTTACAGGGGTGCGTCACTCACCCACGGGATCCTCTCCCACCTCCCCAAAATTCAGGGTGCTGGTCTGCACCAGTGCTGGACTTGAAGGATCCTTTTGGTGCAAGGCCAGCCAGCTAGCTGGCTGCCTGAGGATGGGTGCTTCCAGACTATGCTCCCTCTGCCAGACCCCAGCCACAGACCCCAGAGGGAAGGGTCAGCAGAGGAGAGTGGGCAGTGGCTGGAGGCAGCAAAAGAGAACAGAGGGGAGTACAATCCTGAAGTTACCATGATGATTTCTGCCTGGGCAGGTGAAGTGCCTCTTCTGGTCCTTTCTTTGAGCCTATAGAAAGGCTTCTTTCCCCCATCCTCCTCATGTAGGAAAAGCCCATTGGTCCCAGTGGAGGGTCTGGGATGGCTTGGAGCCAGAACTCTGGGAAAGAGGCTGGGGTGGGGGGTGGTCAACGGGGAGCCCCCCGGAAGCCCTAGTGTTGGAGTAGCTGCAGGAGCATTCTGGTGGCTGGCTGCTGTCCTGTCGGTGAGCCAGCCAGTAACTTTCTATGCTCTGGGCCTAGTGGCAGCCTTGGAAAACCATGTGTCAATGTGGGGGTGGGCCTGCCCAGGACAGTCCTGGGTGAAGGCGAGGGAGGTGGAGCCAGTCACCTGGGGCAAACCCTCCCTACACCCCATGGCATGAGACTAATACCACTCAGAGGTGGGGAAGAGACAGCAGCTGCCATATCCCAGGAAAGGCACTGACCTTTAGAACCAGAGACAGAAATAGCCCTGGAGAAGACAGATCTGTGTGGGAGAGAGGTCCAGGCTGGGCAGGGGCAGGCCCAGGCAGGAGGAAGGGAGGAGAACCATAGCAGCACCAACAGTGCCGGACACTGTTCCAGGAGTTTCCCATGCTTTCTCTTGCTTATACCCCACCTCCCCGTCTGCGGGGTGGACATCACTGTTACCATTTCACAGATGAGGAGACTGAGGCTCAGAGAGGCCTAGCAAGCTTATAATGTGTAGAGTAAGCACTGATCCAAGCCCAGCCGGTCTGACAGTCCATGTCCCCACCTCACCGCCAGCGCCGCTCCCGGTGCCTGATTACCACTACCAACGTGGGTAGTGGTAGTGGTAACCCAGGCCTGGGTTCTCCGCTGAACCTGTCCTCGCAGTCGGTCCTATGTGGGGAGAAGAGGATAATCTCTCCTTGAGCCCTGGAGGCCTCAAAAGGTGAACCTCAACTAGTTCTGTTTATTAAACGACACCAGAGCCCCTGCACCCTGGCAGCCTGTGACCAACTACCTTTCCATTTCCTGCTTCCAGAAAGAGGGAAGGTCAGCAGCTCTCCCGCTAATTTCCCCAAGTAGTGCTGGGTTTGGGGCCCGGCCGAGACCCAGGAGACCCCTCTCCTGAGGCAGTGGCCAGGATGAGCTTAGGGGAAAGGCCCTAGCTCCAGCCGAGGTCTGGGAAGGTGAGAATAGGAGGCTCAAAATAACAGCCGACTGGCTGGCTGGCTCTGTGTCTCCCTCCCCACTGACGGCTTCCCAGCCTCAGCAGCTCCCAGCTGTTTTTGCTTATCTCAAGCCAGGGAGGCTGGTTGCCTGGATACCAGTGCTTCTGATTAGCAGTTGGGTCCTTCTGGGGCAGGCGGAGCTGCTGCATCCCCAGCCAGCTGGGCACAGTGTGCCCGGGCCCTCCTGAACCAGCCCTTGGAAGAGTGGCAAGCAAGGGATTGGGGTGCCAGAGAACATGCTTACAAAGAGACCCCCCATCTTGCCAGGAGTTGCCCCAAAAGGGGTGCTTCCGAGCCAGAGAATCTGGGCCCTGCTACTTGCTGGCTGTGAGACTGGTCACATTCTGTCTGGGCCAGTTTCTTCGTCTGTGAGGAAGGGCACAGATCCCCTGCCTCAAAGACTTGCTTCAGAATAAATGCTGTAGGGGATCCCTGGGTGGCGCAGCGGTTTGGCGCCTGCCTTTGGCCCAGGGCGCGATCCTGGAGACCCGGGATCGAATCCCACGTCGGGCTCCCGGTGCATGGAGCCTGCTTCTCCCTCTGCCTGTGTCTCTGCCCCTCTCTCTCTCTCTCTCTCTCTCTGTGTGTGACTATCATAGATTAAAAAAAAAAAAGAATAAATGCTGTATTGGGGCACCTGAGTGGCTCAGTCAGTTGAACAACTGCCTTCAGCTTAGGTCATGATCCTAGGGTCCTGGGATTGAGCCCTGCATCCGGCTCCCCAGTCAGCTGGGAGCCTGCTTCTCCCTCTATAGCTCCCCCTACTTGTGCACTCCTCTCTCTCTCTCTCTCAAATAAATAAATACAAATCTTAAAAAAAAAAAAAAAAGAATAAATGCTGTACTTAGATGTGTGCTCAGGGAACAGTTCCTGGATGATCACAGCCCCCTGCCCACACTGGTCATGGTTAGGCCCCTCTGGACCCCGCTGTCTGTATGTCCTCCAGGGAGGCGGTGAGGGTCAGTGAGGCAGGCAGCTGGGGAGCCTTGGAGGAGGTGGCACCGTTCCTTTCCTGCCTCTTTGCTCCAAAGGAGGAGGGCTGGCCCCACCTACCTGGTGCTCCTAGTGCTTAGCTGGGCTGGGTGGTAGGGGGCAGGGATGGCTCAGGGAAGCCTGGACAAGAAAACCAGGGAGTGCAGAACACGGCCTTGCAGTGTCAGCAGCCCTGGGGGTGCAGAGGGGGTGGGGTGGGGAGATGGGGGGGTGGGGGGGTGAGAACAAAGCAGGTAGTGTCAGGTCCAGTGGTCCCAAGGGCACTTCACTTGAAAGGCAGGCCTGAGGGCTGGGAGCCAGGCGGGAGAGACCCGAGGCCACTCTGCAGAGAGGGTTTTCCCAAGTACATCGCTCAGTGCTACGGAGCCAGGCTCAGGGAGCCGGTCGCGGCACTCGATGAGAAGCAACAAACCACCAAGGACTCCCATTGACCCCCAGACGCATACGTGGCCATCACAGATCTTCTTCTTGACCCTCTTGACTTGAGAAATGGGCAGAGGAGATAAGGAAGAGTGGGAGGGGCCGGGAGGGGTCTGTGTCACTAGGGCCTTTACTTTCTTAGCCCCTGAATGGAGCGTGAGGTCAGCCTGTGCCTGTCGCTAGCAAAGAGTGAAGCCCATGAATAATGCAGAAGGAACACAGGGCAGCTAGAAAATGGTGAGTTTCATTAAAGCAGTGAATGGGCCCTGAATACGAAATGGAAGGGAGGCTGGGGGGGGGGCGGGGGCGCCAAGGGGGGCCGGCATTGCCCTTGGGGCTCCAGGCTGCCCTCCATGGGGTCCCAGTCAGGTCATGGGCCTCCCCGCCCATCCGCAGCCGCCCTGAGCACATAGACCAGACCCGACCACTGGGCCCTGCCCCAGGCCAGCCCCAGTTAGGGCCACAGGAGGAGCCGATGCTGGCAGGCAAGCAGGAGATGAACCCGCTCAGGGAAACTGAGGGAGCTTCCAGGGACGTCCATTGGGGGGCGACGTCCTTTCAGCAGCTTAGGAATTTGGGGGAATTGTAAAAGGAGGGGTGTTGTTAAGAGTCAAAGGAAGAAGAAGAAAAAAAAAAAAAGAGTCAAAGGAAGAAAGCAAATCCCATCACAGGAGAAATTTATAGGAAGTCTGGGTGGAAGGGCACCCACCTCCTCGTGGGCACAGCCATCATGCCCAGGAGACCTCAAAGTTACACCTACAGGCATTTTTCCCTGGGGGATCTTTGGAGGATTTTTACCAAACAGACAAGATCAAATTCAAGTGAGCAGATCTACCCAAGCTACTAGGTAGAGGCTGCAGAGTGGCTAGAGCCTGGAAATGTGGGTAATAGTACTGTGCCTTGGGTTGTCATGTGAGAGCCACAAGCCACATCTTCTGTACTTGCTTCTGCTTCCAGACTTGGTGGTTGCTTTGTGATTTGTGTCCACTTGGAGGTGAACAGTAGGGAAGAGTTAAGGGACCGTCAGAGCAGTCCAGGGCAAGAGGCTGGTGTGGCGGGGGCCTGGCCGCAGCTGACGCTGGGAGCAGTGGCCCACAGGCAGTGCCAGCCACTCTTGGTGGCCCGCTCGATGGCAGTGGGGGAGAGAGGCCTCAAAAGAGATTCCCAGGCAGGCTGGGTGGCTCAGCAGTTTAGTGCCGCCTTCAGTCCAGGGCCTGATCCTGGACACCTGGGATGGAGTCCCGCGTCGGGCTCCCTGGATGGAGCCTGCTTCTCTCTCTGTCTGTGTCTCTGTGTCTCTCTCTCTCTCTCTGTCTCTCATGAATAAATAAATAAAATCTTTTTAAAAATTTTTTAAAAAAAAGGAGATTCCCTGCTTTATGGCTTGGGTAACTGGGTGCTGGGTGGCCCGGAGGGAGGGGGTGGTGCCCTTTATCCAGAAGGGAAGCCCTGAGGCTTTAGAGCTGGGGAAATGGAGGGAAGATCTCAGTTTGAGACCCTGATTGGCAGTTGGAAAGCCAGTCAAGAGTTTGAGATGAGCTCTGCAGCTGCTCTGGGTACTGTGAATCCAGGCAGTCCTGCTCCTGCCTCCCCTGCCCACCAGGACAGGATGAGGACACTCCTTTCAGCCGGGGCCTGAGGCTATGGGTAATCCTGTTACCCAGAACAGCTTCCCTGCCAGGAGGGGGCCCTGGGCAGCCTTGGCTACTCCGACCTCTGAAGCCCAGGGCACCCCAGGCCTTTCTTCTGTCTCCCTTCAGGCCCTGGAGCAGCCCCAGGATATCTTTCCCATGCGCAACACCCCAGGAGAAAGGCTTCCATTTTTCTCTGTCAGCAAAAAGCCCCAAGGGGCTCGAATGCCCTGGCAAGCACTTGGGGGAGACCCTGGGGTGTTGCCCTGCGGTGGTGGGGGGTTGAGTGCAATCCTGTTCACCGTTTATACGGGTGCTCACCGTTTATACGGGTGCTCACCTCCAGGTGAGCATTTATGGTCTCTGTTGCCTCCCAGCTCCCTGAGGGGCTCCTGAGTCATCTCCCAGCACACCCAACTCCACACCACTTTGCCATGCAATGGTTCCCAGAAACATGGCCCAAAACAGCACAGGCACACGAAAGATCCAGTTACAGGTGCAAGTAGCAGTCCAGAGAGAGGACAGCCTTTGTGCCGCCCAAGTAGGGAAGAAGGGAAACAAGTTTGGCTGAGACTGAGGGAAGGGGGAGAAAGTGGCTGTTGAAAGAGGCTCAGAATGCCGAGTGAGGCTGCAGAACAGCTGGGAGTCGGAGAGGAGGCAGCTCTGGGGCTGGGGGCGGGGTGGAGGGAGGGTTCCCAGGGACCCAGGAAAGATGGGTGAGGAGGGGGGTGTTGGGAGGGGGGTATGAAGTCAAATGGAAAACAGGAACACAGAGATGCAGATCAAAGGAGCCTTGGCAGGATCTGGCAAATACAGTATTATTTATGTACCCGGGCTCCGTCCATGCGCTCCAGCGACCCATCTGAAGCACCAGAGAAAGGACTCAGTCCTGTTCCTGGAGAAGCTCCCAGCTGTGAGGGACAGATACAGGGCAGGGCTCCAGAAGACGGGGCACTGACCCAGGCTCACGGAGGTGGGGGGGGGGGTGCGGGAGTCAGTGTCCTGGACCCGGTGGACGCAGCTGAATCTATGTTGAGGGAGAAGTAGCGGACATTTGGAAGAGGAGTGGTTGTGGAAAGGCCCAGAGGCAGGAGCCTGGTGCTTCCTGAGAGCTCTAGCTGGGTCAGAGCATGGTTTGACAGTGGTTTGTGTGTTTGTGTGTGTGTACCTGTGTGTGTTTGCACACGTGTGTGTGTGCACCTGTGTGTGTGCTCACAGAACGGTAGGAAAGGCGATAAGGCTACACCCGTATAAAGGTCCTGTGTCCTCTGCTGCAAATTCTTGTCCCTTAACTGCAGCGCAGTGGGACGCATTTAGGTAACAGGGTAAGAAGTGTGTTTTGAGGACAGACTGGGGTGCTGGAGACTGGGCCGGAGAGCTGCTGGTTAGGAGCTGGCAGGGCGTCCAGGACGGAGAAGAGTCAGCCTAACTGACTGAACCAGGAGAGCTTCTTGGGGGTGGGAGATGGGCGGGTGGATAAAGGAGAGGGTGAGGGAGTGCACTGGGTGGAATAGTGTCCTCCCCAAATTCACGTGCACCAGGAACCTGTGACTGTGACCTTATTTGGAAATAGGGTCTTTGCAAATGTAATCAAGTTAAGATGAGGTCATAGGAGAGTAGGGTGGGCCCTAAGTCCAAAGACAATATCCTTATAAGAATAAGGAGGTAGGGACACAGGCCCAGGGAGCCTCACGGGGGGGGGGGGGGGGGGGGGGGGTAGGCCACGTGATGGTGATGGCAGAGGCGGAAATCAGAATAATTGGTCTACGCACCCAGGAGGACCCAGGATGGATGCGGGCAAACTTCAGAAGCTGGAAGAGGACAGGGAAGGAACCTCGCCCAGAGCCTTCCGAGGGAGCGAGGGGCTGCTGTCACCTCGATTTCCGACGGCTAGCCTCCAGAACTGTGAGAGGATAAATGTGTGATGTGTTTTGAGCCACCCAGTTGGCGGTGACTTGTTACGGCCGCCTTAGGATACTGATAGGCTCTCCGCACTTCAAGGAAACAGACTCAGGGGGAAGCCAGGGGCGTATCTAACTGGGCCAGGTAAACCCACCCCTAGAGGGGAGCCAGGAAAGAATGGTGAGCGGGCCTGGGAGGCCCTGGAAGAAGAAACTCTCCGTGTCATCATGAAAGGTCTTGGTGAGAAGGAGAAGGGGAGGAGCCTAAGAGATGAAGTGCCTCGCTGCCGGGCTGGCAGATAAGCGCGGGCTGGGGAAGGACACATTCAAAGCTGGAGGAAGGGCACAGAACCAAGGGCAAGAATAAAGGAGCGGGAGAGATGGCAAGAACGGAACCCGGCCCACTGCACCCCACCGGGGGCTCAGGCTTGCAGGGAGGGCCACCAGCTAAGCAATTGTTTGGAACGTAGGACGTGGAGAAGGGAAAGTAGGGAGTTTCTGAGAGTCACCCTTGGGGTGAGGATAATTTGGCATGCATGGATGATAGATAAACCCAGATGTTATTTGTCACTGATCTTCTCTGTAAAGATAATGGAATGGGAAGCACAATTCTTCTTCTTTAACGGAAAAGGTAGCACAGATATCAGCAAGAGAGAATTGAAACTGGGGAGATATGATCTCTCTAAGGGGATGAGATCCCTGTCACAGGAGGCATCCAAGCAGAGAGTGGAGGAAGCTGTCCTGGGAGGGTGTTGCAGGGAAGATTCCCTCTGAGACTATGGTGAACACAATCCATGACTCGTGGCCAGGCTCCCTGACCCTTAGATCTCCTCCATTACAGTCAGTACCCTAGAGGCACCCTTGCTCTGTTTTGGTGAAGAGGGAGCAGAAAGACAGCATCACTTCAGTGCCTTGGCCCGGACTGGGTAGTAGCGAGCAAATCAGAACCTTGTGATGTGGGGCTTTTCTTGCTGTGAAGGTCTTGAGACCTCAAAAGTGCCACTAAGGTTGTCAGCTTTATTTTGATGGGCACTGAACGCAACGCCCATCACCAGTCCCCCTGGCCCTCCCCCACTTCACGCCCACCTCCCCATCTTCGGCCTCCCCCTCACCTTGGACCTTCTGTGCTTCCCTGTCCCTGACAGAGACACAGAGGAGCAAGGCCCTCTCCTTGGGGCAGTGGCCAGGCCCAGAGCCAGTTCCCTCTTTCTTCTCCTTTCCTTTCCTTCTTGGCCTCTCTTTGTTCTCCTTCTGTCCCTCTGTCCCCTTTACAGCGGGCAGGATTAGTTGGCTGGGGATGAGCCAGGGCCAGCCTCGCCTTCCGGTCCTCTGTCTGTCCCTCAGATGGAGGGACCATGGGAACTGAGCAATGACCCCTCAGGCCCCTGCACCCCCGCAATCCAAGACTTTCAGATTTCTGGATTTCCGGAGGTGCCTGGGTCCACCCCTCAGGGCATTGGGGGCAGGTGGGGGGAAGGGAACAGAGAAGTGTGCCCTTGGCTGAGGGCAAGAATCTGCCTGACGCTTGCTTTCTTTGACCTTGAGATCGCCTTCCACCTCCCCACCCCACCGCTACCCCCCCCCCCAGGAGACAGGGAGCTGGAATTTGCCCCTTTGCTGATATCTCCAGCACATTGAGCCAAATTTCTAGTCTAGGGCCTGAGAGACAGGGTGGGGGTGGGGCAGGGATGCCAGCACCCAGCTCCTGGGGGGATCGGCCTCTTAACATCATCGGCACCTCAGGATAGGCAGATGACAAGGGTCTCCCTGTCAGCTGCCCTTACCTGGCCTGACAGCCCCTTCTCTCCTGCTCTGACTTGAGATCCCTGGCGCCTTTCTCCTGCCAAGTGGAGAGTCCCCTCACCCCCGTGAGCCCAGCCCGAGACGGGAGACCGAACAGATCGTCCGCCCGCTCCGGCTTTTAGGGAGAGCTGCCTCTGGTTTGTTCCACAATCTGGCCTCTTTCAAATTCCCTTCCCTTTATCCTCTCAGATCAAACAAATACACCTGTTGTTTATTCTTTTTATACATTTAATACATGTTCGCTGAGGAAAAGCAGCAAAAAGGCTATAATAAGAATTGCCACCTAAAAAACCCTCACCACGAACTATTTTTTCTCTCTCCCCTCAGACACCGCAGATTCATCAGTGACAAGACAGGAGGGTTCCCACTCTTGAGGCGCTTACATGGCCCTGGGAAACATGATACACGGTCTTGGTAACGTCTAGTGACAAACAAGACGTAACTCTCAGTACACTTGCTCTCTCCTCTGTCTCCGTCTCCGGCCGTTGACTTCCTCCCCAAGAATCCTTCCTTTTCCTTTGCGTGTATTTGCTGTGGCGGAGGCAGGCTCCGTATGGGACTCAAAGGTGATGGACACACATCTGGGGTGAGCTTTGTGTCGGGCAGGCGAGAACACAGCCCCCACTCTTGCCAGAGGCCGGATCCCTTGGGGTTACTGTCTGGAGCCCTGGAGTAGGCCTGCGCCCCAAGCTCTGGATCAGAAAAGCCGCGCCCCAGAGTATGGAATATGGAAGGAAGGGCCCCTGCAGGACGTGCCCCCCTGGCCTGTCACAGGGGTCTGCCCACGTGGCTACTACTGAGCTGTGGGCGGTGGGCGGTGGGTGGCAAGACCCAGTTTGCTCCCACAGGGCAGGGGCCACCCATTGCCCTTTCTTGCATCTCAAGGGGTGCGAAGGAGGAGGAGGGGGGTAGTGAGGTGGCGAGGAAGGAAGGGAAAGTGAGAGAGGAGGGGAGGAGAACCAGCTTTGTTTCCATGGCAACCACACATGTGAGCCAGCTGCTGTTGCCAT
The DNA here is from genome assembly GCF_018345385.1 of Vulpes lagopus. Lineage (NCBI taxonomy): Eukaryota > Metazoa > Chordata > Mammalia > Carnivora > Canidae > Vulpes > Vulpes lagopus. The sequence goes on from NC_054829.1 coordinate 23,640,461, forward strand.
GGAAACAAGGGGAGCCTGCTCAAAGGCTGTGCTGTCTCAGGGGAGACACAATTTTTGACAAAAAAAATACCCTTTGATAAAAATAAAGAAAAAATAATGAAAGCCACCCTCTCTGGGATTGGGGGCACTGCCGAGTGAGGTGACAAAGGGAAGGAGGGGGCTGGGCTGTGGGGGAGGAGGCTGCTTGGCCAGGCGCTCCTGCCTGCTGCAGAGAATTGCCGAGTCAGTGTTTTAGAGCCAAGGGGCCCTCCAGAATCACCCCCCACTTGATGGATGAGGGAGGGACGCTCTGCGAAGAAGGCAGGCAGCTCACTCAAAGTCCCAGGGCAGGAGGGAGCAGCTCAGGGACCCCCAGGGGCTCTTGGGAGAAGGGAAGGGCCGAGCAAAGCCTGTGGGTTCTTCACCAGCCAGTGCATGGAGACTGGGAAGGAAGAGAGAGGCTAGGGCCAGGCGCAAGGCCCTTTAGCTGGAGGTGTGTGTACTGCGGGCACCTCGGCCTCTTCTCCCTCTACCCCACCCCTCTGCTAAGCTTGGCTTCTTTTGGGGAGGAGGGTTTGGCTGCCCCTCAGGGGGCCAAGCTCAGACGAGTCCCCCCTCAGCAGGGCTAGAGAGAAATTGCCAGAGACCACGAGGGAGCTTCCCAGTGTGGAGACAGGAGGGGAGGAAGGATGGGAAACGCCCAGAGAAAGCCGCGCAGCCTTCTGTCTTCTCCAGGGAAAGCCCTGCCCTCCTGACATCAGCGAAGTGGTAGGACCACAAGTCACATTCACAGGGCATCTGGTTCTAGATGACGTATTTGGCCAGAAGGAGATGCTTTTGTTGGGGTCCAGTTTGGGGGAGATTAATCAAGACACAGTTAATATAAGAGTTTCTGAACTGCGAGGTTCCATGCAGCGGAGCTGGGGCGCTGGCCAGGTAGGGGGGCAAAGGCTGGGGTCCGAGTGCCCTCCCATTTAGCCAGGACCATCTCTATTTTGTCTCTTTTATGCCTTTTCTTTCACAAGGCATGTTCCCAAATGTGATCTCACTTGCTCCCCTCTGATGCAGCTGATGCAGGTGTGGCGTTCTCATTGTCGAGGACACAGCCTCAGAGAGGTCGAGCTCCTCTCCCCAGTTAACACAGCTCACAGTAGCCCAACAAGAATTCGAGCCCTGGCCCCAGAACCGAAAGCTAACGCCATTTCAAAGGAAGGAAAGGTGAGATACAACCAGAGGCGTGTTCCTGCCCAGGGCCTCACCTGGCCTCTCCAAGAGCCCAGAGGCGGGACAGGAGGCTGCCCTAGGGCCCATGGCCAAGGGCACATTTTGGGGGAGTGACCTTGCTGCTTTTGGTCCCAGAGCTCCAACTCCTCTTTCCTGGGGAGCAATGTGAGGCCTCCGCCCGGCCTGGAGGTGAGGGCGGGTGGCAGGAGGGTGGGACTCTGCCCTCACCTTGGAGGAGCTCCTCACGCCTCCTGTCAGCTGCCCTTCACCACTCCCCACTTCAGCCTCCAAGGCAGAGACCACGTGGGTGAGTTGCCATGGAAACTGCGGAGTTCTTTTTGAAAGCAGTGCTGGGTGTAATCCGAGATGGCTGGGGGAAGGGTGCCAGGGCTGGGATCCATAGGTGGGGCCACTACACCTGTTTGGCTCTGGTCCCCTTAGTTCACCTCTTTCTACCAGGAACCATCGATTTCGAGGCCTCACTGCCCTTCTTCCCCACAAGAGACCTGCCTCCCATCGTCATTGTCGTAGTGCCCTCTGTACCCAGGCCTGTTTGTGATCACAGGCAGTAGCCCCACGGGCCCTGTCCTGATTCCCCAGAGAAGAAGCGATTATCCCTGTTATACAACAGAGGGTGGCAAAAAAACCAAGAGAGATCATTTTTGCCATACGGAGGTTGGGACATTACCGCAGGGATTATCTGGATTATAGGATGTGGGGGTGGGGAGGAAGGAGAGGAAGCCTCAGGGATGTGGTGCTCCAGAGATGGGAACCTGTACCCCACCCTGCTTCTACCCGCCGTGGTTCAAGAGCAAGAGTTCAGGCAGGCTGATTTGGGAAACAGGAAAGCTCCAAATCTGACCGGGGAGTTGAGAGCTGGGTTTCCATTGGGCTCAAGTAAGATATCCCCATGGCCACATCCAGACCCTTGTTCTCCGCCTGCTCTTGCCTGATTTAGGCACTGTGCTGGGTCTTGCCTGCTGTCACTTTTGCTATGTCCCCCATGCCCGCCCCAACTCATAGCAGAGGAGATAAGAATTTTGCTTCTTCACTTTGCTGTGTGAATTGGGGTAAATTGCCTAGCTTTGCTGAGCCTCAACTGCTTCTTCCATGAAACAGGGATAAGAAAATAACTGCCTCAAAGGGTTACTTGGGGACTGAAAGAGATGATACTGGGTCGCCTGGGTGGCTCAGTGGTTGAGTGTCAGCCTCTGGCTCAGGGCATGATCCCAGAGTCCCAAGATCAAGTCCTACATTAGGCTCCTCACAGGGAGCCTGCTTCTCCCTCTGCCTATGTCTCTGCCTCTCTCTCTCTCTGTCTCATGAATACATAAATAAAATATTATTAAAAAATATTTTAAAAAATAATAAAAGAGATATTTCCATTCTTGTCCATCTGGTACTGACAAGAATGGAAATATGATTACTATTATTATCTCTCCTTCCACACCCAGAACAAGCTCCATCTCCTCCAGGAAGCCTTCCTTTCTCTACGGAGGAACTAGGGATTAGGAGCAGCCACCATGCCGGCACTTCCTGTGCATTTTCGCATTCTCGAAACAGCCCTGGCAGGGAAGTGTTCTTCTTCTTATCCACATTCAACAGAGGTGGACTCTGAAGTGCCCTGAGTATCTTGCTCAAGTTCATTGGCTAATAAGAAGCAGGGTCAAGATTCAAGTTCACCCTGTCTGGTTTCAAAGCCTTGCACTTTGTTACTACAACGTGCACCTCATATATGGTACAATCTGCCCCCAGCCCCTTTCCTTCTGATTGAAAGCAGTTTAGTATTGCTTTTGATTTCTTTCTTGCCTTTCTCACCTGGCCTTCCTGCACCAGGGCAGAGAGTAAGGAGGTAAGCAGAACCAGGGAGGGTCAGGACTCTGACAGGCCTGCTGCACTGGGAGCTTAGGCAGAAGGGAGCTGGAAGCAGGTGGCCTGGCATAGAAATCTCCAGATAGGGAGCCAGTGCCAGTGCTGGTAGGGGTTGTCTGGACTCTGAAACAAACTCTCCCCACCTCATTCTGATTTTCTGCTCAGCTCTGACCTTGGTCTCTGGACCCCAGTCTTCCAGGCCAGGGCTGGTGAGGGCTTGACAGATGACCTTGACCTGGCTTTGTCAGCCTGGGGACTTGAAGTGTCTCCTTCAGGTGAAGAGGAGACAGAGAGGTTGGGGGAGGAGGTGGAGGAGAAGGGGCGGAGGAAGGAGAGACAGGAGGGAGGGAGTGGAGGGGGGAGGGAAGGACACCGGGGAGGGGAGGGAGGTGGGAGGGGAGACTGCCAAGTGTGATTCTGAGCTCCGAGGGAGAAGAAAGGATGAGAAAGCAAGAAATACGCTTCAAGGGCAGGATGAAAGGGGGAGGGAACCGAGGTCGGTGGGAGAATGAGAGAAAGGAGGAGGCCAAGAAAGTGAATGAGGGAGAGCTCTAGCCCGGGAGAGGAAATGGCAGGGTGGGAGAGGCTGAGGGAGAGAACGAGGAACAAAGACGGGGCTGAGCAGCTGCCGCGTCCTCCCTCCCGCCAAGCGAAGGCCTCAGAGGGCCGCAGAGGCTGAATGAGCTGGGAGCCAGCCATGACTCAGTCTCCGCGGCTCCTGCCCGCCAAATCCTTCCTGGCTCAGCAGTTTCCACGGGGAAAGGGGCACATCCTCCACCACCCACCCCTTCTCAGGAACAGTGTCTTCTCTGAGGCCCCAAGTAACCCCCACCACCTGCCTGGTCTCGGTAGCTGGTGCCTGCCCTCAGAGTTCCCAGGTGCACTGTTCAGGAGAACACTTCTGGAACCTTCTAAAGAGAGGGAAACCAGCCACTGTGCTAGGAGGCTGGGGTGGGGTGGGAGCAGGTGTATATGTAGCCCAAGGAAATCCCCCTCTTTCACTGCTGAAGCCTGGCACCTTTCTAAGGAGGCAGGGCCCAGGAGCGGCTCCACCTTAATAAAAGAAGGAAAATGTATTGAGAGCTTAGCAGGAGCTAAGCAGGTTGTACTTTATCCCACTCAATCCTCACAGCAACCTTGAGAGGTCTGTGCTATTATCTGTTTCCATTTTCTAGAAGGGAAAAGGCCCAGCTCATGTAGCTGACAAGAGGAGGCATCTTGGCATCTAACTGGTGGGGACAGAGGTCACGGTCCTGCTAGGGCTGGGAGGGTCAGATAGGGGATTAGAAGCTCCAAGGGCCCACCGAAAGCTAATGTCTGCCATGGCAGGTCTCAGATGGGTCTATGCCTCAGTTTTTGAATCCAGCATCACTGTTGCTGTAGGAATGTGCCCGATGAGAAGCTGACCGGAGGAGCCTAGACACAAAGCCAGGGAGGCACTCCTTGAGGGTGGTATCCATTTGCAGGGAGGAAGACCTGGGTCTTCCTGGATAGAGCTATGTAAATGGTGTTCCCCTCTTACCAGCCTCACCGGCATCTCTAAGGAAAGGCCAGATGGGTGCTCATAAGGCCCTGCTTCCTGGGGGCTCCCACGAATCTCTTTCTAAAATGCTTTCATATATGGGTGAACACACACACATGCACTACATTCTTAATCTTCACAGCCATGTTCCACAGCACATGAAGTGTGCAGCTGGCTTTATTTTATATGGCTGGGGGAAGCTAGGGTCACACACTTGGCACCAGGGACCGTGGACACCATTTGGATGCATGGGCAGTAGCATAAAGTTTCTGCCTTCCAGGTACCTTGTGGACTCTAGAGGAAGTACCCACTCCACACCCCTACCCTGCCTCAGCCCACCCTCACCCCCACAATACCCAGGGGTCATCCTGCAGACACTGTGAATGCCAGTGGCTCCCTTGGCACCACCTGGCAGCCTTCCACGTCTTTGCCAGCCTGAGTGAGGAGCTGTGCCTGCTTCTTGCCTGCCCCAGGGCCCTAGCGGCTTCCCCTGTCACCTTCAATCAGAGTCCATGTTAGGGTGTGGGCTTTGGAACAGCGCTTCCCCTCCTCCTCTCCCACCTACCCCATCCCTGGCAGTCCTGTTCCCCAGGGATGCAGCAGTCTTGGTAGCCTGCAGTTGCCATGGTGGCCCTCCCTGGGTTTCAGCGGGAGCAGTGGGAGGGGGATGTTGGGGAGGGTGCATGTGTGTGTGTGTGTCCCTTTTCAGCCCCAGGTGTGAGGGGGGCTCAAAGGGTGGGATCCCCTCCTCCTAGGGTGGGGTCAGCCCCTCTCAGCTCAGTTCCAGCTGGCCTAGCTGCATCCCAGAGGCAGGAACGATTGCAAGACAGACAGAGGGACACGGGACTGAAGAAAAATGCCCCAGAAGGAAAACTGGAGGGGGAGGGTGGAGTTGGGCTTCAGCACCCGTCGTCAAAGGAAGAAGGCCCGGATGTGGGGTGGGAGCTGCAGGAAGCAGGGAGCCAGGGCGGCAGAGCAAGCACAGTGAAGGATCCAGAGCCACAGAGGGGGGACCCGGGAAGGGGCAGGCCCCTCATTTCTGCCACCCTCCCCCCCCAGGTCTCCCGCTGCGCTTCCCCAGCAGAGAGAAGGCCCCTCTGCTCCTCCAACATGATCTGTAATTTCCGGCAGACATTTGAGGTCCCTGACATCTGCATAATGTGGGCCAGTCTCTTAGCAACGGCGAACAGCTGTCTGGCATTTCCAAGATTAAACTGTAACTATACACGGTCCTTGCCAGGGGGAGGGGGAGGGGGAAGGGGATAAACACTGCCTCCTGGCATTTTCAAACTCATTTAGCTTTTATTCATTTCCTGCCTCCAGTAAAGAGGCCAGGGATTCGGGCTGGGCCAGGCTGTTGCTGCCCCTGCCTCGGCGGCTGCTGAGATGGCAGATTGCTCTTCACCCAGATCTGTCTGCCCCGCACGAGGGGAGCCGGCCTCGTGGTTTCTAGCCTATGGGTCTTCTCTGGGTGCCGCCGGCCGGGCACACACCAGAGGCGCCGCGCAGGAAGAGAGGCCGAGAGCCCCGGCAGCCCCATCTGGCTCCTGTGGCTAAGAGCCGTGTGACCTGGGGCCGGCCCCTTTACCCGTCTACACCTCCATCTCCCCGTCTGTAGGTAGAAGGAGATAATCCTATCACCCCAGGGGGCTGAAATAAGCACTCAGGTAATAGAGGCAGCGCTGGTAATCCGGCCTCTGTTCCTGCCGTCAGTCACCCTCCCGCCCGGTCCTGTGTCAGCCCCTCTGCTACCCGGGCCTAGGCAGGCCCCGTCGGGTGCTCCGGGAGCCGCCACCTTGAACCCCAGTGCCCGGGAGCCCCGGGGCGATGACGCTTCTGCCCCGTAGGAATTCAGCAGAGCTCAGCAGTCTCCAGCAGGGCCCTCCCGGCCGCCCGGCAGGAGGTGTCCTATGCCCTGGCCCTCCCAGGCCCGGGCGGCCCCAGGTCCCATCCCCTCCACCGCCGGCTCCTGCCATTTGGCTGGAGCTCCTGAACTCGTGAATGCGGTGTTTGGGTTTTGCAGCAAGAGTTGGGGGGGGGGGCGGAAAAAAAGGGCGAGTGTGGGGAGGAACAGGATGGGAGAGGGCGAGGGAGGAGGAGGGAAAAACCCTTCAGCCGCCTGTGCTGGCCAGTTCCAGGAATGTGTTCTGGGCCATCGGTGCCAAAGCGGTGACCCAGGCCAGGCAGCCAGGCCGGGAGAGGGAGCGGCCGGCCCGGGGGCAAGAGCTCTCCTCCTCCCACGGCAGCCTCTGCTGACTCACGGCTGCTCCAGCTGGCAGAAGCCCTTCCTGGGGACGGCTGTTGCTAGGATTCCTGGGAGATGACTGATTGCTTCTCCTTGAGCTTGGTGAAAACATGTTTGTAGACTGCACACAAACACACACGTATCCTCCTCTGGCCTTGCACGCCTAGCCCGGATACCTGCACATGCGTGCGTGCGTGTGCAGCAGGCCGCCGTCGTGCCCCTCGGGTGCTCGTGCATGCACACGTGTGTGGACCAACACTGAACCCAGGGAGGGGGGGAGGCGCGCCGGGTCCCCACAGGCGGAGTAAGGGAGGCAGTGGGGAAGCTGCCAGTGTCTGGGCCTGCCTGAGGCCGAAGGAGCTTTCAGGTTGCCTTGAAACATTCTTGGCCTCTGTCCTTCCTCCCCTCCCTTGGTTCCTCGGTTTCCTTCATTCTGCCCTAATGATCTAATCTTCCCTTCTCCCTCGGCCTGCCAGATTTTTGATGTCTGGTGTTCCAGGCACTCAGCTGGAAGCTGGAATCCTCTAGAGCTGGATTCCTGGCCTGGACCTGACACCCTGAGGGGGCTTCTAGGGAGCTCCAGTGCCTCTGTTCTGCTGGCCAAAGGGGGCTGCTGTGAGGACTCCTGGATGGAAAGTGCTGGGCCTTTCTCTGGGCTCTGTGCTGATGTGATTCAGGAAATGTCGGCTCCCCCTGCATTCGGGGCCCGGAGCCTTGGCCGGGGTGGGCCTGAGTGCTCAGTGCTCAGCATGCAGCCCTGGACGCCAGGCCTCTGGTTGCCAGCACGATGTATGACCTTGCACACACTGGGCTCTTGCTGCCTTGGTTTCCCCACCCGCTGGGCTGAAATTGGACTCCTTGCTGAGTCTGCCAGGGTTTTACTGCGACACGGCTTGGCAAGAGCTTGGGCACCAGGCGAGGTTGTTTGTCACGGGTTCTTGAAGAGGCGGAGGGGCAGGTGGCCCCACGCCAGCGTGGAGCCCACACTCCTCTCGCCAGCTCTCCTGGGCTCAGGCTCAAGTGTGGCTGCTTTAAACGCACCCACCCCAGGGGCTGGTCCCATGAGCTGCTCTCCGCTGTGATTCAGTGGCGGTTGCTAAGGAAGGCCCGGTACCCAGCCCTGAGGGAGAAGCTGCGGCCAGCCTGGCTTCAGCAGGCTCGGCAAAGCTCACACCAGCTCCGAGAAAAATATCCGTCTGGGCTCAGGGTCCCCGGTCCCAAAATGAAGACGAGGCCGGCTCCAGGGTTCCTGCTGCTTCTGACACGCAATGATGGGGGCCGGGGCGGGGTAAAACTCAGAGGGTAGAGCAAATGACAAATATAAAAATGAGCTGCACATAGAGACGTCTCTTTGTGTGGATGTCAACAGCCTCATGGAAGCTCCAACCGCAGGAACTCTCCAGAATGCCTATTTTGTATACCACCACAAGAGTCCTGCATCGAGTCAACAATCCCAAGGCAGGAAGGAGAACGTGCAGCACCGTGTTCCGCAGACACCAGCGTCCCTACTTCGGACGCAGCAGTCTGCTGCCCAGTGCTCCAGGTCCGGCCATGTCCCCACCCCAGCCACAGGACAGAGCTGCACCCACAGCTCCCCGCCCCCAACAAATCCTCATTTTCACCGGGAGGGGGCTAGAGCTTCTGTAGGAGCTGCCCACTGGTCAGGTTTGGGGATGAAAAGGTAAATCAGTAAAAAAAAAGAAGCCCAGGGCGGTGGTCTGTGAGTTCCAGCACTGTCTCCGAGCGCAAGCCGGCTTGCTGGAATCCTGTTGGCCAGCGTGAGTGCAGAAAATCTGCATTGCCATGCATCTCGATTCAGCTTTTCCTCCATGCCAGGCACCTCCCTAAATTTGTTGAGTTTATCCATCCATCTACTCTTCACAACGGCCCCACGAGGGAGGCAGTGTCATCCTCCCTGTTTTCCAGATGGGGAACCGAGGTACAGCGATGTTCAGAGGCATCTCGTAAGTAACAGGGCCAGGATTCCAGCCACAGCAATCTGTCTCCAGAGCCCAGCCCTTAACCACTTCCCTTCATTGCCTCCACTGAGATTGTCATGCTCCAGGTTGGCCTAGGTGACACCAGGTGTCACCACCTTCCACACTACTGCCACCATCAGAAGACACAGTGTTCTCATATTCCAGTTCTGACATCGGTTCTGGTTCTGACCTCTGGGGAGCTCACGTGTCATCCAAGACAAGCCTCAGGGCCAGTTTTATTACCTTGTTCACTTCTGAGTGACCCAAGGCATATAACTCCACCCTTTGGATCTTTTCTTCTCCCCCTCTGTACAGTGAGGAAGGCCTCTGAGACGTCTCTGTTCATTTGTTGCTCTGACACAATTCTTAGGAATTCCTTTCTTCCAGGGCTCCCAAGCACAAAGTCACAGATGCTACCAAGGTGCCTGGTCAGACAGACATACACACACACACACGCGTGCGCACACACACACTGTCGTAGATACTCTATGAATGGAGCAGGGCTTCTGGGAGTCTTGCATGTTTGTTGCATTTTCCACATCAGGAATGATCAGCGGCTACGAACGAGTAAACATTTAACAGTTGGGGCCTCACACACTCATGTGGTTATCAGCAGGCTTTTGTAGCCCGTGTCATGTGGGTGAGGCACGTGCAAGTGTGTTCTTGTTCATGAGTTTTGTGTCCTGGCTAGGCTGTGCCTAGTGCCCGTGAGAATGGTGTTTCCAGGGGTCTCCCCTATATTGCCTGGCACAGTGAAGCTTCTAGCAGGTGATTGATTAGTTTGTATTTGTGCATTGGTGAATAAAGGAAAGATACTGGATGATTTATGCTAATGGAACTTAGGGGTGAGATGTACCCACTATTTCTGTGATACCATCAGTAGCCGTCACCCCATGCAGACCAAACCCACCACCTCCTGGGTAAGCCTGCTCCTCACCCAGCAGTCTCAGCCCCATCTACCAACAATTGTGAAAGGGTCATCTGCGTCCCCTGCTTCTCTTGTGTCCCTGTCCATACCCTATTCTCCTTTTCCTTCTACTTGGAGCTGTGCAGGTACTCACTGGACTACTGCCTTTTCTCTGCCTTTGGACCCCTTTTGATTTTTCTCTTTGGGTAAGAGCCAGACCAGATGGAGATGTCTGAGTGGCTGTTGGAGAGACAAGGACCAGTGGAGCTGGAGGGGCTGGGTTCCTAGCACTACCTCATTTAAACTCTCCCTCCACTGAGACCCAGCTGGGTACCAGAAGTGCCAGAACTGTAACTGGACCTCTGTGAGCTGTAGGGTGACCCCTCATCAGCCCTCAGGTGGGCTGGGCCTGAGGAGAGTCCTTCTACTGCAATGTCCAGGGTCTCCTGTCCATGGAGCCGAGCCGCAGGGCTCAGGGTTAGAACAAGTGGGTTCCCTCCCTGGGCCTGAGGAGGATGGGAAGGAAGCCAGTGTTCAGTGCCTGCTGGTTTCTGGGTGACGTGCCTTCTGGACTCAGGTTAAGCCAGGAATGACCACTCTGAATCTCCTAGTCCTGCCTGACCTTGAACCAAGTTTGCTGGTGAATGGTAGGGTTGGTGCCATCTGGAGCTGACGAGATGCCTCCTCCGTCAGTGGTCAGTGTGCATGGTGGGTCTACCCAGCCCACTGCCAGCTTCTGTGGATGGGGCTGGGGCTTGCTCCAGGCAGGGCCCCAGGAAGCTGGATGGAGCTCCTGCGGATGAGCCTTATAAGGGTGGAGGGGCCTCAGGTCCCACCCCATGGCATGCTGAGATGGGAAAGCAATTCTCAGCAGACAGGTCCACCTCGTTCCCACCTCGTTTCCGGCCATGGATGGAGACCTTTGCTGGCTTGTACAGCATGGCACATGCCTTCACAGACATGCTTCTGCTGGCCTTGAGGCTGGGGGGACAGAGCCACTGCTAGGGGGACAGGCTTCCTGCCTTTGCTTCCCATTCCCCCGGGGTTGGTACTGGAGAAAAGCCTCAGCCCTCGTCCTGCTGGCTACACAGCGACACCTGGTGGGCCTTGGGTGTGGTCACAAGAAGAAGCCAGAGGCCCCTGGTTCCAGCATCCCACAGGGCATGTGAGCTAGGAGACCAAGCTGCTGGGCTGCTGTCCCAGTCCAATCCCCTAGGGGGCTAAACCCCATTGCTAGGCCCAGGCCAACGTCTTGGGCACTGGGGACCACTGGAGATAATGAATGAGCTTTGGAAGGATTCAGTGCCCCATCGCACAAGGGCTTTGGGGGGCTGGCTAGGTTGTGAAACCATAGTGCTGGTCACTAGGGCTGGATGAGGTTTGATGGGATGAGAAGGGCCTAGAAGAGACTGGGCCTGGGATGGGCCCTCGGCTCCGGTGCCCTGGGATGACTGGATAGAGAGTAGATTCTACTGCCCTCCCAGGGCTGAGCCAGGATCTGTGCCAGGCCCTGACCTGGGTTTACCCACCCTGACAGGGACAGTTCTGCACAATTCCCCTGACAGCACCACGCACAGGGGGGCCTGAGCCTATATACTTTAGAACCAGAGAATGAACGGGAAGAGTTTTGAACAACCTTGTGGCCCACCTCTCGTTTTTCATGACATGGCTTAGGCAAGGTCACCCAGCTGGGTGGAAAACAGCCTTGGAGGGCACACAGTGGCAGGTCACTTCCAGAGAACTGTGTGAGGCAGGGGGCCCGAGTTCACTCCGTGGCACAGCACTACCAGGCGCCTAGATGCTGAGCTGAAAGGCCATGGCTTCCTCCCCGCAGATTCTTCTTGCAGGTGATGGGGTGCAGTATTTTCCTTCTCTCAGTTTCTCAGCATTGAGGGCTGCTGGGTTTGGATTGTGGGCCTGGGATTCACTTTTACAGCATTGCTATGTGACCTGGGTTCCCTAACTTCTCTGTGCCTTGGTCTCCCCATCTGTAAAACAGCTACGATGCTGCCTACCTCACAGGGTGGCTATGAGGATTCCGGGAGCTGAGGCATGGAAAGTGCTCAGAACAGTGCCTGGCACATGGTAACTGCTGGGAGCTCCTGGCTGAGAATGATTTCCCCGCCCCTCCGGGAGGGAGCTCGTGGGGCCTTCCCGTGGGGGTGGCAGGGAGCGCATCTTGGTCAGCTCAGGCTATCGGAACTGGAACCGAATACCATGGACTAGGTGACTTAAACAACAGACGTTTATTTTCTCACAGTTCTGGAGGATGCAAGTCCGAGATCAGGGTGTCAACATGGTCGGGTTCCGGTGAGGACCCTCTTCCTGGTGTGCAGACAGCTGCCCTCCCGCTGTGTGCTCACATGCTGTCTCCATGCATGTTCTTGGAGAGAGATCTCTCTCTTTCTCTCTTCTTATAAGGAGGCCAAGCCTACTGGTCAGGACTCTGCCCTTGTGACCTCATTTAACCTTAATCACCTCCTAAGGACTTTCTATAAATATGGTCACCGTGGGGGTTAGGGTTTCAGACTAGAATTTAGGGAGTACACAACTCAGTCTCTAGCAGAGTGGAGCCCGGCTCTAAGAACCCAGATGCTGCAGGTGTACCAAGCAGTTGCCACGAAGACCCAGGCCCTTCTCGGCCCTGTAGCTGGGGCTGGTTTCCCCAGGCAGCAGCTTGAGGCAGTAGAAAGATAATTGCAACCTGCCAGGCATCTCCCTGGCCTGGTAGGCTCTTCTAAGCCCCAGACTCCCATAATCCCACTGCCAGGGGATGCAGATCCCCCATGGTGGGGTTGAGGATGAATGTAGAACCCAAGCTGCTGTGTACCACACTCCTGATGACCCTGCTCCCCATCTCTCCGGCCATGCTATAGGCTGTGTGTTATAGATTCCACTTGCCTGTTTCCTGGGGTGCTATGTCCGGAGGCCAAGGATATCCTTTTTCAAGTCAAACTTGAGCTTGAGAAACGTGCACGGTGGTGTTGACCATGGATTAGGTTAGGAGAGCTCCCCTCCAAGGCTGAAGCAAGGAGACTGTCAAAGCACGTGGCTGGAGAGATATGTCAGGGTTTGCTGCCTCAGGCTGGAAGCATAAAGTGGCAGATTCTAACCTTCCGTGTACTCAACACCCTCTCTCACAGCCCCTACCACTAAAGGGTTATATTAGGACTGTTTCAGTTGTTAAGTTACAGAATTCCAAATCAAGCTAGCCAAAAGGGAAATTATTAACATAACTGGGCATCACCTTCAGGCATAGTTCGATCCAGGGGTTCAAACAATGTTGTTAGGGATTTATCTTTCTCTTGGCTCTCAGCTTTGTCTCACTCTGTACTGGCTTTATTCTGCAGATGGGCTTTCTTCCTGTGTCAGGAAGGTGACAGCCAGTAGCCTTAGATTCACGTTTTTCCAGCTTAATAAGTCTCTAGAAACATCATTTCTGTCTTTCATATTCTAGGAAGGACTCTTAACTGACTTGCTTAGGAGCATGTCCATTAATGAACCCATCAACATAGGGTCCTCTGACTGGGTGGCCTGGGATGCTTTCTGACCCCTATATTCCTGGAAGTGGGGAGGGCACCATGATTGACAGCTGCACCAGCACCACCTGGAGGGAGGGGGGGAGGGGCGTTGAGTATGCAAAGCCGTGGCTGCTCTTCTCAGAGGGACTTGCCCAGGGGGCTTTCAACTTCAAATCAGAATGTCAGTGCGGGAGTGTTAAAACGTCTCAAGTCCCTGGCTCACTTGACAAAGGAGAGAGCTGAGGCCAAGGTAAATGCCTTGCTCAAAGTCATCCTGTGTTCTGCAGAGGCATGACATCATTCCTGGCTCCATCTCTAATTATTCCAGTCAAGAGCCAAATGCAGTGGCCAAAGGGGTTTTGTGAGAATCTCCCCTTCCCCTGGAGGCTTAGCGGAGAGCCAGGGGGTAAGGAGGGTATGGTCGGAGGCTCCTTACCCAGCAGTCAAGGCATTTGTACTGTTCAGCCTTCTCGGGGTTATAGGTCAGGAGCTTCTCCCCTTCAAGGAGACTGCTGCTCCTGGCTCTCCGGACCTGAGAAGGTAGGGCTGGGAGGCTAAGAATGGGGGGAGATTACAAAACAGGGGGGTGGGGTGGGTCTCTGCTGTGGGAGTGAGTCACCTGAGGGTCTGAAAGACAAGTCAACCTAGGCAGATGGAGACAGCCTGGAAAAGCCTGGTAAATTCTGATCAACATGGAACCCTCAAGCAGAGACCTTTTCAGGTGCCCCATCTTAATCAGGGGTCCTTACCCAGAGCAGGACGTCAGGTCAGGAGGGGAACAGCTTCTTCCTCCTTTTGGCTGCATGATCACAGCTTTCTCTTAATCCACCCAAACCCGCTTGCACATGTCCTCTATATGACCACCCACCTGCTGCTGTACCCAAGTCATCCACATCCCTCCCCCTAGAACACTGCCCCCCTTCTCTCTAACTCTCGAAAATCTATCCTATCTCAGGACCTAGCTCAGGTTGTGTCTTCTCTGAGTCTACCTTGCTGGCTCTAACCCACTGGCTCTGCACTTCAATTTTGCCCCCCAGGAGACTTTGAACAATGTCTGGAGACAGTTTGGTTGTCATGACCGGCAGGGAGGTGCTTCTGGCATCTAATGGGTAGAGGCCAGGGATGCTGCTAAACATCTTACACGGCACAGAACGGCCCCCACAACAAAGAAGCAGCCAGCCCGGAATGAGAACACTGAGGTTGAAAAGCCCTGCATGTTAGCTTCCCCGGCCCACTTGCTACCGGGCTCTGCTCCCGTCCCCTCAGGCTCAGCCTCGGCCCCAAGGAAAGCCAGTTCCCACTAGTCCAAATCCCAGCTCCCTTGCTCGCTGCCTGCCGGCTGTGTCACCTTGGGCAAGGAACTAAACCTCTAGGCCTCTGTATCTCATCTGTAAAATGGGGCTAATAACAATACCTACCTCATAGTGTCCTGAAGATCAGATGACTGTGGGCACACACAGAGTTTATTATTATTTTTAAAGATGTTATTTATTTATTCACGAGAGACACACAGAGAGAGGCAGAGACACAGGCAGAGGGAGAAGCAGGGAGCCCGATGTGGGACTCGATCCCACGACCCCGGGGTCACGACCTGAGCCAAAGGCAGATGCTCAACCACTGAGCCACCCAGGCGTCCCTAAAATAACTTTTAAAAGGAGCGTTGTTGGGGCTCATGGGGCTGAGAGGCACAGTTCTAGATCACTGAATCATACTGCCACCCTTGTTATTTTTGAGTGAGGGCACCCCCCCTCCCCAGCAACTGAAGACTCGGCATAAATGCATACATTTAGGCAATTCTTAGCAGCTCTCCCCATCCCCTCCACCCACACCCAGGGTAAACCGGGTCCAACTCTGCCCTCTCCCACCTTCGACAGCCCCCAGCTGGCTGGAGCCCCCAGCACGGCAAGCACAGGCCCAGGAGGGCTAGACCTCCAAGCTAGGGCACCCAGAGCTGAGGGAGGCACCCAGGTTCACCCAGGCTCGCCTGTCAGTTGCCCGATCTAGAAAAAGTCTGATGTTTTCCGAGGAAGGGCGTTGCTTCCCACCACACCCTCTGGCAGGCTCAGCCCTGGGATCCTGCATCTCACTGCTGGTCTTGACTAGAGCCCCTCCCCTGCCCCCCAGAGACACACAGCCCGGGCTGTTTCTGTCAGGTTTGTCTTTGTTACAGAGGGATCTCTGTAAGACAAAATGGACAAAGTCACAGAATAGAAATCATACCCACTCTTCGTATCCAAAGAAAGCCCTTGCTAACATTTTGATTTTTTTCTTAGAAATCACACTTCTGCATTTTATTTAATTTTTTTTTAAACACATGTTGTTTTGTAACTTTTTTCTTTCCCCACAGGACTATATATCTTGAACATCTTTCCAGGTCATTAAATATTCTACTACCAAGAAATGTCAATGACTGCCTAGGATTCTATAAATAAACCATTATTTATTTAACTAGTTTATTGATTGTTGGACATTTTGTACCTCGTTTTTGACCTTGTTTGAATCCTGGCTGGGTCACTTAATATCTGTGTGATACCAGGAAAGTCACCTCCTCTTTCTGAGCCTCGGTTTGCTCATGTGTCCACTGAGCTGTCAAGTGCCCCAATGCCCTTGGGTGTTCCTTTGAAGACCTCCAAGTTGGTGTATGATGAAGTGCGTGGCACAGTACCTGGGACATGTCTTCCAAAGTGTTGCCTCAAAGTGAAATATTCGTCCCTTTCTCTGTTGCACCTTCTGCTTGTTTAGGAGCTCCAGGTTTATCTTGGCCTGAAAGATGGTCCCAGGGTCTTCTCATGACTACCATTCTCAGGGTAGGAGTCCATCTCCCTGCTCTTGGCTGCAGGAACTAGAGCTCGTCATGGACTGTGGACTGGAAACTACACCCAGTGGGTACTGGACTACCCAGGCCAATATCTTCCATGGCTGAGTTTGAACTTCCAAGGAGATCTCTCAGGGCAGAGCCTTTGGAAATTCCCATGATGTAAATTTCCTGGACTAGCAGGAATGACTCACTACCCATCTCTTCCAAGGTGAGTGCAGAGGTCTGCTCAGGTCCCTGGGCACACACCAGGCTGTGTGCTCCCACCTCGATGTCCAGAGTGACCCTCCTGCATAGCAGCCATGGTCCAGAAGCCTCACACACCTGCCATGGGATGTCCTAGCCCTGTGTGAAGGTCTGATGGTGTCTGCCCTGGGCCAGCTTGGGGGGCCATATTTCTGCATCCAAGTCTCCCCAGGGCCCAGCCACTGGTGTGAGTAATCACAGCGCCCATTTCTACTGCAAAAGGAAATGGCCAGGCCCACACCCCTGACTACAAGAAAGGCCTCTCAGCAGATATATTTGCTTCCAACAACCAGAATGCAGACCCTAAATAACCCCCAGTAGAAAACTTGTGCACAGGACGCTTGCATGCACACATTTGCACATGCACACACACACGCATTTCCTCACATTCCTCCCATATTTGCACACACACATGCATGCACACACAACCACTCTATGTGGGTGTCAGCTAGCAATTTACCTAACTCAGCTTAGGTCTGGTCATGATGTTCTGAGGAAAAAGTGGAGGAGAATATGACTTGAGACCGCAAGATTGCACTACTTCTTTCCTTATTATGAATACAGGTAGCTCCAATTTTCAGACCCCTTGGAGGGTGAGGAAGGAGGGCAGCCAATAGCACACGGCATGTCCCACCCTCCGAGGCACCCTGTTTGTCTGAGTGTCCACCACGCACACACAGTGGTCTGACTACCTCCTCTTAACCCACATGGTAAACGTCGGAGGTCAAAGAGCTGTGAGAGGTAAGGAAGGGGCATGGGAGAGAGGCTCTGGGCAGGGAGGCAGGTGTGGCCTCAGAGAGGAAGCAGGATTGCAGGTGGCCCCAGAAGGATTGTGAAGATCTCATCAGAGAAGGTGGGATCCTCTATCCCCCCAAAGCAAGACAGAATCAGTGTAGAAACCTTTTTATTTTTTTTATTTATGATAGTCACAGAGAGAGAGAGAGAGAGAGAGGCAGAGACACAGGCGGAGGGAGAAGCAGGCTCCATGCACCGGGAGCCCGACGTGGGATTCGATCCTGGGTCTCCAGGATCGTGCCCTGGGCCAAAGGCAGGCGCCAAACCGCTGCGCCACCCAGGGATCCCCAGTGTAGAACCTTTAAAATTGAGTTTAACTCAACCAATACTTGGAGGAGAACAAATCCTGTGTGGCTCATCCTCCTCAGGGATCGCTGTCCCCCCTAGGGGCATACTTTTCCCCACTTTTTTTTTTAAAGATTGTATTCATTTATTCATGAGAGACACAGAGAGAGAGAGGCAGAGACACAGGCAGAGGGAGAAGCAGGCTCCATGCAGGGAGCCAGTCGTGGGACTCCATCCTGGGTCTCCAGGATCATGCCCCAGGCCACAGGCGGAGCTAAACTGCTGCGCCACTGGGGCTGCCTCCCACTTTCTTCTGAGACAAAGCCTTCTTAATTGGGATGAACAGGCCCATTCTGTCATTTCTCAGGGAGTCTCTGGGCCAGTGGCTCAGTGTGCCTGGAGTTATGGCCCATGCCATAAACAACATATCCCTAAGGGCCACGGACAGTTGCTGGGCTCTGCCCCCTAACCAGCTGGCCTAAGCTGTGGTTCTTTTTCAGTTCTTGTGACTACTGTGACTGTTTCTCTCTCTTGTAGTACTGTGGTTCTCCACCTGGGGTGATCTTGTCCCCAAGAGAGACCTGTGGCAATATGGGAGACATTTTTTTGGTTGACACAAATAGAGGGGTTCCTACTGGCATCTAGGGGTGGAGAGAAGCCGGGAATGCCCTGCAATGCACAGGACAGCTCCCCGTGACAAGGAATGAACTGGCCTGGAGTGTCATCTGTGCTGACATGGAGAAACCCAGCTGCAGCTTATTAGTTCCTGGCCCGATCATTGTCATTCCTCTCCTGGCATCTCCCCCATTTCTAATGTGGGGTTTCCAGTCCATTGTGGGCTGAGGAACTGGTGAATCAAGCTTGCTGGGACTGGTTCCCAAATGAGAATGAAGAGGTGTGGTACCTAACCCCCTGGACTGCTCATGAGTCAGGTGCAGGAATGTTGTGCCTCTGAGTTGGGCTGGATAGGCCTTTGGAATGGGACGTGGGACTCAGTGGCTCTAGCAAAGGCAGGGAATGCCAGTGACAGGGGTCCTGGGCCTTCAAAAGGGGTGTCCGTACACACAGAACAAACCAGGAAACACAACAGGGCTCTCTCTCGAAGGGTGGCTTCCTCCCAACTCGGTTGGACCCTGGCCCGCTTCTCTTCTTTGACTTCTGCTCCCCAATGTTCCAATCCATGGCCATTCCCCATGCTTTACTCTGCTTTACAATTTGGCTCTTCCTGCCCCCGCCCCCCCCAGCCAGGCAGAGAGAACAATAGGTCTTCTTTCTTCCTTCTGTGTTTTCCACAGGGTCCTGCATAGGCAAGAGGGTCACACTTGTGACCTCTGGGTAAGTGACGCTTTACCATATTTGGTTTGGGAATGTACCATGTGCGTGATGTGCCAGCACTCTGTTCTTGGCTCAGGCTTGCTCATTCCAGATTTTTCAGGACTTCTTTGGTTGCAAGTAATGGAAATGCACTCTGGCGGGGCTAAGCTAAACAGGAAGTCTATTGGAAAGACCCCAGAAGTATCTCAAGAATTCCAGGGCAGGCCTGCCACTGGGCCTCAGGGATGTACTCAGTCCAGGGACAGGGCTGTGGGGACCCAGAGAGGCCTTCCTCCCCTCTCTGCCCTCTGCTTCCTGTCCCTCTCTCCCCATCCACAGCCTGCTTTCTGGGATGTACAGGACTTGGGATAGAAAATATCCAGTAAAAACAACAGTAGCTGAATCTATGTGTTCTCCATTCAGGAGCGACCAGCTTGGGCTGGAACCTCTTGGGCTTCATCCCTGATCCCTGGGAAGGACTGCGATGGTAGGTGTGCAAACAGTGCACTAGATATCCATGGTGACATACACATGGATGGCCAAGCTGCACACTGGAAGACAGCCTCTCAGAGGTGCAGAGGAAGAGCTGTTGTTTGGGGTCTGGGCCGCGTTGAAATGAAAGCAGAGACACTTAGCGCAGATGTGGGATGGGGAGGGCCTGGCTTCATTCTACTCAATCTAACATTTTTTTTTTTTTAAAGACTTTATGTATTTATTCATGAGAAACACAGAGAAAGAGACAGAGACATAGGCAGAGGGAAAAGTAGACTCCCTGAAGGGAGCCCGATGTGGGGCTCGATCCCAGTAGCCTGGGATCACGGCTGGAGCCAAAGGCAGATGCTCAACCACTGAGCCACCCAGATGCCCCAATCCAATGTATTTTTAAGAGAAACAGGCATAGCTCCAATCCCCACGGAGCTCACCCTCTGCCGAGGGAATCAGACAGACACATGGACTGGGAACTACAACACCAAGTTGGGATGACCAGAGCAGTGGTAAGAGTGCCCTGTGCATGCCAGGACAAGGGGACAGCTAACTCCGCCAAGTCAGGTTAGCTCAGAAAAGCAATGTTTGTGCTGAGCCTTGAAGAATGGGGTGAAGAAGGACATGCCCAAGCTCGTGGAAAGCCCTGGAAGGCCTGAGTGACTGCAGGACAACATCCTTGGGAGGATTTCTTCTTTTCCCACTGTCTGCTCCCTTTCCAGCCCCTGTGTAAAGGTCCTATTGCGGCTGTCACAAATTACCGGCAGCTTAACACAACACAAATTTATTCTCTTACAGTTTGGAGGCTAGAAGTCCAAAATGAGTCTTTTTTTTAAAAAAATATTTTATTTATTCATGAGAGACACTGAGAGAGAGGGAGAGAGAGAGACAGACAGAGACAGAGATAGAGACATAGGGAGAAGCAGGCTCTATGCAGGGAGCCTGATGTGGGACTCTATCCCAGGACTCCAGGATCAGGCCCTGAACTGAAGGCGGCGCTAAACCGCTGATTCACCCAGGCTGCCCCTAAAATGAGTCTAAATGAGGTTAAAATCAAGGAGGAGGGCAGCCTGGCTGGCTCAGCAGCTTAGCGCTGCCTTTAGCCCAGGTATGATCCTGGAGACCCCGGATCGAGTCCCACATCAGGCTCCCTCCATGGAGCCTGCTTCTCCCTCTGCCTGTGTCTCTGCCTCTCTCTCTCTCTCTCTCTGTGTCTCTCATGAATAAATAAAATCTTTAAAATAAAAAATCAAGGAGGAGCGGGCATCTGGAGAGCAGAGTGTCCTTGCCTTTCCAGCTTCTAGAGGCCACCTGCATTCCATGATCCCACCTCCTTCTTCTGCTTATGACCTTCTTGTCTCCCTCTTATAAAGGATCCTTGAGGTTCCTTGAGGTGGACATAGGGCCACCTGGATCATCCAGGATTTCTCATCTCAAGACCCTTAACAATCTCATCGGCAGGATCCCTTTTGCCATGGAAGGGAATATTCCCAGGTTCCGAAGATTAAGATGTAGTGGGAGGGAGCACCAACTGACCTACCACAGCCTCCTTCACCTCCTTTCTTCTTCCTGCTGGAGGCAGAGGCAGTATTCTGGTGGGAGAGCATGACACCCCTGGGGTAGGCCCTTGCTCCCAGAGTTCCAGTTTCTCAACCTGTGGTTGAAGAATCCGTTAGAGTTTGTGCAGAGTGTAGATTTCAAGGACTTTGGAGGCCTGGCCAGCTCTATGCTAATAAAGCTAACCCTGTGGGCACGTCAATGCTTAGCTCCTTCTGGTTTCTTCTTGATGGTCCAAGAGACCAGGAGAAGTGAGTGCCACGCTCCTCATGCCTGCCACAATAGTGGGCTCACGGCTAGGTTGTGCAAGAAGGAAGCATGGTGCCCAGGGAATACACAATGGAGTTTTGGGTTCCATCCTCGGGCTGCCTTTTGTTTATCTTATTCTTTATTTGTTTTAAAGATTTTATTTTTAAGTAATCTCCACACCCAAGGTGGGACTTGAACTTACAACCCCAAGATTAAGAATCTCATGCTCTTCCGACTGAGCCAGTCAGCTGCCCCTATTTATTTTATTCTTTTTTAAAAAATATTTTATTTATTTATTTGACAGAGAGGGAGAGAGCAGGCACAAGCAAGGGGAAGGGCAGAGGGAGAGGGAGAAGCAGACTCTCTGCTGAGCTGGGAGACTGAGGTGGGGCTCGCTTCCAGGACCCTGGGATCATGGCCCAAGCTAAAGGTAGAAGCCCAACCGATTGAGTCACCCAGGCAACCCTATTTTATTATTTTAAGTGACCTCTACACTCAACATGGGGCTCAAACTCACAACCTGGAGATCAGGGATTGCATGCCCTATTGACCGAGCCAGTTCAGGCCTTCCCTGGGACTACCTTTTAGAAGAGACATTAGAGGATGCCTGGCTGCCTCAGTTGGTAGAGTATGTGACTCTTAGTCTCCAGATTGTGAGTTTAAGTCCTACATTAGGTGTAGAGATTACTTTAAAAAATAATAAATAAATAAATAAATAAACAAACAAATAAATAAATAAGAGACCTTAGAGCAAATTTAAGAAGCATGTCCCAGAGGAAAGGATTAGAACCATGTCATGAGCAATCGCAGGAAGTAGGAGGGTAATTAACATTGGTTGAGTGTCTAAAAGTTAAGGTACTTCGCATGGAGGTGCTTTAATCACTTCAGAAACCCTTGAGAAAAGCACATTTATCCTCTTTAAACAAATGAGCAAACAGGAGCTCAAAGAGCTTAAAAATATCTCCTGACATCATCCAGGTAAGGAAGTGGTGGGGCTGGACTGGGAGTTGAGGGCCTGTCTGACCACCCGCCCAACTCAAGGTCTCAGCCTCTCTGTACACGAATTTTGTCCCAGAGGAAGCTTTTGAAGTGACCTCCAGTTGCCTACCCCATCCGTGCGCATTCTCCCTTTTCTGTTTACTGATAGTACCATCGTTTTATCTGAGGCAGCAACGTGTCCAGATTTAAGCAAATAAACAAAAGACATCCTCTGCTCTTTTGCAACTTGTGGAGGCCGGTGACACAATTCTGACCTATGTGACATACACAGAAATCTGCTGGCTATTTCTGGGAAAGTTTTGTTTCCTTGTTGCTTTTCTCTTCTCCTTCCTGCTTGGAGTGTGGACTGGAATCTGAAGGTGCAGGAGCCACTCTGCAACCTTGAGGCGACCACAAGGGTAGAAGTACCTATTAGGATGGTGGAGCAGAAAGATTGAAAGGAGCTGGAACCCTGGAATGGTGCTCCTGGAGTTGCCACACCAGCGCCGGGCTGCCCACCCAGCCCTGCTGTAATGTAAAGAGATCTCTCCCTCTGCATTTGGCTTAAGCTTCTGTTGTTGGGTTTCCGCTTCAGGCAGCTGAACTCAATCCCTATTAGTAAAAAGGGACAGCTCTCCTTGAACACCTGAAGTACTGTCTTTGGAAGTGGGTTTGGGCTTTTGCTGTGTTGTTAGCGGCTGCAGAAGATTTAGGGAAACAAACTGGCTCAGTCAGATGGAGGACGAACCTTCCAGCCCTGCTCTTGTTTATTGGCTCAATGGAAAAGCTGACAGTGAGTCAGGGGCAGTCCTCACCCATGTGAGAGTTTGAGCAGAAACTGGATGGCCCTAAGTGGGGCCAGATGAAGAAACAATGTTTGGATCAGATAACAAGCAAACTAGATGATGTCTCCATAGCTGAGCATGTGAGAGGTTCGGCTCTGTCAACACATGACCCTCCTAATTATGAGTTTGCAGGACTGTGCACTGGGCCTTTTTCCATGTGCACATGTAAGGGAATAAACCAAATCCCAGTGCTGGGGGAGTCCTGGAAGAAGAATCACAGTGGTTGAGGGATTGTGGCTGGATTAGGTAACCCGGTTGTTCTGATTTTGTGTTTTCCCTCGGGGGTCCCCCCCACCACGTCATGTTGTCTCCCAAGAGGTGTAGCACTCAAAATCTTCTCGGTTATAAGTGGCATGAGATCCCCCAAAGCATTATCGACTCAAATAAAAGTCCTAGGGTGGTCGTTTTCAGGCCCGGCTGGATCCCGGTGCACAGATGATGTCATCAGGAACCTTTTTCCTTCTCTCAGTGCTGCTTTTCCCTGAGCAGGCTTCATTTGCAGGCAGTTTCTCACCTGGCAGCGGCCAGATGGCAACCAGCAATGTCAGGCTTGCATCACTGCAACCCTAGCAGTGAAATGGCATTTTTCCTCCAATCATTTAGCAAAAAATGCTAAAGAGGGCTGTCATTGGCTCCACAAGGTCACATGTCCACTCCTAACCAATCGGGGCAGTCAAGGACACAGTGCTGTCACTGATTAGGTCAGAGTCATGTGCTTCCCCTGCAGAGTTTGGTGAGATGTCAGCCCTACCTGGACTGAAGGGAGGGATGGCTGGAGTCCCATCAGGAGGATGAATAGGATACTGGATGGGCTAAAGCAACAGACGTCTGTCTCCTGGAGGGATGCTCCTCCCCCTTTCACACTGCCTGACAGCAAGGACCTGGCCTTAGTGGCCATTTACAGGGTCAAAACTGTCAGAGTCTTCCTTTTTTTTTTTTCAAAAGATTTTATTTATTCATTTGAGACAGAGAGATACCCAGAGAGAGAACATGAGCAAGGGGGTGGGGCAGAGGGAGAGGGAGGAGCAGGCTCCCTGAGGAGCAGGGAGCCAGATGTGGGGCTGGATCCCAGGACCCTGAGGTCATGACCTGAGTGGAAGGCAGACCTTTAACTGATGGAGCCACCCAGGTGCCCCTCAGCCAAGAAGACTTCTAACTCTGCTGCCCACTTAAATCTCACTCATAGAGTTCTGGAGACCAGCATCGAAAAAGGAAAGAATTGTCCAGGATGCTGCCTTTATTCCCTCCCCAGCTAGCCATTCTGCATTTATTTATTTATGATTTTATTTATGATTTTATTTATTTGACACAGAGAGAGAGCCCAAGCAAGGGGAGCAGCAGAAGGAGAGGGAGAAGCAGGCTCCCCACCAAGCAGGGAGCTGGATGTGGGGCTCAGTCCCAGGCCCTTGGGATCATGACCTGAGCCGAAGGCAGATGCTTAACTGACTGCGCCACCCAGGCACCCCTATTTCTATTGTTTTAATCAAAGTAATAGGTGTGTTTTTAAAAATCAAATATACCAGGAGGCTTATAATGAAGCCTTCCTACCTGGATGTCTCCTTCCCAGAGGCAACTACATTTAACTGTATTAAAAAAATTTTTTTAAACATAATCTCTATGGCCAGCATGGGGGGGTTCAAATTCACCACCCTGAGATCAGGAGTTGCATGCTCTACCGACTGAGCCAGCCAGGCACCCCTACATTTAAGGTTTTTAGTAATTTCTTATGCTATTTATGCTCCAAATTTCTAAATGTATATAAATGTATATATATATATTAGCTATTATCAATTAACTTTCTGCAGTGAATTCTTGGGATTTAGCTCTCTAACCATACACCCTACTCCTCAGCTCAATGCACCTGTCCTCCTATGATGTTTTTGCTTCAACCATTATGTAGTACTTACACGTGAAACTATATACAGCTGAACCCTATAGTGCACTATGATCACATTTTCTCTCTCATGCAACTTGGAGTTACTAATTTGCCTGTTCTCCTTTTTTTTTTTAGACAAAAAAGCTTGGTTTTTTAGACAAAAAGCTTGATTAGCTTTTTGCTTTTTTTTTGCCTCTCTTCTGGACCCCTGTCCTGCTTCAAATTCAATGAGTTGGGGGATGCCCGCTTGGCTCAGTGGTTGAGTGACTGCCTTCGGTTCAGGGCATGATCCCAGGGTCCAGGATCAAGTCCCACATTAGGCTCCTTGTGGGGAACCTGCTTTTCCCTCTTTCTCTGTCTCTGCCTTTCTCTCTGTCTCTCATGAATAAATAAGTAAAATCTTTAAGAAAAAATTGAACGAGTTGGGTCCACTTTCATCCTAGAATGTTCCTTCCTTCCATCATCCTGGGGATCTTTTATTCCTTTTGTCTTTCTTTATGGTGGCACAAATCCTTCCTTTCTTCCTGAAAAAGTGTGCATTAGAGGTAAACATTTTGAGGCTTTGCTTATCTGAAACATTTGTGTTCTCACTGCTCACTGATTGATAGTTTGGCTGGATATAGAATTGTAGGCTGGACATAATTTTTTCTCAGAACTTTGAGAGCATTGTTCTGTTGTCTTCTAGCTTCCAGCATCACTGTTGAGAGGTCTGATGCCATTTTAATTCCTAGTTTTTCTCTCCAGGGCCTACCAGAATGCCTGGGACATGGTAACACTCAGCAAATGTTTGTTGAATGAATGAGTGAACCCAGGCATGCTAGTCACATTTAGGATGGTTGGTAGAGCTATAGAACTTGCCATAACGACTTAGAGCCTGTTGCTCTGCTATCATCATTGTCCACCCACGGTTTCTGTGTTTTGTAAGGGATAGGGCTCTCACCCTAACCTTATTCTAGAGGGATAGATCCAAAAGACTCTCACCACTGGACTCCAGGAAGCTTTCAGCCTGGTTAGCACTGGTTCCATTCACCAAGATGCTACAAAAATCTACTACATCTAAACACTTCTGGATACTACTGGTCACCTGCCACCCTCTTCCTATTCGCAGGGGGAGGCAGTTTAGGCTGCCCCTGCATGTGGAGGGTCCCGTGTCCAAGGCTGCTCCTGCCAACCGGCTCCTGACCTATCATAGTTCTCTGCACCTGTGAGCCACCCATGTCATTATAACTCTTCAAGACTCTTCTCTCCATTTTCCTGCCTTGGTTCAGGCCATGACAAATCTCTCCTGGAATACTCCTATAGTCTCCTAACCTGTAGGTTAATCAGTTTTGAAACATATCCACGAATCTTTGACACTCCTCCTTCCAAAATGTGGAGGCTAATTCCTCTCCCCTTGAGTGTAGCCTGGAATTACTGACTCAATTCTGACAAATGGAATATGGCAGAGGTAGCTATATGTGAGTAAGTCATAAAAGCACTTTGGCCTTCCTTTTGCTCTCTCTTGGATCACTGGTTCTGATGTTAGCTGCCATGTTGTAAGTAGCCTTAAGGAGAGGCCCACGTGGTGAGGATCTGAAGCCTTCTGCTGACAGCATGTGAGGGAACCGTCTTGAAGAAGATCTTCCAGCCTCAGCCAAGGCTTCCCACAGATTGCAACTGCAGGGGAGACCCTCATCCAGTACCACTGGATTAGGCTGTTCCCAGGTTCCTGGACCTCAGAAAATGTCGGAGAATGAATGTTCATGGTTTTAAGCTGCTAAGTTTCAGAGTAATATGTTATGCATCAATAAACTACTAGCACACCATTTTCCAAATTACCCTCCAAACCACTGCCAAAGCAGTCTTTCTAAAATGAAAACCTTATCAAGTAATTAAGAAATGTTTTTAATTGAAGTATAGGTGAAATAAAATGGAAGTATAGGTGATATAGAATATTAAATTAGTTTCAGGCATGCAACATGATGATTCAACACACATACATTACAAAATGCTCACCGCCATAAGTATATTACAATATTATGGACTATACACCCTACACTGTACTTTCAATCCCCATGACCTATTTCTTTTATTTTTCTTATTTTTTAAAGGTTTTATTTATTTATTCATGAGAGATACACAGAGAGAGGCAGAGACACAGGCAGAGGGAGAAGCAGGCTCCCGCAGGGAACCTGACATGAGACTCGATCCTGGGACCCCAGGATCACGCGCTGAACCAAAGGCAGATGCTCAACCACTGAGCCACCCAGGCATCCCAACCTATTTCTTTTATAATTGGAAGTACATCTTAATCCTTGTTACCCATTTTGCCCATAATCAAGTAATTTTGTGGCAGGGTTCTAAAACCCTGCAGTGGCTAGCCACAACTTTCAAGGTAAAGTCTTTATTCCTTTGCTCAGCACTCAGGGCCCTGTTTTCCATGTGGTATCTCTGCCTAGCTCCCGGGCCCTGTTCCAGCGACACTTCTCACTGTCCTTCACATATGGAATTACTGGCAGTTCCTTAACCAGGCCATACTGTCTCTGGACCCTTGTCCATGTTGTTCTCTTTGCCTGGACTGACCCACATTTTCCGCTTTCTCTAACTAACCAGCTAATTAGCCCACCAACAAATCGACCAACAAGAATGGGTATGGGTACTGGTAGATGCTTAACCCAACAACCTGTGGGGTCTGTGGCAGATAGATTCTACTTGGCACCAGTGATCCTCACCTCCTGGGATTGGGACAAAGTGAATAGAGCTGAAGGGAGAGGGTAGCAAGGGTACCTGGAAATGAATTCCCACTCAGCAACCCTTTGTGACTTGTCCCTGAGATAACCAAGAGATACCAGTTGGTTTAGGCATGCTGACATGTTGCTCTATAATCACTCTCAAGTCAGCTCATGTCTGTGCATCTCATTTCCATAACATAAGCTCCGTGATGAAACCTATTTATTTTACCCCTTCTTTCTCCACTGTGCCCATTCCAGCCTCTCTTCCCAATCGGTGCCCCATACCCAGGGTGTGCCTCCCTGGTGAATGCACAGGGAGAGCTGGGTGGGGAAGGCTGGGTGGCTTGCTGACTCAGGAAGGAGACCCACCCTATCTGTTCCCTTACCTGTCACATGCGGCCTCGTTCCCCCACTGTCTTAGGTCGGGTTGCCTAGAAGCAGTCTGAGGTGGAGATTTTTGCACAAGTGAGTTTTTGAGGGAGGGCAAGAGAGCGACAGGAGCAGGAGCAGGCAGGGAAGATGGTTGGCATCTTGGTATGTTGGGCTGAGGTATCGTGTCAGCTGTTTCTTTGGTGAGCTCTGAGGTATGAGCAGCACCACAAAACTGGTCACATCTTGAGGCAAGAGGGCTGGCCTCTGTGTTCCAGTATTTGTTCAGTCATCACCTGGTCAGGAAACAACCGGTATTCAGGCTGGGCAGCTCCAGTAGGCCAGGGGCAGTTCTCAGAAGAAGGGGTCAGCTGTCAGCATCTCACACCCTCTGCATTGGGAGTGGGGGTGCCAGCCTGGCACGAGGATCTGGGTCACTATGTCCAGCAGCTTGAATGCACCGCTCCTGGCCTGATGCTGCCCCTCTGGGTCCACTGGCTCCTAGGGTTCAGGCTGCTGGAAGCCTGAGGTTGGGGGTTGGGAGCCCAAAACAGGCCTGCAGTTTGCCCAAGGAACTGTTTATGAAAAGAGGCTTTGTAGTGGGCTGAATAATGTCCCCCCCCCAACATTCATGTTGTCCTGGAACCCCAGGATGCGAACTTATTTGAAAACAGGGCCTTTGCAGATGTAATAACTTAAGGATCTCAAGGTATAATCGTCCTCGATTTAGACTTTTTTTTTTTTTTAATTTTTTTATTTATTTATGATAGTCACAGAGAGAGAGAGAGAGAGGCAGAGACACAGGCAGAG
Organism: Vulpes lagopus; assembly: GCF_018345385.1. Lineage (NCBI taxonomy): Eukaryota > Metazoa > Chordata > Mammalia > Carnivora > Canidae > Vulpes > Vulpes lagopus. Next base: position 23,669,043 of record NC_054829.1, read on the forward strand.
GAAGAAGCAGGCTCCATGCACCGGGAGCCCGACGTGGGATTCGATCCCGGGTCTCCAGGATCGCGCCCTGGGCCAAAGGCAGGCGCCAAACCGCTGCGCCACCCAGGGATCCCCTCGTCCTCGATTTAGAATGGGCCTTAAATCTGAGGCCGGAATCCTCCAAAGAAGACACCCAGAGACACACAGAGACGCACAGCCATATGACAACAAGGAGGGGACTGGAGTGATGTGTCTACATGGCAAGGAATGCTAGGAGCCACCAGAGGCTGGAAGAGGCAAGGAAAGACACCCACCCCCTCCACCCTCTACCCCTGGGGCCTTCAGAAGGAGTATGGCGCTGCCAGCACCTTGATTTTGGACTGTTGGCATCTTGAACTGTGAAGAATAAATTTGTGTTGTCCCAAGGCCAAGGTGCACAGTGAGTGGCTATGGCAGCCGTCGGCGCCTAATGCGGGCCCTCAGTGCGGCGGCCCGCACGGCACCCAGGCTAGGAGAATCTCTGCCACCTGACTTCATGTGTGACCTGGGCAATCAGTTTCCTTCTTTGAGCCTTACTTTCCTCACTCAGGACGAGAGGCTACTCGATACCCTGCCTGTCCTACATCCGGCAGGGCCTGAGGCTCCCCTGAGACTCCCAGGCTGGGGAGTTTTAAAGACACCCGGCTTCCCAGGGCCCCTCCAACTGACCCCGCAGGGGTGTGGCCCCAGACCTGTCTCAGTGACTCTGACGCAGCAGGCCACACCTGCCCCTGAGGCCCCATTTGGGCCTCCCTGGAAGAGCAGGCTTCTGAGGAACCTTCCAGCTTAGGTCTATGAGGAAAGATTCTGAGAAAAGCACATGAGAACAGGGCCACTGGCTGCAAGATCTCTTGTTAGAACAAGTTAAGTGCAGGAGGGGCATGTGGTACCTTTCCACGGGTGTGAAAACAATGGGGTAGATCTACACAATAGTGCCCGCAGGTGCACAGAACATCCTGGAAGGGAGAGTAGGAGTGGTTGTCTCTGAAGTGGGATCCTAGAGCGGGTGGTCTGCATATAACCTTCCTATTATCTACTCTCCATAGGTTTTGGATTTTTATTTTAATTTTTATTATTATTTTTAAAGATTTTATTTATCTATTCATGAGAGACAGAGAGAGGCAGAGACACAGGCAGAGGGAGAAGCAGGCTCCATGCAGGGAGCCAGACGTGGGACTTGATCCCGGGTCTCTAGGATCATGCCCTGGCCTGAAGGCGGAGCTAAACCGCTGAGCCACCTGGGGTGCCCTCCATAAGTTGTGAATTTTTAAAAAAGATTTATTTGAGAGACAGAGAGAGCACACTTGAGCAGCAGGGAGGGGCAGAAGGAGAGGGAGGGAGAGCATCTCAAGCCGACTCCCCACTGAGTTCGGAGACCCACGCAGGCAGATCTCAATCTCACCACCCTGAGATCATGACCTGAGCCCAAATCGAGAGTCAGACACTTAACCCACTGAATCATCTAGGCGCCTCCAGTAGGTTTTGAATTTTTTAACTTCTGCCTATATAACTTAAAAAAAAATCAACAGTTTTTAAAACAAAAAGAAAAATGCTCCTGTACTTGGAAGTAAACAGGGAGAAAAGGAGAAAGGAGTTTCTTTGCTTCTCCATTTCCCCAGCATGGCCAACCCCCTGGGCAGGTCCCCTGTGAGTCTATTCCTACATTTCTGTATCTGCCTCCTGCAGGGCCCAGCACCCAACAAGGCAGAGTGCTAAGGGTGGGAGGTGGGCACTGCACCCCTGGAGCCTGGAAGCTAGGAGGGGAGGGTTCCAGGCACCAGCAGTCATGGGTCGGCGGCGGAGGCCGAAAACTGGCCACACAGGGCAACTCACAGAGGCCAGCTGGAGGACTCGCATGTTTAATTTCATAACACAAAGCCTTGCACTTGATTTTTTTTTTTTAATTGGCTAAATCTCCAAATGAACGGCAGGGACAGAAAGTCCTATGGGTTCCAGGGAAGGAGAGAGGGCTGTGAACGGGAGGCAGGGGGGCTGGGGGGTCGGGGTGGTGAAGCTGGGTGGTTGAGGTGGGGTGGGGAGCTGACCAGGGTCAGGTGTGTTGCTGGGTGGTGGCAGTGGGGTGTTTTGCGCCCCCTGGGCACCAGCTCTCCAAATGACACATATTAATGTAATATGTTGACGTGAGGGTTTCTAAGACTAACATGAAAAAGCATCTGGAGCAGAGCTTCTCCAATTCTCTGTGGTCAAGGGCCAATTGTTTGCTTAATGTCTAATCAATGACGGGCTATTTCTTCTGTAAAATATAACACAAAGGACTTGCTGGGGGGAAAATAAGGAAATGAACAAAGGACATAAAATACACGCCCCCAATGTTTTTTTTATTAGATTCTACAGACAAAAAACAACTCTGTCGAATTGCTATGAAAGCATCTAAATGCCTGGGGACAATTCCAGTACTTATCTCATCCTGGATCTGAGCAAGCAGCTTGCACAGGGTGCTGGACCACACTTTGAGTAGCCCTGCTCCAGAGAGAGAGCCTCGGTGAGCAAGAAAGGTTCAGAGAAGATGGCCAAAGAGTGGGGCCTTGGGCTAGGCAGGCCAAGCTGGGCTAAGCCGTGTCCTGGCCTGTTCCTTATTCACAAGGCCTACACATTGTTACTTACTTATTATTTATTTATTTATTTATTTATTTATTTATTTATTTATTTATTTATAGTTTTTTAAATTTATTTGTGAGAGACACACACACACAGAGGCAGAGACATAGGTAGAGGGAGAAGCAGGCTCCATGCAGGAAGCCCGATGTGCCCCAGACCGGGGTTCACAACCTGAGCCAAAGGCAGCCGTGCTCAAAGGCTGAGCCACCCAGGTGTCCCAACACATTGTGTTATTTAAGTGCTCATTCAACATTTGTTTGGAGGAGAGGCGGAGGCCTGCCTCGGGGCGCAGGGCTAGAGGGAGCAGGCTGGGCCTGGCTTCAGTGTCTCCCTGACTCTCCGGGGCAGTTTGGTGACCTCTGGTTGCTGACCTCTCTTCCCCAACCAACGCCCTGCCAGGGACCAGACTATCCTCTTGGGCAGGTGGCCCTGTAAACAGCTCTTGTATGGACCCTATTCCTGGGCGCAAGTCTCTCCCTACCCCTATTGGCAGCTTGTGGCGGAGGGTCCTGTGGCTCCTGAGGAAGGCCTCCAGTCCTTCCCCCCGAAGGTGCTGGAGAAGGCAGCGTGCTCCGTCCTGTTGGGCCTGGTGACGTTGTGGCGCCCAGCGCGCCTCCTCCCGGCTCCGAGTCTGGACAGCCGCCCGGCGGGCCTGTAATGAGCTCGGAGGGAGCAGGTTGTTAACCTGTTTCCCTGCTGCGGTGGCACAATGATAACCAGAATAAAAATAACCAGCCTCGCTGACTCTGAGCCAGGCACCGGGCAGCACCTTATGGGCACTCTCTGCTCTAAGTGTCACAGCCCTGGGAGGGGCGTGTGGACACCCATTCCATTTTACAGGGACGCAGACTGTGGCTCAAAGTTTTAAGGGACCTGCTGAGGTCACGCACAGGTGGTGGCTGGGAGGGGCAGGAAAGCCCAGTCTGTCCCACTCTGAGCCCCTGCTCTGTACTGGGGTGTGGAGGCCTGGAGTGGTTGGGGTGGGGATGGGGAAGAAGAGGCCAGAGTGGGATCTAGGTGTTTGTCCAAAAGGAGCCGGGCCAGTGGAGGGGACAGGAAGCTGATCCCTGGGGTGGCCGGGGCAACTCTTCCTGGTCCTTTAAAGGGGAGCGTGGAGCTGAGAGCAACCATCATCTCCATCTCCTTGGAAGAGGAAAGAGGAAGGCCTCAGCTATCCTGTCACAGTTCACATTCAGATTCGGGGCTCGGGGAACCCCACTGCTCAGCCTGGCTCCCGTGGGTGGTTTTACCCTAGGACACTCCTCAGCTGTCCGGCTGCAAGATGATGAATGAACTTGGGGCTTTTACATTATTTTTTAAGGTTAAAAAATGAAACTGATTTGGGGAATACCATGGGGCAAAACTAATTGCCCCTTTTCTTAGCAAGCTCAGCTCCCTGGAGAGAGAAGGTCTTCAGGTCAGCGGGAAAGAAGGCCACGGCAGTGAGATAGCTAACATCTGGTAACATCTGGGCTGGGCGTGGGGTGGGGAACCCTGCCTGGACCTTCTCACCTCTTTCTAGCCTGGACCTTCTCACCTCTTCCTAGCTGCACCGAATCCTTAGCAGGGCAGATGTTAGGAGCCCCACTCATGTTGGATTAAGAGTAGAGGGATGAGGGGATCCCTGGGTGGCTCAGTGGTTTGGTGCCTGCCTTCGGCCCATGGCATGATCTGGGAGTCCCGGGATCAAGTCCCGGGATCAAGTTCCGCATTGGGCTCCCTGCATGGAGCCTGCTTCTCCCTCTGCCTGTGTCTTTGCCTCTGTCTCTCATGAATAAATAAATAAAATCTTAAAAAAAAAAAAAAAAAAAAAGAGTAGAGAGATGAGTGCTCTGCTTGCTGGCTGTAGTTCTGGGGGGTCCGCCAGTCCCAGAGATTTAGTGATGGCTGCACAGGATCCTACATGGCCTCACTGGGAGTCCCCCCTCCCCATGAGATGTACCCCAAGGTTTTTCTGCATGAACAAGGATGATGCAAAGGTGAGGCTAGGGCTAGAGGGCCCTGATAAGGGAGGCCGGTCACCATGGGACAGAGCATGAGCCCACACTGGGAAGATCACCCCTGAACCACAAACCCTAACACACCAACTCTGGGGAATCAGCCCTAGAGAAGGGGAGGGTAAGGAGGGGAATCCTGATTTTTTTTTTTTAATTAAAAGATTGTGGGTGGGCAGCCCAGGTGGCTCAGTGGTTTAGCGCCGCCTTCAGCCCAGGGTGTGATCCTGAAGGCCTGGGATCGAGTCTCACGTCAGGCTCCCTGCATGGAGCCTGCTTCTCCCTCTGCCTGTGTCTCTGCCTCTCTCTCTCTCTCTCTCTCTCTCTCTGTGTGTGTGTCTCTCTGTCTCTCATGAATAAATAAGATCTTAAAAAAGATTGTGGGTTTTTTTTTTAAGATTTTATTTATTTACTCATGAGAGCACAGAGAGAGGCAGAGAGACAGGCAGAGGCAGAAGCAGGCTCCCTGTGGAGGGACTTGAACCCAGGATCCTTGGGATCACAACCTGAGCCAAGGCAGACACTCAACCACTGAGCCTCTCAGGCTCCCCGGAAATCCTGATTTTAGTGCAATCTAAGCAAGAAACAACTTAGAGATCACTGCAGCGACTAAGTTTATCTGGAAGTTATCAGATTTAATGTTATCTTCGATAATATGTAGCTGATGATAAAAATTAAGCTGAATAGTGAGAAAAAGAAAACTTCTGAGTTTGCCTGTCAAAGCGTTAGGAATGTGGAATAATGTCCCTGGAAAACTGAGTCCAGCCTTCTCCAGGAATCCTAAAGGCTGAGTTCTCCCGCTCAGCCCCAGGGCAGGCATCCTGGCATCCTTGTGGATCTCCTGAAGCAGAGGGACCTTCCAAGGTGATAAGCAAAGCTTTTCCTCATGATTCTTTCCTGCAAGGTGCAAGGGACCCTTTCTGGCCAGCAGGGGAAGAAGAGGGACAAACCCATGGAGGATGCTGCAGTGATGCGTCCCTCAGTAACGCACACCTTGTGACCCCCTCACCCCCCGCCACGGGGTAGTGACGTGTTAGGAGAGAAACCTAATGTGTCACGACATTCCAGAACCTTGTTAGACTCCATGTCAGCTCGGTAAGCACACATCATGGACATCACAGACACTATAAAGGTTGTGAAGCCTGGGACAAGTGCCACGTGTGAAGTCACCACCTCACTGGAGGACTGTGCCCAGCATTTCCTCTTCACCATGACCCGTGAGGTCAATAGGATTGTTCCCATTTCATGGATGAAGTACCAGAGGCTCCATGAGGTCAAGGTCCCTGAAAGCAGTGAGCAGCTGAGTCAGGATTTACATCCTGTTGGCCTTTCCTCTTCCCTCATTTCCCTCACTAGGGGTCAGAGTGTCCCCGCCCAGGCCCTCTGGGTCCTCATTCTCTGGAGGACTGGAGGCTCACCCCTCTCTGGGGTGTCTGTACCCTACTGAATCACAGAGCTTGAAGGGACCCCCCCAGGCTGAGCTGAGCCACCTCAGCCTCCAGGCACCCTACAGCGTGGGGGCACAGAAGAGCCACATGGTTTCATACTGCACCCCCCACCCAGCAGCCACATGGGGGGCACCGGGACCACTGCGAGTTGAAAATGTTCCTTTTATCAGCTGTTTCCAGGTTGAACACACAAAGCTGCTACTGGCTACAGAGAAAGGAGGGCTGGGGCTTGGATCGTCCATTGCTGGGTGACCTGGCCAGACGTCTAGAAGCTGAAGGCTGGTCCCTGACATTTGATTTTCTCTCATCCCCTCCTCCGCCCCATGTAAGTGGGTGCCAACTGTGCCTGGCAAGCCAGGGACTTGGCTCACAGAGAGGGAGGGAAGTGTGTGCTTACCCTCCCAAGAGACCAATTCTAAAGGGCGAGGGGGGCTCTCTGACTCTTGGCTTCCCTGGCTGACGTTTAACTGGTACAGCATTGGCATGGTTACATGCCAGTTGGTCACCAGCTGCCCAGGCATCCCCCCCACCCCAGCTGCCCAGCCCCTGCATCCTCTCCTCAACTCCAAACCCTCCCACTACCATCTCAGTCACTCTCCCTGGGAACCCAAGAACCTCTCCTGGATCCCACAACTATGGGGACATCCCTGGGCTCTCCAGGACCTGACTTAGTGCCAAGGACAAGACTCATTCTGACTGCTGAGGCTGGGCCATTGGGGTTGTTAAAATATTTGAGTATCACATCTCGTAGGGCCTATTGTCTCTGTGTTGAGGAAGCAGCATTTTGAGGGAAGGCAGGACTCTGGCTTCAAGCTCTGTCACCAGTAAGTTATGTGACCTTGAACACACAGTCCTCCTCCTCTCCGGGCCTCAGTTTATCTGTAAAATGAAACACTGGACCAGGGGAGCTCTAAAGACTTTGATAGAATCCTGTGATTCCATCCTTTCTCCAAAACAGGTGTGTGTGTGTGTGTGTGTGTGTGTGTGTGTGTGTGGCTGGTGGTGGCGAATCACATTTCCTTGCCACTGAGCCTCATCTCCAAGAGTGACAAGACCTGCTGCCTTCCATGCCTTCAGGCTTTAAAATGAGGTGACCCCTGGTTCGGCTTGGATGAGGGGGGCCTGGAGGGGTGTGACCAGCTAGGAAGGAGTGCTGGTCTGTGGCTGCTGGAGGGGAGGAGATTGGAGGGAGGAGGCAGCGGGCTGTCTTGGGGTGCTGGCAGAGACAGAACTCCTAGCTCCCCTGTTCGCTGAGAGCAAGGCAAGCCAGGTGAGCCTGCCCTCACCTTTCCATCAGAAGCCCCAAGTCCCATGCACCCAGGAGGCCATGGGCTTTCCCGTGGAAGAAGGTGGCAAATTATATTGTGCAATGTTGGGCTCACAGAGAGAAAGGGAACCTTGACAGATGAATCCCTGTGCATGTGGGAACCTCCCCCCTATTCAATGGGAATACCTGTGGTGCGTGGGTCAGCTGCACCCCTTGGGTGCTATAAAATGCAGATCCTGGGGCCCTAGGATGGAGGGGGGAGGGCTTATTCCCACACATTTACCAAGCCTCCCTCCTCTGCTGATTCTGACCTACATCAAAGTTGGAGAACTTTGGAGAAAGCAAACATGTGCTTTAATGAACTCTCCAGTCTTCTCCCCAAGGGCATCCAGATAGAGATCTTTCTTTGCAGCTACAATCTAGAATTTTCTAGCCCTGCAGAATCATCAAGGCCTATCACCTCCTGCTTCCCTCTCAGCTCGGGGTGGAGCCCAGATGCTCAGCAACCTGTGGTCTCCCCACTCCCCCCACCCCCCCACCCCCCATGCTGGGTCCAGCAGGGCCAGCCCATTCTGTGGAGAGTCGTGCCTTCCTCCACGACAACCTCACAGTGCTCTGCTTCTCAGGTACGCAGGGCTGGCCTCAGGTTCACGTTCCTTTGAAATTCCCCTCTGGTGTGCCTCTGTGGATGACTGCAAGCTGCCTCGAGGAAGGATTCCTAATCCTGGCAGCATGAACCCCGGGGGAGGTCCGAGGATGGTCTACGTAGGGTCAGCAGACCTCCTGGAACTATGAGCAAAATTGGGGGAGGGTGCGTTTCTCTGGGGCAACTATCGAGTTTTCATCAGATTCTCAGAAGAATCTACCTCCTTGAACATATTAAGAGGCATTTTAAGGACAAGGGCTTTATCTGTGTTACCTGACTGGGCCACTCACCATGGAGTTTTGCATAGGACACATGTAAGCATTAGGTTTGCAGGGTTTGTTTTTGGTGAGGGGTGGTGGTCTCCACCTTCTAGATGAGCTGACATGGGAAGTGCCATCACCGTGGTAAGAAGACAGCAATTCTCCTTCTTTTTGAAGTATCTCTAAGTCGTCTTGGGGATTAAACACACCACACCTGGGCTCTCTCCCAAGACGGGCAGGTGTGGGGAGTAGATGGACAAGAAAGAGGCCCCTGGGCAGGTCTCCCGTTTTATTCATGGAGTCAGCCAGCCTCAGAGCTAGTGTTCTGCACTTGCTCTACACCCAGCATGGGAACAGTTGCATTGTTTCTAGGAGCCTCGACGTGTAGAAGGAAATAATACACGGGAGAGGCAGGAACATGGACAGAGAGGGATGGAGGGGGATCTGTCATGTGGGTTTCCACACGGGCCATGTTTGAGCTGGGGGACGAATCTCAAATGTCTTGAAAGCTGAAGGATCAAGGATTGGAGCCCTTTGGGGAAGGATCAGATGGAAGGGTATGAGTCCCAGGCAGGTGGAGGGGTTGAGAGCCGGGCTGAGCTGATGGTTGTGTAGCAGGGTCCCAGCTTCAGCCCAAGACGTGTCTGTGCAGGAAAGCCTTCTAGAAATCTGTTTGTAGGAGCAGTGGAGGGCTGTGTGGGATATGACTCCTTTCCAGGGACCGGGTCAGGCCCCACATGCTAGTACTGAGAGGCATCCGGGGGTAGGGGGAATTCTGAGGGCCCCCAGGGAGTGTGATGAGGCGCCCTCTCACACTTGAGCCAGGTGGAAACCTGAAGTAGACATAGATGGGGTGTAGGAAATTACAATGGGAAGACTCGTCTTATTAAAAATGGTTTGTGTCCCTGGGAGCACAAGCAGCCCTACTTTGGGAGCTTTTACAGAGCGAGGCCCAGCAAGGAGGGACATCTCCTCCTGCAATTGTGGATAAGACTTAAGGAGCACTTTGCAGAGACCCTGGGTCCTGCATTAGTGACCAGAGGTGAGTATCAGGAAGAGCAGGTGACAGGTGGGAATGGTCAGCAGATCCGTGTGTGTGTGTGTGTGTGTGTGTGTGTGTGTGTGTGTGAGATCAGATGTGTAGAGCTCATGGCTGGAGGTCTGGGACCAAAGGTCAGGCCTCAGGCAAGATGAGAGGCCAAACCAGGACATGTGCACAATTAGGGAGTCGATCAGCTTAGGGGAAACTGAGTCAGGGAGCTAGTTGAGGTTTCTCAGAAGCAGGTGGGTGGGGGTGGTGGAGGTCAGAGGGCCAGGCCAGGGCCAGGGTAGCAGAGGATCATCTGGTCAGGTGGGAACAGCTGACAGAGTTGTCCTCTGGGGTAAGCAGAGGACCGTGCTTTGCCTTCACACCCTCAAAGGCCCTGTGGATGTGGAGGCCTGTCCAGGGGGGCCCTTTTATTATTAAAGGAGATGATGAATGAAGCTCTTGCAGATTCGATAGACCCGGGGATGAGTCAGGTTACCTTTGGATCCTTTCAGCAATGGAAGGAACTTGAATTGGGCCTCCAGGGACAGTTGGGACTTTTCAACAGAGTCTGCGGTGGCCGGACTCACTGCTGAAGCCAGGCGAGGGAGGGAAACAGGCTCGGCGGTGCTGGTGGCCCGAACTGCAGCTGGGCCTGGGAGCCCTTGGGAGCACACTTGCAGATCCCCTCTAGCTTGGTAACACAGAGTCTGAGATGCAGGCCTTGGGCAGTGGGAACGTGGGGGATGCAGCCGGGTGGGGGCAGAGTTCCGGCCACGGAAAGGGGCAGGATCCGTTGACTGAGGTCGTCTCTGCAGCCAGGCCTGGTACCATGCCCCGTCATCCTTATTGATGTCTGCATTGAGGTGACCCCAGCAAGGGCCGTTAGCTCCTCCCTCCCTTACAGGTAGGGGGTGTCAAGTGTTTGGCCCAAGGCCCTGAGGCCAGTAAGTGGCAAAGCTGAGATCCGAGACCAGAGCTCTTCCTGGCTTTGGGCTGTCACTGCCCTGTCCAGAGAGCGCCCCTGAGAAGCTGGTAGCTGCAGCCTTGCTCTTGCCACTTAGCTGTTGACATCACCCAGCATTTGACTGCTTCTGCTTCCCTGTCTGTGGAAATGGGAGGGCAGCTCCCCACCCACCCTGGGAGCCGCAGTGCCAGCCTGAGCCCGAGGAGGAAGAGGGAAGGAGGTAAAGACTGGCGTGAGGTTGGGAGCCTTGTGGACTGGGCCCACGCAGGGACTCCTGCCCGGGACACAAGTCTGAAATGGGTAAGTTCCCCTTCTGCCCATCCTTCCTCCCTTGCCAAAGCATCTTCCCTCCAATTTCACTGAAGACCTCCCTTGCTCTTTTCTTGGGGATTTACTTGAGGTTGGAACAGCACAAACTTCCCACTAGTGTGAAGGATGAAAGCCTGACGGGAGGCCTGCCTTCTCTTGGGGCCTCCCAGGGCCGCTTGTGTTTTACTGGGAGGTTCCACTCTTTTTTTTTTTTTTTTTTAATTTATGATAGTCACAGAGAGAGAGAGAGAGAGAGAGAGAGAGAGAGAGAGAGGCAGAGACATAGGCAGAGGGAGAAGCAGGCTCCATGCACCGGGAGCCCGATGTGGGATTCGATCCCGGGTCTCCAGGATCGCGCCCTGGGCCAAAGGCAGGCGCCAAACCGCTGCGCCACTCAGGGATCCCTGTTTTACTGGGAGGGGATTAGCAGCCTGGAATCGGGGCAGATGCCAAGGAGGGAGTCTCAAGTGGCCCAGTTCTTGGCCTTGGGGACAGAAGGTGGGGTGTTGAGGCAGGCCCTGCCCCGGCTCCTGGCTCCTGCCTAGACTGGCCAGTCTCTGCCGGGGAGGACACCCTTCCCTGGGCCTGGCTTCTGAGAACCAGGCCAGGCTCCAGGCTGGGCCCCAGGCAGATCCCCAAGTCTCCCTTATTCCCCCCACAACACACACAGGGTGGGGCCCCCTCTCTACCCTCTTCTGGGGAGCCAGCCTGGCCTGGGAGCCAGGGCTGCTCCCCTGTTGCCAGCTCCTTCCCGGCACCGTCTGACCCCAGATCAGCTGTGAGTGAGGTGGGGCGGCCACAGGAGCCGCTGGCCAGCCTCTGGGAGGTGGAAACTAGCAGTCTGCCTGGACCAAGCAGCAGGCTCAGGCCGGGGGTGCAGGGGTGGGCAAGGCCTGCGGGCCCCGGCAGCATTCTGGAGGAATTTCTGAATTACTTACTGGCTGGAGACCAGAGGTTGGAGCAGGCCTGGACTGGCCCTTCTGGCTGAGGTCCTTAAGGAGCCTCTCTCCTGGCTCTGAGGGCTAACCACCTCTCCCCCCTTCCCCTAGCTCCCCTGTGCCTGCCTGCCTCCTGCACTGGCAAGTCCCAGCTGCGGGGGGGGGGGGGGGGTGCTCACCAGTGCTCCCTGCTACCCTATTTGTGGAAGAGGCAACCAGAGGCTCAGGAGGAGGAGCTGGTCTTCCCCTGGCTCCTGGCCTTTCTTCTTGGCCTTTTGGGCAACCTGTTGAAGTCCTGGCCATTCTTGACCTCTCCACTCTTCTGAAAACACATATTCCATCTGTCTGAAAGAGGAGGCCACTCTAGTTTCTTCATTGAGTTGGTGGGGAGAGGATGGTGGGTTGGCTGTTCCCATACCCTCTATTTCGGGTTCCTGGATAGGAATGCCCTTTGTGTATAAGTCTTCTCCCTCAGACAGGACCAGCTACAAAATTTGCAGGGGCATTTTTAAAAAAATAATCAAGAAGTTTTAAAAAAGATTTTATTTATTTGTTCATGAGAGAGTCAGAGACATAGGCAGAGTGAGAAGCAGGGAACCCAGTGGGGGACCCGATCCCAGGACAAAGGGATCAGGCCCTGAGCCAAAGGCATAGGCTCAACCACGGAGCCACCCAGGTGCCCTCCAGAATAATCAAGAACTTTAAGACAATGACAAGAGACCACGGAACCAAGCCCCAGGCCCTTCCATGTACAGGGCCCTGTGTGACCACACACACTGCACCCACAAAACCAGCCCCGCTCCCAGAGTGCCCTTGGCCCTCTTGGCCCCTGCCCAGCCCTTTCCTGGACCTTAGCATGTCTTTGGCTAGAAGGCAGGTCTGAGCAGACATCCACCGGCTCTGCTCCTTTGTCTCACTCTGTCCTCAGTGGTGGTATCTGATGGCCTACAGTTTCCCTTCCTCCCAGGGAAACTGAGGCAGCAGGGAGCCCGGGGCTTTATGATCACATGCAGTACCACCCATCTCAGACAACGAGATGAGGGCTTGGCAGTGACAGCTCCCCTTGGCTGCCCATGGTGTGCCAGCCCCAGAGCTCTGGGTGGGAGGACAAGTGTCAAAGCTCCTGCCCTGGCCTTCCGTTCCCTGTTAGTGTCATTCTTCCTGAGGGGTGAGGGTGTGACAGACAGCTGTGACAGACAGCTCCAGACCAGGCCTCCATACAGCCAAGCCTGGTTGCTTTCTTCTTTGTCACACTGCACTGTAGCTGGTTCATGGACCTGAGCCAGGGAAATGGTGGCACCTGTGTCCAGGAGTGTCTGGGCTCAGGGATTTGGTTTTGACTCCAGTAGCCGAAGCTCAGCTGAGGTCATGGAGAGCAGGCAAGCCCTGCCTGGGGACTGGAACCTGCCCGTCCAGCTGCATGGAAATGCCAGGCCAGAGGGAAGGTGGGCCCAACAGGCCCTAGGCACCAGCCCATGCAAGAACCTTCTTTCTGGGACACCTGGGTGACTCAGTGGTTGAGCGTCTGCCTTTGGTTCAGGTCGTGATCCCAGGACCCCGCAGGGAGCCTGCTTCTCCCTCTGCCTATGTCTCTGCCTCTCTCGGTGTCTCTCATGAATAAATAAATAAAATCTCCAGGCTTCCAGGCCCGTCATCGGCCTCCGGATGGTCATGGCCACCACCCATCCCATTAGGAAGCACTTAGGCCTGGGAAGAGGCTTAGTGGCCTCTGGACTGTGTCCCATTTATTCTCACAAAAGCCACAGGAAGTGGGTCCTACTGTTACAATAATGAGTCTGATGAACTGAACGATGGGCTCCTGTCCCCATGGCTGCCACGTGTCCTCGGGTACTCTTTCCTGGCAGAAGTCCTTACCACGGTCCTTACCATGTCCAACGGTGGTCTGATTCTGAGCCTCCCTAATTGGGGTTTAAGCCCCATGGCCCCAAGTAGAGCTACTGTTTGAATTCACATCTGGGCAATTGCCACGCTTAAGGCTGTCACCCTGGTGCCATAGACAGTGGTCAGCGCATACAGGGACCGCCATAAGCCGTGAGGGGGGGAGGCAGGGAGGGAGGAGGTGGCGGAGTGAGCGTTCCAGCACAGGCCAGCCTGGCACGGAGCCTCTGCCCCTAAACCACCCAACTGGCCTCGCTCCTCCCCGGAGGCTCCCCTGACATACTTCTGCCGGGCTAATGTGGGTCTTTGCTGCAGACCCAAAGCGGGCAGGACTGATGTTGGCATCATGGGAGGAGCTTGGGAAAGGAGGAAAGGGTCTTGTCACCCTCTCAAGCTCCCAGTCAGAGGTCCTTAGCTCTGAGGTCTCAGAAAGACCCCTCCTTCATGGGAGACCCCACTGGGCCAGTTGGTTCCCAGCTGACTGCTTGCACCCCCAGCCCTGTGAGGCAGGGCTCTTGGCAACGGGGAGGCCTTTTCTAGAAGAAACGCCTGCATTTACAGCACGCTCCCCATCTGGCCCCACGGAGTAATTCAGTCCTCAGTTCCCCATGCCCTTGGAATACGTGCCTTCCTAGCCTTGCTGGCGCTGCGGCCTTTAGGCCCATACTTCTGTCCGCCGAGGCATCTGTGGGCGTTCACCCCGGGCGTGTTTACACACGGGCACTGCCAGGCTGCTGGGGTGCTGTGCCTGCTGGAGCGGCTCTCGGGAAACCCAACAGCTGGGCTGCTGAGAGCAGGGATCCCTCACCCTGTCTTCCATTCTTTAAATGTGCTCCTCAAATATCTCTGAGCCCCTCCTCTGTCGCAGGCATGTTGCCAAGGCTGGGGATCACGGATGGGGACCCGGCCCTAGATTCAAGGGGCTCACAGTCCGGTAGGGGAGGGCCCCGCGTCACCAGGCAGTGGGCACACGGTGACGGTGCATGCACGAAGCATGGGGAGGGTGAACCGTGTCTCCCAGGATGCTTTGGTGCAAGTAACAGAACTCAACTCAAAGAAGCCTGGGCAGAAAGACATTTATTGGTTCACTTCACAGGGCAGGTGTGAGGCAGGGTTGCCTAGCAACCTAGTGATGTCACCCAAGCCAGGCTCGTCCCGTCTTTCTGCCCTGCTGTCCTCAGCATCTTTGTGATGCCACCTCCCCGGCCACGTGATGGATACCGCAGCCTCGCACAATCAGGTCCAGAAGCAGAGTGGAGGAGCAGGCTCTCCCTGTCGCTGCTCCTTCCATCAAGGAGGAAAGATTTTCCCACAAGCCCTAGTGGCCTGCTCTTCACATCTCGTAGCCCACCTGGGTCACTGGAGCGTGGCTAGCCGCAAGGGAGGCCGGGAGAGCGAGGGCTGGGCATTCTCAGCTCTGACTAGAAGACAGGGGGGAGCACCTGCCCCCCTGCCCCATTTAGTCTCGGTTTGTTCACACTGCTGGGCCGGGGAGGGGGGAACCCCACTGAGGTTTTCTCAGGTCGATGATGAAGACTTCATTTTTCCTCGTGTTTGGGCCCCAAACTTCGGTGATCCCAGGACCCCAAAATCATGATCTGAGCCAAAGGTAGACACTTAACTGACTGAGCCACCCAGGCACCCCCTCTGTTGGGGAATCTTGTTGGCGCCATCATTAAATACATCCAGGGTCTGGCACCCCAGCATCCCCATCACCGTACAGCTTCAGCTCTTGCCTGGATTATTGTAATAACCTTGCTAGTGACTCTCCTGATTGTGCCTTTGAGTCCCTAAAGTCAATCTTAACCCAGCAAGGCCCAAAACACTCTTTCAAAAGATGTCTGAGGATGCCCCCTGCTGCCCCAAACTCTGCAAAGGCACATGTCACCCAGGCCCCGAGTTCTCTAGTGACCCTCGGAGCCCCTCCTGGGCTGGCCCTTGCCTCCAACCTCATCCCATCTCCCCACACACAGAGCAGCCTTCTCCCCTCACTCTTCTCCAGCTACACAGGCCAGCACCCTGGTCCTGCACAGGCACACGCCTGTCTTGGGGTCTTTGCTCAGCCTGGAAAGCTCTTCCACCAGGTGTTCTTCAAGTCATTGCTCAAATACCACTCTTTACCTGCCTGAAATTATAACCTCTCCCAGTCCACCCCACACACAGCGATGACCCTCCTGAACCTCCTTCCCCGGCTCATTCCCCTCCCCCCCACTCATGGCACTTAATATCTTCTCACATACCGGATGACTCACTTATTGATTGTATGTCTTGTTTGTGGTCAGTCTCTTCCTGCTGGAGTGTAAACTCCATGTAAGGGATGGGTTTTGTTTTATTCGCTGATGTATCCCAAACACCCACAATAGCACTGGACATGGGGTAAACTCTTAATAAATGTTTATTGAATTTTATTGAAGTCACTTACACTGTAGTATAAACAAATGGATGTAGTTACGCTCCCTACCCCACCCCCACACTCGCATAAACCACGGATTTCAAGAGAAAGGTTATTTCCTGCATCACAGTGCCCTTAGGAAAGGCATATTGGGGCTGTGAGTTTTACAATCTTGAGATAATGCAGGTGGACCGAGGATTCACTGAAACCAGGACTCAAGGATGAAGAAGCCAGGGAACCACCTTGTGCCTCAAAAGCCGGAGGGGATGGAGGTGACTGATTCTGGGGTGTGGCAGGGAGGGAAGGGACAGCAGCAGGCCATGCACACGGTCATGGTGTGGCTACAACTGGCTGCTCCAAGGGCAGTGGCCGGGACAGAGGCGTGGAGACCCAGACAGGCAGCTGGCTCGAGCTGCGTCTTTCTAGCATATTTTAGTGGCAGGGTGGGCTCAGGAAGCAGGCTGGACTCCTCATTCGGGGGCAGATGCAGGCAGAGGTGGAGTTACCTGTACCCGTAAAGAAGCTGAAGAGGCTGGAGCTGCAGGGACCTCACTTTGTGAGACTCTCTCCCAAGACCCAGAGAGGATCTCACATTCAGGCCACTATCAGCTTTTAGAAAGCATGGCTTTTGTGATTTTTTCCCTCATTCCAAATAAACATCAAGTTACTATACCTCATATTGTATTTTTTAAAAAAAGATTTTATTTATTTATTCATGAGAGGGGATCCCTGGGTGGCTCAGCAGTTTGGTGCCTGCCTTTGGCCTGGGGCGTTATCCTGGAGACCTGGGATCGAGTCCCACGTTGGGCTCCCTGCAGAGAGCCTGCTTCTCCCTCTGCCTGTGTCTCTGCCTCTCTCTCTGTATCTCTCATGAATATTTTTAAAAATTTTTTATTCTTTTTTTTAAGGATTTTTTAATTTATTCATGATAGACATAGAGAGAGACAGAGGCAGAGACACAAGCAGATGGAGAAGCAGGCTCCATGCAGGGAGCCTGATGCGGGACTCAATCCCACGACCCTGGGGTCACGACCTGAGCCAAAGGCAGATGCTCAACCACTGAGCCACCCAGGCGCCCTCCTCATATTGTATTTGTAAATTTATATTGTATAAAGAGGTCCCCGGAGATGGTACAGCTGGGCCCTGCCCAGAACCTGGAGCTGCCCCTGGGTGGAGAAGCTTGCTCTCCGGTGGCTGGAGAGCTCTGGCCCACGCTCCTCTGGTATGACCAGTGTCACTGAAGCCAGCCAGTGGCACGGCTGCCCTCTTCAGCCATCTGTATTTGATTCCCTGGAGCCAGCCTGGGGTCCTATCTTTTTTTTTCTGTGCAGCACCCCAACCCCACCTTAGAGGGCTGAAGCAAGCGGGACGGGGAGGACCTGTGAGGTTGGAGCGCCCTCTCCTGGGACATCGGGGGAACAGCCAGGAGGGGTACAACCCTGCAGGGGCTGCAGGTTGAGTTTGGTGGTCAGGTCGCCCGCAATCCAAAGCAGGTGGATCTGGGGGTTAGGACACAAGGAAGCCCCTCTCGTTGGGCATAGATACCCTCTTGTTGGTCACGAACATATCTGAGCACACACGTTATGTCTCTATAATTCAAACGTGCTAATGCATTCACGTACACCGGTTCCATTTCCACCACACCTGGGGCGAGGGCAGTCCCACCAGAGCCAGCGTGGGACTCACAGGTTCAGGGCTCAGTAGCCTCTACAGGCTCCTTCAGATGCCAGCTGCAAGGGGGTTCCCCAGGACCCCCTCAGGCTGGAGAATTCCCTGGAACACTCACAGGACTCACTGCAAATGCTATACTTAGGATTACAGTTTTATTATCAAGGGCCAGAGCCTGAAGATGTGTGCAGGGCCGATCCAGAAGGGAATGCAGCGCTTCCGTGCCCTCCCTGCCCAGCACAGCAAGGCGCTCCCCTCCCAGGAAGCTCCCCAGAGGCTCCCGCCCAGCGTTTTCGCGGGAGTTTCCCTAGGTGGGAATGATTGAACCCCGGCTGCGTCACTGAACTCAATCTCCAACCCCCTCTCCCATCGGCTGGAAGTTCCTTCCTCTGCTCCCCGCTTGGTCCTCCAGGTCACCAGCTTCAGGAAGCTATGAAGGGGCCCACCCTGGGTCACTCATTAGCATAACAATGACACTCCTGCCACTCAGGAAATTCCAAGACTTCTTCTTTTTTTTTTTTTTAAAGACTATTTATTTGAAAGAGAGAGAGAGAGAGAGATTACAAGCAGGGTGGGAGGGGAAGTGGGAGGTGGAGAAGCAGGCTCCTCGCAGAGCAGGGAGCCCAATGTGGGGCTCTATCTCAGGACCCTGAGATCATGACTTGAGCTCTAGGTAGATGCTTAACTGATGGAGCCACCCAGGTGCCCCTAGAGATTTTTAAAAAACATTCCTTTATTTTAGAGAGACAGGTGTGGGGAGGGGCCAAGGGAGAGGAAGAGAGAGTCTCAAGCAGACTCATGCTGAGCTCAGAGCCAGATGTGGGGCTCAACCATGACCTTAAGACCACGACTGACCTGAGCTGAAACCAAGAGTTGGACAATTAACCGACTGCGTCCCCTATATGCCACCCTCACCCCCCAAGAGTTTTTAAAGTTGGTAGCAGGAACTGGGAGAAAGACCCAGGATGTTGTTGATTATACCACAACACACGTACACATGCACAAGAGTTAGGGCTTATTCATCCGGGCCACCTCAGCAGCCGGCTCCTCCGCACACTCCCTCAGGTGGTGGCCGAACAGCAGAGGTAGTCCTCCAAGGGCTACACCACTGACCCTCCTTAAAAGGAAAAAAAAAAATCCCAAAAAAAGAAAGAAAAAATAAAGGCAAACCACAGGACCTCAAGGTGGGCCTCCCAGCCCCCCTGGCTTCCACCCTGCTCCAGGACGTCTGCTTCCCGAAGGAGAAGTGTTCCCTTCCTGTGGCTCAAGGCCACTGGTGTGCAGCCAGTGTTTCCGATGTGGGCTTGCCTTGCTAATCATTGTTTGATTTTGTTTAACACAAAACTAATCAAAACAAAACCAATCCCAAGCCCCTCCCGCCCCCATCCTGGCAAGGCGGCCAGGTCCCCTGAGGACACGGCAGCTGCCACTGCAGCCCACAGCCACGCGGCAGAGGCTGCGCTCACCCGGCTGACCCCCAGGCTCTGTGTCCCCAACAACGCCGCCTCCCGGAGCGCTCATCTGGCTGCCCTGCTGCAGCTGTTCCAGAGAATTCGCTGTGGTCCTTGCCACGTAAAAAACGTTAGGGTTCAAAGCTGACGGCAAACAAAGAATTCTGGAGATGTTGGTGCAAAAAGTGGTTTCATGAAAGCACAGGGACAGGACCCATGGGCAGGATGACCCGCACCGGGGTCATGAGGAGTGGCCCTTTAGAGATAAGTTGGGAGGGGGTTAGGAAAAATGTAGTCTCTAAGGAATTTTGGAAGCAAGGTTCCCAGGATCTTGAGGGGCTGGCTATTGTTGGGAAAGGTCACTTATTACCATCTAATAAAACCCGAGTCATGAGACCCTTCAGATGTATATCGGTGGGTCACATGCTTGGGGGAGGATTGCCAACACGTATCTTAGGGGCTTTAGAGATAACATTTCTAAAGGAATTTTTATATATTAAAGTAGACTTATAGGATCCTGGGGGCCGGGCTAGGTTTGTCTTTTTGCCCTCAGCAAAGTATCAACATTGAGGTTGCTGAGTCCCTAGAGGAATGTCACTTTGCCTGTTTTAGGGACTTGTCAAGGGCCTGTAGGGAGTGAGGAAATTTAATAATTTCTCTTCTGCCTTGGTTTCCCACATCACTTGGCTCTTTGGGATGCCAGCTCCTGAATCTAGCTCAGAGAGTCAGTGTCTGGTGTAGGGCATGATCCGGGGGTCCCAGACGCAAGTCCCAGCTGTCCCTCCCCCAAGGCAAGGCGTTCCCAGCCCAGGAAGAGGGCTTCAGACCTCAGCAGCTGAGAAAAATGCCAGATGGCTGCTGTGTCCCTTGCACTGTCCACACAGTGCTGCTGGTCGTCCCCACATCCGTCCAGTCCTTAAGATTCTGGACAGGGGGTTCCTGGGTGGCTCAGTCGGTTAAGCGTGTGACTTGGGCTCAGGTCCTGATCTCAGGGTCCTGGGAGGGAGCCCTGTGTCAGGATCCACACTCAGCGGGGAGTCTGCTTCTCCTTCTCCCTCTGTCCACCCCCCCTCCCCATGCACATACACTCTCTCTCAAAAAAATAAATAAGTAAATAAATAGATAGATAGATAGATAGATAAATAAAATCTTTCAAAAGGATTCTGGGGCATCTGAGTGGCTCAGTTGGGTGTCTGTCTTTGGCTCAGGTCATGATCCCGGGGTCCTGGGATCGAGCCCTGCGTCGAGCTCCCTGCTCCACGAGGGGAGCCTGCTTCTCCTTCTTCCTCTGCTTACTGCTCCCCTTGCTTTTGCTCCCTCTCTGTCAAATAAATACATAAAATTAAAAAAAAAAAAGATTCTGGACACATTTAAAAATTTTTTTAATGCAAGCCTTAAACCAAAGCCTGAGATTAGAATGCTTCCCATGGTGTTTCAAAGGACCAGTAATTTTGAATATTTACGGCTGCCCGGTTTGCTGGACCTAGGGCTCCTCTCACCCCCTCCCTCTTGGAAAGGAACACCCAGTGCAATGAGGTCATCCTTACAAGAAGCGCTCATTGTGTGCCAGAGGCCTTGGGCTGTGTTTCACATGCAGGAGTTCAGTAACTCTTCATGACAGTCCTGTGAGGGAGGGGATCTATTCTTGTTTCTGTTTACAGATGAGGAAATGGAAATTCAGAGAGGCTGAGGACTTGCTCAAAGTCACAGAGCCAGCAAGGGCAAGTGGTAAAGCCAAGCAGAATTCGAACCCAGAAACGTCAATGCCAGAATCTGTGTGATTAAGCACTTTATGATGCTGATACACAGAATTTTCCACACGCTTCCTTCTGTTCTCCCATCGTACCTCCCTTAGTGCAATTTCTGAATAATACTGGGGACAGGGAAAGCCTATCAACCTGACCTTGAGGAATCAGCTGTAATAGAATATTACCATCTGCCTTTGCCCCTCTCCTGTTGGCTAGTCCAGCCTGGAGCTCATGCTTGCTCATTAATTTAGTTATTCCTCACTATGTTGCAGAAAGAATATAAACAGAGTAAGTGCATTTAAACTTCCCTGTCTTGATCTGAAGCTGCAGCATGGAAGCCATCGAGGGCCAGGAAGTACAGTGGTTAAGACCCCAGAAAGCCAGAGCTGTATTGTTAGGGTCTTAATCTCAGCCTCCCCATTGGCCAGCAAAAGCCTTGAAGGAGATGCTTAACTTCTGCATGTTTCCATTTCCCCAATTGTAAAGTGGGAGTAAGGCCAGACCTTCTGTACAAGGTTTCTGTGAGGAGCAAAAAGTTAGTGCACGAAGCTGAGTTAGGGTATGAAGGAGGGGCACAGGCAGGGTGCTGTTCCCCTGGGTCGGCTGCAGCCTGACCCCCCTTCAGTGCGGGCCAGTGCCTCTGGGCCATTTCAACCTACCAGCCTTTCCTACTTCTGCAAGTTTCCTCTCCCTCCGCCTTGGGCTTGCGGCTCCTGCTTGGGTCTCCCAGCCTCCGGATGCACATTCCAGTAGTCAGAGGATGACAGTTGGGCAGTCCCATCCAAATGAAGCACTGTCTCCTCCTATGGTCTTGCCCAGCTCCAGAGTGGGCTGATTGAGGACTGTTTTGCTTTTTTTTTTTTGTTTTTTTTTTAAAGATTTTATTTATTCCTGAGAGACACACACAGAGAGGCAGAGACATAGAGCCTGATGCAGAATTTGATCCCAGGACCCCGGGGTCACAACCTGAGCCAGAGACACTCAACCACGGAGCCACCCAGGTGCCCCAGGACTGTTTATAGAGTTTTTACCAGCTTCTGATTTTCTTCCTTGTAGCAAGGGTGCAAATGTAGTTAGAAACCTCAATCCACGATGAGGACTGAGGACGCTGAGCCTTGGAGAGGTCTGCCCCGAGGGTCAGAGGGTCAGGCTGCTGGACCCATCAGGGCTCAGATTTCCTGTCAGGTTCTTGCAGGGGGCGGAGGGAGGGTTTGGGAAAAGGGCAGAGGTTTGGTAAATCGTGGAAAGTGCACGGCAAAGGTTGCAAGGGTTGCAAAGTGGTTTCTAATTTCTGGGAGCCAAGTACTCACCAGGACTTTTGGAGCTGACCTGACACCTAGTGGCCAATCATAGGAATTAGTCCCACTTAGGGAAAGCTCCCTGGCTGTGGCTGACGTGGGCTTGGCCATCCTTCACTCACTTGGGGGTGGCAGTGTGTCCAGGGGCTGGCTTGGAAGGTGGGAGGTGGGGGTGGGGGTGGATTTTAGCTTCCCTATATCTCCATAATTTCCCCAAAGCTACCCAAACGAAAAGTAACCTTTGATCAGAAGATTGCTGCCTTTTCATTTTATGCAAGAGATGGATTACAAAGTCTTGAGAAAACTTTGCTGTTTTTACCAATCCATAGTCTATAGTCCACAAATTCTCATACTTTGTGACTTCAAAACCCTCAGGGTTCCACTCAGACCCCAGCAGTTCTTGGATGCTAAGTATGGGAGGCGACTTGATGGGGGGGAAGTTTATAGATTATAATAGACTTAACTGACTTCAAGGGGATTCGATTTATTTGTGGGGTGGAGCAAAAGACATCTACATACCCTGATGAGTATGGTAGATGTGGGCTTCAGCCCCCAAATCCCTTATTACATTTCTTTATTTTCTTCTATGGTCTGAATTTTGACTCCAAGCTCCTATATGGCACCCGATTAGTGGAAATTCAACTTTAGGCTAAGACCCTGATGAAGGAAGGTGCACTGTGAGGAGGGGGCACGTACCTGATTTCAAATAACAATCCTGACACATGGGCGGAGAGGCCTTGGCATCAGCTCCACCCCTGGCGAAGCAAAGTGAAACCCAGGAGTGATGACTGGATGCATAGATGCCAGTCCAGGGCTTCCCCATGCTCTGAAGTGTTGGTTCTAGGTTATCCCCCAATTTTCCCACTTTTCCACCCCTTGCCCAAAATAACTGCTAGGTGACTGTTCATTCCATGGGTATTTATTGAGCATCTATCATGTGCCAGGCACTATGCAGTGCTGTAGAGGTACAAGATTATTCAGTCTACAATGCAGTCGACAATTCAATATACATGTGAGGATGCCCTTGTTCATCCACAAAGACAACTGCCCCCCACCCCCGCCTGCTCAGCGCATGCTGTTCCTGACTATCCCTGCTCTACGCTAGGCAACTCGCGTCTCCCTAGCTTCCAAGGAATTTTAAAAAGAAACACAGGGCAGCCCGGGTGGCTCAGCGTTTTAGCACCGCCTTCGGCCCAGGGAGTGATCCTGGAGACCCGGGATAGAGTCCTACGTCGGGCTCCCTGCGTGGAGCCTGCTTCTCTCCCTGCCTGTCTCTGCCTCTCTCTCTCTCTCTCTCTCTGTGTCTCTATGAATAAATAAATAAAATCTTAAAAAAAAAAAAAAGAAACGCAGAAGAGTAGATCCCCAGAACAGACTGGGAAGCCTTTAGTTCAGCTGTCCTACTTTTCAGATGGAAGCATAAGGCTCCAAGGTCAGGTGGCTAAGTAGTGCTGGGCCTCGACTAAATGCCAGGTCCCTCTGTCTCCCATCCTGGGCTCTCTCCACATGGCCCCTCAGCATTTGCTTCTAAAGGTCCCCGTCCTCGTTTCCTGAGCATCTGTTCCCTCAGCCACTGCCTCCCGCAGCTCAGAAATCTCTCTCCTTGACACAGTTTACATTTGCTCTGATGACCGCCTTTGTGCATTGATCTCCTCTTCCTTCCACTCCCCCGCTTTTCTCTTTTCTCCTGCTGCCTAGCAACCCCATCGCATTCCCAAGTTGTCTTCGTAGCTCCCACCAAGGCCGCCAAGGATGCACCCCCTGCTGGTCACTAAAAGCAGAGGGGTGCGGGCCCCTGGGGAAGGGCACACCACCACCAGCAGCCCAGAGACACTGGGACCCAGCCAGACTTTATTGGCCTTGAAGTTTGTCTACGGAGGTTTCAGACAGATCTCCGCTTCCTCCCTGCCACCATTCGACTTGCCAGGACGTCTCTGTCACCAGGACTTCTTTCCAGACCAGACTGGTTGCTAGGGCATCACCGTTTTCAACAAACTGGTTTGAAAGGTAAGGGGATGACACTGAGGAGCAGGTGCAGACTCAGATCCAAGCAAGACCATTAGAAGACCTGCCCCTCATTGTGGCAGAGGGTTGGACACAGCTGAGTTTCTGTGCCAGCTCGGCAACAGGGCAGAGAGCTGGTTTACATTGTTGGCAAGGGTTTGGCACTAGATGGGAATTTAGAATGTGCACACCCTTTGACCCAGAGATCACACCGGCTCCCTACCACCGAGCCCTTGTCGGAGAGAGTCATGTGTGCAAACACCAAAAGGATGCTGGTTACGGTATTATTTGTTGTAGGAAGACCACGGAAATAAATGCCCATAAAAATGAGGTTAAATAATGAGCCTTCTGTGCTATTGAAATAGCACATGGCATTTAAAACGACATTTAAAACGACTGCGATGGATCTAAATGTACAAACACGGAAAGATCGCCAAGACATCCTGGAAGGCAAAGCAAGTTCAGAGGAACGTGATAACATGGTTCTATTTATGATAAATAAGAAACTGTGTGTTTGTGAGGGTAAAATAATATAGAAGAAAACATATGTGTATGCGGGGCCTACCACATGCCAGGTGATGTTCTACATGCTTTATAGGCATTAATCCATTTACTCCTCAGAAGCTCCTATGCCATGGGTAGTGTTCTAAGCTCATAGTACAGATGGGAAAGCTGAAGCCCAGGGAGGTCGAGTGACTTGCACAGGAGTGGACCAGGGCTTGGGACTCGGGTGATCTGGCATCCGAGGCCACGTTCTAAACCACTATCTCACACACACACACGTGCGCACATATGTCCACACTTGATTGTGGGTTATGGGAAAGGTAGGGAAACGTGCCCTGGATTTGCTCATGAGTACTCCAGGAGGCAGAGTGCTCTGTAGGGAGGAGATAAAAGAGGACGTTCACCTTCTTGCTACACTGCTGTGGATTTAGAATTTTCACGAGTAGATAGTGTTTGTAACAAAAATGAAGATAAAAAAATCCACGCGACAATAAAAATGACCACTCTGCTCTTCAATCAGAACTAACAGAGCTGAGGGATAATTTGCAGGGCGCATCAGAGACCTCCCCTCAGTTCCCAAGACTCGGGGACCCAAGCCCCAGGACTGCCTCCTGATGACCACTTGAACTCATCTGCAGACCCGGAACTTGGTCTCTCAGGCTCTGCCCGGGCACTTTCCACCCACTTCCCAAGGCACAAGAAGCATCATCACGTCAGGGAGGGCAGATGGGAATGGTGTGGGGGATGTGCGAGGCATCTTGAAGGGTCCCCTTGCTGGGTGACATGTGCAGCCTCTCACATGCATTGTCCCCATTCAAGCCTTACAAACCCTCTCTGGTGCTGGGGTCATAACCCCATGCTAAAGACTTGGAGACTGAGAGCCCTGGGTGCGGCTGCACCCTTTACTAGAAGCAGGGTGTGCAGATGGGTCAGTCTGCCCCGCCTGTCCTTGCCTGGCTTCTCCCCACCAGAGGCATCAGTTGGGGCACAGGACAGAGGGACCCGGGGAAGGCTTGTGGAGCAGGGCCAGAGGGGATGGCTCGGCTAGCGCTCCCTAAAGACACTGCAAGAACACAAAGCTGCAGGGCCAGATGGGAGCCCAAGTTGGCGGGGCAGCTTCTGGAAGCACATAGACGTGGCTTCAAAGGCCACGGCTGCCCCTGTATGCACACGCTGAGCTCTGTGCTGCCTTTCTCCAAAGCTCAGCTTCATCGTCTGGGCTGCGGGGGAGGACGGCGCTGTGGGGCTCGTGGGCAGGCCCGGCGCCCGCAGAGGAAGGGGCTGCGGGAAGGGCTCACGGAGGGAGTCGCCTGCCTTATTGCTGCTGTCCCGGCCCTTTTCTGTCTCTTTAAGGAATACAGCTTGTGTCACAGGACATCACTGTCCACAGCGGAGTGGCCTGCACCTTCCATACTTGCCCGGGAGATCCTCTCTGGCCTACTAGGTACCTGGCAAACACCTGTCACCACTCCAGGGCCTAGCCACAGGCTCCGCTGCGTCACCTCCTGTTCAGCTGTGACACTATGTCCCCAGAACCTGGCCCCACAGCCAGCAGCACATGGTGGAGGCTGAAGCTCTGCGTGGAGCGTGAATGGAAGTGAGGAGGCAGACAGTGGGGCCGTCTGGGAGCCGGGGAGCCGGCGGGGTTGTCCCTGGTCACAGGCAGACACGGTGGCCCTTGGGGCGCAGATCAGCCAGGGTGCCTGATGGAGAGGTGGGGGCTCACGGGGGGCAGAAGCAGGGGAGGGTGGCCGCTGGCTTGGACTGACCTGAAGTTCACCATGTCGGGCTTGTCACTCAGCTTCTTTACCAGCTCCCTGACCTGGTACAGGTTGAGGGGGACCTTGTCCTGCTGAAGAGGTGGACGGAACAGGTCTGGTCAGTGGAGCTCCCTGCCTAGTCCTCCCCAGGGCCACACACACACACACACACAGACACACAAGGACACACGGATACACACAGACACAGAGACACACAGAGACACACAGAGACACATGGACACACACAGAGACACTCAGAGAAACACACAGAGACACACACAGACACAGAGACACACACAGACAGAGACACAGACAAACACAGACACACACAGACACAGAGATACACACACAGACACACACAGGCACACACAGATACACAGACATACGGACGCATGCAGACACATAGACATACCCAGATACACACAAAGACAGACACACTGACACACACACAGAGATACAGAGATACACAGACACATACAGACACAGAGAGACACACACTCACAGATAGACACACAGACAAAGACAGACACACAGATACTGGTTGTAGCCCCTGGGGGTCAGCACACCAGTATTATGGCTTTCCGGAAGTTGCCCACAGGCATCGTCATCTTTCCATCAGGGCTCAGGCTCTTGAAGAAGTCTAAGACTGTGATCTTGTGCTGGTCGGCATAGCTCTGGGAGAAGCAGGAGACACCAGGAGCAAACACTTGATTTTATAACATCTATTAATATCACCCCCCACCCGCCACCACCTCCCACCAAAGGGTGGCCTGGTAAGCAGAGGGGGGAAGGAGGCCGACTGGGGAGCCTGAGTCTCCTGGGTGTTAGCAGTCGCCCTGCACAGAGTGAGGTGTGGCAAGCGGCATGCCGTGATGGTTCTGTGGGTTTGCTCAGTTTCCAGGAGCCCCCACTCCACGGAGCAGGATCTCCACGTGGCTCCAAAGAGGGAAGGATTAGAGTCCATGCTGTTTGGTCCACCTATCTTTCTTTCTGTCTACCTATCATCCATTATCTATCCATCCATCCATTCATCCATCCATCTTTTTTTTTTTTAAAGATTTTATTTACTTATTCATGAGAGACACACAGAAGCAGAGACACAGACAGAGGGAGAAGCAGGCTCCTCGCAGGGAGCCCAATATGGGACTTGATCCCCAGACAGGGATCACACCCTGAGCTGAAGGCAGGTGCTCAACCGCTGAGCCACCCAGGTGTCCCCATCCATCATCTTTCTATTGTACATACTGTTTTATAAATACAGTGTACTAATACATCGTGAACCCCTTCTCAATATCATAAAACATTCCTCTGGGGTCCTTTTTAAGTATCTTTTTTAAAAAAAAATTTTTTTTTTTAAGTCTCTTTTTGTTTCTCTTCCCCTCCCACTCTCAAAAAGTCCGGAGGGCCCAGCCATCCTGCTAGACATTTCTGCAGGCATCCTGCTCACAGAGGAACTCCTCTGGGACCAGTTCTTGGCCCCTGCCTCTTCTTTCCCCTTTCCCCACACTTCCTACCCCGGGGTGCACTGCCTCTCCCCCTGGGGTGACTCTACTTCTGGATCCTCAACAGTTGCTCACAAGTCCAGGCTGACACCCACTGGCACCTCAGTCTAACACATCCCAGGTGATTCTCAGTCTGCTTGACACTGTCAACACCGTAGGCGCCGTGGCAGATACCATGGGTGGGTGAGCCAACACACTTCCAGTTCCCCCATGGCACGCTGCTCTTCCACGCTGAGGCTGCAGAGCGCGACATCGACATTCCCCCAACCCCCTTTCAGCTAGGGGTTGGAATGGGATGGGTTTCACCAAGCACCTGGGTGACTCTTGTGTGAGAGGTCTGATTTGGAGACAGCAGGCCATGGGCAGCTGGAGGGTGGTCCTGATTCAGTGGGTGACTCTCCATTGGGTAGCCTCCTTTTTTTTTTAATATTTTATTTATTGATTCATGAGACACACATACACACACACACACACACAGAGGCAGAGACACAGGCAGAGAGAGAAGCAGGTTCCATGCAGGGAGCCTGACATGGGTTCGATCCCGGGTCTCCAGGATCAGGACCTGGGCTGAAGGCAGTGCTAAACCGCTGAGCCACCCAGGCTGCCCCATTGGGTAGCCTCCTGCTAATGGCAAAGCAGCAGCCATCCTGCAGTCCACTTGGGGGTGTTTGGGGGAGCCATTTTCAGAATCTAAACCAAGACTCTTGTTTCTCCAGCCCCCACAATGTTTCTGTGCTCTGTCTCTGGTGATAGATCCCTCCTTGTTTAACCTAGTTAGGGTGGATTGGGCGGTCAGCGACAAGAACTTTGACCAGTACAAGGACCTGTTACTTTGGTAGGTGCTACAGATGAGACCCATCATAGCTCCTGCCCTGGAGGAGTTGTTCAGAGAGGGCCTAGTTACTCCTGACTAGGGAATCTGGAAGGGTTGCCCAAGGACATGAACTTGAGTAGAGACTTAGAGAAAGGGTAGGAATGAATGAGGCACGGAAGGCAGGAGGAAGGGTGTTCCAGGCAGAGGAACATGCATGTGTGTAGGCCGGGGACTGAGCGAGAACTGGTGTGAAGAAATGGAGAAATCCAGTGGAGTTCCTCTGTGGAAAACTGGGGGTAGGGA
This sequence comes from Vulpes lagopus, assembly GCF_018345385.1. Lineage (NCBI taxonomy): Eukaryota > Metazoa > Chordata > Mammalia > Carnivora > Canidae > Vulpes > Vulpes lagopus. The sequence goes on from NC_054829.1 coordinate 23,697,879, forward strand.
GGGGTGGACGGAGGGTGGGGCTGGAGAGGGCCTCCTTGCCACTGGCAATGTCACCACCTTTATTTTAGTCCCTTGGACTTGAACTTTTGAGGTTATCCTTGGCTCTCTCCTATCATCACGGCCTTCCTTTTCCCAACACATGCACACATGCACACACATGCACACTTGCACACATGCACCATATACCCCAACACTCAGCAAATCCTGGAGATGCTCCATAGTGATATCTCCTACATCTGTCCCTCCACCTCCTTTGCCACTCTCAGGCAAGGTTTCATTCTAGAACACTAGTTATCATACCTAGGATACTACCATAACGTCTACATTGGTGTTCCCACTTTCATCTTTACCCCCTTCAGTTTATTTCCTCCCCATTTCCTGAAAAATTATCCCTCCGTCCTGCTCGAGTCCCATCACCTGCTGCCCAGCTACCACTGGCTCCAGGATTCCCTGTGGAATCAAACCCCCATGTGGAGTGTGGAACCTGAGGATCACCATATCCGGCCCCAGCCTCCCTGTGCAGCCTTGACTTACAAAGGCTTTGTGGGAGCCTGGCACCATGCGGTCCTGTTCCCATTGCCCAGACTGTGTGCACCCACTTCTGCTCCTTCGAGGGTGGGAAACCTATTCCCAGATCTCCCTCCCTGTCGTTGCCCACCTCAAGACTTTCTGCTTTCAAGGCCCTTCCCCAGGACACGTCTTTTTCTGTTTGCCTTAATCCCACAGTGGCCTCTAGTCTGGACTTTGATGCTATTTGTTGCCCTTGTCACTCATTCATTATTTATCATATATCTATGAGAAGTTATTGCATCTGTTCCATCTTTTCAACCAGATGGTTGCTCCCACCCTCCCCCCAACTGCCGCCCCGAGGGGAAGGACTATGTTTTATGTTGCACATCCGGTTTGGTTTCTGAGATTCCTCTGAGATTCCTAGAGATTTCTTTGCTGTTTTAAACAGGGGATGGGGCCCCCACTTTGCATCTGAGAACTCTGTTCCTGTTCCCTGGAGCATCCTGCGCCCCTTGAAAAACAGATTTCCCCTTGGTTCTGTCTGATGTCATCTGACTTGTGAAGATAGTCAATACCCCCCTTGCCTTCCAGAACTTTCCACACAACAATAATTTTCATGCAGAGCTCTCCTATTTAGTCCTGGAAGCTAAGGCACAGAGCAGACCAATCAAGATGCAGGAAGCAGCCCCAGAGGCACAAACCCTGCAGAACCTACATCTGCACGGCATCACCCCAGATAGCAACCAGTCTGCATCCAGCAGAGGCCCGTCAACCCTGCCACCCGTGAGGGAACACTGGCCTGGGCTGGGTACTACTCTGTGAGGTGGTCAGACCAGGTGAGCTCCCTTGCAGCTCTAAAATTGTCTGATTTTTTTCATTCCCATGGTTACATCTCCTTCCTGTGACCTAAGACTTGGGCCAAGAGCAGGTTACCCCTAGATATAAAGGATCTGAGCGTTCCTCTTTAGCTAAAGCCACCAAGTAGCTGTGCTCACCAGGTATCTTGGCATCCTTACCAGCTATTGGAAAGAGCTTGGGTTTGTTGGGTGTGTATTATTGGCCAGGCATTGCTCTCAGCCTTTTGTGTGTGTCATATAGAATTGGATCTCTGCAGCAGCCCTCCTGGGGTGAGTCCTGTTGTTCTACCCATTTTCCAGGTGAAGAGACTGGGACCCAGAGGGCACTGTGACTTGCCTTTGTCATACATTAGCAAGTGGAGGAGCCCGGCTGGTAGAAACCATCCTGTTCCAAGCCCCTGCCACTTCAGCCAGTTCCCAGATCGCCCCTTCCTCCGGGGTCAGATGGCACTACTGAGGGGAAATCCAGCATCCACAAGGAATATTCCATGTCTGAGACATTTCTTATCAGAGAGGATTGTGCAGACCCTTTGCAGGAGGGGAGACTCTGGGTCCTTGGGGTCTCTGAGAGGAAAGCAAGGGCTCACCTGAATCAATTTCATGGGGTTCGCCCACAGGAGGACCGTTGTCTTGGCAGAGAGGCCTTGCACTGCCTTGTACACCACGTCCAGCTGGGGGTGGATGGCACACACCCCATCCAATATTTTTAGGAACTGCTCAGACACCAGCACATTCTGAGGCAGGGAGACAGGGGACCCCTCATGAGGAAGGCATCACCCGTACCATCTTGACGCCCCCCCCCGCCCCGCCCCAGCCCCAGGTCCATCCAAGCCAAAGGCAGAGGTGTATGTTTTTTGTTTGTTTGTTTTGTTTTGTTTTTTGTCTTTTCCAGCTTTTTCTGTAGTGCTGCTCCTAGACTGGGGTAGTTGATCTTTCTTAGACTCTGTGATTTGACTTGTGAGGTTCACACGTGATTTTGATCAGATGTTCTAGTTGAGTGCTGGTAGCCTGTCACATACTGTCGGCTCGGCTCTGCTCTCAGATGGTGAGCATCAGTGTCTGCATGTGACAGATGAGACACAGCTATGGGGTTAGGAGGCTGGTCCCGAGGCAAAAGCCCTGAAATGTCCATTTCACCACCATATTGGTCTTTGGAGCCGGTGCTCTGGACGAGGATTCCTCTTTCCAACCACTCTGACCTGACTCAAAACTCCCCTTTTGGAAGTGCCTTCAGAGCTGGGTTATGGGTCACAGGAGAAGAGATGTTCTGTGAAGCAGTGTTTGACCAAACCTGGCCTTCACTGGTTTGGTCAGCCTGCTCCATTCCTCAGATGTGCTTCTGAGGAATCACTTACTGCTTCGAATAATTAAACCTGTGCTTAACCTGATTTGTAGATATTCTAGAGAAAGTTCATCTACAATGAAGAAATTCCAACACTGTTTAGAGCTATGTCAGGAGAAATGACAAAAGGGAAGGAAAAGACCCATTCAGACTGTCTGTCCTTGGTAGGCTTGTAAAGTGGCAGTGTGATCCCAGCTCACATGGGTTCATGTGCCATCTGGGGTTAGATGAAACAGCACCATTTCTAATGTTCCCTCAGACACCAAGAGACAGTGCCTGTATGCATGCCTTCCAAACTGTACTGTGGGGGAGGGAGGGAGAGCAAATGCCAACAGAATCTGGGTGTGTAACTGAGACCCAGAGGCAGGGCAGGGCAAGGTCAGAGCTGTAGGAGGAGGATGGACAGAGGGCCTCTGCAGGGGAAGACCTTAAGCAAAAGGAGGAGCCGGGATGGGGAGCAAGGGGCAAGAGAACTCAATGAAAAGAAAAGCAGGTATGTTTTTCTTATGTTTTATAATCTGTGGCAAACCTAAGTCCAAATGTTACTTATTATTCAGTTCCAAGCCCAAGGAGCTTGGGCTTCTATATTCAAAATATCATCACTGATTTTATTGCAAGGCATTAAAATCTTGGCAAAACATCATGCTTGTGTGGCATTTATATAACATGACGTTAACACCATATGTACATTTATAGAACTCTAGAGCAAGAGACAGAAGCCCTGGGTTTACTGTTTGTCGTGTTTCTTGTTTGCTGTGTGGTCCTGGGCAAGTGACCTAACCTCTCTGTTTCAGTTTCCTTATATAGAATATCGGAAAATGAGGAAAAGTTCTTGTTATGGGTTGGACTGTGTTCCCACCAAAAAGATATTGGAGGCCTAATCCCCCGGACCTGTGAAGGTGACTTTATTTGGAAATAGGGTCTTTGTAGATGATCGAGTAAGATGAGGTCATGGGGGTAGGCCCTAATCTTCTGCTGTGACTGGTGTCCTTGTATAAAGGAGCATTTGGGGGACGCCTGGGTGGCTCAGTGGTTGAGCATCTGCCTTTGGCTCAGGGCGTGATCTGGTCTAAGGATTGAGTCCCACATTGGGCTCCCTGCATGGAGCCTGCTTCTCCCTCTGCCTATGTCTCTGCCTCTCTCTCTCTCTCTCTGTGTCTCTTGTGAATAAATAAATTAAAAGGGGGGTGCATTTGGATATGGAGACAGGCATGCACAGAGGGAGAGCACCCTCTGACGCTGAAGGCAGAAATCAGGGTGATGCTCCTACAGGTCGAGGAACACCAAAGATTGCTGGCAAAGCACTAGACTCTGGGAGAAGGAGAGGACACATTCTTCCTCACACTCCTCTGAAGGCACCAATCCTGCCAGTGCCTTGATCTTGAGCTTTAGTTTACAGAGCTGTGAGATAATACCTTTCTATTGTTTGAGCCACCTGGATTGTCGTGCTTTGTCAAGGGCAGCTCTAGGCTTGAATGCACTTTATCTACCTCCCAGAGTAGGGGTCAGGTGAAGCTGGAGCATGTAAAATCACTTTGGGGGGAAAGCCAGTATAAAGTGGTGGACAAGCTACCACCTCTCTGAGGATTGAGACAAGAACATGCGGCCCCAGTGATGTCACCTGCTCGAGTCTCCCTCCTCCATCAGGAGGTTAACCCTTAAATTCTGCTTTCAGCAGGCCAAGTCGTGGAATAAAAATACAAATTTGCCTATGTGTTAATTCTCAGATTCTAAAAGTTCTGTGATTCTGGAACCATTGTGGGACCCAGGGCTGTCCATGAGCAGAAATGGCAGTCAACAAAGTCTGCTCTGGGTCCTCCCACTTTTGTTTCTACCATCTGCTCTCAGACCTACTAGGTCTGGTCAGTGATTTCACACTGTAAAGTTATTGACTGAATGGTTATTCCCACTAAAAGGACCCCAAGAGAGGGCCAAGCTGTATTCCAAAAGGAGTGACCTTTTCATGGAGTACTTGTGTAAGGGCCTGTGAGGGACAGGGCTATTGGCACCCGCCAACACAGCGTGGCCATGGTAACTACCATGCTTCCTGGTACCAGCAACTACCATCTGATCACTCACGGAAATGTCAATCTCTTCCATCTTGGATTTGGGGTTCCTCTTGATGGATAGGATAAGCAAAACAGCCCCATCCATACTCATAGGGTTGAGGAAAAGCTGTGGGAGGAAGGGCAAGACAGGAGGAGGGTGAGATGGAGACAGACAGGAGAGGCTGGCACAGAGCATGGCTTCCATTTTTTCCCATCAAATCATAATCTCTGACTTCCACCCAGACTTCTCTGTAAGCATCTGCCTCCCTGTCTGCTTGTCCGGTCATCCATCTGCTTGTCCATCTCATGGCTCACCCCATCATCTATCCAGCCAGCTAGCAAAAATTTATTAGGAGTTTGCCATGTGCCGGTTGCTGGAAAAAGTGCTAAGGGATACACACAGACAGACAGGACAAGGTCTCCATCCACATGCAGCTTACACTCCAGAGGGGGCCACAGGCAAACAAGCAAATGGCATCAGAAGGGCAGTGAGGGCAGTGACAGAGGTCCATGTTGGTGCTGCATGAGCTAGGCAAGGGGCATCCAGCACAGTGGAGGGGACACTGGAGCTAAGCCTTGCAGAACTAAGGGGGATTATTCTGGTCTGAAGAAGCAGAGGCAGGACCAGAAGAAGGAGTGAGATGCACCAGAGAAGACAAGGGTAGACAAGTGCAAGGGTGCGGAGGTGTCTGGGCAATAGCAAACATTTCATGAGCAGGAGTGGAAAGAACGAGGCTACAGGGCTGGGGTGGGGCAGATCACAGGGACCACACGGGCTTAGCTAAGTGCTCAGGGCATTATCCCAGTGGGGCTGAGATGCCCTAGACCTAGGGCAGCCTGGGTGGCTCAGCGGTTTAGCACCGCCTGCAGCCAGCCCAGGTTGTGATCCTGGAGTCCCAGGTTCTGATCCTGGAGACCCAGGATCGAGTCCCACATCGGGCTCCCTGCATGGGGCCTGCTTCTCCCTCTGTCTGTGTCTCTGCCTCTCTCTCATATTCTGTGTCTCTCATGAATAAATAAGTAAAATCTTAAAAAAAAAAAAAAAGAAAATCCCTGTTGCCGTGTTCCATCCCTGGCTTCCATCTTTTAAGATTTGGGTTCTCTGAACTTTCCCTGGCCTCCTTGCTCCCCGGTGGCTGAATCACAGGCAGGCCACATCAGTGTCTCCACTGTGAGTTACCCTTCCTCCTGCTCTGGCCACGCCTCGCCCGCAGTTCCCACTGTCACCAGCCCATCACCCTGCTCCATCCACTGCTAGGAATCTGGCTTCCTCTTTGCGGCTCTGAGGTGCTTGTCCACTCAGATGGCAGCTCATTGTCACTGGTTTCTAACTCCTGTCCTTCTCCACCAGCGACCCCACATCTGTGGTTCCCCCGAATCGCCCCCCATATCTTGAAGGATTTGGAGTTGCTGCAGGAAGACTGCAGGCTGACTTCTCTGCCTCTCATGGCCTGCAGGGCTCGGCTTTCTGGTCTGGCGGGTGGGGCTAGTGGAGCCCACACCGGAGGGCTGTGCTGTGAGCAAGCAGCAGCCCATATGTGCACCTGCCTCATGGTAGGAGCCCCAGAAAGGGGAACTGGTAATGGAAGGCCTCATCTTTCATCTGTTTTTCAACTGCCTAGGACCCTCTATGTCATACATTAGCATCTGTACGCCAATCAATTTCCTTACTAAAAAAAAAAAAAGATTTTGTATAATTATTTGGCAGAGAGAGCACAAATAGAGCAGCAGAGGGAGAGGGAGAAGCAGACCCCCCGGCCAAACAGGGGGTCCGATGCGAGGCTGGATCCCAGGACTCTGGGATCATGACCTGAGCCAAAGGTAAACGCTTGACTGACTAAACCACCCAGGTGCCCCTATAAGCCAATTGATTTGAAATGAAAGATGTATTCATTCATTCATTAATGGTCATTCACTGGGCATCTTCTCTATGCTCAGCACTGAGCTAAGGTACAAGGGGTATAATAACGGGTAGAACCAAAGACAGTCTTTGGTCTCATGCAGCTCTCACACCAGTGGAGGTGACCAGACAACTAGTCACTGAAATGTGAATATAAGGAGGAAACTGGCAAGCTCTGTGTGAAGAAGTGAGCCAAGATCTGAGGGTCTGTGAGAGGCTTGCTGCCAGAGCGGCATGCTGGGGTGGAACAGTGACTCAGGTAGGTGCAGGGAGCAGTGGGGGAAGGCACTACAGGTGAGGCTGAGGCCAGGGCCACAAGGGAGAGCCAGGCCCCAGGAGGTGGGGGAGATGAAAGGAGCCCCTGAGGCCATGGCTGGACAGCAAGGGAGAGCATGTGGTAAACTGAGGTTGTTGAAGCACACTGGGATGAGAGAAGTGGATTGAAACCACAGGGAGCCAGATGGAGGTCTCAGCTCAAGGAAACTAGCTGCGGGTGGGGGTAGAAGCCAGACTTAGGCTCAAAATGCATACTCTGGCTTCAATGTGGAGCAGTCTGGAGGAGACCCAGGTGGGAGGAGGGAAGACCATATAGGAGATGACACCATGCACCAGGTGACCGTAGAGGGTGACATTAGGATTATAGCAGAGAGACAATCTAGAACCTATGCACGTGTGAGGCACAAGGTAAATTTTCCCAATGATTCTTTCCAGCAATATGCAACCCCATCACCCTGCTGTCCCCACCCCAACACACACAGATACACACACATGGGCACACAATGGATGCAAGGACACACAGATGAACACACATGGACACATGGATGCATACACACAGATGCATGGACATGGACGCAGGTGCAGGCTCACAGCAGCATGGACACGCAGATGCATGAACACACACATGAATGCACACACACCTGGAAACATGGACACACATAGATGCATGGGTGTGCACACATGCACAGGGACACACCCATAAAATGGCCCATTCCCAGCTTGAGTAAAGATTTTACCTTCAGGACTTTGAGGCTCTCATTGAACTCCAGTCCTTTGCTGATTTTGGAGATTCCCTCATTGCTGATATCATTGATGCTGATGTCTAGGTAGACCAGGGAGCTGTTGAGTCTGAGGACCTCCCCGAGGGCTGTGGCCCCCTCGTTCCCAAAGCCGTTCATAGACAGATCCAGTTTCTGCAGGGTTCCATTAGCCTCCAAGGGACAGGAGAGAACAGCACCAGTGGCAAGGTTGCATGTGACTCATCCCGCCACGAGGCCCTGGTTCCTCTCCCCATCCAGTCTGGGTGCTCAGTAGTCTCTGGGAGGGAGACTTTTCCAGATCCCTCCCAGTGGAGGGAGTCAGAACCTGGTCATTCCCTACCCTAATTAAACTGCCCTCTTGAAGTATCCCCAAAGATGCCACCGAGGCCCCAGCAAGTTGAATTTGCCAAAGTAGGATTTATGGTAAAGAATAAAGCACATCCAGGAATTGTGGGAATGATGCTAACAACGTGAAAGCATTTGATGAGAGCTCAGTGTGCTCTCATCAATGGGGTAATGAGGAAAAGGTTCAAGATGGTGGGATGGGAGGTGCTGGACGTCCTCCCTGAACTCAACACACCCTTGCCAGAGAGCGTCTTACCCGGAGACCATTGCACAAGGCCACAGCTCCCCGTATGTAGAAGTGATTCCAGCTCAGATCCAGTGACTTGAGCCCTACATTGAGGGCTAGGGGAGAAAGGGAGTCATGTGAGTGTCCTCCAACTCCCAGAGAACCCACTCACTCTTGGAGTTGACAAACGTCCATGACATTGGGGAATAAAGATGCTCATGCAAAGTTAAGACATTGGGGCAATAATTTTTCAGTTATTCATTTAAACATAAAATTGTAAGATGATCCCCAAGGCTAGCAACAATGTAGTAAAACAATCATACTCCAATATTGCAGGTGGCAAGCGAAATTGCTACAATCTAGTTGGCAAATGTGATCTGGTCACAGATATTTTGCTATTATGCGCACCCTATCACACAGCAATATCACCTCTGAGACTCTTCTAAGGACACAGTGCAGGATACGAGAAGAGTTACATGCTTGTTGTTTATCATGGCATCACTTAATAAAAGCAACGTTTGTGACTCACAGGGGAAGAGTAAAATATATAATAAACAGCCACCTGGTGGAATATTACGCAACCATTATACTAGATAGAGGTAGCATGGAACACAGGGGTTGTATTTACACGGGGGAGGCTCTGATGGCATTTATCTCACGAGATGCTTTTTTCTTGGGGATCTATGGGGACAGAGGTGGCTCCAGAAAGCTAAGTGGTGAGGCACCAGGCTCATCCAGAAGCTGGTTTGCATACAAGTTGCACTTTTTTTTTTTTAAACTTAGAAATACTTTGGGGGAGCCCTGGGTAGTGCAGTCGGATAAGCGTCTGACTCTTGGTTCCAGCTCGGGTTGTGATCTCAGGGTGGGTGAGTTCGAGCCCCCCTTTGGGCTCTGTGCTCAGCAGGAAGTCTGCTTAGGACTCTCTCCCTCTGCCTCTCCTCTGCTCTTTCTCTAAAATAAATACATAAATCTTAAAAAAAAAATACTTTTGCTTACGTGCTACAAAGCCTTGAGGAGATATCCTGTTTATTTATTTCTTTAAAAATAAGATCCTTTTTTGATATCCAGTTTAAACACATCATCATGGTTATTTTTATTAGGGGAGGGCAGATATGCCAGGGACACTGCTGGAGAGAGGCTGAAGCATTCTTGAAGCTTTACTGGGTGGGAGGCAGCGCCTTCAGGCCTCAGGCCCAGGAAGAGGTCTGACTCGATTTTCTTTTCCATGGTCAGTGTGCTGTGAACTGATGTGTGCGTCTCTTGTGTCGACCACCAGGATGGACTTTCAGTAAGGTGCACAACACCTTATATTATTTTGAGAATAAATGTTCCCCCGCCTTCATTCTCTCCCTCATTCTTCTCTACCCCTATTTCTTCTTCTCTGCTAATTCCCTCACTTAAGTTATGCTTTGCACACCTGCATCTCCTCAATGGCTGCCAAACTTAAATTTTAGGTCTGTTCTTACCCCCTCGCTAGCTGTGTGACCTCAAGCAGGCTCCTTATGCTTTCCTTACTTCTGTTTCCTTATCTGTAAAAATGGAGATATTAACCCATACAAGGTGTTGTGAGAGAATTGATGTAAAACATCTAGCAGGATGCCTGTCACATGGCAATCGCTTAATAACTGGCAGCTTTCATAATAAATATTTTTAAAGCTCATACTTGATATGATGGTAACCATTTTTTTTTTTTTTGTTTTTGTTTTTAATGATAGTCACAGAGAGAGAGAGAGAGAGAGAGAGGCAGAGACACAGGCGGAGGGAGAAGCAGGCTCCATGCACCGGGAGCCTGATGTGGGATTCGATCCCGGGTCTCCAGGATCGCGCCCTGGGCCAAAGGCAGGCGCCAAACCGCTGCGCCACCCAGGGATCCCCTGATGGTAACCATTTTGAAACAGAATGTAGTCTGTCTCACTTGAAAGTTGTTTGGAAATTTAGGGTTTTTTTAAAAAAAAAAATTCTAAGTAACCTCCACACCCAACATGGGGCTTGAACCCACGACCCCAAGATCAAGAGTCGCGGGTTCCACCGACTGAGCCAGCCAGGTGCCCCTAAAATTTAGTTTTAAAGTATCTGGAAATCAGTTTTCAGATGGACCCAAATTGCCCCACAAAGCTCATACACTTTGCTCCTCCCCTCTGACCTGTTGGGCTGGACCCTCCCTCTTGGGGAATCTGTGGCTCACCCCTCACTGAGGAGGTGGTAGCAGTGAGACCAGAGAGCTCCCCCCCACCTGCCAGGCCGCCACCTCTGGCACCCACGCTCCGCTTCTCTCAGCTCTGTTCCCTGAGGCCTCCCCTGCCCCTTTGTTCCTCACGCCACAGCCCCACAGTCGCCAACCTGTTCAAGGACTTGGCTCCTGCAACTATCTCCTCCTCCTTCCCCATGACCCGTTTCTTCTTCTTTCCTTCCTGTCAGCATTATCCAACCTTACAAACCTTCCTGCCTCCATGTGACCCATCTTTCTGCCCCGGCCTCATCTCAGTGGGGCTTCTGGAGGTGCCCATGTTGCCATTTCACTTCTTTGCATCCCATTTTCAACTCCACCTCTTCTGGCCAGGTGTCCACACTCACCTCCTTCGCTAACACAGCACTTGTCCTGGTCACCAATTATCTCTATGTTGCTGAGTCCTGTGGTCACTTTTCTGACCTCATCTTATTTGACCTCTAAGCAGCACTTGACCCAGCTAAGACCACTTTTCCCTTCCTGAAAGAACTTGGCTCCTTGATACCTCACCTTCCCCCTACTTGGCTGGCCACTTCTGCTGGGTCTCCTTTCCCACCCCTCCCCGGGACACCTAAAAGTGTCAGAGTGGCCCAATGGCCACCTTCTCACCTCCATCCACACTCCTTGCCTAGATGATCTCATCTTGCCCCACGGTTTTATTTATTTATTTTTAATTTTTTTTAGAATTTTATTTTTTTATTTTAAAGACTTTATTTATTGATGAGAGCGCGCGAGAATGAGAGAGAGAGAGCAAGAGAGAGCAGAAGCAGGCTCCATGGGCAGCCCCGGTGGTGCAGCGGTTTAGCGCCGCCTGCAGCCCAGGGCGTGATCCTGGAGACCCTGGATCGAATCCCACGTCCGGCTCCCTGCATGGAGCCTGCTTCTCCCTCTGCCTGTGTCTCTGCCTCTCTCTCTCTGTGTGTCTCTATGAATAAATAAATAAAATCTTTAAAAAAAAAAAAAAAAGAAGCAGGCTCCATGCAGGGAGCCTGATGTGGGACTCATCCCAGGACTCCAGGATCACACCGTGGGCCAAAGGCAGGCTCTAACCCGCTGAGCCACCCAAGGATCCCGCCCCACGGTTTTAAATACATTGCAATGCCTCTAAACTCCCAGATGCATATTCCCAGTCCTGATCTGTTCACTGAGCTCTAAACTGAGCTCTAAACCTGTATAGCAAATCGGATGTCTCCATGTAGATGTCAAATGGACATGGCAAACATCACATGGCCGAAACAGAAGTTTTGGCTCCTGACTCCTGTCCCCTCATATCTGTTATTCCCTGACTTTTCCCCATTTAAGTAAATGGCACCACCATCCAGCCAGTTCCTGAAACAAAATAACCAGACATCTATTTTTCTCTCTCCCTTTCCTTCATTCTCCACACCAGCGAGTCCTTTTGGCTTTACTTCCAAGGTACATTCTAGATTCATTCACTCCTCTCTATTGGCACCTCCTCCCTCAGCTCCAGCTATGGTCCTGTCTTGCCTGGACTACTGCATTAGCTTCCTGATGGACCTTCCTTCTTCCATTCTTTTTTTTTAAACTAAAGTTTAATTAACATGCAATGTTATGTTAGTTTCAGGTGTATGACATGGGTCCAACAATTCTATACATTACCTAGTAGTCACCATCTGTTACCACACGACACTATAACAGTATTATTGACAGTACTCTCTACGCTCTATGTTGCTCTCTGTATTTAAAAGTCCGCTTTGTCCTCAGTTGTGTTCATCATAAAGCACATAAATCTCCAAAAAATGGTTCCTCTGAAACGCAAATCACACCGTGTCACTCCCCTACGTTGACACCCTGAACCGACTTCTCATCACACGGGAAATCACATTCAGACTTCCTAGATGTCATGGCCTATGAACCCTCACCCAAGTGGCTGCGGGCCCCCTCGGTGACCTCCTCCTTCTGTTCCCTTCTCCTGCCTGCTCTGTGGCAGCCACGTTGTCCTCACTCTCGGACACACCAGGCCCTGGCTCTTTCTGCCTGGAATGTTCTACTTCCAGAACCTGGCACAGCTGACTCTTAATACTCAGGTTTCAAAGAAAAGCCACCTTCCCTGGGGGGCTTTTTTTTTCACCACCCCACCTAACCTAGCATCTCCCTTGCTAATAGTGATCCCCTTTTCTACTCATCTCCTCAGGAATGAACACTTAGGTTTTTTCTTTTTCTTTTCTTTTTTAAGATTTTATTTATTTATTCATGAGTAACACAGAGAGAGAGGCAGAGGGAGAAGCAGGCTCCCTGCGGAGAGCCCTATGCAGGACTCCATCCCAGGACCCTGGGATCACAACCTGAGCCGAAGGCAGATGCTCAACTGAGCCATCCCAGGCTCTCTCTCTCTCTCTCTCTCTTTTTTTTTTTCACTTCATATCTGCAGTGAACCTCCTCAGACATCTCTGTGTACGTGTGAGAGCATCTCTGAGACCTGCACGGGTGAATTGCTGTATCACAGAATATGCACCTTTTCAATTTTATTAAATACTGTCAGGTTGTTCTCCATAGTGCCTTTACCTAGCAGCTTCAGAGAGTCCTTATTTCTTCCTTGTGTTCACTGCTCCAGATAGTCTGACTTGAAATTTCTGCAGCTTTGGTAGATGACAAGGGGGATCTTCTCATTGTTTTATTTTGCACTTCTCTAATTGCTAAAGAGTTTAGGTGTTTGGCTTTCTTTTTGCACTGTCCGTATATGCCTTGACCATTGTTTTTTTGGGAGCATTTATCATTGTCCAGTGGACCTATAGGATCTTTTATCAGTATTCTGAACACAAATCTATTATACAAATGCTGCAAGTATGTCCTCTCTGTTGCTTGTCTTTTATCATAGGCACATTTTATGCCTGTTGTCAAATAAATGGATGGTTTTTGTTACAGTTTATGCCCGCTGTGCATATTTAATAATCCTTAGCCTCCCTGAGGTCAGCAAGTTAATTCTTTATGTTTTTCTAATATTTTTAAAAGTTTTACTTCCCACATCCAGGTATTGGCTCCACTTAAAATGTGTTTGGGGTGTGGCGTACATCACTTTATGATCCGAGCATTCAATAACAGTAAAAAACAGGAGATGCAGCCCTGACAGGCAACTGTCTGCCAAGTGCCTCTCCTTTGCTCGCCCCTTGCCTCCATGGGGGACTCACCCAGCATCTGGCCCATGTATTCTCCTCCCTTATCAGAGAATTGGTTGTGGCTGAGATCCAGCGTCTTGATTTGGTAATTGGCCTGCAGAAAGAAACAAGGTAGAGAGAGGGGTGATGTTTGTCTTCTCTTGGCTGCAAATACCTCTTTCATCTCAGGGCTGTGTGATGGAGGGCTCCCATCCAAAAAAAAAGAAAAATTCAGGTGGACGAGAGTTTATAGACTGAAGACATTCTTTGTGCATTTTGCATCATCACTGATGATGACTGCTGGGAGGAGGGTCTAGTCCCATCCAAATGGCCTGGCCACTGCTGTGGCTGTGGTCAGGATCGGCAGAGTCCAGACACTCACCAGCTCCCTAGACATTCAGGTGACCTCACTTCTCTGTACCCGGAGCCACCCTCTAGGCCTCCCATATCTCCCAGGGCCATCTCCCACAGGGCTCGGTGGCACCCGCCCCTCGCTTCTTACCGCCAGGGCTTGGCACAACAGTTCTGCAGATTCATCCCTGAAGTTATTTCCTGCAGTGAAGGGGGTTGTTTGCAATGCTGTCCAGACTAGGGCTCCCTTCCCCTCCTGTATCCTGGCCCTGTCAGACTCTTCCCTTTGGAACAATCAGCCATAAGAAAGTGACAAGTACTTTAAGCAAATATATGGACATGGAAGAGAACAGGAGAAAAGAGGGCAACTATTTGCCTTTCTCTTGAACATTCTCTGCTCTCTCTGTCATGATAGTACATGTGGGGGAGTTCCAGTGATAGTGATAGTGATAGTGTGGGAAGTTCCAGGTGTCAACACATCATCCCCTGCGTTCCCCCCTTGGCAGCCTCGACCCCTAGCTTAGTGCCTAAAGTCTATAACATTATAAAAAATATGAATTCAGCAGCAGGGCCAGGGCCAGAGGCGGACAAGTGAGGCACTCCCATTGTGTGCAAGATCTGAGCTCAGTAATCGCCATGAGTAATATCTTAATACAATACTTGTAAAACTCAAAATAATGTAAAACATCTAAGATGAACAAAAGTTTAAAGTTTTATTATTGATTTTTAAAATATTTTATTTATTTGTTCATGAGAGACACAGAGAGACAGAGAGGCAGAGACACAGGCAGAGGGAGAAGCAGGATCCATGCAGGGAGCCTGACGTGGGACTCGATCCTGGGTCTCCAGGATCACGCCCTGGGCTGAAGGAGGCGCTAAACTGCTGAGCCACCCAGGGATCCCCAAGTTTAAAGTTTTAAATAAAGGCAGGATTTGACCTTGCACTTGCATGACTGCACTCAACCTAACCATAATCTGTCCCTTGTGGATCCTGTTTTAAGTGTTGATATTTTTGTTCACTACAGACTTTTTTTTACATTATTTTTGATTTTTACAAACATTACCACAAGATATCATTTACTTAGTTACTGAGTTTTTTTGTGCCCCTTAAATTCTATGACTGAGGCGTGTGCCTTCCTTATCTCACTCTCACCCCAGCCCTGCTAGACAGTTTAAAAGATTTCTGGAAAACTGGGGTGCCAGGGTGGCTCATTCAGTTGAGTGTCTGACTCTTGATTTTGGATCCAGGCGTGATCTTGGGGTCCTGGGATGGAGCCCCACCTCAAGGGCTCTGTGCTCAGTGGGGAGTCTGCTTAAGGATGCTTTCCCTCTTCCTCCCATGCTCCATGCACACATGAGTACTCTCTCTCTCTTTCAAATAAATAAATCTTCATTTTTTAAAAAAAGATTTTATTTTATTTACTTATGAGAGATACACAGAGAGAGGCAGAGACACAGACAGGGAGAAGCAGGTTCCATGCAGGGAGCCTGACGCAGGACTTGATCCAGGGACTCCAGGATCATGCCCTGGGCCGAAGGTAGGCGCTGAACCACTGAGCCACCCAGGCGTCCCTAAATAAATCTTTTTTAAAAAGATTTCTGGAAAATAAATGATATAGAGACTTATCCCTAAATTTCTCCTTTAAACCCTTAATAATATTTGTATCTCTAGCACCTAAATAGTGTTTGGCACCTTAACAGTGCTCCATATGTGCTTACTGAATGAATGAATGAATCCACTGAGACACAAATGCACCTTGGTTGCATCTGCACCAGTGCAATGAAATGAGACAATAAGCTGGTCAACGTATAAAATTAGGTTATTAGCGATTCAAATTGTGTTTACATCAGTGGTTACAAATAACAGAGATGGCTGTAAGAGAGTCATTTAGGAAGTTTGATAAAATACAGATTCCTAGATCCCTCCCTTTAAAGATTCTGACTCAGCAGCCTGGGATGGGACTGGGTAATTTGTATTTTTACAGAGCTTTCTGTATTATGTTAGTATTGTATTAGAGGCCTTAGCCAATGCAACTAGAAAAATAACTGGGAGCTATAAGTATTAGAAAGAAGAGACAAAACTATTACTTGCAGACATGATCACCTATCTAAATAATCCAAGAAAAGTAACTGACAAAATGTTAGAACTAATAAGATAACTCAATAAAGTGACCTGGTGGGGGGGTGCCTAGGTGGCTAGTTGGTTGGATGACTGACTCTTGATTTTGGCTCAGGTCATGATTTCAGGGTACTGAGATTGAGCCCCATGTCAAGCTCTGCACTGAGTGTGGAGTCTGCTTGAGATTCTCCTGTTTTCTCTCTCTGCCCCTCCACACCCCTGACTGGCATTCTCTAAATATAAATAAATAAATAAATAAATAAATAAATAAATAAATAAATAAATAAATAAAGTGACTGGATATAGGATCAATATACAGAAATCAATAGCTCTCAGACATATCAGTAATAACCACTTAGAATATATGATAGAAAAAACATTCTGAGGCAGCCCAGATGGCTCAGCAGTTTAGAGCCGCCTTCAGCCCAGGGCATGATTCTGGAGACTTGGGATCAAGTCCCATGTCGGGCTCCCTGCATGGAGCCTGCTTCTCCCTCTGCCTGTGTCTCTGCTTCTCTCTCTCTCTGTGTGTCTCTCATGAATAAACAAATAAAATCTTAAAAAAAAAGAAAAAAGAAAAAGCATTCTGTCTATGTGGGAATAAAATGATAAAGCACCTGGACCTATATGAGATGTGCAAGACTTCTAATGGAATAAAAGCATAATACTTTATTGCAGAAGATAAAAAAAAAAAAAAGACTTGAAGAAAGAAGAAATAGAGATAAACCTAGTGGCTAGGATTTGGACCCAAGCATTGACTTCAACATCCACACATTTAATCATTCTGGTTCACAGGTAACTTGGTGAGAGCCAGAATGGAGACAGTATAGGGAAAGGTATTCCACTGGTAGAATTGTAACCTGGTACTGTATTCTTAAATGAAGACATTCAATATTTTGAATATTTCAATTCTGTCCTAAATTAATCTAGAACATTAACTATAACTCTAAATAAAGGCCAACAGTTTTTTGTTTTGTTTTGTTTTTTATGGAACTTGACAAGATGATTCTAAAATTCAGCTAGAGGAGAAATTGCACAAGAATAGCCAAGATTACTTCGAAAGGAAGGTCAGACTTTGTCCACTCAAATATAAAACATATCATGTCACATCATATAATTATATAGCTAATGTATTGCATATTATATACTTGATATATTTCATTAATTACAATTAATCATTAAATTATAACACATGGCATATAGTTTTAGTTTTCTAAACAAATATTAAAATAGTATGGCATTGACATAGATAGAGACACAGAGATTAACAAAATAGAAAAGAAAATTTAGAGAGAAATCTGTATTTATATGAGAGTTTGATATACAATAAAGGTGACATTTCAAATTAGTCAGTAAAGGATTGAATATTCAGCTAAAGATGCTGGGGCATCTGGCTATTGGTTTTGGAAATACGGTGTTTGAGTCTCTATCTCATGCCACAAACAATAGTAAGTTCCAGATATATTGAAGATTAAGGATGAAAAAACAAAATCATAAAAATATTTGAAGAAAATTAAGGAAAAAAATTTCATGATCTGAAGTAGGAAACAGTTTTTTGAGCAGGACTACAAAAACCAAACCCACAAAAAAGACTGATGAACTTGACAACAATAAATAATACAAACTATGTATAAGAAAACATCATAAGTAACATTCAAGTGTGCTTGAATCAATCCTCACATTCAAGTGTGAATATGTATAACATATAAAGAGTTTCTAACACTCAATAATACAAACAACCTCATAGGACAATTGACATTTCTTTTTTTTTTTAATTTTTATTTATTTATGATAGTCACAGAGAGAGAGAGAGAGGCAGAGACACAGGCAGAGGGAGAAGCAGGCTCCATGCATCGAGAGCCCGACATGGGATTCGATCCCGGGTCTCCAGGATCGCGCCCTGGGCCAAAGGCAGGCGCTAAACCGCTGCGCCACCCAGGGATCCCGACAATTGACATTTCATAGAGGAGAAAATAAAAATGGAAATAAGTATCTGGAAAAGATGTTTTATTTCAGTAGTAATGTGGGAATGTAATAAAGATAGTAATAATGATGAACACTTATTGAATACTTGGGTCCCAGATATTGTTCTAGGTGTTATAGATTTTGATTCACTTCGTCTACATAGTCACTGTCTGAAGTAGGTAATATAATTCTCCTTAGTTTATAAATGAGAGAAATGAGTCACAGAAGGGTTAGATAACTTGCCTTGTGTCAAAGCCAGGATTTGCACCCACATGCTGTGATTTCAACATCTACACTCTATTCTGATTCATAAAAAATTTGCTAATAACCAAGGGAAACAATATTCCATTGGTGGAGTTGTAACCTGGTAGAGTCTTCTTCTTTCTTCGTTCTTCTTCTTCTTCTTTCTTCTTCTTCTTCTTCTTCTTCTTCTTCTTCTTCTTCTTCTTTCTTCTCCTTCTCCTCCTTCTCCTTCTTCTCCTCCTCCTTCCCCTTCTTCTCCTTCTTCTTCTTCTTTTTTTTTTTTTGATTTTTTTTCCTTAAGTAATCTCTATCCCTGATGTGGGGCTCTAACTTATGACCCTGAGATCAAGAGTTGCATGCTCTACGGACTGATCCAGGTAGGTGCCCCTGGCATAATATTCTTCTTCTTTTTTTATTTTATTTTTTAATTTTTATTTATTTATGATAGTCATACAGAGAGAAAGAGAGAGGCAGAGACACAGGCGGAGGGAGAAGCAGGCTCCATGCGCCGGGAGCCTGATGTGGGATTCGATCCCGGGTCTCCAGGATCGCGCCCTGGGCCAAAGGCAGGCGCCAAACCGCTGCGCCACCCAGGGATCCCTCTTCTTCTTTTTTTAAAGATTTATTTATTTACTTGAGAGAGAGCACTCGCTTGCACAAGTGAGTGGGGGGAGGAGCAGAGGGAGAGGATCTTCAAGCAGACTCCCTGCTGAGCATGTAGCCCAATGCGGGGCTTTATCCCACAACCCATGAGATCATGAACTGAGCTGAAAGCAAGAGTCAGTTGCTTAACTGACTGAGCCATCCAGGTGCCCCTATAGTTCATTTCTAATAATTCTATTTTCTGAAGTTCTTGATGCTGCCACTTGTTAGACTCTGATAGCTCTCTTGACGTTTCGTTTCCTTGTTTTGCAATTTTGGACTGTGAACCCATCTTTAGTGGAGCTTTATCTGTGGGAATCCCAAGCAGCCTGGAGCCTGGGGCCAGGGGTTCTTCCTCCAATGAGGCACTCTGTTTGTTCCTGATGCATGCTCCAGGTATTAGCAGCACAGGACCACTTAGATTAATTTCTTAGGGGTTCCAGGACCCTGAAGATAATATAAACTCAAACCACAAACCTGAGTGAGGACAAGTCTTTGGGAGCTAGAGTTCTCAAGTGACTTTTTTTTTCTTTGAGAGAGACAGATAACAGACTAATTAAGAACTGAGTGTACAATAGGGGGTCAGGTAGCAATAAGTGCTATTAGAAAAAAACAAGCAGGGAAATAGGAGAGTGATGGGGATAGAGGGGAGGTCAGAGAAGTGGTCCCTCTGGAGATGACATTTAAGCAGAGGCAGGAATAAAGCCACAGAGTGAGCCGTGCAGATATCTAGGGTAGAGACTTTCAGGCAGAGGCAGGCATGCTGCCAAGTGAGTCAGAAGTCTCTGGTTCAGGACAGCCAGGAAGCCAGTGTGGCCGTAGGGAGGAGGAAGGGATGACCAGAGGGTTTAACAGGGCGAGGACATGGTGTTCTGATCTTGGAACTCAGAGGGGCCTGGTCTGGCTCAATTCCACCCTGGATTCTCTGGCTCTTTCCTGTCTCTCCTTTGCATTCCCTTGTCCTCTCCCACCCCTTCCATGGGCTTACCTGAAAGCTGCAGATTCCAGAGTGAAGAGGTATTTCTCTGAAGAAATTCAGAGATGATTTTGGCCCCCTTAAAGCCAAGGTCATTGTCGGAAACATTCTAAAAGGCAAGAACACACTTAGGTGTATAAAAATCCCACCCAAGCGCCCTCATTAATGAACAGTGTTGGGGTGGAGCTTACTTGAGGCCTGCATGCGGTGGGAGGGCAAAGGTGAAAGGGTAGGAAGGTTCAGGAAGAGCAAAGAAGGGAGGGTGATGAGTATTCACTTTTCTGATGCCTGGCTGTGAGGCTCTCCCCCTGGTCTCAATCTTCTCTGAAGTTGGTTTTGGTGACTTCCTACTTCTCCAGGTTAGCTCTAGTACTTTAGATAAGCACATTGTACTTTTTTTTTTTTTTTTTTAAACTGAGACAGCCTTATTTGGAGAGTTTGGCATAAAGCAACTGAAAAATTAGTTCAGAGTCATTCATCATTGTAAATTCCATTCATTGATTCCTGAAGCACGAATGACTATGTTGGGAACATGTAGGGATGCAAATAGACACAGCCCTTTTGGGCTAGTGGGAGGGACTTTTATATAAACCAGACATTATTATCTTGTTTCTCCTCTCCTTTTTTTTTTTCATTTTTAAAAAAATTATGGTAAAATAGACCTAACACAACATTTACCATCCTAACTATTTTTAAGAATGCAGTGCAGTGGTCTGAAATATATTCACATGCTTATGCAAGTATCATCATCATTTGTCTCCAGGCACATTGTATTTGATGAAAGTATTTCACATTTTTATTTTCTCTAAGTTCACTCTTTTTTTTTTTTTTTTTGAGATTTTATTTATTCATTTGACAGAGAGAAGGAGCATAAGTAGGGGGAGTGGCAGGCAGAGGGAGAGGGAGAAGCAGGCTCCCTGCGGAGCAGGAGCCTGATCCCTGGAATCAGGACCTGAGCCAAAGGCAGATGCTTAGCTTAACCGACTGAGCCACTCAGGTGCCCCTGCATAGTTGCTTTAAAATGAATTTAGGGAGGGGCACTGGGGTGGCTCAGTCTGTTAAGCTAAGCAACTGCCTTTGGCTCAGGTCGATTCCAGGGTCCTGGGATTGAGTCCCGTGTCGGGCTCCCTGCTGCTCCCCCTGTTTGTGCTCCCTCTCTCTGTCAAATAAAAAAAATAAAATCTCAAAAAAAAAGAAAAGCATCTATGCAGAAGGGCTTATAAGGTCCAGACAGAATCCGTTTCTTAGGGTTTCCTCTGGCCACAAGGAACACAGCCCCTCTGCTGGCCTCTGACATGCAGCCGTCCTCTGAGAAGTCACCTCTGGAGGAAGGGGCCTCTAGACCAATGGATCACAGGGAGCTGGAGGCTGGCCAGGGCTGGGGCGGGGGCCTCTGGCCTATCTCAGGTGGGTTCCGAGAGCCCAGGGCCGGGGGTGGGAACAAGTAGCGCCAGGGAAAGGGCACAGTACCAACTCTTGCAGGTAGTAGTTCTCTTGCAGCATCTCCAGCAGGCTCAGGATGCCTTCCTCCATGAGACCGTTGTCAGCCAGCTCCAGGGTGACAACACTTGTGTTGGACTTCAGACGCCACAGGGGGAGGGGGAGAAAAACAGAGGTGGTAGGTGATCTAGTCAGTTCCTGGCCCTTGCCCGGAGCCCATTCCCTCTCTGGAACATGCCAGCCTTTTCAGGGATGCATGCTAGCACTTCTGGAGAATGGACAGAACGGGAGAAAGCACAGGGATGATCCACCCCATTGAGTTTTGCCAGGACAACATGCTTATTCTGGGTACCTCCACCAAAGGGGAACTCTGTGGGAAAATTTAGAAAGGGAACATTAAAATGATGAGATCCTTGAGAAAGTGCAGGACACAGGGGTGGGCTAAAGAGATGGTTAGCTATTTAGCCTGGAGGAGAGAAGCTGGCACCTACTCTAGGATTAAGGAGAACTTGATGCATTTAATAAGGATATTTATTTAGTTTTTTTTAAATTAAAGATTTTTATTTATTTGTGTGAGAGAGATTGTGTAGAGCAAGAGAGAGAACATGAGTGGGGAGGAGGGGCAGAGGGAGAAGCCGACTCCCTGCTGAGCAGGGAGCTCCATACAGGGCTTGATTCCAGGACCCTAAGGATATATATTTTTTAAGACTTTATTTATTTATTCATGAGAGAGAGAGAGAGAAGAGAGAGAGAGAGAGAGGCAGAGACACGGGCAGAGGGAGAAGCAGGCCCCATGCAGGGAGCCCGATGTGGGACTCCATCTCAGGACTCCAGGATCAGGCCCTGGGCCAAAGGCGGCGCTAAACCGCTGAGCCACCCAGGCGTCCCCAGGACCTAAATTTCAATCTTAAATGTGCACTTCCAAGCTAGTCAGCATTCCCAGGGTCAGAGGAAGTGACCTGCAGCATGAAGGCCAGGGGTTCGCTCTACCTGGCACTGTTTGTCATTCTTCCCTTCCTTACCTCGGGGTCCTGGTATGGAGAGATGTAGAGAACAGACACATTTTTGGATTTGAGCATTTTCAAAGTGCACCCAGCAGCAAGAGACGTAGGCCGCGGGAAGGAGCTCTAGCTCCGGTCAAAGGGAAAGACGACACACAGCTACTGCAATGTGGAATGGTTCACTCAGGGCCTTCTCGAAATGCCTTCTGGTCTCGGCTTGCTGAGGCAGGCACAATTTTGTCGTGCTCAAAGGCAAGGGTCATGGCTCACGTGGCCAGGTGGCACTTAGAAGTGTCCAGGGTCGGGGGAGGGGGGAACCAGCACGGTGTGGGGGGCAGCGGGCAGCACCCCCCCAGGCCTATCCACCTTCATCTCATAAGGGCACATAGCCACTGGCTACTCCATGCCAACTGCTGGGGAAGCAACAGGGGTAGAGAACACCCTTGCACCTCACGACCCATGAGGGTGTGGAGGCGGGTAGGTGAGGGAGAGATGCGACACATGAAGTAGGACCACTACTATCAGGGTGCTTTTAAGCGAAGCCAGGGAAACACAACATGTGCAAAGCTAAACAGTGCAAAAGATAAATAACAGTTCAGTCACCGGCATGTCACAGTGATTAATTGTCAAATTAGTGACACAGAGAATCAGAGAAGAAAAAACTTCCCCCCCAAACAGAAACTGCTGTTACTAAGAGACAAGTGGCCCAAGTCCTGAGAGAATTGCATTATTATCTGTTTTTTTTCCATGAAACTCATGAGGTAATGGTGCATTCCTAACACCTCATTAATCAGTCTTTCAACACTCAATAAATTTCAAGATGGCTTTGTTCTTTCTCTGCTCTTCCTCTCTTTCCTCCCTCTCCAGAAAGCAGCACACTCTCACATTTCATGTAGCCTCTTAACGGGCATGTGCTAAATGCAAATGATGTTCTATTTCCCAAAATGAGTGAGTGCTTTTTTTTTTTAAATCAAACTTTCTCTTTACCAACCTAAATGAACAAAGTGTTGTGCTGACATACAGTTGTCACGTGTTCTGTTTTGCTGGGATGGAAGTTGGTTTGTATATAATCAATTTTAATTATATAAAGCCATGATGAATTCAAGGTCAAGTCCTTGGTTGTTCATGCCAAGCCGAGAAAGAGAGACAGAGAGAGAGAGAGAGGGAGGGAGAGAGAGGGGGAGAGAGAGAGAGAGAGAGAGAGAGAGAGGATTATTCATGTGGGAAAACATGATCTATTCTACAGTGTGATTTTTAAAGAATTATTAACATTGCAAAAGGCAAACATTGAATAGAATAGCTCAGTAGCGACCCCATTTATAGCAAAAGTGAGCTTCGGAATTGAGACCCAGGCTGACATTTTGTATCAAGCATTTGCATTAGTGCCCAGCCACTTACCCGGAGCTGTTGCCTTTGCTTCCTGAATCAGAAAGAGCATAGACTCGCAAGGCCAAGGTCCCTAACAGCCCCCTTCCCAGGAGCTAATGGGGCATCCCTGCCTGTTCGGTAAGTCAACTGGCAGTCAAGCAGAGTCTAGGGCAGGATGGGCATAAAGCTTGCAATTGAGGGTCCCATGGAGGATCTCTCTGAGATCTGTCACCACTCTGTCAAGGCCCACCTCTACCAGCCTTCGAGTGCCCCCATTGGCATGCTCACCACTAGGGCTATAGCAATAGCCTTGGTACCATTGGGGCCCAGCCCATGGTGGTTGAGATTCATGTAGGACTCCTCCATGTTCCGGAGAAAGTAGGAGACAGGCACCACGCTCATCAGTCTGCAGGCTTCCAGGTACAGCTCATTCTGTCTGGTGGTGAAAAATTTCTCTGTATCTGCACAAAAAAGATGCAAGTGGATGAGGTGGGGTTTTTCTTCTACATTTGCCTTATTTACCCTCTGGCCTTGGGCCAGTTGCAGACACCATTCATCTGGTGTCTCCTCTGCCCCAGGATGTCCCTATGGGTGTGTGCACAGGAGGGCAACTCCAATCGGGAAGTCAGCCGGAGGTGGGAAAAGGAGATCCAAATTCCAGAAGGTACAAATGGACATCTCCCTTTGGGTAAGAGACAGGGGTGCCGGTTTTAGGCCCAAGCTTTCCTAGGAGAAGGAGCAGTGTGCCCATGCCCACCTCCCAGGATTGTCCACATCCAGGACTGATGAGATCAAGGACACATAAGGGGCTAGCTTGCTTGCCTGCCATGGGACAGCTCTGAAAGGCCAAACAGACAAAAATCTGATTGGTGATAGTTCAGGGGAGCCTCTGTTTTAGTTTCACTACCACTGTTAAAATGAGAGCCGCGAGTAAAGCTTTGCTAAAGATTTAGAGAGGCTCCAACTTGAAAATCCCTCAAGTAGGACTGAGCGGACTTCGCAAAGTGACCCATCAGTGCAAGATGGAGGGATACCCCCTCCACCCCCGACCCCCAATCAATTGGAAACAAGCAAACTTGAATTTGAGTGGGCTTTTCTCTTTCAAACATTTGCAGGTCGGGATCCCTGGGTGGCTCGGCGGTTTGGTGCCTGCCTTTGGCCTGGGGCGTGATCCTGGAGTCCTGGGATCAAATCCCGCATCGGGCTCCCTGCATGGAGCCTGCTTTTCCCTCTGCCTGTGTCTCTGCTTCTCTCTCTCTCTCTGTGTCTATCACGAATAAATAAATAAAATCTTAAAAAAAAAGCATTTGCAGGTCATGTTTCCTCACAAAAAGGAGCGTTATGCCTACTTTACTGATGACAAATCCAGCCCCATATCACATGCAGCTGATCAGCGCTCAAACCAGCTGACATCAGGGGACATAAGGGACATTAGGTCTCCATTCCAACCTCTCGGGGCCTTTGTTCCCTGGGCTTGAGCCCTGCCTGGCTCGTGGTCAATGGGCATCAGCGGGCCTCCCTGGATTCCGTGCACCCTCACAGCTGTCTCATGAAGCAAGCCCCGTGGACAGCCGGGCCTCCCATGGCCAGCTGGGGTCTAAAGCCTGCATCTGTTTTCCTTCAGATGCCAGGGCCTTTGGCCAACCCACCCTGGACATTTCTGAGGCCAACAATGAGAGCTTTGTTGGTGGAAAGGACAAGTTTACAAGGAAGTTGACTTTGCCGGCACAGCTACTCCCTGGCCTTCTCCTTAGGAGGTTTGTAGAGCAGAGGCTTTCAATCTCGGCCCTACTGACATTTTGACTTGGATAATTCTCTGTTGTGAGGTGCTGTCCTGTGTAGTGAAGGATATTTAGCAGGATTCCTGGCCTCTGCCAGTGAGGTGCCTGTAGCATCCTGCCCCCACTCTGCCCAGTCTGCCAAATGCCCCCTGGGGTGCAAAATCGCCTCCAGGTGAGAACCAGTGTTGCATAGGAAAAACAGCATGTGGCAGGTGAGCAGCTTCTCCTGCCTTCTCTTCCTCTTCTGCAGCTTCCCTGCCAGCTTGCTATTCCCCCCCACCCCTGGGTTTATGTCTCAGGCCTGTCCAGGAAGCCCTCCCTGCCCACTCCCAGCACCTCCGTACTGGCTGCAGGGTCACTAGAAGCTCCAGCAAGAGGGCCCTGAGTGTCTATCCCAGCATGGCATAGTTGCCATGAGAGATTCCTGTTTGCCAAGTCAGGGTAGGTAACCCCCACCTTTGTCGTTGGCACTAGTTCTGCTTTGTTTTGTTCTGCTGACCCTTTCTAGCTGTAGTCAGTGTGGTTGTGTTTTAGAGGCAGCTTGCAACAGTGTTATATTCTCTCGTGGGAAGTTGGGGGGTAATGGGATGGAAGCAGGAATCTGGGCCAAAGCATCCAGTTTCTATCTGCCACCCCTTCCAACCAGGAAAAATTCTGTTTTTTAAAAATATTTTATTTATTTATTCATGAGAGAGAGAGAGAGAGAGAGAGAGAGAGAGAGAGGCAGAGGGAGAAGCAGGCTCCTTGTGGGGAGCCTGATAAGGGACTCAATCCCAAGACCCTGGGATCGTGACCTGAGCTGAAGGCAGATGCTCAACCACTGAGCCACCCAGGTGACCCTAAAATTCCGTGCCGAAAACCATATTAGTATGTTAGCAGCAGCCTTGACACGGAAGAGAAGTCAGAGAAAGAGCAACAAGATGCTGAGTGTGGGGCGGGGTGGTGGTGGTGGTTGTGGTGTGGGAAGGAGGCATGTGTGGAGGTGGAAGTTGTGTGTCGACCCTGGGTGGGGAGGTTTATGA
Organism: Vulpes lagopus; assembly: GCF_018345385.1. Classification (NCBI taxonomy): domain Eukaryota; kingdom Metazoa; phylum Chordata; class Mammalia; order Carnivora; family Canidae; genus Vulpes; species Vulpes lagopus. The sequence continues at coordinate 23,724,395 of NC_054829.1, forward strand.
ATTGACTGACCCAGCCGCCAGAACACAAGAGAGGACGGACACTGGGCTAGCCTCAGCCTAGAAGTTCCAGGCTGGCCCATCAGGCAGGGGGAGCATTTTGCTCACGTTGTTTCATAGCTGTTCTGGGCACTTCCCTCCCCCGGGAAAGAGAGGGAGAAGAGGGTGGAGGCATTGTTTGCAATAAGAGTCTTTGCTGCAGCCCAGCCAGCACCCTTGCACTCCCCTGCCACCCTGGCCACACCCCTGTCCCCCGCCATGGCCCCCTCTCCCCCCGCAGCCTCCCAGGGCACACTTGCTTTGTTTAGGGCTAACATTCAAGTAGGAGAACCAAGAACTTGAGAACTCAAATGTGAGTAGAGGGGAAAGTCACTGGGATGCAAGATGAGCCACAGACACTGCAGGGTCCCCCACAATATGGAGCACGAAGGCAGATGAGCAGGGTGGGGTGAACAGGGCACCAGCGAACATTGGCAGCTCTTTGTGGCCTTGGGCAACTCACACTCAGTTCCCTCTTGAAAAGGCCGATAATAATGACTACCTCCTGGGACTCGTATAAAGACGACATAAGATGCCACAGGTGGAATCATTTAGAAAACCAGAAATCCCTGTTCCTGTATTGATTTACCTTTGGACAAGGCCATGTGGCTATTCTGCTCACCAGGGAGGCCACGGGCACTGGGCAGCTGCACCTGCTGCCACTGGGCCAGACTTGAAGAGGACGTGGCATGGAACTGGCCCCAAGAACGCCTTTGTCAGGCCAGCCTGCCGGGGCCAGAGCCATGGCCAACCTGGGAAAGCAGAGGCCTCCAGCCTCTTAGGAACGAGGCTTGCTACCACCCCACCTATTAAGTGTCCACTCTCACCTTCAATCTCCAGGTCTGTTTCTGAGCTCTCTCGGGCTGGCTTCTCTTTTTCCACAGCCACGGAGGCCTCAGCCTCACAATAGAGGGTTTCATCACTGTTCTGTGGGGTGGGTTTGGTTTCGGGTTCATCTGGAAGAAAAAACTCATCTCCTTGGTGCTGGCAATGAAACCTGCTGGCCTTTCACGTAGAGCCTGGCCTATGCTCCCTTCCTCGGCAAGCCACGTCCTGGCCACAGCCTGTGAACACCCCCCCCCCCCCTTGCAGCTCAGCATGCTGAGAACCACAGTGTGCGTTCAGTCCTGACAGGGGGACTCCATTCTACAACCCCTCCCTCCGGGACACAGTGCCACCTCTTGGTCACCTATAGGGTCTAGTGCTAAACACCCTCTGTGTCCTCTGGAACTCCCTGCGCCTGCCTGGTTCCCTGCTTTGGGCCTGTCTCAGAGATTGGCTCCTTGCTCACTTTTCCCCTTCTCATTGGCTTAGGTGGGGTTCAGAGTCTGCTTCACGCTTTCAGGGAGAGGATGTGTGCCGATACCTAGGCCTCCTCATTGGCGGGCACAAACCATGCTGCAGAAGGCAAAGGGCAGGGCAGGGCAGGGCAGGCAACTTGGGTCAAATATGAAATGAAATGAGACAGGAAGCGTCCCAAGGAGAAAGAAAGATAACTTGATTCCTGAAAATTTGACCTAGCTTCTCTTCCTTCCAATCCAACATTTATTTTAGGACCATGAAGAAGGAAGGGTTTCAAAATCTTGCTGGGATCGTTAAACAGACACATCCCAAGCTTTCCTCCTACCAGTCCCCACACTTGCTGGACATGGTTTTATGCCACTGGATCACTGATCTGGGACCAGCATGGGTTCCTGAAAGCCTCACACAAGGGTCCAGAGCTAGTCCTCCCACATGTACTCGATGCAATGTTTGGAGGAGCCATGCTCCATCACCAGGTAGCCCATCAGAACTTGGCCAATCTACTCTTTGGGTGGGCTGAGCATTTGTGGCGGTGGTCCCAAGTTTTAACCACCCAGATTATAAGATAGCGCGGGGTTCCTAATAAGTTCATGCAGGTCTGTGATTTCCCAGTCCTTATCCATAAACCCAATATTTAAACCCTTATTATCCATAAGCTCCAATATTTATTTCTGAGACTGTAAGACAGGGTCTGGATGATAAGGGGTAGAAGTAGCAGTGGCCCAGCAGTTAGAAGACATACAGCAACTTAGCCATCCAACTGAGCCATCAAAAAGGTATAACTTTTTGAGCCTTAGTATCCTCATGAGTCATACAATTTTAGAATTCCATCCATCCAGCAGAATGCTAATACATGTTTAAATAGATATCCAGAAGAAAAAAAAAAATCCTGATTTGTAGCGTTAGCCAACTCAGGTGGCGTAAATATTCCCAACATGGCTGTTTCAAACTACCAACATGACATAAACCAGCTCACAAAATGAAAATTAAAGTCACCCAGAGTTAGTACAAGCCAATTCCAGCACAGCATTGCATCTGACTCTCTCTGTCCCTGTTTGGGAAGCCCTGAAGCCAAGTCAATGTAACCCACTGTCCAGAATCTAGAGGGTCCTGGCTGAGGAGGGGAGGGGGCTTCAGGGTCCATGTGATCACGGTATTACACCAAGCAGTTCAGAAGGGCCCAAGTGATGAGAGATGGGATGCCTGTTCACCTTTTGTCTCAGGCTCAAGAGGTTCATCATTGTCCATGGTGCCAGGGCCCTCTCGGGGGCTGCTGCCAGCTTCTTGCCACCTTTCTGCTGCTTCCCTAAGAAGCACACCTGTCTATTCACTTCTGTCTCAAACTTTGTGCACCTCTGCCCTCTCACAGATAAATCCCACAGTGGGGCCTAGAGTTATCCTTCTATCCAAGCAAGCCCTGGGGAGGGTGGGCTTTGGTGGGAACTGGATATGCATGGGTTGGACCCCAACTCTGTCTGGGGGAAGTAGCTACTTCCCAGGATCATCAGGGAGAGTGATACAGCTCTATTCCTGGGAGCCCCGTCGAAAGGATGCGCACCCCCTGCGACTTTGTGACTTAGGGGGCACTTTCATTTCATCTCTTCAACATTCCATGACCTCATGCAGTCATTGTGATCCATGTGGGTGAACTTGGCAACAGCCAGCCTCCCCTATTGGTGGCCCTGGCAGTCCTCTTTTCTCATATGTCTGCTGGGGCCAAGCCCAGGCTTGGCTGTGAGTGTGCAGGTGCTGTGGGGGGGCCTCTCGGTGGTGTTAGATTTCCCTTTGTGGCAGGAGCAAAACCAAGCTCCTTAATCAGGTGACTGTGAAGAGCGGCCACCATGTTCTTCTCTCAAGGTGGTTGTGCTTCAGGTACGAAATATTTCAGTGATGGGTGAAGTCAGTTTTCTTCTACCCAGTTCTCTTTCCTTTTTTCTTTCCTCCCCGAGAGAGTATCCTCAACCTTGGAGCAGAAGATCAAAAGCAAAACACAACAAACATATGTTCTATCACTACAATTTATTGCAGCCAAAGTATTGTTTAATCCAAACTACCGGGCTGCCTAACTTGAAACCACTCAACCATCATTCACACGTGTGGCTGTTTTCACATGTCTTGGAGTTGAAGTTCACTTGCAGTTTGCTCTCAAGAGAATCTGGAGGTGTGTTTGTTCCTTCTTGATAAGCCTTCAGCACATCAACGGTCAGGTCAGTGACTGGAGGGCTTGGGGATATGGAAATCCCTCTTTGCCACTCAGAAGAATGACGAAGATCTAGGAATTTGTGTAGGGAAACAATGGTTAGAACCTTGAACTGAAAGAAATATGTATATCTGAGATGTTACCCTTTCCTTCAGGCATTCATTCTGTAAAAAATTTATAGAGCATCTATTATGGTACAAGGCCCTAAGATAGGCACCACTGTGGTGAGGGGATGCAGACATGATTATAGCATGGGCCCTTCAAGGCATGTATAATACAAGATAGGAAGGGTGTGAGGGTGGTGGGCAAGTATTTTCGGCAGAGCTCCTGTTCATAAAACAAACTTGAGTCACCCTACATCAGCATGACAACACCATTCTACTGGCCCAATCCCATGTGGTTCCTTGAAAGAAACACCAAACAGGCCAGGGGGAGTGATCAACTCCTAGGATGATTTGGTAAGCATGAGTCCTAGAGACCCTCTGGACATCTGGTCTACTCCACACTGGTACAGAGGATAAAAAAGTGTCCTGAAAGGAGAAAAAAAGGGGACTGGAGAGTATATATATCGGTCCTGGTCTAAACTCTAGGTGCTCTGTCTGGACAGCACCACGTGGTCTCAGGCACAAAGGGAGAATTAGAAAATTTGAGGGAGAGCACTCTAAATAGCCACTGAGCAGAGGCACCAGGCACTACTGGGAATTGGTAAGGGTCAGGAGGGAGATTCTCTGGGAGGTCAAGGGAAGGGGAGGTTTCTTCGTGCTGAGGAGCATTTGTGGGTTCTGGATAAGTAGAGTCCTGGCAAAAGGCATTTCCAGGGATGCAGAATAAAGGAAGGCAACAGAGCTCAAGCTGAGTTTGGGGGAATACAGGGTGCAGAGAGTATTAGGGAAAAGGGAGGCCATAGGGATTAGAGCAATTTCAGGAATCGATTCAATGCAGTGAAAAGTCAATAGGAAGCCACTGAGGATCTTTAACAGGAGCATGGTTGAATCAGAGCTCCTCTTTATAATCATGGGCAGCAATTATATTTATTTGAGGGAAAAAGTCTATTCTGGAGAAAGAAAAATGTTCAAGAGCCATAATTTTAAAATTTTGTATCTTTCAAAATCAGAAAATATATCTGCAACTTCTTTTTATTCTTTTTATTTATTTGAGAGCGAGAGAGAGAGAGAGAGAGAGAGAGAGAGAGAGTACGAGCGAGCACAAGCAGGGGGATGGGTCAAGGGAGAGGGAGAAGCTGATTCCCAGCTGAGCAGGGACCCCGCCACCCCACCACCTCAACATGGGGCTCAATTCCAGGACTCCGGGATTACTATCTGAGCCAAAGGCAGGTGCTTAACTGACTGAGCCACCCAGGTACCCCTGCAACTTCTTTTATATGTTATTTTAAAAGTTTGTTACTGAGGAACATCCTTTTTTTTTTTTTAAGGATTTTATTTATTTGAAAGAGAGAGTGAGAGAGAGTGTGCATGAGTTGGGGGGAAGGGTGGAGGGAGAGGAAGAAGTAGACTCCCTGCTGACCAGGGAGCCCAGTGTGGGACTCATCCTAGGACCCTGGGATCATGACCTGAGTTAAAGGCAGACACTTACCTGTCTGAGCCACCCAGGTGCCCCAGGGGTATCCTTTTGTTTTTTAATTAAAATTTTAATTTTGAAATATTTTAGATTGTAGTAGAGTTACAAAAAATAATAGACTATATACTCTTCAATCAGCTTTCCCTCATATTTACATCTTGCATAGAACAATTCTCAAAACTAAGAAAGTACATTGGTACAATGCTATTAACTCCACTATAGATCGTATTTGTATTTTACTCATTCTTTCACTAATGTCCATTCTTTGTTCCAGAATCCAGTCCAGGATCTCACATTGTGTTACCATGTCTCTCTGTCTCTCTCAGAATATGACATTTCTTCAGTCTTGGTCTTATATGATCTTGACACTTTTAAAGAGTACTGGTCAGATATTTTGTGGAGTGTCCCTCAGTTTGGGTTTGTCTGATGTTTTGTCACGATTCCTGGGAAAGGTGCCAGAGCTGATGTACCCTTCTCAGCACATATCAAGGAAACATGATGTCAATATGGATTACGTTGATTTCTTGGCCAAGGTGGTATCTTTCAGGTTTATCTACTATGAAATTACTGCTTTCCACTTTGTAATTATATAGTTTAGAGAAGATGCACTATGCAAATGTCCTATTTCTGCTTCAACTTTTTGCCCAATACTTTATTTTGCCCAATAATTTTAGCATCCATTGATCTTATTGAGATCTTGCCTCAACCATTATTACTATCATGTTTTAACAGTGCTTTTCTGTTTCCCACAGTCCTTCTATGTTTGTTAATTGGAATTCTTTTGTAGGAGAGAGTGGTCCCTTTCTCTTATTTATTGGTTTAATCAGTTGTTTCTATTAGCAGGGATCATGGCTGCTTATTTTATTCAATACAGTACTGTCATTATTTTGATGTTCAAGTTCCAACTTTGGCTATGGGAGCTCATTCAGGTTGTCTCCTGTGTCCTTTTAACCTGCTCTCTACCTTTTCTTTATTTGTTTTTTATTTTTATAGCTAAGACTATTGGTTTTTTTTAAGGTTTTATTTATTCACTCAAAAGAGAGAGAGTGCAAGCGGGGGATGGGCAGCAGGGTCACCCCCCCATCCCATGCAGGGCTAGATCCCATGACCCTGGGATCAGGACCTGAGCTGAAGGCAGGTGCTTAATTGACTGAGCCACCTAGGTGCCCCCTCTTCACCTGCATGTACGTAGCAGGTATATGTTTAACCTTGTAAGACACCATCATGTTGTTACCCAAAGTACAAAGGGGCTCTGCTAATATGAATTGACCATAGGAATATATGGTAGCATCATTGTTCTACATTCTTCCCAACACTTGATATCGCAGATTTGTCTTTATTTTGCCATTTGAACTGTGTAATGGTATTTTCTGGTGCTTTTAATATGTATTTCCCTAACGACTAGTGATGTTGAGCATCTTTTATATGTTTTTAGGCCATTCCTATATTTTTCTTATTGTTCAGATCTCTTGTCTCTCTTAAGTTGGGTGGTTTGTTATTGAGTTTTGAGGGTTCTTGATATATTCTGGGTAGAAGTTCTTTATCAGACATGTGGTTTGCAAATATTTTCCTCCCAGTCTGTGGTTTAGCTTCTTATTCTTAACTCTGTCTTTCACAGTGTACACACTTCAGTTTTGATCAAGTCAAATAATTTTTCAAAATTCGTAATTGAAAAATTACCAACTTTATGCCTAGCCATGGTCATGTAGATTTCCTCCCATGTTTTATCCTAGAAATTTTATAGTTTTATCTTTTAAGGTCTACAATCCATTAAATTTTTTTGTGGTAGAATATGCTAACATAAACTTTATCATTTAACCCTTTTTAAAATCTATTCTTTAAAGATTTTGTTTATTTATTCATGAGAGAGAGAGAGAGAGAGAGGCAGAGACATAGCCAGAGGGAGAAGCAGGCTCCCTGTAGGGAGCCCGATATGGGACTTGATTCTAGGACCCCAGGATCACAATCTGAGCTAAAGGCAGATGCTCAACCACTGAGCCACCCAGGCATCCCTTTAACGCTTTTACAGTGTATAATTTAGTGGCATTAAGTACATTAATGATGTTGCATAACCATCACCATGGTAAACAGATGTAGAACCGTCATCCAATTGCAGAGCTTTCTCTAGGATCCGTTTTGAGTGAATCTTCAGGTAAGGTATAAAGGGTACCTTTGTGAGGTATGGATTGGGATTCATTTTGTATGTGGATGTTCAAATGTTCCAACAGTATTGTTGAAAACACTGTTCTTTCATCATTTAATTGCCTTTTTACCATGGTCAAAAGTCTGTTGACTGTATGTATCCTTTTGGGGTTATTTGTGGGGCTAGCATTTCAGAAACCATACAACCAGCATGTGATGTCCCATCTAATCAGAATGTTGTACTTTTACAAGTACATTCTTTTTTTTTTTTTTTTAAGATTTTATTTACTCACGAGAGACACACACAGAAAGAGAGACACAGAGAGACAGAGACACAGGCAGAAGGAGAAGCAGGCTCCATGCAGGGAGCCTGATGTGGGATTCGACCCCGGGTCTCCAGGATCAGGCCCTGGGCTGAAGGTGGCGCTAAATCGCTGAGCCACCTGGGCTGCCCTGCAAGTACATTCTGTAGCTACTCATTTGTGAGATGAGCCACTGAGGTGCTGGGAGGTAGGCATAAGGGACTTCGGGAGTGGGAGGTAAACTGACTCTGTAATCCACAGAGCAGGAACAAAGGAGACAGTCTCAGGGGAGGATGGGAGATGTGGTTTTGACTTGAAATAAGTCAAAGAGAATGTCATCCAGGGCAAGATATGGACAAATACTAAGAGAAGGAAAATTTCCTTCTTTGTTGCCAGTATTATTGTTACAACACTTCCACTAGTGGAGAACACAGCAGAGGGATCCTTTATTATCCTATAAGGTACCATCTATACAGCACTTGTAAGTGCAGACACTGTTCCATGAACTTTCCATTTAAATAGTCTATTAGTATGCCATTAAGAGATACTATTATCGATTCCCATTTTACAGAGGAGGAAACTGAGCAGAGAGGTTAAGTAACTGGCCCTAAATCACACAGCTGGAAAGTGGCAGAGCTGGGACATGAAGGAAGTCAGTCTGGTTGTAGAGCACACAATGCCTCTCTACACCGCCCTGCATGCTGTTGATTTAACATGACAGGGTTGTTCTCCATTCAGGGCAACTGCTGTTCATGGCTCAGATGGATCTGGGCTCAGATGATGTATTTCAGGAGTTGGCAAACTATAGTCGGAGGACCATATCTGGTCCATGGCTTGTTCTGTAAATAAAGTTTTCTGGAAATATAGTCATGATCATTTATTTAGATATTTCTGTGGCTGCTTTCATACAGCCACATGCCAAAGTCAAGCATTTGCTGCAGAGACCCACATCCTGCAAAGTAAAAAATAATTCCTATCTGGTCCTTTAGGAAAAAGTTTGCCATTGCATTTAATGGCTATTAGCATAAGACAATAATGGTTCTAGTTCTCCGAGGAAAGAATGGAGAGAAAAGAATCCAAGGAAGTTGGCAGAAACCACATTAGGAGGCAAGATGAGGAAGTACAACCAAAGAAAGAAACAGATGCCATTACCAGATGTAATAATATTCATTTCATGCAAGGGCATTTAAAAAAATGATAGTTGTAAATCCAGTAGGATTTCAAATATGGGGGGAGGTTTTTGAAAGAAAGGTGCTTGCAGAATTATAAAGCAAGAAATTCCCCATTATGTGTCCACTTTTGCAAGTCTGGGTTTTATTATGCTCAGTTTCCTTATGAAACTGCAGCTCTTCAGAAAGAAGGACTTTTTATTCATTCATTCATTCATTCATTCATTCATTCATTTGTTCTTTAGTTTGTTCAATGTGCTTAATGTACTAGTGCTGGCTTAGGCAACGGGAGCAGAGTGGCGAACCTCATGAAGTATATATACAGCTTACTGAGGGGTACTGAGGAGTAAAGAGACAGTGACAGTGTTGGATCCAGGGTAAGCAAGGCTGTGAGAGAAGCAAATAGAAGGAAGCTTTGGGTCCAGATTGGGGGCAGTGGCGTGTTTGCTTGTGGATGGGTGCTGGAGGTTCAGGAAAGCTTCCTCGAGGAAGAAATGTCTAGGCTGAGACTTGAAGTTCCATTTTGCAGTATCCAGGTGAAGGCAGGGAGAGGGACAGACCCAGGGGAGGAGGAAAAGTATTTGAGGCTGGGAAGAAAGCATACAAAGTTCCTGTAGCCTGCTGAAGGAGTCATGGGTAGTTTAGTGAGGCTGGAGTGGGATTCTTACTTCAGGGAGTGGTGATGGAAGGGAAGAGCTGAGAGATGATATGGGAGGTGGGCAGAGGCCAGCAACAGAGGAGTTTGGCCTGCATTTTGAGGCAAAGGAGCTTGGCCTGAATTTTGAGGACAGTGGGGGTTTGCAGAGAGGTTTTAAACAGCAGCATGACCTGACATGATTCACAGAGTAGAAATATTGCTCTGGCTGCAGTGTGGAAAGCAGACTGAGGACAGGAGGAGGATCAACACCAGTTAGAAGTGGCTGCAGGGGTATAGTGGACTCACTGATAAAGATAAAGAAGGCCAAAGCACTTGGACTTGGGACAGATCAGATATGAAGGTGAAAGGAAGAAGAAAAAGCCAGAGGCCAGGAAAACATGATAGATGATTGTGCTGTTCTGAAAGACGATGACAGAGGAGCTGGGAGGAAAGAAGGGTGGTCGTTTTTTGGAGGATAGTGGGGGAAGGTGCTGAATGCAACTTTGGGTGTGTTGTCTGCCTCTGGGACATCCACTGGAGAGGTCCACAGACAAAAGAATTTATAAGTATATGGTCCAGAAAAAGGATAAAAACAGATATGTGAGTTGTCAGTATGTGGATAGTATCTGAAGCCACTGGAGGGGTGAGCATTTCTCAAGGAGGGACTTAAAGTAAGAAGAGGAAACAGACCAAGGATGAAATCCTAGGGGCACCATCATTGAAAGGGGTGCTCAGAGGAACACAAATGAAAGACATTAGGAAAAATTTCCACAGAGTCAGGAGGAAAACAAGAATGTCATGAAAACCAAGGGAAGAAAATCTTACAAGGGAAGAAGTATGCAAAATTATAGAGAATTCAAGAAATAATAAAGCCTGGAGCATGGCCCATTACATTTGGCAACCAGGAAGGCACTTTGATGTGGAGTTTCAGTGGAGAGATGAGGGTAGAAGCTACATTTCAGTGAAATGAAGATGAATGAAAGGTAAAGAAGTATGGATATCAGGAGCAGACAACTCAAGAAGCTTGGCTGTGAAGGAGTGGTGGGGAGATGGAGGGATGGCTGGAGGGGGCCTTGGGCTAGGCAAGAGTTTCACATAGGAGAGATCTGAAGCATGTTTAAATGGTGATGGCAAGGAGTCAGGAAAGAAAAGCACAGGGGTGAGCATAATGAGCATAATCTCTGAGGAGGCAGGAGGAAGGGATCCCAAGCATGGTGGAATGGTGAGCCACTGTGTTGGGAGGGAAGGAAGAAAAGTGGCTACGGATGCTGGTCAGTGTGTTGGTGTGGCAACAAGGAGTAGAGAGTTTTCACTTGGTAGTTCTATTTTTTTTCTCTAAAGTTGGCAGGGAGATGATGTCCAGAGAACAAGAAGGGAGATCACAGGACAAGTTAGAGAAGAATGGTCATCATGGAAATGGGAGAGAAAGCTAATTGAAAACAAAGGATTGCTGGGGAGGGTTGAGGGCTGAATGAGGTTGGAGACGAGCACACTAGTGGCTCCAGTCCAAGGGCTTGGTAACTTTATTCACCAGTGCTCAGCAGCCCAGATGTAGGAGCCAGGAAGGAGAATGGTTTTACTGACTGAGGCAGGTGTCATTAAAGAATAGTGGACAAGAGAGTTGATAATGGGAAGAGTGATAAAAGATGGTTAATGGGGATTCCATGCTGGATATAGAAAGAAATGGTGACCGAGGAGAGGTATGCGGACAGAAGAGAGAGCTCCAGGGTTTGATGGAGTTAACAGCTGACGCAGAAGTGAGAGTGGGAGAGGCTGAAAGTCATGAGGTGTGATCCACTGGGATGGGTTTGTGAACTTATGATTTCAGAGGTGGAGCAGCACTTAGCCATGATTCTCCAAGGGTGTCTGAAGCACAGTGGGAATGAGGCCACTGAGGAGGCAGTACAGTAAGCTTCCAGGGTTTGGGATTGCTCATTGACACTGGGCACAGGAGGACTTGAGGCAGGAGAAACTGAGTCCAGGGCCAGAGTCTGCAATGAAAAAGAAGGGGGACTGAGGTCAAGAAAGTCAGGTGAGGTTGGGGTAAACATTGATGAGTGCTTGGTAAACATCTGATGAATACACGAATGCAGGAATCCGTGAATAAGTGAATGCATCAACTCAGACCAAGCTGGCACATTTCTGGGAATATCTGGCCATAAATCCTGAGATCCCAGAGGAGACACTAGGATTACAGAGGCCAGGTTAGGGGGAGTGTACGGGCCTCAGGTTATCATAAGAGTTGAACACAGTCAATTCTTTTCAGCTTATCGTATCTGAGAGACTGTTTGAGCCCTCTAGACCTGCACAGGTTCATTATGATAGCTACTAGCCCTTTGTAGCTATTGAGCACTTGAATTGGGGCTAGTCTAATTCGAGATGTGCTATCCATGTAAAACACACACTGGATTTCAAAGACTTAGCACAAAAAAGAAAAAAAATAATGTATTTCATTTTAAAGTATTGATGATGGGGGTGCCTGGGTGGCTCAGTTGGTTAAGCATCTGCCTTCAGCTCATGTCATGATATCAGGGTCCTGGGATCGAGCCCTGCATTGGGCTCTCTGCTCAGTGGCAAGTCTGCTTCTCCTTCTCCATCTGTGATCTCTCTGGCTCTCACTCTCTTTAAATAAATAAAATCTTTAAAAAAAAGGATTGATGGTGTTGGAATGCTACTCTTTTGGATAGAAGTGGTTAAATAAAACATATTATTAAAATGAATTTCACCTGCTTTTTTTCCTTTTATATGAGGCTACTAAATTTTTTTAAGTTACATATGGAGTTCATATTGTATTTCACCTGAGCAGCTTTGCTCTAGGCCTTGGTCAGTTGCTCCTGCAATCCTAAAAGGAAGGATTATGCCTGCCTGAAGGATGCACATGTTCTACCAGTAAGTTAATAAAGGCAGCCATCTTGACCTTCCGTACATAAGTAAAATTTGAACCCTTGAGGGTTCTTGTATACAGGATATTTCTCTGTAAAAGAATATTTTGTGTCCCTTAAAGTATTGCAAAACCTTCCACTTACCCTTAGATAGGGTCTGTATCCTTGCAAGCACCCAGTGGTGTATCATCATCTCCACTATTACCACAGTTGGGATGAATCAAGGAACTCATCTGGTCTCTCTTCTCGGAATATTTCTGGCATGATAAGGCTGCAGATGGTGCAGATTGTACTTCTACTTTTCCTTTGGCCGGGGAAGCCCAAGGCTTCCTCTTCTCCAGGCCAGGTCTCCTTGGAATCTGCAGCGAGGTCTTGTTTAGCGTTACAGTTTTGGAAGCCCCTTATTTCTGCCAAGGATTGTAGAAGATGACCCTAATTAGCAGTAGCCAGAGCTGGTTTGGGTTTAAAAAAAAAAAACACTAAGGGCTTACCCTAGGTTGGAGGAAACTGAGGCTCTAAGAGGTTCATAAGTGAGAGGTTCCACAGGTGGGAAGTGGCAGAGCCAGGATGTGAACTCAGGTGGTCTAACTCCAAAACTTGTGATGCTCCCGTCCGCCCACACTTTTCAACATAGCTGATTATGGATTAGGAAACAGAAAGAGGACAGTCTCACTTACTTGGCCTTGGGGAAAACCCTCTGAGAGAGCATGGCATTGGTTGGCCTGACATATTTTGCACACACATGCATTGGACAGCGCAGCCGAGGGCAGGTCCTTTAGCAGAGGTTCCCAAACTAGACACTAGACACCAGAATAACCGGGTCTGTGTTAAGGGCCCCATTCGAGACTTGTTAAATCAGAACCCTGGCAGCAGGGCCTAGGAATCTGTATTTTTAAAACATTTCCAAGTGAATAAGGGAACCCTCATTTCACAAAACAGAGTCTCTAGGTGAGTACCTTGATTTAGGATCTGATTTAGAACTTGGGCTTCTGGGTAACCACTGGGACAAAATGGAAGGGAGGTACAAGGAAGGTTTATTTCAGCCCCATAAAAGGAGTGGGCCTGGCTTTGGGGGCTCCTTAGGCAGAGCTAACTAACATTGGTGTGCTCCATTTCTAAGAATGTGCTCCTTCCCAACCTTCAGTTTGCCCTTGCCCCCCCCTCCCCCCACTGCATCTCAGGCAAAGTCGTGAGTGCTGTTACTCGAAGCCGGACTGACTCTCTCCTTCTTTCAGCCTTTCAGTGTTATGATGTACCCAGCTGGTCCTGGATCTGGTGACTCCCCGGAGGGCTTCCCCGAGCAACCGAGGCTCCAGCCACAAATCAGCAATCGCACAACTCAGACACTAGGTACTGAACTTGGCAGTATGACACAGTCCTTGCATCCCAGTGTGGCCGGGGTAGGACTGAGGGGTAAGGATGGGGGAAGAGACTCCAAGAGGTCTTCAGGTAGCACAGAATTGACAGAAGACCGGGCCTTTATTCAGTGACACCTGCTTTGTTGGGTCAACACAGATTTGGCTCCTACTGTGTGCCTGACACTGTTGTGGGCATCAGAGGGACACCTCAATGAAAACCAGCCCACCTACCAGACTTGGCCCCTGCCTTGTGGAGCTTCCCACCCCTGCTCCACCCACTTTTCCTGACTCAATTACCAACTGGACACCTGCCCTTTTTTCTTTTTTTCCCAGATTAGGTAAAAAGAAGGCTCATTTGGAATAGAATGGAAAAGGAGACAAAGGTGTGGACTTAATTTGGGACCTAGAATCTGAGTGACCTAGGGAAGACAGTAGAGTCAGGAACAGGGATAAATTCTTCTTCCCAAGAAGAAGGCGCTCTCCTCCCTGGGATGCGGAGAGAGATTACAGAAGTCAGGGCTGCGGGGCCTGAGACAAAGTCGTCATCTGTGGGGCGAGAGGTTATGGGGCGCCCCAGGTGGACTCCTACTGAGATGGCAGAGGGGGAATGACAGTGTGGCCCTGGGATGATACCGCGCGGCCTCCAACGAGCCTCGCTTAATTTTCAGGCTGGGCGCCCGCCCGTTGCTACGGGAACAGGCTCCCCGCCCTCGCGAACCCCGCGCGTGCCGCTGCGCTCCCAATAAAGTTGTTGTTGAAGCGCCGCGGTGCCACGTGGGCCGGCCCGGGGGCGGGGCCGAGCGGAGAGGAGCGAGGGAGCGCTCCCAATAAAGTTGTTGTTGAAGCGCCGCGGTGCCACGTGGGCCGGCCCGGGGGCGGGGCCGGGGTCAGGGGCGGGGCCTAGCGGAGAGGAGCGAGGGAGCGCTCCCAATAAAGTTGTTGTTGAAGCGCGGCGGAGCCACGTGGGCCGGCCCGGGGGCGGGGCCTGGGTCAGGGGCGGGGCCGAGCGGAGCGGAGCGAGGGAGCGCTCCCAATAAAGTTGTTGTTGAAGCGCGGCGGAGCCACGTGGGCCGGCCCGGGGGCGGGGCCGAGCGGAGCGGGGAGACCCCGCGGGAGGCGCCGAGGAGGGGAGGCGGGCGCGGGCGCGGGCGCGAGCGCGGCGGCTGGCCATGATCGCGTCGTGCCTGTGTTACCTGCTGCTGCCGGCCGCGCGCCTCTTCCGTGCCCTCTCAGGTACCGGCCCGCGTCCCGGCAGGCGGGTGCCAGGCCCGGGCCCACGTCGGCGGGGCCCCGCGGGGCCTGGGGCGGCGTGCGGCGCGTCGGGCCTCACGACCACCTGCCCCCGGCCGAGGTGCGGGGAGGCGGCCCCCGGTGCCCGTCCGGGACCCCGCGAGGCCCGGGCCTGGCCGGCCGCCCCCCCCCGCGGGCCTCCCTCCCCCCCGCGCCTGCGTCCTGACGGCGTTACCGTGGGAGGGGGCCGGGGAAGGGGCGGGAGCCGCCCTCCCGGCCCCGGGGTGCAGAGGTTTCGGGGGTCCGCCGGGGCACTGCCCTGGGGCGGGGGGTTGGCAGCTCGGGTCGAGGCGAGCGCCGAATTCTCGGGGGTGGGGGTGTGAGCCCGAGCCCCGCGCGTACCTGCGGCCTCCGGGTCGCTCCACGCTCACCTTTCCCAGCCGCCTCCCCGCTCTCCGGCCGAGCCCCGGGCTGAAAAGGGCCGGCTGCTCCCCAAACCCAGAGAGCGCGGGAGCCCCCGCTTGGGAAGCCTGCGCTGGAGATGCGGCGGGGCGGAGCCGATGCCCGCTGGGTCCTGGGGGCGGGGGGGGGCGGGGAGGGCCGTCCTGCCTGCGCTGTCTCACCCTCCGCCTGCGCTCTCTGCTCTTTGAAATTCCCGGGGCTCTCGGGGACCCCCTGCCTCTGCGAGAAGCAGAACTCCCAGAATGTTCTCTGGCGACTTCAGAGGGCGGGACAGACCAAGAGCTACTTTCTTAGGAATAAGCCGTCAACTGCATTCTGTGCTTTTTTTTTTTTTTCTTTTCTTTTTTTCCCTCCCTTTCTGGAACTTCACACGATGTGTGTGGGTGTGTGAATTCATCCGTTTGTTTCTGTGTGTCTGCCGCTGGAATGCAGGCCCCCGGGGTGGGGTGGGGGTGCAGGGCCATGCCTGTTCTGTTCTCTGTGTTTCTAGCGCTAGCACATTGCCCGGAATATAGCAGGCACGCGGTTCACCACGAGAAACTCCGCGGAAGCATTTGTTTTCAGAGAATTAAAGCATGTGCCTTCACCTTCATCCACGTTGCTGTCATTTCTGGAGCTTCTGATGTCCGTCATGGTGCAGCCTTAGTGACACCGACTAGTCCACTGGTTTCTAGGCCCGCAGAGTTTAGAGAGCTCAGGGAAGGGAGCATCTCCCTCCCTCCTTCCCCCGTTAAAGTAGTGCCACTTTTGTTGTTGTTGTTTAAAGATTCATTTATATGGTCATTCATGAGAGATGCAGGGAGAGGCAGAGACACAGGCAGAGAGAGAAGCAGGCTCCTTGCAGGGAGCCTGATGGGGAACTGGATTCAAGGACCTCCGGATCATGCCCTGGGCCGAAGGCAGACACTCAACCACTGAGCCACACAGGCATCCTGCCACTTCTTTTAACTTTGTGTATTTGGTTTCTCCAGAAGGTTTTCTCTCCTTCCTTTCTTTCCTTCTGTCCTTACTTCCCTCCTATAATTCTTTTGGAAAGCCAACCACCATCAAAAATCTGCTAAATTTGAAAACTAGTACCCTGACACAGATAAATCAGAGAACCGCTGCCGTCTAGCATGCAGAGGATGTTTCAAGGGACAAGGAATTAGAAAAATCCCTGAGATCAGAGCCAGCGGCCCAGTTGGTGGATTTAAACCAAGGTCTGCCAATCTCCGCACTATTGACATTGGGCCTGGATAATTTATTGTCGGGCTGTTCTTTGCACTGTAGGATGTTCAGCAGTGTCCTTCTCCACTAACTTTTAGACGCCAGTAGCATCCCCACAGTTTTGACAACCACTGTGTTTCCAGACAATACTAAATGGCCCCGAGGGCAAAATTACCCCTGGTTGAAAACCACTGGTTTAGAGGGACAGAAATCCACATAGACCATAAATAAGATTGTATCTGTCAACATCTGAACACTTTTGAAGTTTTTCTTGCCTTTTGAAAAATAGAGCTGATGAAATGAATCTCTGGTGATTGAGGGTGAGCATCATGCATGTCACTTGTCCTGTGCCGTAAATAAGTGATTTAGTGAGTGTGGGTGTTTGCACTAAAATACTGTGCTTGGAGTTTGGGGGCTCTAATTTTAGAGTTTTCCCACTTGCTTTCTTGCCTGTTGACTGTCATTTGTGGCTGCTGTAGCAGAGAGATGACAGCTGTCTCTTGCTGTCACTTGTTGGCACCTTCTGATTTACAGCCTCTGGTGTGTTATGGGATGGGAAGGCTGATAATGAAGTTTGTGAAGATTTATGAATAGAATAGCTTTGAGAAAAAGACCAGGGGCCTTTGCTACAAAGTAAATTGTATAGATTCTGAGACACTCTTTTTGTCTACTTCAGGACTTTTTCTTTTGCATTGTATTTACAGACTAGGGGATTTATAGTACTAGAAAGGCTCTTGGAGATTATGTAGTTCAAACTTCCCCTCCCCACTTTATAGTCAAGACTGAGTCCATATCACTGGGGGCATTGTCCAAGGTCACAAAGTTTGTTAATTTCAGCGCTAGGTCATAACCCACAGTTCTGATTCATGGTCAAGTGCTGGTTCCAATTCAGTGTGACCCTGAGAACCAGAGAGCTGATGCTTAATAGGAGTCTTAACTTCCACATAAAAGGGAAGTGGTTATATGTGACCATCTCTGTCCTAGGTTATGTGGGACAGCCATTCTTTCATTCACACACTGAATATCAGATCCCTACCGTACAAATCAGTTAATACTTACAAAGCACTTAGGATAGTGCCCAGCTCATAGTAAGCACTTTATGCTAACAATGATGGTGTTCCAGGTACTAAAATGGGCAGGCTCAATGATGGTACAATGATGAGCAAGGAGCATATGATTCTTGCTTATATGGCACTTTCATTCTACTTGGAAGAAGAGTATGGGTTGGGTGATGTTGTCATCTTATAACATGGTATTTTGGCTTGCTTCTTAGATGCCTTCTTCACATGTCGAAAAAATGCACTCCTGGCGAAGAGCTCGTCCACCCAGGTAGAGGGTGACTTTGCCATGGCCCCTCGGGGGCCCGACCAGGAGGAGTGTGAGGGCCTGCTACAGCAGTGGCGAGAAGAAGGGTTAAGCCAGGTGCTCTCAACTTCGAGTGAGGGTCCCCTTGTAGATAAGGGACTAGCCCAGAGCAGCCTGGCGCTCCTGATGGATAATCCTGGAGAACAGGATGCTGCTTCAGAGGACAAGTGGTCCAGCAGGCAGCTGAGTGATCTGCGGGCAGCAGAGAACCTGGAGGAGCCTTTCCCTGAGGTGCTAGGAGAGGAGCCACTGCCAGAGGTCCAGGGCCCAATGTGGGCAGCTGTCCCCATGCAGACTGGCCCCCAGTATACAGACTGTGCTCTCCTCCCAATGGGTGCCCTGGCTGCAGAGCAGTGGGAAGAGGACCCTGCAATGGTGGCCTGGAGCATAGCACCCGAGCCTGTGCCCCAGGAAGAGGCTCCCATCTGGCCTTTTGAGAGCCTTGGGCAGTTGCAACCTCCCCCAATGGAAATCCCATATCATGGTGAGTCTGACAACTGGCTGAGTGAGCCAGAGCAGGAGCTTGTCTCCCTTGTGAGCAGAACCACTGCTAAAAAGAATATTCTCTGGCAGGGAGCTCTGCTGCTGCATTCTGTTTTTCTGAGAATCTTGTAGTATCAGATCTAGAGGGGCCTTAGAGATCGTCTCCTCCAGCCCCATGATCTTTCAGATGAAATAACCACGGTGCAGAGGGTAGCAGGACATGCCTGAAGTCACATAGCTAGGCAGAGACATAACTGAAAGTACACCTTAGTTCTCATTCTCCATGATATTGTTTCTAGGGATAGTGGTGGAGAGACCTAAGGGCCTCCACTCTCTGCCTCAACCAGAATTTTATCTTCTGGTTTTATCTATATTATATATTTGGCTTCCATTAAAATTTGAAGAATGAGTTCTGTGGCTCAAATAGGTTTGAAAATCACTTTGTAGCCCCATGCTCTAGAGGAGATGGGGACATGTGGTTTATAGCCCCACAGGCTTTTTTGAGTTTAAAGGTTAGAAAATACCCAAGGCCGAGATTACTTTTTTTTTTTTTTACTTTTTTTTTTTTTAATTTTTATTTATTTATGATAGTCATCAGAGAGAGAGAGAGAGAGAGGCAGAGACACAGGCAGAGGGAGAAGCAGGCTCCATGCACTGGGAGCCTGATGTGGGATTCGATCCCGGGTCTCCAGGATCGCGCCCTGGGCCAAAGGCAGGCGCCAAACCGCTGCGCCACCCAGGGATCCCCCGAGATTACTTTTGACATGTCTTTAACCTCAGGTGACTATGAAGCACATTTATCTGAGTGAGTCTCTAGAGACCTTAGATTTATCAAAAGTGAGAAATTGTCAGCCTGTATTTATTGAACATGTACTAAGTGTCAGGTACTATGCCTGATACTGAGGATGCAGTGGTTAACAGGCTAAGATTGTCTCTGGCTTTGTGGAGCTTACTGTCTAGTCTGAAAATGTCCTTAGGGTGCTTCTCAAATAGCCACAGAGAGGGATGGGTGGCAGGGAAGATGAAAAAAGGAACTTCAGGCACAGTATCTCTGAGTCAGGAGTAGAGATGGCAGGGCCTGTGGATAACATGTACTTGTTGTGGACCTCTTCTTCCCAACCCCTTTGCAGAAATCTTGTGGCGAGAATGGGAGGATTTCTCCACTCAGCCAGATGCTCAGGGCCTGGAGGCGGGGGATGGCCCTCAGTTCCAGTTCACTCTGATGTCCTATAACATCCTGGCCCAGGACCTGATGCAGCAGAGCTCAGAGCTCTACCTGCATTGCCACCCGGACATCCTCAACTGGAACTATCGCTTTGCGAATCTCATGCAAGAATTCCAGCACTGGGACCCCGATGTGAGTGAAGAGAGGAGGAAGTGCCATCTTGTATTTGTTTTGAACCTGGCTGTTTTTTCCCATGCACTTATAAAATGAGTTCAGCCCCATAGTTGTTTATAGGATTAGAATTCTGCCTAGGGTTGGAGCTTTCCTGCCTGGAATCTCTGAGTTTTTGACAGGTGCTAAGAAGACTTCACGGGTACATGCTTCCCAGCACCTTTATGCAAGGAGGGAGACTTGAGGGATTCCAGAAGCAGGAATATCTTGCACTTGCATCTAGTCTGCTCAGCGTCACTCAAGGCCTGTCCTTGCTGGCACTGGCTGTCT
The DNA here is from genome assembly GCF_018345385.1 of Vulpes lagopus. Classification (NCBI taxonomy): domain Eukaryota; kingdom Metazoa; phylum Chordata; class Mammalia; order Carnivora; family Canidae; genus Vulpes; species Vulpes lagopus. The sequence goes on from NC_054829.1 coordinate 23,744,413, forward strand.
GGGCAGGGCTGGCACTGTGGGAAGTTTCAGTGTGATCATGCCTGAGACCAGCTACAGCTGCCCACCTGGCCCCAGTGCCTGCTCCTGGGGCGGGAGTCCCTCTCCAGCACTCTTGGTAATAACTCTGGAGTGATTGGTGTCCCTGTCAATTTCCCAGATCCTGTGTCTCCAGGAAGTGCAGGAAGATCATTACTGGGAGCAGCTGGAGCCTTCTCTGCGAATGATGGGTAATGCAGCTTCCTGGCACGTACACTGGTCTTGCTTCCTGAGGCCCTGTCTGTTCTCTCCTGAAGGCACCATCTTTTCTTGTGCTTCAGTAAATCCTCAGTCTCACCTGTGTACTGTCTCCTCTTCGTATGGGAGAGAAAGAAAGAGTTCTGCAGTTTTAAAGCAGTTCTGACATTTACTGCCATTTAGTCCTTGAAGTAGCCCCTGTCCCAGTGAGGCTGAGTTAGTGTTATCCTTATTTCTACAATGAGGAGACTGAGGTTCTAAAGATTTTTGTGACTTGCTCACGGTCACTAGGCTACAAAGCTAGTAGGTTGTGGAGCTAGGACTCTAATTTGTCTGACTCTAGAATCCATGCTTTCCTATCAAGTTATGTTGCTTCATACCCTCCTGTCCTACTTCCCATCTAGCCCCTCAGTCACCTGGTTATAACTGTAAGGGAACCTCGGCAGAACCAAACAGTTGGCAAGGACAGGAATCCCTTTACCGAGCAGCAGGAGCAGTGCTATAGGTCCACACGCCTGGGCTGCTCCCACTGGTTGGAGGAATTCAGGCTTGGAGGACTCTGACCCATCTCCTTGGCTGGGTGTTCTTGCAGGTTTTACCTGTTTCTATAAGAGGAGGACCGGGTGTAAGACAGATGGCTGTGCTGTCTGCTACAAGCCCACAAGATTTCGTCTGCTCTGTGCCAGCCCTGTGGAGTACTTCCGGCCTGGCTTGGAGCTCCTCAATCGGGACAACGTGGGCTTAGTGTTGCTGCTGCAGCCGCTAGTCCCAGAAGGCCTGGGGCAAGTCTCGGTGGCCCCTCTCTGTGTGGCAAATACCCACGTGCTGTACAACCCACGCCGGGGTGATGTCAAGCTGGCCCAGATGGCCATTCTCTTGGCTGAAGTGGACAAAGTAGCCAGGTTGTCAGATGGCAGCCATTGCCCCATTATCTTGTGTGGGGACCTGAATTCAGTTCCTGATTCACCTCTCTACAACTTCATCAGGGACGGAGAACTCCAATACCATGGGATGCCGGCCTGGAAGGTGAAATGGGAGAGGCCACTGTGGGGGTGGGAATATGGCCAAGGGAGAGATTTGGGTACTGGCAACTAGTGCTGCTTCTGTGGCAGGGACCTCAGCTACACCTTTTCTGACTTCCTCCAGCTTTTTCTTGTTCTGTAGAATAGTTTATAAACCTGGATGTTAGAAATTCCTGGGTGCCTTTGGCATCTGTAGTCCTTTCAGCTTTTATCATTAATTTTTAGTTTGTAAGTAATATAGAAGTACGTCCTCACAAGAATTCAAACATTGTAAATAAGACCAAAACCCTCTTTATTACCTACATTCCTCACCTTTCCCTTTAGAATGAAGTAGTAACTGTTTGAAGTTTGGTAGTGGTCTTCTAGAATATTCCATATGCATTTATAGTGATATCTATGTTCCTGTGATATTGTCATTGTAATTTACATTTATTAGGCACTTACTGGGTTCCAGGTGCTATTTTAAGCACTTTGCATGAGAAGTTTGGCAGTTTGCTGGCTCTAGGCAATGTAGATAGCTAGTGGTAGAACCACGATCTCTAAACAGGTGGTCTGGCCCCAGAGCTCTTGCCCTCCAATACTGTGCTGTGATTGCTTCTGACAACTGATATGTGATCTGTTGTGTGTGTATTTATAAACATATTATTGTATGTTTAATTCTGTAGGTTTTTTTTTAACTCAACAATGTATATATGGATCTGTCCCATTCCTTTTAACTGCTGAATGTTGATAGAAGTCTCATAGTTTCATCATATTTAGCCCTGCTGATGGACATTCAGCTTGTGCTGATTTCTTTATATGTCACTTAATCTCCCTGTTCCTCTGTTTGGCCACTACTGCCCAACTTAATGCTTAGCTTTTGGCAAGGTGCAGTGGAGAAAGGACACAAAATGGCTGAAATATTGTTAAGCACTTTGGGCTTTTATTTTAATGAGGTTACTCAAGTGCCAGCAATATCCTGATTCCTGCGTGTACAGAGAAAGGCCTTATCCCGGCGGAAAGCTGCTATAATCAAGGAGCTCAGAAAATGGGAAAAAGAATTTACTAAGTGCCTACCATGTGACCATCGCCATTAGGGATAGTGATTAAGAGCACTCATTTGGAAGCCGGTCAGTCCTGAGTTCTGATCCCTGTTCTGCTACCTTATGCAAGTTGCTTAACTTCCTTAAGCCCCATGTGCCTCATTGGTACCCTAGGGATACAATGGAATCCATTTCAGGGGGTTTTTGTTGTTGTGTAGTGGATCAAATAAAATAACACATAGTGAAGTGTTTTCTAGTTACTGCTTCAAAGGAAGCAGACATCTATTGGTTATCATTAAGGTTCTTAATTGTATATGGTATTATTATCATCCCATTTTATAATAGAGGATATTGAACTCAAGAGAGTTAACTAACTTGCCCAAAGTTACACAGCTAGAAAATGGTCATTATATTCTAGCTCTGTCTTACTTGAGATATCATATTGAAAATTTATGTCCTTCAAGGGCAGAGAGATGGTATCTCTCACTGTGCTCTCTCCAGCACTTAGCTAGTGTCTTGCACATAGTTGGCATCCAAATATTTGTTGTTGTTGTTGTTGTTGTTAAATGAAATAAAGGGAATTTTGCTACACACTGTGGAGATATGCAGATGGCTGATGTTGCCGACCGTTTCTCTGCTATGTTCTGTCCGTTCCCAGGCTGCTCATTGGCTTTGACTGAGGATGGGACATAGATACGGTAAAGTTCTTTGTTGCATTTCCCATTTGATTTGACCCTGTGGTTTCCTCATGATGGACTTAGGCTGCTAGACCTTGATCCAGAAGATCTGAAGATCAGGATAAACTCTTCCCCACTGCAAATTAAAGCCTCTGAAAGTTGATGTTCCCTGTGGAGATTCATGTAGATTTTTTTTAAGGTGAAATTTAGGGTTTAGAATGGGGCTAATTTAGGCAATGTTCATATGGTTCTATTCTCTTTGACTCACATACCTCATTCTCGTAGCCCTCACTTCTGCCTCGTGGACATTTCAGTGCTTCTAGTTTAAAAAAAAAAAAAGCTTTAATTAGCTTCTTATTTTTAACCTTCCCCTGAGACTGATGTGTTTTGCTTATCTAATACATACAAGTGTGTGATTGTCACGGGCTGTTTTCTTTTTCCATCTTAGTGTGCTCATTCCCACCTGCTCTTTCCTTCTAGGTGTCTGGACAGGAAGACTTCTCCCATCAGCTTTACCAGAGGAAGCTGCAGGCCCCCCTCTGGCCCAGCTCCCTGGGCATCACTGATTGCTGTCAGTATTTGACCTCCTGTCACCCCAAGAGAACAGGTGAGCATGTGCCACATTCTTGGTTGGCTATACCTCTGTGCCCATTTTGGGAGAAAGCTGGTATTTATAGTGAAGAGAAAAATGTAATTCCCTCAATTCTCTTAACAAGTTCCTTTGTTTTTCCCACTGTTGTCCTCATATGAGCCCTCCCAGTGAAATGGACAACTTTAAATCCTATCTGTTGGAAATCAACTTGTCTTCAGAGCCAGGCTTCTTCTGTGTCCCTACACTGGAAGCTTTTCGGTATTAAGGGGGTTTCAGCATGTGGCTTCTCTTCCTTTCTCTCACTGTATGGCTTTTCCTGGTTTGCAGAGAGACTAAAGTATAGCCGAGACTTCCTGCTGCAATTCCGTTTCTGTGACATCGCCTGTCAGCGACCCGTAGGATTGGTTCTTTTGGAAGGAGTGACAGATACTAAGCCAGGTAATGGCAACTAAGCTTGTTTTCTTGCTCTTCTTTCATCTTCACCGCTGGTATTTGTCAGTTATGTGGTTTCTTAGTCTTTTTGTAAGTAAAATTCTTAGTAGTCAGCTTCCGTTAGTAAGCATGCTTAGAAGGAAGGTCAGTGGAGTTCTGTGGCCATATGTGTGACTGGATGTGCAGCTCAGTGAGAACATGGACTTGGAATCGAGACTTGAGTTCCAGTCATCTCTGAGACCTTTAGTGAGACATGTAACCTTTTTAGGTTTAAGTTGCTGATAACCAGTGTGTGTACAGCATATAGGGAAGATACACATGACAGGGCTTTGAAAATCATAAGGTGGGATGCCTGGGTGGTTCAGCAGTTAAAGCATCTGCCTTAAGCTCAGGGCATGATCCTGGAATCCTGGGGTCAAGTCCCACATCGAGCTCCCTGCATGGAGCCTGCTTCTCCCTCTGCCTCTGCCTCTCTCTCTCTCTCTCTCTCTGTGTGTGTGTCTCTCATGAATACATAAATAAATAAAGTTAAAAAAAAAGAAAATCATAAGGTGATTGTAAGTCCTGCTTGTAATAAAAATTTACTCCTACTGAGAACTTCCAGATCAAACATGGTAGAGTATACTTGATATGTTCCCCCCTTCTTGTCTCTGAAACCATTACAAAGCAACAAAGAGAATGGAAAAAAGCAATGCAAACTCCACCTTTGAGAAAAGTAGAAAAGTAGGAGATCTGAATATAACCTAAACCATGAATCACAGCATAGGTAGAATGGCTGCCAGAAGTGCTGGAGTTTGTGTAGCAGTGCTGGAAGAAGTATGCAGGGACTTATCTGGGGACAAAGAACCAGCACAGTGCATTTCTCCAAGGTGAGGAGTGTACCTTAAGGCACAAAACCAAAATCTCTTGTTTCATCAGCAACAATAGGATGCACAGGTTATGGTAGGAGATTGCCTGAACCTGTTTTGGTCTTAAGAGGCACTGGAGAAAAGCCTGATCAAGGAATAATGCTTATTTGCATTAAGCAGTCTGTTTGAATGGTGGCAGGGGTGATGAGGTACTTACAGAGCTGCATATCGCTTTTGGCTGGGGAAAAGTAAAGATTAAAGGACTCATACACTGTGTCATCAGGAATATCTCTATTACTTGGAATGCATACCCAGTTCTTCCCTTAGAGGAACTGTACAGATAGCTGGTACAGAAAAACCTCAACTAATTCAAAGCAGTGCTGCTAAAAAGGAACCACTTTGTGAGCTGTGTTAGAATACTGCAAGAAAGAAAGCAGAAGGAACAGGAAAAATAAAAGGCAGATAAAGAATGCTTACCTCAAAGATAAAAATTGTTGCCATGAAATATATGAAAAATTATGATTATTTTCCCATGAATTAAAAAAATGAAGCAATTGACTTTATAAAACAAGAGTACAAAAATAATTGCCTTTATAAAAGTAAGTTCAGGCACATTGCAAGACATCAGAAAATTAAATGGAAACTGCAGAGCTCAGGAAAGAATAAAAAATGTAAAAATCACATAAAATGAAACAAAATTGGGTACAGCATAAGAAAGAATAGGAATAGATACTGCTGAAAACAAAACAAGAGACAGAAGCCATGAAAGAAAAAGCAGAATAAAAAGGAAGTAAGAGGATAAAAGAGGGTAGAGAGAAATGATTGTAGTGAAAGATAAGGAGACTTTCAACATACACATAATTAGTGTGAAGAAAACCAATATAAAGACACAAAAGAAGTATGTAAAGGTATGATTCAAGGAAGGTTTTCCCCAAATTAAAAGATTTGAGTCTTTTTTTTTAAGATTTTATTTATTTATTCATTAGAAATACACATAGAGAGAGGGAGAGGCACAGGCACAGGCAGAGGGAGAAGCAGGCTCCCTGCAGGGAGCCCGATGTGGGACTCTGTCCTGGATCCTGGAATCATGCCCTGAGTCAACGGCAGAAGCTCAACCATTGAGCCACTCAGGAGTCCCAAGATTTGAGTCTTTAAATTGAGAGGATGTACCATGTTTCAGTAAAAAATGACATAGGAGAATCAGCAATAAGACATCCTACTGAAGTTACTAGAAGCCAGAAATAAAAGAATCCATTGGGCAGTTGAACCAAAAAGGATTGGGCTGCTCTTAAGAGTAAAAATGATCAGATTGGCTTTAGACTACTTAACGTTATCATTCAGTTGTAGAAGACAGGAGAATAAGGCTTCAAAGAAAGAAGATATGGTTCAAGAATTTCATTCTCAACCAAAAGCCTTTCTTGACCAAATTGCTAGAACAACCTAAGACAACCAAGCAATGACTGGAAAAACTATATGAGAAGGACTGGTGATGGGCAGCCCTGGTGGCTCAGCGGTTTAGTGCCGCCTTCAGCCCAAGGTGTGATCCTGGAGACCCGGGATCGAGTCCTACGTCGGGCTCCCTGTGTGGAACCTGCTTCTCCCTCTGCCTGTGTCTCTGCCTCTCTCTCTCTCTGTATCTCTCATGAATAAATAAATAAAATTTAAAAAAAATAGAAGGACTGGTGATAAGTCATGAATTTATTTTTTCTTATAGGAATTTAATTCAAATTGGCATTTCGCACGAAGCAATAAACATTTCAGTGATTCAGTTTTTTTTTAATTGCAAAGCTAAATATATTATATTGCTGTAGCGATAGCAATAATGATAATGATGGCCCCCATGCATAAGTAGCTAGCATGTGCCAGGAACTGAGATGACTGCTGGTATTAAGTGGGCTCAGGCAGGGAAGCAGTGGTTCAGTGTTTTATAATTACAAAATCCTAAAGTTAAACAGTAGTGGGACCCCACATTTCATGTTAAAAAATAGATAGAGTATTAAAAAACAAAATAAAACAGTATTGTACTTGAAACATAAAACAAGCATTTCAATTTAGTTACAAAATTAAACCAAAAGCCTTTAAAATACATACTGATGATCACTTTGTAGGTAGAATCATTATGTGGGGAAAATACCCAGTTCACTAACAGTGCAAAATAATAGTATTTTCAAAATTGAGATTAAATTTGGGTAAACACATCCATCCACCATATGTGTAGTTACCATCTGTCACTACAAAAGATTATTATAATATGGACTCTGTTCCTTATGTTGTACTTTTCATTTCTTTTGTTTGTTTAATTTTTTTTATTGGAGTTCAATTTGCCAACATATAGCATAACACCCAGTGCTCATCCTGCCAAGTGCCCCCGTACTTTTCATTTCTATAATTAACTTTATAACTGGAATGTTGTACCTCTTAATCCCCTTCACCCATTTTTGCCTCTCCCTCGCCCCTTTCCCTCTGTCAACCACTAGTTCGTTCTCTGTATTTGAGTCTGTTTCTATTTTGTTCTTATTTGTTTTGTTTTTTAGATTCCACATGCAAGTGAAATCATGTGGTATTTGTCTTTCTCTAAGTTATTTCACTCATAATGCCCTCTAGGTCCACCTCTGTTATCACAAATGGCAAGATTTCATTCTTTTTTATGACTTAATAATATTCTGAGTGTGTACTTGTGTGTGTGTGTACACTACATGTTCTTTATCCATTTATCTGTTGATGGACTCTTGGGTTGCTTCCATATCTTGTCTATTGTAATGAGGCTGTAGTAAACATAGGGGTGCATATATCTCTTTGAATTAATGCTTTTGTCTTCCTTGGGTAAATACTCAGATGTGGAGTTACTAGGTTATATGGTATTTATTTATTTATTTTATATGGTATTTATTTTTAATTTTTTGAGCACCTTCCGTACTATTTTCCATAGTGACCAATTTACATTCCCACCAGTGGTGCACAAGGGTTCCCTTTTCTCCACATCCTCACCAACACTTGTTATTTCTTGTCTTTTTGATACTAGCTATTCTGACTGAAGGGATATCTCATTGTGGTTTTGATTTGCATTTTCATGATGATTAGTGATATTGGGCATCTTTTCATGTTTTTGTTAACCATCTGTATGTCTTCTTTGGAAAAATGCTTATCTCATAAATGTCCTTTAGACTCCAAATCTAAAAATCTACCACCATTTTTAGACCGTGAGTAGAAAGTACAATAAGGAGATCATAACGTGATCTTTTTCTAGATGTGTTTAGGTGTGCTAATGAATAATATTTCCAGTCTAATTCTAGACTCATGCAACCCACCAGTGCACATCAGAACTTGCTGACTTGATTGTGACACTGATTTTACTGGACAGCATGTGAGTTGCAAAAGGAGCTGCGGTGCTAGATAGTGATGGTCTAACCTTCCCACAGGCTGACATTGCACTGCACTGGAGCATTCTGTATTGCCGAAGTTGTGTAATAAAAACATTGTGATTCTCACTCTCCCCAGCTCCCTTTTTTTTTTTTTCCTTAATTTTTTAAATTGGAGTTCAATTTGCCAACATATAGCATACTACCCAGTGTTCATCCCGCCAAGTGCCCGCCTCAGTGCCCATCACCCAGTCACCCCAACCCCCCGCCCACCTCCCCTTCCACTACCCCTTGTTCGTTTCCCAGAGTTAAGTGTCTCTCATGTTTTGTCACCCTCACTGATATTTTCACTCATTTTCTCTCCTTTCCCTTTATTCCCTTTCACTAATTTTTATATTCCCCAAATGAATGAGACCATACAATGTTTGTCCTTTTCCGATTGACTTATTTCACTCAGCATAATACCCTCCAGGTCCATCCACGTTGAAGCAAATGGTGGGTATTTGTCGTTTCTAATGGCGGAGTAATATTCCATTGTTCACATAGACCACATCCTCTTTATCCATTCATCTTTTGATGGACACTAAGGCTCCTTCCACAGTTTGGCTATTGTGAACATTGCTGCTATAAACTTCGGGGTGCAGGTGTCCTGGTGTTTCATTGCATCTGTATCTTTGGGATAAATCCCCAGCAGTGCAATTGCTGGGTCATAGGGCAGATCTGTTTTTAACTCTTTGAGGAACCTCCACACAGTTTTCCAGAGTGGTTGTACCAGTTCACATTCCCACCAACAGTGCAAGAGGGTTCCCCTTTCTTCACATCCTCTCCAACACTTGTTGTTTCCTGTCTTGTTAATTTTCCCCATTCTCACTGGGGTGAGGTGGTATCTCATTGTGGTTTGGATTTGTATTTCCCTGATGGCAATTGATGCGGAGCATTTTCACATGTGCTTGTTGGCCATGTCCATGTCTTCCTCTGTGAGATTTCTGTTCACGTCTTTTGCCCATTTCATGATTGGATTGTTTGTTTCTTTGCTGTTGAATTTAATAAGTTTTTTATAGATCTTGGATACTAGCCCTTTATCTGATAGGTCATTTGCAAATATCTTCTCCTATTCTGTAGGTTGTCTTTTAGTTTTGTTGACTGTTTCTTTTGCTGTGCAGAAGCTTTTTATCTTGATGAAGTCCCAATAATTCATTTTTGCTTTTGTTTCTCTTGCCTTCATGGATGTATCTTGCAAGAAGTTGTGTGGCCAAGTTCAAAAAGGGTGTTGCCTGTGTTCTTCTCTAGGATTTTGATGGAATATTGTCTCACATTTAGATCTTTCATCCATTTTGAGTTTATCTTTGTGTATGGTGTAGAGAATGGTCTAGTTTCATTCTTCTGCATGTGGATGTCCAATTTTCCCAGAACTATTTATTGAAGAGACTGTCTTTTTTCCAGTGGATAATCTTTCCTGCTTTGTTGAATATTAGTTGACCATAAAGTTGAGGGTCCACTTCTGGATTCTCTATTCTGTTCCATTGATCTATGTGTCTCTTTTTGTGCCAGTACCACACTATCTTAATGACCACAGCTTTGTAGTACAACCTGAAATCTGGCATTGTGATGCCCCCAGCTATGGTTTTCTTTCCCCAGCTCCCTTTGTGGGGGGAATAATTCGAAAGAAGGGAATCTAAATTTTAAGTTCCCTCCTTGTAAACATTTTCAATTATGAATGATTTCTTCTTTCCAGTGTGGTCTTAAAGACACTGAAAGGGGTTACTGTGTTTTCTTTCTCATGACCACTTGCCTCTTTCCACTGAACTCTGGACCTTCAGGTCTTTTATTTTTATTTTTATTGTTTTTATTTTTTAACACTATAAAATTTTATCTTTTATTTTTATTTATTTTTTTTAAAGATTTTATTTATTTATTCATGAGAGACACAGAGAGAGAGAGAGAGAGAGGCAGAGACACAGACAGAGGGAGAAGCAGGCTCCATGCAGGGAGCCCGATGTGGGACTCGATCCCGGGACTCCAGGATCACGCCCTGGGCTGAAGGCAGGCGCTAAACCGATGAGCCACCCAGGGATACCCCTTCAGGTCTTTTAATAACAATAAACCATATGCTCAATACAGTATTTTATAGGAAAAAAATGCTAATAGATGATTTTTGTAACCACTATTTACAAACTGACCAGATGACCACGGACCAAAGGATCATTTTTCTAACCAGGAAAGTTCTGAATCCAGCTTCTCCACTGGCCAATGCCTGGACACAATTTATCCTCTTCCCAAGAACTTGCAGAAGAACTTACTTGTTTGACCACTCCTAGTGCTGACTGGGTCAGGAAGATGCTGCCGTCTAGGTAGAGGCATCTGTGGCCCATGTGCTCATATGGCCTGGTGGGGCACGCAGAGGTCTCTAGTCCTGTGTGATTGCCAGAACAGTGCTGTTTGTACACAATGCTGGGTGGACAGAACCTGCTGTTGAGGTAAACCATTTTTAGTATCCTGCTAGTCACTGAGATTTTTCTGGCATATTGTAATGGTTAAATGTAGGACTCAAAATGAAGATATTAGCATTATTGCAAATGTATATGCTCCAAATAATATTACGTCAACAATCACAAAGTGAAAGTGCAGGCTTTAACAAGGAAGAGTAGTCAGAAAATAACTAATGGTAAAGGGTTTTAATTCATCTGTCTCAGCCCACAACAGATCAAGTAGAAAAAAGATAAGAATATGGAAGACTTCAGTAACATGTTGTATGGTAAATCTGATTGATGCACATCAAACTCTGAATATTGAAAGCAGAGCAAAGACATCTTTTTAAGTATTCATATGAAATTCTTAAGAATTAGACTACCAAAAAAACCCTCAGTAAATCTCAAATGGTAGAAGTCATATAGTCTTTCTCTGATCACACATACAGTAAAAATAGAAATTAGAAACAGAAAACATTGTCATCTGAATACTTAGAAAATTTCAAACAACTTTTTGAGTCAAAGGTGATATTTAAGCTAAAACTGTAGAGTATCCAGACAATAATAATAATGAAAGTACAGTATATTTATGGGTTATAGCTAAAACAGCATTCAGTGAAAAGTTCATGGAATTATATAGAATATTTGGAATCATAGAATTACATTAGTAGATAGGAAAAGCTAAAAGTAAGTAAAATACACATTGAACTCAAGAAATTAGAAAAAATAAAAAATAAACTGAAAGAAAACAGAAGATACGAATAGGAATAATTTAGAAAACATAATGGTGGAACTAAACTCTAGAAGTTGGTTGTTTGGGCAAAAAGCAGCTGTCAAGTAGGCCCATTAGCTAACCCAACTCAAAGGTCAGGGAACAAACAAACGAAAGTATGCAGATGCAGAATAATTAATAGGAGTATAAGGGGGTTCTTGGCCTGGCTAAGTACAAAAGAAATTAAAAACTTAGATGGCATATATTAATTTTAGAAAATGTAATTTAGTAAAAGTGATTACAGAGAGGAGAGAGACTCTAAATAGAGAAGAAATACATAAAGTTCTCAGAGATGTGGTCCCACAAAAACACCAGGCTCAGCTTGATTAGAGATTATCATCAAACCTTTAAAGAAAGTATAAATCCATTACTATTTAAATTATTACAGTACACAGAGGAAAAAAGGAGCTGCTTATTTTTATACAACAAGTATTTTGACACTGATACCTGATAGCAGTTAAACAGAAGAAACTATTGATGCTAATATTCTCCACTTAGAAATATTGATGCAAAAAAAAAATTAAATAGAAGATCAGGAAACAATCTAGCAGCATATCAAAGAGTAGTATATACCATGAACAAAAGGAACTTAAGAAATATACAGATTGTTTGATTTTGGGAAATCCCTTAATGTAACTTAACATACTAAATGTATATGAAATCTATTAAAATATATGAAATATATCCTATAGTCCAAGAGACTATTGAAATTCAACATCTATTCTAGATTCTTTTTAAAAGACCCTTCTTAAATTAAGGAAAAACTAGATATAGGCATACCTTGTTGTATTGTGCTTCACTTTATTGTGCTTTGCAGACATTGTGTTTTTCACAGATTGAAGATTTGTGGCAACCTTGCACTGAGCAAGTCTATTAGCGCAGTTTTTCCAACACCATTTGTTCACTTTGTGTCTGTCACATTTTGGGGGTTCTTCTCGCAATATTTCAACCCTTTTTATTATTGTATTTATTATGGTGATCTGTGATCAGTGATCTTTGATGCGACTATTGGAATTGTTGTGAAAGGTTACAAACCACACCCATATAAGATGGCAAACTTAATCGATAAATGTTTTTTGTCTTCTGACTGCTGTACCGACCAGCCATTCCCCTGTCTTTCTTTCTCCCTCTCCTTAGGCTCCCTGTTCCCTGAGACAAAACAATATTGAAGTTAGGCCAATTAGTAGCCCTACACTGGCCTCTGAGTGTTCAAGGGAAAGGAAAGAGTCACATGTCTTCCACTAAATTAAAAGCTAGAAGTGATTAAACTTAGTGAGGAAGCCATGTCAAAAGCTGAGACAGGCAATAGCTAGGCTTCTTGCCCCAAACAGTTAGCCAAGCTGTGAATGCAAAGGAAAAGTTCTTGAAAGAAATAAAAAGTGCTACTCTAATGATGACCTGAATCATAAAGCAGAACATCCTTACTGCTGATAATGGAGGAACTTCTAGTGGTCTGGATATAAGATCACCCTAGCCACAACATTTTCTTAAGCCAAAGCCTAGTTCAGAGCAAGGCCCTAATTCTACTCAATTTTGTGAAGGCTGAGAGGTAAGGGACGTGCGGAAGAAAAGTCTGAAGCTAGCAGGGGTTGGTTCATAAGGTCTAAGGAAATAAGCTGTCTCTGTAACATAGAAGTACAAGGTGAAGCAGCAAGTTATCCAAAAGATCCAGATCCAGCTATGATAATTAATGAGGGTGGCTACACCTGAGAGATTTTTAGTGTAGACAAAATACCTTCTATTGAAAGAAGATTGCCATCTGTACTTTTCATAGCTAGAGAGGAGAAGTCAATGCCTGGTTTCAAAGCTTCAAAGGATAGGCTGTTGAAACCTACTGCTTAGAAAAAAAGATTACTTTCAAAATAGTATTGCTCATTGACAATGTATCTGGTCATCCAAGACTCTGATGGAGATGTACAAGATTAACATTGTTTTCATGCAGGCTAATGCAGCATTCATTATGAAGCCCATGGATCAAGGAATGATTTCAACTTTCAAGTTTTATTATTGAAGGAATATATTTGTAAGGCTATAGCTGCCACAGATAGTGATTCCTCTGATGGATTTGGGCAGGGTAAATCGAACCTTCTAGAAAGGATTCCTCATTCTAGATGCTGCTAAGAACATTTGTGACCCCTGCGAAGAGGTCAAAATACCAACATTAATTAACAAGAGTTTGGAAGAAGTAGATTCCAGCCTTCAGGGATGACTGTGAGGGGTTCATGTTTTCAGTGGAAGAAGTAACTGCAGATGTGGAAATAGCAAGAGAACTAGAGAAGTCAAGCCTGTAGATGGGACTGAATTGCTGCAATATCAGGATAGAACTTAGGAGGAGTTTCTTCTTTTTTTTTTTTTTTAAGATGCTTTAATTTATTTGAGAGAGACAGAGCATGAGCAGGGGGAGTGGCAGAGAAAGAAAGGGAGAAGTAGGCTCCTCATTGAGCAAGGAGCTTGATGTGAGGCTGGATCCCAGGACCCCAAGCTCATCACCTGAGCTAAAACAAGAGTTGGACACTTAACCTGATTAAGCCATCTAGGCACCCTGAGAAGTTGCTTCTTGTAGATGAGTAAAGAAAGTGATTTCTTGAGATGGCATCTGCTCCTGGTGACAATGCTGTGAGGATTATTGAAATGACAACAAAGGATTTAGAATATATAGTTTTTAAAGATTTATTTATTTTTAGAGAGAGTGCTTGCATGCTCCTAAGTGGGGGGAGGAGCAGAGGGAGAGGGAGATAGAGAACCTCAAGCAGGCTCTTTGCTGAGTGGGGAGCCCAATGCAGGGCTTACTCCCATGATCCTGACCTGAGCCAAACCCAGGAGTTGGACACTTAACCCGACTGAGCCATCCAGGTGCTCCCAAAGGATTAGAAGATTACATAAACTTAGTTGATAAGACAGCAGCAGGGTGTGAGAGGATTGACTCCGATGTTGAAAGAAAAGTTCTCTGGACAAAATGCTTCAAGTATCAAACAGATTGCATGCTACAGAGAAATCGTTTGTAACCTCTCTGATCAGTCAGCAGCCATCCACATTGAGGCAAGACTCTCTACCAGCAAAGAATTATGACTTGCTGAAAGCTCAGGTGATGGTTAGCACTTTTTTTTTTTAGCAATAGAGTATTTTTAAATTACGGTATATACACTGTTTTTTTAGATATAATACTATTATATAAAAGACTATAGTACAGTATGAATATAACTTTTATATGCTCTGGGAAACCAAAAAATTCGGTTGACTGGCTTTACTGGGATATTTACTTTATTGTGGTGGTCTGGAATCAAACCCACCATATCTTTGAGGTATGCCCATAATCCCTTACATCATAAAATGAATCTTGGTCAGCAGTGTATGGTAGCAGCAGTGCACCGTGGAGGTGAGGTGCAGGAAGAGGGGAGTGGAGCCACTGCAGGCCAAATTAAAAACCAAACCAAACCACAGCATTTATCTCAATTCCACAAATCCGCATCTGGCTTAAAGAAGACACTGTAGTAGCATTCCTGTCAAAGTCAGAAATAAGACAAGGATGACCACTCTCATTATTCAGCCATGTTCAGAGATGCCAGCCAACAGATTTAGAAACAGAAAGAAAGGTAAGAAAACAGAAGTAACAAAGTGGAAAGGAGGGTTTAATTACTTGCTGCTTATATTGTTAGATAACTGGTGATCCAAGAGAATCAACCAACAACTATTTACAAGCATTAAGATAATCCTGGAGAGTAGCTTGTATGGTATGAATATACAGAAAGACAATAGTATTCATATATAAAAATAAGGATATATTTGTTAAAAGATAATAATAAAAAAGACCCTATTTATAATACCAACAAAAGAAAAAAATCAATGTAAAATGTAAAGTATATAAAGGAATATTTCATTTAGTCTGAATTAATAATTTTATTGATAAGAAGTTGTCCATAACATTCCCTTCCTTTTTTTTTTTTAGAATATATTTATTTATTTGAGAGAGAATGAGAAAGAGCACAGGCAGGGTAAAGGGCAGGGGGAGAGGAGCAAGCAGACTCCCTGCTGAGCAGAGAGCCCCATGTGGGACTTGATCCCAGGACCCTGAGATCATGACCTGAGCTGAAGGCTGATGCTTAACTGACTGAGCCACCCAGGTGCCCCCCTTAACCCATTTAAAAAAAAACAGCTTTATTGTTTTGTTTTTGTTTTTTAAAAATAGCTTTATTGTGATGAAATTCATATACCATAAAATCTACCCAATGGCTTTTATTCTATTCAGAATTGTGTAACCATCACCATAATCTAATAGTAGAACATTTTCATCTCTCCCAAAAGGAGCCCTGTATCTATTAGCAGTCAATGTCTGTTCACCTCTCCCCTTGTGAAAAACATTAATTGAACGTGGCCATACGGGTTTCTCGATGCTCAGTTTTATTCCATTCACTATATGTCTATCCTTATGCCAGTGCTATAGCGTCTTGATTATTTTAGTTCTGTATAAGTTTGATGTAGAGAAGTATACATCCTATAACTTTATGGTTTTTTAAAGGTTATTTTGTTTATTCTGAATCCATTTCATTTCTATATGAATGTTAGGCTCAGCATGTCAATTTCTGCAAAGAAGCTAGTTGGGATTTTGATAGGGATCTACAAATCTGTAGGTCAATTTGGGAAGTATTACCATTTTAATAATATTATCAATGAACATGAGTATCTTTCCATTTATTTAGATCTTTAATTTCTTTCCATATTCTGTAGTTTCCAGTGTGGAAGTCTTACACTTTTGTGAAATTTATTATCATTTTGATGATACTGTAAATGGAAATGTGTTCTTAATTTCATTTTTGGATTTTTACTGCTAGTGTATAGAAATCCAATTTTTGTATATTGACTTGTATGTTATAGTCTTGAGAACTCATTTATTCTAATAGTTTTTTAGTGGATTTCTTAGGATTTCCTGTATAAAAGATCATGTCATCTTGCAAACAGAAACAGCATTACTTCTTCCATTCTAATCTGAATGCCTTTTATTTTTTCTTCCATGATTGCCCTGGCTAGACCTTTCTAATGTTGAGTGATGAGAGTGGACATCCTTGATTTGTTCCTGATCTTAGGGGTAGAGCTCTTTTTTTTTTTCATAAAAATTTATTTATTTATTCATTCAGAGAGAGTGAAGAGAGAGGTAGAGACACAGGCAGAGGGAGAAGCAGGTTCCATGCAGGAAGCCCGATGTGGGACTCTATCCTGAGTTCCAGGATCACACCCTGGGCTGCAGGCGGCGCCAAACCGCTGCGCCACCGGGGCTGCCCAGGGGTAGAGCTTTTAAGTGTGTAGTGAGTTAAATGTGATGTGAGCCCTGGGGTTTTTGTGGATTCCCTTTATCTGGGTAGAGAAGTTATCTTCTGTGTCCAGTTTTTTATGTTGTTTATTTTATTTTATTTTATTTCATAAAGGGGTATTGAATTTTGTCAAATGTTTTTTCTGTGTGTGTTCAGATGGATCATGTGGTTTTTATCCTTCAGTATATACTAATATACTAGTATATTAGTATATACTAATATCATATATTACATTAATAGATTTTCAAATATAAAACTAACCTTATATTCCTAGGATAAATTGTAGTTGATCATAGTTTATAATCATTTTTATATTTTGCGGGATTTGGTTTGCTAATATATTGTTCTGAGACTTAATTGGTTGAGGCAGTTTATTGAGACAACCAATATTGGTTGTCTGAGACTTAATTTCCAACACAGGGAAGAAAGAGGTCCCCCCCCCACCTGCCCACACCAACAATTCAACTCAATTCTGACACTGTCTACACAGAGATAGCACCAGATTTCACAGATTGAAAACTCAGTCAAGACTGCCCTTGCTCCCTAACTTCAGACACCAGTCACAAGCCCAACCTGTGCTTCCAACAACTCCCTCCTTGAGATGCTAGTCGTAAGTCCAGATTGTTAACTTTCTGACCAACTGGCTATTATAAATCAGAGGTTCCTATGATCCTCTCCTTCCTTGGGTTTAATTAATTTGCTATAATGGCTCACAAAACTCAGAGAAACATTTTAGTCACTAGATTACCAGTTTATTATAAAAGGATAAAACTCAGGAACAAGCCAGATGGGAGAGATGGATACAGCAAGGTAGTTGGGAAGCTTCTGTGCACTCTCTCATGTTGCATTCTCCCCAAATCCCCACGTGTTCACCAGCCCAGAAGCTCTCTGAAGGCTTTGTTACATAGGCAGGGTTGATGAAATCATTGGCTGTTGGTCATTCAAGCTCTAGCCCCACTCCTCTCCCAGGAGGTGTAGGGAGTTAGGACAGAAAGTTCCAGCCCATTAATCACAGGTTGGTTCTTCTGGTAACCAGCCCCCATTTTTAGGTGCTTTTCAAAAGTCATCTAACATAGCAGAAGACACCCTTATCACTCTCATCTCTTAGGGAATTCTAAGGGTTTGGGGAGTTATGAGGAACTGTGGACAAGAGCAAATATATATTTCTTATAAATTATAATATCATAGTCATTGAGGAATTTTGCATGTACATTCACAGGGGTTATTCTGTAGTTTTCTTTGTGATGTTTTTGTCTAATTTTGATTGAGTAACACCTCACAGCATGAGTTGAGGGCATCCCATCCTAATTTTTCTAAGTGTTATGTAGTATTTGTATTGCTTTTTCTTTAAATGTTTGGCAGAATTCACCAATGAAGCCATCTAGTCTTGGGCTTTTCTTTGTGGGAAGTTTTCAGATTACTAATTCAATTATTTTACTTGCTTATAAGCTATTCAGATTGTTTATTTCTTCTTGAATCAGTTTACATAGTTTGTGTCATTTTAGAAATTTGTCCATTTCATCTAAGTTATCAAATTTGTTGGTATACAGTTGTTTATAATAGTCTAATTTAAAAATTTGTATAAGGTTGGTAGTGGTGTCCCTTCTTTCATTTTTGGTTTTAGTAATTTGTTTTTCCTTGTTCAGTCTAGCTCAGGGTTTGTCAATTTTGTTGATCCTTATTTTCCTGTTGTCTTAGTCAGTTTAGACTATTATAACAAAATATCACAGCCTAGATGGTTTATAGACAACAGAATTTTATTTCTCACAGTTCTGGAGCTGGAAGTATAAGATCAGGGTGCCAGTGTGGTCCAGTTCTGATGAGGGCCCTCTTCTGGGTTGTTGAGTGCTAACTTCTTGTCTCCTCACATGGCAGGTAGAGGGTGAGGGCACTCTTGGGGATCCCTTTTATGAAGGCATTAATCCAATGCAGGAGGGCTCCACCCTTGTGACCTAATTATTTGGAAATAATTAGGTCCATCTCCAAATACCATCTCACTGGGGGTTAGAATTTCACCTTACTTTGGGGAGACAAATATTCAGTCCATAACACTTATTAATATTAGTAGGATCTATAATAATATCCCTACCTTCTTTCCTGATATTGGAAATGCATATTTTCATGTATGTGTGTATATATATTTATGTATATTTAACAATGCATAACATGTTATACAGTATATATACATACACATGCACACATACATGTATACACACATAGCAGATGGTGTGTGATAGAAAATCTCTGAAGGATTTATACCAGGAGTTTGGTAACATTGGTTGCCTCAGGAGAGGGAAATTGAGTGGCAGGGGCTCCACTTAATGGGAGGGAGACTTTTTCACTGATATTTTTCTCTACATTTTGATTTTTGTACCATGTGACTAATTACCTATTCTAAAGAATAAATTTAAATAATTTGAAAAGGTGCTGAGGCAAGGAAGAAATGTGCACTCAAGGTCTCTATCTGCCTTCCTCAAGTTCTTGACTTTGATCCATTATTTTCCTCATCCCATTACCTCTTCTCTTCCCTTTCCCCCTTTTGGAGCAAGCCAGTCCAGGATTTGAGAAGGATTTCAGTGTGTAAGGTTCTGACCCTGCTTCACTGTCTGTGAATAATAAAACCTTTTCTCCCTGGTCTTCTACAGAGCGACCTGCTGGCTGGGCTGAGTCTGTCCTTGAGGAAGACACATTGGAGCCTGAGCCTGTCTTCCCCAGGTGATCTTCCTTCCAGTTCCCTGCAGCTTGCTTTCCAGCCCCCATCTGGGTATATGGGAGAGGTTCTCATTGGCTTTCCTGAGGCTGATTTGGGGGGCACTTTTTGCTGAGCTCTCTTCTCCTAATACATGTTAAGCTTTTGGAAGGCTGGTGTGCAGAGGCCAGAAGTGACCTACCCAGGTACTTGCAGATGAAAAGCTCATGTACTTTTCCACAGGGAATAAGGCTTCACAGAAGAACTTGCTGACCCCTGGAAAGGATACATTATGTATACTTCATGTAATAAGAGGAGAGTGGGTGGCGGTGGGGTGAGGAGAGTCAGGAGTCTGAGTATAAATGTTATCTGTTTCTAGGCTAATTTTAGCTAAGACTATCTGCCTTTTATTAGCATGGGAAGGAATTTGCTGAGATGGAGTTATTTGGGATCATCCCTTAAAAAATTTTATAAAATTCATACAAGAAATGACTTTGAGAAAAGTTCAATGTTTGTTGACTGACCTCTTTTCCTTCATCCCTGCAGGACTGTAGGTACCATCCAGCATTGCCTTCACCTGACCTCAGTATATACTCATTTCCTGCCCCAGCATGGCCGCCCAGAGGTCACCACAATGCCCTTGGGTCTTGGAACAACGGTGGATTACATCTTCTTTTCAGCTGAGTCCTGCGAGAATGGGAACAGAACTGGTAAGCCTGGTGGATCCTGGGTTCGTAGAAGCCACCCTCAGAAGTCCCTGGGAATAGCTGATGGTACGTCAGGCATTTGGTCACATGGCATGGGCTGCTGTGACTTGTCTCACAAAAGAGCAAATTTCATACCCACCTGGCACTGGACATCCTCATCATAATTCCCTTAGGCCACTTGCCTGCCTTCTTTTTTTATCTTTGCAGCATTAGAGAGAGGTGGGCAGAAGCAGCCCTACCTCTATTTAAGAGATAAAAATAGAGCATCAGGAGGTAAGTGGATTTTGAATGTGGCAGCCATTTAGTGAGGGACTTGGTTAGATCAGAAACCCTATTGTTTCTTCACCCTCCACTGGCGGTCACAGTATGGTAGTCTACCAGCCCCATGCCTGTTTTAGTTAAAGCATGTCTTTTAAAATGTTTGAACTGATTGTCTATGTTTAAAAATCAGATTTTAGGGCAGCCCGGGTGGCTCAGTGGTTTAGCACTGCCTTCGGCCCAGGGCGTGATCCTGGAGACCTGGGATCGAGTCCCACGTTAGGCTCCCTGCATGGAGCCTGCTTCTCCCTCTGCCTGTGTCCCTGCTTCTCTCTCTCAATCTCCCCCCCCCCCCATGTCTCTAACGAATAAAAAAAAAAATCTAAAAAAATAAATCAGATTTTATGTAAGAAATCTGGATTTCCAGCTTTTCTTGGAAAGTCTGAAGTTTTCATAGGCATACATTCTCTGGTTGCCACAGTCTCCCTGAATCTACCCTGCTTCATTTATTGGTATTTCACAGAGTATCTGAGAAAATGAGGCCTCAGCCAGAGGCAGTGGGGGGGAAGAGAGGGTCGGCAGGGGGTAGCCAAGGGGGTGCGGCCTCCATAAAGCATAGCTCCTACAGGCCCCAACCACCCTATGCAGTGGCCAGGGCTGCTTTCCCCACTGGCTTCTGCTTTATGTCCTAGATCGCAGGCTGTATCAAGATGGGACTCTCAAGCTTCTGGGCCGTCTCTCTCTCCTCTCTGAAGAGATTCTCTGGGCTGCCAATGGCCTACCCAATCCCTTCTGCTCTTCAGACCACCTCTGCCTGCTGGCCAGCTTTGGGATGGAAGTCACCGCCCCATGATGGGGCTTCCAGGGGAAGAGAGCTTCTCTTCCAGAAGAGCTCACTGGATCAGAGACTGTGGAAATACCCTATGCTTCTGGAAACTGAGATCCAAGGAACTTACGTCCCTTCCCCATTTCCCTTTTCCCACGGTTAGATTTTCTCCAGGCCTGTCCACGTTCTCTGCCTGTGGTCCCTGCCCCGCCCCAACCTCTTCCTAATCCTGTGCCACATACTCAGTGGCCCTGGGAGAGGCAGAAGGGGGGGTTCCCCTTTCCTTCCATGTATCCAGTGCTCCCCCTTAATTTTTAATTACCAGGGTTGCGGGAGCTATTGATCTCATTGGTTATTTGCTTTCAGGCCGTTTCTTGATGGTATCTTCTAACCCAATCTTCCTGCCTTCATGACCTCTGGGCCCAGCCCTCTTATCAGGCATACACATGTGAGGTGTGTAGTATGAGTGTGTCCTCTCAGGGTGAGACTGCTCTGTATGGCCATTCCTGCCTCTGCACCGGCCTATCGGCCTCAGGACAGATCGAGAGCAGGACCTGATGTTGCCAGGCAGCAGCAGGGGCATGGGCCCTTCTCCTCTTTTATCCTCTGTGTCTCATGAGGTGTTCATATGCCACCCAGGGCATGCTCCTCCTCTGACCTCTGGAAATGAGCCTCCTGGCCTGGAGCAGCAGATTCAGGGATGTACTGCCTGCCCCAGCAGCCTCCAAGCCTCCAACCCAGAGCTTGCATAGGTCTGACACACTTTCTCTAGGGCTTGTCCCTTTCCCTAGGCCACTGTGAGAGAGGTGAAAGTGCGAACCCCTGTGTGAGGTCAGTGGACTGGAATAGGAGTTTGAGGTTTAAAAGGACGAAAGAGAACCTTCAGGAAACTGTTGTCTTACTGGACTCTGTCCCTTGCAAACCTGGGGCAAGGGTGGGAGTCCTGGTAGAGGTAAAAACAAGCAGGCTGCACAGCTGTTTCAGCTGGGACCCAAGACCTCAGGGACTCTCTCTTTCCTCTGCACACCTCAGAAGCCATTTTCTGTTCCTTTCCTCCCACCACCTTTTATCTCCTGCCTCCCCCATTCCTTTCCACTTCCATCTAGAAAAGCCTGATACTTAGCTCAGGCCAAACTCTCTCTGCAGAAGGTGGCCTTGGGTTAAACCTATCCAAGAACCGGAGGTGGCAGTGCTTTAGGATTTGTTCTGGCCAGTGAGGCCTCAGCTGCTCATTGCCAGTGCTTCCCCTCCTAGCACAGGGCTACCCTGGCACATTCAGGGGGCCCTTTGCCCACATGTATCACCTGCATGCCTTAATCTTTCATAGCTGGGGTGCAGCCTGGGTGTTCCTGGGCCCACAGCTCCTCACATCGCCTTCAACTCAGAGTAGCTGCTGGTCCTTGCAGATTAGCCGTGCTGTTGCCCGGCTCGGCCTTGGGAATGGGACTGAAAGGAATAGCAGAGAGGCTGGAATTAGGGACAGTTAGCCAGAGGTTCTCTCCCCTTATTTTTGGAAGCCAAAGACCCAGCTTGAATTTTGCTGCTGTGTTCATGGTTATAAGCTTTCTGTGCCTAGGTACTGGGGAATTTATCTGTGCGTGTATATTTTTGAACACTGTATACTGGGCATGTGCCTGTCTGAGCCCCAGGCCCACCTGTCCACACCCCACCCATCATTCACTGTGTTTGTCTCTCCCTGGGCACCTCCTGAGATGGTCTCAAGTCAGTGCCCTGTTGGTTTTCAGGACTATGGCCCATCACTGTTCTCTTCTGCCAGGAAATGCAGTTTAAAATGGCTCAAGGTGGCAGAGGGCAGGAGTTTTATAGATGATCTTTTCCTTGTTTTCTTATTTGTTATGTTTTAGAAATGAAATGGGGGTTTTAAGTGGTCATTTAAGCTGTCTTTTCCAAATAAAGGTTTACCATTTCCCCCCAACTGTTGATCATTTTGTTAGGCTCCTGAAGGGCATGGGGGAGAGAAGGCCTGGAGAGTGAGGTGGGCAAGAGGAAGAGACTAATCCTGGGATGGGCTCTCAGGTCCTAAAGCTTGACCTGAGAAAGGTATAATCACCCTGTGATAATTGACACATATCCCTGCTGCTCTGAGGCCTGGGAGGAACAGGGCCCGAAGAAGCCTCCTCCCTTGCCTTTTGTTGGGGTCCAGCTCTCTTCTCCCTCCTCACAGGAGCAGAACAGCTCCTTCAGCTGGTATCATTCCTATTCCGTCTGCCGCCCTCATTCCTTCCCCTGGTCCACGTGCATTTCAGGAGGGTCTCTGTCGAACATGGGGCGAGAAGCGTTTTCCTTGTCAGAGCCATCGCAGTTGCGTGAGGCATGATGTGCATGGCGGTTGCCTCTTGGTCAGTGTCTATTTCTGGTCACCTCTTGCATGCTGGAATCAGAGCTGGACTGTGGGCCATCTGCTGATGGAAAGGTTTCCCTCCCGGGCCTCCTTCCGCTGGTACTTTTGTCTTCCTCCAGCCTCCTCCTGCAGCAGATCCATCAGGCCCACGTGCCCTGGGGAAGCCGTGAAACCAGGTGTGGCTTTCTGCCTTACCTGAATAGAATCCCAGACCCTACACACTCCTGAATTGGCCTCTGAGAACTGGAATTATTTAGTTACCTGGTGCTTCTGTTGAACCACCTGGCCGAAAGAAAACAGCCAGGGATAAGGAACACCACTTGTCATGTTGGCCTGGTCATTTGGTGACTGTGGGTAAGTTAATTGTTGTGTTGCGTATCTTGGTGAAATGGGGATTAAAGTAATTACCTTTTCCATTTGTGAGGAATTTTCAGATCTGAAATTGTGTTGTTTGGGCTTTGGCAAGCAAGGGAAGGTAAGATTTCAGAGGATCAGTGGTAGGAGTTGAGGGTGAATAGTTCTCTCCAGCCTGGCTGCATGGTTTGCTCGTTGGCTAGGAATTATTATACAGTTCTGAGCTTTGAGGTGTACCCTCCCAGAGATCCTTTCCTGGCCTGCAGGGTTTCCTGAGTCATGTAACATTTGCACAGATATTTATTAATGTTTGAACAGTGCTTCTACATCCACCAGCAGTCAACACCGTGAGGTGGCAATGTGGGTTTTCATATATTACCTTTATTTACATCTGAGGAAACAATTCGCAAAGAGGTAAATTGAGGATCTCCTTTGCTTTGTTCCTTGATACCCCACAGCCCTCAGAGCACAGCCTTTCTCAGAGTAGGAGAGACAGGTTATTTTGTAAGGCAGACACATGGGGGTTGGGCCTGGAAGAAGGGAAAAGACCAACCAGCCTGCTGCTGCTGGGTTTTGTCTTTAAACTTTTTCTCCCCAGGTCTTGCCCTGGTGTAGCAACTAACCAGAGGGCTGTTTTTTTTTTTTTTTTTAAAGATTGTATTTATTTATTCATGAGAGACCCAGAGAGAGAGAGGCAGAGACACAGGCAGAGAGACTGACGTGGGACTCGATCCAGGGTCTCCAGGATCATGTCCTGACTGAAGGCGGCGCTAAACCGCTGAGCCACCTGGGCTGCCCCAGAGGGCTGTTATTTATATTGGTTATGTAATGCACAGTCTGGCCTCTCTTCTCCCGGGAGTTGGAGGGGCCTTCCTCCTATAGTTTCCGCCTGAGGAGAGAGTGGACCTGCGGCCTGACACTTCCAGTCTCAACCTGGAGTGCCTTCCCCTTGTTTCTGAGCAAATGTGCAAAACAAAACTGTTTCAGGCAAGAACCAGCCAGACGAGAGCCTGGCTCGGTGCAGCTCTCACCCCAGTTGGGAGAATGTGAGCTGAATGTGTTTCCAAGGAGACTCTGCCTTCAGTCCCATCCCTCCTCAGGTCCCCTGCTGCTGAGGCTGCACACAGCTGTGGAGAGAAGACCGGAATCTCTTCACTTAAATTCTGGGAGGTTTTTTGCCTTTCCCACGATCAAGCTCTTTCTTGTTGGGGGTTAGAGGAAGTGCACATCCCCAGAGAGCTGTCCCTCCAGCTGACTTGAGGTGGCCCATCTCCACCACCTGCCAAGCCTCAGCAGCTGGTCCCCTTCCCCCCTTGGCAGACACTGGGTTACCAGGCAACCCACGTCAGGGCCAATTGGCGTGGTCTTTGATATGACCACCTCTTCTTGTCATCACTGCCTTCCATGGTGGTGGGCAAAAGGTCAGATCCTGGCAGATGGGGGTGACGGGCTTTCAACCTTTTCATGTTCAGGGCTCTAAAAAGTGCCACCTGCATCCAAAAGTCCTAGCACAAATTAGTCCCATGCCTAAATGAGGCTGGGACATGCTGAGAGCCTGAAATATGGCAGCAGGAAATGAGGTAACCTCCCACTCCCACCCTCCGTAAGTTGGGTCCTGATCCTCCCGGAACTCCATGATGACATTTATCTCTCAATTCTAAGCAGTGTCCCCAATGAGCCTGCTGGGCTCATAATGGACTGTGGTCCCAGCACCGACCCAGCCCTGCCGTGTACCCCAGCAATTCAGGGGCCTGCTGGGAATGAGCCTATGTCACTGAAGTCCACCACAGGCTCTTGACTGGGTGTTTTAGCTGCACTTGAATGTATACATTATAATGTTACCTTTGGGTAAAGGTGTACAATCCACATTATTTATAGATTTCGGTTACCTTATTGAAAAGTCTTTTTTGGGTATCATTTAAGTAAGACTTAAATGAGCCTGTTGGTAGCAAAACTGCCTCTCTCTGGACGATATACAGTCTTAAGATGGTCAGGGATTCCAACAGACTGCCTCTTCCCAGTTGCCGTGCTTCACCACCACGCCACTGGAAGTGAGGGGGTCTTGCTGTGCTGAACTACATTTCTAGCCAGGACTTTATGGGGATTGACTGGAATGAGGAGGGAATATCCTACCTCTTCTCCAAGTCCAGCTGAATGAAAGGAGAGCAGAGAGGGTGAAAACAAAGGCTGTGGAGCTAAAAGCTGTTTCTGTGCAAGTCTGGTTGCAGCCATTGGCTCTCGTCATAAAGTGTGGGAAGGGGCCTGGCGCTAGAGGGAGCAGGGGCGATGGGTGGAACCACATGTGTTCTCTGAAGCTGTGACGAGCCACTGTAGATTCTGTGCTGAGACTGTGGGCACCTGCGCTGAGAAGGACTTAAGAGCCCTGTTGCTGTGGTTTCCTGAAATAACCTTTCCTCCTAGGGGAAGACTCATCCTCCCTCCTCTGTCCCTGGGGGACTGCTGGGGCCAGCCTGTGCGGCTCAGGCTGCTGTGTGAAGGAGAGGTTTTATTTACAGCCACCAGGAAAGATCCCCCAGGTTAGGATTGACAAGAGCGGAGTGGCTTAGGCAGGCTGAGGATGACAGGGGACCCCAGAAGTTCCACGATGGCTACAGGGGCCTGTAAGGCTTCCTGTTGGCTGGTTTGGGGCTCCCCTTACCTCTGGTCGGGTCTTCCTACAGCCACCAGGGATGACACCGGTGGGTGGGGTGGGCTCTGGCCTCAGTTCCCAGGGGAAAGGAGACAAGGCTTCCATGTGGTTTCTGCCCAGCCGGTGCAACCGGAGCCGGGGAGCCTTTATTCATTTCAGGAAAAAAGCAAGCACAGCAATGAGAGGGGTAAAAGTGAGAGGGGAGGGAGCAATACTGACACGGGAAGAGCAGGAAGGACAGAGTCTGGTCCCACAGGCAGCTTAACACAAAGCTTAAGGGAGGAGTGGCCCCCCTGTCCCCAGGCCCCTGGGCCAAGCACGCCTGAGAGAAAGGGGAACTTGGGACTCAGGAGCACCAGGGTGTGGCTGGGGGGTCAACACTGATGGGCTTGCAGCTAGCACCAGAGCAGTCCGGTCTGAGGCAAGCCCCCTCCCACCCTTCAGCTGGCTTCTGAGTGGGAACCCATGGAGATTCCAGTGTGTGTGTGGGGATGCTCTGGCACAATGAGCAGTGTGCACCTTCCTGGTGCTTCCAGGCCAGGGGGTGTGCCTGCTGATGGTAGTACATCAAAGCCAGAAAACAACCCAGGCAGGAGCCCCAGGTGCACACCGACACATGGGCCCCTGGACATGCTGCTGACCAGAACTGGACCTCATCTCAGAGCCAGCAGGTCAAGTCCAGGATGGAAGGAATGGGGCGTGTGCCGGCAGAGAGGGCCAGAAACCAGACACAGCCAACCCCTGGGCCCTTTCCACTCCTTGGAGCCTGGCCCTAGGCTTCATGGCGTCGGGGTCCAGAGGGCTGCTTCCCTCCCCACCTGGCCACGCCCAGGAAGGATGGGGTCTGGCGTGATGGGTGAGGGGAAGGTGACTGTGTTGAGGCCATGGGAGGGAGAGGACTGGCAGTTAGGTGGGCAGGAGGGCTCTCTACACCCAGTTTCCCAGTGTTCTGAGCTGGCACTGAGCCCAACGAGCTGGGCTTTGGGAAGCAATCACTGCCACCCTGGCCCACCTTCATGAAGCAGCTTTTTTTTTAACCTCACCTTGGGGCCTCCTCGGCCAGCAGCCTCCACCCCTGGGGGCAGAGGAGCCCCCACTGAGTGCTGGAAGACAGTCCTGAGTCAGGAGTCAGGAGCCAGGCCCCTGTTCCTCACAGGAAGTGACATGAGGTGAAACCAAGGATGGTGACTAAGGCCCCAAAGTCCCTGCCTTTGCCTCCCCAGAAACTCTGCAGTCAGGCCAGCCCCAGGGAGCAGAGCCTGTGTAAACACGCCCAGGAGGGGAGGAGGGCTTGCTACATATGAGAAAATGTTAAAAATAAATTAAAAAGCACCGCTGTATCCTGTGTTGGCCTCCACAGGCCCGAGGTCTGAGCGAGGAGGGAGAGTGCGGGGGGTTATCTGCTCAGGGTGATCAGCTCCCTCCTCTGGGCAGCAACAGGGGTGGGCCTCCTCACATTTCTCCCTAGATGGCTTTGGAGAAGGGTAGAGCGGTTTCCTCCCATCTCTCTGACCCCAGTCCCCTGTCAAGTCTTCCCTCAAGACCTGGGGTCTCTGGGGATGTGGCAGTCCCCTCCCCTGCTGGTAAGTGGCACCCACGTGTAGACCCAGAAAAGGCCACGTTCGCTGTCAGCTGCACATCTCCCGAAGTGAGTCCTCTCTGCCCCAGGCCAATGTGGCAAACGTGGGGACCAGCACCCTATGGCCTGAGACCTGGGATGGGACGGGATGGTGAGTCAGGGGCCACAATGGCGCTGGAACTGGCCTGGCTGGAGTGTAGTCCAGGGGCAGGTTAGGTGTCCTCCCCAGGGCCTGGTGACCCCTGAGGAACTCAAGGGACTGCCCAGCTGGCCCTCCTGCTGGGCCTGGCTCTGGGCCAGAAGCTGCTGGTGTGAAGAGCTGCCAGCCCCTGGTGCTTCCCTGATGGGCACCTGCATCAGCAGAAGCATCGTGTCTCCCTCCCTCCACCCCTCCCTGCTTCCCACACACATCCCTCTCCCTGGCAGGCTGGGCGCTGGGCAATCTCCACTCCACCCCTGCTGGTGACTCCGGTAGGCCTCCGGTCTGCAAGGACGGGGAGGAGGACAAACACGGGCCAGCTGCCTTGTCTGGGGCAGCTTCAGCAGAGAGGACCCTGCCCTGGTCCAGCCCGCCCTGGGAAGCCTAGATGAACTTTCTTGATCTCCACCTCAAAACCTCTCAGTGGACTTCTCCCCAGCACAAGCTCTCTCTACCTCAGAGATTACAAATTGGCATTCTCTTTCATGTTGGGTTTTTACATTGTCTGAACTGATTGCCAACATTTAAAAATCAGGTCATTTCACACAAAAATCCAGAGCTCTGGCTTCTGAGAAACAGTCATACAATCTGGCAATGCAGGGCCCCCACTCAGAATACCTGGGCAGGAGCAGCCCGTTAGCTGGCCACCCGGCCCTCCCTGCAGCCCTGCCGTTAATCCCCTGCCTGGCCCTGTGGGCGTGTGAGCTTACAACCCTGGTTCTGATCCTTCCTTATCCGGGGCCTGGCCCCTGGCTGAAGCACAGCCTCTCAGTGAAAAGAAACCTTGCGGGTCACCTTATCCGGCTCCCCTTCCATAACCTGAATCCTCTCGACAGCTTCCCGACAAGTTGCCATCCAGGCTTTGCTTGGATACTTCCAGCAACAGGGAACTCACTATTTCCCAAGCAGCCTGTTTCTAACCTCTCCCCCACATCCTTTTCTCACTTACGCTCCCCAGTTCCCAGGCTCTGCTCCTTCGTGGTGGCCAGCTGCACCCTCGCCCTATCACTTGTCATTGCTTTAGTCTCTAGGACCTTCCCCCAACCCTGCCAACGTCTTTCCACTTTCATGTGTCCACCAGGTATCTCACACTTGACAGGCAGACTGTGCAGACACCAGCTGTCCAGATTCCTCCCTGACAAGCCACATGCCACAGGTCTGACCGTCACTGGTACCCCCAAACCCAGATGGGCTGCTGCATGAGGGGAGCCAGGCCTGAGGCACAAGCATCCTGATCCGGTCTTCATTTTCACAGCAAGGACTGAGGTAATAGAAAAGGGGTGGGGAGTAGCAGTGCCTCCCCACAACCCTTGGGGCCTGCCAGGGGACAGCCTGGGGCCTGAGTGTCCCCCTCTATCCCCAGTCATGGTTCCTGGGCCCACCAGGCTGCTCAGTCCCTACAGTCATGCCGATACAGCTCCGGGCCTGTGGCAAAGCCCAGCCGCCCTGCAGGGAGCAGGGAGCACCCCCAGCTTCACCCTTCCAGGCAGAGCTGGAATAAGCAAGGAGGCCTGGTAGCGGCCTGGGGTTCCTTCCCCCAGCGGGCTCCCCTGGGCTCTCCTACAGCCCCCACAGCCCTGGCCACGGGCTGCAAGGGCATGAGGCCTCTCCTGGGCCAGGGGCTCTGGTCTTGGGCCATGTGGCCTTGGGCCAAGCTCCTGCCATGGGCCACAAAGACCTTTCCCAGGATGATTTCTACCCTGCTTCCCGTTCCCTGGGTCAAGATTCTGCTTCCCAGGGGAGGCAGAACTAGAGGAACTAGAGGAACACCTCCCTCTCTCCCCTACTCCACCCCGTCCAGCCACAGGCTTAGTGGGGCTGAGACAGGACGGACTCACCCCCCAGAGAGACACCAGCAGAGCCAGCGTCCTCTCCTTGCCCAACCCTGTAGTCCTCAGATCTAAGCACTGGCCTTCTGGCGATTGGCAGATCCATTAGTTTTTTAAGTTTTCCCCCAAACACTTTAAACTTTAGTTATCGGGTTAAAAACTCCAAATAAAATACTAACTGCTTCTTGGCCCAAAGTTAGGGGTCTTGGCCCAGTGGGAGGGGCAGCAGCTGGGGTGGCTGAGCTGAGACAGGCTCTTCCTGCCGCCCTTTCGCCCTGCCCCCCACCAGGCCCTCTCCCCCCACGAACAAGGCCAGTTCTGGCAGGGGGATCCTGGCCCCAAGATGCGGTGAGGCTGGGGCATTGCCGTGCGCCTCACACCCGGATCTGGTACCCATTGAGGTCCGGCATGGCTTTGGGCTCAGAAGGCTTCTTCTCACCCGATGGCCTGCAGGGAAAAAGAGAAGGGGGTGAGGGGGGGGAAGGGTGAGTGGCTGGGCAGGGAGGTGGGGGCGGGCGGAACCACAGGGGCTGCTCCTGGGTCGCTCCCCCTCCATTCTCCAAGGTGCCCCAAACGCAGCAGTGAAGGACACGTTGAAGTGTGTTCCCGGAACCCTGCCTGCCCTGCGCTGTCCCGGCTGTGCTCCCCACACTCCCTTACAGTCCCTGCTGGTCACCGGAGGCCCCCTCCCCTGCAGTTGGCTGTCCCCAGCTGCCCTGGGAATCTGTTCTCTATAAAAGCCTCCCGAGTCTAAGGGAAAGACACTGTACCTCGGAGGCCTGCTTGTACCCCTAAATCATCCCGGAGCTGTGGTTCCTGAACCACACAGATATTGAAGCAAGAGCCAGACGGCCGTGTGGGAGACCAAGGAGAGGAGGCGGCCTGGCATTTTAATGGGCTGTTTCTGCCATCTAGATAGAGACAAACGCCAGACTTGCAGGGGCCAAAGTTATGTTCAAAGCCGCCCAGCAGCTGCCATCTGATGTCAACCTTGCCCAGTGATGCTCTCGGGAGAACTCGTTGTCTGCCAGGAGCCCACCCGTCCCCGCCTCCCTCCCACACAGCTGCCCCCACCCTCTCAGTGGGCCCTCCAGCTCTGGCACCAGTGCCTCACATTGGGTAGCCAGGGGGCGGGCCAGTGAATGTGGCTTTCCCTAGGGAAATGGGGCAGCACTGCTCCTGGGAGGGGTCAACCCAGAAACACACAAACCCACCAACCCAGGTCACCTCCCTCTGATGGAGGCAAAAAGGGAAGGGTGGGGAAAGGGTGAGAAAAGCACAGGGATCTAGAAGACAGAGGGAAAACCTTCAGGATTCTCCTTGCACCTCGCACCTCGCACGCACGACCCCGTCCCCCCAGGCACGACCCCATCCCAGACCCCATCCCAGACCCCATCCCATACCGCCTCTCGCTGCGGCTGTTCCTGCGGTGGGGGCTGGACTGGCCGCGCTGCGGGGAGGAGACGTCCTTCTTCCGGTCCTTGGTGGGAGAGGGAGGGCCAGTCCCTTTGCCAATCTTGGTAGGGAAGGAGAAACAAAGACACAGTTAGAGCTGACCCGGAGCCCCTCCTGCGTTGCACCGGTGGAGCAAAAAGCCCCGAGGCCATCCTGTCTCCAGGATCATCCCAAACCTGTTTCCTGGGAACTAAAGCTGCCGGGCAAGGGTTCCCCAGCAGGGCAGCATGCAGTCGGGAAGTCACTAGGCTTTGTGATACTGTAAGGAGCCCTGGGCCGTTCACCCGAGCCAGGTAAATGCAACAACTGGGGAAGCAGCCTATGTCTGAGTTCTGGGCTGAGATCCCACCAGGCCCAAGCAGGACACTGGTCACCGGGCAGATGCTCAGACTGGCAGCTACATATGGTGAAGGAAAAAGGCGAAAAGCAAATAAAACATTTTTATATGGCATGGGCAGCTTGAACTAAAATTTCAAAAAATGGGGTATATGGCAGGGATGCTAGAGAGGAGCAAATAACATGGGGAGTCCTTCACGCCAAACAGATTGGGAATCACAGTGCCTAAGGACAGGCCAACTCTTAGCTCCAACTCTAGGTCCAACGTGCTCCCCCGAAGACCCAGTGTGACTCCAGTGGCAGGAGCCAGGGAGCTGAGCTGGGAAGCCAGTGATACACAGGGAGGGCCAGCCCCCCGCCCCCCAGCTGTGCAGGGTCACTGCCACTGGCTTCTACCCCTGGGGGAAAGTGCTATGACTGCCCGGCAAGGCAGGGCAGCCGAGCTCTAACAGGCCCTGCAGGCACAGTGCCTGCACCTGTGACACACCTGGCGTTCCCCATCTGGAGACTGAGCTCCCGCCCACTCTCCTCATGGCCTGTGAGCAAACTCCTTACCTCCCTTGTACCTGGTTTTCCTGCCCCAAAAATAGAGCTCCTGCAAGCTACCAGCTGGCCTCCTGTGCTCAATAGTGACCAAGCAATGGGGAGGGGCTGAACACCCAGGAGGGGCCAGGCAGGCACCAGGGAAGGCACTCAAATCCAGGGGGACCCAAAGAGAGGCCAGGATTGTGCCCACTGTCCGGCTGCCAGGAGCAAGCTTCTCAACAGCTCAGCCCACCTGCTGGGGTAGGACAGCCCCTCCTAGCTGCCCTCCTGCTCATCAAAGTGGGGAAGAGGGAGAAGGAACCACCACCCTCACCATCTTCCCATGTAAGGCTTCCTTTTTCTGACTTTCTGGTTCTTTATTGAACGTGGGGTCTGGGAGGTCAAGGGTCAGCATACCTAGGGTGGATGCAGGCTCCTTGCACCTGGCCCTACCTATTCCTCCAGACAGCCTCTGATTTCCCAACCAAAGGCTCCACAGGAGGGTGGCACCCCTGCCCCTCTCCCAGTTCCCACACCCAGCTCCCCTGTCTCTTCCTTCCAGGGCCTTCCCCGGCCTGCCCACACCCACCCAAGGGGACGGTCTCAACAGGAGCAGGGAGCCAAGCCCCTCAGGGCCAGACTCTTCACCCCCATCACCCTCCCTGAGAGCCCTGCCCCTCTGCTGCTGGGGTGGGGGCCAAGGAGAGGGTGTTGGTGGCGGTCCCCAGGGGAGCAGTGCCCAGGGCTGGCGGGCCAGAGCGCACTGACCTTGAGCCGCATGTCGCGGGCGTGGCGCTCCAGCTCCTTGCGGAAGTCCTCGCGGCCCAGCCTGTCCACGTCCAGCACCGAGTGCTTCCACTCAATCTGCTCCACGCTGTGCGGGTCGTGGGACACGCACTGGCCCAGCTTGACCTTCTTCAGCACGTGCCAGCAGCGGCCGTAGGCAGCCTCGTAGTCCAGCACGAGCTCGCTGAGCGTGCGGAAGGCCGGCGGCTTGTACATCAGGTCCTCGCGCCGGCTCATGCCCAGCGCCCCGTAGCGGCCGCCGAAGTTCACCCCCAGCACGATGTGGCGGAAGTAGTTCCCTGAGAAGTAGGTCTTGAAGCTGATGGGGAAGCGCTCCAGGGTGGGCATGCTGTTGGTGAGGTAACTGGACCCGCCAGCCCAGCTAAGGAAACAGCTCGAGGGGTGCAGGGGCCTCCCCTCCTACCCCAGCGCCCTGCACCCTGGGGACCCGGGCTGGAGGACCCCCGCCCCCTGCAGCCTGGCATGCAGTAGGTGCTCAATAAAGTGACCTGTAGGGTCAGGGCTCTCAGCGGCCACTGCCGTGAGGTCAAGCTGTTGCCAGCTATCCGTGAGTTCCCCGCTGCAAACCGCAGGGCCCTCCAGAGTCCTCCAGGCTGAAGGAGGGATGAGGGAGGCCTGCTGCCAGCCCCCTCCGTCCCTCCTTCCCTCCTGTCAGTCACACACATTTCCCCACACTCGCCCCTACACGCTCGCAGACACACTGTCTTGTCTTCTCTCTCTCACACATACACTTCTCCCAGATGCTCACAGTTCTGTGCTCTTTCTCTCACTGCTGCTGCCCAACACACACACGTGCTTGCCCACCACCCTTTGCACACAACCAGGTCCTCCCGGGAGGCCAGTGGAGCCCGGACCGGCTCCCCCCGCCCCGCCCCCCGCGCCCTCCTACCCCACCTGCTCCACTTGTTCAGTCTCTCCATCCACCAGGATTTCCCACCCAGGACCCTCAGCACCAGCTCTTCCCTTTGGCCAGAGGGCTGTCCCCCATCCACCTGAGCCTGCCCCTCTTAGCCATAAACTCCTGAGAACAGGGACCTTGTGTGACCATGTTCCTCGATGCATGTCTGGGGCTCAGCCCAGAGCCAGGCACCCAGTAGTTACTCAGTGAGCTCTACTGAACACCTGAGTCAAAGGAGGTGAGCAGAGAAAAGCATGGAGCAGACACCCTGTGCAGACACCGCGCCAGGTGTCCTCCACGCAATGACTGGTTCAGTGGTCCCAACCACCTTGCCAGACAGGCACTACCATCGTGCCCTTTTGTGGAGGAAGACCCCACAGGTCAGAGATGTTGGGGAACTTGCTTGGGGTCACACAGTCAGTTGGCTGCCGAGCTAGGATTCAGGTCCGGGTCAGCCTTCCCCAAAGCCTGTGCTCTCGGCCCCTCCAAGACTTACTGAGCCCCACTCCTTGCAAGTGTCTGAGGACACAGATGAACAAGGCACACACTCAGCGTGCAGCCAGGAGACATGGAAGCAAACTCAGTATGGTGTCCGCTGTGTGTGCAGCAAACAAGGGGACTGTGGCAGTTCTGTGGGGGACACTGGGGAGGGGCCCCAGCCCATACCAGGGAGCTTCTCCTGTCATCTTCCTGTCCAGGAGCCCCCAGGTAACCTCTGAAAGGCCTCTGGGGCCATGGCATCCTGCCTGGAGCAGCTTCTGTGAGCTTTGCGGGAGGAAGCAGTCTCCCCCCTACAGTGTGGCTGGGAACCTCAACTTTGGTGTGTGTGGCCCCTGAAGAAGAGAATGGGGGGTCGTGGAGGAGGCTTGGGCAGTGGCCTGAGGTTCTCATGCACATCCCCGCAAAGAACCCTTTAGACAGGGCCATGCTTGTCCAGCTCTGTGGAGGTGGGCCTGCCTGTTGGCCGACCACCACCCCACCGGAGTTAGCTCTAGGGGCCTCTGTGGAAGTGGGACTGAGGAGGTGTCCCGGTGGTCTCTCTGAATAATTTAAGGTAGGTATGGCCGTGAGGGGTGGGGGGAGTGTACCCCCTGGACCATGGTCCTCCTTGGAGAAGCCGTGCTCCTGGCCTGACCATCACATTCTCCTCCCCGATCTGTCCTAGAGAATGGGGTCCTTGTTCTGTTAGGCAGCAGCCCCCTTGCCCTTTCTGCAGCACTAAGCCAGGCATCTATACCGGGTATGGGGTATGTGTGTGTGGGGGTGGGGGGGTGGGGGGGCACACAGAATATTTAAGAGCTGGGAGGTACTATGGGCAGCAAGAGATGGTGGAGGTGGGCAGAGATGACTCAGGACTGGCCTTGAACTGGTAAGACTGAGTGATGGGCACATGGGATTCCTTATATTGTTCTGTTTGTACAAGCTTAACAGTTTTCCGTCATAAAACAAAAGGCCATCGCTAAGGCACAGACGAATGAGAACGGAGACCCGGCCATAAACACCTGTCTTCCTCCTGCGCTGACCAGGGGTTGGTCTGTCCCACTTCATGACCCTGGTAACCCAGCTCTAGGCCTCAGTTCTGCCCTTTGGATGGGGGTGACCCAGAAACTCTGCTTTTTAAAAAAGGCAGTTTTGTTTTAAAGACCCCATCCATCATCTCTATGAATCTACAATGTCCTGGAAATGCCAACTTTTGGGCATTCAAATGGCTTCTCCCAGACTGTCTGGTTCTCAGAAATGGCACAACAGCCTTTTGTGAGACAACGTGCCCTGATTTGGGGTTCAGAGAACATAGTCACTGTGTTCACATGACGTAAAAAAGACCTGCCTAGGGGCACCTCGGTGGCTCAGGCAATTAAGCATCTGTCATGATCTCAGGGTCCTGGGATTAAACCCAGAGTCGAGTTGGGCTCCCTGCTCAGCAGGGAATCTGCTTCTCCCTCCCCCACCACTCATGCTCTCTGTCTCAAATAAATAAATAAATAAATAAATAAATAAATAAATAAATAAATAAAATCCTTAAAAAAAAAAAAAGCAGGCCTGGAAAGTTAGCAACTGAGGTGTTGGGGACGGAGCCCACCGCTGCCCCAAGAACCCCTTCGCTTTGGGATCAAGGTCATGACTGCTGGGAGGGCTTGGAGCTCATTCAGCCCTCCCCTTCCAGAGGAGGAAGCTGGAGCTCAGACAGGCTGAGCCCACCTGCCCCTAGTCTCCGAGGGCCAAGGAAGGATACATTCCCAGGATCACGGCTTCCAGGCATTTGATTGGCAGAGCCTCTTTGGTCATTTCCTTGGCCAAGTCCATCAGCCTGGGGGAAGGGAAGCAGAACCATGAGGACACAGCCTCCAGGCCCTTCCAGTGAGGGAGGGTCAGGAGCGGGGAGAAGATGGTCTAGAAGTGCTACAGGACTGAGAGCCCCTTCCCTTCCAGCTCAGGCCCAGCCTGTGCACCCCCTGCCCCCAAGTCTGTCCTGAGCCTGAGCAGGAAGAGAAGAGGCAGCCACTAAAGATAAAGAAGGAGGCCCCTTCCCCCTTTTCTACCCCCTTTCACTTCCTCCTCCCACCCCAGGCTCCTACTCCAAAGACTTCTGGGAGAGAGGAGCATGAATGGGGGGGTGGGGGGCATGCCCTGGTAGGCAGGGTTTTGACCCTCACTGGGCTGGGGGCTTTCTATGAAGACAGTGTTGCCAGGGCCAGTGGGAAAGCATGCCCGGGATGCTGGGGACCTTGGCATTGCTCTTGTCCCTTTTGGAGCACAGTGAACACCTCTGTCTCAATCAGGGCTTCTCCAAAGAGCTTGTAATTGATTACAACTGCTCCTCTGCAGCTGGCCAGCTGCCCGGGGCACAGACACAGGATCTCAGGCAGTGAGCTCCCCAGTGACAAACCCCAGCCTGCTCTGAACTTCCAATTCAGGCAACTTTGAGACAGCCTATTCCTGAGGCCTGGTTCCCTCACCATATGCTGTTCCCAGCCCTGGAACACTGGCCTGGCCACTGGCTTTGCCCAGGAGGGTGCTGGATTCCTCCATCGCACTGAGGCTGGAGCTGGGCCCCTAGTATACAGCAGCCACAGCATAATAAGAGCAAAGCTTCTCGGTTAGAGAGGCTGGACTCTACCCAGGGGTTTGGGGACGGGGTAATTAAGTCATTTAGCAAACCATTTAAAGTATTTCTCGTAAGAAAGCCAACATGGACAGATAATGTGTGGAGAAAGATATAAAATTCACATTAATTTTTAAAACAGAGTTTTAAGCTTTGGGCTGAGGCCCCAGACCCAGCAGTGGCATTCACCCTTCACTCTCCTCTGCCTTCGGGGCTTCTTTGGGGTGAAACCAGCCAGGGGTCTACAGGGGGTGGTGGAATGGGAAGTGAGAGATGCAGCGTTGTCTCCAGTGGGGTCCCTGCTTCTCAGACACTGGGACTTGCACAAAATGACTAGAAGAGAGTCCAATAAGGCAAAGGGGGCGGCATACAGGTCCCCGGCAATGGGGAGTACGTGAGCAGTTGCAGGGCATGGAGAGAACGGGAGGGCTGGCTCTCTCCTGCTAGGCTCATCTTTTGTTTAAAAAAAGAAAAAAAGGGATCTCTGGGTGGCTCAGTGCTTTGGCGCCTGCCTTTGGCCCAGGGTGTGATCCTGGAGTCCCGGGATCAAGTCCCACATCGGGCTCCCTCCATGGAGCCTGCTTCTCCCACTGCCTGCGTCTCTGCCTCTCTCTTTCTCTCTGTGTCTCTCTCATGAATAAATAAATAAAACCTTTAAAAAAAGGAAAAAAGAAAAGAAAAAAAGAAAAAAAGGATGAGGCTAGACATCTACCTGGGACCACCCTCTGTCAACACCAGGGCAAGGTGGGGGGCTACCCATTACTCTCCCAGCTCAGCATGGATGTTGGGGTTTCCTTTCCATCAGGGGAGCCCTGGATATTCATCTTGGCCAGGATTTTCCCCTTTATGACAACATCAGAGACCCGCCGTGGTACCTGCCCCCAACCCTGCCTCCACCCTCGCTGGCTCCCCTGGAAGATGTCCCTGCCTGCCTCATAAGCTTCTACCCAAACGCTGTCCCCCGGCACTGCAACCTGGCTGGGGACACAGCCCGGATGCAGAGAGACAAGGTGCTCCCCAAACTTACCCTGTCAGAGGTCTGCTCTTCTTAATTTCAAAGAACTGTGTCCCTGTGTGATTGTACCTGTGGGTGCCAGTTAAGGGCTTTCTAGCCAGGTCTGGAAGAGCTGCTCCCCTCTGCCACCCTGCCCCCGCCCCAGACCTTGGGGCCCGACACCTCTGGGGTGCAGACTGGGTAAAGATCCCACAAGCTGCCTCCATAAGGCACTTAAGGCTGGAACATCAGAAAGGAGAGGCCAGCCCAGCTCTCCCCTACACAGTGGTGGGCTGTGGGGCAGGCAGCCCGGCTAGCCAGGGCCCGGAGAGATGTAGCAGCAAGGTGAGTGGAGGGGAGGCTGCACTGGGGGTCCACTGCAGCTCATTTGCTGGGTGCTGCTCCTGAGCCAACTGCCTTCCCCAACTCGGGCCACAGCTTCCCCACTGGGAAATGGAAGGGCTGGACCTGGTTTCCAGTAATGAGCCTGTCTTTCCTCCTTAGGCACCATGCCTAGTCCTCCCATCCCTGGCACATGTGCAGCTAGAAGGGAGAGGACTCAGGGCACACAGCTCTGGGCCTCTCCATCGAGGCCCAGAGCAGGGATACTGGGGAATCGGGCTCTGGGATTCAGGTCTTTCCATGCTAGGCAACTGGCCTCGTACACGGGAAGAAAAAGGCAAAGAACTAGGAGAATGTTCCAAGATGTAGAAGTTATGTCCTGGAGTGTCAAAGCCTTTTTCTCCTGCATCTGCCTCCCCCTATCTCTTTCAAACCAGCTTTTCAACTGCCCCAAGGGAGAGTTTCCCCACTCTCCTTCTGCTAGGTCTGGATGGACAGCAGAGGAGGAGGTCTGTGCTGGTGGACCTAGGCTTGACAGTCTTAGCAGCAGGTCTCTCTGAGGACATTTCTCCCATCACAGGGAGGACAAGGAAGGAAGTGGGTGGCAGAGGGGGTCTGGCACTCATCAGATAAAAGACTCCCACAGCCAGGCTGTGCTGGCATCACTCGCCGGGCACAGAGATGCCTTGTGAACAGCATTCTTGGGGACTGTAGAATGGGGTCGCTCTCCTGATGCTTCTCCAGCCCTGTCTGAAAACCAGCCCCACTTGGTCTTTGGACCACTGCACCAGCCAGATGGTGGCCATGACCTCGAACTGGGGAGGATACTGCAGCTCCCTGATGTAGCGCTGCACAGCTTCCAGGCGCTCAGGGACAGGTGTAGAGGGCTGGAACGTAGGCACACTCGGTATGGGAATCTAGAGACAGAGAAAGAGCTCTAGTTAGAAGAGGGAGGCTAATCCTGGAGCTTCCTGCCCACCTGACACCCAGGAGTAGCCCCAGAGAAGTCACCACCTGGAGAAGCCCCCCATACTTTCCCTCCTGTCCTGAACCTTCCAACTCCTTCCAGAGACTCTGGTCGGGCCCCGACTGTGGCCCTTTCTTTCCCTCCTGGCACTTGACAGCATTCCTCATTTGGAGCTTAGGTTGATGTTTCAATTTTATGATTATTTAATAATTTTAGGAAAGCACAGGTTGACTCACCAGCTTTTTTGAATTTTAAATGTTCATGAACTTCAAGGTTCAACAAGAATGTCAATATTGGGGTCATATCCATTCACGTTTGGGGTGTGCTCTGGTTTAAGTGCTGGATCAAAGTGGATTTACCTGGTGTCCCTTTCCCCAGGGACCTGCCTGGGCTGGGGGAGTACTCCTTCCATGAGGGTGAGAGCACCCCAGCATTGCAGTGCCTCGGGAGGGACTTGGGGCCCCTGTGCCTCGGGAGGCACAGGCTTGCCAGCTGCGGCCTGAATTGCTGAGGACTAGGTCAGTGGAAGCTGGCTAGAGGAACAGGTTTGGGGACAGGTCTTGCTGTGAATCTACTTGCCATGGTCTAGCCACTTTGGAGGGGTTTCATGGAGGCACAGGGGCTCCAAGTCCCTGCAAGCCCCTCCCTTTCCTGCCAGCTCCACACCTGTAATCAACAGAGCAACCATGTAACGAAGAGTATACTCCTCCTCCCCAGAGGAGACTTTTTAATGCCTGGCCCAGGAAGGGGAGAGATGGGGGTGGCCAGGAACCAGTGAGCTGCCGGCAGCATCCAGGAAAGAGGCCACTGTACAGATATGTCCCCTAGACTGCAGGTCCCCTCCTCAGGCCAGGGGAGCCTGAATCCTAGCAGGATCTGTTTGGCTACGAGTCAGGGAGGCTGAGGTGGCCAAGAGAAGCACCAGCTGGGGTTCTCTGGGGTTACGGAACAGACTTCTTTAGGTAGAAGAACCAGACTGCCAACAAGGCCCACCTGTCTGGGCTTCCTCTTGGCCACAAGGACATCCTGCTGGGAGGTGGCCTCAGGCTCCTCACAGAGGAGTATCCTGCTCTACTCCCAAGGCCTCCACCTCCACCCACCAGTCCCTACAGATCTCTCTCATCCAGCAGGCTGAGGCTGCTGAGAGTCTCAGTCTGCATGAATAGGGATACATGTGAGAGAAAGGGTAAAGCAGGAGCCCTGTCTGTGGGAACCTGGGGTAGGGCTGGGGTAGGAGGGAGTCTCCCTGTAATGAGATGGTGGCACAGCCTTTAAAGTAACAGGGCTGCGATGTCTGGGGCTCTAATGTAGAGGGAAGTGATACAGCGGTGATCACTGCACACTCATGTCTGGGGTGCCACTGATGACAGAGGACAAAGGACAGGTTCTGACCTGTCCTATTCACTCTAAAGGGTGAAGAAGATGCAGGAGGGGAGGCCTGGGTCGGTCAGGGGAGTCCAGAGCAACAGCTCTGCATGAACTTCCTGTCTCTTCCTTGTGGTCCCCTCCTTCCTGTCTGGGCAGTCCCGAGCAGCTGACAGCCCTCTCTGGAGGAAGCAATTTCCCCTTTCACACACATTGCTGGCCACATTGACGCCACCACTTATAGTCACCAGGGGGGTGAAAGTCCCAGGATGGTGGGGGGGGGCTCTCCTTCTTCTTGCCTGACTACTCTGTACCAGATGAACTCCAGAACTCTCTGAGGGCTTGGCCTAGCTTCCCATATGGGGTGACGGGGGTGGTGGGAGAGAAACTGGAAAATTTCCTTTGCAGTGTGAACAGCATGGCACCTAATCTCCTCAGGTGGAAAGTCCCCGAGAGGCAGGTGGGTCATCCTCTTCTCATGTGAGGCCGTCCCGGGACTTCCAGGAGCTCTGGATAGAGACGGAATATGCCCTCCCTTGAGACATTCCCAAGAAGGAGGGAGCTCTAGTCAGAGGGTCCTTCACCTATGCTTACCAGAACCATCCTTGGGTCAAAGCCTTGCCTGCCATCCAGACAGAGAACCTCTGGGAGAGGGAAATGACCCCAAGAGAGGCAAAGAAAGATATGGGATTTACAAACAGGGCCTCAAAGACCACCACCCCTGAGGCTTAGCTGGAAGGATCTGTCTGGCCAGGTGCACGGCTCACGTCAACTTGTGTTAACCAGCGTGGACGGCGCTGACAGCATTCTTTGGAACATTCACATATGCATTCGCTCCAAAACAAACTGGCAGCCTGGATTCGCCCCCCCCCCCCAGACCCCCACCTGCAAAGCAGGAGCCAGGGTGTGCCAAGGGGTGGGGTTAAGTGAGCTTCGTGGCAGTGAGTGCTGCTGAATACCCAGATCTCTTCAGGAACAACAACTCCTCCACTACCAAGGCCAGAGGTTACCCTTGCTCCGCGACCCCTACACTCCTGAATTCTATGAAGACATTCTCCCTGGTGGCGTCCATTTCAGCCCAGCACCGCGCGGAGGCTTTGGGGAGGAGGAACCGCCAGCAGACGAACGTGTGGGCAAGAGGCAGGGCGGCCTAGGCGTGGACAGAGCCGGTGTTCGAACCAGACCCTCACAATCCACATCCCAGCTCGGCCACTCACTGTCTGGCATCAAATTCCTGAATGTCTCTCTGTTCTGCACCCCAGATGCCTCATCTGTGAAATGGGCACCACGGCAGAACCAACCTCACAGCATAAATGAGATGCTGCGCGTCGGGGCCTTAGAGAGGGGCTGGCACATGGCTAAGATTCAACAGCTGCTCACCTTCACCATGGCGCGTGCCAGAGCGACTGGTCAGCACATGCTGATGCCGGCCGCGTGGCTGCCTGGAGGAGATGTCCAAATCCCCATTGTGCAGGAGCCCCGGGGCCAGAGCCACGGTCAGAAGACCTTCAGCGGCTGGGTCTGGGAAGAGTGGCCACTGAGCTTTGAAAGGTGGTGGCGGCTTGCAACATCAAGGAGAGATTCTTATGCAAAAACACAAACTGTTCCTGGACCTGAGATCCTTTAGAAACGGGCTGCCCTTCAATGAACTGTATCATCCATCCTCTAAAGCAGCTGTGGGGTGGCCATCGCACCCTCAGGCCTTGCTCCATTTGCTGGGTACACATCACATGCTCACCTGTTTCACATGTTCACTTCATCCATTCCTCCCAAATCCCTCGGATCCCAGGATTGCTACTATCCCCATTTGACAGCTGAGGAAACTGAGGCACAAGGAGGCTGCATGCCTTCCTCACAAAAATGGTTATGAGAGAATCAGCATTTGAATAAGCTGGATTTTTCTGCCAAGCTCTTTTTATCACACGCTTTTTATCACACAGTGCAGGGCTCCCAGACTGAACCATGGGCAGGGGCCAGGCAGGTAGCACAAAGGGGTAAGGCAGGTGGGAAGTGTGGGGTAGGGATGGTGGCCAATTGCGAGAGGGGGAACTGCTCTTCAGCTCCAGCTGCCAGCTGCTACGTGGGATCACAGATTCTCCGTTCCCAGATCTTCTCATTTTCT
This sequence comes from Vulpes lagopus, assembly GCF_018345385.1. Classification (NCBI taxonomy): domain Eukaryota; kingdom Metazoa; phylum Chordata; class Mammalia; order Carnivora; family Canidae; genus Vulpes; species Vulpes lagopus. The sequence continues at coordinate 23,787,512 of NC_054829.1, forward strand.
GAAAGGATGCCCAAAATCTGGATCTTAACGTGAAATCTCCCAATTTTATATTTTGGCTCAAGTGATCTTTTAAAACATTATGCCATCCCAACAAAATAGCTCTGGGGCCCACCCTGATGTGAGCTCTGCAGAGAATGCCACTATGCTACCTCTAAGGACATGGCTAGTTGGGGAGGGGCCAGCCTAGGGGTTAATCCCCTCTGTTGCTGGCACTCTGGTGGCTCCCAGACTTTAGGGCTCCTTTCTACTCTGGGCTAAGGTCCAAGAGGAACCTCATACAGACATGCAGGTTCTCAGTCTGTGATATTTGTCCCGTAGTTTAAGGAGGGCGAGTTTAGAATTTTTCCAGTCTGCTCACAAAACCCCTTCTGCTCCACCATACTGTCAGTTGCGACATCCCCTCTACCCCCAGACAAGAACCTCATTTCTCCCTTGTGTCTTTCCTCTACGTGATGGTTGAAGATGATGAGATGACATTACAGACCAGTTACTAATGAATTCGCTGATTTTTTTTTTAGTCTTCAGGAGTGGTAACAGTTTTGCAGGGAACCATTCACACTCCCCTGTAGCCTGATTTAGATATAAGCAAGTGGCTGGAGAGCTGTCTGCTAACTACCGACTTGCTGCTATGGGGGAAGCATGTGGCTCTGGCCCTATTGGCACAGACACTGCATGAAATCTAGCCTCTCCTCCTGATGAAAGATATGAAATAAGGTAACACACATTCAATAATAACTACTGGTTTGAGACTCTACTGTTCGTTAAACGCTTTGACACCTAGTTTCTCATTTAATTTTCCCCATAATCCACTCCAACGTACAGGTGAGAAAACCGGCTCAAATAGGTTGAGGGCCTACTCGAGTTCACACAGATAGGCAGGCAATCAAAAACATATCCTTTGATGCAACAGTTCCTTTCCAGGAATTTATGCCAAGGAAATAACCAGAGATGGACCCCCCCCCAAAATATGTGTTAGAATGTTCGCCACAGTGTTCATCTTAAGAATATTAGAAACAATGTCCAATTGTTGGGGATTAGCTTCATAGATATCAAGTTTCTACATGGACAATTATGTAGCCACACAAAATTAACCCACATTTTATTTCCCCTGGAAACATTAGACCATTGCTCAATCTTCAACCTCTGAATTCCCTTTTGCCGGAAGACAAGTTCTGATGGCTCTACCAATAACTTGGTAAAAATGAAACAGAACAGGCCATCTCTGTGTCTACTCTACATTAAGGGCCACTCTCCCCGGCCCCTTTCCTTCTCACCTGAGCAAGCAGAGCTAAGCACTGGGCTCTGACCTTTGCCCCCAGGGTTTTTCTATGGGCATTTCTGCACTGGGGACAGTGTTTCCTTGGTCTCAATCATAATGTTAAAAAACCCAAAATTTGTGTGTGTGAAAACCTGTTCTGTGCCAGGTATACAGAAGGCCCTGTAAAGACAAAGATGAATGAGACACAGCCTCAGCCTTCATGGGTAATGCAAATGAAGGACAGCCATCACGGAGCCAGCCCTGCACAGAAAGATGATTTAACTTTACTCCTCTCCACAGGCTCTTTTCTTACTGCCCCGAATTTAGCATCCAGCAAGCCCACAGACCTGTGGTTGAGTCCTCGCTCTGTGACCCCTTACTAGCTGTGGGACCCTGAGTTCCTACCTGAGTTTTCAGCTTTTCTGTCTGTCAAATGGGACCCCAAGCCCCACCTGTTTCACAAGGCTGTCAGAGAACTCAGTGAGATAAGGCATGAAAATACTTTCTTAACACCTGAACCCCTGTATCCTCTTTAGTCATTTGTTACCTCTCTGCCCACAGGTCATCGGCTTAGCAAATAAGACATAAGCCACATCGGTGTACTTGTCAGTTAATCTGCTGCCCTGCCCACAAAACATGGATATTTAACAAGAGATGGAAGAGAGGGAGCCTGGCTGGCTCAGCCAGAAGAGCACGTGACTCTTGATCTCCGGGTCATGAGTTCAAGCCCCACTGGGGTATAGTGATTACTTAAAAAACAAAAACAAAACAAAACAAAACAAAAAACCTTAATAAATAAGAAGAGAGGGAAGAGTGCCTCCTGGAAACGGGGTATTTGGACCTCACAGAACCTCAACGGCAGTTGAGAGAAAATTCTTCTGGACAGATAGAACCTGGGTATATTTTTGAAGTGTTACCATGCCGGTGGTCCCCAACCCCACCAAGGAAAGTGTGGTTTTGCTCTCCCAGCCCCAACATCACTAAAGCCCTAGACACCAGTCCCCCCAACCCACACTCACACACATCTCTCACCTTGGGCAGGTCTGTGGCCCCCCGGATCCGCTGGGCCACCTTCTCTCCATCGGGGTGGATCTTGGCCACGTGCTTCCACATCCTCTCCCAGGTGGCCTCGTCCACAGGCAGCCCACCCCGGTTGACAAAGAAGGGGATGCCTCCATCTCGCAGGTCCTCTTCCCCTTCCTCTTCTGGCTCATCGTCTCTCTGGGCTGAGGCCCCCTCACTCGGCTCCAGACGTCTGACCCCAGAGGGGGCGGCAGTGGCAGTGGTGGCAGCACCGCTGCTGCCACCCCCGACCACCTTCTTCCCCCCGGGCATCCCCGAATTCTTGGCGGGGCGGGGGTGGGGTGGGAGTGTGTATCAGGAGGCAGGAAAAAATAGGAGGCTCACTGGAGGCCTCCCACACGCCAGCTGCGGAGGTAACACATGGCCAGACAGAGTGCGGGGCGCCTTTAAGAAACCAGGGCGTGGCTCCTGTACAATAAAATACTACTCGGTAAGAAAAAAAAAAGAAAGAAAGAAAGAAAGAAAGAAAGAAAGAAAGAAATCAGCGCCGCCACGTGAAGTAGGGGTAGAGAGGTGGCTGTCCGGGCGGGGCCGGGGGCGGGGGCGGGGGCGGCCCTGGAGGCTTCGTTCCTCTTGGGAGGCGGGATAGAGAGCACACCCGGCGGCAGCCTTCACCGCGCCCCCGGCGTGACGGCGGGAACAATGCCCGGCCGCAGTCTGGGCTTGGGAGAGGACGAAGTCAAAGGGAAACTGAGGCCAGACAGCTCCGGCCTGTGGCCGCAGGGGGTCCAGGCACCGGCGCCCAGGCCGAGCGGGCGCCCCAAGGCCCCGTTTTGGAGAGAACAGATTCGTCTCCAGATACGGCACCTCCGGGGCGACCCGGGCGCATCAGCTCGGAGCCGGGCGGCCCGCAGCGGAGGGGGCGCGGGGCGCGGGGAGGGGGGAGGGGGCGCTCATCCCACGCCCGGGCCGCCCCGCACGGCGGGCTTTGTCTCGGCCCCGCGCCCGCGGCCCCTCGGGGATGCGCGGGGGGCAGGGCGCGGCGGGGGCGGCTCAGCGGGCGGGCGGCGGGCACCCGGCGCCGCGCAGCGCCAGCCGAGCCATCGCGGGGCGCGGGGCTCGGCGGGGCCGGGCCGGGGTCACCGGGCGGCGGGCTCCGGCTGCGCGGTCGCGGCCCCCAGGGGCTGCGGCATGGGCGGCGGCGCGGCCGGGCCGGGCCGGGCGAAGGATGCTCCGCGGCGCTCCGCTGGCGCTCCCCGCTGCCCGGCCCGGGCGGGGCGGGGCCGGGGGACCGGCGGCCGGAGGGCTCGGGGCTCGCGCAGCCACGGCCCGCGGAGGGAGCTGCGGGCGAGCGGCGGGGCCTCGGCGAGCGCGCGCCGAGCTAGTCCCGGGAGAGCAGCCCCCGAGCGCGGGGCCCACGCGCAGGTCGCGGCTCCGCGGCTCCGCGAGGCTCGGGCGGCCGCCGCCCCCGCCGCCCCAGGGCCCAGCTGCCGCCGGGCGCGCGCGTCCCCTGCCCGCCCGCCGCCCGCCGCCCGCCGCCCGCCGCCCACCGGCCTCGACGCCGGCCCGCGCCGCGCATGCGCCCCGTCCCCCCCTTAAAGGGCCAGCGCGTTCCCGCCGGGCCCCCCGCCTCCCGCGGCCGGACCCGCGCCCCGAGTTCGCTCTAGGAGGGGAGGGGCTGGTCCTCTCCGCTCTCACCTCCCGCGGGGACTGTACGACGTGCCGCACGGAGCGCGAAGTGCGCGGAGATGCCGGGCTCGGGAGGCCCGCGGTCGGGCATTTCCTAAAGGAAGCAGCTCGCGGGGGCCCTAGAGGGTCGGAGCGAGAGCCCGGCCAGGAGGACCCGGCCCTAGGCGGCAACCGCAGTCTGATTTCCCGCGGGACCTCCTGCGGGTCTCTTCCCCCCGCGGGCCTCGGTTTCCCCCTCTGTCAGCCGAGCAGTCACACCTGGTGAGCGCGGGCTCCTCAAAGGGGGACCTCTGGGGGGTTAGGGTCACGACCTAAGGTCTGGAAGCGAAAGGGTTAAAAGGCACCCACCGGCTCCACCCCAAGTCCTGCACCGGTGGGATGAGGGTGGACCCTGCACCGAACCACGTGGTGCCCCCCCCCCCCGCCGCCGCCCGGGGCAGAGCAGCTGCTGTGCCCCAGGGTTTGGGGACTGAGCGACCCACGACCCCACGGGAGTGTGAGGCGACGTCCTGCAGCCGGTTCAGAAAGGGGGAAGCTGTGCGTGGGCTCAGGACTGCGGAGACCCAAGGCAACCTTCTCTTCCCCTCCGCAGAAGAGTAACACGGAAAAGACAGGAGCAGGGAGCGGAAGGAAAGAACTTTCTAAAAGGAGACAGCTAAGCCCCCCTCTCTCCCACCAGGAGTTAGTATGAATGACAGTCTCGGGGGTAAAGCAGACCCCTGGGGCCTGGCCAGATGCCGAATGCTTTGGTCTGTGACTGCCCTGTTTCTCACCACCCCCCTCACTGGCACCCTGAGGCTTCCACACCTGGGCTGGGACAGAGAAGGCCTTGGAGAATCCGGAGGTGCTCAGTGGCTTCTCGTCTGTTCCCTAAAGTTATCCCTGGTGCCTGAGCTTCCTAGGTTCCCCGAGCTCCAGTAGCTCCCTCTTGCTGCCTCCAGTGTCAGAAACCAAGGGTGATGCGTGATGGGAAGGGTCATGGGACTTCAAGAAAGCTAGTTAGGAAGAGATCCTCTTAAGCTCACTGAGGCAGGAAGACTCTGAGCATGAAAACCACCAGGCACCAGCAGCTACAACCTACTCATTGTGTAGATGGGGAGATGGAGTCTCAGGGAGTAATACCTTCAAGCTCACATAGCTAATAATTTGAACTGAAGCCTTACTTCTTCAGACACCTTTCACCCTGCACTTTGCCTCTTGTGCTAGCTAAGCAGTTGTTGCGGTAGTTTTAAAATGTTGGCAAGTTCTTTACCACTTCTCTTTCCAAAAGATGTTGGCTGCTTTCCCCTCCCCTTGACTGTGGGCTGGACTTAGTTACTGGCTTCTAATGAACAATGTGGTGGAGGTGATGCTAGATAGCTCTTAAGCTTATGTCATAAAAAGGAGATGTTCCTCCTATCTCTTTCTTACTTTCTCAGGACCACCACCCTTGAACCTAGACACCATGCTGTGAGGAAGCCCAAGCCACATGGAGAGAGGACATGAGGTGCTCTGTCTGACCTCTCCAGCCAGGCTCTCAGCTCACAAGCAACATCACTCATCAGATGGGTGGTGAACTGATTTTACTCCACCACCAACTTTGAGTCTTCCAGCCAGGGTCCTAGACGTGGGGCAGAGACAAGCTAACCTCACTGTGCCCTGTCAGAGTTTCTCTCCCACAGAGATTGAGAGATAAGAAGCAATTGTTGATGTTTTAAGCCAGTAAGTTTTGGGGTACTTTGTTAGGCAGCGTTCGATGATTAATCCTGTGAAATGACACTTCCTGAAATGACAAATAATAAAATGGATTTGGAGTATTTTTTAAAACATTCCACCAGGAAGTAGTTACTGAGCACCTTCTGTGTGCCCGGCTCTGTACTAGGCACTGGGGATTCAATGGTGGACAAGAGGAATGTGAGCCTTGCCCTGGCAAGGCTTATGGTCTACTACTGGAGGAGATGGTTAAACATTATTCTAGTAAAGTGCTTTGTCAGAGGCTTAGTCTCGGAAGCTATGGGAGTACATACCCGGGGCAACTTGCCAGTTAAGTGGGTTGCTGGGGAAAGAAGAAATGAATTCGGTACAAGGCCAGCATGATCTAGCCTAGAGGATTTTCTGGGACATATTTGTAGAAGGAGGAGGGGAGAGGTGTCAGGCAAGGTGGGACGGGGTGTGCAAATAGATGAGAAAGTGGTGAAACTAGAGAGGGATATGTCTTAATCTCATTTTAGCAGAAAGCTGAGAAAGGACAAGTATCTTGCCTAGGGTCGCACACCTAGTGAACTGGGCCCAGATCTTGGGTCTTGCTTCAGACCCTCCCACAGGTCCCCATACCTATACCAGGAAACAACACCTCTAATGACAGTTTGGTTACTCCCTCATTTGGCTCAAAGCTCTTATGACTAATATTTCTTTTGCTGCCTTTACAAAAACTCTGGAAGAAATTTGGATGAGTTTATTTCCATTTTAGAGATGGAGAAATGATGCAGGGGGAAGCTAGGCAGCTTAAGTATCTAGTTTAGGAGCTGGCATGTCAGGACTGATAGGTACTAATGAGGTACTTGGATGATGACAGGGATGATGATGGTAATGATGCCTAGGTCACATCATATCTCACTTATTATTGTCACACCAGGGATTAATGTTCTGGAAACTAATACACAGTGTCTTAGGGAATCAACATTGGTATTAATCTGCTCCAACTCATTTTCTTGCGACACTGGAACCACAGTCAGATTCCTGGAGAGTCTGGTTGACTGAGTTCGGGTTCTGGGCCCACCCCATTGGCTGGAAAAGAGTAGAGCAACTTTGTGAGCTGCCCCCAAAAGACCTCAGGCAGTGCAGGCAGGGGACCGCCCTCAATGAAAACAGGACACTGTTAATAAAAGAGGAGCGTGGAGGGGCGCACCTGTAGGTGTGTTTATGAAAGGCAGCCAACTCTATGTCTGCACTGTCCAATGTAGTGGCCAGAAGTCACACGTGGCTATTTACTTCAAATGACATAAAATTAAAATTCAGTTCTCAGTCACACTAACCACACTTCAAGTGCTCAATAACCACTTGTGGCTTAGAGCTACTGTGTTGAGCAGCACAGATTATAGAGCGTTATCATCATTGCAGAGGATAGCACTGCTGCAGGATTCTTACTTGCAATTCAACTGTTTCTTTTCTTCATTTCATACAATGTGGATAGGGAAATACCAAAAAAAAAAAGATGAGTCAGAATCTTCACTAACTTATTTATCAAACATAAACTAAGTATCTGCTTTGAACATTGCAGACAATGTTCAATTCATTGTTGTAGGCACCAGGATGCTGAGAGGGACTTTGGAGATCTCCTGGTCCACTGGATCGCATGTTAGAATCATCAGAGAGCTCTTAGAAGTACTGATATTCAGGCATCACCCAGCAGAGACCCTGGTGAAAATGGTTTGGGGTGGGTCCGACAGACCCATAGGGGGGAAAAGCACCCCAGGTGATGCTAACATGAGGCTGGGCTTGAGAAGCATTACAATCTGGTCTGGCTAGGGAAGTGATTTGCTTCAGATAACCTGAAAACATGAATCTGTGTCTGACCTCAGGGTCCTTATGATAAGATCAGAACTCTCTGTGGATGTGGGACCTATCTGATCAAATGTGAAATTCTTAGAGAAGAACAAGACAACTCTTCCTTAATCCAAAGAGAATCCAATTCACTTCAAATAAAGTACCAAAAGAACTCCTGGTTTTAAATCACTTTTTTTTCTCAAACAGTTTGCATGTTTTGTGCCTGGAACTGCATTATTCAGCAACTTGGGGAAATCCCTATAAAAATAGTGCCTGTTCTGAGTACCTAGTGTAGGTCAGGCACTTCATATGCAGTTTCATTTAATCCCCAGGACACTGTTACAAAGTGGGTTTTGCTGACACCAGTTTATAGATAAGCAAACTGAGATGCAAAGAGGATAAGGATTATAACTTGTCCAAGTTGGTACAGTGGGGATTCCAACTCCAGATTTCTTATTCCTTCCCCTTCGCCACCCAGCATCTACCCGATAGCCAAGAGTGCAGGGCAGCTAGCAGACAGTGGCATTGTGCTCGTCTCACAGAGTGAAGAAGTGACATGCAGTTCTTTGTGTGTCAGGGATCACCCTGGAGCTAATGTGACCCAAACACTGTCTTCAGTGAGAGTATCGGGGGCCTGCAGGGAAGGGGGGTTCAGGGATAAAACAGATGAGGGGACTTGGAGCAGAGTTCTCCTTTTGCTTAATGGTTGTGTCTGGATTCCTTTTACTAAGAGGTTTGGAGGAAATAGCTAAGAAAAGTGTTGTACCTGGAACAGTGAGCTCTTTGACACCTAGCAATTATGACAGATGCTTGGTATAAGCATTATCTATTCTTGGCCTGGATCCCTGTGGGCTTGCAGAATGTCTGTGTTGCCGTGTATCTTTGCAATCTGAGTCCCTGCCTGATACTTCCTGGGCAGCCTGGCCTCTGGGAGCTGTGAAGGGACAGGACTCATTGTGTCCATTCCAAAGGACTTGAACAGTGGGGAATATATGTCTCCCCTGCCATTCTCTGCAGGCCACCTCATATAGTAATGGAAAATCCTGGCCTTGGAGAACAGTAAAGACTGCACTTGGAATGGCTCAGGGCTTGTCTGTATGGCATTCAGCAGGTCTCTGTGGGAGCCAGGCCACCACTGGCCATAGAAAGAGCATGGACTATCACAGCCAGAAAGACTGTAAGAAGATATTTCCAGGTTTCATTTCACAGATGGGAAACTGAGGCTCAGTGACCTAACAGGACTTATTTTGAATTACAGCCAGCTAGAGGCAGGGATCCCACTTGCAGCCAGGTCTTCCTTCTGGCCCGGTATGCCTTCCTTGATGTCTTCACTAGCAGGGGAAAAGGGATAGTAGATGAGCCTCTGAAAACTTTGCAGTGGCAAGAGGTAGAGATGGTATTTTCACATTTGCTTCAGGTGTGGCCGAGCTGTGTGTGTCAGTAGTTGGGTGTGGACTGGGTGTGTGTTTAGGAAGTCTCCATTCAGTCTGAAGGACTGGAACACGACCCTTCTCATTTTCCAGGCAGATCACACTCCTCTAGACTTGCATCCTCCTGTTAGGAAGCTGGCATTTCCTTTGACTTTCTTCTGCATGCACTAGAGCAGGTGTTTGGCTGGTGGAGGGTTATCGAATTGGTCAGCCAGGAATGGCTGGGCTGCAGTAGTTGCTCCCAAGCAGTGGCCAAGACTCTGGCAGTCCCAGAAAGAATTGAAAGGCCAGTGTCAGCCTCCCCTGCTCATGGGAAGGGCCTGAAGCTTGATGACAGGGAGATGCAGAGGCTGAGATGTTGATGTATCTTGAAGTCTAAATCAAAACCATTTAAAGTCGTGGGACTATGTATAGATCCCTGAGATGGGCTGGGTTTGTTTGTTTGTTTATTTATTTATCAAGATTTTATTTATTTGAGAGAGAGAGAGAGAGAATAAGCAGGGGTTGCTGCGGCAGAGGGGGAGGGAGAAGCAGACTCCCCGCTAAGCAAGGAGCCCCCTGTGGGGCTTGATCCCAGGCCCCTGGGATCATGATCTGAAATGAAGGCAGAGGCTTAACCAACTGAGCCACCCAGGCACCCCATGGGCTGGGTTTACTTCTTAATCCTGGGCTTCCAGGGAAGACTTCACTTTAGTTCAACAATTTCTGAACGCCTACTATGTTGCACGGCATACCCTGAGATGCAAGCATATGCAGGACATTACCTGATCTTCTGGGCTATAACTAGTGAGACATGTCCCCATAACTTGCTGAGAACTTGCCGTGTGCCAGGGCTTCTTCTACCCATTATTCTATGTAATCCTTCCCTTAAGCTTGCAAATAAGGATTCCAGTTCCCCATTTCTCAAATGAGAAAATGGTCTCAGAGAAGCTAAATGACTTTCTGGGTTTTAGTGAGTGGGTGGCTAAGCCAGGGGTCAGGGCGTGTGCCTTTTCTGCTGTACCAGGATGCTACCAGCTAACTACAATACCTGGCAGAGTCAGGCCAATGCCCAACACAAGCTCAAACAAGGTGTCTGAAGAGTATAGTGAAGGGAGAGATTCATTTTAGTTTGGGCGACACCGTTTGGCCTTAGGCATTGTTGAAACTTGAGGCTGCATAATTTTTTTTTGCTGCGGGCAGTGCCCTGTGCCTGGCAGGAGGTTTAGCAGTGTCCAGGGCCTCTGCTCACTAGATGCCAGTAGCAAGTGCCCCATTGTGACTCCTGGTGTAGAATCACAGGTGGTAGGAAAACAATGGTCTTCCACCTGGGTTGATGAGAATCCTGTAGATAAGACAATATTTGGGCAGTTGAAGAAAGGAAGAAAACATTCATTTTCTTTCCATACGACAAAGAGTTTCCACTTAGATTTTCCACTCTAGTCTTTCCCCTGGCCCTGCGGCTTGCCTGGGTCAGCACACAAAGCAAACAGCCACATAAAGTTGCCATGAGACTGCAGTGCATGAGGGGGCCCCTCATGGATTGTAGGCTTCCTCGGTAACCAGGTCCTTCCTGGCCTCTGTTAGTCTAGCCTGAAGTTATTGCCTAGTTTTCATCTCTGGACCCTATTCCCTTTCCAGGGTGTATATGGGGGTGGGCGGTGGGAGGGGGGAGCTCTTAGAGAATCTACTTCACCATCAGCCACCACCACCACCAAGGTCATTCCTCTAGCACTCATTTGGAGTGTGGTTCTGTGTTAAGGGCTTTATAATGGTTAACTCATTTAGCTCTCCCTGCACCCCAAGAAGAAGGGGTTCTTTTTTTTTTTTTAAAGATTTTACTTATTTATGAGAGACATAGAAAGAGAGGCAGAGACACAGCAGAGGGAGAAGTAGGCTTCATTCAGGGAGCCCGATGTGGGACTGGATCCCAGGACCCCAGGATCACACCCTGAGCCAAAGGCAGATGCTCAACCACTGAGCCACCCAGGCATCCCATGAGGAAGGGGTTTTTACCATCCCCATTCCATGGGGGAGATGGCAGCCAGCCAGAAGAAGGAAGCAACACACCCAAGTTCATGCCTATGTGAAATGGCAGAGGCAGGATTTGGACCCAGGTGTTGCTGAGTCTCCTCTCTTAACCTCTGTATGCTACTGCCTCCTAAGAGTGCCCTTCCCTCATTGGGCAGCCCACTGGGCTTTATGTACCCTTGTGATGAGCTCCCAGCTAGCCCCAGCAGGCTTGGCGGTGGTTGGGACGGGGGTGGTTAGGACTGGGAAGACTGTGGGAGGAAAGACAGTGTTTCTGGTGGATCCTCCCCTGGTAAAGGACAGTTATCAAGCTTGCATGGTGCTTGGCTATCAGGAGGGCTTCCTGTGAACAGGGCAGAGCGCCCAGTCAGGCTGCAAGACAAATGGGTGACATATGAACTCCAGATCAGCACACAATGGGCTCATTATTTTGCATCTGCCAGCAATGAAATAATACTCCATTATTGTAGGAGGCACAGCATAAAAATAAGTACAATATTTGGGGCTGGGATCTGAGATCATTTTATCTTTTTCCTCCCTTATCTTAGGGGTCATGGTCCCTTTGGCACCATTAGTTTTGAAGCTTGGGCATTTTAGATGCCACGGAGTCAGACCAGCAGGTGCAAACAGACTCTAGATGAAACTCTTAAAGATATCTTGACATCCATGTTCTCTCTGGTTCACAAAGGACCCTTGTTCCATTCCTTTGTGCTGCAGAGAGAGACAGGGAGTGAGTGATGGGACAGCTGAGGTGTCCCTGGAGATGGGACAGAAGCGTGACCTGACCTGCTCTCATCCATCACAGATAGGCCGTGGTACAGACCACATGAGATGGTCAGGGCCCAAGGTTTCAAAAGAGTCAGGAATAGAGCAGCATCTTGATAGCATTTGATGGATGTCCTAAAGCACTGCTTCTCCAGCTTGAGTGCATCTCAGAACCAGAGGGGGCCCCTTGCCACACAAATGGTTAGACCCACCCCCAGAATTTCCATCAGGGGTGAGCAGGGGATTTGGCAACCTTACTTTTTCAAAAGCCTTTCAGGGGTGTGGGGTGGCTTAGTCTGTTTCGTCTGCCTTCAGTTCAAGTCATGATCCTGGGGTCCTGGGATGGAGCCCTGTGTCAGGCTCCCTACTCAGTGAGGAGTATGCTTCTCCCTCTGCCCCTCCCCCTCCCCATGCTCTCGTGTTCTCTCTCTCTCTCTCTCTCAAATAAATAAATAAAATCTTAAAAAAAAAAAAAGCCTTCCTGCCAATCTTCCTGTTTTTGCCCATCTCCACCCTCACTTCCAGAGGTGTTGATGCCTCATATTTGGGGCGAGCCACATCTTTTCCTGGCTTTTCCCAGCATTAGTTGAGTATTTAAGTTTCTCTACTAACTAAGCCATTTGCTAATCCACCATCTACTTTTCCACATTCCAAATTTTGTTGGTATCATTTCCTCTCCTTGTGCTTTGTCATCATGGGTTTATGGTCTCCCCCTCATTTTCAAAAGTCCACATCCCTTTATTGTCATTTTAGTGTAGTTTCAGGAGGGAATGGAGTGCACCACATCCATTATCTTGCCTCTTGAGCCCCAGAACAGCACTCTGAGACATGCTGTGGCTGGTTATCACTGTGCCTCTTTTATAAGTGAGGAAACAGACTCAGAATGTACTTGACCAAAATCTCCTTCTGCAGATTCCATATTCCAGGATCTTTGCAAAAGAAAAATAGTTCTAACACATTCTGGTTTCCCCAAGTATTTTGGCAGAGTTTCTCGCGTTGGCTCCTCATGGCAATCTGACGGAGCAGGCAAGGCAGGTGTTCATCCCTGCTTCATGACTGTGAAAACAGATCAGGAATGGGAAGGGACTTGCCCAGGGTAGCACAGCTGAAGGTGCTTTGAGCTCAGACTTTCCAGGTTCACGTACAGGGCCCTTTCTCCTGCTGACTTTGGAATAGTTCTAAAGACATTTCCAGATAACAAACCATCTAATTACTCAACAAATATTTGTTGAGTGCCTACTATGTACCCCAAACTCCACTAAGTCCTGGGCTTATAAGAGGAACAAGATGACTGGGAGCAGCACATGCTTCCAATGCCACCTCCATCCCAGTCGCTCATCTCAGAGGTTGCCTCTAAACACTTCTATGCCTGCTTATGGCCTTCTTTTGTCTCTTCCTGAGGTGCCAGAGCATGAAGACCCTGGTGGGACCCTCAACTAATGAGGATGGGAGTGGATGGGTAAGCCATTGAGCTTCCTCGCCCTTCAGGGGGGTATATGTTATAAGGCACATTCTATACAATCCCGAGAGGGTCCTCCAGGACTGAGAATCCGTTGTGCACACTGGTAAGTGTCTATTGTAAAGTATAAAGTGTCTATTGTGTCTATTGTAGTGTAAACTATTTACAGCCTGCCTTCTTCACTGTCATTTCCCTGTTTGCTCACCTATGTTTCCTGGGATCGCTTCCTCAATAAGCAACCTACTCTCAGGTCCTTATCTTAGGGTCTGTTTTTTTGGGGAACCCAAACTAAGACCTCAGGCTTCTTCTTCTTCTTTTTTAAAAGATTACTTATTTATTCATGATAGAGAGAGGCAGAGACACAGGCAGAGGAAGAAGCAGGCTCCATGCAGGGAGCCCAATGCAGGACTCGATCCCAGGACTCCAGGATCACACCCTGGGCCAAAGGCAGGCGCTAAACCACTGAGCCACCCAGGGATCCCCAAGACCTCAGGCTTCTAAAGTCCCTTTTGATTTGTAACTAATGGTCCTGTTCCCTGCTGTTCTCCATCACTGAGGGCACATGTACCTTTGCCCCCAGTAATGTAAGCTGCAAGAAGGCAGGTCCTTTTGTTGCACTGTTTATTGCTGTGTCTCTGCTGTTTAAAATATTGCCTGGCATATGGCAGGTGCTCAATAAATATCTGCTGATTCAATGAATACCAATTATGGCTACATTGACCAAGGAGGGGATCCAAGAGATGGGCAGAAAATTGTGGGGTTATATAACAGCAATGTCTTTCTCTTTATTGTGTTTTATAAATAGTCTTAGTGTTCTGAAGACTTCATTCTGGTCATTTTCTCCTCTAGACTGGTGGAAAGAGGTGAGAACCAGTGGCCTTGGCAGGTGGAGGAGTGTGCCTTTGAGGCTGGGCTCAGAGGAGGGAGTGTGAGTCACTAGTTCAGTTCACTCTGAGAGAGTCAGCATCACCAGGGGCTCCAGGAAGAGGCCAAGCTTGGCTTTTGTCAGTTCTGTAGAGAATTTCTCTGAAGATAGGAAGTAGCACCTCTGCTCCCACTGGGGGCTGGTCTAGGTTAATTTTTGGCAACAGTGTCAGGCGCTCATAGATTGAGTGAGATCTTGTATGGAGTGTATCCAGTCCCTGAGTTTTGATTGAATGTGTTGTTATTTTTTTTTTTTAAACTATGTCCCTCCCTAGGCCATCTGGTGGTTGTTGGGTAAAATGAAAATTCATACTGAAAACTTGGTGTTTTGTTTTGTTTTGTTTTCTTAGAGTTTATTCCAGGCCAGTAACTCTCCTCTTGGCCTCTAATGTCACTATTTTTTGGCTGTTCGGGTTGGATAGCCTCAGCATCTTGTTTAATCAATAGAGACTGGGAAAAATGCCTTAGGCGGGTATGTAGACTGGCTTTCCAAAAGGATGTGTTGTTCAGTAATGTTGGTGAGAAAGAATATCTGGTTTGTATAACGTTTTACATTTTGCAAAGTACTTTCCCCAAACATTATTTCCTTTCGTTAATATTTTAAGTATTTGCCCATAGAATCACCTAAAAACCTTGCATATCCAGGGATAGATTTAACAAAATATGTGCAAGACCTCTTCACTGGGAACAGCATATCCTTATTGAAAGAAATTAAGGGAAACCTAAACACATGGAGGGCTATTGATCAGAAGACTCAGTACTGCAAAGCTGTCAGTTCTCTCCAAATCAATCTTTAGATTCAGTGTAACCCCAGGAAAAATACTAGCAGGTTTTATTTTATGGAAATTGACAAGCTGCTTGTAAAATTCGTAGAAATTCAAACAGCTAAGAAGAATAAAGATAATCTAGAAGAAGAAAAAGTTGGAAGATGTAGACTGGAAGAATCAAGAAGTATCACAAAGCTCTAGGACGCAGGACAGTGAGGTATTCCTCCTACGGCCCCATTTTAAGTTTTCTTTGTTGTGTGGTTCTGAAGCCTGGGATGGAGACTGTGGCAAGCACAGAGGTCTTTGTTTCTTCCACTTGTTAAAACTAGGCTGGAGTAAGTTTTATCATGGGGTTCCTGCTATACAACAGCCACCACCAGTGATGCGAGGAAACAGCACCAAAGCACTCCTTTGCTGAAGGCTCTGGGGTGGCTTCCTGTTGGAGTAAGGATGTAGTCCCAGCTCCCAAACTGGACTTAAATAAAATGGTCTATGACCTCTGGCCCCCACCTGCCACTCTAACTCAACCTTCTGCCATATGCATCAACCCTTTTGGATGTCTTCAGTTCCTTAGGACTCAGACTCTAGACTTAGATTCCGGGTGTTAGTTTGTCCATTGTTCTTCCTCCTGAACCTCCCCTTTCCCTGCTTGGCCCACTCCTACTTCCTTTCATTCCTTGGGAAGGCTGGATCCTCAGCTCCTTCAACTGGCCACACATTCTCAACATTGCTTCTCCCATTGCTTCTCCCTTTGCAAGCAATTCTACATCTGGTTCAGAATTTCTCCTTCCAGCAACATGAAGACAGGGATTGTGTCTGTCTGGCTCACCACTGTGTCGCCAGCTCCTAGAATAGTGCCTGGCACATAGTAGATGCTTAATCAATATTTCTTAAGCACATGAATAAATAAATGAATGTATGAATTAAAAATCCATACTTGAAAGGCTGGCTTTATAAAATCAAATCTATTAAGTATTGGCAAACTTTACCGTTTGGCAAAGAGCACCAGTTTATGAGGCAGTGGTGCCATGGATGAGGCTGTAGGAGGGCTGGTTAGTGCCTTTGCCTATTTACCAAGTCTGCCCTCCTTGTCTAAATGCTTCTCAGACTGCTGTGCCCCTGGAGAAATAAAGCCGATATGGGCTGGTGGTGTCCTCTTTATGTGCAAAGGACAAGGCATGAACCCATTCTGTTTGGTAAGCCAGAGAGCTACTTTGTTCTGAAAACTAGAGGTTTTATCTCCTTGGTTGATTCTCTCTCTTTTTTTTTTTAAAGATTTTATTTATTTATTCATGAGAGACACAGAGAGAGAGGCAAAGACATAGGCAGAGGGAGAAGCAGGCTCCTTGCGGGGAGCCCGATGAGGGACTCCATCCTAGGACCCCAAGATCACAACCTGAGCCAAAGGCAGACGCTCAACTACTGAGCCACCCAGGCGTCCCACCTTGGTTGGTTCTAGCAGGAAATCATTTGATGGGCTAGGTCAGCAGTGCCGTGGATGCCAGACTGTATTCAGTGGGGATGCTTGAAAGTCCCTGGAGGGTGTTGCCTCCAGAAGCTGTGTTCACTCTCAGTATTACGTGTGAGCATTGCATAAAGTAGGTAATTTATTTATGTGCAGACTCCTGGTTTCAGCTCTGGGTCATAGGATTGAGCCCCAAGTTGGGCTCCACCCTCAGCATGGAGTCTGCTTCAGATTCTCTCTCCCCTCTCCCTCTGTCCCTCCTGCTTGCGCTCTTTCTCTTTCAAATAAGTAAGTAAATAAAGCTTTTTTTTTTTAAAAAGTAGCACCCATAACATCATTCTTTTTTTTTTTTTAAAGATTTTATTTATTTATTCATGAGACACACACACACACACACACACACACACACACACACACACACAGAGAGGCAGAGACACAGGCAGAGGGAGAAGCAGGTTCCATGCAAGGAGCCCGATGCAGGACTCGATCCTGGGTCTCCAGGATCAAACCCCAGGCTGCAGGCAGCGCCAAACCGCTGTGCCACCGGGGCTGCCCCATAACATCATTCTTAATGCTGTATTATGTTCCAAAGAGTGGATATATTGTAATATATTAACTAATCTATTTTTGCGTTTTTAGGGTTTTGCTATTATAACAGTAAGATGAAAATTATTCTAGCAAAATCATTGCATTCATCCGTGATTCTTTCATTGGAATAAATCCAATCAATTTTGAAACTTGATACATCATGCATTACTTAACAGTGAAAGAGTACCAGCACAATATGGGTCATTTTTGATGCCTGTAATTCATCCTGAGGCCTTCTCTTACCATCAGCAACACTGTAGCAGCCTCTCCTTGGTTTAGGCTGCTGATCTCTGAGTGCATGATCACTGGAAATCTAGGGAACCACCATGTCCTCGGATCTTGTCTCTGTGCACAGCTATTTGTTGGATAAACATGGATGAATGTATAGTTGGTGTGGATGTTAGTCCACAAACTCAGATGTCCAAGACTTATGGTTCTTGTAGTCTGTAAATCAACTTGGGTTTCTCTCACCTGTTGAATTTAAGGGAAGTTAAACTTCAATGGTTATTGGCTCTTCCCCTCAGCACCCTGCCCTCTCCAGGTTATACAAAGATCTTAAAACCTGAAGCATTAAAGCCTCCTCCGAAATATGCTGCCAGCCTTGATCCCACTGGCCACTCTGAGACCCCTGTGTCTCAGTCACATGTTCCCTTTAGGTCCCTTGCCCCTATGCCACATTTGGGGCAAGGGACTCTTGAAAAGACTTGAAGCTTTGGCGCCTGGGGCTCAGCATGCCTTGGTGTACCAGACAACCATCTGTGGCTTCGGATCTTGACAGAAGGAGGTGCATGGCTCCCCACTGCAGACTGGGGGATTCTTTTCGCCCTTTGCTAATCTCGCTCCCCTTCTTATGTTGCACACCGTTCTTCACTACATTCCCTTACTCCTTGACCCCCGTGCCCACCCCGAAATAGTGAAGGAGGCATTGACTAGAAGCCCTTTTGTCTTTGGCTTTGCAAAATCCAGAAGGTAAGCGGTTCCAAAGGGCCTGGCTCTATCTGCTTGAAAGCAGAGGACAACTACAGAGGAGAGCAAACCCAAATTAATCTCACATGATTTTGCCATAGATAGACTCCTGAAGGAGTAGTTCGTTTAGGTCTGAGTTATGTGGAAGTGGGACTATTGGAAATAGTTTGATTTTGAGAGGAAGTCCGTGTTTTCTGAAGCCTTTGTTTTGGCGGTGCCTGAATTGCACCTGCATTTCTTGCAGTTTCTTACAAAGAAACTTCCTTTTGAGAGTCAAAATGCATCCAGTAAAGTTATTTTGAACCGGAGGGAAATGGTTGAAAGTCAGCCTTTGTTAGCCTAAAGAACATTGTTTCATCGGCAGTGGTTGTAATAGTAATTTCCTTTGGGAAGCCTTAGCTATTGAAGCAAACTGTGATGTTGGAAGCAAATATTTTGGGTCTAAAGATGGCATTCAGGCATTACAAGTTCCTCTAGCTCCTTAGCCTTTTATTGTAGTGCTCTGATAGTAAGTTTCTTCAGGTTTGAACAAGGGAACCTGCTTTGGCTGGCCAGGGTCATGTTAAGAGGCAGTATAGTTCGGTGATGAGGAACAGGACCCCTCACAGCCAGGCTGCCTGTGTTTGCATTCCTCACTCTGCCACTTGCAAGCTGGAATCCTCAGCAAACAATGTCAACTGTTCTGAATCTCAGTTTCTGCATCTGTAAAATGAGTGATGATAGTATTTACTTCCTATGATTGTTACAATTATTGAAGAATTAACGTAATAAACAGCACTTGGAGAAATCCAGTAAGGGCCATCGCTTAGTTAATAGTATTATATCCATGTGAATTTCCTGGTTTTGATCATTGTACCATGATTATATAGGATGTTATCATTGAAGGAAGCTGGGAAAAGGGTGCACAGGAATTCTATGGTATTTCTATGTACGTCTAAGATATTTCAATATCAAGTTAGGAAAACGCACTTAGGGGAACTATATTTTATGATGTCATTCTTTGAATAAGATTTGTCTTTGACAAGAGACTGTGAGCTCTCAAGTTAGAGATCATGACTGTTTTTCTTTTTTTTTTTTATTCTTTTTAAAATATTTTATTTATTTATTTGACAGAGAGAGGGTGTAAGCAGGGGGAGCAGCAGAGGGAGAGGGAGAAGCAGAGCAGGGAGCCCGACGGAGGGCTCCATCCCAGGACCTTGGGATCACGACCTAAGCTGAAGGCGGCCACTTAATCAACTGAGCCACCCAGACGCCCCCATGACTGTTTTTCTTCCCTAGCACAGTGCCTGGCACTTAGAAGGTTTTCAATAAATATTTGTTGACTGAATAAAGAAGAAGTTGAGATGCCAAAGGTACTGGCCAACAGGTGACAAAGCAACCAGAGAACCCAGTTCCCACATTTGGGGGTGGGAGGAAAGAGGTGAGAGAGCCATACATGGATTTTAACACACAGGTGTGCCCACACAAGCACACCTGCCTCTGTGCGAGTTGGGGAAATGATCTGAGGCCAATGCCTGGATTGGTATGTAGAGTGATGGCCACGTAAATAGGACGGATGTCAGGATGATTCCTAACATCAAGTAATTCAGAAGAAGCAGTTCAGAACCAGAGGTGACCACAAGAGTGGGACGAATCAATATTATCTGGATCTTGGGTGGCTCGGTAAACCCAACCAACAGTTTTAGTAAATGAACGAAGAGGATAGTAGGGGAGGCGTAACTTTACCCCTACCTTCTTAGAATTTCTAGCTGCCCAGAGAATTAAACTGATGTAAGACAGATTCACAGGAGAAAAGCCTACAGAGTTTTGTGTGTATGAGGGAGCCCCCCTGGGAAAATGAAGACCCAAAGGGCAGACGGCCCCCAAAGGGCAGACTACTTATATCCTAGATTGCACAAAGACTAGCCATTGTGGAAAAGTAACAAAAATACATGGGGAGACTAGAGGAAGAGGAAGAGTTATTTTACAAAGATCTGTTTGTACAGATTTGTCTGTCCTCCACTCCCTGTCTCTGGTTTCTTTCTTTCCTCCTGGGGTAGGGAGGGCGTCTCTCACATGGGAGCATGAACTTCTGGTTTCAGGAAAAAAAGCGGAAAGCGGAGGTCAAAAAGACTTTTTTTTTTTTGCATTTGCTGTTCTTGAGGTATCTTTAGCTCAAAATAGTCCTTCACCATCCTCTGTACTGAAATGTTAAATGTAATCTCGATTGTTTTAATGCTGTTCCAATCTATGTAACAGTGTTGGAAAGCTACCTGTTTTTGCTTGAATATGCAGTGAAACAGGCAAAGAGGTCAAACTGGGGAAGTAAGCTGTGTTCCTGGGAGCAAAGACTCACAGCCAGTAAGCAATGAGCTGATTAGCATATCACAGAGTTTAGGCTGATGACACCATGATTTGGCAGTATTCTAGAAACTGAGAGATCCTCTGGTGCATTTATGCCTCTAAGAAATACAAAGGGCTCTGTTGTGAATTAGGTTCTATATTACCAGACAGTGTTAAAGAAAGACTTTGCAAACAATTCCTGGGCAAGTTTTAAAAGGCCTGAAAGCATTTCCTGGAAGCTGTTCACAATGCCTGAATTACATTCTGTCCATACTAGATATAATACAAAAATTTTTTTGCAGAGATTTTTTTCTTTTTTTTTGGTAAAAGGCAAATACTTATATTTCAGTTTTGCTTCAGTATTTATCATATCCCTGGGGAGGATGGGCCATGTGACAAATGTTCCACAGCTCACAGAACTGGATGGGGCCATTTCACCTGTATATGTCATAGTTTCCCAATTAGACACTTGGCGTTTGAAGCCATGAACTGTGTGTGGGACCGTGGGTTTATTTTTGTTACTCTCCACCCTACCTCCTCATACCATACTGTTTTGCAAATAGCTGGTAGATTTTTAACACGTCTCCACTGTGCTCCATGAGATATATAGTCTTACCAATCAGTTGCATTTCTAAACATTCTTAGTGGAACTGTTATAAAAGAGATATATGTTCATTGCACAAGGTCAAAAGGTACAGAAGTGCAAAAGGTACAGCAAGGTGTAAAGAAAATAAAAATCAGTAATAATTCCACCTTATAGTGATAATCACTACTGATAGCTTCGCATACAACCTAGACTCAGAGATGCTTTTCTGCACAAGAGAGGATTTATGTAATACCAAGATAATAACCTGTTTTTTCCTGCTTATCACCTAGAGAATTCCTTCACTAAATGTAGCATCATCTTTAATGACTTCACAATATATATGAACGGAATTTAATTTCAACCCCTGTTGTTGTATGTTTAGGGTATTTCTGCATTTCCTGTATCATGTCTTACATGATACAGATATCTACATTTGGTATATACCTTTGGATTTTCTGAGGAAAATTTCCTAGGAGTGGAGTTGCTGTTACTTTTCCTTTAAAACTTGTTTATAATCTAAGTTGTTTAATTTTGAAGGACATGGAGCATGTGTATTATATGGCTAGTTTCCCCACCTTGACTATAAACTTCTAGAATAGAAAGATGAAACCAAGGCTTAGATGTCTCTGTATCTTTTACAAATTCCAGCAGAGTGGGGAGGCAGAGAGCCAGTATTAGAAATGCTTTGAGCTGCAGGTTGTAGAACACCTACAAGAGTCGCTTGCATCAAAAAGCCACTTATTAAGAAGTCTGAGTGTAGACAGTTCAGACTTGGTGGAACAGCTCAGTGATGTCACCAAGGGCCCAGGCTCCCCTCCTTCATTCGTCAGCACTCTTCCTGTCCTCAGGCTTGCCACCTCATGGTGGGGGATGACTGCCTCAGTTAACAGGCATGGTATTTCCCCACCCCTCATTCAGACAGGAAAACATTTCCCAAAACCCCCTTGGGAGAATTGTCCTTCTCTTTTGGTGGCCAGAATTGGGTCACAAGCCTGCTTCCAGCTGCAAAGAAGGCTGGGAAGGCATGTCTTTGATATTTTGTCCTCTCCTGTGAGAGGCAAGCTCATGGGTGGAGGGCATCAGGGCCAGCCACTTAGGTGGGCCACCAACAAATGGAAGTAGAGTGCCAGGACTCAAAATAGTCCCTGGGTTGGGATCCAGATTTTCTTCTTTCTCACCTCCTTGTAGTTTCTCATGAGTTCTTGCAGTGTCCTAGTAGCTGGAGGACAAAGTGGCTGTGAAGGACAAAGGCTCTCCATGATCACAGTTGGGTCAACTTTTTCTGAGCCCTCTCCTTGACCAGGGCTTGACCTTGGCCCTGTCCTTGCTGAGCCTGCGAAGTCCAGTTATAGCAGCAAGAACCCTGCCAGATCAGCTCAGAGAGAATCTCCCTACCCTTGATTTCAATCACCCTGGCTGCCTGGCTGCCTTCAGCAAGAATCCTATGAAGCAAGTTGAGTGAGAACCTCCTGGCCTTGAGGTGTCCTCCTAGAAATGCCCACCCTCCAACCTGCTCCTTGGCTATAAACCCTCACCTATTCTCATTGTGCTTAGAGCTGAACCCCATCTGTCTCCCCTGTTGTAACAGTCTTGATACCTATTGCAATAGCCTTACATTAAATCTCCCCTACCATTTTAACAAGCACCAGAATCATTTTTTCTTGAGCAGTTAGGGTACCATGACTTCCTTCCTGAACATTTGGTGGGGCTTTCCTTGTCCATGTGGGTATCCTCTAGGGTGTGAGGCCTGGGGCTGTGGGAGGTGGCATCAAGGCTGCTCAGGGCATGAGGGAGACCTGGGTCACTGCTATTTTTAGAGGTCCCCTGTAAAATGAAAAAACAAAGAGCAGAACCCGAACAACATTATAAAATGTATGACTTCTTTTAAATGTTTGCTTTCAGCAGATGAGCTCGTTAAACACGAAGGAGACCTTGCAGGAAAACTGGCCACAGTCATCAGTAAATTTGTGGCATTGCAGCTGGAGTCACTCAGGATGGGGACACACTTGAAGTTGAAGGTTGAGCACTGTCTTCAAGACATAGGTCTGTGCCTCTCAGCATTTCATTGGGAGCTCTAAATTTGAGGACATCTGGCCTGCAGCCCCCTGGAGCTCCTGTGATAGGCCCAGCTGGGCAAGGGTTGACTGAAAGCACTGAGGATGGGGGCCACAGGTTCATAATTAGTTTCTCATCATGTTTCCTCTTCTTTAGTTTTCCCTTTCCCAACAGTTCCCACCACCATTGTCTTAGACCTCCTTCTTGCCCTCCCCCTTTCCCCTTCCTTCCTTCCCGCCTTTGAAAGTCTGGGCAGTGGAAAGGCCTGGAATCTGCCATCTGGCCAGCACCCAGCAGGGCGACAAGGGAGCACCTGTGGGGTCAGACCAGGGTCACATCTGCTGCCTGGCGGCGGGTTGGGTGGAGTTGGGGGCAGTGGAAGGGGTGGGAGTGAGCCTGTGAGGCTGTATGTGCTCCCTGCCCCCCGACTCCCTCCAAAAGTCCCTCCTTAATCCCCTCCATTTGCTAGGAAGGTTAGGGTTTATTTTGCTTTATTTTATTTTAAATTCAACTAGCCGACAATAATTTATCAGTTGCATATAACACCCAATGCTCATCACATCATGTGCCCTTTTTTTTTTTTAAAGATTTTATTTATTTATTCATGAGCGACAGAGAGAGAGAGATTAAGAGACACAGACAGAGGGAGAAGCAGGCTCCATGCAGGGTGCCCGACGTGGGATTCGATCCCGGATCTCCAGGATCGCGCCCTGGGCCAAAGGCAGGCGCTAAACCGCTGCGCCACCCAGGGATCCCCATGTGCCCTTTTTTAAGGCCAACACCCAGTTACCCCAGCACCCCCCCCATCTTCCCTCCAGCAACTCTCAGTTTGTTTCCTAGAGTTAAAAGTCTCTCATGATTTGTCTCTCTCTTTGATGATTTCCCATTCAGTTTTCTCTCTCCCTATGATCCTCTGCACGGTTTCTTAAATTCCACATATGAGTGAAGCCATGTGATAATTGTCTTTAACTGATTTATTTCACTCAGCATAATACCCTCCATTTCCATCCACGTCAATGTAAATGATAGGTATTCATCCTTTCTTTTTTTTTTATAAATTTATTTTTTATTGGTGTTCAATTTGCCAACATATAGAATAACACCCAGTGCTCATCCCATCAAGTGCTCCCCCCAGTGCCCGTCACCCAGTCACCCCCACCTCCCACCCACCTCCCCTTCCATCACCCCTAGTTCGTTTCCCAGAGTTAGGAGTCTTCCATGTTCTGTCTCCCTTTCTGATATTTCCCACTTATTTTTTCTCCTTTCCCCTTTATTCCCTTTCATTATTATTTATATTCCCCAAATGAATGAGACCATATAATGTTTGTCCTTCTCCGATTGACTTATTTCACTCAGCATAATACCCTCCAGTTCCATCCTCGTCGAAGCAAATGGTGGGAATTTGTCATTAGCTGAGTAATATTCTATTGTGTATATATACCACAACTTCTTTTTCCATTCATCGATCAGGGCTTATTTTGTTTTTAAAAAATTTTATTTATTTATTCATGAGAGACAGAGAGAGGCAGAGACATAGGCAGAGGGAGAAGCAGGCTCCCTGCAGAGAGCCTGATGCAGGACTCGATCCTAGGACCCCCGGATCACCACCTGAGCCAAAGGCAGACGCTCAACCACTGAGTCACCCAGGTGTCCCAGGGCTTATTTTAAATTTTTTTTTAAATTTTTATTTATTTATGATAGTCACAGAGAGAGAGAGAGAGAGGCAGAGACACAGGCAGAGGGAGAAGCAGGCTCCATGCACCGGAAGCCCGACGTGGGATTCGATCCCAGGTCTCCAGGATCGCGCCCTGGGCCAAAGGCAGGCGCCAAACCGCTGCGCCACCCAGGGATCCCCCCAGGGCTTATTTTAAAAGCAACAAAGTCATCTATCATTCCTGCATCATTTTGCTCAGGACTGCTCTTTGGGGAAGGGGTCCTCACAACCCTAGTGTAGAGTCAATTCTTTGGTGGTATCTGTGCAGCTCACAATTTACTGAAAGCTGCAGTATTTTTATAAGATCTTCTGTGTCGTTTGCCATGTTGCATGTTAACGCAAAGTGAGGAGTTTAAGGAGGAATAACAGAAAATAACTGCCTTAAACCACTTGAGCCCAGACCCCTCTTCCCCAACCCTATATTCCACTTCTGATATCTCCTTTCTGGGACACTAGTTATTTTTTTTTAAACTTTTCAACTCTGAAATGTACTGATTTTTATGGCAGACAGTATTTCCAGGGTGCAATTAAATCAATTATAGGCTTTTTTTTTGGGGGGGGGGATGGTTTTCTAGTAGTTAAGGCTTTGGAACATTATAAATTTGAGTACATTTGTTGTACATAATTGATATTCCAAACTGTATGTGGGGGAGAGAGGTATTTTAAGCTATAGACTTTTCTTTGTACTGCATTTTTAGAGATTTAGCTCTAATATTTTTCAGAGATGTAAAATATTCTGCTTTGTTACAGTCTTGCTTAGTCTGAAACATTTTTATTCAATAAAGCTTTTAATTTACATTTGAAAAAAAAATGCTGGTGGACTCTCCACCAGTGCTGGTGGAGAGTCTGCTCAGTCTAGGATGAGACAGAGGAGACACTGTCTTCTTGACTCAGTTCTGGGTAGAAATCCTGGAGCCTCATCAGCTCTGACTGCCCCTCTACCTACAGCACCAACTTCTCACTTTTTTCTTAAGTTTCAGGGTCTTCATGGTGCCAAGAGCTTACTTCTGCCAGGGCATTTGGTCCAGGTAATTGTCCTCCCAGCTCACTCCTGAGCTGTCCCTCGGTCCTATCTGTGTGGCCCTAGGGAGGTGTGAGGGCTCCCTGTAGCTCTGTGACATAGAGACCTCCATCCAGCCCCCCAGGCTCTGTCCACACAGGCACTTCCACTTGGGGGTCTGCCCTGGGCCTCTCTGGAGCTTTGCTCCTCTTGGGACTTCTGTTTTGTTCTCATCCTCTCTCCTCCAATACCCATCCAGAGAAAGCCTCTACTAGATGTTACGGTTGTCACCCACAGGCTTCTGTTCTTCCCACGCATTGAGACGTCAGAGGTCGGAAGCTGGGAGTTCTCAGACTGGTCTCAGCTTTCTGCCCTTTCATTGCTTTCTGGAGGAAAATGTAGAGCTCAGGATCTGTTTCATGGGGGTAGATGGCAAAGGGGGCAGATATCTGAAACTCTGACCTGGCCTCTGAGCTCCTGTCCAGAACCAGGCACAGAGCCCAGTGTGCAATAAATGATTGTGAGAGCAAATGAGAGAAGGTCTGCAGGCAGGGCACCCACTTAGAGCTGCCAGACTGGGATTCAGACCCTGTCTTGGCTGAAGGCCTCTGTGTATCCCAGGGACCTCATCCACAAGGGAGGGAAGGGATTAGATCATCTCCTGTACTCCTGCCAGCCCCCAAACTCTAGATTTTTGTATCCACATAGGAAAAAGAAAAAGAATATTTATACCATCATCCCACGGAACTGGAGCAGGAAGGAAACCTTCCTGAATAATTCAGGCTCACATACACAGTTGCCTCCAAATATTTTTCCTTTCTGTTGAATGCCATCTCCCCTACATCACCAAACAGTGTGATAATCAGGCAAGCCTGAGCTTATTGCTCACCGCAGTAGGGCAGAGCACCACTCCACAGTGCTTCACTATCTCTCACGGGGGAGGGCAGACTTGGGGTGTTTATTGAGATTTTGAAGCCTGGTGGAAGGCAGCTCTTTCAAGGTGGATGTGATGTGTGGATTAGGAGTGGTAAGGATCATGATATAATAAATAGTGAGTTGGCAGACACAACAAGGTGTAGATTTCTAGCTGAGGGTTCCAAAGAGTCTTGGGGTATGAATTGTCTTTTGATGCTTCCTGTGCGAGAGATGATCTTTCAGGAAGTTCCTGGGCTGAACAGTAAAGTCGTTTGCAACTTTTGTCTTCCTGGGCAAGAATCTTCTGGAATAATAGTAAAGTTGTTTTGATGAAGACAATGGAAGAGTAAGGTTGTGTTACTGTCAAGCTGTGGGTGGTTTGAATTTTACCCTGAATGCCTTTGTTGGCTGTCTGAATGACAGGGATGTCCCCTCCACCTTGCCATGTACCCTGGATACTGACCCAAATGGTTGTATCCCTTCTTCCTTACTTTCTTGCTTCCAGTTGGCTCAGGTCAATGGGGAGAAGGGACCAGAGTGAGGTCAGAATGCTCATTTCTATTCTCTCCTTGTCGGGTTGGTTGCCTCCTCTGATTTGAGCTCCCAGCTCCCATCAGGGCCCCTCCTTGCTGAACTGGCATAACTACTGCCTCCATTTGCCCTCTCCAACCTTTGAGAGCCCAGCTTCTATTAACCCTATCGTTTTTCCTCTTATTTCTTATTCCCAAGGATCTTATGTCACTTTTCTTTTTATTTTTAACTTAAAAAAAGATTTTATTTATTTATTCATGAGAGACACACAGAGAGAGGCAGAGACACAGGCAGAGGCAGAAGCAGGCTCCCTGTGGGGAGCCAGATGTGGGACTTGATCCCAGGACCTGGGATCACGAGCTAAGCCAAAGGCAGATGCTTAACCACTGAGCCACCCAGGTGCTGCCATATGTCACTTTTCTGAGGGCATTTCCACAGCACTTTATGTTTTTAATTATTTTTTAAAGATGTATTTATTAGAGAGAGAGAGAGAGAGAGAGAGAGAGAGAGAGAGAGAGAGAGAGAGAGAAGGGTGGGGGAAGGGCAGAGGGAATGGGAGAGAGAGTCTTAAGTAGGCTCCTTACTGAGTGTGGAGCCTGACAAGGGGCTCCATCTCACAACCCCTGAGATCACAACCTGAGCCAAACCCAAGAGACAGATGCTTAATTGATTGCACCACCCAGGCACCCTTCCACAACACTTTATTTTGAATTAATTAATTATTTATCTATGTTTTAAAATTTAAGCTAATTTCATTAACATATAGTGTATTCTTAGTTTCAGGGGTAGAGTTCAGTGATCCATCAGTTGCATATTACACCCAGTGCTCATTACATCAAGTGCCCTCCTTGATGGGCATTAGCCCATAACCTAGTTATCCCATTTCCCCACACCCCTTGCCTCCAGCAACCCTCAGTTTGCTTCCTAGAGTTAAGAGTTTCTTAACTGGTTTGTCTCTCTTTGTGATCATCTTCTTTTATTTTTCCTTCCCTTCCCCTATGCTCATCTGTTTTTTTTTTTTCTCAAGTGCCACATTTGAGTGAAATCATCTGATATTTGTCTCTCTCACTCACTTATTTTACTTAGCATAATATCCTCTAGCTCCATCCACATTGCTGCAAATGGCAAGATTTCATTCTTTCTGATGGCTGAGTAATATTCCTATCAGTATCTATATCTATATATCATATATATCTCACATCTTCTTTATACATTCATCTGTCGATGGATATCTGGGCTCTTTCCATAGTTTGGCTATTGTGGACATTGCTGCTATAAACATTGGGGTGCAGGTGACCCTTCAGATCACTACATTTGTATCTTTGGAGTAAATACCCAGTAGTGTGATTGCTGGGTCATAGGGTAACTCTATTTTTACCTTTTTGGGGAATGTCTATACTGTTTTTCAGAGTGGCTGCACTAGTTTGCATTCCCACCAACAGTGTAAGAGGGTTCCCCTTTCTCTGCATCCTCCCCAACAACTGTTGTTTCCTGAGTTGTCAATTTTAGCCATTCTGACCAGTGTGAGATAGTATCTCATTGTGGTTTTGATTTGTATTTCCCTGATGCCGAGTGATGTTGAGTGTGTCTGTTGTATGTCTTCTTTAGGGGAAACGTGTGTTCATGTCTTCTGTCCATTTCTTTTTCTTTTTTTTTTTTTTAACATTTTATTTATTTAGGGGATCTCTGGGTGGCTTGGCGTGATCCTAGAATCCCAGGATAGAGTCCCATGTCGGGCTCCTTGCATGGAGCCTGCTTCTGCCTCTGCCTGTGTTTCTGCCTCTCTCTGTGTGTCTCTCATGAATAAATAAATAGAATCTTTAAAAAAACCATTTTATTTATTTGAGAGAGAGAGGGAGAGGGAGCACGAACTGGGTGGGGGGCAGAGAGAGAAGCAGACTCCCCGGTGAACAGGGAGCCCAATGCGGGGTTCTATCCTAGGCTGCTGGGATCATGACCTGAGCCAAAGTCAGATGCTTAACCGACTAAACCATCCAGGTGCCCCCTGCCCATTTCTTGACTGGATTTTTTGGTTTTGGGGTGTTGAGTATGGTAAGTTCTTTATAGATTTTGGACACTAGCCCTTTATCTGATAATTTATTTGCAAATATCTTCTCCCATTCCATAGGTTGCCTTTTAATTTATCAACTGTTTCCTTTGCTGCATAGCGTTTTATTTTTAAAGGCAATTCTGTGGAGAATACAAATGTATTGGGGATCAGTGGCTAAACTGAGAACTAGAAAAGAAAGCTGAGACCATGTCTCTCATATAGATATAAATGAACACATGATAAAGACTTTATTTAGCTCATACTTTTAAAAAAGATTTTTAATTTATTCATTTGAGAGAGAGCATGAGAGAGAATGCAAGAGCACCAGCAGGGGGGATGTTCAGAGGGAGAAGTAGAAGCAGACTCCCCACTGAGCAGGGAGCCCAACTCTGGAGTTGATCCCAGGATCCTGAGATCATGACCTGAGCTGAGGGCAGACACTTAACCAACTGAGCCACCCAGGGGCCCTTATTTAGCTCATTATTAAGGAGTGCAGCTTAGATTTTACAGCCAGTTTAAATGAGAAGTCCAAGGAGCACAAATTTATATGGAATAAAAGCATGTTGACACTGGTTTTCTCTTGGGGGTTAGGGAGGGAAGTCATTTAAACCTCCACAGGACAGAATTTATTTTTGTGTCTTTAAACAAGAACTATTTGCATTGCTATGGGTTGTCACAATTTACAGTTTCAAAATAGCTCAAAAGCAATGAAAGGGCCCCCTAGCATCATTGTGAGATAAGCTGGAAAAGTGTGCTCTAAATGATGTGTAGTTTCCAATGGAAGCACACGTTTTTTTCCCCCATACAACATTTATAAAGGGCTCAATGATCCAGTCCATTAGAACTGAGTCTTCTGGGGGTTTAAGGCACTGAGAGGTGAGCTATCTCCCCCCGTTAGTTGGATTGGTGGCATGCTGATTAGAGTTCCTCCACCAAGTGACATAGGATATTTACAAACAGAGTTCCATCCTAAAGTTTTCTTTTGGGGAAAAAAACAAATGTTCCATTGCTGTAAAAAAGCTTGAAAACACCCAAACATGTCCAACTGCTGCATGTTCTGGAAGAGAAAATGAAGACTCAGAGGGGGAAGTGACTTTCTCTAGGGAACACAGCTTGACATGTGATCTCTGGTTGGAAGACGGGCTCTGAGGGCCAAGAAGGACTTCCTTTTGGCATTATTCGGTGACACAAAGAGCTTCCCTGGAAGGAAGGGCTTAGGAAGCAGGTTGTGACAGATGGTTTTCATCTCCTGTGCTCTGGGAAATCTGCTACCATCCCTCTAATCAGATGTTCGGAGCTTCAAGCAAACTTGCAATCTACATTGTATCATTGTTCAGTATCCCTAATTATACCTTGGAATTTGACTCAACTGCAGCTTAGAGGATGTTCATTAAGAGTGCGGACAGGGACACTCAGCATTTATAAAATTCTTTACAGTAATTTAGGTCCCAACACTATTCCGGTGCATTGAGGAAGCATGTTCATTCCCAGCTGAAAGATGACTTAAGTTTAGAGAATGGAGACTGGCTGACAGAGTTGTTTTTCTAACGTCCATTTGAATGCAGAGCTTTACCATCTTGTTTTCATCAGCTCAAGAAAGCTTCTTGCTAAATAACATTCAGGTTTTAATCCACCAAAGTTGGAGTGATCTGCCCTTGGCATTTCACAGCCGAACTCAGCTTCCTATCTCTTGGCCATTGTGTTGTCAAAAACCTCATATTCTTGTTTGCACGACCGGTTTACAGAGAAGCTTTGTCTCCATAGACAGACTGTGGCTCCATCTGGCCCTGCCACCAAGAGCCTTGTGATTCCAGATGGAAAAATCCCCATCCCTCCCCCTATTCCAAAGCAGCTCCCACCCCCATTGTTTTATCGGCAGCCAACAGCACAAACCCTCCACAAACCCTCTCTGCAGGGGTGGAAAGATCCACTAATGGGGAAACAGCTCATCTTTTCTTCCGTCCGTAAGTCTGGTGCTGTGTGAACGGAACACATGCACACATCTGGCTGGGTTCCTTGAAACAGGGGCTCTGGGGTACAGAAGCTAGGGAGGCCTCACCTGTATCACAGAAGATGTTAAGGGAAAGCCTATTCTCACTGTCAAGGAAAATTATAACTTCAGGTCACGGCTGGAGTGATTCAACCGTCTTAACTTTTTTTCCTCTTCAAAAGACATCGTTCAGGAACCCCAAATATTTGGTTGGAATCTTCTGGTGATGGCCAGTGTTCTTCCAGGAGATTGGAACTAAGGTCCCTGCACACCCTCGCCTCTGTGTGTGTGTGTGTGTGTGTGTAGAGGAATTAAAAGTAATTGAACTGGTTTTTGTTCAACATTACCCTTAGCCACCTGCCAAATGAAGAACAAAAAAAAAAGATGGGAGTAGAAGATTTCTGAATTTAAGGAGCAAAATTTCAGCTGCCAACAGAGTGTCTGGAGAAATGTCCACTCGTGGGTGGTTCTCTGCCTGTGGTGCCCTCCCCACTTGGAGGTGTCTGGGACTGCACTCACTGCTCATTTCCTCCCCTATCAGCTACAAGACAGGCCAGACTTTTGGTGACCTGCTGCCCATGCTGACGTTTATCTGAGCCCTGTACTCCCAGATAGCCAGAGAGCTGAGACAGGAGAGAAACTATAGAGGACCTCCCTCCCTGCCTTCAGAGACTCCCCTGCCTGCCTGCCAAG
Organism: Vulpes lagopus; assembly: GCF_018345385.1. Classification (NCBI taxonomy): domain Eukaryota; kingdom Metazoa; phylum Chordata; class Mammalia; order Carnivora; family Canidae; genus Vulpes; species Vulpes lagopus. Next base: position 23,819,237 of record NC_054829.1, read on the forward strand.
ACTTATCTACCGTCCACTCCCCTCCCCACTCTCTTGCCTCTGCACAAGTCCCAGGCCCGCCTTCCTTTTCTCTGAGGTTCCTCTGTGTTAATGAAAGTCCTCCCTGTTGCCACAGGCTGAACAAAATCATCTTGATTTTCCAGTGGATTTTTTTTTTCACACTGTGCTGCCCATCCAGGAAGTCTGAAATAGCACCATAAGCATATTTAGAGTTGAGAAGGAGAATTACCCTAAAAGTGATTGGGAAAGTTGTGGACAGGACCCAGTGAATGGACTGAAAGGAAGGATTCCTCGAAACATGCATCCTCCTTCTGGCAATATGTTGCACTTCAAAAACTCAGAAGTAGTTTGCTTAAGAGAGAGTTTATTAATATGCTAGGAAGCAAAACAGAAATCCACACTGTGTGTGTGTGTTGGGGGGTAGTGCAGGAGAGGAGGGGTGCAGGAGAACCTCCCCAGGAGGGGGAGGTCCAGTTTTGTTCCATTCACAAAGACCTCTTGTTGTTTGCTGACAGCCTGGAAGCCCTGACCACTTCCGCTCAGTGCCTACTCTTCAGGGTCGCTGTGGCCGGGGCAGTTGTGTGTTTGCACAGATTTGCCATTTGTCAGGGATTATTCGGACAACGATTCCTGTTGAAGTCGACTGGAGGAAGTTGGCTTTCACATTTGAGAAGTTTTTTGGCTTGTTAATGGAAAAAGACGATGGCCTCTTTACTCCTAGTGTAGGAAACCTGGGGGAGAGCCAGGTCTGAAAATGCTAACTTGAAAATGCTGCTTTAGAAAATATGTAGTGAAGTCGTAACAGCCACTAGTTTAATTAAAGACAAACAAAATCTGTAATCTCATATCCAAACACAGTATAATAGGTGTTTAGTGTTTTCATTTTTATTTTATTTTTTTTTACTTTTATTTTTTAAAGATTTTATTTATTCATAGAGACACAGCTAGAGAGAGAGGCAGAGGGAGAAGCAGGCACCATGCAGGGAGCCCGACGTGGGACTCAGTCCCCGGTCTCCAGGATCACGCCCTGGGCTGCAGGCAGTGCTAAACTGCTGCGCCACTGGGGCCTCCCTGTTTTCATTTTTATGTATTAAGTTCCATGTTCACATTTTTATAATTAATGGCAATCCTGAATTATGTCTTTTTACTCTTAATGTTGTGTCATATAATCATTTTATTATTACATAATACTATAATATTTAATTCCTTTGGGTTAATGGAACATATTTATTATTGTTAATCCCCCTGATATGAGACATTCAGGATGTCTCTTTTATCTTTTTCTTTTTTTTAAATTATTGTAAAGAATGCTAAAATTACCATCATCAGATATTTAGCTTTCTGTTTTTTAAGAATGAAAGATAAATAACAGAGCTAATAAGGAGGTTAATTAAGCTCCTGTCATAGTGGTTCTCAAACTTTTGGGGTCAGGACCCCTTTATACTTCTCCAAGTGATTGAGAACCCTAAAGAGCTTTTGTTTGTATGAGATATTTGATATTTGCCTTATTATATTAGAAATTATAATTATGAGAAATTTAAATACTTTTCAGCAATATATCTTAAAATAACTATAAAAACCCAACACATGTTAACATGATTATATATTTTTACATTGACTGTATTTTCCAAAACAAAGAAATTAGTGAGAATGGCATTTTCACATTTTTATAAATCTTTTTAATGTTTAGTTTATAGATTCTCATATCCACTTGTGCATTCAGTCTTTTATGATATATTGTTTTGATTGAAATTTCTAAAGAAAACCTGGCCCGGGCACCTGGCTGGGTTAATGTAGAGTATGCAATTCTTAATCTCAGGGTCATGAGTTTGAGCACCATGTTGGGCATGAAGCCTACTTAAAACCAAAAAATAAACAAAGAGAAAATTAAAAAAGAAAAGAAAAGTAAAAGAAAAAAAGCCTGCCATCACACAGACATGTGGTTGGAAAAGGGAAAGAGAACCCTTAGGGGTCCTCAGACCACACTTTGAGGACCATTTGCCTACTACGTTCTTGGCACTGTACTAAGCATTTCTCTTATATATTTTGCACTCAGAGATTCAGATCACAGTATAAATTTAACACTCTCTTTTTTGACATCAAGGTCCTGAGAAGCTAGTCCCTGATAAAGTCACCTAGCTAGTTTCAGTGATTCTCCTTTAATTTACTCCAACCACCTCTAATGCTTCATGTGTCCTTTTGGCAGTGTTGTATAAAGCTGTGGGGACACAGGGCTGCATGAGGGATCCCAGACGGTTCAAGTTGCTCACTAGCCAAGGACTAGCCAAGTTCACAAATAATTCGAAGACCCAAACTAGTTAACCATCCCACTGTTTGTGGAAGAGTTGTTTTCTCTCTGTCAGTATGACGTACACACAGAGAAATGCACATAGCATAACTGCTCTGCAGAAACGGAACACATCCATATCATATCTCTTCTTAGGACAACAGAAAAAAGCAAGATGACTTGCAAGAATTTGTGAACCCAGGTTCTTCCCATGTCTTGGGCTTTCATTTTTCTTCCGTGAGTGAAAGATTTGGCTAAAAGAAATTTAACCGGGGCGCCTGCGTGGCTCAGCAGTTGAGCATCTACCTTGGGCTCAAGGCGTGATCCCAGGATCCTGGGATCAAGTTCTGCATCAGGTTCCTACATGGAGCCTGCTTCTCCCTCTGCCTCTGTCTTTACCTCTCTCTCTGTGTGTCTCTCATGAATAAATAAATAAAATATTTTAAAAATTAACCATTTTTTTTCGCCCTTAACATTGTATGAGTCTGAGTGTGTCCGGTGCTTTGGAGGATTGGATTATTGGAATGCTGGTTTGGAATCATTTCTCAATTTGAAGTTGATTGGGGAATAAAGCAGGAAGCCTGCCATCTAGTGGTGAATATATATATATATTGCTCTATTGCTCCGCCTGGGGCTGAACTTCCAGAATCAGAGGCCTTTTCTCTTCACCCCATTGCCCTTAATTACAGGGGTTTTAGTTCTGCCACAGTTACAATACTTAACTGTCTTGGCTACAGTATAAGAAGTGAAGGGGATACACTTGTGGTTTGGCTGACAACAAGAGAGGGGAGGCCACTTGTATTTGTAGTTAATTACTCTGAAATTGCCTGCAGGCTTTGTCATGCCCTAAACATGCACTGTGGGCAGGCTAACAGGAAGGCTAAAATGATAGGTATCCATAAGATGCTTCTCTGCTTCAAGACTTCAGGTTCCAGGGAGGGATACCAGCTTGAATTTTTTCTTAGAGCATATTATTAAAAGCGGGGAGGGGGTGTGAAACCCCACCACCACCTCTGCCCAGCCAATTGACTCTTGGATGTTTAGTTGTTGAATGGGACACAATAAAGAACAAAAACCCAGGTGGGGGCTCTGGGTATGGGTGGGTCAGAGCTGGGCAGCAGCACTAGAAAGCTGGGTTTCAATGGAAGAAGGGCCTGGGGCTGGGGGCAAGAGTGTGCAGTCTGGAGAAGCAGCAGAGGCATTCCACGGGGTTCCTGAGACTTCTCTCTCCTTTGTGTTTCCCCACACAAAGCCTTGCTGTGGCGAATCAGGGAAGGATGATAATCTCAACACACAATCCATCGGTGGCTAGAAAAGAGGATAGGAAACTGCATGATATGACCAAGGTGCCCAAGCTTGAGACTAGAAAGAAACCAACCCATAATACTATGTGCCCAGCCAAAAGCATCTTTAAAAATAAGAATAAAAGGCATTTTTGCATCCAGCTACCTCTTATGGGGATAAAACAGAAGTTGGTGGGTTGTGAAATATAAAAGGCTGATAATCACTGGTCTACTGACTAATTATTAATTTATGGCACCTGGGTGGCTCAGTCAGTTAAATGGCCAATTCTTGATTTTGGCTCAGGTCATGATCCTGGGGTCGTGGGATCAAGCCCCAAGTTGGGCTCTGTGGCTCCTTGTGGAGTCTGCTTGAGTTTCTCTCTCCCCCTCTGCCTTTGCCCCTCCCCTGCTCACAAGTTCGTGCTTTCTCTCTTTCTCAAAATAAATGAATAACATCTTTAAAATATAATCATTATCCCAGGCCCTGTGCTGGGTTGAAGTTAAGGGTGGCAGCAATGCACAATCCCTATCCTGATAGGATATACAGTCTAAAGATAAAGACATTGAACAAATAATTATATAGTATATACTCTGGGAACCAATGACACTGGTAATACATATGAGTGAGGGAGAGAGAGAGTGTATGGGTAAAAAAAAAAAAAAGAGTGTATGGGTGTGTGTGTGCGTGTGTATATGTACATAGGTGCATGTGTGTAGGGTGTTCTGGCAGTAATAAAAGGTGTGAAAATGTGGAGACAGGAAGAGGCAGGGTGCATCCAGAGAAGGGAAAGGCAGTGGGTTCTCCCTCACAGTGTGGGAGAGTGGATGAGAGGGAGCTGGAGAGCCAGGCAGGGACCAACTCACAAGGCCATGCACCACCCTTGTCCTCTGAGAGCAGGAAGGGGGGGAGGGGAAGAGGGGGAAAGAAGACAGGCATGACCAGATTTGTATTTTGAAAGAGCTTTCTGGTGGCAGTGTGCTGGACAGATTGCATGACGGCACAGGAGGGGACAAAGGGAGGCCAGTTGGGAGACCACTGTAATCACTCTAGAGCCAGGTGATGGCAGCCTGAGCTAGGGAGAGAGAAGAGAAAGGAGTGGAGCGAGACTGGGATTGCTAGGCCTGGCCTGGGACTGCAGCTCCAGGATTTCGTAGGCTCCTGGAGTGATGGGCCATGATTGTCAGGACCATGGTAAATTCTGAGCATGGAGGCCAAGGGACATAGGCTCCTTGTGATTCTGAGCAATGCCTGAGAGAGTTGTCCATTTCATATCAATAAGACAAGAGTGTTATCATTGCTAACATTGAACTTCTTTTGGAGGTTCTCACCAATAAACTAAGAAAAAAAAATGAAATAGTTTCTATGAATATTACTAAAGAAAATTATCTTTTTTGTCAGGTTGGGTTACAAACCCAGCCTAATAGCAAGTGATTAAAATGAATAACTATTAAAATTAATGATGGTGGGATCCCTGGGTGGCTCAGCGGTTTGGAGCCTGCCTTTGGCCCAGGGCATGATCCTGGAGTCCCAGGATCAGTCCCACATTGGGCTCCCTGCATGGAGCCTGCTTCTCCCTCTGCCTGTGTCTCCTTCTCTCTCTCTCTCTCTGTGTGTCTCTTGTGAATAAATAAATAAAATCTTTTAAAACATTTTTAAAAAATTAATGATGGAATTTTAAAAGGTGGCTATATGGAAGATAAGTATACAAAAATCAGTAGCTTTATACCAACCAGTAGACATTCCATATTTGTGGATGAGACAACTTACAATAAAAATATAAATCCTGCTAAAGTTAGTATTTAAATTTAATGCTCTTCTAATCAGAGTCCCAAGTGTGTCTGTGTGCATGTATATGAAGTTAAATCAGGATTAAGTTATTTTAAAGGCCTACTTTGTTGATTAGGTTGTTTAGGTTTCTCTGTCTTTGCTTAATTTCTGTCCATTTGATCTGTCTTGTACTGAAAATGGTGTGTCAAATTCTCCCTATAGTGTATTTCTGTTTTTCTTTCCTTTTCTGCTTTATATAGGTGGAACATTCAAGGATAATTCCCAAGGATTCCCAACCAAGGATAATCACTATCTTTGTTTCTGATACCATAGATTAATAATTTAGCCTGTTTTGTCCTTCAATTAATGGAGTCATATAGTATGTATGCTTTCAGTTCTGTTTTTTTATTCAGTATTATGTTGTAAGATTCATCCATATTGTTGCATATCATTATAGATTGTTTATTCTCACTGAGGTGTTTTATCCCTTGTATTTATATACCACAATTTATTAATCCTTTCTACTACTGACAGACTTCTAAGTAGTTTTGAGTTTTGGGCTATTGCAAGTAGATTTATCATGCTATTCTGGTATTTATATTTTGATGCATATTTGTGTGCATGTCTTTTGAGTATATGCCTAGGAGTAGAATTTCTAGGTTGCAGGGTACCAATCAACTTTTGATGTCTTACTCCTAGACGTAAACAGATAGCCAAGGGTACCACATGTCTGAGGAAAGCCTCCTATATAAGACAGACAGAAGAAACACACAGCAAACAAAAAAATACAGGTGTGTCTACTTTCCCTGTTAACAGTTCCAAGGAATTTTATCCTATGGTGTGGCCTGACTCTCTGTTGTCTTCTCCATACATCATGATAAAAATAAACATTGTGGTGGGTCCAGCAGCCATCATTATACATGTAGAGTTTGGGGGCAAGCTGAGCCATTGTGCAGATTAGCCATATTTCACCACTTCTTTGGAAACTAGAGGCAGACATAATTTTTTCCATTTGGGTTTTGGTGTCATACATATAGAATATTTCTTCAGTTTTGTGGACATCCTCTTGGTTCCATATGGCACACCGCATACCATGAAGGCATTTCTGCCTGCAGGGTGAAACAGCCTATTTTCCTAGAACAGAGATGGTTGAAAGGTGGTCTTGTTGATGTTGACCAAGTTGATATTACCTCTGGTTTCTTTAGTTTCATAGATGGCCCTGTCATTGATAGACATATCTTCACAGACATAGAGAAATCTTCACAGAAGGAAGAACCAGAGGCAAAACAACTGATATAAGCTGCAATTGGCAGTAGGCTGGCTTAGACCTTCTTTGAAGTGACATTCACCCCACACATGTTGTTAGAGCTGATACAGTTATAGTAAAGCTGGTTCTTGTCATGACCATTCCAGAGCCATGTCCTTGAATTAATAGGCCTGTGGAAATACTAGCACTGAGCTGTTTTAGTTTGGTGTCATCCTTGTATATAGAATGGCTAGGGATGACAAGGGAAGAATGTATGATGCTTTAATTTAGTGCCTTCTGGCCTGGTTCCAGGTAGAGCTCCTTCCCCCAAACTCCATCTTTGATGGGATGGAGTGGAGAACAAAAGGCTGGCTAAGATTGGTGATGCCTCCATTGGCACAGAACCCTGGGAGTGTGAAAGGAATGGCCATAGGATTTATAGACATCATGCATAGCTATAGACACAGTGCTGGCTCATAGCAAATGTTATAAAGGTGTTGGGGAGGGAATGACAGAAGAAAGGAAGCTGGTCAGTGGCCTCTCTATCCTGGGTGGATACAGCTTTAAGAGGGAAACCTCAAACATTATTTTAGGATCCCATTCTTTGGGATTCCTAAGAGTTGGGTTCTTGTTGGGTCACTGTATTAATCTGCTTAGGCTGCCATAACCAAATGTCACAGACTAGGTGGCTTAAGTGACAGAAATTCATGTTTTCACAGTTCTTGGTGCTGGAGGTCCAAGATCAAGGTGTCAGTAGGTTTTGTTTCTCTGAGGTCTTTCTCCTTGGCTTGCAGACGGCCACCTTCTAGCTGTCTTTACATAACTTTTCCTTTGCATGTATGCATCCCTGGGGGCTCTTATAAGGACAGCAGTCATAGTAGATTGGGTCCCACCCATATGAACTCATTTAATATTAATTACCTCTCAGAGGCCCTATTTCCAAATTAGTCATATTCTAAGGTGCTAGAGATTAGGGCTTCAACATACACATTTTGAGGGGACACAATCTAGTTAATAGGAGTCATCTGATGAGGAGATGATCTGACTAGGTGATGTGACTGCTGTAGAGAAAAGGCATGGCCATAACTCAGAGTCTTCCAGGACCCATATTTCTAGGTTGCTTGGGTTAGGGGTGTTAATGGCCTTGAGTTATGGTTTTGGGTTTCACGGACAAAACTGTTGATAACATGTGTTGAGCAGGATCTAAGGAGCAAGGGGCGTAGGGAACAGCCCTCTGAGCAGGGTTCCTGCCCCACCCAAGTTAGACATTACCATACATTCTCTAGAGTTTGTACTTGGACTCACTGAGGGTAAAGTGTGACAACATGATGATGAAAAGGCATCTAGCTAGCCTGGTCGTGGATTTCCCAGGACTGCGGGGTATTGCCTGTCAGGAATTTAAGCTTTACTCTCTTCACTCACAATGCAAGTATATTCAGTTTTTAAAAGGACAACAGTAAGATTTAGCTCTGTTAGACTGTAAGCTCCTTAGAATAGGAAGTGTATCTACAATTTCTTTGATAAACATTTCTCTTCTACTACTTAATATAAAAATCAATCCATACCAGTCACACAATAAGTATTGCTTATGGAAAGATTGGGAGGGGTTGCATGTTAGGAAAAAAAAAAAATAGATAGTGGGATACCTGGGAAAAAAAGTCAGGCTCATTATACTCTAAAGATAAGTAAATTAGAAGAGGTATCCCTACATGCTTATTAAATTTGCAAATATAAAATAGTAAAATCCAATGCTGGTGAAGCTATGAGGAGCTAGGTTTACTCACAATACTTGCAAATTACTGTTTATATCACATATGTACCAAATAGGCGTATATATATAAGGCTGTGCATATTGCATATTGGTAGAAGAACAGTTTAATAACATTTAATTCATGCTGTGAGGCTGTTGATAAACTGTGATCTGTATTTTTTATGTTTTGTGAAATTCATGAGTTACTTTGGGGAAACAAATAGGCAAAAGCAAAGCACAAGGTTGCTGGCTACACATCTTACCAATACTGGGTCTCTGGTCTCTGGGAGGTGTAATCCTCAGGCACTCTTCCAGTTTCTATTATAACTTAGTAAATCCATTTTGATGCTTCAGGACATGCTTGCTGTCAGAGAGTTCCAGTGCTTCTTGCCTCTGAGTAAGGGAAAACTCTAGAAATCTCAGGCCAGGGCCAAGGAACTCAAAGCCCTTCCAGTGCTGTGCCTCATCACCTTGACCTCTGATCCTGCCTGAACCAGAGCTAAGGCTTCAGAAAAGTGAAACTGGGTTCTTGGAACTGAGCAATAGCTAAGTGATGTTGGGCCAGTCTTAGGACCTCTTGGTGCCTTTCTCATTTCAAAAAGCAGGGCCTATGGTTAGGTCCAAGGGACCTTAGTTGTTTCTGATCCAGCTGCCTCAATGACAAACACAGCAGCGAATGTTCCCTTACTGAATGCCAGCCACTGTCCTAAGGACTTTATATTGATTTGTTGATTGAAGGATTTTATATTGATACATTGATTTGTTGATTAAAGGACTTAATTCTTTCAACAACCTTATAAAGTTCGTAATATTATCATCTTGTTTTTTATAGATTTTGAAATCAAGACTCAAAGAGGTGAAACAACTTGTTTAAAGTCACACAGCTAGCAAGTGGCTGAGCTGGCTTCAAACTCACTGTCTGACGCCACACTTCATATCCTGGGAGGCTATGCCGGGGGCTTTCAGGCTCTTTTGAGCATGGTGCACCATGAGAAATCATTTTAACATGATCATCCACTATGCATAAACAACTGAAATACAAGTTTCACCCAACATGTTATGCATATTGGTATTTCCATGCTATTCCAATTCATAACTTTCTAATAAGTCCTGGTCTTGATGTACTAAACCAATCTTAACTGATTTGGGGGCCCTGCTCTACTTGAGGAAGGTACTATACAATTCTATACTACCATGCAGAGACCGCGAGTGGTGTCATGTTCAAAGTCACAGATCCTTATAAGGCAGAGCTGGCTCTAGAACCCTGGTCACCAGGATCAAAGTCCAGGACGCTTTCCCTGTGTCATCCTGGGAGGTCTGTGGTGCATCCTGTGGGCGTGAAATAACCTTTCTTGGAGGAGGCCAGTGGGTCAGAGTTCAGAGGGCAGATGTCAAGCCTTTGCAGAAGCGTATACAAAGGGTTCCCCTTCTGATACTGAAGACCCACAAAGGCATCCTGTCCCTCTGCCCCTCAGTGCCTTGCTCAGGGGCAGGCCCTGATGCTGCACCAACAGCTCTGCTCTGCAGTCTGGAATTCACAGCAGAAAGGACATCTGGCTTCTTTTCCAGCTCACCCACATGCTTAGTTAGGCTAGTGATCTTTTCCACATATTGAACAATTATTTTCCCATCATTTTCCAGCTGGTAGAGAAACATGCATCAGACTCATCAGTTGACTAAGGTGCTCCGAGTCAGCTGATCCCAATCCCCGGTCTCTGCTTGGGGACTGAGGTTCACGGATTCATGTGCTGTCATTTTTTGCTATTCTTCTCCTTCTCCAAAGTCCAGCTGAAGCCCTGCTTCTGCCATAATTTCTTCCCTGACCACTCTGCTGGCATGAATCCCTTCCCTTCTCTGAACTTATTGTCCTCAGTATGCATGTGCTATAGCTCAGAAACAGTCTTGCTTCAATTATATTTTATTTCATGAATGTAGAGACATGGGCTTGTACCCAAGGATACCACTTACTGTGGTCTTGAGCAAGTCACTTAAACTCTCTTTCCCCATCAGTAAATTGTTACCTTTCGGGGCTCTTATGAGGACTGTGGGAGAAAATGTCTGTAAATGTCCAATATGTTGTAAGATCTTTGTGAAGATACTGTGCTTTCCTAATTGAAAAATTAGGAGGCTTAGGGTTGTGTTAAGGACTGTGGGAATGCAATAGAAGAAATCTGGGTCTCCGCTCTCTGGGGTTTATAATTGAGTTGGCAGGCCGGATAAACTTGCATGATATAAGGCACTGTATGATTAAGTGCAGAAAGGAGCCTTTTCTATAACAGATGTTAGAGAAGCTAGAGCTCCATATGGGTGGTAAGAAGATGAAATGCCAAGAAAACCAAGATTTTGCTTCATTCAATGCTGTCCCCAGTGCCTGGGGCCATGCCTGGCACCTGTGGGTGCTCAGTAAATAGAAGTGAATAAATAAAAAACTTGGAGAAACTTCTGATGTCTGAGCATGTTCCTTATATTACAGAAAACTGAGTCCTAAGGGAGAATATAGGAACAGATGCCCCCAGGGGTCAGGGATGGGGGTATGGCTGAGATGAGAGCCTCCTGGCCATTTCCTTCAGGGCAATCTCCTCTCTGTTGCAGATAGGATCGAAGGATCCATCATAGTACATGGATTCAATGAATTTGTGATAACTCAGGTAAAGGTTAGGCTGGTTTTCCTTTTAAACTATCAAAGGAGGGCAGCCTGGGTGGCTCAGCGGTTTAGCACCAGCCTCACCCCAGGGTGTGGTCCTGGGTCCCGGGATCGAGTCCTGCGTCAGGCTCCCGGCACGGAGCCTGCTTCTCCCTCTGCCTGTGTCTGCCTCTCTCTCTGTGTCTTTCATGAGTGAATAAATAAAATCTTAAAAAAAACTATTGAAGGAACCCCCATAATGATAAGGAATATAGGCAGGATTATATGGTAACAATTGTTCATTTGAAAGTAGTTCAAAAATTTTACAAACACTCTTTTCAAACCACTCAACTAATTATAATGCTAATTATAAATTATTCTTAACTATTTTATCAGTATTAATTAACTGGTAGTTACAGTAGGCTCACAAGTTTCATACACGGCTCTCTCTATAAGCACATTGAATACCCATCTTCAAGGGTTTAAAAACATTCTATGTTCACATTGGTGTTTTCCTGAATTGGGAATTTGAGAGAAAGACATCTTTCCTTTAATGCCTCTCACTGTATTATACACACACACACACACACACACACACTCACACAGGAAATTTGGAAAAGGTAGAAAACATAAAAATAGCCTTCCATGTGCATCCCCACATTACCCACAAACCCCCCATCCCTACAATACCCTCAGCCCTACATCTCCGCATTATCCACAACGTTGTATCCCACATAACCCACAACTCCTCCATCCCCACATTACCCACAGTTCCACTTTCCTGGGACTACTATTAAACTTTTAGTCTAATTGCTTCTAGTCTTTTTTCTTTCTTCATGTATCCCCCTGCTAATGTAGTTGAGTTCACCCTGCATGTTTAATTTTGCCACTTGTTCTTTACCTAACATTGGAAGTTCTTTGTGAGTCATTTGACTTACATTTCGTTTCAACTTCTTTGTAAGTCACATTCTAAATAGTGGCACAATAATCTTGTGCACAGCTGATGCAGGGATTTTAAAACTCTGGGAAGTAATTCTTGCTGCTGGAGAAATGGTTTCTCTCACCTTGTGGGTCACGAACCCAGAAGAGTTTTGCAGATGCTTTACTTGTTCTGTGGGGAAAGCTGGTTGTGAGGGCAGGGGGTGACTTGGCGGCACAGTGTTCTTAGCCCTATGACATCCCCTTCATGGAGTTGGCAGGCCCTTCATCTCCCACAACCTGAAAGAACAGTGCAGTGATTAGGGTGAAACCAGTAGAGCTTTCTGGGAAAGAGAGGAGCCTATAAGGCAGGGTATAAAACAAGCTCTCAATATATACTCAAATGAACAGGAAATAGCTGTCCATTAGAATCCTAATGCTGGGAAAGCACAAAAACATTAGCACCTTGTATTTCTACAACAACTTCAGGGACTTGGGAAAATTATCTCATCCTCTCTTTCTGGGCTTTTGTCCCTTCTCTGGCAAGTGATTGGCGTTTCTCATACAGGGTTGCCTGATAGGATACCAGGGGTTGATAAGGCTCACAGCACATATATGGCCCACCTCTTGGAACAATAATTTTATTTGATTATTTGTAACATCATATTTAATATAAAAGCAAATATGCTTATCTTGGGTAATAGAATGCAAAATTTGCTTTTGTTTTGAACACAAATCTTCAAAAGACAAAATGTGATCAAAACTTCTAGAAACTCTTGGGATATGCTTTTAATCTTCTCTGCCAGAGGGAATGCCTCAGTTTGAAACACACTGGACCAGAGGGTGGCTGAAGATCCTCTCACCTGTGATATGGAAAACCCCTCTGGGCATAGGTCACAAAGATGGTTCACAATCACTATCGACAAGTTCAGCCATCATGGATGCAATGTTTTCTTTTTTTTAAAAAAAGAATTATTTATTTATTCATGAGAGACACAGAGAAAGAGGTAGAGACATAGGCAGAGGGAGAAGCAGGCCCCCTGCGGGGACCCCGATGTGGGACTCAATCCCAGGACCCCAGGATCACGCGACCTGAGCCAAAGGCAGCCGCTCAACCACTGATCCACCCAGGTGCCCTAGGGCGCGATGTTTTCTAATGCTTCAGACTTTGTTCCTTCTCCTTCCCCCTCATCACATTCCAGCTGGCCTCCTTTTTTTTTTTTTTTTTAAGATTTTATTTATTTATTTATTTGAGAGATAGAGAGAGACAGAGAGAGAGAGAGAGCGAGCGAGCATGGGAGTGGAGGGAGGGGCAGAAACAGAATCTCAAGCAGACTCCCTGCTGAGCACAGGGCCTGACATGGGGGCTCCATTTCACAACCCATGAGATCATGACCTGAGCCGAAACCAAGAGTCAGACGCTCAGCCGACTGAGCCACCCAGGGGCCCCAGCTGGCCTCCTTTTTGTCACTTGGTCTTGTGTCAGGATCTTTGCCCCAGTTGTGCCCCTGCCTGAGTTACTCTTCCTCCCTGTCTTCATGAGGTAGGAGGTCCTCTTCATCCCTCAGGTCTCAGGGGAAATGTCCCCTCCTTCCCTGACCACTGACTAACATACTCCCTGGCACACATCCTTCATACTTTTTTAGTAGTTTTTATCAATATCTGGTATTCTTTTTGTCCATTTTGGGTTGATTTATTTGTTATCTGTCTTCCTCAACCAGAAAGTAAGTTCCATGAGAACAGCCAACTCTCTCCCTCTTTCACTGCTTCTCTTGGCACCTAGAACAGCACACAGAGTCAGGCATGCAGATGGTATTCTGTAGCTGTTGAGTGAGCAAGTGAACCAGGCACCTTTCGTAACACTGGCCACTCTATGCATAAGAGTGTTCAATTTGTCAGGACGCTGCATTCCCAAGCATTCTACAGTATCGGGAGATACTGATATTGGCCTCAGTGGGTGACCCCCGAGGATACTGAACAGTTGTTGCTTCTGAAGCCTCAAGAAATGGAGAGTGTCCTCTGCCTTAGTCAGTTGTCACTTTTCTTCAGTTTCCGCCCTTCTGGCCCTTGTGGTCTAAGAAATACTTACACCCGAGAGGTGGGGTGACAAGACAAGCCCCAAGATCAGTCACAGGAGACACAGTCTCCCTTCCTGTTTAATCCCTCCTTTGTGTTCCTCCATCCATCAAGCCCCTCTACTCTGTGAATCCAGCAACTGCTTTAGGGCCCTTTGGCTTGAAGGCTCCCCATCATGGCAAATGAGAAGAGAAGACAGAGGTTGCACTTGGGTGCATCTCTCTCTTTGGCAGCCAGCTCTCTTTGCAGCTCCTGCCATAATTGTGAGGCCTTAGGATAGAAGGGCCTTCAGGACAGTTAGCCCACCAAATCCCTTTATTTCTGCAATTAGGAAATCTAAGAGTCTTCACTTCTGCAATTAGGAAATCTAAGAGTCTTCACTTCACACAGCCAGCTGGGGTATATTATTCAGTTTAATTCCCAAATGTTTATTGTATGCAGAGGCTTGGGCAAGGTATTGCCCAGTGTTTGCCAAGGACCTTGCCTTCACTCTCTGAGTCTTCTTGGGAGCTCTGCATTGTTCAGGTATGGCTGGGAAAACCAGGAATCCCTTAGAGGTATCCTGGGGAGCTGGCTGCTAGTTGATCCCGACCACTTGGGTATCCCCAATGTGGAGGGGTTTCTGAGGGGTGGCAAAGTGAGGCAATGTGGATGTGGAACAAGATGAGAGCTGTGCATAGGTGACTCTGACCTGCCCCCCACACTGATGTTCCTTGAAAACTATTCTTCACCTGAATTTGGAGTTGAAGAAAGCTGTTCAATTTCATTGATAAGTTCTAGACATATGATGCATTTCTTTCCATTTACTGAGCACCTACTATGAGCTGGCCACTATTGGGTGTTTGCTGTGAGGATAAAGGAATGCTGTTCCTAGCTTCAGGGAGCCCACAGGTCATGAGAGGAGACTTTCAGGCACACCTGAATTTTCTCATGGTGACCAACTTATCCCGGCTTGCCTAAGACTGTCCCATATCCTGGGACACTCTTTGATGCCAGATAAACCAGGATGGTTGGTCACCCTGTTCCTAAGCCTGGCTGAGCACCTATACCACTTGGATGGCTTTGGAGAATGACAGGCTTCTGGGCCCTACCCCAAGAGGTTCTGACTCAGTGAGGCTAGGAGCAGATGATCCTGAGGATAGCCAGGTTTGGGAGCTACTGATGTGATCACACGATTAAAATATAACATGGGAAGTGCTTCAATCACATAATGTTTTGGTTAAGAGGAAGGACTTAAATTTCAGATCTGCTGCTTGCTAGCTGTATACCTTTTGGACAAGGCATGTAATCCCTCTGGGCCTTAGTTTCCTTATCCATAAAATGGATAACAGCAGGATGGATCTTATAGGGTTGTAGATGCAATGAGCTAATACAGTAAAGCACTTAGCAGAAGTCCTGGTGTGTAATGTGTTTTGGGAGCCCAGAGAAGGGAGTGCATGAGTCTGTCAGGGCAGACTCAGGAATTAGGGGATGGCATTTCAGATGGGATGTGAAGAACAATAGTTCCCGAGGCAGCAAGAGGGAAGAGCATATGTAGGAATGTGATATTGGAGAGAGTGGCATGGTGAAGGAATGGCTGTGTGTGCAGGGAGGCAGTAACAAAGATGGGACTTGCCTGGGGCCAGGGCTCCAGCCCATACATGCACAGAAAAGTAGTGATGCCTAGTGAGAGCCACCAACTAAAGGGGAAATGCTTCAGATTTGTGAGTTAGAGAGATCACATTGGTGGCTGGAGACAGGACAGGTGAGAGGCTGCTGGAATGTTCCAGGTGAGAAGTAGCAAAAGCATGAGCTCACTCTGGTCAGTGTAGCCAAAAGAGGGACAGAGTGTCATTGTGCCATCCAGCCCAGTGTGGACTGATGAACTAGAGTGTGCCTTCCCCTCAGCCACATCTCAGGGAATGCCCATCCCTCTGCCAGTGAGTGTCCCATGCCTCTGTAATCTGGACTTGGCTGGCCCTTTACCCTTCACCTGGGTACTCACCCAGCATCCAACTTAAGGCTGTTCTCACCATTTCATCTCAACAGATGGCTCAATTCCAGTGCACCTGTAGGGGCGTGTATATTTCCCCCAAGTTTTCATCAAGAGATTAGGAAGAAGGTTTGCATCACATTCCTGGTGATAAAACTCATGAAATCTCCTTTAAACATCTCTGTTCCTACGTCACTTTCCTTCCAGGCACCAGGCACCAGGCACCAGGCACTTGTTTCCTCTGTGATGTTATGGCTTCTAAAATCTTTTTCCTTCCCCTGAGCAGTCGAACTCTGATCCTCAACCTGCTACATTAGAAGCCAGATTGTTACTGGCCCTTTCACTTTTGGTTGTAAATTAGGGACCATCTTGGTATAGTCAGACGTGTGTCGTATCAAATGATTTACCAAAACACAGGGGAAAAAAACCCCAAATGGACAACAATAGTGACAACAATACCTGCAGGCTTTTCCAGGGGTGGGACTGGGGAATGGTGACATAATCTCAGACATCTCTGCTTGCTCCCAGCTGGGCCATGTGCTGATTTGCAAGACACTTCTTTTCACATGGGGTAGGTTTGTCAGAAATGTGTCAATTTAGAGGAGAACTTATATATATTTCTAGGAACTGATTTTCTTAAGAACTGGTCTTGGACTTTGTAAATCTCGAGAATGAACCATATGTGTACCAAAACTGAACACAAAAAATCGATAAATCATAAAATGGAGGTAAAGCCTAGGCCAAAGAGCATTTTTCATTTTTTCCCCAAAAAGAACACTATCACAGTTCAGTTCTGTGTTTTGTGAGGCTGATTCAGGGCCCCTGGAGGGCCGATCCTCACCTCCCAATAAGGCTACTATATCAGGCTCAAAAGCAACTCTGGAGAGGAAGCTAAAGAGTTGCCATTGGGGGTTCCATTAGAGAGGTAATTGTGTCCTATGACTGTTACCACAAATTACCACAAGCTCAGGGGCCTGTCATAGTTCTGGATGCCAGAATTGTGAAATCAGTGTCCTAAACAGAATAATGGCAAATGGCAAAACCAGAAAAACTACTTGCCATCAATATGACAATGTAGTTCCCGATCCAGGAGAAAAACACTAACATCAAACAAGAAAAATGGCAAAGGATATGAAAAAATAATAAATAGAAGAAGAAATAAAGATAACTGTTAAGAAAAAAGTCACCCCTAATTTTCAGAAAATTGCATATTGAAAAAAGATATAGTTTTTGTTCATCAACTAGATAGTTTTATTTTTAAAAAATATTTTATTTAAATTCAATTTGGCATATTATAGTATAACACCCAGTACTCATCCCATCAAGTGCCCTCCTCAGTGCCTGTCATGCAGTCACTCCTTCTTCCCACCCACTCTCCTTCTGCAGCCCTTTTTTTGGTTCCCAGAGTTAAGAGTCTCTCAAGGTTTGTCTTCCTCTCTAATTTTTCCCCACTCAGTTTCTCCCCCTTCCCTTTTGGTTCCTTTCACTCTTTCTTATATTCCACATATGAGTGAGACCATATGATGATTGTCTTTCTCTGATTGACTTACTTCACTCAGCATAATACCCTCCAGTTCCATCCACGTTGAAGGAAATGGTGGGTATTTGTCATTTCTAATGGCTGAGTAATATTCCATTGTATACATAGACCACAGCTTCTTTATCCATCCATCTTTCAATGGACACCGAGGCTCCTTCCACAGGTTGGCTATTGTGGACATTGCTGCTATAAACACTGGGGTGCAGGTGTCCTGCCATTTCACTGCATCTGTATCTTTGGAATAAATATCCAGTAGAGCAATTGCTGGGTCTTAAGGCAGTTCTATTTTTAACTCTTTGAGGAACCCCCATACTGTTTTCCAGAGTGGCTGCACCAGTTCACATTCCCACCAGCAGTGGAAGAGGGTTCCCTCTTCTCCGCATCCTCTCCAACATTTGTTGTTTCCTGACTTGTTAATTTTCCTCATTCTCACTGGTGTAAAGTGGTATCTCATTGTGGTTTTGATTTGTATTTCCCTGATGGCAAGTGATGTGGAATATTTTTTCATGTGCTTGTTGGCCATGTATAGATCTTCCCTGGAGAAATGTCTGTTCATGTCTTCTGCCCATTTCTTGACTGGATTGTTTGTTTCTTGGATGTTAAGTTTGATAAGTTCTTTATAGATCTTGGATGCTAGCCCTTTATCTGATCCCATTCTGTAGGTTGTCTTTTAGTTTTGTTGATTGTTTCCTTTGTTGTGCAGAAGCTTTTTATTTTTATGAAGTCTCAGTAGTTCATTTTTGCTTTTGTTTCCCTTGCCTTCATGGATGTTAGACAGAGTTTTAAATAAAGCATGGGATGTGCAGTGGAAGAGGCACTCTGAGACAATTCTGTAGGAATGTGAACTGGTGTTCTTTCTGGAAAGATGACCAGTGATATTCATCCAGAGCCTTTTAAAAAAGGGTTTCTAACCTAGTAACTCCCTCCATGTCTTGGAGTCTTTCCTCAGGAAGTGATTTGCTAGTCAAGTGAAGATGTCTGTCATGTTTATGATGGTAAAAAGATTAAAAACAGTATCAGAGAATGATTTAATATATCTTAGCACATCCAGATAAGGAATATGTGCAATATGAAAATCTTGCTTTTGTGGAATGTTTAATGACATGGGAAATGCTAATTATATAAAATCAAGTGAAGAAAGTGAGATAAAATAGGGCATGTGTCAATAGTGAAGAATGTGCATAGAAAAAGAATGGAAAGCATGAAGATATTTTTGTTCGGAGCCATTTATATTTGCTTGTTTACTTGTTTTTCCTTTCTTTCATCATACTGTGAGGGTAGGGAGTGGGCGGAAGTCAGGGTCCTGTCCCACACTAGGCATTCATCAGTTGAATGATGGACTGTGGTGGGATCTTGTTTTCTTCTTTATATCTGGTGTTTCCCTAATTTTAAGCAATCTACATTGTGTTACAACTCTTTCTGTAGCAAATAATGAAAATGAGACTTAAGCTAATGTTAGTGATTAATTGGACACTTAGATAGCCAGGGCCAGGGTCTCCAACAAGAAAACAGGGAGCCAGGACAGCTGAGACAAAACCGCACTAGCATCCTGTTTACGGCTTAGACAAGACCACAATAGCTTCTTGTCTAGCAGCCTCTGCAGGAGTGACTTTGGCAAAACATCCTGAAACAGAACAATTAACCATAAAACATGGGTTACTGTCACAAATTGAGGTGGTTAGTATCCAAATATCAGCCCAAAAACCATCAACGCATAACCAATAACCTGATAGGTAGACAGACAGGTGCATGATCAAAGCCCTGATTGGTGCACCCAAGCAGCCAATCCACCGGGGCCCACATTCAAAATACTTAAGATAGTTCCTTGGGAGAGCTTGTAAAAACCCCTAGATTTGAATGCCCAAAAGGCAACCTTATTAGGTCCCCTCCTTCTCTGGGAGCTTGGCTTTGCTGCCCACCACTCTTCATCTGGTCCACCTCTTCATTTTTCAAAGCAGCGTGACCAGGACCCACAGGCACTGAGGGAACACAAATCCTGTAACAGTAGTTTACACCCCACGGTGGGCTGAATCATGGCCATACAAAGATATCAGGCTTATTCCTTAGAACCTGTAAAGATATTATTTGGGAAAGGGCATTGCAGATGTGATTAAATTAAGGATTTGGTGAGAGGGAGATTATCCTGGAATATCCTGATAGGCCCTATGTGGCATCATACATGCCCTACTAAGACAAGGGTGGGGAGATTTGCCATGGATGAGAGAGGGGACAATCTGAGCACCAGCCAAGGAATGCTGGCAGCCACCAGAAGCTAGACAAAACCGGGAACAGAGTCTCTTGGGAAACGAAGCGAAGAGCACTGCCCAGTGAACACCTTGATTTTGACCCAGGGACACGGATTTCAGACTTCTGACCTTCAGAAGGGCGAGAGAATACATTCATCTTATTTCAAGCCACCAGGTTTGTGGTACCTTGTTACAACAGTCAGAGGAAACGAATATCCTCCAAATATGCGGAATTTGCGGTTCATATGCTAGGAAGCCATGAATGGAACTGACATCAGAGATGCTCAAGGGAACACAGTGCCTGTCCTCCCTTCTTCCCCATATCCCTCGCCTCTGCTTCTTCTTCTACCCTAGGTTAGCCTTGTCAGTGAGGCAGTATCTATATGGAAGGGTGGTGGTGGTTGGGATGAGGTCGGAGGAGAGGATATTTCTAGGTTTGTATCAGTCCTACATCCCTAGAAGTAAGTTTTTTTCTTCCTATAGCCACATATAGACATTCAGTGAGAAATTTTGATTGGTCTTTTTAAATTAGGTGCTCAACCTTTGGGCCAATCATAGAAACCAGGGGTGGAGCTCCATACTGGTAGAACACCAGAATCCTATGGAATGCCAGAAGGCTTGTGCATCAAAGACAGGAAGGTGGAAGCAAGGTGCTCTCCTCAGAAAGATGATGAAAGGATATTGGGCAAAGCAACAGAAATCCAGATAAATATGTATTTCCTCAGTAATGGAGAACACTATTATTTCTCAGATTTCAATAGCTTTCTCAGAATCCCTCTATGTAGTTTTAAATCATATCCAGGATCATGGACTTAGAATTTGAAACAATGGCAAAGGTCATCTGGACCAGTCTCTTCATTTTACTAGGAAACTGAGGTCCAGAGCAGGAGATATACTTTCCCACAGTCACACAGCTAGTAGGCTGCAGAGTTGCAACAGGATCTAGATTCTGATTTGTGGCCCAGGGTACTTTTGGTTTCTCTATCTCTGCCAGCAGTTAACACACTTCCTACCCTCAGCAATTGCTACCGTGAATTTCGTCCTGGGGTCCTTCTCTCTCTCCGCCATCTCTCCATCTCCCCATCTAGGAAGGCAGCTGTGGGAAGGTTGCACTAGGAAGGGGCATGTCAGTCCCAGCTCTGCCACTTGTATCACATAACTTTTGGATGCAGTTTCTTTACCTATAGATGAGGGATGAGAATTCTTACTAGAAAGCATAGTTGTGTGGATAAAGTGGGATGTCTGAAATCGCCAGCACCACGAACTGTCCTATATATGTTTGTTGAGTTTGCAAGCTGGCGATGACTCTCCTCAGTTTCCTAAGATCCCTGACTACAGGACTTCAGCTCATTCAAATGAATTTTCTTTACTTCTGACCTGGTTTCAAGCTGTCCGCAACTTTGTCCTTCCTTTCTCATGTGTTAACTCGACTTTTCTGCACCTTATCATTTTGTTTTTGATATTGATCAAGATCAAACCAGCTCAAAATGTTATTTTGTATTTTTTCCCTGTCATCTGCTACTCATTTCTCCCTGTCCCCATCTAATAAAGGAGCAACATTTCCCTTTATTCTCCTCTTTTTTTTTTTTTTCGGTATCTTCGAAGGCCATTTTGTGGTGCCTTTATGTTCTCAGTTTGTAAGTTACATTTCATTTTTTGCTTTGGTTTTCTGATTTTCTGACGCCCTTAGCTTTCACTCTTGTTCTTTTTTCTTTCCTGAAAAAGAAGATTACACCCCCAAAAATAATTGTTTCTGGTGAAATGCATTGCTTACAACAATGAATAGCTCATGGAAAACAATAATTGATGTAAGTAAATTTGGAGATTTGAGGTTCTCATGAATTCACTCACTCAGACTTGAATTTATTTTTTTTATTTTTTAATTTTTAAAATTTATTTATTTATTGATGAGAGACACACACACAGAGACAGAGACAGAGAGACAGAGACACAGGCAGAGGGAGAAGCAGTCTCCATGCAGGAAATCCAATGCGGGACTTGATTCCAGGACTCCAGGATCACGCCCAGAGCCGAAGGCAGACATTCAACCGCTGAGCCACCGAGGCATCCCAGCCTTGAATTTACAACAAAGTTTTGTTGGTCTGATTTGGGGAGGGAATGTGTTCTCATGTGAGATTTTTAGTTTGAAGCTACAGAAAGTAGCTTTTTTGGAAAAGTTGTTGGGAAGCCCTCAGCTCTCTGGGAAGGCTGGGGAATCAGTTTGAGCAGATATGGAGATGAGGCACCCAGAAGTGCAGAGATGGCACCACAGACTAGCCCCAGTGACAATAGAGCTGTCACTACTTCTGTTGGACACTAGACACCCTATTTGCCTGGCCTCACCATCAGACGTGGGTATGAAGCTGGAGGTACAGTTACCCTGCTGGCCCTGGAAACTGGGTGTTGTCACAAAGGTGGTATCCCCATGGTCCTTACCTCTCTGCATCTTCAGGGGTTCCAAGAGTAGGTCACATGTCCTTGTCCCACCTTCCATGATGAGAGGTGAGCCCTGTGTCCCCCTAGAACAGCTGTCATATTTATAGCATAAGCTCTGTTATTCAGTGATTAGGGTGCATTGCATGTTATCTCTGTAACTGTGTGTTGGGGTTGGGGGGCAAAAGGTACATACATCAGTAATCCCAGAGGGCCAGTCTTCTGTCCCAGGAAGGCAGCTGTCAGCTTACCTGGGGATAGAATCTACTAGTTCTGGGAAAATCTAACTTATATCCTCAAGACACACAAATGGAAAGCAAGTAACTATGTCATTGCTGTGTAGAAACAGGATAGCTAAATAATTTTACTTAACAAGGGCCTGAGGTCCAAATGTGTAGGGCATGGGGCCCTATTGACCCTCCCAAGTATGCACGGGTAAGTGGAGCTTAGCAACTGCTGGCTAAAGTGTGACAAAGCTGGAAAGGAAAGAATGAAGATTCAGCTCTTTTACTTTGAGATTTTGAATCATTTTGGAATGGACTGGAGCAGCCATGGTCACCAAGGTGACAAGAAACAAAATAGGAATAGATTTTAAAAGGTCCTATGATAATCATTTTATTACCCATCTATCTCTGGGTAACAAATGCTCCCAGAACATAGTAACCTAAGACAACAGATATTTACTATCTTAGTTTCTGTGGGTCAGCTTAGCTGTGTGGTGTTTGCCTATATCTCTCATGAGGCTGTGGTAAGCTGCCAACAGAGGCTGTGTCCTTTAAATGCCTGAGTGGGGCGGGAGGAGCTGCTTTCACCTCAGGGCCACTGATAGGAATGCTCTGCTCTTTGCTGGCCATGGTGGGCTTCTTCATTACCTTGCCTCATGGGCCTCTCCTTAGAGCCACCTGATGTATCTTTACAACATAGTAGCTGGTTTCCCTCAGAGTGAGTGGTTAGGGAGAAAAAATAAGGAGAGGGTCTCAAAGCCTTTTATGACCCTGGGTTGAGAACCACACTGAGCAGTGTGGAGTCTCCACACTGGAGACTGGCTCATAACCATTGTATCTTGTTTCTCCTTGCAAAGATTTTGGTTATAACTGCACTCTTTAAATTTTTTTGATGTTTTGTGAGTATATCTGGCATTCGTTTCAGTCTCTTTCTGAGCCTCAGTGGGATCCTTGATAAAACAGGGATTTTATAATGAATGATCTTTTAAGGGATGGTGAATGTATGCTTCACTCCAGATGTTGTAGTACTATAGCTAACATTTATACAAGGCATTAATATTTCTATTTTTAGTATTATGTGCTGCCAAAGCGAGCATTGGCATTAATATTTCTAAATGTAACACTGGGCTAGTCTTGAGCCTGGGAGCCCTCTAGTCCATTACTCTGCTCTTTACACTGGAAGCTGATCTCGGCTATGTTTCCCAAGACCCCAGGCCACTGATAGGAGGTTGGATGGTGGGAGAAAAAGAGAAGCCAGAACATTCATCTCCTTCTTTGCCCCAGGATGCATCCCAGCAGCATGTTTCTCCCCCTATAGCTCCAACTCCTGCGTGATTGGTCATCTTCTCTCTTAGAAGGCCCCAGCTCCTAGACTGTGGAACATTATTTTGTCCTTTTGTTCTTCCAGCCTAGAGGTGATGGAGGCTTCCTGGTTTCCTGGCTCCCAGCTGCCTCACTCATCGCTGTTGGCATCTCATTATTTCTTTACTTTGTGCAATAACTTCTCTCTGTTGTAAATACTCAGATTGGTTTCTATTTCCTCCTGAGACTCTGACTGATACAAAGTTACTTTCTTTGTTGCATTTCTACAATTTTGTGAGATAGGTGGGACAGATATTGTGACTCCTCAAATAGTTACAATATCTGAAATTCAAATATCCCTGAATGAGTTTAGTATCAGAGTAGTCACTAAAGAAGAAAAGATCAGGAAACTTGAAGACAAAGAAATAGAAACCATCCAAAATGAAGCAACAGAGAAAAAAGACTGAGAAAAACGAACAGAAACTTAGTAACTTATTTGACAATATCAAGCTATATTATTGATGTGTAGTTGGAACCCCACAATAAAGAGAAGGCAAAAGGAGGTAAAAAGCATTTGAAAAAAACGAATGAAATTTGCCATTTGTCATATGATGACAACTAAAACCAACATATCCCAAAAATATTGACAAACTCAAGCAGGATAAACACAAAGAAAACAGCACCAAGGCATAATCAAGTGACTGAAAATCAGTGATAAGTGAAAATCTTAAAAAATAGCCAGAGAAAAAGGCGCATTGCATAAAAAAACACAAATATTAAAAAATGACACCACACTTCTTGTCAGAAACCACACAAGACCAAACTAAAGTGCTGAAAAACAAAAGTTCCACATTACCCAAAATTATCCTTGAAATAAAGACAAAATTATCTGTAAAATAAGGACATTTTCGTATCCTTGAAATAAAGACAAAATTATCCATGAAATAAATACATTTTCAGACAAAACCTGAGAATATTTGTTGCCATTAGGTCTGTAGAGAAGAAAGACTAAAAGAAGTTCTTCAGGGAGAAAGGACAATGATACCAGGCAGAAACTGGGATCTACACAAATAAATTAAGAAATGTAGAATGTAAAGATGTGGGTAAATATAAAATATATTTTCTCTTTCATTATTACAAAATACAAATATAGTATTATAATACATAATAATCTAGCTTATATGTTATTATATTACTTTTTAATGAAATTGCTTTAAAAGCTAATTGTTTAAACAAAACCAATAATAATATGAAAATAAAACAATAGGACATAGAATATAAGTGGGAAATGGAAGAATACTTTTGTAAGATTTGTACATTCCACACAAAGTGGCAAAATATTACTTAAAATTCACTATGAATTAAAAATGCATACTGTAAATACTTCAGTAACTAGTAAGAAAAAAGTTGTAGCTAATAATCCAGTTGAAGAGATAAAAAGGAATACTAAAAAAATTTAAGTAAACCAAAAGAAGAATGAAAAGGGGAAAAAGAATAAAGAGCAAAGGTTAAATAGAAAACAAATAGCAATATAGTAATTTAAACACAATGATATAGATTATTATATGTAGAAAAACAGTGATTGTCAGACTATATAAACACAGGATCTAACTATTTTCCCTCTATATGTAGCTCACATTAAATATAAAGATACAGGGACAGCTGGGTGGCTCAGTCAGTTAAGCATCTGCCTTTGGCTCGGGTTGTGATCTTGAGGTCCTGGGATTGAGCCCTGCATTGAGCTCCCTGCTCAGTGGGGAGTCTGCTTCTACCTCTCCCTCTGTCTCTCCTCCCCACTTATGTGTGCTTTTTCTCTCAAATAAATAAATCTTAAAAAATATAAAGATATAGATTATTAAAAATTGGAAAAATATACCGTGAAATTATTAATCAAATGAAAGTTGGAGTGGCTATATTACTATCAAACAAAATAGAGTTCAGAACAAGAATATTACCAGACATAAAAAGAGACACTTCATGATGATAAAAAAGTCATCAAAAAGACATGACAATACTAAATGAGTGTGCATTTTTTTAAAGTAAGCTTTATGCCTAATGTGGGGCTTGAACTCACAACCCCCAGATCAAGAATCACATGTTTTATGGACTGAGCCAGTCAAGTGCCCCTAACCGAGTGTGCATTTAATAACAGCTTCCAAAAACATAAAACAAAAATGACAGAACTGGAAGAATAAGTAAACAAATCCACATTATAGTTGAAGATTTATTTGTCTCAGTAATTGACACAATAAATAGGTGGAAAATAATAGAGATATAGAAAATGTAATCAATATTATCAATTAACTTGATCTCATTGCTGTTTATAGAAAAGAATACCTGTTCAAGTACACATGGAATGTCATCAAGGTAGACATATGCTGCCATAAAAAAATTCAATAGATATAAGATAATTGGAATTGTATAGAGTTTGTTTTCTGATCACAATGGAAATTAACTAGAAATTAAAAACAGAAAGATATCTTAAAATTCCCAAATATGTAGAAAATAAACAATACACTTTTTAATTATCCAAAAGCCAAAGTATAAATCATAAGGGAAATTTGAAAATATAGTGAAGTAAATGGAAATTAAGAAATACATAAAAATTTGTGGGATGTAGATCTCTATCTAATCTCATAATATATGATACTGTGCCATAACCAAATGTGTATATTCCATGACTGTAAATTGTAATATCCAGGGTAATACCCGATGGGGTGGCAGGGGACCCATATCCCCATCCAGCAGTAACAAGGAGGTGTTTCACCACCAGGTGTCAGAGAAGGCAGAGTGAGGAACTTGAATTTCTACTCCCCTCTGGCCACAATGACTCCCTTTTCCCTCCCCTGGAGTGATGGGAGAGGGTTCCAAAACACAGGCTTTAAATAAGATTCAGAGTCTCTTACCATTAAAAAACAAATGGTGCTGGAGAAATTGGACAGTCATAGGACAAAAAAATGAAGCTTGCCTTATTTCATGCCTTGCAAAATTAACTCAAAATGGATCATATATTTAAATGTAAAGTTACAAAACTTTTAGAAGATAACATAGGAGAAAATCTTTGGGACCTAGGGTTTGGTCAGGAGTTCTTAGATATGACACCAAAAGCACGATCTATAAAAGAAATAGTCAATAAATTGGACTTCACAAAAATAAAAAATCTTTTCTCTGCAAAAATAAATATTTTTTACCTTGTCAAGAAGATAAAAAAAAATAAGCTACAGATAGGGAGAAAATATTTGCAAACTACATATTACAGAAAGGACTAGTATTTAGATTATACAGTTGACCCTTGAGCAACATGGGGGTTAGGAGTGCCAACATCTCACACAGTAGGAAATCCGTGTATAGTTTTGACTTCCCCAAAACTTAACCAATAGCCTACTATTGACTAGAGGAAGCCTTACTGTTCACATAAACAGTAGGTCAACACATAATTTGCATGTCATAGGTATTATATACTGTATTCTACAATAAAGTAAGCTAGAGAAAAGAAAATGTTATTAAGAAAATAATAAGGAAGAAAAAACACATTTACAGTGCTGTAACTATAAAAAAATCCATCTATGAGTGGGCCTGTGCAGTTCAAACCCATGTTGTTCAAGGGTCAAGTGTATTTAAAAAAAAAAAAAAAGGATACTCTAGGGGTGCCTGGGTGGCTCAGTTGGTTAAGTGTCTGCCTTCAGCTCAAGTCATGATTTCGGGGTCCTGGGATCGAGCCCTGTGTTGCTCTCCCCACTCAGTGCAGAGTCTGCTTCACCCTTTTCTTCTGCCCTTCCCCCCTGCTCATGCTCTCTCTCTCTCTCTCTCTCTCACTCACCTCTCTACCTCAAATAAATAAAATCTTTAAAGAAATAAAAAAGTAAAAAAGAAACTCAATACATAACAATAAAAAAGCCAACAATTCAATTAGAAAATGGATAAAAGCCATCAAGAGACAGTTCACTGAAAAATAAATACAGGTGGAAAATTGGCACATGAAAAGATGTTCATAACATAAGCCTCAAGGAAATGAAAATGAAAATTATAATGAGAAACTACTACACATGTATCAGAAGAGCTAAAATACAAACGAGTGACAGTATCAAATGCTGGTGATGATGCAGAGAAATCAGACTCGATAAGACCAAAGTCCAGGCAGAAGGTTGAAAAGTGTCGGTTTTTTTTTTTTTTTTGGCTGCATACGATAAGGTGTGGGAAGAGAGAGATGGACTAAGAAAATTATTGTTCAGCATGCAAAAAGATTTAGCACAACTGTGGAGAAGCCAGGACTTAATATGTTGCACAACAAACCACATCTTAATTCCAATCCCTTGAGTTGGTAAATTATTTTCCAAGTAAATAATGGCCTCAGAGTAAAGATCAAGTCAAAAGTGTGGCCATAGGATCCTTAGAGAAGACCTCTGAAGTTTTGTGTCGGTTCCTATTAGACCCTCTCAGCCAGACAAAAAGGGTTTTCAGTTGCCAAAAATAGCAAGAGGCCTATCTAAAAAAGAATTGTGAATGTGGCTGTAAGCATGAGGCAGATCAGAATTAGATAAACTGAAAACCCACAAAGTCTTTATGAGAGTTGTATTGACAAAAGCACTGCCAGTTAGGACTGCAGGGCACTGAGACAGTTCAAAATACTATACATCCATAAAAACTAATTAATTTTGGCTATACACGTTAATGACATAGGTAATGACCAATTGGGTTTATCCTAAGACTGCAAGATTGGTTTAATGTTAGACAACGGAGTGAAGTAATTCACCATATTAATAGATTAAAGGTGAATATATATATATATATATATATATATATATATATATATATATATATATTTAAGCAGAAGGACTTTTGGCAAAATTAAAAATTCAATCATGTGTTTATAGCAGCATTATCAGGAATAGCCAAACTATGGAAAGAGCCCAAATGTCCATCGGCTAATGAATGGATAAAGATGTGGTACACACACATACATACACACACACATAGGAATATTACTCAGTTATCAAAAAAGAATGAAATCTTGCCATTTGCAACAACATGGATGGATCTAGAGGATACAATGCTAAGTGAAATAGGTCAGAGAACGACAAATACCATATGATCTCACTTATATGTGGAATTTAAGAAACGAAATAGATGAACATATGGGAAGGGGAGAAAAAGGAGAGAGAGAAACAAACCATAAGAGATTCTTAACAATAGAGGACAAACTGGGGGTTGATGGAGGGAAATCGGTGGGGGATGGGTTAGATGGGTGATGGGTAATAAAGAGGGCACTTGTTGTGATGAGCAGTGGGTGTTGTATGTAAGTGATGAATCATTGAATTCTACTCCAGAAACCAATATTGCACTGTATGTTAACTAACTCAAATTTAAATAAAAAAAGAATGCTAAAAAATTTAATCATGATCAAAACTCAGCAAATTATGAAGAGGAAGAAGCTTCCTTAATCTAATAAAGAAAACTCAATATATTTTAAAAGCTTACAATGGCATAATGAATGGTAAATGTTGAATGCATTCTCTTTAAAGTCAGGAGCTAGATATAGATGTGAGCTGTCATCACTTCCGTACGTCATATTGGAGGCCTTAACAATTGTAAGGTAAGAAAAGAATATATAAGAATTTGAAAGAAAGAAGCTAACTCACTTCCAGATGATATGGTTGTCTATGAAAAAATAGCCAACTATCTACAGCTAAAATTTTAGCTAGTGAGAGCATTTTCCAAAGTTATTGGATTCAGAGTGAATGTTTAAGCCAGCTGCATTCCTATGTACCAGCAATAGCTCAATAGTTCCTCTTTAGGGGACATATGTACCAAGGGACTTACAGAAGACTGTTCATGGTATCCCCATCTATAATAGCAAAAAACTGGAAACAATTGAATAATTATCAATAGTTAAATGGATCAGTAAATGAGGATCTGTTCATGAAAAAGTATACTATACACCAACAAAACTAACTGTGGCTACATTCATGAATATAGATAATTCTCAAAAAATAAAGGTGGAGTAAAAAATATCATGTCTCAGAATAACAAATACTGTATTATTCCATTTACATAGAATTTGAAACCAAGCAGACCACAGAAGTATATAGTTTAGTGCTGCATATATATGTGGTAAATTTATAGTAAAAATGAATGGCTGATTAATAAAACATACAGATGACATCAGAAAGGGACACTCAGAGGGATTTCAAAGATACAGAAGCTGTTCTATTTCCTAGGCTGGGTAGTGGGTCACAGATGTTCATTGATTATTTTTATGGTTTTTATTTTTTAACTCTAATCCCAGTATAGTTAACATACAGCGTTGTATTAGTTTTGGGCATTCAACACTTCTATACATCACCTGGTGCTCATCAAAACAAGTGCACTCATTAATCCCCATGTCCATCACTGATACTCTTTTCTCTATGATGCATTGAACAGTAAAAAAAATGTTTTAAGAACTGTGTAATTTATGGGATGCTCCCATTATGATGCCTTCCCCAAATCAACCTCCCCAAAGGAACAGGTGAGTCCCCCTCTCGTCTATGTTCCCACAGATTCACCTCTTTTAAAATATGTGACAAATGATCTATGATGGTGTACATGTTGGTGTTGCCACCTAAAAGGTAAGCTCCTTGAAGGCAAAGATTATTTTTCTTAATCACCTTAGTATCCTTGGCACTCAGCACAGATCTAGTTCATAATGTGTGCATATAGAGTTTGATTTTGGGGTATGGGGGTATTAGCTGTTGCTGAAAGTTGTAAATTATACACAACCACCTGCACACATATACAACTCATTTTTCTTTCAATTTTGTCCTATATTAGAGTCTAGCAGTTTTTCAAACTTTGTTTTCATCCTAATCTTTGTTTTTTTTTTAACTTAGAGCTCTAGTTTTTTTTAACTTAGAGCTTCGGGGTGTGCGTGAGTGTGTATGTGTGTGTATGTGTGTGTCTGTGTATGTCTGTGTGTGCTGGGAGAGGAGACTAGAGAGGGAGGGAAAGAGGAGGGGAAATAAGGAGGAAGAAGGGAAGGTGTAAATATTAAAAAACAAATAATACCCTCAAGATTAAGGGCTAGTGCTAGCAAAGCTAGGTGTAGGTAATGTTAAACAGAGCCCTCCCTGGGATCTCCCCACTTCATCTTTCAGCCCTTTCTCCCTGCTCCCCACTCTACTCCTATTCCCCTACCCTCCTCTCTTGGCTGTGATTTCACTCTCAAAAGGCTGACCTGTAAATTTCCTTTCATTTTATTTTTTATTTTTTAAGATTTTATTTATTTATTCATGAGAGACACAGAGAGAGGAAGAGACACAGGCAGAGGGAGAAGCAGGCTCCATGCAGGGAGCCCGATGTGAGACTTGATCCTGGGACTCCAGGATCACGTCCTGGGCCGAAGGGAGGCGCTCCACCGCTGAGCCACCTAAGGATCCCATAAATTTCCTTTTAGATGTGAGTTGAGACCTAGTGCATTCACTTCCTCATAAATATTTGCTTTTCATCAGAGGGCCCTTTAAGGCAGAAAACCCTACAAGAACCCAAGAAATGCATCTTCAAAGTGCTATTTTAGCCATGGTAGCATAAAGATGCAAAATTTCACCTAAAGATATCTACATTTCTGATTTCTGCTCACCTTCCTACAAAACAACTACTCCTTATGGTGCTGAGAAGCATCCATTCCTTTAGACAGTGGTCCACCTGAAGCTCTTTTCATTTATATGCATGATCTGTGTGCTGAGGTTGCTGGTGCCCTCTTTATGGGGTCCATAAGATGGAGGAGAGGAGAAAGTTCTGAGAAAGTACCTCCAGAGAATCAAGCCCTGCAAGAAACTCTTATTGCCTCTTTTAACAGGACTATGGACTCCTCAGTGATTCAATAGTCACTGTAGACTATGTAGAAAGGAATTACAGTCTTGCTCACTGGTGTGACAGTGAGGATGAGGATGTCGAGGAGGAGCATAGCTTCTTCTGCGATGTGCCTATGTCAGGGTCTGTGATGGACCCTTTAAATGTTTCATTTCTAGTCATTAGAACAAGCCTACAAAGAATCATTGCCACTTTACAGATGAGAAAACTGAGGATCCAGAGGGCTAATTACTTGCCCAGAGTCCCACACTTGGGTGGTCTCCAGATGTTTATGGCTGCAAACCCTGTCAGTAAGAAGGTTTTTGAACACACATGGCCCTCCATTCATGTCCGTTTATTTACCCATAAAGCATCAATTAGTCCCATGCTCATTAGGTAATATCTCCAGGCACCGAATACGCCTAGAGCAGTTTACTGTGAATAATAGTGGATGTAAATCCACATTTCATATAGTCTTCTTGATAATTTTTCATACTTTTTTTTTTTTGGCCAATTGCTTGTCAGATGCGATTAGATCAACATTATTTTTACTTCATATGGTTGACAAAGAGCTTGTACTGGGATTGGGAGAAGTTTCGCCTGTCATTTTTCATGTCAACTTGTGGTTTAAGCTGCAATTTCTAATTGTGTTTTTGTGAGAGTGATTCGGTTCAACCCCCGTGATATTACCTGTGATTTCACCGCTTGAGGCAAAGGTGAGCTGTGGCGGGACAACATGCAAGGAGCTAACACACCTCACGCCTCACCCTGAGTCACAGTGGCCCCCGGACACACGGACCAGGACAGAGGCAGGGCGTGAACCCTTTCATCGCACATGAGAAAGCTTAGTTTCCTTCTTTTGTTTAGATTTTAGAAGTGTGTGAATAGTTCTAAAAGCTTCCAGCATCCCAGTGTTCCCTCTTCTCTGAACCCCATGGCAGAGATTGGTGAAGCAGTGAAATTAAGATCCAAACGTGTTTCTCTGTTTCCAAAACCTGTGCTCCTCCCAGGGGAGACCACCTTGACATCAGTTTTGCTTTCCACTTGATTTTAGAGCATAACTGCTTGGGATCAATAGTCAAGGCTCATCTGATCTTTTTTTCTCTTCCCTTCTATATTTTGTTTCCTGTCCCAACAAAACTGATGGCCTTGACTTGGTGATAAAAGCCCTTTGATAGGATGGAGAATGAGAAGCTTTTCAGTCTTTTTTCTCTAGAAAGTATCTGCATCTTGACCCCACCTATTTCCTTGATTCTGAGGAGCTCATTAAATGTTTGTTGAATAAAGGAAGGAAGGAAGGAAGGAAGGAAGGAAGGAAGGAAGGAAGGAAGGAAGGAAGGAAGGAAGGAAGAAATGAATGAGTATTTGGGGTATGCCTGAGATGGTTTGAAGAGAGGCACATTGAGAAACGATGTGGCGGGACTTGGATGCAGAATAGGGGGTCTCAGAAGTCCTCAGGCACCCACCTTTGAGAATTAAATGACATCTAACCTTGGTCAGCGTTTGGAAGGACACTTTTTGTTCAAAAAAGAAAAACGTTACCGTACACTGTGATAAGACCATTTCCTTTCTCGCAGCGTCTCCTTTAATGTCAGGTCTGAAATATGAAGTCATTAGGGGATATTAAAACAGTGCTGACAAACTAATTAACAAAAGACATTACGCCGGATGGGCTCAATTTATCCTTTTTAATGGTTCTTATAAATGGGTGCCGCCAATTAAAATTAATAAAGATTTACCAGCGATTGCCCGGTGTACATTGCTAAGAAGCGCTGCTGAAGGTCGGCTTAAAGTCAGCTTTGGCGAAGCTGTAAGTTCAGCTCTGGAGCGGTGTGTCCCCCAGAGCCCCTGCTTTTTGTCTTCCCCTGGCTGTCTCTCCTCCAGCTCCTTTCCCTGGCCTTTCTGCCTTCTGCTCTGAGGCCTGCATCTCCCCCACCCCACTGGCAGCTCCAACCCATCCTGGGCTGCCTGCGATGCCCCCAAGTTAAATACACAAAGGTAAGGACAATGTGCTGTGCCTGGTCCTACACTCGCCGATCTGACTTGTCACCATTTGCATCCTGGCACTTTGGCTGTCACTTCCAGAAAGAGCCTTTGGATTTGTTTAGCAGGACCATGTCTTGAGATCCACTCAACCTGCCCTGCCTTGAAGCCCTCTTGGTGTCCTTGGATTCCTGAAACAGTGCAGTATGGGTTCACTGATGCCCGCAGAACTGACCCCAAACTCAAGTGTGCTCGGTGGGGTTCTGGCAAGGGTGGGCGTGGTCACCAGTCAGAGAACCCCGTAGTCACTCTTTAAAAAAAAAAAAATGAAGTGCAGGCTCCTTTTGTTATGCACAAGACAACCTCTAATTTTTTTTTTTAAGATTTTATTTATTTATTCATGAGAGACACACAGAGAGAGGCAGAGACATAGGTAGAGGGAGTAGCAGGCTTCCTGCAGGGAGCCTAATGTGGGACGCGATCCCAGGACCCCAGGATCACCACCTGAGCTGAAGGCAGATGCTCAACCACTGAGCCACCCAGGCGTCCCAAGACAGCCCCTAATTGATCTCTCTCTTAAAGCAAGGATACCTGCGAAGTCCATGTAGGCTGTGCCCCCCTTCTGAAGCTCTGGCCTCCTGATCACTTTTCTAGCTAAGGCTGAACAGCGCTCTGCTGGAACTCTTTTTACCCTGAGACCCCAGCCTCTTCTATCTCACAAGTAGGTTGGCCTTGGCTCCACTCATCAGGTCTCCCTGGGGATGGATCCTCTTTATAACGAGGCATTCAAAGATTGGGGCCAATGAATTTCTACGGATCTTCCTTGGCTGGGAGGGCAGGAGGGGCTGAGTGGGACTGAATTTTCATCCCCCATCCCTGGGACTGGATATGGTGGTGTAGCAAGGATAAGATAGAAGAGGGATAAGATAGAAGAGGATCTTGCACTGGTTGCATGGAGGACATACGGACATGAGACCTCTGTTAAAGCTCAAGAGAGCTGTGTCAGAGGGTGAGAGAGGGTAAGGGAATTCCAGTAACACATATGCCAACAAGTTGGAGTCATAGGAACCTGAAGTGAGGTTCCTACCAGGATGTGATTTGAATGATGGCCAATGGCCCCTTCTCCCTATGGGCTGGTCTTCATCCCTGTTGGCTTAAAGCTTCCATGGTGGGAGTCACTGAAGGTTGCATAGCAGATGCTGTTTTCATCTTCAGAGGGCTGCAGTTAATGTTGCTTCCCTGAATCTCTTGCTGACTGACCTCCAGGAACTCAGATAAATGAATTTATCAGACGGACCATGTGGCACTTAGTATCCTAGTGTCTTGAAGAAAAGGGCAATGGAGTGCTGGTGGGGCAGGAGGGAGCATGAGACTCCCAGGCTTGAGAGAACAAAAGAACTAAAACCCAACTTTTCTACCTCACAATTTACCCAGTACCTTCTTTTTCCTAGTGTTCCCTTAATGTGGCATTCAGTGAATGGGTTCCCCCAAGAGTGTAGTCAGGGAGCACTGGGTAGGTACTTGGATGCAGCTCCTTGGATGGGATCTAATTTCCCTACTACAGACCTAGCAGGACTGTGTCACATACTCCCATTGCAAACGGTGCCATTAGACATTTCTCCTACCTCATGGGTCTCCCGAGAGAAGGCCACATTTAGGGTCATCCAAGGAAGAATATTACCTTCAAGTTTCTTGGCTAGAGATCTATACCATCTGGCTGTGTGATGCTGGAGAAAGTTGAATAAAAGTCCAGCACAGGATAATATGCCATGCATTTTGGTTCCCTTCTGTAGCTTTTTCCTGGGTCCCTTTACCCCCATTTTTGAAAATATGGGGGTAATATTGCTTTAATATCTGGGCCTGTGTGGTTGGAGGGAAATGTCATTCTTATCAATTGTCTTTGTTAAAAGAATCCAAGGAAGACCTTAATCCTTTAGTTTCTCTGAGAAGGAGAGAATTAGGAGGACTTGGACTTCACTTTAAAAATCAGAGAACAAAACTGATACATATCAGCATAATGAACAGTGAGTTTTGCAAAAGGATTTGTTATATTATCTTATACCACCATGGAAAATATAAGTAATTTGTATAAAACTCATTAAGCAATTTCTTACATTGGCCAAGGATTCCATTACTAGTTACTGGTACATTCAAATATTAGGCTAAAGAATTGGTGTCATTGTAAGATGGAATAGTCTACAGGTAAAATTCAATCCTGTGTTCTTAAGGCCTTTAGTAGATCATGAATAGAATTTAGAAAACCAGAAATGTCCATATTTTAATTTCTAGAAAATGGGAGTCAACATAACTGATTTGATTTGGGGTAACATGTCACCATCTAAACTTCAAATACTACGTTAGTGGGAATTCTGAAATCTTTCTCCACATCTGGGGTCAATTCTAGGAAAAAATAGCAGTTGGCTGATTCAGTTCTTTGTGTGGTCTCATGTCTTCCATGCATATTGTCCATGCTTGCTTATTTTTCTAGGGAGAATATGTATTACAAGGAACATGATTTTTATCATCTAGAAAGGTCCTAAAAATCCTGGATTTGGGGCAGGGGGGTTGATAGCTAACTAACCTTGGGAAAAGTTACTCTGTGAAACTGCTCTGTAAAGTACAGACAAAAATAACCTTCTAGATTTGTTTTAATAAATAAATGTTACAGAAAAAAAAATAAATAAAAATCAGAGAAACAATAGTACAGTGGGAGCTGTTTGTTCTAGATCATTCAAGTCATAAAAGCCAGAGCTGGAAAGACTCTTTGAAGCAAGGATTTGACTCAAGATCCAAGGAAGACAACTCCCGCAAAAGAAGCCGGCAGGTCTCTTCTCACCCTGGAGGGTCACTGGGTGGAGTTGGCCCTGGCTACTTTGTCTATTCCCCACTCCCCACTTCCCACCTAATCCCCAGTTCCACATGGAAAAGGGCAACACAGACCCACAAAAGAGCGTTCCATGAAGGCCCTGGGGAAGTTTTCCATAGGCAATGAATCCCTGGGGAAATGTGACCTCCAGAGAACCCCATTCCCTGGGAGGCATTAGCTACACTCTTAATCGTGCATTTTATTGTTTCCTTCCTAGCATCACACAGCAAGTCACTTGTGTGACAGTACATTAGAGGCGACAGAGCAAGTTAGGATAAATAGACTCTGTCCCCTCAGAGAGCCTCCTCTATCAGAAACCAGGACGCAAATGCCTTCTGAAAGCCAGAGGGGGAAAGAGGCCACCAAAGAGACTTGAAGAAAAGATTCCAAGAGTTTCCAGGTGTGCCTTCAGTGTGACTAATCTTAAATGCCTGGGAGTTGAACATTCAAATGCTTCCTTTTACAATCTAGTGACAAATTGATGGGACCCATTTAATTTTAGCTGTGATCCTGCCCCACTACCAAGCTACTGCAAAGGCTATTTTAGGGTTTAACATGAAAGCGCCCTCTGCAGGAGGAGGCAGTTGAAAGGCCCCCTGGACTTAGAACCAAAAGATGCCCTTGAGATCTATAGCTCCTCAACAGCTGCCAGGTGACCTGGGATAAGTGGCATTACTTCTCTGCTTTCTGATCCCCTCAGCTACTGTCAGTTGGGAATTGTAACCCCCACCTGCCTCACAAGAGGCAGCACACTGGTGCGAGACTCAGATGGGACCTATGTCTTTGAAAGAGAGGTGTAAATGAATATGAGAGGTTACTCGATCTTCCTTAAGGATTTCAGATCAGGAGAAAAGGGCAGTGGGGACTGGTGGTCGTGCCCTTCTTTTTTATTTTTTAAGATTTTATTTATTTACTTGAGGGAGAGAGAGCAAGCACAAGCTGGGAGAGGGAGAGGCAGAAGCAGAGTCCCTGCTGAGCAGGGATCCTGACATGGGGCTCCATCCCAGGACCCCAGGATCATGACCTGAGTCGAAGGCAGACACTTCAATGACTGAGTCACCCACGAGCCCCTGTTGTCCTTATCTGGGGAAATTATCTAGGACTTATTATATAGTTTAGTAGTTAACAATCTTGTGGGTTGGGTGCTTTTACCCTCTTTTTACAAATGAGAAACTCAAGGTTCAGTAAAGGTGTGAATTCCATGTGGTCATACAACCAGGGAGTACCAGAGCTTAGACTTGAACACATGTATTCTAATTCCATGGCTCATACCCCTTCCACCTTACCAAGCCGGCATCGAGCAGTGTCCCAGGATCAGCAGGCCAGCACTCCAGAGCTCAGCTCCTCCCCAGGAACCATGGTAGGGAGACAGTAGAGACAAACCAGAGCAGGGCCCCCCACTTGTAATACCTGTCCACAGCCTTGTGAACCCAGGTGAGGGAAGCTGCCATTCATTTGATTTGACTATCCATTCACCAATCCATGTGTCCATCCATCCTTCCAGGGGACCTTAGCATGATAGAGAGAACGGACTTTCAAGTAAGAAGTGGGTTCCGTTCTTAAGGCAGAACTTCTCTCACTTGCACCCGAAACATCTGTTAACTGTTGGGAATCTAAGACTTACTGAATTTGATGCTGGGGGCTGGAGCTCAGTAATTTGCATATTTAACAAACTCTCTGGGTGACAGTGATGCACATGTAAGTTAGAACTATGGCTCTAAAGCATTATCCTAACTTTGTTAAAGAATACAAAATCAAACATTACTCTAGTTTGGAGAGAGGAGGTCCTCCTCCATGGGCTCTGTCTTGAAGGTTGGATTGTCCCCAACTCCCTGTGATGGGAGGGATCCACACTGAACTTTCTTCTTTTATCCCTTGTGTCCCGGTCATATTTTTTTTCCTCACCAAAGAAACAATCTTCCCTGGCTTGATGACACTCAGACTCCTTCCTGCTCTGGGACATTTTGCTTTCCCTCCCTCCACTGAAAGCTGGTACATTCTAGAATCCTAGAGCAGAGATGAACCTTGGAGATTCAAACCTAGCTCTCCTGACAGCAAAGTCTATACTCTTTCTGTTGCTCAGAGCTTCCTTGCATACAGTTGGAGCTTAATAAAATGCTTGAATAATGAATCAATGACTGGTTATTTCCCATGAGCTATTGTAGGCTCAAAAAATTTGCCTGGATCAGGCTCCTCATGCTCACTGGGAAACCAGACATATATCATGGGCATTATAATAATTCTTTTTGGTTATAACTGTAACCAGTGCTATTAGCATCATTTATTGAGCTCCAATGAGCCAGGTGCTGTGTTAGATGAATCACACACATTATCTCACAGTAGTGTGGAAAAGTCTGTATGAGTATCTCCATTGTACAGATGAAGAAATTGAGGCTCAGAAAGAGGTGGAAGAGCTAGGATTTAAAGTCCTGTTAGTCTCTGAAGCCATATTCTTTGCACTATTCCAAGGGTGTCCCTCTTCATGGTTTGATTAACGTTAGTGTGGCAGGTCTCCTAGGAACTGTGTGGACAGCGTGGTCTCCCTTCACTCGAAGGCTTTCTGATCCACAGAGGAGCATTGGGAAAATTTGACAAGGACGCTGCCCAAGCAGGAATAGCTCTGGATGCAGCTGCTATCTTTTCGGTGTGAGTGGACTCACATTGCTCCAGAGCCCTCCTAGCCTCTCTGTTATCCTGTTTAGGAGGCTTCTTCCTGAGTGGATTGGGGATGAGGGCTTAGTGGAAAAGAATTATGAAAGGTAAGGAGGATTGTTCTTGTTTTGGTGCCAGTTTCTCACCTACCACACCATCCTGCGCGTTCTTTTTAGGGACATTGGAGAAAATAAGTAAAAATGAGAAAAGTGCCTCAAAAGTATCCAGCTCAGTACAATCCAGGCAGGGTTCTGGCCTCTACCTTCCTGTGGGTTTTCTTTAGGGAAGCATGGATGTTGAAAAAATAATAATACTCTGGGAACCTTAGTGGAAAGGAGGTCCTATCTCTTCCTCAGGACATCTTGTAGATACACTTGAATTCAGTTAGCATTTATTGAGCACTTACTATAATAGCAACAACAGTCTGGAATTAATGATGGTTTCCTATGTATCTGGTGCTGCTTCCAGCACTTCCATCTATTCAATCTATTCATTCATTTCATCATCCCAACAACCTTACACGTATGTAGCATTTTTTCCTTTTTTTTTTTTTTTTTTAACCAGTGAGATGGCCTAGAGTGATGAAGTAACTGGCCAAAAGTCCCACAGGTAGTTAAGTGGCAGAACCTGGATTCAAATCCAGGCTCCCTGACTCCAGGGTCTCAACCTCCTAGCTATGTGACTTCCCTTCTGGGCTGGACAGGGAGGATTCAAAGGAGCATGTGACATGGAAGGGAAAGCAGGTTATTTGATTGACTACCATGGGATTAGTGCTTCATAAGCTACACCCCCTTAGTCCTCATAACATGCCTTTCAGGTAGGAGGAAGAGGAGGGATCTAGTAACCTTTCTCACAGTTAGCAAGTGACTGAGACAGGGTTCAAACTCAGGACTTTCTGACTCCACAGCCCGTGATCCTCCCCATGCCCCTGGAGGACTTTGAGGTAGCAGCTGGACACACCCAGCAGTGTGTTGTTCTGATGGGGATGGGGTGTCTGTGGCCTCTCAGGGCATACCTCCCTTCCACAGCCCTATGCCTTTGATGGTATGGGCAGCTGCATAAGGAAGGGATCATATGGTTTTCCCCAAACCTGCTGAGGATCCCAGAGGTTTACACCAGGACTCAAGTTTCTGGTGGCAGGAGAGGCAGGTATCAGCAGCTGTATCATTACATTCTCTATCCCCTTATTAGCAAAAAAACGTATGTGAAATTGCAAACTCTCAAGTGCTCTGTATGTGTCCACTGATGATCATTTTTAGTAGTGGTGTCAACATTTATGTGATCAGTGGCTGTGGGATCCTACTCCAGCCTTGTGAATCATCCACAGTGAAGGTGGGGCTCCAGGGGACCTCCGATTTTTACTCACTGTGACTTGTTCCTTCTTTCTCCAAAAGAACCAATGGAGAGTATTAATTAAAGTTGTTGCTCATCCAACATGACAAAGAAAGTCTATGGAAGACAGAGGCATTTGTCCTTCGGGCAAGGGTAATGTTCAAAGATTTAACATCATCAGGGCATTGACATTGACCAACTGGAGTGGACAGCAGAGGCAAACAATATGTCTAGGCGTACTAGAGTGCACCAGCTGAATATCTGCCCTGCCTTTGGGTTCTGAGTTTTGCAAAGTCCTATGATAATGCTTGAGACTTAACAACAATGACAAAAATGCCAAATGTTAGTTAATAATGTTTTAACTCAATGTCTACAAGTCCTACCATGTCAGCAGCTAATTTCAAATCAACTCTCAAATAGGTATAAATTCTATTTAATGTAGGCTGTGGGGGGGGTATGTGAATATGTTTGATAAGCAGTGGGATGGGGTCTCCAGAAATGAGAGTATCCAGAGTTTGTAGGGAGCCTAAAATCCTCATGGGGGAAGGAAGGATGTGACTGCTAATGATCACTCTCCAGTGAAATCTCTCCTTTCAGATCCTGTTCTGCTTTTTGGGTTGTTCTCTCATATCCTTCCATGTGGTTGTCAATAGGGTAAAGGAATCCCCCACTTTTTGAGGAGGGGTGAGGATAGGATGTCAGTGAGCCTAGCAACAGGGGCACTCGCCTGTGCCAGGAGAGATCTGCATTCCTTCCCTGGGTGTTTACTCATTTATGTTGCATGTATTTACTGAGCTAGGCTGTGTGCCAGACCCTGCTGATATTACTGAGCAGCTGTGTGACCAGGCAAGTCACTTGACCCATTTGGATCTCAGTTTCTCCACTTGTAAGATAAGGGGTTGGACTAGATGTCATTTCTGGGTTCTTTTAGCTGATGTTGCCCAGAACTGGAAAATATCCAGGGGGCTGTGGTGGAAACCACTACATGGTCTTCATGTCTCCTTGGGGATGTGGGAACATCACTTTTTGTATAGCCAGCTGGGTCCAGGTCCTTAGGAGCTGCAGACCCCAGAACCTGGAACTGGGGATGCCACATGAGGCTGGTAAACCAGTAGGAAGTGCAAAAACTCACTCTGGCATGCTCTCATGATAAGGGGTCCGTGGCCACACCTGAAGGCTCAATGCTCTGTCTCTGCCAAGAGGTGGCCACATCTTCCTAGTGCCTGGCCAGTGACCTTCTTCCTCAGGAAGGTTTCTCCCTAGTCCCAAGCCTCTTTTCAGCCCTGAGTGGTTGCTGGGGTAAAGAAAAGAGAGAGGTATATCATGGGGAGCACAGCCCAGCACTGCTGTCTTGACTATGTTAGGAAGTGGGCAGTGGGGAATAGGATCTAAAGCATATACTTGTAATGTGTAAATCCAGGGTTTCCTAAAGCTTATGAAACAAGTGAAATTAATTGTAATAATGTACCTTATTTAATTTGGTATAACCAAGTATTATCATTTCAACTTGTAATCATATAAAAATTATTAATGAAATAGTTTACATTTTCTTTCTCATATTACTTCTTTGAAACCCAGTATGTATTTTATACTTACCACATGACTCAGCTGTGAGTGGCCACATTTCAAGGGACCCACACATAGTTTGTGGCTACATACCATCTGGGATGGTACAGCTCTATGGCATTCATGGATAAGTTTTAGGGAGGTTATGAAACTTTTGATTGCAAGTGTCTGTTTCTTTTTTTTTTTTTTAAGATTTTATTTATT
This sequence comes from Vulpes lagopus, assembly GCF_018345385.1. NCBI lineage: Eukaryota > Metazoa > Chordata > Mammalia > Carnivora > Canidae > Vulpes > Vulpes lagopus. The sequence goes on from NC_054829.1 coordinate 23,861,335, forward strand.
TATTCATGAGATACACAGAGAGAGAGAGAGAGAGGCAGAGACACAGGCAGAGGGAGAAGCAGGCTCCATGCAGGGAGCCCGATGTGAGACTCGATCCTGGGATTCCAGGATCATGCCCTGGGCTGAAGGCAGGCGCTAAACCGCTGAGCCACCCAGGAATCCCCTGCAAGTGTCTGTTTCTGAGTGCATTGTGTATTTTTTATGAGGGGTGTATAGCTTTATCAGATCTTCAGAAGTATTAATGTCTCCCAAAGGACTGACAGAAAAATTTCTCAGAGATGAATCCTGTGATATCCAAACTTGGCATTGCAGGGCTGGGTGGGGTACCCTGCCCATAGACTTCCAAAACTCTGACTGGCTCTGATTCCAGGTAGTTTATCCTAGTGTATGTGGATAGCCAGATGGAGGAAGGGACAGCCCAAGGCTGCCAAATGGCAAGGAAACCCATCCTGGGAGAGGGACAGTCCTTGCTATTTGCTGACTAGTATTATTCCTAGGATCTGTGTTTCTGGATGAACTTCCAGATAACCAAGGAAATGGAAATACTGTTGGATTTTCCAAGTCCCAAGACATAAGTAAAGAAAATAAAGTAGTTGGTTGACAATTGTATGCAGATGTGTTTTAAATGTCACCCTGCTCTCTCTCTCAGATTCCCTCCTTCCAAACAAAGACGTCAGCTTCTGTTGTTTTTAAATTATTTTTATTTTTATTTAAGATTTTATTTATTTATTCATGAGAGACATAGAGAGGGAGAGAGAGAGAGAGAGAGAGAGAGAGAGAGAGAGGCAGAGACACAGGCAGAGGGAGAAGCAGGCTCCATGCAGGGAGCCTGACGTGGGACTCGATCCCGGGGCTCCAGGATCAGGCCCTGAGCTGAAGGCAGCGCTAAACCACTGAGCCAGGGCTGCCCTTCTCTCTCTCTCTCTCTCTCTCTCTCTTTTTTTTTTTTAAAGATTATCTATTTATTAGAGAGAGAGAGAGAATACACACGTGAGTGGGTGGGAGGGAGAGTGAAAGGAAGAAAATCTCAAGTAAATTTCCCACTGAGTACAGAGCTCAATGTGGGGCTCGATCCCAGGACCCTGAGATCATGACCCTGAGCCAAAATCAAGAATTGGACACTTAACCAACTGAGCCACCCAGACGCCCCAAAGGCATCATCTTTTGAATTACATGAGATGCTCTGAAAGTAAAGTGACTTCTAAGTGACCTTGATCCTTTCCTCAGCCCTCCATTTATTCCTGGAACAAGTCCAATCAGAGAGTTCACCTTCTACGCCAAGTATTCTCCACTGGTAACCATGAATGGGCTTTATAGTATGCCATGGTATACACACTTGTGAGAATTTTTCTAGGGAAAGCATTCTGAGATTTAATCAAACTGTCAAAGAGATCGGTGACCCTCTGTAAGAGTAAGACCACTGGTCCACACGTGGCAATCAGTGGAGATGAGAGCTGAGAGTCTGGGTCTACCTGGGGTCCAAGAGTGTCTCATGGGATTCATTTCTGAATCTACTTAATGACAATAGTCCCCTTTGGGGACTCTCACCTCCTAGAGAGCCAGGTAGAGAAGGCATCTGTGTATTATCTGTGTGCTTAGGGAAACCATGGGTTTCTGTGTCCTCAGAACTCAGGCTGGGTTCAAGTGAGTGGCCTGCAGAGTCATTTCCAAATCCCTCACCCCAGGCCCCTGGGTCATTGGTTTTGTGTGATGGCTAAATCATGATGTAATTCTACTCTAGTGACGATGTGGTCCACTGTCTTCTACTGTTCTCAGCTTTTGGGGATCCTGGGTGCCTGATGTGAGCTTCTGTCCAAGGCCAAAATGTGAGGATAGTGGAGTTTTTATATTGGCCCTTCATTCTGGATGCAGGGGATATGAGAGTTAGATGGGGACTTTGAGTTCATCTAGTCCCATCCCTTCATATGATAGGTGGGGAAACTGAGGCTGCAGTGGCAAAGTGACGTACTCAAGGACACACAAGCAGATGGCGGAGCAATCGGGACCAGACCGCAGCTCTTGCCACTGCCCAATACTGCCCCTCCCCCTCTTTCAGTACCTACAGCATAACTGGTGCCCAGTGTCCTCAGACGACTCAGGCAGAGTCATGAGTAGTTAAGACACTACAGTGTGACAGACTTGGGTTCAAACCTCAGCTTGGTCCTTTACTGGTTGTGAGACCCTAGACAAACCATTTCAACTCTGAGCCTCAGTTTTCCCAGTCTGCAAACTGGGCATAATTGAACCTAAATCCTGGGCTTAGTGTAAGGACTAGACTGGATAATATGCTAGAGCATTTGGCATAGGGTCTAATACATAAGTGCTAAGTAGATTATAACTATTATTGAGGCTTCCCCTCTTCCCTTTCCCTCAAAAGTCCCTAATTCACCAGTCCTTTGGCTCATCAAAATATACCTGTCCTGAGTTCTACTGAGACAAAGCCTTGCTAGATGACTGACTTGCTGATCAGCACTCAGGGCCTATGGGCTTGCTTGTTGTGCTGTATCTTTCACCAGAGTTTGGATTTGAGGAAGACTCACATCAGCCTTGTTTGCCAGTAGAGAAAATGGAGGCAAAGAAAACATGGTCTAACTTAAAAGGATCAGAGGGACAGAAACAAGAAGGCTTTCAGGAAAGGGGTTTCTTTCCCAACTGGCATTTCAGAGTTTGTGATACGTTTGTTATATTTGAAGCCACCAGGAAAAGCATCCAGAAAGAGGGGCTCTGGCTTTGTGTTTCAGACCAGTTTCTAGAAATTGATCTGAAAAATGTGAAGGATTGCTACAGGGGAGAAGATACTCAATGTGAGAACTGAGATGGAGAAGTGACAAGAAGGCAGAGTCCATCCACTTCATTGAGAAAGAACTTTCTGGTTGTCAGAGCAGTCCAGTAATGGAGCAGGCCTCCAGATAGGAGGAAGCAAACATGTTTACCATTACTGGAAGAGTTCAAACATGGCTAAATGGCCACCTGAGGAAATCTTAGAGAGGATAGTAAAGTTTCTGAAGAGGGGATGAGCTAAACGTCTTTAAGATCTTCAACCCCAAGAGTCTCTTATCGTTTGTCTCCCTCTCTATTTTCATCTTACTTTATTTTTCCTTCCCCTTCCTTATGTTCATCTGTTTTGTTTCTTAAATTCCACATATGAGTGAAATCATATGGCATTTGTCTTTCTCTGGCTTATTTTGCTTAGCATAATACTCACTAATTCCATCCATGTCATTGCAAATGACAAGATTTCATTCTTTTTGATTGCTGAGTAATATTCCATTATATATTTATATATCCACTATTCCATTATATGTATATATATATGTGTATATATATATATATATATATATATATATATATATATATATACATCTGCTTTATCCATTCATATGTTGATGGGCATCTGGGTTCTTCCCATATTTTGGCTATTGTGGACATTGCTGCTATAAACATTGGGGTGCATGTGCCTCTTCGAGTCACTATGTTGGCATCATTTTCACCTTCACTCTTGCCCTTAAAGTACACAAAGCTCTTATATACTTATAACCAATTATATTTTACTTAAGTCAACTGGGAGTTATTTTACTTATAATCAGTTCTAACTCATAAAAGCAAACCAGCAAACAGACAAAAATAACAAACCTCAAACCACTTGAAAATTTCAACACCCTTTTCTATACAAGGCTCACTTCAGCAGTGAAGTACAAATGGAAGCTTTAGAATATTTAGACAGTAAAAAATGTACAAATGGCAAACTCAAGGCTATAACTAAAGCTACATTAAGAGGAAAATTCATAGCTTCAACAACTTATAGTACAGGGCTCTGTAACCAAATGGCCTAGTTAAAAATCCCTTTTCTACCATCTACTAGCTTCATAATCTTGTGTAAAGTTATCATACTGTGTCTCAGTTCCCACATCTGAAAATGGATGCAATTGCAGTACTTACCTCATAGGGTCCTATTGTGAGAATTAATTTATACAAGGAATATATTTCAAATAGTGCTTAGCACATAATATTATTAATGCTAGCCACTGATAATAATAATAATAGTAATAATAATAATAAGTAATGTATAACAAAGCATGCACACTGAAGCCATCTTTAAGGATGGGAGCACTGGGCAGCCTCAAGGGCATATTAGGGTTCTCAGGTCCCCCTATAGAATAAAGGCAGTGCAACCCTAGTACATGGCTGGCTGCTCCTCTCTTCACAGTGCTGTTCCTGCCTTGGGCTGAGAGGGCCTGGGCTGCCACCTGAGCATCTCAGTGCAAGTGTAGGAAAGATAAATGTGAGGCTGTCTTGGTGGGGTGACTCCCTCCTCACTTAACTGAGGGGCTCATGAGGTAGGAGAAGGACTTATGGGGCTCCAAGTGGTTTATGACAGTGGAGGTCACAGAAAGGGGACCACTGGGCCTAAAAATATACCCCCTCACCCCATCGCATCACTGATACCCCAAATTCCATGATCAGAAGGCAGATCATTCTTTACTGACTTCTGGGTTAACCAGGATGCATTCTTATCTTAACAACTACCTCTTTATCTTTGCAGATGGAAGCTGGAGTGACTCCTACGAACAATATGCATTCCTAAGGTGGTCAGATGGAGTGTGGGGCCTGAGTGAGGGATGGAGCCCCAGGCAGGAGGTATCCCATCATGGGGAGAATCTGTTATCTGGTAAGAACAGGATGCTGGAGTGAGCATCTTGATCCTGCCTGGACTGGTCTGTCCAGTTTCCTGCATTTTCATCCATCAACCTGGTGTTGGAGGAGATGTGGCTCCACTGTTTTGTGGAGGCTCCTCGTCCTTCAGGAGTCAGATGTACTATGTTCTAAAGAGTGAATCCGGGACATACAGGATAGCCTGCCATGGCTGGATCCAGGGTGTTTAATCTTTCTGGGCCTCCAGGCAGCCATCCAGAGAGCCTGCCGCCCTATGCCCAGTGCTAGAAACTACCTCAGTCCTAACAACTACCAATCAATAATATATTCATAGTAGACAAATTCATCAATTAGTGACCATGTACTGAGTGCCAGACCCTGGGGACAGCAAGGCACAGTGGCGGGCAAGGCAAAGTCCCTGCCTTCACAGAGTTCATGTCTATGCAGGAGGCAGACAAAAAAATAAGAGAATAAGCAGAAATGATGTAATAGAGAATAATCAGTGCTCATAAACATAAAGGAGGGTGGGAGACATAGAAGGTGAAGAAGGACAGAAGAAACAGTGTAGGGAAGATGGGGACATCTGGGTAGAGACCTAAACAGTCAGGGAGCTATGCAAAGACCTGCAAAGGGTATTCAGTCTGAGGAGAGTGCCAGTGTTAAGGCCCTGGGTCAGGACCTGACTTTGCACAATGGTGAGAAAAGCGAGCAAGGGGCACGGAGGGAGGAGATGGGGTCTGACCCAGATGGAGCAGATCCAGGAGAATGTGGCTTTCTACAGGGTAGAGAATGGGATGTGTTTGCTTCACTTAATTATGGGGTCCTTAAGTCAGGACTATAAACCCAGTTTAACCATACAGCATTCTGGGATGAGCTCTGGACTGAGAGTCAAAAGATTATACATTAGTCTGGCTCAGCATCTCATTTGCTGTGGGACCTTAGGCAAGGCAAGTCCCTTAACCTCTCCTTTTCTTCATTCTTCAACAATCATATTAGAAAAGTAGGGTCCTCTTCAGTTCCAAATCCTTGGAGTTTACAACCAGACACTATATTTCAGATGCAGAAAGCGAGGTTGTTATTCGAGAAAGAAGTGAAGGAGGAAGAAGAAGGAGAGGAAAATGAGAAGAAGGCAGAATCCTTACCAGACTCTAAATTCCTTGCCTCTGTAGACACCTAGCAGGATGGGAACATGTGAGGAGTGTTGCCAATACCTTGAAGGAGAGATTGCTTAGGAAAGTGACGACATGCTCTGTTCCTGACCATGTGTGGCACCAACATCCAGCAACACTGCCAGCATCAACACATCATTTGAAAAATGAAGGGGGTCTGAAACTCAAGTTGTCGTGAGAGCATCCAAGAATATGTAACAGAAATAATAAGAGAGCCAGTAAGAAGAAACTTGAACAAGCTCAAGGAGGGATATGTTTGAGTTTCATTTCCTGCAGGGATTGGGATACTTTTGCCAAGTGATAAGAAGAGTGGAGAGAAGAAAACATGGAGATGGAGGAGCTCCTGCAAGAAACGAAGGCTGGTGAACAGGCCCCCTGAAGTGATGACTGCCAGGACCATCCTTGGGAGGCACAGGGGGTGGGCCCAGGCCAGGGTCCCCTGGGCAGGTGCTCCTGAGGGTTTTCTTTGCTCTCTTCTCCTAAGATTGAAAATGCATTATAGGCGTGGTGGAGACAGAAGCTTTCCAGTGATGCATACAGCATAGGGCAGAGCCATTCTTTGGAGTTGAAAACACTCAAATCTGAATCCTAGCTCACCTGTGTGACCTTGGGCAAATCCCCTAGCATCTCTACATTTAAAAAAAAAAAAAAAAAGGATAATGTGAGTGATATCTACATCAAGGGATCAGTGCAGAGTTTATGTTAATATCAAATAGGGGGTAAAAAAAACAATACTGCCCTTCCCCACCAGGGCTGAACCCATACCTGACGCAGATCATTTTTGCTATTGATAAAGGCCATATCATAATGTATGGCTGGTATTGACAGGATTTCCTGATACTGAGCCCTAGAACAACACACTTACCTGGCTACCTGCAGCCCTGGACCTGCCCAACCCCAAGAACCCTCATGGGGCAGGAAGCACAGGGGCGAACTCCCAAAAGGAGGCAGGTGTGGGCAGAAGCTCTGCTGCACCTGCTCAGTGTCTCCACCCAACTCACGAATCAGATGAATCGGTCCCTAAAGGAGTGAGGAAGAAAGAGAGCTGGGGTGTTTCAGCAGGTGCTCCGTGTGGGAGAAACCTCAGAAGTAGGGAACAATCTAAATAGATAAAATCAGAGGCTCTATACGACATGCTCAGCTCGGGAGCCAGGATCTGGGAAGTGGGCAGTAAATTGCCGCTTTCAACGATATCTTCAGGCTGGTTTGGCTTACTCGCTCTTTCATGTCAGTATTTATCAGGCATGCAACTGTGCCACGTTTTGTGCCAGCTGCTGGGGAGGACACGGGAAAGCATTCCTGCCACCACTCCGCCGGTTCCGAGGCTGCGAACACGGCTTCGTACTCCTAGAGGTTTACGGATTGGACGCTACCCCTTGGGAACTCCGCGGCTCTTGACGTGCCCTATCCCATGTAGTCTGCAGAGCTCTGGAGCGCCCGTTATGATTACACGCCTCCTCTGCCGTTCGGAGCGGGAGATGAATATTTGAAGTTCTTCCTCCTGGAGGCACAGAGGGGGAGTGCAGGGCCAGACCAGAGTGCCTGATGGGTACATAGCAAAACACATCAATGTGAGATGCCAGGTTTGTCCCTCAGCCACCTCCCTCGGTGGCCCATCATACATCACAGGCCAGGAAGGCTGAGAGGTCCCCAGGGGTAGCTTCAAAACCCACCCTTCCTTAATGCAGTTCATGCTGCCTGCTTGGAGCTCATGGAAGACTGCTGGGCTCTGGACGGCATCGTTGTTTGGTTGGCTCTTTAGCCAGAGCTTTGGCTCCTTTCTCAAGGGCAGGGCTGCTCACCTTCCACTAGCACTGCTGTCTGGCTCGTGGGACCCTGTTTGGTCAGTGCAACTCTGCAGCTTATATGAGGGCAGAGGATTCCTCCCCAACACAGCCCCTCAGCTGCTCAGGACCTGCACGGATCTCTCACTGTTGCCCCACAAGGGCCTGCACGGATCTCTCACTGACTTGACTTGACTTGGTGGTGGCGGTGGGGCTCCCAGTCCTATGGTGGAAATGGTGGTACACGCATTGTCCAAAAAGGAATTCTTCTCAGTGTGTGGGGTTTAATGGACCCCCCCCCCTGATTTTTTATAATGTTGCTAATGAGCCAGAGAGAGGAACTAATATAATTCACCCATACACCGTCATGAAAATTAGCAGGACCCATGCAAGAAGACACACACCTTTTCATGATAGGAGCTTTAGGTGGAAAAAACAGAAACCAACAAGGGCACGGGGGAAGGAGATGAACATTTAACCTGTTTAGTGTGTGTCTTAAATTGGGTTTCCCCAGAAGCAATCCAGAGACAGAGTATGGGAGCAAATAGCTTAATTGGGAGGTGATCCCAGGGAACATGAGGAGAAGAGGGGCAGAGACATAGAGAAGAAAAGGGAGCTGGTTACCACCATAGGACACTGGAGGTTAGTCCTCCTGGAGAGCTCTGGGAACAGCGTGGCACATGAGCCTCGTAAACACCAGCTCCCACCAATCTTGGGTGAGGGCGTGACATGCCTCAAGCTTGCCTTGTCATGGGAGGGCACAGCAAGGCTTCACAGCCATGGAAGCTCTTGGAAAAAAGAGATGCAGATGCCTTTAGGTGGAGATGAGGCCAGACTGCTCAGAGATGGTACAGACCTCGAGGCCACAGCTGGGGCTCTGACACTGTCTGCTGCACTGGGGGAGCTGGTGCCTTCCAGGTGGTATGTCATTCGACCCTCATTATAACCTGGTGATGCAGGTGAGATGGTCAACAGTACCGACTGGGGGGAGCTGAGGGCCAGACGCTGCAGTGTTTGTCGACCAGAGTGTTATTCTTTACAACAGAGGAATTTTAGCATCTTTGCCTTCCCCAGCTAAATACCAGTGGTGCTCCCCTCTTCCCTAGCTGTTGCGACTAATTGGTGACCTGAAGGGGAAAAGAAAGTCCTCCTTCCCCCTCCGCACTCACACAAGTGCTGGGAGGGGAGGATCTCCTGTAAGGCCACTTCACATTCTCCTACAGAGTCATAGTTATCGATCAGACTGAGAAGGATCTGAGCTGAAGGAACATAATTCTTGGAGCACACTTGACTTCTGTAAAATGGACATCCTTAAACTCGAAGTTGTGTTGAAGGATTGAATATCGAACACGAAGGTAGCACAGTATCTGATATCAAGTAAGTGCTCAGAGAACTTAGCTATGTTACCAGTTGAGGGGCTCAGGAATCTTATGTCTCATCTCTTCCTTATTTCTCCCCTGCAACTTCTCTTTTTCTGTTTCCTGCCCAACTGCCCCTTTCCCTGTCCATTCTCCAGGAGACATTCAGGGCAGAGGGAAGAACTGGTGTTTGAGTCTCCATCCTCATGAAATAAAGGCGATTGGTCAGGTCAGAGTCATCTGTAAGCCACAGCTGGAGCAGGCCAGAGAAGGGCCAGCCAAGGTCCAGCCCCCAGGTGCTAGGGAGGGTTGGGTGGGTGTGTTCAGCAAGTAGGGCGCTCAGTGTGTGTCACATGCGCACCAGGCCATGCATCTGCACACTCATTAACACTAACGTGGAAGTAACCTTTACCTTAGCTGCCTTTTCTTCTTTGCTGTGGAGGCAGCTTTTTAAAAAGGAGCTTTTAGTGGCATCTGTAATATTCAAGGCATGCTCCGGTGGCCAGGCCATTGAAGTGGGGGACTCAGGCCAGCTAACATTTGCTTGGGTCGGGGTTATGAGCTATCATGAGCTGACTATAAGCAGAGGAGCCTCCGCCCGTGTTTGCTCTGGTGGCCAGGCCAGAGTCATTCCCAGCTCTGCACCACCTTCCACCTCCTCGATCAAGCTGAAAGGAGGGCCAGACCAATATTAGCATGATTGCAGCTGTGTGGGATGGTGGCGGCTAAGAGTGAATGAGTTTGACCTCTTCAAAGTGACATGTATCAAGCTCTGTGAGCAGGATTCAGCCTCAGTAATTTGCCCAGGAGATGAGGCTTCATCTGTGTAATGCCCTCCTTCACGAGAGTCCTAACAGGATTTAACGGGAGCCTGCCACACGGAAGATACTGGGAACCCACTATTCCCTGCCTCCCAACAACACTCACTGTATTAATGTTCCCATTTTACAGATAGAGAAGGAAATTCGGAGCAAGGATTTGACTGCTGAGGCCACAGAGCTAGTGAGAAACACAACGGGGATTAGGATCCTTTGGACACCTATGTCTAGTCTGGGGTTTCTCAGCCTCGGACTGTTGACGTTTGAGGATAGATGATTCTTCATTGTGAGGACTGTCCTGTGCATTGTAGGATGACGAGCGGCATCCCTGGCTTCTCCCCACTAGATGCCAGTAGCACTCTTTCCACCCACTGCAAAGCCCAAAAATGTCTCCCTCCAGACACTGTCTCATAGACACTTCCCCAGCCCTTTCCAGGGGAAAACCTCCATTTCATGCTTCTAGAAAGAGCATGGTTAGAGGATGGCCCTCGGGCCCTAAATCTGGTAACATCAGAGGCTTAGTCTTCTGGCTCTCCCTGTAGGCTCTCCCCCGGAAAGCCTCTCCATCCATCAGTCCTGTGACAAGTCCTCCATTCATTCATTCGTTTGTTCAATGACTATTTCTTGATTGCCCCCCATGCACCAGGAGAAAGAGAAACAATCAAAATTCTCCTGCCCTGATGGAGGTAATATTCTGGCCAACAGAAAGCACTTGGTAGATGTTATAACCCATGTGCCCGCTCTAACTCATTTTATTTTCACTATTTCACACTAAGCAGGGTTATTTTCACTTTCCCAGGTGCGATCTGAGGCATTGAGAGGTTAGATCACTTGCTCAGGTCGTGGTTAGGAAGCCATGGAGTTGAGGGTTAAGGCCAGGCACCAGGGTTCCAGGCCTGTGCACCTGCCCCTGCGTTCTCCTGCCTTTTCAAATCTGCATCCTCACCCCACATCGCCTTCCCACTGTCTTGGATATCGCCACATAGAATTCCAGTGTCTTTTCAGATGCACAGGTAAATGTCATCTCCCCTCCACACCCAAAAAGGCCCCAATACCCCTGTGAACTGGGCCATTCTAATGTGTTGGTGGTGCTGTGCAGTTATGACTTTCTCCTGCATTCCATACATCTTCATTCTCAAGCCTTGCTGGGTTTTTAAAGGAAGATTTTATTTATTTATTAGAGAGAAAGAGAGAAAGAAAGCACAAGCAGGGAGAAGGGGCAGGAGAGGGAAAAACAGACTCCATGCTGAGCAGAGAGCCCAACTTGGGACTTGATCCCAGGACCCTGGGATCACCACCTGAGCCCACTGAGCTTAACCCACTGATCCACCCAGGCGCCCCAGGTCCTGCTGGTTTCTAAGACAAATCTCTCATCTTCACCCCAATGACCTGGCTAGGCAATCCTATTTGTGTTCTCTTTTCATAGATGAGGAGACTGAGGATTGGAGAGGTCAAGTGCCTGGCTCAAAGCCACCCAACTAATAAAGGTTACAGTGTCCACATATATTCTGATCACAAAATTTGCACGATAAGCAAATTGTTTCATGTAAAATGTTCCATCGCTGCCGCTGCCTCAAGAGCCCCATGGCTTATGCCGTGTCTGGATCTCTTACACAGAGTCTAGCACTTGTGCTGCTTCAAAGAACTGGAGCCACGTAGCCCAAGTTGCAAGGATGGAACCCGTTAATGTCCTAACGTTAATGTTCTGGAAGTCCACCAGAGGGCAGTGCTTTCCCCGTGAAAGAGGACACCCCAAGGCTGCTGCACAGTGTAACCGAGAGGCTCCTTTGAAGTGACCAAAGAATTTGAATTTGAAGTGGTTTCCAGCCACAGATGTGCACACGCATGCTATGTTTAGAATCTTGCTGGATATTCCAAACACGGGTGAAATCTTAAGGACTGCTACTTCTGCATTGCTAGAGAATAAACATGGTTTGCGCCCTAGTCTGACCTTTGGCATTTCCCAGCTATATATGACCCTGAGAAAGTCTTTCTTCATCTCCCTCCATGTGAGAATATCTGCTTGGTCTCCCTCATAGAAAAAGACCATGATGAGACTGAAACTGGACATGCGTGAAACTATAGATAGCTTTACAGAGATGCACTATTATAATTATGGATGTTATGAAATTAATTTAACTGTTAGTTCAGTAATTAATTTTGTACAAAAAGCATTCCCTGAAACCTTGCTACTTAGAGTGTGGTCCACGGATGAGCAGAACTGGCATCACTTGAGAGTTTGTTAGAAATACAGAATGTAGCTCGTCATAGACCACAGAACTTATGTAGTGTGTATTTTAACAAGATCCTGAGGTGATTCACATGCCTAGTCAGGTTTGCCCCTAGCTAGAAAATGAATAGTTTAATGAATTAAGAAAATAGCAAGAAAAACAAGTTGTAGAATTTGTTTGGGAGTTAATACTGAGTTCAGTTCCGTTCAGTGATCCCCAGAATAGAGGTGTCCCCTCTGATGAGCCTGAGGCATGTTAAGCAAATTGTTTGCAAAGCTCAATAAAGATGTATCTGTAGGGGTGCTTGGATGGCTCAATGGTTGAGCGTCTGCCTTTGGTTGAGGTCGTGATCCTGGGGTCCTGGGATCGAGTCCCACATTGGGCTCCCTGTGAGGAGCCTGCTTCTCCCTCTGTCTATGTCTCTGCCTCTCTCTCTCTCTCTCTGTGTGTCTTTCATGAATAAATAAATAAAATCTTAAAAAAAAAAGATATCCAAGTTTTGCCTTAGGGAGCTCGACTTGAAGTTGAAATAAAACATTTCATATTTAAACCAGTTAGGATAGGCTGAGTTATGCTGCAGTAGTAAACAACATGACATTTCAATGGCTTTAAAACTCCAAAGGTACATGGCCATTGCAGGTGGATGAGGGGCTCTGCTCCATCACTCAGGAACCCAGGCTGGATGGGGTTGCTCCATCCCAGACATTGCAGGGAAAGCGCTCTGGAGGGCCTTGCACTGGGAGTGATGTACCACTTTGATTCACAAATCATTTGGTCCAAACTAGTCACCTGATACCACCTGACCATGGGGCACGGGGGCAGGAAGTGCAACCCTATTCTGTACTTGCAAGGTAAGGAGCTATAAATATTCAGTGACCAGCACTAATAGTGAGCACAAAGCTTATTCCTGAGTTGTTCAGAGCCACAGCTCCCAGAACTAGTTGTGTAGGAGCACTGATAAAGGACGGCTTGTTAAATGTACAGATTTCAGAGCCTTTCTCCCTGAGATCTAATCCAGAATCAGGAATCTGTTTTAATAAGTGCCTTAAAGGGTCCTGATGCACCCCCTTTACAGGCCAGCATTTGGAGAACACTGGCTTTGAATTTTCCTGTCCTTGGGATGCCTGGGTGGCTCAGTGGTTTAGTGCCTGCCTTTGGACCAGGGCATGATCCTGGGGTCCCAGGGTCGAGTCCCGCTTCGGGCTCCCTGCATGGAGCCTGCTCCTCCCTCTGCCTGTGTCTCTGCCTCTCTCTCTCTCTCTCTCTCTGTGTGTGTGTGTGTGTGTCTCTCATGAATAAATAAATAAAATCTTTTTTAAAAAATGAATTTTCCTGTCCTTTAACCCTGTCTTGAATTTACAAGGCACTGTATATATTTCCCAGGAACACATTTGTTAAAAAATCACCCCAAACCAGGATCCTCCAAACAACAGAAATTCAATGTCTCACAGTTCTGGAAGCCAGAAGTCCAAAATCAACATTTGTCAGCAGGGCTGGTTCTTTCTGGAGGCTCAGGGAACAATCCGTTCATACCTCTTTTCTAGCTTCTGGTGGCTGCTGGCAATCCTTGACATTTGCTGGCTTACAACTGTATGATTCCAACTTCTTCCTCCATCTTTTTTTTTTTTTTTTTAAGATTTTATTTATTTATTCACGAGAGACACAGAGGTAGAGGCAGAGACATAGGCAGAGGGAGAAGCAGGGTCCCTGCAGGGAGCCCGATGTGGGACTCAATCCCAGGACCCCGGGATCATGACCTGAGCCAAAGGCAGACACAACCACTGGGCCACCCAGGTGTCCCTTCCCCCATCTTTACCTGGCCTTCTCTGTGTGTCTGTATGTTCTGTTACAAGGGCACTCGAGTCAACCGAGATGATTTCTTTGCTTCTTTTCTCTTCTTTTTTCTTTTCTTCTTTCTTTTTTTTTTAAGTAGGCTTCATGCCCAGGGTGGAGCCCAACCGGTGCGCAAACTCACCACCCTGAGATCCAGACCTGAGATGAGATCAAGAGTCAGACGCTTAACCAACTGAGCCACCCAGGCGCCCTGATTTCATTTTTGAAATCCGTAATTTAATTCACCTGCAAAGATCGTTTATCGACATAGGATCACATTGGGAGAACACATCTTTCTGGGGCCCGCTATGGAATCCACTGCAGGCCCACATTCACACAGAACCCAGTCTTGCCTGCCCTCTCTGGACAGCCGAGAGTGGACTTTTCGAGCCACGCACCACAAGGGGTCAGGCTAGCCTTAGTTTTCCGCTGCTAGTTCCCTGCAGCACCCAGGAGCCCTTTCAATGCCCGAGAACATTTGCACTCCACTGTGAGGGTCAACCAGGGCAGGCTACGGGGCTGGGATCCCAGGCTCAGCAGCCAATTTCCCTCCCTAGTACCTCACATGAAACAGAAGGCTTGCATGCTAGGCGAGCATGTGATGGGCCTCACGTCCGTCCGTTTGTACAGCTGGCTCTGCCAAACCCCCAGGAAAGTTCCCTAACATTCCAGTAGCCTCAGGCCGATCTAGGACCAGGATGCTGCCGGCATTCCCCTTCTTAGCAGTGAGGGCTGTGTTCTTGATGACTCCCAAGGTTGGAGAATTCCAGGTGGATGGTCATAAGATATTATTAGGAAAATAGGTATGGGCATTCAGGTCATCAAATGATCGCTTATTTTTATATTCTCTAAAAGGTGGTAGTAATGACAGCACATTAAATAGAACACCTCAATGTCATTCGACACATCTTGAATTAGTCGTAATGGCTCCTCAACAATTATTTTCCATTTAAGCAATTCCTTTGCTCGCCAGAAACATTTTAGCACATTCCGTAGGATATTATACCTCAAGCTTGCTTGGTTTTCAAGATGATGCCTAGGAAGAGGCACGTTCCTTTCTGTATGTGGTTTCTCATTCAGGAATGATGTGTCTGAAATGTGACAACACAGAGTCCCCACGTCACTGCCCCTAAGTCATAAACCGGAGAGACCTGCGGTTTCTCACTCAGGTGGTGGCAGGCAGACATGTAGAAAAACATCCGAAGGGACCAGAATTTGTCTGCAGCTGATTCACAGTAAAAGGATAGGATTTCTAGGAGTGTGGAGTGTCTGGGCCTGGCCTTCCCATCAAAATGGCCCAGTACCTCAGGCTGTCAGCTGTGTGGTCACCTGCTCAGAGCTCCACCCAACACTCAGCTTTGGCCTGTCATCCTTCTTCATTGCTGCCTGTGATTTCTATCCATGGCCAGTTGGTTTTTTCCATCATCTCATTGGTTTTGTGTTTGACATTTTCCCTCTTAGAATGTAAGCTTCTGGAGGTTGGGAACCTTGCTTGTTTTCCCTCTGCTGTGGCCCCGGAGCCCAAAACTGAGTAGGGCTTTCATAAGTCTTCTTAGAAACAATGAGCATCCACTTGCTTGTGTTTGGAGCTGACCTTCTTAGAGGACCTGCTTCCAGGACCTGTTGGCTGGTTGTGTGCAGAAATGTTTTCCTTTGTACAAAGAAAATCCTCTGCTAATTGTAAACCATTTCTTTTTGACCTGTAGATTTTTGTTAGAGTTTTCCATTTGCAAATGTGAATTATAATCTCCATGAGGAAAATTTTCTGTGGAATGTTTTCCAAAACATTGGCCTTCTGTCTTGACTGCCTGGAGATGTTCCAGAAAGGGTTTAAGGCAGGCCTGAGTTCCACCCTCTTGTCCAGTTGTGCCAGCCAGCTACCTTCCCTGTTGGCTGTGGGGGCCCTTGTCACTGCCCTTGGAAGAGAAGTGCAATGACTTCTGGGCAGAGTCTTGTCATCTGTGATCCCAGCTGGATACAGTCATCTCCAAGCTGTTTCAGTGTGAGCAAGTCACGTCTGTCTGTTCTTTGGGTCTTGGATTCCTTACTTCATTCATTCATTTGGCAAATGTTTATTGAGTGCCTGCTAGGTGCCTGGCACACCACTGGACACTGGGGTAGAATAGTGAGCAGTGAAAGCAGTGTTACCCTCCTGGAGCTTACAGTATAGATAAGAAGAGAGATGTTACCAAACAACTCATGGAGAGGTATTAAAATGTGACCATGACAAGTGGAGGGGAAGTCCCTGTTGATGTATGAGACCCTAATGGTAAGCAGGTAGAGCCAAAGGGAGGAGGGGCTAGAGCAGGGACAGCAAAGATGTTGGGGAGCACAGAGGCCAGAAACAAGACACCCAGGGGACCATGTCAGGGGACCTGGACTTTATCCTGAGAGTTGGGGAAAACCATGGATATATCTGAGTCTTTGAGTGGAGGTGTGAGCAACATAGAGCAGACATGAGCTCACTTTGCATTTAGAGAAGACACCACACTGCGGAGTGGACTGGAAATGGACCATAGTGGGAGACCATGGGCCACACAGGAGGTTAGTGTGGTGGTTCAGAGAGGACATGGTGGTCATGGGCAATCAGCCCATGAATATCTCTGAACACCTGCTCTGTACCAAATGGACAAAGAACCCTGTCCTCACAGAGCTGATGTTTTAGCAAGAGGGGAGACCAACAGTAAACATAGTAAGTAAGGAAACTGGGATGTTGGGAAGCATTATGCACAAAGGAAAAAAGAAAAATAAATTGGTCTAAGTGAGATTGGGAATGGGGGGTAGTCGATGGCAGAGGTCTTTAGGAGGTAAAAATGACAATGTGCTATGATGGAGGTTGGGGGTTATATAGAGAGAAGCATCAAGGTCAGCTCCTAGATTTCTGGTTTGTGCCACTGAAGAATGGTTGCCAAAGAGCATACTTGAGCAAACATGCTCAGGTCTTTCTGATTCTGTGGCCCTGTGGGCTCCATGGCAACGTCAGGAGCTGCAGGTGGGGCTGTAATCTGGTCTCTGCATCCCAGAGATCACCCTGCATGGAAAGCCACACAAGGATGGCCCACGTTGCATGGATGTGCGTGGATTGGCCCACACTGTGGGCAACTGGGGCTTCTGAAGCACCTCCATCAAACCTTCTCCCTGGGGTTGGCAGCCTCCGCCCTGGTGTGTACTTACTGATGGAGCTCAACAAACGTGTGATGTCGCAGACCACTGCCCTGGGCAAATGGCCTGGGGGCTGGGGTCCCGGGCTTTAGTTGCTCCAAGGTCTGTACACTCCCAGGGTTCTGGGTCACTTTGTCAGGGCTTCCCCTGAATGACGATTTCCTGTGGGATTTCAGTGACAAGAGCAATGGGGTCAACTGACCCCGAGACCTGACTCTGAACAGCCCCTGCTGTTTCCTCCCTAGAGAAAGCCGAGGCTTCCTGTTGGGCTCCCCTTGGGCCAGTGCCTGGTGTGGACAAAGGAAGATGATGGAAGAAGAGCCACAGTGAGCCTGCGCAGAATGCTTCCCACGAGCCAAAGAGCTTTCCGTGGATTATTCACCGAAGCCTCAGAGCAACTCTATGAGGTCAGTGCTATTAGTATCATCTTTCTCATTTTAGAGATGAGGTAATGAGGCTCGGTGAGCTGGCATGAGTTGCTCAAGGTCACAGAGTTAGCGAGGCACGGAGCCGGATTCACACCCAGGCCGGCCCTTGCTCTGAACCGGTCTGCTCCAGCAGTCCGTGGAAGGGCACAGAGGTCACTGGAGCTGGGGGTGGGGTGGGCTTGGGGGACAGTGTTCAGACTCTAGTCCTGACTTTGCCCCATGTCATGTGGTAATTTGGAACAAGTCCATCTGCCACTCATCGATTCATTGAATATTGATCGAATGCCTCCCCTTCAAGGGCCAGGGCACAGGGAAGTCATGTCTCACATGAAGAGCTGCACATGGCAACTGCGACAAACACATAAGCACATCCTCTGGGTTACAGAGGGTAGGTGGTTTATGGAGCAAGGTGGAGGAGGGGGTGACACTGACTGTAGGAGACAGGGGTGGGGGTCTGGAAAGCTGTGGCCTTGAAAGAGAAAGACGCTTGCCAAGGCATTCCCGGACAGGCATGTCTGTGAGAGCAAAGGTATGAAGATGGCCTAGAGTGTTTCAGCACCTTCTGGTTGCCCCTATGGGTGGAGTAGAATTTCACAAAGCGTGGACTTGGACCTACAATTAGAACCTACATGAGGGGGCACCTGGGTGGTTGAGCATCTGCCTTTGGCTCAGGTCATGATCCTGGGGTCCTGGGATTGAGTCCTGAATCAGGCTCCCCATGGGGAGCCTGCTTCTCCCTCTGCCTATGTCTCTACCTCTCTCCCTGTGTCTCTCATGAATAAATAAATAAAATCTTTAGGAAAAAAGAAAAAGAACCTGCATGAGAACCACCTGGGTGGGCAGTGAGTGTTAGAATGCAGATTCCAGTGATGGATGGACTTGGCCTACCTTAGTCTGAGCATTGTCTGTTGGCTTCTGGTTTACACTGTTACCCACCAGCCAAGTGGACAAGGACTGGAGGGGACAGAAGTGAGGGGAGCAAAGTCAATACTGTGTCCATGGAGTGAGGAGAGTGTGAGTTAGGGCTACAGAGTTTCCAGAGGGGCCCAGAATGTTAAGAGGTGCTTGGTTGGAGTAAAGGACAGACGGGACCAGAGCTTGGACAGGAAAGGTAAGGCAGAGCAAGGAATCAAGGATAACTGAACCGTTGGCTTGTGCTATTGGGTGGAGGGGATATCATTAGCTTATGATATGTATTAACGTGTACATGTGGTCTCACGCCAAGCCCAGGTCCCATGGACTGAGTGCTGAAAGGGATGTCTTTGCATTTGTCCATTTGAAGGTCATTAATGACCTGTGTGGGACTCATTTTAGGAAAGAAGTAGGAGTCAGACATCAGTGGATTCCAGAGGAACAAGAGAACAAAAAATGGAACAGGTCAACCCGCTGTGTCCCCATGCTCTGGCTGGCAAGCCCAGTGAGTGCTCTTCTCAGAGGGAGAGCTTGGGGAATGTACAGTCTCCCCAGCCCAGGGCCCCAAACCCATGGGCTACTGCACGGTATTGGGACATCTCACCTAGTGGCTTCTTGGTGGTGGTAGGAGGAGTGGTGTTCTTCTCCCCACGTGGGTCCTCAGCACTTTTAAGATCCAGTGATTGTTGATGCATAGTGTGGAAGGGGGAGGATTGTCCTTTCCTAGGAAGTGCATCCTTCTGGTATCTTGGAGGCAGCAAACGACCATATCCCACCCTTAGGAGTGTATGCCTTCGTAGTTAGCATCTTTTCTGCAGAGTTTCTGTGCTCTGGCTGGTACTAGTGGTGTGATGGAAAATCTCCTGGTTTGGGAGACAGAGACTGGAGTTGGAATCCTGGCTCTGTGCCCGGCAGCTTTGTGGTTCTGTGAGACTGTTAAACCTCTCTGAGACTGAATCTTCCTCTCTGCAGTGTACAGGAGTTGGATGGATTGACCTCACAGGTGCATCCCAGGGTTGAACTCTATTTCTCTGGAACGCTGGGGCAAATGTCTTGCATAGATACAAACACCTGCCATCTCCAACGTCTTGTTTGGGGGTGTCCCCAGGCTCTGTCCTGAGTGCCATCCCAGGTGTATACTGGGGGCACCCCCCACACTGGGCACACTTGCCTCTGCCCCTCCCTGAGGCTTTACCCTGCATTCCTGAGTTCATCCCCCTGTTGTCTGCCACGGGGGCTCCCTAAACTCATCCTACTCTTTTTTCTCTTTTTTTAACTCTTTTTTCATCCTACTCATCTTTTCTTTTCTTTCTTTTTTTTTTTGCATTTTAAAATTTTTATTTAAATTTAATTAGCATATAATGTGTTAATGATTTCAGAGGTAGAGGTCAGTGATTCATTAGTCTATATAACACCTGGGTGGTTTGTCTCCCTCTCTGATTTTGTCTTGTTTTATTATTTCCTCTCTTCCCCTATGATCCTCTGTTTTGTTTCTTAAATTCCACATGTGAATGAGATCATATGATAATTATCTTTTTCTGATTGACTTATTTCGCCTAGCATAATATCCTCTAGTTCCATTCATGTCATTGCAAATGGCAAGATTTCATTTTTTGATGGCTAAGTAGTAAGTAGTATTCCGTTGTATATATACTCCACATCTTCTTTATCCATTCATCTGTCAATGGACAGTTGGGCTCTTTCCATAGTATGGCATCCTACCCCATCTTACACCTACATTGTCTTTGATCACTGGGGAAATGAGGACATTAAGGGCAATGTCATAATTTCTTTTAATGCTAACTTTTTTTAAATATAAAGAATTGTTCTTTATTTGAGGCCATTTCTCTCTCCCTTCATTTAATTGTTGTTACTGTTTTTTGAAAGACAGAGAGAATCCCAAGCAGGTTCCACACCCAGCATGGAGCCCCACATAGGCCTCGATCTTACAACCCTGAGATCATGACCTGAGCCAAAACCAAACATCAGATGCTTAACCAACTGAGCCACTCAGGTGCTCCCATTTAATTGTTAAGATGTCCCTTCGTTTATGAAACATGGGTAACAGTAGACAGTAAGTAGTTCCTTCTACTGGCCTTACCTAAGAAAATGGATGTTTGCAATATCCATAGGGGTGCCTGCCTGAGATTTTGGGTATCTTATTGATTCATGAAATCCAAGTTTCTAGGTCTGAGTTTTAAGCCCAAATGGGGGTAGTAATAGTGTGTACTTGTACAGGATTGTTGTGTAGATTGAGATACTGCAGGCAGGCACAGTGTCTGGGATATACTCATTAGCACCTTGCTGCCCCCACTTCCCCACCTCTCTCAGACAGTTGGAGGACCCGCTCCTGAGAATTCAGAGGAAGACAAGCAACCAGAGCTTCACAAAACTCTTCTGCCCAGGGTTGGCTGAGTATCTCACCCTTTCTGAAACTTACTGTCTGGAATCCCTTCTGGTTATTTGATGAAAAGAAGAGGGAAGTAAACACTACTCATTCATGCGCCCTTTGTTCCTTTGTTAATCTCACACCTCTTTCTGTCTATCTAACATGTTCTAGAATTGAGTACACAGTCGTGATGGGATACCACCAGGCTCCCATTTTGCTTGGAAGACAGACATTTTGAACCAACAGAAACTATATGTTGTGGTCAATTTTCTCATAAAGTCAGATGGAAAGAAGTATAATGAGATAGAATACAGGACCCTGGATATTTCTGCAAGTTGGCACTACCTTGAATCCTGAGCTTCCTGGCAACCATGGCAAAAAAGGAAAACATGTTCCTATTGTCCAGTATGGTATTTCCAAAGTTCCATCATTCTTAAACAGGCATTTTATTTGTTTTGCCTTTCCTGTGGGTCTACCTAAATTTTAGCTTACTTGCTAAAAAAAAAAAAAAATCAATACGATTATTTCATTTAGTTAAATTAAAAAGAAACCTTGACATTTTTATAGCTGCAAAACCACCATCACTAGCCACAAATAGGGGATAAACACATACATAAATGCATAATCATTTAGGTAACGAATTGTCTGCTAATATAATTTAAAATAACCTGAAGTTATTCTGTCTGCCATTTAAAATGCACCAGCTATGCTGGGGTAATAAAATGACATATATAAGGTCAATTGCAGACAAACTTCTTTCTTGGCATAAAATTCAAGGAAATATTTATTGCAAAAGACACAGAAGTTCCATTCAAATGGATGTTTCTTATGAACTCTATAAAAGTTAAGGGCATAACATTAAATCTCAACACACTGAATGCTTTTCTGTGGGGAGGTGAAAAGTAGCAAGACAAGTGTGCTGTTTCTGAAGACCTAACTCAGGAGTTTGCAATTTTTTTCTGTTACAGGGACAGGCAGTAAAGACTTAGGATCTGTGGACCATATGGTCGCAGCTGCAACTCCTCTATTCTGACTTTGTATCCTGATGCAGCCACAGACAAGTAAACAAATGGGAGAGGGGATATTTCAATCAACTTTATTCGTGGACAATGGAATTTGAATTTTGTATTATTTTCACATTATTATTATTCTTAAAACCTTTTTCCAACCATTTAGAATATTCAAAACATCTTTAGCTTGTAGCCTTACAAAAACAGTTATGGGATGGATTTGGCCTGAGAGTTATCCTTTGCTGACTGCTGATCTAACTAAATCCTCAACAGGGACTCTGAGAACTTACTGGGGTGGAGAGCTGGTAGGTTCTGTCCACGATGGAAGGCTTCTCAGACCAGCAGCAAGGTCACATAAGGGGCTGGCAGCAGAGTTAGAACTAGAACCCAAATTTTTCCATTTTGAACTCCAGACCTGTCCCTTTCGAAGATGCTGCCTCTCCGGATGGAGGAGCATTTAGTCCATGCCAGGCATGATGTAGGTATCTTTGTAAATTGAATGCCACTTAATCTTCCCAACATCCTTTGTGTGGTATCATGATCCCACCTCTGTAGATGGAGAAACAGAGGTTTAAAGAGGTTAGGAATTTAAAAACTGCTAAATCGTAAAGCCATAATTTATACCTAGGTCTTTTTGGTTCCAGGCACTTTGCTAAGGAATTGCCTTGACTTTGATAAAGAATCTTTTACCTGTCTTCTTTCTTCCACACCCAGGTTTATCCCCCGACAAGACTGCTCTTTAATTATAAGTGACTGGCTTGTGGAGACAGAAAACATGGCCCCATTTTTCAGTAGCATGTAAGTTCTGTGATGGATCAGGGCAGTGACAGAGAGCACAAGGGAGAAAGGTTCTGTTTTGTTTTCTTTCCTAGATTCTTCTTTTTAAGACAATTTTTAAAGACAATTTTATTCAGGTGTAATCGACATACAAAAATGGTGCATATTTAAAGTGTACAGTTTGATATTTTGACATATTTATATACCAACAAAACCATCACCACAATCAAGATAATTAACATATCAATTGTCCTCTCCACCTGAGTCTTCTTATGCCTTTTTATAATTACCCCCTTCTGCATCTCACTGCCTCCCCTTGTATCCAGGCAACCACTGATCCCTTTTGTCACTATAGATTAGTTTGCATTTTCTAGAAACCTACATAAATGGTAACATACAGTACATATTCTTTTTTGTCTTACTATTTCACTCGGCATAATTATTTTATAGTTTACTGTAGTATGCATGAAAAGTCCCTTCCTTTTCATTGCCAAGTAGCATTCCATCGTATGGATATACCTTTTTTTTTTTTTTTTTTTTAAATTCCTTCACTTGTTGATGACATTTGGTTTGTTTCCAGTTTGGGGGTATTATAAATAAAGTTTCTAGGAACGTTCATGTACAAGCCTTCATATGAACATATGTTTTCATTTGTCTTGTATAAAAGATCTAGGAGTAGAATGGCTGGATCATATGTTAGGTATATGGCTTTTTATTTGTTTGTTTGATTTTTGGAAACTGCCAAGCTGTTTTCCAAACTAGTTGAAAATTCCATTTGTTCCACATTTTTGCTAACATTTGATACAGTCATTCCTTTAAACTTAGATATTCTAATAGGTGTGTGGTTTTTAACTTTCATTTTCCTAATGGCCGATGAGAGCTTAGGCTTCATTAATTACCATCAATGAATAGTGATAGTTTATTTTCCAACTAAAAATAATTGAACAGCTTTTCATGTGTGTACTTGCCATCTGTACATCTTCGTCGCTAGTCTCTGGTCAAATCTTTGCTCATTTTCTCATTGTTTTTAAAGGTCTTTATTCTGTATACATGTCCTTTATCATATTTATCATTATATCATGTCATATTTATGATTATAAATATTTCCTCCCAGTCTGTTGCTTGCTTTTTCTTTTTCTTAACAGCATCTTTCAAAGACTAGCACTTGTAAATTTTGACAAAGTCCAACTTACCATTGATTATGCTTTGGCATTTTATCTAAAAAGTCTTTGCAAACTCAAGATCCCAAAGGTTTTTCCCCTACGTTTTCCTTTGGGAGTTTCATAGATTTAGGTTTTATGTTTAAGCCTATGATGTATTTTGAATTAATTTTTTTATATGGTGTGAGGTATGGATTGAGGTTCAATTGTTTTCCATATGCCATATTCAATTGTTCCAGTCTCATTTGTTGAAAAAACTGTTCTCTGAATTTTATTTATACCTTTTTCAGAAATCAGGTGTTCATGTGTGTGGACCTATTTATGGATTCTGTATTCAGTTTTATTGATCTATTTGTCTATATTGATGCCAATATCATATGTCTTGATTACTGTAGCTTTATGGTGAGTCTTGAAATCAGATATAGTCCTCCACCTTTGTCTTCTGAAAGACTTTCCTTCTTTCTCATAAGGAAACAAAGCTGGAGTAGGTATGGAAAGTTCTGGTTCTCCTTGTTTGCCTGGTCAATGACTGGAAAGAATATCTGAAAGCAATCTTCTTCCATCCTCAGCCATCTCTGCTTAGCTCCAGTGGCTATTCTAGAGACACCTAAAATCCTAAGTTCTTGCTGTACCACAGTCCCAATCTGTCTGGAGAAAGTGGCTATATTGTGCCTCATGAGCAGGTATCAGTACCCAAGGAGAAGATGGTCAGTATACAGTGATCACATAGAAGGCCAATGAGTAGCTTGGCACTTGACTGCTCAGTAAGGATGCTTTGTGTTGGATTGTGACAAACTGACCCAATCAGAATTTCCCTTGAAGAGTAAGGGTGTGAAATGCAGACAGAGGTGGGGTTAGGGAGCAATAGATTGCCAGTTCTTTTTTTTTTTTTTTAAGATTATTTATTTATTTATTTATTTATTTATTTATTTATTTTTTAGAGAGAGAGAGGGAGAGAGAGTGAGCAAGCATGAGTAGGGAGGAAGGGCAGAAGGAGAGGGAGAAGCAGACTCTCCATGAGCAGGGAGCCCAATGTGGGGCTCGAACTCAAGACCCCAAGATCATGACCTGAACCAAAGGTAAACAACTAACTGACTGAGCCACCCAGGTGCCCCTGTATTGCCAATTCTGAGAAGAAGTTGGCAACCTGATCCTTTGAGCTGTTCTGTCCTGAGCATGCTTCACTTCCCCTTCTTTTTTCTCTAAATGTGCTCTTTTTCCAAGAGGCTCCTGGTAAAACCTTGGCCATTCTCTAGGTCAAACAAGCCAGAGTCATCACGGACACCACTACTCCTCAACTCCCATCCACAATAAATCCCCAACAGCTGTTACATTTACCATCCAATTCCACCCCCCCGCCCATCCCCTCCTCTCCATCTCCCTGGCTACCATCTGGTCCAGGTGCCATCACCTCTGATGAACTGCTTCAGCAACACCCAACAAGTCTCTCAGCCTTCTTTCTAGCTATGCTCCCATCTGTTTACTACCCATCTTTCAGAGAAAAATTTTTATGATTAAACTTTATTTTGAGATAACTATGGATTCATATAAAATCGTAGGAAATAATATAGAGAGATTGCATGTGCCCTTCACTCAGTTTCCTCCAAGAGTAACCTCTTGCAAAACAACAGTACAATATCACAACCAAGGTATTGACCTTGATAGTCAGATATATCTGGTTCCCTTGCTGCAGTAGTCCCTGGTGACTGCTTGAACAAATTGTGAACCCTGTGACTTAAAACAACAGAATTTATTCTCCTAGTTTTGGAGGCTAGAAGTCTGAAATCAAAGTGTCAAAAGGACTCTGTTCTCTGAAGGCTCTAGGAGAGACTCTTTCCTTGCCTCTTCCAGCTTCTGGTGGCTCCAGGCATTCCTTGGCTTGTTGCAGCAACATATACCAACATGTGGCTGTTGATTGCCACTTTGTTCTGACATAGAGCCAGAGAATGAAGCCAACAGAGAGGGAAGTAGAGCTGAAAAAAATCAGCTCTTGTTAAGACTTTTTGAATCCTTGACAAAAACTTGTGCTTGAAGAGAGAATTTTCAATTTGGTGAGCTTCCCATCCCCCGCAATTCTTTTTTTTTTTCTAGTTGCAGCAAAAGAATTCTGATGAAATACATAGACTTACCATTGCAAGTCATTTTCTTTCTAGCCCTCAGTTTCCCCATCTGTAAAATTAAATAACTGTTTCATTTAATTCTTCAAACATATATTGGGCATGTATCGCCCAGTGTTTGTGCTTACTACAGAATGATGATTTAGATCTAATCTTCCCCCTGCAAAAATTTGTAAGCATAAACCTATCTGTAATACACCCAGAGAATGGCTTATTGCTACTATGGACAAAGTGTTCTGGGACCACAGAGGATGTGCTTGATTTGGCCTTAGCGAAGTCTCCACTGAGGAGGTGACACAGATCCTAGGTCTTGAAGAATGGAGGGTTTTTCCTAGCAGAAAAAGCAGGAGAGGGCATTTTAGTTAACTATGAGCAAAACTCCAAAATAAGAAAGCTCATGTTGTGTTTGGGAAATAGTAGTTCATTATGCCCTGAGCTTAAAATGTAAAAGGAAAAGAGATGGGCTCCAGATAAGGAGAGGTTAGCAGGACCTGGTTGCCATGGCCCTGAATGCGGTGTTGGGGGTTTGGGGCTTTCTCTTGCAGGAGAAACCAAAGTGGGGGAATGTGATGATCAGACTTGCATTTGGTAAGATTACATTTGTGAGCAAGAAAGACAGATTGCTGATGGGGAGAGATTGGAGGCAGAAGGACCAGTTGGGAAGTTATTGCAGTTGTGGAGGTGAAAAATGATGAGACTAAACCATGCATTCAGGGGTAATTTGCAAAGTGTTATGTGCTGGATATACGGAATTGGCATATGGTAGGTGCTCAAAAAATGTTTGTGGAATAAACATTGCTGAGTGATGAGCATGTTGTGGGAGAGGATGGATTGATGATTTGAAGGTTATGAATTGGGTGATGGGTGGAGGAGGGTAAAGAAGAGAGTTGGTAGACATGTCAAAGCCTGAAGAGAAGCCAAATAAGGACTTCAGTGACTTTAGCAAGATGATTTTCATAGAGTAGCAGGGTGGGAAACCAGATTGCAGCACATCAAGTAGTGAAGACAGCAAATGTAGTGGCCACTTAGAGGAGATTAGAGGCTGAGAAAAGGAGAGAGAGCAGTAGCTGGGAGAGGGGAAAGTGGAATAGTGAACTTATTGGTTATCTTCCAAGCTCTGTCCTCTCTGTTCTAACAGAATCCCAATTTTGTTTAGGCTTCCATCCTACCTCAATGAAACCCTTTTAACTCAGAGTCACACAGATGGATACTGATCAATCTAAGTCAATCATGGTAATCCCATTCTTCTTTGCCATTGATTGACTCAAGAACATGAGCTTAAGTCTATCAGTGCAGGGCATTCCCCTGGCAACTGTTATTTATTATCCAGGGATGGGCACTTGACCTTGCGGTCCAATCAGACTAATCAAGTGTGACCATAGCTGCTATTGGCAACCAGATAACCACCAGGAGAGAAGCCAGTCTGAGGACTGGAGAGCTAGACCCTGATCTGAATGGTGCCCATAGACTGCCCTACATCCAGATTTTTCGTTAATGTGTAATAATAAATTTTATGATTGTTTAAACCATGTTAGTTGGGTGTTCTGTTATATGCAGCTGAAGGCATCACTAATGAATATCCGTGGATTTTATTTTATCTAAAACAGAGGATACCCAGGGTCAAGGGAGAAAGTTCAGAGAAGAGAAAGAAATTAAAAACACACAACAGAGGAAAGAGCTGATGGGAGAGAGTTGATGGCAGTAATTGTGTGCAAGACCACTGGAAAACACACAACAGAGGAAAGAGCTGATGGGAGAGAGTTGATGGCAGTAATTGTGTGCAAGACCACTGGTGGTGGAGCTGGCTTGGAAAGGAACAGGCAAAGTCCTTCCTCACAGTGTAGAAGAGAAAGTGGTGGGAAATTATGGGTAAATTTGGAGGTGGAGGAAATTTGACAGAGGGATCTGTGAGGACTCTTCAAACTTTACTACCTGCAAAGGTCAAGGAAGTGAGTGGCATCCCTTCTAGTCAAGGAAGTGAGTGGCATCAATTGACAAAATCGGACACCTCAGGTTGTATGTGCAGAGAAGAGAAGGACTGCCTTGCCCAAGAATCTCCACAGAGGAGGAGGTTCTGAGTCAGGCCTCCAAGGATGTACAGACTTGGCATGGAGGGTGGCATGCTGTGCTTCCATTTCTCTTATCTCATTTAAATGCCACATCCCTGAGGAACTTATCAAAACCACAGGGGGAGATTAGGTTGGCTGCGGCAGGAAGTTCAAGGTGGGAAAGTCACAAAGGAATCAGATCCTGAAGGACCTGATGTGCCTGGGGTCCTTTAGGGGTCCTTAGGCTGGGGTCATTCACTGTGATGGGCTTTGATCAGTGTTTCTCAAACTTAAGTGGGCAACCAATGTCTTGTTAGCACCAGTTTTGACTTGAAATTGTTATATAAAAATACCTAAATAGGGATCCCTGGGTGGCGCAGCGGTTTGGCGCCTGCCTTTGGCCCAGGGCGCGATCCTGGAGACCCGGGATCGAATCCCACGTCGGGCTCCCGGTGCATGGAGCCTGCTTCTCTCTCTGCCTGTGTCTCTGCCTCTCTCTCTCTCTGTGTGTGACTATCATAAATAAATAAAAATTTAAAAAAAAAAATACCTAAATATATATGGATATAAAACTAGATGTAGGGATCCCTGGGTGGCGCAGCGGTTTAGCGCCTGCCTTTGGCCCAGGGCGCGATCCTGGAGACCGGGGATCGAATCCTACATCGGGCTCTCGGTGCATGGAGCCTGCTTCTCCCTCTGCCTATGTCTCTGCCTCTCTCTCTCTCTCTGTGTGACTATCATAAATAAATAAAAATAAAAAAAATAAATAAAAAAAAACTAGATGTACATGCCTTATGATTATATCTCTTATATGAATCATAAAACCAAGCCTAATTTACAAATTAAACACAACATGGGATAAAAATAATAAAATCCTACATTAATTTAGTGGACTAAATGATGATGTTTGCCGAAGTGAAATTGCTACTCACAAGGCAAATATGGCATTGACTGTTGCTGAGAGTGATGTCCTGATAAATTGTCTCTCCAGAAAAAAAAAAAAAAAACCGGTTTCATAGTGTTTACTGATTTCTTACCCTGGCTCCTATCATAATTGCTGTGCTTCACAACTGGCTCTCAAAATATCTGAAAATGAAACAGGTCTTGTGAGCCAGAACAAGCCAGTTCCAGCACACTATTGCTTTCTAGGTTCTTTTGAACTCACTGTGCCTATTTTTCTGTGTATGCTGAACTAACTCAATTGTCCCCCCCACCTTTCCATTCCAGTTCCTATAATACCTGTGTTTGTTTGGATACTGTGAGGTAACATAATTGATCTTTCCTTTGATTATTGTATCCTGTACATATTAAAGTAGTCATTATTCTTTTTTTTTCGTTAACCTAAAACGAAATGCAAGTATTCTGTACTATCCAAAATTTATTATTCAGTTTCAAATTTCATACAGTAAGATGTTAAATGGTAAGGGGTGCCAGAGTATCCCAAACTATTTGGTTCCCTAGTTTTGGGTAACAAATGCCAAGAGTTCAGATAGCAAGGGGCATCGGCCCTATTTTTTTAATGTGGATTTTATTCAATTCCTGAGTTCAAATAGCAAATATTTAGTTAGCAAAGGAGACCTGCAGTACTCTTTGGCATGAAAACGATTGTTGATTAATGTCAAAATGAGTACTGAAATATCAAGATAGTATTCCGTTATGTAAGGTGGGCTTCCAGATGATTCAGGCTATGCTTACATAAACTTTTGGATAATCACTGAAGTTTAAATACAAATTTAAGGATTTGTGTCTGTTAGAAATGCTTCAGCTGCAGGTAATTGAACACCTAGGCAGGAGTGGCTTAAATGTCAGGCATTTATTGCTTACTTACTAAGAAGACCAGTGGTAGACAGATGGTTCTGCAATGTCAAAATAACATAGAGGATCCAGGTTCTTCTATCTTTATCATCCGTCCAGGAGTGTTAGCTTTTTAGCTTGAAATATATTACCTCAAGGTCATAAAACTGCTACGGTGGCTCCACACATTGTGTGGTCATTCACATCAAAAATGAGTGGGAGGAGGCGGCTCCATACCCACCTATCTCTGATTAAGAAAGCTAGTTTTTCTAAGATCTTTCTAGCAGTTCATCATTTCCGTAGCCAAAACTTGATCGCATCACCACCTCTAACTACTAGAGAGACTGGGGAATGTAGTGCCTGGCTTTCCAGATTGTATCAGGGAAGGCAACAAGGGGATTATAGTAGACGCATGGAAATGACTTCTTCATGACAATGAAGGCAATCTCAATGAAATTTGTAGAAGCTCTATGGGTATGTCTATGGAATCCTTAGCACCCAGAGATCCAAGCTTGGGAATCTGACTGAGAAAACTATCCATAGTTCCAGGCACTAGTGTTTAGAAAGCATTTACTATCATAGAACACATAGTAAATGCTCTGGGGCAAAGGAAGACCAGAGAAGGACACACACACACACACACACACCACAGGACTTAGCTAGGGGTTTACTAACACATCACTGTGTTGCACTAGGGTTTTAGAAGTGTCTAGATTCTTCATGGAGTATTTTTGTGTCTTTTGTGTAATTTCCTGTCTTCGAACCATGAGGACTGAGCCCATTTGGGAGGCAGCACCCAGCATCTTCACGTACTGAACTAATATATATTAAGACCATCCTTTGTGCCAGGTGTGGCACTGGGCACTTGAGATATGGTGGGAGACTATATAACAGAGAGACTCTCCTTTGACTCTGTGAAGGGGGGGTTGGGTGGAGGGCTGAGGAGGGCTGAAACACATATCAGAGTATAGAAACTTGGTGATTATCTTAAGGCTTGTCAATGGTCCCTGCATGAGATCATGTATTTCTTCTTATTATTATTATTTTAAATGTGTTATTGCTATTATTCTTACCCATAGTGAAATGTTATCATGGAATACCAGGAAACAGAACCCAGTTCCAGTGTCTCACCCACTATATTAGTTTGCTAAGGCTGCCATGACAAAATACCACTGACCAGGTAGCTTAGACAACAGAAATGTTTTTCTCACAGTTCTGGGGATAGAAGTCCAGGTACTATCAGGCTTGTTTGTTTGTTTGTTTGTTTGTTTGTTTTTTGTTGGAGTTCAATTTGCCAACATATAGCATATGACCCAGTGCCCATCCCGTCAAGTGCCCCCCTCAGTGCCCATCACCAGTCACCCCAACCCCCCACCCACCTCCCTTTCCACCACCCCTTGTTCGTTTCCCAGAGTTAGGAGTCTCTCATGCTCTGTCATCCTCACTGATATTTCCCACTCATTTTCTCTCCTTTCCCCTTTATTCCCTTTCACTATTTTTTTTTACAAGTAATCATCTGATTTATAGAAAGATGCAACAATACTTAAAATGATACAAAATACTGATTTCAAAACATCAAAAAATGAATATATTTAACCATACTCAGCTCGTAACACAGCAAATGGGTAAGAAGAATAATTCATACTATAGCATATTGCTAATATGAACTGGCAACAGAAAAAGTTGGTATAAGAAGGCAGAAAAACTCTATCTTTTAAGAATTAGAACCGAGGGGCTCCATAATCATCTGGCATCCACTCAATGTTGTACCTATGGTTAGAAATGTACATGATGGGAACTCCAGGGATCTTCCGGATCCACAATGTAACACTTGTGCTGAGTTACTCTCTGTACTAAGCAGTCATCTGCATAGGTTCCTTTGTGTGTGCATGACAATCGTTCAAATCTTGGATCCTTGGCAATCCTTAGAGCCACTCGATTTTGCCCCAGTTTCTCAATTTCAGCCATTACACAGTCAGTTATACAAGGCATACACGTGGCATACAGACAGTCCATCGTTGACTGTACTAAGTCAAGTTTGGCTTTAATGGAAAAGTTGATAAAGTTGGTATCAACCAGGATGTGGTAAGGTGGCCCAGCTGTGTGTTATATTGGAAGAATAAGCAGGAAGGATGTTGGGGGACTTCTCTTTCCTTGAGTGCACTGGGATCTTTCTTTTCTTTCTTTTTAGGTTTTAATCTATCCTTCTCTTTAAGCCTCTGATCTCGGAGACTAAGCATTCGTTTCATGGTTGCATACTTTCTTGCTTTCTTTTGCTTTCCCATGTTCACGCTGCACTCTTGTTTCTTCCGGAATCCCTTTCACTATTTTTTTATATTCCCCGAATGAACGAGATCATATAATGTTTGTCCTTCTCGATTGACTTATTTCACTGAGCAAAATACCCTCCAGTTCCATCCACGTTGAAGCAAATGGTGGGTATTTGTCATTTCTTATGGCTGAGTAATATTCCATTGTATACATAGACCACATCTTCTTTATCCATTCATCTTTCGATGGACACCGAGGCTCCTTCCACAGTTTGGCTATTGTGGACATTGCTGCTAGAAACATTGGGGTGCAGGTGTCCCGGCGTTTCACAGCATCTGTATCTTCGGGGTAAATCCCCAGCAGTGCAATTGCTGGGTCGTAGGGCAGTTCTATTTTTAACTCTTTGAGGAACCTCCACACAGTTTTCCAGAGTGGCTGCACCAGTTCACATTCCCACCAGCAGTGGAAGAGGGTTCCCTCTTCTCCACATCCTCTCCAACATTTGTTGTTTCCTGCCTTGTTCATTTTCCCCATTCTCACTTGTGTGAGGTGGTATCTCATTGTGGTTTTGATTTGTATTTTCCTGATGGCCAGTGATGCGGAGCATTTTCTCATGTGCCTTTTGCAACTTGTTTTTTGTTTGTTTGTTTGTTTTTTGTTTTTCGTTTTTCGTTTTTTTAGAGAGAGAGAGCATGTGCCTGAGCAAACACACACATATGTAGGGTGGGGGGCACAGGAGAGGGAGAGAGAGAGAATCTTTTTTCTTTTTCTTTTTTCTTTTTTTTTGAGAGAGAATCTTAAGCAATCTTCACGCTTAGTGCAGAGCCTGACATGGCTCAATCTTACAACCCTTAGATCATGATCTGAGCCAAAATCAAGAGTTGGCTGCTTAACCGATTGAGCCATCCAGATGCCCCATGGTGCCATCAGGTTTGGTTTCTGGTTAGACTTCTCTTGCTGGCTTGTAGATGGGCCCCTTCTTACTGTGTCCTCACATGGCCTTTCTTCTGTGCATGCCCAGTGAGAGAGAACACTCTGGTATCTCTTCCTCTGCTTATAAGGGCACCAATCCTATGGCATCAGGGCCTCACCCTTATGACTTCACTTAACCTGAAATCCCTCTCTACAGGTTCTCCCTAAATAATCACAGTAACGTTGAGGGTTAGGGTTTCAACTTACAAAATTTGGAGGGACACTTGCATCTATAATAGCTACTTGCCTTTTATTCCCCAGGAAGTGCAATGCCAACTGCTGCTGCTTCAGAATTACTATTTGTAGCTCTGAATCTGAAGGTGGGTCATTCACATGTTTGAACCCTCCTGGACCCAGAACTAGGCTGGCTTACTGAGTGCTGAGTTAGATGAGGCACAGCCACTGCATCCTTTAAGAATAGAGGCTAAAATGTGTCAGGCCTGGGAGGTGGGGAGGCATGGTTGTTCTGATCTTTGTGTGTGTGTGTGTGTGTGTGTGTGTGTGTGTGTGTTTTCAAGGCAGAGTTGGAAGCTTATAGGAACATCTGACCATGGCTCTTACCTCATTTGGGATGTGGAGGGGCAGTTCTTTATCTATTCTTTTATAGAAATATAAAAAGTAGTAAACATCCTACAGAAAGGATTTTTCCTACAGAAAGCAGGACTTTGAGCAGGGGATTTTTCAACACTGTATTTTCTCCTTTGTTGCAAATATTCAGTCCATCTCTGGGAAAATACCTACAGATCTTGGTGAGACCCATAAAGTATACTTCCAGAGAAAGGGAGAAAATAACATTCCACAGGGACCTTAGGGGTGTCTCATGCCCCAAATGAGGTTCTCTCTCTGGGTTTTTCATAAGGACTTTGCTGAGTGGCATGTCTACAGAGGTCTAGGGATGTGGGCCACTGAAGGGAGCACAGAAGAGGCTTCAGGGGCACAGTTTCACTGGAATGAGAAATTCTAATAATAAGCCCAAGCCATCTGTCAGATGTCAGATGTCCGGTTTTGGAGAGCCACTGTTCTCTTTGAATAAACTCCATGCTGAGCAACCCAGCAGCTGGTGACCACAGACACAAAGGCCTGTGGGAGACTCTAGGATAGCTCAGAGATGACAAGGAGAAAAGGAGCTCCTGGAGGCACTGTGGGTGCTCCTGGTCACTTGCATGAGGGGCAATGGCAATCCTACTGGCCTATAGGTTAGGTGACCTGGCTCTAGAAGAAGCCCAGAGAAGTCACTTCACCTTGTTGGCTTTGAGTGGCCTTGTATAGGTATTGACACCAAATAGGTGCTCAGTCTTGCTGGCAAAGCTTCACTGATCTGTAAAATCATACCTGTCTTGCTTATCTCCTAGGTTTTTCTTAGAACAATATAAATAGAGATATTTAAGAATTACAAAGCACTGTAGAATCCCAAGGTGTTATCATAGACTTACCAGGGGAAGGAGGAAGGAAAGAACTTTCTCTGGAGGCCTGCTCTGGACCTGGCACACCAGGTATTTTCACACAGCCTTCTTCTGCATTCTTACAGCAGTTACAGCGTTAATCTAGCTCAGGAGTATTACTCCCATCCTGATGGATGGGTTCCCTGGGCCTCAGAGAAGGAAAGGGACTTTCCTCAAACTCATGCCCTGTGAAGCTCAGAGCTGGGATGTCAGTCATTCTGCAGGTCATCCTGGCCTCTGCAGGGAGAGGTTATAGATATCAGGTGGAGTTAACACCCCAGTAGGGATACCAGGAATCAAGATGCTGGAGATGGCCATGAAGGACCCAGAAAGGTCCCAGAAAATATGGGGACTGGTAATAATGAGCTGAGATGGGCACAAACATTGAACATGTCCCCAGAAGCCACTGCCCACATCTTCCATCTTCCTCTCCCCCTAGCCCCAGGCTAGATTGGGCATGACTGGGCCGGCCCCTGGCTCCCTGCCTCCTCACCTCTGGACTCACCACCGCCCCCCCTCACCTGGCCCTTCTGATACTTCCTCTTTTACTTCCCCTGCCAAGTTCTGTCATTTAAACCCCCCTAATTTAATAGGTTTGTCTCATTATTTTGATTAATCATATTAACTCATGTTAATTAAGAGAGAGAGTTAAGCAATGACAGAGGTTAATGGAATCAGTCCATGTTCTTCTCTGGCTTTTGTTGGGGCTCTGACAGACATAGGGGAAGAAGAGGGAAGAATGGGGAAGGGAATGTCAGCGGAGCCAAGCCCAGGACAAGCCAGGCAGTCTGCACAGAGAGGGGAGAGAAAGGCATCGAGGAAGCGATCAGTTACCAATCAGAGTTTCCTGCTAATTGAATGTCTGATTTTATTAATGATGGAATTTATAAAGGTCCTTAAGAAAAGAAAAGAATTTATTCAGTTCAGCAGTTAACTGTGAAAATTAATGCAGAGGATATAAGTTCAAATGGCCGTTTTATTTGTCTTCCTTTTTTTCCCTAATGGTGGGGATGAAGTTGGACACATCACCTCAGAGGGCTTCTCCATTTCTGGGCTCTCTTGATTTGTTGATGAAGAAGTAGACCATTGGGCCTGGGGCCTCAACCTGATGCCATTAGGAGTAATAGACTCATGTACTTTAGTCCAGACTCTGCTGAACAACTGAAATGCACCGTCCCAGTTAATCCTCGTAATAACATGATGAGGTCCCCCTTTTCAGATGAGGAAGCTGAGGCTCAGAGATGTTCAGTCACTTGTCCAAGGTTTCACAGCTTGAGAACTGCAGATCTAGGATTCAGGCCAGACCCCTGACTCCTGTGCCAGTGAGGTTCATAAGGAGAATGAGCCATTTTCCTTACAGTTTAATTCTATAGTCACTATAATTCTATGGTTATAGGGGAGAAAGCTTTGGGATCAGGGCTACCCCTGTCTGATCATGGTGACTTCAGTTCTAGGGAAGAGCTGTGATATCCCACATCTGCCCCATTGGGAAGGACCTTCCTCTGGAGAAAACACACACAAGTTGAGTTTTCTGGAGACACTTCTGCCAGGATCCCTCTCATTGTCTTCCAAGTTGTCCTGGGACCAAGAGGCCTGGTATTACGGATTGAAGTGAGTCTTCCAGAAAGATATATTGAAGACCCAGCCCCAGAACCTGTGAACATGGCCTTGTTTGGAGATGGGGTCTTTGCAGATGTTATTAAGTCGAGGTTGTCCTGAATTAGGGTGGGCTCTAATCCACATGATTGTTGTATTCGTAGGAAAAAGAGAAAGGACCCAGATACAGAGGGAAGAAGGGTGTGTGAAGGGGAAGAAAGCATTATGGTGATGCTGCCATTGGCTAATGAATACTTGGTCTACAGAAAGCTAGACGGGATGAGGAAAGGTCTTCCCCTAGAGCCTTCAGAGTGAGCTTTGCTTGGCTGATACCTTGACTTTGGACTTCTAGCCTCCAGAAATCTGAGAGAATAAATTTATGATGTATTAAACAGTTTGTAATAATTTGTTATGACAGCCCAGGAAATAATTTCACCTGCAAAAGTTTAACTGGCTTTTACTTGCTGGCTGATACTTCTTTAGCTGAGGATTTTGAACCTGGTAAGTTACAGAAAATGTTCATTAGGCTATCAGCTGTTCTTTGCAGATAACTGCAAGGAAGTTGTGATGTGTGGTACTTCTGGTGCTTAGTGACCCTCACCATTATTGCTGGTCCCCAAGCCTGAGTCTTTTTCTTGGCCAAAAATTTCAGGGTACCTGTTCTATGTGCTTTTCTCTCAGACCCTTGGAATGTAAATGAACTCTTTATGGCTTGTAAACTAATTCTTGCTAGGATGTTGGTGGCTCCCTGAGCCTCCTGTCACCTATGAGAAGCTGCAGAGTGTGATGCAGGGATCTTGCCCCTCTCCCCTGCTGCATCATATAGACATCAGTAAGAGGTCACAACATACTTTTCTGCAAAGCCTGTGAGAGTCCAGCACTCCAGGTGATCAGAGTTGGTACTTCAATATTTATTCATTTATTCAGTAAATGTTTCCAGATTGCCTGTTAGTGCCAAACTTGGTGCTTGGATATAGACTGATGGACAACACAGAGAGTCTTATAACTTGTGAATAAACTTTTGTGTTATCTTGACCTAGTGAGATCGCTCATCTGGATTCAAAAATCTACCACGTGGACCATGCACTTGACTGACGTCAGTTTCCTCGTGTATAAAATGAGAAGGTTGAGCTATATTCCTTCTGTTGTTCTTTCCATATAAATTCAAAACTCTGCATCTGAAGAGCAAACTGAAGACCCAGTGTTTCAACTAACACCCAAATCTCCAGGGGTTAGAGCTCCAAGCAGATAGCAGTTATGTGGGCAGAGAGATGGGGGACATCTGGGGATTGCAGAACAGAGAGATGGCAAAGAATTTCTATCACACCCAGACAAGGCAGCACTTTTACCCCCTGGGAATGAACCCTCTGAATCAGTGGGCAGCCTTCTTTGTCCGTACTCAGGTATGATGAACAGGCACATGAGGGAGCTCCATGTACGAAATGAACATGGCAGCAAGTTAGTCAGTTTCAACAAAATCAAGGGAGCAAGTAGAACTAGAGAAACTATGGCTTAGACAGCATACGTGCAAAAGATTTAAGGGCTGTGGGTAGTTGTCATCTCAGTATGAAGCCACTGGGATCTTAACTTCCACTAATAGAAATAGCATCCAGGAGGAAGGAAACAAGGGCCATTTGATCTATGCAACTTTGCCCCTAGAATACCATATTCATTTATGAGTCCCACATTTTAAAGGAGAAGGGTGGGTATGAATTAAGAATTCAGTATTTGACACTTAGCATCCATTATTTCATTTTCATCCTGACAACTCCATAGTCTAAGACAATTACCTCTCATTTTACAGATGGGGAAATTGAAGTTGCATCATGCCCCAAGGTTCCTCACCCATTTGGTGGTGGAGCCAGGACTCCAGAGCCTGTGGTCTTTCTATAGGCAAAAGAGAAAGATCACTTCCAGGCTAAGAGAAGGTGAAAGGGGATGTCAACCTTAAGCCTGGTCTTGAAGGAGGGATAGGTTAGAAAAAAACTGTGTGTGTGTGTGTGTGTGTGTGTGTGTGTGTGTGTGTGTGTGTTGGGGAGGAAGCACACAGGGAACATGCAGGGAGAAAATAAAGTAAGTAGAGGCTTAGGAATAAGAATCTGGGCAGTTTATCTGGTGAATAGAAGGTGAGAAGCACTCACATTATTTGTGTAGGGCAGAGGCAGTAGCAAGCATGGACAGTTTGATCCAGATTATAGAAGGTTTTGAATGCTACGTTAAGGACCATGGGCCTTAACTCCCACTATAATGGGAGATAGTAAAGATTGGTTAGTACTTGGGGTTGGAGTATTATGCTTAGGGATGGGCTTCAGGAAGATAACCTGTAGGCCACATCCATGGTGGATAGGTAGGAACAAAGAAGTGTACTATCTTATTTCACTCAGCATGATACCCTCCATAAGTCAATCAGAGGACAAACACTATATGGTCTCATTCATTTGGGGAATATAAAAAATAGTGAAAGGGAATAAAGGGGAAAGGAGGAAAAATGAGTGGGAAATATCAGAAAGGGAGACAGAACATGAGAGACTCCTAACTCTGGGAAATGAACTAGGGGTGGTGGTGGAAGGGCAGGTGGGGGGGGGGTGACTGGGTGACAGGCACTGAGAGGGGCACTTGATGGGATGAGCGCTGGGTGTTATTCTATATGTTGGCAAATTAAACACCAATAAAAAATAAATTTATAAAAAAAAGTGTACTATCTAGTAGGCTATGGTATGCAGAAAGTAATATGACAAGAATAAAAGACATAATTAAATCATCGATGCTTGTAATCTTTATTTTCTTTACTTCCCAAGACAAAGATTAATCTTCTCATAAACAATAAGTTATCGCCTTGTAAATAACGAATTATCTTTTTTGTATATTTTTTATTGGAATTCGATTTGCCAACATATAGCATATCACCCAGTGCTCATCCCGTCAAGTGCCCCCCTCAGTGCCCGTCACCCAGTCACCCCCACCCCCCACCCACCTCCCTTCCACTACCCCTTGTTCATTTCCCAGAGTTAGGAGAGTCTCATGTTCTGTCATCCTCACTGATATTTCCCACTCATTTTCTCTCCTTTCCCCTTTATTCCCTTTCACTATATTTTATATTCCCCAAATGAATGAGACCATATAATGTTTGTCCTTCTCGATTGACTTACTTCACTCAGCATAATACCCTCCAGTTCCATCCACGTCAAAGCAAATGGTGGGTATTTGTCATTTCTAATGGCTGAGTAATATTCCATAGACCCACATCTTCTTTATCCATTCATCTTTTGATGGGCACCGAGGCTCCTTCCACAGTTTGGCTCTTGTGGACATTGTTGCTATAAACATCGGGGTGCAAGTGTCCCAGCATTTCATTGCATCTGTATCTTTGGGGTAAATCCCCAGCAGTGCAATTGCTGGGTCGTAGGGTAGATCTATTAACTCTTTGAGGAACCTCCACACAGTTTTCCAGAGTGGCTGCACCAGTTCACATTCCCACCAACAGTGCAAGAGGGTTCCCCTTTCTCTACATCCTCTCCAACATTTGTGGTTTCCTGTCTTGTTCATTTTCCCCATTCTCACTGGTGTGAGGTGGTATCTCATTGTGGTTTTGATTTGTATTTCCCTGATGGCCAGTGATGCGGAGCATTTTTTCATGTGCTTGTTGCCCATGTGTAGTCTTCTTTGGTGAAATTTCTGTTCCTGTCTTTTGCCCATTTCATGATTAGATTGTTTGTTTCTTTGCTGTTGAGTTTAATAAGTTCTTTTTAAAAATTTGAATGAATATTTTACATGTCAAAACTGAATTCATAGGACTCTTACCGTAGTCATTATTTTTAATAAGTCTCCTAAATATGTTCTGTATTAGTTTTCTTGATTGTAAGATGTCAATAATATGGAAATATTTTTTAATATACAGAGCATTTAATTACATCCATTTCCCATCAACACACTAGTCATTTAATGATGATTATATTGGCCATTTCCATTGGTTGGCAGGAGGCTCTTCCACTAAAGGCGCCCATGGTTTTCACTGTATCATTTTTCTTGCCAGACTTCGTTCATTTTCAGCGTGAAGAATCACCTCTTCTAGTTGGCCACCCTGAAGTTGGTCTTTTAATTTCTTAACATCTGGTTCCGCTTTAACCATACTCAGCTTCTTATTTGTAATCTGTTCTGTATACTTTCTATATGCTGCGTTTTTAGGAATTTGCTCGAGAACATCAAAAATCTTTGTGTACAATAGTCTTAGCCTCTCGTGTGGACTCTCACATACAGCCAATTCCACAAGGCCGGTGGTCTTCTTCAGCAAACCCACCGTGACACAGCCCTAGTAAGTTCTTTATAGATCTTGGATACTAGCCCTTTATCTGATATGTCATTTGCAAATATCTTCTCCCATTCTGTAGGCTGTTTTTTAGTTTTGTTGACTGTTTCTTTTGCTGTGCAGAAGCCTTTTATGTTGATTGATTGATTAAGTCCCAATAATTCATTTTTGCTTTTGTTTCCCTTGTCTTTATACATGTATCTTGTAAGAAGTTGCCTTGGCCAAGTTCAAAAAGGGTGTTGCCTGTGTTCTCCTCTAGGATTTTGATGGATTCTTGTCTCACATTTAGATCCTTCATCCATTTTGAATTTATCTTTGTGTATGGTATAAGAGAATGGTCTAGTTTCATTCTTTTGCACATGGCCAATTTTCCCAGCACCATTTAAAAAAATTTTTTATTGGAGTTCAATTTGCCAACATATAGCATAACACCCAATGCTCATTCCGCCAAGTGCCCCCCTCAGTGCCCATCACTCAGTCACCCCAACCTCCCACCCACTTCCCCTTCCACTACTCCTTGTTCATTTCACAGAGTTAGGTGTCTCTCATGTTCCCAGCACCATTTATTGAAGAGACTGTCCTTTTTCCAGTGGATAGTTTTTCCTGCTTTGTCGAATATTAGTTGACCATAGAGTTGAGGGCCCATTTCTGGATTCGCTATTCTGTTCCATTGATCTATGTGTCTGTTTTTGTGCCAGTAACACAGTCTTGATGATCACAGCTTTGTAGTACAACTTGAAATCCAGCATTGTGATGCCCCTGGCTCTGGTTTTCTTTTTCAATATTCCCTTGGCTATTCGAGGTCTTTTCTGATTCCACACAAATCTTAAGATGATTTGTTCTAACTCTCTGAAGAAAGTCCATGGTATATCAATAGGGATAGCATCGAACATGTAAATTGCCCTGGGTAGCACTGACATTTTCACAATATTAATTCTTCCAATCCATGAGCATGGAATATTTTTCCATCTCTTTGTGTCTTCCTTAATAACTTTCAGAAGTGTTCTGTAGTTTTTAGGGTATAGATGGTTTGGTTATACCCCTTTGGTTAGGTTCATTCCTAGGTATCTTATGCTTTTGGGTGCAATTATAAATGGGATTGACTCCTTAATTTCTATTGCTTCAGTCTCATTGTTAGCATATAGAAATGCCACTGATTCCTGGGCACTGATTTTGTATCCTGCCACACTTCCAAATTGCTGTATGAGTTCTAGCAATCTTGGGGTGGAGTCTTTTGGGTTTTCTATGTACAGTATCATGTCATCTGAAAAGAAGGAGAGTTTGACTTCTTCTTTGCCAATTTGAATGTCTTTTATTTCTTTTTGTTGTCTGATTGCTGAGGCTAGGACTTCTAGTACTATGTTGAATAGCAGTGGTAAGGGTGGACATCTTTGTCTTGTTCCTGATCTTAGGGGAAAGGCTCCCAGTGTTCCCCCATTGAGAATGATATTGGCTGTGGGCTTTTCATAGATGGCTTTTAAGATGCTGAGGAATGTTCCCTCTATCCCTACACTCTGAAGAGTTTTGATCAGGAATGGATGCTGTATTTTGTCAAATGCTTTCTCTGCAACTATTGAGAGGATCATATGGTTCTTGTTTTTTCTCTTGTTGATATGATCTATCACGTTGATTGCTTTATGAGGGTTGAACCAGCCTTGCATCCCAGGGATAAATCCCACTTGATCATGGTGAATAATCTTCTTAATGTATTGTTGGATCCTATTGGCTAGTACCTTTTTTTTCCCAAAGATTTTATTTATGTATTCATGAGACACACACACACACACACACACACACACACACACACACAGAGAGAGAGAGAGAGAGAGAGAGAGAGAGAGAAAGAGAGAGAGAGAGAGAGAGAGAGAGAGGGAGAGGCAGAGACACAGGCAGAGGGAGAAGCAGGCTCAATGCAGGGAGCCTGATGTGGGTCTTGATTCCAGGACTCCAGGATCATACCCTGGGTGGAAGGCAGGCACTAAACCACTGAGCCATCCAGGGATCCTGGCTAGTATCTTTTTGAGAATTTTTGCATCTGTGTTCATCAGGGATATTGGTCTATAATCTCCTTTTTTGGTGGTGTCTTTGTCTGGTTTTGGAATTAAGGTGATGCTGGCCTCATAGAACAAGTTAGGAAGTATTCCATCCCTTTCTATCTTTCTGAACAGGTTTAGTAGAATAGGTATTGTCTCTTCTTTAAACGTTTGATAGAATTCCCCTGGAAAGCCATCTGGCCCTGGACTTTTGTGTCTCGGGAGGTATTTGATGACTGCTTCAATTTCCTCCCTGGTTATTGACTTGTTCAGGTGTTCTATTTCTTCCTGTTCCAGTTTTGGTAGTTTGTGGTTTTCCAGAAATGTGTCCATTTCTTCTAGATTGCCTAATTTATTAGTGTATAGCTTCTCATAATGTTTTTAAAATCGTTTGTATTGGGATCCCTGGGTGGCGCAGCGGTTTGGCGCCTGCCTTTGGTCCAGGGCGCGATCCTGGAGACCCGGGATCGAGTCCCACATCAGGCTCCCGGTGCATGGAGCCTGCTTCTTCCTCCGCCTGTGTCTCTGCCTCTCTTTCTCTCTCTCTCTCTGTGACTATCATAAATAAATAAAAATTTAAAAAAAAAATCGTTTGTATTTCCTTGGTATTGGTTGTGATCTCTCCTTTTTCATCTGTGAATTTTATTAATTTGAGTCTTTTCCCTTTGGTTTTTAATAAGGCTGGCTAATGTTTTATTTATCTTATTAATTCTTTCAAAGAACCAACTCCTGGTTTTGTTGATCTCTTCTACAGTTCTTCTGGTCTTAATTGTCTTTATTAAATAAATAAATAAAACTAGATAAAACAGAGTTTTACATTACCTAAATATTCACCATCTCTAGCAATCTTCATTTTTCTATGTAGTTCTGAGTTTCCATGTAGTATCATTTTCCCTCAGCCTGTACAAATTCCTTTGACTGTTCTTGTAGTGCAAGTCAGCTTTTATTTGGATGCAAGTGTATTTCTTCTTCATTTTTGAAGGATATTTTCACTGGATGTAGAATTTAAATTCTAGATTGACACATTTATTTGTTTCAACACTTAAATGTGTCATACCATTGCCTTCTGACTTTCAGTGTTTCTTACAAAAAGTCTATTGTAATTCTTATGTCTATATCCCTGTGTAATTAATCTTTTTTTCTGAGCTTTACAATTTTCACTTTGTAATGGGTTTTCAGATATTTGATTATGATGTGTCTTCGTGTGCTATTCATTGTGTTTATACTGCTTAGGGTTTACTGAGTGTTATGAGCCAAATGCTTGTGTCTCCCCCAAATCCATATGTTGAAGCCTTAACCCCCCATGTGATGCTATTAGGGAATGGGGCATTTGAGAGGCAATTAAGTTTAGGTGAGTTCATAAGGATGGAGCCTCTATGGTGGAATTAGTGCCCTTTTAAGAGGAGAAAGAGACACCAGAGCTTTTCTATCCTCACAAAAACACCAAGGAAAGGGCATGTGAGCACATAGCAAGAAGACAGCTGTCTTGAAGCCAAGAAGTGAGCCCTCACAAGAACTGAATCTGCTGGCACCGTGATTTTGGTCTTCCCAGCCTGTGGAACAAGGAGAATTAAGTGTCTATTGTTTAATTAAGCGTCTATTATTTAATGTGACCATTAAGGTCACATTAAGGTCACCCAGTCTATGATATTTTGTGATAGCAGCCAAGCTAACTAAGGCACCAAGTTTCTTGAATTTGTGGATGTATAATTTCCATCAAGTTTAGAAAAATTTTGGGCCATTATTTCTTCAAATATATTTTCTCCCTTTCCACACTTCCAGGATTTCAATTACATACATATTAAACTGCAACATATATTTTCCCACAGGCCACTAAGGCTTTGTATATACAGAGATATATTTGGAAACTTTGATCTTTCTGTGCTTCGATTTGAATAGCTTCTATTACTCTATCTTTAGTTCTTTAATTATTTAATTAATGATTTTTTTTCTCCTCAAGTGTCTCCTCTGCTAAATAGACCACCCAATGGATTTTTTTAATATTATATTGTTCAGTTTTAGGAGTTCCACTTGGTTCTTTTTCATATCTTCCATATCTCTTTCCATTACATACATGTTATCTT
Organism: Vulpes lagopus; assembly: GCF_018345385.1. NCBI lineage: Eukaryota > Metazoa > Chordata > Mammalia > Carnivora > Canidae > Vulpes > Vulpes lagopus. Next base: position 23,905,682 of record NC_054829.1, read on the forward strand.
TTTAAGTATTTGAGGATACTTATCATTTTATAATAGCAATTGAAAAGTTTCTGTTAATCTATCATCTCTTCATTTCTTTCTTTTTTTATTTTTTTATTTTTTTATTTTTTAAATTTTTTATTTATTTATGATAGTCACAGAGAGAGAGAGAGAGGCAGAGACACAGGTGGAGGGAGAAGCAGGCCCCATGCACCGGGAGCCTGATGTGGGATTCGATCCCGGGACTCCAGGATCGCACCCTGGGCCAAAGGCAGGCGCCAAACCGCTGCACCACCCAGGGATCCCTCTTTCTTTTTTTAAATAGGCTCTTTACCCTGCATGGAGCCCAATGCAGAGCTTGAACTCATTGCCCTGAGATCAGGAGTTGGACACTCAACCAACTGAATCACCTCAGCACCCATCATCATCTCTTCATTTCTGTATCTGTTTATGTTGGCTTTTTTCTTTGTCTTGATTATGGATCTCATTCTTGCTTCTTTGAATGCCTACTAATTTCTGAATGGGTGCTGGAAATTTTGGATTTTATGTTATTGAGTATCTGGATTTTGTTGTCTTCCCTTAAAGAGAAGAGAAATTTGTTTTGGTAGATTATCAAGTTACTTGTGGATCAATTTGATGCTTTCTAGGCTTTTTAAAATCCTTGCTAGGATGGAACTTTACTCTAGGGCTATCTTAGCCTTATTATTAAAGTATTACCTTCCTGGGATCTTTACTCAATGTCCCTGGTGTTCAGTTAACATCTCCCTGCACCTTTGTGGTCAACAGTCTCAAGGAGGACTCTCAAGCAGGTATCTGGGGGCTCTTTCTGTGTATAGTTCTCTATCTATGGTGCTCTACCCTTCAAATTCCAGCCACTCCAGCCTCCTCTAATTCCAGTCTTATCTTTCTTAATTTGACAAGATTGAAATTCTCCATTTGGATTCTCTTTCTTTGAACTGTGATCCAGAAAATACCTCCAGGCAGGAAACTGGAGTAATTGTTTCCTTTCTCAGTGAGACCTGTTGTCTAAAGTCTGAAATCAACTGTTTCACATGCTTTTTTAAAGAGGATTTTAATTATTTATTCATGAGAGACACACAGAGAGAGGCAGAAACACCTCTCTCTTTGAAGAAACACCACCTTTGAGGGAGAAGCCCTCTGCCAATGTTCCCCATGGGGAACCTGATGTGGGACTCAATCCCAGGACTCTGGGGTCACGACCTGATCAAAGGCAGATGCTCAACCACTGAGCCACCCAGGTGTCCTATTTTTTAATCTTTTTAGTTGTTCTTAGCAGACAATAAATATAAGTTACTTCTCATGGCCATTATGGTCACTGAACCTGCCTTTGCCGTCTGTAAATTGGCAGAAAGTTATTGTGAATCTTAGAACCCTCTTTATGAATAATCACAACATGGATGCTCCTTTCCTAACCTCCTGACTTCCTAAAGCTGTCCAAGGTCAGCACTGCATCTTCTCCAGCTTCATCTCTTGAAGGATTGGAAGTAAGAGACTGGCAATGTGGCAGAAACCACTGTAGGTTCATGAGGACCTGTGAATGCCCTAGCTTGAGGATATAATGTAGAAATTATCTCAATTTCTTCAAAGCCCTCACTACTTTAGTTGACAAGAGATTGTATGGTCCATCTGTCTATTCTACTCATATTTCTAGTTACTGCTAAAGGCGCTTAAAAGGAAAGACAGGAATTAAGGCACTCTTTCCTATGAAGTGCTGTGCTGTCATCCTTGCCAGAAACAGAAGTGTACATACTATCATTTCTTTGTTTCTTTCTCTTCCTTTCTCTTTATCTCTTTCTTTCTTAAGTTTTATTTGAGTAATCTCTACACCGAAGGTAAGGCTTGAACTCACGACCCCAAGATTGAAAGTCAAATGCTCTTCAGACTGAGCCAGCCAGGCACTCCTCATACTATCATTTCATAGTCCTTGCAATGTCAGGGCTCTGTTCTATCTGGAAGACCCTCCTGGATCACTGGCTGCCCCTCAGATGGTATTTGAGAATTATTGCTCCGTAGGATATATTTTGAGGCACAGATCCAGTATCTTCCTTCCATCATAAGGCCTGACCCAAAGTAAAGGCTTAGAAAATGTACATAATTATTTTCTACATTTCTCCCTTGTGGTGTACTTCTTTCCTACATTATCTTAAAGATGACTGTTTTCTAAAACCTTTCCCCTAAATCATAACCTTTTACAGATAGTATGGAGAATTCTCCACAGTTGGGGAAGAAGCCAGCACCATCATGCAGTGATGAGGTTGTGAACAGATGGGGCAGCGGAAAGAAACTGATGAAATTTTCAGTGACTTTGGTGATGCCATGAAGTTATGATATGTGACTGGGTGCTGCAGTCTGGTTTAATAGGTAGAAATAAGAGCTAAGAGGAGAGCTGAAGGCCTTTGCTCTGTTGTCATTGCTCATGATGTTCTCCACTTTTCCATCACAGCCCTTCTTAGTTTGTACTTGTAGTAGAATGGTGTTCTCTGCCTCTATTACCCTCTCCCTCTCTGCCCATCTTCATTGCTAGGATTAGCAAGGGAAAGGCTTTTCTGACTTCCAGAACTTCATACTGAAGACTCTTTAAAAAAATAAGATTTTATTTATTTATTCATGAGAGACACAGAGGGAGAGGCAGAGACATAGACAGAGGGAGAGGCAGGCTCCCTGTGAGGAGCCTGATGCGGAACTCAACCCCAGGACCCCAGGATCACGACCTGAGCCAAAGGCAGACCACTCAACCACTGAGGCACCCAGGTGCCACCACTGAAGACTTTAAAAGGTGAATTAATCTCCTTCTGTGAGGACCCATTTTAGCCACCCAGAAGCCAGGAACTCTGGTGGGAAGTGATGGAGGCGAGGTGGGTAAAAGAAGAGAGCAAAGACAAAAGCCAGAAATAAGAGACTCCCACAGATCCATCTAGGACAGAGTTGTGTGGGAGGAAAGGCAAGCTGATGGAGAAAGTGAAGAAATCCTCTGGGTCTCCTATGTGTTTGGGGTTGACTAAGTCAGGAGTTCCCAGCACTGACTATACACTAAATTCACCTGGATGGCTTTTATGAAAAAACTGATGCTCCCTGGATATTCTGATTTATTGGTCTGAGATGGAGCCTTAGCATCAATGGTTTATAAAGCACCCCAGGTGATTCTAATTGTAGCCATTTCTAAGAACCACTGCATGAAATAGTAGTGTGGTTTTCTTTTTGTCACTGTGGGGATCTGAAAACCAGCCATGGCTGAACCCTAGTGGCAAAATGTGGGCTCATGAATGGAGCAGAGTGACTTGTCACTCAAGAATGAGTGGAAAGAAGGCGTTTTTATGGCTAGTCCTCTCTGAGGAACCTGACACATGACAAGGTTTGCCTTCTTGCCAAGAGCTTAGCACAAGGGAACCCAGGCTCAAGTCTCAGCCTTTTCATGTGTCAGCTGTGTAGCCCGGTCAACTCACTTAGCTGTACTTTCAGCAGCAAACAGAGGGTCATGATAGTTGTCTAGACTAGTAGGTGAGAGCATGTGCAAATCCTGAGGCCAGGCTGCTTTGCCACTGACAAGCCATGTAACTGGACAAATCTCTTAACCACTCTGAGACTGGCTTTTCTCATCTGTAAAATGGGGATAATAAAACTCAGAGAGTGATTGTGAGGATGAAGTAGATTACTACATGTGATCCACTTGGAATAATAACCGGACTATAGCAAGTGTTAGCCAGTCAGTCAGTTATAATCCCCTAATTCCTGCTACAATTGCCTGCTAAATTGCCTCCATGGCCTAACATGCTCCAATAAAAAGGATTTCCTTTCCCTGGGCTCCCATCTTTCATTTGGCCAATTGTTCAAAGAGGCAATAAATATATATTTGTAAACAAAAAATCTATGGATATGGAAACATTTGTTCCCTTGGATTTGGAAGCTCCCATATGCTCCAAATATTGTTTTTTTTTTTTACATGGACAGTGAAGGTGGTAAATCTATAGCCTGCCAGCTGAGGTCTGGGTGCTGCTAATCCTGGAGGTGTTTTGTAGGTGTTCACTCCTGGGCAAACACATCTTTTCAGTCACTCTTTCATGTGTGAAGTGGGAGAGGGTTCCAGTGGGGAAGAAAAGCAGGAATTACTAAAAGATATGAGGGAGGTTGCTCTGGGAGGTCCAAGAAATTCTGTGTTATAAAGGCTGAGTACAAGAGGGATAGGGAAGGGCGTTGCCATAGGGTCACCTGCAGGCTTCCTCTATTCTAGTGACAGCACCCTGATTTTACTCTGGGGAACCACCCTTCCCCACCTCAGCTCCAGTGGAGGGAGAGGCGAATGACTCATAGTAGGTAATCAGCATCATGGCGACAGGTTTGGGGATAGATAGTCATGTGACTCAAGTTCATCCAGGAGACTCATTTTTGTTAAGTTTGGTTTGTAGGAACCTCTAAAAAAGAACCTCTCTTGTCTTGTGTTCTGAATAGTGTCTCCGTTAGGCCTCACAGCAGTTTTGCCATGCATGATTATCCCCATTATATAATTGTTGATGGGAGGTTTTTTATGCCTTTGAGGGTGGCTTTTGTATGAAGGAAGTAGTTATTTAGGGTTTTAAACATTAATGGGCAATAAACCAAAATTATACATTAAAAAGCCCCAATGCCACCATAGGCTTTTCCCCCCATTGTTTTTATTGTGATTTAAAAGAACTCTCATGTAACATAAAATTTACCCTCTGAACCGTATTAAAGGGTACAATTCATTAGTGTTAAGTATATTCACATTGTTGTAAAATGGGGTTCCAGACTTTCTTGTGTTGCAAATCTGAAACCAGCCCTGGGCCACCACCATTCTGCTTTTTGATTCTAGGGATTTGACTACTCCAAGGGCCTCATAGAAGAGGAATCGTACAATTTTTGTCTTTTTTGTGGCTGGCTTATTTCACTTACCTTAATTCCTCAAGGTTCATGCATGTTGTAGTAGGTGGCAGGATTTCTCTGCAGGTTTTTAAGATCACCTTATGCATCTTATTATTCTATTTATAAGTTGGTTTACAAATCTTGTTATTCTTACTTTAGCAATCATTTTGAGCGGCCCCTGAATTCTAATTTTGCCCCATTTTAAAACCTAGTTCAAATATTTTTGAGAACTTAAAACTTAATTTGTAAATATAGTTTATTTCCTTCTTAAGTACTTCCATTTCCTTACTTAACAGAGTCTTCCCAAGTACTCAAATAATTTTCAAAAATCTATAAAATTAAACTAATAAAGTACGTATAGGTTCTTTAAATGTTCTAGCATGTACAATGCAAACTCTCAAGTCTTAAATCAATGATATAATGACACATTTTAAACTGGAATAGGAACCTGTTACTCTAAAGGCCAAAATCCAAGTATAGAGGATGTCCAATTTTTAAAGATTCCCTAATGCAAAAATATTAAAATGTAACTTTGATTTCTTTAATTATATTTCCTAGATTATAAATCTTCCTGGGGTTGAACGATGTATGGTCCTTGGAAAGCAGTGACACCAGTTAGCTGAGGTTACTGATGATTGAGATTTTACCAGGGTGCTGCCTAGATTCTAGTCCATGCCTCTTTTGGGATGCACTAAATCTTATTTATGGTTGCTATAATGTTGATGCCTCCACAACTCAAAGTGGGTAGTGGTGAAGTTCACTAACCATATATCCATGTTATATGCATTCCAGAAAGCCAGCAACTTCCAATTAGGTGTTAGAGGATTGCATCTTCCTTTTTCTTTCCCCCTCCCAAATTTTATATATGCCTTCTTTCCTGGGTAAAAACTGAATGAAATTCTGCATTCTTATTATATCCCTCCTATCTTTTTAATATATGTACAACTCACTTATATTAATATCAGATTGAATGTTGGGTATTTTGGATATCTCGCTTGGTTTTGTCTACTTTGCAATTATATCATGTGAGATCATTTTACTGACCCAGATGAAGAAACTGAAGCACGGAAAGTTTAAATGAACTCCTTTGGGTCTCACTGTGAATCAGGGACATAGCCAGGATTTGGTCTGTGGACTCAGGGGCTAGTGGTCTTTCTACTGCCACATTGCAAATGGTGTAAGTCAGGCATTTACAGGTTAGAGTAGAGAGTTTATATAACTCCTTTCAAAATAATTACTCAATCAGTCAATCAACAATATTGAGCTCATGCTGTGAGCCAGGCTTTTGCCACCATGGAACTCATAGCCTGGAGGAAACCCATGTTGGCTGCTGGCAAAGAGTAAGGAAGGGCGGTCTGGGAGGTCATAGGGGTGACAACCCACTCTGAGGGGTCATGGGGACTTCCCAGAGTGGACCTGAAGGAGGGTGAACATTCCCCAGGTCAAAGTGTGAAGGATCACTGAAATGATCGTGGAAGTTTTGTGCTCAATGACATGTTTCTAGTTTTTAGGAAATCTATTGATACCACAGTTAAGATCATGGAAAAGAAAGGTTAGAAGAAAGAATATGAAAACCAAAGACACAGAGAGAGGCCAGTCAAATGGTAAGTCTTTTTTTCTGTGCTCATTCCCATGCCAGAGACAGGTCAGGTCCTAATGCCCTTAACCCCACCTGTGGGGTTGACCTCAGATGTTAAAATGCTAAAACCCGCTTCCTGCCTCTGGTTGGCTCGACTTCCCTGCAGAGGAAGAGCACAGTGGCCATTTTTCCTCTCTTCTTTCCTTTCTCTTTTCTCTCTTTTCTCCCTCATTTTGCTTGAGCTTCTACTAAGTTCCAGGTCCTATGCTAGGGGCTGGGTGACATGAGCAAAAACAAAAGTGGTCCCTGTCCACCATGACGAGGCCTTGATGCGATGGTTTATTCTATCCCTCTACAAAAGATTTCAGTGCAGGAGTTTTGTTGCTTGTTTTGTTGTTTTATTGTGTGTCCTCTCCCGGTGAACTTAAACGTACATTATGCCTGAGCCCATTTCCTACATCAGATGTGGTTCTTTGACCTAAAATACTCCTTACGAAGTTTCTTCTTAGAAAGTTCCCATGCATTATACTTCAGATTTTAAGGCCTCATTCGTCAGGTAGATAAACACACACACAAGAGCATGCATGTGTATTAAAAAGGCCACTGCATGGAAAACAAATGAGGAAGAAATGTCAAGAGGGCCTTATCAAGTGGGTTATCTTAGTATCTTTTAGAGAGAATCCTAACCACTGACTGCAAACAGATAAGGCAGGAGGGAAACAATGATAAAACAGAAAACATTGTAATATTTTACTCTGTTGAGTGTGTGTCTACAATAGTTTCTGAAGCGGAATTCCTTTATTCCATTTACGAGTCCTCCCCACCCTGACACGTATGAACACACGTGTACCAGCATCACACGCCGCTGTCCTTGGTTCCGGGAGTGTGTGTTGCCTGGCCATGGGCACGCAGCCCTGCTGTCGATGCGGGCAGCATCCGTGATCTTCCCAGCCCATCCATATGCATGTGTGTCTGTATCCCAGCAGCGGCCGGCATCATTCATTTCCAAAACCAGCATGCATTCATTTTCATAACTTTTTGTTCCATTACAATATTAATGGGACTCTCAATAGGAAAGGACAAGAGAAGCATTTTTAATGTTTATCTGACAGTTGCAAATTTCACTTGAGGTTGTTTACTGGGATCTGATTGTTGGCAGAGAGGAGCAGGAGAGGCGGCAAGATTAATGGGATCACAGGAAGAGGAGATGTATTTATGGGCCTTCTGAACACCATCTAAGAGTAATAAAAAGTCCTGCCGCACCCTTCCCCAAGTGAGACTTAAGAAGTTTTAAACGCTGAGAAATGAGGGATTGTTTTAATTAACTTCCATCTAATCCAGGTGGCCTGTTCAAAGTGAATCATGTTGCATTTATGTCTCAGTCTATTAAAAAATAAACGGCCCTCTCCTGTCCCCCACCTCTCCTCTCTCTGTCTCTCTGTCTCTCTCTCTCTGCTCCCATTCCTCTGCCCCACTCTGGCCCTGGATTGCTGTCATTCTGGCTTGCCCTATTTCCCCCTCTTTCTTAAACTCCTATGCAGTCTTCAGAGAGGACCTGGCTGGGCCTTTGCCCAGGAGAACAGGAGAGAGAAGGAAGAGAGGAAGATGCTGAGGTTGCTAAGGGGTAAGGAGGTGGATACTTAGCTTTGGACTGGAGATAGGAGCTTCATGCTTCCCCCAGAGCCTTTCTCTCTGTTTCTGGCTGCTTAGGTCTGATGCCACATGGCAATCCCCCCCAAAATCCCCAGAGAACCTCTTGAAAGTCACCTTAGTGAAATGAAGGGCTTGAGATAGATATATAGGAGGACCCATCCTGAGCCTCCCAGGAAGAGATTTGGTTGTGGGAAGAAATCTTCCCAGGAACAGGCTCCAGGCACACCAACTTCTTCTATGACTTGCTGTGACCACTTGCCTGGCTGAGCTCTCTTTCTTCCTAGGGTCCTCAGTAGGATTACCAATTGAAATACAGAGCATCCAATTATTTTGTTTTGTTTAAAGATTTTATTTATTTATTTGATTGAGAGAGAAAGTGCACACCAGAGACAGGGCACAAGTCAGGGGCAGAGGCAGAGGGAGAGGGAGAAACAGATTCCCTGCTGAGCAAGGAGCCCAATGTGGGGCTTGAACCCAGGATCTTGAGATCACAACCTGAGCCAAAGGCAGACACTTAACCAACTGAGCCATCCAGGTACCCTCACATCCAGTTATTTTGAATTTTAGGTAAACAATGAAACTTTTAAAAGTATATGTATCTTCCAAATATCTCATGGGACATATTTTTACTTTAAAAAGTATTTGTTGTTTATCTAAAATTCAAATTTATCTGGTTTCCTGTATTTTTATTTGTTAAGTGTGGCAAACTGACCGGGAAAGAATCCCTACCTCAGTTATGGTTATGATCCCAAAATCATAAAATCATCACTGGGTTATGATCCCAAATCCTGGTTCTGCATCACCTGCATTCAGAATCTAATTGCTATTAATTTTGCTTCTCTGACTTCAATTTCTTCATCTATTAAATGAGGACAGCAACATTACCTATACCTAAGAATAGGATAAGGATTAGATTAAATGCACCAAGGATTTAGAACAGGGATCAGCAGACTTTTTCTGTGACGGGCCATATCGTAAATATTTAGGCTTTGTAGCCCAGATGGCCTGTGTCATAGTGACTCCGCTCTGCCGGCGTCATAGGAAAGCAGCCACAGGCAATATGGACACCAGTGAGGGCCACTGTGTTCTAGTAAAGCCTGAGTCACAAAAGCAGTTGGTGAGCCGCATTTGCCCACGGACTGAAGTTTACTGAGCCCTGTCTGGGCATAGAGGATATGCTTCAAAAGTGCTAACCATTGTTAGTATTTATATTATGAGTCTCCCGGCCAGGATTGCTCAGTAATGTGAACCCAAAAAGTGTCCTCTTTGTGTCCCCAAAAAGCTCTTCTTGCCTCTCTCACTTGCCTGCGTGCTTACTGATGCCTGCAGTCCCAGAGATAGAAATTCAGTCTTTGGGACTAACTAGCTCCGGGAGAAGGTCACTCTTTAGCCTTCATCCTTTAGCGGGAAGGCTGATACTTAACACTGACCAGCATTTAGAGACCACTTAGGCTCTGGCCAAGCAGGTGGTGTCCTGTATGTCATTGGCCCTCACCCTCACAGGGGAGAGTGCCATTATTATTTGCATCTTACACCTAGAAAGCTGGAGGTTGAGAGTGCAAGTCATCCTGGGCCATGTAGCCAGTCAGGGCCAAAGTGGGTGTTTGGATCCAATTCTCTGGCTCCACTACACAGTTCCTGGGCCCCTGGGGCATGTTGTGTCAGAGCCCGGCAGGGCCTGACACCCTCATCATACCAATGTGGAGATTAATGCTTGTCGTCTCCGGGAATGGGGCTGAGACCACGAAAGCAGGACAGACCTGAGGTTGGCAGGAAGGGATGAGGGAGAAGAGGCCGGAGGAAGAAAGTGGGCCTAGAAATCAGGATAGAAAAATCAGAGGAAAGATCTCAGAGAACTCAGTTTCGCTGAGCCGTGCTACCTCCCAGCCTCTGTTTCTGACATCGAGTGGCTCCTGGAGCAATGGCTTCATCCTTTACTTTCCACCCTCTAGGCACTGTCTGCGGGTGTGGACCAGGAGGGTACATAGCCAACTTTTCCTCAAGTCTCCACCACTGGACTGGGATGCATGCACCCAGATGTTCAGCCTCCCTCCTGCTCCCTTCTCCCCAACTCATGCTCATCTACAATTAAATGCACCATGTGAAACAGAGCAAACAAACTGATGTTGCAGGCATATAGAAGAGGTCTGCAAGCTTACCACTTCACCAGCCCCGCCTTCCACGCTGAGTCTGAAGTTGCAGAAGAAGGAGCCCTGGTGCCATGAAGGATACAAGCTCCAAAGTTAGACCCACTGCCCATGTCCCAACCAGCGGGCCTCTCTCTGCCTTGGGTTCTTCCTTTATAAACGGAGGTGAGACTATGTCATTCTGGAGCTATTGGAGGTTTAAAATGAGAGGCGCAGGGCCAAGCTCACTGTAGAGCCCAGAGCTCACTGTAGAGCACTACAGATGCTGTCAGGGCAGTGACCATGTGTGAAGTGTCTCCAGTATGCCAGCCAAAGGCCTAAGCTCGCTAGGTATATCTCCTACCCCAGCAACCAAGTGGAACAGGAAAAGATGAGTCAAACATCTTGAGGGTCATTCTTCCCTCTGTCATCAGCTTGTGCTTCAGCTTTTTTTTTTTTTTGTCTATCAATTGTCATTAGAATATATTCTCATCTGACAATGACCCTCCAGAGTCATTTCAGGGATTCCAATAGGAACAGAGCAGAGTGAGCGAGCAGGTTCTGGAGTCAGACCACAGTTCTACCTCTACCTCTAACCCCGCTGCATACTTCATTCGCCTCCTCTGGGAAATGGCTAGAAGAACAGCACAGACTCTTAGGCCATTGAAAGGTGTAGCGTGCAATGGGCTTAGCCTGGTGTCTAAGAGTAAACTCCTCATACACGTTCACCACAGTCATTATTCCCTTAGTTCAGTCACTATTTGTTGAGCACTGACCACATGCCAGGCTCTGGGCCATGAATATGATGGTGAATAGACCCAGGCTGGGTCCCGAGAGGTCCTCTTTTTGGTGGCTCTCGGATCAGCCACCTCCTCTCCACTGCCACCCCACCTGCTGCCCCTGCCAGCCTCTGCCAGCCCCTGTCAGCCCCTGTGGGGGTTCCATGCTCCTCTCCTTCTCTATCCAGCTCTGTCCTCTACTTGACAGCAGGAATCTCCTTCTTCCTCAAGACCTGGCCCTCTCTCTTGAAATACTCCTCTGGTCACTCGGGGATCAGGACCCGTGGGATAGAAATCCTGTTTGGGAGTATAGGGACCTGCAGTCAGAGAGGTTTCTGTTTCCTAGACACTGCACTGCCCTCGCCTTGACTACACCTTCTTTGTACCCTACTGTCAGCCAGGAGACCTACATCCCACTTTTCCTATAGACTTCCTACATGTGCAGTGCTTCACAGATCATTTTTGAAGCTTCATCCCTCCACATGCCCTCAGACATGACCACACCCTGATCTCACCTTTGCCCAGATGCTGACAAAGGCCAGAGTCCTAGTCTTGGCCTATACCCATTTCAGACAAGAACAGGTGGGGGCCCATGGACTGTCACCTTACTTTCTGTGCACTCAGAGTCATGCAAATAAGCATGTAATTAACTTGAGAACCAAACTATCAGCCTAGGTATAAACCAATAATTTGCTAAGACATATCTGGAGTATTTAGGCCCCAATATACATAGGATCAAAAAGTCTAGAGTTGAAAGGGGCATTCTGTTTACTTGACAAATGAGGAAATTGAGGCCCAGGGAAATAAGAATGTTGTCCATAGTGCCATAATCATCATCGCAGGACTCTAGGACTTCTTCCAACTTCCAGACCATCAGCCTATGCACACACCTCCACTCCCCACCCCTCACCGCATGCCCCAACACAAGCAGAGTACAATATGTTTGTCACTCATTTGTGTTTACTTTAATAGCTCTTTTGACTGGTCATTTGTCCAGCCTCATCGTTAGATGGTAATACACACTGGGACAAGGGCTAGCCATCAATTCTTCCTTGAGGCCTAGTCCAGAGATTTTCAGAGTATGGGAGCTTATTGACTCTCTGACTGATGCATAGATGGTGTTGAAGAGCCTGCAGGGCATGGGCCATTTCTAAACCCCAGAGCCCTGCCTCTCAGCTGGAAACTGTCTACTCGGTGTTTGCCATGAGTCCAGTAAGCTAGTCCAATAAGCTAAGGAGGAATGGATGTTTCCTGTGGAAGAAAAATGGGCCACACTGGGCCACTTTCTTGGATAAACTTTGGGATAAGGAATAACCTTTATAATATGAGCTTTGCATTGAGAAATCTACTTCATTTTCATTAGAATTTTTTCTCATATATAAAAGAGTAATAATAAAATGTTTCAAGAATAATAATAAATTGGGCATCTCTGTACCCCCAACTCAGCTTAAGAAATAGAATCACTAGTATCTTTGAAATCCCTGTGTGTGTGTGTGCGTGTATGTGCGTGTGATGCTCAGTGCCATCTGAGCCTTCCCACTCTCTTAGTCCATTCTGACTGCTGTAACAAAATATAATAAACTAGGTGGTTTCTAAACAATAGAAACTTCTTTTTCCACAGTTTTGGAATTCGGGAAGTCCTAGATCAAGGCCCTGGGGGATTTGGTGGAAGGGGTGAGGGAACTCTCTGGGGTCCCTGTTATAAAGGGCCTCATCCCAGGCAGGAGACCTCCACCCTCATGACCTGACCACCTCTCAGCACCTTGCCACCTACTGTCATCACACTCGGGGGTCAGAATTTCTTTCTTTTTTTTTGGGGGGGGGGGTCAGAATTTCAACACAGAATTTCAGTCCCTAGCATCCAACTCGTAGAAGTCTGTGTTGATCATTCCTTGCCTTTCTTTAACAGTTTTGCCACATGTGTATGCGTCCCTGAACAATATGTTGTTTAGTTGTGTCTGTTTCAAACTGTGTACACACAGATAAATATAGAGAGAACCATACTCAGTGTATGCTCCCACAATTTGCTGCGTTCAACAAACACTATGCTTTTGAGTTTTATCTACGTCGGTGTGTGGCTGTTTGTCCGATTTCACAGTTGTGTGGTTTTCATTGCATGATTACACCAACATCTACTTATCCGTATTCCTGTCAAAGGACATTTGGATTCTTTCCAAATTTTGCTGTTATGATCAGTGTTGGTATGAAGATTCTTATTAGGTGCATCTCGGGGGCACAAGTTCAAGTTCCTTACAATACGTACCGAGAGTAGAAGGCTGCAGGACACAGGGTATGTGTGTTCAGCCTTCATAGTTATAACTGAGTGGCTGTGCCAGTTCTCACACCCACTAGCATCCTCATAGCGTTTCATGTCACACTCAAGTTTTGGCCAATAGTGGATGTGAAATGGTATCTCAGCATGGTTATAATTTGCATTTTGCAGATTAGAAATGTTTTAGGTTTGTTTTCCCCTCTTATGCTCATAGACTATTTCTTTTAGCGGGTATTTCTTCTTCATATCCTATGACAGTTTTTATTGTGTTCTTCCTATTGATTCATATGCCCTTTTTATGTATTCTAGATATTAATCCTCTGTTAATTATCTGCATTACAAATATTTTCTACTTTGTGGCTTATCTTTTCATTCTTGTTACAGTACCCTTCGGTGGATGAAAAATCTTGATTTTAATGTAGGCAAGATGGAATAAAAATTTCCCTTATGGTGGTTTACACTCCTGTGTCATAAGAAATCGGGTCCTACATTGGGGGGCATATAGTCCTATTTCCTTTATTTTCTTCACTAGGGCTGCCATCTTAAGGGAAGACATCCCTGAGGCCCTCACTGGTGGGTTGTCTGCTATGTCACCCTGACTGTCCCTCCTTCACAGCTCTCCCACTCTCTGTTGCACTGATACTCATTTACCTTCCCACTGCCGGGCAGTGAGCAGGGACTTGACATCACTGAGTTCTAACTTGGCAGCTCTTGTAGTGCCGGGCACACAGTAGCCTCTCTTCTCTATGCCTCATTTCCTGCCCTCCTGCAACCTGTTTTTTCTTTGACTGCACCACTGGGTTCTCAACCATAGCTGTGCACCTTGCTAGGCCCCTCGCCTAAGCTTTCTGACTTAAATCGTTCTGGGTGGGGACCCTGGCATGAATGTTTTCTTTAAAGCTGATCTCATGTGCTGTCAGATCTGAGAACCCCTGCCCTGGGGTTTTGTGAAAAGGGCAGTGTCCGGCATCTGCCTTCTGTGAAGCAGACTCTCACATCACCATCCTCTGGCTGCCTACCTCAGCTCCAGTCCCAACTCACAAGTCAGGAGGGGATGCTGAAAATACTGAACTGCAGGCCTTGGAAAGTCCCAGAAGGTGGCTTGCCAAGGGCCCACCAGTCTCCACCCATCAAGGCTGCCATATTGGGTGGTATCAGTCACCACTGATGGGGAAAGGCATGAGGAGGTTTGGAAGGGGCAATAGGACACGAGTGCCATCTGCGAGAAAGGCAAAGGGATGGAGGGAGAAGCGAGAGAAACATATTTTGGAAAGCGCCAAAGTTTTGACAGGACTCTGCCTCCTTCTCCCCTCCTTTTCCCATCTGTTTTGGAGAAATGTAAATGCGCGCGTGTTCCCAGGTGACTGGCCGGCGGGTAGCCTCTTTGGAATTCTGCGAACTGGCCATCTGTCGTCCCGTAATAAATGATAGCTATAAAAGAAAGTGATTATGGCGCCGATAGGGGGAGAGGCATTTGTTTATATTCTTATAATATGTATCAGATTGAATAGAAATTATCACTTAAAATTGACAAATGGAGAGCAGGGTTCCTTGGAGAGGGAGTCAGGGACACAGCAGCAGTGATGGGACCACGGGCAAACTTTATTTGACCAAGTGTCAGAGACCAGCTCAGCCTCAGAGGTTCCCAGAATACACCAGATCCCTGACGGTGGGAACCCAGCTTCCAGCCTCTGGAGGGCTTGGGTGTGCATTCGGTGAATGTGACTTGGCTGCTGCATGAGAGGATCATCTGTCCCTTCCTGCTAGGGAAGCAGGAGGGGGTGTCTGTTTGAGATCAGCACAATGCTAGATTTGGCTCATCTGTCCCGGCGAGGGCTACTTGACCTTGTGGCTCCTATGCATGCCCTTCAACAGATGACTGCTCCTCTATTTGATTTTTTTCCCCTTGCAGCCAAGCTTTTCCAGCCTCTAGTGCACAGCCTGCCAGCTGGGTCTCCACCCTTCCAACGTTGCCTTTCTCTTCTCCCTCTCCCTGGCCCCCATTGCCTTGTTTCCTGTCCTTTCAGGGCAGCGTGCTTCCTTGGAGGTTCCTGGGGGGCTCACCTCCCTAACATGCGGCCCCAAATTTCTGGTTACCTCCTGCTTCCTGGCCCAGCCTCCAGGGAGGCCACAGCTCACCTCCTCCAGAGAAAAGCAAAAGACTTAAGTAGTTCCACTGTGTCCCCACCTCCTTCTGCTCACACACTTTGGGTGAGACCCCAGCTCCCCAGCTCTGAGCTCTAGACCTCACCAGGTCTCAGAATACTGCAATTTGATGTTTACAGAGTGCTGGCCACTTCTACATACCTTCTAGGATAGACAAGAAGGTTTTATTCTCCCATCTTCTAGCTGAAATAATGGAGCGTCAGAGAAGTTACCTGGCCAAGGTCACATATAGGCAGGCAGAGTGACCCACTATTCATTCCTTGCAGTAGCCTTTTACGTCTGATTAACACCTACCAGGCAGTCAGAAAGCTTATTTTAGATTTCACATGCTCTTCATAAATTCTCCCCCTTTTTGGATAATTTATATACATCTATACATATACATATATTTGTTGACATAAACATAAAAATACATTTATATATTAAATAAAAATGTTTATGTATTAAATACATTTACTTTTTTTTAAAAAAGATCTTTAAAAAAATGTATTCATGAGAGACACAGAGAGAGAGGCAGAGACAGAGACATAAGCAGAGGGAGAAGCAGGCCCCATGCAGGGAGCCCGATGTGGGACTCAACCCCGGGACTCCAGGATCATGCCCTGGGCGGAAGGCAGTCAGCGGTTGCTAAACCGCTGGGCCACGTCCCCAAAACATTTACATTTTTAATGCTTATCTCTAGTCTTGGTCAGTATTGCTCCAATCATGCTGTCTTTGTTCATTTTTAGTGAAGTCCTTAGGAGGGGCTCTTGGGGATTTCTTGACATTCTATACTTGGCTATCAGTTTGTATGGACATAACATCCTTCACTTGCTTTTACTTTCCTGGAATAGCCTTAATATTCTGATCTGTTTTTTAAATTTTGGGGGGCACAAAGCATTGCTGTTGAAAAGTCTGATGACAGTTTGATTTTCTCTCCTTTATAAATGACTTGGCCTTTTTGCAGGACATATGATTCTAATCCTTTCCCCTTGCTCTCTTTTAAGATTTGTGTTCCTGTACTGTTAGGAAGGGGATATGGGCAAGACAGCTTTCCTAGCTTTCTGCTCAAGACCTTGCTCAGTGGTTGTTTTATCAAAATGATTAAAAAATATATATATATGACCTTTTTCTTTCTGAGCTCTCTGCTTCTGTCCCACACCTTTACCTCCAGCCCTTTCCTGTACAACTCTCTAGGATGATGGAAATGTCCTGTGGCTGCACCGTCCAATACAGTAGCCATACAATGGAAACCACCAGCCACACATGGCTATCAAGAATTTGGAATGTGATGATTGCAACAAAATAATTGAATACTAAAATTTAATTTTAATTAGCTTAAATGTCAGAAGCCATTTGTGGCTAAGGGCTTCCACATTGGACAGCACAGAATTTCAGATCTTCTCCCTCCTTTGCCTTATTGTCCCAGGCCTCCTCAGTTGGAAGACCAGTAGTCCCTCCTCTGTGTGGGGTTCTGAACTGAAACAGAGCTCCTCTGTGTTAGTTTTGACAGTTATGAGGTCCAGACTGCTCCAACACACCTGCATTCCTGGACCTGCCAAGATCCTCTCCAGCCTGAGTGCTCTTTTTCCATTGGCCCGTCATGCTTTCGGGCCAGTACCTGCCAGTTGCTTGGAGGGTGTCTAGTTTTTTTGTTTGTTTGTTTGTTTTTTGTTTTTGTTGTTGTTGTTTTTTTTTTTTTTTTTTCATGAGAGATAGAGAGAGAGGCAGAGACAGACGGAGGGAGAAGCTGGCTCCTTGTAGAAAGTCCGATGTGAGACTGGATTCTGGGCCTCAGGGATCATATCCTTTTTTTTTTTTTTTTTCCCAGGGATCATATCCTGAGCCAAAAGCAGACGCTCAACCACTGAGCCACCCAGGTGTCCCAAGAGGGCATCTAGTTCTCATGGCCAGTAGAATAGCCTCACCTTGTCACTGCTACCTCTGGCACAATTGCTGATACCACAAAGGCCTTACTGTTATTGGAAGCTTACCCTAACCCACTCATATTTGGAGGTTCATAGAATTTCTCTCCACCAATTTTGTCATAGATATTTCCTATGGATTTGTTTGTTTCTCTTTCTTTGTTCCTCTGCCTATTTACCTGGGAGGGTTCGGGGAGGTTTGAACCTATGCTGACCTTGGTACCATCATTGTTTTTATTTTGAAGACCTTGCCCATGTGTGTATATCTCAGAAGTATAACCATTCTTGTGGGTTTTCTAATGCTTGTGTCCCAGCAAGAAAAGCTACACACAGTGAAGTCCTTGATATATGGGAAGCACTTAAAAAGTACTTTATTTATTTGTTTGTTTGTTTGTTTGTTTATTTATTTATTTATTTTGGAGTTCAATCTGCCAACATATAGCATATCACCCAGTTCTCATCCTGTTAAGTGCCCCCCCTCAGTGCCCATCACCCAATCTCCCCAACCCCCCGCCTACCTCTCTTTCCACTACCCCTTGTACGTTTCTCAGAGTTAGGAGTCTCTCATGTTCAGTCATCCTCACTACTATTGTCACTCATTTTCTCTCCTTTCCCCTTTATTGCCTTTTACTATTTTTTATTCCCCAAATAAATGAGACCATATAATGTTTGTCCTCCGATTGACTTATTTCACTCAGCATAATACCCTCCAGTTCCATCCACATCGAAGCAAATGGTGGGTATTTGTTGTTTCTAATGGCTGAGGAATATTCCATTGTATACATAGACCACATCTTCTTTATCCATTCATCTTTCAATGGACACCAGTGTCCATTGGGGAAAAAAGTACATATTAAATGAACAAAGGCTCTTAACAATACTGGGCCAACTTTGGACACTTGAATAGATCCTACTAGTGTAGCAGAAACTCTGAGACCCTGTGCAAAAATGGCAGAAATGGGCTTCTGGTGCAGTGAAGATTTAGTGGCCAGGCCTGGGTGGCATCTGTGACTTTGAAACCAAGTGGGTAGCCAGCTCTAGTGTGGGTCTCCTGCATGTAGATCATTGAGTAGAAGAGCAGTGATCCTCAATAAACTGAAGCAGGATCTCCCAGCAGTTAGGAGGGAGGCAGTGAATCTAGAGCTGAGTGCTAGAGGAAGTGACAGATATGGCTTATGGGGAAATATTTATTATGTGCCTGGCACAGCACAGGTATTGTGAACTGAATAAGGGAGGACCAAATGAATGAATAAAAACTTGGGGAGCATGTGTTGGTGAGGAGGCAAATCTTGAATATGCTGCATGCGGCTTAGCCATCCTGGTACTATAGTTCTCAGGCTGCTCTCCTGTTTAAAAATAGCCTCACAGGGGGTCCCTCTGGGTATTGACCCCCTGTCCCCCCAAATCCTATACCTATGACAATGTCTGGCCTAGAGCTATCTCCTGAGCCTACTGGGTTTTGATCCCTCCTTGGTACTCTCTGCTGAGTTATACCATTGTCCTTTTGCCCTTGAAGGCGAAGCCCTTATACCAAGGGCCCCAGGTGCTGTGAGGGTGGGTTGCTGCTCTCCCCTTAGCTCTGGGGCTCCACCCAGCTCTTGAGCAAAGGTCCCACTAGAGAATGAGAAACTCTTTCTGCTTACCCTTGACTCAGTATCAACTAAGAAACTTATAAGAAAGTGTGGTCATGGACCAGAGATCTGCAAAAGGCCCACAGAAGCCAAAAGCCCACCAAATCTCCATGTACACCCAAAGGAGCCAGAACCTCCCTGACCTGGTGTCTGAAGGCCTCCACTGCTGCTCACCACCTAGGGCTCACCTCTCTGTATCCTTGGCCTCAGGCCCCAGCCCATCATCAGGAACCTCAGTCTACCCTCTTTCTAACCAGTGTCCTTCCTTCAAACAAATGGACATGGCAGCTTCTCTTCAGCACAGCCTCCAGGGAGTCCTAGCAGAGAACAGCCTTTTGGCCCCTTGGCTTCT
Organism: Vulpes lagopus; assembly: GCF_018345385.1. NCBI lineage: Eukaryota > Metazoa > Chordata > Mammalia > Carnivora > Canidae > Vulpes > Vulpes lagopus. The sequence goes on from NC_054829.1 coordinate 23,925,022, forward strand.
CTTCTTATCCACTTCAAAGAGCTGGGATTAGGGGAGCCATGAGGAAGCAGCCCACTTATAGTCTCCTGGGATGTAGACAGCCCTTCCTTATTGCCTGCAAGAAGTGGCCACTATCCAACCGAAGGACCAGAACAGAAGGAGTGGAGAACCCCAATCTTGCTCTGGGCTGTACAGGCAAGGTGGTGCACACTGCAGCCCAAGGACCATGATTCATTGCAGGCCTGGAGCCCCCACTGGACATGGACTCAGAGGAGAACTGAAGATAGGAGTTGTCCCAGGGCCTTCCTTCAACCCCATCCCAACCTAATAGTGATTTTTTGAAGCTTTCTGGAGGGCTACTGTGTGGTCCAGAAACATTTGTGCTATCCTCAGAAGCATGAATTGAGCCATGCAGGTGGGTAACACCAGTGTCTATCCATGTGACCTCATGCTAATAAATAGATCTTCTGGGGGCTTCCTTCCTTTCCTGACAATGGGATGTCCAGGAGCCTGTGTCCTACACTGGTTCCTAGAAGGCCTTTGTCTTCATTGTTTTGATGAGAACAGTAATAAGACAATCACTACCTGACTTGGACTCACAATCTAGTCCAGTGAACCTCTGAGGTTACTTAACATCTCCCAAACATGCCCCCACCATACCCCACCTTCCACAGGTCACCCATTATGGATCTATCAGTATATATTTCTCTAACTCTCCAAGAATCTATTTCACTTTTCATTTTATTTTTTAAAAATATTTTATTTATTTATTCATGAGAGCCACAGAGAGAGAGGCAAAGACATAGGCAGAGGGAGAAGCAGAGTCCCTGCGGGAGCCTAATGTGGGAGTTGATCCTGGGGTCCCAGGATCATGCCCCGAGCCAAAGGCAGATGCTCAATCACTGAGCCACTCAGGTGTCCCTCTATTTCACTTTCAATCTATGTCAGGTAGGATTGGTTTAGCAGCAATTAACAGAAACCCCAAATGACAATAGTTTAAACAAGTTAGGGGTTTGTTTCTCTCTCAGATAAAGGACTAGAAACAGTAGAAATAGTAGGTCCAGCCCCTGGATGTGGCCAATGGACCTGGCACCTTTAACTTTCTGCTCCACCACCCTCAGAGCATGGCTTCCAACCTCAAGGGACCTCAAGGCTGCAAAATGGCTGCTGCAGCTCAGGTTGTCCTATCCACCTTTCTGGCTTAAAGAAGTGGGGAAAGGATGACTTTTCAAGAAGAGTCAGCCCATGTTAAAGGGATTTCCTGGAAAGCCCACACAATGACTTCCTCTAACATCGATCTCATGGGCTTTCCCAACTCAAGGGAAGCTAGGAAATGCAGTGTTTAAGCTGGACATCTTGCCATCCTCCACAACATGAGGATTTTGTCAGTAAAGAATGATCTGACACCTAACCTTTATTGGGCACTTATTTTATACTGGTTCTAAACACTTTACATATTACCTCATTGAATACTCATAACAACTCCGTAAGATAAAAACCATCATTACTCTTATTTTCCAAAAAGGGGAAACCGAGGCATAAGAATTTAAGTAAGAGGTTAACCCTTAGATTCAAGGAAGCAGGGGAGACAGCCCAGTTCCCCGAGAGATGGCAGGTGCTGCCGCCAATTCAGAGAGAACAGGGCACCAGGCTGCTCCTCACTCAGCTGTTCTCCACCTGGGCCTCTTTGCCCTCAGTAGGAGCCGATCAGTATGACCTTGCTTTATTTCAGGTCCCCAGAAACCCTGTCTCCACAGCCTGTTGCCTGATGCAAAAGCCTGGCCTTTGGGGTCAGAGAGGCCAAATCTGAAGCAGCACTTAGAGATCTGAGGGACCTCCACCACCTCTGAGGCTCCTTGCCCCTCCGTATCGCATGCCCAACCTTGTCACTAGCTGGTCCCCTATCCTGTCCCACCTGCCCTCCCCTGTCCCTCTTTCCATAGTTCTCCGCCCCCCCCCCATTTCTGTCTTCCCCTTCTGTCTTGCTCAAACAACACCCTTTCTTTCAAATTGTCCTTAATCCTTTCTTTAAAATAAAAGAAAGGGTCCTGCACCCAAGATATAGGTTTTATACACTTGCCCTGCCCCACTCCCTCCCCTCTCCCCTCATCCCCCCCACAGCCCCAGTGCCCCTGCCTCAGCCTCCACCTGGCACACAGCCACCCCCTGAGCTCACCTGGGGAGCAGGCCCAGGACCCTGGCCGCGAAGCTTGAGCCATACACGTGACAGAGCTGGCACAGCCCCGCTCCCCAGGGCCAGCAGTCACTCACTGTGGCTCACAGGCCCATGTCCCCAGCTCCCTTCAGGTGCTCGGGAGGAGAAAGCCCAAATGAAGGGGACTTTGAGTTTCAGGGAGCTTTGCCTTTCAGTGGCCGCTGCGATTCTCTCTGCCCTGCTCCGGGCCCAAGCTGGCAGCTTGAAAGAGTGTTTGCCAAATGGGCCTCTCTCCTTCGCTCAGCAAGCACTAATCAATTAACAAGAGTAATCGATAGAACCCATAAAGAGCTTGTGGGGTGGAGGCTGCATCTGGGGAACGGAGGGCTGCCCCCTCCGTGATGGGGGCGCTGGCGCCCAGGCCTGGGTCTCCTGCCTCCCCCTGCACCTCCTCCGACCCTGAGGCTGTGATTTCTGTGTAAAAGTAACTCCTCCTGCCACCAAATTGGTGCAGCTCATCTTACTCATGCTCGGAGCAAGGCACCTGTCACCCTGTCATGAGGCGGCCCTGTCGTGTGGACCAGCAGGACCAGGGAGGACAGAAGTGGCCACCAGCCTGAGGCAGGACTGTGTTCGGTCCTGCTCTGCCCAGCCTAGCCGTGTGAACTTGCGTGGCTTTGGAATGGCTCTGGGTAGCCACGTTTCGACTCCCTGTGTTTATACAGGATGCAAGGCCACATACCCGCAATCCCAGGCTCCTCTCCGGAGACGGCCATGTAACTCAGGTCCCACGGGCGCGTGCACAGAGAAGTTTGTAGAAAGCTCCAAGGAAGATTTGTGGTCTTGGTGGATTACAAAACAGGGCTTTTTCTGCCTATTCCTTCCTGCTTGGCGAGGTGGTATAAGGGTATCATGTTGGGAGCTGAGGCAGCCATTTTGTGAGCATGAGGTGCCAAGCTTTGGGACCAAAGCCCAGATATCAAAGGATATAAGGAGCCCAAGTCATCAAACACCGCCCCCAAATCCCAACTCTCACCTCCAGACTTCTCATTCCAGTAGGAGAATAAACCTCTATTTGTTTATGTTGTATGTTGCTTCCATAGACAGAATAATGCCCCTCACCCCAAATATGTTCATGTCTTAATCCCCAGGACCTATGAACATGTTAGGTTACATAACAGTAGGGAATAAAGGTAGCGGACGGAATTAAGACTGCTAATCAGCTGACTTTAAAATAGGGAGATTAGGCCAAGGGAGACGCTTTCAGATGAGAGGAGAGCTGGAGGGTACTGGGGATAAAGGGAAGGAGCCAAGAATGACAATAATGATAACCAAAGCCCGAAAGTTCCGGCCCTGCCCCCCCCACCCCAACTTCATTCACCATTATTCTTCTCTTGGTTTTGTGGCCTTTCATTTCCTGAACACACCATCCTATTTCCTGCTGTAGGGCGCCCACCACAGCTATTCCTGGAATCCTCTTTCCCAAGGCCTTTTCCTGCTCATTGACCTCATCCTGAATGTCTCAGCTCCAATTTCACCACCTCTGAGAAGCCGTCCTTGATCACCCAACCTCAAATCATCCCTTGCTCCACAGCTACCCCAACACTCTCTATTGTATCACTCTGGATTACTGTCTTTCTAGTACTTACACTCTGAAACGGTCCTGTCAGCCCATATGGTTACTTATTTGTCTTCTGTCACTAAACTTCATTTTACTATGAGGCTTTTGTCTTTTACTATGGGACTCAGTTTTGGTAAATGCTGGGGCTGGTATCCTCAGCCTCTTGGAAATATCCCAGCATTGATTAAACATTCAACAAATGCTTATTTATTAAATGACTAGGTGAAATAAGAAAAAAAATTAAACTTAATTACCTGAAAAAAAAATAAAATAGGGAGATTAGGGACGCTGCGGGGCTCAGCAGTTGAGCATCTGCCTTTGGCTCAGGTCGTGATCCCGGGGTCCCTACAGGGAGCCTGCTTCTCCCTCTGCCTATGTCTCTGCCCCTCTCTGTGTGTCTCTCATGAATAAATAAAATCTTTAAGTAAAATAGGGAGATTATCGTGGATGATCTGATCTGGGTGGGCCCAATGTAATTGTATCAGTCAGGATTCTTCAGACAAACAGAACCATATAGGATATATATAAGGAATTGGCTCATGGGATTGCAAAGGTTGGTAAGTTTGAAATGTGTAAGAGTAGGCCAGCCAGCTGGAAATTCAGGTAAGAGCAGATCTTGTAGTCTTGAGTGCAGAATTGACAGGCCGTAACCCCAGGCAGGGCTCCATGTTGCTGTCTTGAGGCAAAATTGCTGCTTCTTTGGGAAATCTCAGTCTTTGCTCTTAAGGCCTTCAATAGATTGGATGAGGCCCACCTTCATTAAGGGGAATAATCTGCTTTACTCAGTCTACTGATTCAAACGCCAATCACATCTAAAAGTACCTTCCTAGCAACATCTACACTAGTGTCTCTGACCAAAGAATTGGGCCTCATAACCTGGTCAAGCTGGCACATAATATTAACTATCAGTAATCACCAGGGTCCTTAAACTGTAGAGGAGAGGTGGAAGGGTGAGTGTCAGAGTGATTCCATGTGATAAGGACATGACTGGCCATTACTGGCCATTTAGAGGGAAGAGGGCCAAAGAAAAACAGGGAAGGGAGCTCTTGAGACCTTCCAAGGAATGTGCCAGGGAGTGTAGGCAGCCTCTGGAAGGCATACAAGGCAAGAAATGGGTTCCCTTCTGAGCGTCCAGACACCAACATGGCCTTATGACACCTGATAAGACCCATCTGGGACTTCTGGCCTCCAGAACTGTAAGATGATCTATATGTGTCAAACCACTAAGCTTGTGGTAGCTCATCACAGCAGTCATAGGAGTGAACACAGCCACCAGATACTTGTAGCCCAAAGCACCCCTATCGTTCACTTGGGAATGCCAGCTTATCCCCGGATGTTCAGTTCACCTCTAGGAAAGGAGACTGGGGAGCAGGTGCTACACACAGCACTTGGCCTGCTCCGTCCTGCCTGTCTTGGGTTCCTTTTTTTTTTTTTTTTTTTGAGACAACAAATTCTTTTATTTGCCAGCGAAGAGCAACGCAGGTATCCAGAGATAGGACGCTACTCTCTAATCTGACCTCCTGGCTGGGGTAATGCCACAAAGGCTTCGTTGTTCACTGGCTGTAGGCACAGTAGCTTCTCAAGGAAAAATAGGGTTTTTCTACAAAAAAAAAAAAAAACTTATGTGAAGTTGACTGGGGAGAAGTTGACTGGATAGGTTCCAAGCCTATCCCACCTGGGGGTGACCCATTACTCCCTTGCCAGGTTCCTCCTCTGCAGGATTCTACAACCAGCACTCCAGAATATTGGCCTGTTTGTTGGCTGCTACCTTTGAGTTTCTCCAACCAAATGCTAAGCATTTCAAGGAAAGGAGCCATGTCTTCTCTTTTCCTTATACCTCCCTCCAGCACCCACTGCATGAGTCAACTTTTTCTAGCATGCTCCTCTCCCCAGCTATGTGGCCTTGGACAAGTTACTTAGCCTCTTTGAGTCTCATGTTATTTGTCTATAATAACAAAAAATGTACCTACCTCATGGACTTAGTATAAGGAATGCATGAGCTAAGGGGCCATAAATATCGAGTGCAGTATCAGACATACAGCACACGCTCAATAGATACCACTATTCTTGGTGGTGCTGTTTACCACAAGTAAATTGTTCACCACAGTAAATATATTGACAGGTGTTGCTCTCACTATTTTGCTAATAAGGAAACCGATGTTCAAAGAGGTCAACAAACCTGCTTGAGGCTACGGTGTTAAGGCGCACTTAGACTTGGAATTTGGATCCCTCCGGTTAAGTCAAAGGAAACCACCTGGTAAAGTACCTGAAACGGTGCCTGATACACAACAGCTTCTTGGTAAATGGTAACTGTCACTATTTCTACTATCCTGATTTCTGGCTGATTCTTCCATTGACATTTATTGAGGGCAGGCTATTTTTGTGTCAAATCCTGTGCCAAGCCAGAAGAATACAGTTTATCCCCATCTTCTTCAACCAATTTCTATAGCGTAATCACAGTAGTGAAGCCAGCCTATCCACAGGAGTAGGGATGAGGGGGTGGGGTGCAGGCCATATGGCAGGGATCCCACTCTCTAGCCTACCCTGTAACCTATGGGGCTACCTTTCACCTCTGAAAACAGACTTTCCCTTGTTCGCCCTTGGTCCTTGCTTGCTGACACTTCCTTACCCACCCTGGGAGGCACTTCCTTTCCGTCCCTCTCCCATTTCTGCCTTTGGAAATCTCATCCATCCTTCAAAGCTCAAATCAGCTACTCCCCACCCCATCTCAACCCACTCACCCCACCTCACCCCACCCCACCCCACCATCCCCTGTGACCACAGAGGCTTCCTGGACAGCCTCACAGATCTTTCTTTGAACAACTCAGGCTACTGTATCCGTGGGTGATGGTCTAAATATTTGAGAACTGTGTGTCATGGGCACCAGGCACCCATGGGTCAGGATGCTCCCCAGCTGTAAGTAATCATAAGGCTTTATGGGCAACCCCGCCCCTCTCCCTGCCCCAGCTGAAGAGCAACCCCTAGAGGCCACTCCGCTGGCGCTTGGTGTTTGTTGGCTGCCTTGGATGGGAGGTATTTTAAATTTGTCACCTTTTTGCTCTTTCTCGTGACTAAATTGCAAGTTTGTTTGAATTTCTTACAACACCTGGCTTAGTGCCTTTATCGTGTGTATTTATTAGGGACACTCTTAGAGGTGCACTGGGTGTTACCTTATATGTAGGCAAATTGAATTTAAATTAAAAAAAAACCCTTAGGGATCCCTAGGTGGCGCAGCGGTTTGGCGCCTGCCTTTGGCCCAGGGCGCGATCCTGGAGACCCGGGATCGAATCCCACGTCGGGCTCCCGGTGCATGGAGCCTGCTTCTCCCTCTGCCTGTGTCTCTGCCTCTCTCTATCTCTCTGTGACTATCATAAATAAATTAAAATTAAAAAAAAAACCCTTAAAGTGAAAAAAATTTTAAAAATAAAGTAGGTTTAGATGCAAATAACAGAAAGAACAATTTGTGTTTTAGAGAAATAAAGGGTTATTCCCCCCCCCGCCAAAAAAAACAAGGAGTCTGAGGGGTGGTTCAGAGGCTCAAGAGTGTCAGCATCTTTACACATCCTTTGGCTTTCCCCCTCATGTCCTACCAACAGCTGCCAGTGTCATCACCAGTATCTATCTGCCTTTTCAATCTTGCCCCCCGAAATCTTATTGGCCGCAACGCTGTCGTGTGACCATCCATAGCTGCACAAAAGGTTGGGAATCTAAATATTTCCCCTTTTTCAGCCTCTGAGGTGGAGGCTGCTAGGAATGGAGAGGCTGGAGCTGGGCATCCTATTGGAGAGCCAGCCACCAGTGCCCGGTGCCCTATCCATGAGTGAATGAATGAGTGCTGGATCTGAGACGGAGTTTCCACCTGGCCAAGTCCAGGATAGAAAGGAACTTGGGGATCTGGTTTTCAGAGACCTGGTGGTCACCGGGGTTGCACCTGATGAGAGCTTGCTTACAGCTCTCCCTCTGGCCCGCCTTCTCTCCCTCCTCTGCAGAGGCCCCTTGCATGCACCCCTCAATTGTGGAGCAGCCTCACAGAGTTTCCAGGCAGGGAGAGACAGGCAGGGGTCTGTCCCTTCTGCGGGTCCCTGCCCCCATCCTGTCCATACAAGATTGATAATGAAACCAATACCTTTCACCAGCGTAATTTTCATATTTAATGAGCGTGACTCAAAAACTATTACATTAATTAGTCAAATCCCACAAACCGTTAATGGTGCACGCGGTAATTAATATCGTATTCAATTAAAAAATGACCTGTTTGGGGGGCTTCTCCCAGGTTGGGGGCCCGGGGGCCCGGGGGCTGTTTGCAGATATGCTGGCACCAACCCCTGCGGTGGTGGCCGCTCTTTCTTTTCCTTCTTCCTTTCCCAGTGCTCTGCGGAGGGAGAAGGTGCCCACAGAACATGGTCCTCCCGGCGCGGCTGCCCGGCCAGTGGCTTGCTTCCCCTCTGTTTGGCTGCTCTCCCCCTCGGCCCCTTCCCTGTCTGCCAGGCAGACAGCCTACTTGCTGTGATTTATGGGAGGACCTGGCACAAGGCTCACAGACTGGAAAATTTCCAGTTTACACAAGAATTCCCTGAAAAATGAGCTTGGTTAATTTATTTCTTTCATTAACGAGTTTGAACTGTGAGATAATCTTTCTGAGCGCCCCCCTCACCCCCCGCCGTGCCCACCCTGCATTGTTCATGCATCCTGACAAGCTATGCCCTCTCCTCCCCTCCCACCTAGGCAGGGCCCCCCAAGGGCTGACAGCCAGCCTCAGTGGGTCTCTGCCTATTGGCCCATCTGCCAAGACTGGGGGCCTGTGGCCAATCAAGGATCCTTTTGTCTCCCACCCTGTTAATTACTGGGATTGAAGCTGGAGCTAAATCAAAAGACCCCTTGGCTCCGTATTGGCTCAATATGCTTACAGAGGGCAGAGCACCTTGTTCAGGGCCTGGGTGCCTGTGGCCAGAAGGACTTTAAGTCAAAGTGCTCCTAAACTGGGAACGTAAGGCTGAAGTTTGGAACTAGGACCTATCAGCAGGGTACAAGTAGAGGGCAAAGTCTGAGACCCGGCCCACCCCTCACCTGCGTGTGTACCAAGGGCATCCTCAACTTGCAGCTCTCCTACACCTTTTCCCCCAAGACACCCCAGCCTCCACTGTACAGTTTGACCCTCTGTGCCACACAGCTGCCTCTTGACCTTCCAGCAGGCCAGGGTGAGCATGATGGTGGCTCAACTCACCTCCCCCTGGGGGACCCCATGTAGACACAGGAAGCCACGCAGGCCCAGGTGGACAGCGATTTCTGAGAATGCAGAAGATGGTCTACAAAGGGTCATAGGCTTCATTCCAAGGAGTCATGGGGAAGAGCACATTTAGAGAAAAGTGACAGTGGAGGGATAGGGACCCTGTTGTCCAGATGTAAGGGCAGATCTTACGAGATTGTGATGGAAGCACAATTTGAAGCCAGAAGGAGGACAGGTGAAGCCAAGGAGGCAACAGGATGTGTGGGTGTAGTACCTGGGCTTTGAAGCAGAGCTGCTTGCTTGGAATCCTGACTCACCCACTTTCTGGCTATGCAACTAGGGGCATGTTACTCAACATCTCTGGTCTCAGTGGTTTGGTTCTATGATTGGCACAGAAATTGTTTCATCATAGGACTATTAGGAGTTAGATAACATGTGTAATGCACAGAGCCGCTCTCTGACACATAGTAGGGATTCCATTAGTAGAAGTGATTATTATTATATTAATCTCAGCATTATTAGGAGACCTAATGACAGTGCTTTGGAAACACCCAGTCTTGTGGTTGATAGTGAAGATTCTGGAGGCACCTGTTTCTACCTATTACCTGCTGAGAGATAGTGTTCAAACCACATAACTTTTTTGTGCCTTGGTTTCCTCATTTGAGAAAAAGAGATCACCTGGTAAGACATTATACAAATGAAGTGGGATAATGCAGGCTAAGGTGAGCATGCAATGAGCACACAGACAAAGTCAGTTATTATTCTCTGTTAAGCTTTGGAACCACATCTAAATATTTGGGATTCGTCATCACCACCCTCTGAAGCTCGGTGGGATGAGTGTGGCAATGTACACGAGTCCCCGGGGATCTTGCTAAAATGAGTTTCCCACTCAGCAGTTCTGAAGAGTCTGAGATTTCTGCATCTCTGTCCAGCTCCCAGGAGCTGCTGCTGGTCCACGGACCACACTTTGAGTAGCAAGGCATTTTTTTTTTTTAAAGATTTTTAGATTTATTTATGAGACAGAGAGAGAGAGAAAGAGAGAGAAAGAGGCAGAGGGAGAAGCAGGCTCCCTGCAGGGAGCCCGATGCAGAACTCGATCCCAGGACCCTTGGATCACACCTTGAGCTGAAGGCAGAGGCTCAACCGCTGAGCCACCCAGGCGTCCCAGCAAGGCATTATGTTACCTACATTACTGATGTGCCAATGGAATTTCAAAGAAGTCGTGCTCCTCGCACCGCTTGACTAAGACTAAATGGTAGAACTGGGATTCAAAAAGAGGCGTTTTGGCTCCACAGGACCCTGAAGAAGCCTGTTTGGGATCTGAAAACTGTCAATAAATGAAGACTTGATTGTGCTCCAGGTCACTCCTGAGGTACAAATGCCATTTGCATGCCTAAACCCTGGGAAAGGTAAGCTAACATGTGATTAGTGCTACACATTTGAAGTTCATTGCCTCATGCATCCTATCTGCCTTTTCTCTCTTTGGCTCAGTTGCCACCTCTGTAAAATGGGTACAATAACAGTTACTATGTCCTAGGATTGTGTGAGGAAAAAGTGAGTTCTTTCAAACAAGTCACTTAGAACAGGGCTCCCTGTGACAGACGATGTGGCACAGAGGTTAAGCACACGTCCTCTGGAAGTAGAAGACCTGGCTGTGCCATTTATTAGCTGTGTGACCTCTGGCAGTTGAAATTTGCTACTGCCTGGCTTAGTTTCCCCATCTGTAAGAAGGGAATAATAATAGCTGTTGGGAGGATTAAACTTCTTAGAATAGTTCTTGTTTAAGTCCTATTGTTATTGTTAGTCTCTTTTTTAAATTTGTTTTTTATTTGTTTTTATTGAAGTTCGGTTTGCCAACACATAGTATAACACCCAGTGTTATACCCATCAAGTGTCCTCCTCAGTGCCCATCACCCAGTTACCTCAACCCCCTGCCAACCTCTCCTTCTGCAACCCTTTGTTCATCCACCTCTCCTTCTGCAACCCTTTGTTCATTTCCCAGAGTTAGGAGCCTCTCATGGTTGTTATTAGTCTCTTTAAGGGACCTATGGGATAGTTACTATTGTCTTACCTGTGTTACTGATGTGTAAACTGAGGCTCAGAACTTGTTGCCCAAGGTCATGGAGTTAACAGCAGATCTGGGATGTGAAAGCTGGCATTCTGACGCTGTTTCACTCCAAGTCAGCACTGTAGGGGGTGGGGCCAGGTGGGGGGAATCTAAGAGGGGACTTCTCTGTCCTTTTCTGTGCAGCAGAGGTGGCCCTAGACCATGGGAATCCCCAGGGCACAGTGTGTCGGCAGCACCCCCCCAGGAGGGGGCAGGATGTGTTGGCAACAGCAGTTAATGGAGCTTCTGGTGCAGGAGGGGTGCTGGTTGCTTTGGGAGGCCTGGGTGTTGCCTGCCAGCCCTGCCAGGCTCTGGAAAGGTAGGTTCTGTGCCCACCTGGCACCCTCTCAGCAGCCACAGGGGCGGTGGTGGTAAGGGGTGAGTGGTCCCGGGGTACCTGGGCTGCACCCAGCCAGGGAGGTGGGAAGGCATTGCCTGCTGGCCAGAGGGCTTATTGATGAGACCAGAAGAGATACCTGCTAGGAACTCCCAGAAACCTCCAGGGTGGACTTTGTCCAATAACGGGTGGGGAGAGAAGAGCCAGAGAAGTACTACTCATTGCTGGTGATTCTACTGCATTTTAATCTCCAGATTCTGGAGATGGGAGGGAGCGGGTCTCCCCCATTAGGCTGTGAATTCCTGGAGGACAGGAACCATACTCCGTTCAGTTCTGTGTTCCCCACAAGAAGTACCACACTGTCTTACAATCCATGTGGCTCCTCTGCTTATTGAATAAATTAATCTAAAGCAAGGTATGAAAGTGCTAATGGACTGGATGTTGGTACCACCCCTCCCCTATTCATATGCTGTAGCTCTAATCCCCAGTGTGATGGTGTTTGGAGGTGGGGCCTTTAGGATGTAATTAGGTTTAGATGAGGTTATGAGGGTAGAGCCCCATGATGGGATTCGTGTCTTTATAAGAAACGGAAGAGAGCAGAGCTCATGCACTCTCCTCCGTGGGAAGACACAGTGAGAAGGCAGCTGCCTATAAGCCAGGAAGAGGGCCCTCATCAACCCCAAACTGGCACCCCAGTGGACTTCTGACCTCCAGAACTATGAGAAATAAATGTCTGTCATTTAAACCACTCAATCTATGGTATTTGTTCTAGCAGCCTGTGCTGACTCAATAGAAATGGAGAAGCAAAGGGCGAAGATACTTTTGGACAAATATGGCTAACATCCAGGCAGGGACCCAACAGCATGAAGTGAGAGCGTGGGGTGGTTAGGTAGCTGTGGTTGGCATTCACTCTATCAGCTCTTCACCCCCAGTCCTCACTTCCACCAAATATTTTACTGTTTCCTTTACCACTCTAACATGAACTCCATAAATAATATAACCTCCCTAAATGCATAATGAAAAAATAATATTGTAGGTCCTGAGTGTGATATAAAGAAGAGATAAAATGACAGCCATTTATGTAAAAAATAATGTGACTTCTGATATAATTTAAAGAAAAAATAAAATACAAATAATTTACAACCAAACCATTTATATTGTGAGCAGGTTCAATGACACTAGCCGACATAAAGGAAGAATCAGACACAGAAATCTGAGTAAGGTCTATAGTCTAGTTAATCACGTTGTGCCAATGAATTTTCTGATTTTGATAATGAACTATAGTTAACTGAGATGTTTCCTTTGGGGGAAGCTGGGTGATGGGTACATGGCACTTCTCTGTACTATTTTTACAGCTCATTATGAGTCCATAATTATGTCAAAATATGAGCTAAAAATTGTAAAAAAGAAGTTGGAAGCTTGCACCTATTTGTAGATTCACTGTGAATTTGACAGCTTCAAAAACAGACAGATCCATCCTGCCAGACAAGTGAAATGCTATGAGTGGTGTCCCCATTTTGTGATCTCATTTTCTGAAATAGTGAGCAATTCTTGGCAAGGTCCTGAACAAAACAAAGTCCAGTTTCACCTTGATTTACAAGAGATGAATGGCTGGAAATTTTGGTTATCTTAAATTTTTGTAAAAAAAATTGCTTTGTGTTTACACGTAAAAAAACGAGAGGTCCAGACTCAGATCACTCAAATTAAGTTTTTTACATACATGACCGTCCAATGGAATGTCCGAAAATTCACATGGAACAGGGGACAAAGTTTGTTGTGCAGGGTTATCTTGTGTAGTTTTGGATGCCAGTGTCCCTGGACATACCCAGAAAATGTCGCCATGGAAACCCCATCACTGAAATAGCCAACCTTCCCCCTCATACATGAAAAGCCATTATCATGAACTGGGTTCCTAACATGAGGTGGGAGAGGGAGGCTCATTTAATATTAATTGTCCTGAATTTGGGCCTATACTGGTTGTGAGCCAGTTCCCTGCCACTCTAGGAACTGGCTCATAACCCCCTTCCTGCATATGTTTCTTCAACTCTGTCTTTCTTTAGTCTGGCCCATGTCAATCAACATCTTTCTGAAGCCAGGTGCCAGGAGCTGAATTCCTGGATATAGCTGCCATCCTCCTGAGACAACATCCTCCTGAGACAACAAGCATCCTTCTCAGCTTGGTGTAGAAAGAGAGGAGGCCTATTCACAATCCCAAAGACATTCCCCACTGTGCAGCCCAGCCCTGCTCTCCCGCCAGCTTTCTGGAATTTAGAAACTAGGTAGGACTTCCTGCCATCCTAATACATCCTCAGAGAATGAACTGCCCAATCAGGCTTCACATTTTCCTACTGAAAAAAGGAAAGTGCAGAACTGGGTTATGCTACGCTTGGCAAAACTGATCTCCAACAGAACCAAAACTGCTTACAAGCTGTGCAACTCTAAGCAAGTCATTTAACATCTCTGAGTCTTTATGTGCTCAAATTATGTACTGACCATGTGAAATAGTTTATATGAAAGAGCTCTGCAAACTGTAAAAGTTATATTAATGTGATAAATTGTTATTTGCACCAATCCAATGATCCAGTGCCAATGAATTGGGGCATCCGGGTGGGCTCAGTTAAGTATCCGACTCTTGGTTTTGGCTCAGGTCAAGATCTTAGGGTTGTGAGATTGAGCCTCATGTTGGGCTCAGGGCAGAGTCTACTTGAGATTCTTTCCCTCTCCCTCTCCTTCTGCCCTTTTCCCCACTCTCACTCTCTTTTTATCTCCACAGTAAATAAATACATAAAATCTTTAAATGAAAAAAAAAAAAGTATGCCAATGGATAAAAGAGCAATGGTTGGGAATCCACATGAATAACAGGAATATAGAATACACATGCTCTTCAAATCTGTCACCTAGACCAGGGGTTGACAAACCATGGCCTGTGGCAAAAATCTGACCCACAGCCTGCTTTTGTAAATAAAGTTTTATCAGAACAAAGCTATGCTCATTCAGTTACATTGTGTCTTGGCTGTTTTTGCACAAGAGTAGAGTTCATTGATGGTGACGGAGAGCAGCTGGCCTACAAAGCCTGAAATACTTATTTTGTAGTCCTTTACTGAGAAAGTTTGCTGACCCCTGATCTCTACAGTCAGTGGAAAGATCTATCTAAAGGGTGCAACCATGTCTTTACCCACCCCTTCAGTGGTTCCTGATGATGACAGAGGAAAACCTTTAACATGGAAAGGAGAGCACTGCCCAGCATGGCCACAGCCACCAGCCAGCCTCACTCTTCTCCAAACTGTGTGCTTTAGAAAGTCAGCTTCTTTATTATAATTTCCTAGCTCAGCACTGTGTCTCACACTGTGGGTTGGCCAAGGACATGAGGCTGGCTTCGGATGGTTCTGGCAGGCTGAAGCCAGAGCACCTTTCCCAGCTCAGACTTGGACCTCTTGGCTCCATCCCTGGAGGCCTCAGCAACTCTGTCCTTGAAACATGGATGCAGTGTGTTCCTCTCAGCCTGGGAAGACCCTAAGGAGTGAGCATCACTCAGGAACTTGGCTCTGGGGTGAACAGAGCCCCAGCTCTGTGCCTGTCACCCAGGAAGTAGCAATGAATAGCCACTATTATATATCACCACCTTTGGGCACTGCCAAAGCCCAAGATTGCTCCAACTTTCATGGGACCTTGAGGATTCAAGAGGAGAAGACTCCACTACCTGCCTGCTGCCTCACTCTCTCTCCCCTCTCTGGGAGATGGCAGGGATTCTTTAAGGCAGATGACACTATAATTTCAAGTGCTGTAGAATAACTTCTTAGTTACACAGACACTTAATAGAATTTCCTGAGAAAGGTTGTGTCCATAGTCATTCTAGACGCACTATCGACTTCAGTGTAACTGCTGCTTAGTGGACAAAGGTATTTAGAGTGTAATCAGCCTTCTGGTTTCAAAGCAAACAGTCGCATGTGCTATGTTTGGGCAGATCTGAAGGGCGTTGCCGTGGTGCCCAGGCTCTGCCCTGCTTGAAAAAACCTGGTGGTCCAGTCAGCTATAGGACCACTGTACCCCCTGGCCAGGACGGGAGCGGGTGTCCCATGGTAAGCAGAGTAATGCCTCCCCAAGATGTTCACACCTTAATCCCCTGAACCTGGGAACATGTTACATGATGTAGCAAAATGGAATTGAGGTGTAGATGAAATAAAGGTTGCTGACCTTAAAATGAGCAGACTCCTGGTTTATCCAGAATGGCCCAGTATAACCCCAAGGACCCTTCCATGTGGAAGCGGGAAGCAGAAGAGAAAGTCAGAGAGAGGTGATGGGAAATGGACTCAGCCCACCACGCTGGCTTTGAAGAGGGAGGAAGGAGATCACACAGGTCAAAGAATGCAAGTGGCCTCAAGAAGGGGAAAAAAGCAAGGCAGGAGATTCTCTTTGCAGAGCCTCCAGAAAGGAACACAGCCTGGTTACTGGTCAGCTATCATTTTGGAAAAAGCTTCCTTTGTGGGCTCAAAATCTCTGTCCCGTAGGTGTCGTTTGTCTGGGAAACATGTCCCCTGCTTTCCAGCTGTCTTGCATTCCATCCCTGCCCCACCCCTGGCTCTAGGGGCTGCTGGTGTCAGGATGGCACATGACTCTGCCAGAAAAACTGGAACCAGTGAGACCCAATTCTTGGATTTTGGTGGGAGGACAACCCCTGAGAATGAGACTTTCTTCTCCCGGGAGGCTCAGGAACCTGAATTTGGAACAAGTGCTCCAACTTACCGTATTGCACATCTACCGGTCCTACTTCGAGAAACACCTCATGGGTGGTGTTTGTCTGGAATCTCAACCTGAACCGCATAAATGTGGACTCAAATACCAGTCCTGGAGGTGACTTTTAACCAGGATCTTATGAAGGCAAGAAAAAGATTATCTGAGAAAACTCGAATCTACATGAGAATAAACTGTGGGTAGTTTTGTCAAACATTGAAATATATAGCTAATGAAGAGGATTAGCTAATGAAGAGGATTAGCTAATGAAGAGGATTATAATTACAGAGTCACCCCAATTTGCTTGAGGTCTTGTCAACTAGCTAAATAGTCAGTCAGGCTCTCTCTGTCTCTTTCCATATCTGCCCTTCTCCTCCTCCTCCTCCTCCTCCTCCTCCTCCTTCTTCTTCTTCTTCTTCTTCTCCTTCTTCTTCTTCTTCTTCTTCTTCTTCTTCCAGACTTTATTTATTTATTTGACACACAGAGAGCACAAGCAGAGAGAGCAGCAGGCAGAGGGAGATGGAGAAGCAGGCTCCCCCCTGAACAGGGAGCCCAATGTGGGACTCGATCCCAGGGCTTCGGGATCATGACCTGAGCCGAAGGCAGATGCTTAACTGAATGAGTCCCCGAGGTACCAGCCTCTTACCTTCTCATGCAGACTTCTCATTCCCAGGTTATGGAAAACAAAGAGGGGCACAGTCCTAGGAGCCCTCCTTTGCTCCCCAGCCCTAGGACAACCAATGCACTCCTCCACACTATGCATCCATAAAGAA
The DNA here is from genome assembly GCF_018345385.1 of Vulpes lagopus. Taxonomy (NCBI): domain Eukaryota; kingdom Metazoa; phylum Chordata; class Mammalia; order Carnivora; family Canidae; genus Vulpes; species Vulpes lagopus. The sequence continues at coordinate 23,941,952 of NC_054829.1, forward strand.
AGAAAAAAAAAATGGGCATATTTTGAAAACAGAAAAGTTCTCCACACGTAGGAAGATGTGTTTTTAATGGCCTCACGGCATTGTTGAGGACCAAGAAGTTTACCTGTGAAAGAAGAGGTCTGGAAAGTGTTAGGCACCGAGCATAGATATTTTTATGAAATAATTATCCCATTATTGTGAAAGCAGAGCCGAATCTGATCACCGGCCTCTCTTCTCCCTTGTACACGCTTCTGATAATTTCTTAACCATTGACACTCCTCTCTCTGCCAGTTTCTATCTCGCTTCTTCCCTCGAATGCCTCGCAAACAGGAAGAAGCAATCATCCCCGACAGCCCAGTTAGGGACACCGGATGGGTTAACCCAGCTCCCCGGCAGGCAGTGCACAGTTACCACTCCCCACAGGGGGCTGGGAACCCCTATCTCCCTCCGGGGGTGTGCGTGTGCACTCATGTGTGCCCCTGGAGCATAGGGAGAGGATCCAGTGATATTTCACACAAATGAGAAATGTTATTCTGCAGATTAAAGCCTCGCCGAGCCTGGTTTTGTCTTTATTTATGCTTTTCCATTTCCCTCTGCACTGACATGGGTGCCCATGCCGGGGAGCACCGAAGGACGTAATTGGCGTGGTGAAGGATTGTCGCGCAGCCCCGACGCTCCCTCGCAGGGCTACCCCCCCATCTCTCCCCCATCTGTCACCATCTAATGTGACAAAGTTTTTATCGGGCATTGAGGCACAGGAGATTAAAAGTAAATACTGCAATCAGGAGGCAGCTGGGGAGAAAATGCAACGCATTTCACAGTAAGCTGCACAGCTCATCAGAGTAGCCTTGTGGCTCCAGGAGGCAAGGGTGGTGGTGGCGGGGGAGGGATGGAGAACTCCAGGTGGGGGTGGCCGGGGGAGGCCCCAGCAGCTGCGCTTTCACACTTTGGCCGGTAATAATAAAATGAGAGCAGCCACCATATATCAAGTGTCTTATGATGATCATGTAAAGTTGAAATAGGCTCCTTCTTTCAAAGAACCTGATGGCCAGAGGGGTTAAGAAACACGCCTCCGGTCACACTGCGGGTGAGTGGCCAGGATCTCCTCCCTCCTCCCACCACTTCCTGCCTTCTTCTTCAATGAACAAATATTGGAGTTTGGGTTGGCAAGATGAATTGCCTCAGGAGAAATTTGGTTTTGTTGCATCTTCATGACTACGTTGTGCCAAACCATAAGCTGCCGTCATTAACTCAATCTATATTGTTTCATTTAGAATGTAAGCTCTATGTTCTGTTTGGTTTTTTTTCTATTTGGTACCTCTAGCACTTGGAACATTCATTGTCTGGCATATAGTAGGTGCTCAATAAGTATTGGTTGAATGGTTGAATGAATGACTGTTGGTCCAGTCCAATATGGTACCTAAAGTATGGTTTGTAGACTAGTAGCATTGGCATCATCCTGGTGCTTGTTAGGAATGCAGGATCTCAGGTACCACCCCAGACCTCTTGAATCAGAATATGCATTTCAACAAGCTCCTCAGGTGATTCACATGCATGCTGATGTTTGAGAGACATTGGCATATATATAAGACCCTTTGTCTTGATGACCCAAGCTTTCTTGCTTCATCACCATGGGTGAAGGGAGGTTGAATTTCACATTTACTTCTGTGATAGTGCTTTACGCCATGCATCATTAAATCCCATTGTTAAATCACCACCATTATATGATCGTTTGAGGTGGTCCAAATCAGCTATGGATGGGCATCTGCAAATCCTTTCTTTCTTTGTCTCCCTGTCCCTTTACTTTTTCTCCCTCTGTCCTCCTTATGTGTCCCAGCTTTGTGATCCTGGCCAACAGTGGATCCTTGAAACCTTCAGACTGGGCACTGTCCTTGGCCATGTTACCCTCTCTTGAAGAGTTGATCCTCTCTCGTGGGGAAGAATACAGAGGGTGGGGAAGAGAGAGGACTCTACCTGCCAAACTTTGAGCCAAATAAGACTTTACTTATTGTAGTTCATTGGAAAACAGGGTCATATAGCTTGGGAAACTGAGGCCTGAGAGGAAGCAGAGGTCCCATGTAAACTGATGACTCGAAACACTGAATACCATCAGGTCCTTGATAGGAAGATGCAGCACTGGGCCAGATAATGCCTACATGCTACAAAAACAATTTCACTTGTTGGGCCTGTGTGTTGTTTCTCCTTTTCTGCTTCAGGCTTGTGGGCTCCACTGCCTTGGGGGCAACCATGAATGACTGTGACACTAGTTTCATGCTCCAGCCTCTAACATTGCCGGCCTCTGGCTGCCAGCCTTTCAATGATGTAGAATTTAGAGCCAAAAAACATTATGTCACCTACTTGATAGCATCCATTATCAAATTACCACAAATAACATACAAGTACCATACATTTAAATATGTTTTTCATATTTTAGTATTTCCAAAATTAGAGTGCAACTTACAATAGATAAGTACATTTAATATATTGCTTAATTAAATAAAAACTTTTATTGAATTGATGGTGTGTATTATAATTGATGGCATCTTAGAGTTGAGAGATTATGGCACTAATGCTCTACTTGAATGGGACACACACAGCACAGCAACATTTTGATAGATGGTAAGGAGCTTAGGAAATGTAGGAATGAGGATAAATAAGCACTGAATAATCATAATTGATACTACTTACTGGTGCTTATTTTATGCCGATTATACATTTTCTCTAATTCTTAAATAATCCCCATAAGTAAATAATGTGACTTTAATCATGTAATCATTTTAAACATGTGCATATTATAGTCTCCAAACTGCTCTTTTCCTTTCATAATAGCTTTATTGAGATATAATTCACATGATGTAAGATTCACCCATCAGAAGACTACAATTCAGTGGATTTTAGTATATTCACAGAGTTGTGCCCCTAGTCTCTTTACCTGAATTTCTTGAGGATATGATCTTATCTTCTCTTATATCTGCCATTATTTCCACATGGTGGATTATTTCCTCGTGCATTTTGTGATTTTGGATTGTGAGCTTATCTTGCTGAAGGGTTGATGTGTGAAGATCCTCTATCGATTGGATAGAGATGTATCCCTTCAGAGTGGGGACTTGATCCACAGGGTCCAGAGAGGGGATTGGTGGCTCCCCCACCTGGGCGCCAGCATCCACCCTATGGAGTCACTACTTGTGGTTATTGAGGAATGCCAAAGACGACGAAGCATTACCAATGCTACCTCCACACTAGGGTACAAGCTGCCTGAGAGCAGAGGTTTGTCTTACTTTGTTCACCACTGCCCTCCTGTGTCTATCTCAGTGCCAGCTTTGGTAGGTGTCCAATAAGTAGCTCTTAGAGGAATTAGTCACCCCTGGGGATTAAAACAGGATATCTTCAGGGTTCGATTATTCAACCTACCTCAGATCAGAAGGGATCTTATAAATAATCTTTTCAAATTTCTTAACATTATAGAGACAGAGGTCTCCTGGCATGCAGCCTCATCCTCTTTTGTTCTACATACTACCCTGGAAAAGAGGGGCAAGGCTTGGTGGGGACAGAGTCCTTGCAGGAGGAGCAGGGGCAAATGCCTGTTTATTCAGGAGTTTCCAAATAATCTTCCATCTGGATACTTAAGCCAAGGATGGAAGGAGTGATGGTTCTGTTCCATCTACAAGTATTTTTTGAGTGCCTTGAGTGTTGTACTGAGCTCAGCCACGAGAGGGATAAGACCCAACACATATCTAGGGGAGAGACTCCTGGGAGTGGCGTATTTTATGTTGGAAAAGAAGCCTAAGCTTTGGAATAAGACAGGTGTTGAGTTTGAATCCAGTGTTTCTACTTACTAGCCATATGACCCTGGGAAAATTAACCTTAATGATAATTTCTTCATTCATAAAATAGCAATTGTCATTAATTCTTTATAGTATATGGTGAGTATCAAAAGATTTGCTTTAATTTTTCCCTTATCCAGGATCCAGCACTTAATTGTGTGACTTTGTAACTGACAAGCCTCAGTTTACCTATCTTTCTAATAGATATTTCACTCCATTTTAGAGACTGATGAAGCGCTCACTAGGCACTTTTACACTCAGCTCTGGCCACTTTGACAAGAGCCCAGGAGGAGTCTCTAAATGGCCAGAAACAAGTGAGCCCTGGGGCCCTCCCATCCTTCCCTGTCTGTCTCAAGGGGGTGGAGGGGGTTTCCACGGTGTGTGACCCATTTGTGCCCCTGGCACCCAGGCTGGAAAGTTCCACCTTGGAAGGTTGTAAGGAGAGCTAAACACATGATCCATGGCAGTGTTTCTTAACCACTGCACTATTATTTTAAGCTAGATGGTTCTTTGTGATGGGTGTTGTTCTTTCTATACTTTGTAGAATGTTTAGCAGTATCTCCAGCTTCCACCCACTAGATGCCAGTAGCAATTCCCAGTTGTGACAATCAAAACATGTTTTCAGGCATTGCCAAATATGTCCCCCTCTGGGGGACAAAATAGGCATTGGTTGAGTTATATGGAAAAGCACTCTGTAAGTCTAAATGTGTAAGATGTCATTCTGGTAAGGAACTGTTATTATATTGCCAAATGCTGACAATATGCTACCTTTGAGGCAGTGTGTGTCCATTCTAACCAGAGCCCTATGAAAATAGTTTGAGATGAAATTTAAAATGGGAACTTTGAGAAAACCTTAGCAAACAGGCAAGAAAGTGCTTTTGAAACAACCGGACTGCATGTTGTACACTGTAAGCAGTGTCTGCTGTGTCTGCTCCCATCTCTCACCACTGGAGCCTGGGCTCCAAGAGGCAAGAGACTCCATTCTGGTCTCAGCTGCTTTGCCACCTGCTAGGGACTCCAGGCAGGTCCCTCTCTTAGGCCTCTGTTTCCTCACTAGATGGACTCTGAGATCCCACAATATGTCCACTTACTCTGACCATCAACGTGGCTGTGGGTGAGGGAGTGTCACTGCAGGCCCCTGTAAGAGTAGACAGTCTCAAGAGTCATGATGGAAGTGTAAGCCTATCTGCATGATGCTTTCATCAGATAGTTTTTGAGTGCCCACCTTGTGTTCAGCTGGGGAGGGGCTTAGATCAGAGTGGTGGTGGTGGAGATACAATAGAAGGCAGTGGCAGGGAAAACCGACAGAACTTGATCCAGATTGACTATCAGTGGTGTGGGAAAGGAGGTGACCTGGCTAGATCCTAGGCTCCTGGCTTGAGGATGGAATGGCCTGAGATGGGAACATTACAGATGACCTGGTGAGGAAGGGCATGGTGAGTTTGGTTTCAACCGTGTTTCGTGTCTCAGGCCTTCCCAACTTCCAAGTGAGAGTGTCAAATAGGGAGCCAGACACACAACACTAGGGCTTGGAGGAGAGGCTTGGCTAGAGTTACCTGAATAGTCTCTTGCCCACGGATGCCGCTGAAGCTCAGGGTGCAGGGGAGTGGCTAGAGATGCTTTCGCATGAGACACAGAGGCCTTGGGTTGAGGACTTGCAGAGCACCAGCAGGAGGAGGGACTCACAGCCAGAGCCATCCTCTACCCTGCTCCACTGGATGCCAGGTTTGGCTCTGAGCCACTGCTGTCCTGACTTCTGACCTTGACTTCCTGGTCTTATTCATCTGAAATAGCTTCTTAAAGAAAGAAACTGGGTCTTTCTTGTGCACTCCTCAGGAGAACGATGCTGGTGTGGCCTACCCTCTGTGCACTTGTCCCTCCCCTCTACACCCCCTTTGTGCTCACCCTGCTGGTACCCACTAAGGACCTGATTGGCCGAGGAAGCATTCTTGGTCTGCACAGGGTTAGGCTGGAAGGACCAGGGAGCTGACTCCCTGGGAGCAACTCTTGACATTCCCCGATGACCACTGGGAGCTCAAATACCTCAGCTCCTCTGTCCCTGGAAGGGGAGACTTGCTCACACTCCTGCATTGCCTCACCTCCCTTTCCACTCTCAGGAGCCCACTCCCCTGGGGCTGCTGGTCATGTCTCTACCAACCACCTCACTCCCGTCCTATCTTTGCCTCTGCCTGGGGGGGAATTCAGCCTAGGACAGCTGAGTGCCCATAACGGTGCCCTACCTATGGCCAAATGGCTTTTTGAAGGAATCATGAATTCATGTATTTGCACTCCCTGGCACAAAGAGGCAGCCCTCTTTTTGAACTCTGACTGGAATGAAAACCATTCATCCTGTCACTTACCCACCCATCCAACCTCTCCGCCTGTCCACACACCCTCTGGGGCTCTGGGTGGTCACCACTCAGCCCACCCCCACCCCCCCGATCAAAGGAAGCCACTTGATGAACCAGGTCCCCGTGGCCCACGGAGCAACTTTGCACTGGCCGCAGCAGCATGGGCTGGGGCCAGCGGAGCAGGGCTCTTGTATTCTTGGCAGTGGCCTGCAGACCTCCAGGATCTCATGACCACATCCTCTTCCAGGGGCTCCCAAAATATGGGCAGCCCCGACAGCGTTGATCTCCCGGTTGCTTCTGTGCTAACAAACTGGGGTTGATCAGGTGACTGAGTGCCTGTGTGCCTGGCATTTGTGTGTGTGTGTGGATGTGTTTCGCTCCTGTGTGTGCGTGCGTGTACACATACCTATGTGTTTTTTTGCTTCCGTGTGTATTTGTGTGTGCGCACTGGCTGCTGTCATTATGCTGCTAATGGAAATACTGCCACGGATCGCAACTCTCAATTAGCTCCCGGGGCGATCGCTGTGACAGCCAGTTACCGAACAGCAAGGCCTAAAGGAATGAATTAATTTGTAGTACACGGCAGTTAGAGTCACGGTGTTAGCAACAGTCTCCACAGCCAGAGACCCTGATTAGATGAGCCGGGACCATTGGGCACCTGTGGGTACCTGGGAGGTATCTTCCTTGTGGGCCTGACCTGGGAAGGGGATCAGAGGAACATCAAGGACCTTTGCTGAGCCTAGGACCACACAGCCTGTCCACTGTCGGGGGCTGCATCACCCACCCCCAGGGGAAGAGGGCCCCTGCTGGCACACAGCCAGACCAGAGGCCAGGGTGCCAGGAGCTGGGAGGGGCAGGGAGGTCTTGTTCTCTCTCTCTGCAAACAGGGCCTCCTATGGACTCATTTGGCTGGATGAGGCCGGGTCTCTTCAAGGAGGCATTCTTCCCAGGTCAGCTCGGGGAAACCCTAGGGCACCAGGGAAGGCAGAAGCCTCTGCTCCCTCCGTGTGTTAAGATTCTTTCTTTTTTTATTTTTAATTGAGATGAAACTCATATAACACACAATTGGGCCATTTTGAAGTGTACAGTCTAGTGGCGTGTAGTACATTCACGGTATCATGCAGACACCACCTCTCTCTAGCTTCAAATCTTTTTCATCACCCCAGAAGAGCACCTCATTCCTTCCGTGTACACCTTCTGGCTTTCAAAGAGAAGAAAGAGTGCGGTGCCTGACCTTCAAGCATCTTCCTCAGGCCTTTTCCTCCTCATTGCGCCTTGGGAATAATTATAATCTCTTGTAATGTAGAATAATTGCTATAAAGCACTTACAGTGGGCTGGGAGCATTGCTAAATTTTGTTGGACAGATTATCTCATTTTCAACAATGCTGTATAATAGGTTCTAGCGTTGTCATTCCCATTTCTCAGATGGAGATACTGAGGCTTATAGATGTTTCCCATGCATGGTGCCCACAGTCACATGGCTTATAGGTGGCAGGGCTGGAACTTGAATCCAGGTCTGTGTGACTGCAAAAACTGTGCTCTCCTCCTCTACATTGTGCTGCTTTCTATGTCATGAAGCCTCTTATTTTCAGCTAAGTAGTTTCAGGCAGCTGCAGACAAAGCCAGGCAGGTCTTGTAAGATGCTATCCAGGCATGCAGCCCCAATACATATTTAGCTACTGTTGTCATTATTTTCACAATTAGGTAGCAGAATTTTTTTTAAAAAAATTGTATTTATTTATTTGATGGGGAGAGAGAGTATGAGCAAGGGGAGCAGCAGAGGGAAAGGGAGAAGCAGGCTCCTCACTGAGCAGAGAGTCTGATATGGAGTTTGACCCCAGGACCCTAGGATCATGACCTGAGCCGAAGGAAGACATTTAACCTACTGAGCCACCTAGGCACTCCTTGGTAGTGGAATTTTTAAAGGAACATAGAATTTTAGACTAATGGAAGACATCTCTGACCAACAGAGTCCTGGGTGAGGAGATGAAGAAACTGAATTTCTTTCTTGTCCCTGCTGATATATGATGTGCATTTGTCACCATTTTTCTGCTTCTGGTTGAGAAACCTATTATTTTCTTCTCTCATTAATGTCTTCTTGTGGAGGCATCATCTCTTTATCCATAATCGAGAGCTCTGGTGAGTTAAAGTGTCCACCGTGGTGACCAAGGACAAGGAGACATCGGCCATGCCCATGGTGCCACTCCAGCATTCCCTCAGTCAGAATGCAGCTGCTGTGGAGGCCAGAGAGCAGGATGGCCATGCCTACCCAGGGGTTGCACTGACCCAGGGCGACGTGCCTGCCCTCTGAGAGTCTTACAGAGCAGCGAGGAAGGGGGCTGCTTGAGCCCCAAAAGGGAATTAAAATATCCTTCAGCCCCATTGTCCTTGTTTTACTTTCTCACCTTCCTCTTTCATACTAGCACCAAACTTCTTCAAGCATCTTCCGTAGCCTTCACCCATGCCCTGGATTTCCTCCTTCCAGTCTGGCTCCCCTCTCCTGCTCCACTGAACAGGATGCAACAGCATCAGTCAGAACACAACCACCACATCCAAAGCCAGACCCAGCCTCCCAGCGGCACTCACACCTGCTGGCCGCTTCCTGCTCATCCTTTGTGACACTTCTCCCCACAGGTCTCTGTGACCTTGTCTCCTTCCTTGGCTCTTCCTGCTCCTTCTGCCCCCTAGATTCAGGTACTTACTAAAGTTCTTGTTTATTTCCCAACCACCTCTACTTCTTCCCCTTGAGGAGTTTCTCAGTCTTCCGGGGCTGCTGTAACAAAGCACCATAAACCAGGGGCTTCAACAGTGAACACTCATTTCTCACAGTTCTAGAGGCCGGAAGTCCAGAATCGAGGTGCCAGCAGATTTGGCATCTGGTGAGGGTTCTCCATCTGGTTTGCAGATGGCCACCGTCTTGCTATGTCCCCACAAGTGCAGAGAGGGAGGGCTCGTCCTCTTCTTATAAGGACACTAATCCCATCCTAGGGGCTGTACTTTCATGACCGCATCTAACCCTAGTTACCTCCCCAAGGCTCCACCTGCACACACCATTGCTTTGAGGATTTGGGCTTCAACATTTGAATTCGGGGTGGGGGTGTGTACAAATGTTCAGTCCATAGCATAAGGGCACTTTGCTCCCACAGCCTCAAAGAGCAGCTCAAGGCAGATGATTCTATGTCCATCACTTCCTATTTTCCTGGTTCTAGATTTATAAAATACGTGTGTTGGCACTTAACTTTTGCAAAAATCTCTCCAAATCCAGGTACTGCAGCTTCTAATCCAACCTGAACATGCAGCCAGAGTCATTGTCCCAAAGTTCAGCTGTATATCTTTTTCCTGCTCAGTAGCTCTCAATCACTTTTTCCTGCTCAGTAGCTCTCAATCGCTTTCCTTTGCCCTTGAACAACATTAACACTCCTTACTACAGCATTTACTCAGTCTTATTTTTCCACTACTTATTTGCTACAACCTTGATATGTTTTATTTTTTTTAGATTTTTATTTATTTATTTTTATTTATTTATTTATTCATGAAAGACAGAGAGAGAGAGGCAGAGACATAGGCAGAGGGAGAAGCAGGCTCCATGCAGGGAACCCAATACGGGACTCGATCCCAGGACCCCAAGGTTAATGTCCTGCGCCAAAGGCAGACGCTCAACCACTGAGACCCCCAGGTGCCCCAACCTTGATATGTTTTAAACTTTAAACCACTTGCATATCTCACCTCTCTAAGTTTGCTAATTTCCCGCCCCTTCTATCTGGAATACCCTCCTAAGCTTTAAAAACGTTAATTTTTTTCTGATTATAAAATATATAGAAATTATAACAAATAGTCAATAAAATCTGTGAGGTCTATTAATCCAAGGCATGATATTACCCAGAAAACACCCCCACATCCCCAGATAGCCTTACTTGAGAATTCAGTCCTCTGAAGAACTTGAATTTAAAGCCCAAATTTGGCTTATGAGGTATTTCCTGTTATCAGAACTGTTTTTTTTTTTTTTTTTTTTTTGCAATTAGCAAGAGGGTTTATTGGACGTTTGCGCAAACGGGCTCTCTGCCTCCGAAGAGGAAGAGAGCCCCGATTAGCAATTACAGGTATCTTTTAAAGGCAAAAGGAAAAAAAAAACGCTTAAAGACAAAAGAACCTCGGGAGTCGCATAGCATTCAGGTTATTGATTTCACAGAGGGTCAACATGAACCTATTCAGGGACATTCCAATCAGGGTGTGGGGGGAAATGGTTTTCTTATTGTAAACAGAATGCTTTTAGTTGCTAAAATTTCAGGAAGGCACCTGGATGTGCTGCCTCTGGATTAGGGCTGGCCCTACTTACAAGGGGGGAGGTTTCTTCATTCCCTCCTCTTGTTTGGGCTGATTTTAACCTTAAAATCTTAGGGAACATTTATTTCTTCAGTTTGGAGGGCCCGACATTGCTGAGTTAATACCAGAGCTTGGGTAATGGACAATCTTTCTCGGATGAACTGGAGCAGCCGGTTGAGGATGCAGGGGCCAAAAGTTAGCAGCAGGAGCAGGATAACTAGAGGGCCCATAATGGTAGAGATTAGGGTGGTCAACCAGGGAGACTGATTGAACCAGCTTTCAAACCAGCCCTGCTGGGCCTCCCGGTCCCTTTGTCTTTTATTTAGCCTATCCCTGAGTTTGGCCATGGAGTCCCTGATGACTCCAGAATGGTCTGCATAGAAACAGCATTTTTCTCCTAGGGCTGCACACAGTCCTCCCTCTTTCAGGAATAGTAAATCCAAGCCTCTCCTGTTTTGAAGTGCTACTTCTGAAAGTGAGGTGAGGGACTGTTCTAACTTAGAAACGGACTGCTCTAGTGCCCATAGATCCTAATCTACAGCTGCCTGGAGTTCTATATAACATCGTGAGCCCTGGATCAGAGCAGCTGCGCCAGTACCCACCCCAGTAGCGACCCCTAGTCCCAACATAACGACTAGGGTTAGGGAGACAGGTTCGCGCTGAAAACGGGTGGGATGTTCATCATACTGATTTTCTAGAGTTTCAGCAGGGTGATAGAACACCCTGGGTATGATCTGCACCATGACACAGAAGTCGTTTGAGCTATTTAGAACCTTAGCTGACACACAGGGGGTGAGGCCTTTGTTGCATGCCCACCAAGTTCCCGGCTGGGGCTCCAGGTAAGAGTCAGTCCCTAAAATCGGGGCGGTAGTATTGCAGAGTTCCTGGTAACCCCGGGTGAGTATAGTTAGCCTTGAGAGTGATGTAATCCCAGGAGGAGGAGGGCCTCTCATCCTGTGTCTCCCTAGTCTCGCATCCCCAATTTTTACAATAGAAGTATTCCCCTCCTCCACAGGTGGGATTTAGCCTGCGATCTCTGTGGTACCCGGGACAGACATAAAAGGGAAGAGTGCTTAGCATGGCCCTTCTGTCAGGCGTGCCACATCCTCCCCATGGGTCTAATCCCAGTCGCCCTGGAGGGCTTTCTCGGTTAGAGGCTCTAGAGGTGTCGAAGTATCCCTCTAGGTCCCATGGGCTAGGGGCCCCTATGGTTAGCTTGCATAGGTCAGGATATAGGTTAGGCCACCAGGTTCCCACGGGGGCGGTCTTAGTTATAGACCAAACCTCGTCACCCCCAGACGTTAGTACCTGCCAGGTTAACCTTTTGAGGGCATGAGGGTCACCTTTGGCGGAGGTGAAGAGCGCTAGGAGAGGTAGGAATATAACAACTGTCATTGAACAATTTTTTGAAAGTCTTATCTTGAGCGGGTTTTGGGTGCAGTGGAGCTTCCATTGGAGTGGCTCGTCCGGTCCGCCAGTCCGGTCCGCCTGGCTGGCGTCAGCGGTGCTCGTTGATGGGGCGCGCTTGACGTGTGAGGCGTGGACCCAAGCAGCAATGCCGTCTACCTTTAAGGTGGTTGGGGTGGTCAGTAGTACAGTGTATGGGCCCTTCCAGCGGGGCTCAAGCGTCCTGGACTGATGTTTCCTGATGTAGATGGAGTCACCGATCTGGAACGGGTGTGGGTCGGTTGTGTCTCCGGGGCGGTAGACAGCCGCAAGGGGTTTCCAGATCTGGCGCTGGATAATCTGGAGCGCCTTTAGCCTGTCCTGTAAACCGGGAGTGTTAGCAAGAGGGTCAATAGCAGAATCTAGTAAGCCCGTTACTGGTGGGGGACGTCCATAGAGAATCTCGTAAGGAGTTAGCCCATAGCGCGCGGGAGTGTTCCGGACTCGGAACAGAACCATAGGGAGGAGTTGGACCCAGTCTCTAGTGCCAGTCTCCAATGTCAATTTGGTTAGGGTCTCTTTAATTGTTCTATTCATTCTTTCTACCTGCCCTGAGCTCTGGGGTCTGTATGCACAATGTAATTTTTTTTTTTTTTTAAAGATTTTATTTATTTATTCTTGAGAGATAGAAGGAGAGACAGAGCCAGAGACACAGGCAGAGGGAGAAGCAGGCTCCATGCACCGGGAGCCCGACGTGGGATTCGATCCTGGGTCTCCAGGATCGCGCCCTGGGCCAAAGGCAGGCGCCAAACCGCTGCGCCACCCAGGGATCCCGCACAATGTAATTTTTAATTTATCCCCAGTAATCTGGCCACCAACTGACTTACCTGGGAGACGAAGGCGGGGCCGTTGTCCGACCCTATTACCTTGGGCAGTCCAAACCAGGGGAAAATTTCTTCTAGGATTTTCTTGACAAACACCTGGGCAGTTTCTCGTTTGGTGGGGAAGGCTTCTGTCCATCCTCCTGTGGGCCTAGTGCAGCGGCTCGTGCTGTTTCATCGGCCATCCTGTTCCCCTCTGCTACTGGGTCGTTGCCGTGCTGATGCCCAGGACAGTGAATTATCTACTACGGCTGCCCCGGCTTTACGTTCACCATTTCGTAGAAAGCTACTCCCCTCGGTGTACCAGGTTGCTTCAGCATCTGGCAAAGGCTGGTCCGTCAAGTCCCTTCTGGTGCCATGGACCTCAGCTAGGATCTGGTGGCAATCATGCATTACCAGGGAGGGGGACTCGGCTTCTGGAAGCAAGGTGGCCGGGTTTAGGGATGTAGCCATTCCGAACCGTATCCGCTCCGAATTCAGTAACATGGCCTGATAATGGGTGACCCGGCGTTTGAGAGCCATCGATCAGGGGGCTGGTGGATGACTGTCTCTATGGCATGGGGGGGCCACCACAGTGAGGGGTTGGCTGAAGGCCAACTTATCTGAGTCTTTTACCAGGACTGCCACAGCCACTATTATTCGGAGACATGGGGGCCATCCTGCAGCCACTCTGTCTAATTTTCTTTTGAAAAGTATGCCACGGGCCTTTTCCAGGGTCCCAGTTTCTGAGTTAGGACCCCTTTGGGTATTCCTTGGTGTTCATCAGCATATAGCGCAAATGGCTTGGTTACATCTGGGAGGCTCAGGGCAGGGGCGGTCAATAAGGCCCTCTTTATTTTGTCAAAAGCCAATTGTTGCTCCTTTCCCCAGTGGTAGGGGGTGTTGGATTTCGTGAGAGGATATAGGGGAGCCGCCAGCTCTGCAAACCCGGGTACCCAGAGGCGGCAGAACCCGGCACTGCCGAGGAACTCTCGTAGTCCTCTGGCACTAGTGGGTGCTGGGATCAGGGCTACAGCCTTTTTGCGGCCCTCCGTCAGCCACCTCTGGCCTCCTTCCAGGAGATATCCCAGATAGGTCACTCGTCTCTGGCCTATTTGGGCCTTTTTGGCGGAGGCCCTATACCCCAGTCCTCCCAGTCTCTCGAGCAGGGCCCCCGTACCTTTTACACAATCCTGTTCTGTCTTAGCCGCTATGAGCAAATCATCCACGTACTGCAGGAGAACGAGGTCCGGATGGCCAACTCCGAATTCTGCCAAGTCCTCAGCAAGGCTTCGTTGAACAAGGTGGGGGAGTTTTTGAATCCCTGTGGTAGCCTTGTCCAAGTGAGTTGTCCTGAGAATCCTGTCTCAGGATCTTTCCATTCAAAGGCAAAAATAGGCTGGCTTTGAGAGCTTAACTTTAGGCAAAAGAATGCATCTTCTAGATAGAGCTCAAGGGTCCTTCTGCCTCAGTTAAAACTGAATGTTGAGCTCCCGTAGCAACCAGGAAGGTCACTGGTTGACCCCCCCACTTTAAGGGTTATCTGAGGCTCGGGGGGGGGGGGCTCCTGGCCCTGACACCCCCAATCTTCATCCTCTAGGGACAGTACGGGAATGGGCTTCTTAGGTCCCTGCGTTTGGCCCTTCTTTGGACAATCTTTAACCCAATGTCCTTTTTCCTTGCAGTAGGCACACTGGTCTCATTCAACCCGTGGTCTTCTTTTGTCTCCCAGGTCCTTACTCTGTCCTGACTTACTCTGCCCTGAGCCCTGTACTACGGTGGCCAGTATCCCAGTCAGTTCTTTACTGCGTTTCCTTTATCTCTTTTATTTTGTCTCTCTCTCTCTCTCTCTCCTCTCTCTCTCTAAGTATACATACGGTAGCCTTCCATTAATCTTTCCAGAAAACCTGCCGGCGTCTCATCTTTTCCCTGCACTATAGCACGTACCTTTGCCAAATTGGTGGGGCGACGCCCTGCCCCTCTGAGACCCGCTAGGAGTACCTGGCGATAGAGACGGAGCCGCTCCCTACCAGCAGCAGTGTCGTAGTCCCAGGTCGGGCGAACCAAGGGGAAAACGTCCTCAATTTCATTAGGCAGCTGGGGCGGCCTCCCATCCGCCCCGGGGACGTTTTTCTGTAGACACACGGTCTCTCCTCCGTGGTGAGGAGAGTCTGCAGGAGCTGATCAGGGTGCCCATGGGGTCCTGGCTGAAAGACCGGGGCCTTCACCTCCTACGGTCTTAGGATTGAGCCTGGGGCGTCTCGGATCCCGGACGAGCCCCCAAATGTTGGACCCTGGCTCACGGGTGCCAACGTGTCCCGGCGGACGCCCCAGAGACTCAGACCCCAGACAGGCAGATGCAATTAGCAAGAGGGTTTATTGGACGTTTGCGCAAACGGGCTCTCCGCCTCCGAAGAGGAAGAGAGCCCTGTTTTTTTTTTTAATTCTAAATACTGTACTGGCTTTTTTACTTAAGAACAAAGATATTTTCTTAAATAACCTTAGTATAATAATTAAAATCCAATAATATCGTAATTATCAATTCATTTAACATCAATATGGCACCAGTCTCTAATTCCCAGTTCATATTCACATTTCATCCGTGGTCCCATTAGTACCTTTCTAGCTATCCTTCCTTCTTTTTCCAGGACCCAGGACCAGGATTACATAGTGCATTCAACTGTCATGTTTCTTTCCCTCTCCTCTGATCTGGAACACTTCTTCAGCTTTTCCTTGCATTTCTTGATCTTGATATTATTTTTTAAGAGAGCAGGCCAGTTGTTTTGTAGTGCTTCATTTTGGGTTTGTCTGGTGCTTTTTTTTCATGGTTAGATATGGCTGCATTTGGACAGGGATTTCACGGAAGTGATACTGCGTTCCTCTCACTGGATGTGGATTTGCCCCAATGGTAGTGAAATTAACTGTGATCATTTGATAAGGGGACGTCTACCAGGTGACTCCATTGTAAAGTCACTATGATTCCCTCTGGGGTGAATCAATAATTTGTGGAAAGATGCTTCGAGGTTTTGAAGATATCCTGCTCCTCCTCAAACTTTGACCAGTGAGGTTTTAGCATCCATTGATGATTTCCCAACTCCATCACCCCTTCTGTGTTTATTACTTGGCATTCTACTACAGGAAAACCTTTTCCTTCTTTCTCATTTTCTTGTTTATCTATTTAAATCAGTATTTTATTCATGCAGCTATAATTCATTACCATTAATATTAATTCTGATGATCTAATTACCCCAGATTTGGCCACCCCTTCAAGATGGTTTCTGTGTCTCCATTATTCTTCGACCATACATTACTATCTGGCACAACCAGATGTTTTGGGACCCTCTTGTACTTTCCCTGTTGCAGAGACAGAATCAGCTTTTTTTCCAAGTAGGCTTCCAAGCCCTATTTGAGTTCACTTATCTGAAGAGCAGTAGAGGGCCTCAAAAGAACAATTGCCACGCATATATCATTGTCACAGTGGTCCAGGTGGCATGTGTTGTATTAAGCTGTCTCACTGTATTTGTAGTTTAATAATATATAGTAATAATTATATCTTATTTATTGTCTACATTATTTTCATTTTTTATTTCTTGTGTTTTTTTCATTAAAGATTCAAACACACACACACACACACACAGTGATATGAAACTACAGACCATCATACTGTAAGAATAGATACTGAAAGATTAGCAAAGTCTTCCTCCAGAGAACCAGATGAAAAACCAATCTAGACCAAGGGTTGGCAAACTACAACCATCTCCTGTTCTTGTAAATAAAGCTTTATTGCAACACAGCCATACTTGTCTGTTTATCTATTATCTGTGGCCACTTTCACACTCCTCCACAGAGTAGAGTAATTACAACAGACTGGGTGGCCCAGAAAGCCTAAAATATTTACTATCTGGGTTTCTACAAAAAATGTTTCCCAGGGCAGCCCGGGTGGCTCAGTGGTTTAGCACCACCTTCAGCCCAGGGCGTGATCCTAGAGACCAGGGATCAAGTCCCACATTGGGCTCCCTGCATGGAGCCTGCTTCTCCCTCTGCCTGTGTCTCTGCCTCTCTCTCTCTGTGTCTCTCATAAATAAATAAATAAAAATCTTAAAAAAAAAATGTTTCCCAACCCCTGGTCTAGATGAACAGATGTTGAGAATCCAAACCAATAAGAAGAGCTAAAGATTGTTGAAATAAATGAGGACCTTGATGCCTATGAATTTGGGCTCCCACATGCAACTACTTACAACAGCCTTGCATCTTACATGAGGGACAGCTTGTGAAGTCAGTATGTAAAGTGAAAATCACACACAGTCAAACTCACCCTGGAAAGGCTCTTGAAAGTTGCCATGCTGAAGACTGATCAACTCTTGCCCACAAAGTCCAGCACCGACTGTCTTACCAAGCTCTACAAATCTGCGTGGAGCATTTCGACAACGAATGCACACAAGGTGCATGGAGCTGCTCTAGGCAGCATCGCCAGCCCTGAGACCAGCAGGCTCAAATCTGCAGTGTAATCAACTGCAATTCTGAAACCAAATCACATATGGGTTGGCAGTGTTTACAGGGAATAAATGATTAAAAACCCTAGAATGGCATTCCCCAGAAGCTCTCTCATTTGGAAAATTGCAAAAGGAAATTGAAGAGAAGCGGAAAATGTTTTGCCAACATGAAAGCTAGGGAAAAAGCCCTCTTAGACATATGTTGAAAGAGACTTTATATTTTATATCCGTATCTTTGTAAACTACCTCGATTATTAGTGAGTGCAATAAACACTAACTATGAGTGATTAGAAAACTGATTTGAGAGACCATTCCAAATATGTTTGAAATTCCATGCCCTGATTAATACAGTGACAAGGCACTATTTCATACCCATTGGACTGGCAAAACATATGTTGGATTACAAGTGATGGCCAGGATGTGGAGAGTTGAGAATGCTTGTATGTTACTGGTGGGATTAAAGTTAATAGACGCTCTGAGGAGCGATTTGGGAGTGACTAGTAAAGGTAAAATGTGCCCACCAGACCACTCGGCAATTTGTCTTGTGGTTAAACGCCCCAGAGCAGCAGTTCTCAAAGTGGGATCCCAGACTCCTGGGGATCCTGGAGGTGCTTCCAGGGGACCTACAAGGTCAAAAGTATTTTCAGAATAACACTAAGATGCTAGTTCTCTTTTCTGCCATGTTGACATTGGCACTGGTAGTTTAAAAGCAATGGTGGATAAAACTGCTGGTACATTAGCGCAGATCGAAGCAGGAGTTTTATTATTTAATTTTTTATTTTCTTGAGGCAGGAGTTTTATTTTATTTTTTTTAAGATTTTATTTATTTATTCACGAGAGACACAGAGAGAGAGAGAGAGGCAGAGACACGGGCAGAGGGAGAAACAGGCTCCATGCAGGGAGCCCAACGTGGGACTCGATCCCAGGTCCCCAGGATCAGGCCCTGGGCTGAAGGCGGCGCTAAACTGCTAAGCCCCCCGGGCTGCCTGAGACAGGAGTTTTAAACTGTACCAGCCGTCCTTGTATTCCACATTGCCATGCACTTTGTGGGGAGAAAAAGAGTTTTCTTAAAGAATACTCTTAATGGAGCAGTACAATTCTTAATTTTTAAAAATCTTGACCCAGGCCCTGTCTTTATAATAGTCCGTGTGATGAAATGGGAATTGCACATAAAGTCCTCCTGCTGAATGCTCAAGCACACTCATAGAAAGTGTGTCCCCAAGGAAAGCATGTGTGTGACTGAGTTGAAAGATGAACTGGCTACTTTTTCCGCAGAACACTATTCTTCCTTGAAAGAACAGCTGACCGACAAACTACAGTCCTTTGGGTTTGAGGATATTTAGCAGATATTTTCCCAGAACTGAAGTGAGCCTATCACGTCGAGGAGAAACAAGTAATAATATTTGTTGCCACTAATAACATTTGAACTTTGAAATGTTAGGACACTCATGTCTGCTACTGTGAGCAGGACAACTTCCCACTACTCAGGCTTTTCGAAGATCAGAGGTGATATCAATGAATGATAATTTGTGATATTGTCTACTGAAGTGTGCTAACATCTGTAAGATGTATAGGGCCTAGTGAACCAATATTTTCCAAATGATTCATGTATGATACAAAAAATATGAGTTAAAAATCCATTCAAAATGCAAGATAGATCAATGCATCTTAATGTAAGAATGCAAAAAAAGTTCACTGATAGAGTTTCAGATTTCACATTGCAGCTGATCTTTAAGAAATTATCACTGGTTGAATTTTGGTGCATTATCAGAGGATATCTACAATTATTGGAGCAGTACTACCCCTTTCCAATTATGTGTTTATAAGAGGACAAGTTTTCCTCCTAGATTTCTACCAAATCAATGTAGTACAACAGATGCCAAAGAGATTTGTAAAAATGAAAAACATTATTCATCTTACCATATGTATCCTGGAAAACAGTTATTTTTCATAAAAATATGTTATTTGTATTAACATGCAATGGGTTTGTTATCATTGTTTTAAACTGATGAATAAATAATTATTTTTAAAATTCTGTTTTAATTTATAAAATGGTAACTATGATACCTGTTGATAGATACAACCCCCTTAAACAGAAGGTCATTGGGGTCCTCAGTAATTTTTAAGAATATATTTTTTTTTAATTTTTAAGAATATATTTTTTTTTAATTTTTAAGAATATTACGGTGTTCTGAGATCAAAAAGTTTGAGAAGTGCTACCTTAGAAATCAATCTCTTCTACTAGTACAAGAAAAAGTGTATAAGGAAGTTCACGTGGCATTGCTTAAAATAGTGGAAAAACTGGAAAGAACCTGTCTCCCAGTAGGAGAATGGATAAATAGACTGTGGTCCAGTGATATAATAGCATGTGAATGAGCAGCTGAAATGAGTGAATTAAATCTGTATATATAAACATGGGCAGGTTAAAAAAAAATCACAAGGTTTAAAAAGCAAGTTGCAAGGGACTATCAAAGCAATTTGATATTATTTATATAATTTTTAATTGCAAGACAAAATTATTAATGGGGACATATATAGTAAATGTATTAAAAATATGCATGGTGGGGCCCCTGGGTGGCTCAGTTGGTTAAGCAGCCAACTCTTGATTTTGGTTCAGGTTGTGATCTCAGGGTCATGAGATCAAGACCCCTGTGGGGCTCCATGCTGGGGGTGGAACCTAATTAAGATTCTTTCTCCCTTTCCCTCTGCCCCCACCATGCAAACGTGCTCTCTGTCCCTCTCTCTCTCTCTCTCTCTCTCAAAAAAAAAAAAAAAAAAAAAAAAAAAAAAAGCATGGGGAAGCATACCTGATGGCTCAGGTGGTAGAGCATGTGATTCTTGATCTCAGGGTCATGAGTTTGAGCCCTACATAGGGCATGGAGCCTACTGAAAAATAAATGCATGGAAATGATTTACATCACCTTCAAGACAGAGATTTCTCTGAGTACAAGTAAGAGAAGAAAAGGTAAGAGAGTGAGGCTTCTAATATGTCTATAATGTCATAAAAATTCTAAAAAACTAAAAGTTCTAAAGCAAGGGATTTAAGATGCATAAGAATTTGTTTATGTTGTTTTCTATAATTTTCTGTATGTTTCAAATATTTTGCAAAAGAAAACTAAAAAAAAAACCCTTCTTTTTAATAAGTGTTTTATTTCAGAATAGAAATGGGTAATTTTGTTCTGTGAGTACCAGTTGTTCCTATCCTAAACTAGGATTAAATGTGTACTTAAAGACTGTCAGCATAACCTCTGTTAATTCTTTCTCTGACTGGGGAGCCCTTACACCTTTGCTTGGCCGTAGGATTGGGGAATAGGAGGCATAAGGGAAGCTTTCACTTTCTCTGTATTGTTATTACTGTTGTTTTAAGATATTTATTTATTTATTTATTTATTTATTTATTTATTTGAGAGAGAGGGAAAGAAAGAGAGAGAGAATCTATGAGTGGGTGGAGGAAGAGGGAAGAGCAGAGCTCGGAGCCCCATCCCAGGACCCTGAAATCATGACCTGACCCAAAGTCAGATGCTTAACTGATTGAGCCACCTAGGCGCCCCATGTGTGCAAGTCTTTTAAATTAAAACTGAGATCAAGTCACATGCTTTACCAACTGAGCCAGCTGGGCATCACTGTTTGTATCATTTTCGCTTTTTCCTATAGTAATGTTTTATCAGGGAAAATAAGTTAAATATGTTTCCACTGGAAAATAGCAAAAAGTTACGGCTATTTTCACTTTTAAGACAGTATTGAGATCATGTTCTTCATTTCACTATGGAGACTGATTTTTCTCATTAGACCCTGAATGATTTTTCTGTGCTATTAGTTAATTTTCAATATCATTATCTTCCAGGTTGCCTAATATTCCATTGTACAAAGTGCTGTTTTGAAAAATTATTCTTGTGTTTTTATTCACTTTGGCTGCTTCCCATGTTTTGCTATTATAAACAAGATTGTGATGCATCTCAGCTGTTCATAGGTCATCTTGACTTTTGATTATGAAGTAATTCAGAACATAGTACTCCAAAAATATGCCACTCCGGCACGTCAGCTATTTTGAATTAAAGCCACTTAGAAAACAACAAATACAAGAAAAACATTCTAACTTGCCCTCTTTTTCTTAAAAGCAGGAGATGTTTTCTTGTATGAAAGATGTCTTTCAGGACACCTGGGTGGCTCAGCAGTTGAGCGTCTGTCTTCAGCTCAGGGCGTGATCCCAGGAGTCCCACATCGGGATACTTGCAGGGAGCCTGCTTCTCCCTCTGCCTGTGTCTCTGCCTCTCTCTCTGTGTCTCTCATGAATAAATAAATAAAATCTTAAAAAAAAAAAAAGAAATATGTCTTTCCTATACTACAGGAAAGGAAAGGAACATTCTTATCATCAGGGACAAGAAGTTGAGACAGAGAGAGAATTCTATCCAAACAGTCCTTGTTGAAATAACGCTTAGCTTTCATTAGCCTGCTCACATAGTTAAGTCACTTTTCTGCAATCGCCTCTCGTTGTTCAACTAATATAAAAACAAGTAGGTTTCGTCATTTCTTTGGGCCTTCATCCCTTGTGACAGCTCCCGCGTCATGTAAAATGTGCATTAATAACTCTGTGTGCTTTTCTCCTCTTGACTGGTCTTTTGTCAACCTGATCTTCAGGGCCTGCCAAAAAGAACCTGAAGCAAAGCTAAAACTTGCCTGCCCCACAATTATTTCCTGAGATCTTAGCTGTGTAACTTCCCTTGGACAAAGAATTTAGCCTTTCTGAGCCCCAGGCAGGGCTGGGATCCGTTCTAACCAGGGGTGATTCTGTCCCTCAGGGAACATTTGGCAACGTCTAGAGACATTTTTGGTTGTCATAGCTGGGGGAGGGAGAGGCAGCTGCAGGCACCCAGTGGGTAGAAACCAAGGGTGTTGAGAGCATGATCTCAACATCCTATAATATACGCAGGACAGCCCCCACAACAGAGAATGATCAGAGCCAAAATATCAGTAGTGTTAAGATTGGAAACCCTGGAATAGAATGATCACTAATGTGTCTTTGGGCCCTGACAATTCCTGGGGACTTCTGGAGGGACTCCCTGTTTGAACGGGATTGGAGGAGGGGTCCTCACCCCACCTTGGGATCCCTTGAGGAGGATAGGCCAGAGCACCGAGGGTGTTTCCAAAATGACTCCTCCACTAGCCGAGCTGTTACGCACAGGCTCTCCCGGGGGAGTCCTGCCCAGTAGGTTCAGGGTGAGGCCCAAGAATATGTGCCCAGAAGGAGCGCCCAAGGGGAATCTAATGAAAACTCAGGTTAAGGGGTTGGGTCCTACCAGGTCGCTATCAGAATCCCCCGGGGGGGCTTTCTAAGCAAGGGTGGGGGTGGGGTCCTGGAATCTGGGTAGTTTTGTTAAATTGTGAAAGTGATTCTGATGAAACCGGCTTAAACGTTTACATCAGCTTTGGGAGCTATCTGTGGGAATTCCCTGGGCACTCATTCATTCATTCATTTGTTCATTTACATTCAAAGTGTTTAGCATTAAAGAGATGAGTTAGACACAGAGTCCACCTTCGGGGCCTCAAGATCTAATAAGGCAGGTGGACCCACTAGCAACTAATTAGCAATTCAACTGCCTTGTGACAAAGGTGGGCTAAAATTCTTTGAGAGCACAGGGGAGGGAGGGACCCACTGTGCCTGAGGGCTTCAAGGAGGAGCCTGACTTTCCAAGTGGGTCTTTTTTTTTTTTTTTAAGATTTTTTATTTATTTGTTCTTGAGAGACACACAGAGAGAGGCAGAGACATAGGCAGAGGGAGAAGCAGGCTCCCCCCGGGGGACCCCGGAATCATGCCCTGAGCCGAAGGCAGATACTGAACCACTGGGCCACCCAGGTGTCCCCAGCTGCACGAATTTTAGAAGTTCATCAGGGAAGGCTTCTCTTTGAAATTTCACCTGTCTCAAGTCATGTTTACACATGTATGTCTGCCTGAGTTTTTGCCCTGTTTGTATGAGTAGGTTTTTGCCACCATAAACTCCATGCTTGTCCCTCACACTGTCCACAGGACCGACCAAGCCCAGGGCTGGGCCTTTTGTGAGTATTCAAAAATGCTTTCTGGATGAATCGATGAATACGAAATGACATAAACAGAAATGGAATGACCGAATGAAAGAACTAGAAAAAGAGTCCTGCTATCCCGCTGTCTCGAATTTGGGCGTCTAGGCCAGATGTCACAGAGCCTCATGTGGCATCCAGGCCCAGCCAGGGAGAGACCCTCCCTCTTCTGGTGGGAAGAAAAGGAGGTACTTTGGGAAGGGGAGAGCACTGGGTGGGGCAGGAGAGGGTTGGGCTGGGCTGGAAGGTGAGGTGGGATGGGGTGGAGGGTGAGGCTGAGGTGGGGGTGGAGAGGAAGCAGAAGAGCCCAGAAACAGGAGGGAAGAAAACAAAAGATCAATAAGGACCGTCAGGAGGTGACAGCAGCCAGCCGGGGAGCGCTCCTCCCTTGATTAGAATTCATGAACTCCCCTCTTACATTAAGTCTTTATATGACACCTGGCCTTTAATGCAAAGCTGGCTGCGAACATTAAAAATTAAAAGCCGAAGGTAGGCTACATCCATCTCTGATAGCGCAGCTCCCCTCCTATCTGAGGTCTGCACAAAGCTATTACACATTGATAAATTATTTTGGGTAATAGCCGAGATATTACATTGTTTCTGAGTGAAGGTAAAATCTCTCCCTGACACGGGCATTTATCAGGAGTGCCTTTCATCTTATTTATTATGGGCCAGGTGAGCATGGGACTGCGGCCAGCAGGGGTGCGGGCAGGGGTGCGGGCCAGACCCCCGTGCCTCCCCCACCTCTCCTCCGTCTCCCTCTGTCTCTCCCTCCAGGGGGTATTGGTGGGCTTGTGACAAGTTCATTATTAACTAGAGACATGCACTTCAGCTTAAAAGGGGCAGGGGCTCCTGGGGAAGAGGGAAGCTTGGTTAGTGACCCACCTTGATCCCACCTGGTAAACCTGACTCTAGGCCCCGTTCCTATCCTGCCCTCGTCACCTGGGAGGAAATTAGAACAGCCAGTGCCTGGCTCCCCTGGGCACCCCCCACCCATTCTGACAGTCAAAGTTGCTGGATATTTGCTCTGTGAAGGGATAGGAGGCTTGGAGGTCTTCACCTGCAGCCCCTTCCCAAAACACACACACCAGAAGCATGTGCCCAGAGGCCATGCTACCTGCTGCAGAGTTCCCAAACCAGTCATATCTGCTCCTGCCACTCCTTTTCCAACCTCCACACGCATAGGGTCCTTGGTACTAACAGTCCGAGGAAAAGACAGCCGTTGGCATCTGGTTTGACCATAGGCCAGTCATTTAAACTTTCCAAGTCTCTGTGTCCTCAGCTGTAGTGGGAGCGTAATAGCAATGCCGACCTCTTGGGGTCACCGTGATAAAGGGTCACATCAGGCCTGGCTGGGGACCCCCATGGGGCCTAGTGGGTGTGTGTGTGTGAGGTTGTGGGTGGACGTACGTGGTGGCCGCCGTGCCATGTGGAGCCACAGCTGCCAATATGGGCCATTTGGTTTGGGGTGCTCAGGGGTCATCCACCCACATTCCCTTTTGGAAAAAGCCTTCCTTCTAGAGCTATTTGCCAAGTGCGTTTGTTTTCCCAGTGCTGCATTAAGCGCGGACTAGATGGGAAGGAACATAACAGACTTAGCTCCTGTTCTCCAGCTGTTCACATCTGCTGGAATTGGCCTACTGTTCCCCAGAGCGGGAAAAGCAAGTGCCTGGGATGACTGTGTCCCCAAGGATAGGCTGGCTCACTAACCTTCCAGTCCTGGGTCTGTCAGCTTCATCAGGTGTGTGGCACACAGTGCTCACTAACTATCCTTGCAATGGATGAGTGGGTGGCCAAGAGGCCAATGCCAATGCCCAAGTGGACCAGCATAGGCTGGCTGAGTCTCACTGGGCCCAAGGTATAGTCAGCCCTGCTTTCTAGCAGACAAAGGCTGCCAGCCAGCTAAGGGTAGAGGCCATCTCAGAGCCTCAGGCAGGCAAGATGACCTCCAGCAAAAAAGAAAATTGGCCATTTTTGTTGGGTGTAAGCCAGACACTGAAGTCCCTATAGCTTCCAGGTGAAGCCAGAGTGATCGTCTTCTTTCCGGAACTTGTGCCTGTGGCCAGACCTCCATGGTACCTACCTACCAGTAGGAGGAAGAGGAGAAGTTCACCCCAGGACACACAGTCCCTCTGGGCCCAGCTTTCCACTCAACCTGGGGGGGTGGCTCAATGCAGAGGCCAGGTGGGTCCTGAAAGCGGCCTGGGGAGAGGTATGTCACTGTAGTCATGCTCTACAAGCCTGGCTGGCACCTCTCCCGTCTCTCTGGGTCCCCAGCCCACCCTCTTGAACTTGGGTAGGACCATCTGACTGCTTCTCCTTTTTGACTTCAGCCTTGCTGGCTGTCCATCCAGCCTCCCAATTCCATTCCTTGCCAACCAGGACCAGCCCCACCTGGGTACCCAGCCATGCTTCCCAAAGTCCAGGAAGGATGCCTGGCTCCCAACGGTGGATGAGTGCCGCCACCTGTCTGGCTTCTTTGGGGATTTAGTTGTCAGGCTGAACCAGCTCCTTCTCAATGGGTGTTTTCTTAGTAAAGGAAACATGAATCTGAAACGGTGATCCCCAACCACTGTCGTGAGCTGTTTCCTCCTCTTCCCCAAGGCGATATACCCCACTGGCCAAACTGAGAGCCATTGCTGCATACTGCTGAGAGTGGGTCTTATTTCACAAGTGTGACAAGGCAAAATAAAGGCTGAGATGCTGCTCTAAAAAGAAGATTGTGTAAAGTGAAATGAAAAGAAACACCTTCTAAGATTAGCTCAGCGATAGAGTGATAATCAATCATCGTCATCATGATTAGAATAGCAGCTAACACCGAGTATACACTATGTGCCAGGCACTGTGATAAGCATTTTGTGTTCAGTCTCTCATTTAACTCTTCATAAAAACCCAGGAAGTTAGTTACAGAGGCTCAGAGGGATCAACAGTGAGAGGCAGAAATGGGGTTGGATCCTGAGTCTCATTCTAGACCACATACTCTTAACTGCTACCCTGGAAAGGATCTTCATGACTAGCCACTCCATCTCTTACACAAGGAGACTTTATTTCCTTACTCTCCAGAGAGGGAAACCCATTGCCTAGAATCTGGCAGTGCAGGGACTGGATTCTGAGTACCCTAATTCCAAATCCAGAGCTTTTCTCTACTGTACCACTTGTTCACTAGGAACGGCTCTCCCTTCCTCTCCCCTGTCCCTCTGCAGCTGAGGGGGATCATAAAGGCAGAGAAAGAACTCAGAACTAGGAGAGCTGGGGTCGGGATATGAGCAAAATGTTGCCAAACTAACCAATAGGCATTGCCTGTAGCCCCTGGGAGCTCCAGGGAGCTGGTTTGAAGGATGGAAGCCAGAGTCAGGAGCCAAAAAAGCAGCCGGAGGTAAAGAGTGTATAGGGACCAGAGGGCCCAGGTAGGTCAGCATTCAAGAAATCCATGAAGGCAGCCGCAGCTGCCATGAGGCCAGTGTGTTGAGGACACTTTGGAATAGAAGCTGGTGGAGCCAGGGGTTTGTTGAGGCAGGAATGATCCCAACGGGCTTGAGTTAGAACCACCAAGAGAAAACAGGTCAACAGGCCAAAGGCAGAGATTTGGGAGCAGCAAGGCCCAGTGATGAAAGGGGGCATGTGTCCTAGTTACTACAGGAGAAGATGTTGGAGGGATAAGTGGCAGCTACAAGGAGTGGTGAGCTGGGGGGTAAGGGTTGGGGTTAAGGGGGAGCTTCATTGCTTCATTGCCTCATTGCTTCACTGCTTCATTGCTCAGCAAACTAAAACCCTTGGCTGGGGCTTGGAGGGTTTCTTGGGTTCAAGTTGAGAGTTAGGGAAGGAGAAGATATCCAGAGCATCTCAGAGGTCTTTCCCGAGCATCAGATAAATATTTTCCCTTTGTTATTTTCACAAGTAACTGTTATAAATATTTAACTTGTATTGATCACTTTTTTGTCAGACTGTTTTTTTTTTAATGGAAATTTGTGTTAAGACCAGACTGCACAGGAGCTTGAATTTTTAAGGGCTGTAGTTGAAATCAACAACAAAAAAATAAAAGATAATAAAAGGACGTGATGCTGCTGGAGCTACTACGTATGGCTCCCTCTCTGCATCATGTAAATTCAAAATTGATTTTTTAAAAAAATGCTGCTAAGGGGTGGGGTGCATGATATAGGGTATCATTTATCTTGAATTTACCTCTCATCAGGGCTTGCCAGGGTCCTCAAATGTCTTTCCATCTCCAAAAGGAGTGCTACAACCCAGTAGGAAGCATGTCCCCTACTCCCCACCTTTAAGAATGCAGAGGCAGGCTTGGAGAGGGAGTCCCCTCATCAGATTGGCAAACTAATCGAATCGCAACCATTCCGGATGCCTAAGCCCGGCAGGTCTTGCATCTGTAGTCTTCACTAATTCTGTGCGTTCCTGATCTTAGCAATATTTCAAGCAGCTGGGCTTTAGACTTGGCTATTTAGAGTTAATGTTGCTCTGGGGGGAGGGGGGTGTGAGGAGGGGTGAGGAGTTCCTGCAAACCCAATGCCTCTGCACCCAGAGCCTGGTAAGGGGGCAGTGGTCAGAGGGAAACAGAGGGAGAGAAAGATATCAAGTGTAGTAATCAGAATGAAAAATGGAGCCGCGGTTGCTTTAAACAAGAGCTAATTCATCACAAGAACGAGTGGATAAGTAGCTGAGTTTCAGACGTTCAGTAAGTTCCCCGTTCTGCTCCAAAAATTATTCCACCCCTGTCTGCATGCTCCCATAAATCATCCCTTCTTCACATCAGCTCCGATTACCAATTACTCCTGCCTGTAACACGCATTCCTTGCCCAACACCATCTGATGGGGCCTTGCCTTTTAATTTTACAAATGCCTTCTCTTCCCCCACATTTTCTTTCTTCTTTCTCCTCTGGTCTCTCCCCTCCCCCCCTTCCTTCTCTCCCTGTCCTCAGCCATCTCTTACCTGCATAAGGCCTCTCCTCCTCCCTGGGGCTCCTGCCCACCTGGCCATCTGCAGTTGTCCCTTGGGAAGGGAGGGAAAGCCACCCTGGGGAGCAGTGGCCCCTGAGAGGCTTAGGAAAGGTGTAGGAGAGGGATATGTGTCATCCAGCCCTGGCCTGGTTCTTGGTCTGCAGACCTGGATGGAGTTTGAGGCCGCAGTTCTGACAACCTGTTGGAAAGGGCTATTGATTGTCCCTACGGGGACAGCATTACACACCCCCACCCCCGCCCCACCCCATTCCCACCCCGGCACCTGCCATGATGACAGTGGTCACTGTAAATGTTTATGGTGATCTGTGTGGGCTGCTGGCTACGTGAGAGCACAGAGGTAGGGTCTCTGCAGGGCTCTGAAATCCCTTCGAAGCAGCTCTGCCTTCTGGCTCAGCTTCTGCTCCCGACAGAAGTCCCCAGCGCTGCGATCCCCAGACTTCAGTACAACTGTGGCATGTTCAAGTTCTTTGCCACATGGACCATGTGTTCTTAAAACCAACTGTCAGTTGATTTTGAGACTTACCTTTGACCTGAGCAAAAATACATGAACTCGTGTGTTTGAGGTGATAGGTCTATTTCCCCCAGTAACAGTGGAAATAATGCTTAGCTACTAACCAACGAATAGAGCTACATCAAGCAGCACCTGTACGCAGGCTACATGTTAAAGCTTCACTCTCCCTTGTTCACTCAGATATGTGCCCTGATCACCGACAGGGGACAGAAGTCAGAACAGCTGGGACCTCCGAGAATGTCACTGCCCATTCCAGGCCCACCAGAGCCTGAGTCAGGAGGCATGGCACAGGTCCAGAAACCTGGAGTCAGAAAAGTCCCCCTGGGGGCCTCTGCCCCTGCCTTTACAAATACTAGTCTAGCTGTACTTCAAGCCTAATTTGCTTTGTGACCTTAGGAAAATCACTTCTTTCTCCATATCCTAATTGCTTAAGCTGGGAGAACCCTAGCTGTCCTTCCTACCTTAAGGAGGTCAGAAAAGACCCATACTTGACAAACTCAGTATAGGATGGATTCTGAAAGGTGCCCAGCACTGGTCAGGTGAGGTAAGGAGGAGTGGCTTGCCCCCTATAACAGCTGCATGGGAGGGGGACCTAGCCCTGCTCCCCCATGGGCTTCTGTGTGCTGGCCTTGCAGCCCCGCTTTACCATCTTTTTTTTTTTTTTTTTAATTCATTTGAAACAGAGAGAGAGAGTGCATGAGCTAGGGGAGACAGAGGGAGAGGCAGACTCCCCGCTGAGCCAGGAGCCTGATGTGGGGCTCAATCCCAAGATCTTGAGATCATGACCTGAGCCCAAAGCAGACACTTAACCATCTGAGCCACCCAGCGGCCCTGCCATCTTTTTTGATTGGCTTTGAAACTACAGATTCCTACAGGCTTGAGGACCCCAAAAATGGACTCCAAGCTGGTTTCATCATGGTCATTTCAATACAATTGTATATGAGGTATGGAGATATCAAAAGTCACCCAGAAGTCCAGGGTG
The DNA here is from genome assembly GCF_018345385.1 of Vulpes lagopus. Lineage (NCBI taxonomy): Eukaryota > Metazoa > Chordata > Mammalia > Carnivora > Canidae > Vulpes > Vulpes lagopus. Next base: position 23,971,708 of record NC_054829.1, read on the forward strand.
GGCACCAGGGTGCTGCCATCCAAGGATCCAGTGAATGACATTTAAAGAGGCAACCACTCTCAGGGGCTGACCCTGCTCTTGCACAAACCCGAGAGGGAAGGCTTCCTTAAATGCTGCGCCCTGGTGTCTGTCTGCCTCCCCGCCAGGCCTGGCTCTGCAGACGCCACAGTGTTGCTGGATGGGAGTCCTTGCAAGGCAGGGTGAAGTCAAGAGAAAGCACCATAGTTAACTAAACATCCAAGGGAAAAGGCACTATGCTAGTGTGTCTGTGCATGTCCTATCCTTTGATCTCTCGGGGGCATTCATTAATTCAGAACCTCCAGGCTTAGCGAGTAGAAGAACCTGCCTAGTAAAAAGGAGAGGAAGGAAGGAGCTCATAGATCTGGAATTCGAACTCAGAACTACCTGTGTTCTTTCCACTTTCCCTTTCTTGCCCTGAGTTAGTTAAAATAGAATTGATTCCACCTCACAGATGAGGCGGACGAAGACCCAGACCCCTCATGTTTTCTATGCATTTAATAATGTATCACTTTTAAATCACTCATTGCCCAATAGGGTTTTAGATCACCGGTGCATTTGGACCTTTCACATCCATCTGCCCATCGAACATGACTGAAGAGGCATCCACGCAGACACAGCAGAAAATTGCAGAGCTTCTTTTTGGGGAATCTGAGAAGCCAGTTGGGAGACAAAATTAGCTAGGGATAATAAATGAGACCGAGGAAAGTAAAGAAAGGAGTGTCTCATGTATAAACAATGGGAGAGAGACTTATTCCAGAAAACTCAGGCCGAAGATGATTGTCAATAGACAACAGAATTTAACCCTGAGCTTCCCTGATAGAGCTGTTGTTGTTAGCCAATGACTCCCCCTGCAAATCAGATGAGAGGGCGCTTTCTCTACACTAAAGTGTAAGCGTAATTTGTTGCTGAGAATCTTTGCACAGGGGGCATTGACAGCAGCAAAGCCAAAAATAATAATATAGTAGTAGTAGTAATAATAATAAAAATTATTATGGCTACCATTTATTGAATAGGTACTTCCAAATGCAACTTAATTGAATCTTCACAGTGAGTATTATTGTAGCCCTGTAACAGCACAGTCCCGTGGTCAGAAGTGATGGAGAGTGGGTTTTTCCAAAGTGGCCGGTCTCCCTCAGCCACTCCATCTATAAGGCCAAGGCCACTGGTCACAGGAGGAAAATCACCTTTTACTACTGAAGGGAAATATTAAATAAATGACACAGATATTGTTAATTCACTGTTTTGCCCCCTGCCCTTTTATTTCCTGATCCACCTCGGTTTATGGAAGACAGAATTTCTTCATATCCCCAGTGTATTAAAGTCCTCTCTTCCTGTGTATTTGGGTTGCACAGAGCTGTGGGGGGAGAGCTCCCTCCTGGAAGGGGGACACAGTAAGGGAGAGACCCAGTGTATTCAGGGGCCCAGGAGCGTCTGCATGATTAGGTGGGGTTTGAGTGAGGCTATCTAGGGTGGCAGTTCTCCAAGTGTGGTCCAGCAGCACCTGGGAACTCAGCAGATCTGTAATCCTCAGGTCCCATCCCAGACCTACTAAATTGAAAACTGGGGTGGGGCCCCACAATTTGAGGTTTAACTGTGATTAGTCGTTTTCAACTGTGGCTGTGCACTGGCACCACCTGGAGAGTTGTTTTTTTTTTTAATTTTATTTATTTATGATAGGCACACAGTGAGAGAGAGAGAGAGAGGCAGAGAGAGAAGCAGGCTCCATGCACCGGAAGCCCGACGTGGGATTCGATCCCGGGTCTCCAGGATCGCGCCCTGGGCCAAAGGCAGGCGCCAAACCACTGCGCCACCCAGGGATCCCTGTTTTTTTTTTTTTTTTTAAAGAATTTATTTATTTATTCATGAGAGACCCAGAGAGAGAGAAGCAGAGACACAGGCAGAGGGAGAAGCAGACTCCATGCAGGGAGCCCGATGCGGAACTCGATCCCCGGACCCAGGATCATACCCTGAACTGAAGGCAGATGCTCAGCCACTGAGCCACCCAGGCATCCCACCACCCAGAGAGTTTTAAGAAACACTAGTGCCTGTGTCACCCTACCCCAGGATGTGGGATGTGTCTGGGCATTGAGAATTTCTTACGTTCCCCGGGTGATTCTAGAGTGCAGCCAAGGTTGAAAAGCCCCGGTTTGGTTTAGAGGTCAGAGGATCCTAGACTTCATCTCAGATTGATGCTTCCCAGTGACAGGATGGAGGGGTGTTCCCATGGTGTCAGGAGTTCAGACTTGTCACTTTGGTCTGAAATTCTTCTCAGCTTGAAGGTTTAGATTTAAGGGACTGTCAGTAAGGAGATAATATACTATGGAGAAAAGAATCTAGAATTGGAAAGACTTTGGAGCCTAGTACAAATCTGACATCCACCACTGATTAGCTATATGACCTCTTCCAGCCTATTCCTGATCTATAAAATAGTGGGATTAACACTTGTTTCCACCACTGTTGATAAAGCACCAAGGGTTGTGGCTGGTGGTGGGCTGTAACTCATTAGATAGAAGATATGGTTTTTAAAAAATGGAAACTGGTCAAAGGGAATCATGAATGTTGGGGGCTCCACTGTGACCCAGAAGGTCGGGGAAAAGGAGAAAAGTGAATGATGATGTTGCAAGTAGGGAAGAGGCTAGTGGAAATGATGAGGGGAAGGCAGCCTCAAGTCTGTCCTGTGGTGGTAGAAGGGTTCAGAAGAGAAGGGGTCCCCTGGAAATTAGCCTCACTTGTTGGTGGTAAGGGTTTGGGACAAGACTAAGCAACAAGCAGTGTATGAAAATGTGTGTCCTGCAGGAAGACAAAGATCCTGCAAAGGGACTGTTGGGATGTCCCAGCTGGGGGTAGGGATCCCAGTGGGAGGGAGCCAGGGTCTGTCTGCATCCTGAGATATAAGAGAGCTATTAGCAAGACTCAGGGACCAGGAATGGGACCCCATAGCTGCCAAGCCAGAATTCTTGACCAAGCTGTGGTCTGCAAATGAGGGCAAAACAACACCTTCCTGGCAATGGTATCGGGAGCCCAGCCAAGGCCCTGTGCCCTTGGGAGCATTTGCAGAACTAGCAGGTGACACTGTAACCTTGGTTCAGTTTGCCCACCACACCTGTTAGGTTAGTTTGGGGTGAAGAGATGTTTCTCAACAGGCTTACTCAACCCTTCTCTCTCGAATTCTCTCTCTCCTTCCCCTAGGAGGCCGGAGCTTGGCCTCCAAACTGATGCGAGGTTGAGAGTCAAACCTGCCCACTTCTTCATCACAACTGATGCGCCTATGAAGAGATTCAACCTCTCATGCCTAAAAGTCCTCCCTACCTGACTGCACCCTTGGCTGCCCCGCCTACACCGGGGTCACTTCACTGTGCCCTGGGCTCTGGGAATAAGACTGTCTTTGGGCTAGTGTCAGGGGCTCACAGCTCAGATGGTCAGCTGCTGCACAACAGACAGTCCTGCTGCCAACCTGACCCTTAGCTGGTGTTCTGGCCCCAGACACTTTCTCCCTGACCAGCTGTAGCTCCCTCCAAAGTTCCTCCATGCTGTAGGAGCCTGGCTGAGCCATGGACATGTGCAGTGACTGTGAGCCCAGCTCACAAGGCCCACCTCCATCCTCTCCCACCATCTGCCTTGGAAATCACAATCCGGTCCTCAGACTTCTCAGGGTTCTCGGCTCATTCTATGCTCTTCCCATCTCTATGCCTTGGCTAAGGATGTCTCATCCAATGCTGTGCCTTCCTACCGCATGCACTAATTCCTTCCTCTTCTTTCAATTGATTCCTGCCATTTTAAAGAGTCTGCTCAAACTTCACCTCCACCAGGAGGTTTTCTTGACTCCTCCATATTGGTCTATGTCCTTGGCATTTCCTAAAAATGTTAGCAAAACTAGACCCTAGGATGTGGATACAAATTGCCAAGTGAGTCATTATGATTCATTAGAGTTGGTGAAAATTATTCTAAACCTGGCAGGTGTAAATGATGGCTGGGAAAGAATGGAGGTGCCAGGTCTTGGGTGATCTGGGAGGGAACTGCTCTCCCTCAGAGATGGGAGGCAAACTGGAAATGTGCAGGAAAGCTACAGAGGACCTGCTGGTTCGGGGGGTGCTCTAGGCATGGGGGATTCAGGAGGCTGAGGCCTTCACACCAGTTCTTGGTGCTCAGGGCAGTGGAACCTGGGGAAAGAGTCAGGCCATTGGCATAACCAAGGGCCTTTCAAGAGAAATGTTGAGAGAGCCTTATGCTCCCTGCCCCCTCTTTCCGTTCCCATTCCTGATGTCAGGTTCAGGGTCTCATCATTCATTGAATGACCTATTTATAGCCTTCGTGAGTATCATCTCTGTGCTATAGGAATTCACCACAAGCCTGGTTCTGTTCTATTGGCTTTACATGTATTAATTTGTTTAATCCTTACAAACCTTTGTGCACAGGTACTGTTACTATGTCCATTTTATAGATAAAGAAACTGAGACACAGAAAGATTAAATAACTGTTCAGGATTTCATAGTTGGGCAGAGCAGAGATTCAAATTCAGACTGTCTAGCTTTGGAGCTTAGTTTTTAACCACTCTACTAAACCTCCTTCAAAAAATAAAGAAAGAAAGAAACCTCCTTCAACCATCCTTTCATTTCCACCAGGCAGCACACTTGGAATGGGGTGTGGGAGACACTAATAGTTCTTCACCTGGTACCTGGTCTGCATTTCATCCCTGCCACTAGCACCCTGATTTGATTTAGGACTGCAACTCATCACATTAGAAATACTCATTTTCCCAGATTTCTGGAATGATCAGATGACCAGTGTCTAAGTAATGAGAAATAAGCTACAGGATAGGGCTTCGAGGGAGACAATCCCTATGCAGAAAGACGCCCAGCAAGACTAAATGGGAACAGAGTCAGTTGGCACAAGCCTTTCTGCCTTTGCTCTTCTCTCATTCTTTCTCCATGGAACATGGTAGAGAAATATGGAGGTGCAGCAGCCATTTTACAACCATGAGGATGAAAGTCACATGTCAAGAGAATTAGAGCCTGGGTTTTGATGATGTCCTTGGTGCTGCACTAGCCCTGGACTATCTTCCTCTGGACTTGTTGTTACAAGAGGAAGATAAAAGCTTTAACTGGTCGAGCAACTGCATTTTGGCTTCTGTTATAGGTAGCCAAATGCCGTACCTAATAAACACAGAGGATCATGCATCCTTATAGGCTCACCTTAATGGTCAGTCCTAGTAGTCCACTATTACCAACAGCAGTGTCCTTAAACTGGAGTATGCAGCAGAATCACTGAGTGGGCTTAGAAGAACTTGGTTGCTGGGCCCTACCCCCAGGGATTCTGATTCAGTAGGATGGGGTATTTGCATTGCATCACTAACAAGCCCCCGGATGATGCTGGTGCTACTGGTGCAGAAACCATACTTTGAGAACCACCACCATACAGAGTGGGGCTCAAACTACTACTTTAGAACCCTTAGCAGTCTGACTCCAGGGACGCCTGGGTGGCTTAGTGGTTGAGCATCTGCCTTTGGCTCAGGGCGTGATCCCACGGTCCTGGGATCAAGTCCCTCATGAGACTCCCCCCAGGGAGCTTGCTTCTCCCTCTGCCTGTGTCTCTGCCCCTCTCTCTGTATGACTCTCATGAGTTTAAAAAAAAAAATCTGACTCCAGCTGCTCCTCCAGCACCATCTCTGACTCCCTGCCTCTCCATCCTCAAAGTGCACTGTTCTCCGGTCGCACCAGGCTGGAAAATTTCCCCAGCTCCCCCACCCGTGCTCACCCCTCCAAGCCTTTGCCCAGGCCAGTCCCTCATCTTGCAGTGCCCCTTCTTCCCATTCTTCTGCAACCAAACCCCACCTGTCCTTGAAAGCTCAGCCTTCTTCTCCATGACCTACTCTCCAACTTCTCCTGATAACAAAATACTCTTTCCACCGAGTCCCCCAGCACTTTGCTTTTATCTGTTCTAGCATTTCTTTCACTCTGCCTGGAATTATAGGCGGTTGTGTGCTTGCTGTCTTTCACCAAGATGAGAGTTCCGTGGGGGCAGGGACCAGATAATAGTACTCAGCCCTGTGACCGTCCCCTTTGACCTGGAGCAATGCTATAAACACAGGAGCTGCTCAGGAAATAATCAATTGAGAGCACTTGGATGGAAAAGAGCACAGCTAGTGCTTACTGAGCGTAGTAAATGTCTCCTGAGCACTTGCTACGTGCCAGGACCCAGTCTACTTGCACTGTCTCACTGAGTCCCACCACAGGGTGTTACAGTAGGTTCTATCATCCTCCTTCTAGATGAGGAAACCAAGGCACTGTCAATTTAGGTAACATCATGCAACCAGGATGTGGGGGAGGCAGAATTTGAACTGAAGCCAATGGTTTAACCAGGCATTCACCTGCCTCTCAAGTGCAAACTCAGATCCGTCAGGTCAGAGACAAAGAAATATTAGAAAGAAAGGTGATCCATTCCTGAATGACTAGGAGGTGAGTGACATTAATCAGGGTCCTTAAGTGGCCAAGAAATGAACTACCTATTAAAACCTGTCTTTAATAAGAAAAATAAAGTTAGGAAATGGGTGCAATTAGTAAGTCATAATAAAAAACAGGTAAAGGGTCACTTAGAAAAATTAAATGCTAGGGAGATACATAAATCAGGGGGTCCTATGGCGTGCAAACCGAAAGGTCTGGCCAGAATTAGCTAATGAACTTGAGGGACCCTTGACGTCTACTTTCAGAAGTAAGAGTGAAACGCGGGGGCCGGCACAGAGGAGGAAAACGTGGGACCGGACTTGAAAAACAGGAAGAAAACTGATTCCAGCAATTTCCCCCCAGGGAAGTCATAAGTTCCGTTTGTAGGCAAGCCATAGAACAAATTTTATGATTAAAAATTTACGATAAATCTTATGAGTAGAAAATCCAGTAAGCGGCTGGAGGGCAACAGAGGCCTGAGCTATAAACTGAACTGGCAGGTTTACGCAGAAGTCATGCCGGGAAACCATAACGCTGTTTTATTCTAACTAATTTGTAATATTAGTGGGAAGAGGGTCCCCCGAAGATTTAGTGCTTTTTGATTTTTAGAAAAGCCTTTGATTCAGTGTCTCATGAAATCTGACTGGCAAAATTAATTTAAATTGGCATGGACAGGGACCGTCTCGGGATGGGGCTATAGTTCGGCTGAAAGGCTATAAACAGGTGTGATGAATGGGAATCACAAACTGGAGGGGCGAAGGGGCGGGCCTGGCCATCACTGGCAGGGTGAGTGGAGCAGAAGTGTGTACCCCATCACACTGATGGTCTCCCTGAAGATGAGGTTAATGACTGATCAATTAAATCTGCATGTATAATTTAACCAGGGTGACACAAACAGGGTTGGTGGAGGGAGGAGGCACGGAGAGACACAGAAAGGACAGAATTATTCCCAGGAAACAATGTGTGTTAGGTAGCAGTTGCCTGAGACTGGAAGACCCAAGGTCCACCTGGCAGGAGAAATCTGAGTCTAGGTAAGTTTTTGGCAAGATTCTTAAGGGCTGAGGACACACATAAGTGGTCAAGGCTGGAAAGAGAAGTGCAAATTCACAGAAAAATCTGCCTTGAGCAATGAAGAAATTTATCTCACATGTAGAAATCAGAGACATGGGGTTAGTTTCAGGCACAGAATGATCAGGGCTCTGACTTAGTTTCTATGCCACTTGCTGAGTCTGCCCTCCCCCATGGGTTGTGTTGTCCTCAGGCTGGCTTCACTCAAGATGGCAAGGGGTGAGTGATGGTTCCCAAAAAGATACGTCCCTGTCCTGGGACTTGTGAATATGATCTTATTTGGGAAGAAGTTCTTTTCAGATGCAATGAAGTTAAGGATCTTGAGATGAGATCATCCTGGATGGGCCGTGTGGGCCCTATATCCAATGACAACTGTCCTCATGATAGACAGAAGAGGAGAAGACATAGGCATAGAAGAGGAGATCATGTGATGGCAGAGACAGAGATTGGAGGCATACAGCTGCAAGCTGGGCAGCACCTGGAGCCACCAGAAGCTGGAAGAGGCAAGAAGGGCTCCTCTCTAGAAACTTCGGAGACAACATAACCCCACCAACACCTTGATTTCAGACTTCGAGCCTCAGAACTGTAAGAGAATAAATTTCTCTTCTATTAGCCCACCAGCTCATGGTAAGATGTTACAAAAGTTTCAGAAAATGAATATGATGCCTGCCAGGAAGCTGTGCGCTTCCTTGTGCTCACGCTAGCATTGTGTGGCTCTCTGGTAAGAGTGAAGAATTTACTACCCCATAAGTCCCAAGCAAGCCTCTCATCACATATCATTGACTAACATTAGCCCAGCCTCACCCCCGAGTCTGCCGTAGGCAAGGGGATAGAGACTCTATCGCATGGCTTCCACTCATCACCTGGGTGGAATGGGGCGGCAGCCTGTGGTACCTTGGAGGTCGTGGAGCCTCACAGCCTATGACCCCTGTGAGGGAGAAGTGGGGTGGAGACAACCAGCCTCCATGGCAAACATGCAACCTGAGTGAGAAGGGATCCCTTCCTCTGTACCCAGGCACTGCTGAGATCCGGGGGCTGGTTGTTACTGAGGCCTCCCTGACTGATACAGAGGAAATCACTGTGTTATCCGGAAGGACTGGCAGGATTTTGACAGGAAGATGTCAGAGACAGTCCAGGCCGGCAGAACTGCATGAATGAGAGACCCGGTTCTGGGAAAGGCGTAGCTGTGAATGAGGAAAAAATTGCTGGAAAGAGTGGGGCCCAGCCAGCGAGGGACTGTGGCTCTCCAGTACAGCTGGCATGTGAAGCAGACGGAACACAGGTGCTCAGACAAATTTAGAAGCCTGTTTGCCAAAGTCCAGGTAAGAGTGAACAGGACCTGACCCAAAGGCAACCGTGAAAAAATGATAGTAATAGAGATATTATTTATTAAGGCTTCATGATGCGCCACCGACTGAGATGCTTCTGTGGCTAGAGAAGGCCTTCACGGCAGGTGTTCACGGGAGGAAGCTGATGTGCTGGAGACTGTGAGCATCGACACTCTCTTGCTGTAGACGATCCCCAGTGGAAAATAAGAGGCTATTACCAGGGCAGAGGGCAGGAATGCGGGGCAGGCCTGAAGAGCTGTCATCTCCTGCTGCCAAGCTCCCGACAGGATGTGCCCTGGACAAGACAGAAAAGCTGATTTCTGACACCACCTCCCAAATTTGTGCATGCTTCTGAACAGAATGTCCAGAGGTTTCATTGGACACTCAGACAAGACCAGATCTTTTTTCTTTTTTTTAAAGATTTATTTTTTATTTATTCATGAGGCACACACACACACACACACACACACACACACACACAGAGGGGGAGAGAGAGGCAGAGGGAGAAGCAGGATCCCTGTAGGGAGCCCGATGCGGGACTCAATCCCAGGACCCCAGGATCATGAACTGAGAGGAAGGCAGACGCTCAACCACTGAGCCACCCAGTCGTCCCAAGATCAGATCTTAATTCTGGAAATATTAAGAACCATTTCTCTAAGGAACAACCAGATAAGGTAGAATGATTCATGCTAATAAGGAATGATGACAGATCCAAACACTAGTCGCTCGCTAATCACTAATGGTAGATTCTCATGCTGCACAGGAGTGGTTCCCAGGGTAAAGATTCTTGGGACGAATCTTACCCGGCCTTGACACCCCACAGAGAGTCATCCTCTCTGACCGATTACATATAAGATGATGGGACCACAACTAATAAGAAACATTACCAACTTTGGATCTTTTAATAAATAATCTGTAAGGCAGGATGAATATGTATCATCCCACTTTAAAGAAGCAGAGGCTGGGGCTCAAAGTGGTCACACAGCAGGGCAAGCTTCTAATCCAGCTTCTTTAACTGCAACGAGGTTCCCCTGTTGTCCCACAGGTGACAAAAGGCATTGGTGAGAAAGTAGTACTTGGTCATGGGACTTTATCCCTCAAATTCAGAGCACGTTCCTTTAAGAGTTTCCCCATGGCCCTAAGCCTTTGCCTAAGTCCAGATCCCACATGGGGGCTGCTGTCAGAATGCTAAGAGGTAGAGTAGGAGGAAAGCATGGGGCCCCAGGAGCCAAGTTCCAAAGAACACTACTTAGTAATAATGGCCACCCACTCACTAGGGAAAACAGGACAACAAATATCTCACCGAATCTCTAAAAGCATCCAATTACTGACTCGGCAGTCACTCCATAGAGCATTTTTGTCCGCTCTGTGCCCTCTTATAAATGTGCAAGATAAAGTTCCCACATGTCCCAGAAACATGATCTTTCTAGGTAACTGCACCTCTGGGCACTCATGCTAGCAAACTGTGCCCCCCACCCTAAATCACACCACCCAGTCAGCTCAAATTAATTCTCCAATGTTGGTGTTCAAAGGACAGCCATACCCAGTGGGAGAGAAAGAACTCAGAACACCTGTACATGCCCACGAGGGCAATCTGGCTGTACTGGCTGGTAAAGTCTGGCTCTGGAGCCAGGCTATGTGAGTATGAGTCCTGGCTCTGGGACTCCCAGGTTTTATGATCTTAGGCAAGACTCTTAACCTCCCTTGTGCCTTTGCTTACTCAACTGTAAAAAGCAGATTAATAACAGTACCTATCTCTTGGATGGTTTTGAGAATTAAATTAATATATATAAAGTGCTTAAAACTGGCCCGTAGGAAGTATTCCATAAATGTTAGCTACTTGGATGATTAACAAGAGATTGTGTGAAAGATGCCCAGGACTAGAGCAGAGGCCCCTTGAGACTTGTTGGTTGGTTTTATTCCATCAACATTTGGTGACCTCCTGCAATGAATTATCATTTCATTGCAGTTTTCCTGTGGCTCAGAGATGAGTGTCTTGTGTCAAGAAGTTTTAGATTTTCTTAAATTTCACTCCCAAAAGGAAGAGGGGGGCAGCCTCCTTTAGTTTGACTGTGCTCATTGAACAGAAGACAATAGCCAGCTGCTTCTCTATCTCCAAGAACTTATGGAGAGGAAACTCCCTTGGGCTGAGGGCAGGAATTGGGTTAGCTATTGGTCAGGCATGCTTTAGAGTCTTCTCTCTGAGAGTCCCGAGGATGAGCATGGAGGCCGCCTACCTCCACTGGGGACAGCCAGTTATTTTGGGGGGGGGGGGAGTCATTGTCCTTCCTACCTCTACCCATCCTTCTGAACCTTGCTTGGCCTATTTTCTTTCAGGACAGAAGAATCTCACTATTTTATTTGATCTTTACAATAGTTCTCATGAGGTGGGTACTATTTTATCTCTATTCTAGAGTTAAACAGAAGCACAAAGAAACTAAGTAACTTGCCCAAGGTCACACAACTATTAATTAGAAAAATCCGGCTGCAAACCCAGGTCTGTGCATCCAATTCCAGAACCCATGATCCGAACTATTGCTGATCAGTAGCCAAAGAATGTCTGTAATGCCCTTGGCGGCCTTCAGTGATCTGCTCCTGAGCAATCAGGACATGAGCTTCCTCATTTAGATCCCTAACTCTTGGCTGCTCTGATTCTGCCTTTCGTGATTGCTGTGATGTAGGAAGCCCCAGGAGAGCGGAGCTCCAAGGCTCCTGAGTTTTGTTAATGGGAGAAGAGATCAAAGGAGTTCCCAAAAAGGTTCCCCAGTTGGATGACCCAGAGATGGTGATGATGCCATGGAGGGGAGAATCAAATGCAGGAAGAAGAAGCCAGATGCAAGAAAAGCAAACTTCCCACAAATTCTGTTTGCTAAGACTGGCTAAGACCGGCAATGCTGGCACCTTGCTTCGCAGACAACCCTTCCCAACCTCCCCAGGCTCCCAGCCCCCAGCCCCTGACCAGGAGGCAGCATCACAATGGGCTGTTTTTAATCCTTGCTAGATCTCTTTTATTTTTTTCCCCCTTTGCTGGGCTTCCTGGGCTGTAATTTTTCCCTCTGTGTCATCCATCACAGACACAACGTCGCTTGTGCAAATTAAAATGCACCTCAGAATAATAAAAAAGGGGCCTTCTTCCCCCTCCTTTTCCTTCCCAGCAGCAACTTCTCAACACAAAACATTTGTCTCTGGGCAAGAGCAGGAGCATTAACCCTGCGTATGCCATCACCAGGCCCATACGGTCCTCGCAGCCACATGCGGTCAGTGATCAGGGCCAGAGAGCAGCTGGAGAAAGGCAGAGGCATGACTTCACTGTGAGCCAGGCACTGTTCATACATTGCCTCTTCTGTCCTCTCCACACCCTGATGGGGCAGGAACTATTAATATCGTCAATTTGCAAATGTAGAAACCAAGGGTAGTTAAGTGACTTTCCCAGTCACTTGTGCCAGAGCTGGGATTTGACCACTGTCTGACTCCAAAGTCCACACCCTACTCTTGCTACTCAAAGTGTGGTCCGTGGACCAGTAACATCATGAGCATTACCTGGGAGCTCATTGGAAATACAGAATCCCGGGCTCCAGCTCAGACCTACTGAATCAAATCTGCATTTCTAACAAAAGACCCAGGTGATTCTTGAGCATAGTCAAGTTTAAGAAGAGCTACTCTAAACCACCATGCTGTATTCTCTTCTGCTCCCCATTCCTACCACCTTGATGTCCTCAGCTTGGCAGTCCACAAAAGAACCTTTTCCGAGAATGGATTGGGAACTCCAGTAGATTCATCTCCTTCTCCATGAAGCTGGACTCCAGGAGCATCTGACCAGGTATCACAAGTGTAACGGGTAAAATAAATATACTTGCACTTATTTACCTACAAACCTGCTTTATTTCTCCTCTAGCTTCTGGAGGCTGGATTTGTGCCTAATTTTGTTTTGTCTCTGCAGTTCAAGTCCAGTGCCTGGCACCTAACCAAAAGGCTGACAGCCACAATATGCCTATATCTTAATGCTCACACACACACACACACACACACACACACGGAGTCACTCACTTATACTTTTTTTCCTAATTATACAAGTTATAGTAGGACATTTGCTTCTGGGAAGATAGGCTAGGCTTACATTTCCCTATTCCAACAGCAATTAGAAATTCTGGACATCATATATAAAAAGTATTCTGAAATGTGGAAGAATGAAGTAGGCTGGTAAGGATGTTAAAACCCAAATAATAACATAGTGGTAAGTTTGGCGTGTTTTCTTTTTGCCTCATATCCCCCCAACTTGAAGCTAAAGCAGCTGGAAACTGGAAATAACCAGTGGACATGGATTTTAAAAAGCCCAAACAAAAGTCTGCTTTCTCTAGCCAAAGGATCAGGAAGGGAGCCTAGCAAGACAGAAATTTTGTAGACTGTAACTATTCTATTCTATCCAGATGCTGTCAAAAAAACCCTGAGGCCACATACCCGCCCCCTTCCAACAATGAGGACCAAGTGGGGAGCCTAGATGTCCATCCTTACCAGGTTGTGACAAGGTAAGGATGGACTCTAACCTCTCCACCAGGGCGCTATCAGAGGAGGCCATGTAGGGAGCTAGAGCTTTCATCCCCTAGCTCTTGGTTGATAATGAGACCTCTCACTCCATAGTGTCAGTAGAGTCAAGGTGGAGAATAGTAGTGAGGCACTCCTACCCCTCCCAGCCAAAGAGGTATCAGCGGAGGACTGTTGGGACATCAAACTCTCATCCCCACGCAGAAGTGATAAAGAGCACCATCTTCTACCCACATCTGGCAGTATAAGGCAGCAGCATCCTTTCTTCCTCTGCCAGAAGGATGTGAGAAAAAAAGTAACTAGAGAAGGCACAAACAAGATCCAGAGTCTTATAATACCAACAATGTTCAGGTTTCAAAAAAAAGTTATCATACTTGGTGCCTCGGTGGCTCAGTTGTTTGAGCTCTCAATTTTGGCTCTGATCAAAATCTCAGAGTCCTGAGATTAAGCCCCACATTGGCTTCACATTCAGTGCAGAATCTGCTTGTCCCTCTCCCTCTGCTCCTCTTCCCACTTGCTGTCTTGCTCTCTCTCTCTCAAATATTTTTTTAAAAAATATTTTTAAATTTATCATCCAAGATCCAGGAAGATCTCAAACTAAATAGAAAAAGACAGTCAATAGATGCCAGCACCAAAATGACAGAGATGTTAGAATTAACTGACAAAGATTTTAAAGGAGCCATTAGAAAAAAAAGGCTTAAGCAAGCAACAAATATGCTTGAAACAAATGAAAAAAACAGTCGAAGCAAGTCTTAGCTAAGAAATAGAAAGTTTCAATAAAGTCATAGTAAAAACAGCAAGGAAAAAAAAGTAGACATTTTAGAACCAAAATGTACAATAACAGCAGTAGCAACAATGAACTATATTCAACAGATGGGAGGGGACATAGAATGAAGGGGACAAAGGAAAAAACCAATAAACCTGAAGATAAAACCGTGAAAATCACCCAGTGTGAACAATAGGCTTAAAAAAGATGAACAGAGTCTCAAGGACTTTGGGGACAATAATGAAAGAGCTAGCATTTGCATCATCAGAGTTTTAGAAGGAGAGAAGAAGGGGAGGTGGAGGTAAAAAGTACTCAAAGAAATAATCACCAAAAGTTCCCCCAATTTGGCAAAAGACATCAACCTACAGATTCAAAGTTGACCGAACCACAAATGGGATGAACCTAAAGAAATTCACATCAATAAAACAGTCAACTTCTGAAACCAAAAGACAAAGAAAAAACCTTGCAAGCAACAATAAAGGAACGGCCCCTTATAAGGGAAAACCAGCTTGAATTGTCATTTAAGCAGATTTCTCATCAGAAACTATGGGGCCAGAGGAAATGACACAATAATTTTCAAGTGCCCAAAGAAAAGAACTGTTGACCTAAAATCCTGTCTCCAGCAAAAATAAAAGGGGAAGTCAAGGCATTTGAAGATGAAGGAAAACTGAGATATCTTGTGGTTATTAGATCTAACCTAAAAGAATGACTAAGAAAAGTTTTCTAAGTGAAAGGAAAGAATAAAAGAAGGAATTCTGGAATACCAGGAAGAAAGAACACAGTACACAGAATTATGTGTAAACATCATAGACTTTGTTTCTCCTCTTGAATTTTCCAAATTCTGTTTGATAGTTGAAACAAAAGTTGTAACATGTTCTGATGTGGCTCTAAATGTGTGTAGAAAAATATTTAAGACAATTACATAAAAAATAGAGGAGGGTAAAGGAATAGAAAGGGAGGTAAAGTTTTTATACTTCATTTGAACTGATAAAATGATGACACCAGTGAATTGTGTTATGTGTATATATAGTGTAATAACTAGAGCAACCACTAACAAAACTATACCAAGAGATACATTTAAAAAAATCTACAAAGGAATAAAACCAAAATTCTAAAATATGTCAATAACCCAGAGGAGAGCAGGAAAAAGAGAACAGAGAAACACAACAAAGAGAGAAAACAAACAAAACACAACTTAAACCCTCAACATGTCAATAATAACATTAAATGTAAATGGCCCACAGCACATTTAAAAGATGGAGAGAGGTTTTTTAATGACCTATCTTAGCTCAGGGTACTATAACAAAATGACATAAACTGGGCAGCTTAAATCACAGAAATTTATTTCTCACAGTTCTGGAGGTTTTAAGTCCCAGATTAGGCGCCAGCATGGTCCAGTTCTAGTGAAGATCCTTTTCTGAGTACAGACAGCTAACTTTTTATATTTTCACATGGTGGAAACAGAACTAGCTAGCTGTCTGGCTTCTCCTAAGGATGCTAATCAAATTCAAAAGGGCTCCATTCTATGACCTAATCACCTCCAAAGGCCCCACCTCCAACTACCAACATAATAGGGGCATCTGGGTGGCTTGGTTAAGTGTGCAGCTCTGGATCTCAGCTCAGGTCTTGATCTCAGGGTCCTGAGTTCAAGCCTCACATTGGGCATGAAGCCTACTTAAACAAACAAACAAACAAAAAGCCCAAAACAAAACAGACAAACAAAAACCAAATATCAGCACATTGGGATTAGTATTTCAACATATGAATTTGGGAAGGGACACAAACATTCAGTCTGTAACACCAGTTGAGTGTTACCTATAAGAAATTCACTTTATATATAATAGTATAGGAAGGTTGAAAGTAAAAGAGTGAAAAAGGTATGCCTCACAAATATTAATCTGAAGAAAACAGAAGTATCTATATTCATGTCAGATAAATTAGATTTCAGAGCAAATAAAATTACCAGACAAAAAGCAGTACATTGCAAAATGACAAATATCAACCCACAAGGAAGACATGGGAATCCTAAATGTATATAGACCAGACAACAGAGCTGCAAAATGCATAAAGCAAAATCTGACAAAAATGAACAGAGGAATGGGGAAATTCATAATATGCTTGGGGACTTCAATACCCCTCTCTCAACAATTGATAGAACAACTAAACAGAAATCTAAACTCACAGAGTCTGATCAACATTTATAGAACACTTCACAAAGCAGAAAACACATTCTTCTCAAGTGCCCATGGAACATAGACCAAGATGGATCATCTTGGACCATAGAATAAATCTCAACAAATTGAAGGTATCTGACAAAAATGGAATCAGGCTAGAAATCAAAACAGAAACATAACAGAAAAATCTCCAACAATTTGGAAACTAAACAGTACACTTCCACATAATCTATGAATCAAAGAGGAAAGTTTCAAGAGAAATTTTTAAAAATATATTGAACTAAATTAAAATGAAAATGCAGCATATTAAAATTTGTGACTTTGTAGCTATAGCCATGCCAAAAGGGAAATGCGTAGCATTAATGCTTATATTAGAAAAGAGGAAAAGTGTTAAATTAACCATCTAAGCTCCCACTTCAAGATCTTAGGAAAATAAGATCAAAATTAACCCAAAGCAAGTATAAAGAAGGAAATCAGAAAGATAAGAACAGAAATTAGTGAGATGGAAAACAAAAAAATTAAGCAATGGGAAAAATAGCTAATTCTTCAAAAATATCAACAAAATTGACAAACATCTAGCAAGGCTGACAAAAAGAGAGAGAGAGAGAGAGAGAAAGAGAGAGAAAATGCATATTACCACTACAGGAATGAAACAAGGAATATCATTATAGATATTGCAGATATCAACAGAATAATAAGTGAATACGACAAACAACTCTATACCCATAAATTTGACAATTTAGATGAAATGAACCTGTTCCTTAAAAAACACAAACCACCACAAATCACCCAACATGAAATAATTTGAATGGCTATATACCTTTTCTTCTCTTATTTTTTTAATTGAAGTATAATTAACATACAATGTTACCTTAGTTTCAGGTGTACAATATAATAATTCAACAATTCTATACATTTCCTCAGTGTGCTTTTAATCCCCCGTATCTATTTCACCCATTCCCCCACCCACCTCCCTTCTGGCAATTACCAGTTTGTTCTCTATAGTTAAGCGTCTGTTGTTCTGTCTTTTTACTTTTGTTTCTTTGTTTTGTTTTTTAAATTCTACATACGAGTAAGGTCATATGGTTTTTGCCTTTTTCTGTCTGACTTATTTCACTTACCATTTTGCTCTCTAGGTCCATCCATATTGTTGCAAATGACAAAATTAAAAATAGAATTGTCATATGATCCAGTAATTTCACTACTGGATTTTTACCCAAAGAAAACAAAAATCCTAGTTCAAAAAGATATATATATCCATATGTTTACTGCAGCATTATTTACAATAGCCAAGATTTGAACAGTCCTATAACTTTTGAGGAAATTGACACTGTAACTTAAAAACTCCCAAAATAGAGCTCTCTAAGCCCAGATAGTTTCACTGGAGAATTCTACCAAATGCTTAAAAAAGAATTAGTACCAATTCTATAGTAATCAAAAGTGTGGAGATGGCAGAGAGACACATACATCAATAGAAAAGAATAGAAAAACCCAGAAATAGAATCCCCACAAACATGCCCAACCTTAATTCCTCTTTGTTGTGATTTCTAACATATTCTATTATGCTCCAAGGATTAGGATATAGACATCTTTGGGAGGCCATTATTCTGTCTGCCACAAATATATCTAAAGAAATCAAAGTTTTAAGATAAGACCAAGGAGGATGTAAGGGCCACCTGACTATGAGATCTGTCACCCCACTGATCACCAGGGTTGATTTGGCTGATCTGGTTGGTTGTCCCCTTCCTCCCTCATGGCTTCATGTGCATCCCTCCTGAAGCATGCCTGGTTGAAAAGGACAACATTACCATCAGGTATGGTCCTCAGAGGAGGACCGGCTTAGGTCAAGGGTATATGAGTAGCTGTGCTCCCCTGCTAGAACCTGCAAATAGGCTCTCAAGGTCCATTTATAGGAGAATATGAGGTAGTCAAGTTTCCAAAACTCTAGACACATCCAAATGAGGTGCTGCATGTGGCAGTCTGCCTTTCTTTAAAAATAAAAGTAATTTAAAAATAAGACCAAGGAATATGAAGAGAAAACAAACGTAAGTTGTAAAAATGGAAAACATAACTAAAATCTCCATGGAAAGATTAAACAGAAGATTAAATACAACAGAGGAGAAAAATACTAATAAAATGAAAGACAGATTCAAAAATTTCCTAGAATTTAGCTCAAAAAAGACAAAGAAAATAGGAAAAGATATTATAGAGGCACAGAGGGCAGAGTGAGAGGGTCTAAGATAAACCTGGCTCAGAATCAAAAAAGGAGAAAAAGGGAATGGGGAAGAAATGTTTGTAGAGATCATGCCTGAGGACTTCCTGAAGCTGTTGAAAGACATTAGTCCTACATCTTGGAGGTCCAACAAACTCTAAGTACAATAAATTAAAAGAAGGCATACCAAATGCAGCACACGTAACATTGCAAAACATCAGAGAAAAAGAGATTCTTTTCAGAGGGCCAGCAAGAAGACAGATCGCTTACAGAAGAACAGCAACTGAGTGATGGTTCACTTACCAGTAGCAATAATGGAAGCTAGAAGACAGTGATGATACTATCTTCAAAATGTCAACCTAAAATCTATACCCAGTGAAACTATCTTTTCAGATATAAAGTTAAGTAATACATTTTCTCATGATTAATGACTGAGTTTACCTCCAGTAAATATTTTATTAAGTGCCTACTATAGGCTAAGCATGCTATATGAACCATCATGAGGTAAGCATCATAATTCCCATT
The DNA here is from genome assembly GCF_018345385.1 of Vulpes lagopus. Lineage (NCBI taxonomy): Eukaryota > Metazoa > Chordata > Mammalia > Carnivora > Canidae > Vulpes > Vulpes lagopus. The sequence continues at coordinate 23,990,784 of NC_054829.1, forward strand.
TTGTGTATAGGAAAACTGAGGTTCAGAGAAACTAAGGGACTAGCCCAGATCCTTTTGATTTCAGAATCCATGCCCTTTACCCTATATCATGGAGATGCATCTTAGATTGACAGTGGAATCTTCCAGGATCCTTCCATTTCAAGGTTGGATTCAGGATGGATATTCTGAAGATAAGACCTCACATTTGAGGAGAGGTAGCTTCAAACTCTCAGATCTCAAGAGTTTACCACTTCCATCCAGAAAATCTGGATAAGATTGTGAAAATCAGGGATCAGGGTTTAGGGAGGAGGAGCTTTTTATACTCCTTTTTATACATGGTGATGTCCTGCCAATGCCATGGAGGCAAGGTTGTGGGAAGACCACACCTCTGATTTGCCCTGTTATACCCACCTGGACCTTACAGGCCTGATGCTCTCTAGTTTGGACAATCCTTCCATGATAGTTGTCATATTTACCCCCGCATGGTTGTCATAAAACCTAAGTGAGCAAACATGCAGGAGAGCACCTCCCAATATATACACCCCATCATGGTTATTATCCTCCTCTCTGTTTGATGCTCATCTCCATTGGCAACATTTGATGCCATGTTCCATAACTGGGGCTAAGAATTCTGCGACAAAAATACCAGAATGGTATGACCATCATGGTCTTACCTAGCCAACATTCTCTCAGTCCCCAGTGGGAGAATAGTCAAGGAAGACATCATAAAGAAGCAAACATGTAGCTTTTCTGTGGGAGGAAAGGAAAAGGAGGTAGGGGGAGAGACGGGAAGAGAAATGGAAATCACCATTATTCTTAATCATTACATGGCGCATTAGAATAATACGATTATTCAGTGGCATTCTAATTAGGCTTAATGAAGAGTAATGGGTATGAGAGAAGGCCTGGAACATATATAGTTTTACATGGTATATGTGCTACTTCCTCACACCCCCCAGCAGGAAAGTATAAGGACCCCACATCAGGACCCCAAGGCTCAGAGGCTAGAGCAAGATGCAACCTGGGCCAGCTGGTGTCCAACCATAACTTCTAATGGGTGTGGTTGACAGGACTGGTATCCAGGGAGCCATGCTTACTCAGTTTGTCAAAGAATAGACAGCCGTTGGCAGGTGAGGGGTGGGGACTAATAGAAAGACATTTTGTGAGCTGTGAGTAGTATGGACTCTTCCTGTGGCATGCAGAGAGACAGGTGGTACAGGTGTGATATTGTGTGAGTTTGATCCTCTCCCCTGACTGGGTGTATATACCTACGTATAAAGGGTATCAGGATATGTATGAGTTAAGAATGGAGCAAGGGTCAGATTTAGTGGGTAAATGCCTTAGGAGGTTTAAAGATCCCCAAATAACTGGCTACAGAGAAGACAGAAGGGGAAACTACCCAGCCCTCCCTGTGCTGTCTGAGGTAGGGCTGGTCTGCCTCCATGATGATGAACTCACCATGGACTTTGTAGTTTTTGAGGCCATGTCTCCCAAAAACTGTTCAGCTGGATTCCTATTTACTAGGAATCCCTCCCTCCCTTCCTCCCTCCTTTCTTCCCTTTCTTCCTTCTTTCCTTCTTGTTTTGGATGAAAAGGGGACTGTTCAGACTGAGGGCAACATAGGCCATGATCCAGACCAGAATGAGGACAGAAGGGTAGAATGTAGTTTAGATTAGGTCCTTTGAGCCCTGCGGGCTGCATGGGTATGCCAGTTGGGACAGCCTAAATTATGTTGGTTAAAAAAAATTCTGGAGCTTCTTAAAACAAAGGCTTAGTCTCATTTATCTTACATGTTATTCACAGGTCAGCTGGGGGCTCTACTCAGTGTTGTTGTCACTCCAGGACCCCGCTTGATAGAGAAGCTGCCATCTGGATTATTACAGGTTGTCAAAGCAGAGGGAAAGAGAACTCTGGCAATTAAATGCTTCAGCCTAAAGGTGACACATGGTAATTCTGTTCATAACTCAATGACCAGAATGATCACATGGTCCCTACCGAACCACAAGGAGGTCAGGGAGTGTAAACCTACCGTGTGCCAAGAAGGTGGGGAGTTAGAAATATTTGGTGAAGAGCATGAATGAGTTTAAGATGCCCATAGTCCCAAGCCCATTGTCCCTGCAGTTTCCCAGACCTGTGACCGTCAGCTACTCAGTCTTCAAATATTTGCTGAGAGCCTATTCTCAGTCCATAACTGAGCTAGGTTCTGAGGATACAGAAGTGAAAAGGTATGGCCTCTGGCTCAAAGACTGTAAGGATTTATGTGGCAGGTAGACAGGTAAGCAAACAATGGGGACCCAGTATAGTAAGTGCTGTGATAAGTAAATGCAGGTGCTATGGGAACATAAGATCCAGATTGAGAAGTCTGGGCTGGCTTCTTGAAGGAGATGATGCTTGAGTGGATCCTGAGGATTAAGGAGGAGTGAAGCAGAAGAAGAAAGGGAAGGGCATTTCAAGCAGTGGGAATGGTATATGCAAAGGCCCAGAAGCAAGATGCTTTCGGGAAAGACTAAAATATAGCTGGCACATAGGGTATGGAATACAATTGTAAGAGATGAGATTGGAGAGGAAGGCAGAGGCCAGGGCATGAAAGGCATTTCCTGCCTTCCTGAAGACTGTGGCCTTCACCCTGTGCACACAAGAAAGAAGACCTCAGACGATGAGCTGCATTTTGGACAACTGTTTGGCTGCTGTGTGGGAAAAAAAATCACTTAGCTGGGATAAGACTGGAGTCAGGAAGAACGGTTGGAGATCGTGGCAGAAAGTATGCCCAGTAAGAGATGTTGGTGCCCTGGCCCAGGCAGCAGCAAATGGGGATGGATGGCAACAGACAGAAGTGTGTAGCTTGAAGCTGCCTATCAAGCACATAGGACTGATTGATTGACCAGTTGGACAGGGTACACCCGTGGTGAAAGAGAGGCCAGAAGTTGTGTCCTGGTCTTCTTTCTGTGCAAGTCTGCTCTGTGTTGTCTGCTTTAACTGTTTTCTAGAACAAGGCAGGGCATAAAACTATTATTCAATCCGTTGGTGCTTCCTGTTTTGGTGGTGCACTACAGAGGATCCAACATGAAGGAGTCTGGCCCACAGCTGGAGCGTCTCACAGTCTCGTGGTAGGTTCCTCACCCAGTCATCTGCGGAGGGATAGGACTGGCTGGAGGTAGGAGTGGGGTGGGGGTTTCTATACTCCCCTTGCACAGGTGCTGTCCAACTTCATTCCAGCTCCACCCTCACAAAGTCACCAAACCCATATCCTACTTTATTACTATTTCCTTAATATCTTTATTGAAACCACTCACTTTTTTAGCTTATGTATCTACTGTAGCTTCCTCCTAAGCAAAGTATCTGTAGAGCATATGTTGGGACATACTAGTGACATTTTATGCAATACACACAGAAGTAAAAGAAAACAAAAGAAATTTAAAAATAAAATCTATTAAATGCCCACGTGCCACCAGAAGACATCCTGCAACCACACTCTGAGGAACCCTGTCCTATAAGGAAGGACTTAGATAAGTCTAAAATTGTGATTTTTTTTTTCAGGCTATCTCCCTAGGTGGCCAAATGACCTCTCTTTAGCATTTTTATATTCAAATCCTTTTGGCAAATATGCAGTGCCTGACCTCGACTCTTGCTCAGGTTCTTTCCAGATGCTCAAGCTTTAGACATTCAACAATACACATGTTAAGGGCTTCCTGTGGGCAAAGCCCACTCCATAAGCCCATGGAGGGCACCAGTGGCTACTTCCTTGCTGACTTGTTAAATACTACCAGGCAGTGTCTGGTCAAGGGCAGTTCTGAGGTTTTGTGCACTGCTGGCTTACCTGGCCCCATTCTGAGACGGGAACCATCATTCAGGTCGCAGGGATACCCGTGCTTGGGCATGGGCACGGAGGAATTCACTTGCTGTGAAATGCCAGGAATCACTGACGTTTACATCTTCTCAGGGGTCCTCGAAGTTCTGTTCTCCAAGAGTTCCCGATTGCTGGACGGGTGCCTTTATTTCTCAGGAGACAGGCAGTGAAGCTCAGCCAGTTTCTTCCCTGTTTTTTCTATTAAAAGCCTCTTTAGTCAGGAGGCAGCTTCACTGGCAACTTGACCTGTGTCTTTTGCAGTCACTCTCTGACCCTAGATTCAAGATTCTAACAACAGATCATTAAGGTCATTGATTGCAAGCACCAGGCACTGACTCTGGAGAAAAGGGGATTTTATGAGAGCAACACTGGAGAATTTGCAGAACTAGGGGGGGCAGGTGGACAATATGACTTCAGGTAGGGCAGGAACCTGAGCAGGTAGTTGGAAACCACAGCAGGATCCGTGGGGGCTGCTGTCATGTGACCCCATCTCAGAGTTTGATTGACTGAGCTCAGATCCTGGCCGCACCCCTTAATGGGGGGGAGGACAGGATAGGATGATTGACAGGTCTCCGGAAAGGGAAGGAAAGAGTGGGGTGCCCTTGTCATAAAAAGAAGAAAGGAAGGCTAAGTTTGAGAAAACCCAGATATCTACTTCTGAGATACACAAGGAATAACAGAATGAGAGAACTGGAAGGTAACTTAGGGTTCCTTTACTCAACCCAACAAGTTGGGGATTAGGAAATCAAGACCCAGAGAGGTGAAATAATTGTCTGGGGTCCCTGGCTCTTCCACAGCAAAGCTGGGCCCCAAATCTAGCCAAGTTCCCTGACTCTCAGTACAGGGTTTCTTCTACTTCACACTCTGTGGACAAAGAAAGAAAATGTGTGGCAGTTAAGTCTCTGGGATCTTCTCATCACTCCCAGCAGGTGTGTTTCCATTTGCTTATTCTTAGAACATCTTTACTTTAAGTTTAGTGCTCCCTAAAAGAGGACAGAACAAAAGCCCCACAACATAAATGGAAGCAACACCATCTAGTTGACCCCAGGCATGAAAGGGTCCAGTAGGGGCACATGAGACCACTCCTGCCCCAGCAAGGGGACATTGAGGACAGATGGCTCAGGTTGACTTCCCTCCTTCTCACTAACCCCAGGACACCCATCTCCCCGCAGTTCCAGAAGACACCCCAAGGAAGATGAATTGGGCTGTTGACTCGGAGCAGAAGGAGACCGAGAGCCTATGCCTCTTCCGAAAGCAAGGCACTGCCTGGTGCCCGCGTCTTGGAATGTGCTGGCTTCATCGCTCTGACAGCATGAAGGATGCTTGGTTTTGTTCCCAGTGCTGTTATCATTTATCATCCTTTTGTAAAAGCTGGCACCCTCCACCTGCCCCTGTCTTCCTTCTCGCTGTCTCCCAATCCCCACCTCCAATCCAACCTCCCCATTCTGCCCATACCCCCTGCCACTGAGGGGAGCCCTCTCATACTTTACCGCCAAGAGAGTGCTCCCACATGGGTTTCCAGAAGCCCAAGAGATGCCCCAATTGAATTCAACTGAAACATTTGCTGAGCAATTCCTGTGGGCAAACTAATGTGCTTTGGATGGTAAAAGCCAAGTCTCTGACTTCAGGCACCTTGCATTCCGGTAAGGAAATAACCATGAAGACCCTGGTGGCACAACACGGGGGTGTGCAGGGAGCAGGGGAGAAGAACCACACATTTGAAGAGCCTTTTAGATAGCGGAGGCAGCTGGGTGGAGGACGGTGACAGAATGGGGAAGTCTTCTGGAAAAGATGGCTGAGAACACAAAGGGGATGAAGTCACAGCTGGAAGAGGAGCTGTCTTGGCTGAGCTGGTTTGAAGGTGGGGGAGCAGGGGCTACCGGAAGGAGTGAGGTTGAGGAGTCAAGAGACAGGACATGGTCAATGGTGCAAAGGCCCCATAGGGTCTGCTGAGGCAGGGCCCAGTCAGGTTGGCTACAACAACTTATTTCAAGAAATAAGAAGGCATCTTATTTCAAGAGCAAAGGAAAAGAAGACACTTGTATGTGACCGTGGGGGGACACTTGGTGACAGAAGGGAGCTGTATTAGCTCCATCTTCGTAGTGAATTGGGAGGTGACCTCACCTGCTGAAGAACAGGATTGGTCTGAGACCTTAGCATGCTGGAAGTATCCACTGAGGATAAAAGAGAAATACAGGTGAAAATATTTAAAAAAAGAGTCCTGAGGGATAAAAGAGCTGTTTAAGGGGTGGCTCAGTTGGTTAAGTGTCTGCCTTCTGCTCAGGTCATGATCCCAAGGTCCTGGGATCAAGCTCCCTGCTCAGTGCAGAGTCTGCTTCTCCCTCTCCCTCTGCCCCTCCCCTTGCTCGTGCCCCTCTCTCTCTCTGAAATAAATAAGTAAAATGTGAAAGAGAGAGAGCTGTTTAACATGAAGGCTGCTGCAGAGACTCATTCTCATGCCCCGGGCCTTTGCACATGCTGCGTCCTCTACTAGGAGCATGCTGCCACCCACTCTTTATATGGTTAGCATCGTCTCATCTTTCAGATGGCGGCTTTGATGTTGTTTCTTCAGAGCAGCCCTCCGCATCCCATTACTCTCCATCCCAGTTCCTTTATTCCTTTCTAGCGCGCACACTTATATTACTTCACTAGCTGCCACTTCTTTTTCTTAAATCTATCTCACCCAACTAGTGTGTAAGCCCCAGGGGAGCCAAGACCATGCCTGCTCGGTTTTACTACTGTATCCTCAGTGTCTAGCCACGGGTCAGACACATAGCAGGAACTCCAGGAATACCTGTTGAGTCCAGGGATGAGTATTGAAGAACGTGTGTGTCACTAGCCGAGCTAGCAGCCAGGCTGAGCAGTGCTTCCCAGAGTTGAGGGCTGCAGGCAGAAGCTAAGAAGGAGATGGGAGTGCAAGACATTTATGGGTGGTGGGAAGTTGGGGGGTGATCTGTGAAAGATAAAAGGAGGCAAAAACCATAGCATGTGGCCCAGAAGGCAGAACCCGGGTGAGTGGGTGGGAGGGCGTGCGATGGAGGGAACTGGTGGGGGTGGGGATGGAAGGAGCTGGGTACAAACAAAAGGAAAGCAGAGGCAGGCTCAACCTCAAGAGTTGGTGATTAGATGGTTGCAGAAAATAGAATGGATTGGCCAGGAGGTAGGCTTGCCAGATTTAGCAAACGAAAGTACAGGGCCCCCAGTTAAGTTTAAATTTCAGACCAACAACAAATAATCCCACGCAATTTTTGGGACATGCTCAGGCTACAAGATTATTCCTTGTTTATTGGACATTCAGATGTAACTGGGTGTCCTGGATTTTTCTCTGAGAATCCTACTGGGATGCTAAGTACCAGCCGGGTCTGGAACACCGCACAGAAGGCTCCGGTATGGTGATGGATTGAGACATCAGATGGGGGCTTAGGTTCGAGGGCCCCACCGCACCCCCAACCAGCATTCAACTTCTGCAGTCTCTCTCCCTGGGGCAGAGCGTTCAGGCAAGGGGCGTCCTCCTGGCTCCCCCAGAGGATTTAATTCACTGTCCCTGAGCCTGGCAGCTCCTTGTTTAGAGCTCTGTCCTTCGGTGGCTTGTATCCCACACCCCACATCCCGCATCCATCAGTCTCTACATCTGCATCTTTGAGCAGCTAGCCTGGGGAGGGGGTGGTGGTGCAGGTGGCTGAGCCGTTCCTGCCCCCCAGGGCTGGGCTCCTTCCTCCCCCCCGGCTGCCCCTTATCAAGCCCTTCTCCTGGGTGGTGAGCTGTCACCCGCCCCTGCGCTGTTCCCTCGGCCTGCCATCACCACACACACTCGATTAGGGGATCCGAGTGACTTACAGGGGCTCCTCTTCCCCAGGGTCGGCATTTGCATAGGGTGATGGATGCAGAGATGTCATCTAAACACATCTGCACTTTGCATTTTAAACAAAGCAATTTCCAGAGGAAGCTGGGAGAGCTTTGTCTCCTTCCAGGAACATTTCCTCGGAGCCAAATTCTCTTTCTTTTGGCCAGCATTTACCACCACATCTGTCCCCAGGCCGGCTCCTCTGCTGGCCTTCTGGGCACTCCCCACATCCCACCCATCTCCACAGTAGCGACCCTAGTGTGGAGCCAAGGTGGGTTGCATGTTCCACAGGATGAAGAAGGATATAGGTCCCCGGCAAGGGCCAAGCAGGGATCTCCTGGCCCCGCCATGTGTGCCTGGTCACCCTCCCCCCGGGCCCACCCTGCAGGAGACCCTCCACTAGAAAAGTCACCTTCACCAGGACCAACCACCTGTGCGACATGGTTTGAAGGATACAAAATACTCGCTCCAGACATCCATGTCCACCTTCCCCTTCCAAGATGCAAGTCAGCCATGGTCCCTAACGTGTTCTGTCCAGGGGGGCACCAGGTACCTTCGGGAAGCTCTGACCTCTGACATCACACAGCTGAGACATTGCCTGTTCATGAGGCTAAGCCTTTCCCCCAGGGACCTTTAACGTTCATGATAAAAATGTCACCATCACATCGGTCCATAATGTTAGGCTTTTTTTCCCCTCCAAAGACAGGCAGGACTTAACACAACTGCCAGCCTGTGATCCTGGAGGGGGGCCCCGGACAGGCACGTCCTGGTTGGGTGGAACTACCTTGTGTGTGGCAAGGCCTGCAGGCAGGGGAAGGACAGCTCTCTCCGATTCTGGGGGCTGCTGATCTTTGGAAGCGTCGTGAATTTACAACAGAGGCACAATAAAGTACCCGAGGAGGTAAGGTTTTCAGCCTTCCTCGGCTGACTGCACCCCATACCCTCTGCGAGCCAGGAGATTTTGCTCCCCGGATGGGCCTCTGGCTCTTCAGCTCGTACGGGAGCATGGACTGAAGCTCGATGTGCCGGGGCTGGCCTAGAGGGGAGGCCCGAGGAGGGGCACAGAGGGGACTGCACGGGGAAGCTGGGGCAGTTTGGAGGGGCACCAGAGAGACCCATGGGAGCAGCTCTGTGGGGGCCAGGGAGATGCAGAAAGAGGTCCCTGGGGAAGTTTTGCAGTGCATCAATAATGTCACACGCCATAGATAGTGTGGTCAGTGCCAAGGGTAGAGATTTGGGTCACTTTGGGTTATTTGGTGGCCTGCTGGGTTGTTGTTTCTTTGGCGGTGACTGGCTGGGGCTTTGTCTAGGACTTCCATTTAATGAGGGGCCTTGACAATGGGCCCTGGGGTAGAAGTGCAGCTCACGTGGCCACTGGGTCATTCTCAAGTCTTCTTGAGGGCCAGCCAGGCTGGCCCTATTTTGGGCTTGCTCCAAGCTTGATTGTGGGGGCTTGTCACATCTGCCTGTGGGAAGAGGGGATGGGAGGGTCTGGTTCTCCCTATTCTCCACAGGGGAAGTGAGGAGAAGCTCTTCAGTACCCAAGTGAGAGCCCCAGTGCCTTCACTTTGCCGCATGACAGCTGCCAAAGCGATCTTTGCACAGATGGGCTGAGGGAGGGACATCTGCAGAAGTGAGACCAATTTTCCAGAGAAAAGGTCTCTGAAGGTTCCTAAGCTCCCCCCATATCCCCCGTAGAGAAGGCTGGCTTCTGACCACCAGACACAGGCTCTCCTGCCCAGCACAGGGTAGGGAACAAGAGAAAACCCACAAATGGAGCAGAATGTGGGGACAGTCATGGGCACGAGCCACGTGGGGCTCGGAGGTGGTGGATGTGGAGTCACCTTTGTCCTTAGCACCCCTCAACAGGGGGCACCTTGGTCTGCCAGAGGGGACCCCACTTCCTCCAGACAGGAAGCCACAGGTGCTTCCCCAAACCTCAAGTTTCTGTGGAAAAGGATATTGGTCGCGACCTCACCATTGAAGGACTGTAGGACCCAGGGGCTCCCCTCCTTTGGCTCGCTTGGATCTGAAAGGGAGCTTGGATATTTGCCCTGGAGGCATGTTTTGGGGTCAGAGCCAGACCAGGCAGGGCAGAGGTGGCATCTGGTAGCAGGAAGAGCTTAGTAATGAGTTGACACCTTGAACTGTGGAACCCTGCGTGTTTTTATCTTGATGATGCCCAGGATATGTGTAAATCAGGATTTCTCAGCCTTTGGCACCGTTGACATTGTGGATCAGGGAATCCGGTGTGGTGAGGGCTGCCCTGTGCCCTGTAGCAGCATCTGGCCTCTACCCACCAGATGCCAGTAGCACCTCTAGTGTGACAATAAAAGACATCTCCAGACATTGCCAAGTATGCCCTTGGGGGCACAGTCGCCCCATTTGAGAACTGGTGGTCCAAACCAAGAAAGCAGCCATGCCCCTTCCAGTCCGGCACCCCTCAGTTTTTGAGAATTGAGAGGGTTAGAGTCTGGGCCCAGTTCTCTCAACTGTCAAATAATGGCATAAAAAGGCAGTCACTAAGGCCCTTCTGCTCCAGAAACCTGTTTCTAAGACAAGTTTTTACTTTACAGCCTTCGATGCTAGATAGAGAGCAATAGGGGGCGTTGGCTGGGTGTGAGGAGGAATTCACGGCTGAATATTGATCCCGTGTGAACACCTGTTACCAGAGAAGTTCATTCCCTGTTCTCTATTTCGTTGACCCTATGGCCTACTGCCTTGCTGGCATCTTCCTGGACATTCAACAGCGTCTCAGACTTTACATGGGTGATCCTCCCACCTGGCCCCCAGAATTGCCTTCCCTGCGTCTTTCCCTCAGTGGATGCCAACTCTGGTAGCTTCAAATTAGATCCAGGACCCAAGTGCTTCGTAACACCTGCTGTCCTCAGACTCTGGTCCAAGCCAGCCACCTCATCAGTGGTCTCCTCACTGGTCTTCCACCCTGCTCCTCCTACAGCTTGTCATCAATACAGAAACCAAAGGCTCCTGTTGAGACATGTGATCACAGAGTTCCTTTATTCAAAGTCTTCCACTTAAGAGTGAAAGCTTCACTTAGGATGACCTCATGTTTTCCCCCATGACTTGCCCCTCTCCCCCTTGCCTCACCTCTTCCACTTCAGCCACGCTTGTGTCCTTGATGTTCACTGAATACGCGTGGCATACTGCTACCTCAGGGCCTTTGCACGTGCTGGTCCTGCTGCTTGGGGAGCTTTTTCTCCAGATATCCACGCGGCTCTCACTTTCTTCACCTTACTGTTAAATGTAGCATTCTCATTGAGGCTGCTCTGACCATCCCTTTAAAAATTATATCCTACCTCTCCATTCCTGATCATCCATACTCTGCTTTTCCCACTCACTGAACTTATCTAACAAACTATGTAATTTGGTTATTTACCATGCTCATTGTCCCTCTCCTTTTTCCACTAGACTTGTGCTCTGTGAAAATAGAGATTGTGCTTGTTTTCTTTACTGATATAGTTCCATGCCCAGAACAGTGCCTGGCACAGGGCAGACCCTCAATAGACATTTGTTGAATGAATGAATGAATGGCCCTTAGTTGTGTTTTCCCCTTTCACTTCTTTGGTAACAAAATAGGGACAATATTATTTAGAGAAGAATGAGGCTTAAATCTTTTTGAAAATGAGCTATTAGGTAGTCTGATCACAATTATCCATACAGATGAGAGGTAGTTTGGAAAATCCTAAAATACCGATAGTCCAATAAGTATTTCTATTTTGATTATATCATGTGATGTTATGGTTGACTCTTTCCTGAGTATTTTTTCTTAAGACGGCAGCATGAATACCAGGTTTGTGTGTGTGTGTGTGCATAAGTATATATGTGTACACACATGTGAGGTAGTGAGGGCACATTGGGAAATTACCTAAAACTGAGTACATTCATTCCCATAATACATTGCATGCATAAGACTTGCTAAGTATTAAGTTCAAAGACTGCTATGTGAATGCGATCTTCCAAGAGCTTCAAGGAACTTATAAACAGCTCATTGAAGGTTGACCAGAGCCAGAACTGTCCATGTATGTGTGTTCTGTGAGCCTCATTATTGGCTGGTTGTCTTCTAGGCTTGCAACCCAACCCTTTTTGTGTAACATCTGTACAGTTAAGTGGGACTAGTCCTACTTGAAGCTGGTCCCAATGGTCCCTTGAGATAAGCACAAAAGCCATCGGGATTCAGAAGGACACTCAAGATAGTTTCCATGGTAGTGGGAAGAGATGTTCTCTTACAATGTGAAATAAAAAGCTAGCAGCCTTCTTGCTACCATGAAAGAGGCTAGCTTGAGGACGAAGCAGACAGAAGAGGGCAGAATGAGAGACACAGAGAAGTGGAGTCATAGCCTTATTGACTTTGTGAACCTCTGGACCAAACCCTGCCTGATGTTTGCCCCACTTCTGGACTTCACAGAAATCCAAGACAATAAACCCATTAAGCTGACATAAACTGGGGTGTCTTTACTTGCAAGGCATCCTGATACAGTGCTCTTCAATTTTTTTCAGGCCATCCCCTAGGCTTCCCACTGGGTCCTGGGTGTGGATTAACACATACGTCCTTTGTGCAGTCAGCATTGTGGGCATGCATACATGGATGCACTTCAGAATCCTAATTCAGTGAACTGTTTTTGGTTCACATACATGTGATGCTCCATTTCTCTGGCATAAATGAAAAGTATTTGAGTGCCTCACACTAATGTCAAAAGCATAAAAAGTAGCAGGGGGCTTCTCATACCATTATCATACTTCTCATGTTGCATTCTTCAAGTCTTGCTGCTGACCATGCTTTTAAAATGCCTACCTGAATGTCCAGAGAATTCTGAGGCTGAGCTGGTTCTCCTGGCGGCCAGGCCCAGCACCGGCCTGAGGCCTGAGGGCAGTGCTGTCCGGGGGACAGCGAGCCCGGAAAGGCAACGTGTGAACAAACTCCCCAACAGGCCGTTCCTTATTTATTAGATTCCAGATACATGGGACCAGAAGAATCCTAGGGCATTTGATTTACATGGGGTGGGGTGGGGGATTTGGGGGAGAACACATAACAGAGGCAGAAATACGTACAGATGGGGGATGCAATGAGGGACTGCCATTTTAAAAAATATATACATCTTAAGAAGCCATTCCAGCCATTTAATCATTATCAGAAAATAAAACAATCTTTCCACATCGTGCTTTTCTTTGGTGCTGTTCCATGGGCACGGGCCCTTCTGTCTTCTTGTCACGTTTGTCACCGCTCCCCTGCTCCTTCCCGCCACCCCAACTTCTCCCACCTGCACAAAGGTTGGGGAGGGTCTGCAGGAGGGAAGGGTGGCCCCTGCCACGGAGCTGGGTGCCGATTCTGGCTCCTCTAAAGCCCTGCCTGGCCTCTCCACCAATGCCCCGCTCCGGTCTTGAGATTTTCCTACTCAGTTCTTCATTTGTGGCCTGGGAAATAATGGAAGTTTCCTGTATGCAAAAAGAACTTGGGGGCCACAACCTCACATGTGGCAAAACCAGTCTAGAAGCTTTAGAAAGGGTGGGGACATAGGAACCAAATAAAACCCAGCCAATACCACCTTCTCCATGGTTGGATTTTTACATTTTATTTCTCGGTTCATTTCAATGACCTGTATCATGAGAGTACAAGTGAGAAGGGCAATTTCCTCTTTACAGATTTTCCAGGAACAACAGATTTGGGGGGGCAAATGAGTTCCATCCCATTTGGGGGGTGGGGCGTCCTAAACTCTCCTGACTTCACCATCCCCAAGTCAGGGCCCCTCTTCCCAGGGAGGCCCCAAAGCTGGCGCCTCCAACTAACAAGTTGGCCTAAATTTTTTTCTTTGAATGTCCAATGGCTCCATGAGTATACACCAGGGCCTTTCTCACCGGACAGAGTTCCCATCATGCCAGATCCATTTCCTGTGGCCACCGGGGTTTATGTGTATGAGCAGCATCCACCTTGCTGGCACAGAGCCACCAAGATCACCACCTCCCCTCACTGTTAGAGGCTCTAATGGCAGGACAGTTGCCAAAGCACCAGATCCATTGACACACTGTGTACAGGACACCCACCCACCCCAAACCAGTTTTACCAGTAACTGAGATGCTTCTCCTAAAAAAAGATGGGCTGCAAATGCCAGCCATGCATGGGCCCCTGACAGCTTGGGTTCTCCTGCTTGAGCAGGGAAGTGCTACTCGGCGGCAGAGATGCCACCCCCAGTCCCACCTCCTCAAGCACACATCCCAACAGAAGGCTGGGGAAGGCTCCCAAGGAGCAAACTCCAACTTCTATCACCGTGAGGACCCTCTAGTTCAGACCTCGGGGCATAGCTCCTAACAGCTGTCAAACTGGGGGCTGTGCTCAGGTCCCTTGATGCTAAGGTGCCTGTGTGTCTGTCCACCCCGATTGGGACTGCCCAGAGACCTAGGGATGAAGCATCTGGGCCAATAATAATTCCAATGCAGACAGTCAGGTGGCTTTGGCCTCGGATTCCCCACAGGCCAACGGGACAGGAGCACACTTCTCTGGGCTATGAGGCCTCCTGGAACCCTTTACCTTTTGTATGTGAGGACATCAGAGAAACACTCAGTAACCACTGGGTCTCAGCCAACCCTTGGGTCTGGGGTGACCTCAGCAGGTCCCAACATAGGAGTTCAGAGGAGTGGTATCTGGGGTGGAGAGGTAGCAAGGCGAAACCAGCATCGGCTGCTTCACATGGAAGGCTGCAGGGCTGTGGGGGACAGCACCTGGCCCCCTGGTGTCCAGGCTCATCCACCTGCTTCTCCAGATGCTAGGAGGTTGGGGTAGATGGGTGTGGATTCCCCAGAAAAGTGTCCCAGGTAGGGCTACTCTGATCCCTGCTTCAGAAGGCAGCTGTTTAGAAGATGCTTTTACCACACTTAACCCTCCTTCATCTTCAGGAGATCCTGAGCTGCCATCAGCTAATCTGTGTGCAGTGGACGGGGTGCTAAGGGCTGCCCTAAGTGCGTTATAACCGACTTTCAAGGCCATTCACAGAAATCAGGTGACTGTCCCCATTTGCGTGGGACTGAGGCGTTTCCCAGGACATGGCTTTTCAGTGCTAAAACCATGAACATTCTGGGCAAACCAGGGTGGCCAGTCACCCTCCACAGCAGCCAGGAAGACAGGGGGTCCCACCACAGAGCTGCGCCTTCTCCGTGCACTCAGGGAGCCATGTCACACTTTAGTCCAAAGGTGGCAAAGCAACCCCGCCCCTCATGGCACTGATTTGCCCAACCTTCTGGAATGTTGGGAGTGGGGTGTCCTGCTGTCCACCGTCCACAGTAGCCAGCCCCTCCAGTAGGCTGGCACCTTCCCCTGAGCTCCCTGTCTTCAGGGATCCCCCACCTGCTTATCTCACTTCTGGGACTTTCTGCGCTCTGCAAAGATTGGGTTGAGCCTCTCCCCATCTTGGCCCAATCCTCCCAGGACCACCACCCTGGAGACCAGTGCCCAGGTGCCCTCAGATGGGGGCGGGCCTCCTGACTCCCCAACCTCCCACGGGCCCACCTGCTGCGGACCTGCCCTGAAGGCTGACAGCGGGAAGGGGAGAAGCAAGCAGAAGGGGGAGCTCTGGGGAACAGTGCCTCCACCCTGCCCTTCTCTGAGCCAGCCCCCTTCCCAGCTATGGACCTTGAGGTCTCCTGGGCTGGCCGAACCCACTGAGCGAGCTCTGAGGTAGGGGTAGCAAGCGGCAGGGATTTCCTGGGAGAGGCAGGAGGGGAAGGCAGCGGCCCGGAGCAGTGGTGACAGGCCGGTGGGAGGACCCGGAGGGCAGGTGCCCAGAAAATGCACGAGGGCTGGCAGCGGCTGTCTTGATGATGAGTCCCTCACGGGAGCTGGGTGTGTGCCAAGCTGAAAAGATGCAGGGCTGGGGGGGCCCTCTGGACCCCAAAAGCTGTGGGGCCTCTTGCGGGGTCCCAGAGAACCTCAGAGTAGGCGGGGCCTCTGGAAGCAAGCACCTGCCCCGTGGGAAGGGCAAACTTCCAGGTGGTGCCCACTGGGAATTGGGTGGGGGTCCGGGGCGCTGAGCACCGCCCACCCAGTGCGGGGGGGGGGGGTACGGGGTGGGGAGTGGGGTGTGGGGTGGGGGGGCCAGGTCAGGATCTGCACTGCGGCCTCTTGCTGGTTTGGGGGGGGGGCGGTGCTTCCTCGCTGGTCTCCAGTCTCAGGGGAGTGGGCCCTGGCCCGGGCCTCAGCAGCGCCCACGGGGAGGAGAAACACACCAAAGAAAAAGCCAGTTACAGACGAGCCCCCGCCGCCCCCGCCGCGCCCCGCCGCCCCGGGGCTCCGCACGCTCCTTCCTGCGGGGCGCTGGGACTCGGGGGCTGCTCTGGCCATGATACAGGGCTTGAAGGGCGAGGCTGGTGGCTGTGGAGGTCTCCGCGTCGCTCTGGCCGTCCGCCGGCGCGGGCGGGAGGGGTGCACGTGCCGGCCGTCAGACCTTGGCCTCCAGCATCTCCAGGAAGAGTTTGTGCATGGGCACCTTGCCCTGCAGTTTGACGCTGTAGAAGTGCTGCACCGCCTTGGCGGCCGTCTGCCGCAGCAGGGGCAGGGTCAGCAGCAGCTTGCCCGTCCTCCGGGGCTCCTCGTGGCGCTGGCTCAGCTCGTAGTCCTGAAGCGCCTCGTGCAGCAGATCCTGCAGCTTCTGCACCGCCTCCAGATCCTCGATGTACATGGAATCTGAGGGCACAGGGCGGCGTCAGCGGGTGTGGCCAGATGCCCTGGGGTGTGTGTGTGTGTGTGTGTGTGTGTAGCGGGGATGCCCTGGGGCCTTCCAAATCCTCCCCTGACTGAGAAGGAAGTGGAGGCCCATGGAGGCTACGCTGCCACCCTGGGGCACAGAGGCCCATGGCAGAGCTGAGGCTTGGAGCCAGGGAGCCATCTGTATCTACGAAGGTCATCTCTTGAGAAACCACCAAGAGGTGGCAGCGGAGGCCCGGAAGGCCTTGGACGTGAGCAGACTTGTCACTGCCCTGAAGGTACTGGGTGGGATCCGGAGCCAGCCTGGGGGGGAGCTGGAATCTTGCGTCCCTCCCTTGCTAGCTGTGTGACTTTAGGCAAATTACCTAACTTCTCTGTGCCGTATTTTTCTCCTTTGGTAAATGAGATGATAGCCACACCTACCTCAGAGAGGTTAAATGAGTTAATATGGGTCAAGTGCTGAAAACAGGACTTGGCCCGAAGTGAGTGCCCAGCTGGTGGTATCATGACCAGCATCGTCCCCCGTACTGTTGTTGCTGCTGCCACCAGGCACCAGCTGGTCTTCAATGTCATCGTTGGCCTGACAGGATGCCGCTTACAGAATGCAAACGCAGACAAAGGGGCTGAGCTCTGTGCCTAGGGGCCCTGTGGCAGGGGTCTGCTGGGGGGCTGAGACAGCATGGCTGGATGCAAGGGCCACGGTGAGGGAGCATGCTACTGGGAGTCCTCTAAAAATCCTGAGGAGGGCTTTGGATTCAGGCACGAGTTAGGGGTTCAAATGGAAGTTACCTAAATCCCAGCAGGGCAGCCAGGAACCCGCTGACAGCTGGGTTACAGTGGGGTCTCAGTTGAAGCAAAGGCAGTTTCCTAGAACCCAATCCCGAGCCTCTGATATAATAACCTGCCTCTGACATTCCTTAAAGATCTCGAGCCGCCACCCAGAACTGCAGTGCCCAACACCTGCCAAAGGCAGGAAGTTAAGGGTGTGTGATGCATCCAGGCAACTGAAAGCTCTGGGTAGGCTGCCGAGGAAGGTGGAGCGAGGAGCAGAACAATGCCTTTGCAGGCTGGGTTAGTTTAGGTACCAGACCAAGGGCAGCTGTTCCAACTGGCTGACCCCAGTGACGCCTTCTGACCTTCTGCATCCATACTTAGTCCATGCCTCCTCTTCCTCTTGGTAGAAGAGCAGAAAGGGGAAGACAGGACTCTGGAGTCTTAGATGCTGTATTATTTTGGCCATTGTTTCCTCCCCCATAAAACGAAGCAAATGCCTCCATACCTCATAGGGTAGTGGCGAGGGTTAAAAGAAATTGCACACTGCCAGGCACTTAGTAAGCACCGACTACATGTAATGTTATCATTATGATGAGGACCCAGCCTGGGGCAAGTGCCTTTCGTGCGCAGGGGTACTAATGGCCCCACGGTCAAGACGCTTCCACACTGTTCTTCCCCTTGTTCCCAAAGCAGTGAGGACTCCTTTGCTGCTTGGAGATGGAGCCTGGCTCCATTCCTACACTCTCAGCTGTTTCCAGAATGTGTACCCAAGATGTGCTGGTCCCTGTGAGGCTGGGTTATGGCCATCCAGACTCCCCGCCTGCCCCAGCTTCCTTGCCCCACCCCCACCCTCCCCCAGGAGGCCAAAATTGGCAGCTGCCTTCGACCAAAAATGAAATAAAATAACATTGCAAGATTAATTTCTTTGCAATCCATCACTGAGTCTGTATCGATGGCATTGATAAACTGTTAATTACAAAATCAATGGCTATGAATTTTTTCTGCTGTCAGGGAGCCTTGGAGATGACCAGGATTTGGGGTGAAAGACGGCCAGCAGGCTCCTGAGGGGCTGGGGTTCGGGGCCACAGCCCATCTCTGATGTGCTTCATTCTTCTGCCGAGCATCAGCCCCCCAAGCCACATGTGAGTGGTCCTGTCTCGTGCACTCCACCTCAGCAGTGGCACCCACAGTGGCCCTGGGGACCACCACCAGGACCACTCCTCCGATGACCTCCTGGAGCTTATCTCTCTTCTAGTTGGCACTCTGTCTGACTGGGAGACTTTCCCACCTCGCTGCACCTCTCATAGCCCCCTGGACCAACCCTATCACAAGCCAGTCCCTTCACAGACCTGGAGCCTCTGGTCTGAGCTCAACGTGCTTTTCTGGCCTTACCTGCGACAGGCCTATTCCTTCCTCATTTCCTGCCCGAGGCTGATTGCTCCACCTTGCAGCCAGGGCCTATGTGTCACCAACTCCACCTACATTTTAAACTACATGTACCTGCACAGAAGCTGCAGGATGGCTTGAAATATGCCACTGGGGTAAGAAGTGCAGATTCCTAGAACTTCGTCTGGCACAACAAAGTGTGTACTCAGGTGAAGCTAGATACCAGCAAAGCTCCTGATGGGTTCGTGTTACTAAACCATGAGCAATCCTCAGGTGCTGTGTGTGCATGTGTGCATATGTGTGTCTGCATGCGTATATGTGTGCGTGTGGATATGCATGCATGAGTGCTTGTGCGTGAGCATGGGTACACATGTATATTTGTAAATATGTGTGTATACATGGATGCGTGTCTGTATAGAGTGCAAGTGTGCCCGTACATGTACGTGTCTGTATTTGTGAGCATGCATGTCTATGTGGACACGTACATACTTACCTGTGTGCATGCATGTCTGTGAGCGTGTGTGTGTGTGCACATGTGTCTGTATTTGTGTGCATACATGTCTTCATGTGCATGTGTGTGTGTGCACGCATTTGCCTGTGAGATCAGAACAGCGGCAGGCTAAGCCAAAAAACCATCTGAAAGCTGCCACAAGGGATCCCTGGGTGGCGCAGCGGTTTGGCGCCTGCCTCTCCCTCTGCCTATGTCTCTGCCTTTCTCTCTCTCTCTCTCTGATGACTATCATAAATAAATAAAAATTAAAAAAAAAAAAAAAAAGAAAGCTGTCACAGCCTGACGTTCAGGGGTGGGGAAGAGGTGACAATTAAAGGGCCTCTAGCCTCCTCACTCTCCTCTCCTGGCACAGGCCAGCTTGAGCTCTAGGTCAGGTGTGAAGTGCTCAGCAGAGTCTAAAATCCAGCACGTGCCCTCCAAGGCCTAGCAGCCTTGCTGGTCTCACGGTTCCTGCTCCATGTCCTCTCCTTCCACCACATTCCCTCCACCACACAAACTCCAGCCCCTCTGCCAGGGCCAGTGCGGCACTTCCCTCTCAGTAGGTGAGCGCAGGCTCACCAGGGGCGAAGCTGTTCTGTATGGTGGGTGATGGGGGCCACTCTGTCACTACCCATTTGTCACATCTATAGACCCACACAACACAAGGAGTCAACCTTGATGGCAACTAGGGACTTTTGTTAATAATAATGTATCAGTATTGGCTCATTAATTGTAACAAATCACCACACCAATACAAGATGTGAACAGTGGGGGTAGATGCCAGTGGTGGATGTGGGTGGGGTGGGGGCCACAGAATTGTACTACCACCTGCTCAATTACTCTGTACATTTAAAACCACTTAAAAAACAACAACAACAGGATTAGCATTCTCTCATAAAGAATACACTCCCATTCTGGAATCTTAAGATGTAAATGGTGGGTACAGAAGCATTTCAATTTTTAGTTATTATTTTGCATTTGTTTATTAATAAAAGGGAGTTAAACTAAAAAAAAAAAAAGGCTTCCCTCTCTGTATTAGATCAGGTTCCTCAAAAGCAGAGCCCAAGACCAGGGTTCAGGTGCACGGATTTCTGGAGGGTGTGCTTTCAGGAGGAGGGAAGTGAAGGAGGCAGGATAGGGTGAGGGCAGGAACAAGGAAGGTGAGGACATGGCCTTGGCTTGGGCCTGATCCATGCACAGCTCTGATCCCACCCTGCCAGGAGCCCAGCATTGGGCTGCAATTGCCAACGTACGTAACTCTCCAGGCAAGGCAGGTGATGGTAGGTCTTGGTGAAGGAGGCAGCTGGGGGCTGTTAGCAGCCAAGCTCAGCAGCTGGGCCATGGGCGCGCTAACACAGTAAAGGGGGGCTGAGCAGGGCATCTGCATTCCTTAGGAAGCTATTTGCTGGGGGACCAAGTGTCTGGGTTTACCAGGGACTGGGGTTTCCCAGGACACAGGACTTTTACTAAAAGCATGACAGTATCAAGCAAACCAGTTGGTAACCCTATTTGTACTGTCTCCACCTGGGAACCAGCTCCCCTGCTTCCCGGGGCTGGTAACACTTTGTTTCCTCTAATATTAATAATAATGACAATAATTAATATTTATTGAACATTTCCTCTAGGCCAGGCACCGGGCTAAGTGCTTTATCTTCAGCTGATCATTTAATAGCAAAATGCTTGGAGGAGGTACTGGGATACCCCCATTTTACACACAAGGACAGGGCTAAGGAAGGTGGCCAATGTGCCCAAGGTCACACTGCTACTAAGTGGCAGAGCTAAAATCTGAACTTGGGTCCGTCTGACCCAGACTTAAGCAATGAACTCTAGCACACGCTGCCCTGTAGCCGATCTGCCTGACACTCTCTCTTGAGGACAGGGAGCAGCCTGACATTCTCTTGCCTTCTCTGCACACTACTTGGCATGGTACCCTGCACAGGGTGGGCGCTCCCTAACTGTGGACACACATTATATTCTAGCTCGCTCACCTGCATCCCCAATGCCCAGCCCCTCTCCCTAGAGATTCTAGCCAGAAGCTGGAAGGGGGCAAAGGAATGGAATGAAGCCTCCTTTTTATGTTTTTAATTTTTTTAAAAAAAGGTTTTTTTTAATGATTTATTTATTTGATCGAGCTCCCTGCAGAGAGGCCTGCTTCTCCCTCTGCTTATGTCTCTGCCTCTCTCTGTCTCTCATGAATTAAAAAAAAAAAAAAGGGAGGGTATTTATTTATTAGACAGAGAGAGTAAGGGAAGGGGAGAGGGAGAGAGAGAATCTTCGAGCAGACTCCCCACTGAGCATGGAGCTGGATGCAGGGCTCCATCCCAGAACCCCGAGATCACGACCGGAGTCAAAATCAAGAGTCGGATGCTTAACAGACTGAGCCGTCCAAGCGCCCCACGAAGCCCCTCCTTTTTAATGACAGACCAGACAACTCAGCTGGGAAGGTTTGTTTTTCTCTTGTGTCTGAGCAATTTGATTGGGAGATTTAAGGAGTGGTTAGAAGCTGGGGGTTGATTTTGCATTCAGAGGACTTTGGTCTAAGTCCTAGCCCTGACACCCATTCACAGCGTCACCCTGGGCAATTTTCTTCACCTCCCCAAGCCTCAGTTTCTACATCTGTAAAAAGCACCTTGCTCATAGGGTTGTAAGAATTCAGTAAGTTCATGGCTAATTTATTTAACAGGTTGAGCACTTATTACATGCCGGGCATGTTGTGAGTGTAATATAATTATATTTAAACAAATGCCTTCCATAGTCTGGTGGGGCAGGGACTCTTTATTGTTCCCATTTTATTGATAAAGGAAATGAGGCACAGAGGGAAGCGACTTGCCCAAATGGTAGAAGCGGGCTTTGACTCTTAGCCACTTAGCTACAGAGTCTGTGTCCTTAACCAGTGTGCCGGACTAGCTCTCAGAGGCTGAGCCTAGTGCCCTGCAAACCCAGGGCTCAGGAAGGATGTGCATATTGCTGGCCTTCACCACCACCCTCTCTGCTCCAGGCCAACCCCTCACAATCTTTGGTGGTAAAAGTCCTGGCATCTTCACACCATCCTGCCCCTGTGGTGTCCCGGCTCACAGGCCCCAGAGCTATGCTCTCCCAGCCCAATAAGTCATCTCGAAGCTCTCGCTGCGGGCCCCACACCCGCCCTTCCTTACCTGAGTTGGCCAGAGCCAGGGCCTTGAGTGTCACAAACTCCTCCTTCTCCACCTTGAGCTTCTTGTACCTGCGCACCAGCTGCAGGATGGCCCGGTAGAGCTCCAATAGCCCTGCAAGGCGGGAGTGCTCCTCGTCCATGATGTAGTCCTCGGCATACACCAGCTTGTCATCGTAGGGCAGCGAGCGGTACACGATGCCCAGGATGAGGATCTCCATCCAGGCACTCTGCAGCAGGCTCATCTGATCCCCAAGAGAGAGGTTCGAGAAGCCTGCGGGAAGAAGGGGCAAGGAAGGTGGCAGCAGGCAGGTGGGCTGGCTGGAAGAGGTGATCCTGGGCACCTCTGGGTCCAGCCTCTCCCCTTGGTCAATGAGTCAGGGAATTCATGGGAAAGACTTAGACAACAAAAAGACTTCAGTCAATGTTGACAGTTGTTACCACTATTATTATTAGTTCTATGCAATTTTTCAAATGTCTGTAGAGGCTTTTTGATTAATTAAATGCATCTGTAATTTAAGGAGTTATTAAATTCATAATAGAACCAAGAGGCAGCAATACAGGGTCCCCTCTGCTCTGGGGACTTTCCAGATTCCTCTCTCCCTGCTCAACCAGGGGAGGTTCTGGTGTTTTAAAGTGACAGCTGATCCTTAGTGCAGTCTGAGCTGTGTGTGTTGACCCAAGGGCCCAACTGGAGAAGACGACTCAGCTGTTCCTGGCCAGTGACCGACCCGGTCCCCCACCCCTAGTGACTACAGCCTGGGGTGGCTAAGAGCTCAAGAGCCCCCAGGGTCAGGGGGCACTTTCTCACAGGACAGCCAGTCCTCCAGAGGTCAGACCCCTGCAGCCCTGGCCATCACTTCTCACCTAACAATGACTCAAGCTGTCCTGCATTCTGGGAGCACAGTATCCTGGGAGGAGTTCCCCCTCCTTGCTAGCAAGGAGGCTGACTCCAGAGTGAAAGGGGGTCAGTGCTGGACATGGCTCCAGAATTAGGACACTGTCTTGTCTAAGGTGCTCGGGAGATAGCCAGGGCCTGGACTCTGACTTCCCCATTTGAAATCTGTGTAATTGCCCCAAACCTCAGGGTCCAGTTCTATGAAATGTGTATAACTGTGGCATCTGTGTCAGACTCGCTGTGAGGTCTAAATGAGATAATTGTTGAACATACATCGTGTTCACTGAGCTCATACCATTGTTATTAATGGGGAGATGAAAAGTCTTCATCTACGAGATGAGAACAGTGTCTAGAATTGCATTGTACGTGCACTTGACTTAGGCATGGAACAATTAACATTCTGACTTCAGCGGGAGAATAAAGACGCAGGGGGAGGAAGTGAAGGAGGAAGAAGGGGGGTAGGAAGTGAAGGAGGAAGGGGAGGGGAGCAAGTTGATTTTCAAACATCTCGGTCACTAAGCACAAGGTATTAACTTCAACCAGAGACCCAGCGATTGGCTGCCACGCTGACTATGCCAGAGTGATGGAAAGAGCGAAGCGAATCCACAAAGCCATTTGCACCATGCGTCACAGGCAACCAGGAGGGGGATTTCTGGGGGTAAGTTTGCTTGTGTGGGTGAGCATCTACTTCACTTCCTGACCTGGCACCTCACCCTGCAAGGGTGCAGCACTGATGTGGGGGGCTGCGAGGATAAAGAGGTGGTGCACGGACAGGACCCAGCTCCACTCCTCACACAGCTGGTGCCCAGCGAGCCCGAGTGAGGATGGTGGTCATTACTATTACTGTTTTTGTTGTTATTAGCATGCTGTTGGCAGGGCTCTCCTCTCCTTCTGGGCATGTTTGGAGGCCTGGGGTGGTCCCGAGTTTCTGGACAGGCCCATCGTTCTGGGCTTCCATGGAGTCTCCCCTACTCTCCCCTGCTGTCCCCTGATTCTAAAACCCACTGTCCCCTCCATTTTCCAACCAGTGCATGAGTGTTCAGCTTTAGGGGGCACCCCCGGGGGAGAAGCCCCTTTGCCAGGCGGGTCCTCCTCTGCTGATGAGCATCCTCTCAGTCCCATCCTCACGGTTCCTGGGTGCAATCTGTACACCCCAGCCTGGGCTCACCACCCGGCTGGTGGCATCCACGGGTGACTGACAAAATAGCTGGGCAATGACAGCGATGGACAGGGGCAGGCCTGGACTGATGCGCCTCCTCGGGGAGAGGCTGTGGCACCGAGGGGCCGGGCGCGTGTGTCGTCTGGCTCCTGGCGCACGAGGGGATGTGTGGCAGCCTGGGGCGGCAGGGACAGCCGGGAGGTAATAAAAGGCAGACAGAATGGACATCCAATTTCCCTTATCGGGCCTCTGAGCGGGAGAGGCCTTGGGCGACATTAATTAACAGATCCCAATCAGCCGGCTCACGAGGGTGTGCGCGTGCGGGGACGTGGGGGCTGTACTGGCAGCAGACACACCGGGAGGGAAGATGTAGGAGGTGGACGGGGCAAAATTAACGGACAATTGAATAGGAAGGTGGCAAAGAGGGAGGCTTCTGGCAAGGAAGGAGGAAAGACCCCTGTGAGGCCCATCACGCAGGTACCGCCACTAGGATTAACCGTGTGGTTCTCTTCATTCGCTCAGCAAATCCTCCCTGGGCACCTGCTAAGGGCCAGGCCCTGGGGACAGAATGGCGAGCTCAAACCAGAACCAGGCCCCGGGTGCAAGAGCCTGCAGTAAAGAGGGAAAGGCACGCCCTGAGCCCCGAACTCCGCTATGACCTCAAGGTTAGGACAGTTAGAAGAGCCAGAGGGATGGGGGGGGGGGGGGGCTCCGAGAACACATCACGGGTGAACTGGGCCCACACGGGAAGTGTGGGAGGCTGAGTGAGCCCTGAAGGGTGAGAAGGGCTCCAGAGGGGGCGGTGAGAGCGCTGCCAGTGAGTGCACCCAGGGGTGCCGGGATGGGCTGCCCCGTGTGCACCCATCTTCTCGCCCCCACTGCCGAGCACCCAGCCTGGGACAAAGCTATCCCCCAGCACAGTAGAATCAACAAATGCCACAGGGCCCTGACTCCCAGGGGTTAAGACAATGGACCCCAAGAACTCAGGAAGACCCTCTCTGTTCTTTAGACACAAGTTCAGATCTCACTGCCTCTGCCCAGTTGTGTTGGAGTCAGAGACTGGCCTGCCCTCTGGGGGAAACGCAGAGGAAGGGAGACGGCGCCTCCGAGAGTTTGTGCCACCATCCAAGGCTCGACCTCTCTGCTAGTGGGCCTGGGCCCTGACTCCTCTCCTCCTCCTTGAACGGCTTCAAGGGGAGCTGGAAGGGGCTTTGAAAATCCAAATGCAAAAAAAAGAAAGAAAGAAAGAAGAAAGAAAAGAAAGAAAGAAAAGAAAGAAAGAAAGAAAGAAAGAAAGAAAGAAAGAAAGAAAGAAAGAAAGAAAGAAAGAAAAAATCCAAATGCGTGGAGCAGTACAGAGGCTGCTTCATTTTGTGCAAGGGAGGGGGGAATAGGTGATTTGTTTTAATTTTTGAAAGAGCCTAGGGATCCCTGGGTGGTGCAGCGGTTTGGCGCCTGCCTTTGGCCCAGGGCGCGATCCTGGAGACCCGGGATCGAATCCCACGTCAGGCTCCCGGTGCATGGAGCCTGCTTCTCCCTCTGCCTCTCTCTCTCTCTCTCTCTCTCTCTCTCTCTGTGACTATCATAAATAAATAAAAAAATAAATAAATAAATAAATAAAAGAAAAAGCCTAGATGTTTTCTAGTACTTGAAAAAAGAAAACACTGGAAGGGAAAATGAAAAATAAAAACTGGTCTAGGAGGAAAGGGAGGGGGGAAGCGACAAGGATGGAAGGAAGGGTTTTGTGTGCACATTTTTCTCTAGTTTTGGCTTTCGAACCTGTCCAGATTTAAGATGTTCTCAAAATAAAACCAAATCAAGCATTAAACCAAAGGCATGCTCCTTTCAACCCAGCAATTCCACCGCTTGGATTTTCTCCCCCTAAATACAGAGATAAATGTGAAGCAGTGTTTGTTAGATTGGTCTGTAATGACCCCAAGCAGGAAACAACCTAAATGTAACTAATGTGATACATGTAATCACTATATAAATGTAATTATTAGCTAAATGAATGGCATATTAGAAGCCACTAGAAAGAATGAGGTAGAACTGTTTTGGCAGGTGTAGAAAGATAACACAAAAGTGTAAGGAAGATGTAACAATAAGGCACAGACATTAGAACCAGATTGTCCGCTGGAACCCCAGCTCTGCTGGCCACGGGCTGTGACCCTGGGCATATCCACTTCTCTGAGCCCATTTTTTCATCTGTAAAATGGGGATATTACTACTATTTCTCTCATGGCACTGTTGGAATTAAATGAGCTAACGTGTGGAACACTCAGTGCAATGCCTCCCGCAAGGTAGGCGCTACTATGTGATATAATTAAATGAAAGAAGCAGGATGTAAAACAGTGTTCAAGAATGGTCCTATGGTGGGGGGGAGAACACACACACACACACACACACACACACACACACACACACAGATACACACGAGGGCATGCACACAGTGGCTTTACATGCACAGGAAATTCCCAGAAGGATGTTTAAGAAAGATGAGGGATTTGGAACTCCTAATATCCATCCCTCTGTCACCTCTGACATCTTTACTAGAAGCACAGATTCTCTCTTTTACTTAAACCCAAACGAAGGGCTGAAGCACTCCTCCCTGCCCTTCAGCCGAGCACCCTCCACTTCTGCTTTTCTGTGTCGTAACCACGACTCCTCCTCCATCCAGCAATTAGTGATTCTGGCACAGGGGTTGCTGCTGGGGGAGGCTGGTGTGGCTCAGGCCCCTGGGCACCACGCACTGCCCCCTTGAGGTCCTGCCCCGCCCAAGCTGGCTGCCCCCACCTGGAGCTCTGCTGCCCCCCCCACCCCCCGCCACCGCCCCAAAGTTGCTTTATCTGCACCAACTAATCTGATAACATTCAGGCTCTTCCCGAGCCCCCATCCCCCTATGATTTGACAGCATGAGCTCCTAGAATTTAAGAAAGGAAAAAAAAAAAAAAAGCATATAATTTGTGGCAAGTGGAGTTCATAATCTGTTAATTTATTATCGTTTCTGTCGACCTGGAGGGCCATTAGCAGAGGTAATAAAGGGAGATGTAATTATAGGATCTGAGGCCACTCCAGACACAGCTGCTGTCACTCGGCAGCCCATATTTCATTGGCCGCTGGCATTCCCTCCCCAGTGGGAGCCAGACGGTGGCTACCTGGGAGCGGGCTGCTGAGGAACCCCTCCGTAGGAGGCCTCTGGGGGGTCCCCTGCAGAGGTGTGCACTTGTCAGCCTGGACTGGGCAGAGCTGTCCTGGCTGGGACAGCCTCCATGCCGCCCGGGGTGGTGGGATAACCAGCTAATAACATCTGGACGCTGCAATTCATCAAGGGATTCCCTCCCTCTCGTAAAGGCTGCTGCCTCTGGTTCCAAACTGTCACACACTGGGAACAAGAGGTGGGCACTCTAAAGACTGGGGCCTGTCCCCTGAGCAATGCAGGACTGCATGTGGCATAGGGCAACTGCAGATGGACTCGAACAAAAGAACAGCCACCGGGGCACCTGAGTGGCTCAGCAGCTGAACATCTGCCTTTGGTTCAGGTTGTGATCCCTGAGTCCTGGGATCGAGTCCCGCAACAGGCTCCCTACAGGGAGCCTGCTTCTACCTCTGCCTGTGTCTCTGCCTCTCTCTCTCTGTGACTCTCATGAATAAATAAATAAAATCTTTAAAAAAGAAAAAGAATGGCCATTATTCTGAATGAGTTGCCATCAGCCCCAGTTCCCCATGGAACTCACCGGTGTGACTGTCCTCTATGCTCAAAAACAGGAGTGAAAGGAGTGGGGCTGCTGGGAAAAGAGTTTGTGCTCAAATGATCCTCCCTCCTGGCCAAGTGGGTCACTCAGTGCCTGTGTGCATAGGTCAGCTTCTGGGCTTGGCCTGAAAACTTGTGTTCATGGCGCCCTGATGCCCCTCTGGCCTTTCCCTCCATGGCCACTGCCCATCAGGCCTGATGACCTTGCTCGGGTTCTGCTCTCTGCCCCTGCAGCCCCTGGCGTCCCTCCTGCCTGGGGACTCTGTCCCACAGTTGTTCTTGCTGCATTCTAAGTGTTCAGGGTAGGAGATAGGACATGGGGTAGAGGCGAAGTGAGATGGGCTGTGGGGTCCCAGCAGCATCAGCATTAACGGAGCTTCCCGATATCATTCGGTCTGTTTTTGCAGGTTTAGAATTTTCCATGAAAAATAATTTTGTTTTCTTAAAAAATTATCCATCTTATTCCCAAATGAGATCCTTGGGGCAGAAACTAATCAAATTCTTTCTATCAGCACAACTTCTAGCAAGAGACCTTACATAGAGTTAATGCTCAACCAAAAAAAAAAACCTCAAGCAATGCGTGCCAAGGCAAGTATTGAAGGGCCCTCTGTGTGCCAGGCTCTGGAGAGATACTGAGAGGCTAGCCCATCCTGAGCCATGACATACGGTTTCCTGTGCATAAGGAGAGTGGCCTGGGCACTAACCTGAGCTGCCTTAAGTGAGTCCTCCTGCGGTCCAGGAACCAGGACAAGCAGGAGCCGACACCAGTCCCAGGCTGGGGCCCTGGCTTGCACCTATTCTGCTAAACCTGCTCCCTTTCTGGCTCTTTCTCTCCGTCTCTTATCTAAGGGCTAATGAGCAGGACTTCAGGTGAATTTTCTGTCTAATCTGAGACGGGATTAAGTCGATTAGTTTAAATATATCAGGCACTTGATATGTCATCGGCCCTAATATGAGGTTTACATGCAGTGGCAGGAGACTCTTAATTAATTTTACCTTAAACACAAGAAGGTCAGGCCCAAATAATTCAGCATGCAAATGTATGCAAAATAGGGCAAATTAGTGTTTCAGACAGACAAATGAGGCCCTATGTTTATTTTATTTTTTAATCAGAAAGAATTCAGCTTTGGACGAGGGAAAATGAAGACGTGAAAGGAGGCTTTTCATACTATTAGCAGAGAGGACAATGACACGGTCATGGTCCTGCCACTTATCAAGCACCCACGGCATGCGGGGGCCGGGATGAGTGTACTGTACCCTCTATTATGATCCCCAATTCATAGGCAAGGATGCTAAAGCTCAGAAAAATGAGATCCCTTGCAAGGCCCGTAAGGACAGAGCTGGGATCAGCTCTCAGATCTGCCTGAATACAAAGTTTGTGACCCTAACAATCACTCTGCCTACTGCCCCTACTGGTGGCCACCGATGGGAGATGGAGCTGGGGGTGGGGGGAGGACATGGGAGAAGAATGGGTGCATGGGAGACAGGTGCCTCCAGGTTCTACGCCTCTGCTCAGAGGTGTTGAAGGAATTGGTGGCAGGAGAAGGAAGCAGTGACGTGGGGGGCCGCCAGGAGCCACTCCTGAGCCATTGCTGGGATACAGTGGAGGAGGAGCGTGGGATAACAGGGAGGGCAGGGTGCGAGGGGCAGGGGGACGTGAACCAGATTTGGCCTTGGGTTAGTGGAGCAATCCAGGCTGAGGTGTCTTAAGCAGTGGCCTGACCCCACATCTGTGCTGAATCAGCACAGGCCAGATTCAAAACTACTGAGTTTGTAATCCCAAGAACCTGAGCTCCTTAGTAAGGGCGCGCCAGCTCAGATCCCCCGGGAGCCCACCCCGAGTCAGAATGCCAGGGGCCACCAGGGAGTCCCTGCGGAAGGAATTCTACGCTTTCTTCCGGCTGAGTGACACGAGCATCGCCTCCCAAGCCCCTGTCTGCAGGAAGCCTTCCTGTAGGCTATGCACGCACATCTTATATAGGGACATTTTGACTCACCCCAATCCACTGTGGACTGTGGCATCTAAAGTCTAGGGCACCTTTGCTACATCACCATGCATGCCATATTCATTTTTCAGAGCTGGTGACAAGCACGAGAAGGATCTATAGACAGGAAGATAAACTGCCCCATGTCACATAGCCAGTGAGAATCCAAATCCATGGTGATCATTCCCCGAGGAAAACAGGATATCTCTACCATACTATGAGACAGGCTGTTAGAACCACAGAGGGAATAAACCACACAGGCTTTAGAAAGCTCCCCAAAAAGTGTATAATGCAAAATATGTGGGTGTTGGTGTCTACAAAAATAGAATTAAAAACCAGTTTCCACCATTTATGCACAAGGAGGAAGCTGATAGATGGGTTTGGGCCACATACAGTAAATAAAGTCTGTATCACCTGAAACATATTTATTACATGTACTTTCCATGCTGCCCATTAAAAGCTACGCCTCCCTTATCCTCAGGCACATGGCAATAGTGAGTCTGCAAAGAACACTAGCGTGTTCCATGCATCATACTCTTATTCACATTTCATCCTCACATCAAAGCCCACGACGGAGGCACTGCTGGTATTCTCTATAGACAGAGGGCTCGGGTGACCTGCCCAGAGTGACACAGCCAGTAAGCTACAGATCCAGAACTTGAATCCCAGTCTGATTCCCCGGCCCATGTTCTTAACCACTCCAGTCCCCTGGCCTCTAAAGGAAGCAAGAGACTCAACTCTCTCCTGCATTGTTTCCCAGCACATTTCCAATAAGGTCTACTATGAAATGCCTTCAGCCTTCAAGGATTCAAAAAAATTTGCTTTTGAATCTTTACCTATTGTAGATGCAATCATCACCCCTCTAGAATGATAACTGGTTCTGAAGAGCCGCTAGCAGTTCAGGAATGTTACAGGACCTTCCAAAACCTGCTCACCTCCAATCCCACAGAGAGAGAAAAGAAGTGCAGAAGAAAACATGGCACCTGGATCCTGGCTCCCACGCATCAGAACCACAGCAGTGGGGACAGTGGCTGAGCATCCCTGGCTCTATCCTCCCCCCGCCCTACGTGACTCACCTGGGATATGCTTGGCCCAGCCAATGATGACCACGAGCTCCCTGTCTGCCAGGTCACAGAGAGTGGTCAGGGCCTTGATGTCACCCTCGGGCATGCCAGGGGGAGGCATGGCATACAGCTTGTCCGGCTCGGCCACCAGCAGGTAGGAGACAATCTTGGTCACTGCCAATGACCAGAGAAGAAATGTAAATGTTGGAGAAAAGAGGAAGGGGCTGGGGTGGAGCCTGAGATGGCTTAGAAAGAAAATTCGGGTTCTGAGGAGTCCTAGGAGGTCATTTCCCTTCCTTCTCTGACTCTACAAACTTGCTGGGCTACTGACAAATGTCCCTCCAAGGGAAGCTGCTGGTGAATTCTCTGGAGAGGAACATGCTTTGAATGGGAGGCATGGGGTTATTATGTTCTGGATGCTGGGGCCCATGTCTTCTTAGGATCATGCTTCACTTAGAGCCATATTCTATAAATCCCCCAGGGAAAGGCCATCCGAACGAAGCCCAAAGCACCCAACACCAAGCCAGGCACTAATGCGACCTTCCTAAGATCCATACTGTCCCATAACCAGTAGTGGGAAGGTGGCATTGCCCCAAGGGGTGCCAGACGTTCCAGGCACTCACATGGCTTTTTAGCGGGTGGAGAAATCTGTAAGCTCAGGTACGGGCTGCTCTCAGAGTCCAGCCGTCGTTTGTATTTCTGGCGGCCTCCACGCACTCGGTCAAGGCGCACACCTGTGGGGAGGAAAAGGAAAAGGTGTCAGGTTGTCCAATATTTGGGTGTTACCACTAACTTGTCAACACTGGCTTTGGACCCCATGACTAGATGCCTTTCCAGTTGCCCCTTGGCCAGTCTCAAGCCAGGGAGTCAGACAATCCTAAAACAACTGTCTGATAGTAATGGCCCATCCCAGCTGCCAGGGCCTGGCCCCGTCTCTGGATTCGGCATCCTCCTGAAACCTATCCCGAGCAACCTTGAGCTCTCCAGTCCTTCTGTTTCCAAAGGGAAAGCACAACAGAAGCACTCCTCTAGGAGTCGGGGAAGGAAGACTCATTATCATAGATCTGCTGTGAATCCAGGGAGTGTTGAATTAGCTTGCAAGAGAGGAAAGGAATCTCTGCCACTGGCAGGCACCTCAAAAAGAATGAAAACAAGGATTTTCAAACTTTTCACATAAGCAGCATCCTGATGGGTGTTCACTACAAATAATCAATTTCTGGATCCCACCTTCAGAGATTATAGGATGGAGTTCTACAGTCTGTCTTCTAGAACAGAGGGAAGGTGAGGATTGGTCAGGGCAGCAGAAGCAGGGGTGTGGGGGCACCTGGGTGGCTTAGCAGTTGAGCATCTGCCTTCGGCTCAGGGCATGATCCTGGGGTCCCGGGATCGAGTCCCGTATTGGGTTCTCCACAGGGGGCCTGCTTCTTCTCCCTCTGCCTATGTCTCTGCCTCTCCCTCTGAATAAAGAAAATCTTAAAAAAGAAAAAAAAAAAAAAAAAGCAGGAGTGTTCGCAGTCCTGGGCCACATGCTCCTAGATGGGGATGCAGGTGAGGTGGTCCTGGCCATACGAGGAAAATAAATACCTCAAAGTCTCCCAGGAGCAGGTGCAAATGCAATCATGGCCGCTCACACTAACATCCCTCTCCAGGAGTGAGGCCCTATCCTAGAGAGATGTGCTATTTCCCTGGTTTATTATGGCTTCCAGAAACCCACCCCACCCATCAGCTCCTGCTGTCTAGACAGACGTGTTGGTGCCATTTGGCACCCTTCCCAGGGTGGACAGAACCTCAAATGGCCTCCTCATCCAATGGCAGACAAGTTCGGACTGGCCACCAATCTATGGCACCCGACCTGAAAAATGGATGGGCTCCAACAAACTAGCTCCAAGGTATGAACGACTGCAAGAAAGCAGAGCAGCCGGCTCCCTTCACCTTACCATGAAACAGGCCTTGACTAAAACACATCAAAAGTCAGAGCCAGAGTCTTGAGAGGAGGAGAACTTGGTGGCCACCTCGGCCTCTGAGGTGACAGGCCAAGTTCAACTTCCTGTTCCTTTCCACAAAGGGCAACAGCACCACCCTCACAGAGCCCCAGCAGTTGATCTTCATTCGGGGCCCTGCCTGGCATTTGCACCCTGCCACTTCCTCCTGCCAGTCCTCCTGGTTGCTGGTGGCGGAGGCCTCCGGTCCTATCAGTCCCGGCCCTTCTTGGGGAGAGGCAGGAGAAGGCAGGTATTAACTGTAACTGAACGGAATAACGATTTGGATCCCATTCATGCCACGGGTGATTTTCTGGCAGTTTCTTACAACACCTGGCTACTACATTTCTGCCCCTGGGGACAGAAAGGAAGTTCCCCAGAGCAACAGGAGCCGTGCAAAGTAAGATCCCTTTGTTTACAGAATGGGAGGGAGCAGCCCTTCAACTGCTAGTTGCCCTAAAGCAACTTGAGGTGAGGAGTGCTGATGGTACCAGTCCCATGGGCCTCCAGTTACGGGCTCAGATCGCCTCCTCCTCCAGGGCCACCAGGCCAGACTGCCCAAGGGGACAGTCTCTTCGTGGCCAGTCACTGATCAGTGTTTCCATCAGTAGTGTCCTTCTTACCCCACAGACGGACACTCCTGTACTTGATGCAGAGCATGGCTGGAGTGAACATTTTAGAGGAGGCCGGGGGGAGGGGGGGGTCGACCTAGCATCCCACCTGTGCCTCCCCTATTGTGGGAGTCATCTCATAGGAGGCCTGCACCCATGCCCACTCTGGATATCCAAGTGGGGCAGTTCCTCCTACTTGCCCCCCTCTGGAGGCCAGAGCATGGTCTGGTGACACAGGCCATAGTCAATGATAGGAAGCTTTGATCAAATGGCCCCAAGACATCAAGAGGGTAAGGACTGGTGGGGGCAGGGGTGGTGCCTCTGCAGCAGGTGGGCAGCCTCGGGCCATAGTCCTGGCCATTGCACCTGCTGCACCTGGGCTTTCCCGAGCTTCCCCTGGGCCTTGTCTGGCTATTCAGTGAAACTTGTACCTCCCAAGAGGCCTCTAGTGAACTCGCCTTCTTCTTTGGGGGTTTGGGGGGTGAGGTGGGGAACGGACTGCAATGGACCCCATCTGCCCTTGGGTTCTCCAGGATCAGACCGTGAGGAGAGGAGAGTTTGTTAGGAAGGCGAACTAAGGAAGAAAGCCAGTGATGAGTGCATTCCTGAGGTCAGCAGGCTCCTGGTGTCAGCCGCTGAGGCTCAGCCTCACCGAGGACCCTGGGAGACAGAGAGGACCCGCGCCGTCACCCCTGCTGCAGACATGGGCCTAGGGGACTGCAGCCACCACCCGGGTAGAGCCGATACAGGTGGGGCACCTGCTGGCTGCTGCCCTCCTTCTCAAAGGGTGTCGGTGTGGCCAGGCATCACCTGGGGGCTTGTCTGCAATGCAAGAATCTCAGGCTGCCCCCTAGGAATCCGAGTCAGCTTGTTACCAAGGCCAATCCAGGCTACTGCAGCCGCGCCGACCAGCAGGGCCCCGGACCGTGAAGGGGGCAGCTGAGGCCCACGCCGCGCAGGACCCAGACCCAAGTGCTGGCAGGACTTCAGCTCCCACCCCCACCCATGCCTTGGGAGGTTGGCAAGACTAAAAGTGACAGTGCCGAGCTTCATTCACACGGGACAGCGAGGACACCCATGTCCTGCGCACCTACTACACGCCAGGGTCTGCCTGGAGTCCAGGATGAGCCCCTTCCCCGCTTCACCGACTTGCTCTCCCCTCCAGGCGGCCCATCTGACCGCAGGCAGCTGTCAACAGGAGTGGGAACTGCTCAATAAAACAAAGAAAGAGCCAGGTGATCCTTAGCAAGGCAAGGGGATGGGGAGTTGCCACTCAGTCACTACCTCCATCTAGAATGTTCTCTGTCCTGATACAGGGCCTGGCCCTTAGGTGGGTGTTCAAGATGCACCTGTCTTGATGCATCCATCAATGGGCCTCCTCCCCCTGACCCCTGTGAGGGCTGGGTGCTTCTTCCAGGGGTCCAACAGCACCCTGGCTTCCCCTACTGACCAGACGCCGCTACGGCCAGCGGTTCTGCTCTCCGTCCCGTTCCAGGGTCTGTCGTGGTGTCCAACGCCCAGCGGATGCTTAGAAAGCCAGAGCTATTACTAACATCATCACCATTATTATTACTACTCTTCCCCAGCACTGTGTACACCTCTCTGGCGAGTCACAGTAAGAATAATCAGGGGAACAGGCTAACTTATCGAGGACTTTCTCTACGTGTTGCCTTTGTAACCTGTAGCATATACGACGGCACCATTATCCCCATTTTATAAATAAGAGCCACTGAGACTCCAGCAACTGGGTAACGTGCC
Organism: Vulpes lagopus; assembly: GCF_018345385.1. NCBI lineage: Eukaryota > Metazoa > Chordata > Mammalia > Carnivora > Canidae > Vulpes > Vulpes lagopus. The sequence continues at coordinate 24,026,173 of NC_054829.1, forward strand.
CAATAAAAGAGCCAGTACACACTCTTTGTTACTCCAGGGTACAGTCCCCCAGGGCCCAGCGGGTATAATCTTTCCTCTAAATTTTCTCCTTCAGATCTTCACAGCATGATGGTCAATGGCTCCAATCAATACACGCATCAATTACCAGCTTATTCTGTTTTCTGAAGAAAAGTAGTCTGTTGGGTTTGATTATGCCCCCAACTGCTACCTGACATGAGCCAGGCTTGCGTCCTGGCTTCCTGCCTGCTTTCCCAGGTCGTATCCCAGCCACACACCCACGAGGGCTCCAGCCCACAGGATCCCATGAGCAAGGGCCCAGGCCTGTCCTGACCCCTCGTGGCTCATACACCCTTGGCCCAGGTGGCTCTCACAGCCTCGGTCTCATCATCAGGTACAGGGGCGAGGAGGCCATGGTAACACCAACTCTGCTCACCGAATATGGCTTTGGGGACAACAGAATGACATCACTGTGGGAAAATGCTCTGTAAACTGGCAGTGGTTCCAGCAGACCAGGGGAGGCCATCGCTACCGGCAGCACGCATGGCAGCATTCACTGGAACTTCACATGCATGCCTCCTTGTCCTTGTTTCCCTCTGTTGTGACCCACTCTTAAATTCAGGGGGTTCTTTTTTATTTTTTTAAGATTTTTTAATTTATTCATGAGAGACACACAGAGAAAGGCAGAGACACAGGCAGAGGCAGAGGCAGAAGCAGGCTCCCTGCAGGGGGCCTGATGAGGGACTCGATCCTAGGACCCCGGGATCATGACCTGAGCCAAAGGCAGATGCTCAACCACTGAGCCACCTAAGTGCCCACATTCTGTGGGTTCTTAAGGGAAAGGGCCCACTTCAGCACTGCTTTCTGAGCTCCCTTCCTCCTCTACTGTCCCAGGGAGGTTTTATTCATTATATTGAGGGTAGAGGGGTCCCAAGGTGTAGGCCTGTGCTTCCCAACCCAGGGACCCCCTCCCCACAGGCTGGGCCCCACCTAAGTGATGTAGCCAAGTCCCTTTTGTCCACACTGTTCCCAAAGGCAATTAAGATCTGGATTTAGGGACACCTGGGTGGCTCAGTGGTTGAGCATCTGCCTTCAGCTCAGGTCCTGGAATCGAGTCCCGCATCAGGATCCCCTCAGGAAGCCTGCTTCTCCCTCCGCCTATGTCCCTGCCTCCCTCTCTCTGTCTCTCATGAATAAATGAAGTCTTAAAAAAAAAATCTGGATTCACCCTGGAAGGCCCAGTTCAAATACCATCTCTACTGAGAAGCCCTTCCTGAACCCCCACCCCCCACACCCAGAGCTGGCCATGCCCATTTTGAGCTCCCTTTGCTTATTCTCTATTACAGCAACTTTTCACATCACACTGTGTGCTCATCCCCCTGGTAGACCAGGGGCATCTCCTGGGCAAGGACCTCTTTCATCTTTCTCGCCCAAGCTCAGCACCCAGCCCATGGAAGCCACCAAGCATCTGATGCACCAGCTCAAATGCAGCCTTCACATTCAGGAAAACAAAAGAATCGTTGGGTCTGGTCCTTTTTCCAGCCTCCAGAAATGCACTCCCTTAGGACAGCCCATCCCTCATCAAAGTTTCCCCTCATATTGAGCTAAATTCTGCCTCCAGATCACTTTCTACCTTCTGTCCCATCCAACGAAGACCATCCCCCCTTTCACAAGACAACCCTTTATGGACTTTAATATCCTTGGGCACTCTCTTTTGATGGCCAAGCACTCTTTATTTTCTATATTTGTACAATGTTTTCAGGCCTGTCACCTCCCTGCCTTCTACACATTAGTCTTTATTGATGTAGTCTGCTCTGAACTGAGCACAGTCAGCATCTCAAGGGCAGAGACAGTGGACAGGTCTGAATTCCTCTGCATTCTGCCAAAACAGACATTGGTCAACTATGTTTATATTTATTATCTGCCGATGTGTTTTTATATTTTCTAGAGTATACCGCTCACAATTTTAGTAAATAAGATAATGGCCCAGACTGCGTTCTCATCCTGAATGTTGCTGCAAGATGCTATATCATGAATCCCTTAAAAATACATCAAATTCTAATGGCTGGGTCTAGCAGACATGATTAGTTGTCTATACAATTGTCTTTCCATTCCCTCTTTCATGCTCAGGGAACTGGGATTTTGTTGGTAGAGGCAACGTGCCCGGGGCCACTCCTACCAATTTAGGTCCCTCCCTGCTTCCCCAGGTTCCGTGGTAGCAAGTGCTGGTCATATGACCTGGTTCTGGGCAATGGGCTGTAAGGGGAAGCTGGGGGCTTCTGGGAATGGTTTTGCTTTTCTGATACAAGACACAGACAGGTTTGGTGCAGCTCTGCCTTTCTCCTGCCCTGACCTGGAAGGTGAAGGTTAGAGCTTTGGCAAGCAACCTGCAGCCATGAGGCAGCCAAGTGAGGACCCCAAAGAACACCAAAGAAAGAGAGAGCCTGCGCCCTCGATGCTATAGCTGAGAAGCCTGTAAAATGCCAGCAATCGTCCATCTCCAGAGTCCTTGGTAGGTGGGAAAATCGATCTCATTTATCGATGCTTAAGCCACTAGCAGTCAAGTTCTCTGTAACTTGCAGCAGAAAGCAATTTTCAGTGATAAAACGGGCAATTATTTCCTAAATTAGGATGCTTAAGTCTTACAAACACCAAATGGGGGCCAAAAAAAAAAGAAGACAACTTGAACTTGAAATGAGAGTTGCCTTATTGTTTGTGTTCTCATGGGTTTTAGCAAAATATCTAAAAAGCAGGCTCAAGGAGCCTATTAAAATACAATTAACTTATAATCACTGTCTGGGATTATTAGATTATATCACCTCATTGATACTTCTTGAATTTAAAAGCATTAATAGTACTTTCGTGAGAAGTATTTCAGACCTCTAAGTACTGTGATAAATACATATCCTTTGTTTTAATCAACGTTCAATACTGTGAATCCCTGAACATGTGCAGGCCAAAATTTAAGTATTCATAAATTTGCTAAGAATACAAAAGATTGGTAATCTCTGGAATCCATGTTCTTGTGCAGACTGGGTCCTGTGGTTGAGCCCAGGGTCCTAGACCAACATGATAACACCCCTAAATCTTGTAGACACGAACGCATATAAGGAGAAGTTCACAACTACTGCCCAGCTGTTCCTTGGTACCAGCCTCTGCTCTAAGAATTGTACATATGTTATTTCACCCAGGGATTGCCACATCCCTACGAGGGAGATTCTATGAGCCCGTTTTACAGAATGGAGAAATTGAAGCTACGAGAGGCTGAGTAACTTGCCGAGACCACACAGGTAGGGATGAAGGCTGACTTTGACCTCTGAGAACGGTTATAGTTCTCACCTGCTTGCTGGGGCAATTCCTGCCAGGTTTCTGCAGGCTGGCAGTTGTTAAAAGTTCCCCACTGTTGCTAGTCCTGGGGTACATCACCACTTCTGACTGGTTCTCACCCACCCTTCTGTGAATAGTTCCTTCATGAAGTCCTCTTTGGTGTCCCTGTGAGGGGACCTCTGTTCCTTCCCAGCCCTGACCAGGACAGTGGGGAGGTGATATGTGCTTGGTCAGCCTTGCCAGGAACGGGGGAAAAGGCAATGTGAACAGGAGGAGTAGCCAAGTCCATGCTGAGATGCTCCATCACAAAGGACTGAAAGCAAAGACCCACGGCCCTCCTGGCTGTGGCTTGCCAGGCTCATCTGGGGACTGTGTTTGTTCTGTGGGTATCAACTGTGTGGATGCCCAGAGAGGTATGTGCCTCCAAAGCAGAAGAGAGAAGCACTAGCCTCAGGGTCAGACCTGGATGTCTTCCCTGACTCTACCTCTTAGTACATGAGTGACCTTGAGCAAGTTTCCTCACCTTTCTGTGCCCTGATTCCTGCACTTGTATGAAAACAATAGTATGTGCCTTGGCTCGTTGTGAGGGCTGGATGAGTTAGTACGTGCAAAGCACTTGAAATACTGTAAATGGCACCAGAAAGTGTCAGTTAATATTATTATGATTAAAAATACTCTTCTCTATTCTGACCGTATCACTATCAACATCCTGGCTATGATACTGTGCAAGTTTTGCAAGATGCTACCATTGGGAGAAACTGGGTAAAGGGCACATGGGATCTCTGTGTATTATTTCTTAACAACTACATGTGCATCTCCCAATTACCTCAAAAATAAAAAGATTAATTTAAAAAACTATCAGCTATTTGTGGAAATATAAAATGGTGCAGCTGTTGTAGAAAACAGGTTGGCAATTCCTCAAAAAGCTAAACAGGATTATCAACCATCTATCACCTGGTGCAGCAATTTCATTCCTAGGTACATCCCAAAAGAACTGAAATCAGGAACTCTAACAAGTATTTGTATTTTAATGCTCATGGCAGTAATACTCACAAGAGCCAAAAGGCGGAAGCAAACCAACTGTTTGTTGACAGATGAAAGGATAAACATGTGGTGTATCCATACATAATGGAATATTATCCAGCCACGAAAATGGATGACATTCTGACCAGCCTGCATGGACCAACCTTGAAAATATTACACTCCGTGAAAGAAGCCAGATATAAAAGGAGAGATATTGTATGATTCCATTTATAAGAAATATCTTGAATAGAGAGAGGGTAGATTGGAGGTTACCAGCGGTAGGAGGGTAGAGAATAGGGGTCACTTTTGTTTCATGAGTACAGGGTTTCTGATTGGGATGACGAAGGTGCTTGAGAACCAGAATCACTGTCAATGTGCTTTAGTGCCGCTGAATTGTACACTTATAGATGGTCTTCACAATGGTCAGCTTTGTTATAGATATTTTGCCACAATTAAAAAGATTGATAACATGACATACCTGAAACCATTGAACTGGGCACTTTAAGCAGGTGAACTGTATCTCAGCCAAGCTATTAAAACTCTTAAAAATACTTCACCTTTCTCAGGTGGTGGAAATAAATAACATAAAATGTGTGCAAGCAGCCAAGTGCCTAGTACACAGTAGGTGCTTAATAGTAACTTCTTTCCGTTCATCTGCCTATGGAAGGTGGTAGGGTCTGGCAGGAAACTGATAGCCTGCTTCTTAGAAGAGAGAGACACATCCCCTTAGTTAAAACTACGTGAGTCCGATACAATTAAAAAAAAAAATTCTTAAGGAACAACGGCTCAGAGAGGTTGAGCATTGTGCCCAGGAGCACATAGCTTCTTTCTGGAACATGCTCACAGGGCGGAGCGCTGCCTCCATCTGACACCTGGGACAGAGGCTCTGCTGTGGCTGCAGCGGTGTGGCCCCCAGCCCATGCCAGGCTCATCACAGGGAGGTGCCCTCCATCTGAGTGCATCCCACTTCCCACACAGGAAATATTAGAGAAGCAGCAGGGCCACTCTGGGGGCAGAAAATCCCTGGAAGGAGGGGTGCCAGGCTCCCCAAACCTCTGTCTCCACCCACGCCTATCAGTTAACCTCTCCAGCCCCCCGTGGTACGTCTGTGTCCAGAGGTAGCAAATGACACATCCTGGATCAGATGTCCACTTGCCAACTGGATAAGGTCAGGCTTCTGACTTTTTTTCTTAATGGAAGTAAAATAATTCCTGCTTCCCTCCACCTCCCTCCTTTCTTCATTTTCCCTCCCTAAGCTGGACAAGATCCCAGTCTTTCAGAAGTAAAAATAGCCAAGTGTGCAGGGGCACTGTGGCCGGGGCAGTTCAAGTTTCTTTCTTTTCTACCCAGGCACTAAAAATACCCAGCTAGGGCTCTGAAGAGCGTGGCCCTGCACCTGGCCCAGAGCCTGGCCCAAGTGCTGCTCCTGTCACATTTCTCTTCCCACAGGAAATATCCAGACAAGGCTAGAGAGGGAAAGGCCTCGGGAGCTGTGTCCTCCCCCAGCCTCCTCTGCAGAGCTGCTGCCTGCGTCTAAGGGCAGGATCCCTCCTGACATTGCAAAGTCTCCACGGTCAGGACCCTTCCCTTTGCCTCACCCACAGACCCCACCCTCTCACCCTGCTCCTCCTCAATTCAATGTCCCTGGTTTATGAATGATGTGAGCAGGCTCACATCTGTGCGGTGCTTCACAGTTGACAAAGCGATTTCTCTATCTCATTAGTTCCACATAAGAATATGGAGGGAGAGAGAATACAGGATTGTTATTATTCTCCTGTGAAAACTGAAGCTCAGAAAGGACAGGAAACTTGCTCAGGGACACACAGCCAGGAAACATCAGAGGGTGGATCTGAACCTTGACTTCCGAGTCCTATCTCCTCTTCTTGGAACTTGAGACCACCAGTCTCTGGGATCACTGGCATGCCATGGAAAGCCTCTGAATGACACAGACTTTGAGTACTTGCTGCTTTGAGGTTCTGAGTCAGTAGGTATGGGGTGATGTCCAGGAATGGATAACTTTTCAATGTTCCTCCAGTGATTCTGACTACTTGCCAGGTCTGGGGAGCACTTACTAAACCTGTTTTACTCAGTACTTTATCTCACCGGTGTTCTTCCTTGGGGACTCGGGTTGACTCTGTTGGTAAGTTCTACCAAATTACAGCTGACTCATCTCTAGAAAGAGGAAACCACCCAGAAGGTGATGTGGGTACCAAGAGGCTGCAAGTCATGTGGGCATGCTGATGGGTGTCCCAGCACAACAGAATGCCTAAGTACCCCCTGCATGTGCAGGGCTTGTCCTTTAGTGACTTGTCCTGTGGGGGAATCTGGATGACAGGAGAGTTCAACTTCCTGCCTAGGACAGGATGGCTATTTGGGGCTGCCTCTAACCCTGGTGCTGTATCATAATGGTGAAGAGAGAGAGCCTTGCGAGTGGATAAACCTTATATTCTGGGGCTTGTGCCAATGGCTCCTGGGTGGGTACAGTGGTCCTGAGTGATGAGTTCCTGTCCTGTTGTCTGTTAGAGTATCCATCAGCTGCTCTCTTCTCTGGACCCTTCTCACTTAGGCCATCACGTGCTCAAGGACATTTCGGCAAGCCTGGGTTGTCCCTGCATTCCCAGCTGCCAAGAAGTCTCCATCCTACATTGTGCACGCTAATAGGGGAAAGCTATTCAGGCCCAGTCTCCCCTTCCTTTCCCTTCCTCTCTTCTCCCCTTTGAGGAAAAGCTATAGGCTAAACCATCTACACTGAGTTGGAATGGGCTTCTTAAAGGAATCCTCATGTAATCCAGGAGACTAGCTACCACTCAGCTATTATTTACTAGCAGTGCGGCCTTGGGCAAATTAAACTCACGAATGAGGCCTGCCTCCCATTCTAGTCTGTGGCAGACATTGCTAATCGCTTACAGCACTCTTGCCTACTGATCCCAACTGAGCGTAAGCCTTTGGATCCTGTATCTAAGCAGCCATTCCCTACTCTACAGCTGATGGTCCAAATAAAGGCAATTTACCATCCAGAAGCCTGAAATATTTCTCAGGTTCTTTGTACCTCTAAAACTTTGATTCTAAAAAAAAAGAAAAAAAATAAAATAAAAAAAAATAAATAAATAAAACTTTGATTCTGTAGTAACAGATCTTAATCTGACTTCGGGAACCTATTAGGTGGGCTTCAGGGGTTCTGTGTAGCCCCTAAAACTGCAAAATTTTATGTGCAAGTTCTTGTGCGTGTTCTATGATAGAATTTCCACGGGATTTTCACCAGAATTCATGAAACTCTTAATCAATAACAATTGGGTTAGAGGCTGTCACAGTAAATAAGCATGCAAACAAACAACTGAATAAATAATTTCAAGCTGAGAGAAGTTCAGTGAAGAAGCAAACAAAGGGATATGATAAGAAAGGAAGTGGGAAGAGAGGTCTTTCTGAGATGACATTTAAGTTAGGGCTTCAAGGATGAGGAGCCAGCCACGGGGAGAGCCAAAGCTCCTAGGATAGAAAAGAGTCTGTCATGTTTAAGGATCAAAAGTAAACCAGTGAGACTGGAGCAAAAGTGAGCAGGAGTGAGGGGGCAGGAGAGGAATGGGACCAGATGACACTGAAAAGGTAGGGAGGGGGCTGCTGGATCACACGGGGTCTTGAAGACCAGAGTAGAGTGCTCAGATTCCGTACTAAGTACAACAGAAAGCCATCGAATACTATGAAGCCAAGTGACAGAATCATATGAGTGTTTTAAAAAGATCACTCTGACTGCTGTGGAAATTAGATTAAATAGGAACTGGAATCAGAAGTCCAATTATGAAGCTGTTGCGAAGGTCTGGGAAGAAGATGGTGCTTCCCAGAACCAGAGTTCACGGCCATGGAGATGAAGAAATGTAGGAGGATCCTGATACACATTTTTGATATTGACTCAGAAGGAGTCCAGGATGACTTCTAGATTTTGCTTGAGCGCAGAGTAAACAGGGGTGCCATTCCTGAGACGGGAAGGCTAGAGTGGCAGGGGAGGGGTGGGGCACAGTTGGAGGCACCCTCTAGATGTGTGGAGAATGTGATGCATCCTAAGGCACCCAAGTGGAGGTGCCAGCAGGGCAGTTAGACACTGGTATCTGGAATGGACAGAATGAGCTGGAACTAGAGGTCTAAGATGGAGAGTGAAGAGCCCAGTTCCAAGTCACATAACAGCAACACGTGAAGAGCAGGAAAAAGACACGTTTGCGAAGAAGACTTGATAAAGAGCACGGTGAGAGAGGTAAGGGGGAAACCTGGCCAGCAGGGTATCAGAGAAGCCAAGAGAAAAGGGCACAAGGAGGCTGGCCAGCTGTTTGGAATATCGCTGAGAGGCTGAGTGAGGGAAGAGAGAGGAGTACCCGATTTGGCGACCCAGGGGCTGCAGGTTGCAGCGTGCAGGCTCAGGGCTGGGGGGGGTGGGGGGCTGGGGCATGACGGGGGACAAGCTCATTGTACTCAAAAATAGATTCCAGCAGGATCAGAGACCTAAAGAGTAAGGCACATGAGGAAAGCATTTTTATCGCCTTTTTAAAGATCTTTTATTTGAGAGAGAGAATACAGGGAGAGAGAGAGAAGCAGACTCCCAGCTGAGCAGGGAGTTGTACACAGGGCTCGATCCCAGGACCCAGAGACCATGACCTCAGGCAATGGCTTAACCAACTGAGCCGCTCAGGCGCCCCATGAGGAAAGCATCTTTACAAAAGCAGGCTAGGAAAATAACTTTTTTAATAACATAAAAGTGCAAACCATAAAGGAAAAGATTGATAAATTCAATTTATTGAAATTACTAACTTCTGGGGTGCCTGGCTGGCTCAGTCAGTTAAGCGTCTGCCTTTGGCTCAGGTCATGACCCTGGGGTTCCTGGGATGGAGACCTGGGGGGGGGGGTCTGCCCCTCCTCTCCCCCTCCCACCCTTACCCTCCCCTGCTCCCTTGCAAATCTTTAAATAAAAAAATTACCAACGTTTGACCATCAAAGCTCTGCCAAGAGAAGAAAGCCAGTGGGGAGCTTTTTACAACACCAACAACTGAAAAACAACTAACAAAATGACCAGAATATATAAAGAATTCCACAACCCATGAGAAAAAAGTAAAGTAGAAAAACAGGGAAAAGGCTCAGACAAGCATCTCACAGAAAAGGAATCCCAAGTGGCCACGTTCTCTCTGACAATGGAGAGAATACATATTAAAGCAATAAGACGACACCACTTTACGCACACAAGCAAAACCTAAAAAGCATTGGTGAGGATATGGAGCAACCAGAATGTTTGAACACAAGTAATAGGTCGGTACAACCAAATCAAAAATAGTTTCCTATCACCTCGGAAAGCTGAAGATGCACATACCTGGCACTTCTCCCGCAGGCCTGAAATCCCTTAGGCATGGACACCGGGACTCCAGGATGTGTGCGGCCCTGCTTCCTCAGCAGTAGGAAGGAAGAACAAACTCTCCGGAGCTCATCCAGTGATACCAGAGTGCAGGGGTTTGCAAACTAAGGTCTTTGAGCCAAACCCGGTGCTTTGCCTGTTCGTCGGAACACACCGCTATTCATTCATTTCTACATGGTCTGTGGCTGCTTTCGCACCACAACAGTGGCAGAGTTGGGCAGCTGCAGCCGAGGCCCTCTGGCTCTCAAAGCCTAAAATATTAATATTCTCTGGCTGCCTCCTGCTATCCAGCAATGAACATGCCTGAATTACAGCACCACACGGCAAGAGCATTCATCTCAGAAATATTCACTTTACGTATATTTTTGGCATGTAACAGTGCTTGCCCACCGAAATACATCATTTATTCCCCTTTTCCCATGGCCTCCCATCCAACTCCAGACTACAATCCCCAGACTTCCTCGGAGAGGCATGGCCACACGACCAGGTTCCATCCATGGGCTGTGAATGGAAGGAACATGTGCCACTTCTGGGTCCCATCCTTCTAACGAGCTGGGTCCCATCCTTCCAACGAGCTGGCTGGGCTAGGCTTCCTTCTGGCTGCCTGAAAGATGATGATAACTGGGTCCACCTGCTAAGGCTGGCCAAGCTGCCAACCAGTCCTGGATCACCTTTGACTTCTGGACTGTTACATTGAGAGAGGAGAGAGGACCACATTTCTATCCTGCTTAAGCTTCTGGTTTTCATTTGTTTGTTTTGAGAGGGGAAGGGAGTTTCTTTTTTTTTTTTTTTTTTTTTTTTTTAAATCTTTTATTTTTTTTATTTTTTTTTTGTTAACTTTTATTTATTTATGATAGTCACAGAGAGAGAGAGAGGCAGAGACATAGGCAGAGGGAGAAGCAGGCTCCATGCACTGGGAGCCCGACGTGGGATTCGATCCCGGGTCTCCAGGATCGCGCCCTGGGCCAAAGGCAGGCGCCAAACCGCTGCGCCACCCAGGGATCCCCAAGGGAGTTTCTTTTTTAAAGAAGCTTAGCCTTCACCTAACTATAACTATTTTTCTGGATCTACTCAACGTTTACTTTTAAAGGAAGTTTTTGGGTGTTCCGTATTTATTTATTTGTTTAAAAAGATTTTATTTATTCATGAGAGACACACAGAGAGAGGCAGAGACACAGGCAGAGGGAGAAGCACACTCCATGCAGGGAGCCCAATGTGAGACTCGATCCCGGGACCAGGATCATGGCCCTGAGCCAAAGGCAGACGCTCAACCACTGTACCACACAGGCTTCCCATTTTCTTTTGTTTTTAAAATGGATGGGGTAAGAAAATGGATATAATAAATGCTATCAACTCTTAGGGGAACTTTTGTTGGAAAGGGGACCAGGGTAAGGTAGCAGTAGGTAGATGAAGGCAAAAGGTCAAAATACAGTTGTGGGTTTTTTTATTTAAATATTTTGTTTTAAATAAATAAATAAATAAATAAATAAATATGTTTATAAAATGTTATAAAATGTTTTTATAAGGGGAGAATAGAAGTATGTTTGTCTGCTAATGAAAATGATCCAGGGGCAGACTGGGTGGCTCAGCGGTTTAGCGCTGCCTTCAGCCCAGGGTGTGATCCTGGAAACCCGGGATTGAGTCCCACGTCAGGCTCCCTGGATGGAGCCTGCTTCTCCCTCTGCCTCTCTCTCTGTCTCTGTGTCTCTCATGAATAAATAAATAAAATCTTAAAAAAATAAAATAAAATAAAATAAAAAGAAAATGATCCAGGAGTGACGAAGCATTTGATGATGCTGGAAGCAGAAATGATGCTACAGGATACTACAGGACTGAAGTCCCTGAGGAAGAAAGAGAGAGCACAGGTGGAGAGACTGGCTTTTGACGGGAGCAGAGAAATCTCCAACAGGGGTGAAGACAGGAAGCAACAGGTAGGTTTATGGCTTCAATAACAGGTGAGTAAGAAACTCCCCCACTTGACTATTTTTAATTTGTTCAAGAAAATGTAAAGTGAAGTCATTGGCCAAGGATTGGGGAGAGAGGCTCTGGGAGCTTCAACATTGCCTTCTGGATCACGGAAGAAAATCAATTACATAACATGATGAAGAATATCTATCTCAAATCAATGGCTGACACCCTACTTTGTGGCACAACTCCAGGACTTTCCCTGAAGAGGGGGAGCAAGATGGAAATGGCTATGAATAGGATTCCCATGTTACAGAGGAGGAAAACGGGGCTTAGAGAGGCTTAAGTAAAGTACCCGAGGAGGTGATCAGTGGTGACGCTGGGGTCCTGCTGGGTCTATATGACCATAGGGTCATGCTTTGGCACACTCAAAGTCCTGCATGAACAGTGATAAGGATTCGGCACAGACAAGATCATCCCCTATGACTTCATGCAGTCAACATCTCCCCCACCAAAGGTCATCGGGTCATCATGCCTGAGTGGCCCCGAGGCTTCAGGCCACATGGGACGCTCCCGTGGGCTGTCAGACTTGAGTGCATATGCGCACGTGCGCATGTGTGTGCATCAGTGCGAGCGCACGCGTGTAAGATGGAACGTGGTGCAGCAGGGCGGGGATGGGGGTGAGGGTTACAAATATACACCAGTGTTCTTGGGCTCTAGTTCAAAACTATTCTCTGAAGTGCCGGAGAGTTGGTTTGTTTCAGAACACTAATGTATTTTGGAAAAGAAAAAGAATTTTTAAAGGCAAGTCATCTCTCATCCTCTTTCTTCCTTCGCAGGGCCAGAAAAGGGGTATTTCTGGCAGGGGCTAGAGGCAGAATAGTCTATAAATACAAAGCCATTAAATCCCATGCAGCGGGAACCTGATCGGAGCCTCCTTTTAATTTCCTGACATGAGCTGGCCACTAACCCAATTACCCAGAATCCCCGGAGGAGCCCTCCGCCCGCCCAACAAGCACAAAGACAGTGAGAGCATATTGCATGGATGTCGGCCCAGCTTTCACTGAAATCAAATATCTTTTAGAAAACACTTGGGGAAAGGCAGGCAGGGGCCGAGGGGAGGAGGAAATGGAGCGGGACAGGGAGGCCGCCGGCCCGAGGCAGGTGATGTGAGGTGAGGGGAGCTGAAGGGAAGGCGAAGCTCGCAGCAGGACGAGCCTTCTAGAGAGCTGCTGAAAGCTCAGAGCTGTGCCGAGGCATGGGGGCTCCCTGAGGAATGCAGCACATGGTTTTCCAGGCTCTTCCACTCGGGGGCTGTCAGGCCAAGGCCCTAGCCAGGCCTGGAAGCCCCCCTATCAAGGCAGAGCTTCTCCACGGTTGTCCCAAGGGAGATGCTCATCCTGACGTTAGACCCCACACAGGGGGCCAGCTCAAGTCGGATACCACCTCTGAGGTGCCCACCAGGGAATCCAGGAGGAACACCAGGGCGGCCAGTACGCCCCGCCCACCGCAGTGGGTGGGCTGCTAAAAAAGCTCAGTGCCAACCGGACTGCCTTTGAATCAAATACTGGAATAACGCGCCCACAGAGGTGACATCCTGAAGCAATCCCACACTGGATTTCACCAAGTCGTGTTCCATCTGGTCCCCACCTTGACCCGCTGATGGGGAGAGCAGGTTTCAACACCCCTGCTGTTCCGGTGAAGGGTAGAGGCCCAGGAGCGAAAGGGAGAAGTAGCACGCACAGCGAGCCCCGCTCAGGGCCGGGGGCAGGGCCCGGGCATCAACTCCCAACCACGTGTGGATCTTGTATTCAATTTTTTATGATGCGAAAAATCACTTTTTTTCCCCTCCCTGAAAGTAAAGACTTTCACACACTGGATTTGCTTAAAGTGGGCAGACCTTTGGGCATTGCCTACATGGCTCAGCCGATGATTCCAGAGCCTATGGCAGCCCCAAGGAAGAGGCTGATGTATACAATGGAATATTACTCAGCCATTAGAAACGACTTATACCCACTATTTGCTTCCAGGAACTGGAGGTCATTATGCTGAGTGAAAGAAGTCAATCGGAGAAGGACAAACATTATATGGTCTCATTCATTTGGGGAATATAAAATATAGTGAAAGGGAATAAAGAGGAAAGGAGAAAAAAATGAGTGGGAAATATCAGAGGGGGAGACAGAACATGAGAGACTCCTAATTCTGGGAAACGAACAAGGGGTGATGGAAGGGGAGGTGGGCGGGGGGTGGGGGTGACTGGGTGACAGGCACTGAGGGGGGCACTTGACGGGATGAGCACTGGGTGTTATTCTATATGTTGGCAAATCGAACACCAGAAATAAATAAATAAATAAATAAATAAATAAATAAATAAATAAAAGGAAGAGGCTGAGCCAAAGGAAGCCACAGGACCAGACATCCCCCTGCCACCCCGTAGTGGCTGCCCCCCACCCCCCCCCCCGCCGAATCATGAAGCAGTCCCTCAAGCTGTTTTACTTGAGAAAAGCAAAACTGTTAAGAGACCTCTAGGGCTGCTGGGCAGAAGGTTGGAAACAGCCTTCGGATGCGTAGGTGGGATGCGGAGGAAGGGGAGCAGGCATTCACATCCTTTCTCCAGCCTCCCACCACCCCGCACCCCTGCACAGAGGAAGGGCCCCAGGACCCCAGTCCCCGGTTCCCCCATGTGAGGCCCCCACTGTGGAACCTTAAGGAGGAGGAGCAGCTCCCGGGAAGCCTGGAGTCAGGTCAGTCTGAGGGAAGGCAGAAGGAGGCAGGGGGGCAGGGAGCCCGCACCTGTCCCAGGGGCCTGGGCTCCTGCTCACCAAGTGGTGGAGGGACAACTGAACAAAAGCAGAAGCCAGGGCAGCTGCCAAGAGTCCCTGCCTGGCAGGGACCCAGGCTCCTCAATGAGGCAAGCTCCTCCTAGGGGGGCTGGTCCCCGTGGATCTTCTGATGGCAGGATCTCGCCAAGGCTCAGCCCTGCAGGGGACAGAACCGAAATGGAACCGCTGGGCTTTGTCCACGCTCGGCGCCTTTGTGTCATCCTGCCCCCTCCGGATTTGGAACTGCCAGTACCAGGGCGGGTTCTGGTGACTGCCGCCTCCTCCTCCAGGCTGAGCTCCAGAAAGGGCCTCTCCAGGCTGGGTTACCTCAGCACACCTGCTCCGCTCCTGCCAATAGTCTCAACCCTTTCCCACATCCCGGTCCTGGGCCAACTACAGGGCTGTTTAGAGCAGAGGGAGGCCGAGGTTGGGGCCCACTGGAGGCAGAGCTCCTCTGAGACACCCCTAGCTCTCCCTCACAGAGTCCTGGGACACACAGCATCTACTTCGCTTCTCAGAAGTGGCCTGCCGGGTACCTAGCTGCATTTGCCATCACTGTGCCCTTGGCCACACACTTCTCTGCCATCAATGGGCCCCCCTCATCATTCCCCCGTTTTGGGGGGCCTCCAGGAGGCACCTGCACTCTCTTCCCAGCACTGGGTAGTCCCTGAGGAGAGTCTTCCTTAGACGCTGTCCTTAGAAACCATCAGGGATGTCAAGTGGTGGTCCTCCCATGTCCTCAACTCTCCTTCTGCCTCCCCAGCTCTCCAGCTCACAATCCTGGGCTGAGGGTGGAGTGACCTGGGCTTGGGGCAGACACAGCACAGAGCATGCGAAAGCTCCAGGCTCTGGGCCCAGCTCCCCACGAACCACAAACCAGCAGGGGGCCGAGGGTGAAAGTGGCCTCGAACCCCAACCCTGCAGACTCAACTCTGTCATCCTTCAAACTCAGGAGCATATTGGTAGCACGGCAGCTCCCTTCTGCTCTAAGATCCTCAGATGCTCTGAAGTAAGCAAAGAGAGGCCACAAACCCCAACCAGGAAAAGGCCACTGGACAGCTGCCCCCAGCCTGACCCGGCGCCCTCACACCCAGCTTCCCAGGACAAGGTGGCAGGACTGAGGAGTGGGGAGCATCTCTAAGACCTAGACACCCTTTAGTTGGTTTCCAGCAGGGCATGTAAGAGGAAGTCAGCACTAAAGCGGACTGCTAAGGTTCTTATGCCTCAGTTTCCTTCTCTGTGCACCCCAGGATACTCTGGGGAAGCAGAATGAGCCTGGTGTAGGAGTCAGTGGACCCAGGTCAGCCACTAGTTGGAGTCACACCCTACAACCAGGATAAGACCAAAATCATGTAGAATCAAAATGAACTAATGCACAATCTTTTGGCAGGTCTAAGAAAGCCTGTTTTTTTTTTTTTTCCTAGAAAGAGGACTGTTCCTCAGTTGACCCCCCACACACATACCCATGAAGCAGCTGGCGTGTTTCTAACAGCTCAGTGGGTTCACCATCTCAAAGGCGGTAAATGATGTGGTAAATGATGCGGCTAATGAGAAATGCAGTTGAAAGGCCAACATCTATATGATACGGGGGTAGTTGAGGCTGCTTCAGGACCTTCTGCTTTAGAAGTGCACACACTGGGCGGGGCTGGGCTCAGGGGGGTGGTGATGGGAACTGGGGGAGGGGGTTTCTGATTTCAACAACTAGGTCCAAGTTGTTCTACTGACAAAGCATCTTATCTTAAATTCGTGCCTTCTTTTCTCCAGGGGATGCAAGGAGAGGACAGTGGGAGGAGTGCTCTGGGGCCCTCAAAGGCTGGGCCGGACTTCCAGAAGCCTCCCTCTCAGTGAGGGACTACATTCCAAACTGGCTTCTTCCCTTTCTCTCCCAGCCCTTCCCCATTATGTGATCATCAGCACACACCCCTTTTCTTTTCCTGCCTCCTTTCACTTCTGGAAGGATCCTGGGGCCCAGAATCATAAAAGATATGATTGATATGAAAGAACCTCCACCAGCTCCCTCGAAAGCTGGGGCAGGGGAGAAATACACACACACACACACACACACTACCCATCCCCCAAAATGGTCTTGAAGGAGGGTCACCCATCTGAGCAGATCAACAGGGAAGGTGATGAAGAGGAGCCCCAGAGCAGCGAGGTCCATATAATGAGAGCCACGTTATCATTTTAAATTTGCAAGTAGCCACTTTAAAGAAGGCAAAACAGAAGCAGGTGATCTTAATATCATCATGTTTTGTTTACCGCACTACATCCAGAATATTATCACCTTAACATGCAATCAGTTTTTTAAAATAATGATTACACTATTTCACTACTATACTTTTTATCATCCTAACAAGTCTTTGAAATCTGGGTGTGTCCTACCCTCAGAACCCGAGGCCTGTGCCTCCAGGCTGGCCGGCTGACAGCCGTAGAGGAGGAGGAGACAGGAAAGTGAGAGGATAAGGTGGCGGGGAACATGGCAGGCGGAAAACCTCCACAAGGTGACAGTGGTGTCCTGCCCATGTGCAGGAGAGCACGGCTGCTCTGCTCAGGTGAAGAGGACATTACGTGTCATTCTGGCCCTTAATGTCTCTGCTTCTTGTACTTCCAAACTCTGGGCTCCGCTGCGAGGTAGAGCAGCATCTCAAACAGCATCTGAACCGGGGCCTCGTCCCACCCAAGAGGAGGGCCTTCCCTGGGAGGCCAAGATAGCTTTCTAGGGTCCAAGTGGGGTCAGGGTTTCCCAAAGGATCCTCAATGGGGAATGTCTAAGACCTGCCTTCCTGACGCCCCATGTCTCCCTTAGGAGTGGAGCTCTAAGGCCACTGTAAACCCGTGTGCAGGGTGTATGTGAGCAGGGTCCTCACCTGGGATGTGTGCAGAGACTTCCAGGGTCTGCGCTGCCCTGGGGACAGGAACACAGGACCCTGAGACCCCCAGTCAGAGCACAGCATGGGTATGCAGGCCTCTTACCTTCCTTCAGCATCCCCACTTTGAGGCATTTCATGAAGCGGCAGGCCTGGCATGACTTGCGTCTCCGTTTTGTGATCTCACACTCGTTGGTGGCTGGGCAGCTGTACTCGATGTTCCCTGTAACCAGACACAGACAGGGTTGCCAGGTGGTGTCCAGGGCCCCCACCGCCAACCAGAGGCTGGATGGGGATTAACCGGCCAGACCCACAACTGCCCCTCATCCCAAGCTTCCCATAGGGCAGTGCCTCTCCAAGTAGGTGCTCTGAGGCACTTGTCAAAATGCTTCCAACTCTCTCCAATACAGAGATCCCAGTCCCAGCAGTCTGAGTGGGCCAGGGCAGCCACAGTTCTGAGGAATGGTCACCCTCAGCTTTGAAGACACCACTGAGCTGGCATTTTATCCCAGGCAGAGAACACCCCCTGCACTGACCAGAATGTTGGTCATTCTAAGCCCTTCCTCCAGCCTGGGGTCCCAAGCCATGGGAAAAGCCTCTCAGAAGCTCTGGCCCCACATGGCCCTGGGCCTGTGCTCCACACCCCACTAGAGGCTCAGCCCTCTCCAGCCTGTTGATCTTGAAATCATTTTACTTTCCCTAAATCTTAGTTGCCTCATCTGCAAAGCAGTGTGACGTCTCCAAAATGAAAGATTAGCAAGATCATGGTTATAAAATTGCTTTAACAATTATATAAAAGCCCTGGGGTGCCTGGCTAGCTCAGTTGGTACAGCACGGGCTCTTGATCTCAGGGTGGTGAGTTCAGGCCTCACATTGGGCACAGAGATTAATTTAAAAAAATACATATACATTGTAAAGCACTCTTCAACTCTGAAGGGGAACATCTTTTTTTCTCCATCTTAGAGTTGAGAGAGGTGAGCAGAGCCCAGGAAGAGGCAGAGCAAGGACTTGAACCCAGATGGTCTGGCTCGAGTCTGCCTCTGAACCACTGTGCAGTGAGCTCACAGGGCCCGCTGCGGGCCGCGTTCACCTGGCAAGGTAACTCACGCTGCCTTGGGAGGCCACTTGCATGCTGCCAGCCCTTCACCTTCACTGGTCTCGGCTGCACAGCCAGCCTGTCATCCCTTGAAGGAAGATGGGTCCCAGGTTTTGCGGGGTTGTCGCTCGAGCAGGTCAATAAATGTCTGTCAATTTGGCACCGGTGCCCTCCCAGGACAAGGGGACTGAGCGTTAACAACAAGAACCCGAGCAATGTTCTTGACCTCGTGTGTGTGTGTGTGTGTGTGTGTGTGTGTGAGAGAGAGAGAGAGAGAGAGAGAGAGAGAGAGAATTCTAATTTTATTTATTTATTTTTGTTCCTTTCAATTTGTTTTATGGCCCAAGCGGCTAGCTGCCAGCAAAGCCAGGCTGGTGGCCTTGCCTTGTAATTTCTATAAGTGCCTCCTCGATAAAGTGATGAGATTAATTCATCAGAATTCCTGTGGTCTCTGGAGGGCAGTCTAGGAGGGCTCAGGAGCAGGGAGGGGCGTCTGGGGTGCACACACACACACTTGCCACCAGCTGCAGTGAGGCAGGTTTGGAGGTGGGCTCTCATAGGACAAGGACACAGCCAATGGCTAGCATACATTCAGGGTTCTAACACAGGAGTGTGCCCTGCAGAGACACAGGCAGATGTTACTTCAGGCAAAGTCACCTAAACCTCTCTGGGTCCATTTCCTCATCTGTAAAATGGGCCCGGCACATTCCCATCTTCTAAAGTTGTGTGATACTGGGACGGAAAGCACATAAAGGGCTCAGTGAGGTCAGCGTGGGGGATGGAAGCAAGGGATGGAGGCAACTCTTCTTACTTTGACATCCAGGCCTGTCGGTCAGGGTCAATTCAGCAAAAGTCTCTGGGGTAAGCCTTTTCTAGGTGTCAGACGTGAGGCTGGCCACTCACTGACATTTAAACACATCAGCACCAGTGTCCTCAGAGTTGGCGCACCTGCCCCTGTAGTGTGGCAGGGAGGCAGGAATACCCAGGACCTGACCTGGACTTCTGCATGACCTCTGACCTCAAGGTAGAGGGGAAATCCCCACCAGCAGCCCTCTTTGATGCTGTGCCCCAGAAGGAAAGCCCAAGGGCATCCCCATCAGCTGTCCCTGGCAGCTGCAGGCAGTGGGCAATCCTCTCCCGGGGCTCACGGGTGGCACCAGGGGGGCTCAGAGGGCTCCTGGGGGATGCATGTGTCAGAGGCTGCTGGCCAGCATCCAGGCCTGAATGGCCACTGCTTTAGGTCTCTGTGGTGTAAGGGCGAGGATGGCAGTCACCTGGTTCCACTCCCCTATCTATTTCACCTCTGGGGGACATAGACTCTGTCTTCCCCATGTGGCCCATCAACTCCACACCCTTCCCTCCTCCTCACCCGCCAGCTGGATGAGCTCATTCGTGCCACCAGCCCTCGCTAGCACCTGTTTGGTAAGGATCAGCAGCAAGAGGCACTGCCAGTGCTCTGCACCCGTCTCCCTCTGCCTGCTGGATGTGTCCACTGGGTTCCTCACACTTCCTCCACTGAACCTATCTTCACCCAACATGCTCCTCTCACCATGTCCCTTGTCTCAGCAGAACGACCACTAAGCCACCCCACCGCCTTAGGTCAGAAATGGAGGTGGCATCCGGAATCCTTCCCTACCAGTCCGAAGGTCCTTCTCATCCTATTCAGTTTATTTTTCACCCCTCCATCCCCTCTGACCACAGCTAGACCCCACACTCAGGGCCTCTTGCCTCTCGTCTATGCACTAGCCTCTGTTCAGTGTAGCACCCACACCGCCCCTGGAGTGACGCTAATAACCTTCCTGTGCAAAACTCCTCCATCACAGCACACTGAATGGCAGCATGACAGTGAGAACTGTTGCAGAAGAATGGATGAAGAAAAAAATCAAAGTATCCAGGAGTGCCTGGGTGGCTCAGGAGGTTGAGTGTCCAACTCTTGATTTCGGCTCAGGTTGTGTGATCTTGGGGTCCTGGTGTTGAGCCCTGAGTCAGGCTCTGTGCTGAGCATGGAGCCTACCCGAGATTCTCTCTCTCTCCCTCTCTCCCTCATCTCTCTTCCCACCATGTACTCTCTCTATATATATAAAAACAAAACAAAACGAAACAAACAAATAAAAGTAACCAAAGAGGCTGGAGGTCTAGAAGACATGACATTTGTACTACAGAACCTCAGAAAGCCTCAGGCATGAAAGGCTCAAGATACAGAGGAAGATGTAATGGAGTGTGGGGCTGAATACAGGGAAATTTGCTGGTAATCTGTATGTAGAGAATACTTAGCTACCATTCCATGTGGCCACCAAGGAGTCCTCCACGACCCATCCAAGAGAAGCCAGCTTAACATGAGCAAGTTAAGTTCTGGACTCAAGAATCTAGACTCTGCTGTGAGCAGAGGGGAAGCTAAAGCTGAAAACAGGATGACTGAACAATGAGACCACCCAGCCCACCCCAGGCCCACTCCCAGAATTCTAGCAGTCGGTAGCACTCCCACCTGAAGAGAGGAATTTATAGAGTTGTTTTTCTTTTTTTTTCAATAGAGTTCTTATTGGGGAGACTGTACAGCATCAGAGAGAAGACCAGCAGATAAATATAAACCAAGGGAATGCTCCTTCTATGCTTTTTATCCCTATTTGTATTTAAGACAGAAGCCAAGAATTACCAATATATATATTTAAAAAAAAAAAAAGTCTTCAATCTGAAAGACTAAACAAAACAAATAAATGAGGGAAAAGGGTGTGAGAAGAAACCAGGACAAAGCAATAAAGTAGCAACAAGGCTCACAAAGCAATGATCAGCATACTATCAACCTGAGAAGGAAAAAAAGCCCACTGCATTCATGAAACAAGAACAGCATGCAATAAAAAGGAAAAAAATGTATAAAATGGAGCTCATAGAAATTAAAAATATGAAAGCCACAAAAGATTCAGGAGCTGAGGAGCTACTCTAGAACAGAACAAACAACCAAGAAATAGACAACAGGCTAGAGAAGACATAACAATCAGAGAGATCCTAGAAGCTCAGTATCCAATCATCGGAAGTTTTTAAAAGAGAAAGGGTAAGACGAAGTTGTCACAAGGGCAGATATCAAAGAAGAGAGGTAGGAGGGGAGTGGTGGAAATTTCTAAGACTTGAAGAGTATGAGTTTCCAGACAAAAGATAAAAGCCCCAAAGAATGAATGAAAAAAGCCCTGGATAAAATTGTAGAGGTGGAGAAGAAATTAATAGCTGCCAAAGGTCAGGGAAGGGAGAGAGAGAGGGAGGTGGCTATGGTATAATAGGGCAAAGCCAGGAATCCTAGGTACATGCAGCTCTATCTGATTGTGTCCATAGAGTGAGAAAATTGCATAGAATTGCAAAGAACTAAACACACACACAGAACGTACAACTGGTAATACCTGAAAAAGATGTTAACTTCGGGGGAAACTGGGTGTAAGGAGTATGGGATCTGTCTGGATTATTTCTTAAAACTGCATGAGGCAACTCTTCGATGCTCACAAAACAAAAATATGAAATAAAAAAAAAATACAACACAGACTATATCATAAAATTTCGATCCAAGAGGGCATAGAAAGAAAAGATTCTAAAATTTTTCAGAAAGTAAAAAACAAGTCAAATATAGAAGATCGAGAATAAGACTGGTCACCATATCTGAAACCACAAGGGAAAAAAAGGCCCAAAAGAAACACACACACCCTTTGTGTGCATTGCCACTTTTTTCTTCTTAGCACTCATCACCTGACTTCATTTATTCATCTTGTTTCTTATCTGCTCTGTTCACTGAAGTTTCCCCAGCACTGAGAACCGTGTGTGCAAGAGTAAGATCTCAATATACAGTCAGTTGCTAGAGGACGACTTAAGCTTCTTGAGGGCAGGACCAGAAACTAAGAAAAGCAGCAGGGTGTCATATGGGGGAAATTACTTCCAGCCAGAATTTTATACCAAGCCAAGATATAAATCTCACGTGTGGGTTGAAGGAATGAGTAAAGACATTTCCACACTTCCAAGACGTCAACAGTTTTACTTTCCTCGTGCCTTTCCAGCACCTGCTCCACACAAAATAGTAGAAGCAGAAAGAGGAAAAGGTAGGATCCAGAAGAAAGGTGATCTAACCTGGGAGAAGAGTCAAGGACAAGTGGAGGAGGAACTAATAGGCAAAGAGATTTAACCAAAAATTGTGATGCAACCATATTCAGACAATGGAAAGATGGGAAATGTGTGTGTGGTTGGGATGGGTTGTGTAATTGGGACTAATTCTTCATTGTCCGTAACAGGAAGTCAAGAAATAATGCCAAAATGACCAACTCAGTAAACGGAGCTGTAAAATCATATTCATAACTATGACGACAAATGCTAGAAGAAAATTTTTCTTAAAGGGATAACTCTGGATCATGAGGGAAGGAAAGACAATATGAAGGGCCAGGGACTGTTACTTTTCATTATGAGATTTACACTTCTATTATACTTTTTAAAACTGTGTGCACACATTAGTTTGATAAAAGTTAAAAATTAACTTAGAAATTAAGTTTAAGAAATTGTCCAACTGCTCCTTATTATGTAAAGAATGAAATCTAACTCCAGGGCAAAGCCAACCAGACTTTTCAAGATCTGGCCAACTCTGACCTGTCCATCCTAACCTCCTCAACCTGGGCCCTCAGTTCCCTCTCCTACTTGCCTCCACCTGAAACACCCCACCAGCTCGGATCTCAGCTCAGACACCATCCTCCCTTCTGTCCCTGGTAGGTATACAAGAGAAATGATCCGGAGATCTTGCAAGAGGCCCTGCCCCCCAAGGCCACAGCCACCACCCTCCCCTTAAAGCAACCCACTGAGTGTTTCAGAATCAGGATTCTAGGTGTTGTCCTCTTTCTATGTGTTTATGGATACAAGCTGTCGGGATCCTTCATTTTTCTATCTCAAGTATAGTGCCCAGTGCCTGAAAACATATGTTGATCAAAGCAAATAAACTGATGGACACCTGGGTGGCTCAGTTGGTTAAGCATCTGCCTTCAGCTCCCATCATGATTCCAAGGACCTGGGATCAGGTCCCCCACGCTGGGTTCTCCTGCTCAGCAGAGATTCTACTTTTCCCTCTGCCCCTACCCCTGCTTGTGCTCTCTCTCAATTAAAAAGAAGAAAGAAAAAGAAAGAAAGAAAGAAAGAAAGAAAGAAAGAAAGAAAGAAAGAAAGAGAAAGAGAGAAAAAGAAAGAGAGAAAGAAAAAGAAAGAAAGAAAGAAAGAAAGAAAGAAAGAAAGAAAGAAAGAAAGAAAGAAAGAAAGAAAATAATAATAATTTTAAAAAAAAGCAAACAAACTGAAAGCAAGAACCTACACCTGGAAAACTCTAGAATTCAGCAGTGAATTCTAGACTATTCTAGACTGACTATTCTAGACTATCTGACTATTCAGTCAGTTGTCAAATGCAATCGCCTGCTCCAGGTCCTCCCCACCCCCAGCCACCCCGCCCGAAGCAGAGGCAGAGGACACCTAGCTCTTAAAACTCTGCTGTTAGAGTTCATCCCCCCTCCCTCTGCAGGGACTCTTGCAAGGTCTCTGATCACTTCTCTGCTCATCACATTGACTCTGCGGGGCTCTGCATGGTAAGACTGCACCATTATTTTATGTAGCATCAAAAAAAGGAAATGTGCCCGTCAACTGGACTGTGCTTCCTCGCCACTATCATTTTCATTTATTTCCTTATTAAAAGATCTCTTTGAGCTTTACTGAGATAGAGATTTGATCTTACCGTTTTCCTAAGCATACATGGAAGAGGAAATAAAAGAACAACAAATTGAACACTTCTCTGAGTGTAACTCCAGATTCATCTTTGATCAAAGTCATTGTTTTTGTGGTTTTCCACAGAATCATGGTCTCTGCTAACAAGGAAGCCCACCACGCTGTGCTTCTGAGGAATGTCCATTGTTGTCAGTGACGGGGGACAGGGTGTGGGGGGTGGTCCTCCCAGGTCACCACCGCTTTTCTGCAAGTTTTGATGTGCACATGAGGGCAGGGGCGGCCACATGGAGTGACCAGCACTCTGCCCAAATCAGAGATGTTGGGGTTGGGGGGGTAATGTGTGTGTTGGAACTCATGCAAGATGGGACTGCCGGGTCTTCTTCCAAGGCTCTTACTTCCCTTCCTTTCACCAGCTCCTCCTGTTGTTCCCCACCCTCTGCCCCTCCTTCAGAAGAACTTTCTCTAAAATAAGCTCTCCCTGAGGGCATGAGACATCAGAAGGCTGGGCCCTGCCCCCCCAGTCTCAGATTAGAGGCCTAGGTGGGGCTAGAAATTTGCATTTCCAACTAGCTCCCAGGTGCTTCTGGTCTGGGGACCGCACTTCTAAGAACCACTGCCTAGATCTCATTAGATCCCAAACCTCACTCAGATTATTCTCTTAGAGCTCTAGACCCCAATTTCCAACTCTCCTGGGTAAGTAAGGCCTGTGAACTGAGCAAACTCAATATGTCCCAAACTTTGTCCCTGACCCCAACCAACCCCATGCTCCCAGCCAGCCTTAGTACCACCAGGAAAATTCTTCTTTCTAGGTTTCCTTGCCTCCAGTAACCTTACCAACCCCCTAACAGCCTAAATTTGAAACCTAAGGGTCAGTCTCAATCCAGCGGATTGAGATTAGTGGATTAATATAAAATCCACTTCCAAAAGTTTCTCTGGCCTTACTTCTCCTGTTAGCCCTCCTGCCACTGTTGGCTTGAACACCTCCAGATGGATGGTTATTACCCAGATCTCTTAACTATGAAAATCACCTCCTGACCGGACTGCCTGTCCCTAGATGCTCCCACTTCCAGACCATCTTCCCTGAATTATCTTGCCAGAATCACCTCACTAAAAGAAGATGGGATTAATCCCCTGTTCAAAAATCTCTTTAGTGGCTTCCTGTTGCAGAGCATAAATAGCAAAAACAAAATGCATTTAAGGGTTATCATGGGTTGGTTATCATATACCAGGCACTACACTGAAAACTTTACATGCAGGACTCATTTGTTTTCTGCAAACTGCAAGAACTGGATCCCAACAGCAGAAACTGTTTATCAGCCCCTTTAGTCTCATTTCATTGACGGGGAAATTAAGGCCCAGAAAAATAAGTAACTTGGCCAAGTTGATCAAGAAAGGAATCATCAAGTTGGGAACCTAAGCCAGATAAAACAGCCCTCAAATACCCTATATACTCTTCTTTCACAAAGCCCACAAAGCCCTGGTGACATCCAGCCTCGTGCTGCTTTCCCAGTCCGTCCTCTGCCACTGAGCCCCCCATCCCTGAACCAGCCCCCTCTCCTGCACCCCCCCCCCCCCCCCCCCGCTCCTGCTGCTCTCTCTGCCAGCCACGTTCACCTTTCATTCCTGCTTGCCTGGCCTTCCAGATGCCATCCCTGCCCTGACTGGGCTCCGTCTCACCTGACCTGCACTCTGGCTGTGTCTCTGAAAAGAGGAACTGTGACTTGCTTTTCCTTTCACTGCCCCAGGGCCGTCTGCACATTTAATTGACTCTTCGTACAGATGGGGAGACAGACCAGAGGACGCAAGTCCCTGCCCAAGGTCAGGGGGCTGGTCAGGGGCAGGGCTGGGACAGCAACCCGCTCCTGACTCCCACTCTCTCCTGGCTCTGTCTCTGCAGCCCCCTTGTCTTGGGTCCCCTGGGATCCCCAGCCTCATTCTCCAGGACAAAAGGCCTGGAGGCAGTCCAAGGCAGGATAACCCATCAATCATCTCCCTGCCCCCTTCCTGGGGGAGTTTCCTTCCAAGCCTGCATCTGGGCCCCTGGTGAGCAGAAGCAGCGCCTGCCTGCCTGCCTGCCAGGCCTTCTCTCTTAGTTGCTCTCATCTGAAGTCACAGAGCAAGGAGCTGCTCTAAGGGCCTCTCGGTGACCTGCTAAGTTGGCCACATGCCCTGAGGATGTAGGAGAATGCAGGGTGGTTTTACCCTCCCCACAGCAGTGTGTTCATCTATTCATCAATGGCTTCCACTCCATCTAGAAGAAAGTCCGAGTGCAGCATTCCCCATGCCACCCCCGCTTGTCCCCTGCGTCCTCCCCAGCCTCCCCAGCCCCATCTCCTCCCCTGGACTGCCCTCCCTCACACCAACCACTCTGCCCTCTTTCAGGTCCTGAAGCACACCAGCTGTTTCCTCTGCCTGGACTGCTGGCCCCAAGGTTCTTCCCGCATGCTTTGCCTTACCTTGAAAGTCATCTTCTCGGCACAGCCTTTCCTAAATCCTCTGTCTAAATGAGATCCCTTTCTCCACCACCTTTGGTCTCATCCTTGGCTCTGCTCATTCACAACATATCTCTCAACTGTGTCATGATGCTTCGTTATCTGCCATCCTATTGTCTGTCTGCCTTTCCCCAGGACATCAGCCCTGCTGGGCAGGGGCCCTTGCTCCCAGCACTGTGGTTGGGACTCAATAAATATTCAACACAGAACTGAATAGCTGCTTCGTAAGCTCTGAGGTAAGGCAGGTGTGTGTCCCCCCCGCCCCCCACCAGCATTGTCCTTTAGAAACGAAATTGCTTAATATCCCAGACTTTGTGACATCTCCTAACAGAGGTGCTCTGTGCAGCACTGCTTTATATTGACTGACCATCATGATGGAAGCCCCACTGTCCCCAAGGAGACCTCAATCACTGCGAGTCATCTGACTGAATCCAGAACAAGGGGGCAAAGAAATTTTACATCAATGTGGTTATTCCCAGGGAATATGACCTCACGATTACAAATGCTGAGTGCCAAAAGCAATAGGGCACCTAATACATCGTGAAAATCATTATTGTAAATCAACACAAATTAAAAAAGAACCATCTTAATGGTCTAGGAACTGTACTCTCAGCTCAAAGTGAAAGTTTTAGGGACAGCAGCACATATATACTCATAAAATTTCCAGTAAGGAGGACGGAAGTAAAGAAAGCACACTCTGAAAAACTGTGTTAAGTGACTCAAAAAGTGGCCCTAGGAAAGGCAAAGACACTTTAGTCCAAGGTCCATGTGAAAAGTTGGATAAACCTCGCTTTGCAAAATGTGAGAGGAAAAAGTTTTTCAAAAAAAAACGTGATGTTTTACATAGGTGATTCGAAATATGAATCCAACTAACATCAACTCATTGTTTTAAGTAGACGTTTAACTAGTTTATCTGGATCCCCGCAAGTTTGCATATGCAAATTGGCCAAACTTCCTCAGTTTGTCCTCATTGGATCCGGATTACTCTGGGGATTACCTTCTATGCAGACACACTGAGAACTTCCTACGCACCAGGCACTGTTGGAGGATGTGGGGTTTAGCAAATCAAAGTAAATGCAACCCTACTCCTTAGGAGCTTACAATCCTCCTGGGGAACCAGTCAAGTCAGCAAAAACCACACGGTGTGGTGTTGTAGATGTGCTGCTAGAAGGTTCACAGGAGCACCCAGGAGAGGTGTCAGATATGAGGAAGTGGGAGAAGACTTCCCAAAGGAAATGCCAGCTACCCAAGACCTAATGAACACAAGTAGGGACTAGAGGTTGGGTCTGGGAGACAGAGTTAAGGGAAGAGTATGTGCAAAGTCTAGAAGTTGATAGCGTGCAACAAATTCTGGGAACCTGGAAAATAGAGCAGTCAGGCTGACCCACAGTCTGCAAGGGAGAGTGGCAGGGGATGAAGCAACCAGGTCAATGTGGGACAATCCCAAAGGACATCCTCAATCACATTCTGGAACTTTGATTTACCCACAAGCAAGGTAGGAGAGTGCCATGTTCAGATATGTGTTCAGAAAGGTCTCCCTGGCAGCACTGAAGAAAGCAGGCTGGAAAGGGGTGAGCCTGGCAGCCGGGAGACCGGACTAGAAGCTGCTGTGGTCAGGGGTCAGGGGTGGCCTGGCAGGGACCAGGGCAAGTGGAGAGAAGCATCAGGTCAGGGAACATGAAGGAGGAGACTGCACAGAACGTGGCTGCTGGGGACACTGGTTTGGGATGAGGGGCAGGAAGCAGAGTGAAGGGTAAGACCCAGTTCTGGGGGTGCCTGAGTGGCTCAGATGGTTAAGGGGAACACCCAGTTCTGACCAGCACACTCGGGGAGCGAGGAATGGGAGCCCAAGGAGAAAATGTTCAGTTTTGGACTTGTCATATTGGGGTGCTTCCAGGACACCCGAGTGCAAATGTTCTTTAGGTGTGAAAGGCATTGGAGTGCAGCAGGATAGGACTCATCCGGCTGTACTCATGAGCTATGGGACTCATCTGGACTCCAGAAGCAACTGGGGCATGGGCAGGACATACTGGCCCACATGGTGGGTCATGATTTGAGCCTAGGAAGGTAACAGGGGGCTGGAAGTGGAAGGGTGAAGGGATGTGGGTTTTGTTTTCTTTGTTTTAGACTGGAGATATTAGAGGTATTTAAATGCAGGTGGAAGGAAGGAGACTAGAAAGTGAGAAGATAAAACAGATAGGGGGAAGGAGGGTCTCTAGGAAGCGGGGAGGGGGTGGGACTCAAAGCCTGAGTAGAACAGAGCCGGGGTGGGAGACCTCTCTTCCAGCAGGCAGTCAGCAGTGGACGGCAATACGTCACTGTGCAATCAGTGACCACAGGCACCACAGATGCAGCGGAGAGTGGGCGGGTCTGGGGGCATCTAGTTTCCCAACGGAACAGGAAGCCAGGTGACAGGGTCAAAGGGGGCCAGGTGCCCCCCCCCAAAGGCCACTTCATTACTCAGGCACTCATTACAAAGGTTTTCATTACCATGAGGTCAATATCATAACCCAGGCAAGGGGCTCCATCTCTCGGGGCAGACTCCCATCGCCCAAATTCAAAAACCTGATGTATAAGCCCAGGGATGCACATCCAAGTACAAAGAAAAACTGATGTGCCTAACCAGCAAGTTCACTCCAAGCAGAAGACCTACAGGGGAACTAGATCACAATCAGAAAGATGTCAATCACATCAACTGCATGTTTAATGACATCAGTCTGTCCCCAGGCTGACTCTGGGCCCCTAGGAGTGGTGCCTTTGCCAAAGTCTGCCTACTTTTTCTATGCCTCTGGGACTGATCGATCCTCTTTGATGAGCACATTTTTTTTCTTTAGATATGCTAGCAAATTCAATCAGGTTGAGGATTATCTCCTTTGCTATGGAGCCACTCTGTCCCTTCAGTAAAGTGCCTTTTTTGTGTCTATGCTCATCTGTTATGGGTGTCATCACGGCCTCCAACAGTGACAACTCCCTTTCACAAAGAATTGGGCAGGTGAAGTTGCAATAAACACTTAGCACGCTCTAGGAGGCGTTGACTATAAGCCCCATGAGGGCAGAGGGCCTGCACCTACCTGTTCCATGCTATAGTGCAGGGGAGTGCAAATTTTTCCTACAAAGGGCCAGACAGCAAATGTTCTAGGTTTTGCAGCCAGAAGATCTCCATGGAAAGGACTTAATCCTGTTATTGCAGCACCAAAGCAGCCAGACTCAATGTAAACGAATAGGTGTGGCAGTGTCCTCACCCACCTTGATCAACAAAAGCAGGCTTCAGCCTGTAGGCTGTACTCAGGCCACCTCTCCAGGCCCCTTCCCCCATCCTCAGTGCCAGCACCTAGCACAGCACATATAGAGTGCCCAGTAAATATTTATAGAAAAGAAATGGCTTGGGGGCGGGGGGGGGGGGGGGGGGGGGGGTGGAGGCGGGGACTGCTCCTGACCAGCTCAGTCAGTCAAGCATGCGACTCTTGACCTTGAGGCTGTGGGTTCGAACCCCACTTTGGGTGTAAAGATTACTGAAAAGTAAAATCTAAAAAGAAAGAAAGAAATGGCTGACAGTTGTTTACCATGACATCCTTGTTTCTATAAAACTTCCTCCCATACTGGTATGGGAAATAAGAGACTGAAGCCATCTAGGGAGGGGGCTAGCATGATTCTCAGAGCTTTCTAAGCATTTACATAAATTCACTAATGGATCATTCTGTGACAAAAGCCCCTCAGTCCAGGTGATCAGACTTTAAAAAAAGCCTGAATATCCTCCTTAATTGGGTAGGTGCTTAGGGGATCATGCCCTGGTTTGGAGCCTAAGGCCAGGCCTACAGACTCACATGCTCTAAGCCTTAGATTCCAGTGTCTTGAGGGCAGGTGCCATGTCTCTCTTTCTCCTGCTACCGGCCAGTATCTCACTCAGAACACCACGCCACACAGTTCCCACTTGTCTCTGAGGTCATCCAAGAGTCACAGTTTTCCTCTCTATGCTTTAACTATGTTTCCAAATTTTCTACAGCCATAACATTCAGAAACAAAGTCAGAATCAATGTTAGACCAAAACCAAAGAGTTATTAATAAAATAACCAAAGCAAGTCATCAGCTTTAGAATATACCTTTCCTCTGTACTGGATAGAAACCTCTTCCTGGTTCTAAACAGGAATCAGGACTTGTGACAAAGAAAAGAGGCAAGAGCAATTCAGTTCTGACTGTACTAAATGCTGCTGTTTGTCCTCTGACTTCTAGGAAAAGATCATTATCCTCTTCGTGGAGCAAATAATTAAGGCTATTTACAAATCCTTCATGTGGGCTCTTGATATGCTGAAGACATTCTCAGCACCCAGGCCTCCGCTGAGGGACAGAAGGGTTTCTGAGTCCACACCAGCCTTGACTTTCAGAAAAGTTGCTCCAGAACCCCTCCAGCTCATTTAAGAACAATACGGAGTGAAGAAAATGTGGCTGCCTCCTAAAAAGCAATTTTTCAAAAACTGACTTCAAAGAATCTAAAATAATGGCAATCTTAACCAAGACTACCTCCTTATTTGGGCAGAAAGATACATTGCTACCTCCATAACTTAAATTGGTTTAAACATCTTATGTTTATTTGTCAAGTATCCAATGATACTGATTGGCTGTCAAACTGGAGGTTTTCAACCCTGGCTGAGGCAGGAACCTTAGAATTACCACACAGTGCTTTCCAAATACAGAGACTCCAGGGTCTTCCCCCAGACTCAGGGCTATGAAGCTGGCAGGGACCAGGATGTGTTCATTCACCACGCTGGAGGCTAGGACAGTGCCTGATGTGAATACATTCAATAAATATTTGCTGAATACAGTGTGTATCATGACTCCCTCTGGGTAAGTTACAAGGAACCAGAGCCTCGAGTTTTAGGAAAATCTACTTTTTACTGCTTTATTCTTTTGTACTGCTTGAATTTTTAACATGGTTAAAAATGGGGTTTTTCTTTGGGGGGGGTTCATTTATATATAACTAAATTAGCTAAAATAATTGAAATCCTAAGTCAAAATAATTACACCGCTTTACTTAAATATAGGGAATTATAAAAGCCAGCTTGGTAAGATAAATTGTGTCTGTTGTCTTAGTAATATGCTAAGTGATATTGTGAAAGTGAAAATAATACTTGGAAATATTTATTTAGCATTTACAAAGCGCCTGGCAATATTCAAAGTGTTTTATAAACATATTAACTCACTCTTCTTTCAACATCTCTAAATGGGGAAGGAATGACAGCATCTCACCTTTCTGAGAAGGACATGAGTGCAGGGAGAAACTGAGGCAGCATGCCCAGGGACATTCAGCTGTAAGGTAATGGATGGAGCCGTCTGACCCAGGAACCCAGGTGGATAGTCACTATACCACAACGTCTCAACTAATAGGTAGATTTGGAAACATGGCCTATCCTAAGGCCCTCAACTGATTTAATAAATACATTGTCATAAGAAATTTAAACAAATATTTGTTGATTGAATAAAGTCAAGTTATCCCAGGAAAGCTCAATTTGACTCTTAAAAGTGAATGGGGAAGGGGGGAGGGAGGGCACCCTCAGGACAGCCAGGCAGGGCCAAGGACAGGACAGGTGCCCCCTGGGTTTTGTCCAGTCTGGTTGTGATTTCTGTCCCAGTGAACTGACATCAGCTCATCTCAATTACATGCATGAGGAGGGCTTTTTGTTTATCCCATAAGATAGAGCCTAGGACGACAGCTGGTGCTTAGTAGGTGCTCAATAGAAACTTGACTGTATGAATGGCACAAATGCTCTATCCTCGCTGCAGTAAGAATCTCAGCTATCCATGTGCCAGGCCATTCCTCTGGGGCCGGCCTCTGGGCCATGAACTTGATATGAGCTCTTTGAGGGTGGACCCATCACCATCCCCCATTTCCCTTGGGGTGACTTTACAGAGGGCACCCACCAAGGCTCTTGCACATCTTCATAGGAATAAATCACTCAGTTACCGGCTGAGAGAGGCAGCCACCCTCATAGCCATCAGAACATGATTCAACTGATAGAAACACCATAAAAAGCCCTTGAAGACAGGCCATGCTGAGATCAGACAGGGTGAGTGGCTGTCCCTTGCTCTGTTGGCCCCTTTCGCAATTAAAATATCCGTGTTTTATTTGTCCATCCATTAAACAGCCCACTCCAGATTTCTACTCAGGTCGTGATCATGAGATCAAGGTCTGCATGGGGCTCTGCACTGCGTGGGGAGTCTGCTGGAGATGCTCCCTCTCCCTCTGCCCCTCTCCTCACTCTTTCTCTTAATAATAATAAAAAAAAGAAAAAGATCAAAACAAAATGACAAACCCTTTTTATTGCAAAGGGTCTGGAACTGCAGGACAAAGAGTACTACTTCCTCCTCCAAAATCAGCTTTCAAGGGACACCTGGGTAGCTCAGTGGGTGAGCATCTGCCTGCCTTTGGCTCAGGGCATGATCCAGGGGTCCTAGGATCGAGTCCTGCTAGGGCTCCCCGCAGGGAGCCTACTTCTCCCTCTGCCTATGTTTCTGCCTCTCTCATGAATAAATAAATAAAATCTTTAGAAAAGAAAAAAAATCAGCTTTTGAGGGACTCGCTCCGGACACATGCAACCGATGAGAGGGACACGCATGGCGAGGCATTTGCGTGGCTTCTCTTTGGCTTTTCTGGGGCACCAGATGGGAGCACCTGCCAACTGGACCACAGCCCTCGAGCTGAGAGTCTGGCCTGCAGTCGGGACTGGAACCCCGCAGAGGCGGGACCCTCCGGATCCCCCCCAACCGCTGCAGAGGCGCGGCCCGACCTGGCACCTGGTTGCCCGCTGCACCTGCCGGCAGGGCGCCCCTGGCTCACCCCCTGCGCCCCCGGGGGGGCCCTGCCCACACGCACCTTGGATGGTCCTCTTGAAGAAGGCCTTGCAGGCCTCGCAGGAGGCCACGCCGTAGTGGTAGCCGGAGGCGATGTCCCCGCATACGAGGCACAGGCGCTTGGGGATGGCGTTGAGCATGTACTCGCACTTGATGGCCGAGTCCTCCATGAGGCCGCTGGCACAGTCCTCGTAGCCCTTGCGGCAGGGGGTCCCGCCCAGCCCGGCGCCCGCGAACATGGGCGGCGAGTCCAGCCCGTTGGCGTGGGCGCCCAGGGCCAGGCCGAAGCCGCCGCTGGCGTCGGACGAGCCGCTGGGGCTGTGGTGGCTGAGGGCGTCGATGCCCGAGGATGGGCTGGACGGCTCGGTCTTGATGAAGGAGCCGCAGCTGGAGCCCAGGTGCCGGTCGTCGGACATTCTGCTCAGCAGCCTGCGGACACAGAGCGGGCAAGTGAGCTCCGGAGGGCGCGGTGGGTGTGACACCCGCCCCAGGAATTAGCTCTGGGCTCCGGGCACCGCGTGGGCGGGGAGGCTGGGAGGGGCTCAAGGCGAAGGCGTTGGGGAGATAAAATGCTGGCCCCGAAGGTCAATTGGTCAGGACACCGCACAGCCCAGGGCAAGTGTCTGGCATTACCCCCACCCCCCACACACACACACCCCGAACGTTGGGAGTCCTCAAAGAAAAAGAAACTTGATGTTTGACCAATAAACTTCAGATCAAACACCCCAGCTCTCTGCAGATTGCTGGCATGAGGGTGACACAGAGCGGTAACCACTCAAAGTCCTTGGCCCACCTTCCTGCACGACGAGAATACGTGGTGGCTACAGTTGAGAGGCTGGGTGTGCAGGGCCCTGGACCAGACACCCTCAGTACTGTGACCCAATAACCCATTTCATCCTGCCCCTCCTGGGGCTTCTGGTAAGCCCAAGCTTGGAGCTCCCCCAACCCCCGCCCCCGTGTGCCACCATCACAAAGACTGGGCCTAGAGATGTCAAGCAAGGCACCCAGCCAGGGCAAGAGGCAGGGCTGATGACAAAGGCTGCCCTCTTGGGGTTGGCCTCTGGCCCAGGGCACATTTGGAAAGTGGCTCCAGGCCCCCTCCCTCATGTCCCTTCCTAACCCTTCAGCAGCCTGGCTTCCCAGCCCCACCCGGCCCCAGACACTGTGTCTCCAAGAGACATCACAAGGGGGCCTTCCAACCCCAGCTCCGTGTGTTCCCAGCAGCTTCTTCACCCTAAATCTCAAGCTCTGAGAGTCCCCGCCTCACTCCCAGAGTCAAGGGAGCATTACCAACATGACAGGATCACTGTAAAGGATCAAATGTTTCCCAAAATGAAAGTCCCTCCTCCCAGAACCATGCAGGGTAGGTAAGAAGGCAGGCAAGGTGTGACTCTCCCACGGGGTCCCAGGACAAGGGGAAGAGCCTCTCTCCAAAGGGGCAAGAAAAGTTCACAGCAGAGTGATGAAGGTGGATGTTTAGGGAAACCCAGCTGTGGCTCACACTCAAGACCCCTGGGGCCAGCCAGGACCTGGAGTCAGGAGGCTGCGTCTGGGTCCATTGGCCCCTGACCTGGCCTGGCCATGTGGAGGTAAAGAGGAGCCCGACACTCAACACTCAGAGAGCAGAGGAAGGAAAGAGAGAAAGTTCCTGGAGAATGAAAAGGGCTAACCGGTCAGCGCTACAGCCCCATTGGCGGAAAGATGGCTCCAGCTGGGAGGGAAGGTCTTCATGCTGGAGGGTCCACTGGGTAACAGCCACTGTCCGACCTCCAATAATGCTCAGAGGGAGCCCCTGTTTCCTGAGCAGTCTATTGAGGAAAGGACTGGTCACCACTAAGGGAAGGGGCTGCTTTGCCACACCCTCAAAGCACCCCCACACCACCAAATGCAATCTCATAACGGGGAGGGGCCTTCGCCACTAACGATTTCATCTTTAGCACGCCTCCCGAGGGGTTGTCCCATCCATCCACAGTTGAACACGTCCAGAGACAGGGAACTCACTGCCCCATAGGCAGTTCTAATCAGAACCAGGGAGCTGCAGATACAAAGATAAAAGATACATATAAGGCTCCAACTCTCAAGTTTATCTACTGGAATGTAGTGTTTGAAGATAGAGGCTCTCCATCTCTTCTGTTCCAAACCAAATGTACCTGAGTCCCTGAGATGCCTCTCCTACAAGCCCCATGTTTCCCTTACATCGGCAGAGCGTGCCCCAGTAGAGGGTCTCCTCTGGATCCTTTTACAGCTCTGACTGGTGCCCCGTTATTCTCCTGAGTTCCACACGGCCACCTGCCTCCCCTCTGTCGTCCCCCAGCAGGTCCCTGGCATGACCATAGGAAAAACACCATCAGCCTGGCAGGGCATCATCCAGACAGAAAATCCACCCAAGCAGGCACAAGAGCACTTTTGGGTGACCTCCCCACAGAAAAGAGCCGACCAAGGGCCCTTTTACATGCAATCCCCTGCTGCTCACTGTTCCAGGCTCTGCAGGTCACAGAATACCCCAGGCCCTCTGTGACAAGCCCTGGCTGGGTAGACAGCAACCAGACCCTAGCCCTCATCCCCACCTCTCCCCAAACTCAAGAGAATTTGAGATTTTGGGATGCCTGACATAAGCAGGAATTACAGCAACCACAGTAGTCCCCCCAGTTCCTTATCTGCGGTCTCAGTGACCCAGAGTGAACCCGTGACCCTCAGTGACCCTCAGTGACCTGGGAACATCGGGTCGGTAGCACTACGTCACAATGCCTACATCATTCACCTCACTTGGCCTCCTCACACAGGCCTTTTATCATCTCATCTTCAGAGACTCCAGGGCTGAAGGAAGCAAACTTGACCCTGACCTCTGAGTTGCATGGAAATCCAGCCACTAATTTGTCGCCTGCATCCCAGCTGTGCATGGAGTTGGGGGTGGGGATGGAGGCTGTTGAGGGTTTCACTCCTACAGTCATCCCTCCCATGACCATTATTTTGGTGCCCCACCCACAGTGTCTTTTCTAAGGAGAGTCAACGCCTCTTTCAGGCACCTAATACGTGCCAAGTGCTGGCCAGAGAACGAGACAGGTCATGATAAGCAGAGCCCACCATCTCAAGAAGCTCGATGGCTCTCTGAAAGGGCAGATGCTAAACATACACAAGTGTGCAGAGCACCAGATGGGACCAGGGGGTACTATGCTCACCAGGGCTCCCCTGCTGTGCCCCACTGGTCTTCCTACATTCATTCACTCACTCATTCATTCATATTTGCAGACAGAATGAAGAGACCTTGCAAGTGGGGCCCACAAGTCTGCATTTTCAGGTGGGTTTGCTTTAGCAGCCCAGATGTGTGACTCTTGGGGGCATCAAGTTTGAGTACCATGGGGATGATGCAGCCTGAAGCCTGACATGAATCTGGTATGAGAGAAATGAGATAAAGCAGTAAGAGAGAGAGAGGGAAGTTTGTGGGGGGCAGAGAGGAGAGCTGAGACCCCTCACCTCCCTGCCCCCTCCACTCAGTCCATGAAGCCCAAGGCACACAGAGTGAAGGCTGAGGGCAGGAAGTCCAGGAAAAGAAAGGAAACTTCCAACAGCAACTGTGCAGGGAGGAGAGAGAAATCGGAGCAGGGTTTACCAGGCTTCTTAGTCTACTCTGCAGGGGCAGCCCCGTCTCCTCCAGCAGCTTTGATCTGGCCCTACTGACATTTGGGGCAGGGGAGTTCTTCACTGTGGGGCCATGCTTTGCACTTGCACTGCAGGTTGTTTCCAAGCATCCATGTCCTCTGCCCACTAGATGCCCATAGCACCCTGCTCCCTGCCCCAGAGAGAACAACCGAAACCTCCAGACATTGCTGAATGTTTCCTGGGGGATAATCCCCCACAGATGAGAACCACTGACATAGATCTATGAGGAAGGAAGATGGCCAGGGGACCTGGGAGCACAGAGTTGGGCCAGTGAATGGTGCAGGTCTGAGACAGAGGGGATCAGAGCAGAAGGGCCAGAAGGAAAGAGGATTGGGTGGGGGGGGGGGAGCCAAGAGAAGCATGGTGGCTTCTGGGGGTGCAGGCCCAGGGTAGACCAAAG
Source organism: Vulpes lagopus (assembly GCF_018345385.1). Taxonomy (NCBI): domain Eukaryota; kingdom Metazoa; phylum Chordata; class Mammalia; order Carnivora; family Canidae; genus Vulpes; species Vulpes lagopus. Next base: position 24,063,727 of record NC_054829.1, read on the forward strand.
GAAGGAACAAGAAAGCCAGGGGATTGGAGTGGGGGTCAGGGAAGATATCAGAGGTATAGCCTGGTCGCCAAGGCCCATGAGGATGTAGCGCAGGGTGGGTGCCCAGATGGCCTGCAGGGAGGGCGCAGCCTTGGGATGGGGGGAGGTGGCTGACACTTCACTCTGGGGAGGAAGGGGTCACATCGAGTCCATCATCTGTGGTTGGCTGGGACCCAGTTCCCAAACGGGTCGATGACTATCGACTTCATGGGAGGGGACAGAGGCCCCATCTAAGCAGGCTTTGAAAGAGCAGCAGTCAGTGGTTGAAGGCCCTGGAGGCATCACTGCCCCTGTGACCCATGGGTAACAGAAGCACAGATAGAGCTGTCCTGGCCTTAATTTCACCACTGTCTGATTAGGCACGGCCCCCCTCCCGCCCCAGCCAGCTCTCTGCCCCTGGCCCCTCCAGCACCCAGTGAAAAGCCCTGTGCCCCAGAGTGGCCTGCCCTCCTGGCTGCTTGAGCTCACCAGGCAGGACGGGTGTTGGGGGGTGGGGTGGGAGACACTCTGCTGGACAACAAGTGGGTTGAAGATCTTCCTCATACCCAGACCAACAGAATCCTGGAGATTCTGAATGAAACTCCAACTGCTGAGCTATTTTGCTACGGATCTGTAGAGCTGGAGAAATCCCAGTGTGCCGGCAAAAGACAAAGCTGGAATCTCAGAGGTCTGGCCCCCTCGCAATGGCCTGCTGGTGGGCAGGCAGCCGGAGGGAAGCTTCTAGAAAAACAGAAGCTCATAGAGGGAAGGGGTTTGGACTGGCCTGCTTAGCCTTGGGCCGGGCCTGCTCTCCTCTGTGGGATAGAGCCCATCCCCCCTACCCACAAGGATCCGGATCCGGGTCACGTGCAGAGGGGCTGTGCTCCCAAGGCTGTCTTGGCTTTGTGCTGAGACCGCAAGTGTAAGAGCAAAAACAGCAGCTCTGTCACTTAAGGGTTGAAGCCTGCCCTCTGACATCAGATGATCCCAGCTGTCACTGTCTCTCAGCCTGAGTGCTCATCTGTAAAATGGGCTCAGTCATAGCACCTCCTTCATAGGGTTGTGTTGTGTGAGTATGAAGTATTGGAGGCAACACACGCGGCCCAAGCTGGTGCTGAGCAGGTACTCTGGGCCGCTGGCCACTGTTGTGATTCTCCCAGGAAACCCCTTCCAGAAAACCCAGCACCTGGCCACCAGCAAAGCTCTTCCCCCAACCAAGTCCCCAGATAGAGATTCCATAAGGAACTTGCCATTTGCCAGGACTGGAGAGTGGTTTGTTAGGCAAATTAAGAGAATAAATAAGCCTGAAATGGGAATCCACTATAGAGAAGAAAAATGGTTTCTGAACACTTGAGAGACTCTTATGTACATTTCCATAATTAATTCGTTAACCAGGGGCCACCGAGCTATTCATTATAGCAGACCCTCAGACCCTCCAGCAAGGCTTTACTTGTTATGAACCAGCCCCTCAAGGAACCTGAAAGTAGCACAGCTAAACTCCCTTTAAAAATTTTTAAGAATGCAAAAAAAAAAAAATTTTTACAGAATGCAGAAGGAGCCTTTAATAGGGGGAGAGGCTGGGGAGGGCTGCTTGGCTGAATGTGAATAACTGTCCCAGCTTCCTGTTGGGATATGGATTTGTGGGCACTTATTACATGGGAGGGAGGGAAGGAAGGAAAAGAAGGAAGGAAGGAAGGAAGGAAGGAAGGAAGGAAGGAAGGCAGGTAGGAAGGAAGGCAGGTAGGGAGGGAGGAAGGGAGGAAGGGAAGAGGGAGGGAGGGAGAAGTGGCCAATGGTGACAAGTATTAGGAATCAAGGATTATAATTAATCCAATCCTGTACATATGAGGTCCAATAATTATATACGTTTTTTTTAAACTCACATATTTCTTTAATTCAAACCATTTTCCCCCGAGTAGTCTGAATCACCTCTTTTAGTAAAAAGCATTTTCACAGCTCCCCGTGATCGAAATCTTGCATATGTGTATCTTCCAACAGTGGACCCATTTTCCTGGACAGACACACCAGCACAGCTAGGAGTCAGTGAGCTGTAAGTTCTCCAGGATTCTGCTGCCCACCCGGTGACAGGTAGCTGAGGAACCAAAGCCCCAAGAAGCTGTGATTCTCGAAGTTACTAACGAAAGAGCCAGGCTGGTTGGGGGGCTGCCTGGGGTTTGAGAGGCACAGTGAGTGGTGACTCAGGCAGCGGCCCGCCTGCCACCCTCCATCTGCCACGACACTACCACAGCACCGCTCTGGTGGCACCTCGATTTGATCTGGTCTCCTCCAGGGAGACTTTTCCTAACCCCCCTCGTCCCTTCCTCCCCGTGGAGCCCTCTCCGGGACCCAGGACCGCAAAATGACCCAATGGCAAAGTGGCTTCAGTGCGAGCCTGCCTCCCCCTGCGTGCTGAAGCTACGGCAGAAATCTGTAATTAAGCATCTTGTCTTAGAAAGATTAGTCAAAACCAGGCTGGTCCCGGACAACTGATTGAAATCTCGTTCCACACAAATTACGGTGTGGAAAATAATGATGGGTAATTAGTGCCTTTCAATCGGAGCCTTTTATCCCTGATTTTCCAGGCTGCATCCATCATAATGAGAAGAGAGACGCTCTGCCGAAGCAGAGACAGACAAGGGGACGTGGAGCAGCCGCCCTGGGACAGCCCGGAGGGTCCCTGCACTGGCCGAGCTCGGCCCACTGCTGACAGCAGCTCTGGGCAAATGAGTCACAGGGGACCCCTCTGGGGAGGTCCAATTCTCAACCTCAGCCTTCCCCACGATCCTCTTAGTGCAGTGCCCCCAAGCAGGACCCAGAGATGGCTCCTCCTTGGGTCTTCCTGGTCAGCTCTGGGCTCTAGACAACACAACAGGGAGTGTCTGGAGGAAGGACAGCATCACAGTTTTGGGGGATGCCCCCCAACGAGCCACCAGCATCCTTCCTTTCCACAGCTACTGGAGATCTGATATCTTTGAATTTATCTGAACTCTGCTTGAGCCTGATTTTATTTTCGCCCTACGTCAAGCCACGATGTGGTAAAAACCTCCCACCTACGGTCACTAAACACATCTGGCAACTTCCAGATGGCACTTCATCCTCACAGGAGCCACGGTGCTGGGCCATGGAGCTTAGTGGTTGGAGCTGGACTGCCTGAGTTTGAATTCCGGCTCGGTCCCTTCTGGTGTATTTAACCCTTCTGTGCTTCAGTTTCTTCATCTGTAAAATGGGGATGAGAATTATCATAGTCATGTCATAAGGTGGTCTCGAGGATGAGCGAATTAATATAGAAAAGAGCTTAGAATCGTGTCTGGCACACAGTAAGTGCTCAATAAATAAATGCTAGCCGAAGTTACAGCAGCCCTCTTTTGGGGATGAGATGGCTTCCACTTAGGGTCCCTTAAATACCCAATCCCACTCCAAGCAAGGCTGCTTAGTCTCTCCTCCTCCCAGCATTCAACCATCCGGGCACCTACGTATCCACCACTTAATCATGCATTTGTATGCCTCTCTGCATGCTCGAACTTCCACCCAGAAAGTCCCTTTTCAGGCAAAGGGGCTCCTTATTCAGGCTCTACCAGAACCAACTATCAAAACTAACTAGGCTCTCTCCTAGGAACTGACACCCAACTCCAATATTCTCTGTCTCTTACTGGCATGAACATGACCATGCTCACACGCACGTGCACGAACACACACACCCACACACACACACAGACGGAGTTCCCAACCACAGGAACTGCCACGTTCTTACAGACCTCTACACCACTGGCCCAGCCGACTGACCCAGGGGTGTGCACCTGACCCGAGTTGGGCCAATGGGTCCCTCCCATGAGCTGTGTGCTGTCCAGGCTGCCTCGCCAGGAACAGAAGCAGTAAGATGGACAGCTCAAGAGTGAACCAGGTCACACTTCGCACCAACATGCAGCGAGGGGGAAGAAAATAGAAGCTGGCAGCAGAGAAGGGTGCTGGCTAGGGGCAGAGTCCTGGGAGTCCTGGTCAAAAACCCAGCAGCACCTCTGCCCAGGTGGGTGAGCACAGTCTGGCTCCCTGACACAACGGCCCACATGAGGGGCATTCTGATACTTAACCAAGAGAGGAATTCGCATACCATCTCATCCATTCATCCACTCCCTCCCTCTCTCGGCCATTCCATTATGATTCCTTGGCTATCTACTGGGTGCCAGCCACTCTTCTAACCCTGGGGATGGATTATTGCACAAAGTGGACAGCTTCCTGCCCTCAAGGAGTGACTACTGTATCTCGTTGACCTTAAGCTACAGCATCTTTTCATATTTTATTTATTTTCATGCAAACATGAATGCATCTTGAGTGCATCTTGAATCGATGGTATGCTCTAGTTTAATTTGATTAGTGGCTCCAAGAATAATGGTGCCTGTAACAATAGATGATGACATGGATTCAATGGAAAATGATAAATAAGTATAGCTGAGACTGCTATGAGTTCACCAAAAGCAATTTCATTTCTTCCCAGACATCAGGGAGACTACATTTCCCAGCCTTCTTTTCGATGAGCTGCGGACATCAAGTAGGTCCCAGCCAATGGCATGTGGGCAAAATGATGTCAGCCACTTCCTTATCTGGTCCATCAAAATCTCCCAAGGTACTCCCCGCCCTGCACCCCCTGCTCTGTCTTCCCCCATTGGGGGGCCATGCAGGATCCAGGCAGATGGTCCAGGAGGGGGCCCTGGGGCCCTGAGGGATGGCAGAGCCACAAACTGGAAGGAGCCTGGGCCCTTGAATAACCTCATGAAAGGCTACCTGTCAAGCAAAATATCATACGGGCAAGCTGGAAACATCTACTGTGTTAAGCCACTGAAACAGTGGGGTTGCATGTAATAATAGCTACTGTGAGCCACCTTACCTCACACAGCATGTAAACAACCAAAATAGTATACACTCAGTTAGTGATTGGTGCAGGGGAAGGGGACAGATGGGAGGATGGGGCAGCGCCAGATAGGCTGGCCAGACAGAGGAGGTGACAGTTAAGCAGAGCGAGAGGGAGAGAAGCGCTCAGGGAAAGCGCTCTGTTGGAAGAAGAGTAGGGAGGTGGGGAGAGGAAGGCAGGGCCCTCTTCCAGCCAGAGGCATTCAGAGCAGACCAGGACCTCAAAAGGCCTCTGATCTGTCCCTGGCTGCCTGCCTTTGCTAAAGATCCCAGGGAAGAGGAGATCCCTCATTCGAGAGGCAGCTGTTCCCATCTTCTGACCACTTGGGAGTGTATTTTTTTTAAAAAAAGTTCTTTATCAAGAGCCAAAATACTTCTCTTTGGAACTTCCAATTACAGTTTATACAACCCTCTCAGGACCTACAGAACAAGTCTGACCCCCCTCACCCCTCCATATGACAGCCTTCCTGATTGCTGAAGGCAGCTTCCTGCTCCCTGGGGAACCCTGTCCTCATGAGGAGCAGCATCCCCTAGTCCTGGACTCACCCCTGATCACATTTTGTCCTCCTTGGAGAATAACTCATCTGTTCTCTCTGCTCCTCACGAAGAGGAACACCAGAACAACAGAGCACAGCCTTCCAGGTCCATTCTGATAGGTACAGAGCAGAGCAGTACTCCTATTCTTCTCATCTTTGACACTATACCTCTGTTGATGCAACCTAAGACTGAGGGAGCATGCAAGGTGCGCGGCTCATACTGCTGACCTCCCTGCTGCTCCTTACACAATCACACACCTGGGTCTCGTTTGTGCATTACTGTGGCTAGGCTTACCTCCCACTTCCCCACGTGTGTGCCTATAGGGCAGTGTGCAGACCCAGGGAGGGGGACAAGTCTTCCAGACACCACCTGGCTAAGGCAAGGGGCCTTCCCATGTGGCTTTGTGCACTGCAGGGATGACACAGGAGGCCTGGGGCTCCCAGCACCCTTTTGTCATCCAGACTCAATTTTTTTAGTCCTTGTACCAATGGGCAGCCTGGGCAGATGACAAAGAAACATCTTAACTCAGCTGGACAGGTGGGGACCTGGCACCAAAGCCAATTGGGAACCTGCTTCTGACCCCTGTAATGCTGGTGAGCGTGCCCACCTGCCAAGGCCCTGCTTCCTGTCAGGCAAGGGACCACATGCATTATGTCCCTTGTAACAACCTGTGGAGGTAGGTACTATCATTTCCCCATTTTGCAGAGGACCTAAATATCTTGCCAGGGGTCCCAGGACCAGAAAGTGCCAGAGTTACAAGGCCAAAGGGATTAAGTCACAATACTCCTCTGCTCAAAACAGCCAGGGGCTTCCATCCCACTTTCCATCCCACTGCCAGGAAAGCAGGAGTCCTCACCACAGCTCAGAAGGCCCCCAGGATCCAACCCCACCACTAGAGATGCTGTCACTTGCTTGCTCTGCCCTGTGCTCACTCTGTGGCAGCCACACTGGCCCCCTAGCTATTTCTTTTTTTTAAGATTTTATTTATTTATTTATTCATGAGAGACAGAGAGGCAGAGACACAGGCAGAGGGAGAAGCAGGCTCCATGCAGGGAGCCCGACGTGGGACTCGATCCCGGGTCTCCAGGATCACACCCCAGGCTGCAGGTGGCCCTAAACCGCTGCACCACGGGGGCTGCCCGCCTGGCTGTTTCTTGACAGCACCACTGAGTTCCCACCGCAGGGCCTCTGCCCTTTGTACTCGAGGGCAGGGGCTGTGTCTCTTTCCTTCTGTTCCCTCTGGCTAGAACACTCCAGGCACACAGGCTCCATAAACATTGATTGAGTGAACAAATGAACGAAGAGGTCTGAGAGTTGGGTGGGATAGGAGTCCCTAAGCCCTGCACCCAATCAGGATGGGACAGGCCCAGGCCTGAGCCATAGCACAGTACCACAGTCAGAGCAAGGAATCCAGCCAGTGTTATAAGAGCAGAACCCAGAGACCCAAGTCCAACAATCCCTGATGAAGGAACCTAAAGGATCAACCTCACCATCAGTGCCCATTGAATTCCACCAATCCTGGTTTAAAGATTTTAGGAAGGAAGTATGGATTTTTCTTACTTTGTTGTTCTTGTTTAAGTACTCAAAATCATGTAATGTGTTTATAAGAAAGGGACACCTGGGTGGCTCAGCGGTTGAGCAGCTGCCTTTGGCTCAGGGTGTGATCCTGGGGTCCTGGGATCGAGTCCCGCATCGGGCTCCGGGCATGGAGCCTGATTCTCTCTCTGCCTATGTCTCTGCCTCTCCCTCTCTGTGTCTCTCATAAATAAATAAACAAAATCTTTAAAAAAAAAAAAGTTTAAAAAGATATTTTAATAGAAAAATCAATGTAATTTATAAAAACCTTTAAAAAGTAGGGTTGGGAAATCTTGCCTCGACATCAGAGCCAGAGCCCTGACTCCATACAAGTGGGAAGGGTTCACTGCCACTCCCCGACCGCAGGGCTCAGGCGTGAGGGTCACACACTCAGGTCCCCTGGGTTTGGATCCTGGCTTTGTCACTTACTAGTCGTGCAACCAGCCTCTCCATACCTGTTTCCTCGTCTGCAAAATGGGTCACATCAAGATACCCACCTCAGAGTTTCTCTGAGGGTTAAATGACACAATCAATGCAAAGCCCCTACTGGAGCACCTACACGCAGTGAGTGCTCAATAAACACAATGCTGTGGTTCCTCAGCTCTCCTGGGAGCAGGTCCTTTCAGGCACAGCAAGTGGGGTGGGTGGTGGGTGGGGGGGTGGTGTCTGACAACGCACAGGGTCTCAGGTATCTCCTCTGTGGACTGGATACAAGAAGAAAAATGAAGAAAGGGGAAAGCTCCTTGGCCCTTTCCTAATCTGAGCTGGTGGGGGTCGGGATGGATTCACCAGGCTTGCCCTTGGAAATGCTGTCACTTATCACACAGGACTTCTCCAGATGGGGCATTCTGACTATTGATCTGGTAAATAAACAGCCTGCTGGCTCGATCAAAATGTTATTTTGCATTTCAATCACTGCTCACTAATGCAACCTTCATCCCACCAAGATGCTGCTGGCAATGACACCAGCCCTGCCACTGGCTTGAGAGGTGGAGCCAACCTCTGACTGTGCAGAATGGGATTGGGGAGCCCTCCCTCCCTGAGAAGTCTGAGCAGGCATGGGGAACACAGCTGTTCTTGGGGAGGGGAGGGAGGACGATGAAAAGAAATGTCCTTGTGAGTGGAGATCGGAGGGGCCGGGCTGCTGTCATGCCTGCCAACAAGGCCCTGATGGCGGCAGGTGTGTCAGGCGGGACACACCTAACCTAGCCGGTAGCCCCCTGGGACCTCAGGGTCAGGCCTCGGTGCCTCCACTGCTTTACTAAATGGCCTTGGCCATATCACTACTCTTGTCTGCATCTCAGCAGCTATACTGGTATATGGGATCCAAAAAAACTACCCTCTTCGCTTGAGGTTGTTGTAAAGACTCTGAGAAAACAGACATGAAAGCCTTTGGAGAACAAAAAAGGACAGTAACGCTGCTGTATTATTTAATGGAATCAAAACACTGAATTTCCTTCCTTGCTAAGCACTTACTGTGTACAAAGTGGCTAACACATAGAAGCTTAGTGAATCCTGACAATAACTCTGGATTTTTTAGTCCTATTTTACAGAGGGGAAAAAAATCTATTGAGGCCCACTGAAGTTGAGGCACACGGGTTCGATGGTCCATTGAAGGGTCACGTCTTGATCTCTGATCCATCCTAACACCCATGTCTAGGAATTCAGCCCCTCGGGGTGCCACCCACCTCTACAAAGATCAAGGCCAGCCACCAGGACCAGCAGGTGAACACAGCCTGCTCAGAAGATACTCGGCTATTCAGAAATGTGAACACCTGACCGATGATGGAGGATCAGCAGAAACAATGTCACCTAGAACTAGAAGAATTCCCAGGGCCACATCATCCGTGTGCAGACCTATGGGGCAGGTCAGGGGGGTGGAGGAGGGGGGTGGCCTGTGAGCCCTGAATATAGAAAGTTCAACGTACATGGGATAAGAACCCCCCATATCAAGGGAATGGCAGCTATAGGCCCCAGGAGCCCCTTCTGGAAAGGACTACCCACCCTTCCAACCTTTGCATGCCTTGATAGAATTAAGGATAAATTTTGGCTTTTTGGTCTAGATGCCAAAACTGTCTATATTTTTTTTTCCTTATCTCACATATACACACACACACACACACACACACACACACACACACACAAAAGGGCAGAACTGCATTTTTATAGTTTACATTTCTGGATTTTTTTTGTTTTGCTTTTGTTTTTAAACAAACAGCACAAGGGTCTCCTGAGTTCTTACTACTTCTGGTAGAAAAAGCCTAACGACTGGTCTGGCTTGTGCCCCAGCTCCGAGACTGTGTGTCCTTGAGATAGTTACTTGCCTTCTCTGGTCTCAGTCATTCTATTTCCCTTTCGGAAAAATGGAGACAGCCTTAGCCATCTGCCAGAGAGGCCTGAAGACACATGACACAGGAGGTGACACAGTGGGCCCTGTAGAAGAAAGCAGAACACTTGGTCCTGAGATTTACCTGGGAAGCTGGATGCCTGTTTCACAGGTAACTTAAGGGTTAAAAATGAAATCACCTAAAGAAAAAAAATCCACATTACAAAATGAAACACTGCCTATAATACAATGGCCTGAGATCAATATGACATGTAAAGACTGGGAATCCATAACTCTCCAGTCTCCCGCCCTGATGCGTCTGCCTAGCCAAACTCCAGTCCTCTGGCCCCCACGACAGAACCCCTCCAGCCCAGGATCAGAAGAGCAGGGCTACTGCTCGCACATGCACCCGACAGGTGCCGGCCCAGCCAGTGCAGCTGCTGGCCAGCTCAGCCAGGCCAGGTTGGGAGGAGCAACACACCTGGGCCCTCCCCAGTCCACGTTCAAGTTTCTGCTCTGTCCCTTCCTTCCTCCATGACCTTCAGCAGGTTCCTGATGACCTTTTCTAGGCCTCGGTTTCTGCATCTCCAGAGCAGGGAAAACCCATCCTTGCAGCCTCATGGAGTTATTAGAAGGATCAAATTAAGAATGTCATTTTCAAAAGCTTTGCAAAGTGTCGGCCTCCTGCAAAGTTGTCACACCCTGTGGCCTTTCACAACTGGCTCCTGGAGAGGAGGTGAACAAGGTCTCTGGGATAATCAGTGCCACCAGGCGCCCACCCACGCATGAAACTGGAACTGAAACCCAGTTGATGAGTACTTACTCGGCTACCCAGTTGACCTTGGGGGGGGGGGTGCCCTGGGAGGTAAGTATTCTTACCCCCCACTGTAAGGGTAGGTTTCCTTGTGAAATGTTGTTTCGTGGGCCGGGGTCAGGGGCCGATCCCAGGCCCCTCGGACTCCTAGGTTCTGAGCTAGATCTCCCCATCTCATGGCTTCTCAAAAGCAGGATTCCAAAAGGAAACAGAGTTAAAAATGCAAAAGCAGAATATCTGACCAGCATGCATCCCAACTGTCAAGGTCACGGAAACTAGGGAAGGTCTGAGAAACTGTCACAGACCAGAGGAGATTAAAGACACAGGACAACCCAGAACAGTGCAGGATTGTGGGCTGGATCCTGGAAGATCGAGGACAACAGTGGGAACGGGAATCAAATCTGGATCCAGCACAGAGTTTTGTTGTTTTTTTTTTTTAAGATTTATTTATTTATTCATGATAGACAAAGAGAGAGAGAGAGAGAGAGAGAGAGACAGGCAGAGGGAGAAGCAGGCTCCATGCCAGGAGCCCAATGCAGGACTCCAGGATCGCGCCCTGGGCCAAAGGCAGACGCCAAACCGCCGAGCCACCCAGGGATCCCCCAGCACAGAGTTTAGAGGATAGTAATGTACCAATTTCAGGTCTCTCCATTGTGGCAAATGCACCACGGTCACATAAGCGATCAGTGAGAGGGAAAATCGCACAGGTGCGCACAGGGACTCACTGTGCCATCCCTGTGGTTATTCTGTAAATGCAAAACTACTCCAATAAAAAGTTTTTAAAAATTGAAAAAACAAAAAACAAAAAGCTCCCCCTTTGCCTTTTGAAAAGAAGGTGAAAAAGCCATGCATGCTGACCTGTTTGCAGGAGGCATTTACATTCTGACCCCCTAGGTGCCTCCTTCTCAGCCAGAAGTCTCTGAACTGAGGCTTGCTCTTCCTTAGCTCTGCCCTCTGTGCACATGAGTCCACTGCCTAGAACACTTTGTCCTCGCTCCATCAGAGGTCACAGTGTGGCCCTATCGGCCTAGTCATACAGATGATCAAACACTGAACCCCTTACCTCATTCCTACTGATTTAGACTGAGATTGTTCATCAGACATAAAAAGTCACATGCTTGAAGTGTAGCCTCTAGTATTTACTTCAAACACACACAGACACGTGTGTACACACGTGCACACACATGCAAACACCACTGGAAACAGTCTCAATGTTGGTGAATAATGCTACATCCACTGGGGGTGAACTGCCGAGGTGTTGATACCAGAGGAATTGGAAGACAATGGAAGAACACTTTGAGAATAGAATCCAGTCCCAACTCTGGTCTGCAAAGCCCCGGGGGCGCTAGCCCTGGCTGCCTTTCCAACATCACTTTCCCCTCTTCTCCCCTTGTTCCAGCCACATAGGCCTCTTTCTCTTTCCCAAGTACTCCAAGGGCATTACTACCCCAGGGCCTTTGCACCAGCTACACATATACACAATATATAAAGGGTATACATGGAAAATAGTGTGCAAAAACGAAAAGAGAAGTGCAATTTGGGGAAATCAGCTGAACTTTTTAAAAACTTTTCTCAAAATATTGCATATTATAACATGGTGTGAAACTGTACAAAGAGGACACTCTTTGATGTTGTTCAGACTCATTTCAATGTCTACTTCTCCCACTCACTGTGTGACTTCAGGTGAGCCACTTAGCGTCTCTGAGCTTCAGGTGTTTCATCTGTAAAACTGCTATGGCATTCCCTTATTCAGAGGGCTGGCGTGAGGATTCAGGAGAAAAGGAGAGGAACGTCTTGAGGGACAGTACCTGGCACACAGTGGGGTAGAGGTGGGGGCTTCCATTAAAGGTCCCTTCCCCCCACCGGTCTGTTCAGTTTTGTTTTCTATCATTTGTTTCTCTTTTGAACTGAACCCATAGGTCATCCCCTCTACAGCTCTCTAGATTTAGGGCTCCCTTCTCAAACCCTGTTTATCTTAGGACACAGTTATAAACATTAAACTTCCTGCTTGTTGGGCTTCCCCTGCCACTCAGTTCCTAGATGGCAGGAGCCTCACCTTGCTCACATCTGAATCCCACGACACCTGCCTAAGGGCTGGGTACAGGGCAAGCTCTCAGTGATGCTGGATACATGAAGGAATGATTCACAGATTGGGGATGAGTAGAGTTTTCACAGAATTTGAGGGTAGGAAGGGATCAGAGGCCTGTTTTAGTTCAATCCCCTTTTTATAGATGAAGAACTTCAGGCTCAGAGAGGTAAGGACTGGGCCCAAGGTCACTCGGACGGACAAGGTCAGGTGCTTGGCTCCCAGCCCACCAATTACACCACTGCAAGTCTGGGTAGGAGCCCCGAGGAGGGCTGAACCCCAGACCCCAGCATTCAGCCCTGGTCTCCTCTAAGGGACAGATGGGCTGGGGGAGGAGAGGGTTACAGAGTATCTCCTTCTAGTCGGTGATTGTGCTAATCAATCAACTCAATTAAATCTAGAATGGTTTAGAAAAAAAAAAGTAATAAACAAAAACAGCAGCAGAAAGTAATGACTAATAATCAAGTTAAATTGGATTATTTCTGTGCTGACTGGTTGGGGTGGGTAGGGAAGTAAGAAAGTTCACTGGAGTGAGGAAAAAGTCAGAGAAACAACAAGCTCAGCAACCTGGGGATGCTGGGGGCAGGGGGAGGACCCAGAGGGATCCAGTGAGGTTCCAGAATTTGGAATTCTGATTCCAGGGCCAGATACTAAAATCCACCGTCAAACTTGGAGCTACATCCAGGCACTATTATTCTAAGTGCAGCACACATAGCGACTTGCTTCCTCTTTGCAGCAACCCTAAGGGGTCAGAACTGCTACGATCCCATTTCACAGATGGGAAATCTGAGGGGCAAAGGCATTTGGTCACACAGCTGGGGTAGAGCCAGGATTTATCTGGAGTCCTATTGTCTAAAACCAGGGTTTTGCCCTGAAGGACAAGCTGTATGCTTCTTGGGGTGGGCAGGAGAGAGGCTTCATGTCCCTGAGGATGAAGCACATTTATATTAAATATAATTAAGTTATATTTAATTTTTTACATAATCTCTTCCTCCCAACGTGGAGCTCGAACCCATGACCTTGAGATCAAGAGTCACACGCTCTAGCCAGCCAGATCTCCTCCCCCATTTACCCCATAGTAGTAGTAGTTACGACTCATTTATTTATTTAATTTCCTTTACCACACATTTGCTGAGGGGAAGAGGGTCAAGGAAGGCTTCCTGGAGGAGGAGCCATCGAAGCTGTTTTATAGGACAAGGAAGGTGTCAGCCTGGCCAGTAGGGGAGCAGGTGTGGAATAACCTTCCAGGCATCGCTGGGCCAGCACCGGGCAAGTCCCAGAGGTGGGAAGCTGGGGGGACACACCCAGGAAGATGTACCAGGTGCGCGGGGGGCCGGAGGGGTGTGGCAGGGGGCGGGGCCAGGAAAGCCGCAGGTGAGCGCAGAGGAAGAGCCATCCGGTGGAGAGGTGGGCAGGGGCCAGGTCCCCCCAAATCCCTGGGTGCTAAATTAAGGGGTATGAGCCCTGGAGCTGCGGGGCTGCGCACCGCTCGCCGTCCCCCCGCCCCCACCCAGGCTGGGCAGGGCAGCCCCCCCTTCTCCAAGGAGACCTCCAAGAGGTAAAGTGCCCAACGCGCAGATGGCTGAGAACTCGGACCTTCTGCTCCCGAGTCGGGGTCCCTCCTCTCCCCTCACGCACCCTTTCTTCGCAGTACAAATGCATTAGCAAAGCTAGCTCTTTAAAGGAACCCCGCAGCTAATCCTTGTGTAAAGGGAAAATCTTTAAGCAAAGCTAATAATCGCTGGTAATCCAGCTGTTACATAATTCTGGCTTTTACCGCCCAGCACTGGGGCTCAGGTGTTCTGGTCCCTACAGAACCCTCCTTGTGGGGAGAGGTTGGAGTTGGGATACGGAGGTGCTGGAGGTACAGCTCGTAGGGGAGGGGCAGAGGATTGTCAGGAGCCCGTGGGGCATGCTATATTCGTGGGTAGGAGCCACCAAAAGGAGAAGTGGGGATGGAAGGTCTCAGGCTGGCAGCCCATGCACTCCTGCAGCCCTGCACATGAGCCCCAGCCCCATGTTTCCAGCAGACGTGGCAGGTGGGGAATGAGGTACCTGGCGTCGGGGAGAGGTGATGGGAAGAAGAGGGGGCTTGAAACCACATGAGTCAGGTTGTTCCACATCTTCCAAATACCAAGAAGCAAGAGAGGGAGGTAGCTCCACTTCTCAGAAGGGGAAATGGAGGTAGTGGGGAGCCTGAAGTCCCTAAGTCTGTCCCTTTATCCCACCTGCACTCCCCACCCTCCCACCCCCCAGACAGCTCACACTACAATTGATTCCCCTGTTCTGGGTCAGTCTCCCTATCTGATTATTAGCCTCTTGCTGGCAGGGTCCACGGCCCGTATTTGCCGCTGTGCCCCAGTACAGAGTACCAAGTGAATAACAGGTGCTCAGGAAAGTGTTGAGCAGGGAAATGAAGCTGGTTCACTTTACAGAAATTAGATTCAGAATAGGGATAAAAGAGAACCAAGCTCTTGATTTAAAGCTGGTGAAGGGAAGGGAAGAAAAACGGGAAATCACATTAACCAGGCATCTCCTATATGCATGGCATCACACTAATTTTATTTATTTATTTTTTTACACTAATTTTATTTAAAACAATGCTATTTTAAGTAATATCAGATATTAAATAACATATAATAAGAACGATATACTGTTCTTATTTTTTTTATATACTGTTCTTATATCCTTGCTATTGTAACTTGCACAGAATGGATAAGTAATGGGTTAAAAGTTATCTAGTTAGGGATCCCTGGGTGGCGCAGCGGTTTGGCGCTTGCCTTTGGCCCAGGGCGCGATCCTGGAGACCCGGGATCGAATCCCACATCAGGCTCCCGGTGCATGGAGCCTGCTTCTCCCTCTGCATATGTCTCTGCCTCTCTCTCTCTCTCTGTGACTATTATAAATAAATAAAAAATTAAAAAAAAATTAAAAAAAAAAGTTATCTAGTTAGCAATACTAATAATTGAGTTTGTTTTTGTTTTGTTTTTTTAAAGATTTATTTATTTATTCATGAGACACAGAGAGAGGCAGAGACATAGGCAGAGGCAGAAGCAGGCTCCTCGCAGGGAGCCCGATGCAGGACTAGATCCCAGGACCCCAGGATCACGACCTGAGCCAAAGGCAGACTCTCAACCACTGAGCCACCCAGGTGCCCCTACTAATAATTGTTAATATATCATTATACCAAGTACCATGCCATTATATCATTCAGACCTCCCAAGAACCTTATGAGGTTGGTACCATTAGTATCTGTCACAAAGCTGGACACTGACTCTAGGTTCCAATGCTACACTTACTTTGCAGCATGCACTACCACTGGCACATGTGCGCGCCACACACACACACACACACAAGTACCTGGTAGGGAAGTGGGCAGAAAGAGCCTGGCTGCAAGATCCCACTAAATAAAGCAGGCAAGCAGCTCACTCTCTTGAAGGGCTGTCAAATTGAAGGAGGCTGTAAATAACCTAGATGCCCTCAGAAGTTTCCCTTTTGTTTTGAGGATGCTTGGGTACAAGTGGACAAAGTGACAGCACGAGTGAACCCAAGGCGAGGGTTAGAGAAGTAAAGATCTAAGTACTTCATAGTTAGCTTTGAGCAGCCCCTTCTGTTTGGATTTAAAGCCAGACCACTGACATTTTAGGTCCTGGCCCTGCCACCCATCAACTGGCATTTAATCAGTCTTAGCCTCAATTTCTCCATCTATAAAATAGGACACTTAGGGTTTCCTTGCAGGTTTCTGGGAGGGATTAAGAAAACTATGCATGTAAATGGAAACCCTACAAAAAAGATACAAGATAGGCAGAAAATTAGGTAACAGTGGTTACTTTGGGGAAATTATAGGGAACCAAGGTTTAGGGAAGAAAGAGTAACACACCAGTCACTGCCTATATCCCCATACTGTTGGACTTTTTTATTACACATGTGAATATTACTTTGTAAAAAAAAAAACTGAAAAAAATATACATACATAGGGGATCAACATATGGCAGGCAATACCATACCAATCCCCTTAGAAGTTTGCTTCATTTTCCCTGACTGGGTAAACCCCTCAGAAATGCACACCCTTAGGAATCACAGGTATAGTGAACATCCAGGACCTACACAGAGAGACCCCCTTCTTCATTAGCTCAGCCTTCCAAGGGCTTCCTGCCCCATCCCCCAAAAACCCTCTTCCCAAAGGAGTCCCGTAGCTTGTTTGGCTAATGTATTCGCAAACCAAATTAGGGGCCATGGCTCCCAGGGAGGTCCCCCCAGCCAGTTGCTAGATGCGGGGGGAATTAGATACCATCTAGTGCTCAAATCCGATTAGGTCCCACCCCCACCCCTCACCCCACATGCAAAAGCCCACTTTCTAATCAATTTTACAAAGGGCCCTCTGCAGATATACACTAATGGTATTGAGCTGAGATCTTTAAACCAAGTCTGCAAGAAGTCTGCAGAGATAAAATGTACAGACTGTAGGAAGGAGGAAGCTTGTCGCCAGGGTGTCCTTCCCCTCAAAGGGAGAGAGGGCTGGGGGCGCACTACACACAGATGCCATCCCTACTCCAGGAACAGCAGCCTCAACAACTTCCTCCTTTCAAACCCAACCCCCTGCCCTCCTAACACCTTCCTCTAAGGTTCCAAGTCACTTCACCTTTCCACACTCGAGACGCAATAAGTGACCCAGAGACTAGTGTTATTCTTTCTCCCCTCATCTCTGGTTCCCTAGACAGCCTCCCCAAAGACAACCACTGTTACTAGGTTTTTAGTGAACCCTATGACCCTTTAATAGATTTTTCCATGTGCATTCAAGGCCTAATTTTCCTAATCTCTCCAAAAAATCTAGAGAGAAGCTCAAGTTTTTCATTTTGCAGATGAAGAAACGGAGGCTTACGTTGTTGGTTAAGTGATAGTGTTAAACCTGACCCTGCCATGTACACCTGCAATGGCCTGGAGCATTCATTTAGTCTCTGGGCCTCAGGCTATGCCACTGTAAAATGGGAGTGGTGGCAACAGGACCCATCTCAAAGGATTAAGGAGAACATGTGTGTAAAAAGCTTACTATCACCTGGTTGGCACTAACTGCTCAATGAAAGGTATCCTTTACTTCTCTTCTCTACGCTGCCACTCCCATCCAATTTCTTGTCACTCCCCAAATATTTTATGACTTTCCGTTTTTCTATTTTAAATAAATAAATAATTTGCCAACATGAACACCCAGTGCTCATCCTATCAAGTGCCTCCTCACTTTCACACCTTTTATGTGGAATGCCTTTTCCTTTTTCCTTCCCCAAGACTCCTCCCCTGGTGTGTTTCTCATTCTCTCCTCCATGCTCTCCCAGCACCTCGCTCGCTCAACAGAGATTTACAGAGGGCCTACTGTCTACTTGGGGGCTGCTTGTCACTCTATGTACATCTTGTGCCTTGGGGCTCATTTTGTCTAGTTAAGGTCCTCGAGGATGGGGGCCACCTGACTCATCTCTGTGTCCTCATAGAAAATGCCTAATACGTCTTTGTGGAATGAATCTGTGGTTAGGGCCAGATGACCAGAAGCAATTACAAGCCTGGTTTTTTTGCACCCTTTCTGGGCCAAGGCCTGATGGCCCCTCAGATCTGCCTGGTGACTCACGGGTCTCCACAGCCTTATTCCCTGTCTTCCACAGGTTGCTGGTGCACATGTGACCTGCCTGCTGTGTACTGCTTGGTGCCTGTCAGAGGCCTGGGTAGCCAGGACCTGCGGTCCAGCGTCAATAGGGACCACCCCAGGGCTGCACCAGAGAAATTCTCAGGCCACTTGGCACAAGCAGATCAAACTGGGAGGAATGTTTCTGCTTTGGGGAAGCAGCAAGTGGCTGCCTTCACGCATACAGCTCACTAGCTTTGGGCTGCTCTGTCTCCAATGCCAGCACCTCTGTGCCCCATTCCAGGATCACCACAGTACCTGTGCCCTCTTGGAGGCACCCATGTGCTCCAGGTGCCCCCCCCCGCCCCCGTCCCCATCGTGTCTTTATCTGCAAAATGAAGCCAAATTTCCAGCTAGTTCTCCATGAGGGCTTCTTCCAGTGCAGTCTGGTGACCAGCAGCACCAGTTCTGCCCAGAGGGTGTGTGCAGTTCAGATTACCCAGGCTCTGCCCCAAACCCAAAGAATCAGAATCTCTGGGTGCGAGGCTTCCATCTGTACTTTAACATACTTTCCAAGTGACTGTCACCCAGATGAAAGTTTGAGAACCGTGGTGTTCTGTGAGCCACCTAGACAGCCCTTTGCAAACAGAAAACATGGTCTGACTCCTGGGGCCGCTGCCACATTAGTTTCTCATTTGCACAGTGTGCCTCCTCTTGCCTGATTCCCCCAACAGCCACGGGAGAGGCAGTGGGGCAAAGATTCATTCACTTACTCATGCATGGAGCCAAGTTCTTTACCGTATGAGGCTGGGTGCCAGACACTGTTCTAGGTGCTGGAGATGCTGCTGCGAACAAAACACAATCCCTGCCCCCAGGAAGAGGATCCAGAAAGACCACCTGCAAGTAAACAATCTAATCCATGACAGAGGACACTCCCTACCCCATTGTCTTTATTCATCTTTAGTATTAATTGCTTTACACTACATCAAGTGTTACAGAAGGTTGGAGCCCCTTGAGGAGAGTCTTGAATATAGTGAGGGAGGGGGCTGAATGGATCTATGGAGGCACCCCAGGCAACAGTACAAGGTTCAAAAACCCTTTTACAGATTAAGTTAACTAAATATCAGAGCAGAGTCCAGAACCTAGCTCCAACTCCTAGTCCCAGCCCCATGCACCACCCCAACCAGTTCTCAGAGACCCTTGACTTCCCCAGCCAACATCTCCTTCTCCTCCACCTCTCTCCCCAGCTCCTTCCCGCAGGGGAGATGAACACAGTTGGTGTGTCCATTCAGCTCTATATACATAGAGCCTCTGGCCAGTGAATTAAAAAAAAATACCCTCACATGTATGAAATATGCAAAAAAATATTAATTCTCAAATATGTAGAGGAAAAAATGCAAAATCAAAAAAACTTTAATGTTTAGTTAAATGTCCACAAAGCATAGCATGATGTCAACTTGCTTTATTAATGATCTAGTCATAACATTTTGTCACATCTGACAAGAATTGGTAAGTGAGATTATCTTAATAAGTTGGCTCGATGATTTCCAAGAAATGAGAACCTATTTTAAATTCAATGAGTTATGGCATCCAAAATATTCCAAATTAATTTTTAATCCTTCCAAATAATTTTTGCAATAAAAATTCTATTAACGAGAACTTATATGTATGTCATGCTATGGATTTGTAAGGATCTTAGGGCAGCCTTGGCTGGGAGTGTACGTGGATCCCTGCTAAACCACGAGGCCTCAGCAGGGACAATGGCTCTAAAGGAGTCTCAGCTCTCCTGGCGCTTGGGCAGGAAGCTGCAATGGGGCCCAAGGGCCAGCACCATGGACAGAAGGAGGGGCCTGGATGGCAATGTGGAGACCAGGACGCAGGGCACAGTCATTCCATCCTGTTCCACCCCCATACCTGGGAAAAGCACGGCCAGCTCCCCCTACCCCCCCTACCCCCCTACCACCCCCCCCCCCCCCAGCAGAGGCCAGCACACTCCAGGGCAGCTGCTCTCCCAGGCAGACAACAGGCACAGAATAGAGTAAGATGCCCAGCCAAGGGCAGGGCTGGGCTTGAGCCCAGGAGAGGGGAGCTCATAGTGTGAGGGGGTGGTCCCTGCCATGGTCCCACTGTGACACTGTGAAGCTGGAGAAGGCATGGCCCAGGAGAAGAGCCTCATCCCAAGGGTGGTTTGCCAACCCAACCATAGCAGGCACCTGATGACTCCAGGCTTTGTCCATGTCCCTCTCTGGTTTGCAGAGGCTCTGTCCCTCCTCAGGCTCACTGGGAGAGACTACCCAGGACATTCTACCCTCTTGTGATCGTGCCCTTGAACTGCTGTCCGAGGCAAAGTTCTCACAGTACCTCACGAGGAAGTGTAGGAGGCAGTCCTCCCCACTCTCCAGGCACTGGGCCTAGCTAAAAAAAATAATGATAATAATCCTAAAAAAATATTAGTCTGATTCCTACATTTCATTTATCATCTCTGGGTTGGTTACCAACTAGGCCAACAAACTAGCTCATCTGCTTGGTTCCAAATGACTTCCTGTCTCTTAGGGAAAAAAAATAGTCAAAATCATCACTAAGCAGAGTCAAGAGGCTGGGCTGGACCCACGGATGCCTCTGAGCACCAGGGTGTAGAGGGGATACTAAGAGAGCAGGGGAAGGAGGAGGGAGGGGAGGTTTGGAAAACAGGGGAGGGGATAGGGAAAGGAAGGGGGAACTAGGGGAAGAGGAAGGGGGTAAAGGGAGAAGGGAGGGGAGGAGGAGAAAGGGAGGGAGGGGAGGGGTAGAAGGGAATGCTGGAGGGAGGAGGGGAAAGGAATGAGAGGAGGGAGACCAAGGGAAGGGGGGAGGCGGGAGGAGGTAGGGAGAAGGGGGAGGAGGGGGAAGGGATGGAGGGTTAGGGTTAGTGGGGTAGCTAGGGGCAGTTCCCAGAGGGGCTCCACCGAGGCAGAGCAGTTTATATACAGGTGTAAATTTCAGGGCACTTAAGAAAAGATCACTCCAAGTCACTCATTGGGTATGGGGATGTTGGGGACATTGTGTGGCTTTAAAAATAAGGTCTATGACCTCAGGCAGCTTTTATTTTAGCGGGAGAGATAGATGATGAGATGATGAACAAGGAGATCATATTACACTGTATTATATTAGGCTACATTGTATTACAGTGTAATCTCATTTTAATAGTTTATTTTTTTTCTTTTTTAAAGATTTTATTTATTTATTCATGAGAGACACAGAGAGAGAGAGAGGCAGAGACACAGGCAGGCTCCACGCAGGGAGCCCGAGGTGGACCCATCCCGGGTCCCCAGGATCCCACCCTGGGCTGAAGGTGGCGCTAAACGGCTGAGCCAGCAGCGTGCCATGCAGGAATCCACTCGGGTGTGGTGTGCAGGTGTGATGTGCAGGCACATCCACACATCTGCAGACACACTGCCCGGGAACCTGCTTCTGTGGCAGGGGCGAGGGCCCTGAGGGGCACTGGCTGCTGAAGACAGACCCAGCCACACGCACGCGCACACCACTCTTCCCCTGTGGAGCCCCTGAATGCAAGACAGGACACAGCAACTTCACTGGGGCAGGTGTCAGGCCAGGTATTTGAGAGCACCCGGACTTGTCCAAGTCATGCCAGTCGCCAGTCCAGAAGTCCTGCTCCAAATCAGCACAGTCCTGCAGCCTGTTTCAGCCTCCACCCACCTGGCCCTCTCCTGGATCACCTCGGGGGACAGTGGAGGGGACTGGGCCCTTTAGGCACTGGAGTGAAACACAGAGCTGAGCAGGGTCTGTCTGTCTGTCCCCAGCCAGGGGATGCCGGCCCAGGGTATCCTAAGCCAATGTTCTTCTGCCTTGCCCTCCAAAATACGAACACCTTTTACAAACACATGCCTCTCTTCTCCAGCTACATCTCTAATTTTCCCTTCTGCCATCAGAAGGGGTCTTATCAATGAAGAGCTTTCAGATAAACTGCTCGATTTCAGACTGTGCCTGGTGAGGACTCTGCTTCCTGTGCTCCTAAGAAGCCCCCCCCACACAGCAGGAATGGGTCTGGCAGCGATAAAGGGCCTGGTACTGAAGTATCCGAGCCTGGGTTCAAATCCTGCCTTCCCTCTTACTAGAAAGTGACAGAAACTCTCTGTGCCTATTTCTTTCTCTATAAAATGAAATACCAGTTCCTAGTTCAAAGGATGGTTGGAAAGATTAAATGAGATCACGCAGATGAATCACTTAGCACCATTCCAGCCCTGAGTGAGCACCCGATAAAGCACCCTAATTAAGCACTCTCGCTCTTTGAGGAAGACGAAGTGGCAGCCAGAGTGGAGCCCAGGACGCCCCACTCCTGCTCCTGACTCACTGCTGTTTGCTGAGGAACAAGTCGGTCAGGAAGCTGCACCGCAGCCTTGGCACTTAAAGACACTGGGAAGACACCGGTGGAACCAGAGGTGGCGATTCACCGAATTAGAATTACTCTAACCAGCTGCAACGTAAAATCTTTGGAAAAGGTTGTGCTGACTTGATCAGAGGTGCAAAGGAAAAGAATCTCAAAGTGGAAGGACCAGTGCGGATGCCTACCACGACTCTGAGAATCACTACGAGAAAGGCTCCTTGTGGTGAAGGTTCTAAGACTTGGGATCCTTTTCAGTTGAGGATCCACAAGCGACTCATTGGTCTGCACAGTCCTTCTGAGATTGTTAAGCAGATTATCTCCATCAGTATAGAGCCTAGAGTCAAGGTTGAAGTCACCATCACAGATGCTTAGATCAACCTTTTTAATAAATTGATTATCTGTTGTTTAAAAAAAAAAAAAAGAACTCTCAGAAAGTTCTCTCTTGAGTCCTTTTACTTTTGCAGGCAGTTAGACCATGACAGTGCACGGCAATTTCAAAGTGCATGAGAGCCCCCATCATGGGCCGGCCACCTACTTGGCAGCCAGTGTGGCACACCAGACATCAGGTACGACAGAGGCCCAAGAAGCCAAAATCAAGTATTTGCAGGGATGGAGGTTACGACAGAGGAAGCTCTGAGGACTGGTGGTGTCTCACTTGATGTCTCCAGGGCAGTGTTACCCAGTATATTATCCACGGAATCCAGTTCTACGGGATTATCACAGATATCTTGCCCCATTACTACATCCCCTCCACAAAAAATAAAAATTTAAAAAAATACTGTTGCCAAATAGATAAGCAAAGCACTTAGATGAGCAAGTCAAATAGGTTTCTTACCGCAGACCTTCTCAGAACCTTTTAAGACACTAACGCACTGGAAGGTCTAAGACAGGGCTATTAGTATACATAATTCCCCCAAATTCATTTGATCACTCTGATGGTTAATTTTATGTGTCAACTTGCCTGGGCCCTGAGGTGCCCAGATATTTAGTCAAACATTGTTCTGGGTGCTTCTGTGAGGGTGTTTCTGGATGACACTAACATTTTTTTTTAAAGATTAATTAATTTATTTATTCATGAAAGACACAGAGGAGAGAGGCAGAGACACAGGCAGAGGGAGAAGCAGGCTCCACGCAGGGAGCCCAACGTGGGACTCGATCCCAGGACTCCAGGGTCACGCCCCGGGCCAAAGGCAGGCACCAAACCACTGAGCCACCCAGGGATTCCCGACACTAACATTTAAATTAGTAGACTTGGGGATGCCTGGGTGGCTCAGTGGTTGAGCGTTTGCCTTTGGCTCGAGGTATGATCCTTGGGGTCCTAGGATGGAGTCCCGCATTGGGGTCTCCATGGGGAGCCTGCTTCTCCCTCTGCCTATGTATCTGCCTCTCTCTCTGTGTCTCTCATGAATAAATAAATAAGTTCTTTTAAAAATTAATTAATTAATAGACAGACTTGAAAGAAGCAGACTGCTCTCCCAAATGGGGTTGTGCCTTGTTGCATCTGCTGAAAGCCTACACAGAACAAAAAGGCCAACTCTGTCCCAAGTAAGAGAGAATTTCTCCTGCCTGACCCCCTTTCAGTTGGGACATTGGCTTTTTCCTGCCTTTGGATTCATACTGAAACACCACCTCCTCTGGGGTCTCAAGCCGGCTGGCCTCTGGCTCTATACCACTGGCTCTCCTGGGTTTAGGCCTTTGGACTTGCTGACTCACCTGCAGATCCTGGGACTTGTCAGCATGAGCGGATTCCTCAAAAATCTTCCTCTCGCTCTCTCTCTGTATACATGTACACACACACACTCACACACACACGCACACACACACACACACTCATTCTATTTGCTGTTTCTCTGGGACCCTGACAAATTAACCACAGAAACCTCTCCACCCACCCCACCCCCAGAACACCTTGTAGGCTCTAAGTTCCATGTAGGCTTCAAGGGACACTGCAGTCAAGGGTGAGAATCTAAGAGGGCTGCAGGCCTCGGCCCCAACCACTGCTCCCACCCCCTGCCTAAACCTCAAGGTGCTCTCTGAGGTAATGTATCACTGGGGTCTCCATTCCTCATGGTCTCTTCATCTGAAATGTTCCAGGTGGAAAAGACCAGAATGGGGATTCAGAAGGCATGCTCTTTCATGAATGAAACTCCCAGTCTGTCTGAGATTTTCCTTTCTTGTTCCCTTCAGCTTTGCCACCAGGAGGTTAGGGCTCTTCTCCTCTTCTCCCCCGTGAGTATCTGGGATGGTGGCGGTCTCAAGAGGACCCCAGACCTGAAGTGCAGATGCCACAAGGGGACTGAGGGGCCTTTCTTCACAGATGGGCAGCTGGCATCTCCCTGAATCCAGGGAGGGTGAGGACAGCGCTCCACGTGGTACCCGGCCAAAGGGGTGAAGAAACAAAAGCCCTCTCTCTGTGACTTTGAATTCGCTGCCCTGTGAAGAGCATGAAGAGCAGGGCTCCACAGAAAGGGGGGCATCCTGGATGGACTGAGCCCCATCTCGTGGAAGCCTCTCCTAGGACAGCAGGTGGGAAGGCTGGGTTCTCGTGTCTGCACTTTCCTTTCCCGGGTTCCCGGCAGAGCCTGTAGTTCTGGGTTTGGGGTTCTAAGCCAGGGGTTCCCATCTTTCAACTTCACAGGGTAAACTCTACTCCACTCAACACCACTGGATTTGGGAACCAATACAGGGTTGACTATTTTATCAAGTCCATTAAAAAAAAAAAAAAAGAATCTAGTCTAACCATTATTTTACAGAAGAAAAGCCATGTTAACACCCCAAGTGAGGGGCTCTTGGGTGGCTCAGTGGTTGAGCATCTGCCTTTGGCCCAGGTTGTGACCCTGGGTACGGGGATTGAGTCCCACATTGGGATCCCTGCAGGGAGCCTGCTTCTCCCTCTGCCTATGTCTCTGCCTCTCTCTCTCTGTGTCTCTCATGAATAAATAAATAAAATCTTTTTAAAAACAAACAAACACCCCAAATGAGGAAGGCCATAATCTCAGAATAAAGGGCAGAGTCCTTCTGGAAGGCTACCAGGGCCACTCTCACTTTCCTCCTTTTGCTCTCATTTCTGCAGACTTCAGACTGGCCAGTCGGTCCATCTGCTGCTGCTGAGTGTTCTCTGCCCCCAGGCGCTGCCCGTCTCCCCACGCTGTGTTCTCCGCTTGCCGTTTTCTTACTCAAAACTTGTAAATCTCTACCTTTTCTGGAACAGTTTCTCCAAATGTTTTGCCAGAGGCAGAATGCCAGGGGATGGCAGTACAAGTAAAGGGGAATTAAGTGCCCACTTTTAGGGTTCTCATTGCCAGGCTAATTCTCAAGAGCAAACAACATACCAGGCATCAGGAGGGGAGTGTGTCCCTCTTCCTTTTTTTTTTTTTTTTTTAAGGGAGATAGAAATGTATTGAACACACCGCAAGGGAGCAGTGGGCAGGACAGCAAAGGGGAGACAGTCTGCAACAGGGCATGTGTCCCTCTTCCCTTTTTGCCTCCAGCTAGTCTCTTGAGCTCTGGCTCATTTGGCGGCTCTTGGCCAAAGCAGCAGCATGGGTTCTGCTGGGTTGTTTGCAGCTTTGGCTGGTAAGACAAGAAAGTTAGAGGTATCTTGCTGGGCCGTTACGTATTCTGCATGGAGCAGGGACTGAGCCTGACCCGTGGCGGCCACAGTTCCCCGGGTTCCCTGGGATGCCTACATGAGCTCCCACCAAGTTTGCTCCACAAAGTGGTGGCAGCTGGTCAGGAGCAGTGGAGTGTGACTGTGACGTCGGGAGACCAATTGCGACCAACTGATATTTATATACCCTGGTGAGTGCTGTCCCCTTCAGCGTGGTCACCTTGAGCACCTCTCCCCAGCTCCCCGGGATGCTGTCTTTGGTCAAAGCATTTCTGGAGCTCCTCTGGGGACCTGCCTTTGGAGCCAGATTATATGAGAAATAGAGTCCCATCCTCACTTCTCTTTGTAATCAAAAATCGCTTTGCTCAGCTTCATCACCCAATAATTCCCTACCCTTGTCTCCAAATGACCTTGGCGGTATTAAAATTAAATCCACCCTCAAAGGAAGAAGATTGGCCACCAGCGAGCCCATTCAGAGGTGATGCAGACTCCACCGGCCTACTGAGGAGGAGTGAGGGATGGAGGTGCTCCTGGGACAGGCCTCCCGGGGGTCACATCTCACCCATGTTGGACTAGAGTTCGCCTAATCCTCACAGGTACCCAATGAGATGGGGTGCTATCATCCCCATCATGCAGATGAGAAAATGGAGACTCAGGGGCTGAGTCACATGTCTATGATCACAGATGGACCAAAGGGGCCAGGCGAGGGCCTCAGAGTCCACAATACAAAGCTTCTTGTCGGATGGGTCACAGCACTTCAGCTATTTTTTTTTTAAAGATTTTATTTATTTATTCATGAGAGACACAGAGAGAGAGAGAGGCAGAGACCCAGGCAGAGGGAGAAGCAGGCTCCATGCAGGGAGCCCGACGTGGGACTCGATCCCGGGACTCCGAGGTCACGTCCTGGCTCAACCGCTGAGCCACCCAGGCATCCCGCGCTTTAGCTATTTAAACAAAGATAGGAATGCTGATGTTAAAAAGCTACCAGCCAGCCAGCAAATTACCCAGCCTCTTTCCCCTGTGCACAGCTTCGTCACCATCTCCTCCTAAATGGTCAGCTTCTGCTGTTTGGGCCCATTTGGAAAGGAGGGAAACTGAGGCTGGGCTGGAGCCAGACATGCATGGAGGGGCCTGGCGTTAGCTTCCGCCTCAACTTCTGACTATAGCAAGACACTAGGGGGCCGTAGGCTCTCCATTTACAAAATGAGGATTAAAATAATCCCTAACCCATCTATGCAACTGAGTCCTTTCTATTTCCCCTACATCCCCTCCACAAAACAGCAGCGGCTGGATTGTACAAAAGGCAGAATGGCAGTGGTGAGACTGTGTGACTCTGACTGGATCCTGACCCCACTGTCAGCTGGCTGAGCAACCGCACAGCCTCTCTGTTCCCACATTTGTACAAATAAGTACAGAAGAGCTTCCACCTCCAAGGGGGTGTCATGAGGACTCCGTGAGTACACGTAGCTGGTACCTGGAAAAGCTAATTCTGAATGGGAAGCTGACACTACCATTCCCTGCCCCAGATGAATGCCCCCTTCCTGCCTTGGGTGGTGCCGCTGAGAGCCCTCTCCCCTGCAGCCACCTACTAGATCTGCCAAGGCAGTAAGCGGCAAAGCAGAGACCACCCAGTCTCTTGACTGCCTTTGAACTCTGATGGGCATCAACAGTGGCAAAAAGAACCAAACAATTTCCAACAAAGAAAGAAAGGATATCGCGGGGAACCATCTGTCATCCACAAGTGTGTCCAGCAGAGAGGATTCGGGAGGTGGATCTGGGTTCAAATTCTGGTTTTTGCCCCCAAAGCTCTGTGACTTTGGGGATGCCACTCAACAGCTCTGAATCCCTGTCTTTTCACCTAAAAATGAATTACATGTGCCTACTTTGTAGTACAGTTGAGATTCAAAGACCAAAAAATAGGTAGAAGCGTGCGGTGCGGAGCCTGGCACATAGTAAACATGCAGATGTGCATTGGCTATTAGGGTTACTGAGCCAATTTTCCAACATGTGCAAGCTGGTTTAGGAGGCCCTGCCCCGCTTTGGGAAGATCAAAAGGGAAAAGTGAGGCAATGTCTGATGCAGCCCCTCTCAGGCCCACTATCTGCTCCCCACTGATAGGAAATTCAGGGTCTTATTTGACACAAGCAAAGTGTACAACAGAGAGCCCAATCCCCTGCCCAAGGCTGTCGCCTCCAAAGACTTCCAAACAGTCCCCCTTTCCACTTCCATACCTCTGGCGATGGACTCCTCACTACTCAGAGTGTCGTCTGCTTCTAAGTACCAAATACCCAGGCTATCGAAGACCCTCCCTTTTGCACAAAAGTACTTTAGCCCAGATAAACCTATTTTGGAATTACTCTAAAGCCAGCAATCTCTGCCTTCTTTTTTTTTTTTTTTTAAGATTTTATTTATTTATTCATGAGAGACACACAGAGAGAGGCAGAGACATAGGCAGAGGGAGAAGCAGGCTCCCTGTGGGGACCCCAATGTGGGACTTGATTCCAGATCTCCAGGATCACGCCCTGAGCTGAAGGCAGACCCTCAACCACTGAGCCACCCAGGCATCCCAACCTCCGCCTTTTTAAAGAAAATACAGATCTGAAGCCAAAGCCAAGGGTCCTAGGGCCCAGGTCAAACTCTACACATTTGCTAGCACCCCAGATTGGGTACCTGACACCCTGGCTGTTTTGTGTGGTTACAGTCGGGCTGCAGAGAAGTAAATGCAGAGCGGGTAACACCAGGAAGTTCTGCTGCCTGGCCTTGCCTGGGGGTGGGGGTGGGGGACAGGCCAGCCCTGTGCGGTGAATAGGGTCCTGCCCTCTGGGAGGCCCTGGGTGGCCCCCTGCAAGCCCTCTACCCCGCATCCATCGGACTGGAAGGTGCCAGGCCCCACACGCAGCCTCTGGAGTCTTGAGTCTTGAGTTTGCCTGTGACCTTGAATCTAAAAGCCCTGCCAAAGGAATAACAATGAGAAATGTCCCCAGACATACACAGCTCTCTTTGATGTGTCCCGACCTGGGGAATTGGTGTCAGAAGACACACAGAAAAGCCAGATGGTATTTTCCAGGGTCATGGTCCACCATGGAGAGAAGCCCAGGGCCCCCTTTCATGTCCTTTTCGAGAGTCGGTCGGTGCCAGGGCGGCTGGGGGGTGAGGGCGGGTGGGGAGGACAAGTGGCTGCGGAGACGCGAGATTAATGGCTTCCTAGGCAGGGGAGAAGCCGCCCACTTGCCCAGTCACATCCCCCAGTGGCTCTGTGAGGCGTGAAGTGTAGGAAGACTGTGGTGGAGAGGCCCACCCTTGCCAAGCGGGCAGAGCCCCGGCCGCCCATCCGCTGTCCTCGCCAGCAGGCCCTGCGGCCCTGCCTGCCTGCGAGCTCTCCCACTCCCGGGGGGTCTTTGGGGCTGCTTCTAGCACGCGTGCCACCTGGCGAGGTGCACAGTGCCCTCGAGGCGACAAGGGGAAGCAGCTGGGCAGGCAGCCGGGACAAGGACAGCCCAGCTTCTGGAAGGTCCTCTGTCCTGCGCACTCCCTTCCGAGTTTGCAGAGGGCCCCTCTTGTTTGGAAGTTTTTCTCAGGAGGGTCCGTTAGTTTGCTTGCATGCTTTGGCTTCCGTAAACTTTTAATTAAAAGTCGTTTTCATCATAGAATACTTACTTGCAAACAATCAAAAAGGCAATGTCAAAAGTAAACATCTCAAAAAAAAAAAAAGGTAAAAATCTCTCCCAATTCCAGCATCCTCAAGCAGATTCCCCAGAGGTAACTCAAAAGACGGCTTTGGCTGTCTCTTTCCAGAAGTTTCCAAGGCAGATGCCCAGCATTGGGAATTAAAAAAAAAAAAAAAAAACACAAATGTGACTTTTCTACGCAGTTGGCCCTTGAACACCACGCGTTTGAACAGTGTGGGTCCACTCCTATACAAAACTTTTCAATAAACACAGTACAACATCATAAAATGTATTTTCTCTTCCTTGGGATTTTCTTATAACGTTTTTCTTTTCTCTGCTTACTTTATTGTAAGAAAATAGTATACAATACGTATAGATGTATAAAATACGTGTTAGTTGACAGTTTATACTGTCAGTATACTGTCATGAGCAGGCTGTTAATAGTTAAGTTTGGGGGGAGTAAGGAGTTATACTTAGATCTTCTACTGCACGGTGGGGGGGTGCTGGTGCCCTCACCCCGAGGCTGTTGGAGGGTCAACTGTATATTTTGTTCAGCCACAACCTTTCCCCACTGAACTCTCTGCTGCCTGAATTTCCTGTCACTTCATGTGGACCTGGGAGGGCCTCTTCTTAATATCAAAACATTTGTTGATTCCCCTCCCCCCCCCCCGTATCATGATCTTAGTCCCCTTATTCTTTGTTAGTTGGAAAAACACATATGAACTCACAATCCAGTAATACCTTTAAATGGATTTGCATTTTTCCCTTCGATGACCACAGCAATGTTTCCAGAGATCGCTTGGGCCAGGGCCGACGGGGAGAGGGCCTGACGATACCCTCGTGTGAACATTTCATAAGAATGATTTGATCAGATCTTCCCACCACCCCGGAAGAGAACAATTGGTAATCTGTTTTTCAGATGAGTCCAGCTGGGCACAGGGAGGTTAGGTGACTTGCCCAAGGCTACTTAGCAAGGGGGCAGGAGGAGCCAGGTGAATTCAGGCCTGTAGGACCATCAAAGGCCCACCCTGTCCACCACAACCACATGGGGCTCGTCTGTCCCCATGTGTCCACCTAGTGTGAGTCATGACGCAGGAGGCTCCCTCTCCCTCCTCCCCGGAGGCCTTCTCTAGCCTTGCCAGCTTGGTCACAGCCGTCAATATACACCCAATATCGCCAGACCCTGATGACAACCTCAGATAGGGGATGGCCAGTTAGGTGCTGACTGTGGACGTGAGCTACAGTAGCTGGAATGCTGCCTGCGAGCGCCGCAGGGTTGGCAGCAGGGCAGTGCACTCCTCTCTTCATCCAAGCAGGGGATGGGGCATCAGGAAGGCCAACATGAGCCAGACAGAGGACATGGTCTTGATTATCCCGTGACTCAAATCTCCTACCCTCTCCTCCACACCCTCACCGGGAGAGGAGCTCCTGACCATGTGCAGGCACCGAGCACAGCCTAAGGAGAGGGAGGGGAGTGTGAAGGGGGCACAGGCCTGCATCAGGAGACATAGGGCAAAGGAACCAGGTGGAGAAAGAGGGAGGTCAACTTGTCCAGAATGACCAGGTCATCTTTCATCCTACCAGTTTCCGTCTATTAAAAAAACTCTTTCCATTCCTTGATATATATATATATTTTTTTAACTCAAAATTGTTCCTGTCCGTCTGTCCAGCCCTCCTCTGGTTCTCTGTCTCCTACCATCTCGTGGCCTGGCCTGGGGCAGGCCCATGGCATGTTAGTGGAATGTGGAATTGGGGATCTGTACTACTTAGTCCTGAGGCTCACACTTCCTAGTCCTCACAACCACGAGGCCAGGGAGGCCCTTGCGAAGCAGAGGGTCAAAGAGAATGGCCATCCAGAGAGCCAGGCAGTGGAGGACAAAGTGCTGGAGGGCAGGGGTGGGGGTGGGAGGCCAAGAGGCTGGGGCCCAGTCTCATTCTACACATCCAGCCCAGGCTCAACCTGAGACAAGGCCTCACACACTCCGGGCTTTGCTTTACTACCTGTAAAATGAGAGCTTAGCTGCCAGTGAGCCGCGGGGCTCCCCCAGCCTCCACATTCTGCCTCCTTCCTCAGGGAAGCAGGAAGTCTCACACCC
This sequence comes from Vulpes lagopus, assembly GCF_018345385.1. Classification (NCBI taxonomy): domain Eukaryota; kingdom Metazoa; phylum Chordata; class Mammalia; order Carnivora; family Canidae; genus Vulpes; species Vulpes lagopus. Next base: position 24,095,357 of record NC_054829.1, read on the forward strand.
CAGCCAGGCAGGACTCTCAGAAGTTCCCAGAAAAAGAGACGGAGAGGTGTGGGGAGCCACGAGAAGCAGTGTGCAGGTGCCTGGCTCACAGCGGGCATCTAGTCGATGTTAGCAATCACGACTGTTGTCCTTGGCAGGGGCAGAGGAATATACGGGCAAGGATGACAGAGGCAGAAACAGGGGGCGAGGAAGAAAGTACGATGGAGAAAAAGGAAAGAGGTGCAGAATCAGTGAGAAACTGGTTTAGCCTGGCGTGGCCAAGCCTACCTGTCACGGGCACGAACTCTGGCCTCACCTGCGTGGCCAGGAGCAGAGGTTACCGCACAGGCCAGGATCTAAAGTGTCCCCCAGGGCAAGACTGCACGGATAGATCCCTAGCCTGAGCCCACCGAGGCACCCTCAGATTCTCCCGCCCTCTGTGGGGAGGCTTCTTTTTTTTTTTTTTTTTTTTTTTTTTTTTTGTGGGGAGGCTTCTGATTCGGCTCCTGCAGGTACCTGGGCACCTGCCGCCGGCCCAGCCCCTGCTGGGAAACCCTTCAGACTCACCCAGGTGCAGCTGCCCACACCTGGCCACACCCCCAACACAGACACCGTCCGGGGGACCCTCCTCCTGGCCTGACCTCTGGTCCCGCTGTGGACATGGCTGGGCTGCCACGGATCCCTAATTTCTTGGACTGCTCTTAGCCCAGGCAACTTTTTCCCTTGCACAATAAGGTACTGCACACAATGTCTAGAGGTCATAAAATGTAAAAATTTTAAAACGCAGGTAGAGACCAAAGAAAGAGAGAGAGAGATCCACTCCCAGACCACATGTACCTATTTTTATTACTATTACCAGCAGGAAAAGTAGCTGGCAAAGTCTGAGGAGGTTACGAGGGGTAGGGGAGGGGTGAGCCAGGCTGAAGGCCACAAGCACACAGGGACAGGGACGTCTCACAGAGCCAAGTGGGAGGCGCTTCCCACAGTGATGACAGCCTTTTTGCTGAGGGCTGCCTGTCCCTAGGGAGGGCAGGCAAGGTCCCTGACTGTGGCCCCACATCAAGCCTGCAGGGTCTCCTCCTGGGACCGCTCTGCTGGTCAGGTGTGGAGCTGAGGGGCTCAGGGTACAGTGGGGATGAATATCTCAATCCCCCTGTCCAGGCCTGCTAGATGTTGGCCACGGCACCACACAGACCAAAGCAGGGCTCTCTCTGCCACACGCAGGCAAGTGGCCTCTGGTGCATTCCTGCCCCGCAGACCCACGCAGAGGCCCCCCGAGGTGGCAACCACAGGCCCCATGTCCCAGCTCCAACACACCGACCTCTCTCTAGCAGCTCCTCTCCACGAAAGCCAATGCCATCCAGGGCAGCTGACCCGGGCAGCAGTGAGGGGGTGCTGTACTCGGCTCTTCCTCCTTCCTTCCTGGGAAGGGGCCTCAGCCCAGCACAACATGGACACTTCCAGATGCCCTGACCTTTGCACAGCTGTCTTGTTAGAAGGACCTGGTGGCGGCCACCTGAGCCACATGCCCTTCTCAGGGGTGGTGCTCCTCTTTCCTGAGCCCTGGGTCAGCAGAGAGGTTTGGCTTGGGACCACATTAATGTGCCAAGAAGAGTGTCAGGAAACTTGGTCCTGAACCACAGGGGTCTGTGAGAGAAACAGCAGTTCCCTCCCTCTCCAGTCCCCTCCAAGTTGCCAAGCTCCAGCACAGCCCAGAATCTACTTTTGGAATCCAGGGACCAAGTGACCCTTCCCCTCCAATGTGGCCCTGCCGGCCAGGGCCCCCCCGCTCGCCCACCTTCATGCCCACACATATCTGGCACATTAAGTCTGGCAGCGCAGGGTCCCAGTATGTCTCTGCTCCCGTGGGCATCCTGAATCAAGTGCAGCAGGAAGAGCAGAGCCTGGGTGTCCCTTCCTGCCTCTTTCCTGCTGGGAGCTGTGGGGGACTGACTGGGAACTATAGTTAAACAGAAAAGAAAGCTTTCTGAAGAGTTATCAAGCTCTAAATTCAGGCTGCAGGGGTGGTGCTGGGCAGACAGAAACAGTGGCCTATAGAGAACCAGGGTAGGTGTTAGCCAGGGGTGCTGCTCCCACTATGAGTCAGGGCCTGGGGCTCCTCATCCCCCTCTAGGCCTTGAACCCCTTGGATACTCACCCTCTTTCCTCCCTGCCATGGGTGCCCTGGCATGAATTACAAAAACTAGGTTGAGACCTACCCCCTCAACCAGGCACTCCTTGTCAGTGAACAACATGGCCCACCAGCAATTCAGCCAATGCACAAATTTTCTCAAGCTTTACCTTATATTTACTGAAAGCTCCTCCACCATTTCCAAGAGCATTTCTCTACAGACCAGGGATTCAAAGAATGAAATGAGACCTCAGTGACGAGACAAGCCTTCCAGTCTATAAAGCTGTGTAGACCTAGCCATTACCTGGTGTCTATAGGCTTGCAGTTCACTTACCAATGAAAGTGGGCTGGGCCGGCCCAGGAGCTGTGTGTGTCACTGAGTCACTGAGCTGGGCTCCTGACCAGAGATCTGAGCCTGAATATGTTTCCAGGTAACTGCTGGGGCAATGCCCTCCTCCAGGACCCTGAGGAACCTGCAAGGAGGAGTCTAGGAGAGCCCTAGTGCACTCCAGCCCTCTCCTGGGCCTCAGATGCCCTAGGAGCTACAGACTAGATGCTCTCAACTCCCCAATTTCCTGTGGCATCCCCACAAACTACAGCACAGCCAATGCAGCCTCAACTCAAGCTGTTTCCAACTTGGGACACTAACTTGGGAATGGTCTAGATAGTCCCTCAACTCCCACTTGCCTTTGTGGGCATGGCTACACTCTCCAGCATTTCCGGGAAGAGGAGCTGCCCCTCACACGGTCTTTGGGACCTGCTGCAGCCCCTGCAGAGCCTCCCTTCACACTGAAGCTTGGCTGTTCTTGGCACCTGCTCCATCTCTCTCCTGACCTCACCTGTGCCGGCCTCACCTGTCGGCCACGTTGGCAGCTGCTGCAGACCCAGTTCCTCACGGGGTCTGGGGCACAAACTGCTCCTGGCTGGAGGCTTGAGCAAACCTCTCCGTCAGGGCCTCTTCCCCATGGAAAGAAAATGAGCATTTTCTGCTCCCCTCTTTAGCAACAACAGTCAAATCCCTTGGGTAAGGGACCAGCACGGGAAAGCAATCCCCTCACACCCCAGGCACATAGCTCACACTCCACTGTGAAGATTCTCAGATTCAGACAGAATTTGGATAGGGCTATGCCTGGATCAGGGAGGAAGAAATACGAAAGAGAGCCAAAGTGTGTAGGTACCTACTGTGTGCCAGTCTCTACTCTTAGCAGTTGACGTGGGTCAATTTTTCATCTTTACAGGAGTCCAACAAGGGGATCACTGTGGATGAGAAGTCTGAGGCCCAGAGATGAAGTCACTTATCCAGGGGCCCAGAGCTGAGAGGTCTGGCAGCTAGGCGGGCAGGGGTGGTGGTGGTGGTAAATACCTGCCTACTGGCTGGAAAAGGGGACCAATTTGTAGCATCTGCCAATTTCCATGGTGTCCGTACTGCCCTCAGAGCCAGCTGCAAGCCACCCATGTGACACCACTGACATGGCACTACTGTGAAGACACAGTCAGTAATGACCCATCACATGGCATCTCCACTGTGCAGATCTGTTAGATGCTAATTTACTTCAAGAACGCAAAAGGTAGCAAAATACTAGGGAATAATGAGTTTTGAGTACTTATTACCTTTGTCGCTCATACAATGTATTTGGCTGCAAGTTTATATAATTTCTTTTTTTAAAATTTATTTTTTCATGAAAGACACACACACACACACACACACAGAGGCAGAGATACAGGCAGAGGGAGAAGCAGGCTCCTCGCAGGGAGCCCGACGTGGGACTCCATCCCAGGACACCAGGGATGATGCCCTGAGCCAAAGGCAGACGCTCAACCGCTGAGCCATCCAGATGTCCCTATATAATTTCATTTTTAGTAACAGTTGTGTTTGACGATCAGCTTAAAAATTCCTGTAAATGTTAAGGATCCCCTCTCCCAAGCCACTGGCTCTCCCAGGCCAGTTTGAGCCGGTTCCAGCACCCCACTGGGGCCAGGACTTAAGACTCAGTCTGCGGCCAGAGCCTTTCCTCCTAACCACTATACGTGCTGCCCCCAAGAAGGGCATGGATGCCCATCGAGCTGGCCAGATCTGCTCCAGTGATCAACCAGGCCACGGACCCACAGAACTGGGCCCCGCCTGGCCACGTTTCCCATGGCCTTCTACTTGTTCCTCATGCCCCAGAATTCCCCTTCATCCACCTCGGATCTCCCTACGTCAGCTCCACCAACATGCATCAAGCACCTACTCTGTACCAGGCAGGTGCTGTCGTAGGCAACAGAGACACACAGATGAGCTTTTACTCCCAGGGCTTATGATCCAGTGGGGAGAGATGCATTCAAATCCAGCAGATTACGACCCAGTGCGGGGCCGGGACCTGTCTGCAGCTGGAAGGAGAGAGTTCAACTGCCCCAGGAGGGCTCAGGGCTGGCCCCACCAGAGGGGAATACATGAGCAGGGTTGAAAGGATAAACAGAAGTCTCTGCCAGGCAGACTGGGGGCTGGAGAGTAAGTAAGTGACAGTATGAATAGGGAAGATGAGATTGAGGTGTGTATTTAGGTAAAATCTGTCCATCTGGGGCAGGCGTTGGTCAATGAGGAGAGAGAGCAGAACCAAAGTGATGCCCCTTATCTTGGCTGGGTGCCCCTGCATCAAGGGAGGGAGAGAGAGTAAGGAGGACATGGGGAGAAGTAGGTTTGAGGGCAATGCTGGAATGCTCTTTTGCAGGTGCTGGTGTGTGGTACCCCTAGGTGCCCAGGATGGACCCAACTGTCCATCACTGAGATTCCAGACCTAGGGGTTGGAGGGCCAGTGGTGGACAGAACAAGGGGAGGGCATGAGATTAGAGGATTAAGCAACCAAATGCATTAGGACACACTTAGAGGGAAGCATGAGGTGGATCAGACCATCAGGGACCCCTGAGGGTTGGCCATGGGCCCTAGGAGAATGATGTTAGGAGGACCCAAAGCTCCTTTCTGCAGCCTTTCCCTGTGCTGGGCTGAGGGGAGAAGAGGGACCTAATCCCCAGGGCCAATTCTTCTAAGACATGGAGCCCAATTTTCCCCTTCCACCTCCACCCTGCACTTTACTCACGTGTCGGGCCAACATGGGTAAGAGGGGGTGTTCTCGAAGCTGGAATTAGAGAGCTGAAATTCTAGACACAAATGACACATAACATAGTGAGGAGTGCAGGCATGCAACCAGGTTGCTTCTGAGTAAATCCCAGCTTGGCCAGCTGTGTGACCTGGGGCAAGTGACCTAATGTCTCTGTTCCCCAGTTTCCCTACCAGTAAACTGAGAAGGGCAATAGGATCTCCTTCACAGGGCTGTTGTGCGGAAGCAGTAAGTTAATAGTACATCAAATATTCTTAGGATAAGGCCCAGCACATAGTAAGTGCTTAACAAATTGTGATGACTGCTACTATTACTATTATTACAATTGCCCGCCTCTGATCTGACAGTTTGTTTTTGGCTCCCTCATCTCCCCCAAAACTTTTCTTCCAGCAAACCCTACAATGATTCTCCAGGGAGTTAGGTGTCTTGGAGAAGAGAATCTGAATATGAGTATCAGGCTCTGAAGGGGTGCCGGCCCATTGCTTCTGCGTATCCAGATGCTGGAGGGCTTTCCTCACGCTGAATGAGGCTTGAGCCTTTCCAGCCTGTTCGGAGGCCAGGCAAGCCACAGACATAGCGAGTGTGTTGTGCATGTGTGCAAGGGCAGGTGTGCACGCACGTGTGGATGTGTTGGGCGGGGCAGCACCTCACTAGGAGGCAGCTGCGCGCTGAAGAGCCTGAAGCACGGCTCCGAAAGGCAGGAGCAAAACCAGAGCTGCTTCCTGATGCTGAAGTCAGGGGCTCACTCCTCTGGGAGTTTCTGCAGGCTCACCCTGTGGGAGCCTCCACGCTCCCTCCTGCCCTGGGAAGGCTCCGTAGTGGGACTGTCACCCGTGAGGTGCAGTGCCACTGAGGGCCTGTAGGGGGCTCTAGAGCTCTTCCATTTCCCCTACTCGGGGCTGCGAGGGTAGCACGCTTAAAACAATGGTTGTGTTTACCCAGGCTGTGCTGCTCTGAGAGGCAAAAGCAGCTGGGGTTCGTTCATCCCCCCACTGGGGAGCCCCAGTCTCTCCGTGTTTCCAGTTGGCTGTTTCAGGTGCAAACCCTTGTCCTCCCTAAACCACCTGATGCTCATTTGGGTGGTCTCCCCACTGCCCCACCACCACCACCCCCAGCCTCGTAGGAGGCTGGCTCCAAAGGGTCAGCCTCCTGCCCTTGTGTGGGAAGGTAGCAAGAGACCTCAGCTTTTGGCCTCCCAGGTGCAGCGAGGGGAGCTTCCAGTTGCCAGGAGCTCAGGTTCCAGCCGTCCAGGCCCTTGACCTCATGCAAAGGCATGTTTCCAAAAGGATTCTGCTTACCCTGCTCTGCCCCCTAAAGCAAAATTCAGTAGCTCTGAGCTGCTATGTTAGGAGACCTCATTGGGTGGATTTACTTACCTGATTGCAATTGTATCGATATAGCTGGATGACAGAAGACACTTGTACCCACTAACTTCTAAGGATGTGGCCAACCTAACAAGTTAGTGTGGGCAAAAAGTCATATAAAAGACAATCTGAAAAACAACTAAACACCTACTTGTTCTCTTGGACTTTGTCAAAAGCAGAAAAAATAAAGGAGATGTAGTTCTTAATCAGACCAACTTAAGAAAAACACCTATGATTGCATTGCCAGATTTGGCAAACATTGCACGGGCCATAACCCTAAAAAATAATTTGTTGTTTATCTAAAGTCCAAATTTAACTGGGTGTCTTGTATTTTATTGGGCAACTCTACCTACAGGGTGGAAGATACAGAGATTCATTCAGAGAATAGTTCCTATTCATCATCCCAGGCCCACATCATAATTCCTTCTCTAATCTCCTTGTGTTACATATGGAAACCCAAGCCACATTGATCGCATTAAATGAAGTAATCATTTCACGCACCCCAATCTCACTGCTGAGGAGGACTATCATTGTGAGGTTATGTCAAAGGAATGAAAAGTAACTTCCAAAAGATGACATCAAAAAATTAGTGAGAGCCTGGAACCTTTAAGACACCCACTACTTGCCCAGCACTTGTGAATTACCTCTGTTTACTCCTCACAACCACCCTGGGAGGGAGATACCATTAATAGAAAGTAAAAAGAGAATCTACAAGTCTTAATTTCTCTAGTTCTGGCAAAGGCATGTGAATTTCTGGTCAATTACTTTCCAGGGAAAGGAAGGGGAGGGAAACCAAAAAGACCCCATGGCATTCATGGAGGGGCTTATTCCTAGGCAATGCCAGCAGTGTTGCTATTTGGTTATGTGCCACTTACACAGGAAACTGTCTTAATTTCAATGAATTATCACAGGTTATGGGACTGTGGGAGAGAAGTGGGTGGGAAACCCATAACAGTCCTCAGCAAGTTGGCCTTACAACTGAGAAAGATGTGCTACACCTTGGGATAATAAATAGCTCATTTGCTGTGAAGAAAGGCACACGCAAGCTACTCCGAACACTCGGTGACAATGACACGCAGATTCCAAATGTTCTCTGTAAGAAAAAACACCCTTTCTCCTAATCCTTCTTAAACTCAACAAGACTGATTGGTTTTTATTATTCATGAATTAATTTTTTACTCAGGGTCCAACAAGGGAATTGAAGCTGTAACGTTTCTCACCGATTGAGGGGAAAAGGCAGCTCTTGACCTGAGCGGCACAGCCAGACTCTTGCTGGGATTCCTTGGGGGTAGGATGTTTTGTTTGTTAAATCAGTTAATAATCAATTAATAACCCAAAGCCCAGAGCTTTGGGTCTGGTTTGTTTTGTTTAGGGAGAGAGAAAAAAAATTGAGTAAGGACACAAGTAAGAATATTAAAGTAAAAAAAAAAAAAAAAAAAAAAAAAACCCAGAGCCAGCCGCGGGACTCTGGTTTATTAGGCACTCCCTATTATATTAGGCTGGTGTATTAGGCTGTCTCCTCTTTCCAAGGCACACATACAAAAAAAAAAAAAAAAAGGAAAAAAAGGAAAGGGAGAGGACATAACAAAGGCAGCGCCTACTTCAAAAGTAACGCACAGATGAGCAGAGTGTGCAGATGAGCTGGTCCGGGTCTGGGAGTGAGCACGAGGAGTCACAAGAGGGGTCACAGGGATCCAGCGGGTCAGCTCCCTGGTGCCCTCCCTCTAATCTCTGCCTCCAGAGGGCAGGTCCAGGTGCCCAGGAGCAGGGAGAGACAGCCTCCAAGAAACTGAATGGCCAGGAAGGCGATCAAGGGTGGCGAGGTGACTCTGCCTCTTTCCACACAGTCCTTTTCCCATCTATTCACATGCGCCAAGCCATAACCCCCCTTGTCCTCTGTGTGCCTTTGGTCTAAAACCTCTCCCGAGGTTGCTGCCAGAAGAACTGAGGAAGGTGGGGGGACCGAGAGGCAGAGCATGGCATGGACCTCAGAAGCTCGTGGCAGTGGGGTCAGACCTGACACCGCATCCCTTACAAGAAACAGAAACATTTCTCCCTCCCTAGTTCAAAGGCAACACACCCAGCATTTCTCAGGGGGGCCGTGTGCCTAACACCATATTCTCTTCTACCCGTCTGCTCCTATTTCAGAGACCAGGCAGCTTTAACTCCTGAATGAATGTAGATGTGCAAACCTGAAGCCTTTGCATATTTTTGTTTGCAGCAAAACATTTATGTTCGGGGGCGGGGGGGGGCGGGGGGGGCAAGATACAGCAAGCCTCACCGGGTTACTATGAGAAAAACCCGTTATGAGAATTGCTGTGCGCTTTTGGGGAAGAAAAAGCTGCAAGCTGTTATTACCGTTGTCATAATTATTGCAACCATCGCATTATTGCTATTATTTCTGTAAAAGCAGTGTTGTTTCTGGCAAAGCTTGTTAGCTTGACTGCTTAGGTAGACAATGTCAACACACCCAAGAGACAGATGACAAAGAGTGAGGCGAAAAGGAAGGGATAAATACCGCACTCTGCATGTGTGCTGAGGGGATGTTTCACCATCAAAAGGGAATGTTTTCTGCTGATCGATTACGGAGGCAAAAACAAAAGCATACGCCAGCTCATTCACTCTGCATCGCTAAGATACCAAACTCCAGCTCAAAGCGCTGGGCAGTGAGATGAGATGAGAGACAGAAAAATTGGCTTTGAATAAAGTTTAGAGCTTCCTGATACCCTCACCCACACCTCCAGTCCCTATCGCCTTGTTCTCAGGCAACAGACACCTCTACCCTGGGGGATCTTCGGGTGAACAGGGGGTCTGTGGCCCTTCCTGCTGTCTCCCCCAAAACATGGGAGCAGGAGACATGTTAAGGGGTTAAGGTGGGTTAAGGGTATTGATGGCTGAATCAGAACAGGGTGGACCACAGGCATTCCGCTTTGGGACTCCCCCTGATTAATCAGGTTCAGCACCTCCAAACTGCAGGAACATACCCACACACTCCCTGTGTGCACACACGCAAGCGGACACACACATTCATGCAGGTAGACAGACGCACAGATCCTACACTCCTTCCTCCGAAACACATAAAATCACAGAGGGATAAAAGGACAAGAGCAGACCAGAGCAAACTGGAATGAAAATAGAGGGGAAAAAGAATTAAAGACAAAGGAACATGTTACATGATAAGACATGAGAGAGATCATGCCTAAAACACCAGCTTTCGCATCCTCCACCCTGCCCCACAGCCCTGCATTTGTTCTTTGCCCTTTGGAAACCAAGAGCACATGAAAAGACCTGCAAGGCTCACAATCCCCTTTCCAGGGATCTTTTTTTAAAACTACAAACCCGGTGAAAATACCTAAAACGCAAATCTAAATAAATATCACAAAATGTTAAAAAATTAACAAGAAAAAAATGATTTGTGAATTCAAGTTAATTCAAGCAATTAAAAAAAAAGAAGAGCCAAGTCAAAAATTACACTTAGCACAGAAAAGTTGACTTCAATTGGGCACTTCGTATTCGTGCAATTTTCAATGCAGTGTTTCAGTAAACACGGACAGCCAGGCGTGCGGCCGACCACTGCCGTCACTGGCACGAGAGGACCCTGATACAGTTTTAAATGAAAATTGATCACATTTGAAACCAGAAGATAAAAACAAAACCTTGTCGGAGTTTGTTTAACTGCCTTTTGACCTCTGGATGAAATGACATTGAAAATAAAATAACATTATCCAGAAAACCATTCCTAGAAAAAAAGGCTCAATCCCAGGGATGCTGAATGACAATATTGAATAGAATACTTTAAAGTCCTAAGGAACAGAAGAGAGAAATTTAGAGAGAGAATGAGAGTGAGAGAGAGAGAGAAAGAGAGAGAGAGGAATTTCTTTGGGACTAAAATATGTATAGTTAAAAAGCACAGCAAAATGAGGATAAAAAAATGAATGGCTCTGACCCCCAGGAAAACTTTTGTTTGGGGTTTGTTTTTAACTCAAGCTCACAGAACTCTGAATTTAAGACATTTAGCCAATAGATTTTTTTCACCTTGTCCAATTCCATACTGAAAGTCCCATGTGCACACTAACGGGTATGATTTTCCTCAATTTAGGAAAACATTTGATTCATTAGGCTATCAGCTCTTTGTGGCTATCTGCAAGAAGAGAAGGGGAAGTTGAGAACCTGGAACAGAACTGCCCAAATGCTCCTTTGAGTGTGGCCAGTCTGTTATTCCAGAGAAGGACAGCACTGCCTTTCCACCCTCTCTGGAGTCTCCCCACCTCACCCGGGGCCCGAAAACTGAAGACAGGATCTTAAGAAAGAGTGAACTCCTCCAGCTGCAGGGACAGCCGGCCCTTGGGTCCTATGGAGTTGCCTTTCACTCCATGGAAAAACCCCAAGGCTTGGCAGCCCCCACTGGAATGTGGCCACAGCCTGACCTCAGCCCAGGCAAGGGGTACAGTGGCAGGCAGCAGGGGCTGTGTTTCAAGAGCAGAGCCCCTTGCCCCCTGTTACTCCCATCTTCATGGGGAATTCCACCGTAACACACTCTTCCACATATGCACACAGTGGAAGCTCTTCTAAGAACAGACGCAGCCTTCGATATTTTGGGGTTCAGCGCTATCTTCTACAAGAGAAGCATTAACAGCAACAGGAAAGGGCCTGACACTCCTGTAAGCCATTGCTTATAAATAAAGGTGCAGTTAAGATCCTTTCTATTCTAATCCTGATCCGTACAGAAAGGTGATCTAGATGGGCAAGTACCAAAAAAGGCCGTGTGGCTCCCTGTCTCCCTACTGGTCTGGTTTTCCGATGTCTTTTGTCAGATGATGGGCTGGGGGTCTCTGGGCCAAACTAAAACCCGTGCCCTCACTTATGGCCTGGCTCCCCACATGGCCCGAGCAGGCCCGGCCGTGGCTGTCCAGTTCTGTGGAATGCCCAAGCAGAAACGGAGAGCCAGCAGGCAGTCACCTCTCCCCTGCCCACTGAGTGCCAGGAACACTGCTGAAAGTCACCATGCGTCCCCTCTGCAGCCCTGCTTCCTCCAACAAAGCTCCCAGAGCCACCGACCAGCGTGGACCCAAAGTCTTCCGAGCACATCTTGCTAGTATGGTCAGGAAAGTGAGGGAGAGAATGTTCCAGAGGGCTTGCTATACAGGGTCATGCTTGTCACAAGAGGCAAGGATCACTTGCCCGATGGCCTTGGGAGGAAATAACCCCGCAACTAGGGACCTTCCCCAGTCACTGCCTTGACTTCCCTTCTGAGGAAGGGGTCTGGCTCTGCCACCAGTTACCCAGGATGCTCTGCCATTATCAGTGAAAGGTCAGTGGCCCCACCAGAAGGAAGGGACAGGCTGGCCCAGTTAGGGTTAATCCACCCGGCCAGCCATCACAGGGGTCACCGTGATACGCAGAGAAGTTGAGCATCCCAGTCCCCCAGAGCTGGTCTGCTAATTACATTTGCAATTATAAACACCACAACCTCCCTGCACGGAGACCAGACCACACCAACCAACGGGGCCACCAGGATATAATCCTACCCCAGGCCACCCCAGCCACGACAGGGGACACCAGCACCGACCACTGAAGCCTGTGGGCTCCTCCTCCGCAGAATGGCCAGGAATATGACAGCTCCCAGGAGGTATGAGGCCACAGGGACTGGGAAAGGGAAACTCACCGGAGCCGAAGCCCAGTCAGGGGTCATCAGCACTTGCTTTTACAAAGACATATGATTATGCCTAGAAATCGGCAAATGGTGGGACACAGGCTCAGATTCGTTGGGTCCCTGCCGGTCCCCAGGTTGCACCCTCGAGGACATCCTGGCACAGTGTGTTGACTCTCCAGGCCCAGCTCCCTCGTGGGCCGCACACCCTCTAGGAATGAGAGTGGCTGCAGAGGACACCAGGGGTGAAATGCTCAAGCCGTGCCAGGGTCTCCCACAGGAACATTCAGTCAAGAGCCACCAGACCCCCAGACAAGCTCCCAGTGGAGCTGTGAGTTGTTCTGGCGGATTCTGTGCAGAACCTCCTCCCCCCCCAACCCAGGTCCAGCCCTTGAAGGGTCTCTCACTTGGGGAGGGGGAGGGATGGACAGAGACCTATGCTGGCAGGTAGGTGTGGGAAGGTGACAGCTTGGGGGGTTCAGGTATTCAGGGCTGGACATCGCTTGGAAGGAGTAGGTTATGGTCTAAGTGATGCTGTTCCTTCCCCTGAAGATCGAACCACAAATAATTTCAGTCATGTTAAGGAAGCCACTTCAGGCATCTGGGAAGACAAGTTCTAGAGAAGGGCACTGCAGGACTGCGTCAAAAGCGTCCTGTGTCTTGTGTAACTGCTCGACTGTCTTCTGAATTGTTTCCTGAATCGGCAGGTTCCCACAGCTAACTCCACGGCCCACCCCGACGCACACACCGTCTGGCTGGCTCTCCCTCACACACCCTGTCCTGTGGCCTGCCCGACTCCCGCAGATCTTTCCAGTGCCAAGTGCTCCAAAGACACAAGGCATTTTGCAGAGGACCAAAGAGAAGGAGATAAACTTTTTCCATGAGTTTAGATTATCTTTAAAAAAAAAAACATTTGGTCAAAGGTACAGTGATCAGGAACTCAAACGCTCCAAAGTTACAAGGGCCCCCGGAGGTTAGGACGGGAGGCACCCCCAAGAAGGTAGGGGTGGACCACAAAACACGAAATCTCTATCACGGCCACCTCCCTGGCACCTCCCCAAAAGGTCCCCTCTGTCCCTCTTCTAGCAGCCTAAATGGGATATTTATTGATTACTCCCTATCAGGAGAATGAAAAGGTTCCTGTTTGGTGGGCCAGGGTGTTTCCTCATCTCTCTCTATCTTTTACGAAATATCTTTTCATAGTTCCTAATTATTGGTATAATAGAGGACTGTTTCTAACACGGAGTTGGGAACTAATAAGCTCCAAGAGGAAATTTCCAGTTGATGTCAGGATCTCACTGAGCTGGAAAGGGCCTTCCCTGGGACTGGGGCCCTCCACGCTGACCCGTTTCCTCCTAGCTCATTGCCTTGGGGCACCAACAAGTCCAGCCTCCCATCACCCCATCCTCTTCCGCGGCAGCCCACACCTCCAGAAGGGTGGCAGGCACATTAAAGGTTTATTTCCTAGAGCCCCTCCCTTGGAAAACCAAGACTAATGTCCTCATTCTGATTTATTTTTAAATGTACCATTAAAAATTAATTTCCCCTTTGTTTTTCTCTGGGTCACTGATTCTGAATTACCATGTGGCATTTCTTCCTACGTGTGAACCCACATATTTTTCCTTCAGGACAGTTTGTTCTTTGTTTCTTTAACCACAGCAAAGTGGTCATCGGACAGATGGACAGAGGGTAGGTGAGGCAGCCCCCCCCACCCCCGCTCCCTTGGTTTTGCCTACGCGACGCCGAGAGGTCTCCAGCTGGTCGCGTCCCGGACACATTTGTACATAGGCACACACAGGCCAGCACACTCACTCCTACCCTGGCTGATTATATATGTACATAAAATATTGATTAGAAATGGTAATGGAGTCACCTACAGAATTGGCTACAGGAAAATGAAAATGAAGGAGAGAAAGGTATGAAGGTATGATGTATCTGTGTGGGGTGCATGTGTGTGCGCGCGTGTGCACACGCGTGTGTGTTAATTTCTCACCTGGGATAGTGAGAATAACACTAAAGCATTAAAAAAAAAAATGCTCCCTGTGTGTTAGCAAGTGAGAAGAGGGCTAGAGAGTTCTTTCTGGCTGAGCTGTGGTCCCTGTGCTCTTGGCTTTTCTCAAGTCCAGGAATGTCAACTAAGCCACATGGGTGGAAACTGTGTGTAGAGAGCACAGGAACCCACTCATGTCTATGTTCCCCCAGAACAATCATCACCAAGGGTAATGGATGGTTCCTCCTCCTGTCCTTCCAACAAACCAAAGAATGCAGTCTCCCCGGTTTGGTACTTTGCTACCAAGGGCTCTAAAGCTACATGTCATGAAGCCCCCCACGGTGGGGGGGGAAGCGGTGGATAGGGGCTGAGGTCAGAAAGACGCCTCCCCCACACTCCAGCCTCTGACCTCCACACACGCTCGTCCTTGGAAATTCTGCACCCCTGCACCACAGCAGATGCAAACCCTCACCGGGAGGCGCACATCTCTGCACGGGACCAGCTCCCCAAAGCTGCTGCCGCCCAGCATGTCCTGCCCGGGCTTTTGAGAAATGGGATCTCATAGGGACGCTTAGTTCCTCCGAAGAGTTGGCGGGTATAATTCTGGCTTTTCCTGTGTCCCGTGGAGTGAGAAGTGAATTCTTTGCAAAGAAACCCGGGAGGCTAGAGAATTCAAAGCACTGTCAGGCTTACTTCACAAATGATTTCCACTTCAGACCCTTCCCAGACACCCAGGACCTCGGCCCCGTCATTCCCCTTTGGCTGCTTCCCTGACATTCCCTCTTTGCCCATATTTCTCCTCAACCTCAAGCCAGGGTTGCCGTCACCTCGATGGATTACCCAGCTGCTAAATCCTCCATCTCTCCTTGCTTTTCTGGTCAACATAATCCAAGGATGTACTTCCCCCATACGAATTTTCATATTTATTGGCTGTGACGCGAGCCAGGGACAAATACATAGATATCTCAAGCTCGGCTAAAGAAGTCACCTCTGAAGAGAGGGAGCCTAAATAATTTAAATATCCAATATTTGTGGTACTTGCTAATGTTATGGGAGAAAATGCCCCCACAAGCATCCAACACGGTTCCCAGCCCCATGCACCCACCCGCCCCCCGGAGGCTTCGTAGGCGGCTCCCGCTCCCCTGCTTAGTTAGGAGGAGCACCGTGGGGCACTACCCCCATCCCCACGCCACCCCCACCAGCCACAGCAGCTGGGGTCAGCGTAACCTTTAAAAGAGAACGAAAAGGCACTTTTCAGGCTGATGGCAAGCTGGATTCATTATAATTAAAGATTCCCCTGATCGCCCATCCCAAGTCCTCTCCTCCTTCCGACACTCTGGCGGCGCCCAAAGGACCCTCTGTCCCGGGGAAATCCGAAAACTATAACCAAGGAGGTCAGCGCGGAGGCTGGGGCATCTGGTCATCGGCAGGAGCCGCTGCCGTGAAGTTGCCTCCGCTCTCGCGCGCGGTCCACCGGGCGGAGGCAGTCCGTGCAGCCGGGAGGGGTTTCAGCACACCTGCTGGAACCCCACGTTATCCAGAGCGTTTATTCCAGGGATGTCGTGGTTCCTTGGGGGGGGGGGGTAGGGTCCCAAAATGAAAGGATGGTGGAGCCAGCACTGACTTTGGTAGTTTAGTTTGCTTCAGGAAAAAGGGAAAAAAAAAAAAAAAAAGAGGAAGAAGAGCACGAAGTTAAGCCGGTCCGGGAGACCCGGAGTTTCCATTCCCTTACCCCTGCAAGCCTTCCGAGCGTCCCCTCCGCGCGCGCCGGCGCACGGACGCGGGGCCCCAGGAGCCGGCGGGGAAAGCGAGGCGGGTCCCCGAGCAGGTGCGCGACGCGCGCGGGGCCCTCGCCGGGGATCGGTTCTCCACTTTCCCCCGTGTGAGCGCCCGGCGCGCCGCGGGACCCCGCCACCCGCGGGGCCTGGGAGTCCACGTCCCGCAGCTCCCGCCGCCCACGCCCACGCCCACGGCGCTCGGACAACCCGGGGCTCCCGCGCCGCGAGCGCTCCGGTGCCCCGGGGGCGCGGGCACCACCCCGCCAGGCCCGCCGCACGCAGCCTCCCCAAAGCCGGAGCCAACTTTGCCTCCGCCCGCAGCCCCGCTCCGGCCTGCGGGCCCCCTGGCGGGGCGTGCGGAGCGGACTGCGCCCCGGGCCGGGCCGGCCGTGCGCACCTCGGGGCGCCCCGCTCCTCTGCGCCGCGTGCGCACCTCGGGGCGCCCCAGCGGGACCGCGGCGCCGGGCAGCGCGCAGCCTGCAGTTCCCCAGCCCGCGCCGCCCGCTGGAGCTCGCCCCCTGCCCCGACCGTTTTTGGTTTCCCGGTACGGAAATCGACATTCGAGTCCTGAGGACTTCCCCGAGGAGGCTTTCTCGGACGGGACGGGACGGGACGGGACGGGACGGGACGGGACATCCTGGCGACATCCGCGCACCTGTGCCGGGCTAGCTCCTCCCTAGTCCACAGAAACTCAAATATTTTTCTCGCCGCGGGGGAAGAGCGGAGAGAAGGAGCGAATGGGGAGGCGCGGCTCTTACCCAAAAGTAAGGGTTTAGTAAATGGGGGTGCGGGAAAAGTTAGAGGCGGGTTACCCCCATCCCCGTCCCCGTCCCCATCCCCGTCCCCATCCCCATCCCCGTCCCCATCCGCATCCCCGTCCCCATCCGCATCCCACCCCCACCGCGAGAGGGAAACCCAGGAAGCGTGCGGCCCCCTCGCCTCTCCCTCCCCCGACGTCCCCCCCAAGCGCCCCCGGGATTCCTGCCACTTCCAAAATGCCTAGAAGGGGAACTGCGACACCCAGGACGGAGACCGCCGGACAGGCAAGAAGGGCAGACGGACCGACACCCCCGCCCCCCGGACCGCAGAACTGAGCACCTACTGGCTGTGGTAGCCGAGGGGGTCCGGGATGCAGAGTTCCGACACGTCCATCAGTCCCGGTTTAGCATTCCCAGGTGGTGGAGAGAGGCGGCGGGGAAATGAGGCGGAAGAGCGAGTGAAGGGCACGGGCGAGGTGCGAGCCCGGGCAGGGGCACCGGGAGCGGGAGAAGGCAGGGTGGGGGCGAGCGCCGCGCGGGGCGCGAGGGCGGCGGGCGGCCGAGCCTGAGCTGCGCACAGCCCCGCGCTCCCACTCAGCACACGCGCGGGCGGGCAGAGGGGACGCGGAGCCGTGGTGGCGGCTCGGGCGCCGCCGGCTTGGAGCCCACTCACCCTACTGTAGCTTTAAGGCTGGGAGACTGATGTGTGGTTTGGCTCCTATTGGCTATCTCTCAGGGGCTGGACTTAAAGTGACAGACTCGAGCAGGGGTGGGGGGAGGGGGGGAGCCGGGGACACTTCCGTGGAATCAGACGCTCGGGCGAGGTCCCCACCTCCTGAGGAGTAGGAGGACTGAGCCGGAGAGCCACAAGGCCTGTCCTCTCGCCATGGAAGAAAAAAAAAATTGTCCAACTGGCTAGTGGGACTGGGGGGTTGACAGATGTGCTGTTGACATCTTCCCCCCACCTGCATCCTGTCCTTTAACCGGGAGGCCTAGCAAACTCACCTCTCTCTCTCTCCCTCTCTGTCTGTCTGTCTCTCCCAGCCAGAATGGGTCTGTCTTGCAAATTAAAAAGGAGTCACATTCCTCCACTGTCACACCCGGTGGAGGCCAGGGCCTTGGGAATTCCCGGCCTCAAGCCCTGTGCTTGGTGCACAGAAGTGCAAAGGGTCAGAGCGGCAGGTGAGGCGTAGTCAGAGCAGGAGAGGCACAGATTCCCTTCCCACCGCGTCACCTGGGCCAGTTGGTCCTGAACTGCGCTCCTACGGCTGCATGCAGGACGTGCATCCATAAAACTGCTCTCTAGATGTAGAAAATGACGCTCGTCATTGGCAACTCTCAGAAATGTACTGAGGACGCAGACATGGGCAAATAAATCCCTGTCTGCTTAGGAAAATACAGTTGTGGTTAAAACAACCAACTTACCTGCCACATGAACTTGGAGGCCCTGCAACCAGGCGCTTCAGCATACACAGCTGAATCCCCAGCTACAAACACACCTGTGTCCCTGTCTGCCGCTCCCTCCAGGAACCTGAATGTGACGGGCTGCCACCGGTACCAAAACAAGCTGTAAGTTATGCCCCAGTCCTTCTTCTGGGGCTTTTCATCTTTTGAGATGTGCCAGCCCCAGAGGTAATAATTTGATGGCTCAAATGAGTGTGGGGAGCAGATAGGTATAGAATTATTTAAAGCGGGGATGGGGGGTGGGGGAGGGGGGGTTGTGGCCTGGAGGCGGGATACCCTCAGGAGAGACCACCACCTTATTCTCCTACACTCTACAGAAGACAATGAGCGGTAGGGGGGGGGAAAGACATAATTTTATCATCAAAATAAGGTCTAAATGGAGTGTAACTGCAGGCAGTATTCAAGCATTTCAGGAATAAAAGCAGGGAGAGAGGGCTGGTGAGAAAGCCCGGGAGGGGCCAGGCGGCGGGTGGGCTGGGGCTTGGGCAGCAGGGCCACAGATGATACTTGACTTGGATAAATGCAAGCGCGTGCAGGCTGGGAAACGGAGCTGAGATTTTTCATATGTGCTGAAGTGGAGGAACGAACGCATGGGATTCTCCAGGCTCGGGGCTCCGGCAGGCATCTCACAGAGAGATGGATGAAGATGTCTGCTCTGTCAGCAGAACCCCCAGCAGCCCCGGATTTTTTTTTTTTTAATCACATAGGTACTTGGTTGTATTAGAGACGGAAACAGGGTGCGGAGACTCTTTCATTAACTGTGGCCTCTACACAACCACCGCGTCTTGCCAAGACCTCAGTGACTGCTTTCTCTGGATCCTGTCCAGCCTCCTGAAACCCCTTCTCCAAGCACACAGCACCCAAGTGTGCCTTTGTTGCAGTTGGGAAAGAGGCCCCCCAGGGAAGGCCTTGCAGGACAGACGGCTGTGTGTCCCTCTGTGCCCCTCCTCAGCCCGTGCCATACTACTACCCTCAGTGTTTGTACCTGCTACCTAGAACTCACTGCCTCCTGGCCAGCCCTGCTATTCAGGCGGGATTATATATGGATCCGTATGAGAAACACCCACCCCCCACTAGATTAGAAGCCCTATGAGGGTAAGGGACCATGTCTCTTTTTGTTTCCCAGAGAATCCCCAGTGCTTAATGGTGCCGGGTACAGAGCAGCTGCTTGATAACTATTTTGTTGAATGACTAGAAGTGTGGCAGTTTGGGGCAGGGTGGTAGGGCCTGCTGGGGGACAGGCTGGCCGCCCCAGAAGGGGGTTGGGTTGTATGGGGTCCGTGGCTCCTTGCTCTGTGTGGGTGCACCATTTTTAACTAGAGACAGAACACACTTGATAGAACCTGAAAAGAAAGACAACTTCACAGCCCGGGTCAGTGGATTCAGAGCCGCTGGGGGCAAATGAGGGAAAATAGGAGGTTTTGTTGCTTTCAAAGCTAGGCTACCGCTCACACACAATCACTGCCCGCATCCAAGGCAGAAGGAGGAAAGTAACTGAGGGCTTCTCTCTGGGTATAGCTGACTGGGCTCCAGGGAGGGAATGAGGTCCTGAGACCTGCTTCCTTCTCCATAGGGCTTGTCCAGCTGCCTCACCTATAGCCTAGGGGCAGAGTTCTTTCTCTCTCCCTTCTTGGCAAGAGAGCCGGGTAGACCCAGCTGGAGGGGAGAAGAGGGCCGGCCAGCGAGGGGACCCTGGTGACCTGATCTAGCCTGGCAGGGCCAGCTTTTCCTGTGGTTCTCCAGGCAAACCCCATGGGGTCCCACATTGTTCATGGGACCAGTCTTTCTCCACTCTGTCCTCACCCAGCTCACAGAGGATGGGGTTCCTTCCCCCAAGCCAGAGACTGGTCCCATGCCTCTACCTGGAGAGATGGCAGTGCTATCCGGAGTGCAAAAGACCCCACGATCTGTTCCTGACGTCTCTGTGTGATCTTACCAAGGTGTCTCTTCTCCAGAACACGAAGGTGGAGGTGGTGGGGTAGGGGTGGAGGTAGAATGAGTGGGTGAGGCACTTGGGTGCCTCCAACCCTGAAATTCATTCAACCAGTTATTTCGTAGTGGCACCGCTCACCCAGAGCAGGTGCCGTTTATAATCCACCCTGAGCCCCAAGCTCTAAGCCACACACCCCTTTACTATCTTGTGTCCCAATACTGGCACCCCCAGATAGGCATGCCAGCCAAGGGGAACTGGGACGAAAGGTATCAGACAAAGTAATTGTGAATGGTGTATGGGGACAGCAATCACTTTGTTCTTGCAACAAACTCCTTTAAAGAGATATTTGTTACATTTACAGAACCTTACAGCTGGGAGGGGCTTGGAGAATCATTGAGAACCATCATCGGACTTTACGAATAAGGAAACTTAGAAATTTCCCTGCGTGGAGAACTGACCTACACAAGGTCACCCAGTGAATAACTGGCAAGGTATCCTATCTTTGCTGCCTGGATTTCTACTTATCAACTCTCAAACCTTTGTACACACGTCCCTTCACTTTCCCTCCCATTCCTCGACCTCCCTTCACTTTCCCTCCCCATTCCTCCCTTCATATTCCTTGCTCTTTGCTAAGGAATATGAAGCCAAACAAGGACATTGCCATCGGCAACACCCTCCATACATACTTCCACCTGATAGATGATGGGGACCAGGCTGCTGTGTCCCCACATGGTTTCCTGGGAGAAAAAGGAAGCACTGCTTGGTTGGTGGACACCAATTTCCTGACCTGCTGTCCCACCATGAGAAATGCTCCAGCTGGCAGATAAGTGGGAAAACATACCCAGACACAGCCTGGCCCACTCTGCTCCTCCAGGTACAAAAAACAACCAAGTGTGTCATGGATAGCTGAACACGGATCCACACTGACCATCGGCTCTCTTCCACCCCAGTCTGGCTGAGTCCTTAAAATGGGCTGTCCTTGTGCCTATACCTGGACCTTGATAGCCACCGGAGTGGCCTTGCCATGATCTCCGCAGCTGTCCCCCCACCCCTCCCAGCAGCCCTTGCCACTGGCCTGGTGAAAATCTCCACCGTTAGCAGAACCTAGGCTTGGTGGTACCTTCCCCCTCTCGTGGCAGCCTCCCCTGACATCAGTCATTTCTACACACATAAGGCAGCAGCAAGCAGTGTCTCTCAGATTCTTGAACCCCCTCCCTGTGGTGTGCTGTCCTGTACCCACCACAAGCAGAGGCTTTCCCCATCTTTTAGGCGGGGTGACTTAGCAGGAGCTGGTGAGCTCAGCATGGGCCCCGGGAGAGTGGAGGACCTGATGGCTTCATTACTAAAAGATAAGAACCAACAAGAATTTTTGAAGAGTGGGCCACAGACTCCTTAAGTGGAGTGAATGTAGGACACTGGTTGTTTGGTGATGCCACCCTAGTGCTTCACCCTCATATTCCCCGAACCCACACTTCCAGGCGAGATGATACCTTGGGAAACACACAAGGCAGGTAGCCACGCCTTACCAATGGCCCGGGAAGGAGAAGATGTCTCCGTGGAAGTGTCTGAGTCACAATCCAAGCCTGTTTCCGATCCACCCCAGAGTAAGGGCTGGGGGAGGCGAGTCCAGGAAGTGCATCCATTGACCATCCACGGTGACTAAGGTGGGCCTGGCCTAGACCGTGAGCCTAACCTGTGCATCCCTGGGTACATCACTGATCAGGCCATTTCCACTGATCATGGACTCCTGGCCAGGGAAAATGTCCCCAGCCACATACCTCTTTGGGCCCCCTCTCTTCTCACATGCCTGAATTTGGGGTGTGGGGTTATATTCCTGAGTGGTGGTCAGCAGACCGTCAGCCCATTGGCTGGCACATGTCCCAAGGATCATAATTAACTGATAACGCTAATACAATGTGGGCTTGTGCTCCCATAATAGTCTCCTGCTGACAGATAAATGCTGCGGAAACATGATGGCTTTTCCTGAAGCTGTAATGGCCCATTATTGGGGCAAGAAGGCTCGTGTATATTAGCGCTGCCGCCATGACACCAAAGATAAAGTATGAAGGGGATGTCTTGGATGAGTAAATGCTTGGGTTTCCTCTCACCACCACCATCCATTTCATGATCAGAAATCCCTACCGGGGGTCTTGGAATTGCTTCCAGATATTTCGAAGCTCCCGTATTCATTTTTTTTCTCTAAGTCTCAAGATCCCATTCTCACCAACACAGCTGAATAGTATATTAAAGTTCTCTGCCTACCAAAAAGATTCCTTCTTCCTGCAGGTCCTGTGTGAGATGGCAACTACAGCGAACAGGCAAGTTGGGGAGATGAGAAAGGTGAGATAGGTCTCTCCAAAGAAACAAAGATCTTTTTCCCTTCTGAGTGACAGGAGAATAGGAACACATCAGGAATGTAATAGCTTTGTCCTCTGCCAAATTTCTGGGGGAAAAGAAGGAGGAGGAGGAGGAGTGGGGGGCAGACACAGAGAATATGCCTTGATAGTACCTGGGACCTAAGAGGCATTGAATAACTAGCTATTGATTGAATGAATGATCTAATTAAATATTTTCCATTACAGTGCATGTGGGGTTTTTACTTATAACAAAGAACTTTGACCTTATTTTCATCTGTGTCACATATTAATTTATCATCCAATTTCTTGTGACTTTTTCATCAATGTAAGTATACAACAGAATTGGTTTTGAATAGCCGAATCCACGGTTTGTTTCTAGGGTCCCATTGTTGGGAAAAAAAGACACCTTCTGTGGTTGTTGGTAGTTTTAACTGCAAAAACCTCCTGGTCAACACGGGCCACAGAAAGAATGAACAGTTTGCTTTGCAACTCACAAATTATGCTTCCACGTACATTTCTATTCTCAAGAATAATTTTCCTAGAGAAATCATAAGGTACATGAAACTTTGGGAAAACGAATTCTAAAGTACCACACACATGTCAAGGGTTAGTATTTAAGTGGGAACAAAGAAACATGTTGGCTAAGCTTGTCTCCCCAGCATTAACGACACCAAATTCAAAACTGGGAACATTCAAATGTGTTTTCATTTCCTAATGGCTCAATTAAGGTGGAGCTTCTGATTTCATTATTTTTTCAGAATAAAATGCATTTTATTTTTGCTCTAATAAAATGCTTTATGGAGAGAGGGGAAAAAAAACAGCAAATGCTTTTAGGTTTGAGGAAAAAAATCAAATGTACATGGTTTGTAAACTGTAAAGTGCTCTCGCTGTATAAAACATGATTGAGATGATAGCTTTTACCTGTGTTCTTATATGAGAAAGTGCCGCCCAACCACTACCTTCACAAATGTATACCGTAATGAAACCAGTCCCATTGGTGAACTCTGAATGGCGTAATTACAAACGGGTCAGTAGCAATTCCAGATGAAGGCCCGAGCTCTGTAGCAGGACATTCGCTAACATCTTTATTCTTCATCAACAGTTGGGAATGTGAAGCTTTGGTAGAACTCCTGACTTAGGGGGGTTTGCCTTCCAGAGAAGGACAAGACAAGGCAAGAAGGGAAACTGCAGAAGAACCAAATTGAGTTTACAGGGGTGGGTAAAAGGCAGTCAACGATACAAGATTTAATATGGATAAACACCGGTAACACACTTGTCAGCAGTGACCCTAGAGTGAGCCGGCCCACAGGAGAGCTGGCGGGAGGGCAGCGATGCAGAGAGACATCTGGGGTCAGAACAGATAGCATATTAAGCATGGGCCTCCAGCTCAATGGCATGACAAACACTGCTTTGGGGTAATTCTACAAAACCCAGCCGAGCAAGGAGCAGCAATAATTCCTCTTTACTCTCCTTTACTAAAAGCACAAATGGAATTTTATGCTCAGCCTTCAGGGACTTGCTTCGAAGGCAGACTGGAAAGGTGATATGGAAAGGACTTGGAGAGGGCTGGAGAAGTTGTCAAAGGCCTCCTGCAGGTGTCTGAGCCCCGCACAAAGAGTGACAAGCTCGGGATGAGGAGGGATGGGTTTGCAGGGCAAAGGCTTGGGTCCAGACACCATCTCTCTCTCTCTCTCTCTCTCTCTTTCTGTAGGGGCTGTCTCCATTTCCTCAACCACCTCCCTTTCTCTCTCTTGGTCAGCAGCCCACTCAGGCTGTTCCCCCTCTACTTCCAGTGCATGAAACCTGGCCCACTGAGGGGCCACCTAATGCACCCTAGAAGTACAGGGGGTAGCTCTCTGAATTCCTCACTTTTTATGCTCTCTGTCTGCTGTTTCATGCTGTAATTTCTTTGTTTAAACCTTCTACAAAAGACAGGAGTGCCAAGCAACCCGCAAAGTCTCTCTGAGGCTGGGTAGGAAATGGCAGCCAGCATAGCAGCAAGCCACACTGCTTGGCATCAGCCTTCACCTCACTTCCTCCTTCTAGCTTCCCTGGGCTTGCGCCTTCCAAATGAAGTGTCAGCATTTTAATGCTTGCCTCAGGCTCTGTTTTCCAGGGGACTGGGGCTCAGATAAAGACAGTCAGCAAATGGTTTAGGGTCACTGACTTTCTCTCAATTTAAACTATTTTATTATCTACTACCCCTTTCCTTGGTGAGAGGAGAGGGAGCATAACGAGCACAATGATCCCTGGATTGCTATGGCTCGTCTCTACATGAGTTACAGACCCTCCAGGTTACAAAGGCCCACATGGACTCTGTTCCACCCACCCACTCACCATCCACTTAGACATTATGCTTCTGATTCGGCTGCCAAAATGTTCAGGTGAATGGTGTCATCTGGAGCTAACCAACCCTTCCCCTCCCCCACTCACCTTTCTTTCTTCTCCTTCCATACTCAGGAGGCCCAGTACATATGACGCTCTCCCTTTCCCTGATTTTCTTCATACTGAGCTCAGCTACTTGTCAGGTGACCATCCTCACCCCTCATAAACCACCACCCCCCCCCAACTCTAAGGGACTTTTGGCTTCAAGCACCAGAAGAGTCCAATGGCTTCAGGCGGACGAGGTCTACAATCTCACGCAGCAAAATTCCAGGGGCAGGTGGTTTCGCCTTTTTGGTCTGCCACCTTTGGCATATTGGCTTTTACCCTCGCCTCATTCCCTCACAGTGGAAGGATATTTCTTGGGGTGTCAGTATCCCTTTCTCATCTATGTCCAAATCCAGGAAGGGAGGGTGTGCATATGTGTGCTTACGTTGGGGGGAAAATATTGACCTTTATGACTTTTAAAAAATCTTGATGTCATTAGTTTGTTTTTCCCTTGGTGGTTTTGATTTGCTTTTAGCCCAGAGGAAAATCTCTCCTAAGAATTCCTCATCCCTAGGCCAGCCGACTTGGCCTCACATCTTCTTGGCCAGAATCCAGGCATGTGCTCACCCCAAACCCATCACTGTCAGAGAAGGAATGGATCACCATGATTGGTTTCAAATACATTCACTCCCTGAAGCTGAGGGGAGGCTCACTTTTCCTGGCTACATTAGTATTCAGCGACAAACGAATCCACTTCTGTTAGAAGAGGCAGCAGGAATGGCTGTTGGGCTAGCAACTTGGTAGACCAATGGCAACAGGCCACCTTGAATGCAAACAGTAAGAGGGTCATCATCTGTAGAGATGTAAAAACAAGACTAAAGCTGAGTAAAAGCTACTTTGTGTCATCACCTTACTCCAGCAAGTCAAAATAATGTCTGTGAAAAATTCTTCTCCCTGAGAAAATTTCTTGTTGGTCTGAGTTGTGATTGCTGTTGCATTTTAATAATATATGTAAATTCCAAATTAGCATGTTTTCTTTACCTAGTTTTCAATACAAATTGTATTCCGTGTGGAAGTTACAAAGTCAGCCACACACACACACTAACAGCTGTACTTGGCTGCGGCAGCAGGTGGGTGGTCCTCAAGAGTAAATTCCTAGTGGGGTTCACAATTTTTCACAGTCACAGAAAGTGCAAGGGTGTCTGAGTGTCTGTGGTGCTATGCCAATCCTGTTTTTGATGGGTGGATTTAAAAGAAATGATCAGTGGTAGAGATTCTAAAGACAGAGAAAGTTTAAAAAAAGGAGGGGGGTACCTGGGTGCCTCAGTCAGTTAAGCATCCACCTTTGACTCAGGTCACAATCCACCCCCCCACCCCAGCACGGCAGTCTCCCTACTCTGCAGGGAGTCTGCTTCTGCTGCTTCCCCTGCTTGTGCACTTTCTCTATCAAATAAATAAATAAAAATCTTAAAAAAAAAAAAAAGTCTGAGAAGTCACTTGAAGTGCTTCAGTCCTTTTCTTCTATGTGACCACTTGGAGTTTTCATTTGCATTTAACATTTGAAGGCGTGTAAGGGAACTATGCGTTGTGATATTTGTTAGTTCAAGAATAGTCCTCACGTGACAAGTTTCACTGGGTTTGCATCATATCTTTGGTGTAGAACATCTTTGGTGTTCTATAGTGTTATGGTTTGTTTTTAAAGTTAACAAATCGGGAAAATAATGCTATTAGTTATTCCATGATTATACTAAGGATAATTTTGTTGCACAGAGAAGAGTGGGTCCAGGTGTCAAATATTCAAGGTCTGCCCACCATCCCTCCTTTTGTCCGATTGTTCCTTGTTTCAGCCCATCCCCTGCTGGGCTAGCCATCCTGAGAAACAGAAAAAGACCAAGGTCCGCATTTCCTTAAGATAGTTTTAAGGGAAATCATATCCAAACAGATCGGTGACAACCATCCCGGAGCTCCCAAATCCCCTCAGCATCTTCACCATGCCCCCATCTACTTCATTCCTCTCCAGTTGAATAGTTCTGCCTTTTACCAAATCCCAGCAATGAAGACAGAAATTCTATTTCTTATTCATTATTCCCTGGTTGATGCCCTGTTTTGGTCCATCACTAATATTGTAACATTTTAATTCTTTCCCTCTCTTTCATAGTTCATTGGAGAATGCCAACTCTACTAGGAGGCTCCAGGCTCAACGACCAGGGGTGAACAGGGCGATGGGGTTGGACAGGTACTGAGCACCCACTCTGTGCCAGGTGCTCAGCATTGGCCTGCCACCTTGCCCTCACATATGGCCATCGAGCCCACCTTACACCTGCAGTGCGTATCATCCGTCTCATTTTATCTATTGAAGAGAAAAACTGAAGCTCTGGAAGTGTGAAAAGCCAGAATACAATCTGAGATTAGAACTTAATTCTGGCTCACCCCAAAACCTGTGCTCTCTGTCTATTCCATGTCACCTTCATGGTGTCCATACCAATGCTGCATCCTATGACAAAAGAAGAGGCTTTCATAAGTCAGCCTGAGAACCAAGGTGCAGTGGGTAACTGGGAAAATAGTGCTTAGGTCCAATCAACTGATCTGTAAGAGGACTTTAGGAACACAGCCTCTGGGAAGTCACTAAAGGCCAGCCTATCCCCACGTTTATATATTTAGCCAACACATGTTCATCCCTTTTTTTTTTTTTTATAAGATTTTATTTATTTATTTATGAGAGACATAGAGAGGGAGAAAGGCAGAGACACAGGCAGGGGGAGAAGCAGGCTCCATGCAGGGAGCCTGAAGTGGGACTCGATCCCAGAACTTCAGGATCACACTCCGGGCAAAAGATAGGCGCTAAACCGCTGAGCCACCCAGGGATCCCCACATGTTCATTCCTAATAGAGAAGTTCTTTCAAATAAGGATGGCTGTGCTCACAGTGCCGGAGGGAGAAAATGTGAGGACTGTAACATTGGGGAAGAAATCAACTGATTTTACGGAATGATGCCAAGGGGTAAATTGTAACTTTCTATGACTCGGAGAAGGTGAAGGGCAGCCGGAAGAAGGAGGAGGTGATGAAAAGGAAGACCATCTACTGCCAAGCAAAATTTCCTCATTAGGGCCAATTTGCTTAGTTGGAGCAGATTCAAATGGGCAGCAATTTTGAAACTAGCTGGATGAGCTTCAATGATTTCTGCAGTCACACCCAAGAAATCTGAGGGTCCTCCCCGTAGGTGGGAGGTGAGGGAGCATAACGAGCTCCCATAACTTCCTATTAACTTTCTCCCTCTCTGCTCCTGGTGGTTTGAAGGCCATGGTGAGACCGAAGATTTGGTTTTGTTTCCCTGTTTCTTCCAACATCAACAAATGCACATTTCCTTTCATTCCTTGGATCCTAGCTAAACTAGCCATTCAAGCAAAGAGACTCATTTCTTGCCCCAGGAGCAAAGGATGGGTCTTTCCAGAGACTCTGTTCCTTAACTCCTTAATGAAAGCCAACCAGCTGGTCCATCAGAGAGACTCATCCACAAGCAAGAATATTTTTTACCTATGGGATCACAAAAGCATCATTTTAAAGCAATGGTTTTCAAACTTTACAAAAAGAGCCCCAAAGAGTCTTTCTTCAGGTGGAAACGTACACAGAAGTTTTGTCATATGAAACAGCCAAAGAGTAGCTTTTCTGCTTTAGGCAAGCGGGTCCTTCACCCCCACCATAGGAAATCCACTGGCCACCTCTATAGAATCCCTAGTTCTCCCTGGAGCACACTTTGAAAATCAAAAGGGTTTCTCCAAAATCAGTGTTCTCTAAACAGTATCGAGTCAACCAACTTGACCAAGCCTCCAAGATTAAGAAATGGGAGCAATAGACACATTTCTGAGGGTTGTCTGGGCAACAACTCTTTTTGGAGTCCCCAGGACCATGCGGGAGGAAGTGATGGTTAAAAAGTAGCAACCTGCCCAAACACTCCTGCTTTTTGTATCCACATCCTTTGCCATTCAGAATGAGAGGCCAACCCTACTTAGGTGGCTGGTCTTGCAGCACCCCTGTGACCGAGAACCAAAGTCCTCACCACGGCCAGTGCTGCATGGGGTTCTCAGCACCAGGATGTACACAGGTGGATTTCCTATCAAGGATGAAGACAGTTACTGAGAGTATTAACATTGGTAAAGTGGTCTCTCTCCTGAACTACTCGATATTAAACAGTATTTAATAATGTCACTTTCGTTCGCTTGTGTAGGACATGCTTTCTTGAGTGGGAGCACAAGGGGTGAATCAAGACGCTAACTAATGCTTTGTGAATTATAAGGAACACTCTGTGTGCCAATGGGAGAATGTCTCTAGGTAAACGTGTCCTGTTGCAAGTACCTGGTGGTGGGGGGGGGGAGCAATTGAGAGGCTTTGGCAAAATTAAGGAAGAGCGGACGCGCTCAAATCCTCACTCTGCCTATAATCAGCTTCGTGACTCTGGGACACGTTTCCTCCCTGTTCAGTTTCCTTAAATCCTTACAATGGTTTGTTGCAGGGTAGTGTGTATACAGTACTGTGCGTCATGCCTGGCACATAGTATTTGGTCAGCACACTCTGGTCCCACTCCATGCTTTCGTAAACTGAGATCCTGACCTCAACTCTGAGAAGGGGAAGGCTGCCTCCCACGGTGATCTTCCTATGACATATCGTCCACATTGTGCTCAGCCCCTGGAGGGGAGACTACAACCGAGGCATTAGCCAGTGGCTGACTTTGTCCACTGTGACAACCCATATATGTTCAATTTTCCTGCTCCTTCTCTGTCCCATCTTATCTCCAAATCCCCGTGGATGTGGAGCAGCATCTTCTTGGCGATAATTGCAGCATGGCTCCTTAGGGTCCGGCCACCCTCTGCCCACCTCACCGTTAGCTCCCTAACCTCATAACCCAAGTGCCGAATGCCTGGCCCATCATGGTGAGCTGCAGATGCTCGTGCAAGGTTATGGTCAAGCCACACAGGACCACTCATGAGAGATTCGCTTGGGCGTGCTCTGAGTCTTTGTTGTGATTTAAACATGGAACCCCATGCTGACCTAACAGCTCACTGGGATCTGAGTTCTTCAAGAGGGCTTAGAAGAATGGCCATTCTTGCAGCTTCAGGCTTATTCCATCCTTGGAAATCCTCCCTTCTCCTACACACCTATTAATAACATCAGGTGTTGCCCAGACACCCCTCGGAAGTATGCATGTTACTTCCATTTCTTAATCTTGGAGTTAGAGTCATCAATATATAAAAATCCAAACACTGGCCATTTTTTCCCTCAAAGAATCTTTCAGGGGTAATGGAGAGACAAGGAGTTTTTAATCTTCCACAGCTGGTGGGAGATCACCTCACTTCACTGCTGCGGCAGAGAGGAAGCTAACTACCTTGAGGTCCCCTTTACACCCCAGCCTCCTCTCTCTGGGGACCCTTTAATGCAGCCACATTGAATAGCATCAGACAACAGCCCAAGCAGAGCGGCATACAAGCCCTGAGCCCACCTGTATGGCCACTGGGCAGCTAAGACATCTGGGATGTGTTGGGACCATCTCTGGTTGTAGGAATGTACAGTGCAATGAAAACACAGGGTTGGCTTCCCTAATGTGTCCTTTTATGATTCTACGACCAACAGCGTGAGAGAGCTCCCTGCCCAATGTCTGCAAGAGGAACCAGGTGGCAGCCTCTCTAAGCGCGGGTGGAAGCTGTCTGTAAGTTGCCTTGCCATTTTGCCATTTCAAAGCCCTCGCTGGATATTGTCTCAGGGATCTTGTTAGCTCAGGATCAGAGGCAGAATAGTGCCTTCCATCTGGCAAGGGGGAAATAAATAAAGTCAATCCACCCTCTGTGTGACACTCCTGGGTCCCTTCTTAGTGGGGGGGCTTATGGAATGAAAAGATAGTGAAGATTAATAGCATGTCCTTGGAGTTTGAGATGGAACAGCCCCAAAAGGTAAGCAAGGGCCTGGTCTCAGTGGGACAGGGCAATAGCACATCTTTATCATCTGTTAAGTCTTGTTATCCTCAGCGTCCACGAACACAACAGAGCCCTAGGTTAAAGCAGTGGCAGAGCAGTGAGCTTGGTGAGGTGCCTAACACAGCGATATAGGCTGTGAAAAAGAAAGGGAGACTTTCAACCCCCTGCCCCACATTGT
Source organism: Vulpes lagopus (assembly GCF_018345385.1). Classification (NCBI taxonomy): domain Eukaryota; kingdom Metazoa; phylum Chordata; class Mammalia; order Carnivora; family Canidae; genus Vulpes; species Vulpes lagopus. Next base: position 24,126,372 of record NC_054829.1, read on the forward strand.
CACCTCTGCCCTCAGGAGAGTTGTTAATACTGTGGTCAGCGCCCAGGACATGCTCCGGGCCATGCTCTCCCAGAGGCAGGGCCGCTCCGTGTTAAAGCTAGGCACGCCTGCCCAGGACCCTCTCCTGCCCTCTCCATCTCCAGAGCTTCCGGCCTCTTACAGGCAGCTCTCCCTCTTTATTCTTCCACTTGCTCAGTCTGCAACCCAGCAGGTCAGCAGGTCGGGGTCTGCTGCAAAGGTCAGCGCATCTTCGAGTCAGTGGGGGAGGAAGCAGGGAGCAGGAGTGAAGAGCAAGCAGGCACAGGAGGAAACCCAGGGGTACCCACAGGAGCCCTACAAAGGTACACTAGCTTCGAGATGTGCCCACGGGACAGGACTGGCACCCTCGCACACGATCCCAAACACGGAGCATAGCAACGGGATGGTGCAACTGGGCTGCGAGCTGCCAGCAGGGCACTCTCAACCTGCTGTGCTCCCCCAGGGAAGGGAACAGGAGCAACCTTTGGAGGCCTCCGAGGCAGGGCAGCAGGACCCTCAGGTGGCTAAAAACTAGCCCCGCCCCCATCCTGCCCACAGGGCTACCTGAGTGGCACCTTTACCCTCTTCATTTTTCTTTTTCTATTAAGTCCCTTGTAGACAGTCAGAAAATAAGGAGCTGCAGAGTTCTGAAGGCCCCGGATCCAGCCGCAGCTGAGGATAGGATCTGCAGACAAGTGAGGCTTTGGGGCTTCTGCTTCTGTGAGATGCTTGTCTTGTGCTCCCAGGGGCTCGGCAAATACAGCCCATGCTACCTTGCTTCCTGGATCTTTTCTCACACCTTTCCTCCTCCTCCCTCCTCATGCCTACCGTGCCCCTGGCCTACCTCCTCACCATCTCTTCCAGGGAAGCCATCCCTTCCCCAGTCTGCCCACGTAGACAGGCCTGGCCTCCCTCCTCCTCTGGCCACTTCCACAAGTGGTTCCAAGAGAGGGTGATTGTGCGTCCATCAGTTTTACCTGGGTTGGGCCCCAGGCTCTGGACGTGGCTTTCCATCCGTGTATGAGCTACTCAACCCTCGGAGTCTCTGGGCCATGGAGATAATGGTTGTATGGACTCTCCGGGGGTGGCTCTGAGGATGTTGTCTACAACTAGACAAGGTATATAGAACACTCGGTCTCATGCCTGGCCTAGAGTAATCGCCCAATAAATGTTTATTATTTCTTCACCCCTCAAAAAGCACTCGCTTGTGTTTAAAGGTATAATGCCAGAGTTTTACTCTGTACGTTCCCCACGCTCGAGGAATTTTGCCTCTATGTCCCTTTCACACCTGGCAGCACCAGTACCAGCCTCGGCAACAGTTTTGGAGGGCATCAACAGGGCCGGTCTAAGTCAATTTGTTCTGCACAGAGCAGAGTGCCCGATGATCATGGGCATTTACATCTTCTTGGATGATAGAATTATTATTATCAAGACCTAGCACCTGTTTTGGCTTTGCAGAAGGAAGACTGTGCCTCGATATCCATCAGCAATGGTCCTATCCTACCATCATGTGTGGGATTCTAGGGGGTTGTTTCAGAGCAGTGGTTCTCAAACTGGGTTCCACAGACCAGCAGTATCGCCATTGCCTGGGAACTTGTTGAAAATGCTAAGTCTTGGGCCCAGGCCAGACTCGGGGTGGCAGGGGTAGCAATCTGTATTTTAACAAGGAGTCAAGTCATCCAGAAGGTCTGGATGCATGCACAGGTTTTGAAACCACTACTTTAAAGGTTTCTCAAATATTAAGAATTATAAGTCTATCTTCTTGCAGACCCTGTCTCCAGACCCTTGTCTTCAAACAAGCCCAGACAAAAGGACTTTTGAAAACAGTCATAACTAATTTTTAATAAGAATACATTTTAGGGGCAAAAAACCCTTTACTGATCATATAGGCTGCATTTCACAGTGTGTCTTATTGAACACAAGGAGATCACCTTTCTGTTTTTAAGATTTCATTTTTTTTCCTTTTATCTTTCAACTTCTGATTGAAGTACACATACAGAAATGCTCACGTATCTAAGGGTACAGTTCACTGAATTTTCATAAAATGAACATATCTACGTACCCAGCACCCAGATCAAGACAACAAACACTGCTGGCAATCTGATGTCCCCCTTCCTGTCACTATCCGCGCCCTCCTGCTTTTATTTATTTTTTATTGTAGGGATATTTAAACAAGGAAAATTATTTTAAGGAAGGAGTCCGCAATCACCTTGCTTACACTATTATTTTAATTGTGCTCATTCCCTTCTGCACATATATTTTATGTACTTTTGCATACATGTATGTATTACATAGTTGTATGTACACAGATTCCATGGGGTTAATACTTTTCATAAGCATCATTTAAAAGGACCCCACAAGGCAGCCCAGGTGGCTCAGCAGTTTAGTGTCACCTTCAGCCCAGGGCCAGGTCCTGAAGACCCAGGATCGAGTTCCATGTCAGGGTCCCTGCATGGAGCCTGCTTCTCCTTCTGCCTGTGTCTCTGCCTTTCTCTCTGTCTGTATCTCTCATGAATAAATAAATAAAATCTTTTTTAAAAAATAAAAATAAAATAAAAGGACCCCACATCACACCATTGCACCAAAGCGCCCACCTATTTCACTCTGCCCCCATATTTATGCTGCTTCTCATTGTCCACCTCTGCGGTGAACCTCTCTGGACCTCATGCTTCCTTCTTCTTCTTCCCTGGAATGATCTCCTTAGAATCAGTTCTCGGAAGTGAAATTCCTGAGTCAAAGGCCCTGCACGGTTTATTAGACCTCTTTATTACTTACACTGTTTTTCAAACTCATCTGCCATCACATCTTGTTAATATTTTGTGCATCTCTGAGCTCTTCCCAGCATCTTAGAATCCTGGAATCCCATCTTCCTGTGAGCCCAGAAAAATACTTCTGGCTTCTTTGGGTAGAGGTGGAGAATGATAGTAAATTAGCCACATGAGCTGGGCTGCAGCATGGCCAGACAACAGGAAGGAGCCAGGAGTTGGGACAACTTTCCCCTGGGGTTGGGGGTGGTTCGAGGAGAATGTAAACCTTCCCCAGAGATCCCCAGAAGAAGCTCTTAATGGCCAGCCAAAGGCTCAACAAAGCCCCTCTTGTCTTCAGGAGAAATGAGAATTGTGGTGGAGGGGTACAGTGTGGATAAGAGAGTAAGAGTGAGTTCAAACCCACAGAGAGTCCAGCTGCCCAGAGCCATCGAGAGGCCATGCGTTGATGGGGCAGGACAGGAGTGGCTATTTATTCATGCACTGCTTGTTCTCCATTCTCCAGGGGCCTTGCCATTTCCCCTTGAAAGCTGGGCAGGGCCAGGAGGATAAGATGAGTCTGCAGCGAGCTCAGAGCTGGGAGGTCTGGGGTGGGAGCACTCACATGGGGCTGTCTGAGACTGGCAGGCCCACTTGGACATGGGCCAGAAAAGCAGGCTGGGGCTAGAAGAAATCAGGCTGTGGGGTTTACATGAAAATGTTTTGTCTGCATCCTGGAGACATGGTCTAGCCATGGTAGGGGGCACAGTTTCCAGAGCTAGTTTGTCTCAGTTATCTTGTCTATAAAATGTGGGAAATACTGTACCTAGCTCCTAGGATTATGTACAGATTAAGTGAGTTAATACAAGGAGACACTTAAGAGAATCACATTCAATAAACCTGCCCCCGCACACACTGTGGGAACCAGTGCTTTGGCTTGAAGACACAGCCAGGTGGAGAAAGGGTACAAAGGGTCTGCTTGTGCCCTTGTGCCATCGCTCACAAATATAGCGAGTGCCCAATCGGAAATCCTTGTCCCCAACTCCGCCACACGTTTGTTCATCAGTCACCTGTGGAGAAGGTGGCAAGAGACTCTGGAACAGGTCAAGACAATGACAGCCACTCCCACAACCTGGACTTCTGGCTCCTAGGGCTACAGATGGGTCTTGGGGGAACCACCAAGAGCCACTGAGGTCCTGGCCCATTCCTGCCAGTCCTCTGAGGTGGGGGACCGGCATCCAGAGGAGAGGGCCTTGGACCTCTGAACACAGTTGGTCTGTCGTCTGAGTCTAGGGAGGAGGGAAAGAGTACACCTGCTACTCACCATGGGTCATTCCCAGTCCAAACAGGACGTCGGGGGCTGAGGGGGGCCTGTGCTGATGGGGAAGACATGGAACTAACACTGAGTAATTGCCTCCCTGGTGATGGCCCCTGTACTAGGTACTCGGACACATGGTCTCATACTTGCAGAAATATGTCCCCATTTTACGGAGGAGGATACTGAGACTCTGAGAAGACCCCAATGGAGCATCTATTAGCTCCTGGCATTGTGCTGGCCACTGAGGGGTTGGCAGACAGAACAGAAGACCTGATCATACTCCCTAAGAAGAGCTCGCCCCGGCAGGAGCGAGAGGGCTGGTGTGAGAATTGCCTGCAGTGCTCCAGACTGACACAGACCCGAGTGCCCTGTGAGCTGGCTAGTGGGCTCAGTGGGGTGCAGTGCGAGTGGGCCAGAAGGGGAGTGGGAGGCTTGGACTGGACCACGAGGGCTGGCAACCGTGGTGGGGGGTGAGTGGGGAGTGAGGCAAACATCGCAGTCACTAAGGGGGAAGGGGTGAGGGCACACCAGGCCCTGCACAGGCACACACTCTGCCTTCTGGGTCGCCAGCCGCCTCTGGGGAGCAGCACCTCCGCGCCTGGTAGGGTCTCTACTGCCTCAGACTGCAAAGAAGGCTGCCTGGGAAAGAGACACACCCAGAAAGAAGAGGTGCCCCCAGGATCAGGTCCTTCGAGGGGAGGCCCTGCAGAATAATACAAATGTTGCTTTCAAATTCTCTCCTCCGTGGCCTCTGCAGATAAAGCACAGGATCTCCCTGCACAGACACCCCTACGCTTCCACCCCCATGACCCATGCCACAGGTCCTCATGGGGTGTCCCCCAGGGGTCTCCGGCCTGAGGCAGCTGAGCACAGAACAAGGGACCATGTGAGAACATCTCCTGTTTGCTCCACTCTGTGCAGTGGGCGGAACCCCTCACCCCTGTGACCTTGTCATTCCCATCTCTAAGGTGGGACTGATGCACTTTACCTCCCCACTTCAGAAGGCAGGATATGTCCCTGGAAAAAGCCTGGTGCTGCCGGAACCTGGCTCCACCCAGTGAGCACCTGCTGTGTGCCCACTGCTGCGCTCAGCAGTGGGGGAGCAAAGACACCTAGCAAACGACCCCAGCTGTCAGCAAGCCCATGGCCTCATAGCAGAGGCTAGCAAAGTACCAAAGGTGACAGGTGCATGGAGAGATGGGGTGGGAATGGGGGTCCTGGAGGCCACAGAGAGGCAGGAGAGAAGTCAGAGGAGCTTGCCAAGCAGGCATCCTGGGCATGAGGATGGGGCACTTTCGATGGGAGATCAGGGCACCCAGATACACGGGCAGGGGAGCAGGACCAACTACGGAGAATTCGCCCCCGGGGGCGGGGGATGGTCAGGGGGGTAGAGACATCAGCTTGGAGCCAGACTGCCGCACTCTGCACAAGTGAGGTACCTCTCTGAACCTCCATTCCCTCCGAGGGGCCACTGTGCCTCTGGGTCCTACTGCAGTGGGAGCAAAAGAAGGCCCCCACATCCAGCACTTAGAACAGTATCTGGCCGGGGCGTGGTGGTCTCTAATACCGTTAGAGACGCTGCTGCTGAAGATGCCAAACCCGTCCTCGCAGCCCGAACCCCCTCCTCCAGCCTCACGGTTGGAAATAGCTGGTGAGCCCAAGATACAGCGTGCGAGCCTTCAAACAGGCCCAGCGAGCGCACATCCTAGGCCCTTCAGGGGCCCACGCGGCTTCAGCATCACGCGAGGGAGAACAGTAGCAGGGTGGGGGCAGCGAAAAGAGCCGCTCTCCGTCCGCCCTGTCCCCTCCTTGCAGCGGGCACCGGGGGCCGACCCTGGCATCCCCGGGAGCAGGCGAGCAGGTGCTCCTGCCCGGCGCTCTCTCCGGGACCGCGGCACGCTCGCCGGGAAGGCCGCCGAGGGAGGCAGCTTCTCCCCCGGACTGCACGCAGGGAGCAGGCCCACGGCCGAGGGCGCCTGGGACCGGAGCCCGGGTGCGACCTGGGCGGGCCGCCTGGCAGCAGTGCCCCCCGCCCCCGCCCCCGCCCCCGCCCGCGCGCCGCCGCCCGGCCGAGCGCCACCAGAGGGCGCGCTGGGTCTCGGAGAGCGCGGAGCTCGGCGGGCGCGGGGCGGGCGCGCAGGTGCGCGGGGCGGGTGGGCAGGTGCGCGGACCCGAGCGAGCGCCTGCATCCCCGGAGTCGGCGCAACACGAGGGGGAGGGGTTTCCAACCATCCCGCTCCGAGCAAGCAGGGCGGGGGACTCGCCAGTGATCCTAATAAAATACTAACCTTACCCATTTGTCACCACGTGCCACGCACTGGAGTTGGTCCTCACCACAGCGCCACCAGGTCGGCTATTATTGCCCCATTTTACAGTCGGAGGAACTGAGCCTCAGTGTGCCCAAGGCCACGCAGCTGTCAAGAGCGACGCTGGGGTCTGAACCCCAGAGCCTGTGCCCTGGTCCCACCCTCTATGATAATCCCTCTCCAGGGATGCATTCCCTTCCTTCCCCCTGAGGGTTAATCATCTCTCACTAGCAGACCTCTCTGGTTGAAGCAGCTCAGCCCTTTCCTGCAGAAAAGTGTGTAGCTACATTTTCACTCAGCAGGTTGGCATCACTCCAGCTGTAAAACTCAAAGACCAAACCACAGCCTCTGACAGATCCCCACTGGATCAGCGTTTACGGACTTCTTACTATGTGCCACGACTGAGCTGGTGCATTTACAAAGTCTCTCCAGCAACACTCCCAATGACGTGTCAGTTATGTGTGCTCCTTCCGATTTCCATTCTACACAGGAGGAGACAAAGTCAGGGAGGTAAGTGATTTTCCTTGGGTGGCGCAGTTATAACCTGACAGCTTCTGGACCACCAAACCCATTCATTCATTCATTCATTCATTCATTCATTCATTCAGCAAACCTTTGTGCCGGGCACTGGTTAGATGCTGGGGATTCACAATTGACAGGACAGCTAAAACCCCTTCCTTTCTTAGAGCTTATATTCTTCATCGGTTTAGAGGGAGGGCCCTGCTGACTTTAGCCCTATTCCTGTTTCTGGATAGCTTATGAGAAGAGGCCGTGTGTAGAGCAGAAAGGAAAACCAGCGTTTTGCATATGACTCCATACAGGAGATAACATTCCTGTCCTTCACCTGGAAGATAAGATATAGTCGTTATGGGTAGGATTGTGTCCCCTAAAATTTGTGAAGTCTTAACCCCTCGTACTGTGGATGTGACCCCTTTAGGAAATATGGTCTTTGCAGATGTAATCGAGTTAAGATGAGGTCATAGAGAGTAGGGTGGGCCCTAATCCAATGTGACTAGCGTCCTTATAAGAACAGAACACACACACACACACACACGTGTGTGTGTGTGTGTGTGTGTAGGGGGGAGAACATCATGTGACCATGGAAACAGAAATTGGAGAGCTGCATCTGTAAGCCAAGGAACTCCAGGGATTTCCAGCTACTGTCAGAAGCTAGGAAGAAGCAAGGAAGGATTTTCCCCTACTGTTTCCAGAGAAAGCATGGCCCTGCTGATACCTTGATTTCAGACTTCTAGGCTCCAGAGCTTGGAGACAACAAGTTTCTGTCATTTTAAAACACCCAGTGTGTGGCACTTTGTTAGAGCTGCCCTAGGAAACTACTATAATGGTATTAACTTTAATGTTTTTTCTCATGAATGAGGAAGAACCTGGCCTATCCACCCGTGGTTTCTCTCACCCCATGGCCGCAGTGGTCATGGTCAAGGGGATTGCCACGCCATGCCCTGGTACAAAGCTCACTGGCTGCGATGGCATCCGTCCCAAGCCTGTGGTCTCATCGCTGTCCTCTACCTGTCTGAACTAGCCCATGGTTCCCCGTCAGGATGACAAAGGTGCATCTAGTTGGCAGAAGCAGGGCAGCCAGCAGGCAGGTGTGCCCAGGCCCCCCCACCTCACCTGTCAGTTTCCCTTTGCCAGCCTCACTCGGCATTGCCAAAGCCCCGTGTCGCTGATGTACTGTTCGTGGGTTCCTGGAGAGGGGAGGGGCAGAGGGAGAGGCAGCATCATGCCAGTCCATCCAGCTGTGTCCAGGTGGCCCACCACAGTGGCAAACAGAGGGCATCAGCCCCACGGGGAGTCATGCTTGGCCTGGTCTCTCTCACTCAGCAGTTACCCCTAAAAAGTGCCTTGATACATCTGTCATCGTGCCTGGTTCATCTGAGGGCTCCAGGTTCTGGAAGGCAGGCTACTGACTCACTTGGCTTAGGATATTCCAGTTTGGAAGTACACAAAGTGCCAAATCTGTGGCACTGTGGAATGACCCAGTCCTTCACTGTGGAGCTGCGGATACATATGGCTGGTGGCTTCTACGATCCCTGCCGTGCTCACTTTGAATATCCTGAGCAGGCTTGCAAGCCTCTCTGTAAGGCCCTCAGCTAGCTAACTGGAATTCTGGGCATCCGGGCTTTCATATGCAGGTCCCCTGTCTCTCTAGGAAGACAGCAAACTTTGCCGGGGCAGGGGCTCTTCTGGATTAGCTCTCGGTCTAGCACAGAGCCTTCCATGCAATCAAGGAAGCTGGGCATATGCCCTGCCCTCCCCGCAGCCTCAGCTGGCTTGAAGGGGCACAGGCTTTTGGGAGAAGCAGACGTTCCTTCTGGATTGTCCGGCCCAGTTTTGCGAAGGAGGGAAAAAAGCAGATTCCATTTAGATGTCCCGTCTGGGATTGGAGACAACTCTCGACAGAAATCTCTTTTGGAGTGGATATTTCAGAAACTGGAGCAGGTTGGTAGGTGGCAGTAAGGGTGTGGGGGAAGAAAAGAAACCTCCGGTATCATTCACAAAGAGAATATCTGTCTTCCTCGTGAAACAGGTGCCTGAGAAATGGGTGAGAAGGGAAGGGTGGTAGAGAGAACAGTGTCGCTCTCACTAAACTTCCCTGGTTTACATTAGACCTGCCCCAGGTGCATGGGTCCCCCCCCACACACACACTCTCATCCCTCCCTCCCTCCCTCTCTTTTTTCTCCATTCTCTTATCATTTAACAAATCTTTTTTTTTTTTTAAGATTTTATTTATTTATTCATGAGAGACACACAGAGAGAAAGGCAGAGACACAGGCAGAGGGAGAAGCAGGCTCCATGCAGGGAGCCCGATGTGGGACTCGATCCCAGAAGCACAGGATCATGACCTGAGCTGAAGGCAGATGCTCAACTGCTGAGCCACCCAGGCGTCCTTCATTTAACAAATCTTTAATGAGCTCTACTGAGCCGGTGTTGTTCTAGATGCGAGGGACCTAGCAGGGAGAAAACACACCGAAGCCCTGCCTTTGTGGACTTACAGTCCAGTAGACCCATTTTGCTCTTGCCTTTTAATACCTCATTTCTTTCTGCTCTTCTCTAGCCACCCGCCCAGCTATCGATAGCTAGGATAAACCAAATAGAGAGTCTAAATCTCAATCATTCATTCAAAGCAGTCAATTAGGTGCCTACAATGTGCTGGACACATTCTAGCCTCTGGACATCTCAGGCACCTATCATGAGGGCATGCCTTCCTGGGTGAATAGCAAGTCTAAGAGAATTACCCCTGGCCACCAGACTAGTCTATCTCACTGGGCATAGAGAAATCATAGAACACTTTTGATTGTTTGTGAATATTGTATAGAGAACCCAAAGGAAAATGGAAATAGCCAATATGAAGCCAAAGTGTTGAGCTTGTCTGGAAAGCTACCTCCCTCCTTCTCTCCACCTACCTGCCTAGACCCAGACCACCCCTCTCATGACCACAGCCCCTCCTGTGCCCTTTGCAGCCCAGCAGACCCCAGCCAGAAGCCCTGGCCCGCACTGAACCCCTTTCCCGATGGGAGTCATCTCCTGACCAGCGGCCAGGCCGCCCCAGACTCCAGCTGCCCCGCCAGCCCTTGCACTTTAATTAACTCAGCCCGGATGCGCTGACTCACTAGTGGGCTCCGTGACCGCCTGGTCGCAGAGGACACCTCCTCAGACACAATTACATTTGAGGATGAAGCATTTCCTCTGGGCACAGAACAAGCCAATGAAAGCTTTTCTGGGGGAGCAGGGAGGGGCCTGGTTTGGAGATGACTCATGGAATAGGCATTGAGGTTGGTGGTTCCCCAAGGGCAGGTGCGGTTCCCTCAACCCTTATCTGTCCCTGGGCCTTATTACCCTGTGACATTTCTCTTCTTGGGGAAGGAAGAAAATGTGCCCACCTCCCAGAGAAAAGGAGCCTAATACATGCATCAACATGGGGCACATCAGGCCCTGGTAAAAGCACCCATGCTTAGAATTCTGGAAGCTCCAGGTGGCAACCCAAAGCTCTACAATCGATCACGTACATGCATTTAACACACTCTATGTGCCTGTCAAGCCACAGAAGAAATGAAATATGACCCTTTATCCTAGCCTTGGGGGGAACTCAAAGACCCCCAAGCCCCATAATGTCCCTGTGAGACAGATGTTCTTAGTCTCATTTTATGGATCAGGAAATCACAGCGACCTGCTTTCTCAGGAAACACACTGCCTTCTAGAATGAAATTAGTCAGGTGCCTGGGTGCCTCAGTCCATTAAGGATCTGCCTTCAGCTCAGGTCATGATCCCAGAGTCCTAGGATGGAGCCCCATGTTAGGATCCCTGCTCAGTGGGGAGTTTGCTTCTCCCTCTCCCTCTGACCCTCCACCTGCTCATGCTCTCTCTGTCAAATAAATATAAATAAATAAAACCTAAAACAAAAAAAGAATGAAATTAGTCAAAAGTGATGCTGAGGTCTCACATAGGAGCCTGGGGAACAGCCCAGAAAAGATGGAAGCCTCGGTCCCCTTTCCTGACCTATGTCTTGAAGATATAAGGAGAGGGGAGTAAGGAATCAGCCAATGGTGGCTGTGATGCAGCAGTACCTGAGTGGGGGAAAGGCCTGCCATCTGCTGAGTCCAGCCCCTGGCAAGTCTCATGGGAAAGGGGCAGTGGCATCAAGCCTCAACCACCCACTCCTGGGCTGGGTCCGGCCCTGAACCCAGGGATAAAAGGTCATGGTGTTGCCTCTTCTGGGAGCCAGCATCTCTGTTTCAATTGAAGCAAAGGAATGTGTATTTTAATGATGATTTTCCTAGGTTTGTGCCACCTTGAAGTGGCTATTATTAGGAAACTGGACAAGGGAGGTTCAATGGGATATGTGGCATATATTTTAAAATGCACCCAGACAGTTTTCTTATGAAGCCGGTAGGGATATATCCCTCCTTCCATCCATCCATTCATCCATCCATCCATCCAGGTACTTCCTTGTCCAATTATCAGGTATAGGAAGAACAGCGAGCTGGGCACACATGCTGCACATCCTCAGAACCTCAGTCTGGGGTGTGCTATAAGTGATAAAGATGCTCTATACAAAAAGACAAACATCTCCTAAGCTCCACCCCCAACCCCCACCAGCGCTGAGCAACAGGATAAGGGTTTAAGCTTTACAAGGAGGATAAATGTCCATCCGAGCAGCCCCTGCATGGGCAGGAGAGAGTAAGGAAGGGGCTGCTGCCTTAGCAACTGGACTGTTTGGTGGCTCAATGAAAGGGGGAAGCAGCTCCTTTTGAATTGTTTGCCTGGAGTCCTTGACCTCCAAGTGGGTCTACTGGAGATACCCTGGACCTTAGGACCAGACAGAGCTGGATTTGAGTGTAGGCTCCATCACTGCATAGTTGTGCAACTTGAACAAATTGCTTCACCCCCTCTGAGCCTGGAGTTCTTTATAGGCAAAATGGAGCCATACCCACCTGGAACAGTCGTCGGGCAGGCAGTCGTGGGCCAGCTCAGCATCTATGGTTGGCTGCACTCAGGCCGTGACCCGTAGCACCACGGGGATAGCTGATGGCGGCTGGCCTTCCACACCATGCTGGGTGCTCTCAAGAGTTCTCAGTGAATTCTCCCATTACAGGCCCCCTCCCCCCCACGTGTGCATTCATGAATGCTGTTATTACTTCATCCTACAGATAAGGAAACTCAGACAGGGAACACATAACCAGCCCAGGGTCCATAGGTATCAAGAGACCTTGCTGGGATTTGAGCCACATCTCTCTGGCGGCAGAGCCCATGCACAATACTAACCTTTCCTCACTGCCTATGTGCGTAGGTATAGGCCGGCGATGGGCTAGTCTGGGGTTGGGGACTCCCCTGTAAGCCCACAGAGAATAACTCCAAGTTGGATGCAGAAAAACGAAGGCTCAGTGAAGCAATCTCCCTACAGAGTGGGGCAGCAGCCCAGACGACTAGGCCCCTTGGTCATTCCAGAGGTCAGGGCCGGGGAGAAAGGCATGTGGGGAGCCTCATCCCACGCTACCTCCCAGCAGCAGGGTCTGCAGACCCAGCAGGGCCCCGCTCTGCGGGCAGTGTTTGCACCAGCACGTGCCTGTGCGCGTGTGTGTTGGGGCGATGTTATTCACAGCCGCTGGCCAACAGTAAATAAGACAGTGGGGCTTGATTCATGAGGTCTGACAGGAAATCTATAGCATGTGGTGTCTATAATCCACACGCTACGACGTGGCAAAATGAAAGAACAACAGTCCAATTATGGGATCCTGGTTGATCCTGGGCATACTCCTCAGATGTTGCAGGGCCTTGGCTCAGCCCGGCTAGAGACAGCCTGTCGGAAGCATCTGGGGGCTGACACCCCCCAGGGCTGTGTGGGCACAGGGCCCCAGAGGTGGTGGGCCAGCAGGGGTGTGCAGGCAAAGGGGGCTGCCCGGGAAACAGGAAGGAGCGGCCAGCGGCCACCCACTCCGCCAGGCTCCTGCCAGCGCACCTGCCACCCGGCCCCCCTGGGCCTCCCTGCTGGGGGTCTGGAGGCCTAGCCCCACAGGAGGTCCCCCTGGCTGACAAAACACTCTCATCCTATCTCCTGGCTTCGAACCCAGGAAACCAGGTGTGCCGCCCTGGCTGGGGAGGGTCACTTCAGGGTCTGAAGGGTCTTGAGGTGTTTAGGGAAGGCCAGGTTCTGGGCAGCTCAGCGGGTGAGGACTGTTTACTTCCCCACAGGGCACATCCTTTCCTACCAGTTCTGACAGCAGCCGATGTCGTGGTTTTCCTGAACCTTAAGGGCAGGACCTGCAGCGATTCAATCCCCTTGGCCCCAAGGACGGCGTTGCCAGTGAGCTGGATTGGATCCTCTCCCACCCAAGTTCACGTCCACCCCGTGAATGCGACCATTGCAGACGTAACCAAGGTAGGGTGAAGTCATCCCGGACTTGGGGATGTCCTTAGAAGAGGAGGGAACCTTGGGCACAGACACACAGACACACAGAGATGAAGGCCACCTGGACACACAGGCAGAGACCCGAGGGGCGCATCGGCGAGCCAAGGTGTACCAAGCCTTTCCGGCAGCCTCGGGAAGCTAAGATTAGAGGCCCGGAACCCATCCTTCCTTAAAGCCTTTGGAGGGAGCACGGCCCCGCCACACAGCTTGATTTGGGTCTCTAGCCTCCAGGATGGCGGGAGAATTCATTTCTGATGTTTTAAGACACCCAACTGGTGGTCATTTGCCACAGCGGCCCCAGGAGACTCACGCTGGCAAGTATCTTGCACGCCGTAAACAGCGAGTCAAATCAAAGTGTGCAGAGCACCCGGGAGGTCTGCATTGAGGTCTTGGCCCTGCCATCTAAGCCGGCCTCCCTGGTCCTACCCTAGCGGCCCTATGATGCCTCCCCTACCGGGCAGCCGGCACAAGCGCTCCCAAGCATTAATCTAATAGCAACAGAGAAGGTTTTGAGCACGTGAGATGTGCCAGGCACAGTTCCAGTCCTTTACGAGAACTAAATGGATTTCCTCACGACAACCCTGTGAGGCAGGTACCATCACTAATCCAAAGTCACCCAGCTCACAAGCAGCGCAGGCGCCACCGAAACCCAGGCAGCCTAATTCAAGAATCCGCGTTATCACCCACTACACTCGCCATCACCTCCTATTTAAAATCATCCAGGGCAGCCCGGGTGGCTCAGCGATTTAGCACCGTCTTCAGCCCAGGGCCTGATTCTGGGGACCCGGGATCGAGTCCCACATCGGCCTCCTTGCATGGAGCCTGCTTCTCCCTCTGCCTGTGTCTCTGCCTCTCTCTCTCTCTCTCTCTCTCTCTCATGAATAAATAAATAAAATCTTTAAAAAAATAAATAAAATCATCCAATAACTTCCCACTGCTAAAAACTCCTTGGCACGCCCGACGAGGTTCTGCGTGACCTGTCTCTGACCTAACCTCTGACCTACCTCTCCCAACTCCTTAGTATGTGGCTACAAATTCTTTACTACGTCTCCTGTTTTGAAATGGTACCTATTGCTGTGCCCTTGAATTTGGGCTGGCCCTGGCGACTAGCTTAAATCGATAGAGGCAGAAGGGATGAGGCAGGATTTCTAAGGCTGGACCAGAAGAAGCCATGCAGCCTGGAACATTCACCTTTGGAACCCAGCCACTAGGCTTTGAGAAAGCCCAGGCCCACCTGGGGAGGAAGGAGGCCCGTGGCTGCCAGCCCCCCTCGCCCGAGCTCCTGGTTACACCAGTACCACCTGCCAGACGTTGGGGGTCAGCCACGGACTCCTGCTCTGCCCCAGCCTGACGCTAACTGAGCAGAGACGGACCACCCTCCCCAAGCTGCCCCCCACATTCCAGATTGGTGAGCAAAATTAATGATTTTTGTTGCTTTAAGACACAAGTTCTGGGCAGGTATGTTTCCATAGGACTCAAATCCAGACAACCTGGCTCCAGGTCCCATGCCTTCAAGCACCTGCAAAATGCCCTCACTGTGTTACTCGAAACCATGCAAGGACTTTGCATCATGCTTAGAGTAAACTATGACTTACTAGGCCCTGCCTGGTCTTTCTGTCCAACTTCTCCCGGGACCATCTTTCCCTGAGACCACCCTCCTCCTTACTGGGCTCTCTCATTTCTGTTCCTCGAATATTCTAAAGAACCCCAGCTTTGCACTTGCTCTTTCTCCTACCTGAGCTGCTCTTGGCATGACTGAGTCATTCTTACACTTCAGGCCTGAGGCCAGGAAGATCTGAGAGGCCTTCCCTGAGCATCTCAAATAGAAGATTCCCTCATCATCACCACCCCCACCACCCTCTCCACCACCCTGTCTTTCCTTCATCACTGCTTATTCCACTTTGTAATGATCTCATTCTTTGTTTACTTGGTCACCGCCCATCTCCCCACTAGCACATAAGTGCCTCAAGAGTAGGACTTGGCTGTCATCTGCTGCTGTGATCCCAGGATGTGGCACCATGCCTGGCATGGGGTAGGTGCTTGACAAGTATTTTTCTCCATGAATGAACAAATGAACAAACAAGCGAATGAATGGATGGATGGATGAGGAATCCAAGCAGTTACTATTCATCAAGTTTTTACTTTGTGCCAGGAAACACACTTAGTGATGGCCGTCTGACAACTCTGTCGATTAAGCATCACTATTCCCATTTTAAAGATGAGAAAATCAAGGCTCAGGTGGACCGAATTCAAACCAGAACTCATAGGCTCCACAGCTCATGTTCTTCCTTGCAACCCCCACCCCAACCCACACCCAGTCTCCCCCGCTCCTACAGAAGCCTCTTCACTTGCCTCAGTTTCCAAATCTGAACTAATGGGGTTGATCTTACCACCTACCCCTCAGGGTGGCTGGTGCCTGGGGAAGAATGCAAGTGGAAGTATGTGTAATGTGTTACGTGCCAGGTGAAGGAACACCTTTACAGGGATCAGCAGCATCTCCCTGGAAAGGTCCCAGAGCTCAGGGGGCATTGCCTGCAGCCTTGCCCAGGGCTCTCACCAGGTTCCCTGCTGACCCTCCACCTTTGTTCATCACGATCCCTCTTTCCTTCTAGAATAACACCTCTTCTGGAAGGTGTGCGATCTAGAGAGGCAGAGGAGAGAAGGTAGCTCAGCACCCACCCCACGGTGCCCACTCCTTCCTGTGAGCTCTCATGATACCACCCATGAGTCCTTTGTTGTTCTCGTGCAGGGTCTTGTGTGTTAGCTCTGTGTCCCCACCCACAGCCTGATGTGTTTAAGGTGGGGCTGTTTCCCAACCTTCTGTACACCCCCATCTCCACCTCCACTGCCTGTCCTCCCATGTCCCAACCAGCCTGGCGTTCTGAAACTCCTCCCTGGGGTCTCCACTGGCCCAAGTCCAGGGTTGTCCAGGCCAGTGGCCTCAGGGTTACTCTCAGGGACACGGTAACTCTTGCCTCCCAGAGTACTGTTCCCATACCATTCTCCCAACAGATCGTGTGCTGTCAGCTTGGAGACATGTGAGCGTGGGCTTATCAATGCTTCTCATGAGAGTTCTCCAGGGACATGCTCGACTCCCCCTCTAGCCTATGCTGCCCAATCTCATTCTGGTTTGAATGCTCTCACTTTCCTAAGTAGTTTAAAGAATACCAGCTTAACCACTAGAACGAGGTTCCAGTTATGGCTCTGGGAGATAGTGGGTGAGTTGGTTTATCTCTCTAAGTAGGGATGGAGATCTCTGTCTAGCAAGGCTGTTTTGACAGATTCAATGATTCATAAAGAACTAGCACTTAGCCTTCATTTCCCCATTCTACCCCTGGGACTCTACCACCCCACCCACCCTCCCCCACCCAGAGCCCGAGCTTCCTTGCTAGGACTTGGTCCGAGACCCTAGAGGCCAGAAGCATTTAAAGCCTTCAAGCCGGGGCGCCTGGGTGGCACAGTTGGCTAAGTATCTGACTCTTGGTTTGGGCTCAGGTCGTGATCTCAAGGTTGTGACATTGAGCCCCATGTCCAGCTCTGTGCTCAGTGTGGAGTCTACTTAGGACCCTCTCTCTCCGTCTGTCCCTCTGCTCCCCAGTCTCTGTCTTTCTCTCTCCAGTAAACAAATAAATCTTTAAAAAATAATAATGAAGTCTTCAAGTGAAGTCCCTCCCTCAAGAGAAACACTGGCCTCTGGAGCCAGGGACCTAGGGCTCTGATGGAGTCAGAAGAGCCAGGAAGCTTTAGGGGCCAGGAAGCCATGGGGAGCCATCACAGAAACTGGTAAGCTCAGCCAAACAGGTAAGCTTCTGAGGTATCTCTGCAAGAGGTTGGAGTGTGGGGGCTGGGGAGGGGACAGCAGGACACAAGGCCCCTGCCCAAGAACTGGTGAACAAAGAGCCAGGAAGGCGTCCAGATAGGGTTAGCACCATGCAGGCTTCCCTGGGAGAAATGACAGGTCCCACCCCCTGGAGAAAGAGAGAAGGGAACATTCCACGTGCGGGAGGCTGGAGCATGTGCGTTAGAGCTGGTCTGGGGCAGCCCCGTCTTGCTTAACCCACTGAGCAGCCACCTGGGTGCAGGGCTGAGCCTGGTCTGTGTACTTCGTGTGCCCCTGCATGTGCTGGCCCTGAGAGGGATGATCACACCCCTGCCGCCCGTGAGGAGCCGGAGGCTCAGAGTGAATGCCTCGACTCATTGGGTTCCTAACAGAGCACACACATTCCAGTTCAGGCCCATGCCTCTGCACGTGCTCTCTCCGTCACCTCTAAGCCAGAGGATGTCACTCGAGTCAGAGTCTGTCAACCTGCTGCTCTGGGCCTCATTTGCCACTCCTGGGCCCATTGTCTCTCATGATTGGTACACACTGCTGAGCAGAAAACTCACCCCAGAAAGGCAGGAGCCATTGTCTTTAGCGTTTGATGACCTAAACTGTCCCCTAAATCCCTAAATAAAACTGTTCACCAGCTAGACAGGATGGAGGGAAAGGCAGGGAAGGAGAACATTTCTGCACACACCTCATTTTACTTCATGACCTCAGCAATCCTATGAGTAGGTGGGACTGTTCCCCCTTACCAGGGAAGGCAACTGAGCCCAGAGAGGTTAAGCTACCCAACTAAGGTCACACAAATTGGTCGACAGGGAGCCAAGCCATAGGATTCAAACTTAGAAGTGCCTTGCTCTTTTACTATGTCATTCAAAACACTGAGCAAAACTGAAATTCAGAGCTAAAGGAAAGAAAGAAGTGTGTGTCAGGAACTGGGGCCAGGGGATCCTACAACTGTCCATCTTAGTGACCTGACCATTCTCCACACCGCATCCCTGCAATCACTCTGAGGGCTCTTATCTGAGGCCTCATCCCCTGCCCCTGGGCATCAGAGCCAGAGCGATTCCTTCCAGGTTGCTTAGGAAGGACGTGCTCCTTGGGTGAATGGCCAGTCTCTGGGCCCTGCTGTCCTTTCCCTGCCTCCTGGGCTCCCCACCCTGCCCCCCAATTGTTATCTGTCAGTACACAGTAATTAGAGATGTGGCACGCTTGATAAAGATTGCCGCCTGCCCCAAGATGGAACTGCCCTCTCGGACGTGTCTAATTAAAGTCCTGATTGATAAGATGAAGAAATCCCACCCGGATGCATGTGTGCCGGCCTAGCCCCTCCTCTGTGCTCTCAGCCTCTTCATTACAGCAGTGAGGGAGCGAGATATAAAGGACCCCAGGAAATGCTCCTACAAACCAATCAATATGTCCTTTTGTGCGACGTGATGGGGCATGCGGCATAGCCTTTTGAACCCTTCCTGGGGCCACGGAGGCGGCTGTGCAGCTGGAAGAGCCCCTTGCCTCGGGCTGGCCAGCAGCTGGGGGCTGCTCCTCTGCACCAGCCTGGGTCGGCCCAGGGGATGCTGGGCTGAGGGGCCAGGCTGGCCAGCTTCTCCCACCCAGCCTGCTTTCTCCATACGGTGAGTCGTAGAATTCCAGGACTCCTTGACAATCTGGGTCTGTCTGGACATTGCACACCGTGCATCCTTAGTAGCCTACAGCTGGGTAGGCGTGACCGTGTACAGTTGACATGGAGCCCAGGAGCCACGTGGGCACCCCTGCCTCGAGGTGCACGTGGAGGGGGGAGAGAGGATGGCCGTGTGTGCATGTCACCCGTGCCAGGCGCTTTGCTATGTGCTTTACTCATTTCATCTTCGCAACACATCCTAAGGGGGTAAGTGCTATTATTACACCCATTTCAGAGGTAGGGAGACTGAGGCATTGAGAAGTTAGGTCACTTGCCCAAGGGCCCAGAGCTACAACCTGCAGCTTGATGCCAGAGTCCCCACTGATACCTGCGATGCTGCAGAGTGGAGGTGGGCAACTGTACCCAATAGATTGTACCATCCTCGGATATATGTTATTTAAAAAGAATTTTTCAGGGCCTAGAAAAATACACAATAAATTCATAATACTTGTCACTGGAGAGGGGAGAGGAATAATGCAACTGGGGAACGGGCGCAAAGGAGTCTCTAACTTGCAGGCACTATTAGCTCTGTTATTAAAACGTGAAACAGACATAACAACATATCATCACTTGTCAGTTTGGGGTGATAGATACATACTATTTTCTGTAGTTGTTTTTTTCCTTAAAAATACTATTTTCTTGGGTAGCCAGGGTGGCTCAGCGGTTTGGCGCTGCCTGCAGCCCAGGGCCTGATCCTGGAGACCTGGGATCGAGTCCCACATCTGCCTGCAGGGAGCCTGCTTCTCCCTCTGCCTCTGTCTCTGCCAATCTGTGTGTGTGTGTGTGTGTGTGTGTGTTTCTCATGAATAAATAAATAAAATCTTTTTTAAAAAATATCATTTTCTTAAAACAAACTGGGATCCCTGGGTGGCTCATCGGTTTAGCGCCACCTTCGGCCCAGGGCGCGATCCTGGAGTCCCGGGATCGAGTCCCACATCGGGCTCCCAGCATGGAGCCTGCTTCTCCCTCTGCCTGTGTCTCTGCCTCTCTCTCTGTTTCTCCTGGAATAAATAATCTTTAAAACAAACAAACAAACAAACAAACAAACCTATTTCCCAAAGGAAAACAAAATAGTCTATATTCTTTTTCTCCCCAGGTAGGGGAGAGTGTGCGTGTTATAAAATCCACCGCGATCCCTTGCCAGCTCTGTGGAGGACAGGCAGGCCGGGGCTGAGACGCGCCCTGTGGCTAGGAGAGCACGCAGGTCCCAGGTCCCCGTGTGGAGCCGTAGGGACGACTGCAGCCACAGCTCCTCCCTGCTCGGCTGGCGGGCAGGGCAGGTGCAAAGATGTCAGTTGGGGAGCAGAGAGGCTGGGCAGCGGGCAGCGGGCGTCCAGCCCCCGGATGCTCTGGTCGCGCCCTCCCCAGCCGGAGCCGGGACCAGGGCTTGATAGAATGACACACTGCTGTACCAGCTAATAAATAGAAGTAATTTGATTAGCTTTCTCTAACTGGCGATAAGATCCTGACAAACCCTTTGTAATGCGTTTCTGGAGCAGGATGAAATTGTTTCATTCGGAGAGTAGGGCCCCCCGGGAGGCGCCTTGAAGCTCCTTTAGTGAGAGGTAAAAATATGCCAATCATTAATGAGGGGAGAATTACGGAGACTTTAATACAATCAGAAAGAGGAGCCCTCAGGCAGCTCGGGAATAAAACCTGCCCTTAAATCAGAGAGAGGCGGCTGGAGGCAGGAAGGAGGAGACAGCAGAAGCCCAGAACGCAGAAGCCTCAGGCTCCGGGCAAAAGAGCCTTAGCCCTGTGGCTTGTCCCCACCAGACCCGAAGTGCCATTAGGACTCCCACCAAGGCTGTGAGCAGGAGGCCGCGTCCACTGAGCCAGTCCCTCCGGTCAGCCCCACCTCAGAACAATGACCGGGGCCTCCTAAATTCCTTGAAAAGTCAGGGATCGACTGTGGCCCTCCTTCCTCGGGAAGCAGCTATGGGAACAAGAGCTTTGGGAAGTCCTTCTCTGGAGCAAAGAGAAAGGTAATTCCCACTGTAAAGAGTTCTGGGTGATGGGGCTTCAGCCAGATGAAACACCAAGCACCTGCCTCCCACCCCGTCACGCACGCAGTACCTACTCTCTAGAAAGTTCTATGGATTCCCCCCTCAGAGCCAAGGCAAGCAAGAGGAGGATGAGGGGGTGTGAGTGGACCAGGCTGTTTCTGGAATTCCCTTGGTGACGAGGCAGGGCATGGAAAGAATAGGAACATCTTCCACGGTATGTGCTTTTTCGCTGCCAGCCAGTTTCCACAAACCCCTCGTATGGATCCTGAGCCAAGCAGGGCAGCTCAGAGAGACTTGATGGAAGGCCTCTGCCTCCACCGGGTTTGATGTCAGATGCCTTCCTCTCTCGCTGGGGCACGAAGCCTCAGCCCCAGCAGAGTTTGGGCCATAGCGAGTGATTTCTCTTTCTCTCTGGCACCTGTGGTCCATGGCATCAGAGGGTGTCCACCTTGAGATGCTCATATCTTGAGACGCATCTTCCTTCTGTTCCACACCAGCCACTGGCCTCCTTGTTATGCCTTTGGACGCGCTGGACCTGTTTCTACCTCAGGACCTTTGCACCCCCTGCGCATTCCCTATGCCTGAATGGCTCTTCTCCAGACCTTTGCAGGGCTCCCCCCTCATTTCCTTCACGTCTTTCCTCAACTGTAGTGAGGCTCCCCGCTCCCCGCTCCCTGTTCTTATCTCTCCATGACACTTACCCGTCTAATATGCTAAATTAGCATCATATTACCATCCTAGGTTTTGTTTTGTCTTATTTTTATCTGCCGGCCACCCTCCAACACACAAATGAATGTAAGCTCCATGAGGCCAGAAACTGGTCTATGGCGTCCACTGTTGAATCCCCCGACACCCAGAACATGCTAGCACATATGTCGGAATGAATGCAAGAGTGAGGAGAGCCCTTGGGGCAGATTCAGCCTGTGGGGGACAGCTGTCCCGATTCCCACCCCTGCCCTGGGTGGCTCTGGGGAGAAGCGCAGGTGCTGCCACCTGCCACCTCGGGGAGAAGACAATGGAAAGGAAGGGGAAGTGCCTGCTGTGCAGAAGGGCAGGAGGCCATGGGTCCCAGATTGCCCAGGAATGATGAGGGTCCCTGGAGTTTCAAGGACTGCCGGGAGGCAGGTGCAGGCTCAGGAAGTCAGGGGCCGCTTCTAAGCCTTTCTGCCCTCTTCACACACCAGCTGTCTGCTGCCCAGTCACTACGAACCCACATGAAACCTTGCTCAGGAGGTCAGCCTGGGGCTGTAGATAGCCTGGTTGGGAAAGCTCCTCGGTCAGGACTTACTTTGGAGACCCTGGATCAGTCCCTTCCCATCTCTGGGCCTTGGCTGCTTTGGCTGAAACATGAGAGGGATGCAGGAGGGGACCTCTGAGGGCCCCAGCAATTCCATGCTTTCCTGGGCCATGTACTCAGCGATGGCTCCCTGTCAACTAAAAGGTAGAGAGTTTCTGTAAATGGGGTGAAAATAGGTCTTTCTGACCTGTTTTCTACGTGCTAGGATGCAGCTGCAGAATCCTCGGCGTGGTTCAGAACACAGACTCTGAGGCCGGACTGCTTGGGTTTATATCCCAGTTCTGCCCATTGCTTATTGTGCAACCTCAGACAAGTGACTTAACCTCTTTGCACCCAATTCTCCTCTTTAATAGAAGAGATGACGTAATAGTACCTATTCCACGGGGTTGTTGCAAAGATTAAAGGTTGTATAACCTGTATTACCTGTAGTGGCCAAGTGTTTAGCCCCTGACACGTACCAGGCACCTAATAAAGGTTAGTGGTTGCTACTACTAACTTACTACACCTGAGATCAGAGCTAGTCAGAATCAGGATAGGGACTTCCTGGTGGCAAATAGCTAAAAAGCCCAACCTAGGAACCGGCCTTACAAACATAAAGCAAGGGGGAAAGAAAGCAGCACAGTCAGAGAATTAGCCAACTTGGAACCAACCAGCCAGCAAGCATTTATGGAGCACCTGCTGTGTGTAAGACCCAAGGGAGGGATGTAAAAAGAAACGCGGGGCACCTGTTGGTTTGTTTAATCTCTGCCTAACTGTGAGCTCTGTGAAGGTGGAGACTCCGTGGTCTTCGCCACTGTTGCTGCAGCACCTGGCACAGTGCCTGGCATGCAGGAAGTCCTTCATAAATGTTAGTGGAACAAACAGCATGACGCATTTGTGTGTACTGGTCCCTGCACTCCTAGAGCTTCTTACGGCCCCTGCTACAGCACTTTCCATACAGTGTAAAGGTTTGTGGGTTGTTTGCCTTCCCCACCATACCGAGCCAGCAGACATAGCCCCAGATACATACTGGGTGCCCAGAGATTGGAAGAGTGGACAGAGTGATGGTCGGAGGGCAGCAGAGGCGCCAAGAGTGGTGCAGACATGGTTGGAAAGGAGACAGATTGCTTGCTGTTGTGATCGGCTGGTTAGGGAAGGCTCCCAGAGATGGGATTGGAGCTGGGCCCTCAGAGACATCAGGAAGATTAAAGGAGAACATTCCAGGTTGACTCAGTGCAAAGCCAGTCCCCAAACAGGATGGGCCAGGACTCAGCAGTCCATAGAATGTGATCCGTTGGGAATGAAGGTGCCGCTTCCATCAGAAGAGTCCAGCTCATCACCAGCGACCAGCAAGGTGAGGTCAGCTCAGAAGTACCCGGCTGGCTCTGGGGTACCCCAACCCCAAGCCGCACAGAGGACTGGAAGAAAGAAGAATGACTCCAGGCCTCAGGGGGATGGGCAGGGAGAAGCCTCCTCTGTGGCCACCATCTCCACAGGGCCCTTCGCCACTGCCAGGCTTCTTCGTCCCTGCTGTGGTCAAGTGTCTGCTACCCCCAGCTTATCAGTTCTGACCCATGGGTAGGTGGTTCCCCAACCTGGTAGGTAGCTCCCTTCTGGAAGAGAGTCACTGCTCAGAGACAATGACTTGCTTCGCGTGTCAGGGCCCCGAGGCTGGGCCCATAGCCAGATTCTCTCTGAAGTTGGGGGCCAGAATGAGGACTGTCTTAGGGGCTGGGAAGCAGCTCCCCCTCCCTCCAGGCAGACCCTTGGGGGGGGGGTGGCAGCCAGCAGGGGCTGCCTCACTGCAAATGACTCCCTTTGTCATTCTGTTTTGTTATGATTAAAAATGCATGTCGCAGGCGAGGCCCTGGAGTGGAACCCGGTTGAAAATTGAATCATTAATATTCCCCCTCCAGCTGATGCCCTGGCCTCTCAGTAGGCTGTTAGGGGGAGGAATGCAACAGTTTCGGAGGCAGAGCAAGATGGGGAAGACTGAGGGGTGCCCCAGGCCCCCCACCCAGGACTCACACCCCATCCCTTGGGAGGGCAACAGGTGTCAGACAAAGTCCTGGCCCCCTAGAATTTTTCTTTCTGGTTTCTCAGGCTCTGCTCTTGGAGCTGAAAAGGAACCCTTTTCAAGGCTGGGTATGATGGGTGCCACCCTACAGGCCTCCTCTGTGCCCCCTCACCACCCCTGCTTCTGTGTACCCCCCACCTTCTTGCTCTTCCCTCTGCTCTCTGTCATCCGCCATGACTGCTTTTCCTTCAGAGATGTATTATTCTTATTTTTCTAATTCTTCTTATTAATAGCTAACATTTAAATAGCACTTTCTGCCTGCCAGGCACTATTTTAGCTGTTTATGAGTTTATTTCATTCTCATAACAGCTCTAAGAGGCGGGTTCTATCGCTATCCATTTTACAGATAGAGAAACTAAGGCACAGGGGGATGGGGAGACTGGGTGACGGGCACTAGGGGGGGCACTTGACAGGATGAGCACTGGGTGTTATGCTTTATGTTGGCAAATCGAAGTCCAATAAAAAAAATATACAAAAAAAAAAAAAAAAGAATAAGAAAAAAAGAAACCAAGGCACAGGGTGGTTCAGCAACTTGCCCAAGGTCACACAGCAAGTGGTGGTGCCCTGAACTTCTAGCCTCACGCTGTCAGATATAGTGGCCGCTGAGCACTTGAAATGCTGCTAGTCTGAGTTGCAAAGTGCTGAGTGTAAAATAGACACCAGCTCAAAGATTTAGTAAAAGAAAAAGAAAGTAGAATATCTTAATAATTTTTTATATTGAGTCCAGGTTGAAATAATATTTTGATACACTGGGTTAAATTAAATATATTATTAAAGTTAGTTTTCCTTGTTTCTTTTGACTTTTTAAAATTGTGGCTACTAGAAAATGTAAAATTACCCAAGTGGTTCCCATTTGGGGCTTGCATTATATTATAGTTCCACAGGGCGGCATTCCTCTGGCCCCTATGGCTCCTAAATCAGCTCTCTCCCAGTCATTCAGGCTGAAGCTCGTGTGTCACTCCCTCCCCAGAGAGAAGGGGATCACCAACTCGTCCCCTCATTCACTTGTTCGCACTGGGTTCTCTTGCTCACCACATAATAGACGCTCCCTACATAACTGTTGAAAGGCTGTTGTAGAAAGATCTGTAAATCGAGGGGTGGATGAAGAAGAAAGCTGACTTGGTTTTCTGGACTCTGAAGCTAGTGTGAGAGGCAGGGATCAAAGCCCTGAGGAAATGTCCTTTGAGAGAGCTGGGGGCTGGGCACCAGGCCTCCCAAACTCAGGTCAGGGCCAGGAGGACCCCCCCCAAGTCAGCATAGCCACCCTCTTCCCCCCTGACTCACAGGTGCAGGGATCAGGAACCAGCCACAGGCCTCCCCACCCCCACCCCAGAACCACACAGACAGGGGCAGGGCTGGGCCTCAGCCCCCAACCCCTGATCAATGTAGAGACCCCCAGGTTAGCCCCAGACCAGAGGACAGGCTGCAGCACGGACCCTCCCAGCGTTCTTCAACCTGAGAACCTTAGAGCATCCAAGTTCAGCCTCCCTCGTCCCACCTCAGAGATGAGGAAAACAACAGGTGGAAGAAGGAGCAGTGAATCCCCCCTCCCAGTCCCCTCACACGCACTCCCCTCCCCGTCCTGAGTCTTTAAGAGCAGGAACTAGCACAGTGTGTTAACCCATGTGGGGTAGGGACTCATCACCCCCATTTCACAGATGAGGGCACGAGGCAAAGTGGTGAGTTAGCTGCTAAAGCCAGGATTTGATCACAAATCCTGCTGATTCTAGAGCCCTCGATCCCAACCACCACGCACTAAGGCCCCAAGGAAATGTTCAGAGCTCAGAGCCAGGCTGTGAGGAGTCAGGCAAGGGCTATCCATCTCTCATGTCCCATGGCAAGTACTCCATGGCAGGGACTGGAGATTGCAGCTGCAGAGGGTGAGGGCGGAGGCTGGGGAACTGACCCCTTTCCCTCTGGTCCCCTGGAAGTCCCTGCTCTGGTCCAGGCCTTTTCTTTTGTACGTAAACTACGCCCAACATGGGGCTCAAATTCAAGACTCCAAGATCAAGAGTCCCATGTTCTACCAACTGAGCCAGCCAGGTGCCCCCTGTCCACGCCTTTCCTGAACAAGGGCTACTGCCGTGGAAAGTCCAGGGTTTACCCTAATGCCTTCCCTCCTGGGCAGAGCAAGGCCAATCAAGGGCTCTCCAGCAGGGGCTGTGGCTATGGATTTGGGGGCACAAGAAATAAAGACTGAGCCCTCAGCCCACCAGTCGGTCCATGGGCTGGCCTCACTGTCCATTCCCAAATCCCCCATGAGTCCTTGGCAAGCCCTGCCCCCCCATCCCCGCCCCCCAAGACCTGCCTCCTTCCATCCCAATCCTGGAATTCATCCTTCACCTTTGCCCCTTCAGCCCCACCCCAAGACATCTTCCCTCCCCACCTCTGTACCTGCATTTCAGTTTTGGATGGAGGCTCAGCTGGAGTCCCAACCCTCCACAGAGCCACCTGAGGGCCCAGCCCATGGGTCTTGGGGATGTCATCCATACCATTCTGCCAATGCAAGTGCGAGGTGGCCCCTTGAGGCATTCTAACTGGTGACCCTCTGCCACTGTGCCCAGGTGGGATGACAGGCAAGGTCTAGGAGTTGACAGGACTTGAGCCCTTGGTAGGATAGAGGGCAGGCTCCTTGGACCCCACCACAGGGCCCTGACCCTGACTTCTTCTAATCTCAGCCCCTCAGGCCCCGAGGGTAACCAGAACCCAGAGCCCAGAGCCAGGAGCCTCCTCCAGAACTCAGGGCTCCCCCCCGCTCCGCACCAGGGAAATTCTGGACTTCTTGCCACTTGGCGGCTGCCGCAGAGGGCTGGCAAGGCCAGTCACTACCCCGCGGTGGGAGTGGGTGCAGCCAGGGGGCGGCGAGGGGAGCCAGCAGGTGCCCATTCATTCGCTCCTCTGTTTCCCACCCCTTTGCCCCAGACTCTCACCTCGCCCCACCCTCAGCCACTCGGCCCCTCCCCCTCCCCTCCTTCCCTCCCCCACCCCCACCTCCCCAAGGACAAGCAAAGTTATTACAATAATGAATTAGCCAGCCCGCTTACTGCCGCCACTGGCGAAGACAATTATCCCCCCGCACATCCCTAGCCGCTGCTGGCTCCCTCATAAAGACAGGCTTTTGGGGCCGCTTTGTGCTTTGATTGGAAATGAAGAGATTGCTAATTAGGGAACACCTGCTGGGACCCGGGCTGGCAGGAACAACGGCAGGACGGACTGAGTGGCCATTTGAGGCGGGGCCTGTGCAGGAGAGCGCGCCCTGGTCTGCGCGCCCACAAGGCTGGGGGCAGGCCGGGGAAGGAAGGAGAGCCAGCGCCACATGGGCACCCCAGTGATTTAATCCAAGGCTCTGTCACCCCCACCTAGAAGCCGTAAACAAAACCCAGACATTTTATGGAGCTTTTCACCTTTTAAAGGATGCTAATTTGTTTATGGGTGGCTATAATTCTGCTTGTGTTTGCATAGGTCAGTGCCTGGCTTGTGATGTGAAGCATCTGTGCTGTGCACAGCTGTTTCCAGCTGGGCCAGCCAGTGTTGGGGTGCACAGAGCCTCCAGCTCCCTGCAGAGGCCCAGGATAGGGAGCTGGCATGCAGAGGTGACCTGCCTGGCACCTGGACCACCTGGTGGCAGTGACAGTCAGGGATATGAGGTCAAAGGGGAAATAAACCTGAGGTTGACTTGATTATTTATTCTTGGGCCAGACACCACCCTCTCGTCCCTACTCCTTCCTGGGCCCTAGGAAAACCAGTTCGTTAGTGGCCCCTTTCCCAGAATGAAAATTTAATTTCACACTAGAGTTAGGGGGGCATGGTGGCCAAAAAGATACCCAATTGCTTTCACCTAAAGACCAAAAAGTACTGGCTGATGAGCCCATTCCTCACTCTCCCACCCTCAGCCCATGCTAAGTGCTTAGCTCTCCTGACTTTTTAGCCACCGTTCCCTTTCTGAACTGGATTCACAAGTATATTGAGCAACTATTATGTGCACTGAGGATTATACACACACACGTGCACACATACACACACGTTCTTGAGGGCATTCTTTTGAATATTTGCAACACAATTCTTGGCTCAAGAGATCTCAGTCCTGGTAGAAAGATACACACAGGACTGTAACTTGGGGGCCACTGTGGAGGGGGCTGACAGTACATGGGTAGACCAGGGCAGGAGAGATGAGTTCTACAAGAGCGGTGCAGTGAAGGCGGCTCTGAGAAGCGGATAACCTCGCGAGTCATAAAGGCATCTGTGTGAGCCGGGACACAGGAGTGCCACCCATCCTGGCCCTTGTTCAGGAAAAGAGTGTCTCAGCATAGCTGGAGCATGGGATGCAAGGACAGTGAAGGGCAGGGAAGAGTACAGGTGGGCATAGAGCGCAGGGGGGGCCCTGGCCATGGAGAAGCGCCAGTCTGTGATCACATACATGCTTCTTAAAGTTGCCCGCTGCACTTGTGTGTGGATTAGAGGCATCACCCACAGTCACCCAGAAGAGGGTGGTCCCAGAGCCTGACTCGAAGGATTTAACTGGCCTCCCAAACCAGCACACCTCACTCCTGGGCCAGCTCCAGTTGCTTCCTCACTCCCTCTCATCTTCTACACTTTAGGTTTCCAAAGCACATGAGAGCATTTACCCACAGAATATGGGACATTTGTTAAAATACGGGAAGAGCACCCCACTGACCCCTCAGTTCACTCTAGGAGGTGAGGACCCTCACAGTATCCTGTATGGGCATGAGCACTGGACTGAGAGTGCTCTGCCCACTGGTCTCCATTTTTCCAGCTACAGGATGGGGACGTGCTCCTTACTTGTTTGGGGTCTCCTGCAGCTTTGATATTCCAAAAGTCTACTGAGCATTGCAGAGTTTTGAGATGCAATGCAGAAAGCAATTAAAGGTATGGGTGTTACCAAAAATAAACCCTTGCATGATTTTTGACTAGGGTTTTGAGACCAATTAAGGAGTGTACAGTTTTTTCAACAAATGGTGTTGGGGAATCTGAATATCCATAGGCAGCAAAATGAAGTTGGACCCTTACCTAGCACTACACAAAATGTGTCAAGTCCTAAGTGTAAGAACCAAAATGATAGAACTCAGGGCCCCTGGGTGGCTTAGTGGTTGAGCATCTGCCTTTGGCTCAGGTCATGGTCCCAGGATCCTGGGATAGAGTCCTGTATCGGGCTCCCTGTGGGGAGCTTACTTCTCCCTCTGCCTGTGTCTCTGTCTCTCTCTGTGTATCTCTCATGAATAAGTAGATAAAATCTTAAATAAAAAATAAAATGATAAAACTCTTAGAAGAAAACATAGGGCAAAACTTCATGACATTGGATTTAGCACTGATCTCTTTACTATGACACCAAGGGAGGGCACAGACAAAAGAAAAAACTTTATAAAAACTTCTGTGCATTAAAAGACACCATCAACAGAGTGAAAGGCAACCTATGGAATGAAAGAAACTATTTGCAAATCACACCTCTGATAAGAGATTACGATCTAGGATCTAGAGAAAACTCCTAAAACTCAACAGCCTCAAAAATCAAACAACCCATTAGAAAGTGGCCAAAGGACTTGAAATGATATTTCCCCAAAGAAGATAAATGAATGGCCAATAAGGACATGGAAAGATGCTCAATATCGCTGATCATCACGGAAGTATGAGACGAAGCCACAGACACCACCTCACACCCATCAGGATGGCCACCATCAAAACACTAGAAAACAACATGTATTGGTGAGGATGTGGAGAAATTGGACCCTCGTTCACTGCTGGCAGGAATGTAACATGGTGCAGCCATGGTGGGAAACCAGTACAGTGGTTCCTTGAAAAATGAGGGATAGATTTATCATATAATTGAGCAATTCCACTGTATGTACCCAAAAAGAATTGAGAGCAGAGTCAAGAAGAGATACTTCCACACCCATGTCCATAGCAGCATTATTCAAAAAGCTATAATGTACACACAACCCAATTGTTCGTTGGCAGATGACTAGCTAAGCAAAATGTGGTATTAGGCACACAATGGAATATTATCCAGCCCTAAAAAGGAAGGAAGTTCTCACCCCTGCTACAACATGGGTGAGCCCTAAGGACATTACGCTCAGTGAAAAAAGCCAGTTATAATAAGGCGAACACAGTAGGATTCCACTCATATGGGGTACTTAGAGCCATCAAATTCATAGAGACGGAGAGTAGCATGATGGCTATCCAGGCTGCGGGCAGGCAGGATGGCGAGTTAGTGTTTAATGGGGACAGAGTTTCTGTTTCATGAGACGAGAAGAATCCTGGCCATGGATGCTGATGACAGCTGCACCACAGTACGAAGGAACTTAGTACCACTGAACTCCACCCTTAAAAATGGTTAAGATGGTAAATTTTGTGTTATGTGTGTTTTACCACAATAAAAAACCCTGGCAAACAAAACAAAAACCTGCAACATCAGCTGTCAACCACTTAATTTTTAGAAATTCTTTAAGTTTTTGAGTATATATTTGTGGTTCAAATATTAAAATATATATAAAAGTATGTAAAAAAAAAACAAAGAGTGTATATTAGAGAGAGAGAGAGAGAGACACCCAGGTTCAAATTCCTTGTGGCCACTCAGCAGTTGTGTGGCCTAGGGCAAATCATTTAACCCTTCTGGCCCTCAGCTTTCTCACCTGTAAAATGGGGGAAATCACAGCCTCTATTTCCTATGGTTGCTGAGTATGAGCAGGAACAACAGGAGCAGGGCACCAAACGTGATGCCTGCTTCATTGTGTGTGCTGGGGCATGGGGCTGCCTCCTCTTCTTGCTCCTCCTCCTCCTCCTCTTCCCCCCCTCCCCCCTCCTCCCCCTCCTCAGTCCCCCTCCTCCCCCCCTTCATTATAAGCCATTCACTCTTCCACAGAGTCAGGGTAGAGAACTCATACCTTACTTAGTGTCAGTATCTTTTCACTACAATTTAACAAGTGTCTCTATTTTCAGAGCCACCTGCATGATTTTTCCCCTTGTCTCATATGAAACTAGACATCTTTCAAGGAGTTTCCAGACCTGTCAAAGAGAAATGGAAAAGCTGGCAAAGCCCTACCCCCATTTGGGGTCCCCATGCCTCTGGTGGGACAAGCAGGTGGCCACGGATGCAAGAGACACAGGGCCTCTTGGTTGAAAATCCTTTGCCAACTGCTGGCACAGGCCAGGCAATGTGAGCCTCTGGTATTGAAGGACAGTGGGCCCTCTGCCCGGCAGCCGGGATGGGCCCCTGAGAGAGACAGAGACACAAGGCCCCGGGGAGCTGAAGGCACAGCTGCGAGGTCATCCAGCCCAGGCCTGGGCTCCCCTGGCCCAGGCAGCTGCCAAAAGCTGGGGATGGGGTCCTCCCGGAGGCTGGGCTGGTGCTGGGCCCAGGCATGGCGGCTCCAGCAGATGGTGGCCTGGGCACCCCAGAGCCTCCCTATACCCAGGGAAGCAAACATGCCAGACACCGGGAAAAGCTGTTGGCAGGAAGGTGCTTTCTTCACCACTCTGGGCCTGCCACAGCCAGAAAAGAAAGCGGTGTGGCTTTTTCGAGTGTCCCGGGGTCTTGAATGTGGAGGAGGAGTGGACAATTATGTGGCACCAAATGTCTTCCAAAGCAAACCTCATTCCCACCCTCTTCCCATGCCTACTGTCAAATTCTTGAGTCAGCAACTTTTTTTTTAAGATGTTATTTATTCATGAGAGACACAGAGAGTGACGCAGAGACACAGGCAGAGGGAGAAGCAGGCTCCTTTCAGGAAGCCCGATGTGGGACTCGATCCCAGGACCTCGGGATCACGCCCTGAGAGGAAGGCAGACGCTCAACCGCTGAGCCACCCAGGCGTCCCAAGCAACGTTTTAAATTAGACTAATATTGTCATCATCAGAACCCCACTCGCTGCCCCCCATCCCCCCGAGTTTGTACTCCTAAAAACTCCATGATGCTCCTTGTCTCTGAGTTTCAACCACCTCCGTCGCAAGGACAGCAGAGTTCCTGAGCCCAGCCCCGACCTTGTGCTTCCTCCTGCCTCATCTCACTTGCTCCTCACAACCACCCGGGAGCCTGGACGTGACCACCCCCTTTGCACAGGAGAGAATACTGAGCGTAGAGGGACCGATTATCGTCCTGGGACCATGAAGCGGGTAAGCAGCAGAGCCGGAATCTGAAGCAGATTTGCCTTAGTCTGAGGTCAGGATGTTTGCCGTCCCTGCGCCCACATCAGGCCACAAGGCTCCCGTGTGCGCGTGTAGGTTCTTTGAGCACGGGGACAGCATGGTGCTTTGAAGTCACTCTGTAGTTCATTTTGACAGTGCAGAGCGCCAGGCAGGTGTTGAGGACAGACCTGCGAGTGGCAGCCCGAGTGGGTGTGCGAGGAAGCTCTGAGCAGCTGGCACACCAAGCCTGACTGCGCAGCTCCAGGGCACGGGTGGGAACGGCTGCATGCTCGGGGCTCGTGGGTGCTGGACATGCAGGATGGGGGCTGTATCTCACCAGGGCAGCGTCAGGATGTGGTTTGGCCTGGGCCTGGGGAAGGGAGCTTGATGGCTGGGCGTTACAGATGGGTGGGTGGGAGGAGGGGCTTCAGTAGGGTGAGGAGCAGACTCTGGGAGAAGTATCAAGCCCTGGGGCACAGGGATGACTGTGGTAACCAGGACAGCGTGCCCTCAGGGACCTGCCCCGAGTGTTCCCAGAATTTAGTACCCAGACCCTCCTGGATTTGTGCTAAGATGACATGGAGTTATGGAGGCAATCAGGCTGGAGTTGAAAACTCATTTTTACCATTTTGTAGGCGTGAAATGCCCCCAGGTAGACTGATGCGGGAGCCTCTGTTCCCTTGGTCATAAATCGGAGATACTAAGCCCCTCAGGGCTTGCAGTGGTCCTCAGAAGCAATAATGCAGTCTTTGGGCATTGGCATCTTCAGAGGCCCTGTCTTTGCAACCTGCCATCTTCAGCACCCACAGTCCTGATGCTTGATAATGGCTCTTCCCTGGGCTCAACCCAGAGAGTGATGGGAGCTCATCATCAAATTCCAGAGTGGCTCCCATAGAAGCCCACACCAGGCCCCTGCCTCCTATAACCTCTGTGTAGTAGCTATTGGTAGCGCTCTGCTCAGTTCCCTTTGCCACCCATCCCCAGCTCTGAAGGGCTGCAGCCTTCTCCTGAGAACTTTCCTTGACCAGTGGGAGCCCCTTTGGTCCAGAAGAGCCTGGGAGGTTACCGATGGCAGTTTGCAGCCAATGACTGATTGATACGAGGGTACAGCGGCCCAGTATGCTTGTCCCACATCAATGGGACTCTCAAATGCCACTCTGCAGTGGCATTTATGGTCCAGAGCTCCCCATGGGAACCCTCATCCTTCTTTAGCCCCCTCCCCCGCCCAGTCCCTCTTTCCTTGCTCTTGACCGGTTTCTTCAGACAGCACTCCCTCGGTGCGTCTCTTACCCAGAATCCCTGTTTCAGGCTCTGCTTCTAGGGACATTGACCAGGGCCACTCCCTCCCCCACCTCTCAGGAGTCTCCCCAAAACAGCCAGGATTAAACACACAAACGAGAGAAATGCCAAAACCATCTAGCAGAGACACTTGCATGCTCATCAGATGAAAAGGCAAAGATTTAGCCATAGGCTCACTCAATCTGGGGGGCATGTCTGCTTCTATCTGCAAAGGCCCCAAGAATGGGGGAGAACATCTGGTCTCCTCTGGGTCACTCCAATCTGGAGAACAAGGGCCAGGGTCAAGGCCACAGCTCAGGAAACCAACAGATCCTACAGGTCACCCGAATCCTCTGTCTGATGCTGCTGTGGACCCAGTGGCCTCCACTGAGAGCACCCGTAGTCACATCAAACAGACCTTCCCTCCCACCCTGGGGAGTTTTCATATTCTCCCCACAAAAAGAGAGATGGGAGACCAGAGACCCTAAGAATCTCAGACATGGTGGGAAACAAAGTCTCCAAGGAATATGAGTCCTTCAGAGACAGAAAATCTCCCTGCTAAATGATGTAAGGGACTTCAATGACCAGATAGAGGTTGTCCGTGCCACACTGTGGCTCAGGGATATGAGGGAAAGACAAAACATTGGGAATTGTACCAGCTACAATCAGATGTTAGTGTTTCACTGCAAAGGCCAGGCCAGGGGCCCTGGCTGCCCCCCCACTGCAGTCAGGAGGCAGACTGCAAACGGTGAGGGCCCCCTAAGAGTCAGGGAAGCCAGAGGAAAGACCGAAACCTGAGGAACCTCTCCCCAGGGAAGGTCACGAACAGGGAGATGACAAACACTCTTCCAAACAGTGAGCGCATGCTGGACTTCATCCAAGGTGGGGAAATATTACAACTGTCCTCAGGGATGTGATTAGCATCCCAAGAGCCCAGATGGGTGGATCAGGAGGAGACAAAGGTCACAGGAGATTGGGCAAGGAGACCAGCCGTCAGAGGCTGTGGCATTGGCAAGAAACCACTCCTTCCTCGCCTTGCTCCCTCAATAAGAAAACCGTGTGGGGGATTATGGTTGGTGGAGAAACACAAAATAGGAAACAAAGGGAACAAGAAAACAGTGCTACTGGTTGAGTGAAGGGAGGATGGGACATCAGAAGGGGAATGGAAGGAGCAGCCATAGTAAAGCAGGAGAAAACAGGGATGTGCTTCTGTAAGAGGACCCTATACCCCGGGAGCTCTTAAAGTCTACCCATTTTAGCCGTGGGCCTCCATTTTACCAATATGGTCACTGGCTCCTCTGAAGAGAACTTTATTTTTTTTAATTTTTAAAAAGATTTTATTTATTTATTTGACAAAGAGAAAGAGCAGGGTGGGGAGCAGCAGAGGGAGAGGGAGAAGCA
This sequence comes from Vulpes lagopus, assembly GCF_018345385.1. Taxonomy (NCBI): domain Eukaryota; kingdom Metazoa; phylum Chordata; class Mammalia; order Carnivora; family Canidae; genus Vulpes; species Vulpes lagopus. Next base: position 24,161,364 of record NC_054829.1, read on the forward strand.
GTCTCCCCGCTGAGCAGGGAGCCTGATGTGGGGATCTATCCCAGGATCTGGGATCATGACCTGAACCCAAGTCAGATGCTTAAACCAACTGAGCCACCCAGGTGTCCCTCTGGAGAGAATTTTAAATATTTATTTAGGAGGCCCAAGACGGTTAGCAGGGGCAAAGGAGAGATATGATTAACAGGAGGCTCCCTGGAAGTGTGTGTGGTGGTACCTAACAAAGATGCAGAGACTTGGCGGATGGAAGCAAAAGCTGTAGGAACTCTCTTATGGTCTGTAAAGTTGGGCCAAAGTTGGAAATGTTGGGCCAAAGTCAATGTTTATGTAAATGCTACCAAAGAGTACTGTTTTTTTTTTTTTTTAATTGGTTGTCTTCTTGCACTTAGCTCTGTAGTATATTGCGGAAGATGGTGTCATGATAATACTATCTACCACCTGGGTGACTTCAGCAAGGTCCCTAACCTCTGTGTCTCTATTTCTTTTTCTGTAAAATAATAGTAATAATAATAATAATAATAATAATAATATTATTATTATTATATTAATAATAATATAATAATATTAATAATATTATAATTAATAATTTATTATTATTATTATTATTATTATTATTATTATTATTATTTTGGTTGTTATAAGGCTCAGGGACAATAAACTGTGTGAAATTTCCAGCACATAACATGACCTTGATACATGCCTCCCTCTTTTTCCCATGCTCAGAAGAGTAGTAGTTGCATAGGTAGGACATGAAAACATCATGAAACTAGGCAAGCACTAAGCAACAACATAAAACACAATGGTAAAGAAGTGTCTCGAGGAGGGTATTAATATGCTGAATGAAATACAAATACCGTAGGATTTCACTTCACATATCAAACCTTAAAAAACAAAACAAATAAGCCAACGACAGAAGCCGACCCATAAATACACAGACCAAACTGATGGCTGCTAGAGGGGAGGGCAGTGAGGGATGGGTAAAGGAGGGAAGGGGATTAGGAGGTACCAACTTGTGGTTATAAAATAAATAAGTGAAGGAGGTGAAAAGTCCAGCACAGGGAATGCAGTCAGTAATACTGTAATGATGTCTGGTGACAGATGGTAGCTACACATACCGTGGTGAGCACCGCAGAGTGTATAGAATTGTCGAATTATTGCATCGTGCACCTGAAACTAACACAACATTGTATGTCAGCTATATGTCCAAAATAAAAATTGTTTTTTAAAATTGCAAGCCAAACATGTTTTGTATTGATGCTGTGGAATATTATTTAACAATAAAAAGGAATGAAGTACTAGAAAAATAAAGCAGCAATGTCTCAAGGAGATATCACGCTTAGGTATCCGGTAATAGTACGGTTAACGTGCGCTGAGCTTATTGTCAGGGGAGAAAAGTGGAATCTTTCACAACAGAGCACAAAAGAGAGATACTGAAGAATTTTTAAGGCTTTCAATTCCTAATGTGGTTCATCCGCAGTGTGAAAGGTGCTGGTTGAAGGAAATATGAGGTTTTAGGCAGTAGAGAACAAAGCATGTCCCCAGGCTCAGTATGGAAATGATAGAGATCCAAGACCACCTGAGCAGTGAAAGTCCAATTGTAAGAGCCGTTCTTCTGGGAAATTGGGGGAGGGGGGCGCTAGAAAAGGGCCAGGATCAAGGGTCCAACATATAAAGGAATCCCTTTCTAAGTTTATGAAATGGCAAAGACAGAAGTGAGAAGTGGCACAAGGGCTCAATCGAAGTAGAGGTAAGGACTTATGGGAGAATATTCTAGAAATAAGTTAGATGCAGTAAAAAGAATTGTCACACAGTGATTAATGATAGAAATCAAGGCCATTTAGTAAAAAATAAGAAAAAAAATCTTTACAGGGAAGCACATAGGGACCCAGAAAATGGATAAGGACACTTTGTGCTCCGAGATCTCTTTATTTAGCAAGCCTCCAAATGTAATATTTTTAAATTAATAGGATATGATAGAGAGAGGGGGGAAAAGAACAGAAACAGACAGTAGAATCGTCAAGTAAAGAAGTAGTTGTGGCAGATGGGAAATAATGTCCTTCCTAAAAGGTGTTTTCGGTGGGTTGGTTTTAGGCAGCTCAATTTACATATTGCAAAAAGATTTTCCAATTTACACCATGGAGGCATGAACCACCAGTGAGGGGGACACAGAAAGTAGACACTGGAGCCATTAAGGATAATGGCATTTCTGAAACAGCCAAGTCGATACTGAGTTGGGCGGGGGGTTGGGGGGCTGGCATTTACTTAAGTCCTTTATTTCATTAGAACATTCAAAGTCATGTTGAGAGACTCATGCTGAGGGATTGCCCTGGGGAATAGGACCACCAGTCCCTGCTCAGAGCCTTCATTCTGGAGGGGAAACCACAAAACCACCCTGCAAGCGTTTGTGAGACTGTTGTGAAGATGATCACTGCCTGGGTGGGACACAGAAGTTCAGCACCCAGAAGAGGTCAGCTAGTCTACTCATTCCTTTCATAGGTAAAGAGAAACAGAGGCAGCAAGAGATCAAGTGGCTTGGACAAAGCTATCAGGCAGTGTGAGAGCTAGGACTAGAACAAGGGCCTTCTGGAAGTTCTTCTAAAGGCTTGCTCAATATGCTGCCATAAAAATCAGTTATGTTTCCGTAAACAGTTTGGTAGCCTCCACAACAGTGTCCAACTACATCAGTAGAGTGTCCTATTTCAAGGTAATATTTCTGATATTTTTAGCAAATAGATTCCACAGGTTTCATTATCACGCATCCGCTTGCCTTCCCTCTGCCCCCATTCCCGACCGTCATTGATGAGGCAAAATCATCCCCAAAAATAAATGGGGGAAGAAAGCAGGAGAGGAGGCTAAGGAAGCCAAAGCAAGCACGCACACTTGGCAACTGGGCATAGAGAATGCACTCATGAGAGACAGAGAGAGAGAGAGAAAGAGAGAGAGAAGCAGGCTCCCTGCAAGGAGCCTGATGTGGGACCTGATCCCAGATCCCAGGATCACGCCCTGGGCCAAAGGCAGCCGCTCAACCACTGAGCCACTCAGGCGTCCCAAGAATGCACTCTAATAGGCCCTCAGCCTTCCTCTCCTGGAGTTGGTGTTTCTCACTCTCGTGTATGGCAATGTCTGACCCCTAGGCAATGCCGAGCATCTCTGCACGTTTCAACTTTATACAAATGCTACAGTCCTGTCTCTAGAATCTTTCTGAATGCCCTTCCCTTATCAATGCTGCTGACTGTCCAAATCCACCAACGCTGCTCATTAGACTAACAGTTGCTTCTGCTTTGAAGCTTCTATCACTAAGTGCAGAAATCTGAGTGAAAATTTTGCCCGAGAAGGATACTACCACCATGTTTCTGTTGCCCAAGAGTAAAGCCTGAACTCACAGGGACTAAGATCCACCTAGTGATCTTTTCCCCCGGGCTAAAGAGTGGTGCTTTGTTGCCACTGGTTTCCGAAGGAGGAACAGCAGATGGGCATCTGAAGGCAGAATTAACTCAAGAGTCATTACATGAGGGTGTTCTCAGTTGAGTGCCCTAGAGTAAATAGTAATTACATGTTCCTTCAAGATTACTCTCAGCCTGAGGTGGGGGAAAGAAGAGAGTCATGGATGGCTGACCACGGTCCCCTTAACGTGCACACGTGTGCACAGAAACACAGGCCAGTCAAAAGCCTGGATTCGGAATTTGCCCCTAAGAGTGTGATATCAGTTCTATAAGTCCCCTGAAGTATACAAATCGGACTGTCTCTGAGACATCAGAAATTGTCCTTACCTACTTGCATTCTTCTTTCCTCGAGGAGTATCCCCTAGAGATGCACCCCTAAATATGTGGAAGACAAGCCATCCATGCTTGGTCACACTGTACGAAGAGGAGGCATTCACCCTGTGCAGAAGCTACACTCCAGTGACGGACTCCACATCACTTAGAGACGCACAAGACCATCTAAACCATTTCCAACTTTCACTCCTGGACTCTGCGAGGGTATGGAGAGCAGGTCTCCACGAAGGCTGGAAAGCTTGGCCACATCTCTCCAGACCCAGGCAGGCACTGGGAGGATGCTCACTTGGTTCCGGGATATGGAAGCGTAGGGAATTGTGGAGGGCTGGGTGGGTCTCTAAACCATCTTTCGAGGAGCACTTTCTGCTATATCTGTAAGCCGTCCAGTGGGAGGAATGTAGGGACTTAGAAATTTCCCTTGTCTTGGCCTTTTTGGCATGGGCCCTAGAAAATGATTACCATGGCCAGAATGCCGTCATCAGCACCAACATCAACAATGGTTCTGAGAGCTTATCACCTAGGAGCCACCGCTCTGAAGATCTCTGTGTGGGTCTTTAATCCTCACAATGACCCCATGGGGAAGGTGCTCTCATCATGCCCATTATACAGATGAGGAAGTCGGGTGTGGGGTGGAGGGGCTGGGGAAATTGCTCAGGGTCACAGCTAGTACAGGGGGACAGGAGTCCAGCGTGGCTCTAAAGCCTTACGTAGTCACCACCCAGACTACTTCATGGAGATCATCTTAGGGGACCAAGTTAGTCTAAGACTGGTAAGCACTTTCTATTTCAATGTTTTTTTGTTTGTTTGTTTTTTGTTTTAGATTTTACTTATTTATTTGAGAGAGAGAGAGAAAAAAACACAAGCAGGGAGTAGGGGCAGGGGCAGAGGGAGAGGGAGAAGCAGACCCCCCTCTGCCCCCTGCCAAGCAGGGAGCCCGACATGGGACTTGATCCCAGAACCCTGAGATCATGACCTGAGCCGAAGGGAGATGCTTAACTGACTGAGCCACCCAGGGGCTCCCATGTCCCATTTCAAAGGAATGTTTACACTCTGATTCTTTTTTTAGCTTCACACCAATGTCCCTGAGGCACTCAGAGCAGGTTTCTGCCCCCTTCTCCGTGGGTGAAGGCAGAGAGGGGTTAGGTACTTGCTGAGGTCGCCCTGACTAGGAAGCCTCTTCCAAATCCCAGCATGCTCCTCTCTTCTGAGGCTACAGAAGGACTTTGAGCAAACCCTAAGGAACAGGCACCCTGGTACTGGGGCTTCTCCAGACCTTCTGGGGAGGAAGATTGTGGGGAAGAATGTCAGGACCTCAGAGGCGTGAAACAATAGTCTCTACAAATTAAAAACAAAATAAAAAATGCAGAGTTTATAAAATGTTGTGGAGCAAGTGAGCCTGACCAGTTTTCCACTCACTGCCCAGTTGTACTTCCAGACAGGGGGAGTTGAGGAGAAAGAACAAACTGAGGAAAATGATAGATAATAGGAACTGAGTGAGGTCGGTCAAGGCATGAAGCCAGAGAAAAGCCATGGGCCCGTGGCCTTGCATTAAAGGGACAGGCTGGCCGACCTGTGGTTCAGTTAGGAGCACAATATGTTGGCTCCGTCATGAACCACAGTTTTAAGGGTCAATGTTTAGAGTGGGAAGGTCCAAGAGACCTCTTCCAATCCACCATTTTATGATCAGGGAACTGAGGTCCTGAGAGCATGTGCATCTTAATTATCACTGGTCTGAGGCGGGACCTGGGCTGGGCCCACCTGGTCCCTGCCTGTCTGCCCCTCTGCCCACTGAAGCTGTAGATGCAAGCAGCCCTCAACATTTGACCTCCTTCCAACAGACTTTGTTTTTTAGCTTTTTATAAAAAGATTTTATTTATTCATTTAAGAGAAAGAGAGAGAGAGCATGATTAGGGGGGATGGGTAGAGGGAGAAGCAGACCCCCCATGGAGCAGGGAACCCAAAGCAGGACTTGATCCCAGGACCCTGGGATAGTGACCTGAGCCAAAAGCAGATGTTTAATCAACGAGCCACTCAGGAGCCACCCCTTCCCCTTTTCAAACTTTTTATTTCAAAACAATTCTAGATTTGCCAGAAGTTGTCTGTCCCCGGCTGACCTGTACACACACGAAGTCTCAATATAACTGTAGATGTATGTGGGGTGATGGGTCAGTTCTGAGACTGACTTAGGAGCAAACAATTCTTCTTTCTCAGATCTTATCTTACCCCATCACTGCCTTGAACCCTAACACACACACAGACACACACACACAGACACACAGACACACACACATGGCCTAATCAGCAATAGTTTCACTCCTGAATATTGCTGGAAAGATCACTAAGCCAAGCTAATCAATTGTCTCAGCCAGCTCCCAGCCCCCAGGAGATGCCTAGACCTTTCATTGCTATCATTTAACTCTTAGCAGCCTGAGTTTTTATCTACTGTCTTCCAAAAGAGAGCAGAAATACTCTTTTGGGAAGAATCTGGTGCCTGAGATGATGTTCCTCTATTGCCACCTTTCAAAAGCCTTGTCTATGCTAATGGAAGCAGACACTCTGGAACACTTCAGAAGGCAGGCCTCCCTCTTATGTATACCACCCGGGACCAGCGTGGTTAAGGCGGGAAGAGAACGAGGGCCCCCCAGAGTGTGAGCAGCCAGAGGAGGCAGGTAAGTATAGCCCAGAAAGGGGAGAGGACAGGGTATGACAAACGAGGGGAACAGTCACAGGAGAGATACCAGTTTAGCAATTAAATCTGACATCGGCTTAGACAAAGCTTCTTTACAGAACAGAATAAAATTCCTAGGAAGGTTTGTGCACATCTAAATAAAAGACATCTCTCTTTTTTTATTTTTATTTTTTATCTGGCCATGAAAGCAGGAGGGACAGAGGGGAGACGTGCTGAGTCAAGGACCACAATCTATGGGTCACAGTTTAATGTAGTTAAGGCAGCTGGACATTTGCAACTTCCAATCACTCCTCCCACAATTAAGGGATCAGAGATGCCCCCTTGAGACAAGCAACTCCATGCAATTCACTTTGCATGTGTTGATGGAACACACACTATGTGCCAGGCACCGTCGTAGGCACCGAGGAATTTCAAAGATGCATAGTGAGGAGGCAAAGGGGAGGCAATGATGATTCCAGGGTTTTAGTAGTGGTACTCCCAAATCTAGGAGGGAGACCAAAGAAGGGGGCAGTGAGAACAATGTGGGCACTTCGTCAGTTTGAGTGGCACCGGGATTCACAGTCTGGATCCCTGCTTCAATCAGGAAATACATGGTTTATTAGTGGGGAAAGAAAAGGAGTAGGGCTCATTGCCTTGCAGCATAGAAAGTCCCTACACAGAGAAACAGAAGGAGCGTTGAGGACTTTGGAACCGGGGCATCCATAAGAGGACAACTCTTCAGGAACTGCGGTGGGGCCCACTCAGCAACTGGATTCACTTGTCAAGCAATCGTGTTGAGAGGAGGACAGAGAAGGCACCTGCTGCCCTGACAACACAGCCCTGTTGACTTCACAATCAGGACTGGCCTGGCCTTGCTTGGTGGATAAAGCCCAAACTGCTCTCTAAGAGTGGAGGGTAGAGAGGGGTGCAGGAGTGACCTGGGGACCTTAGAACAAAACTGCTTGTCTGAATGTGAGCAGGGCCAGGAGAGCTGACCAGACTCTGGTTCTATGGAGCAAAAAAAGAGCCTGGCTTTCTTCCCTTCACCTAGGACTGCTGTCCAAAGCCCAGTTTCCATCCTCTGTTCTCCCACAGTGTTTTTTTTTTAAAATTTCATTTATTTATTTATGAGAGACAGAGAGAGAGAGAGAGAGAGAGAGAGAGAGAGAGGCAGAGACACAGGCAGAGCGAGAAGCAGGCTCCTCACAGGGAGCCCAACGTGGGACTCGATCCCGGGTCTCCAGGATCACACCCTGGGCTAAAGGCAGGCGCTAAACTGCTTAGCCACCCGGGGACCCCCTCCCACAGTGGTTTAAAGGCTCTTAGTTCTTTCCAGATTGGTGGTGGTGGTGGGTGTCCTGATAGGTCTTGATCTCTGGTTTACCTGTGGAATAGCTCACTGGTGGTTGAGACTGGAAGTCTTGCTGATCCAGGATTCCACCCACCAACATTCAGGAAAATAGCCTGTTACAAACTGAATGTTTGTATTCCCTCAAAGTTCATATGTTGAAGTTCTGATGTCTAATGTGATGGTCTTAGGAGGTGGGGCGTTGGGGAGGTGTTTAGGTTTAGATGAGGTCATGAGGGTGGGGGCTCCCATGATGGGATTAGTGTCTTTCTAAGAAGAGGAAGAGACCAGTGCTTTTGCTCTCTCCACCCTGTGAAGATGAATGAGAATGCCGTTGGCTTATAAAGAGGGTCTTCACCCAACCTGATCACGCCACCACCCTCATCTAGGGCTTCCTGGCTCCTGAACTATGAGAACTACATTCTTGTCATCTAAGCCACCTGGCTATGGTACGTTGTCATTGCAGCCCAAGCTGATTAAGACATAGCTCCTTAGTGGGAGGTGTGGGAGCCTGTCTTTAGTGGTATGACAACCCCGTGAGGTAGGCTCTATAATGATGCCCAGTTAGCAGATGGGAAAACTAAGGCTTTAAGGGATTAATTAGCTCAAGTCTGGGAGCTGAGAAGAGATGTGGTGCCAGGGTTCAGACCCTGGCTCCCTGCTCAGAGTGTGTGCTCTTGACCACAGCTCTGTGCCATCCATGAGAGGCACCTGGTAGGGAAGGGGCGGGAATGATCAGTGATGAGCTGGACATAATGACATTGTAGCTGCCCTTGGGGAGTGTCTAGTGCAATGAGGGAGACCCACAATCACACCCTAGAGATGAATGCAATACTGGAGGGAGATCTGTTGAGTGCTCCAGGAAGAGGGGGATGTCACCCACGTAAGGTAGTTTTCACAGCAAAGCTGATGTAGATGGGCTATAAATCACATTTTTTAAAAAAAGAAGATTTAATTTATTTGACAGAGAGAGAGACAGTGAGCAAGAGCACAAACAGGCGGGAGGGGCAGACAGAGGGAGAAAGAAAAGCAGACTCCCTGTTGAGCAGAGCCCGACTAGGGGCTTGATCCCTGGGATAATGATCTGAACTGAAGGCAGATGCTGAACTGACTGAGCCACCCAGGCGTCCTTATAAATGCCATCTTGACTCCAGCAAGGGCAAGTGCAAGAGGACTCACGGGCCACTGAGCATGAAGTACTAAGAGAAGGAGCAGTGCCCAGGGAAAAGGGGGAAATAGAAAGCCAGGGGCCTCCACTGATAGAAAGTCCCCTGTCTGGAGCCTCTGCTAATCTCATGAAGCAGGGAAAATAGGCCCAGGTGAAAGGACTAGAAAGTGCTCACTTGGTTGGTGGCAGAAAAGAAAGGCAAGTGTCCACAGAGCATTCAGAATCCTTCTGTATCAGGGGTTCCTGCTTTTCCTTCCCAAGCAGGAGACCACACACTCCAGGAGAGCCAGGGCACGTTTGGGCAGCCATATGGCTCTGACTTTCCCCTCTCCTCCGCTGTACCCCAGAGAACGAGGGGAGAGGGCAGCCAGAATGTGTGGAGAACTTAGACTCCTGACCTCAGCTTTGCCTTGACATTGCTTGACCTTGGCCAGGTTGCTCCTCGCCTTCTCTGGCTGAAGATCCGTGAGATCTCCACCTAGCTTTCTCCCGGGCACAGTGAACCAGACGGGCTTTGAGGTCCTGGTATACAGAGAGCAGGGCACGGGGACCAGGGACTCGGACCCAACCAAAGAGCAAAAGGGAAAGGAGGGGCTGGTGGAGCTGTGAATTTGCTGCAGAAGGGGAGACAGCCCACAGAGGTTCAGCCTCAGGACCAAAGTGGGGGCGAATCCTCTCCACCTGCTCCACCAGGCAGCAGGGGAACTCTCCAGTTGCTGGAAAATTGAGCCGTACTCCTGTCTCCATGTTCTCACCTCTGGACTGGCGGAGGAGAATTGATTTGGGGAGTTGGAGGCGCACATCCCCTCCAGACCCTTGGTTAACGGAGGATCCGCATCTGCTGTGCTGCTGGGGACTTTTTCTGAGCACATCAGCTGACTCTGGCTTCAGAGCTCCTGCCATAGTTTCCATTCTTGCTTTGTAGAACGATTCCCCTCTCCCCATCTTCCACTTTGCTGAAGTTGTACAGCAGCCTGAAAATGCTGATGGCTTAACTGGTTTAATTTTTTTTTTCCCCAGCAGCCCTGAGGGGTTTTAACTCTTTCCTCCTGCAGAAACCCTGCTTTTGGAGTTGAATGTTTAAACTCTCACTGGGAGACTCATAAATATTCGGAGTCACTCTCTCCCTCTCTGTTTGATTAGGAAATGAGCCTTTAACTCAATGTAATCCCCAAGCCATTAACAAAAAAGCCCTCAACAGCTCCACTATTAGAATTTCACTCTTAACCCGCTGAGGATTGAATTAGATTAACATAACTACCCACAATCTGAGTTTATTTTCTGTGCCAGATAGAAATGTGTTTTTCAGGGAAGGCGAGAAGGGGGAGGGAAGGGAGGAGGGAGGGAGAGAGAGAGAGCAGGAGGGTAATGAAATGTAAAAATAGAGATAAGAAAAAGATGGACAGATACACTGTAGAAATGAAGGGATGGGGAGAAAGAGCGGTGCATGGTCTCTGGTTTAAAAATCCTGCCAGCTGCCGTCTTTTATTTACGGGGTATTTGGAGAGGCCTGAGCTATGTGAAATTGTTTGAATTAGGGGAGCGCTTTCCAGGTATTTGCAATTCCTTCTTCCTGGAGATTGATGGTCCTGCACCTGAGCCTGCTGTATTCCAAAGCACCTGCTCATTGGCCCCACTGTCCCCAATTTGGGAGGAGATCGGGCTGAGTTTCCATGCTCAAGGGAAAGGGGGGGGGACACATAAAACAACAGTGCAGGCACACAGGCGACTGCGCGTTTACAGTCAGAGAAATAAAACAACGACAAAGATGGAACGGGTTAGATTTTGCAGACATGAAGTCACAGACAGCCCCGTGACCAATTGCATTTAAGAAATCAGTGTGGAAAAAAAAAATGAGTTTGACGGGAGCTGGGTCCACACAAAATTAATCGTTATTGAAGCAGAAACTAAGTAATCAGAGGCTGCCTTAGGCAAATGCATTGAAGTTTCCCCCAACTGCATCTTCAGAACTAAGCCCAAAGGGAAAAACCACCCTCACCCTCCCGAAGTTGGGGGTCAAAGTGAGGCCTTCCATCACACTGCCAAACAAAGCTTCCATCCCCCCTTAAAAGCATCCACAAGTAGCAAAAGGAAGGACTGGTTCTTGCCCAAATGTTCCAACAAACATTCTCAACCACTCCTGCTGATGAGAACACAGCACTTGTTCAGAAATGCCGGACTCTCTCCTACTGCCTGTAATCGTGGGCCAGCAGGCTTCGGTGTGCATGTTGGGGGTGGGGGGCACTGGGGGTGGTTTACTCTTGCATTAAAAGATTAAAAAATGTCACACTTTCTCTAAAAAGCCTTTGAGATCTGAGAGTCCTCGGCTAGAAGTTCAGTTGTGCAAACAGCTGACTGCTGCGATTTCTGAATGCTACGTCTCAATCGCTTGATTCGCTTGAGCCTTAATTAACAACAACCCACCAAATCTCACTTCGACATTATTGTGGGGAACCTTAGCAGGATATATTTATCAAAATGGAAGCCTTGAAATAGAAAAAAGCGATCATGCTACAGACAGAGGACATTCAACTTCTGTTTATTTTTTTCTTGATTCATGGGCTTTACCTTCCACACTAGGTTTTAAATAGTGACCACTTCTCCAACCCACTCGCCCTATTTTATGCCAAACTCCTTATTCTGAATTTTCCAACCAGTACATGTGGTCTTACTAGCTGAACATGTGAAGCTGACCTTCTAATTTCTTATTCTTTCCTGATTCCCATGTTCCCCTCCAAAATAATAAATGAATGGATTAAAGACATCAGTAACCCTAAATAAAATGTGGCGGAGAGTAAAGAACCAAAAGTAGAAGTTTGAGGAAGGTCTGAAGTAAAAGGAGATCAAACTGGCTCTCTAAACGTATGTGTGCTCATATTATGTAACTTTTGCCAAGTTAGATTTGTTGTTAAAACTATTTCATTTTTAATCAAAAATAATGCAGGCCCATCTGTTTTGTTTAATGCTTTTAAATTGTTGGAAAGATTATTTTTTTTGTTAGAATATTGTTTTCCCGAACAAATCTAGGAGTAGTCCTTAGCAATAAACTATATGGTTGCCATTGTATTAGTAAGTAGAAATCCAGGTGTCACTAGACTACTCATTCTAAAATTTGTATATGATACACATTAAACATCATCACATTCCCCCCCTAAAGTTTAGGACTATATTACTTTGTAAATAACGTACAGCAAACCTCCCCAACTGCAGGATTCTTAGTTAATACTCTGCATTATCCAAAAACCAAAGTCCCAAATCTTCCACAGGAAGCTGGTGGCACGTGGGCCCTGTGGACACATGACAATGTCTGAGGACTGTCAGCCCTGGGAGCCACTGATGTGCTCACAGAGCTTACACCCCGACTGTCTGAAACAAGCAGATTTTTGACAAGAATTGCGATATTAAGTTTCTCTCTTTGGGGGAAGGATGCAGACAGAGCACCAAGCATCAACAGCACAGCCACACCTGAGTCCGTCCTTTCGAGAGGCGAGTTCTCCCCCACCCCCACCCAGTTCCCCTTTCAGGATGAAGAAAATACACTAAACACCAAAGGTGTGAGCCAACAAAAGCCTGGAAGGCAAGACCAATCATGAGCTCTCATCTGGACTCCTCAAAGCAAACTCACTCCGTGGAGGAAAAAAAAAAAGAGGGAGAGAGGGAGAGAGGGAGAAAGAAAGCAAGAAAACAAGAATAAAGTCCTTTTCTTTTGAGGTGCTCTAGCAAAACTGGTCACCGGGACTGCTCCGAGTGCCCCTGAACCTGCCGGGAGCCCTCCATCATCACCTGTCCTGGGTGAACTGGGTCCTGCCTCTGTAACCTTCTCAGCTCACCCAGCGCTGGAGCTGCCAGCAAATAAAAGTTTTCACGCTGGGAGACATAACCACCCCCGCGGAGCCGCATGTAAACTTTCCCTTGCCCTTTTGATTTACTTACTTTTTCTCAGCGAAAACAAATAAAAATAACCGGGAACCTACGGGATTGCGAATGAGTTTGGGTAGCAGTCCCACCCAGCCGCCCGGTCCCTCTGACCTTCCCGTGACAGCCTGCCCAGGGCAACCCTTGCCCCCACCAGCCCCGCAGGGATGCTTTCCTATGCCCAAAACCAGAATGAAAGAGCAGGCGCGGGGAGATATTTTTATCCATAAAAAGAGAGAGAGAGAGAGAGAAGGAGGGAAAGGAGGGGGGTGTGGAGGGCAAAGGACAGGCTGGTGCAGGGCAGCGCTGGGGCAGAGACAAGGGAGCAGTGGCGGTACTTACATGCTCGGGGCGCGCAGAGGACCGTCTACACTCAGGTGTTTCCACGGGCTGATGACTCGGTGCTCAGCGACTCCGGCACCAGCTGACAGTCCCCTGTCTGTGTCTCTTTGTGACTAAGGACACAGTACTCCCAACCTATAAATAGATCCCGACTCCGTGATTGATATAACAGGCAGCTGACAAAAAAAAAAAAAAAAAAAAAATCCCACAACCATAACCAGGTCTTAAACAAAACAGCCAAGAGCCCTGGGCTTCCAGCTCCACCGAGCCCCAGGCAGGCGGCACAGCCACCGATGAGCACTGGAAAGCGGGGAAGAGAAATGTACAGTAAAAGGGAGGCGGAAACGGGGGAGGACACACAAAGGGGGAAAGTGTAAAAGTTATTCCTCTAGGGGTGGAGCAGTCCCTTGGGGTCACAGTGAGCTGAGGAATGAGGGTCGGCAGGGAGAGCCAGGGGAGGAGCCCGGCTGGAGGTCCTGACCCTGGGAAGTAGGAAGGAGAGGCCCCATCCTGTCCTGAGCCCAAGGCCCTGTCAGGGCCCAAGTCAAAGTCCCAACTGGGGAGCTTTGGTCACTGCAAGTGCTTTCCACGAAAGTTTCCATTCCTGCCGCCAGATGAGAGGGAAGGGAGGGAACAGAGTTTTCCTAGCTCAGGGGCCAGACTGGCTTCTTGGGGGACCTGCAGAAGGCGCCTGGAGGGTGAGGCGCCTTCACAATGTCCAGGTGAAGGGTTGGGACAGAGCATGGAGTCACCTGTGCCTGGTGAGCCGTGTCCAGCGGGCCCAGCTGCAGCACGTAATGGGTTTTTAAAAGGCCAAGGAACGACATTCCTGACATGAGAATTGCCCAAGGTTGAAAGGCCTTGGGGGTGTTGGTGTCTTTTTCCAGAAAGATTTCCTAGGAGAACACATCGAAAAAATTTCTCCTTGGGGGAAATGAATCCCACTCTTTGAGATGTGGAAGGGTCTCTTAAGAAACAAAGTTCTGCCAAAGTCCCGCAAAGGTGGATGGCCTCTCCAGGGCAGGCCGGCTCAACTCTGAGAGGGGCCACGGGGCGAAGTTTCCAGAAGACGAAGAGTCATGGTGGCAGAAATGTGGGCTGTCCAACAGTTAACCGGGTGAGTTCCCGATCACCCGATGGACTTCCATCCTGCCACGTGCAGACCCACTTGCTTTGGTGACATCTGCCTGGATGATCTGCTTAGGTGAGGTTGCCGCTTCCAGAAGGAATTGGTGCTTTATAATCCTTGAAACTTCCTGATCCCTTTTTTTTTTTTTAAATAAAGTTGAATTTCTTCTTAATGTCAGATCTGATCCCTTACTCTCCAAGATAATAGAAACTGAGGATGGTTAAAGTCAAAGCCCATTTAATATGTAGGACCTCAAACATGCCCACGAGTAGCCTGCCACTGGAAGGTAAGCTCCAAGGGGGGAAAGACCATGTGTTTGTCTTATTCACCATTATTCTCCAAGTGCTGCCATGGAACCTGACACATAGTAAGACCTTCCTGAGTAGGGACTGACTGACTTATTGAATGAATGAATGAATGAATGAATGAATGAATGAATGAGTGCACGAATGTGTGATGTCTAAGACACCCACCTTAGTCCTTTGGACTAAGACACCCACTGTAGAATGTCTGTTTTATAGAAGTGTCCCTAGGAAGGTAAAGAATTGAGGGTGGGCCTTCAGGGTTCCAGAAAAGTCCTGTGCCACCGTTGAGGTGATAGCCCCTTCAGCACACATTCACCACTAGGCTCCTTGTTAGGAAAAACCCTTTCACTTCTGAGGCAAACTGGGGATTTCCCTTCATTATTTGCTTTCTCCTCAAATTCTCCAGCCTATCCTCCCTGATTTCCGGCAAGGTCTTCTTCTCCATGGCTGTGGCCTCTCCTAGAGGCACACGTCTAGTCTGCAGTGAGTGCTCATTGAATGGGATGAGCCAAGCCACTTCTCCTGGAAGGTACCCTTCCCTAGAAAGCATGGTGGGAGCTTGGTGTTGGCTTTTTACCTCCCGGCCAATCTCTGAATCACTTCAAAGCTTCAGTCACAATTCTTTCAACTGAACTAAGCCTTGGTGTTTGCTCCCTGTAAGTGGCCCTGAGAGCCTGTGGTGGGGACCAGCCAATCACCAGTGGGCATCCCTCTGCTCACACAGACCTCCCTTGGAATGCTGGTCATCATCTTGGGAGAACAGACGCCTTTGTTTTCAGGAGCCTTCAAGGGCCCTGGAAACACAGAGACGTGCCCACACAGGGACACATCCCTAGCAGTTAAAGCACAGACTCTGGACCGGGTCTCCCTGGGTTGGAATCTTGCCCCTTCCATGGACCATTGGGAAACGCAAAACCCCCTAACTTCTCTGTGTGGCAGATTGCCCATCTACAATGTGGAAATTCCCAGGGTCTACCTCCTAAGAGTGTCAGGAGGATAAAATGGCCCAATGTAAAGCCATGCTCAGGGCAGCCCAGGTGGCTCAGTGGTTTAGCGCTGCCTTCGGCCCAGGACCTGATCCTGGAGACCTGGGATTGAGTCCCACGTCAGCCTCCCTGCATGAAGCCTGCTTCTCCCTCTGCCTGTGTCTCTGCCTCTCTCTCTCTGTGTCTCTCATGAATAAATAAATAAAATCTTAAAAAAAAAAAAGAAAAGAAAAAAAAAAATAAAAAAAAAATAAATTAAAAAAAAAAAAAAAGAAAAGAAAAGAAAGAAAAAGCCATGCTCAGAACAGTGCCTAGCACATGGAGAGTCCTCCAGCATGTGGCGGGAGATGCCACATGCTGCAGGTGGCATCTCCAGCCCCCATGCGTGCCCCCGCACTCATCCTCAGGTACCCCCTACTCTCACCCCTCACTGCCCACCTTAGTTAGCCACACTACTGGAGCTTGCTTTGGTTCTTCCCCCAAAGCTAGAGCTTCCTGACCTCAAGATTTGATGACTCTTTGTGAGCACACACCCATTTGTGTGCCAGCTGCTTCCATAAACCCATGGGAGGATTATCATTGCCCTGTACTCATTGGCTGGGACTGCCACGACAAAGTACCAAGAACTGGGTGGCTTAGAACAACACAAGTTTATTTTCTCACAGTGCGAGAAGCTAGAAGCCCAAGATGTTGGCAGAGTTGGTTCCTTCTGAGGGAATGAGGGAGAATCTGTTCCAGGCCTCCTCTCTCCTGGGTTTTGGTGGTTTTCTGGGAAACTGGTATCCCTTGGCTTATAGAAGCATCACCCCAATCTCTGCCCTTCAACTTTGCATGGTGTTCTCGTGTGTGTGTGTGTGTGTGTGTGTGTGTGTGTCTAAATTTCTCTCTTTATAAGAACACAGTCATATTGGATTAGGGCCTACCCTAATGACCTCTTTTTAAGTTGACCACTGGCAAAGACCCTATTTCCAAATAAATTCACATCCATAGGTACTGGGGGCTAGGATTTCAATATCCTTTGGTAAGGGGGACGCAATTCACCCATAACATCCCCTTTTACAGGGGAGGCAACTGAACGTTTGGGAGGTTTTGCACTCAGTACGAACCACAGCTGAGTGAGTGTCACCGTGGAAAAGACAGCCCTAGGTAGGTGAAGTGCTGACAGCCCCTCTCCCTGCCGTAGGGACACCGGCTCCTGCACTGGCTGGGTGCCACCAGACTCCACTCGGCTTGCTCCAGCGTCATTAGTGCCGCACATCAAGGTGACTTTAAACTGTTTACAAGGGCCACTGAAGGTACAGCCATCCCCGCCCCCACTAGCTTATCAACTCACTTACCTTTCAGAGTTCCGTAACAGACTGCAACCCAGAGGGGTGGGCAGGGACCCGCACACAGCCCAGGAAGGGCTTGCGTTCGTTTTATCTGTAAAGAAAAATCTATCTGCTTGGGAATAGAACTAAATACAACACATCGGTGCAGCTAGGCCATTAATCATCTCCTGCCAGGATGCAGGAGACCTGAGAGTGGCCATCGTGGCACTGGCTTTACACAGGAGGGCCAGCTGGAGTCAGGGACACTGCCGGCTCTTCCCTCAGGAGGGCACCCTATAGGGATTGGGGAGGGGTGGTGTAATACTACTCAAAAGGTGGTGACATCTTGCTTGGGAAGAGGAGGTGGGAGGGGCCCTCCAACTCAATCCTAGGTGGTTGGGCCTGAAAGCAGGTTCCTACCAAAGCAAATACCACCCTCCCCCTCAACCAGGAACTCAATCTACCGGGAACTGCCAGGTCCGGTAGTGTGACACCTGTTGCAACTCCCCCCTCCCACCAGGGGAGGAGCCTATACTGTTCTTAGGGGAAGGAGAAGTGCCAGAAAATGGGAATTATAGGAGACCTATGGTGGGGCCAAGCCAACAAATCAAAGGCCCCAGACTCCTAAGCCTGATTTCTTCCATCCCTTTACTCCCAAGAGACCTCACCTACTGCCCAACCAGCCTACACAGAGCCCCATAAACCAGCTGCCCTGCTGGGTGCATTCCTGGCTCTACTGCCTGTCCTCTTTCTCCCCTACTTTCTACTCATTCTTCATGGGTCACCTCGAGCATGATCCCTTCCCGGGTGCTCCCTGCCCACAGAGGCCCTGACTGTAGGGCTCCCCTGCTGTCTATAGAACAGCTCACCTGAGCCACCGACACACACCCCATTTTGCCCCCGTCAGGTGCTGACTTCTCTTGAGTGTTTGCCTCATGCTACAATGAGGCAGTCAGAAGGGAAATAAGTGACATTGTACTGAGCACCCACCTTGTGTCAGAGTCTGGGTAAGGCCCATGATCTACATTGCCTTATTTTTCCCCATTCATCCTCTGGGAAGCTGGCAGTCAGAGGGGTGAAGTGACTTGCCCAAGACCGGGCAGCGGGTTAGTGGGGTGGGGGGGGCAGCGGTCAGGATTTGGGCTCACCTCTGCCTGAGTTGAGAGCCTATGCTCCTATTCACAGTTTAACCAGCTCTGCTATGACATGCCCCTCCCCCAACCCTCATGGCTCTCTATGTTCCATGGCATAAAATCCAATGCCTCACTCTAGCTTATATTTAAGAAATCTGTTCGCGCCTATATTCCTGGCCACACCTCTCACCATGGCCTGCCATTGGAGCCTTTCCTTGGCAACGCTGCAGTCTCTTCCATACTTTGGCCTGGAATGTACCATTTGGACATCATGACCCAATTCCACTGTCCCCTCCTCTGATAGCCTTTCCCTACTTCAGTCACAACTTCCCCTGAACCCTTACAGGATTGCATGACACACTCTGCTATGGCACTTGTCACACAGTGCTATAAATATTGGCTCACATATCTGTCTCTATCCTTGGGATGTCGCTCCTGGAGGATGAGGACTTACTTCTTTCATGTTTTGGTCACCCTCCATCCCACTGCCAACCAATGCCTATCCTGGCAAGTATTGGTGACCAATAAACTATTTGTTACTAATGAATGAAAGCTAACAAATTAGGAGATAGAAAGTAAGAGGGTAAAGAGTGAGGTCAGAGATGAGTATAAGGTGAGTGGGAAATGGTTTAGAGAGTTGCTGGTTATGAAGGTTGTGCACTATACAACTCCAGGAGTGGTTCCTGTGACAGCCCCCAGGAACTCCCCAGAAACCACACCAATGACAACCTGCATGGGGGTGAAGGCACAGGCCCTCTTCTGGCCAGTTACTATGACCTGGAGGGGACTTGGGAGAAGGGAACATAGATGAGAAGTATAGAAGAGGTGCCTGAGCAAGTGTGGCACATATTACAGGTTGTCTACCCTACAGTCTTTCTGCACCACATCTTCTGGGCCTGTCACAAGCTGTAGAGGCTGAAAACACTCACTTGTTTCCCAGCCTTCTTTGCAGTTAGAGGCTGCCATGCATCCTGGTCAGACAGAGACTTAAGGGGCAGTCTGCCAGGAGAGAAGGGCATTTGGGCAATGTTGTCCTCCATGGCAGAGAGACAGACTTGAGGAAAGAGCTGCAGAAACCACCTGGTAACTATGACACAAGAAGCTTGGAGGAGAAAAGCCAATATGCAGAGGATGGCGGAGCACAAGAAGGGAACAGGCATGGGTCCTCGATGGCATTGGTGAGCTGCCGAACTAAAACCAGCCCTGCACCCATACACTTCTTGTTGTAGGAGATGATGTGTGTGCTCATTGCTTACCTCACTATTAGTTATGTTTCCATTAATTACATTCCAAAGCATCCTAACCGATGTATTAGAGAGTAGGGGTCATGCCAAATATGACAATGCAAGCTGGGAGCCAGCCAACTAATGTACATCAGTAGGAAATCAGACCTCCTGGATTAAGAGAGTCTAAATGCAAATGTTGGTAGACTAATGTCAATGGTGTGAACTCTCTTTCATATTTTTGGTTATTCCATTTCTCCATCTTATATATGATACATTGGCACTATCTGCCCTTAGCTGTAATCCAAGCCCTGCCCTTAAAAAATGTTTAGTCTTTGGGACAGAAAAAATAAAAAATAAAGCAAAACTCCCCTGCATATTTTTTGGAGCACTTTACAAAATGATTTTCCATTGCTTAAGTCACAATAGCCCCCAGACAGATGGGACAGGGGTGAGGAAACCAGCCAAGGGATAGGGGACAACAACAAAGATCACCCTTCTTTCTCTAAATCGACTGAACCTCGTGAGCTTCTTGAGAGCTCCTTGTGCACCTGAGCACTTCCTTTGTGTCCTGTTCTAAATATTTTGTATGTGTTAAGTCATCCAATTCTCACAGCAAGCCTATGAAGTGGAGATACCTTCCTCATCCCTATTCTACAGATACAGAAACCGAGGCAGAGGGAGACCCTGTAATATTCCCACCCTGAAAGAGGCAGAGCTGGGATGTGAACCAAGTCAGTCCCACTCTATACCTACACTTGCCCCCAACAACGATGCCACAATGATGGTGGCAACTCCCTCCTGAAAAAAAAGAAAGTGGTTCTATGTTTATTAATCCGTGTCCTTCCAGGAAGAACCTAAAGCTTTGGGAGGAGCTGAGCAGCCCTGTGTCTTGGCTGGCCTTTATTTAAGGGTTCTGCAGTTCTTCAGCTGGATACCTCCAAGATCGAAACTTTTCTAATTGGGCTTCCCTCCCAGGGCTAACACCCACAGGGTGGGGGTGAGGGGTTGGGTCACCATCAACGCCGCGAGGGCTACATAAGCCTTACTTAATAAATAATCTGGAACTCCATAATCTTTCCCCATAGATTGCTTGGTATTTGCCTTCAGTAGATTTAGAAGTAATTAAATTACTGCACAACCAGCCTCCAAGTCTTAGGAAAAGACCTGAAGTAAAGCCTTACTAATTCAGACAGACAGGGGGAGTGGTGGGGGAAAACCAGAGGGAACTGTGGCTTTCCTTTTAGAAGAACCACATTTTTTACATTTCTGGTACTTACAGTAAATCACACTAAACATTAATAGCAGCCAAATGGAGTTCTTGCTGAGTTTGTGTGAATGAATAAATAAAACTAATTTTAATTAGCACATTCCTTGTATACAAATATCTTCTATTAAAACTCTTTTGAGAGCTTGTTGTTTGAAGGTTAAACATTCATTCATTCGTCCAAGAAGCATCATGGAGAATCATTATTGAGAATCTACAATGTGCTGCTATGTGCTCTGTGCTAGAAGCAAAGGATAAAGAGATAAACAAGATTCAGAGGATGCCTTGGAAGAATCTATATATGCAAACAAATAAACTATGAATATGAGAAGACTTACTAGAAATATATAAGCAAGGTGTTGAGCCACCACAATCGGGAGCAACTGACTCTCCCTAGGAGGAAGTAAAGGAAGGCTTCACGGGGAAGGTGGTATTTGAGCTGGGTTTTTAGGGATGAATAAGAGTCTGACAGGAAGGGAAAAGGTTAAAGACAAGGATGGCCACAAGACAAGGGCCACGGAGTCCCTTGATGATGCTCCAAAGTGGCTATTCATCATTCATATGTGCTCTGGCTTATGTTACAAATTATGAATTGTTGGAGTAGAAGTTTCCAATTAGATGACTTCATGCAGAAAACATTTTTAATACAGAAAAGTGCAAAAGGTAATAAATACCCATGTACTTGCCAAAACGAATCAATGGTAACCTTGTGTCATTAGCTATTTATTTATTTGAAAGAGAGCATGTACAAGGGGAGGTAGGGGCAGAGGGAGAGAGAGAGAAGCAGACGCCCCACTGAGCATGGAGCCCGATGAAGGGCTCCATCCTAGGACTCTGAGATCATAACCTGAGCCAAGGGCAGATGCCTAATCGACGGAGCCACCCAGGTACACCCTAGATTTTTTTTTCTTTTTTTAAGAAACAAAAGTTTACATCAAGACATTGACCCTGTTCATTACATGATCTGTCACCTCCTCTGATGGTGCTTTCCCTGGCTGCCCTTTCCAGAGCAGATCCCTCTCCTTTCCTTTCTGTCAGGGATCTCTGCTTATTTCCCTTAAAGAATTTTCCACAATTTTTGGTCACCATGTTGATTTGTTGATTTGCTCCCCGACTGTAATGTCATCTCCATAAAAGAGATACCAGATGTCTTGTTTATCATGGGCCCCTCCATCACTGACATATATTAGGTGCCCAATACATATTTGTAGAAGAAATGGGGGAAGGGAAGGAGAGAGAGCAGATAGGTTAGCATGGATTTTTCTAAGGAAATGAAAACAGTCTTCAGAGGAAGGAATCTCAGCAGAGGGAGGGACGGTGATTTGATTTAACTCTGCAAATACTCTCTGAGCATCTCCAAAGTACAAGACTCTGCAAGAGCACAGGACAAGTCCTGCCCCCAAGGATCTTACTCTCAAGGGACACCCAGTGCTACTAAGAGCTGCCCCTGGGGTGAGGGTGGGTTGAGGGGGGTGTCTGGTGGATTTGGGAGGTCTAGTCCTGGTCAGGCACCTGGGGCTAGAGACAAGGGTGTCAAAGCCCCTGTCAGTCAAAGTGGAGCGGAGGTGGCTAAGCCAGTGACAGGTCTGCAGTGGGACTGGAACTGTAACCAAGGAGATCAAGCAAGGTGAAAGTGTTATGGACAAATAAAAGAAATTGACATTCAGGAAAGGTGACAAGTTACACATTAAACCATGGAATGGGAGAGGGCCAAACCTCCCCCACGGCATAGCCCCAAAGACCTGCCCTTGTGCTCAGCATGTAGAAGAAAGTCTCTCCCTTTCAGACATTACTAACGTATCCCTTCCTGGTATTATAGGGGATGAGCCTTCGGGCGGGATGTGAGGACTTGGTAGCAAGTGACTTGGAAAGAGGAGCCAACCCTGGTTCACATTCTGACTAACTGCCCTTCCCTGACAAGCCCCCTGATATCATTCACTGAGCAAATGTTTACTGAGCCGCTACTATAAGCCAGGCATTGGACTAAGGACCAGGGATGCAGAGATGAACAAGCCCTCCTAAAAAGGCAAAGATAGAAAGACAAGATCTAATACAACATAGCAGAGGTTGGACCAAGTGCCTTGGATGCTCAGAGGACTCCAGTAAAATTGTGGAAAGAGAGTTTATGAGATGGGATATTTGAGCGAGGCTTTGAAGCCTGAAGAGGAGGTTGCGGGCAAGAGCTGTTTTCCATGTAGACAAACAAGAAGCATACAAGGTCCTGGCAAGCCTGGAGAAGGAAGGGGGGAGAGGAAGGCGTGGCAGGAGGTAGTCCCTGTGCCTACAATGTTCAACCTTGCCTGGCAGCCTCCTTCTTGTCACTCAGATCTTAGCTTCATGGTCACCTCTGAGGGGCCTTCCCTGGCCACCCAATCGGTCAGAGTGTCTGTAATTTACCTTAAAAGACACCAGCATGTAAGTGTGAGATTATGTATGTGTGGCTTAGGTTAAGCTATAACGCAGGGGCTGCTAGCATTTCAATCAAGAATGCACAGCGCAGGGTGAGGCTTGGTAATTAGCCAGGAGGCCCGTGTCTGGAGCGTCTGGTATTTGTGTCTAGATCAGTGCAACACTTGGCTAAGTAGCCTAGTGAATGCCAGAAATGAATTATTACTGGTAAATTAGAGGTAAGTTCTGTGAAATTTTCAAGATCTATGTGAAATGGTGCTATGTGGGTGCCCCACCCCAAGATCCCTCACCATCTAGGTTCAAATGCTTCTGAGATGGTCAGTATTCAACACCTTGGCCACCTCCCACCTCAAGCATCCATTTTTTCTTTCTTTCTGCCTGACTTTACTCAGCCACTACTGGAGCTTGCTCTGCTAAAAAACAGGTCTAACCGGGAGAGCTAATACCCCTGGGGGCAATCTTCAACTGATAGGAGATAGGAGTCATTGGACAAATACCCCCAGTCTCCCAGTCTGTTGGTGGAAAGATTCCACAGTTTGCTTCACATGGTGTCTGAGAGGATTCCCAGATGCATTAAGGCACAGTCACTCATAGCAATAACTCTCCTTAGCAAACCTTTTGATTTCTCCCTTTGCTGTCTTTTTTCTTTCCTGTTTCATTTTCTCTACTCCTTCATTTGTGCTTCCTGAAATCATCCCTGAAATAACATAGTTATACCCATGGTCTTGTCTCAGGGTCTGCCTGTGTGAGATCCCAAGGTGAGACATTAGATGGGCCAGCTGAAATGTGTTGGAAACATTCTCCTGCCCTTTGTATGCACAGAGTATGAGAAACCAATGGATTCCATTGGCTTTACCCACTGGGGTGATGCTCTAAGCCAATTCCCAAG
Source organism: Vulpes lagopus (assembly GCF_018345385.1). Classification (NCBI taxonomy): domain Eukaryota; kingdom Metazoa; phylum Chordata; class Mammalia; order Carnivora; family Canidae; genus Vulpes; species Vulpes lagopus. The sequence continues at coordinate 24,185,229 of NC_054829.1, forward strand.
AGGTGCTATCATCAGCCAGCTATAAAGTCTGGAAGATTCTGGTTGCTGGTGGGTTATCAAGGTAGTAAGAATCCTGCCTCTGGAATCTTGGTGTTTGTTGGAGTACTTAAAAGGACAGAGAGAGCTGGGATTTCCTTGAGCCTACTGAACAGGTGTATGAACTGGTTTTGTGTTTGCTTCTTGGAAAAGTTTAATTGATGAATTTCTCTTTTGGTCTCCCGTTGAATTTCTTATAATAACATTGTAAAATCGCAGTGGGTAGCTAACACTCATCCTCGTCAAACTTCTTTAGCCACTCCCATGGTCAACCAGAAAGAACCTTGGAGTTAACATTGATCAAATTGGCTAATCCAGTTTACAACGCTACCTAAAGTAGCTTCCACTAGCATTCATATAATCTCACTTTAATTCCCCAAATGGTACTTACTGTTTTTATTTAAATATTCTTTTTATTCATTTATGTCCAGATCCTCTCCAACCCCATCCCTTAATGAAAGATAAGCTCCATATCTTATTTATCTCTGTCTCCCCCAGCACACACAATACCTAACACTTAGTAGTACAACAATGCCAAATGTTGTGTTAAATGTTGAAGAGTGACAGCAGGTCAACTGAGGAAAAATAATGGGGAACCTTATAGTCTCAAGCAGGGAGTTCATGCATTACCTTTTGGGCCTGTGATTCCTAGGCTATCAAGGTCATGGACATATCTGAGAATCTGAACAAAGTTATGAGCCACTGCCTTCTCCAGAAAAAAATGCATATTTAATGATACACATAAAATTATACCTGTGATTTCAGGGAATGTATAGATCCCAGGTTCAAAATTCCTGCTTCTAAACATGTGCAAGCCAGAAAAAACTTTCAAATAGATGCATGACAAATCCAGCTTTGCGTTTTAAGATAATAACTCTCATGGTCATACAATGATGGAGGAGGAGGGAGCAAGAGGCTAGGAGACCAGTAGAAGGCCTTGAGGTAGGCTAAGAGGAAGAGGATGTGGGTGTCAATTTAGGTAATTCTAAGCAAATGGAGAGAAATGGGGATTTGGGGGAAACATTTCTAAAATAGCAACTATAAGATTTGATCATTGACCAGTTGATGGAGGTGACAGAAGGAGAAGAGACAAGGTAGCTGTGAGAGTTCTGGCCTGGGATCCTAGTGGATAATGACAACCTGAATCATGGCAGAGATGGTACATCCCTTCTTAGGGTGAGGCCAAAGTGATAACCTAACCTTCAGGGCTGGATCCTAACCATAGACTTTGGTCTGCCCTCAGGCTACCTTGCAGTTCCTAGGAAACAGCCTGAACCAAAGGGCATGGGAAGGAGAGAAGAAACCTGCTTTCTCTGTTTCTGAAAGTGCCTCCTTCTCTTGGCACTAGTCTTCCCTCTCTTTGCTGAATCTTTGTTGGAGACAACTCTAGTATTGAAACACTTTTAAGGGCAGCCCGGGGGGCTCAGCGGTTTAGCGCCGCCTGCAGCCCAGGGTGTGATCCTGGAGACCTGGGATCGAGTCCCATGTCAGGCTCCCTGCATGGAGCCTGCTTCTCCCTCTACCTGTGTCTCTGCCTCTCTATCTCTCTGTGTGTGTGTATCTCTCATGAATAAACAAATAAAAATCTTTAAAAAAAAAAAAAGAAAGAAATGCTTTTAAAATGTGGAAGTCCTAGGATGAACAGGTCAGAAATCTCAGCCTCTTCTTGTACATTTGTGGTTTAAAACAGTCTTTGGCTCACACCGACCACATTGCTATTGTTGAGCTGTGGGTGTGACTATGAGGTAGCCCCCACATTGCACTGTATCCCAGTCCCTCTCACCCATTCAAAGATGTTGCTCCTGTAATTCTCCCCGTCCTTTTCCCACATCATTAATTTTTGCCCTCCACTGGACTATTCCAGTTGTTGTCCTGATTTGAAAATACTCTGATCTTTCTTCTCAATGCAGGAAGAGAGATCTTCTGCCCCTCTTTGTCCTGCTTTATTGTGATGTTCCTTGAAAGAATTGCCCATGCTTACTACTGTCCGTAATTTCTCTTCTACCGATCTCTCTTGAACCCACATATAACAGACCTTCCTTCCTACTGTGACACCAAAAGGCCCGGATCATAATCAGCGATGGCCTTTACATCACTAAATCCACCAGTCAGTTGCCCATCATTGTGTAGTGGGGCCTCTCTGCAACACACTTGACATAGTTTTTACTCCCTCCTGGACATTACTCACTTCTCATTTTCCTGCTACATCCCTGGATGCTCCTTCCTAGTCTTCTTTGCTGGTTTTCCCACATTTCTTGGATCTCAAAATGTTGGAAAAGCCTGGGGATCAGTTCTGGTCCTCATCTTTTTTCTACCTATATTGCCCCTGAAGATAGCCTCAGGTCTCATAGCTTTAAATGTGCTGATGCTTCCTAAATTTACATCTCCAGCCCAGCCCTCTCCCTTTAATTTCATATTTTTATATCCAATCACCTGATTCTGTTTGAGTAGCTACTAAACATTTCCAATTATCATGTTCAAAGTTGAGCTTCTAAAGCCCCCTTCCTACCTCTACAAACCTGCTCTTCACATTTTAGTAAATGGTTTTTTCATTCTTCCAACTGCTCAGGCCAAAAACCTTCAAGTAGCCTTGACTTCCTCTTTCTCACCCCATATCTGGTCCTTTGTGCTCCATCTTAGCAATTCCTCTATTACACGCTGATCCTTTCCTACCTAGATCATTGCCTTCTAACAAGTCACATTGCTTCTTCCACTGCCCTTCTTCTATCTATTCACCATATAGTAACTAGAGTGAAGTTGGTAAATCATAAGTCAGTCATGTCACTCTTATGTTTTAAACCCTCCTATGGCTTCCCATCTTATTCAGAGTAAAAGCTAAAGCCCTTATATAAATTGCCCCAATCTCCTCGCTGACTTCATCTTCTGCCCTCCCATCACTCATCTGCCCCAGCTGCACTGGCCTCCTTCCTGCTCCTTAAACATACTGGGTGTGCCCCTTGCCTCACGACTTTGCATTTACTGCTCCCTCCACTTAGAATGCTCTTCCTCTGGATATGTGTATGACCTGCTCTCTCACCTCCTTCAGATCTTTATATATATATGTCACCTTCCCATTGAGACTTTAACTGGATGTCATATATAAAATTATAACTCTCTCCACTAAATATTCTCTATTCCTTTCTCCATGTATTTTTCCATGACAGTTTTCATTATTAAACACATTATATGTTTTACTTAATCATTTTGCCAATTTTCTATCTTTCCCACTAAAATATAAGCACTACACATACAGTGATTTTTGCTCTTTGCTTACTGTTGTATCTCCAGTGCTGAGACAATGCCTGAAATTATAAGTGGAACTTCAATAAATATTTTTCAGAAAATGTTTATATTCCAGTTCTGTATCAGAGCTTAAATGACAGTTCTAGAGATTATAAAAAGAATACTTGCCACATTCTCCTTCTGTCTACAGTGAAGTGACTTGTTTCAGACCTATGTACCCACAAAACCAAGAAGAATATCTGAATAAAATACAAAATTCTGTCTGGGGGCACTCTTAATGTCAGACATGAAGAGGATGTCTTGAAACCATTTAGAACCTTTGAAGGGCTACACCCTAAGAGTAAGAACATCAGGAGTAGATCAAGACTTCAAAGGTCTCAGGCTAGCTTTAAGTAGTCTCAGTCCCTAATTGGACTGAGGTGACCTGCCCTGCCCTTACTACCCTCCAGAGAATAGACTAAAACCATTCTGCAGGAAAATAACTTTGTCCAGAGCCTCTATGATTATACTTACACAAATCTGGTACTGAATAAAATTTCCTGACACACAAAGGGAGAGGACAAAGACCACAGAAACACATTCACAGATGAGCCAGATATTAGCATTATTAGACATGGACTTTAAAATAAATGTGATAGGGGATCCCTGGGTGGCGCAGTGGTTTGGCGCCTGCCTTTGGCCCAGGGCGCGATCCTGGAGACCCGGGATCGAATCCCACGTCAGGCTGGTGCATGGAGCCTGCTTCTCCCTCTGCCTATGTCTCTGCCTCTCTCTCTCTCTCTCTGTATGACTATCATAAATAAATAATTTAAAAAAAATTATAAAAATAAATAAATAAATAAATAAAATAAATGTGATAAAAATGTTCAAGAAAATAATTGTCAAGGTGGAGAATTTCATCTGAGAATTGGAATGTGTTAATAACATTGATGATTCTACCAATGAAAAAAATAATGTCAAATAAAAACTGAACACATGGATTAACAGCATAATGAATGAAAATGAGGAGAGGATTATTTTACTAGAAGATAGGGCAATAGAAAAAAATCAGACTGAGACCCAGGATGAAAAATCAAACAACAAAACAAAGAGTCATGAGTGTAGTGAAAAGTTTAGAGACTTGTAGTCCCAGAGTTGAGAAAAGAGAAAATTATTTGAAGAAATTATGGCCTAGAATTTTCAAAATTGGTGAACATCAAACCACCTATTCAAGAAGCACTACAAACCCCAAGCAGTATAAGCACAAATGAAATCACAACCAAGCACATTGTATTCAAACTTCTGAAAATTAAAACCAAAGAGAATATCTTAAAAGCAACCAGAGTAAGAAGAGACATTACACTTAGGAGAGCAACAATAATTCTGACAGCTGACTTCCTAACATAAATGATGGAAGCAAGAAGACAAGAAGTGGCATCTTTAAAGTGCTTAAAGACTATAATAACCAACCTAGCATTCTCTTGAAAATATCCTTCAAAGTAAAGAGAAAATAAAGGTATTTTTAGGAAAATACATATTTTTGCAATAAGACCCACAGTAAAACAACTTAAGGCAGCTCAAAAAGAAGGAAAAAGAGCCCCTATATAAACATGGAAATGAAGGAAAGAATTATGAAAAATGCAAAATGCAAAATATGGACAAATCTAAAAAAATTGACTTTATAGTCAACAACAATTATATAGAACAAGCAAACAAAAAATCGATGAGGATACAGAAGCTCTGCCAACGTGATTAACAAACTTGAACTAATTAACATATATTGGAGAGTTTATCCAACAACTTCAGAATATACCATTTTCTAAAATACATGAAATGTCTACAGAATTATATGCTAAGCTATAAAAGCAACTCACAAAAAATTCTGAGACTAAAATAAATCAGGGGATCCCTGGGTGTCCAAGCGGTTTGGCGCCTGCCTTTGGCCCAGGGCACAATCCTGGAGACGGGGGATCGAATCCCACGTCGGGCTCCCGGTACATGGAGCTTGCTTCTCCCTCTGCCTATGTCTCTGCCTCTCTCTCTCTGTGTGTGTGTGACTATCATAAATAAATAAAAAATTTTTTAAAATTAAAAAAAAAAATCAGACTATTTTCTCTGATCACATTGTAAACCAGAAATCAATAACACAAATATAAATAGATAACCCCCACATGTTTAGAAATCAAGTATGTTAAGTAAAACACTACTAAACAACCAATAAGTGAAAGAAGAAACTGTGGTGGAAATTAGAAAATATTGATAATTAAATGATAATAAAAATGTAGTAAATAAAAAATTATAAGGTAAATTTAAAACTATGTCTAGAAATTTGTATCCTGATTGTATATATTATAAAATAAGAAAGACTGAAAACAAATGACCTAAGAATTCATCTCAAGATTTTAAAAATCAAGAGTAAATTAAGTCCTAACAAAGTAGAGGAATGAGAGAGTGGTGATTAGAGTAGAAATTTTCTAAAGTAGGAAATAAATGTGGATAGGAGAAAATTCACAAAGCCAAATATTGGTTCTCAGAAAAAGCTAATATATATATATTTTTTTTCTTGTCCCTCCCCCCAATATGTACATAAATTTCAGGAATAAAATGAGGAATACCATTATAAATCCTACACACTTTAAAAGATGAAAGAATATTATAATAACTTCGTGCTGATATAGTAGAAAATTTAAATGAAATGGACAAATTCCTTTAAAAATAAAACTTAAAACTCAACAAATAATGAAAAATCTGAATAATTCTCTTATTCTCTTTATATATTAAGGAATTTAAACCTGTTATTTCCAGGCCCAAAGGGTTTCATTGTTGAATGTTACCAAAGATTAAAGAAGAAATAAAGCACCAATCTTACCTAAAGTCTTCCAGGGAATAGGAAAAGAAGAAACACTGCCCAAATTGTTATCTGCAGGAGTGGCGGGGGTGAGGGGGGAACATAATTTGACCAGCATAATCAGATACAAAATATAATAAGGAAATTACAAAAAAGCAAAATACGGGCCCATATCCCTCAAAAACACAGATGCAAAAAATCATAAATAAAATACTTGCTGATCGAACCCAGAACTATATAAAAAAGGGAAGCACATCACAACTTGCTAGGATTATTATAGGAAAGTAAGGATACTGTAACATTCAAAAATCAATGTAATTCACTATATTTGTAGAACAAAAGAGAGGAAACATATGGTCATGTTAATAGATGCTGGAAAATAATTTGGTAAAACTTATGATTAAAAAAAAACAACAAACCTCTTAGCACACTAAGAATAAATGGGAACTTCCTTATACTTTAAAAATGGTGTCTGGAGGGGCACCTGGGTGGCTCAGTCAGTTGTGTTCAACTCTTGGTTTTGGCTCAGGTCATGATCTCATGGGCCATGAGATGGAGTTCCACATTGAACTCTGTGCTCTGTGGGGAGTCTGCTTGAAGATTCTCTTTCTCTGCCCCTCCCCCCCACTTTCATGCTTTCTCCCTTTCTCTGTCTCTCAAATAAATAAATATTAAAAATAAAATAAAAATGAGTATCTGAAAGAAGCCTACAAAAAACTCTTATATTTAATCATAGATTATTGAAAACTTTCCTTCAAGACAAGGAGAAAGAGGAAGAGAGGAAAATCGGAAATGAAACAAGAGTAGCCACTAAAATTACTTCTGTTGAATATTGTACTGAGGTACTGGTGAGAGTAACAATGCATGAAAAAGAAATAAAAAATGTAAAAATTAAAAATGAAATAACATCACTTTCGGCAGGCACCATGATTGTCTAAGTGGAAAATACAAAACACACGCTCATAAAATATTAGAACTAATAAGTGAATTTAGTAAGATTCTGGATATAAAGTCAATACACAAGCCAATTGTACCTCTGCATATTAGAACCAAAAAATTAGAAAATGTACTTTTTATTTTTTAAAAATTTTTTGAAAATGTACTTTCTAAAAAGACATCAATTTACAATAGCATTTTAAAAAACACATTCTTGGGATCCCTGGGTGGCACAGTGGTTTAGCGCCTGCCTTTGGCCCAGGGCGCGATCCTGGAGACCCGGGATCGAATCCCACGTCGGGCTCCTGGTGCATGGAGCCTGCTTCTCCCTCTGCCTGTGTCTCTGCCTTTCTCTCTCTCTCTCTGTGACTATCATAAATAAATAAATTTAAAAAATCACATTCTTAATAAATATTACAAAAGATTTGAAAAATTTTTTACATAGAAAATTACAAAATGTTATTGAGAGAAAATAAAATCCAAATGGAGGGATATACAATGTTTATGAATTATAAGAGTCAATATTTTAAACAGATCAATTGTTCATGAAATGATCTATATTTTCAGTGTACTTCCAATCAGATACCCAGCAGTTTTTTATTTTTTTATTTTTTATTTATTTTTTTAATTGAAGTTCACTTTGCCAGCATATAGTATAACACCTAGTGCTCATCCCATCAAGTGCCCTTCTCAGTGCCCATCACCTAGTTACCCCATCCCCCCACCTGCTTCCCCTTGCACTACTCTTTGTTCCTTTCCCAGAGCTAGGAGTCTTTCATGTTTTATTAACCTCTGTGATTTTTCCCACTCGTTTTTCCCTCCTTTCCCTTATAATCTCTTTCACCATTTCTTATATTCCCCATATGAGTGAAACCATATGATGATTGCCCTTCTCTGATTGACTTATTTCACTCAGCATTATACCCTCCAATTCCATCCACGTCAAAGCAAATAGTGGAGATACCCAGCAGTTTTTTAAAGAAATTGATAAATTTATTCTAAAATCTATATGGAAATACAAAGGCTCAATAAAAGCCACAGGATTGAATTAAGAAAAATCAAACTTGACCAATGAGCAGGTGTCAAGAATTTTTTATAAATTTCAAGTAATTAAGACAGTATGCACACTTACAAGTAACACGGGGTCAAAGAAGAAATCTCAAAAGAAATATTTTCAAGATTTTATTTATTTATTTGAGAGAGAGAGAGTATGAGTGGGGGAAGGGCAAAGGGAGAGGGACAAATAGACTCCCCACTCAGGGCGGAGCCTGATGTCTAGGATGGAGCCTGATGTGGGGCTCTATCCCAGGACCCTGAGATCATTACCTAAGAGCTGAATTCAGATGCTTAACCAACTGTTAAGCATTGAAGCATCCTTCAAAAGAAACTTTAAAATACTTTGAATGAAATGAAAATGAAGACACAACTTATAATAATTCATGGGATGCAGTGAAAGCTGCTCTCACAGGGAAATGTATAGCATTGAAAGCTCATATTTTAAAAAAAAGAAACATCTAAAATCAGTAATCTAAGTTTTCACCTTAGGAAGCTAGAAAAAGAAGCACAGTAAGTGGAAGAAAAGAAATAATAAAAATTAGAGCAGAAATCAATGACATTTGGAAACAGGAATTCAGGAGAAAATAAATGAAACCAAAAGCTGCTTCTTTGAAAAGATCAATAAAATCAATAACCGTCTAGCCAAACTAACAAGAAAAGAGAAAGAGAGGATACAAATTACTAATATCATAAATGAAAAAAGGATACATTACTACAGGTCCAATGGACATTAAAAGAATAATCAAGGACTGCTATAAACAAATCTATGCCCACAGATTTGATAGCCTAGATGAAATGCACCAGCTGCTAGAAAAACACAATCTGTCAAAACTCACACAATAAGAAATAGACAATCTAAACAGGCCTAGAGCTATTAAGGAAAATTAATAAAAAATTAATAACTTTCCAAAACAGAAAACACCAGGTCCAGATGAGTTCACTGATGAATTTTACCAAACATCTAAGGAAGAAATAGTAGCAATTCTCTAAAATCCATTTCAGAAGATAGAAGCAGAGGGAATACACCCTAACTCATTCTATGATGTCAGCACTACCCTAATATCAAAATCAGACAAAGATATTACAAGAAAAGATATTGGTATTGGTTCTATGAGATGAAGATAAGATTTCTATGACCAAAGAAAGAATATAGAGAAACAGACCCACACACATAGGGTTACTTGATTCATGATGATGTAACTTCCATGAAATAGGACACAGCTGCCTTTTCAATATATGGGACTGGGTCAATTGGATATCCATTCACAGAAACCATTTCCAGATTGAATAACTAAATGTGAAACGTAAAATAATAAAGATTTTCCAAGAAAACGGGAATATCTTTATAACCTTGGAGTAGGCAAATATTTCTTAAACAGATCATAGAAAGAACTAACCATAAAGGAAAATATTGATAAGTTGGACTCCATTAAATTAAGGGCTAAAATTTGTACATCAAAAGGCACCATTAAGAGACTGTGAAGTCAGCTGTAGATAGGAAGAATATATTTTCAATACCCATATCCAACAGAGACTTATATCCAGAATATATAAAGGTGTTATAAAAAAAAGTTCTCAGTATCAGTTGTCATCAGGAAATACAAATTAGTCACATTGGGATACCACTCCACACCTATCAGAATGGCTAAAATTAAAATTCATCAACCTATATACATATGCTTTGTACATTTTCTGCATGTAGCTTTCAAAAAAACCAACTTCAAAAATAGCTACAAGTCATTTTAAAAATTATTTTTATCGGGATCCCTGGGTGGCGCAGCGGTTTGGCGCCTGCCTTTGGCCCAGGGCGTGATCTTGGAGACCCGGGATCGAATCCCACATCAGGCTCCCAGTGCATGGAGCCTGCTTCTCCCTCTGCCTATGTCTCTGCCTCTCTCTCTCTCTCTGTATGACTATCATAAATAAATAAATAATAAAAAAATTAAAAAAAAATAAAATAAAATTATTTTTATCAACTTTATTAAGGTAAAATTTATATATAATAAAATGCACCTATTTTATAAGATTTTTATTTATTTATTTATTTTAGAGAGAAAAGGCATGCAAGTAGGGGGAGAAGCAGAGGAGTCAGGAGAGGGGAGAGGACGGGGGAAGAAATCTCAAGCAGACTTCACACTGAATGCAGACCCCAGGTGGGGCTTAATCTCACAACCCTGAGATCATGACCTGAGCTGAAACTAAGAGCCAGAGGCTTAACCAACTGAGCCTCCCAGGCACCCCAGCACTCATTTTAAGAGGATAGTTTGATGAGTCTGAACAGGGGTCAGGAAACTATGGCTCTTCAGCCAAATTCAGCCACATCCATTTGCTTACTTATTATTTATGTCTGCTTTTATGCTAAGTGATAAAGCAGAGTAGTTGTAATAGAGACCATATAGTCCTCAAAACAAAATATTTCTTATCCGACCCTTCATAGAAAAAAGTTTGCTGACCTTTAGCCCCCACCACTACAATCAAGATATAGAATATTTCTGTCATCTCCAGAAAACTCCTCCCTTTTTGTCCAATCCCCCTGGGCCCCAGACAACCATTGACCTACTTTCTGATATTCTACACTTGTTTTGACTTTCCTAAAATTTCATATAAACGTAACCATAGAGTACATACTTTTCTGTGTCTGACTTAATTTGTCATACTGTTTTTAAGACTCATCCATGTTGTTGGGTGAATCTGTCGTTTGGTCCTTTTGTTTTTTTTCGTTTGGTCCTTTTTATTGCCAAGTAGTATTTCATTATATTGTTATAACATAATTCTCCTATTCACTGGTTGATGGACATTTGGGGTTGTTTCTAGTTTTTAGCTATTACAAGTAAAGCTGCTATGAACATTTATGCTCAAGCCTTCGCAGGGACATATGTTTTCATTTATCTTGGGTAAATAAAAGTTGAATCCTGTGTATGTTTAACTAGCAAATAATTTTCCAAAGTGGTTGACCATTTTTTATTCCCACCAGCAATGTATGAGACTTCTAACTGGACCACATCCTCAACAACACTTGGTAGTGGCAATCTTCTTAACTTTAGCCCTTCTAATGGGCATGAGATAGTATCTTGTTGTGGTTTTAATATGCATTTTCCTTATAATTAATGATATTCATCCTCTTGTGTGCTTATTGGTCATTTGTATATCTTCTTTTTGTCTGTTCAAATCTTTTGTCAATTTTTAAATTGGTTTTCTTGTTTATTCATCTGTAAGATATTTTTCTGTGTTCTTGGTACAAGTCCTGTGTGTGTGTGTGTGTATTTTCTTAATGGTGTATGTATCAGTTTTCTTGATGATGTAACTAATTATTACAAACAGGGGGTAAAAGCAACAAAAATTTATTATTTTGTAGTTCTGGTGGTCAGAAGTCAATTTCACTAGGTTAAAATCAAGGTGTTGGCAGGGCAGCATTACTTCTGGAGGCTCTAGAGCAGGACTTATTTCTGTGCCTCTTCTAGTGTCTGACAGCTGCATGCATTTTTTGGCTGGTGGCTCTGCACAATTCTAACTTCTGCTTCCATCATCATATCTCCTCTCCAACTCTGACTCTTCTGGTTTCTTCTTACAAAGGACCTTTTTATATTAGACCCACTGGATAATCCAGGAAAACATCCCCATCTCAAGATCCTTTATTTAATCCTAGCTGCAAAGTCTCTGTTGCCATGCCAGGTGACATCTTCGCAGATTTCAGGATTAAGATATGGACATCTTGTGGAGGCTGTTATTCAACCCACAGTGTTTTTCAATGAGCAAAAGTTTTTGTCTGTAATAGGTTTCTCCAGAGAAACAGAAAAAATAGGAGAAAGATAGATACATGATAGATGATAGATAGATAGATAGATAGATAGATAGATAGATAGACAGATAGATAGATCTTTATGGAAAGAATTTTTTTTTTATAAGGAATTGGCTCAAGCAATTATGGAAGATGACAAGTCCCCAGATCTTCAGGGTGAGCTGGGGAGCTGGAGATCCAGAAGAGCCAGTGGTGTAGTTCTAGTCCTAAAACTGGCAGGCTTGAGACTCAGGAAAAGCTGAGGTTTCAGGTCTGAAGGCAGGAAAAAGCCAGTGCCTCAGCTCAGAGGTAGTCAAGTAGGAGGAATCCCTTCTTTCTTAAGGGACCATCAGCCTTTTTGTTCTATTCAGGCCTTCAACAGATTGGATGAGGCCCACCCATGTTGAGGAGAGGAATCTGCTTTATTCAGTCCATCTGATTTAAGTGTTAATCTGATTCAGAAATACTCTCATAGAAACATGCAGAATAATGTTTGGCCAAATGTCTGGGCATCCTATGGTCCAGTCAAGTTCACACATAAGATTAATCATCACAGATCTATAGTCCATTTTGAGTTAATTTCTGTGTATGATGTGAGGTAAGAAGAATGGAGTTTTTGTTGTTTTTTTCCCAAATGGATAGCCAACCATTCTAGCACCATTTGTTGAAAATACTGTCCTTTCTCCATTGAAAAATTTAGCACCTTTGTAGAATAATCAACTGACCATATGTCTATGGGTCTGTATAAGAACTCTCCATTCTATTTCACTCATCTGTATGCCTATCCTTAGGCCAGTATTTTATGCTGTAGCTTTTAAGTCTTTAAATATGGTAGTATAGGGAGGCCTGGTTGGCTCAGCGGTTGAGCATCTGCCTTTGGCCCAGGGCGTGATCCCAGAGTCCTGGGATCGAGTCCCACATAGGGCTCCCTGCATGGAGCCTGCTTTTCCCTCTGCCTGTGTCTCTGCCTCTCTCTGTGTGTCTCATGAATAAATAAATAAAATCTTTTTTAAAAAAAGAAATATGGTAGTATAACTCTTCCAACTTTGTTCTTTTTCAAAATTGTTTTGGTTTATTATGAGGTCTTTGCATTTTCATATAAGTTTTAGAATACATTTGTCTATTTTTATTTTAAGTAAGACTACTGAAACTTTGGAATTTCATTAAATCTATAGATAGATTTGGGGGAAACTGGCATCTTTAATTTGAGTGTTTTTTCAAAGTAACATCCTAACTGTTAATCTTAGGATCTTTGCTGTTGAAGATATTTATACCAAATGGTAAAAAAGAAAAATAGCAATAATTTATTGAACTCAGCCTTGTACAGATACTCTCTATGTATAATTTGACTTAATTATCCCAGAAATCTTATGAGGCATGTATTATTACCCTCATTTTTTAACTGCATAGTTGAGAACTGAGATTCTGAGATATAAAGTAACTGGCCTGAAGTTACAGTGTTAGTAAGTGGCAGAGTTAGGATTTGAACATACAATTTTTTGCTTCCAAAATCCATCCCTTTTCTTCAAAAACACGAAGGCTATTTTACATCATATTCCTCATTCCCTGCCACCTCTTGCCCTGACTTCAACTCCCACCTAACTGACTCCCTAATTAACATTTATCAAGTCCCTATTATGTGTGCCTGATGCAGGGCTAGCTGATTTATGCACAGTATTTCATCTACTTCCTCAGAGAGATACACACTTCTATGTCTCTATATGCACTTGCATGGCAATGTGTGCCTTTTCCACAGGTGTCCCCCAAGACAAGGGTGAGGTTCTGCCTACCATCCGCTGTGCCATGAAGGCAGAGACCAGCTGAGAGCTGTTAGACATATTGACGTCCCCCACAGCCAACCCCAGGCCTCCAGGATTTCAGGAGCTTCTTACTCAGCTCACCTGTATGTTTGCTCATTGTAGAAGGGGTTGCAGATTTCCATCTTAGGGTGAATGATTTGATCCTTTCTCTGACTCTCGACAAATAAGCAAACTTGCACAAACCAGCCAAGATGAATCGCAGAGGACCCATCTCTAAACGTGGGAAAACCAGCACTGCTATTTTTAGGTAACCCACTTGCTCTGCTATCTCACCCCTCTGTGGATAGATTTCCTTCTGCTTGCACAGGACTCGCTTGAAGGAAGCAGGTTTCTTGTACACTCTTTCCTTCCCAGCCACTCTGGTGTGTGTCCCCATACAACCCCGTGGTGTCCCCATGACCAGGCCCTCAGGTCTCAGCCTAGCTCTCAAAGATATGAGATGGAAAGCAGCAGTATCTCACCTCCAATCACCATCTGTAGCAAGAGCAGCACCTTCTGTAGTATTTATTTGTTTTAATGTCTAAATACCTACTTGGACACACGCATGGTAAAGTGGCTTCTTGGGGGCACTGTCATCTTTCTGCCATACTTAACAGGGAATATTTAGACTCCCGCCCACGGCTGCCAGTACTCCCATGGGGTGTATGGGGGACTGCTAAAAATTAGAGAAACATTTAGAGGCAGGCTGAATGCCAGCCAAATAGGGTTGTTCAGGCATTTACTCCCTCATTCAGCAAATATTTGTGGAAAATTCATCATTAGGTCCCTGATACACTATTACGGGCAGGTGACACAAAGATGAGTAAGACAGAGTGCTTGGCCTCAAGAAACTCACAAGCTAATATGTGGGCCATAGATAACTACTTTAACAGTAGGAAGAACAACAACGAAGAGCTTTGAGAAAAGAAACACCAGTGAAGAACAGGTCTCAGTAGGTAGGAGCTTACCCAGAGCAGTGGGGTACCCTGTGGTCCAACTCTGCTTACCAGGAAAGGGTGGAGGGAGGTGAGGGGGGACCTGCCCAGGAGAAGGCATGGGCCCTTTTTGCATGGCGACTGATTTACTGCTCTGTCTCTAGTGAAGACAGATGTGAGGAAGTGGGCAAACCCCGCACAGGCACAATGTAGCTGACTTGGGGGTGTTGCCACCGGGATGGGTTGTTTTACCCTCCTTTGGGGTCTCTAAGATAGGAAACTAGGTGATAACCTCAGAGTCTCAGATATCAGGAAAAATGGCAGAATTAAAATTCCTGCATATGACACACCGAAGAATATGCCTTAAGAACTTTAGGGCAGGATTAGGGAACTTAGGCAAAGGAACACAAAAGAAGACAATATGAATTGTCCAATGTGCATATCCCCTGAGCAGTGGTTAAGGGCAGGGCTGGAGTCAGGCTACCCTTGGGTTCCAAACTCAGTTTTACTACTTTTTACTTGCTGTGTAACAATGGGCAAATTATTAAACCTCTCTGGGCCCCAATCTCCTCATCTATAATAAAGGGCTAAAATACATTTTCTATAGTTAAGAGAATCAGTGAGTCAAACGTATGTTAATCTCCTCATCCCTTTCTCACATTTGTGCAGGGAATGAATGAGTGCGGTGTTATTGACAGGTAGTAAACACTCCAAAAGTGCCTCTTGTCATTATTGCCACCACCCAAATTCCTACCCCATTGATGTCAGTCCTGCCCAGGGCTTATCTGTGCCTGGCCACACTGTGCACATTTTCAAAGCATTGGTAGACAGCCATGAAAAACAAGCACAAGTGCGGGTCCCGGCCATAGGCTGTCTGCTAATCAGCACGTTGCTCCTCCTGTGTCCTCTCCCCTTGGACTCTGGACCTAGGTCTCCTTCTGAATTCCAGCCAACAATTTTCTACAATGAGCAGAAAGGATCCTGGCCTGTACCTCTCTCTCCATTTCTGTTCCTCTCCCCTCCTCCCTGCTTTATTTTGGCCCAGGAATGTGTCCCCAGCATGTCAACAGCAGTGGGAAGTAACCTAATTAGTAGTTATTTGATAGACTGCCCACCCTCATGTCCCACTGGCAATCCAGCAGCCTTTTTCTGCAGACAGGAAAATATTTCCTTGCTAATTAATCTGAGCACAGGGATTTGAGTTTGGACCAAGGCAGGGAAATCCATCTCCACGAGTCTTGTTCAATTGCATCTGTTTCCCTGCAATCATTTCCTTCCCCTGACTCCCCCTGCTCCAACCCACCCCTCTCGCATCTCATCTTCTACCTTTATTAAGGCTGGTTACCCTGATGACTTTCCCACATGCCCCCCGGTGGCCCCTCTCATGAAGAGGCTGTTCTCTGAGGACTTGCTTTGGGTTGATTTTTCTCCAGCATCAGGTGATGCCCAAGGATAGACGAGTTCACGCCCCTCAGCTCTGGGTGGATGAGACACCAGTGGCCCTGTCTGTTCTGCTCCCAGGCCCCATCAGAATAGCACACACCTCACTGCAGTGCCCCCTGCCCCCACAATCCACACTCCCAAACAAATACAGACATCTCACTGTCGTTTTAAATAAGGTTCAGCTTCTGTCCCTGGGCCCTGCCCTGGTCCTCTGTAGGATTGTCTATTTGCATCCAAAGAAGTTCCTAAGAAAGGGGCAACCACACACATCATCTCACACATGTTTCTCCCTATTAGCTTCTGCCCTTTCCACTTATGTCTCCAGAATGCACACCAGACAAGGGCAGTGAGAAGGGAGACTTGGTGTTGATGGGTGTCTGTGAAGGGATGGAGGGTCATCTACAATGAGGTGGTGATGAATTCATTTCTGTTGGATGAGCTTGGGATCGATTGAAAGAAAACACTCTTTGCCCAATATTAACTTATCAGACAAACACAAAGATTTTACATGTGTGTGTATTGTAATAGAGCAGATGACCTATTGTTTTTGTTTGCTCAGCATACGCTTTTCCTGGTAACTTCACTCCAATTTTGCTTTGGAGAGATGTCCCATGCCCATTCCTTGCAACCTTGGTACAATCAGCTATACGACTTAAGCTAGGCCAACAGGATGCTCTCTCCATGGTGCTGAGTCTTGAACCAGGTGCCCCTAAGTCTGAAAACAGCCAAGCACATCCAGATCTTTAGCTGCTGTAGCTCTTGGCCTTCTTGAGGCTTGGCCCTTCCTGTGAGCTCCTCCATCCTTCCAGTATATTCCAGTTTTGCTTACATTTGTTCGGTCAGTTTCTATTGTTTGCAACCAGACAGCTATGGAGATGATGACTACATAACCTGGACAGTCTAAACCTCCCTCCCCCCTCTTATTTCCTAAGACCAGTTGGTAGGAATGTTCTTTACTCAGATGTCAGGCAATTTTAGAAGGAAATTATGAAATATAAGGCTCAAAATTAACATTCCTTTTTCCTTATCATGTCTCTGAATCTCTTTCTTCTCAGAGTATTTCTTAGAAACTTTCTCAGGAACTTTCTCCACCTCCCTTGGGAACCATAGCCCACGCAGGAAGGGCTCTCTTTCCTGGCTCCATCCTTCCTATTCCTGTGCAATGTCCCCCAGTCTAAGCCTATCATTCTGGAGTAGTAGACCAAGACCTGACAAGATGGTCAGGATGGACTTGATTCTACCCAAGTGCTATCCACCCAAACTGGGAGGATAAAGGGACTCTGGGCCCTATGGTGGATGGGGGGTCTTTCTGGGTGGAACCCCTCCTTAGTAGCTAAATCAGCATATGCTACAGGAAAGGGAGCTGCTTCATCCACTGGCCCATTAAAGTAGACACATAGTTCCCCCAAAGGATTAATTTGGGGGAGATAACACAGTCTAAAGCCAACTTCAAAAAAGTAATGTTTTCTCAGTTATGAGGCTATCTTTCCCTTCCCTCAGGTGGTGCTGTCTAGTATCTGAATGAAGCATTTGGTTTCTTTCTAGTTCCATCTGGATTCCACCTATAAAAAAAAAAAAAAAGCCTTACACTGCCTTAACCATGACTTCCACTGTTCTCCACTAAATTCTAAAGGTTCAGATGAGATTGGGCACATTCAGGGTGGTATAGCTTGGGTGGCTCAGTGGTTGAGCATCTGCCTTTGGCTCAAGTCATGGCCCCGGGGTCCTGGGAACAAGTCCCACATCGGGCTCCCTGCAGGGAGCCTGCTTCTCTCTGCCTATGTCTCTGCCTCTCTTTATGTGTCTCTCATGAATCAATAAATAAAATATTTTAAAAATAAATAAATAAATTCTAAAGGCTCTACAGTCTCCTTCTGAGAGCTTTGCCAATTCTTCCAGAACTGAAGGAAGGATTCACTAAAAGGGAGGAATAATTTCCTAATAACAAATTTATGTTACCCTTACTTCCAGAAGAGACACAGCAGAATTTCGTTATTTAAAGAACACTCTAATAAAATGCAGACTGGTTCCACTTCTTTCCAGTGCTAATGAGGTAAAGCCTGGATCATTTTCCTGCTGTAGACAAAGTCCTGCCAACCCTCCAGGCAGGACCATGTTCTATACCACATGAGGCTTCCTTGACTTGGAAGCATTTCCTGAGAACACCATCAGAGATTATTTTCACCTGCTCAGGGTCCACGACTCTCTTGATGACACTGCTTTCCTTAGCTACCAGCTACCTAAAGAATAAAGCTCCTCTAGACCTAAAGAACGGATAGCTCCCATTGTTCTCTTGTACAGAAAGCTAACTTATTCCAAAGGGGGAGAGAGACATTTTCCAGGTGGTATTTGAGAATCTCTCTCCACCACCAAGTTGTTACTTTAGTTTCAGTCTGACTTTATGTCTGAGGTGATGTCAGAAAGACATGTAAGCTCACTTGATGACCTAAGAACCTGAGTGGATCACCCCTTAGGTGCCACGTAGCAAAGAGGTCATGAGTAGACTCCAGAGTCTAGTGGCCTAGATCCAAATCCTGGCTCAGCTATTACTTTTTGCAGAGGTTATCTATTGCTGCATAACCAACAATCACATTCATCAGCTTCAAATAACGCTTTTTATCTCACAGCGGTATGGGTCTGGGACCCACCTCACTGGGTTCTCTGGCTCAGCATTACTCAAAAGGCTATAGGGAAGGTGTCCAACCAGCTGTAGTAGTCATCTTGAGTATCTACTGGGGATATCTACCAACTTGCCCACTTGGTCGTTGACAGGTTTCAGTTCCTTGCGGGCTATTGGCCAGAGGCTACCCTAAGTCCCTGAGGCTTCTGCATTGAGTAGTTCACAATGTAGCAGCTTGCTTCGCCAGAGCAACTGACCCAAGAAGAGCTGGGAAGAGAGGGGATGGAGGGAGTGAGCACGACAAAGGGTAGTCTTCTGTGACCTGATTTCTAAAGTGGCATCCCATTACTTTTGCCATATTCTGTTCGACAGAGGCAAGTCACTAGATCCAGCCTACACCCAACAGTGCACAAGGGTATGAATACCAGAGGTAAAAATCAGTGAGGGCATCTTAGAGGTGGCCTACCCAACTAGTCATTTGACTTCGGCAAGTTATCCAACCTCTCAGGGCCTCAGTCTCTTCGTCTGTAAAATGTTGATAATTTATAGCACTTAGCCTCTGGAGATATTGTGTGGATTAAGTATATGAACACAGGTAAAGAACTCAGAACAGTGCCTGGGAAGAGCATGTGCTCAATACATGCCAGCAGTTGCAAATATGAGAGGAGAGGAGAAACGACAGAGAATGTTTTTGAGATCCTGGTGTGCACCCATCAAACTAGGTTCCTGCCTGCTCTGCTGCTGCTGCAGATGACTTTCCAGTAGCATGGGGGGGGGGATGCAAGTTGACAGGTCATCAGGATGAGGATGTTGGGATGAGTGGGGGGGGAGTGGAGTTGGGAGAGGGAGGAACTTGGCAAGCTGGGCTACTCCTGGAGCCCAGGTCTTTGCCTCCTAAACAGGCCCAGTGTTCAAGTTTATTTCCTTGGTGGCATCTATGTACTTTGAGCCTTTCCTATGTACTAGGGACTGTGCAAAGTGCCCTGCAGGAATTATCTCATTTAATCTTCATGACATCCCTGTCATGTAGGTACTATTACTACCTTCAATTTATAGACCGTGCATACTCCTTTGGAGGAGGATTGTAAATCAGAGATTTAGAGCTCGAAAATTGAAGCTCAGAGAGGTTGAGAAACTTGCCTGGGGTCACACAGCTCTGAAGTGGCGTAGTAAGGAGTCAAACTGAGGTCTGTTTGACTCAAAGCTAGTATCCACTGGACTAACAGGCAGCAGAGAACAGAGAACACACTCACAGTACTCACAGTATCTCCATTCTCTAATGCATTGAATCCCATGCCCTGGGCTTCTCAGTGTGACAAGCAGTTTCTCTGGTCTCTCCGGATCTGCACATGCCCTTACCTAGCCTCCTCTCTTCCAGTCCCACAACCCAAATGTGTCCCTTACATCCAGATCCAGTCAACCAGCCTCAGCCCCCTCAGCCCCTCACATCACTTGTCTTAAAAGCAATCTCAACATGGCTATGAAAACCCTATTCTACTCCTTTAGATTTCTTGAAGTGGACACAATCTGACTCCACACGCTTTCCAAAGTCACCTTTCTTCTCCACCCTCACATTAAACCTCTTTCTTGAGATTATATTCATCTATCTTGAGCTCATGAGCTGGCCTTGCTGACCTCGAATCCTTTGAACATCACTGAGACCTTCCTTCCCACCGACCACTAGGTCTAGACCCCTGATCATGCAACCCTTCACCACATCAGTGGGATGCTGGGTGCCCTGACGAGCAGCCCTCCTGGAGGAGAGGAGAATTTTCTCTGCCCCATCACCAAGATGGAAGAGAAGGCCAAAGGCCCAGATGAGGGACAAGAGAATGATGGAGACCTCGGTATAGACAGGAGGGGAGAGAGTGTGCTCCAGGGAGGCTATAAATTCCCTTCTAATTCCAAATAATTCCGATTACACGGATGAGTAGTTTTCAATCAGGAAGATAATCTCAGAGATAGATGGCGGGATAATTGTTCGTAGCGCCGACGTAAATATTGTGTCGTTTCTATTAATCTCCGCGAATCGGCTGTCAGAGGTGTCACTCATTCATCACAACAAATTAAAAATAAAATTTTAAGAGAGAAAGTCACGCCTGGGGGTGGGGTGGAAGAGGCTGGAGTCACTGCAGGAACTGTGAATAAGAGGGGGAGGTGTAGCCAGCAAGCTGTTGCTGGAAATAAATTTGGCTTACCTATTTAATATATTTATTTATGAAAGCAAATGGTAACAACAGTTGTAGATCTCTATTAACCTCCCTATAGTGTGTGCACATATGTGAGCATGTGCGTGTGTGCACATGCTCCTCACATGGGTGGGGGCATCCTGTTAACAGTGCCCTGAAGTGACACAGATCTTCAGACTGGTCTGGACCAGGGCATGTACATCTTGGAGGCAGGTCACCTGAGTTCTGCACTCCCTGGCCTCACCTAATAGGGGTGGTGGGACAGGGGGAGACCTGGGCAGTGAGACCCCCATTCATAGCAGAGATCAATATGGAAAGAACAGGAACTGGACCCAATGCGGTGTTCCTGAAATTAGCTAGGGATGTTCTGCAATGTCGTGGTCTTGCAGGGTTACTTAGGTACTCAGAGGTGTAAATCCAGAATAAAGACTCTTTGGAGATTTACCCAAGCAGTAAGGATAAGGGCTCATTCTTTCGTCTCTCTCTTATTTAGATTCCTTGAAGTATGGGGTCCCTCCATGAGAAGGGACACCATTCCTAGGCCTTCCCCTCTACACCATGACCCCTCCATGCTTAAATATCATTCCTGAAGATATATATATGTATTCCACCCCAGTGGAATTTTGCCTCTGCCATGAGGCATATTTTCCAGCATCATGGCGAAATGATCAGCTCTATTCTTCATATATGTACTTATTTGTAACAATTATACACCCACACATACTTCCAAAATGGATTTGAGACATTTACCAAAATGCATACAAGGCCAGTGTGTAAGGTCCTTGGGAGCAGGTCCCTAGGCCCCAACACTGAGCCTATTGTCTGGCACACAAAATGCATTCAGTCCACCCATCTTTGTTGAATTAGTGAGTCAGTGGAGCAGTGGATGGAAATCAGGGTGAAACTGAGATAAAGGGGCAGAGTAACGTCTGGAATAAATTCAGTGCCCAGAAATATATACCAGAATGTCACATACAACTGTTTGAGCTGGGTAGAAAATTTAGAGTTAAGTTTCCTAGAGATGAAACAAAGAAGGAAAAGTTCCTTCATTATAAAGTCCACAATGTTCCTAAGATAGTGATCCTCAGCTGTTCAACAGAAGCACAACTAGTTTGAGAGAAATTTTAACTTTGAGGCCCATCAAGAGGGCACCAAGCAATAAAGGAAATATCAAGCTCATGTGGGTCTTTTCTCTTGGTTTCACAGAATCCCTCAGAGGGGACTTTTCCACTCTCCAGCTTGGGTTACAACCGATTGCTGTGATTCCTGCTCCAGACGTGTGAGTTCAGAGCCTTTCTGGCTCAGTTTCCCTAGAAATTGAATCTCTCTTCTTTCTCTGGGGTGGGGTAGAGAAATCCCTTGTCCAACCCACCCGGATGGATTGTCTAAAGGTACTGTTCCACCTTTAAGCCAGTCCTCTATTTTTATATTTTATTTTTAAAAAATATTTTATTTATTTATTGGAGAGAGAGAATGTGCGCACACAAGCTGGGGGGAAGGGGAAAGGGAGAAACAGACTCCCTCTGAGCAGGGAGCCCAACATGGGGCTCAATCCCAGGACCTGGAGATGATGACCTGAACAGAAGGTAGACGCTCAACTGACTGAGCCACACAGGCACCCCAGGCCTCTGTTTTTAGTAACAACTATCTTCTCATTTTCAAAATACCTGGTGCCTCTAATACTTAAGCTCTTTGAGGGCTCCACTTAACCTGCCCTGGGCTCCTCTCTAAAACCCCTACCTCGACCACCACTCTGGACTTTAGGCTTCAGGGTTCCCTGAAGTGGTCAGGAACCACTTTTCATTTGTTTTCCCACTTTCAATACTTAATTGTTATCATGTCCTCCTCATTCTCTTTATCCTTATGGATCCACACCTCTTGAAAATCCATTTACTACCCATTTAGCTGGGTTGTGGGCAGGAATGGTAATAAATGTATGTGTTCTGGGTTGCTGTACTTAGTCCTGCATCTCAATAGCCTTCTTATAATAAATATGCTTGTGTTTTTCCTACAACCAATGTGACAGACAGAGCTTGTGCCTTTGCCAGCCTGTCTTCTCTTCTTAGGCACTCAGAGACTAGCTTTCCCTGCCTCCCTCGTCATTTGGGATCAAGTAGCTGAGTTTTCAGGAATGGAAATGTAAGCTCAATGCATTCTGCTCACTTGTTCCCTACCCCCCCCCCCACCCCTGGCACCTTCATCCTCAAGAATGAAAGAAGTCAGAGATAGCTGGGGAGCCAGGCAGAAGCAGCCTGGATCCCTGAGTCTGTTTTGGAGGGGAACCATCTGCTCCGCATTAGACTGTAAGGTAAATGCAAAGTCAAGTTTTACCATGTAAAACTCCTAAGACTTTAGGGTTTATTTGTTGTTGCATCATGGCATGGAATATCCTGACTAATACAACTGCTTTTTTTTAATAGCATACGCAGTTAAAGCCACAGGCATATTACCAAGGGATGGTTGTATGGGGGGGGGGGGGGGGGTTGCAAAGCCATCCAGTCAAAGTACATAGCTCTTGGGTAGTTCTGGCTTGACCCATGGGTGCAGTTTTAGAATATCTGGAGAAACTATCAGACTGTAAATGCTCCAAACAGTTCTCCATGAGATTTACATTTTATTTTTGTAAGCGTTGGCCAGTTAAATCTTTGAGGTTATATTCCTTATCAAGAATTTATAATGCAGATCTTGTGTTTCTAGTTAAGTGTTGAAACATATGTTTTGAAAATGAGCCAGACAGGAGGTGGGATTAGCAACCTCTTATGGAAGTGAAGTTGCTAAACCAGTACTTATGCTTGAACAGAAAACAGCAGACTAAGGAAATCCATCAGAGCCAAAGTGTTCATCAAACGACAGTCTGAACATTTCCCCGAGATCTGCACAGGGAGGTGGAGGTCCCAAGATGGATGGTCACAGTGGACATCTGTGTTTTATCTGCCCATCGCTTCCCATAGCAAGAGTCTCTTAAGCTGCTTCTGAGGACCTCCCTTCTTTCTACCAGTGTGGGTTATGTGGGGTTGACCCTGGCTACCCACAGACAAGTGACGGGGTCTGGCCAATCAGCACAGCTGGTTCTCTAGGCCAGTGATTGGTTCAGAATGAGCATGGGATCTGAGAACACTTGAGGAGAGTAACCCTTGGGGCCTTTACTGAAACTATTGGGAAAGAACTGTTGTTTCCCTGGGCATTAAGCTGAAGGAACTGGAGCTGGGGTTGCTGAAAACCCTATTGTCACCACTAGGGGAGCAGTTTCCTGGGAATGAAATGAATCCAGAGGAAAGCAGAGCCAAGAGGTAGAGGGGTCAGAATCAACCACACTTGAGACCCTAGATTCAGGCAAACATAAAGCCCTTTCTGTCTCTAGATCTGGGGGCTACATTTTGTTCTCTTTCTCTCCTCTCCTTCCTTCCTTTCTTGTTTTCTTTTTTCTTTTTTCCTTGGCCACTCTGGATTGTGTTTCAGCACTTGCAATGAGAAGGGTCTTGACCCAGAAAGATCTTTCAGCCCACCTGTGTCTCTTAGTAGATGCCAAATACATTCCTGAATTCATAAACAAAAATGAAGAGCTGGAATAAGAAGGGGCCCTAGACACCACTTGAACCCCAAAGATTCCCCTTACTACCCCTTCTACATAGTTCACTCCCCTTGCTGTTAATATTAATAGAACACATGCATCTCTAGTATGCTTCTAGCTGGGGTGACTTTGCTTTTGTCTTTGTTTCTAACCAGACTCCTTGGCATTCAGAGAAATAATCAGAAATGTATATGGAGGGAGATCATTAAAAAAAAAAATCTATGTGGTACAGGGAGAGGAGATCACATCTTACACCCTTTTAAACCCTATCATCTAATTTCACTGCTACCTATGGGTCTTGGTAACTGTTTCTCTTTTTATAAGTCAAATCACTTCTTTAAAAAAACAAAAACAGAAGTTATAGCAACAGCTGCTCTCATTCATTAGTGCTCACTATGAATCAGGCCTTTAACTTTCACAATGGGCCTGTTAAGTAGATGTCTTTATACTCATTTTATAGGTGAGGATATTCAGTAGTTAAGTAACTTGCCCTGGGTCTGTCAGGGAGTGAGTGGCATAATTAGGATTTTAAAAGATGTTTCTGAAATATATACATACCATAAGATTTACCCATTTTAAGTATACAATCCAGTGATTTTAATGTTTTATGCAACCCTCCCCACCTAGTTTTAGAACATTTCCACTCTCCTAAAAAGATCTCCTTTGTGCTCCTTTGTTCTCACTCCCTGTTCATCCCCTACCCCCTATTCCCAGCCCTAGGCAACCACTCGTGTGCTTTCTGTATCTAGAGATTTGCCTTTTCTGGACTTTTGATATACATGAAGTCATACAGCATGTGAACTTTTGCATTCTGGCTTCTTTTGCTTAGCAGAAAGGTTTGCCCATGTTTATAGCGTGTATCAGGACTTCATTCCTATTTATGGTTGAATCATAGTCTACTGTATGGATCTATCAGATTGCGTGTAGCCATTCATCAGTTGATGGACATTGGATTATTACTGCTTTTTGGCTATTACAAATAACGCTTCTATGGATACTTGCATCTGTGTCCTTGTGTGGACAAATGTTTTCATTTCTCTGGGGTAGATTGATACCTAGGAGTGGATACCGCTGGATCATATTTTGGACTTGAGTCTAGGTCTGTCTTTAACTTACTATCCTATGCTCATTTTTGCCTTCTTCCTTTAAAATCAGTCTCTGGCAACTCAAACCCTTAACCAGAACATTCCCTTCCACTTATCACCCTTTTCCTACACAGAGAAATGTGATTTCCACTGAGTGAGACACTGAAAGGGTGTGCTTTGATTATAGCTGCATGGAAGAAAACCCCTTCTTAAAAGCACAGGCAGAGAGAAGTGCTGTGGTTGACCCCAGCTGTGACCTCAGCTGCCCTCATCCTCAAGGGCAGAGGGCTGTATCACACTCTGGGATGTTTCAGCACAGCTGCCTTTGCCCTCGGGCCTCCGTCCCTGGTCAGCAGGTTCCTCTCTCCACCTTGCTTCTTCCATGCCTTCCCAATGGAAGTGACACTTTGAGCCTGGGGAGTGGCGTGGAGGTCGAGGGAGGACTAGATTGCTGACAGACACTGGCTGTCAAGGGCTGTCAAAACGCTACTGATCATAGCTGAGATCCTCCCGGGTCAGGTTCAGGACTAACACTGCCGCTTTCTGCATGTGGTGACCAGCTCTCAATGGAGTCTTTGATGGGCAG
Organism: Vulpes lagopus; assembly: GCF_018345385.1. Lineage (NCBI taxonomy): Eukaryota > Metazoa > Chordata > Mammalia > Carnivora > Canidae > Vulpes > Vulpes lagopus. The sequence continues at coordinate 24,211,333 of NC_054829.1, forward strand.
CCCAGTGTTTGTCATCATGGTGTCTGGCCTGCCGGGATGACCCGGGAGCTGTAAGCATGGGGCATGTGGGAGAGAACGGCATGGATGTGGGGTGGGGAAGGGTACAGAAGAGAATGCTTTGTCTTCCCCACCAAACTGTAAGTTTCTTGAGAGCAAAGACTGCTTGCTGCACCCATGGGGCCTCACAGTACGTGACAGATAGTGGGTGCTCAGTAAGTATTTGTGGGTTGAAGGAATCAGTGAGGGAATGAATGATTATTTGGATAGCTTCTGCAAGGAGCAAGTTCCTGGAAGTTCAACAGTGGAGGCGGTTACTAACCAAATAATTATGGTTACTCTCCAGCTAGTTGGGGGTGTCCTATCTTTGGAACAGGGTGTCTCCTCAGAGCACATGAGACATGGGAAGTATGGGGTGGAAGAATCAGCCACTTCTGTTTATAACCCCAATGATAAAAGTAGGAGTGCAGCCAGGGGCATCACTGAAATCCAGGCCTCTCTGTGGCTCCGCTGGGGCTGTTTGCTTAGAGAAAAGAGCCTGGGTGGCTTGAGTACCAATCAGCTCTCACCTTTCTTCCCTCCTCCATCTTCCACCTCTCCTTGACAAGCAGCAGCTGGACCTTCCATGTAGGAGCAGCCTTCAGTGGTGGGGATGAGGCTCCATGCCCTCTCCTGCCATCAGGGGAGATCTGCCTCGAGAACTTGTGTGTTGAGGTCCACTAAAGACATGTTAATGATCATGAAAAGTCATCAAAATGAGGTGATGAAGGTGTCTTCTCTTCTGGCCAATGTGGCAGTTTAGAATATTCTTTCCTCCCACTGATTCAAGATCTAAACCATGTGGCAGTGTTCTAAGGCTTCCTTTAGAACTTCTAGCCGCAAATCACTCCACATAAATCAGACCATAATACAATTTACATAATCTCTCTGAGCCTCAGTTCCTTCATGTGTATAATGGAAATAATAATACCTACTATTCCCAGTTATGGTGAGGGTTAAACAAGCTGACATGGGTGAAGTGCCAGGCACAATAACCAACTATTATTTTTTTAAAAGATTTTATTTTATCTATTTGACAGAGAGAGAGCACACGTACAAGTAGGGGGAGCATCAGAGGGACAGGGAGAAGCAGGCTCACCACTGAGCAAGGAACCCAGTGTGGGACTCCCCTGGAATCATAACCTGAACCAAAAATAGATGCTTAACCAACTGAGCCACCCAGGTGCCCCAATGGCCAACTATTATGCACATCTTCTCCTCTGCTCCACAAAGCTGGCTTTCTTTCTCTAGGAACTGAGACCATGAAGCTTACCTTACCTTATTCTCCTACCCCACTGCATTATCGCCCCACCATAGAATGTATAATACATTCTCCTTGGCATCTGTGCCCCTCCAAACACTTAGTCATCTTGCAACCTTCTAGATGCAAGACCCCACCGCCCCATGGTTTAGTATCAGGTGCCAGTGTGGCTTGCAACAGAGATGCTTGTGATTCCTTGGTACTAAAGCTATAAATCAAAGCTTCAACTCTCCCAAGAGCATCTTCCTATCAGCCTTGATCACCACCATGATCATTACTATTTTCACAGCTTCTCAAGCACATTTCACTCTGCTATGCTAACAGTCATTAATGTGAGGAATAAATCTTCTGGAAGTCAGCAGGCAGCTCTCCCAGAACTCAAATGGTATCTCTTCAGGTGATTCTGCCTTAAAAACAAACAAACAAACAAACAAAAAAACAATGAATGAGTATGTTTTCCAAAAATGAAAGTGGAAAGGCTGAGGCATTGTGCCCTGCTCTGTCTGAGAGGTCATTATCCCTCTATCAACTTAAGAGAAGACTTGGCTTAATGTGATCCTGCATTTTTAAGGTTTGGTTTACCAAGTGATGACAACTCCTGGCAATAAATCAGAACATTTTTCACTCTTCAAAATGTACCTAAATAGTGGATTCATCATTTTGTTGGCTGTCCAGCCTAAAATCTCCCTAACCATTACTATCCCAGTGTGGAAAGTCTCCATTGGGTGCCTTCTTGGGAGGATCTGCCATCATTTACAGGGAATCACCTTCTTGGGTAAGAGAGTACCTGCCCATCATAATGGAGAATCCTCCAGAGGGTGACATCTTGGGGATAGTGAGAACCTATGGGGATTTCCCATGGGGTGATATCTTCTGGATAGTGAGGGGCTGTCCCTTATTAAGGAAACTGGAGTTGAATACTGACTCTTCCAGTTCATCCCCAACAGTGGGCAAGAATGTGAATCTGAATTGGCCAATCAGATACTCTCTCCCCAGAGCAAGTAAGACAAAGATGTAGGACAGTTGGAGGCCATATTTATCTCAGCAAATACTGCAGGTTATAGACCAGGCAGTTCCTGTTTATGTGTCTGGTTGAAATTCCTGTTGTTCAATTGTCAAAACAGCTTCCTGTCACTGCTTCCTGACATTCCCAAGCCTGGCTTTCCCCCTCTCCTAATACATTTGTGAGCCCTTAGTATTCCTTCAGAAAATTCCCTTTTATCTGTAAGAGAGCCAGAGCCTGTTTCTATTGCTTGCAACCAAGAATCCTGCCTGATGCAATTTGCATTATAATAGCTAGCATTTATTTAGTACTTTTTTTTTTTTTTTTAATTTATTTAGTACTTTCTGAATGTGGAATGTTGTACATCTCATGGTAGGACTACAGCTACAAGACATCCCATCTGGGTGGAAAAATGTGAAAAAATTTCCCCCTCTGGCAGATAAATTGTAAAAGATGCCCCTTCTTCTATGCTGATACAGCTGCGCAAGGAGGCACAGGGCTCAGCGGCAGAACATGTGGTGGGTCCTTGGGGCAAGGACAACCTCCATTAGGCATATCTGGCAGCCTTGATGCAATTCTTATAACTACTCTTCAAAACACTTGTTTCCCACAGTTTCTAGGAAACCAAGGCCCGGAGACATTAAGTAACTTACTCATTTCACTCAGCTAGCAAACAGTAGAGCCAGGAGACAGACCAAATCTGCCTGACTCCAGAGCTTTCCAATAACACAGTGCTGCCTTCCTATAGAAGAGAGAGCAGATACATGGAGATGGGCCTAGTTATTGGGGTTAAGGAACCAAGAATGGACAGAATGTGGAGCCAAAAGAAAGATGATTTTAGGGTGAGATCCAGCCCTTCCAGTCAGTGGCACCTGCTGACCAGTGTCCACAGCATTTGTTCAAGGCTGCCTAACCAGCATCTGAGTGGAGTTGGGTCATAAATATGCTGTACCCACTGAAGTTTATCAGGGAAGACAGCAAAGCCATGAGCACAGGAGACTCCATCTCCATGCTGCTTCTCTTTCCAATATAAGCTAGAGTAAAGGTACATAAAATACAACTTCCCTATGACCCAGCAATTCCACTTCTAGATTACCCAAAAGAAATAAAAGCATATGTCTATAAAAAGATTTCAACACAAATGTTCACAGCAGTTTTACTCATAATAACCCCAAACCCAAACCAATCTAAATATTCACCAACTAAAATTGGATAAACAAATTATGGTAGATCTACACCATGGAATTTTATTTGGCAATAAAAAGGAACAAGCTGCTGATATGGACAGCAAGTTGGATGAACACCCTAAACATTAGGTGAGTGATAGCAGCTGGCCACTAAAGACTACATAGAGTATGATTTCATTTAAGTGAAATCCAAGACCAGACCAAACTAATCTATGGTGAAAGAAGTCAGAACACTGGTTGTCTATGGTGGGGTGGGGACAGAGGACTCACTGGAAAAGGGGACAAGAGAACTTCCTGGGGTGATGGAAATATTCCATACCTTGTTTGGGGTGGCAATTTCACAAGTGTATACCTTGTCATAATCTGTGGAACTGAGCTGATCATGCATTTTATTATATATATATTATAACTGAATTGTTATTCTTTGTAAATGTCAGTTTAAGAAAAAAGAAGGAAGAAGTCCAGAAGCTGCTCTTCTCTGGAGCCATGTATCTCTCCCTCCCCCACAGGGGTGGCCAAACCACAGGTGACACCTGGTGCTCCCCAGACCTGCTCTCCACCCTCAGGCAAGTCCAGTGATACTGAGCCTCCAGCCTTATCACCCTGAATGATCTAATTATCTCCACAGGCTTCTAGCTGGGAAGAGAAGAGCTACAGAAACCTCTCAACATCCAAAGAAGTTCCTCGGCTTTGGTTACAGTTGTTCTGTGTAGGCTGCCCAACCATCCTGACAGCGCCGACAGATGCAGCCTCAGAGGGTGAAGCCACAGCTCGGGTCTTCTGGTCCAGGGCGGCCCTCTGGGAAAAAGACCCATTTGTCTCAGCCTAAACTGAAGAAGGCAGCTGAAATTCCAACTGCCTGCAGGGAAGCACTTGATGAAGTATTTGGAATTTGAGGGGGTGGAGGGGACTTGTCTCTCCCAAGAGGCCTTGTCTTGTGAGAGAAAGAACACATGCTTTGAGGCAGAGACATGGGCTCAGATGCCAGCTGTACCACTTACCAGGAGTGTGGCTGGGAGTAGGTGACAGCCTCTCCGAGCTGGGAATGGTGCCCACTTAGACACCTACCTATGAAGTCCCTACCCACCCTCACCCTGAGCTAATACATGGTATGCAAAGGGTTCTTGCAGACCTTCTTCTATCTTTCCACAGATATCCAGTAACACATGTGTAAAGGGGGTTTGTGTACATATGAACACCACAGTCCTCACCTTTGCATCTCAGGCTAAATGCCAGGCCCTCCTAGTCCTCAAAAACTAAATTAAATGCCCCTTCCATATTTGATTTGAAGCACACTTATCCCAAACTATTATTATATATTCCTCTGGGCTCATTTATCTCATGGCTTTCTGGTCCCCAAGCTACTAGAGTTCCATGAAGGCAGAGATAAAATCTGCTCTCTTTACCCACTATTTTCAGCAAGCACATAACACAATTTAAGACATATAGTGAGTGTTCAATTTGTGAATGAACAAATTCATAATCACAGAAAGATAATTTGAAACTTAATCTCTCCAGAACCAGGAATGTGATAAAACCTGGTATGTAGCTATATATTGCTAAAGATATGAGATGTTTCTGCACAAAGACATATGTTATAGACATCATTATGGTGAAACTCACAGAATTTTATTTGCAGTTGGGATCTAGCCATAACCTAGCATCTGGCAAAAGAGTTATTTTTCATTCAAACAACCTGTATCTCTAAGTGGCACGTGCCCATAACAGAGCATATGCCTTTTTACTTTTAAAAGCTCAATAAATCATTTGTGATATCTTTAATGGAAATGAAATTAAATTAATACTATCAGCTTTTATTTTTTTATGCAGTGCACATTTTCAACATTTATTGAAAAGTAGTTCAAGGTCTGTAAAATCCAGTGCTTTGAAATGGTTTGGGGTTTCAGGCTTAATTTCCATACTAATTTAAGCTATAAACATGATTAGGAAGTAGATTTACTGCCAAATATGTATACATAAGTGTATTCTGAATTCAAAGGTGCATTTGGGATTATCAGTGGATATAGATTTCCATGGCAAAGGAACTCTCAGTTGATATGGGTGGGGGTGTAAAATTGCTCCGTTTTTACTGGCTACATTTTTATGGAGGTCAGTTTTTGAAGTTTCATGCCACTCCATTCACCTGTCCCTCCCCTTTCTTAAAATCACTCCCTATGACTCACTTCTTCTGAGGTCACTTCTTCTTCTTTCTTTCTATTCTAAGCCTTCTTCAAGGAAAGCAAACTCAGATGTAACCCTGCTTGCCTCCCCATGAGCTCTCTCCCAAAGGACACTATAACTCTGAGTTGAGTTTGCAGAAACATTCTGAACAAGGAGCCAGCTTACCTCTTCTCAGAGCCTTTGCTCTGGGCTGAGCAGCCCCTGTCCACCCAGGCTTCTCAGCCTTGAGTCAGTAATGCCTGATATTTTCATTTCTGAGCATGTAGAGTGAATAGGACACTATCCTGAGAAATTTTGGAAGATTGTCTCTGCTCTAAAAGGCCAACCTCTTCTTATCCCTATCTTACACATAAGGAAACTGAAGCCCAGAAAGCCAAATAATTTCCCCAGGGTCACACAACAACTAATGGTAGAGAGTCAAGAAGATCATTTTCAGGCTGGTCTCTCGCTCCACTCCAGCGCAATGAACTAAGCAATCTCTGAATTTCATGTTCTTGGGTTTGGAATTCTGGAAAGGTGTCTGCAAAGAAGAACAAAGGGAAAGATCTGAAGGAGCCAGGGAGACCCACCCTTACTTACTCATACAGCAGAACTCAAGTCTTAGAGGGGAGAAATGGGTAAATGGGACACAGCAGGGGAATCCCCCAAAAGAGCCACATATGCACAGGTAAAGCCACGGGAAGTAAATTGTACCTCTTTCATCCACCAACTTGCTAGCTGTATGTCCTTCCCAGTTCTCTCCTCCCCATCCCCCTCATTCTCTCACTCCAGAATTCCTTGTTCACACATCCTCTGTACTCAGCCCTGAGCCTTACTTGCCCTCCCCCCCTCCGACCCTGAAGCTTAACACACTTTGCAGCATGGCCAATGTGCAACCAACTATAATTAACCTCTGGCCTCTATCACCTATCGAGCTCCTATGGTTTCTTACAACTCAGCCAGCTGTTGATGAAGCTGGAAGCTAAATCCTTGCCTAGAAGCTGAAGGAAATGGTATAGTAGGGGAAAGGATGTGGGTTTTGGAGTCACATAGATCAGTACTTAAATCTAGATCTCAATTTACTAACTATTTGATCGAAGTATCCTCTCTCTGCCTCCATTTCTTTATTATGAAATGAGAATAACAAAAGCTACCTCTTAGGGTTAGTGTGTGGATCAAAATAAGATGAATAGGAAAGCCTGGAATGGTTATTTCTTTTTCTTGCTCTGCATCCTGTCTCCCCTTCTTCTAGAACAACGCCTTGGGTTTTCTGTATGGTGTCACTCTTCCCACTCTTAGTCTATGTGATTTGACTGAGTTGACTCTACCTTTTGACCAGAGTGAGCAACCACGAGGGGGTGGTGGTATAGGCCGAAGTCCAGCTAATTAGAATCTCAGTTCTAGATTCATGGTTCAGTGATGGGCACATGACTGAATCTGGGCCAATGAGAATTGGCCCCAGGACTTTTTCCAGTACCACTAGGATAGAAGCTTTCTTTTTCCTAGAGTTGATAAGTTGGTATAATAACAAGCCAAAAGCTATGTCAGCCACCTTGGCACAAGTGAAGGGAAGCCTGCTTGAGAATAATTTTAACACAGAAGAAAATGGAGATGAAAAAGGGAAGGCACAAGATTCTAGACAAGGGGCTAGGATCCAGCTTTAACAATTTGATCAACCTCAATTTTTCAGATACTGAAATGAAAAATTCTTTCTTTTGGCTTTGTCCACTGTGAGTTGGCTACTGTTATAGACTGAAATGTGTCTCTCCCAAATTCATATGTTGAAGTCCTAACCCCTAGTACATCAGAATATGACTATATTTAGAGATAAAGATTTTTAAAGAGGTAATAAAGTTAAAATGGAGCCATTAGGATGGGCCCCAAGCCAATATGATTGGTATCCTCATAAGAGAAAATTGGATATACAGAGAGACACCACAGGCATGCACAAAAGAAAGGGCATGTGAGAATACAGTGAAAAACAATTATCTGCAAGTCAGAGAGAAGGCCCAGAAGAACCAAACCTGCTGACACCTTGACCCAAGACTTGTAGCCTCTGGAACCATAAGAAAATAAATTGCTGTAATTTAAGCTACCGGTCTGTGGTATTTTGTTATGGCAGCTATGATAGTTAATTTTATGTGTCAACTTGATTGGCCTATGGGATACCCAGATAGTTGTAAAACATTATTTCTGGGTGTGTCCTTGAGGGTGTTTCTGGAAGAGATTAGCATTCCATTCAGCGGACTGCATAAAGAGATCTGCCCTCACCAATGTGGGCAGCACATTCCAATATGTTGGGAAGTCTGAATGAAACAAAAAGGCAAAGGAAGGTGAATTCTCTCTGTCTTCTTGAGTTGGGATCAGATTCTAGGGCTTTGACTTAGAATAGGGAGTTACACCATCAGTTCCCCTGCTTCTCAGGCCTGTGGGCTTGGACTGAGTTTTTCCTGGTTCTCCAGTTTGCAGATGGCATATTGTGGGGCTTCTCAGCCTCCATAACAACGTGAATCAATTCCTGCAACAAATCTCTTTATCTGTCTATCATCTATTCTATTGGCTCTATTTCTCTGGAGAACCCTGGTTAATACAGTAGCCCTGGCAAAATAATACAGCTACCAGAAGAATCTTGACTAATACAGCTTTCCTTTCTTACAATCTATGAAGAGAACTGTAAATAGCAACCTTTCAATAACAAGATATGAATATGCCAGGAGTTTCAGAGATGGGAGAGAATAGGGTGCTAAAGTAGTCAGAAGGGACTGGAGGAGGAAAAAGACAAAACATGGGTTGCATTTAAAGAATACTAGAAGAAATAGAAGAAAAGATAAAGGCATTTAAGTGGAAGGAACAACTCAGCTGGGAATGAGCATTTTATGTATGGGAAATAAGATAATTAACCAGGGTGGGAGAAAAAGTAAGACTGGGTATTTAGAGGTTAGAATATGGAGGGTCTTAAAATCCAAACTGAGGAGTTTGGAATGTATATTGCAAATGACAGAGTTCCTTGTTGGTCTTGAGGTGGAGAGGTGACAGCCTGAAGGTGGTGTTTGAGGAAGCTTAGCTGCCTGCAGCAACAGGGAGAAGCCAAGGTCAGGGAAGGCATCTCTGAAATATGGACCCTTCCAGAATCCCATAGGGAGATGAAGAGAGTGGGAAGCAACCCACCAATTTGCTTGACACCAAGGTCTAGTTCCAGGCATAGGAGCAGTCTCTGGGTGGTGGGGAGGCTGATGGAATGCATTGGGGTTAGATTTGGTGGAAGTTTTAGATTTGGTGGAAGTATTAGTTTGCTAATGCTTCCTGCATTTCCTACAGAAGCCTCTGCCTCCTGCCAGGGACACAGCTGGATGCCATTGTCACTGGGAAGGGCATCCAGCTAACCCACTCCACCATTTCTGCCCTATCCCTAATGCCAATCTCTGTCAGAGCTTCCCAGCTCCATTAACCCCCATGGACTCTTTGAATATGCCTAATGTAGACATAGTGGTCTTTCTACTCCCAAAAACCCACCCATGCATCCAAAGCAACCTCCAAATCCAACCTCCATCCTGGGAAAGGATCCTCCCAGGATCCTCCTCCTACTGCCTTCTGCAATTGTAACTCCACAGAAACCAGCACCAGAGGCCTTTTCATCCAATTAGTATTTATTGAGCATCTATAATGTGGCAAGCAATGAGGTTGGCTCTGGGGACACAAAGATGGAATTCAGGTAAGATCTAGGTGGGAGTTCTTCTGCTGAATATAAGACTTAGTGTGAAGCTATGGTAATTAAGATAGTATAATATTGGCATAAGGAAAGGAAATGGAACTTTAGAACAAAATATTGTCCTTAAACAGACCTACACATATAGGGTCACTTGATTTACAACAAAAGTGACACTGAAAAGCAGTGGGGAAAGATGGTTGTTTGAATAAATGGTGCTGAGTCAATTCAATATCAATAAAGAAAAGAAAAAGAAAGAAGACAACCCCTATCCCATACCATACACAAAAATCAATTCCAAGTAGACTATAGCTCTATAAAGAAAACAGAACAATAAAGCTTCTAGAGGATAAGACAAAAAACACTACCCACAAAGGAAGAGATCAATACATTTAACTTTACTAAAATTAAGAACCTCAGTCCATCAAAAGACACCATCAAGAGAGTGAAAACCAAGCAATGGATTAAGAGAAGTTTATGTGCCAAACATATAACCAGCATAAGACTTGAATTCAGAATATATAACTCCTCAAAATCAGTTTTTTTTAAAAAAGGCAAAGATGAAAAACAAAATGGGTAAGAGGTTTGAACAGGCAATTCAAAAAGAAGATTCAAAAGAGCCAATAAATATACGAAAATGTTCATCTCATTAAAAATCAGAAAGATGCAAATTAAGGTCAGAATAAGTTACCACAATTGACTTTAAAAATGTGACATCCTTAGTGCTAAGGAGGCATGAAGCAACAGGGACTCATATGCTGCTGAGGAAGGAAAATTTGTAAAACCACAGTGAACATAGACATACATTTTGACTCAGAAAGTTCACTTTTAGATCTACATCCAAGAAAAATATGTGTACATATGTGTACATGGGCACCAAAAGACTTAGGATTTCATAACACCCCAAAGCTAGAAACCACCCCCAAAGTCCCTCAACAATAGACCCAATAGTGCTCCTATAATGGAACACTATACCAAAATGAAAACAAATGAATTACAGCCACATGTGACAATATCAAGTGGAGTAAAAGAGGCCAGACACAAAAGAAGAACTTGTATGATACCCCATGTAGCTTTATTCAGACACAGACAAAACTATCTGTGGTGCCAGAGAGCAGGGGAGCTGTTACTTGGGGGGAAAGTGGAAGTGTAACAATTAAGAGGAGGACTGGGGGATTTCCTGGGGTGGTGGTAATGTATAGGCAGTGAATACAGAGATGTTTGTTTCATAGCCACTTATTGAGCTTTACACTTCATGTTTTATGCAATTTTCTGCATATGTGTTTTACTTTACAAAATAAAATTTTAAAAAATGTTCATGCTCATACCACCAACAAACTCACAGTCGAGTTGGAGAAGCAGAAACAAACAGGCACTATGACACAATGAGATAAATGTGATGGCAAGTCAGACTGCCTGGCTTCCCTTCCCAGCACTGCCATCACCTAGCCATGCGATGACAAGTGCCTTCAATTCTGTTGGCTTCTTTCTCTTATATAAAATGGGAATGATAAGCATACTTGCCTCATGGTATTGTTGTGAGAATCAGATGAGTAAATAGAGGTAATAAAGCTACACTACACTCAGCATAAAGTCATAGATCGTATTTTTGTCACTTATTACCATCACTGCAGGTACCGCAACTGTTAGCATCACAGGAGCTCACGTGGGGGCACACAACCCAAACAAGAGGCAATAGTTTCCTGCATCTGTTCTGTGTGCTCATGACCATTCTCCTGCCAGCTAATACACCCAGAAAAGTGGAAGAGGAAGGCATTGGGTTATTCTCCCTTCACTCCCCACAGCATCCTAGAATCAGCCATAGCAATCAATTCTCAACCTCACTTTGCTCAGAATCAGGCAAAGAAACACTACAGCTACTATGATGCCCAAGTTATCATGTCAGTGCCCTGTACACAATAGGTGCTCAATAAATGTTTATTGAATGGCTGTAAAATAAGGAGATGAGGGTAAATGAAAAAGTAGGGGAACAGAAAAAAACTGCAAAGCAGGTGGGAAACCCATGGGCACCAACAACTGTGATGAGAAACTGAGGTACCAGTTGTCCTTTGGCTGTCCCCCTTTCTCTCCTTGTGACCAAAATCTTTGTTCTCCCATCCCTCATCCTGCTCAAACCTGCTGCTCACCCAGACTAGAGGTCACGTTGTGATCTGTCGAGCCACCTACTGCTCAGATGGCAATGTGAGGGAGTTGCTATTTATCTTTGTTACTGCTGCAAGTGTCCGAGAAAAAACAGCTTCAAAGATCACGTCTGTTGGGATAACCTATTGATTTGTGTCACGTTTCTCCCAATCCCCATTTTATTGTTGTTCAAGAAGGGGTCAGGGTAGGTCAAAAATAACTCTTTCCAATGGAGGCAACAGACTGAGGAATTCTAACAGGAATTCTAAATTCTCTAAAAGGTGTGGGCTGGGGAAGTAATGGAAGACCGAGGTAGCCCAACGCCAAATTGGAGACTTTGGGGAGGGAGGGTCAGGATGAGGTCTGTGACACACAAGCTTAGGGAGACAAGAAAAAATTAACTAGGAAGATAAAATGGATTACAACTCAGGATCGACACCCAGAACAAGCTTGTAGAAGATTTTTTAAAATCAGTTTTTTGTACTGGCCAGACCAGTTTGCTGAATACAATCTTTAAGTGTTAGCTAACTATTCTATGATCAGTGAAAGGGAAAGCATTTCATATTTATGAAGACCAGATCACCCTCAAATACTTCACCTATTGCAGGGATCAGTGAACTATGACCAAAATCCAATCACTGGTTGTTTTTGTAAATAAAGTTTTACCAGAACATAAGCTTTCCCACTCATTTACGTATTGTCTATGACTGTCTTGCTATGGTGGAAGAGTTGAGTAGAGGCCTCAGGGACTGTGTTGCCTGCAAAGCTGTACTTACTATCTGGCCTGTTGCAGAAACAGTTTCTAGGTTCTTAGTTAATTCTCACATCTCCATTTTATATTAGTAAACTTTAATTCTTAAGGGTAAAATAGCTTGCTCAGGATTATATTTAAAATTGGTGCTGGGATTTGAATACAAGTCTGCTTGATGTACAAAATCTTCCCTTGGACGTGTGCTAGGAGAAGGGAAAAATACTATGTTTACTCTGAATAATGTCATCTGTATAAGTCAAATATCTAAGTCACACGTCTATATGAGTTAAATTTGGCCCAAGGATTGTTCAAATCCCACAGTATCACTAGATTGTCATTAGTTGAGTAGCTATTGAGGTTAAGGGAGATATCCTCTTAGGTTAAGAAACCTTTGGGTTATACTGAGATTTTAGGGTGATGGCCCTTGTCACTGAGTTAACTTTTGGTCCATTTCATCTTCACAGCTCCAATTTCCTCCTTTGTCTTGACCAACACTGACATGTTGGATGGGGAATAATTATAAACCCTTTCTTAGAGGGGACTCCATAGAGGCAAAAAAAGCCATGACAAGCATAACCAATAGTAGTTAAGGATAGAACCCATGGCCTCTATGCTTTGTGTTTCATGGGCCTCCTTTCCTTGGAAGCAGAGTCATCCCCTCAGACACTGGGCACAGCTAATACAATACTCAGGATGAGGAAAGTGGCAAACTAGAAATATTCAGAATGTAGTGCTTTCCGAAGAATCTCTGTTTCTCTCAGATAACTGATAGGAATAGATAGGATAACTGATAGAAACAGGTAACTGATAACTCAGAGGGGGCGGGAAACGCTCATTGTGGTCAGAATGGAATGAGGAAATACACTACTATTTGACTTCAGGAAAAAAATAATTGCTAAGTGGGGGACGAGAGAAATACAGAGGGATTCACAAGGGAGATGACATTATATAAGCTTCTTGAGAGAGATTGCTTAAGGATAACTAGGAAAGAAGGAATCCACACAGTGTAATTTTTGAATAGTTACTCATTCCAAAGAATACCACTGTACGTCCCAGGCCCCAGGCGCTCTGGAAGTCTGTTATTTTGGAGTCATTTATATAATGCTGCAAGTAGCTTGGTCATGGAGCTTGCAAAAAATAGAGCCTGGGCATTGCAGAAGGATCGCAAAGGCCAGAAGAGAACAACTGTGGGGGTATTTCCTTGTATGGTGTGGAATAATATCCACCAATGCAACCACCATCATCACCAACTCTAATTCTGAAGCAAAATATCTTTAGGAGTGTGACTCTGTTCAGTCAACCTGGGGACCCCAAGAGACACTAACCTTACCTATCTTGGGAGTCAGGATGTCCTCAGGGTAAGCCAGCCCTCTCCCAACTCTCCCAGACACCCTTGTACTCCTCCCACAATTTGATCCCTCCCTTGGATGATCCTGGAACCAGGCTTCTCATCCCATCTCCTTGCTAGCTTGAGAGCACGGACCATGGGACCTTGTGCACACTTTACTCATGCCACACAACTGCCCTACTCAGGATTGCTTGCTTGGACAGCAGCTCTGGCACCCCTGCCCTACTGGGACCCTGGGGAAAGTTTAATTATAGTGACGGGAAAACAGGAAGACCCAGGCACTGGCATGCAACTGACAAACACAAAGGAAAGACACAGGGATGGAACAGTGAAACCCCTGCTGAAAAAAATCTCAATTTACTTTGTTTCTTCAAATTTCCCATCTTAATACTAAAAGTCAAATGAGAAGAAGCAGACCAAATACGCACCAAAAAATGGAAAATGATATGCGTCCTTAACATCAAACCGAATCCTGTTTTCTCTCCTTGGCAAGACAACCCTTTCCAGTAGAAGAAATTGAACCCTCGTGGTCTTTAAATGCTGCTGGGGGTGTGCATGTTCAGGTCAGAAGTGGCTCTGGTCTCAGGCAGAGGCATCTCAGGAGTTAACCAGGGGTATTTATTTACAGGTTAAAGAGGCAAGCTCCAGAGTGAACGCTGTGCTGAGGAGACGCCGAGCGTGAGCTAACAAGACGCTCTCTCTAGCGGCATTCTGGGCGATTACTCCCGAGCACCCAGCCATACCAAAATCAATAAACAATTTCAGCGCAGCCCAGGGAACTTTGCCACACTTAATAAAAGTCTCCAGCTGCAGTTATGGCTTCATTTCACCTTAACGTCTTCTTTAACTGTCCCTTCTTTTCAAGATCAATTAGAGGTACATGCAAAGAGAATAAAGAAATACGCACATGCAGGTACACGCACTAACACATACACCATAAGCAAACAAGGTCAAGACTAGTTATGTGCGCAGGTGGGCTCTCTCCTCCTATCCACAATTTCTACTTTAAGATGACCAACGGTGAATAAGTCTGGGGGTAGTGTTGGGAGAAGGGAATTGGATGTAGGGGAGAAAGGAGAAGGAGGGAGATGAGAGATTGGCCTCATACTTCCTGAGTACACATAACTAATCCCAATATAAAAGGCACTCATACTCTATTTAGATCTTTTTCTCTCCGAAAATCACTCACAATATTTTTTGACTGCTTCCCTACTCCCCAGAATATCCATTTAAGAATAGATAGAAAAGGGGATCCCTGGGTAGCTCAGTGGTTTAGCGTCTGCCTTCGGCCTAGGGCATCACCCTGGAGTCCCAAGATCAAGTCCCACGTCGGGCTTCCTGCGTGGAGCCTGCTTTTCCCTCTGCCTGTGTCTCTGCCTCTCTCTGTGTGTCTCTCATAAATAAATAAATAAATAAATAAAATCTTAAAAAAAAAAAAAAAGAATAGATAGAAAAAAGAGAGAGGAAATGAGGCCAAACTGTATTAATGTTATTGCAGTGACTTGAATTGAAGAATTGGGAGATAGTGCCTGAGATAGAGATGTTGGCCGGAGAAGACGAGGTTCAATCTGTTCCGTAAAATGATGTGTGTTGTTGGACTATTTGTGTGTTTGTTTCACACAATTAAAAGCCTACCATTACGTTGACTTTGGAACCAGAACTAGTGCTTGCTTAACTGACCAGTCATATCAGCCATTTTCCAGGCTTGGTTGGATATGTGACAAAACTAAATGAGGATCTGTTTAATTTTTTAAGAATGGTTCTAGTGTGTGTTACACTCTATACATCTGAAAGTTCATTATATATGCACATCTCTATGCGCACAAACCCTTTCCTCTCACTTTAGAAAATTACTGGACTCTAAGATGAACTGCTCACCCTTTTAGGAAGTCAATAACACTAATTAATTCATCATCTTTCTTGGATTCTTTGCCACTAAAGTGTGGTTAGAAACAAGTAGGAAGCTCTATCTGCAAGGAGCATGAAGATAAAGACCTTCCGTGAAACAAACACACTTTATAAAAACAAAAGGAGTCACTCAGATGACGGGAACAGAGATGGTAACAGGACATTTGGGGTGAATATAGAGACAGCAACATTTCCTTCCCCTCCTGCTCTTTCTCCAACCATAACCAACTCTGAGCAGTGAGCTCCAAGAACCTATAAAGAGAGTCATCTTCCTTCAGGTACAAAAGTCTCTGGAGAAGGAGACAGTGTCTCTGGTTGCTTATCTGGTGATCTCTCCTTTCCCTAGACTGCAAAGGCACCCCGGCTACTGGGTATGTGACATTATGCACAGTAAGGGGAAGGCTTTTACCAAAGGCTCTTAGTCCCAGTGTTCCTTCTGCCTCAAGGTGTGTCACTACATCATTGCTTGTTCTCTGATCTGGTCTTTCTCCAGTTTTCTGAGGACTTGAATCCATCATTGAGACAGCTATATCCTCTATTCAATTCTCTGTCTTCCTTCTCCAAAATTCTCATTCCCACTTGTCATTCCTGGTAGACTCCCATATTCACCAAGTGTATATTTCAATCAGGCTTTGGGTGACCCCAAACATTGAGGAGGGTAGAAGATATTAGAGCAGTAATTATGGCCAAGTTCACATTTCCCCTTGCCAGTATAGAAAGTGGCTCTGTTGAAAAATTCCATTCATAGGGGTAGAAAGAATATTTGCACGACTTCTAATGCCACTACCACACGTTGGAATGCTAAAAATAGTTGTTTGGTAGAAGATTCTTTAGCAGTTTAGAGTAAAGAATAAAGACATACCAACCACAGAAATAAAGCAGAATTTCTAAATTTGTCTACTTTTCATCCAAACCCAAACTAGATATGTCAATTATGATTCATGCACTAGGCATTTCCTCAGGTTCTGGTGGCCTTTTATTGCTTATTGGGCATGACAGGTTCATGACACCTAGCTTAACACATTAGGCAGGAAATCCTAAACCTACTGGTAGCTCACATAGGATAAACCACAGGCATACCTACCTTTCTAAAACTCAGTCAATAAATACATCTGTAAAAATATTCCACAAAATGAACACTGATCTGCAGGTTCCAGTGGAAAAACCCAACTACAAAGGTGTGTGTTCTTGTGCCTTGCTCATGCCTCTACCCTATTTAATATTTTCATGGTGAGCACAGAAGGGGAGGCTCATGTCTAATTCTATCTTTTGATGCCCTGCAGGAGCTCAGGATGTGCAACTAGCTTTATAAGCAACCTTCACAAGCACACTTGTTTAAAAAATAATCAACTGGGACTTCGGTTAGAGTAATGCTTAGCTACCGAGGACTAAGAAAGGCAAAGTGGAGACTAGTACAAACTATATGAGGTAGCTAAAATGAAGGGGCAATTGGACACTTTGGAGCTCACTGTTCAAAATAAAGGTAAAGACCACCATTATTTTGAGAAGTGCATAAGAGTTGTAGGACAGCATACCTTCAAGTGGTGATTCAAATGGCATAAATCACCAAATTCATAAATGACAAGATCTGATCTTTGTATGTTTTCTGATCTCTGTATGGTTCTATATAACACACAGAGCTTTGAAATATATATTTGGAACCAAGCAACATACATAGAAACTGACTTCAGCTATAAATCAATTTCTGGTTTACTGATTACTTTTTAGGGAAATCATCTGACACGTGTATATATAAGCTGTAGCGGGTGATTGAAAATCTTTCGGTAGTAAAAGAGAAGACTAAATATAATAAAACAATGTATTGACCTGGCCTTTCCCAACCTCAGCCACCTCCAACACCCACCCCTAGCCCCCACCACAATATCCTTGGCACTTGAGAGTCTCCATCAAACTCATCCAATTGCTAATACTCCTGGTTCTACATAGTGCTGCACTCTGTGGTTGCTCCTTTGGAGTAGGTCTTTAACTCTTACCATATAGCATTACTCCTGCAGGAATATTTAAACACCTGCACAAAGAGGATTAGTGGGGCAGCCCAGGTGGCTCAGCGGTTTAGCTTTTGACTTCGGCCTGGGGCCTGATCCTGGAGACCTGGAATCGAGTCCCATGTCAGCCTCCCTGTGTAGAGCCTGCTTCTCCCTCTGCCTGTGTCTCTGCCTCTCTCTCTCTTTGTGTCTCTCATGAATAAATAAATAAAATCTCAAAAAAAAAAAAAAAGAGGATTAGTACTTCTACTCCTACTTATTCTAGTAGTGCAGGACTCTGCTTCTTAGCAACCATAGTCCCACTGTTGGGCTGGGTGGGATCCCCTGTTGGGCCAAGAACTAGCATGAGTCTTTTCTTGGTTCTTCAGGGCAAATGATGAGCAATTACAAAGAATTTTCTTTTCATTTGACAAGTATTGAAAATGCTGACCAACTCAAGAGAACACTGATGACTAATGGCACATTGATAACAAATTGTCCTTTCCAAAAGCTGTGGACATCTTGACTCTGCACATGTATGTTCAGGAGTTCGTCTGCAATGTGGCCAAAGACTGTACAGATAGCAGATGGCTTAGCAGATCCTGGACCAGAAATCCCCCAGGGAACCCTGGGAATGTGCTAATGGAAGTTTAGGAATATGAAATTTCAGTCCTTAATAACCTTCTTAGGACCAATCAAGATTGAAACAAATTATAATACACATTTTAGCATATACTCTTAGGATTAAAAAAAAAAATCCTCTGGGGCACATGGCTTGCTCAATCAGTGGAGCATGCGACTTTTGATCTCAGGGTTGTGAGTTCAAGCCCCAGGATGGGTGTGGAGCTTACAAACAAACAAACAAATAAATAAATAAAAATTTTCAAAAATGAAAAACCAAATAAACAAAAATAAATACCCCAACACTGAAATGTTTCCCTTTATAGAAATTCTGAAACTTGTCCCCAGTTTGGGAGGAGAGTTTGTAGAAGAGCAGAATTAATATCACTTTGCAAACCAATTTCTAAAGTTTGAGGAAAAGCATTCAGGAAAAGGTAGTTTGTTGAAAACAGAAATGATTCTAAGAAAATCAATACCACATCTAAGAGCCTCAGCCTGGCAGCTTTTACTGGACTGTTCTCACACACAAATCTTGTTTTTCTTCTCCAAGCATTCTAACTTGGCTCATCTTCCCCCATCCCAGCATTATGAAAGAAAGAAACCCCTTTCTTTATTAAGGACTCTTCTTTACAAAGGCCTGCTTCCATTTTGTCAACTACCATGAGAAAGAAGTTGTAGCAACTTTCAGAATTCAGACTTGTGAACTACAACTAAACTATACCTGTGGATGAATTCATTGCTGGCTCATATTCCAAATGGGAATGGGGATCCCCAGCCACCCCCAGCTGACCTCATACCCTTTGTGACCCCAGCATAGCATGTTTGACAGTTGGCTTGCTAGGGTAGGGTTCCTATATTTAATTCCATTACATATACAATGAAGATGCATAAGTACACACACATATACATATAATTATATAATGATTATTTGTTAAGTACCCATTATGTGCAAAGTAGGTTGTTTGAGAGGACAGGGACAAGAGAGTATACAAGAGAATGTGAGCATAAGAGTGGGGATAAAAAGATGAATTAAAAAGACAAGAGCTGTGGGACACCTGCCTGGCTCAGTCTGAGGAGCCTGCGACTCTTAATCTTGGGGTTGTGGTTCGAGCCCCAATTGGGTATAGAGATTACTTAAAAATAAATAAGTAAAACTTAAAAAAAAGACAATAGCTGAAAAAAACTGAGTACACATCCACTCTATGACCAATCCAGTCCAAAGGTATGTGTACATATATTCACTAAAAGAATGTATAAGAATGTTCAAATAGCTAATTATTTCTAATAGCCACAAACTGGACACAACCTAGATGTCCATCAACAGTATAATGAACACATAAATTATCAGATATTTATATGATAGAATATAAATCTCAGTGAGAATGAACACCTGATACATACGACAAACTGGATGACTCTCATAGACTTAATAATAAGCAAATGAAGCCAGACTAAAGGAGCACATGCTATATGTTTTCATTTGCACAAATCTTAAAAGCAGGCAAACTGTTCCATATTGTCAGAAATAAGGATAGTGATTACCCCTGGGAGGAAAGGAAGAGTGAATAAATTGGGGCAGGTACAAGAGTGGCTTCCAGGGTACCTACAATGTAATATTTCTTGATCTGGTGCTGGTTATTCAGATATGTTACTTGTGAATATTCATCAAACTAGAACTTGGACTTCATGTATCTTCCTCTTTTGAAAACTTTTTTTTTACTTTTTAAAATAAAAATAATATATCTAAGATGTACAACATGATGTTTGATATATATGTATATAATGATTACTAGTCAAGCTAATTAACATATTCATCTCCTCACAGAGTTACCTTTCTTTAATGCGTGGTGAAAGCTCCTGAAATCTATTGTCTTAGCAAATTTCCAGTATACAGTATTAAGTATAGACATCATGCTGTGCATTAGATCTCTGATTCATTCATCATTTATAACTGAAACTTTGTATTCTTTGATCAACATCTCTCTATTTCCCCCATCTTCCCATTCCTAATAAACATGATTTTAGTCTCTACTTCAATATATTTGAATTAAAAGATCCCACTTAGAAGTGAGATCATGAGGCTTTTGTCTTTCCTGTCTGGCTTATTTCAGTTAGCATAATGTCCTCCAGTTTTATACATGCTTATTGCAAATGTTGCAAATATTTTTATGCTTAAAATTCTTTTAAGGCTGCATAATATTCCATTGCTTGCATGTGATGGGGATGCAGATATCTCTTCAGAGTACTGATTTCCTTTCCTTTTGGTACATGCCCTGAAGAGGGACTGCTGATCATACTGTAGTTCTATTTTAAATTTTTGTGGAATCTCCAGACTGTTTTCCATAATGGCTGTACTCATTTACATTCCCACCAACAGTGTACAAATATTCCCTTTCTCCACATCTATACTAGGACTTATATCTTTTTCATAACAGCTTTCCTAACAGATGTGAGGTGATATTTCATTGTGATTTTTATTCATATTTCCCTGATGATTAGTGATGTTGAGACCCTCTTCATATATCTGTTGGCCATTTTCATGCCATCTTTGGAAAAATGTCTATTAAGGTCCTTTGCCCATCTTTTAATTAAGTTGGGGGTTTTTGCTATTGAGTTGTATGAGTTCCTTATAAATTTGAGATATTAACCCTGCATTAGATATATGATTTGTCGGGTGCCTGGCTGGCTCAGTCAGTAGGGCATGTGACTCTCAGTCTCAGGGTTGTGAGTGCAAGCCCCATGTTGGGCCTGGAGCCTATTTAAAATAAATGGAGATATGGTTTGTAAATATTTTCTTTCAATCTATAGGTTGCCTCTTCATTTTGTTGATCGTTTCTTTTGCTGGACAGTCACTTGTTAGTTTTATGTAGTCCTACTTGTTTATTGTTGCCTATGTTACTTGAACTTTAGGTGTCGTCCAAAAAATCATTACCAAGGACCATATCAAGGAAATTTTTACCTATATTTTCTTTTGGGAGTTTTATGGTTTCAGGTCTTACATTTAAGTCTTTTTTATTTTTTTAAGATTTTTATTTATTTATGAGAGACAGAGAGAGAGAGAGAGAGAGGCAGAGACACAGGCAGAGGGAGAAGCAGGCTCCATGCAGGGAGCCCGACATGAGACTTGATCCCAGGCCTCCAGGATCATGCCCTGGGCCAAAAGCAGCACTAAGCCGCTGACCCACCTGGGCTGCCCTTAAGTCTTAATCTATTTTGAGTTTGTTTTTGTGTATGGTGTAAGATGAGGGTCCAGTTTCTTTTGCATGAGGAAATCCAGTTTTCCCAATATCATTTTTTGAAGAAACTATCCTTTCCCTGTTATGTCCTTGTCCAAAATTCATTGACCATAAAACTTGGGTTTATTTCTGGGCTCTCCAGTCTGTTTCATATGACTGAATGTGTCTCGTGTTATGCCAATACCATATTGTCTGGATTACTATAGTTTTGTAGTATAATTTGAAATCAGGAAGTATGTTGCCTCCAACTTAGATCTTTCTTAAGATTGTTTCATCTAGTCAGGGCCTTTTGTGATCCCATACAAATTTTAGAATCATTTTTCTATTTCTGCGAAAAATGCCATTGGAATTTTGATAGAGATTGAATTGAATTTTTGTATTACTTTGGGTGTTATGAGCATTTTAAACAATGTTAATTCTTCCAATCCATAGACTCAGTATAACTTTCCATTTATCTATGACTTCAATTTCAAATTTTATAGTTTTCAGTGTATAGATCTTTTACTGCCTTGGTTAAATTTGTTCCTAAGTATTTTACTCTTGATGCTATCATAAATGGGACCGTTTTCTTGATATTCTTTCTACATCATTGTTGGTGTAAAGAAATGCAACTGAGGGACACCTGGGTGGCTCAGTGGTTGAGCACCTCCCTTGGGCCCAGGGCGTGATCTTGGAGTCCTGGCATTGAGTCTCTCATTGGGCTCCCTGCATGGAGCCTGCTTCTCTTCTGCCTTAGTCTCTGCCCCTCTCTCTCTCTCTCTGTGTCTCTCATGAATAAATAAATAAAAGTTAAAAAAAAAAAAAAAGAAATGCAACTGATTTTTTGTATGTTGATTTTGTATTCTGTAATTTTACTGAATTTATTAGTTCTAGGAGTTTTTTTATGGAGTCTTCAGGGTTTTCTATATATAGGATCATGTCATCTACAAATAAAGATAGTTTTAATTTTTCCTTTCCGATCTGGATGCCTTTTATTTCTTTTTCTTGTTTGATTGTCCTTGCTAGTACTTCCAGTGTTATGTTGAGTAAAGGTGGCAAGAGTGGACCTCCTTGCCTTATACTAGAACTTAGAGGAAAAACTTTCAGTTTTCCCCATTCCTTAAGATATTAGCTATGGGCTTTTCATAAGTGGCCTTTATTATGTTGAGGAAGTTTCCTTCTATGTCTATTCTGTTGAGAGTTTTTATCATAAACAGATGTCATATTTTATTGAGTGCTTTTCCTTTTTTTCCCCCTTCATATTGCATTTATTTTTTAAAAAAATAAATTTATTTTTTATTGGTGTTCAATTTGAGTGCTTTCCTTTATCTACTGAGATGACCATGTGGTTTTTAATGTGGTATATCACATTGTGTGATTTGCATATGTTAAATAAATTTTGCAGCCCAGAGATAAATCTCACTAGGTCATGTGTTCATGTGTTCATTCTTTTTGATGTGTTGTTAAATTTAGTTTGCTAGTATTTTATTGAGGATTTTTCTTTTATATTCATCAGAGATAGTGGTGTATAATGCTCTTTTCTTGTGGTATCTTTGTCTGACTTTGGTATCAGAGTGATGCTGGCTTCATAAAATGAGTTTGGAAGTATTCCCTCTACTCTTACTTTTTAGAAGAATATAAGAAGGATTAGTATGAATTCTTCTTTGAATGTTGGGTAGAATTCAGCCATAAGCTATCTAGCCCTAGGTGTTTCTTTGTTGGGAGTAGGAATGTATATTCTGCTGCTGGGAGAAACGTTCTGTATATGTCTGTTAGGTCCATTTGGTCTATAGTATTGTTCAAGGTCATTGTTTCATTCTTGATTTTCTGTCTTGATATTCTATGCATTATTGAAAGTAGGGAGTTGAAGTCTCTTATTATTATTGTACTGCTGTCAATTTCTCTCTTCAGATCTGTCAATATTTGTTTTGTACACTTAGATGCTCTGATGTTGGGTATATATATATATATATATATTTATAATTTTTTATTTTAAATATTTTCTTTTTATTTATTTGAGAGAAAGAGAGTGAGAGCACAAGCAGGGGAGCAGCAAGCATAGGGAGAGGGAGAAGCAGGCTCCCCAAGGAGCAGGGAGCCCGATGTGGAGCTCTATCCCAGGACCGTGAGATCATGACCAGAGCTGAAGGCAGATGCTTAACCAACTGAGCCACCCATGTGCCCCTATATTTATAATTGTTTTATCTTCCTGTTGAATTGATCCTTTTATCATGATGCAATGGCCTTCTTCATCACTGGAGATAATTTTTGACTTAAAGTATACTTCATCTGATGTAAGTATAACCACTCCTGCTTTCTTTTGGTTACTGTTGCATGGAATACCCTTTCTATTCCTTCATTTTCAGTTTATGTGTGTCTTTAGATCTACAGTGAGTTTCTTGTAAACAGTATACAGTTGGATATTGGGTTTTTATCTGTTCAAACATTCTGTATCTTTTTATTGAGGAGTTTAGTCCTTTTCCATTAAAGTAATTATTGATAGAGAAGGATTTACTATTGCTCTTTTTTTTTTTTTAATTTTATTTATTCATGATAGGCACACAGTGAGAGAGAGAGAAGCAGAGACATAGGCAGAGGGAGAAGCAGGCTCCATGCACCGGGAGCCCGACGTGGGATTCGATCCCGGGTCTCCAGGATCGCGCCCCAGGCCAAAGGCAGGCGCCAAACCGCTGCGCCACCCAGGGATCCCAACTATTGCTCTTTTTAAAACAATTTTCTGTTTGTCATATAGTTCTTTGGCCTCCTTTCTCTTC
Source organism: Vulpes lagopus (assembly GCF_018345385.1). Classification (NCBI taxonomy): domain Eukaryota; kingdom Metazoa; phylum Chordata; class Mammalia; order Carnivora; family Canidae; genus Vulpes; species Vulpes lagopus. Next base: position 24,235,430 of record NC_054829.1, read on the forward strand.
TTATGCTGCCTTCCTTTATAAACAAATTCTTTTATTATTATTATTATTATTATTATTATTATTATTAGTTCCAATTCCTTTCTCTTTTTCTTTTATGTAACTTCTATAGGTACTTTCTTTGTGGTTACCAAGGGGCTTTTTATCTTTTCATGTAGGTATGTCTTACTTCAATAAAAATATAATCCTTGCCCTCCAGATTATAAGAGGATACAAGGAAAAATGAATACAGTGATAATTTTAATATAGGTCTTAAAAAGTATTCTCACCAGGTTTTTGTGCTAATCAGGACATTTTCAGCTGCAAGTAACAACAAAATCAAATCTAACTGATTTAATCTAGAATATCTAAAAAAGGACTTCATGTACCATGGCATCCAAAGGTAGGGCAATGACAAGATTGGCTAATTCATGGTCTGACAAAATCATAAAGGATCCAGGTTCTTCCTATCTGGTGTCCATCCATCCTTTGGCTAGCTCCTTTTATGTTTATAAGATGGTTGCTATGATTCTAGAAATCATACACACACAGCTAGCAGAACTGTTCTTTCCATATCTTTTGATTTTAAAATATTTATTTAATTTTTAGAAAAAGATTATTTGTTTATTTGACAGAGAGCAAGCACAAGCAGGAGGAGTAGCAGAGAGAGGGGAAGAAGCAGTCTCCTCGCTGAGCAGAGAGTCAGATATGGTGCTCAATCCCAGGACCCTGGGATTATGACCTGAGTGGAAGACAGATACTTAACCAACTGAGCCACCCAGGCACCCCTAAAAATATTTATTTTAACCCTTATTTTAAAAAGCCTAGGGGATCCTGGGGTGGCTCAGCGGTTTAGCACCTGCCTTTGGCCCATGGTGTGATTCTGGAATCCCAGGATCGAGTCCCTTGTCGGGCTCCCTGCATGGAGCCTGCTTCTCCCTTTGCCTGTGTCTCTGCCTCTCTCTCTCTGTGTGTCTCTCATGAATAAATAAATAAAATCTTTAAAAAAAATAAAAGCTTTTCCCAGAATGCAGACATTTCCTCATTATTCATTGGCTAGAATTATATCACATGACCACTCCTACGCCAATCACTACAAAGGGCATTGGGACCACTTTAGATGGTTTCAACTAATCAGGGTTTGCCTGCGTCAAAATGAGGAAAGGTAACAGAAGCTAAACCAGGGCTCTGCTCCCATCAGCAAGAAGGAAAGTCTACTGGGTAGGCAGCAAACAGAAGCACAAGGTAACAGTAGAGGTTTGGATGAGGAGAGAAACATCTGGTTGAGAGACTAAAAAATAGTTTCATGGAAAAGATGGCTTTAAGGATAGGACCTGGAGGATATAAGGATTTTTAAAGGTGAAGATGGAGATGGGAGCTGGGGAATAATTTCAAACTAGCTGGCAAAGGTATGAAAGTCTGATGGGTGTTTGAAGCACAGCAAATAGTTCAGTTGGGTCTGTTTAGGAAAGTTGTGGGAGATAATGTAGAAGGGCCTTGGTCACCTAACTGAGCAGTGGCAACTTAATATAAGGTAATGAAGAGTCACTAAAAGTTTCTTTGAAGGAATGTGACAGGATTGGAATCTCAGCAGTGGTGTTATAAAGGTCTGTCTTATTGTAATGTATTAGTTTTACATTATTATATAACAAATTATCTCAAATTGTAATGCCTCAAAATAACAAACTTTTGCATACTGCCCAGAGCAATCTATAGAATTCAGTGTAATCCTTACAAAATGCCAACAGCAGTTTTCACAGAATTAGAACAAATAATACCAAAATCTGTATGGAACCACAAGATTCCACATAGTCAATGCAATCTTGAGAAAGAAGGACAAAACTGGAGGTATCACAATCCCAGATTTCAAGATATGCTACAAACTGTAGTAATCAAAACAGTATGGTACTGGTCAAAAAAGAGACACACAGATCAATGGAACAGAACAGAGAGCCCAGAAATAAACCTATGTTTATTTGGTCAATTAATCTATGACAAAGGAGGCAAAAATATACGATGAGGAAAAGACAATGTCTTTAACAGTGTTGGAAAACTGAATACTAAATGAAAAAGAGTGAAACTGGACCACTTTCTTACACCACACACAAAAATAAACTCAAAATGGATTAAAGGCCTAAATATGAGACCTGAAACCATAAAACTCCTAGAAAAAAACATAGGCAGTAATTTCTTTGATATTGGCCTTAGCAATATTTTTCTAGATATGTCTCTTTGAGCAAGGAAACAAAAGCAAGCATAAACTATGGGACAACATCAAAATAAAAAGCTTTTGCACAGTGAAGGAAACCATCAACAAAATGAAAAGGCAATCTACTAAATGGGAGAAGATATTCACAAACTTTTATTATCTCACAGTTTCTGTGAGTCAAGAATTTGGAAAGAGCTTACCTGGGCAGTTGTGTCTCATGGTCTTTCATGAGATTGCAGTCAAAACATTTTCTGGGATTGTAGTCATTTGAAGGTTTGACTAGGGCTGGAGGGCCCACTCCCATGGTGGCTCACTCACAGGCTGTTGGCAGGAGGCTTGAGTTCCTTGCCACCTGGGCCTCTCCATAGGGCTGCTTGAGGGTCCTCACAACATGGCAGCTGGCTTCCCCTAAACTGAATGATCCTAGGAGGTGGGGAAGCAGAAAGAAGCTGCAAAGCTTTTATGGCTTACCTTCAAAAATTATCAAGTTTCAGGTAGAATATTACTTCTGCCAGGTTCTGCTCATTATAAGGGAGTCACTACATAGAGCCCAAAAAATGTGAAATTAAGCTTCACTCTCTGAAGGGAAGAGTATCAAAGAATTTAGTGGACATATTTTAAAACTACACACAAGTAGGTATTGATTCCCTGCTCTTGACTTGACTAGCATCAGTAGCAGAACCACAGAAGATATGTTGGTAAAGATGGCCAAGAAGCCCAAAGAATGCAAGGTGTTATGGGGCTAAGAAATTCTATTCCTGTTTGATCTTTGTCCTCCTGAAACCCTATTTGGTTGGTGATAGTGGCCAGACTCTGGCCAAAAATGGACTCTGACTAGCAAGTGATTTTAGTTTCAGATGACAGGTTGGGAAAGAAGCCTGAATCTTTACCCAGCAAAACAGAGTTTTTAGTCTGTCACCTGCCTTCATATACTTATATTTAACACACACATGGATAATGTTATCTCTCTGATTTTCAGGAATTCTCAAGCATCTGAGTGGCACCACATGTTACTTTGCCCAAATGAGAAGTGTGAAAAAAACCAATGTAGTCAGTATAGAATAGTATGGTATGCTATAGTGTAGGGAATAGTATAGTTTAGTAGTATAGAATGGTATAGTATGCTATGGGGTAGTGTATTTTAGTATAGAATGTTTCTGTGTGGTATAGCATGGGATGGGATGGGATGGGATGGGATGGGATGGGATGGGATGGGATGAGATGAGATGAGATGGGATGGGATGGGTTGGGATAGAATGGGTTGGGATATAATAGAAGAATAGAATAGAATAGAACAGAACATGCATGCTCACAGCCTAAACTTTTGCTTCCTTGTAACATGAGTGTCAGCTGTTCTGAACCTTGCCCAGCCAGATTTCTAGTTTGGGTTCAGATTATTCAGATTATTAGCCAAAAGACAAAGGCTATTTTTGCCTGGCTTGGGATGAAAAATCAGATGGGAACTCCCAGATGGACCACACTGGCTCCTGGCAGTTTAGGGCAAAGGAAATGAAAGGTAGTTTCTTTAAAAAAAGTGGTTCTCAAAGTGTGCTGCCTAGACAAACAGCAACAGCACCACCTAGAAACCAGTAAGAAACACATATTCTCTGACCCAGCCCAGACCTGCTGATTCAGAAACTCTGGAAGTGGGGCCAGATGTTTTTAACAAGGCTTTTAGGTGATTTTCATACATGCTCAAGTTTGAAAATTACACTTTAATTTCCTATGCCCAACTCATTGCATTTAATTTTTTTTTTTTAATTTTTTTTTTTTTTTTTTTTTTTTTATTTATGATAGTCACAGAGAGAGAGAGAGAGGGAGGCAGAGACACAGGCAGAGGGAGAAGCAGGCTCCATGCACCGGGAGCCTGATGTGGGATTCGATCCCGGGTCTCCAGGATCGCGCCCTGGGCCAAAGGCAGGCGCCAAACCACTGCGCCACCCAGGGATCCCTCATTGCATTTAATTTTATAATACCTGAGTGTGAAAATGAATAAAGGAAACCTGATTTAAAATGGAGTCAGTGAGGGCATCCCAGGTGGCTCAGTGGTTTAATGCTGCCTTTGACCCAGGGCCTGATCCTGGAGACCTGGGATCAAGTCCCATGTCAGGCTCCCTGCATGAAGCCTCCTTCTCCCTCTGACTGTATCTCTGCCTCTCTCTCTCTCTCTCCTCTGTGTGTGTGTGTATCTCATGAATAAATAAATAAAATCTTTGAAAAAAGAACTTTTTTTTTTTAAAAAGAATTTTATTTTAAAAATAAATAAATAAAAATAAAATGGAGTCAGTGGGGTACCTGGGTGGCTCAGTTAATCATCTGACTCTTTTTTTTTTTAAGATTTTATTTATTTATTCATGAGAGACACAGAAAGAGAGAGAGACAGAGACACAGGCAGAGAGAGAACCAGGCTCCATGCTGGGAACCTGATGCAGGACTTGATCCCAGAACTCCAGGATCATGCCCTGGGCCAAAGGCAGGCACTAAACCGCTGAGTCACCCAGGGATCCCAATTGTCTGACTCTTGATTTCAGCTCAAGTCATGACCTCAGGGTTGTGGGATCAAGCTCTACATTGGGCTCCACATTGGGTATGGAGCTTGCTTAAGATTCTCTCTCTCCTTCTGCCTTCCCCCTACCCCATGTACACACTTTCTTAGTCTCTGTCTCAAAAAAAAAGAAAAGAAAAGAAAAGAAAAGAAAGAAAAGAAAAGAAAAGAAAAGAAAAGAAAAGAAAAGAAAAAATGGAGTCAGGAAGCCATGAAAGGAGAGGTCCCATGCACATACCACTCATTTCAACTAACATGACCAGCAGAAAGAAGATTTCCACATGCCTCAGTAATAGCAAACTGCCCACTACTTGCAGCTGAGAGAAACCACCACAACCTCAAACTCATTCTCCTCCAGCAAACTTATTTTCAAAACAACCCTCACCAATCTCCTTCCAGAAACTAATAAAAGCTAGCCTCTCCTTTGCCTCTGGACATGCCTATGGTTTGCCATAGTTTGCTTGTCTTGAATCGCAATTTCCTTGCTATTTCCAAATAAACTCATCTTTGTTTAATTAAATTACCATTCGTTTTATTTAAAGTTGACATTGGTAAAGTAGTTGGTGGGACACTTTCATTTATTCTTGTTCATGCACAAACACACAATTGCAGAAGCACACACAGAGATCAGAACACATACAGCACAATGATGTAGATAATCACTGAGTTGGCTGCAGAGCCCAGGTAGTGAAAAATGTCTAGAGTTCTCTCAAGAAGAAGAATAAGAAGGATGAGGGAGAAGGAGGAGGTGGAGGGGTAAGAGGAGAAAAAAATTATGTATTTTTAAACTTAAGTCCTTAAGATATCAACTCTTTCTACAAACAATCACAAAATGCAAACACCAGTGATCTTCACAGCAGCTTTAAGAAAGTTAAACATTTTAAATAATTTTATGCCTCCAAAACTCAACATTATCGACAGCGTTGTTCACATCTCTAAAAGAATAAACATCTGGGATGTCTGGGTTGCTCAGCAGTTGAGCATCTGCCTTTGGCCCAGGGCGTGATCCTGGGGTCCCTGTATCGAGTCCCACCTCGGGCTCTCTGCATGGAGCCCACTTCTCCCTCTGCCTATGTCTCTGCCTCTCTCTCTCTCTCTCTGTGTCTCTCATGAATAAATAAAATCTTTTAAAAAAAGAAAAAAGAAAAAAAGAATAAACATCCTACCAAAGATGTGCTTGGTACATCAGAACTTTCTCCCAAACTATAGATGGTACCCAACTTATGATGGCTCGACTTACAAATTTTTGACAATGGTGAAAAAGCAACATGCATTCAGTAGAAACCATACTTCATATTTTGCATTCTGATCTTTTCCTGGGCTAGCAACACTTTCTCGTGATGCTGGGCAGTGGCAGCAAGCCACAGCTCCCAGTCAGCCACAGGATCATAAGGGTTACAACCAATATACTTACAGCATTCTATAACCACACAGCCATTCTGTGTTTCACTCGCAGTACAGTGTTCATTAAATTACGTGAGATATTTGGGGTGCCTGGATGGCTCAGTCCATTGAGTGTCTGACTTGATTTCAACTCAGGTCATGATCTCCAGGTTGTGAGATGGAGCCAACTATGGGCTCAGTGGGACTCTGCCTCTCCCTTTCCCTCTCCTTCTGCCCCTCCCCATCCCCACCGCCCCCCTCTCCCTCTGAAATAATAAACGTATTTTTTTAAAAATTACATGAGATATTCAACATCTTGTTATAAAATTGGCTTTTTGTTATATGATTTTTGCCCAACTCTAGGCTAGTGTAAATGTTCTGAGCACGTTTAAGGTAGGCTAGGCTGAGCTATGATGTTTAGTAGGTTGGGTGGATTAAATGCATTTTCAACGTACGGTATTTTGAACTTATCATGGGTTTATGGGGATGTAACTTCATTGTAAGTTGAAGGATATCTGTGGTTTGCTTTTTAACTTCTACACACTGTGAAGGGAATTGTTGACTATGCTTTCTTCTTCTTGAAAACTCAGAGTCAAATTAGCAAGTGAACATCAATCAGCCTTTAGCACAGGAGCCTCACGAGGCTATCTTATTTTTCCTGCTTTTATTTCCTCGGCCTGGTGTTCCTCCTTAGTATCTACCTTGCTGTACCATTCATATTTTTGTCAGACATTTCAAATCCTTTTAGGAATGAGGCTGGCAATACGAAAATACATCTAAAGGGTGAGGTGGGGGTGCATAGTTTCTCTCCTCAAGCAAACAGAAAACCAGAAGGGAGAGGTGGAGTGACAGCCAACCGTCCAGCAGCCCCTTCCCTGATGTACTGAGCCGTGGTGGGGTAGGCACTGAAATCGGGGTCAGCTTCTGAAAAAGCAGGAGAGGAGAGGGGAAGAACAGCTGTTAGTGGCAGAAGAGCTCTTTGCACAAGTTGTTTCCTGAGGTTAGGAAAAGGGGGTGGGGAGAGGAAATTGAGGTCTAGCTTCTCTATCTTATGAGATGTACCTATTTCTTGTCCTCTCAGTCTTCTCATTTTAAGATTAAATCGGCATCCACACAGGACTGGCAAACAGGATGCAGGCCACCCAGACCCCAGGCATCTCTCCCTTTAAGTGTAATGCACAAGCCACTGATATAGACCACCCTGACCCCACTCTGCTCAGAGTTCCCAGGGAGATTGGCCGGCAGTTTGGGGACAGGAAATTATAGAGACAATAGGGACATCTGGTGAAGGCTTATTGCAAAAGTCAGAGAATACTTACTGTTTTGATTTCCTGTCTTTCTAGTTTGGAACAGATCAAGGGTATTTTTCTTGGGTAGCTACCTTGGAGGGACTTATTCCAGCTTCAAGGCAGGCTGATTGGAAAGGAATTAGGAATCAGCCACAGAGTGGGGGCTGTTTGGAGCTGCCCACCCCACCAGCCAGCAGTGCCTCCCAGGAAAATTTCCATAAACAGCTCCGTCAGGACTGCAGTGTCAACCTTGACCAGTCACTTCTGAGCCCAGTTACATCCATAATGACATTTCTCCACCTACCCCTTCCCCTCAGAACATGACAGATGAGGGGCTTCATGGAACAAGTCTCCGAGCTGCGATGGGAATCCGTCTCGCTCCATTGCAGGAAAAATATATATCCCTGAACAGCTGTGAGGAATTCTTTCATTATTCATCTACAATCTTACTGCTAGCCCTTGCATCCTCTTTTTACAATAAAAAATGAAAACAGATTAAATGGCATATTCTGACAATGATTGCTTTTAAACACCCAGGCTAGAATAAAGGAGGTGGTAGAGAGAATGTGAAAACAGAAGGTTTGTGGAACCCTGGACTCTGGAGACAGAGAATGGCCCCTGCTGAGTGGAAGTACAAGGAAGTACAAGGAAGTTTCCCAGGGTGGCCTCTCTGTATTGTGACCACACAGGGGCATCAGAAACTTCCTGCTTATGCCCCACCCAAAGCTTTTTGTTTGGAACAGTTTATAACCATCCAGTATCGTACTGGCAATGGTGTGTCTTGAGAAGAAAGTAAATTTTATCAAGGGCAGAAACAGTCATTGGGCAAATAAAGTGGAGACAGACACCCAAAGACCACCTGCTCAGTGTCGTCCGCATCACAGAAGGAACTACTAAGTCTATTGAGAAGACTCAAACCTTTAGGAGGGCTCTCATGAGGGGGCTTACCCTCCAGAAACTCCCCCTGAGGTCAGTGGAAGCAGGCTGAGAGGAGATGATGGGGGGAAGGTTTAGGAATGGTGTGAGGCCATGTGGAGGATACCACAGTTGGCCTGGCTTGATGGAGGGCCTGACCAACTCAAACAGTGAAGATGTGGGGCACAAACCATCTCAAGAGGCAGTGGAGTGGTGGTGGAGTTTGACCATGTGGTCAATGGCTGGAAGACATTTTCAGCAGTTAAAAGCACAGTTTCTGACCATTGCCTAACTAGCCTCCTTACGTATTCACTCAATCAGTTCAACATCGGTTTATTGCACAGCTGCTGCATTCACTTTCTATACCACTTAATTACCAAAAACTCAGCAGCCCTAAACAACACACATTTATAATCTGTAGCTTCTATAGGTTAGATGTCTGCACACAGCTTGGCTGAGTGCTCTGTGTAAGGGTCTCATGATCCAGGTGTTGGCTGGGGCTGTGGTCTCATCAGAGGCTTTACTGAGAAAACATCTGCTTTCAAGCTCCCACCTTGAGGTGGAGCTGAGGGTTTCAGTTTCTTGCTGGGATCTACTCTCAGCTCCTATAGAGTGCTCACTCACAGTTTCTTGCCACATGAGCTTCTCCAACAGGGTCATTTACTTCATGGCAGCCTGCTTCTCCAAAGCCAGTAAAAGGGAGAGGGGGAGGGAGAGAGAAACCGAGGCTGCTAGCAAATGGAGTCTTACATATTGCAATCATGGATGTGACATCTCATCCTTTTGCCATATTCTATTGGTTAGAATGAAGTCACAGTCAAGAGCAGGGGATTAAACAAAGATGCAGACGGCAAGAGGCAGGGGTCATGGGAACATCTTAGAGCCTGTCTATCACATCTACTATGAACCCGATTCTGTTTTAGGCAGCAGGGGTACAGCAGTGAACAAGTCATATCTTAAGAGGGAAGTGGTTAGGGGTGGGGAATGGAGGGAAGGAGGGAGAGGGGGAGTCTGTCTGTAAATTAAAGGTCACATGTTAGATGAAAAGATATATCTACAGGGATGCCTGGGTGGCTCAGCGATCTGGTGCCTGCCTTTGGCCCAGGGTGTGATCCTGGGGTCATGGGATCAAGTCCCATGTCGGGTTCCCCACAGGGAGCCTGCTTCTCCTTCTGCCTGTGTCTCTGTCTCTCTGTCTCTCTCTCCATGTCTCTCATGAATAAATAAATAAAATCTTTTTAAAAAGATATATCTACAAATCTCAGTATCTGGACCTCATTTGGATTCTGATTTTTTTAATGTAAAAAAACCCCTGATAATTATGAAACAATTGGAAATTTGAATGCCAACTAGATATTTGATGACATTAAGAAATTATTAATTTTAAAAGTATTTATGGTCTTTTAATAGAGTCCTTAGTTTTTTAGAATTTCTTACTGAAATAGTAAAGATGAAATGATATATCTAGGAGATTTTCTTTAAAAAACTATGGGAGTGAGGGTGCCTGAGTGGCTCAGTTGGTTAATGTCCTACTCTCTTGGCTCAGGTCATAATCTCAGATGGAGCCCTGTGTTGGGCTCTGCACTAGGCATGGAGCCTGCTTAAGATTCTCTCTCTCCCTCTCTTTCTGCTCCTTCTCTTCTCCCTCTCCTGTGCTCTCTCTCTCATAAAAAAAAAAAAAAAAAAAAAAAAAACCTTGGGAGTGAGAGAAGGTGGAGATATAGGTGAAGCAGAATTCCCAGGGGTTGGTGGTGGTGTGGTGGGGATGATGGACATATGGAAGCTCATTAAGCTATTCTGTCAACTTTTGTGACAGAAATGTCACAAATGTGCTCAAAATCCTGCATAACAAAAGCTTTAAAAATAAACATATTGGTATATACTCTTAATACTAATCCTAGAAATGCAAATGAACACCATGTGATGCCACTTTATGTCTATCAATTCACCAGAATTTTTTTTTTTTTTGTGATGATACCCATTGCAAGCAAGGGTGTGATAAAACAGATATTCTGATGCATTGTTGGAAGAGGGTGGAGGAGAGTGTACAAATGGGTACACTCTTCAGAAAGCATTTTGGGGGCAGCCCTGGTGGCTTAGCAGTTTAGTGCCACCTTCAGCCCAGGGCGGGATCCTGGAGACCCAGGATCGAGTCCCAAGTCAGGCTCCCTGCATGGAGCTGAGCCTGCTTCTCCCTCTGCCTGTGTCTGCCTCTCTCTCTCATTCTGTACGTGTCTCTCATGAATAAATAAATAACATCTTTTTTAAAAAAAGAAAGCATTTTGATAATATGTATCGAGTCTTTAAAATATTCATATTCTTTAGGGCACCTGGGTAGCTCAGTGAGTTAAGCATCTGCCTTCAGCTCAGGTCATGATCCTGAGGTCCTGGGATCAAGACCAGCTTTGAGTTCCCTGCTCAGAGGGGAGTCTGTTTGTCCCTCTCCCTCTGTCCCCCTACTCATGCTTTCTCTCACTCCCTCTCTATCTCAAATAAGTAAATTCTTTAATAAAATACTCATATCCTTTGATCCATAATTCCACTTCTGGAAATTTACTCTAAAGAAATAGCCTTCAAAGCAGACAGTTTATGCACAAAGATATTTATTACAGAATGTGTAATAGAGAATTCACCTTACCCAAAGAATGTTCTAGTCTTTGTCCTCGACTTTAGGAGGTGCTTCCTAGGTCCTTGGAATGTCCTGACTAATAAGAGTGTCTTTGTTTACCTGGGGATGATTTATGATCAGGTCTTTGGGCCATGTGATATCAAATCTATGTCTAGAGGATCTGGAAGCTAAAGATCAGCCACACCGGTTGTCAACCATGGAGCTCCAATAAAAACTCTGGACATCAAGGCTTAGGTGAGCTTCCATGGTTGGCAATAGTCACTCCATGCATGTTGTCATATATTATTCCCAGAAAAGTAATGCCATCTATGACTCCATGGGTAAAGAACAACTCCATGTCTGGGTCTTTTCTGAAATCTCTTCCCATGGCTGTTTTCATCTGTATCTTTTAACTGTAATAAACCATAGCCATGAATATGATAGCTACCTGTGAGATCTGGGAGTCCCTCTAGGGTATTATTGAAATTCAGGGCAGTCTTGGGAACTCCCAAACTTATCATTGGTGTCACAAATGAAGGTAGTCCTGTGAGTTGTTCCTAACTTTGCAGTTGGTATCAGAAATGAGGGAAGGAGTGCCTGGGTGGTTCATTGGCTAAACATTTGACTCTTGATTTTGGCTCAGGTCATGATTTCAGGGTCATGAGATTGAGCCCCATATCCGGCTCTGTGCTCAGCAAGGAGTTTGCTTGAGATTCTCTCTCCTTCTCCCTCTGCCCCTCCCCCTGCACGCCCATGCACTCTTTCTCTATCTCAAAAAAAAGCTTTAAGAAAATGAGGGCAGTCTTGTGGATTGTTTCCTAACTTGCATGGCTTATTTACAAAATAAAAAAAAATCCCTGGGAACACAAGAATAATAGTTCAATAATAGCACTACTATGTGGTTCACATATGTAATATTATACAGGCATTAAATACAGTACTTATAAAGAATTTATATATTAATAGGAGGGAGGCTATGCAACATGTCCAATGCAAAATATTCGATGCATAGTATTATCACTATATGCACGTAGATTTTGAAATACATGTAGAATAATGTCTAGATGAATTATACCAAAATGCCAGTGAGTAGCTATTTTGGGATGCTAAGATTAAAAAACTTTTCCACATCTCTAAACTTTTCAAATGCTCTATAGTATGCCAATCTGTATGACTTACTTTGATAATCAGAAATGTCCCTGGGACAATGGCAAATCCCTGGGATCACTTCCAGGTGGGTAGCTAACTAACTAAGGCTTCGGTCTTTGAGTGAGGCAAAGGGGGTCTTGAATTGAGAGCTCAAAACACTTTCCCAAATAAGGCACCTATTCTCATGGGATTCTGTTCTTGGAAATCTTGGCAGAGTGGAATGTGCACAAAAACTAATAAACAAGGTGAGTTTTGGCTTAAAGAGTATCAGAAGGCTGAAGCCAGCAATGAGTTGAAATTTACACACACACAACAAAACACACACACACACACACACACACACACACACAAAGCCAAAAGCATCAGAAATGGCTTCTGCTTTTTAAAGTTAAATTTAGGGCAAGTTGGAAAACAAAGATGACAGGAGCCACTGTTTAGGAATGGTGGTGATTTTTATCAGATAGAAGGCAGAACTTCTACACCACTAATTTGCTTCCATCTTTTCTGTCAAATAACATCTTCTACCATGAAATGGGCAACACAAATGTTGATAAGAGAGAATTAAAACCCTGAGTGAAGAGATTATAAAAAGTGCACCTGTTCCCTAGCTACTCTAATGAATTAAAGTCGCTTACCTCAATGAATTACTTTCCAGGATGCTGATAACCCTTGCAAATGGGATTGCTAAATTATTGTCAGGGATCTTGGAGGCAACCAGGAGAATAGAAGATTTTCAGAGATGGAGATTGGAGCTTTTATAACAAACTGCAGCCCAGATATAATGCATTACATTTCACTAAGCATTTTCATACAAATTCCTGTTTGTTTTTTAATAATAATAATATATAATATTATTATTTATAATGTTGATAATAATAAACAGTATGGTTGGATCAAATGAGAGAATAAAGGCTAAATGGTAAAGCCCTAAACAGAGGTTTGGAATTATAAGTAGGATAGATACAATTATTCCATCCATCTTATAGAGGAAGACACTGAGATTCAAATAGACTTGCCCAAGGTCCCATTGCTGGTTCACTTTGCAAATACAGGGATCTTATTACTAACACCCAAGCAAGAGTTTCAAATTCTAAATAACTTCCACGCACTCAGGAAACAAAATGTCAAACACTAGGACATTGTATGGATTCACTTACAAAACACACACATATAACATGATGACATCATTTCTATCTTTGCCATGGTTATTAGATTCTTGGATATGGTATATCTGTAATTCAACAAAGGATTTCCTAATCCCCTCCCATCAGGCACAATGTTGGGCTGTCCCTTAAAGGATGGTAGAAGCATGTCAGAAGAGGTGCCAACCAGGAAACCTAGAAAATTGTTAATGAGGCTAGAAGCTGAGTCAGGGTAGGCTGGGTCAGAGCCCGGTAACTATTAAAATGTGTACCCTATTTTTCTTACAGTTATATTGCTATAAGCAATAGACTCTTCATCTATTGACAGGAAACAGTGGACTTTCCTGAGAAAGTTTTGGTGAACTCACAGGACTGACAGGAAGGAGGAGTGGCAGGGCAAGGATGTCCAGGACTTAATTGGCTAGAGAACCATATTGTCAGGGCACTCCCCATGGAATGTGTGTATTTGGTGTTGTCTTTTGCTATTGGAGGCTGTCCTTACATCCAACTACTCAAGATTGGAAGTTTGGGACACTGAATCCCACTGCTTAGCTTTAGTAGTATTCCCATCCCTTGAGAAGGGGAGGAGAAATTTCATCTAAACTTCATGAAGTGAGAATGGAAGAGGACAGATTCCTTCCCCCAAGAAATCAGAGCTGTTGCTGGAAATAAGGTGAATGAACCATGTTTGGGCCCCAGGGGTAATCTGTTTCCAGAACCCATGCTAACATGTGGAGGGATTTCAGCAAAAACAAAACAAAACAAAACAAAAAACAAACAAACAAAAAAAAAAACGCCCCCCCCCCCAAAACACTCTTCCTTCCACAGAACGGTTGAGGCAGGACTGAATGGGAAAATGAATAGGAAAGTGCTTCAGAAATGGTAAGATGCTTACTCATTATTAATAGGATGGGAGGGAGAAAACTTCTCTGGTACATTTTGAGAAGGAATAGGACATATTCACCTTCTGGGCTCTCTTTTGAAGCCTGCCTGCCCTCAGGGGTCATTGCTCTCTTATGTGTAGTAACTTAGTGGAATGGGCTCTGTCCTTGTCACAAGGAGGCTTCTTTCAGGAAGTGAAATGTAATTCACCTGGCAAATCTAGAGCCATGCATTCCATTCAGTTGTAAAGCTGACATCTGGGTCTCCATCTCCCTGGTTACTGGGTCTATATCTCAGTTGGTTCCCAAATGGAAGGAAAAAAGATCTCATCTATCTACCTATCCCCAAACCAATCACAGTCAAATCAGAGGAGCCATTGAGAGAACAATGGCAAAGAGGGCCAGGCCAGTGCAAGGCAAACTGGAAGAGGTCCCCAAGGTCGGATGCTCATGCTCAGAGTGGCTTTATCTAGTTTCACTCTGGCTTTCATAAGCATGCAGCTGTTGAAGGAGCTAGAATACACAGGCATCTAACAAGGAATTTTACACTGTGGAGGATGAGATATAAATATAACAGAGTGGTTAACAGTATGGATTCTAAGTCAGAATACTTGGGTTCATATTGTGGCTCTGCCACTTAAGAGCTCTGTGCTCTCAGGCAAGTTAATTAACTGCTCTGTCCCTCGTCTGTTAAATGGGAATAATGTTCGTACCTACCCCACTGGGCTATTATGCAGATTAAGTGAGACAATGCACATAAAGCACCAGAACACTGTCTGGCACATAGTAAGTCTCAATAAATAATCTTCATCATTAGGAATACAGCATAGATGCTAGTTTAATTAGGGGGAATCAGTAACTACCATACCCAATGAGATTGCCTCATGAATATTAATCTAAAGAGAGGTTTCTAGAGGTTATTCAAGGGCTCTGTCCTGAATCCCATCCTCTCATTTTTGCCAGTGATGGAGGCCAACACAGAAAAGGTATTCCTCTCAAATCTGCAGATTAACCAAAGCTACGTATGAATCAAGGTGCATGCATGTCATGTCAGGATATGATTTTAAAAGATCTTTAAAAAGTGGAGCAGCAAACTAATCTAAGAAGATTAAATGCAATAGCAGTTGTACTGTTCTTCAAGTAGGTCCAAATCAAATTAAATCATATACATATAGGATGGGAAAATATGGCTTTAGCTATAGCAGGCATCAAAAATGCAGAGAGATTTTAGATTAGTGATAGTTTAAAACAAGTCCAAAGGATATCTACTGAAGCCAGCAGAGTTAGTCTTCAGCAAAGTGGACACAAGTACAGAAAATGGAAGTGGATGCTTCCCACTTACTTCTGAGGGGAGGAGTGGGGGATTAGGCAGGGATAAGGAGGCTGCTCAAAGAGTTTAAAAGGGGAGGAGGGCGGAGGGTGGGGGTGAATGGGTGACGGGCACTGAGGGGGGCACTTGACGGGATGAGCGCTGGGTGTTATTCTGTATGTTGGTAAATTGAACACCAATAAAAAATTAATTTATTAAAAAATAATAATAAATAAATATTAAAAACAAGGAAAGGGCCACTGGCACGCTCCTAAGCCAGAGTCTTTGATGAATAACCAAATATAAGGGTTAAATCTAAAGGGACTTAACAGGATTGTGAATGGCAAAGAATCAGTACTTGGGAACCAAGTGGAAACAGGGTCTAAGTGAAAGAAGTAGGAGCATATGGAGAGGATACTAGGGAAATGGCCATGAGCACCATAACAGATCTTCATTAGTATAAGGAAATACCTTCTAAGAGTTGAGCTTTCTGACTATGGATGAATAATATTAGGAGGCAGTAACATTCAGGCAGCTGTTGGGTTTACCGGGAAAATTGTAACAAATTCACATATCAGATGAGGAATAGGACTGGACCTCAGAGTTAAGTCCCTATTAGTTCTGAATTTCTGTGATTTTATTGTCAAACAGTAAATACATAGGCTTCTTTTGACTGCAAGCACAGCACCCATCATATTAAGGAACATCAGCCCATTATGGAACCCAGAAATTAAAGTTCAGTAAAGCCCCTCCTAAGCTGCCATGTTGATAGTTAGCCAAACTCCTGATACAAGAGTTCAAAGACACTGAGGTCTTGTTTTTCTTGATGCCCGTGGAGAGTTTGCAATCACCTGGCTGTGGGCTGCAGCCCTCTGGATGGAAAGCATGTCTGAGTCAGTGCCTGTGTCAGGAGACAGATGGAAGCTGGCCACATGACCCCTGGTCCCACATCCATTCCACCAAATGGAGAGACATGACAAGCCTTTTATTTTCAGGACAGAACACCATTGATTATTCCCTGTTAATGCTTCCCCGTCGATGGCGGGCCGGGACTAGAGGGAAATGGAAGGATGTGATATCCGGGCCCCCCAAAGGGAAAATCAATGTGATATGGTTTGTATTTCATTCTAGGATAACCTCTTTCTCTGAGTGCCAGCCCACAGGCCACTGTTTCTCTCTCCACCAACTCCTCCAGACATTGTCACATCCTCTCACACTCACCGAAGGACAGGGAGGGAGAGGAGAGGAGAGAAGGACCGGGTGCTTCGAATTATTAAACTCTGCTTTCATTCTCTCTCAGGAATTCACAGTCACTAACAGGTTACAGGATGCACAGACTTCCTCGGCAGGTTCAGATCAGAGGGGAAGAGCCTACCAAGTCAGCCGAAGAAACCCTTGTCTGACTTATTACAGATGCATACAGCAGACAGCTCATCTCAAAGGATGACCTTGGAAAACCGACAACCTAGAAACTGCATGCCCCCTGGCACAATGCTGAACGTTACAAGTTCAGAGAAAGAGGCAAAGACTTGTATTGCAGGGAGGTGAGAGGCAAGAAGCAACCTCTCTTTGTGTGTATACACACACACACACACACACACACACACACAAATCAAACACCACAAGTGTTTATGTTCCTCCCTCCCCAGAAGGAACCCAACATTTGAAACACAATGCTTGAGGATCTTGGATCTAACGGAAAGGGGAGGTTTTGTTCCCTCTAGGGTCTCAGGGTGAAGTTAAAGCAATACTACTTTATTGTCTCAGAAGTGGGGAACCAAACCAGTAATATCCTGATACCTAGAGCTATACTCACCTTTTGGTTCCAGACAGGGCATTTTATTACCGTTTAACCTCCTCAGTATTGCAGCCTCATAGACCCATATAGTGTTGCCTCTGGAAAATTCTAGGATTATCTATTGCTGTTTATGCCCTTCACGTAGGAGTTACCCTAGGAGAAGTGAACTCACTTTTCTCCATTTACCTTATTCCCCAGGGCCAAGAATCATAGGAGCTGAACCATCTGCCTGGGAGAGGTTGGACCACGTGACCTCCAGTGGGCTTTCCAACTCTCGGACTCTGGTCGGATCCCCGTGGTGTAGACCGAAGGGAGTTGTTTTCTGCTTGTAGGGAGAATGGAGCAGCTCCTGTTTTGCACACCGACGCAGTATGGATAACCAATTCCACTCGAGTTCTAGCAGCATGCTTCCCAATGTATTGCTATATGTATAGGATCGTGTGTATTAAAAAGATGAGCTAAAAAATAAATAAATAAAACAAACAGCAGACAAAAAACCATGAGCTACTTTTCTAATAACTTAGAGTAAAAGGTTGTGTCCTAGCAGGTCTATGATTAATTCTGTTACTCGTTTCACAAGTGACTTGTTGTGATACGGTACTACCAGCGAGGCTGTGGAACATGAACATCCTACCAGAGTCTTGAGGCAGTGTCTCTACACATTCTTCTTCCCACAGGGGATCTGCTTCATGCCTTGGGCTCTACCCCCCTCAGCTGGTGGCAGTCACTGGTGCCTGAGTCTCCCCTAGGCTCTGGGGCTCCATCAGCCTCACTTTCCTGCTTCCAGGGCTCTTTCCTCTACTCCACATTGACCAGACGAGTGCTCAGGAGCTTTGAGTTTGGCAGGGAGGGGTGCTAAAGACATCTTTGAGCAGCCGCTTCGTCCCACACCAGGGATATCCTGCTGGAAGAGATATATCCTATTCAGAACAGATGGTGAACAGAAGACTCAGGGGGCAGAGTCGCAGTGTGGCCTTTGCTGTGGAAATTCCTTTGCAGACAATGTGACAAATTATATATGGCCTCGTGGCCTGCTCTGAAAGTAAATGCCAGGCACCTTCAAGGATCCCCACACCACAGGGAGGGAGGATCCTTCAGACAGCCCAGGAGCAAGGACCTCTGTCCAGTACTTCGTGCCCAGGTCCTGAGCTTGATGGAGAGATGCGGTCTATACATGCCCTGCTCTGGGCTCTCAGACATACCCCTCGGACACTCAAAAACACTTACCTATGGTCACATACATTTTTGTTTGCTTGTTTTGTGTTGTTTTTATTGAATACAACATACTTCCAGAGACATGCACAGTCATACATGTACAGCTCGATGAATCTTCATAAAGAGAACATACTCACTAAACAAAGGCAAGATTACCAAAACTTCCAGAAGCTCTGTCTCCTTCGGTTAATCACACCTACAGCAGGCAAGCACACTCCTTCTTTATTTCCTTCCTTCCTTCCTTTCTTTCTTTCTTCTTTCTTTCTTTCTTTCTTTCTTTCTTTCTTCTTTCTTCTTCTTTTTAAAGATTTTATTTATTCATGAGAGACACAGAAAGAGAGAGAGAGGCAGAGACACAGGCAGAGGGAGAAGCAGGCCCCATGCAGAGAGCCCAACGTGGGACTCGATCCTGGGTCTCCAGGACCACGTCCCGGGCCAAAGGCGGCACTAAACTGCGGAGCCACCCAAGGATCCCCACACTCCTTATTTCTAACAGCAAATTTCATTTTGCTTGTTCCTGACCTCATATGAATGGAATCACACAATATGTTCTCATGTTTCTGGCTGCTTTGCTCAAGCTTATGTTTCTGAGGTTCATCCATGTTATTGCATGTGGTTTGTTAACTCTCATTTCTATACAGCATTGTATGTATGAAAATTCACAATTTATAAATTCATTCTGTTGACAGACATCTGTATCTTTTCAGCTTGGGCTGCTATGTATAGAGCTGCTATGTGCACATATTTTGGTACACATAAATTTACGTTTCTATTGAATATATACCTAAGAGTGAAATTGTTAGGTGGTTGGGTTTGCACCTGTTCAGCTTTAATAGATATTGTCAAATAACTTTCTGAGGCAGCTATACCAACGTACGCCTTGCCAGGTTTAGGAGAGTGCCTGTTGCTCCACATCCTTACCAGTACTTGCTGTTGTTGCTCTTTTTAATTTCAGCCATTCTGGTGGCTCAGCGGTTTAGAGCCACCTTCAGTCCACGGCGTAATCCTGGAGACCTGGGATCGAGTGCCATGTCGGGTTCCCTGCATGGAGCCTGCTTCTCCCTCTGCATGTGTCTCTGCCTCTCTCTCTCTCTCTCTCTCTGTCTCTCATGAATAAATAAAATCTAAAATCTGTAAAATAAATAATTTCAGCCATTCTGTTGAGTGTGTGATGATATGTCATTGTGGTTTCAATCTGCGTTTCATGAATGAATAATGACGTTTAGCACTTTGTCATATATTAATTGGCCATTTGGACATCCTCTTCTGTGATGTTTTGTCCAAGTCATTGGCCCATTATCCCATTGGATTATTGGTTTAACTGATTTGTAGCAGTTTAAAAAATAGATTCTAGATGCAAGTCCTCTGTCACATCTTTGTATTGCAGGTATAATCTCTTACCCTGTGACTTTTTTACTCCCAATGGGCTCTTTTGACTTTAATGTAACCCAATGCATCAATCTTTTATCTTTAAATATTTTAAGAAATCTTACCCAACTTCAAGGTATTGGAGATACTTTCCTTCTTTTTTCCTGGAAGTGTGTTTAACTCTTTCACCTTTATTTTTTTTTTTTTAAAGATTTATTTATTTGCTTGAGAGGGAGTGGGAGAGGGAGAGAGGGGTGGAGGGACAGAGTGAGAGTCTCAAGCAGACTCTGATATCTCAGACTCTGAGATCATGACCTGAGAAGAAACAAAGGATCAGTTGCTTAACTGACTGCACCACCCAGGTGCCCCACTTTTTCACCTTTATGATGCAATCTTTATAGAATTGGTTTCCTTTAAGTAGTGAAAATGGGGATCAAGATTTATACGGCAAATGAATACCCAACTGAGTAAGCACCAGTACTGAAAAGGTCATCTATTCCTTATTGCACAATCGAGTCACCTTTGAATCTGCTTCTGATCTATTTTGTGTCATTGATGTATCTATGTGTGTACCTATAATATGGCATAGCATTATAGCTTTATAAGAAGTCTTGATACATAGTGGTATAAATCTTTCAGCTTTGTTGCTTCAAGATTGTCTTCTCTGTTCTTGGTGTTTAACATTTTATCCTTCCTTCCTCCCTTCTTTTTTCTTTACTTTCTTTTTTCTTTCTTTCCTTTCTTTCTTTCTTCTTTTTTTCTTTCTTCTTTCTTTTTCTTTCTTCTTTCTTTTTCTTTCTTTCTTTCCTTTCTTTCTTTTCTTTCTTTCTTCTTTCTTGTAATATCTATGCCTGATGTGGGGCTTGAACTCACCACCTCAAGATCAAGAGTCCTATCTATGCTCTACTAACTAAGCCAGCCAGGTGCCTTGGTCTTTAATGTTTTTACATAAATTTTACAATTAGCTTAATTCCACTCCCTAGTCCCCCAAAGAAACCCAAACTGCTGTGATTTTGACTGGGATTGCATCCTTTCTATAGACTAATTTGGAAAAACCTGACATTTGAGCTTTTCAATTCATGAACACAGCAAATCTCTCCATTTATTTAGGTCATTTTAATTTTCTCTCAATAATGTTTTCTCTGTAAAGGTCTTGCACATCTTTTATTAGATGTATTCTCAGGTATTTTATATCTTTAATGCTATTGTAAATGGCATTTTAAAATTTCATTTTGTTTATTCATATTCTGTTCATAGTATTTATTTTATATATATAATATTATTATATATAATATATAATAATATAAAATATTATTAGTATATATATCACTATATATATGCTATATATGCCCTATATATATATATGCCCTATATATATATGCCATATATATTATATATGGCACTATATATATATAGTCCCCTGAATTTGGGGACTGCTCTATTCTGTATTTCTAATAATCTTAATAAACCATAGATTCCTTAGGATTTTCTACATAAACAATCATATCATCTGTGAATAAAGGCAGTTTATCCCTTCCTTTACAATCTTTACAACTTTTTTTCTTACCTTATTACAACTGTTATAATCTCTAGCACAATATAGAATATAAATATGATTAGGAGGTATTCCCAACCTCAGGGAGAAAGCTTTCAATATTTCACTATAAACCATGATATTTTCTGTAAGATTGTTATAGATGATCTTTACCAGTTTAAGAACATTTCCTTCCATTCCTAGTGTGTTAAGTATCTATCATGAATAAGTATTTGATTTTATTAAGTGCTTTTTCTACATTATTCTATTGAGATAGTCTCATTCTTTTTCTCCTTTATTATGCTAGTTTGGTTAAATACACTACTTTTTTAAGTTGAGATATATCATGTACCATAATGTTCATCCTTTTAAAGTATTTAATTCGGTGGTTTTCAGTATATTCATAAAGCTGTGCAGTTGTCATCAGTATCTAATTCCAGAACATTTTAATCATTCCCAGAAACTCACTCCAATCCTATTAGCAGTCATTCCCCACTATCTTGTTCCCTCAGTCTCTCCTAGCTACTAATCTACTTTCTGCTTACATAGATAGGCTATTTAGGACACTACATTTGTAAGTGGAATCATATAGTATGTGGCTGTTGAGTCAGACTTCTTTCACTTAGCATAACGTTCTTACAGTTCACCAATGTAGGATGAATCAGTGCTTCATTCCTTTTCATGGCTGAAAAATCATCTCACATGTCTATATACCTTATTCTGTTTATCAGTTTTCATTAGTTGGACATCTGAGGTGTTTCTACTTTTTGGCTATTATGAATAATGCTGCTATGAATATAGGGGCACAGATTTTTAATTCTTGGGAATTAGATACCTAGGAATAAAATTTCTGGGTCATTAGGTAACCTGTATTTAACATTTTGAGGAACTTTCTTTTTTGTTTGTTCATTTATTTAACATATTATTTTTTCTTTTTTAATTTTTTTTTGTTTTGAGGAACTTTCAAATTGTTTTCCAAAGTGGCTACACCATTTTACATTCCCAACAGCAATTTATGAAAGCTCCAATTTCTTCACATCCTTGTCAACACTTGCTATTGTCTGTATTTTTTTGAGGATTTTAAAAAAAGTAATCTCTGCACCCAATGCGGGGCTCGAACTTACAACCCTGAGATCAAAGTTGCATGACCCACTGACCATGCCAGCCAGGGGTCCCTGTATTTTTTGCTTGTTTCTTCTGTTTCCTTTTTTTTTTTTTTTCTTAATTACTTTAAGGGAAGAATTCAGTGATTCATCAGTTGCATACAACACCCAGTGCTCATTACATCATGTGCCCTCTTTAATGCCCATCACCCAGTTACCCCATCCCCCACCCACCTCTCCTCCAGCAACCCTCAGTTTGTTTCCTAGAGTTAAGAGTCTCTTATGGTTCTATTATTGTCTTCCTTGTGGGTGTGAAGTGGAATTTCATTGTGATTTGATTTGCATTTCCCTAATGAGTAACCACATTGAACATCCTTTCATGTGCTTATTGGCCATCTGTATCTGTTCTTTGACAAATGTTTATTCAAATCCTTTGCTTTTTTATTTTAAGATTCATTTATTTATTTAAGAGAAAGAGAGAGCATATGAGCAGGGGGAGGGGCAGAGAAAAGAGGGAGAGAGAGAATCCCCAAGCAGATGCCCCACTGAGGGCATTGCTGAGCAAGGCTCGATTCCAGGATCCCAAGATCATAACCTGAGCTAAAATTAAGATTTGGACACTTAACTGGCTGAGCCACCCAGGCAGCCCCCAACCTTGACTATTTTTTAGTTGGATTAACTTTTTGTTGTTTAGTTGTAAGAATTATTCATATATTCTGGATACCAGACTCTTATCAGAATGTGAGTTACAAATATTGTCTCCTATTCTATGGATTGTCTGTTCTTTTTCTTGTTAGTGTCTTTTGAAGCACAAAAGTTTAAATTTTTGATGAAGTCCAGTTTATCTATTTTTGTTTTGACTGCTTGTGCTTTGGTGTCATATGTAAGAAATCATTGCCTAATGAAAGATCATGAAGATTTATACTTGTATTTTCTAATAATAGTTTTATATTTTAGCTCTTACACTTTGGTGTTTTTTTTATCCATTTTAATTTTTCCCTATGGAGTATGAAGAGATCCAATTTTATTTTCTTGCCTGTGAATATCCAGTTGTTCCAGAACTACCTGTTGAAAACACTGCTTGATTTTGTAGTAAGACAACATTGTAATCCTGAAATAAATTACATCATTGGACTCTACTTACTAATATTCTGTTTAGGGTATTAAGTATGTTCATGAGAGGGACAGCCCCCATGGTGCAGCGGTTTAGGGCCGCCTGCAGCCTGAGGTGTGATCCTGGAGACCCAGGATCGAGTCCCGTGTCGGGTTCCCTGCATGGAGTCTGCTTCTCCCTCTGCCTGTGTCTCTGCCTCTCTCTCTCTCTGTGTCTCTATGAATAAAATAAATAAAATCCTTAGAAAAAAAAAGTATGTTCATGAGAGATATTGGTCCTGTAACTTTCATTTTTTATAATGTTCTTCTGATCCTTTGGCATTAAAATTATGGTGGCCTCAAAATGAGTTGGGAATTGTTTGTTCTTTCTCTATAATTTGAAAGAGTTTGTGTAAGGCTAGTCTAATTCCACTAAATGTTTAGAAGAAATTGCTTAGTAAAGACATCTGGACCTGGAGATTTCTTTATGGGAAAGTTTTAGTTCAGATTCAAGTTCTTAGCTATAAAACATTCAGATTTTCAATTTCCTCCTCAGCTGATAAACTGTGTTTTCATAGAAATTCCATTTCATGTAGATTTTCAGATTTATTAGTATAAAATTCTTCATAATACCTACTTATAACATTGGTAATTTGTACCTTTATTCTTATTTTCTTGATCTAGTAACTTTTTTCTTGCTAGCAGTTTATCAACTTTATTAGTCTTTTCATAAAACCCAGCTCTAGATTTTTCTTATATACTTTTTCTATTTCATTAATTTCTATTACCTTTTTTATTTTATTTTCTCTTTTCAGATTTAATTTCCTATTCTTTCTGTACTTTTTGAGATGGCAACTTAGATTTTTAGTCTTTCTTTTCTTTCATTAAACGCAGATTTAAAGAAACAAATTTCCCTTTAAGTACAGGCCTAGCTTTGTTTTTCAAGTGTTGATATATCATAATTTTTATTTTAATTTAGTTTAAAATATTGTCCATCATTGTAACTTCTTTTGAATTATTGGTTATTTAGAAGCATATTTCCATATGAGGATTTTCTAGTTATCTTTTTGTTATTGATTTCTACCTTAATCCCACTTTAGTCAGAGACATATTTTGGATGATTTCACTCTTTGGAATTTGTTAAGACTTGCTTTATAAGGACCAGTATGTGGCAAATTTTGGTAAATGTTCCATAAGCATTTGGAAAGAACATATATCCTGACAATGCTGGTTGTAGTATGCTGTGTGCATCAGTTAAAGTTATTACTTATGTTGAAACTTCCATATTCTTAAAGATTTTTCACTGTACTATCAGTTACTTATAGTTCTCTAATTTTACTTTCTATATTTTGAAACTACAGTATTAGGTGCATTAAAATACAAAATTATTACATCTTCTTGGTAGATTTAATTTTTTATTTTTTTGAACTGTCCTTCTGTATCTTTAGTAATGCTTCTTGACTTAACGTTTACTTTGACTAATATTGTATAGCTACATCAGATTCCTTTTGGTTAGCCCTTGGTTGGTGTACCTTTTTCCATTTTACTTTCAATCTTCCTTTGTCTTTATACTTAAAAAGTGTGCCCCTGAAAGCAATATATAATTAGGTTTTAAAAAGTATTTTTCCATGTGGTAAGCAGCCTCTTTAAGATGATCCCAAATGATCCCCACCTTCTGTATTCAAGCCCTTGGATAATCTCTTCCCCTGAGTGTGCACCAAAACTAACTCAACTGTAGTGAATTCTAATGATCAGCCATGCTCAAAAGTCATTTTATACATAATACAAGTTTATCTGTAGGAAAAATTCCTAGGATTGTTAGGTTAAAAGATATAATGTGCCTTTGTAACTTTGATATTGCCAGCCTCCACAGTTTGCACTAATTTATGCAAGGTGTGAAAATGCCTATTTAACCACATGCTCACTATTATAGCATGTTATCAAGATTTATTATTTTTGATAGATGAAAACTTTATCTTATTACAAGTGAGGTTTAACATATTTTCATATGCTTAAGAGGCATTTGTATTTTCTATAAAATGTCTATTAATTTATTGGATTGCTGATCTATTGCCTATTTATTGGATTGCCTCTTTTTTGAGGGGCTCTTTTTACATTAGATAAATTAGTCCTTATTTTGATGGAGTTACACATATCTCACCCAGGTTCTCATTGGCATTTGCTTATGATGCTACTGTTACAAAGAAATTCTTTATCTCTACACAGTCTCATCTAGCAATCATTTCTTATAAGGCTTTTGGGTTTTGTAGCAGACTCAGGCTGTCCTCAGTCTCACGTCATAAGAAAATTTTCTTTTTCTCTAGTACATTGAGAGATTTATTTCTTATGTTTAAGTCTTAGAACTGGCTGCAAGTTGTCCTGAAATAAGGAGTGAAGTGTGGATTCAACTTAATTTTTTTCCAGAACACTACCCAGTGATCTCCAATTCCTGAGTAATCTTTTTCCTACCGATTGAAAAGTCACCTTTATCATACTCAATTCCCATATGTATTTCAATCTGTTTCTAAACTGTTCTGTTATACTGATCTGACTATTCAAATTATTACAACTGTTTTAATTCCTGTAGATTTATAAATTTTAAGCATCTATATTATTAATCTCCTTTTATCACCATCCCTTTCTTTCTTGTATACTCTTGGTTTTCCATATGAACTTCAGAATCAGTCTGTGTAAATCTATTTTAAAAATCTGATTGGTATTTTTATTGGATATCAGATTAAATTTATAGCTTAACTAGGGAGAGGTGACAGCTTTATGATGCTAATTGTTATGTATAAACATGGTATGTCTTTTCAATTGTTCAGGTCTTGTTTTGTGTATTAGTATTTTAGAATTTTCTAAAAACAGTATTTCTTGAGTTTATTACTAAGTATTTTATATCTTATGTTTTCTACTGTGGTTATAAAGTGGGTTTTCTTTCCTTATAGCTGTAATCAGACATTGTGTATACAAAGGCTATTGATTCTGAAAATTAATTTTGTAAGCCATTTAATTTATTGAATTCTTGTTTTAAGTTTTTGGTTACTCCTTTTTAGTTTCTAGGTTGATAATCCAATCATATCAGCCAATTATAATTTTATCCTCTCTTACTAATTCTATACCTTTCATTTCTTTCTCTTGTCTAATTGTTTTAAGTCCTGAAGGACAATTTTAAGTAATAGTGATTATTAGTGGACACCTTTGTCTTATTTCTGACTTTAATGAAAGTGTTTCTCTAATTCTCAGTTAAGCATGGTGCTGGCTTTGGATTGAGATAAACATATTATATCATATTAAGGAAACACCCAGCTAGTCTTCATATTAAATGGTCCTTGTGTTCCTGAAATAAGCCTCATTTAGTCATGGTGAATTCCCCTTATCTGGAGCCAGCCTGACTGGGTTAAAATCCTAGAACCATAACTGATTAGTATTTGAGTTCAGGTAAAATACTTTAATCCCTTTTTGACTCGGTTTCCTTCTCTGAAAAATGGGGATGATAAAAATATCTCATTAGGTTGTGAAAATCAAATAATTAAGAAAAGTTGAGCATCTTTCCACTTGCTTAAGGGACATTTTCCTCTGAAAATTGTTCAAATCTCTTCCCTATTTTCCTATAGGACTTCCTCTATTTTTAAAAGGTCTTCATGGGACACCTGGGTGGCTTAGCAATTGGGTGTCTGCCTTTCACTCAGGGATCCCAGGGTCCTGGGATGCAGTACCTTATTGGGCTCCCTGCAGGGAGCCTGCTTCTCCCTCTGCCTGTGTCTCTGCCTGTCTGTGTGTCGCTCATGAATAAATAAATAAAATCTTAAAAAAAAAAAGTGTTCATAAACTAGGAATATAAGCCCTTAAGGTGTGGAAATAAACTGCAAATATGTCATCCCAGTTATCACTTGTATTTTACTTTGGTATATTTTGCATGGAAAAGTTTTTGATTTTATTTTTTGGCATAGTCAAATATATCTCTTCGTGTACCTGGATTTTTAAATTATTTGTAATCTGGAAGATTACATTCCTGGCTTCAATCCTGCCCCTTTTTCAGTATCCCCACCCTTTGCCATGTGAATTTACAATCCTTTCCACGAATGCATGAAGACTATTTTCCTAGTGGTCCAAGGAGAATGAAAGACATGTGGTACAAAGCTGCCCTAGCTGAGCTCAGGTCCAGAATTTCCTCACTCCTAGATTATAGAGTAGGGCTGGCAATCTTCTTTTTATAAAGGGTCAGATAGTAAACATTTGAGGGTTTGAAACCAGGTAAGTTTATTTCCTTTCTCTCCTCCCCCTTTTTTATTGAACACCTTAAAAGTTTTTAAAAATATATTTTAAAAAAATCTTATTTGGCTCCCAGGACCCCAAAAATAGGCCCCTGGCCAGATTTAGCCCTCAGGTCAGTTTGCTGAGGAATTCATCTTGTTTTTTCTAGTAATTGTGTGGTTTAGCATCATACAATTAAACTTCTGATCAATTTCAAAATTATCCTGGTACATAGTGAGGAAGAGATCCAAGTTACTTTTTCCATATAGCTATCCAGTTATCCCAACAAAACCATTCATTTAATTTTAAAAACATTTTTTTTTAAAGTAAACTCTACTACCAATGTGGGGCTCTAACTCCCAACCCTGAGACCAAGAGTTACATGCTCTGCCGACAGTGCCTGCCAGGCACCCCTCAACACCATTCATTTTTACAGTCCATCCTTCCCCCACTGACTTCAGACATTGCCTTTATTGTATCCTGAATTTCTATATGCAGTTGGATCCATTTCTGAATTTTCTATTCAGTTTGTTTATTCATGTACTGGTACACTTTCAGTCTTAGAGGCTGTATGCTTTAATATCTTTTCCCTTCAAGTGCCCTTTTTCAGGCTAGTCTTGCTCATTTGCTCTTCTAAATAAACTATAAGTCAGAGGGATTTCCACTACTTTGGTGGGTCACACAAAATCTTTCTACAAAGAATATACAGTTTTCGGGGATCCCTGGGTGGCGCAGCGGTTTGGTGCCTGCCTTTGGCCCAGGGCGCGATCCTGGAGACCCAGGATCGAATCCCACATCGGGCTCCCGGTGTATGGAGCCTGCTTCTCCCTCTGCCTATGTCTCTGCCCCTCTCTCTCTCTGTGTGACTATCATAAATAAATAAAAATTAAAAAAAAAAAAAGAATATACAGTTTTCGGATTTTAAACTACTAAATGTTTAGTGTTACAGGACTAATCAAGTTTTCCATTTCTTCTGATTGAGTTTTGGTAATTATCCTTCTCGAAATTTGTCCGTTTTGTCTAAGCTTTCAAATTTACTGTCTAAAGTTTTTCATGGTATTACTTTATTATCTTCTAAGGTATCTATAATTATGTGTCCCTTTTCTTTCCTAATATTGTTAGTGCCTTCTCTATCTTTTCTTTTCTATCTTTTCTTAATGATGTTAAAGATTTGCTTGTTTGTCATAATTTTTGTTGATTTTTCAATAATGTGTTTATTTCATTTCATTAAATTCAGATCTTATCACTATTATTACTTTTGCCTACAATTTCTGTCCATTTGTCATATTACTAAAAGAAGGTTTTGGTTTTTTTTAAAGATTTTATTTATTTATTCATGATAGAGAGAGAGAGAGGCAGAGACAGAGGCAGAGGGAGAAGCAGGCTCCGTGCCAGGAGCCCGACGCGGAACTCGATCCCGGGACTCCAGGATCGCGCCCTGGGCCAAAGGCAGGCGCCAAACCGCTGAGCCACTCAGGGATCCCCTAAAAGAAGGTATTTTAAACTTAGTTTTGCCCATTAACTTTTATGTATACTGAGACTCTATTATCAAGCTTAGTTGAGAATTAGTATGTCTCTCTGGCAAATTGAATCACTTATCAGGGATTGAGCCAACATGTGTTATTTCACAAAGATTATCTTTACTTTCTCTGATTAGCTTCCTCTATTTTTTTTTCCATCCTTTACTTTCAATCTTCCCGTGACTAAGTTTTGGATGTATCTCTTCTAAATAGCATATAAGTGGATATTTAAAATCCAGTATTACTGGCTTTATCTTTCAACTGGAGAGTCTAGTTCATTAACACTTATAACTGATAGATTTGAATTCTTTTACCAGCTTATTTTCTTTTTCTCACCTTTCCAGTTTGTCTTTTTATCATTTCTTCCTCCCACCCCCATAGTAACTTAAAGGCTATATTCTCTATATTTATTCTTTTAGTCATTACCCCAAATATTTTGACATGTCTTCTTACCTAAAGGCCCCAAAATAATGTCTTTAACTCCTCCTGAACAACTGAAGGGCAGTAGGACACTGTAACTCTCATTACACCCTTTCAAAATTACATGTTTTTGTTGCCTGGTATTTTGAGGCCTTTTATTTCTTGATATAGACTTAAAACATTTAGTTTATATTGTGTGCCAGTAAGTACATCTAATGTGTTTGAGTCTGATTCTCCTGCAGGTTGTTTCTGATGACTCTCCCTTATGGTATCTTGCTTCCTTCTTTGGTTTGTGTTTTTTAACTATGAGTTACCCACATTCTTTATAACTATGTGTTGTTCTTTGATACTGTGATTAAAATTTCGCTCCTCTTGAGAGAATTTGTGTTTGCTTCCACAAGTCATCTGAGGTTACTACTGACCTGGGTCCATTGTAAATTAAATTCCCATTTGTAGTAGACTATACCAACAGAATAAACTTAGGCCATAAACCTCTATAAGGGACAACTTGTTAAACATTTTTAGGCTGAAACAAACTTTTCCTCACCTAAGGCTAAGGTTGAGAAAGGACTTGCTGTAACTTCTGCTTGGTGGATTTACTTAGTATTGATACTTACGCTGTGAGTATAGCACTTTCAGAGCCTCCATTTTGTGGGAGATCTCAGGCTAAACTCTCTGCTTTGAGCAAGCCCTGCTTTACCTCCTACACTCACCACAGTCACCATAACAGAGGCTCAAGGGGACAAAATCTCTGCAGATACTTTGAGGGTGAAAGATGGCTTTTATCTCACTTGTTGCCTAAGTCAAAGTTGAGCTTTCACAATAGTTTTGACCTCTATAGGTTCTTTCATTCCTTGTTACTGCTCAGTGCATTCAGAAAGATTTTTTTTTTTTTGGACCCTTGAGAATCAATGATAAAACTCACCCAAAAAGTAAAAGAATTCAGTAAGGTAGCAGGATATAAAATTAGTATACAAAAATCAAAAGCTTTCCTATATAAGAACAATAACCAAGTAGAAGACATAATGGTAGAGAAAACCTCATTAGTAGCAACAAAGAAGGACTACTAGGGGATAAACTTAACAAGAAATGCGTAATACCTATCCAAGGAAAATTTTTAAACAGTCCTGAAAAGGCAAAAAAAAAAAAAAAAAATAGACATGAAAAAATGGATATACATCCCTGTTTTTGGATAACTCGACATTGTAAAGATGTCAGTTCTCCCTAAGTGAGCTAATAAATGTAATGCAATCTCAGACATGTTGGTACTAAAGTTTATATGGAAAAACAAGTATGTAAGAATAGCCTGGAAAAGAAAGATTATACAGGGGACTAGCTCTATCAGACATTAAAACATACTATAAAGTTTCTATTATTTAAAACAGTGTGCTACTGTGCACAGATAGACCAATGAATAGAATCGAAAGCTCAGAAACAGACCCAAGTACATATGGATCCTGGATTGAATCCTTAACCAGAAAAAGGACATTACAGGGAAAACTGGTGACACTGAACTAAGTATGTAGTTTAGTTGGTAGGATTATGTCAATGTTAATTTCCTAGTTTCGATAACTGTACCATGGCTATGCAAGCAGTTAACATTAGAAGCTAAGAAAAAGGCATAGGGCAAAACTTTCTATACTATTTTTGCCACTTTCCTAGAAGTCTAAACTTATTTCAAACTAAAAAAAAAAATTTAAGTTTTAAATCGAGCTCCAAAAAATGAGAAGAGGCTCTAAGTCACACTAATATGGAACACCAGAAAAAGGGCCATACATTACCATTGTTGGCCCAAACCACTAAATTGGTTCCATTTTACAGGGTTCAGCTAACTTTATAGCATGGTATCAATGAGACCCAAATCATGGAATCAGTGCTTAGTATGGGCCAGCTGCATTGGTTTTATCCTATGGACACTTTTCTGCAGCATTGAAATTGTGAAGATTGCAAAGTTCCCCAATATAGAGTGTAAATTGATCAACACCAATTTACTGTGATGACTGAGGAAAAAAATCCCCAAATACATATTTTAGACTGGCAACTTTGCTACTGAAGCACAGAACTAGCAATTAAGATTAGCATACTGTGCATTAAATTCGACCAAGATAAGGTGCTTTAAGAATAACCTCAGACTGGCATCATGATAGAACACATGAAGAATTCAGTCAGCCATGGTGCAGGGTGATACTTCCAATTCAGCTTCATCTACTCCTAAGCTTGTCAGTAGCTCCTACAAATAGATGGATCTGGTTATATTTCCCAGGGAGGTGATCAAGGGGTTGGAAACCTGTTCACATTTCAGTTCCAGCTTTGCACAATGGGCCAGTTGCAGTAGGCTTTCCATGACTACACAGCAGAGGAATACTGGGACAGCTCTACAAATCAGGAAGCAAGCTAGTTTACCTAGGGTCCTTCACTTTGTCTCCTGTTCCTATATACTGTCAGCCATACCAAAATACTTACAGTGCTGTGTACGGACCATGCCCTTTAGGCTGGATGGCCTCATCCTCTCCTGTTCATCCCCCAGGACTCGGTCTAGTATTTTTCAAATCCTCTCTCTACTCAGTTTGAGTTGGAGTGCCTTACGCCTTGCTGCCAAGATACCCTGGTTTCCTTTCTCAAAATTCATCATTCTAAATTGTAATATTTGCTTTCCTGGTCTCTTCCTCAGAAGACCATGAATATCATGACAACAGGAATGCCTTTCTTCTTTGTATATTCAGCAGCTAGCAGGGTGCTTGACATAAAATGTGCTCTTTTCACATCTGAGTGAAGGGACATTTATAAAGGCTAAAACTGTTAAGACAGCTATCTTGCTAGCAGCTCTATGAGATGTTTAGCAAGATGTTCAGAATGGTTCATCATTACCATTAACAATTCAAAGTACATGTCCTCCTGGCTTAGGGATCCATTTTGCTTTGGCCTACAAAGGATAATGTCTGTTTACTGCCATAGATTTGGAAGATTTTATTGACTTTTGCTCTAGTTATTTCTTCCCAAACCAAGAATTGGTCTTTGTAAGAAGATGCCACAGAAACTGCCTATCTTCTTTCAATGATGTAGGCATAGAGGAGATGAGCCCATTCACAGTTGCTTTCATAGAGAAACAGCCTACCAGGAGCAACAGGTAAATGGAGCAAAAGAGTGTCATGAGACACCCAGTTCCAGGCCTAGTGGCACAGTTTATTTCAGATATACATGGCCACCAACAGTTCATTTATATTGTGAAAAAAGCAGTACAGGGTGTTACTGGGAACAGAAAGTCTAGCACCAAACAAACTTGGGAGTTTAAATGCTGGCTTACACTGATTTTGCTATGTGACTCTGAGCAAGTTAATCTCTAACTACAAGCATATTTCATTACTTTAAGACAGACATAAATTTATCTACCTTAGAGTTGAAGATTGAGATGCTGTTGACAAATGGCATATAATAATAACTCAGTAAATAGTCATTATTATTGTTATTAGGGGCTCTGGAAAGGGTCAGGCTGGCTTCAAGCAGAGTATATCTAAGGACCTTAGGAAATTCCTGCTTTGCAGCAGCCACCTTCCCCAATAGGTCCCTGAGGAAGACTGGCTTAGTGAGTGCTCAATACACGTTGGTTCAATCAGTAAATAGGAAAATGGCCCTAGCGGACTTTTGTTATTCTTATCAGCCGTCCAGCATCTGAACTTGTCTCCTATGTTTGAGGAATTCATCCAACTCCAACAGAAGCTACACATTCCAGATAACCTCATTCTCCCTTTCAGCAGCTAGGACATAAGCTCATGAGTACTAATCAGAGCCACTCATCCCAGACTTCAAAACAGAAACTAATGATTGAAAGAAGCCAGGAACACAGGATCCCTTCTGGTCAGAGTGGAACCCCTACATATAGTTCCAGAGGTAGCATGCAGTGATGGTAATAAAGTAGAAAATCAAGTTCCACCTTACCATTCGTAGAGCTAGGGCCTGAAACTCCAATAAATATTCTCTAATAAAGTAAGATCCAACACAGTCAGATCAAAGGTCAAAAATTGGTGAGGGGAAAAAAAAAAAAATTGGTGAGGAAATGAGTCTGTCTCCCCCATTAAACCCAAACCAACCTCTTAACAGCAGCAGCAAATAAAAAACGGAAGCAAGCACTAGGTGGAGGTAGCCACCTTATATGGAGAAGGGGGGCCAGGCCTCCTTACCAGTCCAAGATCCTGGATAGGAGAAAGCAGAAGAAGGACCACAGTTCAAGCCTGACTTTTCATGAATGGCAATTCCAAGATAAAAAAGGGGCGATCCATCTGACCAACGTGGCTGGCAACCTTCCTATCTCAGTGGACCTGGAGGAGAGACAGCGAGAAACAAAGGAAGAAGCGGAGACCTCGAGCATGCTCTCCTCTATGTGCCCAACAATGACTAAGGAATGTAAATGCTTCCCTCTAAGTCCATGCTTTCAGCCAATGCATTAGGTGGTATGGCCAAGGAGCTCATTAGTACATAGATGTTAACTGAAAAATTGGAAGTGAGAACGGGGACACTGTTGGACTGACCTACCAACCAATCTGCACAGTATGGAGATGGAAAAAGCAAAGTAGAGAAAAAAAATCAGGAGAGAGCATGGTGAAATAAGCAGAATTCCAAAAAGGGAATGGCTATGCAGTGTGAAGTCATAACCATCAACCGAAGGGCTACTATATTTTGACAACTGCAAGTCACTGGTGAATCCAGCAAAAACGATTTTAATAGCAGTGAATGTAGCAACCAGGTTTTGGCATGGTGGTTCTCAGCCCCAGCTGCACCATTGGTTTTTTTTTTTTTTTAAAGATTTATTTATGATAGATAGAGAGAGAGAGAGAGAGAGAGGCAGAGACACAGGAGGAGGGAGAAGCAGGCTCTGTGCCGGGAGCCCGAGGCGGGACTCGATCCTGGGACTCCAGGATTGTGCCCTGGGCCAAAGGCAGGTGCTAAACCACTGAGCCACCCAGGGATCCCCATACACCATTGTTTTTAAAAATGAAGCCTGTTCCACCTCCCCATACTCATGTAATTGGTCTGTGGTCCAGTTGGGGGAATTAGGATTTTTAAAAATCTCCTGGGGTGGTCCTAACATGCAGCCAGGGTTAAAAAACCACTGCTTCAGTGGATTGAGAATTAATGAACAGGAAGTGTAAGTGTATTTTAGTGGTAGTCAAGGGGTTCAAAGGGTTCAGAAAGGTGTTTTCGTTTCAAGAGGGAATCTTTAAACATGTTCAAATGCAAAGCTGTGTCAGGAGTAAGAAGCTATAGCTAGACTGAACAAGGCATCTGATCCAAGAAGAGGGACTCTGAGCATAGGAGAAGGGATTTGTCTTGGGCAGGATAAGAACAAGAACGAAGTGAGGAAGGGTATATGTAAGGGTACACAATTGGGGGTACTCCTGTCTAATGCTTTATTACCTGTTAGGGGACGGGGGAGATTAGCTGCTGAGGTTGAGAGGAGGTGGAGGTAAGAAGAGTTAGAAATGGCCACAGTCTGCAATAGCTACTGACAACAGGATGGGATAAATACTGAGAGCAGTTCAAAATGTTGCCATGATTTTAGGGTGGCAAAGTCTGCATAATCATGACAATTGTTCATGGAAAAATACATGGCTCACTGGGAGGAGCAAGATGTAGAATCTACACATAGATTCTACATAAAATGGGTTCATTTAAGTCAAAGTCACCAAGGCCATTTATAAGTTTTCTGATATTTTTTTCTTTTTCAGTTAAAAACATTTGAATGAGGGATCTGCAAGGGTCAGAACTCACTTCTGGAGGAAAAAAAAAAAACATTTATTTTCATAATTTACATCTTAAAAATCTTTTTATATTCCCATAGTTTGAAAGCATCCAGTAACAACATTATTGGCCAGAGGTATTTTTAACTGGTTTTCAAGATGGAAAAGAAAAATTACATGTTTTAAAAAACTGCAAAGATTGAAAGGAGAGGTTAGCAGCTTACACATGTGTGTTAATCATGGTTTTTTTTTTTTTTTTTTTTTGCTTTTCTATAAAGTACAATGTTTTAACAGATTTAAAAAAACCCTTCTGGCTGGGAAAACACTGCCCCTCCCAGGGCTAGCTGATTCTTAGACAGCAAAGGATTCAGCCAGTAGCATGCTTTTGATGTGCAAACTAACCAGGTGTGATGGAGCCATACCCCCTCCATCTGGCCTGTTACATTCCAGAAGCAATCATCCCAGGCCCAGATACCAGATAACCACAGAGTGTATTGCAGCCCAAAGGCCCCAGAATAAGTCAAACTAGCCATTTCTGGACTGTTCACTATGCTTTGCCTTCCTAGAGGAAACCCCAATAAAGGCTCTGGCCTAAACCTACTGCTTGTTCCTGTCTTCTTTCTGCCTCCTGACCCAAACCTGGTGTTCGTCCTGTGGTCCTGAGTGACAAGCCGTGCCTTGTTTCCAGGGCAACTGTAACAACAAACTTCTTTCAGTGGCCCAGATATCTCTGAGCCCTCACTTAATCACCTTTATCAATTAAGTCCTACACACAAAACAGCATGAACATCTGAGAAATGATACCAGAGAACTCCTCTTTGGCCACACAAATTCCCAGAGAAAACGGGTTTGTGGGCATTAGTCATAAATTAGAGCCTAGCCCCATTCATTCAAATAAAACCGAAAGAAAAAAAATGGTTGTGATTTCATTACAAAGCTTTAGGATTAGAGTACCATATTCTGCAATGCTGAATCCATGAGTTAGACAACAACAACAAAAAATAGAACATGCAATTGCTATTGGCCACCAAGCCCTGTAGAATCACTGAAATGTAAAACAAAGACAATAGGGTGTGATTAAGTGGATCACTGAAAATTGATTTTTACATGCTCTGAAGTACCAAGATTAAGTCCTAGCAAAAGATCACCAATAACACAAGTATTTATTATACAACACTATGTACTCAGGGTGGTTTTTTCTTCCAATTATTTTCATTTTTGTCAGCCATATTTTAAAGACTTCATCATTATCATGCTGGAGAATACACGACATTTTCCCGGGAATCTAAGATGTAATGAACAAATATCATGAAATCATGGATGGCAGTACCTTACACAAATGTTTTACTGTCTATTGTGAAAAACGACTATCATTCACAGACTAAAAATTCATTGTTATATTTTAATCCACTTTAAAGGTTGTTTCCATCCACCTAAATATGACCTTGATGGCATTTTTCTCCACATCATTCATTCTCAGTATTTCCAGGAGATCTTTTAGGGGCTTTAAGAAAAAGCATGGGAAACAAAGACATTAACAATTTCTGCAAAGAATCATTCACAAAACAGGTCTATAGTTATGGAGGGAAATATACGTGTACCTCAGAGCTTAGGGGGATGCCCATATATTAAAACATT
This sequence comes from Vulpes lagopus, assembly GCF_018345385.1. Classification (NCBI taxonomy): domain Eukaryota; kingdom Metazoa; phylum Chordata; class Mammalia; order Carnivora; family Canidae; genus Vulpes; species Vulpes lagopus. Next base: position 24,272,516 of record NC_054829.1, read on the forward strand.
TAAGTACAGCACAGTCTGTGGTTCTCAAATCACTGGCGTGCACCAGAGTCCCCCAAAGGGCTAGTAAGACTGCCAGGCTCACCCTCAGTTTCCGATTCAGTGGGTCTGGTAGGGGCAAGTACGTACTGCTGCTGGTGGTCAAGGGGCCCCAGCACCCCTGACTAAGCATCTCTCCTTCTCTTCCTCATGCTTTCTCACTTCGGGACTTTGCCAAGATTGCCCTCCCTGGTGAACATCTTTGGGATCCGCCTCATTCTTTGATAGTGTGCTCGGAAAAGTTTTCACTCCAAAAACCCTGCAGTTTTGCCAAGTGCTTATCAGGTCTATTTGCGGTGACAGCCAAAGCTCTTCTGGCCCAAGGTCTGTTTTGCTGGGCTTGTTAAAAACCTTACAATCCACACTCTTCAGCAAGATCATTCACTTCCCTTGCTTCTTTTCAATGCTGCTGTTTCCAGGCATTTGACATTCATCTGTTTTGGGATCTTAATGTAGGTAAAAGCATCTCTGGGCCACCTTGCACTTAGTGTCACAGCAGAACCCACCGATTCCCTCACCTTTTCCCTCTGTACCACTTCTTGATGGGGTAAATCATAACTGACTGCTACCACCATTAGTAACTCCACTAGCTGGCATGACTGGAGCAGGAGATAAGAAAATACTGACAAGACAGCTCAAGCGTTAATAAAGGGAGCAGCTGGCACCAATGGCAAACTGCTTTTACCATCCCTCCTGTCACCCCATGCATCAAGATGCACCCTGCAAACTGTGCCCCCAACTGGACCACATCCACCACTGGTAGAGTCTGTTCTAGCCACTGTTTTCACCCAGTCTCTGATAAGGCTCACCAGACTTACAGAACACTATGGCTCCCAATGCTGCTACTTAGCTTTCTCCCTAGGAAACAAAAGGCGTATGGTTCAGACCACAGTAATGAAGCCAAACTAAAGAAAAGACCTGAAATGATCAAATTTCACCAGGAGCCCTCACCTGGAGCCAAATGGAGAAGCCCTCACATCAGCAATGACACTGCCAGCCTAGCTCCTTTCACATGACTCTAATTTGTCTGACTCCAAGTGACCTCTGTGATAGCCCTGTTCCTCTGCAGCTCCAGAACTTCCAATGCTGTGGTCCAGACTGTGTTTCTGATGCCAAAATGCAAGAAGATAGATCACAGTCATCTATGTGGGATTCATAAATAGTTTAATTACCTGTCGTCAGTGCGGAGCTTTACTCATTAGCAAAAAGGATGCCACAAGCATCACAGAATAAGAAATTTTATTTCAGCTTTTGGTCATTCTGCTGCCAAATGGCTTTGTTTGCAGCCTGTTTCACAGCTCAGCAAAACAATGTCTGATATTTTTAATTGCATTTGATTTCAAAAGACTTCAAGGTTAAATGCGCCTTATTTATCAAGCACACACCACTCAATAAAGATCACACTTTGCCCCACCTAAATTTGGCACCATGTAAACAGCTAATTCCCTCTTCTGCATGGGTTCTTACCAAAAAAGCAACACAAGAGTTGTGATGCAAATTAATCTGTTCCCTTTAAAATGCTGCATCGGGAAAACAATCTCAAATTCCCTTAAATGCATAAGCAACACTAATTTTTATGAATGATGCTCATGCAAGTGGATAATGTCTTGACTTCTGCTCCTTGTAGAAAATACAGAAGATCAGACAGGCAGATTGTGAAGCCAAGCTAGGATAAATCAGAAGCCTGAAATACGTAAGAACTGTGGAACTCCACTCCAGTTACCACTTCTGAGCAGATCAAATACATGTGAGCTCAATGATTATCCTCAAAGAAAGTCATGCTATCAGCTTTTTCAATAGACTATAAAACCTGATTTGAAATTATATCTTTTGTTGAAAGGTAACAGACTACTCAGTGTATGGTATCATACACTTTGCTATATAAAAAATAAATTTAAAATTTATGATTCAAAAAACACTCAATTCTAAGGTTATTCCTTCGGAATTGACTCATAGAAAACAAGCAAAGTAAGTTGGTTAATAATTCTGTCAGCATGCTCATGCGGCAGCTTAAAATGAGGAGCACAATTTACAACCCTGTATTGCAAAGTATTAATGGCTATTTCTTAGGCAATTAATTTTCTTCCCCACTTATTACAGGAAGATACGGCATTTTTGGATAATCCCCATTGTATGTATTCAAAATATGTAGAAAAGCATGCCCAAGAAAGATAATAAACATTCATGACACACTGTTTCAAAATTATGGGTCTCAGAGTGACTCAGATCTATCAATGAAAAACAAAAGATTATAACCCAGGGCAGAGGAAGGCTGAAAATCTGGGATTTTAGTCTTGGCTCGATCCTGTGATTTTTGGGCAAGTTGCTATACTCTGTGACCATTCTCGTCTCTGTAAAATGGCAGTACATCCTAGAGATGTTTAAAATGTAAATAAAGTTGTATATATAAATTATTTGTAATCACAGGTAGAAAAGAGAACTGCTTGGCAACAACAGTCTATCTGGACTGTGGAGGTCTGAATAAGCCATGATCATAGGACCTATCTCTTAAAGAGCCAGAGCTTAGCGCAAAGAAAATTATGTCCATGGATTTTTCCCTGAAATCCAACAAATTACATTAGAAATGTGTCTCAGGACACGATGGGAACTAGGTAAGAATGCACATATGACAATAAAACCCACCTTCTGCACTAAAACAACTTGGGAGTGCCACTTCATATTCAACAGGCACTTTATTTTCTATACTGCTATGGATACAGCCTCGAGGGATGACAGGAGAACCAGGGGTGACTCCCGGGGATCCTGGGTTGGCTTTAATGCTACTTCTCAACCCCATAATCTCCATCTGTCCCTCCCTCCACCAGACTTCTTGTTATGGACAACTGATATGTTATCCATCTTACAGAAAGTGCCATTTAAATTAGTTTCAAATCCCCCCCTCCAACTAGATTCACACATGTGCCCATCAACAAGGAAATCCTGGCATTAGCACTAAGAAGGACTATCCTTTTTAAAGGGAACAGGAGAGAGCAGCCCACCCTCACATTCTGTATGAGGAAAGGGGACAGCTGCGCTTTGGGGGGAAGGAGGCTCTGTTGCACTCAGCACCTATTCAGGAAGCACAGGAAATACCCAGGGGTGGGGCTGGGAGTTCTGTTAGCAGAGAAGTGGGCATTTAGAGGACCGTTTCTCTGTATTTCAAAGTAAATGTACTCAACTCGTACAAAAAAGAACCCTTCTGTCAACTAGGCCCCTGAATGACAGACACTCTTGATAATACTTTTTTAGAAAGGGCGGCTTCTCTCCAGCAGCTCCAGGCAGTCACTTATTCCTCATTTTGACAAAGGAGCATCCAACTTCAGGCATGGCTGTATATATAACTCCACACGCAGCTGAGCCGTCATAAACACGCCAAGTATAAAGGCGTGTCAAAAAGACATTTTTCTCCCCAAATATGGCCCCCAAGAAGCCATTATTATAATAGAGTGTGAATTTCTGCTACAGGTTATTGACCTATAAGCTAACAATAAAAATCCCATTTAGTACATAAAAGCTTATACTGTGACATGACTTATATTGTATTAAGACACAATACACAGACTATTTTAAGTTTGCTGAACAACTAAACCATTTCTTCATTATATTATGAATATACATATCCTCCTGTGGGAGAACACCAACTCTGGAGATGAGGCAAAGTATGGTGCAGCTGCTGAAGATCCCATTGGGCCATTTAGAAAAATGGAAGAAGTTCCCACCGTCCATGCTGCTGGTGTCTCCTCTGAAGCTCCCAAATGAGGACTTGGTGAATTTGGCTTATTGGCACTCTCAGTGAATCAAGACCATGCTCAAAGGCAAACTCTGTCTCTTGTAAACACAATCGCACACACAGGTCTTAACTCAGTGTTTACATCTGTCTAGAACTGGCTACAAATTTGGGACTTCTTCAAATGATATTAAAAGCTCTACATAAAAAGTATGCAAAAGCAGTTACTAGTTTTTCAAGAAAAGAGACATACCTGCAAAAAGCAACAGCTCTGTAAAAGGAGCTGTAGGTAGCTGTTGGGACAATGATAACATAACAAAGATAGCATAGGATGACCTTTTAAAAAAAAAAAATTGCTGCTGCAATACTTTACTTTAAAAAAAAAAAAAAACTGATTTCCACAACATGATTTTCTAAGAGAAAGTCCATTGCTTTGTTTGGAAGTAGGATCATCCTGGCGGTGAAAGGACTGGGAATGTCAATTATGATAAGCAAGACTCTGCAATACCAAGTCTAGGACGCATCTCACAACACCCAGTGGCTCCTGGTGGATGGAATCCTGCTCTTTAGCTGTATCCAGGGCTCTTTTCCGGTGGCATTTTAAAAAACGTAGCTGCAGCTGAGTCAGTGGCTTTCTCTGCGGCAGAGGTCCTGACCAACCACTCAGGGTTTGGAGGTTTCTGGACCTGTGATGCTGGTGTGGTTGGCTCCACTACATCCACGTGAACTGGTAAGGTGGTTACAATAAAAGGAAGGAAGGAGAGATCAAGGGGAGACAAATTAGAATCAGAGACACATCAATGCACAATTCTCTGAATCCTTTTATTTTATAACTTAAGAACCCAAGAGGCCACATAAGGCTTTTTTTTTTCTCAGTAAAGTATTTCTATACCTGAGAAAAATGGGTTCAACTGAACAAATATATAAATACAGTACAAATTCATATTCATATACTATAAATTCATAATGTAGTCATGATCATTTATTGCACTTATGTGCCAGGTAATATGCTATGTAGATACTGTACAACCATAATCTGATTTCCTAATGCAAACCCTTGGAGGTAGGAACTGTCATCTCCATTTTCTGGATCAAAACACTGAGGCAAAGATAGAACAGATATGTTGTTCAAGAACCCAACAGAGCTGGTTAAGTAGGTAGCAATATTCAAACTCAGACACTGGACTTCAAGCCCTAGGCTCTTTCTGTTACACGCTACGCCTCCAGTAACACAGTGTTTCCAATAAATAGCATATCATAAGAAAAATCACAAACTCAAGTCCAGCATTTTTCAACAAGGACACCAAAGACATTCTCAACATGATAATCATTGCTTGTGCAGGGTTGTCCTGTGTATCTTAGGACACTTACCATTCTGGACCCCATTCACTGAATGCTAAAAGCACTCCTCAGTCATTGTGATGACCACTGTCCTCACATTTACAAATGCCCCCTGAACAGAATGGTACAAACCACCATCACGCCCACTCTGTTCAGAGCAAATGAACATACACTAAAATACAGCAAAATCTAGAAAATTTTCAGTTTTACCTTATCACTCAAATAATCCTACTCCTAGGAATGTAACTAGAATAGTAATATTTAAATTGTGGGTCACAAAGTCAATTGAGTAGGTCATGACCAGTAATATTTTTCTTAATGAAAAAGAATAGGATATACAAAAGTGAACTCAAGAATTTATTTCAGATTTACATGTACACTCACATACATATTCAAGTATGAGTTCTTACTATAAGTTACTGCAAAAAAAAAATCTATAGGGTATGACTCTATGGCACATATGCAAGAGCTTCTTGAGGGTAACAGCTTTCAAACATTTTGGAACCTCAACCACAGTAGCAAGAAATACATTTGACACCACAACCCAAATCTCGGTCCTTCCCTCTCACACAAACACATGCACATACACACTCACTCATTCATATTTAGCTGAAAATAAATTTCATAAAACTGTACCTACAATTACTATATGGTATTCAACTACAGTAGGGAAAAAACCCTTATCCTAAGAAAACTTTTTTTCTATTTATTTTTTTTACTACAGTAAAATACACATAACACAAAATTTACCACTGTAATTTCTACATGTACAGTTCAGTGGCATTAAGTACACTCACACTGCTGTACAAGCATCACCACCATCCATATCCAGAACTTCTTCACTGTCTCAAATGGAAATACTATACCTATTAAATACCAACTCCTCCTCTCCTCCTTCCCCAGGCCCTGGCAACCATTACTATACTTTGTCTCTACCTATCTGACCATTCAAGGTATCTCATATAACGAATGACAAAGTATTGATCCTTTTGTGTCTGACTCACTTCACTTAGTATTATGTCATCATCCATGCTATAGCATGTCAGAATCTTCATCCTTTTCAAGGCCAAATAATACTCCCATAGCTATAAGTGTAAACCATATTTTGTTTATTGATTTATCCAGCAAGAGACATGTGGGTCACTTCTACTTTTTAGCTCTTGTGTATAATGTTGCTATGAACTTGGATGTACAAATATCTGTTTGAATCCATGCTTTCAATTCTTTTGGGTATACACTTGGAAACTGAATTGCTGGATCATATGGCAGTTTTACGTTTACAATGCTGAGGAACCACCATTCTCTGTTTCACAGTGGCTGCAATATTTTACATTCCCACTGGCAATGCCCAAGGGTTCCAATTTCTCTATATCTTTCCTAACATTTGTTGTTTCCTGTTCCTTGATATAGCCATCCTAAGGAGTGTGAAGTAACCCAGAAACAATTTTGCACATGGCTCTCCCAGAGAACAATGCAGTTGTTTTTCACAATAGCACAAAATGGGATATAATACAAATGTCCACCAGGAATGCTTAATTATAGTATGCTCCTCATATCATACAATGGAATACCATATGTACATGGTGGTAAAAAAAAAAAAGGACTCTGACAGGATACAACATTAATGACTTTTAAAACATAACTGGATGAAATTTGTAACTTATAAAATAAGACATCCCATTTACACAAGTCTCCAAAAACTCCAAAAAATGCTAACTAGACAATACATTGCTTAGAGAGCTATATATCTGTTAAAGCTATCTGAAAAAACTCCCAAGGAATGATAAATGATTAACAAAAAACATATTCAGGGGATCCCTGGGTGGCGCAGCGGTTTGGCGCCTGCCTTTGGCCCAGGGCGCGATCCTGGAGACCCGGGATCGAATCCCACATCAGGCTCCCGGTGCATGGAGCCTGCTTCTCCCTCCGCCTGTGTCTCTGCCTCTCTCTCTCTCTCTCTCTGTGACTATCATAAATAAATAAAAAATTAAAAAAAAAAAAAAAAATTTAAAAAAAAAAAAAAACATATTCACATAACCAAAAAACCTTATCAGGACAATGGTTACTTAAAAGGACAGTGGGAGGGTTTTATAGGTAATGTTCATTTTCTTAAAGTAGATGGTAGGTACATGGATATTTGCACTGTTGTTTTTCTTGACACCTTGTATATCTTCTATAAATGTTTTTATAGCCATTCAATATTTACTTTAAAAACACTTTTAACTTTAAAAACCATTTAAATGTTAAAAAGGAGCAGTAAGAAAAAAAAAAATGGGCAATAAGAATCTGCCCTATGACACCTGAGACAAGGGCTGACCTACAATGGAACTCCTGAATCCCATCACAGGGTAAGAATAATTTTTAGAATAACTGTTTCAGCTTTAAGATTCTATTCACTTATTCATATGAGAAATATCTACTGAGACCATTATCCGTGCTGAGTATTCTTTTAGATGCTCAGGGTACAGAAGTGAGCAAAACAGATAAAATTCCTGCTCTTGCAAATGTATCTCTACTAGCACTGGCCTGGTATTTGGAATCTGATCTAACTAGTTAACAGATTAACTGCTGGGTACCCTTCCAACTGCTGCTCTACGGGCATATATCCTACACCAGGGATAGGAAGGTCAGAAGAGGCTTTGGTAATGGCCGAAATAGGGCTCTGAATACAATGTCTTTATCATTCGCTTAATTCTCCTTTACCTAGAGCCATGTGTTTAATTTTCGAAGGAATGGGATTCGTACACCAAAGGTTCCATTCTTGTCATTCTGATGAAGAAAAATCATCTCAGAAATGAAATCTGGTTTTCGGGATCCCTGGGTGGCTCAGTGGTTTAGCGCCTGCCTTCGGCCCAGGGTGTGATCCTAGAGCCCTGGGATCGAGTCCCACATCGGGCTCCCTGCATGGAGCCTGCTTCTCCCTCTGCCTGTGTCTCTGCCTCTCTCTGTGTGTGTGTCTCTAATGAATAAATAAATAAAATCTTAAAAAAAAAAAAGAAATCTGGTTTTCGAGTTCCTTATGTTTCTTTCTTATAGCTAATCTCAAATCTTAGAGGAAAATAACCCATCTTTTCTTTTCCAATTACATTCTTTAAGAGCATACAGAGCCAATTCGCTTCAGCACGAGGTAAAGACTTCCCCTGTTCTGGGCATTCCCTCTTCTGTTCTGGGCATTCCCTGTTCTGCTATTATGGAAACAGAAGCAGGTTTACACAGTTACTTGCTAAAATCCAAGGGTGGTTCTGTGCAGGTTATAAAGCCATAAAGAGAAGGGGAGTGGATATAAAAAGAAGAAAATAAAGGTGCTACTCTTTCAAGAAGAATCTACTTAATGACCCTAATGAAAAGGTCTTTTCCTGAGTATTAATATAAAAAGACAAGGAAGACAAGTTACTCTTTTCTGCTCTTCACCTCTCTAGCCTTATTAATACCTTTAAATTCAGTCAATCTCAACTCAAAACTTTCCACCATTGGGGGTGGGGAAAAGGGAAAAGATTTGTGGCTGCATGTTTAAGAAAGAAGCTGAATTCATCACAGTGACAGGGGAGAGTGTTGGCAGAGATCTGAGCTATTTATTCTTTTAGGAAAATCCTATAAAGAATGACACAAGGAAGCCTCTATCTGCAGTCGTGTTCATCACACTGGTGAAGAGTCCGATAACAGATGTATGCAGTAGCGTGATTTAGTGCCAGGAGCTGGCCCCTGATGTGTATTAATACAGCGGCAAAGCGGAACGCACCTCTCTTCATCACTCATTTCTATAAAAGAGGTGGAATCCGAGATGGCCCGATGTTAGGCAGAGCAAGCCCATTTGTTCTACTGACTGATGGCGCGGGCTCGGGCTGTGTCCTTCACCTCCATGGGGCACTCAGGTTGTGGATAGAAAAAAAAGAAAATGTTCAGTGAAGCAGACCTTAGTCAACAAGTGAGAGGAGGAGTCGGGCTCAGTAGGAGAAATGCTTAATGCCGAAGTCTTGTTTAGTACCCCCAGTAACATTTCCTGATTTGAGTATGGAACAGGTTTTTAAACTCTTCTCAACAGTTGTCTTCTGAACATTAAAAGCTAAAAATAGAAGCTGGATATTGAGGGGAAGAAAGAACAAAAGATAAAAGAGGGGAGACTGTGTTTTAATACTTCCAATACCACAGACTGGATTCTGATGCAGTCTTAATTTGGAACCAATGCTATCTTACATAACACAAAATACCTGAAGTATGTAAGAGGGCAGGCTCACTAGTGTCATAGGGAAATCAATTTGACCTTGGCCCCACAATTTATCATCCATGTGACTTTGGACAAGTGATTAAACCTCTCTCTATAAGCCTCAATTTTCTCAGGTGTAAATTGGGAATAAAAACAGCATCTCCCTTTTAAGTTGTTGCAAAGATTAAGTGAAATAATCCATGCAAAGTAATCAGCTCAGAGCATGGCCATGTAGAAATCACTAGAAAAAATTTATTATAATTATCAGACATGTGATTAAGATTGTCCAGTAAGAACCATTATCAAGCAGCTGCCCCAAACAGAAGCTCAAAGAGGTCAATTTCAAAGTATGTTGAAACTTTCTAAATTAAGGGAGGGGGACAGAGTTTCCTATTTCTGAACTCTACTCTTCACTCATCAATCAACTGATCTGATCTATATAATACATAGTATTTTCTGAAGAAAATAATCTATGATATACTCAGTTTCCTCAGAGTGAATTCACCATCATCAATAAAGTAACTATAGGTATATCTGATAGGTCATACAAATAGACATGATCTTTTTATCCAGAGCAATTCATCCTCAACTGTATTGAAATAACACAAAATTTCCTGATTACCAATTATGTTTAACTACCTTTTCTTAACTTCAAAGAAAAATACCTACATTCAGTATTCTTTCTGATATAAATAGCAACTACCCCCCAATTTTTTAAGGATGACATACATGTAAAGTGTATAAATCATAAACATATGATTTATATATATAAATGTATATATATAAACTCATACATATGTAAAAAATATATATGTAAAAATATACATATATATGTAAAAATATACATATATGCATATGTAAAATATATATGTAAAAATATACATATATATGTAAAATTATATTCCATATATATATGTAAAAATATACATATATATGTAAAAATATATTCCTACCCAGTTGATGACATAGAGCATTTCTCAGACTTCTGATTATGTCCTCTCTTGGTCACTACCTCTTCACCAAAGATAATCACTATTTTGGTTTCCAACCAACAGGTTTTGCCCAGAAAGCTAAAAGGTTTTAACTTGAAAAATAGTTTTTAATTAGAAATTTCATGACTAGTAAAAGTATCATTAGCACTCTACTACACATAAAAACAGTGAGAATTTATTATACTATGTACCAAGTAAGAGAGTAAATAAATCCATGTGACTCCTTGGCTGCTGAATAAACCACCACCCTAACTGGATTTTCATTAACACAGACCTAATTTCCTATCTGTGCTAGGACAAAAGCACAGATGACTGAAGATTGCTGGTTGTAGAATACTGGGATTCAAACAAGCCACGTGACACAGTGTAAAAGCACAGATTTCAGGGTTAGAGAGAACTAGGCTTGAATTCTTTTTTTTTTTTTAAGATTTTATTTATTTATTCATGAGAATACACAGAGAGGAGAAAGAGAGAGAGAGAGAGAGAGACGCAGAGACACAGGCAGAGGGAGAAGCAGGCTCCATGTAGAGAGCCTGACATGGGACTTGATCCCGGGTCTCTAGGATCACACCCTGGGCCAAAGATGGCGCTAAACCGCTGAGCCACCCGGGCTGCCCTAGGCTTGAATTCTTAATATGAGTGTGACCTTGGGCAAATGCCTCTCACATTCTCATTTCCCCAAGTAAAATGGGAATAAAATGATCTAGCTTATCATAAAAGTTAGATGAAAAGGTATATAAAACATAACTTAGTGCCTGACACACAGTAGGTGCTCAATAAATAACTACATACAGTTACCTGCATTTGGGGTAGAGAGAGATGCTGTGGCCACAGGTTTCCGCTTCCTCTTGATGTCACGTGAACATGGGGGTCCCAAGTGTATGTTTGCCTGTCTGCAGATATGAGAAAGAAAAAACATTGTTTTCACTCTGTAATTCTTATTGTAAGACATTATGTTCAGCCCAGATAAAATCCCTGACCCAACACAGACATACACTAACAAGACAGGCACCATTCTTTGTCATCAAGTGTCACGTACAAGATTATTCAGGATTAATCATAACTCATTCTTTATGCACAATATACACCCATTCTAAACTTCTTACCTAATTTCAGAATAGCAGACACTCAAGATTAATTTCAATAAATGTGTTTCATTACATGCTGATTTTTGTACAATTATTTTTCATAAAAACTATAACTGCAATTGTTCTAAACTCACTAATGAAATACCTACTCCCAAGTGGTAATATATTGAAAAGTTTAATGCTGCATGAACACAGATATTTGCATAGAATTTTAATAGCAATTTTAACCCTTCTATCACTATAAATCTGGATTTATAGACACTATTAAGTGTCTATATCACAAGTTAAATAAGTTTGATTTCTGTGATTTTTAAAAGTATTAATTACTTGCTAATAATATAATCCCTCATCTGAATATTCAGCATACTCTAGTAACAGAACAGTGGGTATTTCAAAGCTTGCAAAAAAGCAAAAGACTGAAAGACAATGGACTTAACACTAAACAGCTGGTATGCTATTTTAGTTGCCTGAAACTTCCTCCTTCTTCAAACTAGACAGATCCTACCCCTAATTAAGGACCTAGTTGATTCTCACCTTTCCTTGAACATTCAAGGCCTTACTCACCATGAATCATTATTTAACTGGTATACATATATCTTGTTTCCCTAATGAGGCTTAATCTCCTAGAGAACAGGGACCATATTTATATTTCTTTCATAATTTTCCAATGATCTACTAACCTCAGCACAAGGCACTTAGCTGACGGCCATTAAATATCTGTTGACAAGAACTGATATGAATGAATAAAAGTTCTAAAAACCAAATAGTCAACTGTACAGTTAAAAGTGGCTAAAATGGCAAATTCTATGTCATATATATTTTACCACAATTTTTAAAAAATAGAGTATGTAACATATAAAAAGGATTCTAGTAAAATTATACTAGACTGAACTCCTATTTGGTAATCCCAGCTGGGGATTAAGTCTCATGGCTTAATGATCTTAATACTAGAACTTCAGTCAAAACTAAGACCACCTAGTTAACAAAGCACCAAGATAACTGTCTGGACAAATTTTCCTATTCAGAGGGCTCCCAATCTGGCAAGCTCCACAGTTTAAAAGCATGCATGGGGGCAGCCCAGGTGGCTCAGCGGTTTAGCACTGCCTTCAGCCCAGGGCGTGATCCTGGAGACCTGGGATCAAGTCCCACACTGGGCTCCCTGCATGGAGCCTGCTTCTCCCTCTGTCTGTGTCTCTTCCTCTCTCTCTCTCTGTCTCTCAAGAATAAATAAATAAAATCTTTAAAAAAATAAATAAATAAAAGCATGCATGTAAATATATATTCTTTTCTCTATATGCAAAATCTTAAGAATCAATTCATTTTTAAGCAAGAACAGAATTTAACTGAAATCATAAGATTTTCGGAATGCAAACAACACTACAATAGGCAGAGATTTACAGTATAAAGCCCATGTTTGGGGAAATTCCATCCAAGTCACCTTGTATTGATAGCCCTCTCTTCTATGTGGGAAAAGAGTTAACTTTTAAGTATCCCAAGCCATGAATAGTTAATTCTGAATGCCCGAAGTGAAATGTAAATATTAATGTGTAAAGTAGGGGAAAACAATTCATTTTTTATACCTTATCAAAGTCCTGAGAATAAATCAGCATGTTGGTTTAATAACAAGAAACACAGATGATGGAATATCATAGATAGGCCTTCAGTCTAAAGGGAGAGGAGGTAATTCCCTCTGAAGCCAAAGACACAGAGAAGAGAGTGATTCTCAAAACCAAATTTTGGTTTTTCTTAAAACAGAGAAATGTACAGAATAGGACTCCCATCTTTTTCATAAACACGGTACTGGAGTACATACAGATCCGACCTCAAAATGACCACTTTGCTCTAATCCTTTTTGGTTTTTTTAAAGATTTTATTTATTTATCCTGAGAGACACAGAGAGAGAGAGAAAGGCAAAGACAGTCAGAGGGATAAGCAGGCTCCATGCAGGGGCCCGATGCGGGACTTGATCCCGAGACTCCAGGAACATGCCCTGGGCTGAAGGCGGCACTAAACCGCTGAGCCACCCAGGCTGCCCCACTTTGCTCTAATCCAATCATCCTCTCCTCAAGTACTTCAGAAAGAAAAACAAGTCAAATAAAGGGTAGTAGGATATATTCATGCTTCTTTACCTTAAGCTCATTAAAGGACTCTCCAAAACTTTTTAGATTAAACGTTAATATCCTTTCAATCTAAACTATGTTATTAGATGTCAGGACAGTGGTTACCCTCGAGCTGTGGGGCAGAAGGGAGGAGGGACAGTGACTAGACAAAGCACCAGGAGCTTTTAGGGTTCTTTCTGATAATGCTCTGTTTCCGGATCTGGATACAGGTTACTTGAATGTGATTTCATTATCCTTCATTAAAAAGTCTAATTTTAAAAATTGCAAAACAAAAAACAAAAACATTGCTTCTTCAAGATCGATGCAAAATGTTTAATTTTATGAGATGCAAAATGAAAAGTGTATGAAAAGTACTCAAGACTAAGATATTAATTCTTGGAGTATCCACTTGGGCTGAACAAAATAAATACTGCCTTTTATTTCCACACCATCCATCATTTTCAGCTTCGTATGTTTGATATATTTCAGTAAGACAGTTAAGGGCCCCTATTATCCCTCCTTTATTGACCTAGTCAGTAACATTTATCTCACATTTTCAAGAAATGACACATTTGGGAATAAAAAGATGAAATCATTTATGTACAAAGATATTTAAACTTTTAATAATTTTAAATAGCAATATGGTGTTTTTAAAAATGCTTATTTTAGTAAAATGAAAATAAGTATTACTTACTTACCACTACACATATAGATCATTACACTACTACATCTTAGGGGGCTGCTGCAGATGCAAAGACTCAGGTGGTCCTTACCATACTCCGCCCCTTCAGGCCTTGGTTCTTGGATCCCCACTCTGCCCTACTCAGTGATGGTAATGGAGGGCTTCAGGGTTACCTGTTCCTACATTAAATGACCTCTGACTGCTAAGCCTCCAACCTGTTACTTGTTTCTGTGGTAAATATCTACTTCTACCACCCCATTCTCATTCTTCATGGTTGGCCTGAACATTCTAAATCCTTCTAACTTTGAAAATTCTCTGGTGATAACTTAGGAAAGAACTGAAGGTTTTGTAAGGAACCCAGGTAATAAAGCTTATGAAGTCAACCACCTTATTTTGTTGTAAAAGTATGTATTTTTCCTTTCTGCTCAGGAGGTTCTTTTTGCTTCGTTCATTGTTCACTGCTTTTACTGAGGTGGTGAACAAGAGACAGTCTCATCCCTATAGGATCTAGTAGCCTAGTCTTACTTCTAGCCACACAGCTTTTCTAGTTACAGAATCTGGATAAGAGAGAAAATGAGGCAGGGATAAAGAGAAGCCATGTTCATTCCTAAGACTCAGTTTAATGCTCCTTCTCTCTTAACACATTTCTCTTAAGACCATTTCCAGGTTGGAGAGCTATTTCCTAAGAAGTTAAATAACATCACACCTTAGGTCTGAGTACAGAAGGGATATTTGTCTCTCACTACACCCCTTACTAGTAAAGACGTAGGAAAGGAAAAAGAGAAACAGTCAAATTATTATAAAGGACAATAAGACATTTTCCTTCTTTTTGGTTTTAAGTGAACACTACTAATTAGTAGAGTTCACAGCTTAGGAAAAATCTATTTTTCCCTTTGAGGGCTCCGTCTGCCTGGAAGGGACCTTGCAGGACAAAGAGGGAAAGAGACCCAGAAGCCTGGAGACCCAGAGCTTAGAGCTTAGAGCAAGAGGACTTAAAAAGGAGACAGGACATGGAACCTGCCATGCTGTATAGCACATTCCGAACATTAGGACACCCTGTTCAGGAGTGGAGAATAATCCGTGTGGTACTGGAAGGGCCCCTTGTGTTATTTTTGGGAGCCTGAGCTTGGAAGTATGCACCTGCTGCAGCCCCAGCTCCCTATTCAAGAGGCAGTTCCAATTTCCATTTGTCCCCAAATAATTCCATATCAATAACTACAGACATAAGAAATTAAGGAAAGGGGAAAAAATATGACCTCCCCCCACTCTTCATTTGGCTCCCTTTCTTCCCAGTGTGTTGTGTCTTTAATTTGTGTTCGTTTGCTTCGATAGTATCTGTCTACTTTCACAAGATAGAAATTGAAAAGGGTCAACACACAAGCAGCTCTCACAAAGGACAGGGAAAGTCAGAGCTTTCCCTTCTCACCAATACAAACAGCCCCCTCCTTTGGAGGTATAACAGGTAGAAGATTTAACAGGATTTTTAAAAATTCTTTGTCAAGAGCAGTATACAGTCATTCCTGTGTTGCAAATCATGAACTGTATATAGAGGGAGGGGAATCTTTCAATTATTCAGGGGGCCAAAAGGCTAAGTATCAGTTCGGCTGAAATTTCTACCAGGTGAAAACTTCCTTCTCAATAGAAGTGGCAATGGTTATCAGAATCACATAAGGAGATTTTTACAAAATATGCATGCCCACCACGCTGGGGTGAGAGAAGAACCAGTAAGCTTCTACCTGCTGTGTAAATTACTGAGTTTAAAAAAAAAAAAAAAAAAGCCAAATTCCCAAAGCCAACCAGTTAATAAAAGATCTAAAAATTTAAACTAAAGAATAACAGAATGATTAAATGAAAATTAATTTAAGTAAAAATGCTGTTCCCTAGTATACAAGCAATTACCCTAGAGAAAAGACAGGCTACCCTGGTTCTGTTTCATCTAATCTGGGCCTCGGGAGTTCTTGGGGGCACTCCTCCTTTCACAGGCATAAGTATTTCCCCTAAAAATACCACATCCAGCAGCACTGGCCAAAAAGGACTAATGAGGGGTGGGGGTGAGGGGTCGGGAATGAGCATTAAAAGCAACAGATACAGTCTTTAAAAATCTGACTTCAAAAAAAAAAAATCTGACTTCAGGAAAAGTAACTAAATTCATTTCATAAATGTGAAGGTGAATGCTGAAGATTAGCAATTAATTGAAAGAGTATTCTGTGTATCCACACATAAACACAACATTTCTATTTCACTTTTCAGTGCAGGTAACTGAAAGATCAGGTGAGTTGTTAAAACTGCAGTGTTACTTAGGAAACTGGGCAGATCACTATGTCCCTGGGGCAGGAATGTACTTTTAGGGGGAAAAAAAATTACTTTGAGAAATACATGCATGTTTAATAGAACCAATGTTGGCAAAAAATAACTGAAGTGGCTGCTTTAGATTCAGAACAAAGATGTTTAGAGTCGCTCCTAAGGAGCGAAAACAGTCTTTATCTGTCAATGGCAAGCCAATTTAAGGAATAGTTCACCTTCAAAAATTCACTCAATTTTAAAATCCATTGAAAAGTTCACTTTTTTAACATGGAAAATAAAAATAAAATTTATTGTGAAAAGGTATTTATTTGCTGTATTTTTTTCTTAGGCACATACAAACAAGTAATATCGGGAGAAAAAGTTATTGATATTTCTAAGGACCAAAGGTCATATATATCATATATTCCAATTATTCTCCTTAATTACTAATCTACTCCCCTCAATTATTGTTAACACAAATTTATGGAGGCCTACCCTATGTAAAGCACTCTGCTGGATGTGGAGAGGGTATACACAAGATGACCGAGCAGAGGGCCCGTCCCCGCAGAGCGACACAGTGAGGAAGGTCGATATGTAAAGAACAGATACAAGACATTGATCTGTAATCAAAGAACAAAATGCTAAGGTAAAATGAAGGAAAGGAGGATTAAATTTAGGGAAGTAGAGAGGCCCCTTCCTCACATGTGATTTTATCTTTGGGGTTAACTGACATTTATGAAACACCCAGTAAGGGAACTATTTTCTGAGATTTGCACACAGTAGGGTCTGGGCCTGACATTAGCAGCAGCTAGTGACAGAAAACCACAGTTAGAGGACACAGAGGAGGCTTATCTAACAGGAAGAGATCCCACCAATTCTAATAGTGTTTTCACTCAAACCTAATCCACAAACCTAACCTACAGCAGTCAGGGCCAAACAGCTCACTAGCACCTGAAAAGTCTCTGCATGCTCCTTCCCTTGGCTGGGCCAAGGTTGGCATATATCTCAGAGTGGTCACATGCCACCCCACAGGAGCAGAAAAGTTCTGCACCGATCGGAAAGTTGGGTCCATTACAGTGGCCGGAGAGGGAAAATGCTTTCATCACCCCGCTCAGGCAGTAAGATGCCAGCCAGCTGAGAGCTGCTGTCAACAAGACCATCCGGTGAAGGACAAAAGATTCAAGAGCTGTACACTCTATGACAGGAAGTTCCAGTAGGACAGGGCAGCTTTGTGGACAATATCACAGCAGAAACATTTCCTCACACATGGCCAAGGCTAAGGCACTGAAGAGGTGGGCAAGGGCTGCTGTGCATCACAGCATCCCCAGCAGATATGGGACTAATAAAAGGTTCTTTCCCCTTAGCCCTGAGGTAAAACCTGAGGCTGTTTACTATGGCACCAAAGGTCAAAATTAATAGCGTGAATTGAGTCTTCTTCTTGCTCTTTGAAACTCCTTGTCAAGTGGCACAGCCAGCTGGGCACACAACTCTGATATGCAGATCATAACGTTTGTGAACAGATAAAATGAATTACAATGAGCACAGGCTATCACATTTCAACTCTCTAATGGGAGGAAGGTTTCTCTTTTTTACTCAAACACTGTCCAAATGCCTCCTCTTATAGTCCATCTGAGGCTATTTATGCACCTCAAGAATCTGTACATCTCATTAGCAAATGACTCTGGAAGCCAACCTGAAGTTTATAAAGCTGTAATTATCCTAAGGACATGGTAGGAGTAGTGGCAATGTAACAAAAATGATCATATTAGCTACCAGTATGCTAAATGGTCAAATATTTTGTTTTGATCCCCACTAGCCCAATAAAAATGAATATTTCCATTTTTGAGATAAGAAAATTGAGGTACAGGAGGTTAAGTCATTTGCCCAGATAAAACCAATATTCTTATCCAGGACTGCCTCACACTAATACCCACTAACATGAAAAAAAAAAAAAAATACCCACTAACATGAAATTAAAAACTTAAAGAAGGGATAAATGGAAGTAATGATACATTACCAAATCACCACCCATGATAGAGGAAAGGTCAGGAAAGTTGGAGAAAACTCAAAATTGCCACAAGACACTCAAAAACCACAACTGGTGACTTGTGCATCATACAGAGATGTAACATTTGATAAGTTCTAGTTATGGTTTTCTACAGCAATCATGGTAAGAAAAGCTATCCTTCACAATCAATAAATCTCTCATTTTAGGAAAAGCTGCCTCCAGCACTAGCTCCTTATTACCATTCTAGAACTGTGTCCTTGACAGCAATACCACTGCCTCTACCAGAACACCAATCACACCATCTGCTGTTTGAGCAGCAGCAATTCCTAACACGGATAACAAGTATCACTACTTTAATACAACATCCCAATACCAGCAACCAAAACAACCAAACCAAAACAGCTGGTTTATGAAGTTCATCCATGTACCCTGCCAACTACCCAAACACCTACCCAGCAAGTGAATCACTATGTGCTGGGCACTGTGCTAGATCCTGACATTCTCTTCTTCACCTCAGAAGTCTTCCAAAGTGAAGATTAGTCCAGCATTCCACCTTCCATAAGGAATCACCACGCAATACCAAATCAAAGAGCTCATGCTGAGTATGAAATGAGATTTCCTATTAAGAAAATTACAAAGCAGAGTCATGAAATCATATGCATTTAAGGTAACAGTTCATAACCCCAACTGTGTATTAGGGTAACCTGGCAACTTTAAAATAGTGCCATTGCTCAGGCCTCATCCCAAATCAGTTAAATCAGAATCTCTGGAGTGGGGTTCAGCATGGCTATATTTTTTAAAGCTTTTCAGTGGATTCAAAAGTGCAGTGAGAGTTGAAAAACGCCAAATTTAAGTATTTCTAGAGTGGTATTTCTGAAAACCTCATAGCCTATAAATCTATCAGGTGGTACAAAGACCACAAAGACTCCCTTACTGATCCATTGCACCTGCCATCTGGGCTGTATTAAAATAATACATCAATACAGTGTTCTCTTAAAATCACAGTCCCATCATTTCCTTGTTTTTAGCAATGAAATACTAATCAAAAGAGTACGTGAGGTTACCCATGGCCTCCCAGTGGCCCCCAGGCCTCACCCTGAGAACCAGAGCTGAATGGCTCCAGTAGTGAGAGGGTGGTTGAGGGGTCCTCAGCCTCTTGCAGTTGAGTGTTTGGGTGAGGGGAACAGGCAATGTCCAGGCAAGAAGCAGCCTCAGCTCAGTAACCCGACAAGAGGAAACCTTCACAGTTCAGGCATGATTATCAAACTCTTTGTGCTCTTAAAGGAGAGTAATTATAGGCATGTGAAAAAAGGGAAGCACTCCCTGAGGAACTCTTCCTCACATGCTTCCCAAGAGGCACCAGGGCCATTAAAAATTCCATGATGAAGAGGAAAAACAGCCTGGGAACAGCCAGGAGGCAATACAGCAAATTAATACACCAGCCCTCCTCGGGGAAAGCTGTGATAAAACAGGAAACACTTCTCTCTTCGCAAAATAAAATTATACCACTAATGATAACATAGTCACCACACACACACACACACACACATCGTTCTAATGATAGGTGTGAAATTCCCAAGGCTGCCCAGACGCTTTGAAAGAAATCTTTTCCTACTACAAATAAAATGGAACAAGAAAAAGATAAAATTTACATTCGAAACAGTTTTTAATACAGTCATTCACCTGCCTCTTCCCTGCCACCACAACTCTTTAACATTCCTTGCTAGATGCCAGGCTTTGTTAAATGGTGTCCACTCTGTGCAAAGCCAACCATCCAGCTCTGAAGTCCATCTAGTCCTTCAGCCACACCAGAGCTAGATGGCTCCTTCTCAACTGACTTCTTGCTGGGCAGGGCCTGACCAACCCCCTACCCCTTCAAAGGAGTGAGAGGATGCCCTGGGGGCTCAGGGTCTCATCACCCAGGGTTTCTAAAAATTGCTTAGCAGTCACTTCTGCTGACCATTTCCCACAGAGCCATAGCTGCCAAACTACTGACTGTGCTCCCTCATGAGTAAAACATTTCCACAAAAACCCTTTATGTATGTAATAAACATTAATATATATATATATATATATATATATATATATATGCTACTGGATTTCTCTATGTACAATTTAAAACAAAACAAGAAACCACATTTTTTAAGGATCAGATAATATACGTAAGTTTAAAAAATGTCTTCCCCTACCCCAAAGAATGCAACCCTCTGTGTATCCATTGCCCTGGGAATGACATCTAGAAGGACAAGGATGAGCTAGAATTGTCTACATTCCCTCACCTTGTTTGCAGCAATGGTCTAAAGCAATAAGCAATATTTCCCTAGAGCTGACTGTATCAGAAACAGAGCCTAGACTTCCTTATATTTCCAAGTCTGGCCACAGCACTGTCAGCAGGAGAATGAAGACAATGATGTGGATAATAAGATATATAAAGAAACAAAAAGCTGACACCCACTCCAGCCAGGATGAGGCTTTAAAAGCAAAAGGAAACCTGATAAAAGTGCGGATACTGATCTCGGCACAGCATGGCACAACTCTAGGTAACAGAGGTAAATGGTGGAGGGCAAAGAATTCACTTTCTGCATCTGACAGGATATGATGCTATTCATATAATCTTCCCAAAGAGTATACACAGCCATTATTTCATGTGGTATTAAGACAAAAAAGCTGGAGGACTGCTTTTCTATGCAATGAAATCTTGGGTCTTTCAAAACAAGTTGAGGATCACCTCCTCTAAGAAAACCTCCCTGAGCCTCTGACTTAGAAGCCTGTCTTTTGTGCTTCGTATCATTTTGGTGCACATTTTTACAAACTTGTCACTCCACACTGTAACTGATTTCCATGCCTGACTTTCTCAAAAGAAACTCCTACGGGTAGTAGCTAAACAAACAGCCTGGCACATGGTATGGAGTCAATAAGTGCGGACTGAGTGAATAATGAACAAGCAGCATGCTACTAACGACAAGGCCTTACAGAAGTAGTTTATGATCATCTCACAAAATTTTCCATGTTCTTAGTAACAACATTTGTGAGGGTCTCTCTTTCAAAAGACTTTCTTCTTTGATATATTACTTCTTCTATAGAAGGGCTGGCAGTTGGCAGTAGTAGTAGTATGAATTTATTATAGTGGAAGTTCTCATTGGATCTGTGAAAAGATAATTCCTTGTGCCCGCACACCAATCTATGAACATATCCATGTAAGAATGAATTAAGAAGAAAAAAAGAAAAATCCATATCAGAATCTTGGAAAAAAATCCTCTGTGCTACTAGAAATAATAAAAGTTCTATGGTTCAGCCTATTAGCTCCTCTTTTGTGCACAATAACCCTGCTAGGAGATGCTACCATTAAAACCACGTTTACTTCCCATGTCATCTAACTCCAGATAATTTATATTGAAGGACACAGGATTCATTCTGCCACACTGGCAAAGGATTCATTCTGACAAATATATACCGAATGTCTAGTAAGTGCCAGACACTGTGTTAAATGCTAGGGATATTATCAGGAAACAAGATAAAACAAAGTCCTATACTTCGAAGCTTTTACACTAGTGAGAGAGACAGGAGAAAAAAGTTGGAGGGGGATGCCCAATGAGCAAATTCATTGTAGACTGTGATAAAGCTTTAGTGGAAAGAAATCGATGAGCAGAGAGCAGTGGAGGTGGCTCCTTTAGATAAGATGGTCTGAGAGGTCCTCCCTGAGTTGAGATGAGACGTAGCCAACCATGAGAAGAGGCTTAATACAGGAGTCCAGACAAAGGGAGTAAGTGTGAAGATTCAGAGGCAGGAAAGGGTTGCTATTTTTGATGAACAAAATGGAGCTGAGCTCCCTGGCACCTCTCCCTGGACCTCTCCCCTAGTGAGGAGAAAGAAGTATAAGAAAGGAGGCTGGAGATGCAGGCAGAAGGTAAATTACACAGAGTTTTGCAGGTCATGGCAAGAACCATTTAGCAAGAAGAATAGAAAATATAAGTCAGAAGACTTAGGGATGCTTGGGTGGCTCAGGTGGTTAGGTGTCTGACTCTTGATTTCAGCTCAGGTCTTAATCTCAGGGTTGTAAATTCAAGCTCCGCATTGGGTTTCACACCCAGCAAGGAGCTACTTAAAAAACAAAACGAAAAAGAATCTATGCTCTAATACAAGTTAGAAGACTTAGGTCATAGTTGAGACTTAAACCACATACTAGCCATGTGATCATAGGAAAGTTACTTCAACATTCTGCCTCAGTTTCTATATCCGTAAAACATCTACTGGCCTCTAAAAGTTATTATAAAGATCAAATTGGATGCTATACAGAAATACACTTTATAATTTGAAAAGTGTTATAAAAAAGGAAATGGTATTATCTGAAAGAAAACCATCCCTAGAAGACAATTACCTGGCAGAGCAGTGTGCTGGTGAACATCTTCGGTGAGAAGCATCAGTGAGAACGTCCAAGGAATAAAGGGGAGACAGAGGATTAAACTGCAGGAATAAATGAGATTATTTTAGAAAAGCTTATATGAAAAAAAAACAAACCCACAAAACACCCTATCCTAAAGAGTGACCTGCTGTTCGATTACTTTTTGCCTCTTTGACCATTCACAACCCTTTTACCATACAGTAGACATCATTCACTAAAGTTGCAACCATGAATATAGTATACTGATCCCACACACCTCAAAAAAAAAAAGGCTATTCCTTGGGAAGTAACAATTTTTCAAAAACTTTTAGAACATGACAATTACTTAAATGGCATGGCAGGAGATAGTACTTTTTAGGGACGCCTGGGTGGCTCAGCAGTTGAGCACATCTGCCTTCGGCTCAGGGCATGATCCTGGAGTACCAGGATCGAGTCCCACGTCAGGCTCCCTGCATGGAGCCTGCTTCTCCCTCTGCCTATGTCTGCCTCTCTCTGTGTCTCTCACGAATAAATAAAATCTTAAAAAAAAAAAAAAAGATAGTACTTTCTATTTGACATAACAAGAACTTAGGCTATTGATTATTAGCCCTTGTTCCTAAGAAAACTAGTATGAAATTATCTTTTAATTTTCTTATCCTGATCAATGTTTCCAGTAAATAACTGGTTAACACATGCCAGCAGCAGAATTAAAATACCTAACATTTAGGGATGTGTGGGTGGCTCAGCATTTAAGCGTCTGCCTTCGGCTCAGGTCATGATTCTGGGTCCCAGGATTGAGTCCCACCTCAGACTCCCTGAGAGAAGCCTCCTTCTCCCTCTGCCTATGTCTCTGCCTCTGTGTATCTCATGAATAAATAAATAAATCTTTAAAAAATAAAATACTTAACATATAATTCCAGTCTATCCTTGAGTTGCCATACATTAAAAACTACATAATTTCTTTGAGCTTTACTGTCCTCATCTGTATAATGGAAGCACTGCTTATCTGACCTATTTTACAGGACTACTGTGGGGGCTAAGTTAAATACTGTTTTTAGTTTATAATTCCAACTTCTCTTCTGTAAGACTTATCTTAAAAGGTGGTTGTGAGGATCAAACCTGGATACAATATATAAAAATACCTTACCTTCTGTTTTCTAGCTTTCTTTGGACTTCTCCCAGAATAAATAATCCTCTCCCCAAATATTAGAACAAAATGTATCTTAAGACCAGAAGAACTCTGAATGATAATTTCAAAAGAACTTACAAAGAAGTATGACTTTCGGCAAATCATTTAAATCTTATTTGTAAATAACAGATCTGGACTAAGTGATCATCACAGATCCTCTTCTGCCTTTACATCCTCTGATGCAAACACAATTGGTACCCTGGCTTCATGTTTCCCAAGCTGCAGTCTCTCACATACCACCTTCATGACTTTTTCTTTATCTGCTCACTGCTCTTTATCTGCACTGTATTTACATATTATTTTTCTTCATACCAATTACTTTTACTCAGCCTTGTCCTCACTGTATTTCCATGGAACAAGATTGATATAATGATTATATTTTTTAAAACAAATTATAACTTAATGTAATAATCATATGTCCAACACCATCTACAATTATCTCTTAAATACACACCAGTTAGGTTTATCACTGCTCTAATTCATTTTGAAATAGTAACTTCAGGAGGAAAGTTCCAAGTCTAAATTGTACATCAATTTAATAAGTCCTAAGTAGTCAAAACACCAAACAAAAACTCTGAGCAACAGGAAGCCTGAGATTTTTACCTACCAGTCTTCATTTATTTTATACCTAATCGACATAAGGCAACCTCTATTCCCACAAAAATCAAAAGCTTCAAACATTAAAGGAACATATTGATAGCTGCTGTCAGTAATTTTTAAATTATGACCCCTACAAAGGCCCAGATTTGCCAGGGGCCCTCTGCTAGGGAGTCCCGAGGGAAGGGACTAAGAGACTAATAATAAGTCCACTCCCAACAGCCCACCCTTTTTCTGCTCCCTGGGTGCAGGCTTCACCACTGTACTTCTCAGCGCAGGATGCTGGTGCTGAACTGAACCACAAGCAAACAAGGTTTATTCTGATTTCTTACTGCAAAGTTCAAAACTAAAATAAAAAAACGGATCCCTATGAGATATACATGACAAGTAATAAATCGAAAAACACAGTGGAAGCTAAAAAGGGGAATCAGCTACAGTTCTTATCAGTGAATAT
This sequence comes from Vulpes lagopus, assembly GCF_018345385.1. NCBI lineage: Eukaryota > Metazoa > Chordata > Mammalia > Carnivora > Canidae > Vulpes > Vulpes lagopus. The sequence continues at coordinate 24,297,597 of NC_054829.1, forward strand.
CAGATAATCTTAGACAACAGTCCTCTAAAAAAAAAAATCAGAATAACAGAGGGAACAGGAGCCTTACCTCATGTGCACAAGCAGAAATGTGAGGAAAATCAGAAGCCAATGCTTTATTCTTTCTAAAGAAAAGGAAATCAAATGATAAAATAAAGATGACAAAGAAAAGCGATCTTACCTGATTTCGTTCTCTTTTCCCAGCTGACGGTAACCAGAAACTAAAGACAGGGAGAGAACAGGAAAGAAAATAAAAGCAGCGGTTGGCAATTATAGAGGAGGAGAAGAAAACAAGATGCTGGGGTAACCAAGTGAAGACCAAGAAAGAACTGGGGAAAAGGAAGAACTGGAGGAGAAATGGAGAGGGATGGTAAGTGCGTACAAACTTTTTTGTGTGAAAAATAATTCTTCAAAGGAAAAAGCTTTGTAATGAAATATAAAACACTGGACTCTAAAAACAGACCAAGATTACAGTGTAACACCAACATACTCTCAGCTGCGTGGTGACAACAGATTCCCAAATTCAACGAGAACACAAACCATATTCACATCTTGCCTATTTTGTAAATGACGAATTTGACCAGGCTAATGAGTATGGACCATGAAGCATACAGGAGACATCCAACAGCCAATCATGTTAGGGGACAAAGCTGTCACAATAAAGTGCAGAATAATTTTCCTATCACTGCACACAGGCTTTCCAGTTGCATGTACCACAGTAGTGAAGACAAAAAGATATTTCTCTAGATAGAGGTCTAAAAATGGGAAAAGCCTATAGGAGAATATAGAGGCAATCACCCTTTTTGAACAAAAAAAAAAAATTTAAGAGACAGAAAAATGAGCTTAAAACAGAATATTCTGTAAAGAAAGATGTAAAATTATCAGTTTGCAGATGACATGATACCATACATAGAAAACCCTAAGGACTCCATCAAAACAGTGTTAGAACTGATAAATGAAATCAGGAAAGCTGCAGGATAAAAATCAACGTACAGAAACCTGTATTTCTCAACACTAATAATTAACTATCAGAGAAATGAGAAAACAGTCCCATTTACAATGACATCAGAAAGAATAAAATACCCAGGAATAAATTTAACTGAGGAGGTGAAGGAACTGGACACTAAAAACTACAAGATAGGGATGAAAGAAACTGAAGACACAGATATATGGAAAGATATTCCATGCTCATAGCCTGGAAGAACTAACATTGTTAAACTGTCCATACAAGAATTAACATTGTTAAACTGTCCAAAGCAACCTACAGATTCAAATCCCAATAGCATACCTCACAGAACTAGAACAAATAATTCTAAAAATTTGTATGAACTACAAAAGACCCCAATACCCGCAGCAATCTTAAGAAAGAAGAACAAAGCTGAGGTATCATGCTCCCTAGTTTCCAATTATACTTCAAAGGTATAGTAACCAAAATACTATGGTATGGACATAAAAATAGATAATGGAAGATTAGTGGAACAGAATAGACAGCCTAGAAATAAATCCATGCATATATAGTCTATTAATTTACAACACAGGAGGCAAGAATATACTACAGGGAAAAGACAGTCTCTTCAGTAAACAATTTTGGGAAAACTGGACAGCCACATACAAAAGAAGAAAACTAGATCACTATCTTTCACCACACACAAAAATTAATTCAAAATAAATGATTAAGGACTTCAATATAGAATTTGAAAGTATAACATTCCTAGAAGAACACATAGGTAGTAAGCTCCTTGACATGGGTCTCTTTTTTTTTTTTAATTTTTTTTTTTTTAATTTTTATTTATTTATGATAGTCACAGAGAGAGAGAGAGAGAGAGAGAGAGGCAGAGACATAGGCAGAGGGAGAAGCAGGCTCCATGCACCGGGAGCCTGATGTGGGATTCGATCCCGGGTCTCCAGGATCGCGCCCTGGGCCAAAGGCAAGCGCCAAACCACTGCGCCACCCAGGGATCCCGACATGGGTCTCTTTTGATTTTTTTTTTATGACTCCAAAGGCAAGGGAAACAAAAATAAATAAATAAATGGGACATCAGACTAAAAAGCTTCTATGAGCAAAGGAAATCCTCAATAAAACAAAATGGAAACCTCCTGAATGGGAGAAGATATTGCATATCAGATAAAGGATTAACATCCCAAATATATAAAGAATTCATATAACTCAACAACAAACCCCCCCCCCCCCCGCAAAAAATTAAAAGATGGGTGGGCAGAGGTTGTGAAGAACATCTCCCCAAAGACATACAGGCCTACAGGCACTATAGGTACTATTGAAAGATGCTCAATATCAATGAGATATCACTTCACGCTTGTTAGAATGGCTATTTCCAACAAAACAATAACAAGCGTTGGTGAGGATGGGAAGAAAAGGGAATCTTTGTATATCGTTGGTGGGAATGTAAATTGGTGCAGCCACTCTGGAAAACAGTATGGAGATTCCTCAAAAAATTAGAAATAGATCTACCATGTGATCCAGCTATTCCATGTCTGAATATTTATCCAAGAAATATGGAGACACTAACTGGAAAAAATATATACACCTCTATGTTCACTGAAGCATTATTTACAATGGCCAAGATATGGAAACAACAGTGTCCACCAGTGGATAAAAAACATGTAGTGTATACATAAATATACATACACACAATGGAATACTACTCAGTCATAAAAAAAGGAAGGAAATCTTGCCATTTGTGACAACATGGATGAACCCTGAGGGTTTAGGTTAAATGAATAAATCAGAGAGAGAAGACAAATACTGTATGATATCATTTATATGTGGGATCTAAAAACAAATGAAAGAATAAAACAAAACAAAACACATAGGGAATGGATTGGTAGTTATCAGAGTGGAAGGGGGTTGAGGGGTGGTTGAAAGGGCTCCGTTTCAAGCTGATGGATGGTACTTATATCTATGGTGATGATCACTTTGAGGTGGATAAAAATACTGAAAATTACAATGTTGTACAACTGAAACTTATGTAATGTTATATGCCAAATTTACCTCAATATAAATACATAAGTAGTAACATCCTAATTGGAGGCTACTTTTAAAATGCAATCACCTGTACATATAAACAGCAAAGAAATAAAAACTAGTCTAGAAAGGAAAAAAAAATCTCTGAGTTTAGGGTGTTAGCCATGTTAACTGTTGTGAAGTACAAATCTTTACGATTTTCTCAATTAGCTCTAAAGTCAGATTTCTACGTTCCTTCATAAAACTTCCCTATGCTTCCTACTCTAAGGAATGGGCTAGGATAATGCACAAATATATAAGCACTTACTCCTTCTGCCGAGGGTCACTAATGATGTGGCCTATCCTCTCAGTACTTAGGCTGGTCTCCTGCAAAGGCAAGAAGACAAGAGTGTCATCTAACCACAGAAACAAAGTATGATCTGTCATCAAGTTCACACTTTCCCAAAACTGTGCCAGCAACCAACCTCAAAGGCACATGTCAAATGTCAATCTTAAAACCCAACAGCAAGTTTATTTCTTTTTACGGGAATCTATTTTAAAAGGTTATTCTAGAGTTTTCTCCAGTGTTCCAAAAAAAGTCATTACAAACCTTGTTTACTATATTATATAGCATTTTAATACAATGAGTTATTAAAGTATATAGTAGAAAAAACAACTTTTAAAAATCCAACAACAGCTGATTATTAACAGGCTGCACACCAAACTCCCTCAGATCATATGATTACAGCCCCAAAAACCATCATGATGGGAAATTTAATTTACCCAGTCCTCACTGGTAACACCTAAAATCTGCTAACTAAATGTACACATCTTAAAGGAATTTTGTAACTTAAAAAAAACTGTTACCCTATCTTGTCTGTTAAGCATCATCTCTTAGAGTAAAACAGATGTTTGTACAAATTGGTCCTTAAATTTAGGGTTCTTAAGACTATAATATGAAATCTTACCCATAACACCACAAGCAAATCAGAAACTAATCACCTCCAAAAAAATTAAAAACTGGCACAAGGCACTCACCCTTCATTTAACTTGAGTACATTTACAATGAATGCCTATGACTGTACCTGGGGAAGTGCGCTGATAGTACATGAATAAGAGTTATACACATATGAGTTAAGTGATAAGATGAGAGAGGATAAGTCATGGGCGTGAATGTCAAGCCTGTTACATTTGTTACTGGGCAAACATTATGATCGGTATTCATTTATGTGTGCGGATTAGCCTAAAATATTAGGGTTACACATTTTAGCAGAACTGACTCTAGAAAAATTGATGCGAGGTCAGATTCTGGGTGGGAGTGGAGCTAAATGAAAAGGCGTCACATACTGTATTCTTCACATTCTTCATCCCTTACACACATACCTCCTGGTCACAGACATAGCCATAGTAGTGGGGCCAAGGGAAAGGATGAGTGAAAAATGAGCTATTTGTTACTGCAGAAAAATTATTAACTTAAAGTGCCGTAATGTTTAAATTTACAGTTTATTACTGTGTAAATTACAAGCAGTACTTTGCGTAATTAGCAGCTCGCTGGCAGAGAGCTGTGAATGAAACTCATTATTTATGATTACAATTTAGAAAAAGAGCAGAGATGTGGGGGAGGGGGAAGTAGGGGGGCAGAACATTGACCTCTGCTAGAAATGACAAATATCCCTTTAAGGTGATGAAGATGAATTAAACAAGTAAATATTATCCTATTCATTTGAAATTCTTAGAGGCACATCCAATAGGCCCTAGAGTTTCCTTTCAGGCAAGCTAAAGGAAGCCTTCAAGATGAACTGATTTACTTCTCTGGAAATGGAAGGCTCTTATTTTATAGGAGCTGAAACAAAGTAAGGTAGATAGTAGGTAAAACATTATCTTTCAAGCCTAACTAATACACAGAAAAAATAAAACCATCTCTCTGCTTCCTACTCCCAACCTCCTGCCTCCCTCCACCTCATGTACTCCTACCCTATTAGCTGTCCTATTAACTAAGAATAAGCTCCCAGAATAGCAAAAGGAGCATTTTCTTGTCTGAGAAATCAATGAGCCAAAAGAAGAAGATATCGTTCTTCCAATAATCAAATGTTTTTCTAATTAAGAGATTTGAAATTGAATTTAAAGATTAAAAATATCTCCGTTCACCTGGAAATAAACAGTTCTCTATTTCAACTACAGAACAGTAGCTCCCTGAGGGTAGCCAGGCTGTGGCTGTGATCACTTGTACCTAGCCTGGCACAGAGCCTGACACTTGGTAGGTATTCTAAATATTTATGCAGTGAACGAATTAATGTTCTGAGATGCCTCTCACTCCCTTGCCTTTTGCCCACCACCATTTTCTCTAACTAGGTATGAGCCCCAGGCTCAACTTACCTTCAATCTCAAAGCTAGAGTAAAAAGTTAATTAAAATAATTTTTAGGAGTACCTGGGTGGGTCAGTCAGTTAAATGTCTGCCTTCAGCTCAGGTCATGATCCCAGGGTACTAAGACTGAGCCCTGCTTGGGGCTCCCTGCTCAGTGGGGAGCCTGCTTATCCCTCTCCTTCTACCCCTCCCCCCACTCATGCTCTCGCTCACTCTCTCTCAAATAAATAATATTTTTCTAAAAATAATTTTTAAAATTTAAATTAGAAAAGATAAAAGTACAACTGAGTTCAATTCTCTCTTCTGCTACTTCCATTTACCTAGCTTCTTTGAACCCAAGTTTTCCTCATCTGCTAAGTGGAAACATCAACTGTTCTACAAGGTTGTTGGAAGGATTAAATGAACTGGGTGTCCAGCAGAGCCCCTGGGCAAAGGCAGAACTGCATAAGTGGTAGAAATTCCTCCCTCATGGCCAAGGAGAAGCTGTGAAATCTGAGGTTTTCTTTCCAGTTTTTTTTTTAAAACAAATTCTAGAATCAAAGTTAGGACAGAAGAAGCATTCATGAATTCAGGAGGAGTTATAAAGAAGCCAAGAGTATTTTAACTTCTATAATAATGATAAAAGATTAATCAAAAGAGTAGAAGAGACAAGATCAGGCCTGTAGATTTATAGACAAACTGTCATTAACAGTGTTTGCTTTGTCGAAACTTCTGTATGAGTTAAGCTTCATCTTTTATGTGTGTTTCCATTTATATCCTATATAAGGTTCATTCTTATGAACTTGCAAAATATTTCAGTTGGCTTCATTTACTCCAGGGGAGTTCTGCAGCACCTTTGATTATCAAGGTACACAAATCCCAAAGGGAAAATACTGTCTTCCCAGTGAGCCCAGTAGACAGTGAGAGCAGTTACCTTCCCAGCAAGCCTTCTTCGGCCCTTTCTGAGGCATCGAGCTGCAGCTCCAGGCAGACGATTCAAGCGGGCATGGTACCCTAAAAAAAAAAAAAGAAAGTCCTCAGAAACAGAATGCAGAAGACTCCTTAGTGATGATATGCCTCTAGTATACCAAAGGCCTTCCTCCCCAGGATCTTACTAGACTGACCCTTAAGCTAGTATCACTAGTCTATTTGCCAAGGATTTATTATTATCATGCTTTTGCAGTATGATCATAGGTGTGTCTTTACCTCTGACCTAGGCATCCTCACCTACAAAGGTGGGATAATCACTTGCTCAGTCCTATCTTACATAGCTGATCTGAAGACTCGATGAAGTAGCACAGGAAAGGTACTCTATAAACTGAAAACACCACACAAATATAAGGCACCATCAACAATTTCTAATTACAAATTAAATGCTAGTTATTATCTCAAAAACATGTAAGTCATAAAATAATAGTAAAAATACCCTGTAGAGTATAAGCCCATTTTTTCTAGTTGCTGTATGTGTTCTACACATTAAAAAAACACAAATGGAAGAATCCACACCAAAGTGTTATCAATGACACTGTCTCTGGGTATGGAATTATAGGCATATACTTGTGTGCATTTTAAGAGGTCCATAAAGAACTTTCAGAAATGGTCACTGAAACGTTTCATGAAAGTTATTACCGTAGCAAACATGTGCCTGCCAGGCAATAATCTTTACCAAGAGCCAACTGTTTTGAAAAGGATTCTCAATCATCCAAATTCATTGTAACAAAATGCTACAGGAGTTAACAGCTCTCGGCATAATTCTGATCACCAAGAGATGCCCAATAAATACTTGATAACTGACTAACCAATTGATTACTGATTACTGGGCACCCTAGAATCATAAATTTATAGAGCTAAAAGAAACCTCTGCAACAGTTTGCTCAAAGTCGCTATTATTTAAACTGATGACCCTGATGGCCCAAGGAAATAAAGTGACTGTCACAGTCCCAGAGCTAAGAAGATAGTACTGGAGAATATTATCACCACAGTTCCTTCCCCTTGTCCTAGGCGCTTTCCACTCTACCTTGCTACATCCTAAGTAAAGGAAGAGCAAAGGGAAAGGAAGTATTTGTGTTTAAGTCCATAATAATAGAATAAAATAAAAGTTATTTAAGGAAATTATTTTAAAATCATCCAATTAAAAAAAAATGTCATTATACCTTGTATGTGAATGTTCTTACTGAAATCTGTTCTCTTCCAAGATCCAATACTTCAGGTTCCCACTGAGCACTCCATAGCCCATCGGTTTCACAGCAGGTAAGCAGCAGTGACACGCTGCTAGGCTTCCTAAATCTGGCACAAATGGCAATAGCAAGCTGAAGGAATGCCCTGCTAATAGATATCCCAAGAGTCTCCATGGGTTGATTTAGGTACGAATGGAGAACCTCAAGCTTTGAGACTCACCCTTGAATCTTCTAGAAAAATCCCTGGACTAGCTCCAAAATTCAGATAATTAATTCATGCTCAGAGGCATGAGTATGCTTGCCATGGGATGATTCTCCCCAAAGAGAACCATTAAAAGTGTGGAGCATTTTGGTCTTCTCAGAACTTACCTCTTTGAGCTGGTCGAGAAGGTAAAAGGAATGTGGAATCAGAAAGTTTATCCAGTCCAGAATCCATTCTTTCTACTTCAGAGCAATGATCAGGAGCCCACTTAGGCAGAAGATTAGGGACAGTGAATCCTGGGACACACTCTCCCTCATAGAACCAATCACTCTGCTCATCATCCCCTAAAATAAAGAGATCATATCAAAAGCTGGATAAATCTCATTGGCTACGATACTGCCACTACACAAAGCTCGTAAGTTGGAATTTTAACATGCTCCATGGAAAGCCAAATGCGAGGATGGATTCTCAGATTTGATTATACTTTTCAAATAAAGTCAAAACACAAAAAAATTGTTTTGATCCTTCTTCTTGATTCATATTTTGATGAAGACTAGAGTATCAACTCATTTCACATACTGTTTTACACTGGACCTCTTTTGAGAGTAAAAAACTAATAAAGTTACCATTTACTAAATCCTTAGCACCTATGAGGGTCCATGCTAAAAATCTGTAAGTATGCTATCTCTTCTAAACCCTACACTAATTCCAACTTATAAATGAGGCAACTAAAGCCCAGAGAAGGCAAATCAAGTCAGTAAATGATGAAACCAAGATCTGAACCCAAAGCCTGACTAACTCCAAAGCCTTAACACAAAAATAAACTGCCTCTTATGTACCATTCTATGGTATAAATGGACTTGGGAGTTCAAAGCCCACAAATGTTTCTCAACTCAAAACTAGTATTCCTGAGGGATGTAATACTTGCATTTCTCATAATAGGAGAATAAGAACTGTATACCCATACCTCAATTCTTCCTTGGTACCCCATTAATGGGACAAAAAATTACCTTGACACTAGCAATCCAAGCAACCAGGAAGAAACTAGAGACAAACAATATAACTCCCCACGGCTTGTCATGAAGTTAACACCAGTTCCCCAAGGCGAGACTCTTCACCACCAACAAAGTCACAATTAGACCCATATAGCCACTCTTGGTTCAAACCTCTTTCTACTGGCGAGGATGAAACATCTCAGTTTGCAACAGAACTCGTTCCCGCCCACAAAAAGTAGTAAGACAGATAAGTTTAGGTCTGCCACTCCATACTCCTTTCAAAATAGCAAGAATGAAGGAAATTATCCCAAGAATATCTAAAGAGTTCACAATGCATTCATTCTCTAAGGTTTGCTGGATCCCTGGAAAACTGCTCAGGCCAAGTTAAACACATGAAGCATCAGATTCATGAGTTACTAACATGGATGGGCCAGATAATAACTTTACACTCACCTTGGAAATCTCTAAAAAGGAAAATGAAATGCCCATAAAAAAATTACTCAAAGTGTTCCCTTACAAAACCACACCACCAACAGCTGTTTCTCTAGAACACTGGTTCTCAAACTTCAATGTGCATCAAAAGGAGCAGAAAGGGTTGTCAGAACACAGATTGCAGGCCCCTATCCCCTCAAAGTTTCCAATTCTGGTCCAGGAAGGATAAAAAATTTGCATTTCTAACAAGTTCCCTAGTGATGCTAAGCTTACTCCAGGACTACATTTTGAGAACCACTATCCTGACAGCCTCTCATCGAATCAGGTACACAAATGATAGGCTAAAGAATTAAGAATGATTAGTTTCTTTAGATGAACTAAAGATAGGCTTTAAAATTAACAATTAGCTTCTCTGCATGTCACTATACTAATTCCTTTCTTATTCATAAGCATTCCTTAGGCCATTTATTAAATAGTTAGCTACAGCATATTTCCTGAAGACAACTGGTATCCCGTAATGGGGTTTATTTGGGGTTTTTTTTTTGGTGGGGGGAGAGGGGGTTCTTAAGCATTCACTCAAGCTTTTTGAGAACACAAAAATGGACTCACTGAACTGGAGGAAACCTTGTGAAATCATCTAGACCAACAGTCTCCAACTCTGAGTTCATTAAGATGCATGATGCAGCAGCTCCCCCAAAAACTATTGCCAGGGAATAAGGAAGAGCCTGCTGGGTTAGGCTCCAGACTTCTCTCCTCCTGCTTTAACCAAAATAGATTTAGCTGCTTTATAATCTGAGGTTCTACATCTAATTCTGTTTGAGGGAGAAGAAGGAGAATTTCCCCCTTATCTGGGTTTCCCAGTAACTATTTATTAAGATCTTACTATGTGTGTGTGTGTGTGTGTATATATATATATATATAATATGCCAGGCATATACATATATGCCAGGCAACATGTTACCCACTGTAGTTGCAAAAAATAAAAAAAATAAAATAAATTACTGCTTTGGAAGGTTTTAATGGAAAAGACACATACCTATAAACAATAATGTCATATGGTAAGTGATAAGAAAGCACTAAGTACAGGGAAAGAAAAAGTAAGGGTTCTAGAAGATGATACCTGCACTGAGTGTGTTATCAGTTGGAATCCTCAGGAAGTGCAAACATATTTAATGGATAATTGAGACTTTAATGAAGTGACTGTTTACAAAAGTGTAGACAGTATTAAGAGGTACCAATAAGGGATGATGAAGAACCCTGGAGCTGCATGGTAGGGAATCTTTACCCTTCCTAAACCTGAAGCAGCAAGGAGAAAGAATGGTTATCAGAAACCAGAGAAAGGTGATCCCTGGGTGGCTCAGCGGTTTAGCACCTGCCTTTGGCCCAGGGCGTGATCTTGGAGTCCCGGGATTAAGTCCCACATTGGGCTCCCTAATGGAACCTGCTTCTCCCTCTGCCTGTGTCTTTGCCTCTGTGTCTCTTATGAATAAATAAATAAAATCTTAAAAAAAAAAAGAAAAAGAAAGAAATCAGAGAAAACTTAGGTAATATAGAAGGCTGCCAAATAAAAAGGGAGCCAGGGAAAGCTACAATCCAATGTGGTAGACTGCATTACTGTTTCCAATGCTTCACTACCTCCTTATGATAATACATCCATGCCTTCTGCCTTTTACCATAGAGTTCCAGAGCTTTCTCCTTGAGATAGAGCATACTTCTTCAACCAACTGATACTGGCTTGTCATATAACTTGCTTTAGGTAGTAAAACATTAGCAGACCTAATTCAAGCATAAGCTTTAAATATGTATGGATGTTCTGGTTTGGTTATTTAGCATTCATGTTTCCCAGCATGACAAGTCCAGCCACATATAGTCATTGCTCCTCTGATGGAGTTCCCAGGATAAGATACACTGAGTAGATACAAACCTAACTTAAAGCCTGGAGACCAGCTGAGCCCAGGTTAGATCAGCTAAACCATAGCCAACCCCCAGCCCCATAGCAAGAAATAAATGTGGTAAACCACTGAAATTCTGGGGCTGTTAACAGTATTATCATGATAAAAACTTGACTAATACACTATCTCATTCACCTTTCTCCATTCCTCTGCTAATGCCTCCTATTGATCAAACCCAAAAAAAACCCTGATGCAGTCCATAAATAAGCGCTAGAGGAGCAAAAGGAAAATTGTGTATGACCAACCATTCAAGAAAAGGTAAGGATGAAATCTCTGGCAAAGACACCGGCAGAAACAGAAACATGGAAGCAAGGAATAACATAGCTTTGTGCTGAGAACTCCAAGTATCTAAATATCATCAAATGTGTGAAGTTGACACAGAGAGAAAAGCTGAGGCTATAGAATATTCTAAAATCTTCCATCATAAACCAAGGATTCCTTCAGTAGAAAGGTTTCCCAAAGGCCAAACTTGATCTGTCGTAACAGGTCCACACTTTCTTAATCTTGGATAATTAAACATCATAATCTTTAAAACACATTATGAGGGGCACCCCTGGGTGGCTGGCTCAGTGCGTTAAGCATCTGCCTTCAGCTCAGGTCATGATCCTGGGGTCCTGGGATGGAGCCCCGAGTCAGGCTCCCAGAACAGCAAAGAGCTTGCTTCTCCCTATTCTCCCTGTTCATGCTCTTTCTTGCTATGTCTCTCTCTCAAATAAATAAATAAAATCTTTAAAAAAGAGAGAGAGAGACTTTATAATACTTCATAGAACAGTATATAAGCAAAGAAAAAGGAACATTTGTAATTCTAAATAGAATGCACTAGTTCATTTACAGAAAGACAATCAGACTTCCCTGGTAGGAGACAAAAGAATCAAGACCCTAGCTGCAACATACATGGGAGTATACACACACAGCCTCTAGTGACACCTAGCTCCCTCAGAATCAGAAAGGGACAGAAGCGCTCCTGGGTGGCTCAGTGGTTAAACATCTGCCCTTGGCTCAGGTCGTGAACTTGGGGTCCTGGGATCAAATTGCACATCCAGGCTTCTCACAGGAAGCCTGCTTCTCCTTCTGCCTATGTCTCTGCACTTCTATCTCTGTGTCTCTCATGAATAAATAAACAAAATCTTAAAAAATTAGAAAAAAGAAAGGGACAAAAATGTACTCACAACAATCTCCACCATAGGAGGAAGTTCAGCAACTCCATCCACACCCACAACTCTGAGGCATGGGTGAGATACCCTCCCCCATGATCTCTCTCCAAAATCAGAACTTGGATCCTGAGTCTCACAGTTCCAGGATTCCTCCAGTTACTAGGAAGCCTATCTGGATCAATCTGGACATTTAGCCATTGTGCATTGTCCTTCAATCACTTAACCCTTAAAGAAAAATTACTAGGTCACAGAGGTAAAAGGGACTTTAAGACATTTACAAATCCCTTATTTAGATTAATAGAACTAACGTCCAAAGAAGCTATATGAAACTATTATTGGTACAAAATTAGTGTGGTCCTAGCAAGTCCACAGGACAAAACAAAGTTTCAGATTACTATTTAGGTTGTAAAAATAAAGAACTGGTAATTACGATATCCCAGCCTTATTCACAGTGTTCTATACTAAACTTTAGGAGTTTTAGGGCAGGGGGGTGGGGGTGACTAGGTGGCAGGCACTGAGGTGGGCATTTGACAGGATGAGCATTGGGTGTTATTCTGTATGTTGACAAACTGAACACCAATAAAAAATAAATTTATTAAAAATAAATAAATAAAATAAACTTTAGGAGTTTTAAAATTAGAAAGAAGATGTTTTCTATAATATATTAAGCTAGAACAATTAAGCTCATTTATAAATAAGGTTATAAAAATAATTTCTTATGTAAAATGAAGAATGTTTTAATATACAATAAAAGAGTATAATATAGAAGATACTTTTTGGTGCTAATAAAATTGGCAACTTCCCAAAGTCCCATCCTTGACACTATATTCCCCTAATCAATGATTATTAAAGTCTGAACTACCTGCATAAAAATCATTGCAGATACTTGTGAAAAATTCAGATTCCAGGGGCCAACTCTAGACCTATTTGATTTCTAGGAGCTCAGGAATTTTAACAGGTGACTTTTATATGCTCTGAAGTTTGAGAACCATTGCCATAGACAACCACCATCTTCTCAGTAGGTCATTCCTCTAATCATTAGAATCTTCCCAGAAATACTGAACCAACCTCCCAAAGCTGGGATCAAGATTACCTTGCCTTCCTTCGTCGTTGGTAAAGAGTCCTGTGTCACTGCTGCTACACACGCTGCTGGTTTCACTGGAAAAAGAGTCAAACACAAGAGAACATATCAGTCCTATGAAAAACAAAGCGGTGCCCTTTCTTCTGGTTTTCAAATTGAACATCCCAAGTTTCCCTAATTTCACTCCAGTTCATTAGCCAATGAGAAATGTAAATTTCACACTCAAGCCATAGAGGAAAGCTTATTAAAGCTTTTACTTATATTTCAAAGTACTTTATAAATATCTAAAGTCACAGAAGTAGGGGATCCCTGGGTGGCGCAGGGGTTTGGCGCCTGCCTTTGGCCCAGGGCGCAATCCTGGAGACCCGGGATCGAATCCCACATCAGGCTCCCGGTGCATGGAGCCTGCTTCTCCCTCCGCCTGTGTCTCTGCCTCTCTCTCTCTCTGTGACTATCATAAAAAAAAAAAAAAAAAAAAAAATTTAATTAAAGTCACAGAAGTAATCTCAACCTGGCTAGGTATATCAAACAACACAAATTTAAAAATTTACCAACCCATTTTATTTTTAAATACTGTCAACTATCAGTTTCAAATGAAACTATACAACTTTAAGACATCTAACATATATCAAGTTTTCTCCGCATTTACACAGTGGCTAACAAAAATCCATGAACAGGAAAGAAAGTCAATATGACCAAAATTATGTTTTCTAAATTTAATGTCTCCCTGATATGAAGTGGGTACAACAAAACTTATTTTCAAAACAGAAGGTTAAAACTAAAAATATAAAAACAAATGCCATGTGAAACCCATTGAAATAAAAACTTTGCCCTATAGAATTCTGCTCAGTTGGCTTCATTTCCCAACCTATTGCTAACAATTGATTCTGCCTCTTTGGATGCTGTATTTCTTTTGCCTAATCGTCATTAAATTTGATTGATCTGGTTCAAGAAAAATTTCTCTATTTTTTACATATATTATATAAGCTATTTCCTTGATTGGAAGTGTTTCCTTCCAAGCTAGTCAATTTTTTTCACCTACTCTACAAGATGGAAAAAAACCAAAGCAAGGAAGAAACATTATCATACTGTATAAGGAATAGGCTTGGCAAAATCCCAGTCTATATTTCTGGAACAAAAATATGAAAATATTTTGTATTTTGCAACATTTCCAAGTATCTTGTCAACACTATATCCTTAAAATGCTGATTAAATTAAGTAGCAATGCTTTCCTCACTTATCTCTGAATAGATCTATAGCAAGAGCCAATAAAAAATACTCGATTTCTTTAAAGATTCTTTCATTTTATTTGCTATAGCAAGAGCCAATAAAACATACTCGATTTCTTTAAAGATTCTTTCATTTTATTTTCTTCTGTACTTGTAAGTGGGAACTTTCTCACATGTCATTCCAAGAAATGCCCTACAAAACTATACTAGATTTTGATGGATTTAGAATCCTCAAAGAGCTATAGTTAAATCCAGAAGACATCCCCACTGAGTTCTGCACTCTTCCTACCTCTGAGTTCAAGGAACTGCACCTCTTGAATATAATGGTGTTATTTTTGTGCTTTTGGAAAATTCCTAAGAATATCAGTGGTCTAACTCCCTTGAATTCTACTACACATTTTCTCATATTACTACTTTATTATCCTCCTCTGGCCTTAAAGATAAAGCATATTTGACATTTTTTAACTCCTCTTGAGAGTAAGGAAAGCTTAAAAAGTACATTAGACCATCGAACAAATATTCTATCCCACCATCATGTTATTTACTTTAGCAGTATCACTAACTGAGATTTAGTGATCAGCAAACAACAGCCCGCCATCTATTTTTGCATGACCTGTGAGCTAAGAGTGTTTTTTTACAGTTTAAATGACTCGGGGTTAAAAAAAAAAAGGAAAAGGAAAAGAAAAAGAAAAAGAAAAAATATTAAAGAGTATTTTCTGACATGTGGGAATGATATGAAATTCAAATTTCAGTGTCCATAAATAAAATTTTATTGGAACATAGCCACAGTTATTCATTTACATATCATCGATGGCTACTTTCATACTACAACAGCAAAGTTGAGTAGCTGCAACACAGAACATATCACATACAAATCCCTAAAATACTTACTATCTGGCTCTTTACAGAAGTTTGCTGATCCCTGCTCTACATGTATTACAAGTTCTACTTGAGTATTTAACAATTTAAAAAAACTGTTTGCTTTATTACCAAATCTATCAATTCTTTTCCCCATTCATTTCCAGCCACTTATAAGTACTACAAGATACAGTGCTTCCTTGATCCTTTTCACGTGGGTTCCATTCTCTCCTCGTATTCTAAGCAAAGGGGACAAGCTCAAAGAAATCCAGATCAAGAAAGATGTTGGTAACCTGAAGCCTTCCTGTCAACTGTACATTTTCTATTTTTCTCAACAGCATTTAAGAAGACTCATTGTTTTTGAAAATGCTTGGATTAAGCTTTGTCTAAGCTTTCCATATATAGTTAATTTGAGGAATGGCAATGATGTCACAGAAATATCACCAGGATTTTAAGGCTATGAGCAAGGGAGATAGGTATTTTCTTCATAAAGAAAATAATCTGTCTTACAGGATGCTAATTACATAACAGTATCACCAGTCTACTGGTATTTGAAAATGACTATTTCATCAGATAGACATTTGCTAATTCTATTTATTCCCTCAGAAGGACTTGCATTATGGAAACCTAATCATATGTAAGAAATTGTTAGCATAATTTGATGAAGACAAAAGTGGGAACTTCACGGCTGGAAGTCTGCACATAAACACTATGATACATCATGCAAAAATGTAGTGCTAGCTAGAAAAATAGAAGCAAATATTTCCCCTTCCAAGTTATAGGCCAAAGTTGGCCAGTCTTGCAGACTTCATTCACTTCTGGCTCAGAGATCATGACTTCTCTGGAAAAAAAAAAATCAGATTAGTGGAACTTTAATAATGATTTAGTCAACTATAAAATGTTAAGTTAGCTAAACAACAGAATGTTTACTATTTTATTAAAACTAAGCTCCTATCTTTCAATAAACACAAGTTTCTTTTACACTTTTATATATAGTTCACAAGGTCAAAAAGTTAAAAGATGTCAGGATCCTACATGTTCTTCCTATTCCAAAATCTTCAAATTTGTTTATAAGTTTTTTGCTATGACCACAAGTAGTGCCTTTAGTGTCCACTCTACTTGTGGTCTTCCAAAGCTTAGTCAGGAAGACAGAAACTCAGCCTTTGTTAATCTTCAGAAAAAGTAACTAGACAAAACCCACAAAGATAGCAGGTATGAAATCTTGTCTTTTCCCAAAATGGCAGCAACTCATACAGGCATCAATGCCTCCTGTCTTTGGCTTGGGAGCTGTTCTGTACTCCCTATTCTCACATGATTCTAACTATAAATAGTTTGCATACAAAAAATCTTCCTAGGATCTCTAAAATTTCTAAAAATGTATTAACCCTACAAATAATTTATACAACATTCAAAAAATTCAATCCCAAATTGGGGCAGTAAGTTTCTCACAGAAAAAGGAGGAAGAATCCCCACCCCTATTTCTCCTAAACTTTTACTCATTCACTTGGTAAGCATTTATTATTTACCATACACCAGAAACTGCTCTACCCAGTACTAAAACTAACAAGAAAACATGTCAATAACAATATCAAGGTGTACATTTTATTAAAAACCTAGTCTAGACTCTGGGAGAAGGCTGTGAAAACAGAGAAGAATGCTTTCCAAAGAATAATACTCTGCAAAGGAGGTGGTCAAGCCTACATTTTAACCTTATGACACTGAAAAACCACATTTCAGAAGCCAAAAAACATCTCAAAAGTACTCCTGTGTGAGTAAAAATAGTTACAATATATCACACTTCTCTACAGTGGTTTTCACTAAAAAATGTTCCCACACTTAATTCAACAGCATAGGCACCAATTTAAATAAGACACAAATAAAATTAAAGCCTGGGTTTTAAACCAATTGTGTAACCTTATTACTATAACATTGTCAGAAAAGCAACTGAACCACATCCAACTGAAATAATGGATATGTAAAGACAGTCACCCCAGATTACAGTTCCAGAGACTTTCCTCCCACAACATTTTATAACAAAAACTTTTAACATATGAAAAAGTTGAAAGAAGTTCCAGTTACCATTCATACTCCATCACATCACCTATTGCACATCACACATTACAACTACTATTTTGCTTTTTCTGTTTCATCACACACCTATACATCTAACCTTCCCACCCAGATATCTTTACAATTCAAGGCACTTTTGGCAGACCAGATGATTGGGCATGGCATCCATTCTCAGAGAAGTAGATTATCATAGGAATCAAGCTTAATAAAACACTATTGATACCCCACATCCACTTGAATAATTAATTCCAGGACAAACACTCTTAGCTAAACACTGCAAAGCTTGGTATGAACTTTAAAATGCAATCACCTGGGCGGCCTGGGTGGCTCAGCGGTTTAGTGCTGCCCTCAGCTCAGGTCATGATCCTGGCGTCCTGGGATCGAGTCCCATGTCAGGCTCCCCGCATGGAGCCTGCTTCTCCCTCTGCCTGTGTCTCTGCCTCTCTCTCTCTCTGTCTCTCATGAATAAATAAATAAAATCTTAAAAAAATAAAATAAAATAAAATGCAATCACCTGAACTGCTCTTAAAGGAGCAATTAAAGGGTATTTTTTCAAGTTAGCAAAAACTCTCAGTTATAAAGTTTTTAAAACTACAGTATTTTTATTCTACAGAAAAGATCAACGTTTCGGTCTTATTTAGTTCCCTAAATATTGAAACTCATGCTTGTTGGTAAAAGCACAGTCAATGGAGTGAAAACCCCATCTCAGTACCTAAAAACATCAGCACTAGCTCTCAACTCAAAGTCAATTTTACCCCCTTTATCCCCCCACCCCCACCCTTACCCCCCTCTGCATCCACAGGGTCATTTGGCAATGTCTGGATAAACATTTTGTCAGGACTTGGGAGCAAAGGAGGGGCAAGTTGGTGTCCTACTGGCCATCTACTGGGTAGAGGCCAGAGATACTGCTAAACATCCTACAATGCACAGGACAAGCCCTCACAACAGAGAATTATCTGGCTCAAAATGTCAGTAGCATCAAAGTTGAGAACTCTCATCTATACTGAACCAACCACAGGATGGAGAGGGCAGAGCATTATGTTAAGGGAAATACCACTTCAGAGGAAGAGAGGAGGCTGTGCACTTCTGCTGGATAAAGTCAGCCTTCAGGGACAGAAGTCAACATCCCATAATAGCAACAATGTCATTCTCATGTCAGGGCCTCAAAGAGCCTGAGGCCTCTGGATCCCAGGAATCATGAGAAGGTGGCCGGATGGACCTTCAGGCCAACTGATAAAACTGCAACTGCTCAAGTAGTACAGATCACCCCTCCCTGCCTAGCCCAGGTAGAAAGAAGATGTTACAGAGAAAAGAGAGAGAGAGAGATCCAGGCTGCGAAAGGAAAGATCTTGCTCTTTTCAATGTCCTCAATACCTAGCAGAGTACCTGGCACACAGCAGGCATTCAGCAAATGTTACATAAATGGAATGAACTCCTTCAGATCAACTCTACTGCTTCCCCTTGCATGGCCTTCGCAGCATGCCACTTCAATCTAATCCTACTTCCTGCATGTGAAAGGCGAATGGGCTGTTTTGAGGATGTGATGACATGAAGCATGTGAACCCACGCTGCGAATTCTAGAGCATTACATAGAGGCAAAGGATGAAAGATTCAAAAGCTACATCTAGGGAGCTAATTCTGTATGTGCCCATTATTATTATTTGAGACATTAATAGTAATTTCCTGACAGTTTTTTTTTTATTAAAATGGTAATCTCAATTCAATAGGGCTCTCATTAATACTTCAAAAAGAAAAAAATGCTATGGTAATCAAATCTATTTTCATTTTGAATGGAAAAATAAATGTGGCCTATGAAACCTAGTATTTTCTCTGGGTTTCATCCAAGAGAGGCAGACACAGCTCTAAGCAGATATCCAAACTACATGTGTCTCAAGAAGGAGTTTGGCCTTCGAATTGAGTTTAAGAAAATTATCAATATAACTGTGCCTTGAGACTACTGTAGCCAGGGCCATCAATTTGACTGCAACAATGTAAGTCTGAATCTAAACCATCCAGCTAAGCTGCTTCCAGATTCTGGACTTCAGGAACTGGAAATATTTATTACTTAAAGCTACTAAACTTTAGGGCAGTTTCCTTCTGCAGCAATAAATAATACTGCATTTTTATGAATTCTTTTTTGAAAATAATTCCCTACTTTCTAGCCCTAACAAGAAGCTTCTAGTTTCCATAAGACAAATCTCTCTGAATTCTCATAATGGGGAAGAAAAAAACACAGCTTGTCCTCTGCCCTGACAGCTTGCTGATTCTTTGGTATTCCTAATCACAAAGGACTGTAAATTCAGAACTAAATGAGAGTAGTTTATACCTATCTCAATTAAAATAAAGAGGTATAGAATTAGTCTATCACCTATAATCACAAGGTAAGTTAACACTTCAGTTCCTCACCCACTGAATTTTTTTTTAAGTAGGCTCCACTCACCACTCTGAGATCAAGACCTGAGTTGAAAAATAAATAAATAAATAAAAATAAAAAAATAAAAAAATAAAAAAATAAAAAAGACCCGAGTTGAGATCAAGAGTCAGACACTTAACCAACTGAGCCACCCAGGCACCCCTTTTTACATCTAATTTGAAAAGAAACAAGCAGGATAGAGTTTAGGGCCTATACCATCATGTTAAAACATTAGAGGTTTTCATTTTAATTTTTTATTAAATAATGCATTTAACAAAAGTTTAAAATTATCTTAGAATTCAGAAAAAACAAAGGAAGTCACTCCTAAACCCAGAGCCCAAAGACATCTTTGCTCAATTTTTTTCCTGGATCAAGGTGATACATTTACAACCATATATAATCAGACTTCAGAGTCTAAAAGTAAATATGACTGAGGGAGAGGTTTTTCAGAGAAATATCTCACATCAACTGCAAAATCATTCTCACAGTAAGTTATAAGTATGTGTAATGAAGGAGTCTTTTCGTTTCATTTAGAGGAGACCATGAAAGAAAACCACCTCACTGGTTTCACAGGCTCATTAACTCAGCCCCTGCAATCAGGTACACTTTGTAAAGAATAATTTTCCTCACAACTCTTCTATTGTGCAGGGGGGCTGTGCCTTAGAGAGACCCACCCACCCTTTTAAGACTTACCTTTCTTTAGAGCTAAGAGTGATTCATCTTCAGTTAGATGAAATGTCTTTTCAGAGTAAATTTTTAAAGAGCATATATTCTGAGACCTGAATGTCTAAGAATGTCTTTCTGCTGCCTATCTATATGAAATCTATCTTGGCTATATATAAAACTCAGGGAGGAGTGGGAGAACAATCTGCCCCCCCCCCACTCCAAATTCTACAGATAACTGTAGCCCCTCACATTTAGAACTGTAGGGATAAATGCTGGCCTTGTTTTCATCCCTTTTGAGATTGTTCTTTATACCCGTTCCACCCCCACCACCAATGCAGAATGTAAAATTTTGCCAGGGTATGTCCAGGTAAATGTCTTTTCATTTGTTTACCATTTTAATCTTTATACTTAATTTTTTCAACCCAGGAACACTTTTTCTCTTTAGTTGTATTCTTAAAATCGTTATTCTATTCTAATGCTTCAGTGTCTTCCTTTGGAATATTCACATACTTACAGACTGGCCTCTGTCTTCCAGATCTATCCACTTCTCTGTCATTTTCACCACCTCTCTGCATTTTGGGAGGGCTTCCAAAGTTTTCCACATT
Source organism: Vulpes lagopus (assembly GCF_018345385.1). NCBI lineage: Eukaryota > Metazoa > Chordata > Mammalia > Carnivora > Canidae > Vulpes > Vulpes lagopus. The sequence continues at coordinate 24,318,735 of NC_054829.1, forward strand.
AACTCGATTTTCAGCAAAATGAACTGTCCTATTTTAACACTGCAGTTACATTTCAAATTTCCCTACAATTCTCCTCTCATACTACTGGGTTTTCAAATAGCCACCTTTCTGTCCTTACAATTTAAGGCTCCTGTTTCAAAGTAAAATAAGTCAGTCAGAGAAAGGCAAACACCATATGAGTTCACTCAGATGTGGAATTTAAAAAAACAAAACAGATATACATAGGGGAAGGGAAAAAAGAGAGGGGGCAAACCATAAGGGACTCTTTACTATAGAGAACTGAGGGTTGCTAGAGGGTAGGTAGGTGGGTGGGGAATGGGCTAGACAGGTGATGGGTATTAAGGAGGGTACTTGTAGTAATGAGCACCACGTATTATATGTTAAGTGATGAGTCACTTCCTGAAACCAGTATTACACTTTGTTAACTAGAATTTAAATACAGACTTTAAAACAAACAAACAAAACCAACCAAACAAAAACAAAGTGGCTAAGTCTTCTTGCATCCTAAAGATTTTTGAAAATGTTCTTCTGGTTTCCACTGGCAATAATTTTCAAAGATGCGTTTTTCCTCTCAACTTTTGAGATGATGTTCCTTTTCCCTTATTCTGCAGGCCTTGTTCAAAAGCCTCTTGTTGAGCACTGGTTCACCTAGAATCTGATTACTTGTCAATAGAAAGGGTATGTAAATTACCCGATTCCATTCTCTATTTCCCTGGACGTGGGAAACATGCTCTTCTCACATCTACAACTGGCCAAGACTATGTGCAGAGCCCCTAGCCTAATAACTCAGTGTCACTGGTAGGCTTTTCTTTCATATAGCTATGTTGGACTAAGGATCTTCTAACTCTCATTGCCTTATTCTGATCCCATTCCAAGGGTCTGCGATATATAAAACATTATGATTTCTAGAATGCATCACTAAGAGTGATTTTTCCTTCTCTGCCCATGCCAACTGTAAACTTTATTCTTGGCAAATATATTTCCCAGGACTCAATTTGCTGTGACTACCTCTACCCCAAACACAAATAGACACATAGAAAACACTCATTTCCTATCCAACTGTACTCTGGAAGTTAAAGCCTCCAAATAAAAACTGAAAGATACAGATTGGGAAGTACAGTAGTCCTCCCTTATCCATGGCAGATACTTTCTAAGACTCCCAGTGGCTGCCTGAAACTGTAGCTAATATTTAACCCTATATATACCATTTTTTTCCTATACATACATATCTATGATTAATTTATAAATTAAGCACGGTAAAAGATAATCAATAAAATAATAAAATAGAACAATATGTATAATAAAAGTTTTATGAATGTGGTCTCTTTCTCTCAAAATATCTTGTTATACTCACCCTTCTTAGGATCATGTGAAAGGCTGAAATGCCTAAGAAATGAAATGAAGTGAGGTGAATGATGCAGGCATTGTGAGTGAGTACTAGCCTACTGCTACTACTTCTGATGACATGTCAGGACCTGATTGTGGGTAACTAAAACCACAGAAAGAAATGATGGATAAGAAAGGAATACTGTACGCAACAACACTCTAGCTCAAACGTCAGCTGCCTCATTTTCTGGCTGAAGTGGACCTTGCACTTTGAACAAAGGTCTGACCGTAGAGAAAGGATGAAGGCCCTCACTACCCACCTTCAGTGCAGGCTCAGCCCTGCTGATGTGGGCTTCCAACCGCACATCTATCAGCCTTGTGGCTTGAGGAAATCTTGGCAAGAGGCCAACTCTAGGTCCTAGGTTCTGGTAATGTGAGTTTACAATGTTTTATGTCTTCATAAGTATCTTAGTGGGCAGCTGATGCTGCTTATCAGATAGATGGCTTTTGAAAATACGAAGCTGCAATGACGCATTGGAATGAGGCTGTGATTGAAAAGAATGACAGAATCTCAGTGTTGCAGGGATCTGAGTGGTCACGCAGCGCAACCTCTCCAACTCTGTAATAACTCAGGACATGGTCACCAAGGCCCAGGCTCGAATCCCTTCAGTGACCTAAAAATCATTACCTCGTGAAACAATTCATTTCATTTGTAGAGAGTTCGAATTTGGGGATGTAATATTTTATACTGAGGCAACATTGAACTCTCTGTACTTTCTAGGAGTCCTACCTCTGTCCTCTGGGGTCCCACAAAATAATCCGAACATATTTATTTCAAGAAACAGATCTTCAAATACAGTAGTATCAAATCCACCTCCAAAGCTGCCTTAGTTGTTCCTAAGGATATACCAGCAGAACTGTGAATAATCCATGTAGGCACACTATGCCGGCTATTCAATATCCTCAAATGCAATAGTACCATTTCCAACAATGGCAAATGTACTCTTGGTCAGCATCCCCAGTTATGGAATACAAACAGAACCACCTCAATCTACTACATATATTCTTTCCCACAGTTCCAGTAGCCCCTGATTAATGACCAACACTTGCAAAGAAGGCTACTTACCTTAACCATGAAATAATGAATGCTATTGATCCAACAAGCTACTGCTATGGAGAATTACTGATCACCCAATCTTTGGTTAAAATGGTCCTCATTTAGCAATTTCTCTGTCACAAATACCTGGAGCAAAGCATGCTCATAATTAAAGAGTTTGGGAGAGTAAAAGTGAAAGGTGATGGACAGAGATCCCAGCTTTTTCCCATTTATTCTTGCTTCTGAGCTATTGTTTGTGTCAGAAGGGATATTGATTTTCTATAAAAATAAGAAAACAAGAGGCACCAAGGGGCCGCAGAAGGTCAGCCTGGGCTGGAGAAGGAGGGAGGAGGTTTAGCACTCTATCTCTGTCACTTGCCTTCTAAGAGAAGGGAATATTTTCTTTCCTGTGAGATTGGCCTCTAATACATCACTCAGGAAGGCTCCTGACTGAGACTTCAGGCCAACATCAAACCAGTTCCCTTATAAAAGAACAGAAGCTAAACTATATTCAAGGGAAACAAACAAATGATGTGTTAGTGAAGAATAGAGCAAAATCATGCTATGAATCACCTAATAGCTGCTATACAGACGATATGAATAAAGACAGAAACTAATTTTACAAAATAATTGCTCCATTTTAGAATGGAATGCACATACACAGGAAAATATTAAAATAATAATTGATCTTTTGCAGGCGTAAGAAACTTTTACATCATAACCACTTTCAGTTCCTCAGAACTCCTGAAGGACTGGTTGGCACAGAACTGAAGGAATAATAGAAAAAGTAAAGGAATTACTGGTCAAGCTTAAAACTATTCCATGGTTAATTAGTAAAGTTTAAGGAAATTAGAAATAAAGCTCTTTGGTTGAGACATACATTTTCAAACCTAAAACATCTGATACGCATTTTTTAAAAGAACTCTATCCACTGACAAGGCTAAGTTAAGCTTAATGATCAGCCTGATCCTAATAATTTTACCAGTAGGATCATACAGGCTGACAATCTTCAACACCACTAATAAAAAGTAAAGTTCTAGTAGCACCTGGGTGGCTTAGTTGACTGAGCATTCAACTCTTGATTTTGGCTCTGGTTGTGATCTCAGGGTTGTGAGATCAGGCCCTGAGTTGGGCTCTGTACTCAGCAGGGAGTCTGCCTGAGATTCCCTCCCTCTCACTATGCCTCTCTGCACCCACCCCCATTCTTGTGAACATGTGCATGCACTCTCTCTTCTAAAACAAATAAATCTTAAAAAAAAAAAAAAAAAAAAAAAGTAAAGTTCTACACTTGAGCTGTAGGTGAACAAACAGGCACATCTAAGCAGATTTATGAAAGAATAACCAAGAGTCTTAAAAATATCTGTTAATGCAGAAAAAAAGATAGGAAGATTTCTCACAAACCAACTCCCCAAAAATCATATAATATCCAAATTGTAAATTATTATCTACTTAAACACACACTAATGCTAGTCCTATCCACAAGATGGGTTTAATAATCAAGGCAAGATTTTAGTTCCATCTTACTGTTGGGAAGCTGAACATAATTTGCAGTCAACCTCTCTTTCTCCAAAGAGTAGATTTAGGAGGAAAAGGTAAGAAGCATTTCTGTTTTAACTACAGATGAATCAACAGAAGTCAAAGTATGTTTAAAACTCCTAAAAAATTAGATTCTAAAGAAGAATTATTCTCATTTTAGGTCTGCTACTACTCCATCAACTACTCCCTCAGAGCTTCAAGGACTTGGGCGTCCATTATTAAAAGAACTCTAAAGTCATGGACCAGGCAAAAAGCACAAATGGGGTATTTGTGAGAGAGAATACACAAGGTATTCTCAATTTGAAGAGAATAAATATTTCATAAGGATTGCTGCCTACTTCAACTTATTCAGGCTCTCAGATAACTAGAGTGTTTATGACAACCTATGTGCAATAAATGTGGGGGCGGGGGACTGGAAAGACTGAAGAACCTCACTGCTAGATTACAGACTCTATGCCTGGAACCATTCCTGAACTGTTATCTTAAGAGCAGACATAGTTAACAGTCCCTCACCTACAATGACGTCATAACAAGAAATTCTGGGAAAGAAATAAACACAAGCTATCACAGCAAAAAACAATTTTTAAAAATCACAATTCTCAACAGTAAATTATTATGTTTGATACTGAAACATATTTAAATGACCCAACCCGGGATCCCTGGGTGGCGCAGCGGTTTGGCGCCTGCCTTTGGCCCAGGGCGCGATCCTGGAGACCCAGGATCGAATCCCACGTCAGGCTCCTGGTGCATGGAGCCTGCTTCTCCCTCTGCCTGTGTCTCTGCCTCTCTCTCGCTCTCTGTGTGACTATCATAAATAAATAAAAATTTAAAAAAAAATAAAAATAAATGACCCAACTGAGGGTTTTGATATTGTGAAAGACTGTAATTGACTAAACATTTATTTGATTAAAAACATCTTGATAAGAAAACTTTTATAACCCAAAATTATGCATATAAATTGAGAAAATAGGACTTAGGATATACATTAGAAGAAAATGAGGGAAAGCAAATTATAAGCCTACCTGGTTGTGCAGACTGGCAAATATAAAGTTACTCAGAAAAACTGTTAAAGCTTGATTAAAAGTCGCCCATGAAAGGTACAGGCATAAAGATTAAGGAGCTTTTCCTATTACTGACATAGCTTTACCTCATAATTCCTAAGATTTATGTCTTTGTTTTTCAGACGAAATTCAGAAGCAAAGTCCTAAGAAAGGCCACACATTCTACGGTTGTAAAAGTTGCGATGAGACAGAAAAAGAGCCATGGAAAAGGCAAATTCAAAGGGCAGCAAAACATGGTTGTTACATATGAACCTTGGAATCAGGTTCAATTCCCAGTTTTGCTACTGGGTGACCGTGGGCAAATTATCTCAATACTATGAACCTTCATCTCCTCTTCTAAAATACGAACAGCAGGGCCTACCATACAGTGGAGTTCTGACCATTCAATTGGGACTACCAGCCCAAGAGGCAGCACCTACAAAGGCACTTGGTCTGATACTATGAAGGGGATGGGAACAGTGTAGGGATGCCATATATCCTGTAAAGCAGGGACACAAATGTTTCTGGCTCAATGGCATTTGGTGTAAGACTAATGGGATTCAGTACCGTTATTCTCAAAGCCCACCATGTGTTCAGGCGGCTTGAATGTCAGCCATAAAAAATAAACTCAGTGCAGTCAAACTGGAGGGAGCAGACAACAGAATGATAGCTAAAGCCGTAGCTAAAGCCATGACTCTTAAGGGGAAAGGCAGCTTACCAGGAACATACACAAACTCCATGTGCCTGGCACCAACATTTTCTCACATACACAAACACACACACCAGCCTCTACTGAGACCCTTGTTCTCACATCTACATATGATCTACATGGCATAAACTGCAGTAAATTGTTTTTAAAATAAAAGTCATGGTTATGCATGTGAGGTATGCATTTTAAACAATTTTTAGAAACAAATGCGTTTCATTATACATAGCTTTCTTGACATACGGAAATAGAATCAGGAATATACTGTAAAAAGCTAGAGACAGACCCTAGCAGATTGCTTAAAGGAGGGGCTACAAAGTCAGCATTACAGTGGCTAGCTCTGAAAGAAGGTTGAACTCCTCAAGACTATGGATTTGTACTCAGGGTAAAAATAACCAGGACAATCTCTGACTTAGTAAGGGAGATCTCACCATTCTGACATGTTCTCATCAGAGCCCTGTTTTTGTTCATCTGCTTCACACTCCATCCTTTCTTTCCTTCCTGTTTTGCTTAGGAAAGTCCTATTTTCTGCTGATTCACACAACCCATGACCTGATGAGGTCCAGGGAGTATTCTCCTTCCAGCGGGACAGGCGCTGCTTCTTAGCCGACTTGAACCTGCAGCCTCTCTCATAGCTCCAATCTGACACCTTGAGCTTCTGCTGAAGGCTGGCGGCCACCTCTGACGTCACTCGCTTCACCTTCCTCCGGCGCCGGAGTGGTCGACATGGTGCATTTTCGGTAAAGGAGTCAGATTCATGCCAAGAGTGTTGCTTACTCTTCACAATGGCATTGAGAGCTGGGTGCCGTTTGGCTACCATTGTGTCATCAGAGTCACTAAAGTTGGCAACAGGGGCCAATTCTCGACAGTCCTTAATGGCCTCATCGAGACTTGACTCAGAGGCCTCACTGTAGCAGCAGGTATGCTCTGCCAGGTGGGTGAAGTCTGAACGGCGCTTCCGGCCTCTCCTTTTGCGAAGCTGCCGCCTCTGCTGCCGAGGGCTCAGAGCCATCTCCTCCCACAGCTCACCAAGCTTATTCTGCTCAGATGTCTGCTCCAACGCTGAGGCTAAGTCATGTACCAGCTCATCCATGAGGCCACATCTGCCCAAAGAGAGTTCAGAAAAAGAAAAAGAAAACCTGAATAGGATCTGTTGTTTTAAGGTAAGTTTATAAAATACATCACGAGACTGCAGAGCCTATCTGACTTACAGAAAATAAAATCACCTTTCAACTGGCTACACTTAAGATTGTTCCTACCATCCTTGCTCCCTTAAGCCACTAAAAATAGGTGTTTGGCCCTTGTTAGGAACCTCAAGTCAATGTTCTTAAAGCACAAGAAAGCAAACACTCACCAGATCACAACTAAAATACTAGCAAAAACAAGCAAACCTTGGGAAATAAATCGCTCCTTCCCTTTTTCCCAATTAAATTTGTCACTAAACTATCTGATGATAAAATCCAAAAAGATTAGAGAAAGTCTCATTAGACAGGAACAGAAAAACACACAACTTTAAAATCATGGTAAAAGAACTGCTCCATGGTCTGGGATCCCTGATAAGAATGCTGCTAAAGAGAGGAGAAAGACAACTTAGTAACACACTTTAAGGATCACTGCTTGCAGTTTTAGTGATCCAAGAAATTGTAGTAACCCAGATTTGTATTCTGAATGGAAAAAAGAGACTAAGTCTGTACCTATTCTGGTCCCAACTACCACCTGGAAGCTAGAAGGAAAGGAAATTTATTGGATATATTGTATATTTTTTAACAATTAGCAACTTCTAAGTTCTTCTCCCAACCTTCAGAAAATTAAGTGATCATCCTAATTATGTGCTTTAGTATCAATCACACAAAAGGAGGATATAGCTGAGGCTGAAATGACAGGGATTGATGGAGTCCCTAAAATTTCTAGCTAACTGCTTTCTAAATTCTATTTTTGCATTCATTCTTGTCAAACCGTCATACATCAGGGGTCACTTCAGAGGCAAACCTTCCAAGGGATGCGGGCAGTAGGAGCAATTTCCAAAACGCCCTTTAAGAGGGAAATGTCCAACATAATTTGTACAACACCTTATTAAATACGTATTAAATTAACACCTCTTCCCTAGCCCTTGTGAAGCCTAGAGTATTTCAAGTCCATAACTAGAATTTAAAACTGTGTGGCGCCACTCCGAGGCCCTATTTCCGTTCATGCAGCTTACCTTCTGCAAAGGGCTTTCTAAAACCTATTTTCACGCTGTCCCCATGCCAACGAATTCAAAGGCAAGAAAAACTGGTGGGCTGGCTTATCTGCCACATGGACGGGAGCCATGGGGACACCTAGTTCCAAAACTACCAACCACACAAAACGTCTCATCGTGGCAAAAGCCACAACAGCACAAAATGACCACTGTCCCTTTAGGCAATACAAAGTTAGTTTAAAACGCCCTGAAGGGGGTTTGGGAGACAACTACCCCTGAGACCAAAACAGATGTGGGGACAGCACATCCAAACCTACTCCCTTAATAAAGAAATAATGCTTTAAAAACTGGGGCAGAACTGTACACTTTAGGGGATCCCTGGGTGGCTCAGTGGTTTAGCACCACCTTCAGCCCAGGGCGTGATCCTGGGGACCCGGGATCGAGTCCCACGTCGGGCTCCCCGCATGGAGCCTGCTTCTCCCTCTGCCTGTGTCTCTGCCTCTCTCTCTCTGTGCCTTTCATGAATAAATAAATAAAAATCTTAAAAAAAAAAAAAAGAACTGTACACTTTAACGTGGAACAAAGTTACAGAACTTGCAGCTGTTTGAGCAAAATCCCTTCCTAGCCGAAGGGCTGCAATTCCAACAGCTGGGGACACGACCCTGAGCTCCCCACACCTTCAGTCCTCAGGTGCGCGCTCCAAGACGACCCCCTTGTCCAGCCAGCCCTCGAGGAGAGGAAAGGCTAAGCCACGCAAACACAGGGCCGGGAGACGGAGAGGAGTAAAAAGGGGCAGGCGCAGGGTCGCGGCGAAGGACGGGGGGCGGCAGGAAGCAACTTCTCATTTGGGCTCACCCGGGCAGGGGGGTCGGCCCTTCTCGGGCACAAACTAACAAAAAAAAAAAAAAAAAAAGCAAGTGGTGGCGACTACGCTCCCTCCGTGACCCAGGGTCGCAACATGGCCACACGTGAGGAAGAGCTGGGTTGGAAGGACTCCCCCCCCCCCCCGCCCCGGCCCGCCCCCGAAGACTAAAGCGAACACGGCTTGGGACACCGAGCTCACACCCTGTCGGCCTGCCCAGAAGAGCCAGAAAGAATAAAGGAGAAGAGGGGACTGTCGCCCCGGAGACGCCCGAACCTCACTCCCCGGGATGGGGGCGATGGGCCCTGGAAAACAAGGCCCAGCCACCCCCGCCCCTCCCGCCAACCTCCGGAGCCCCGCGGCGGCCACGGCCCCCGCCCCGGCCTCCGTCCGGAGCCCCGATCCCCGCTGGCGCCGGCCCCCTGGACCCCGACCCTCTCAACCCACTCCGCCCCCTCACCAGCTGCCGCAGCCACCTCCAATGGCCGCCGCTTTTGGGGCCGAGTCTCCCCGCCGGGGTTTCCCTTCCTGACCTCATTTCCGGTCTGGGCCGGAGGGGTGGGGCAGCGGTGGAGTGGGAGGGGCTGGCTGCTCTAGAGGGCCCGCCCCCGCCCGGCACTTCCGGTCCGTGGCCGCGCCCACTTCCGCCCCGCGGTGGGCGGGGCCTTGGCGACGCCGGGGGAAGGGGCTGGGGACCTCAAGGGGCGGTGGTTCGGGGCGGGCGGGCGCGCTAAGGGGCGAGGTCCGCGTCTGGGGCAGGTCAGCCCTCTCCAGGGCTTGGGGACGTCAAGACATTGGGCGGTAGGGAGGGACCACGGCCTCACCCTTGTTTGCTGACCTACTTTTACAAAGGGTGTGCGAAATTGAGAAATGCATCCTCATTCTTAACTGTGAGAGTGGGTCCAACTATAAGCCGGTACCTTTGCAGTGAATCAGTCTTACAAATACAAATGCCTTGAGCAACAAGGCAAGTACTATTGGATTATAAATCTTAAGTATAAAATTGATACCCATGAGTCTATACTGACATGAGTAAACTAATGAGATGAATACTGGCATGAACAAAGTAATAAATGGGGAAGGGGGATAAATCTCTGGTGCAGAAGAATTGTGAGGAATTTATGTAGATAATTCACCCTGCAGTGTAACTCCCAGCTCCTTGAATGTGGGCTGTGTGTAGTGACTTCCAAGAGTATGGCATGGAAAGTGGGAAAACGAGGATGGTGGAGAAATTAGACAAGCACTACCTCAGCCAGGTGACCAAGGTTAACATGAACAGTGATAAATCATGTGGACCCTACGTAGGCTAGATAGGACGTGATGAAAGTGGCATTTTATGTCTAAGATACTTTCCTTCCAATACACCCACTCTAATCAAGAGAAAAAAAAATCAGACAACTCCAACTGGGGGACATTGTACAGAATGCTTGACCAATATTCCTCAAAATTGTTAAGGGAAAAAAGTCAAGCAAAGTCTGAGAAGTTGTCATAGCCAACAGGAGCCTAAGGAAATGTGACAGCTAAATGTAGTGTGGTAGCCTAGATGGGAGCCTGGAACAGGAAAAGGACATTGGGTAAAAACTAAGGAAACTTGGATAAACAATGGACTTTAGTTAATAATATTATCTCAGTGTTGGTTCATTAATTGTGACAAATGTTCTGTATCAATGTAAGATGTTAATAATAGGGGAAACTGGGTATGATGTAGACAGGAATGGTCTGTAGTAGCACCTTTGTAATTTTTCTGCATACCTAAAACTAGTCTAAAGTAAGGTCATTTTTTAAAATGCACATACCTTTTGACCCCGAAATTCTGCCTCTAGGGAATTTTTTTCTGAAGAAAAATTGGAAATAGGAGAGAGAGATGAGATTAGAAAAAAAAAATCCTACAACAGGAATTAGTTATCTAAATTATGGTACATCTATGGGATGGATACCTTTGAAGCCTTTTAAAATTGTTGTGAAAGTATATTCAATGAATGAAAAGTCATCAGTTTCTGATTGTGTACATTTCTGCATGACTGTTTTACTCCAATAAAAAGGGTATTCTAAAAATGGGATCCCTGGGTGGCTCAGCAGTTTCGCGCCTGCCTTTGGCCCAGGCGTGATCCTGGAGTCCCGGGATCGAGTCCCGCGTTGGGCTTCCGGCATGGAGCCTGCTTCTCCCTCTGCCTGTGTCTCTGCCTCTCTCTCTCTCTCTCTCTCTCTCTCTCTCTCTGTGTGTGTGTCTATCATAAATAAATAAAAATAAATCTTTTAAAAAATGTAGCATATGGCTGTATTCATGTTTATAGGAAATTAAATCTGTACTTGCCCAGAAATAAAAACCAGAATGATACACTACACATCATTCAAAATAGTTGCATTACAAATGACTGTATCTTCTACCCGTTAGTTTTATGGATTTTCAGAATTTTCTACAGACGAAACTTACTATGTAAAGAATTAATGAAAAGGACAAGAAGGACTGAAGTTTGGAGCCAGCATGACTAGGAGAGTGGTCAGTACTATTTGCACAGCTAGAGGAGTCAAGAAGAGAAACAGATTTATCAAGAAATTGATTAATTCCATTTTGGACACACTGAATTGGTAACTCCCACGGGAAAGAAAGAAATGTTCAAAAGTTGTCCACAGCCATCAGCCTTCTTTTCTGCTTAAGTAAAGTTCTCTCCCATAAGCGACCTAAGTGTCCATTGATAGATTTTTTAAAATCTTTTTAAAAAGATGTGGTGTATACATACACACACACACCAGAATATCAGGCAATGTTTAAAAAGGATGAGATGGTGCCATTTGCAACAACATGGATGGACGTAGCGGGCATTGGGCTAATTGAAGTAAGTTAGGCTGAGAAAGACAAATACCATATTATTTCACTCATGTGGAATCTAAAAATACAAATGATTAAACAACAAAAAGCAGAATTAGACCTATAAACACAGAGAACAAACTGATGGCTGCTTAGGGGGAGGGGGAAAATGGATGAAGGAGAGTGAGAGATACAAATCTCCAGTTAGGGAATGAATGAGTCATGGAAATAAAAGGCACAGCAAAGGAAATATAGTCAATAATATTGTAAAAGCGTTATATGGTGATAGATGGTAGCTGCACTTGCGGTGAGCGTAGCATAACATATAGAGAAGTTGAATCACTACAATGTACACCTGAAACTAATGTAACATTGTCAACTAATTCAAATAAATGAATTTTAATAAATAAAATAAAACTATGGAAAAAATTCTCTCCCATTAATCACAGCATCTCCCATGATGTCAGTTGCCTCAATCAGCTCTGGAAGCTCCTGTATTTCTTAAAACCGAGCTTTTATTTTCAGCTTTCTGCTAGCTATCTCTACAGGTTTACACCACCAGCATCTCCAATTTAAGACAACAAAACAAACCTTAGTTTCTTCCATAGTCCCTATAAAATCTTCTCCACTGTTCCCTGTTTGGGAAATGTTATCACCATCATGCAGTCACCCAGGCAAGAGACCTCAAAGTTATTTTTAGTTCTTGCTTCTTATATCCCTTTATCTAGTTACATGCCAAGCCCTATAGATTCTTTTATGGTATTCTTACACTCACTTTCCCTATCTTGCTTTCTCTGTGCCGTTGACCTGGGTAGGCAACCACTCTTCTAGATGGTCTGTCCCCAAGCAAGTTATTCTCTACACTGCACCAGAGTGAGATTCTTGAAACACAATTTCACTTCAGCCATCTTTCACTACCTCCTGCATCCTACTTGAGCACACCAGATCACTTGCTATCTTTTTTATTTTTAAGATTTTGCTTATTTATTTAAGAGAGAGAAAGAGATGGAGAGAGAGCATTAGTGGGGTGAGGGGCAGAGAGACAGGGAGAGAGTCCCTCAGCAAACTCCTTGCTGAGCACAGAGCCCAACGTGGGACTCAATCTCACAACCCTGAGATCATCACCTGAGCTGAAATCAAGACTCAGATGCTTTACCAACTGAGCCATCCAGGCACCTCTCACTTGCTATTTCTTGAATACCACTAAGATTCAGGGTGATTTAAAGGCTGAATGTCAATGTCACCTCCATGAAGACTTCCCCTTGCTTGCTCACTCTTTTGGGCTCAGCACTTGCTGGTATTTCAGCATTTTCTTCATTCAACCTGAATTAGAGTCAATTATGTGCAAGTTTGCCTCCCCTACTAAATTACTCATTCAAGAAATATATACTAAGCACCTATGCTCTGGTGATAGAGCTGTGTGAACCAAATGAAGCCAATCCCATTGCCCCAGAGATCTTGTCCTAGCCATTGTATTCTCCTCAATGCTCTGTACCTGGTAGGGGCTCAGTAACTATTGTCCCAATTTTAGTATATGTGCTGCCGAAGCGAGCATAACTATTGTCAATTAAAAAAAAAAAAACAAATATTTGCTTACTAAATGGTGAAAGAGGAAATTAGAAGCGATTGTCTCCATCTTAAGACAAAATTTAAATAAAAGTTTCACCTTCCAGTGATAATGGTAGTCAGAGGCAGGATCACTCAAAGAAAGAGTATGGCAAGAGAAGCCTCTGGGGATAAAGGGGACAGTTCAAAAAAGAACTGAGAGCATCTGAAGAGGACCAGTGTCTAGAAGCCAGAAGAGGGAGAAATTGGAGAAAAAGAGAACCAAAAGGAGACATGATAAGGAATAGTTCTCAGGAAAGGTTGTCCCACTTGGTGACTAGTCATTGATGACACGGAGTTTCGGGCAGACTCAAAGTAAATGACAGCAAAGGCAGGAGGGAAGTCGAGTGTGAAGCTCCAGCATGGACTAGTGTGTCCAGAGCTAACTGCTTAATTTCTTTAAGCCTTTGCTTCCCGCTCTGCGAAATGGAGACAATAATAGAACATACACATCCCCTCAGAGGAGATTAAATGAAATAATAAATGCAAACCATTTAGCATAGAGCCCAACACAAATTAAGTGCTCCAAGAAATTAGGAGTTACTGAGAAGAGGAAGAGAATCTAGTCCACACGTTTCCCTCGATTGACCAATAAAAGCAAAACTGTTGGCTGAATGAGGAAATCACTAGCTGAAAAGGATCTACGTGTAGGAAAAAATCAGTTTCTTCCTCCCGTGCCCTTCCCGTAAAACATTTGTGTGTGTGTGTGTGTGTGTGTGTGCACTCTCAATAAATTGAGAGTCCTCACCATGCATCATGGCCTGCACAGCCTCTGATCTGGCCCCTGCCCATGTCTCCGCTTCATCTTGAACCCCTTTCCCATGCCCACAGTACTAGCTCCCTGAGAGCTCTCTCTCTGCCCCACCACCACCCCGCCCCAGGGCCTTGGCAAATGCTGTCCTGCAACCAAGAATACCTGTCTACAGGGCTTTGCAGGCATGGGTTGGGGGATCTCCTCATCCTGATGTCCTAGCTAAAGTGTCACCTTCACATAGAGAGCTTTCCTAACACCATGACCCTAGCCATTTTCTATCTCATCCTCCTCCCTATTGCCTTGTGGCTCGTATCACAATCCAACGTGACCTTGTTGATTTGATGTGTACTTGCTTATCTTTTGTCACCTCCCATTAGAGCATAAATCATAAGAAAGGGGACATTGTCTTTCTTTTTGCCTTTCTGTCCCCTGAGCACAGTTTGACGAAGGCAGGAATTCCTCATCCTTTCATCTTCACGGTGTTTTTTCCATGTCCCCTTTTCCTTGCTCTAATCATCCCTTAACCAATCCAAGACATTCCAGAATCTTTCCAGAAGTGTTTTCCAACAGTCACTAGAGAAATGTTACTAATAGAAGCAGTGTCCACCAAGGACAGCAGGGAGTGTCAGCATTTACTTGAAAAATGAATGACTCAGGGCAACTGGCCCTCCTCTCTGGCCCCAGCACTCATTCCTTCTGCTTTGCATTATAAGAAACCTCCTCCCTGGATGCTGGGATAGGAGTGTGGGGGCCGGTGTCCACCATTCCTTGGTGGCAGTGTCAACAGAAACAGAACTTCTGTAGAGCATACCAGGTGAGGGGATGGTGAAAGAGACTGTTTTGTGTCCAGAGCAGGTAACCACGGGGCATTAGGTGGCAGCAGGCATAGGGCTGCTCAATTTCCTCCTATGTCATGCCTTTCATACTCTCTTATGTACCCTTCTCAACTACAGAATTTTGAGATTTTTGTTGAGGTAACATTTCCCGAAGGCTTACTACAGGTGTTTGTATTAGTTTCCAATTGCTGCATAACAAGTTGTCACAAGCTTAAAATAACACACCCACATGGATAATACAGGAGAGTCATCCCATCTCAAGGTCTTTAACTTTCATCACAACTACACAGTTCACATATTTATCCAGTATATTATCCCCATTTTAGAGATGAGGAAATTTGAAATTTTTAGAGGCTAATGAGTTTATCTAAACCCACGCAGCTAGAAAATGATAGAGCCAGGACCCATCTGTGCAGGTAACAGGGGACTGAAGCAATCAAACACAGATTACTCACCCCCTCTGCTTGGCTGAGCTTGTTCTTACATGCAAGGCATTGGAAGGAAAGAAAAGCAAGAAGCCAGAGTGCTCAGATGACTGGGCCAAGGCAGATGAAGTTGGCTCTGGTCTAGTTGGGTTCATGTGGTGGTGGGAACCAAGGTTTAGAATATTTACATTTAATATGATTATTTGTATGGTTAATGTATTAGTTTGCCAGGGCTATTATGACAAAGTGGCACATTCTTGGTGACTTAAACAACAGAAATGTATTTTCTCACAGTCTGGAGACTTGAAATCCAAGATCAAGGCATTGGTAGGTTTGGTTTCTCCTGAACCCTCTATCCTTGGTGTATAGATGGATCTTCACTCTGTACCTTCACATTGTCTTCCTTCTCTATTTGTGTATCAAATTCCAAATTCTTTTTATAAGGAGACTAGTCTTTTTATAAGGAGACTAGTGGATTGGGGCCCACACTGACAACCTAATTTTGACTTAATTACCTCTTAAAGATCCTTTCACCAAATATAGTCCCATTCTGAGGTATCGGGAGTGAAGACATCACACATGAATTTGTAGGGATACAACTCAGCCAGCAAGAGTTGGGTTTAAACCTACCATCTTGCTTTTTTATTTTCTATTTGTCCCATCTGTTCTTTTGTTCCTTTCTCCCTCTTTTACTTCCTTCTTTTGGATCGAGTATATTTTATTATTTCATTTTATTTCCATTGTTAGCTTATTAGCTCTACTCTGTTTTATATTTTTAATGGGTGCTTTAGGGTTTGTAATATATGTTATTAACTCATCTTGGTATGTCTTCAAGTAACACTATAACACTTTATGCCTAGTACAAAAAGCTCACAATAGGGACGCCTGGGTGGCTCAGGGGCTGAGTGTTTGCCTTTGGCTCAGGTTGTGATCCCAGGATCCTGGGATCGAGTCCCATGTTGGGCTCCCCACAGGGGGCCTGCTTCTCCCTCTGCCTACGTGTCTGCCTCTCTCTGTGTGTGTCTCCCATTAATAAATAAATAAAATCTTTAAAAAAAAAAAGCTGACAGTAGTATCCTTCCATTTCCTCCCTCCAGCCTTTGTGCTGTTGTCATATATTTTATTGCTAGGTATGGCAGAAATTCCATGAATACATTGTTATTTGTTTGCCTTAAACAGTCAGTTGTCATTTAAAGAGATTTTTAAAATGAGAAAAGTGATAATTTTACAAAGACCATTTTTTGGTGCCAAATACCATTCCTCTGCCAAGACCCAGATTTCTCTATGATATCATTTTCATCCTGCCTGAAGTATTTCATTAACCTTTCTTGTAGCTCTGGTATGCTGGTGGTGATGCTTCAGGTTTGCCTGAGAAAGTCTTTATATTGTTTTCATTTGGAGGGGAACATGTTTGCTCAGTAAAGAATCCTAGCTTAATGGCATTTTTCGTTCCTTACGTTAATGCTGTTATTCCACTCTCTTCTGACTCACATTATTTCTGAGATAAAGTCTATTGTCATTCTTATCATTTTCCCCTCTATGTGTGATACTTTATTCTGCTGCTGCTGTTCAGATTTTCTTTATTATTAGTTTTAAGTGATTTGATTACAATGGGTTTCAGTGTCATGTTTCTTGTCCTTGGGATTCGGAGCTCTTGTATCTATGAATTTATAATTTTCATCGAATTTGGAACCTTTGGGCCCATTATTTCTTCAAATATTTTTCTCCTCCCACTTCCTTTCTACTTCTGGGACTCCAGTTACACTCATTTGAGGTTGCTTGAAATTGTTCTGTTGTTCTCTTTATTTTGTTTCCTTCTTCTGTTTTTTTTTTTCTTTTTCTTTTTCTTTTTTTTTCTTTTTCTTTTGAATGGTTTATATTGTTGCCATGTCTTCAAAGTCAAATGTTTCCTTCTGCAGCATCTGACATGCTGTTAAGTTTATCCAATATATTTTTTAAATCTCAGATGCTGTATTTTTATAGAAGTTAGGCTTTAAAAAAAAATCTTTCGGGACATCTGGGTGGCTCAGTGGTTGAGCCTTTGGCCCACGGTGTGATCCTGGAGACCTGGAATCAAGTCCCACATCGGGATCCCCGCATGGAGCCTGCTTCTCCCTCTGCCTATGTCTCTGCCTCTCTCTCTCTCTATGTCTCTCATGAATAAATAAATACAATCTTAAAAAATTTTTAGTCTTTCATGTCTCTCTTTAATATGTTCATGTTTCTCTCTGTTAAACACATGAAATATAGTACATAGTTATTCTGCGTTTATTTTTATTGATTGGCTTTTCTTTACATTATGGTTATATTTTCCCGCTTCTCTATGCCTGGTATTTTTTTATTGTTTTCTAGGCATGGTTAAATTTACCTTGTTGGATACTGAAAATTTTTGTATTCTTTAAATTACTTAGGATGGAAGATTAAATACAGTTCCTATTATTTCATTAATGCTAGAAGCAGAAGTCCTAACTCTTGTATTATGTTGAGAATCTCTTTTTTTTTTTTTGCACCAGAATCTTCCTTTTTTATTCATATGTTTTTAAATTAAAATTGTATATATTTAAGATGTACAACATGACTTGATGTACATATTCACAGTGAAATGATTACTACAGTCAAGCTAATTGACATATCATCTCCTCACATAATTACCAATTTTTTGCAGGATGAGTACACCTAAAATCTCTCTAGCACATTTCCTGTGTTCAATACAGTATTATTAAATACAGTCATCATGCTTCTGTATTAGATCTGTAAACTTATTCATCTTACATAATTGCAACGTTGCACCCTTTGCTGCCAGCAATTCCCCAATCCTTGCCACTCCCCAAAAGTCCCTACTAACCATTATTTTAGTCTCTGACACTATGAGTTCAACTCTTTTTTCATTCCACTTAGAAGTGGCATCATACATTATTTGTCTTTCTGTATCTGGCTTATTTCACTTAGAACAATGGCCTCCAGGTTCATCTATATTGCCACAAATGGCAGGATTTCCTTCTTTCTGATGGCTAAAAAATTCCATTTTTATGTATATATGACATCATTTTACTCATTCTTCTGTCAACAGGCACTTGGGTTGTTTCCTGTCTTGGCTACTATAAATAATACTGCAATGAATATGGATATGCAAATAAGCCTTCTTGTAAGATCCTGATTTCATTTCTTTTTTTTTTTTTCCTGATTTCATTTCTTTTGGACATTTATCCAAAAGTGGGACTGCAGGATCATATGGAAGTTCTATTTTCACTCTTTCAGGAAACTCTCTACTGTTTTCTTTAATGGCTATGCCAATTTACATTCTCACCAATAGCATGTAAGAGTTCCCTTTTCTGCACATCCTCACTGTGTTTCTTGATACTAGACATTCTAACAGATGTGAGATAATATTTCATTGTGCTTTTGAGTTGCATTTCCCTGATGATTTGTGATGTAAGCACAAAACATATCTGTTTTTCCTTTGTGTGTTTTGAGAACTGTCTATGCAAGTTGTTTGCTCATTTTTAAATCAGGTTGTTTGTCTTGTGTGTGTGTGTGTGTGTGTGTGTGTTTGCTACTGAGTTGAGTTCCTTACATATTTTGTACATTAACATCTCATCAAATGTATGGTTTGGAAATATTTCTTCCCGTTTTATAGATTGTCTCCTTACTCTGTTGATTATGTCCTTCAATTTGCAGAAGCTTTTGGTTTGATGCAATCCCACTGGTCTATTTTTGCTTTTGTTGACTGTGGTGTTTGGAGTGATATCCAAAATATTATTGCCCAGACTAATGTCAAGAAGCTTTGTCCCTGTTTTTTTTTTCCTAGTAGTTTTATGATTTCGGGTCTTTCATTTAAGTCTTTAATCCATTTTGAATTTAATCTTGTTGTTGTTGTTGTTGTTTAAGATTTTATTTTTAAGTAATCTCCATATCCAACATGGGGCTTAAATCCACAACCCTGTGATCAAGAGTCACAGGCTCTACCAACTGAGCCAGCCAGATGCCTAAGTTTAATTTTGTATATGGAATGAGATAATGGTTCAGTTTCATACTTCTGCATGTGAAAAACCAGTTTCCCTAGTACCATTTGTTAAAGACTCTCCTTTATGTGTTCTTGGCACCTTTGTTGAAGATCAATTGACCATGAGTGTGAATTTATTTCTGAGTTCTCTATTCTGTTCCTTTGATCTATGTTGTTTCTTTTTATGCTGGTACCATGCTGTTTTGGGTACTGTAGCCTTGTAGTATATTTTGAAATCAGATAGTGCGATACTTCAAACTTTATTCTTTTTGCTCCAGAGTCCTTTGAATATTCATGGCCTTTTGTGGTTCCATATGATACATTGAGAATCTTGAGACTGGAGATGAGAAACAATTTTATCTTTCAATTCAGCAAGTTCTGGGACCTTTATATACCCTACATTCTGTTGACAAACAGTTGTTGCCTTTTTAGGGTTCATCTCTTTCTCATAGTCCTTTACTATATTCACTTAGTAAGAGCCAGATGATCCTTCCAACATTCCACCAAATCTCATTACTTAAATCTCTAAGTTCATTAAGTACTTTTTCTACCTTCCAAATTTACCTCAGACCACAGTTTTATTGATTGTTTCACCATACATAATACAGGTCAGCTTTTGTCCAACCTGCTCTAGCAATTTATCATCTTTTCTGGACTCCACTTGCTTTCCAATCCTAAAGCCATTGCTATGTGTCTTAGGATGGGGTTTTGTTTGATTTTGGTTTTGGCAACATCAAACGTCTAGGCACCAATTTGTGTATTGGTTATCTACTGTATAGCAACACTGCATAACAAGCCACCCTGACATTTAGTTGCTTAAAACAACACCTACTTATTATTTCTCACAAGTCCATAAGCTTTCTAGAAAGCCTTACCCATCTGGACTAGGACTGGCAGGTTGGCTAAGTTTGCTCATGTATTTTCAGTCAACTGAGGTCTGGCTGCTTTAGTATATCCTTGTCCGGCACAACTCAGCACTCCTCGATATGTTTCCCATGTGCCTCCAGCAGGCTGTTACAGTCACAGTTGCACGGCCAGAGGCAAGTCATGGTGTGTTCTTATGACTGTGGTAATTTCTAAGACAGGTACACACAGAGGCACACATGCTAAGATAGAAACACATAGTGCTTTTTCATGCCTTTGTTTAAATCAAGCTGGCCAAAGCCAGTGATGCGGCTGGGCCCAGAGTCAGCGTGGAAAGGCACCAACAGTAGGTATAGAATAAGGGAGGCATGAAAAACCAGGGAAAGTTACACAGCCAATCAGTGTATCCTACTCTACGAAGTAGGTATTAGTATATGATCATTGTCCCCATTTGACAGATCGGTAACTAAGGCCCAGAGAAGTGAAGTAACTCGCCCCAGGTCTCTGCTAATGCGTGGTGGAGTCTGGGTTTGAACACAGGTGATTCGGCTGTGGAGTCCCTGTGCGCAATGCCGTGCTACCCTCTGGGCACTAGAAGAAGCCCTAATCCATCAGGATCTCGGGTCACCCAGCCTCCTCCTGGGGGCTCCCAGGGATGGCAAGCTCATTCCCCACCCTGGCTGGGCCATTACCCCGGGGGATCAACCATAAGAAGCCCCAGACCTCCGAGGTCTGGCGGCCAGGGCTCAATCAACGAGGGAGGCCCCCGCCAGTCCCCCCACTTGGCGGCCTCTGGTGCCTGTGGCCACAGTGAAGTGTGCCAGGGGTTAAAGGCAAGGAAGGGAGAAACAAAAGAAGGAATAAAGTCAAGAAATGTGCCATGAAGCTTCTCGCAGCGCGGAGCAGAGAAAGTCATTTCCAACTTCTTTCATCTCCTAGATGAAGCCACTAAATAAAGGGGCAGAGCGGCGAACACAAGGGCTTTTAATCTGTCTCATCTCCTTCATAATAACTGCAAATTTTCCCTGGGCCCCTGGGAGGGAGCCTCTTCCCTGCGCTCGGCCTTATCTCCCCCTCCACATTTCGCGGGCGCCGCGCCGCTCCCCGCGCGCGCTGCCCGGGCCGTCCCGCCGAGGCCTGGGGGAGCCGGCGCCCCCCGCCGCATTGTTCGGGCGGCCCGGGGCTCGCGGGAGGGAGCAAGGCCGGTCAAAGGGAAGCGGGCTCGCCGCCGCTTCATTAACGGAGCCCTTTCAGCCGCGCGCATATCAGAGCCGGGCCTTTTCAGAGGCGCTAATTAGCAATTTGGAGCCTTCCCCCCTCTGGAGAGGCGCCTTCAATCTAACAAGTGGGAACCGCGCTGGAGCTCCCCCGCCCCCCCCTTTTTTTCTCTTTCCCTTTGCACTTAATATTTATTGTTTTCCATTTCTCCCTCTCCAGCTCTCCTCCTCCCCACCCGCTGCATTGTCCAGCTCACCGCCACCAGATAAGGCCTGGGGAGGGGGGGCCCCATTAATCACTCTTTTAATTCTCTGCTAATGATAACTTTCTCGCCGCGAGAGAAGTTAATCTTTCTTGGATGTTGAGAGAAAGGGGAGAGTTGGGACCGAGGGGTGGAGGTGGGGTGGGGGGGTGGGGTGGACCCCGAGGCATATGGTGATGACGAGGGGGGAGGGGCGGGGGACCGACTCGAGTCCCCCTCCCTCCCCCTGCCACGCCCCCCAGGTCTCTAACTTGCCCTCCTGACCTGTTGGCATTGCAGATAGAGGCACCCTTTCTTGGCCCCCCCACCCCACCCCGAGCCCAATAGCGACGGACGTTCCCCAACGATAGACAGAATTCAACTTACTCTTCCGAGTTCAGCTCAGGGGCCACCCCTTCTGTAAAGCCAACCCTGATTGTCCTGTCCCGCCTGAATTTCCCTCCTTCCTCCTTGTGAAATCCTATAGCACCCCTCGCGCCACTCTTCTGGTGACTTCTGCCCATACCACCGTTGCCCATATTGTAACTGGAGCGCTGAGCCCACCAAATCTTTAAAATGTGTATGTCCTGCATAGGACGGCAAATGTTTGTTGAATGAATGGATCAACAAATTCTTGACTGTCACAGGGGCCTTTAAAAAAAATTTTTTTTTTTTTTACTTCTTTACCAAACATACCAATAACACTTGCTACCCACTAAGTACTATTCTGAGTACTTACCAATACTCACCCATCCCATCCTACTAACAACCCTATGAGGTACGTGTGATCTCCATTTTACAAATGAGGAAACCAAGTTACTTCACTTTTGTGGCCACAGAGCTGCTAAGCAGCCGAGCGGCATTCAAACCCAAGCTGTCTGGCTCCAGAGTCTGTGTCCTCTTACCCACCTTGCTAAGATACGATCTTGGCTTCCACGAAGGCCTCCCTACCTGGATGGAGAAATGGGCTGGGAAGGAGGCCCAACCCAAAAGTCCAGGCAGGCACAGAAGGTAGGGGAAACATGGCAAATAAGCCAGGCCCATACAACAAACAGCCAGATCAACACTTGATGTTTGGCTTTCGGGCACAAAGAGAGCACTATCACTAGTGGACTCAGGACAATGGCCTTGGGCACCACCACCACCCGCAATCTGCTCTCCCTTCTCACCCCAGGCCACTCCACTCACTGAGGCAGCAATAGCAAAATTCCCAACAAACTCTGGGTTCTGCTATACAGAAGTGAGTCGAGTGGAGTGCCCTGGAGAGGGAGGGAGGGCAGGAGAGCCCCCGAAAATCCCCTCCGAATTATAAACATATCCTCTTTAAGTACATTTCTAAGGATAACATTTGTATTACTCTGTCCTGTGCCTGCAGATAGGGCCGTGCGTATCTCCTCCATCTCCCCTCCTTTCTCTCCACTCTGCTGGGAGCGGTCCCTATCTGGAGCGACGCTGGCAATCCGCTTCCCTGCAATTGTTTCGATCGAAGGGAAAAATTAATTTCTGCCTATCGTTAATTGAGAGAATTGTGTGGAGGGCGAGGGAAGGGGAGGGGGGAGGAGAGGAAGGAAGGAGGCGGAGGGGGGCAATCGTGTTATTAACCGTGTCCCTTTCATAAGCAAATATTCTGATTGCCATCAGTGAGATGAGAGGCTCATTAATGCAGGAAGCAGAGAGGTGATTAGAGAACTTTCAAGAGCTATTGAGCTAAGCGGGAGGGAGGGTTGTGGGGATCTGGAGGCCAGGGGAATTTGGGGAGGATTGGGCTGGGAGGAAGCCGCTGGCCTTTTCAATTCGATGGGCTTTCCTCCTCTTCGGTCCCCCTCAGCCCCTTGCCCTAGTCCTATTTCCAAAGGAGTCCCAAAGCCGTCGGCTTGGCTCAAGTTGCAAAGAATGCAAAAAAAAAAAAAAAGTGAGTAAAAACTTCACAAAAGTCACATCTTCTCTCAAGACTCCATCAACCCCGGCAGCCCGGGTGGCTCAGCGGTTTAAGCGCCGCCTTCAGCCGCCTTCAGCCGCCTTCAGCCACCTTCAGCCGCCTTCAGCCTGGGGCGTGATCCTGGAGTCCCGGGATTGAGTCCCACGTCAGGCTCCCTGCTTGGAGCTGCTTCTCCCTGAGCCTGTGTCTCTGCCTCTCTCTCTCTTTCTCTGTGTGTCTCTCATGAATGAATAAATAAAGTCTTAAAAAAAAAATAGAAAAGACTCCATCAACCTTGATGCTAAACTGGGAGTCTGCAGTCAAATTTCCTAGCCCCCCAGAAAGGTCTGTCTAATAGCATAGGTTTTTTAAATTGTGTCATTGTCTTTAAAAGATCATCTCTACTCTCTGATTTGCCAGTCCCCACAGTTCCTATTTATTGACCCCATCCTGCCTCACTTTATGTTTCTGTCTGGTCTGTGCTGTCATTTGTGTCAGCAGCCCCTGGATAGAGCTGGGAACTGCCAGCGGCCCTGCAGGTTGGGAGTTGAGGGGGAGGCATGCGGACAGGAGGCAGACATGTGGGGTGGTGGCAGGAGTGGATGCCACTGATGCTGCCTCACATCCTCTCGGCGCACCTCTGATTTCAGCCATAGCTGTAACTATGGCAGGTGAATGCATCCCAAGCACACGGGCCTCAAGAAGCACTATATGTTTCTCTCCAGTTCTCTGCCCTAGGAACCTCTCCAAGAAGAAAGTGCTCAGCAGTACCCCTCAAGCAATGCACAAGTGCAGTGGAGGGGTATGGGAGAGTTTATACCCCAGGGGCAACCCTTAGCCAATGGGGAGCAAGAACCTGTGGGTAAACACTCCAAGGCTTTCCAGAAGGGTGATTCTGGGAGGTGTTCTTTACGGAGCTCAGAAGCCCTGGAGGAGTCAAGCCCACTCCTATAACAGCCCTCTGGATAATGCACTCTTTAATTGGCCTTTCCTTCTTATTGGCCTCACTTTGTCCACCCCTCATCCCTGTTTCCTGGTGTCAGCTCTCACCTACCTGTGCCCAAATTTGCTCAAGCTCTGTTTTCAGGGAACATGAACTAAGACGGTGGCCACATGTGTCCCCAGTACAGAAGGCAGGAGAGAATTACCAGGAAGAAGGGGCAAGCGCTGCATTGGAATGGCCTCCTGTGGCTCTGAGCAGCAGTGGTGTTAGAGACAAGGGCGTGTGCAATACCTGAAGAGCCAGGACCAGGGCCAGGGAGCACATGGAAGCTATAGGTGGAGCTCAGGTGGGACAAAGCCCCAGGGGGAGCTGGAGATGACAACACCCGAACCCCACACCGTGTGCCTTGATCAGGGACAGCCAGGGATGTGGCCCTATGGCAGCACACAGCTACCACACCGGGGCACAGGGTGTTTCAGACATTGCTTAGTCATTTTGGAATGCTTCTGAACCCCTCGCCACTTCCTTTCCCAGATGTGGACGTGATAAAGTCCCTATGACAAGCAGGAACCCTGCCCAGTCCTTCCTCACACTGGGGTCATTGAGCTCCCAGAATCATCCCAAGGCCTGGTTTCAAATTAGAGGCTCCCAGCTGGAGACACAAAAGGGGGCCAGGCTGCCTCTGGAAAAGGAATCTGAGGGCAACTCAGATTGACTGACTCAGGGCTCAGGGGACTCCTAGGGAGCTCTGTTGTTTCTATCCCCCAACCCCCACACCCAAAGGGATTCTCTTCCTGGAGCCAAATTGTTCCCTCCCATCTTTATTCTGACCCTAAAAATGGGAGAGCCACCAGCAAAGAGACCAAAACCAAAATAGAGGACAAGGAAAGAACTGGAAAGAGGAAAAAAAGAAAAGGAAAAGGAGGAAAGAGAAAAAAGAGAGGGAGAGAGAGGCACTTGGAGATTTTCAGAACAATCTCCATTCTGCACGGTGCTTTCTGTTTAAAAAAATGAAAAAGGAATGATGGAGAAGGGGAGAGAGTCAGACAAGTTTAATGATGTGTGTTCAAAGCTCAGATTGGAAAAATGACAGAGAAAAGCAGCCTGTTTCGGCACTAATAAATTGTTCTCTGCCGTAAGAGGCGCCTGTCGCGGCATTAATACAGGCCCCTAATACACGGGTCAGGGTTAAGTAATTCTCTCCGGCAACTTAAGCGAATAATGAAGCTGGCAGCGGCTGGTGGTGCGGTGGGAGAGATGGTCTATGCCGCCGGCACTTTGTCTTCATTTATTATGCCAGCGGCGGCACGGACGGGAAGCCTCCGCCGAGGAGATATCGCTTCATTTCGGCAAGGTAATGAAAGCCGGGTTGGGGGGAGGATAAACCAATTTGCCGGCTGACACTGGAAGGAGTGATTTGCGGACTCAAGAAAGGGAGAGGAGGGCCCATGCACAGGGAGGCACAAGGCTAAATAAACCCAAGTGGGCCAGGGCCCTTCCAATCTGCAGAGACCTGGTAGGGCAGGGCCACCGAGTGGGGACAGGTGGGCCGAGCTGGGGGGAAGCAGGAGACAAACCCAAGGATCCAGGTGAGTGGGCAGGTGGGTGCAAGGACCCGCTGGGAGTGAAGGGAAGAACTGAGAACCCGCCAAGGAAAGAAAGGTCACGGAGGTATCGGGCCAAAGCTGGGGAATGAAGCATTGCAGGAAGGGATAGAAACCGGGACAGGAGCTGGGGACACAAGTAAAGGTCAAGGGTAGTCTGGCAGAAAAAAGTGGGTGGGAGTTACAGGGGGAAAGTTTATGTTGGCTGATAACCAACTTGAAATATCTGGAACTAAACTGTCTTTGAATGGAGTGTCTGAAGCTCCTCCAGGACACTCCGATGGTCAGATAGTTTGGTGATTACTTCCTCTATAGACAGCATGGGCCAGTTTGGCCATGAGAGTCACCTCTGGCAGCTTCTGTCCTCCAATGATATCCTCAGGCAGCAATCTGATTTTAAGTGCAGAGGTCTGAGGGTGTCACTGAGGAGTAAGTTGAGGTGCTATCCCAAACCTGGAGTATCTCTTCCCTCCAAATCAACTGCAGGAGTACCACCACCACCACCCCCGCCCCGACACACAGACACCGGTTCTGCCTTAAAACTATGCAGAAACTCTCTCCTGGGTCAGATGCTCAGTTGAGTCTCCCTTGCCTTTAAGTACTCCCTCCAGGAGTCTAGCTCAATTATAAATTATTGGGACGCCTGGGTGGCTCAGCGGTTGAGCATCTGTCTTTGGCTCAGGGCATGATCCTGGAGTCCTGGGATCAAGTCCTGCATTGGGCTCCCTGCAGGGATCCTGCTTCTCCCTCTGCCTGTGTCTCTGCCCCTCACTCTCTGTGCCTCTCATGAATGAATAAATAAAATCTTTTAGAAAACAAAAATAAATTGTCATTCTTCTCCACTAGATGAGAGGAGGTAAGAGAACAGGACAGAACAGGTAAAGGGACCGACTTCTTTCTGCCAGGTCTCACAGAACGTTGGTAACTGTGTCTTGTATGTACTTCAAGGTCACACCTGAACCAGATAGAGCACTCACAGGAGCAGGCCCAGCCCCGGGGATCTAGACAGGGTTAGGAAAGGTGACATTGCTCCATTCCTTTCCCAAACACTGTCACCTTCCTTTCAGAACCAAGACCTTTGGACAGCTCCAGCCAGAGCTCCAGCCAGAGCTCCAGCCAAGAAACAAGATTTCTTCCCCTATTAAACCATCTTCAAGTTCCCTAAGATCCATTCTTACTCATCCCCCCACCATCAAGGTGAGGAGATCTTCAGCAGTCAATACATGACAGGAGTCTCAACTTCCCCATCCTCCTCTTGCCAATAAGCACTTCTCTCCCTGATGCCCTACACCCAATCCTCCTCCTCATTCCCCGCCACTCCACCCCACCCCCCCTACTCCCAAGTAATGCTGCCACTTTTCTCCCCTGATGTGGGTTAAGGATTTCCAATAAGGACCAAGTATTTGAAGCTTAACACTGCAGTCTCTGGAGGAGCCAGGCCAATTTCACACTAATCTAACCCATGAAGGAAGAAAGCATCGGAAGCCAAAATTACATCAAAGAGAAGTTAATGCCGAGAAGCAGGCGACATAAAAAGGAGCTGCTTTCAGTTTCAAATGACTACACCAATCTGGATTAAGAGATCAGCCTGCCGAATGCCTATATCACCATTTCTGTGCCCGGGCACCAGGCAGGATGAAGCTTCGTCCTCAGGGGCCACTCTGATTGGGGGTCAGAAGAGAAAAATGAAGTTTCCACCCTAACTCTGCATTGGAGTGACATAGGACATGCCCTGGGCTATGGGCTTTTGAGGAAAAAAAAAAGTTAAAGAGACAAGGAGGAACAAAAGAAAAAAGACAAGAAGGAAGCTATCAAAATGTTAGCTTCATCTTTAGGTGATTTTTCCCCTCCTTATTGCTCCAAATTTCCTGTTATAAAGTAATATTACTTTCATAGTAACAAAAATAAAATAGATGTTTAAACAGTAATGGAAACCCAGTGTTTTTTTTTCTCTCCATCTGGAATTTATATCTCCAGGCATTTTCCTTGGCACAGCCCTCAGCACAGTTATGTTCATATGTGAAAAAGCACTTTATAAACGTGTAGAGGATTATGGAGGGATAGTGGTTACCAATTCATAGACTAATTCTGTGACAGAAATGTCAGCCTGAGAAGTTCTTAACACTTTAAGTCCTCCTTTCTCGCAGGATATGGGGGCTCTGTACTGTTGGATTCTTAGCCCTTCCATAGAGCCTCACTGAATACCACTGACCGAATGGGTAAAGGAATGAAGAAAAGGCCAAACAAAGTCATTTGGCTACATTTCATTTGACCACAGAATTGCTCCAAAGTAGTCATTTTAAATCTATCTCTCTTCCCCCACAGGGCCTCACTGCTCCCTTCCAAACATATGCCCCGGCTGGTGCCTTCTAAGTACCGAGCTCTCTTTTCCCCTTATATGCTCCCAGGATGGCAAGCATTGCTTGGACAGCCGGTACCCCCACACCCCTGCCGGCCCTGAGACCACCCATCTTTCCCAATCTGCCCACTGCTGGGCTTCTTTCTGTTCCTTGAGACTGAAGTCCACTGATCCGAAAGTCCCCTGACCCTGGGGAATGACCCAGAGGATAAAGAAGTAAAGGCGCAGCAAAAGCAAGTGGACCTAACCTGCAGCGCCCCTGGAGTGAAGCCGCCAGTCATCCAGTTTTAAGTGGAGCTGGAGTGAAACCAGCCTGCCCACCCCTCCTCCTGTCCACCCCCAGGCGGCAGCCTGACAAGTGTAAATCCCAGAATGAATGAAGGCGCCCGGCCTCATGGAGCCGGTGTCTCCGTGCGCATCTCCGCACTGATTGACTTGTAGCCTCTGCGAGGCTGACTCTATCAGCTCCTCGGCGCCTCCAATTCCAGGTGTGATTTAGTTTGGAGATGAGAGGTGACAGTTAACATTGGTACTCGTCACTGTAGATCAGACGCAGTCACGCTGTCTTCCCCCTCCCCTCATCCCCAGCCTGCCTCGGCCCTCCTCCTAGACAGACGCCTGGGACAGCACAGCGCAAGCACTGGCTCTGGCCACCGCCCAGCAAGCGCAGCCCCGGCTTTCCTTCCAGGCTCCTTTCTGCCCTCTGCATTCCCAAGGGTTTCCGCCAAGCCCAATGCCTTCCTCTGGCCGGACCCCAAATGGCCCTACCACCCTTGTCTTTGCAGGGAAGCCCCAGAGTTCTTTTTTTCACTGCCTCTCCATCTTCTCTCTCTCCTGGTTAGCCCAGCCTCTAGAGGCCCTCGATTCCTGCTAGCCTTTGGCTCAGGATCCCCTGCAGGTGACGGAGGCATGCTCGCTGGGCTAGCGCCTTCCTCAACAGGGGCATGATTTCAGTTTTCTTTCTTTTACTTTTTCATTGATGTATAACTCACACATAATGCACAGTTAAGTGTAGGGGGTGGTTACCTTTTACAGACAACAACCACTCGTGTGGCCATCACCCAGATCAAGCTATAGAACATTTCTAGCAGGCCAGCTGCCTCCCTCACATGTCCATCCTCCAGGCAAGGAGACACTTAAGAATAAAAACCTTTGTTAAAAGGAGGCCTGGCTTAGATGTGAGAGTGAAATCCCCTAGTCCTGGAGGATCCAGAAGAGTCTAGAAGGTTGTGCGTGTGGAGGTAATGTCTCCGTGCCAGATCCAGGAAGCTCACAGCCTGGGGCAGCCAGCGTGGCAGAGTGGCTTCTGACTTGATGTTCTTATTCACAGCCGTGTCCTGTGACAGTGAGGTTGCGGAGGTGGAGATCTCAAAGACTGCTTGGTCAGGCTCCTCCACCAAGTAAGACTACATTCCAAACCACGCTGGCCCTTCTAGTTCCTAAAGAGTCACCCCTAGTTTGACAGTGTGACCTAGTCAGTGGGGCAGTTTCTTCTTCCTCCAGACCCAATCTCTCTTCTCTCTTTCTTCTTATATTATATCTTCTTCTGAAGCCCATTTCATTCATTCGACAGGCCTCTGGTAAGGGTCTGGGGCATGTAAGCTCTGCAGGCATGTCCCAGAGACCAGGAAGATGCAATCCTTCTTGAACAATCCCTAGCCTTGTAGGAGGAATGGACATGACCCTCAACTCAACACAGCAAACAAAGTAAGTGCTCTGTTCAGAGAGCAGCAAAGAAACAGAGAAGAAATATATATATATACCCAGCAATGTGCTGGTAAATGTTTAACCGGCTCTTCAGGAGAAAAAAAAAAAAGCCCTGATTGTAACTTTGCCCATTACCATGGTGTAAATCCCAGCATGGCCAATTTCAAGTCACTAACATGATGCCACTGAATGCAGAGCTGGGAAGAGATTCACATAATTGGCTCTTACGAGCAGGTGGGAGCCACGTTTGAGTTAGAGCCAGAGGCCTTCTGTATACAATATATATACTCATGTATTCAAATCAAAATATGGTAGAGTTCTAGTACTCTAGAAGAATCTATCATGCCTTCTTACCATCAAGGGGAGATTTTAAAAAAATATTTTAATTATATATTTTTAAATAAAAGTATTTAAGATGTTCAACATGATCTGATATTCATATACACAGTGGTTACTACAGTCAAGCTAATTAACACATCATCTCCTCACACAGTTACAATTTTGTGTATGATGAGTACATCTGATATCTCCTCTTAGCAAATTTCCAGTGTTCAATACAGTATTATTAGGGACAGTTATCATGTCTGTACATTAGATTGCTAGACTTATTCATCCCACATAATTGCAACTTTGTACCCTTTAGCCAACATCTCCCAGAGAGAAGTTCTTGAAAGTAAAAATCTTGTTGGAAGAAGACCTGAATGAGATGTGAACAAAATCCCTCAGACCATGGAGGACCCAGTAGACTCTAGAAGATAGGTAAGGAGGTAGTTCCCTGAATAAGTAACCACTCCTTTCTAGGCTTTTAGAAAGTGCAGTATGGAGTGAGATAAGGGACTTTAACCCTGCAACCCTTAGAGTTCTAAGGGGTCCTCAGTGATGATTCAGGGACCACTGATAAGGGGGCTCCAGGAGGAGGAGTAGGTGGGGCTCCAGATACCCTGCTCCTCTGATTCAGCTTTAGTGGCTCCACTGATGTCTGTGACCTGTGCTGGATTAATGCACAGGATTTCATTTGAGGAAAAGTTCTGCAAGTATAAATAGTCTATGCTCCCCCTGATGCTCCAAGTGATCTCTGCAGCACTATCATGCATTGATTCTCTGACCACAGGACCTTCTACACTTCTTCCATCATCCCTGAGCCCTGCACTGGGCTGGGAATAGTGTTCCTACCTTCTCAACAGAAAACACCCTCTATCTCCCCACCACACACACACACACACCTGCTACATTCCTCTTCTGACTTCACTCCTATTCTGAATTCACACCTATCTGCCTTTGCAGCTGCTGAGAATGCAGATTCCTGATCTTTGGGTACCCTATCATCTTGGGTACTGCTTGGGGCCAGAGAAGCCCTTGGAGTTCTCCTGGGCAAAGGTGGAAGAACAGGGCTAATGTCATCCTCTTTCTCCAACTCAAGCTAAGGACCCTAAAAATACTTTGACCTCAAAGATGTTCACACATGAGAAGGAGAAAAGCTGCTTCTGACATCAGAGAGCTGACCTGGCACTCACAGGTAGACTGTGGTGCTTTCCTGGTGACTGTAAACAATTTCACAGAACACCAACATCAGACGAAGCCACTCTGTAACCGTGATGAATCAAGGTGAAAACAAGACTGCCTCAAGATCATGTCTTAACATAGACAAAAACAAGAACATTATCCAAAACATAAAATGACCAACTACTCCCCTCTCTGGACTAACTGGTTGATGCCTGCTTCTTTACCAATTATAGATTTAACCTAGATCTATTTCTGTTTCCTTCTAGGTAAGCCTCATTAAGATACCCAATCATAGAACTGCTCCAACTTCCTGACAGCATTCTGCCCAGAGCAAAGCCCCACTTCCTTGAATCCTCCCCCATATCACCTACCATGAGTCCAAATCTTACAATAATTCATTTCTAACACTCTCTTACAACCCACAGACAACCCACAGTTCCCCATGACTTGTATTTGCCTTCTTGTAACAAATCAATATGCCCAAATTTGGACAACCATGAGCACATTCCTGATTGCTTGGCCTGGGGGACGTTGGCACCCGCGTCACGTCTTCTCCATTCACAAACCTTGATGCAGAGGCTCAAGGACAGGAAGTCACATGCATGAGGTCAAAGAAGTTTGGCAGGGAGGTGAGAAGGTCTGGTGCAGGCCCAGTAGGGAAGCAGGGTTCAGGAAAATGGGACTCACATTTATAGGTCAGGCATTTCTTACATGGGTCTTTCAAAAATCACAATCCAGGGAAGTGAGGGGTGTATGCCTCATTTCACAGCTGAGTAAATAGGGTTTGAGACAGAATAATAATTTGCCAAAGCCACACAGTAAATGGCTGGGATTTGAATTCAGGTGTTAGGGACTGAATGTTTGAGTCACCCCAAAATTCATATGTTGAAGCCTTGACCCTCAATGTGATAGTATTTGGAGATAGGGCCTTTGGGTGGTAACTGGGTTTAGATGAGGTCATAAGGGTGGGGACCCATGATAGGATCAGCATCCTTACAAGAATAAAAGGAGAAGCCAGAGCTGTCTTTCCCTTTCTCTGCCCTGCAAGGACACAGTGAGAAGGTGGCTCTGTACGAGCCAGGAAAAGGGCTTTTGCTAGGAACTCAACTGGTCAGTACCTTGATCTTAGACTTCCAAGTCTCTCAAGCTGTGAGAAATAAAGGTGTGTTATCTAAATCACCTGGTCTGTGGCATCGTGTTCTGGTAGCCTGAGTAGATTAAGGCAATAGGTTTGTTTAATTTCAGGGGTGAGGCCATAGGAAGCCCATTCCTTGATCAATTTTTTCTTTTTTTTTTTTTTTTTAAAGATTTTATTTATTTATTCACGAGAGACACAGAGAGAGAGAGAGGGAGGCAGAGACACAGGCAGAGGGAGAAGCAGGCTCCATGCAGGGAGCCCGACGTGGGACTTGATCCCGGGCCTCCAGGATCAGGCCCTGGGCTGAAGGCAGGCACTAAACTGCTGAGCCACCCAGGGATCCCATCAATTTTTTCCTATTTTAATATTAAAATTTCATTTTAAAAGTAATACAAAGCAAATTCTTATCATAAAATAAATGACAATGTTTAGCCAACCTTAAGTCTTGGTCTTTCCTCTTGATCTCCCAGAGATGATCACTTTTGGTAATTTGGTGTGTATTTTTCAGTTCTTTTCCTATGTACTTACATGCATATGTGAATGCCCTTAGAAAACATGTATCATCATTGTTCTGTGGTGTGGGTTCGTTTTTACATAAGTGGCTTTCTATGTGTTGCTCTGCAGCTTAGCTTTTTTCACTCAGCAGTAACTGGAAGCTCCACAGAGTCAAGGATTTTTGTCTGCCCTGTTCACAGCTGTGTCCCCAGGACCTAAAAGAGTGCCTGGCACACACAGCAGGTGCTCAGTAAATGTTTGTTGGTTAAATGAATGAGTGAACAGACACTATCTTGGTGAGCCTTTCATGGAGGGCCTGCAGAGCTCCCACATTGTTTTCACCACTGCATGATGCTCCATGATGCTCCACAGTGGGCAGGGCAGGATGTGGCCCTGTATTTTGTGCAGCCATCCCCTGTTGATAGACACTTACTTTGTTCCTGGTTTGTCACTCTCAACAATGCAGAAGTGGACACTGTGCCCATGTCACCTCATGCATGCGTGCATATGTCTCTCTAGAAAAGATACCAAGAAGTGACATTGTTGGTTCATAAGGAATGCATGGCTTTAATTCTAATTATCTTTTCCAAACAATCCCTACTTTTTTTTAATAAATATTTTTAAAGACTTATTTATTTATATCCAGAGAGAGCCAATTGGGGGAGGGGCAAAGGGCGAGGGAGAGAATCTCAAGCAGACTCCCTGCTGAGTGCAGAGCCCAATGTGGGGTTTGATATCATGACCCACAAGATCATGACCTGAGCTGAAATCACAGGTCAGACCCTTAACTGACGAGCCACCCAGGCGCCCGGCCCCCAAATAATCCTTTCAAAGATTTACCACAAACACTTTCATCTGCAGTGCATGAAAGTACCCACTTCCTCACACTCTTGATGATCCTTGATGTTACCACACAATGTTTGCCTCCTTGGTGGATGGAAATGGTACCTGCTTTAACTGTTCTGATTTTTTTTTTCCATTTGACGAAAAGGACCCTGGTATAATGTCTATGGAAGAGACATGGAGAGAGAGGTAGAGGAGATACTGGAGTTTTTTCAGGGGAAATAGGTAAAATGAAATAGCTGATACTTACTGACCACAGCTCTGTGTTGATGTGAAGTCCATGTGTGGAGGCAGAAGTATCTGGGTTTGAATCCAGACCCCACCACTTGCTAGCTGTGTGACCCCCAGTAAGTCACTTAGCCTTTCTGAGCCCTGAGTCCCCCATCTATTCCATGGGAATAATAATAGTACCTACCGTACAGAGTTGTTAGAAGAATTAAATGAGTTAATGTTTGTTCTTAAAGTGCCTGCCTCTAAAGTTTTATTAGTGATTCTTAATTAAAAATAT
Organism: Vulpes lagopus; assembly: GCF_018345385.1. Classification (NCBI taxonomy): domain Eukaryota; kingdom Metazoa; phylum Chordata; class Mammalia; order Carnivora; family Canidae; genus Vulpes; species Vulpes lagopus. Next base: position 24,353,253 of record NC_054829.1, read on the forward strand.
TGTAGGCCAGAGGCTACATTTTTTATGTATATCAACTCATTTAAGTCTCATATCAGTTTTAATGAAATAAATCCTCTTGCTAATCCCATTAGAGGGAAAGAGAAAAAGGGGGAGGGGCAAAGAGAGTTTGAGAAATTTGTCCAGGGTCAAATAGTTCTGTTGTTATGGACAGAGCTAGGATTTGAACCCAGGTTTTCCAGGACCACTTCACCACTACACTACATGTCAGGGTTGTAAAACAGACAGGGAGGAGCAGGATTTCATTCCTTGGGGTGGCTGTGAAAAGGAGGATACAAGTCTCAGAAAGGAATTTAGGAGGAGGCTGCCATAGCCTCTGTCAGAGAGCACCCTGGCCTTGTCCGGGATGTCCCAGGCTTCAGGGCAGGGGCTCACTTTTCCACCTTCATTAGTTCTGTGGTCCAAAGTGAAAAAGCCTTGTGTCCATATGCAGCCTCACCATGTCTTTGCTCTGTGAACTCAGGCAAATCTCCATTCTGGAGAGCCTCTTACCTCCCTCTGCCAAAATGCAGGCAGGGTTCCCTGAGGATCAAAGCAATAACGCCTGCAAAAACACTACATACGTTGCAGACCCAAGAAAACCTACTGTGCTTCCTTCTTTGGGCCTTTGGGCTGTTTCCAAATCCAACGTCCTCCCAATTCTCCCTTCCTGAAGCTCACATTGTCACCGGAAGATCTAAGATCAGCGGCATTTCAAGGGTGATCAATGAGCATAGTCTGCTGCAGGTACAAGCAATAAGGGGTGTATTGTCTCAAAGAATTTAAAAACAATCATGAGAATAATTGAAAGTCATTCTGCTTTTTATCGCTAACATGTCCTAGCAATTCTAAACCATGCCAGTGATAAAACACTCTTCCCTGGAAAACTTTTATGAGTCTAAGTTCTAAATGCCTGCATTCGGAATGGGCCATTCCCCCACCCTACCCTTGGTACACCTCTGGGTAGGAATTCTAGTTGGTACAACTGTATCTGCTTCAATAAGGGGTCTTTCCTTGGGCTTCGGGGGGGGGGTGTGGCTGGCAGGAGGCCAGTAGCAGGGGAGGATGGTTCTAGGGACCATGGATAAGAGAGTCATTATGACTGCATAGCCAACATCCCAAAGTAACATGGCTTAAAACAATCACCACTTTATGGCTTAGGATGTTGGGGTTGATGGACAGCGCTCAGCCAGGACAGCAACAGCTCTGCCCCATGTGGTTTGGCTGGGCTTGGCCTACGGTTTGCAATTTGGGCTAGAGGATTGAAAGTGACCTCCCTCTCATACCTGGCCCCTCAGCTGGGATGGCCGGAACATGGGTACTGCTCCCTCTTTTTGGTCTTTCATCCTCTAGGCTTTACTCTGCACATAGCTTTTCTTTGTCTGCACATTAAGTTTTCTAAGAAGATAACCCAGACTTCTTTACAAGGTCACTCAGAAACCCCAAGAGACCAAAAATGGAAGTCAGAAGGCACCTTCAGCCCCTGGCATAGAACTTGCACAGCCTCCCTTTTGCTACAAGTCACAGGCCAGTCTTGATTCAACATGGAAGGCAACCCACGAGAGTGTGAATTCAGAGAGGTGGATACTTGACTCAGCCAGGCACCACCTTGATTCTGGGACTCTCCTGCATGCAGGGAGTCGCTGCCCACAGGTGACCTGGCTGTGCAGCTGAGGATTCTCTGAAGCCTTCCATAGCCTCACTCCAGCACACAGACTTTGGGCAAGGCCTGGCCTCCCCAGGGCCCTCTCTCAAGCCCACTTTCCAGAATAACTTTTCCTAACTTTTCCTAATACCCATTAGAATTCACCCTTAGGACTGTCTGACCACGCTGAGTGGTGCTAGTTGTCATTCAGTGTACTGAGTCCCAGGCAGCCTGGGGCCTATCCCTCCCACCTCACAGGCAGCCAGAGCAGTCTTCTGGGATAGCTCGCTTGGAGAAGCTTCCAGGCATCATGGCAAGTGGGGGAGGGAGAGGTTTTAGAGCAGGTGGGGGCTTGACATATCCTGTGTCACCGTGTGGCTCGGCACCCCTGACTGACTATATGCCAGTGGGAAGTGCCATGCTGTCCAGAAAATTAGTGAAACCTCAGCTCTGGATAATTTGGGGAGTTTCCTCCTGAGCAGGCTCTGTCTGTACCTTTCCTCCATACTTTCTGGCAGAGCGAGTAACAAGAACACAGGTAAGCCATACTTCTCTGTCCCATGCTTTGCGCCTTGGCCTTGGGAAATTGTCTCACTGCAAGGAGGGGCTGCTATCCAGGGGGCCTCAGGTGTACTCCTGCCCTGGTGCTGGAAGCTCACCTGCGAGGCCCACGGCACACAGCTAGTTCAGGCAGGTCCCTCCAGCCCCTCTTAGCACTGCCACCCTCCCCCACTTTAAGCTGCACCCAAGTGTGTATATCTATTATAAGAAGGGGGAGAGCCAGCCAGCAGTATGTCATGGGAGTGATAATTACATCCCCAACTCCCATCATGCCGTCTGCTGCTGACCTCTCACCCTTCCTTTCCTTCAATCACCCCCCGGCATCACTCACTCTGACAGAGCAGCGGCACAGGCCCTGTGACCTGTCAGCCCGGGGACATGACTTATAGGGCCTCGCAGGTGGACAAAGGGAAGGGAGATAGGCCACATAAATCTCCCTAGTGAATAAAAGAGAGTAATGGAGTGCGCTCTCCAGGTCTGCGCTAGCAGATTCCCGTGGTCTTGTTATTTGGCGCAGAGTTACGGTGATGAGGAAGTGGCCCAGGCTGACATGTGGGTCCCAATCAACCTTGCCAAAGCCAAAGCTCCACACAAGTCCCAATGTCACATCCATGCTGAGGTCCCTGGGGAGAACGGGACAGGCGTGAGCAGCAGGACCATGGATGGCAGCTCCTAGGCTGGTTTACTGCATCATAAGGGGAGGGAAGGAAGGAGGAAGAACCAGGCTCAAACCCCTGGCCTGACCCTTCTTGGTTGAGGTTCTCTGAGCAGCTCCATCGGGAGCTTCATTCTAGTCAGTAGACAGAACAGGACCATCACCAAGCCTGCAGATCTCTCCAATATCTTGAGAGAGTCTGGAGTGGGGCCTCCAGTCACCTGGACGGTAGACATTGTGTGGAAGACTTCATGAGTTGTGTGTAGGACTTATCAGGGTCTTTCCAAGCTTCACTGATTAGCATAAGGGGATCTGTCCTCACTAAAGCATCTGAAAATGAATGGGAATCTGATAGACTAAAATCCTGAGCATGGCAGGCATATTCCCCTTCCACAGATGGATCCTTGAGTTGGTATGAGTTGACTTCTGAAACACTCTCATTCATCATAAGACACAGGCCAGCTTCCAAGTCCTTCTTTACCTATTCATTTAGTCACGGGGCTACAAACTGGGCTCCATAAGCCAAATATGGCCCCACAGATGTCTTTATGTGTTCTTCAGTTGTTTTATCAAATTGGAACTTGCCTTTCTTCAGACAGGGTAGGCTCACAGGACACACTCACAGATACCTGCCATCTCACTCTATCCCAGTTCCATCATTTATATCACCTGACTCTTCCCCATAGGAATCATGAGGATGCCCTTGCTACCCAAGCATGGCTACTGGGTGGTCCCACTCGGACCTTCCATCCTGCTTGCAGTCCTTCTCCACTTTACCACTTACTGCCAGCCTCTTACATCTATCTGGATGTTGCATTAATTTCCTCAAACTTTTTGTAGCTTTTACTGTACCTGAGTCTCATAATATCTCCCTGAGAGAGCAGATAGCATCATCCCCATTCCCTACTTGAGCAGATGGAGAACATGAATCAGAAGAGTTAATCAGCTTGCTTTGGGCCATACAGCTGGTCAATGAAAGAGAGATGAGGACCCAAAGATTCTGATTCCGATGTCTTTTTTCACCAGACCATAATCCTACTGAGTTGTTGCCTCCACCACACCCAACCACAAATTTGTAGTTGAATCATCATATTTCAGAGTTCAAGGGCTATTTGCCCAATTCTCTATCCTATGAACAAAGAGCCTTCATGATAACCACAACATAGGTGTTCCTACAGTCCCTGCTGGCATTTTCTGGGGCCAGAGAGCTCACTAAAGCTCAGAGGGATGGCTTGCTCCATCCTTGGGCAGTATTTGTCCATAGAAAATTCTTATCTTCCTGGAGCTCAAATTCATGAGGTCCTCTAATTGCTCCTTTCAGGATCCACATGGAAAAGTCTCATTGACTTTAAGAATTTGAAGACCCTTCGTCAGGCCAAATAGGCTCAGTTGCTATGTCAGTCGGAATCACAAGAGACAAAATCCTGACCCCAAAAGGAATTTATTGGTTTGTGAAACTGGCAAAATCCAGTGTTAGTCACTGTGGAACCCAAGTGTTCAAACAACATTTTCAGGAACCTGTCCCCATTTCTTGCCTACACCTTCCTCCTCATTGACATTATTCTTAGGCACACTCCCCATGTGGCAGCCCTTGGCGGACTCAGCCTAAGTCCCACCAGCTCAGCACATGTGGCAGAAAAAGATCTCTTCTTTCCCAGTGGTTCCAGAAAAGGCCATAAATAGGGCTCCCTTTGACTGGGCTTGGATCACATGTTCACCCCTAAGTCAGTCCCTGTGTCCAGGAAGATGGACACCTTGGAATGGTCAGGCCTGGGTCATATACCCACCACTGGAGGTTGATTTTACCTACCTGATGCATGCAGTGAGGTGGGTGGGTACCCTATGAAAAATCATAGAGCTCTTTCTAGAACAAGGGAGAATGGATGTTGGACCAAAACAACCAGTGCCCACAGTAGTCATCATGGTTTGGAGGCCCATCCCATCCTGATCACCTTCTCTGTGCGCTTCCTGGTGTGTTGCTATTTCTCTGCGGGGTGTAGTTCAGAGAGTAGAACCCAATTTCCCATGTGTGATATCAACTGTGAAAATTGGGTTGCGGGTATAACCTACCCCTGAATACACCCCACTTCCATCACACGTGAAGGGTCCCATTTGCTATTATGTGACCACACTGCAGTTCCGGCTCTCTGAGTCTGCAGGCAACTCATCACAGATACTGCCACTTAGCTATCAACCTCCCCTGTGTGATAACACCATGGAAGTTTTTAAAACAAAGGTGCATAGTTTTATACATAATCCTATTCAATCTTAGCTTGGTAGTTTCAGCCCCATGATTGCAGCGCTAATATAGGATCGCTTTGGCAGCCCTAAACTGTGTGTATGGCTATGTGTTTCCTATCCAAGACTTTGATTTTAAAAAACTTAACAAGACAGGATTAAGAGCAGAGCCCTGTGGCCTGCCACTAGACATTCCATCTAGGCTGACATCAATCCAATGACAGAATAGCAGTAACACCTATCTCCTAAGATTGTCGTGATGATTAAATGAGTTGATATTTGTAAAGTTCTTAGAACAGGACCTGGCTCATGGAAAATAATAGATAGGAAAGTGTTTGCTAAACAAACAAACAGCTGAGACTTGATTGATCAAAAAAGATGGACTAAGGCTGTGCTATTCTTCAACCCATATTTCTGTATCAGGCCTCAAGTCTTTTGTGATATGTTTTTTTGAACACCTTGCAATATAAGAATATGATATCTCTGGCTTTCCTCTCATCAATCTTATAAAACAGGGAAAGTGAGGTTTGGCTGGTATGAGCAGTGCTGGCCCCTTGTGACCCACATACCTTTCTAGGAGCTCCAAATCCATCTCTTGGGTAAGCACACTGTTCTAAACTGGGGAGCATCAATCTTACTAATAAAGAATGTGTGGCACCACCTATTGGAAATTTGAAACAATGTGGTATTAGTGTCTTTCTCCTTAGAGTCAAAGTTATACTCAATCAAGAAGAATAAATTCAGGGATACCTATGTGGTTTAGGCGGTTGACTGACTGACTCTTGATTTTGCCTCAGGTTGTGATCTCAGGGTCCTGGGATTGAGCCTCACATCAGGCTCTGTGCTCAGTGTGGAATCTGCTTGGGATTCTTTCTGCCTTTCCCTCTCCCCATCTCCCCCCACTTGTGCTCTCTCTAAAATAAATAAAATCTTAAAAAAAAAAAAAAGAGCAAATTCAGTTTCCTTGAGGCCCAAAACAACAATCCCTAACCAAAGTCAGAACCCTTCTCCTGATCACTTACCAAGCTAAGCCGTGGCCTCCACCAGTAAAGAAAAGCACCTGCCTCCATTAAAAATGTTGTGACCTGGAAGTCACAGAACACTCAGCCATTGTGCCTTGGTTGTAAGGATGTGTAGAGCCTGCATACCAAGAAGTCCAGAGGCAGCAAGTCTTAGGGTTGGTTTAGCAGCTTAACCATATCTCAAGGACTCAGACTCTTTATTTCTGTTCTGCTGTTCTGGGCTGTTGGTTTGCGCCTCATCACCACAAGATTGCTACTGCAGTTCCAGGCATTGAAACCTTCTTTGAGGCACAAAGAAAGGGGAAAGATCAGCACCAGTGAATTCTCTTCTCTAACCTTTTCCTATGGGGAAGCAAAATATATTTTCTAGAAGTCCCTAGCGCACTTCCTCTTTGTACATCATTAGCCAGATGAAGATCACGTGGCTGAGACACTGAGCCAACTGAGCCACCCAGGTGCTCCCCATAGGACATTTTAAACCTTCCAGGCAAACACTGTGATGCTCAGCATCAGTCAGACACTACTAGCTTGAGGTAGTTCACAGCTTCCACATTCTGTCACACTACTTTCTTTGCAACGGAATCATATCTTTGAGAAGCTGGCTTTTCGGTGGTTGCTGTGATAGAAATCAATGTGGAACGCCAACGAGGTGACGGTGTCCAATATAACAGCAAAGTCTGAGAAGATGTGCAGTGCCCAACAGGCACACCCATCCTATTGATATGTAAGTGGTCTGTGAGGACAAAAAGTTTTCATTTCAACTTACACATATTGTTTTTTTGAATGCCCATTTAGTTGTAAAGACTTGGCTACCTAAGTAGTTTAGATCTAGTCAGTTAATAAATGGAACTTGTAGGTGTTTCTTTCCAGCAAAGGGCATCATGAAAAAAAAAAAAAAAAACTAAGGTGCTAAGAATGCTGGGAATGGAGAAAGTTTGGGCACCTCTGTTCTTTCTTGTTCCCCACCACACTTCTCATTATTGTGCCCCAGCTTGTCCACACCTGGGCATCCTGAAAAACAACAGGCAAGGTAGGGAGCTCGGTGAGTCTTCATTGATTCGATGGCTGAATATATCTCTGCTCAATGCAAGGCCCTGCTCTCTGTGCTGGGACAGAGCTGTGAACAGACCGAAGAGGCCCTTTTCCATGGAGCTTTTCTTCAGTGGGATGGAGATGGAAGATGACCTTAGCCGGAGGTGGGATGAGACTGACCAGTGGCAAGAGGCCTGGGAGTAGGCTCCTATAGACCGAGCTGAAACTGTATGAGTCCAAGGACTCATCAAGCAATGCCCTGGGTAGAACATTCCAGGTGAAATCAGGAGTGGGGCCAGTGGGGCCAACAGGTCACCCTGCCTGGCCCTAGGACAAGCCCAAAACTGGGGTCCCCTTCTCTCTCTGGGAGCATCTGGATGGTGAGCAGAGATCCCTCCATCATCACATCACCAGCTCTGACCCTCGCCTCAAGCAGGGTCAGGTTCAGCTGAACGGCTCCCTTCTTGCTTGGAAAGGGGTTGCCATGCAATCCCAGGGTGAGACTGGGAGAGAGGGAGACCTTCCCTCTCTAGCCTCACCAGCTGGGCCAGGGCCTCTGAAGAGCTGCAGTGCACGGCCCCCCACCCCTCCCCCAGCTGCCGTTTAACCATGATGGAAGCTGCTGTCAGTGCGCAGCGACAGTAATAAACACTCTTCTTAATAACACAGGGTGTACCTCTTATTAAAATGAATGGACTCCCACGGCGCAGCCTGGGGCCGCACGGCTGGCAGCCAGCCGGGGACAGCAGCCCTCAACTCAAGCAGTTTATCTGCTGTAATTACTGGCAGGACAACGCAGTGGGGGCTACTGGGGGACGGGCTGGAATGGGTCCAGGCCCAGACCAAGCTCGGAGATACATCCACACACTTGGGACATGTCCCCACAGAAGGATCTCAGTATCCCCCTAGACCTCATACCCAAAACACACCTTCCCACATCCAAGGGAGCATATACACACCCATCCAGGGACACAGGCACACATCTGGAGTTGACATGGGAACCCTCTGATGGGACCCACATCTGTCTGGTGTGGCAAAAAAGCAGCAAGAGGAACTGCTCAGTGGGCCATCACTGAGCCTTATTTAGGTGTACAACCCTATTCCTCCCCCATCCCTGTGGCATTGGGGAGGAATAGGGTTGTACACCTAAATAAGGCTCAGAGAGCACACACACAGCTGCAGGGGGGGCCAGGAACCAGGTGCTTGCCTTCTTGGCAGTATTTGAGATCAAGGAGGCACAGGTGCCTCTGAAGACCTATGAGATCACAGAATCATAGGCGTTTGCTCTTGTGGCACTGTGGCATTTAGCAAAATTATAATTCATCATTTTTAAGATATTTTATTTAGTTTATTGAAGGAATGAGTGAATTAGTGAATTAACTAGAAGTTTTGCAGGGGAACAGGATGAAGTATGAGGACCTCTCTGAGAATGCATGCACACAAGCAGAAACACACACATGAACACAGATACCCAGGCACAGATATATTGCACATATATAAACACATACACACGTAGATGAACACATGCAAATGTTCACACAGGAACACACATGCACACTCACATCTGACACACCCCTTTCTCCGGCTGGCTCAGTGTTAGAAATGAACACACTGGGGGTGCCTGGGTGTTTTAGTAGGTTAAACGTCTGCCTTCGGCTCAGGTCTTGTTCTCAAGGTCCTGGGATCGAGCCCTGCATTGGGCTCCCTGCTCAGTGGGGAGTCTGCTTCTCCCTCTTCCTCTGACCCTCCCCCGTTTATGCTTACTCTGTCTCTCTCTCAGAAATAAATAAAATCTTAAAAAAAGAGAGAAATATACTGTGAGCTCATACAGATGCCCTGAGATACACCCCATGATACCTTGCTTTTTAAGTTGTCTTTCCTCTTGAGAAGAGAGGGGAAAATATTTTGTGAAGACATGAGAGAGGTGAGATAAAAGGATGGGGGGCCCATAGCATTTCTTCCTTGTGGCCCTGATTCAAGCTCCTGGCAGCCCAGCCTGTTCATAACTATGTTGAAGGCCCATCAGGCAGAGGCCCTTCTCTTCCTCCCATGGAGCCCAGTATTTTCCTGCTCACAGGGAAAGAGACACCTCCTAGGGGTCCTCCTGCAAGGTAGTGGTTTTCAATTCCATCGTGCCCAGGGCTTTATAGAAGTTCCATTTCGGGAGGCTGAGTGAGAAAGTGTGTGTGTGTGTGTGTGTGTGTGTGTGTGTGTTTGTATGTGTGTGTTCACACGTGTGTGTAGGGAGTATGCATGTGCCTGTGGTTCAGAGAGGGCTAGACTTCCGACCCTCCCAGTTGGAGAAACTCTCCTTTTCCATCCCAATGCTGAAGTTACGTAAAAGAACTTGCCCAAAGGGTTCTAGTGTTTACAAATATTCAAAAATTAAAAACCACCAGACTAGCCTAAGAATGACCACATCTTGCTCATTTTTGTCCAAGTTGGGCAACATCAGAAGTCATATGGATGAAGTTTTAACTAATGAAATACTAATAAAACCAGTCATTTCAAGTCTTTGCTGAGCATCTCCCCTGTGCCAGGCATGGCAAAGCACTTTAGAGAGGCGATTTCATCAAATCCCCACAACTGTATCATCATCTCCAACTTATAATGGAACACATTGAAAGTAACAGTACCAGGAGTCCCAGTCAGGCCACCTGACTCCAGAGTCTGGGTTCCCTATCAGCATACAACACTGCCCTTGGAGGAAGCAAATGCATGAACTTGACTTCATGAGCCCACTGTAACCAGCTGAGTTCGCCAGCCTATTCTTGGAAGCTATTCCTTACAAATGAGGTGCTGAGCTGAAGGGATGCTTTCACACTAGCCTCCTAGAAGTGATGGCTGGCTGCAGTGGGGGAACTGGCCCCATGCCTCATACAGCCATTGGCCTGCACTTCTGCTTCTAGCTTTGGATGACTAGCTTATATTTGGCCCATCTGGCCTCCAAGAACAACTAGTAAAGCTGGATTTAAAAACTGAAAATATACAACATGGATGAATCTTGAGGACATTATGCTAAGTGAAATAAGCCAGTCGCAAAAGGACAAATGCTGCATGATTCTACTCACATGATATACCTCCGGTAGCCAAATTGACAGTTTCAGTTTGGGGACAAAAAAGAGTTCTGGAGATTGGTTGTACAACAATATGAATGTACTCAACACTACTAAATTGTACACTCAAAAATAGTTAAAATATATTGGGAGAACCTAATATAGTAATGTTTATAACATAATATCAATGAATATATAATAATAATAAGGAACACCTAAATATATAAAGCAAATATTAACAGACCTAAAGGGAGAAATTGCAATACAATAATGGTGGAGGACTTTAATAACCCCACTTACATCAATGGATAGATCATCTAGACAAAAAAAATCAATTAGGAAACATCAGCCTTAAATGACACATTAGACCAGATGGACTTGACAGGTATATACAGAACATTCCATCCAAAAGCAACAGATTACACAGTCTTCTCAAGCACACATGGAACATTCTCCAGGAGAGATGATATGTTAGGCTACGAAACGAATCTTAACAAATTTAAGAAGATTGACATAATATCAGGTATCCTTTCCAGCCCTAACGAGATGAAACTAGAAATCAATTACAAGAAGAAAGTTGGAAAATTCACAAATATGTGGAGATTAAACAACATGCTACTGAACCACCAATGGGTCAATGAAATATAAATTTAAAAATATCTTAACACAAATAAAAATGTAAACCCCCTACCAAAACTTATGAGATGCAGCAAAAACAGTTCTAAGAGGAAAGTTCATAGCAGTAAATCCTGACATCAAGAAAACATGAAAAATATCAAATAAACAACTTTACACTTCAATGAACTAAAAAAGAGGTACAAAGCCCCAAGTTAGTAGAAGGAATGAAATAACAAAGATCAGAGCAGAAATAAATAAAACAGAGACTAAAAAGGTAATAGAAAAGTTCAAAGAAACCAAGAGCTGGTTCTTTGAAAGGTAGACAAAACTGACAAACCTTTAGCAAGATTCACCAAAACAAAAAGAAAACTCAAATGAATAAAATCAGAAATAAAAGAGGAGACACTACAACTGATATCACAGAAAGACAAAGGATTATAAGAGACTACTATGAACAATTATGTGGCAACATATGGAGCAACTTAGAAGAAATGGATAAATTCTTAGGAACATATAACCTATCATTGTTCATGAGTGAATCATGAACAAATAGAAAATGTGAACAGACTGATTGTTAGTAAGGAGATTAAATCCATAATCAAAAACCTCCCAACACACAAAAGTCCAGGACAGATGGCTTCACTGGTGAACCCACCAAATATTTAAAGAAGAATTAGTACCAGTCCTTTTCAAACACTTCCAAAATTCAGAAGAAGAGAGAACACTACAAAACCTATATTGCGAGGACAGATTATCCTGAAAAGAAAAGTAAATTACAGGCCAATATCCCCAGTGAACATAGATATAAAACTTGTCAACAAAATATTAGCAAATCAAATTCAACAATACATTAAAAGAAACATACATCGTAGTCAAGTGGGATTTATCTCAGGGATGCAAGGATGGTTCAAAATCCTCAAATTGGTCAATGTGATAACCACATTAACAAAATAAAGAATAAAAATAATGTGATCATCTCAATAGATGCAGAAAAAGCATTTGACAAAATTCAGCATACATTCATGATACTCTCAACAGAGTGGGTATAGAGGAAATGTACCTCAACATAATAAGGGCCATTTATGACAAGCCCACAGCTAACATCATACTCAATGGGGAAAAGCTGACAGCTTGTCCTCTAAGATTAAGAACAAGACAAGGATGCCCACTCTCACCACTTGTATTCAACACAGTACAGGACGTCCTAGCCAGAGCAATTAGGCAAGAAAAGAAATTAAAAGCATCCAAATTGGAAAGGAAGAAGAAAAACTGTCACTGTCTGCAGATGACATGATATTGGAAAACACTAAAGACTCAAAAAAAAAAAAAAAAAAACACTGAAGACTCCATAAAAAAATTGTTAGAACTAATTAATACAGGGAAATTCAGTCAAATTGCAGGATACAAAATGTATATATTAAAATCTGTTGTGTTTCAATACACTAATAATGAACTATGAGAAAGAGAAATTAAGAAAATTCCATTTACATTTGCATAAAAAAATACCTGGAAATAAGTTTAACTGAGGAGGTGAAAGACCTGGACACTGAAATAACCCAAGTGCCCATCAATGGATGAATGGATAAAGGAAATGTGAAGACCTCAGCCCTCCTGCAGCCACCACATACCCTGCAGCCTCACCCATACCCTCCCCAGACTCCACCGGTCATGGACTGGTCAGCCTTCAGGGGAGGGTGGCACTGCATCTGCATCTCCAAAATTACCCACTCCTCTTCCTTCTCTCCATCTTCTTTCCCCCTCTTTCTCCTCTTCCAGTTTCTCAGTAGTGGCTTGTCTGCTTCACCTGAGCCACAGGTGTAAACAGTTGGTGTCTCCTCTAGATCCTCTGGCTCCGTGCTTCTATGACACTTAACTTGGCTCCAAACCACAGGAATCACTTTCCCTCCAAGCTAAAGCAGGGCCAGTTCAAAACCACAGTTCCTATCACAGCTCAGTGGTTCCAGGCCAGCTTTTGGGGGATAGGTCATGAGGAGACAGGACCCAGAATTATGGGGACGGTAATGGTTACAATATGACCTGCATTTGGTGCGCACCATGTAGAAGGGTCTTGCTTCCGTTACTTCATGCTCACAACAAAGCTATGGTGGTAGCGTTAGCCCCATTTTACAGATGAGCAAACTGCAGCTCTGAGTGATTACACGAGTGCTTTCAACCACAGAGCCATGCTGCTTCCACTGCGGCTGGAGGAGCTTGCCTCTGACCCCCTAGGCTTTCCTCCCATGAGTCCTCCCCAAGGACTGGGCCCATCAGCTCTAGGTCAAGGGGACTAGAGCTGCCTCTAAATGGACAGCTGGCCACTGGGCCAGCCGTGGTGGACCCAAGGCCCGGGGAAAGTTCTAGAGGTGAGGCTTGTGATGAACCCCACTTTAACTCTCCAACATCTGTATCTGGGTGGCTTCAAGGGACACCTTGCATAGAACAGGAAGTTAAGAAGGAAGGTGTGAGCTGTCGTGGGGAAAAGCACATTCTCACTGTTTTGCACTGACAGTGACAACAACCGAAGCTGCCATTGTTTGAGCCTGGCACCTGCCCTGGGCCCCTGCATCCTTGTTGCTAACATCGTGACCCGTGGGCATCAGCTGGGAGCTTATTAGAAACGAGGGCTCTCAGGCCCCACTCAGATCTGCCGAGTGGGAATGTGCATTTTAACAAGATCCCCTGGGGATTCAGACACTGCTTTATAGCCCTTAGCACCACATTCCCAGGACGTGGGATTTTTTCTCCTTTTGGACCTTACGGCTGAGGAAACGGAGGCCCAGAGGCGTGGAATTCGTTGTCCAAGGTCAGTGCTGCAGTTTGAGCGCCGGCGGCCTGGCTTCAAAACCCAGAGAGAAGTGACGGGAGGTTTCTGAGCCGATCCTCTGATTCTGAGCTTTGGATTCTTATTTTCTCCCCGGACTTCCCAGGTAGAGGCAGGGAGGAGGTCCCTCGGGGCTGCTCTGGTCCCGGGCCTCGCCCTCCGTCGGCCCACTGGGGCGTCACCGCCCTTGGCCACGGCGTGGTGTGTGCTGGGCCCGGCAGCCCCGCGGAGTCGCAGGGGCCCATCGGCTCGGGCAACAGAGAGGCCCACCTGCCGCCGGGTGCCACAGCTCCTCCGCTTGGCCCTCCTGACGTCACAGGCGGCCAGAGGGCACCCGGCCCCCAGTGAGCCCCAGACATTCTGGGCGGGGGCAGGACGCTGTCGCCCAGTCCCCGCTGCGGGAAGCCACGCAGCTCTGCTGCCCTCCAGCAGCATCTCTGCCCCTGAGGCTGTAGCCCATGACGCATCTCATTCCGAACCCCTCAATCTTTCCCATTAGCTGAGATTGCGGGTTCAGAGCACAAACATCGCCGCCTGTCACCGGCGCTGCACATCAGCCAGCAGCCGGGAATGGTCTCGTCTCCTTCAATCCATCACGCAGGGTTTCTAGCTCCTGTTCCCACACTCCTCTGCTCCCTTCGCCAGGCCCGACCCAGGGGATTTGCGGAGCTGCCAGGTGGCAGGAGAGGAGCCAGGACAAGGTGGAGCTCTGTGGCTGGGAGCGGAGGGCAGGGACCTCTCAGGCCCGGAGCGCAGCCACACCCGGGGAACCCAGGCCACACCATGAGCGGACCTGCCCTGGGTGCCCAGGAAGTGGATGAGGGGCAGAGGCCGCCTCCACCACTCCCCAGGCCTGTGGCCTGTTTGCTTCTCTGCAGATGCACTCACTGTGGTTAGGACTGCAGATCCTGGGGGCCCACCCCCGGGCATTCTGACTCAGTGCATCTGGAGTAGGGCCTGAGAATCTGCATGTTTAACAGGGCTGTTCCATGTGATTCTGAGGTCGTGGGTCCCTGAACCCCCAAATGTTGACACTTAACCATTGGAGCACTTACGTATCAGTTAGGTCAGGCTAGGGCAGCCCAGGTGGCTCAGCGGTTTAGCACCTGCCTTCAGCCCAGGGTGAGATTCTGGAGACCCGGGATCGAGTCCCACATCGGGCTCCCTGCATGGAGCCTGCTTCTCCCTCTGCCTGTGTCTCTGCCTCTCTCTCTCTCTTTCTGTGTCTCTCACAAATAAATAAAATCTTAAAAAAAATTAGATCAGGCTAGGTTGCATTGTCATAACAAATAGCTCCCAAACCTCAGTGCTCAAAACAAAAACAATTCAGTTCTTGCTCAAGCTGCACTCTTGCTGCAGGTTGGCAGGGAGGCTCTGTTTGCTGACGTGACTCAGAGACCAGGCTGACAGGATCCCATCTCGAGCTGAGTCCTAGGATCACGATGCCGGTGAGGAGCAGGGCTGGAGGGTCTCCCAGCAGCAGAGAAAGGCTGCAGCCTCAAAGCAACACATAGCACTTCACAACCCACTGGCCAGAACTAATCATAGGGCTGCTTAACTTAAGGGGGGCAGAGAAGGATAATCCTCCCACATGCCAGGAAAGAGAGGGGCATGGGACGTGGGCCAATGGCTGGAGCAGCCGCCACAGGCACTGAGGCCCGAAGCGCACTCCTTGCCTGGTGGAAACCTTGACCCGCTGCTGCTCTAGAAAAAGATGGAAAACACGAAGCAAAGGCCTGGGCCCACCTTGCACATCCACAGCACTTTATAATCTCCGTTTATTCACAGGCATGACCACATTATTGATGCTCGCGGTAGCAGAATTATTTACAAATGTAAATTATTTATATTATATCCACCTTTTATTCATATCATATCATTACTACATTCACTTAGCTTTCGGAGCAGCCAAGCGAGGGGCCCAAAGCCTCCCAGTTATAAGGAAGGGCTGAGGTGTTCCGGTTCCTAATCCAGGGACCTTCCATCAGGTTCCGGCCAAGTCAGGGCTAGGACAGGTTGGTCTAAGAACTTGGTGCTTAATGGTTTGGGTTTGGCCTCCCCCAGGGAGCTGGATCCCTGTGCTCCTCAGGGGTTTCACATTTGGTCTACATAGGTTCAACCACACTCTCCAAGCCCAATGTTATTGGTAGCCCCAGAGATAACTGTCTTTCTTTCTCCTCCATTTCTTTCTCCTCCGGGGGTAGAGAGACTCCATCGGACCCCAAATACCAGGCGCCTCTCTGTCAGCACTTCAGCCCACCCCCATAAGCCTGGCAGGCAATTCAATCTCAAGGGCAGTGGGGAACACAGGTGAAGCAACGAGTGGTGTGTCTGGGACAAAGTGGGGTTGCTGTGGGATGTTAGGTGCATGGTAGGGGCTGGGGGATCGGAGCTGGGACTGGGGCTGGGGAGACTTGTCCAGTCTTTGGAAAATTAAAAGAATGAAAAATAGCCTAGGTTTGACTATAATTTTTACTGCCTGGCTATATAAACCAGGCTAGAGGGGGCAGGTGAAAACAGGACAATCTGGTTTCACAATCCACATTGTGCGGCCTTGAGTGTTCTCAGGGCCCCAGGAAGCCGTGCACATCCATGGAGGACACCTAGAGGAGCCAAGGCCCATCCTCATGCTCTGGGGGAGAGGGGGATGGGGCTGCCTTAGGCATGCACTGGAGTACTCACCTGTCAACTCAGTGCCGTGAAGCAACTGTTGTAAACACAAACATTGGAATGTGGTCACTTGTATTCTTTTCACCTCAAAAGAGCTTTGCACCGTTTACATATGCTTTTAATTTTATCCTGGAAAAAAAATGCAACATTAGGACTGGGGGGTCCCCAGATAACTCTTCACCCCAAGACCTCCTTTTCGCTTTGCTGTCTTTACTGTGCAGCCCCACTCCCACCCCAGATCGTGAAGGCTGGAGTGGAGGGGGGTAAGGTTGCACCTGCTGACCCGCCACCGGGGAACTCACATGGTGTCTGGCCTCGGGTTGTGAAATGGCACAGAGACTGCTGGGGGTCAGGAGGTGAAGGGAGACAGATTTCAAATCCAAAGAGCTGGGGTGGAGTCCCTCACTCAGTGATTTTCTACCTGCGTGGTCTTGGAAAATCTTCTATTCTCACGAACTTCCTTATCTATAAAACAGGACAATAGTAACAGTCTATTTTCTAAGACTTTTTAGTTCATTCATCCAATGAATATTTATTGAGCACTTACTATGTGCCAGGCACTATTCTAGGAGCTGGCAGTACAGAGGAGAGCAAGATGGAGTCCCTGTGCTCACGGGGCTTTAGTCAATGGGAGTCTGGGGGCGTACGCAATAACCAAGGATTACAGTTCTGCTAAGGGCCATGAAGGAGGCAACCAGGATAGTAAGATAAAAGGTAGCCAGCTGAAACTCAGAGGTGGCTAATTTAGACTAGGAAGTCAGAGAATACCTCTCTGAGGAGGTAACACTGGAGCTCAGACTAAAGCGCAGGTGAAGATCTGGGCAGTACATTCAGGCTGAGGGAAGTGCAAAGGCCCTGTGGCAGGAATGGGCTTGGCAGGCACAGGAGGTGGCCAGAGTGGTTGGAGAAGAGATGGTGCTGAGTGAGGCCACTCCTGGGAGAAGAGGGAGCTCTGACATAGGTCATAATGAACAAGCTTAGGAACTAGTAGGGGAAATCCAGGCCTCTTGCCTTGCAATGCGTCTCCTCAGGCCTGTTCCCCACTACAACTAGCTCAGGAGGAACCAGAAAGTGTTAAATGGAAACCTGGCCTGGCCAGGCCACCCTGGGACCACATAAGCCTTCCCACCTGCATCCAGGCAAGCTCAGGCACTTGGTGGACTGGCTTATTGCGGGCGGGGGAGGAGGGCGGGAGGAGACAGCTCCGGCCCCCTCAGTCCCAGAGATGTTGGGAAGGGGTGGTGCTCTCACTTCTGGCAAAGTAGGCCCAAACGCACCCTCCCCGGGCGGAGACACCTGCAGTCCCAGACCCACTTGGCAGCTTCATTTCTGCCCTCCAGACTACACGCACAGAGGAAGAGTGACCTCTAGTGATGGATGCCCTGCAGAGAGCTCAGCCTCCCGGCTGCCTGCCACCAGGCCCCTGCTTCGGAAACCGAGGTGGGGGCAAGGCTGCGTTGGACTTGGGGAGTCATAAAGCGACCTGTGGCCCCGGGGCCCAAGCCATCCTCCAGGGCTGGGAAACAGCCTGGAGTCCTGGCAAGGGCACTCAACCAGTTTCAGGAATCCCAATGCAAGTCCAGGCTCTGCCTCTGGTTGGATGGGTAGCCTGGGTGGCTGAAATTCCCCCAGGCTCAGTTTCCCCTTCTAGGCGTTCCAACATCTCTTTGTGTCTTACATCAAGACTCAAAGTAGGTCTTGGTCTCTCCTTTTTAGAAATAAAGATGTGGGGTCACCTGCCAGGGCTGTAAAGGGCCAGGATGGAGATTCAAGTCAAGGTGGGTCAAACCCTAAGTCTACTGCTTTCTTTGTGCCTCACACTTCCTCTGCCTGGACCTCGCCAGGCAAACTGGTGAGCTCCCAGGGCAGGGCTGGCCTTTGGGGAGGCCTGTTGGTGGCCACACGCTCTAGGAGGCAGGGCCAGCTCAGTAGGAGTGAGCAGGAAGCTGGGGTCTGCAGCTTATGCATGGTCCACACATGGGCAGGATTTGTGTGTGAGCAGGGACTGTACATGTGCGGGGTCGGTGTGTGAGGGAGGTCTGTGTGTGCAGGAGTTGGCTTGGCCCCACCCATGGGCCTTCCCAGCCCTGCACCACACTCTTCCTTACAGGCGCTTACAGAACTCCCACCTTAAGATTGGAGGGAAGGGGGTAGAAGGACTTCCATGCTCCCCTAGATTTGGGCCTCATGCTTTTTTGTGTTTCCGTCTGCACAACTGGAGAACTTGATAGTTAAAAACCCTCTAAGGTCCTGAGCACCAATCCCTGGTGTTGGAGTCGCCTCTACAACAGCCAACTTCAGCGGAGAGGCCTCCAGTGGCAGAGACTCACTGCTATCGTCACCACATTCCATTCCGAACAGGGGCATCTGTAGTCCCACAGAATTCCTCTTTATACTAAGCTGTCATCCGCCTCCCCTGAACTTTGAACCATTGATTCTTTCTTCTGGAAGTCACACATGATAAATCCATGGAGCCTTTCTTATGATGCTTTTGAAAACAGCTCTTGAAAACTCTTCTGCTGAACAAATAGACCCGGTTCCTTTGAACACTCCTCATATAGCACCTTGTCTGGATACTCCCTTGTCCTGATCCCCTCCTGCCAACTTGTCCCTCTGATCCAGGTCACTCATCAAACTTTGGAAAACTATATGTGGGTGGACTCATTATGATAATCCTGGGTGGGAGGCAGAAGCCCATGAACATAAGACGATTGTCCTACACATGCTACGTGTTCCTACAAAATAGGGGAAAACTGTGGAATCAATCACGTTAGAAAGAGCTAAAATAGTAGGGTTTCTGATTTCTGTTGATTCAGCCCTCCCAAGCTTTCAACAACAAAAAAGTCTACTATTTCATCTAGTTAACACATGGTTGCTTAATGAAAAGAGAAGGTGAGGGAGAGCGAGAGAGAGAAGACTGTTGCCTTGTGTTCCCCACCCCAACCCCGGACAGCGGCCAACTGGACACTAAAACATACATTCAATTCAGTACATATTTATGGAGAATTTGGGGGCCTCAGAGCTTCTGGCTTACCACCCCTTTGGGAAATTCTTGAACTGTCCTCATATGAAGTGACCAGATTTTCAGGGTGGAAAAGAATCCCAATCATTGACTAGTGGACAATTTTTTTTAAAGGGAATTTTAATTCCTTCCTATTTTGTACCCCAACTCCCTTCTGGGGAGCCAGCTCTCCCTTACCCTTCAGCCCCGTGCTCCGAGGGCCCCAACACCAGCTGACCACAGGTAACCTACTTCCCAGCCAATCCCAGCTTCCCATCCCCAACCTAACAATTGGTTCTTGAATGGGCACATGGCCTGGGGAGAGGCCATGGTGCATAATGATTCTATTTCTGGGAATCTGGAAAGAAGCTCTCCCCAGTGGATTTGAGGACCCAAAGCTGGAGCTGCTATAGCCACCTCGTGATGATGCAGCAAAGGGGGCTGTAGCCCGTTAGCGACAGTCCCCAGGAGAATTTCGTTGTCCTGCCTCTGTGTATTTTGGTGCCTGGTCTCTGTTCCCGGACCCAGCCTGCCTTCCCCCACTGCCACCCACCTGGATCTCTGGGGCTCCTAGTACTAGTACACTTTCCTCCTGCATTACAGTTGCCTGAAGCTGTTGCCCTCCCATGGTGGCTGGGAAGACCAGACCCCTTTATTGCCCATGACCTGAGCCAGTAGATCAAAAGCCTTGCCCACATCTGACCAGCCTGTGTGCTCCAATGGCTCAGTCACTGGGATCAGGGATTTGCAACTCATGCTCTCTGCAAAGGTTGGAAATGCTTTGTCTACAAAGGGAGCTGGGTCCTGATTGAACACAAAAGACCTGAGCTGGGTCCTGGTTCCTAGGTGAGGAGACTCACCCTGCATCTTAAAGGGCCACCTGCACAGACCCAAATGCACACCTCCTAGTGTCATTTTATCTTTCTTAGCCCTGAATGCAAAAAAGGCAGGCAAGAAAAAAGACAGGGCTACAATCTGAGGTGACGTGCCATGGCACCTGGAGGAAGGAGCTCATGGGTGATCCCTCCATCCCCATTCCTGGGGTGTGGTGGCCTTAGGAGGGTATTCTGGCTCTGGAGGTGACCCAAGCACTGGTCTCTATACTCCTGCCCTCCTGTCTGACCTCCGCATGCTAGAACTGGCTGTCCCACCCCAGCAGAGAGACAGAGGGGATTTGTTCAGGCTGGGTCAAGACAGGGAGAGTGTGGTTGCTGTGATCATGTTTTGGGAATGGATGGGAGATCATTTATGAACCTTCCAACATTTCTGGGGCTTGGACACACAAGTAAATGCCTTCTCAGCGATTTCTCAGTTGGAAGTACCTTCCTCCTCCCCGGCTGCCAATCACAAGAAGGTCTGTGCACGAGGCACGTGTCAGGCCATCCCCAGGCTGAAGCTGAAGCCACCATTCACTTCACTCATGCAATAAATTTGCATCTAGCACCTATGATGTGACCTTTCTAGAAGCTGGGGAGGTACAATGAGCAAAACAGACAAAATCCCTGTTATTAGGACAACAGTGTTCTATTGAGAGAGTCAAACAATAATTAACAAGAAAATATCTAATAATAATAGGTGTTATGCAGGACATTTTAAATGGGGTGAAGTGGCAATGACTGACTAGAGTACTGGTCAGGGAATCTGAGGGGTTTTATCTTTTTTTTTTTTTTTTTTTTTTTTTTTTTTAGGGAGACAGTGCACAGGGGAAGGAGCAGAGGGTGAGGAGAGAGAGAATTTTAAGCAGGCTCCACGCCCAGCATGAAGCCCAACATGGGGCTCGATCTCACAACTCTGAAGTCATGACCTGAGCCAAAATCAAGAGTTGGACGCTTAATCCATCCAGGCACCCCAGGGAATCTGAATTTATTTATTTATTTTTGAATCTGAATTTTTAAAAGTCAGCCTTAGGGGGTATACCTGGGTGACTCAGTCAGTTAAGCATTCGACTCTTGATCTCAGGGTCATGAGTTCAAGCTCCATGCTGGGTGTGGAGCCTACTTTAAAAAAAAATAAAAGTCAGCCTTAGAAAGATCAAGGGATGAACATCCCCCCCCCCCCCCGCAACTACCTAGCCCTCTGATTGTGGACAAGGGGTCTAACTTTTCTGAGCCTCAGTTTCCTCATCTGTGAAATGGGGCTGATGTTAATACCAACTTTGCAGGACTACAGTGAAGTATCTAATGAAAGATACGAAAATGCTTTGGAAGCCACACAGCCCTGTGAAGAGAGAAGCTATTTCAGGGCTCTCGAATGGCTTCCCTCATGTCGGAGTGGGGATTTGCTCCCTCCCTCTTCTTCTGCTTTAACCATCTGTCTCTGCAGCCTGAAATCTGTTCCACCTGACCCCTAGCTGACCAGAGCCTTCCCTGTCCCTCCGTCCTGCCACAGCCTCCTCCTCACAGTCCTGGCTTGGCTCTGGGGGGCTCAGTTGAATATGCAAATGTCTCCCCAACCAGCTGGTGTCTGCCTCCCAGAAACACATGTTCCAAAGCCCCTCTGCCTCACCGGGGAGGGGGGCCAGAGCCTCTGCCGCTCCGCAGCCTAGAGAGGACACATGGCTGGGCATGGAACGACACAGCCAGCAGATGGGGAAGGGCTGCTAGGCGTGGACAGAGAGGGCAGGAGAGGCCGGGGATATGTGGGGGCGAAGAGACCAGTGGCCATGGATGGGGGGCCACAGAGTGTCAGGTGTATGTCCACAAGTCACCAGAGCACACAATACACTGGGATGCCTTCATCCCTACCGACCCGTTACAAGGCATCTTGGTAAAAATCAGAGGCCTCCAAATTCTATTGGGTTGCGCAAAACCAGCCCTGCCTAAATTAATATATATATATCATAAGATACTTAAGGCCTTCAAAAAGAGTAGTAGGAGGGACTCTCAGACACTCACCTGAAAAGCTTAAGAAATTACACTTTTTTTTTTCCAAATTCAAGTCAAGGTCCTGGAGTAACTACTCTCCGCTCTGGGGACCTGCCACCCTGAATTCAGTGTTTGTCATCCCTGCAAATTTCTTTAGATGTTTACCACGCAGAAATGTATCCTGAAACAGAAGGCACTACTATTTTGTATGTTTTAAAGTTCTATATAAATGGCCAGCACATAGTGCATCTTCTTCCACTAATTGCTCCTTTGATTCCGTATTATATTTATGGGATTTAAGCATGTTGTCAATTTGCTCACCTTCACTGCGTTCTTGCCCATATTTTTCAATAGCACCCTGGTTCCCCTGAGGGACAGGATTCCAGGCTGTGGCCTTGATCCTCTGGTTCCACCCACTTCCCCACTCCTCCCCCACCACCCGCACCTTCCCCTACCCATCGCACCCGCTCCCCTCTCCCGTCCCCTTAGGCCCAGACATAGACTCTAAGAAACTGGCAGAAAATCTCAAGCTAAGACCCATGGCCTGTGTCTCTCTGCAGTTGAAGGTCCTGTGAAGGCCCGGGGGAAGGAAGCCCCTGCAGGGACGGGGAAGCCAGTAGAAATCTCTGTCTCGGTCTAGCTGGTCTAGGATAATGAGCAGACTACCCCAGGGCTCATCATTACCACCACTCACGCAATACGCACTATGGGCCAGAGGCCCTTCCAAGCCCCTTGTAGGCATTTAATCCTCACACAGTCCCATGGGGTGAACACGATTACTTCTGCCACTTTCCAAGTGAAGAATCTGAGGCACAAGAAGCTGCAAGTAACTGGCCCAAGGTCACCAGTCATTGAGCCAGGATGTAACCAGAGGAAACCACAACACGACCACCCATGGTGCACCCCAAGTTCCATCACGTGGGCCCCGTCCTGTTGGCTGAGTGACAGTCACCTCTGGGCCCCAGGGTCTGGTGCTCCCGCAGGCTGCGAGCTCCTGAGCCTGAGAACATTGCTAACTTGGTGTCAAAGGAACCCCGTAAACACCCGAGGCACAGACAAAGGAGCAAATACTGTACTTCTGGGACCCAAGGGCAGCTTTGGACTGTGGCTCCTTCCCATGCGATGGGCCTTGTTCCAGTTATTTGGAAAATGGGTGATTAGAGTAAGAGCATCAAGATTTTTGAACTAGGTGGTTTCTAAGATCTCTTCCATCTCCCAAGTTGTGTGTGGCTCTGAAGCAGAAGTTGGCAAACATTTTCGATAAAGGCCTAGAAAGTAAATATTTGAGGCTTTGAGAACCATAGAGTTTCTGTCACGACCCCTCAGCTCTGCCAAGATAGCATGGAAACGGCCACGGATAATACACTAGCAGATGGGTGTGGCTGTGGGCCAATAAACTATGTGTATAGTTTGAATTTCATATAATGTTCACTTGTCATGAACTACTATTTTTCTTCTGATTTTTCCTCCAACCATTTAAAAATATAAAAGCCGTTTGTAGTTTTGTCAGAAATGGGTGGTGGGCTGGACTCAGCCTGTGGGCTGCTCTGGAAGGAGGAGAAAGCTGGATTGGGAGGCCCAAAGTCCTGGCTTTGAATTATAGCTCTGCCCTTTTGGAGTTTCACAATCCTGAGCAAGTACATAACCTCTCTGGCCCCCACTTCCTCTTTGCTACAATGGAGGTACCACCATCTACTGCCAGCCCGCAGGGATGAGAGAGGTCAAGAGCATATAACCAGCTCTTGGAAGCAGAAGTGGTCCTTAGGAATGTTAGCAGATCCAGGATTCTTCCTCACAAGGCCCTTCTGAGCTAAAAAGTCCAGGACACGGTTGGCCCTTTCCATCCTTTGCTCCTGCCTCCTTCCTCTGTCCCCAAGCCCTAGAGTTTACCCAGAGCCTGCTCCTCTGATGGCCCAAGCCATGCCTCACGAATGGCCCAGGACCAGAGTGTGCCCCACCAGCCATTCTGGGACCCTATGGCCTTGCCCTGGGAGGGGTGCCAGGACTCTTGGGCAGGGGAGGAATTCACAGTGCTCACACCAGATATCCAGGACTGGAAAAGCTCTCCTTTCATCCCTCCTTTTCTACAGCAATTTGTTCAGGGCTGTTGTTGACTAGGCAATTCCAGGTGACAGGTCTCTAGGATACACCAGGGCTCTGGCTTCTGCAAGCGCCTAGAGTCCCCTTGTATCATCACCAACATGACCAATGGCAAAAGGGTCAGGGTCTGGAGAATGGAAGGAAGACACTGGAGTTGGACATCCCTGAGCTGTGAGCATCCCAACCCCAGGGCCTGGTGGTGGGCAGCACAGAGCCTTCTTTTTTTTTTTTTTTTTTTTTTTTTTTTTTTAGCACAGAGCCTTCTAGAAAGAACCAAGGGCAAAGACTGGCAGGCAAAGCCCCTTCCTTGAGCCATGTGTCATCTAGATTCCGGCCCGCTGGGAAAGGAAAACAGCTGGAGCTCCTCTCTTTCCTACTTTCAAGCATACTTTATGCATGCCTGGGCAAGGGAGGGAGAGGACGCAGGGCAAGGAGCACCACCAGCAAGTGTCCCCCTGCAGCTCACCGTCTGTTAGTTTACCAGCACTGCCATACCAAAGTACCACAGCCTGGGGGGCCTCAACAGCAGAAAGGTACTTTCTCACAGTGCTGAAAGTCTAAGATCAAGGTGTTGGCAGGGTTGGTTTCTCCGGAGGCCTCTCTCCTTGGCTTGCAGACGCCCACCTGCTCACTGTGTGCTCATGTGGTCTCTCCCCTGTGATGAACATCCCTGGTGTCTCTTCCTCTTCTTCTAAGGACCTATTGGATTAGGGTCCACACATTCCACCTCATTTTACCTTAACCACCTCTTCAAAGGCCCTCATCTCCAAATATGGAGATATCTCACTCTGGACAATGGGGGTTAGGACTCCAACCTATGAATTTGAGGGGGGGACACAGTTCAGCTTGTACCACCCTCTCTCTACCCCAAACCTGAGCAACTCACAGCTTCCCCCACCCCACGATGATGGTGGACACAGTGGGGAGTCTTTGGGATCCTGAGTCCACGGGTTCTCGCAGACAGGAAAAGACAGCCTTGCGGGGGAAGAGGGAGAAATGTTTTTGGAAGCAGTGGGGAGTCGGTGACAACGTATGAGGAGCGCATGGTGTTGGTGGGCGAGGGGATTGTATCAGTGTAGACGTTGCGTACTCCTTGAGGACCCAAATGCGAGCAGCTGTGATTCTTAGGAAAAGCGGGTTGTGGGGCCCCTGGGGGACACCTTTGAAGTTCCGCACACCCCATAACCTAGATGCTGTCTCTGCCCCAGCTCCAGGTGTGGCTGGCAATACTGAGTAGTGGCAGTGTCCCGAGCATCTGATCCAACGAGAGCCCCACTGCAGCCTGTTTGAAATCACTGCATGGGTCTTGGGGGCTCCTGCTAGCCCACCCCACTCTCACCCGCCCCTTGCAGGGGGGAGGGGTGTGTGTGGAGGATGTGCCCAGGACAGGGGCCGGGGCACCCAGCTTGCCATCTCGGCTGCTCAGGCCCGTCCCCAGCTGTGCCCCGTCTCCTGCCACTGCCCCATGGAGACAACCTTGTCCAACCTGGGAGCCTCCTGCCTGGCACCTTCCCCCACTGCCCGCCCCCCCAGCAGACCGGGGAGGGTGGCCGGCAGGCTGGGAGCCGGCTGGCGTGCGCCTCTCCCTTTGTGCGCACCTCCTGGTACGATTATTAAACGCAAATTACAAAAGACGTGACCCAAACGATCTTTATTTCTTCTTTCAACAAGTGCTGCCTGCAGGGCCCTGATTCCGAATTCCGTTTCAATTATCTCAGCCATTTTAGACACAAAGCGGCTGGTGTTTGTAATTGCCAGAGAGGAGGCAGGCGCAGGGAGGAAGGGCCAGGGGCTCAAACCCCGGACGTCTGCCTCTCCAGCCTGAGCAGTCCTGTGCGGCGACTCAAGGCACCCAACGCGAAGGCGGAGGCGGGCTGCAGCATGCTGTCCCACCGCAGCGCCTGTGCACACCCCCGGGGGTGGGGGTCCCGGCACAGATTCACAGGCCCTGGGTCCACACACCGGACCCACAAGCCCGGAGGCTCCCCTGGCAACAGAACGTGCTGGAGAAGCCCTCCCCTTGCCCTCCGCCAGGGCCACTGCTCCCCCATCTGCTTCTCCGTGGCGGAGGCAGCCTTGCTGTTCCAGGAAGGCCAAGAGCAGGGACCCGGGCCCCCGCCTTCTGATGACCCTTTCCTCCTGGGGAGAAGGAGCAACAAGCCTCCCCACACACACGCACGCGGTGGGGCAGGGGCCTCCAGAGGGAGGAGCCTCACGGAGTAGAGAAGGAAATCTGCTTGCTTCCCAGTGTCCCCAACCTGCTGCCACACACACAGGATATGGCACTGAGAACAGCCCAGACCTCAGCGTCTGGGAGGTCTGCCCTAACGCTGCCTGGATGTTTCCTAGCCACGTGACCTCGGACAGGTTCTGTGACCTTGCTAGGCCTCCATCAGGGCCTTCATCTGTGAAACGGGGTTGGGGGGGCAGCCACGGCAGCTGCAACACACCGAATCGTTGGGAGGGTCAAAGAAAACCTAACATATGGGACGCCTGGGTGGCTCAGTGGTTGAGCATCTACCTTTGACTCAGGGCGTGATCCCGGGATCCCGGGATCGAGTCCCGCGTCAGGCTCCCTGCCTAGAGCTTGCTTCTCTCTCTGCCTGTGTCTCTCATGAATAAACAAATAAAATCTTAAAAAAAAAAAAAAAAGAAAATGTAACATAAACCCGTGCACGGTGCCTGGCACACGAAAGTGTGTAGTACGTGCCAGCTGTCGGGGTTAATGGCCAATAGATTCGCATGTTTGAGCGGCCCCGGTCCAAGCTGCAGGTACATTCCGGTTGTCCCTCCCCTGCCACCCTGCCATTCCCCGGATCCCGGGAGGGGGGCTGACCCAACTCTGGGCCTGGGGCCCCCCGCTGCCGCCTCGCTGTCCCCACTGAGGGGCCGCGGGACAACAGGCCCAGGCTCGCCCCGGGAGGGGCGATTTACAGCCGCGCTTAGCGAGGGCTGGTGAGTCATTTGTCACGCCGGGCCCGGGCACCTTGTTCTACCTGTGTTGAGTGTGTTTTATTGGTGTTGAGCAGAGTGAGGCCAGAGCAGAGTCGGGGATAGGAAACCCACTCAAGTGAAAAATGAGGAAAGCCAGATGGGATTGAGGCGCGTGAAAGGGGGAGAGCCGGCGGGGAAGGAGGTGACGGGGGGGCTGTAAAACACAAGACGAATGTGTGCAGCAGCCCTGGGGTCACCAGAGAGGGGCTCCAGGCCCTGTGCCCCCACTCCCACCTCTGCCACAGACCCCCCCCCCCCCCACAGGGCCCCAGAAGCGTGAGCAGGTGCACTGGCAGGCAGGTCAAACATGCTCAACGAGAGGAGCTGCTGAGCATACAGGCCGCGGGGCCCGAAGACAAGGATTTGAAGAAGAAAAGCAAACCCATCCTGGGGCTTCTGCTTCCCAGGCCTGTCCCCCAGAAGTCCTCCCCCCAGCCTGCTCTGGACAAAAGGAGGCCGGGCGCATCCGCTGAGAATTGCAGCCCCTTCCCGGTGTCCCAGGGCACGGAAGTTTCAAGTCCAAAATCACGAACCGAGACTCTGGCGAGGCAGATGTAGAGATCTCCCGGTTAGCAACAAGGAAGGGGAGAGGAGAGAGGGAGAGACAGGGAGAGACAGGGAGATAGAGATAGACCTCGGCTTTGTGCCTGCAACAAGCCACTAAAGGTGCATTTTTAATTAAATTTATACAAAATGTGTCAGTTTTATCTCTGGGTTTCAAACCTGACTCTTTTCTATCAAAGAGAAGTATTGATCTCCATTGCCCCGGAGCTACCTGACTGAATTAAACAGAATAAATAGAAGGAGGAGGCCTGGAAGGGCTCAGAAACAACCACAGAGGCAAAAATCTAATGGCTCCACAGTCATTTGCTGCAATTAAAAAACAAAACCATTTAGAGAGCCGGTTAACACCTTGAAGTCAGGAAACTCTCGCTTCAAAAAAAAAAAAAAAAAAAAAAAGAGGCTCCAAACAGCTCCCAGGCAAAACATTTTAATTGCTCTAAATCCTTCCATCTTCCATCTTTGGCGGGCACTTGGGTATCTGTGCGTTTCCCTGCAACACCCCCAGCACCCCTCGTCCACATCAGCCCCCCAACACCTCTGTCATTTGCACAGAGCACCTCCCACCCCAAACAGGGCCTAATGAGCGGGTCCCCTCCCTGGGGATCTTCTTGGGCCTCTCCCCACCTCGGCTTCCTCATCGGTAAAAGGGAGACAGTAACACACACTTCATAGGCTTGTTGAAGGTCCATCCACAGACACTGTCAGATTCTCCCGGCCATGGTACCCTTCACTTACGGGTTGTCTGATGAGTGACTTATTTTAGGATTTTTCCCATCATGTTTACTTATTTGGGGTTCTTCCCTCCTAAGGCTCTGAATTGTGAACCTTGGGCCTTGTGACTTCCCATGTCATCTTTTGTGGCATCTAGAAGTGGACACCCCAATCACCTAAGGGCCCACAGAGCCATTACAAGAGCCCTGCATTTTAAAAAGGCCCCATGCTTGGTCTAATGCTCTGTTGTCCTGCAAGAATTGGAATTCTTAATAATTTTTGAAGGATCCCAGAGCTTTCATTTTTCTCTAGCCCCAGAGAGTTATGTAGCTTCTCTTGAGCTCAGCACATCCCAGACCTGCCCCTAGGTGTTCCCTCTGTCCTTATTCCTGTCAAGCACACTGCGAGTTGCTCCAAACTAAATGTCTTTGCTTTTTCTTTTGCACTGCCTCTACCGGCATGAAGACCCCCCAGGCTCTCCAGACCAGATGCTGGATCCAGATCCATCCCTCTCCTTGGAGTCCACACACCCTGTTGGTGCAGTCGTGCAGTCCCTCACCACCTCACATCTGTGAAAATCTCCCCCTGCCTAAGTCTCTTCCTCATCAGTCCATTCCCAGCAAGGCACACTTGGAGTAGGCCGGCATCCAGCACTATGCTGAGGTTGGCCCGCTAATGCCAGGCCACTCGACTGTGAGTGACACCACCAGCTTCAGCACCACCTGGACCTTATGAGGAATTCAGATTCATGGCCACCTACTGAATCAGAATCCTGGGATGGGGCCCAGTAATCCATATTGTAGCAGGCCTTCTCGGTGATGATGAGGCTCACTAAGGTTTGGGAAGCACCGCTTCTTGGTGGGTACTGGTCATCAACCATCCCTGGCTCGCCAGCCCTCAGACCCAGTGTGGCCCTTCCTGGGACTCATGTCCCTGCCCTCGGGCCCCTCTGAGAGGTAGAATGTCCTGGTCACAGAGCCTATCACTCCTCTGCCTATCAGAAGACCTGATCATTCCCATCTCCAAGCAGGCCGTAGAGGGCTGACCAGCACTGCTTAATTAAATAGAGAAAAGATCAGGTTAATGCCAGATAAGCAGGCAGGATTAAAACAGACAGGAAGAATGGACAAGGGGGAGCTGTCAGCACCCTGGCCAGTCCAGAGTGATTATTAATAATGATAAGCAGGAGAATGGAAATAATAAAGGAATAATGAACTGGTCCTGAAAGTGACAGGAGATTGAATCTGATAGAAGGCTGAGCCCTGGGTGCCTGCTGCCCTGGGGGTGGAGTGAGGCCACGGGAGCCGAATTTGCCGTGGAGGTGCAGGGCTGGGGAAAGGATTTGCTTCTTTTGGGGAAGCCAAAGACCCAGAAGGCTGATCTGACCCGAGGCCCAATTAAACTTTCATTTAACCTCTTTCTTCCTGGTGGATATAGGCCTTGATGCCCTAAAGTGCATCAAAATCCCCTGGGGCACTGTGCTTAATAACATGCAGATTCCCAGGTCCAACCCCAGCAATTCTGACTCCCCCAGTCTAGGGATTCTGATCGCCCAGGTCCCTGCGTGGAAGCCAGGCATCTATATTTTGTGAGCCCCCCTAGAAGGATCTCGTACAGGTGGTCCATGCACAATGCTTTGGGAAAGGCTGATCTTATGCCAACCTGGAGGACATGTTTCACTTCTGGATCATTTCAAAAACACATCTGTCAGCAGCTGCCCAAGGATGGAGAGCAGAGGCGGAGGTGGGGGAGGGATGCCTTCTGATGCCTTCTGATGCCTTCTGCACGGGCTCCACAAAGCTGCAGGCCTGCATGCAGGGAGGAAGTGCACACCACAATCAGCCTTGCTTGTCGTGCCCTGGCCACCTGGCACTGGCGCTGACAGACACAAGCACTGCCATCTCCTTTAACCTGTGGTCACAAGCAAAATGTCCACGGAAGCCAGGAGGAGGAGGCAGGGACTGGGGCCGACTAGGGTAGCCCAAACCCTGCACTACTCCTCCAGTTAGTGCTTCAAGGGACAGTATTCTTGGCATTGCTGGATCTTTCCCAAAAAACCAGAGGTCTCTTTGATTTTCCTAGGATACTCTGGATTTCTCAAGATTGACCACTAATACCAAAAGGGCAGGTAAACTGTCTTAGTCAGTACTGTGAGAGTGCAGACCACTACCTGTGAGCCAGCAGTTCGAAAGGTTCTTGAATAGGGTTGGGGTTTGGGAAGGTGCTTGTTTAAAATGCATAGCCTCAACTGGCAGGTATTATGCTAAGTGAAATAAGTCAGTCGGAAAAAGACAATTATCATATGGTTTCACTTGTATGTGGAATATATGAACTAGGGCAAGGGACCATAGGGAAGGAGGGGAAAGAGAATGGGGAAAAAATCGGACAGGAAAACAAACCATGAGACTCTTAACTCTGGGAAGCAAACTGAGGGTTGCTGGAGGGGAGGTGGGTGGGGGGATGGGGTAATGAGTGATGAACATTAAGGAGGGCACGTGATGTGATGAGCACTGGGTGTGATATGCAACTGATGAATTATTGAAAACTACATCTGAAACTAATGATGTACTATATGTTGGCAAATTGAATTTAAATTTTAAAAAAAGGAAAAGAAATAAAGTGCATATTCTCAGGTCTTCCCTGCTCAGACTCCAATCCAGCAGCTGGGGGCTCAGGAATGTGCATATTTGATAAGCTCTGTGGATGCTTCTGATGCGGGTGGTCCGTGCCAGGTGACCACCTCTGAGAAACCCTACTTTGCAGATGATCTCATTTTGCTTCTAGCCTCCAGGAAAACACTTGAAACGGCCTCCTTAAAGGAGACCAGGAAGAAAACCTGAGGGAGACCCTGGCTGGGGGACAGAACCTTGCTGTGCCCCAGTCAGGAGGAGGAAGTGACAGGACGCGGATGATACACGAAACAGGAAGGAACACTACTCACCTCACCAGATGCTTCATGAGCACGAAATGAGAAAGCTCTGGGTCTAAGCCTCTTACCTCCAGGGATCCCTGGGTGGTGCAGCGGTTTGGCGCCTGCCTTTGGCCCAGGGTGTGATCCTGGAGACCCGGGATCGAATCCCACATCAGGCTCCTGGTGCATGGAGCCTGCTTCTCCCTCTGCCTATGTCTCTGCCCCCCACCCCCCTCTCTCTCTCTCTCTGATGACTATCATAAATAAATAAAAATTTTTTTAAAAAGTTTAAATTCTTCATAACTTAAAAAAAAAAAAAAAAAAGCCTCTTACCTCCAAAGCCGGCATGACTCAGTACCCACCTCCTGGGAGGTGAGAAGACGGACGGAGATGATGCACAGAAGGCATTTTGTAGGGGTACCCAGGAGCCATGGTCGGTTGAGGGTCTGACTCTTGGTTTGGGCTCAGGCCAGGACCTCAGGGTCATGGGATCAGCCCCATGTGGGCTCCACTCAGTGGGGAGTCTGCTGGAGATTCTCTCCCTCTGCCCTGCTTACATGCGCTTTCTCTAAAATAAGTAAATAAAATCTTCTGGGGCTGCTGGTGCCTGGCTGGCTCAATTCGGTGGACGTCTTCCTTTGGCTCAGGTCATGATCCTGGGGTCCTGGGATCAAGCCCCATGTCAAGATCCCTGTTCGACAGGGAGCCTGCTTCTCCCTCTCCTCCCTGCTCATGCTCTCTCTCAAATAAATAAAATCTTAAAAAAAAAAAAAAAGCATTCTGTACATTGCCTGGTATGTGGTAAGGGCTTCCCAAACATTAGGCATTACTATTACTAGAGGGAGAGAGACAGCAACCAGTACCCGGAGCTAAGGACAACACAGGGAGTTAGCTCTTAGTTGTAACTAGGTACAAAACTGGGTGACAAGCGCTTGATACTGTGCCGGCCACAGAACACTCACCAGTGTATTAAAAACAGCCGAACAGGGACGCCTGGGTGGCTCAGCAGTTGAGCATCTGCCTTTAGCTCAGGATGTGATCCCAGGGTCCTGGGATCGAGTCCCACATCGGGCTCCCTGCAGGGAGCCTGCTTCCCCCCTGCCCGCATCTCTGCCTTCTGTGTCTTTTATAAAAAAAATAAAATATTGAAAAAAAAAGGGCCGAACAGAAGACCCACAGGGGATCCAACCCTGATTTCCCCTCTAAAACTAAACGCAACAGCCCGCCCACAGCCCCTGACACACAGACTGGCCCAGTTTTTCAAGCCAGGCCTCCTCTGTCCCCGCCACGGGCCACCCACCTCTTGTCTCTGTGACCTCACCCTCTTGCTTCCCTCAGCCTCCCATTGCCCTGGAGTAGCTACCCCAGAGGACTTGTGTTCTCTCTGTCATTTCTCATCCCAATGTTGCATCGGGATAGGTAGGAGAGCTGCTTGTCCTTTTGGAGGCGTAATGGCAGCCTGGCGGAAAGAACTCGAAGGTGAGGCAGCGCCAGGGTGGAGGAGAGCGAGGAAGAGAGGAAGAGAGGGGCAAGTGCAAGACGCATTCCTAAGCGGAGAAAGCAAAACGGAGGCCACGCTTGCAGAATGGTCCCAGTTACATAAATAAAGCCAAGTCCTAGGTCTCTATTCGTACGTCCATGTGTAGGTAAATGCACTGAAACATCTGGAGGAACACCGCGGTCGCCTCTGGGGAGGCCTCTGGAATGGACGGGGCAGGACAGAGTGAAAAGGAATATTCACTATATTTAGATACATAGTTTTTAATTCAGTGAATATATATTCCTGAATAGTATTTTATAATATTTTATATAATAAGATAATATTTTACAATAGCATTCATAAGGTTTTAAAGAAAAAACTTTTTTTTAAAGGACTCGTATCAAAAGTTTTCATATCCCTGCTCCTCCCCCAGGTCAAAAGAACCACTGCAGTGCAGAAGAAGGCACAGCCTGCTCTCTCTGGGGTCGTATCTTCTTTCAACAGTCTCGGGTCTTCAAGGGTCTCTGTGTCCTTCCTCACTCTGGGCTCTGCGGACCCAGGCTTCCATTAGAATGTCAAAAATGATTGCCAGATGCCCGTGTTTTACTTCAAATCGGGCCATCTGCTGTCCCCGATCGTCAAATGTACTGGATTCTCCTTTCGTGGAAAATCATGGAAAATTAAGCTGCAGATAAGATATAAAAGCTTGCCCCGGACTCTGAGCAGCTCCCTGGGCAGGGCATCCGGGGCTGAGGTGGCCTTGGAGGACCTCTCTGCTTCCCAGCCTGCTGGTCAGGGCCCCCAGGCTGCCCAGCACCACGGCACGGGGGACGTGGGGGGATAAACACAAACTCCCCCAACTCCTGATGCACCTTAGATGTGAGCAGTGGCAGGGAGAGTCTTCTCTTAAAGTCATGTTTACTGAGGTATAACTTATATATGATAAAAAATCACCCTTTTTTAAGTGGGTAGTTGCTGAGTTGCACAAATATAAAAAGACGTGTAACCACAGCCATAGTCAAGCTGTGGGGTATTTCCATCACCCCCAGAAACTTCCCTCCTGCCCTTCCGCCATCCATCCTCACTCGCCCTGCCCACCCCACCCAGGTTGGGGGTTTGATTTTGTTTTATTCTGCTCTCTAGTTAAAGAGCTAAACTATTTTTTTTTCCTCTTTGCTTAGCCTCCCCTATTAGTACCATCTCTGTCATCTACACCCCGTGAAGCATCTTTCTTATTTCGTCTTTGCTTCATTGTCCTTAAAACCACAAGAACCCCGTGGCCGGCACTGTGTCTCGGTGTCCCACTGCCACTGGGCTCCCATAACAATAGCCTGGCCCTTCACCAGTGCCTCGCAGGCTCCCCTCTGCGGGCAGAGAACCTGCCACCAGTACCGCCGCATGGCAGAGGGGGCCTTGCTACCCGGCCCCACCCCGCTGAGGTCTGGGGTGCAGTTGCCCAAACTCCTTCTCTCTTCCCACCTTCAGTGGTGATGCCCCTAGATCCCTATGGGCAACATGCAGTTCTCTGGAGGGCACATCCTCATCTCCTAGCAGCCTTGATGCACCATGACATCCCTGTTCTCTGGCCATAAAGCCACCAATAGAGGTTCTTCATGCCCAACCTCAGCAAAACAAAAAGAAGGGGTGGGGAGAGCTGTTGCCTCTCCCTGCTGCAAGGAAACCAAATTCCTTTTGCCAAATGCCTGCTGGGCCTACTCAGTTGGATTTGTTACTAAACAGAGGAATCTACCTGTGGCTGCTCCTTCTATCCCTCTCTGGGAATCCCACCCACACCGCAGCTGAGCCACTGGGGCTCCCACGGCATGTGGCTTTGGAGAAGAGGCTTCACGCTGGCCCCCCCTCCCCGGCCCCACGCTGGCACGTGCCCGCCCTGGCTGGCTGGACCACCCCAGGCCCACTCTTTGGATCCCTGAGGAAGCAGATACCACGTGGTTAAGGCCTGTGAAGGATGCAGAGGGGAGGAGGCAGGAGTAGCAGGGCAAGCCTCCAATGATGAAGGTCTGTCACCAGTGGAGAGAGAGGGGGAAGGAAGGAGGAGCCGGCAGTGAGAGTGTCAGACTGTGGTGCAGCTCCTGAGGACGTCCTGGCCGGCCCAGGGAGAGCTCTGCAGGGAAGACTGCCGTACAGGAGGCCCGAGCTGGCCAGCAGTGGCGAGCCTTCGCCACCACCACGCTTAGCAACCGGCTGGGTGCTGTCTGCCCACTGGGGCAGACCCTGAAGGCTCCGTGGCCGGATGTTGTCCACGAGCTACGTCCTCTCTCTTGAAGGGTGAGCTGAGTGGTGCACCCGTGGGGCTGTCCCTCCTCCTGCCTGATGGATGTGGGTGCTCTCCTGCCCCTGAAGCCTGCAGGGCAGACATGCTCTCTGCAGTCCCAGCTCCCCCCCAGCCTCCTAAAGCCTCAGTGGCATGCTTGAGGCACTGGTGGCTGCCACAGAAAGAAGGAGGCAAGCCTTCTTTCTTTCTTTCTTTCTTTCTTTCTTTCTTTCTTTCTTTCTTTCTTTCTTTCTTTCTTTCTTTTTTTTAAGATTTTATTTATTTATTTATGAGACATAGAGAGGGAGGTAGAGGGAGAAGCAGGCTCCATGCAGGGAGCCCGATGTGGGACTTAATCCCTGGACCCCAGGATCACGACCTGAGCCGAAGGCAGATGCTCAACCCCTGAGCCACCCAGCTGCCCACCGTCTATCTTTCTTGACTGCTGAGCTGGACACTCTTCCGGAGCAGACACTGTTAGTTTCATGGCAGAGTTTAAGTGGTTCGGTAGAGGGCAAATGGCTAACCAGTCACTGGCCCAGGAAATATCCCAGGACTCTGCTCATACTCTCGTCAGATCCGTGCCGGACACAGGGTCGGGCTTCTCGATCAGAGGAGGAGAAGCTCGTGGCAGGCAAACTAGATCTTTTTCCAGAGCTTGCGTGATTTTAGGTGACACATGCACCGGAGGGTCCTGGTTACTGACAAAGGACACTTCAGGCTCCACTCTCAGATCATGAGCCAGCGCAAGGGCTCTCGGAGGGCAGGGGCCTCGTTGGCAAGGGGGAGGCTGGGCAGGGGTCTCACGGTGGTCGAGGTCCGGAGTGGCCGGGCCAACATGTAAGGGAGAAGGGAGTGGGGGGATGCTGAACTGCCCCTACTTAAAGGAGCCATTGCTTCTTTGCTCAGGCCAATCACCACCATAGGAGCTATGGCCCCAGAGTGGCCAGATCCTCTAATTTCCCCCAGAGAAGCCAGAAATCTGGGTTTAATGTGACACCTTTGCATTTTTAATACTGAGAGTTAACTACACAATTTTAAAAAGTGGGTAGGCCAATCAAACATGACCTCTAGGTCAAAGTCAGCCTGTGGGCCTCCAGTTCATGACCTTAGGGTAGACTCCCATATAGACCCTAATGCCCATGACTCCCTATCCGGGGCAACAAATGATCCCTGACTATCCCTCCGTGTGATCCGAACTACCCCTCACTGAGTGCTTACTTTGTGCCAGACACCTGATGTGTAGCGGGCTGTTTGATCAGCCTGGAGCCTCTGAGACGGTAATTATTTTCTACGTCACTCTATAGATGAGGAAACCACCGCATAGACAGGTATGGGGACCCGTGCAAGGTTGTACAGGTAGAGCGTGGAAGAGCAGAAACCCAAACCTGGCGTCGTCTACATTCCTAGACACTGTGCCCTCTTGCCTCTCTCCGTGGATCAGACTCCCGAGGGACACTTTGCAGTAAGCAGCCCAAACAGTACCCAGGGGGCTTCTGGGACTTAGGAGGTCATCCCAAGATCTCTGCATTCTTTCCATCCAGGGCTGCAGCACCCCCACCCTTGCCCCTCCCACAGCAGTCCCTTACATCACACCCCCGTCTGCTGGCAGGTCGCATCTCCTTGCAGCCAAGATCTGGAAAAGACCGTTTTGCAGGACTCTTAACTGGCCTTCTCTCAGCCCCTTCAGAGCCAGGTGTTTTCGCACAGAGAGCACGCGGAGGGGACTCCCTCTCCTCCCCAAAGCAGCACTGCTTGCTGCAGCTGCAACAGATGTTCCTGGGCGCGCTGGCCGGCCACGGTTCTGTGGGAGCCAAGAGCCTGAGCAGCCCGGGAATTCTGGGCTAACGCTCAGCCCTGGCATGGTCCCCTCTCTTGCTGACCCCTCCGGTCCAGGCCACCATGACAGATGCTGGGAACATATGCCGGGAATTAATTCGCCCCTGTCACAGCCACAAGAGGGCCAGCCGCTTGCTCCGTCTGCTTCCACCACCCTTGCTTTTGGATTTCTACCTCGCCAAAAGAGAAATTTGCCTTTTCCTTCCTCCCTTGCTCCTCACCCCCCTCCTCTGGGCTTTGTCTTCATTATTCTGAGCCCACCGCCAAAGGTATATGACTCCCAGAGAACCCCCGCCTTCCCCAATCTTGAAGAGGCCCAGAAGAAGCCCAGAGTCACTCCTCCTAGCTTCTGTCTCCAGAGAGCTTGTGTCCCAACCGTGCTGGAACTGAGAAGTGGCTCCCCCCCACCCCCACTTTGCTGAAGGGAAGTTTGTCTCTTTCTTTTAGGAGCCATGAACCTTATCACACTCGTCCAGTCTTCCCTTACATCTAACTCAAATCACTGTTACTGCAATTGAGCACCACGCAGCTGAACTTTAGGGAGCATGTGGAGGCTGTTATGCGTCATCTTCATTCTTTCCTCTAAGGGGAGGTTGGGA
Source organism: Vulpes lagopus (assembly GCF_018345385.1). Classification (NCBI taxonomy): domain Eukaryota; kingdom Metazoa; phylum Chordata; class Mammalia; order Carnivora; family Canidae; genus Vulpes; species Vulpes lagopus. Next base: position 24,390,906 of record NC_054829.1, read on the forward strand.
GGAAAAGAGCCAGATCATTAAATATTTTAGGCTTTGCAGGCCACATGGTCTCTGTCACAACCAAGTTCTGCTTTTGTAACACAAAGGCAGCCATAGACAACACACAAACACAAGAGCGTGACTATGTTCTAGGAAAACATTTATAAGAATGGTGGCCGGCTGGATTGGCCCGGGGGCTGCAGTTTGCAGACCCTGCTCTAAGCAAACCAACCCCACCTCTGTATTTCAAGGTGGACATTCAAAGTTTCCCCCTTTCCCCACTTTCATCTCCACTTCGCAACGTCTGGTTTGGAGTTGTTCCCACTCATCTGGAAAGCCTCTGTGGGTTTTCGAAACCAGTGCTTTGAAAACAGAGATGAGACCTGCCTGTTTCTCTACTAGTTTGTGAGCCCCTTGGGGTCTCGACCATGTCTTATTCGACAGGGAACTCCTGGCATGTGCAAGGGGCTCTACGGGATCTCAAACACCCCTTCTTCTTCTTTTTTTTTTTTTTAATTTATTCGAGAGGGAGAGAGAGAGAGGAAGAGAGAGAAGCAGGCTCCGTGCAGGGAGCCCGACGTGGGACTAGATCCTGGATCTCCAGGATCACGCCCTGGGTCAAAGGTGGCGCTAAACCACTGAGCCACCCGGGCTGCCCAAACAACACCTCTTCTTACCCTGAAGAAGCTGATAGGCTGGGGTGGGGAGGGGGGACAGATAGAAGTGCTCTGCATTCTCAAAACAGAGCTAAGCTCAACCACAGGAAGGAGGAAGGGAGGAGGAATCAGGAGACTGGCCAACTATAAATTCACTGCCACCCCTGAAAAACTTGAGGAAAGTTAACAACAGCAACAAATCAACTACTTAATTAATCCTGATACCCTAAAGCACTGACAGACAAAACTGATGCCCTGAAAAACAGTTTGGCAGCTTCTTAAAAGTTAAACATAAATAATTCTGCAACTACTCCATCTGCTCTTTAACATTTTTTTCCTGAAGTTTTACATAAACTGTTTTTAAGTAAACTGGGGAGGGGGGGTACATAAACATAAACACACCATATGACCGGTGATGGCACTCCTAGGAATCCACCCAAGGGAAATGAAGACGTGGGTCCTCACAAAGACATGTACGTGAATGTCCACAGAGGCGTTATTCATAACAGCCCCAAACAGGAAACAACTCGAGTGTCCAGCAATGCTGCAAGGTCAAAGAGTGTGGGGTGCGTCCGAACAGAGGGGTACCCTCCAACCATCAAAAGAACAAACTACTGACACATGCTATGGTATGGGTGGACCACGAAAACATGAAGTGAAAGCAGCCACACTCAAAAGACCACATATTATATGAGTCCATTTATATGCAGTTTCCAGAAACAACAAATCTTATATGGGCAGAAAGCAGATCAGTGATTGCCTAGACTGGGAGTGGGAGCGGGGATTAACTGCAAACGGACACAAGGGAATGCTGTAGGTGATGACAGTGTTCCGAAACAGGGTTATGGTGATAGTAGCACAACTTGGTAAATTTACTAAAATCACTGAATTGTGTACTTTCAATGGTGACTTTTAGGCACGCATATTGTACCTTAATAAAGTTGCTATAAAAACAAAACCCCGGTGCCAAACCATTCTCCTATCCATGGCGAAGAAAGAATGCAGGAGAGGAAGTGACGGAGCTATCCCCTAGCAGAATGCAGGGGTCGTTGCCGTAACATACCCAGTGGGACTTCCCCTACGTTCACTTTTAGGAGTCCATCCAGTTCTAAGATCCAGCAGTAGTCAGCTTTTACCGGGCATCACTATGCTAAGAGGACAGTACTAACATCATTTCCATTTTACAGATGAGAAAACAGGATCAGAAAGGGAAATCAGCTCACTCAAGGACCCACAGCTCCCGAGTGGGAGAGCTGAGACCCATGCCTGCCTGATTCTGGAATCTGTGTTCTTGGCTCCTGCGCCGCCCTATCCCCATCTCCCCTACCCCTCGCCCCTGCCCAGAACCCATTCCCCCGTGACTCTCTGGCCCCTGGGAGAAAAGCATAGCCCTGCTTAGGCAAAGCTGAGCAAGGATGCTAAGCTTTCTCATCTCACTGTAGCAAACACTACCTTTCATTCAGGTCTCCAGCACCAGGGTCCTTAAGCAAGAAGGGCCCTGATTTACGTAAGCCGCGCATTTTGGACAAGCAACACTGAGCAGGTGCTAGCATCAGTGTCTGTCTGGAGCACATAGTCCCTAAGGCCTGCCTGGGCTGTCCTGGAGTTCAGCAAAGATGCACCAACAGTCGGGGAGAGAGAGAGAGGGCCTCAGGTTCAGCCACAGGCCTACTCAGATGAATTTCCTGCTTGAGCTTTTCATCAGAGCTGCAAGTTTCCCGGGAGCGCTTCACGCAGGAGCCCGACAACACCACCACCCTGGCCACCCACACACTGGTGCAGCCAGGCCTGGTGGGGAGCTGGCAGGTGCCTCCTGACCTTCCGTCGGTGGCCCACAGAGCTCATTGTTCTCTCCCGCAGAGTTGCATCAGCTGTTCTGCTTCTTCTAGGCAGCTTTGAGTTTTCCAAAGGGGGCCTGGCAAGGCTGAGGAGGCCTGGAGGTGCTGGTGTCCCTGGAGGGAGTGTGCCCCAGGCACCCCGAGGCCACAGGTGCAGCAAGACAGAGCATCTCTTCTCCCCATGCCTCCTCCCCACCCAGGCACGCCGACCTCCCACTGCTACTCAGGCAAGCTGGCGCCTGTACCCCAGCTGGCTCTCCAAGGACTGTCCTCTCCCCCTAGAACACTGTTCCCTCCAGTCTTGTCCCCACTCCTGCACCTTCTCGGGTCTTTGCTCAAATGTCACCTTCTCAGTGAGTCTTCCCCTGACCACCCTACTTAAAAATTGCAACCCCCTGATCCCAGCATGCCCTTCCCCACTCCAGCTGCGTTTTCCTCCAGAGCACCCATCGCCGTCTAATGTGCTACGTGTTTGACTTGCTTATCCAGTTCCCCCACCCCCACCAGATCTAAGTGTTATGAGGAATGGGAGTTTGGCTTGTCTAGTTCTCTCTGCGGTCCCTAGAACAGAGCCTGGCACGTACCAAGCAGCAATCAGTAGAACAAACTTCTGAGCACAGCCTGGCCTAGGAACGGCATCTGGGCAGCTACTGTCCGATGCCAAAGACACCACAGGGGATTCTATGAGGCCAGCTGGGACTTCTCAAGCCTGCTCAGAGGGGACACGAGGCAGTGTAGGAGAGATGCTGCATGAAGGGAGCAGCAGTCGGGCCTCCCCAACACACTGGTGTAAAACCACCCTGTGGGTACCTGTAGATGCCTGTCCATCGTGTCACACCTCTCTGGCCCTCCTCTAGGGAGGCCCTCTGAGTCTGGGCTGGGCGACGCCACAGCCTGGAACATAAGGAAGGTAGCTCAGGGGCTGGAGCAGAACTAGACATGGACATAGGTTCTGGGACCCCCAGTCATTGCCCAGGAACTCTCAAGACGTGGCTGTCAGATGAAACCCAGACAGGTGACAGGAGACTTGAAGGGCATCCATGGCCTGAATCTGACTCTTGGCTAGACTTAGCTCATAGGACTTAAGAGCCGCTCCTCACCCAGGTGTGCGGGCTTCATCCTTACCTCACTGGGGCTGGGACTCTGGAGCTCACATCCAGGCCTGACAGGAGCCCTCTGCTCTGTGGTCATTCCGTGCAAAGCAGGGAGGCCTGGTCTGGGAGGTGGAGGGCGGTGGGTGGGGGGGCAGGCAGCTTCTCCACCACACGGCTAATTCTGTCTGCTGTATGCTAGATTGTTTCCCCCAGCTGAAGGCAGCAGCGGATGCCTTTTAACACAGCTGTGAAAAGTACCGGGGCAGCCCGGGTGGCTCAGCGATTTAGCGCCTGCCTTTAGCTCAGGGCATGATACTGAAGTCCCGGGATCCAGTCCCACACATCGGGCTCCCTGCATGGAGCCTGCTTCTCCCTCTGCCTGTGTCTCTGCCTCTCTCTCTCTCTCTCTGTGTATCTCTCATGAATAAAGAAAATCTTAAAAAAAAAAAAAAAAGTATGGAGGCATCCTCTACCTTGGTTTTGAGTTCCAGCTCTGTCACTAAGTAGCTGGATAATTTTGGACAATCTCTTTACCTCTTTGAGTCTCAGTTTCCTTATCTGCAAAATGGAATAGGAACATCTGTATTTCACCAGGTGGTTGTGGGGATTAAGCTAGATCATTGGTACATGCTTGAGCCCAGCGCCTGGCATGTGGGGAAGGCTGAGTACATGTGAGACCTTGCTGCTGTTGCTATCAGAAAATAAAGGCAGGAAGGAAGTCAACCCCTAGCCACCTGTTCAGGCTGGCCACAGACCTTCAAGTCCAACAGAGTCCTGAGGCAGCTGAATTGGCCAGTAGTTAAGGTTCTAGAAATGCCTTTCTCCTTTGGGTTTCAGAATGGTGCTCAAGAAAAACCAGAGTGGGTGGAAACTTCTTGGTGACCATGGGAATTATTCCAAAGGAGGGGCTATCTGGGCTAAGAGTGTGACTCTGGAAAAGAAGGAAAAGGGGCCCCAAAGCCACTAAATCCCTGAGTTTATAATTAACAGCCGCACACTCTCTTTGCTGGCTCTGGAGCCCTCACGGCTCACAGGGAAGGCCACTAGTAGTCATACAAAAATAACCCCCCAGTGGGTTTTTGAAGTGTTGAGCCTCTTTGTTTTACTGAATTTTAATGAAGGGCTTTCCAGGCAGGATAAGAGCAGCACTCAGCACTCCCCATGGCAGAGGAGTAGGGCTTAGTAGGCGGCTGCCAGCCAGCCTGTACGGCCTCATCCAAAGTGGCACCGAGGAGAGGCGGGCAGGGAGGAGTCCCTGTCCTCAGATGACAGGTCTTGGGGGAGAGGGAGAGAAAAACAAAAACAAAAGATGTCTCTGTTTAGAAAGAAGGTTGGGCTCTGCTCCAGATATTGGCACAGTTTGGAAACAGGCAGCGATGATGCTTGGGGGAGCAATGGAGACAAGCAGTTATGGCTCTGAGAGGTCAGAGGGAGTCCCAGGCTCCCTGAGAGAGTGCTTCTGTGGAATGCTCGGGGCTGCCAAGCTGGCCCCTGCTAATGAGAACCAGCATTGAGGCTCTGGGAAGGGAAGGGCATGCCTTGGGAACCCCAGGCACTGGCTGCAAGAAGAAAGGAGAAAGGGGGGCGGTGCTGTCAGGAAAGCCCCCAAACCCCCGCTGTGAGGAATGGGTCACCTTATTGTACCCACTTCTTGCCATTGTCAGCTAAGCTGCCTGCCAGCATGACTTTACTGACCTCACTGAACATGCCCAGTGAGGGTGCACCCTGCTGGGTCCTCCCCGGGCCCCAGCAGGTAGAGGCTTACAGCCTCCCCTACCCTTGTTTCCAGGTGCTTCCAGGTGGACAGATGCTCCAGGGAAATGCCTTGGCCTCTGTGAACCTGAGTCATGCTTTCCCTTTCACAGTGGGGGTGTACCCATCAGACCTCCTTCATTCTTGATGAATCTTTCCAAGAGGCTGCTGGAAAGAAATGGAAGAGATGGCCACAGAATAAAGCAATTTATTACAATGGAATGATCCAACGTGGTCTGCTGAAAATAAGCATTTTTATTACAAAACAATCCATATAAAAATTCTAAGCTGTTTGCAAGCTTCTTTAGTCTCAGGCTTATCGTATTTTTATCAAGTCCAAAGCAAAAATTACTCTGTGCAGGGAGAGCCATCTGTTGAGGCCCAGGGGCTCAGGTATGTGCGGGCTGTCCCATGGGATCCTCCTTCTCGGCCTGTAGCAGGTCCCACTCGCTGAGGAGCTCGGAGGACACCTCAGTGTACAGACGGTCCCAGTCCCAGTTGACGTCATCCTGCCGGGAGAGGCATCGCTGGGGTAGGGAGAGGGCCTTTCCCTCCATCACAGCCAACCCCCAGGCTCCCCGTCCAGCCCCCTATGGGCCCCCATGAAGGCAGGGCTCACGCTGGGGAGCCAGCTGGTCACAGGAATGACAAGGCCCAGAGAAGGAGCTCCTGCTGCTACTCACTTCTCGGACTTCATGCTCTGGTGCAAGGACTTTGGTGAGGAGCTTCAGGTCAATCTCTCCATCCTGTGAATGCAAACAAACCAACAGATTAGCTTGTGCACCCTGGGTGGGGGCCTCTGGACAACTATCTCTTGCAAAGTTGGTAGGGGCATGTGTGGTAGGACTTGCCCACCCAGACCTGCAGAAATGACTTAAGAAGAATAAAAATGTGGGACGCCTGGGTGGCTCAGCAGTTGAGCGTCTGCCTTCAGCTCAGGGCGTGATCCTGGAGTCCCAGGATCAAGTCCCACATAGGGACATTGGGCTCCTGCAGGGAGCCTACATCTCCCTCTGTCTATGTCTCTGCCTCTCTCTCTCTGTGTCTCTTGTGAATAAATAAGTAAATTCCTTAAAAAAAAAAAAAGTAAAGTAAAAATGTGGGTGGACTGCACAGACCCTGAGGGAGGAAGGAACACTACAGCATGTCTTTGGGCAGGACATTCTTTGCAGGAAGGTCAACACCAAGAGGGCAGGGAGTGACAGCGACAGAGCTCCAGAACCACAGGATCTATTGATGCCTATGGGCAGCTGTGGAAGCAGGCGGGAGCCTGGCGCCAGGAGCCACGGGGATAGGCTGGGTCCAGGAACGTCATGAGACCTGAGGGTGGTGGCTCCAGCAAAGGGACTGCTGCCAGGCAGCCTCAGAGACCTGCGGAGGAGATGCCGCCTGGAGCCTGCCCCTCTGGACAGACGCTGTCCCACTCACCAAGGTCTGAAAGGCTGCATACTTCATGAGGTCATTGTCCAGGTCGCGGTAGGTCATCACTCGGTTTACCTGGATGCTGTAGGAGAGAGAAGTGAGGTGCAATCCCGGGCAGACCGGTCCCGGGAGAGCTGCTGGGCCACCATCCCACCGTCCCCTCATGGCAGCTGGGAAGGACCAAAATGGGAAGAATAAGCCCAGTAAAACGGGAACCCTGGCATGGAACCCATTACCAGGAATACCTGCTCTCCACGCAGGGGGCAGCACCCCTGCACACAGGGCTTGGAATGTATTAAGTCACATGTTTGCTGTCTCCTGATATCCGCATACTTAATGTACCTGGGAGGGGCGGCCACCTGCAAAGCAAAGTCTTCTTCCTGTACATCTTCCAGATCCGGAATAACAGGAATATCTGCAAGGACAGGAGGAGGCAAGACTATCAGCAGCGCACACCGGGAGGGATCTTGCCCAGGTCCCCGTGTATTACTTATGGCCTTCCACATGGCAGCTGGGGGGCTGCAGGCTGGGGGCATGACCTCTCGCCCTCAGGGGCTCCCAGTCTAGGGCTGTGTGCTCCTGCAGCACAAAACCAAAGGCAGACTTCAAAATTTCTGAATCCCAGGCCCTCGCCCAGCACCTGCTGGATAGAACCTCCTGGGTAGGGCTCAGGATTCTGTATATTTTTCTCTAAGATTTCTTTGGTGATCCTGTTGCATGCTCCAGGTCAGGAGCCCTGGGAGTGGATCTCCCAAGAGAAATGTAAAGGAATGAGAAGACAGTCCAGGACTGCACTTGGGGAAGTTTATGTTGGAGGAGCTGGTGAATGAGCTGGGCTCAGCCAGAGACAGAGGAACAGTGAAAGTGTCGCCCAGTGAGGTGGATGTCACTATGAGCGTACTGCCTCACAAACAAGGTCCACATGTGCATTAGCTCATCGAAGTCTCTGCAATCATCACAGATCACAGCCGTCATGGCCCTGAGCCTGACTCCAAAGGACATTTTACACCTAATGATATGACCTGGCTCCCTAGGGCTGTCCCCGGGCTGTCTCCACTTGCCAGGTCTGATATAATATACAATGCTTGTTCTAAAGATGACACTTCTCTCGTGTCACAGAGATTTCCCTTCTCTAAACTCTCCATAGGAGACAGACATCCAGACAGAGGAGGAGACACGATGCTACTTCTGATGCTACTTCTCTCATCAGTCGAACAAACTCATGCAAATGGAGAAGCCGAGAGATAAGCAAATTAACTGTGGTGCCTTGCTGAAATAGCCCATCCTGTCATGAACCTAAAGCAGCATTTCCTTTTCCAAATGAGCCTCACTGACTAGATGAGGGGTTTTGTTTGTTTTAACCAGTCGGAGTAAAAAAAAGCAATGGGGCAGAAAAAAAGACAAATGGAGAGAGAGAATCCTAGAATTCCCAATCCAACTGCAAACAATGGATGGAGAAGAATCCCAGTGAGGACAGCATAGTGAAGAAACCCTTCGTTTTGCTTCTATGGATTGAATTCGGTTTTTTAAAAAATTTTTTAAGGATTTTATGTATTTATTCATGAGAGACACACACAGAGAGGCAGAGACACAGGCAGAGGGAGAAGCAATGCAGGACTCAATCCCAGGACCCCGGGATCATGACCTGAGCTGAAGGCAGATGCTCAATTTTATTTATTTTTTATTTTTTATAAACCATAGGTTCCTTCCTTTAAATAAAGATTTTATTTATTTATTTATGAGAGGCACAGAGAGAGACAGAGACACAGGCAGAGGGAGAAGCAGGCTCCCTGCAAGGAGCTCGATGTGGGACTTGATCCTGGATCCCAGGATCATGCCCTGAGCCGAAGGCAGATGCTCAACCACTGAGCCACCCAGGCGTCCCTCAATTTTTATTTTTATTTTATTTTATTTTATTTTATTTTATATTTATTTATTTATTTATTTATTTATTTATTTATTATAGTCACACAGAGAGAGAGAGAGAGAGGCAGAGACACAGGCAGAGGGAGAAGCAGGCTCCATGCACCGGGAGCCTGACGTGGGATTCGATCCCAGGTCTCCAGGATCGTGCCCTGGGCCAAAGGCAGGCGCTAAACCGCTGCGCCACCCAGGGATCCCCAATTTTATTTTTTAAAAGAGACACAAAATCATTCCAAGAACAGCTAGGAAGACCTTTGCCACTTTCAGGCTATTCATTATTTAGGCTTTGCAATTGCTCTACTCTAGCTATGCCCGAGTATATAAATGTCAACTCGGAGCCTGGTATCTTTATCATTGCTTCCTACTGCAGAGTTACAGATGCTGAACCTGGAAAGAGAGGGAGGAAGTGTGTGAGGGAGAGACAGAGACAGAAAATAAGACTGAGGGAGAAAGAGGGTGATTAAAAGAATAAAAAAGGGGTTTTTTTTGAAGATTTTATTTATTTATTCATGACACAGAGAGAGAGACAGAGAGAGAGGCAAAGACATAGGCAGAGGGGGAAGGGAGGCTCCATGCAGGGAGCCCGAAGTGGGACTCGATCATGTCCTGGGCTAAAGGCAGGTGCTAAACCGCTGAGCCACCCAGGGATCCCCTTCAAGAGGGTTTATAAAAGAAATGGCTGATAGGGGAAATAAAGAACACTCGCATGTCACCCCCAGAATGATAAACCACATTCAGCAAGCCCTCCGTCCAGAGCACAGCTGTGCAGAGCTCAGATTCTTCTCTGTCCTGCTGGAGAATCAGAGATGGAGTTCTCTGAGAATCTATCTCTTACGCAAATAGGAACTTAGCTTTCCTGTTCACTCTGGCTCTGCGTGATTAATACTGTCCATGGCGAGAGTTGGGGATGGTACTGTCCCCAAGTCCAGGCTGAGTGGGGCTCCCAGGCCGCAGAGACTGCGCAGATCCTGCGGTGGGGCAGGGAGGAAGCTGGCTGTGCCACGCGCCATCAGCACTGTGACAGTTTTGGAGTGAGCCAGTTAGCTGCTCCTGGCTCTCCAGCCTGAGATGAATATTCAAAAGGTGGTAAGAGAAGGCCCCCTGCTGGGTTTAGGGCTCAGGATGGGGTCTTCCCCAAGTCCCCTTCCCCTCCACAGTGCTAGCATTTGGGTCCTGTCAACTCTGCCCAGCTCCTCCCAGCTCTGAGGAACTGCACTGCTGCCCAATGTCCACTCTGACTCCCCGCGGGCTTCCCTCTTCATCCCCACCCCCCTCCTCCAAATGTGCACAAAGGAGTGTGGGGCTGGCCCATCTGTGACAGATCAGAGGTCAGCCCAGGCCTTGGCAAAGGGGCCTCTCAGAGTGGCACTGGTGAGGCTGGCCACACAGTGGGATTTCTCTCTAATTGGAAGCCTGGTGCCCAACAGAACCCGGTGAACCGCCGGAGTGGGACAGAGCCAGCGATGACAGCCAGGCTGAGGCGAGCTGGAACATTCCGGTGCAGTGACAGCTTGAGCCATCGCAGCAGAGTTGGGGAGTCCAACTCCCGGCCCCCGTGGAACAGGTGGCCGTGGAGCAGGTTTGGGGCAAACTTCAAAGAACTTCACAATTTTACAGTTACTGATTTACTATCACAAACAAGGACTTACGGATACTTCACTTGTTCCTGGAAATTTTTGTCCTGCCTTTCTCCTTCCTGCCCTCCCCCTACTTCACTCACACACACACACACACACACACACACACACACACCCATGAACAAACCTAGAAAAAAGAAAACAGACTTGAGAAATCTGCTTCTTTGCAAGATTATCTACGTGGAAGTCTCAGTTACAGCTGCTTGGCCTGAAAGTCTGGGATTGGGGATCCAGGCTGACTCAGGACATCAAATGTAACCTCAGAGTGTTACTAATGCAATGTCAACTATGTCAACTATGCTCATTTTTTTAAAAAGTCAGAGGAATATAAGAGTCTGCTCTAGTGGTACTGAAAAGCTACCACTATTTTAAAAAATGTAATAGTTTGATAAACTTTATTCTCATTTTGTTCCATGCTGCTAAGAGGAAGAACATGCAACAAAACAGTGAGTGGGTTAATTGTATGGGTAGGAGGTCCACACCATGGTTAAAAGCGCAGGCTCGGGAAGGTAGGGTGGCTGGCTTCCATTTCTGGCTTCCCCATATACCAGCTGTGTGACTTTATCCTCTCTGTGCCTCAGTTGTTTCATCTTTAAAGTGGGGATCATAATGATACCTACCTCCTATGGTTGTTATAAGTATTAAATGCAAAAATCTTCATAAAATAATCTTTAGAATAAACACTGTGCTCAGTACATAAGGAGTAGATAAAGTGTTGAGCCTGGAGAAAAACTATATGGCTCTTCATCTTCTCATTTACTCTCACCCATTTTGCAGGCGAGAACAGTGAGGTGCAGCAAGATGAAGCAGCTTCATGAGCAGAGATCATCAGTAATGGACAGCACCAAGCTTCCAGCTCCAACCAACCATAGCCCTGTGAGCTCACCCTCACCCACTTGTGGTTTCTTTGCAGAGGGATGAGCCTAGACAGCTTGTTACTCAGCCTGAAACTCATTGTCCTCTGCTCTGGGTACTTCTCTCGATTCCAAATACCACAAACCAGCAAAATCTCTCCCTCACCAGACATCCCCACTTGTTACTTCTCTACAGCAAGGTGGAAGGCAACAGAATGGGAAGAGTGCACCAATGCTGGAGCCCTGGGGCCTTGTCCCCGCCACCCATGCTTTACTAAACTGGTCCCCTGGAGGGGACTGAGCACCTTGGACAGTCTCAGGAAGGGGGAGCAAGACAGGAGCGCTCTGATGTCTCCAGTGGTACAAGAGTAGGCGCCTGCCTCCTCTATCTCAGCTCCACAGCACAAGGACACCCCCAACCCCATATAGAAATGGACGCCCCCCACAGATCACCCCCTGTATGCAGAATGTCCCCCCTATACAGACAGCCCCTGTATACACAAAACCCCCTGTACTCAGACCACCCCACCCCACCTCGTATACAGACCCCATCAGGTGCTTCTCCCTTTCCCAGCTTCGACCCCTCCAACTAGACAGGTTTTCTTTGCTCTCTGCACTTGCTCCCTGCCTCTTCTATAGCCATCTCTCCTGCCTGCTCAAGCTGCTTGTCTGTCCGATGTGTCGCAGGCTAGCCACACGGTGGGGAAACAGCATTTGTTTGCTCGTTCGTGCGTTTGTCCCTCCATTCGTTCAAGGAGTCCTGACTGAGCAGCTGCCGTCGGAAGGTGCCAGTAACAGCAGCAAATCAAGCACAGTCCTTGTCCTCACAGGGCGTTGGAAAATAACAGGGCTGAAACCACTAATTGTCTTATTTTTTAAAGGTGAAATATTCTATGTGGTAATAATTCAAATGCTACAGAAAAGTTTAAAGTGAAAATTTTCCTTTTCTTATATAAGCCCTAGTCTGTCTCCCTAGAGGTGCTATTAGCAATTTCTGGTATATATTTACTGAAAAGAATGCATGCAGGCCACAGCACATATGTCCTTTAAAGGATGCTTGCAAATGGGATCACTTTACACAGGCACTGTTCTGCAACTTGCTTTCTTTTTCCGTACATATACTGGTATATCTTCTTCTTCTTCTTTTTTTTTTTTAAGATTTTATTTATTTATTCATGAGAGACACACAGAGAGAGACAGAGACATAGACAGAGGGAGAAGCAGGCTCCTTGCAGGGAGCCTGATGTAGGATTCGATCTCAGGACCAGGATCACGCCCTGAGCCAAAAGCAGATGCTCAACCACTGAGCCACCCGGCGTCCCTGTTACATCTTCTTCTTGTAAATGACCACCAAGTATTCTATGGACTGAGTGCCCCATAATGCATTTAATCTGGTTCAGAGAAGATCTCATTTAGAACCTTGGAAGGTGGTGAGGTGGGGTTGGGAAAGGTCTCCGAATGAGGGATGATGAGCTCAAAGCCGAAGGATAGATAGCATTCGACCAGGCGGGGGATGACCTTTGCAAAGGTGCTATGAGGTGAGAAGTAACTCATGAGCCTGAAGAAACTGGAGGAAGGCCAGTGTGCTCAGTACTGGGAGAGCAGCATGTGGCGAGGCAGGAGAGAGGGCACCTGGTGCCAGGGGAGGAAGGACCCACATCGACCAGGCAGAAAGCACGGACAGGGTGCCTGTCTACACAAGACCCCTTCCAGGGCACATCAGGGGAAAACCAACATCACCGAAGCATGGCAAAGCTGCAGAGGGAGGGACTACACATAAGAAAATAGTGATAATAAAAGCGGAATCAGGAAAATGTATATCCCTTCCTTTGTGAATCCAACAAGTAGAATTCAGAGCTTTCTACTTTGTCTTTCCGTTATACTTTAGGGCCACAGGATGGACCTCACTACCCTGTAGTGGGTAGGGTTAAGTGAAATTTGCCCTAGGTCTGCCCCCTAGATGGTGAACCAGCGGAGGACAAGAAGCACATCCCAGTCACTGCATTCCCAAGGACCAGCTAACCAAAGGACAACTGAACAGAACTGAATCAATAGATTCCCCTCCAACTGAAAGTCCCACACAGGGAAGAGCCACATCAATCTTCTCTGTATCGTTCCAATTATAGTCTAAGTGTCACCCAGCCCTACAATTGCCTAAGTAGGAGTGATTTTATAAACAACCAGGCACAATCCTTGGATACTTTCTGGATTTGATAACATCAGAGCAAAGGTTTTGCTTCACTTGACAGCTGCAGGGCCTAGCTGGGAAAGGCTGGGCATATGCAAGAAACAATGGATGAGTGGGCACAAAATCACAGGGGAAGAGTCATTCAAATCTGGTCCACGTGGATCACCAGGCTTTCATCCTGAGGCTGGGTCACATCGCTCTTCGCCAACCTCCCTGTGTTTCTTCCTTCTTGGATTTCTGGAGTGCCCCGCTATTCCACTCCATTTTCTGGAAGCTCCCGGGAAAGGTTTGTTAAGACACAACCAACAACAGTAACAACTTATTTCAAAGAGAGAGACTGACAAATGGGAAACTCGTTATGATATTGCAACACCAGTCTACCAACAGATCTACCCAGCAAACCAGCTACCAGAGGAAAGCACAGAATGAGGGGTGCTGATATAAATAATAGACACATGTGGGAACACCAGTAAGATTGATTACAACTGGTTTCAAAGATGTGAGAAGCTGCCATTTGCCCCCAGATATGTTCGTTATGGATAATATCATCATACACGCACACTAAAAAGCTAACTACCCAGTAAAATCCCAGAGGGCTCCTTTTTGGCCCTCGTGGCCTGACAGTAAGAAGCCAGCCTGCCTCTTCCAATAAAGTGGGCTCCAGATCTCTGAGATGCAGTTTGAGATGGCCCACACTCAAACCCAGATGTTGTTGGCCTGTTTTGGTACAACTAGAATAGAAAGTGATTTTTTAAAGACCAGACTCAGCATGCAGAGTACACCCTGAGCATGACTCAGGCTCTTTACCTGGAGCATAAGTCTAAGTTCTGCAGGAAGGAAAGAACAAAGGACCCTAGGTCCCAAAAGTAGTCCCTCCTCTCCGTGTCCCTTGAGGTTCTACTACTCTTTGCTGATTTTCTTGGTTGGGGATTTCTGAATGGGATCTCCCGGTTGTAGCCACAGGGATTTCAGGAGAGCTCCATGAAGTCTCTTCTATACTCTAGCACTTTCTCACCCTGACACCTTAGTAAGTGATACAAGTGGTTGGTCTACCTGCCAGGTTCCTCCAGATGCCTTCTGATGACATCTGTCCTCTCACTCTGTCCACTAACTGAGCTCCCCATGGCAAAGGTCCTGCTTGGTCACATGCAATCTCTTCCCAGAGCTGCTTTCCCATGCAGTGCCCCAGCCCCTGCAGAGGATCCATGGGCTCCTAACGGTTCACACTCACCATCTATAGCCAAGTTCAATAATCAATCCACATCAAAGGAATCTGGACATAGTGCTTAAGGACACCCCAGTAAGAGGTCCATACAACCCCTGCTTCTGTGCCCAAAGGCAAAAGACCTCAGCAGAGCCCAAAAGCGAAACAATGTCCACGTTTTGGGGAGATGGCAACTTTAAACCAGAGATCGTTATAATTTTTCTCTGCAGCTGCAAAACTTTGTTTTACTGAATGCTGTTACCTTCTGCATCACGTATGGGGAATTTTAAACAGGCAAATGGAAGAAGGTCTGATTGAAGATGAAGTTAAGTGAAAGAAATTGGTCTCATTTAGCACATGACAGGATTCATCTGTGTTCCCAAGTCCACTGAGGTGGCATCATGGGCGTTCCATATTCATGAGCTGCTGCGACACTGTGTCCCCTCATTTACAAAGAGCCGTGTTCAGCAAATTCTGTCCCTGTGGACACTCCGTGCATTTCATGGTCTTGTCAGAGAGACATCAAACGCTCCAGTAACCAAATACCAGAAAATGGCTTTAATTAGTGGATCTCAATCGTATAAATAATTTTTTTCGAAGTGAAAAAATGGAGAATTTTTGAAAAGGGAGAAGAAAAGGGGAAAGCAGTAGGCAACAGGCTTCAAACACCCGGAGGAACAAGAGAAAGAGAGGGCCTCAGAGGAGCTCCTGAGCACGCCTGGGCCCTGCAACCGTCGGTCCCCTGCATTCCCCAAGTCGAGGAGCAAAAACATGCCTGAAGGTCCCTGGCAGGTGCTTTAAGACGACTTATCCCTTGTGACTTTACCTGATGGAAGCCGGGTCCAGCCCGGACTCACTACTGGCCGGGGAGGAGAGAGGCAGCGGACATGGGGAGAAACAAATCTGGCAACTGGGATGGTGGCTAGACACCCACACCGCAAATGCCAAGAAACAGACACAGCGGAGCCAATGTCTACTCTGGAGCTGTGCACAAGCAGGTCCCCGATGAAGTATGTGACAGAGCCAGAAAGGAAAGATGACCCGTCCTGAGGTGCCAGCTTGGTGGTGGGGGTGGTGGTGGTGGTGGGGTGGGCTTCTACTGTGTCCTGCAGGTTGAAATGCTTCCATATTCCTGTCAAATTGCATCTCTCTTACTGTTGCTGGGAAAGGAGATCACAGACCTTAAGGAAGTCAAAATAGCTGATTGTTCCTCACAGCCCGCCAAGCTCTGGTGACTCTCCTGGCTGATGATGGTTTGACAAGGAAGGTTTGGACTAACATTAGTTTCTGAGATAAATCAGGCCTCCACATGATGTGGTGCTGCCTGGACCATGGCAGAGCAGGGCCTTTGCCAAGAGTGACAGCCTGGCTTGCAGTATAATGACGATGTGTGAAAGCCTGACCTCACCACATTAGCCACAGAAGGATGTTAGCATGTATCTGAAGGAACCATGGATGCAACACCCCGGAATGAGATTTTCTGCACTTCCCCACCCAAGTGCACACTGAGTGCTCACAAGAATCATGATCAGCAATGCAAAGGGTCGTTTTCAACCAGGATTGAGCCTTTGGAGCAATTCGAAGGTAGCGCTCTCGAGAGACAAGCATAGCCCAACGAGAGTTCTGTATGGGGAAAGATCCCATTCAGCCCTGGAGCCTGCCACTGGGAGGACCCCACTGCCACCTGCCTAGGTGACCTCTAGGGAACACCACACCACTGGGCACTGGCAGCTGAAGGGAATGAAGAACAATGAAGAGCAATGCTCTCTACCACTCTAAGAGCACTCGGAGCTTGCTGCTAGTTCCAGCTTTGATCTGCAGAGATGTGCTCAGGACAAGGAGGGGGAGAGGACTTTAAAAGTGTTGGAAAAAGTGGCTGGAAGGAATGGAAACTGAGGAGCTTTCCACCCCCTTCAATAGGGCCCAAGATGAGTGATAGAGTATTAACATGACACAGAGCGCCTTCGCCAAGCCGCCCGTGGAAGCACGGATGTTAGAAACCAGGCATATCTGATTCTATTTCATCCTCTTCGTGTTACACTGAAAAAAACAAGACAAACTACACTGCTTTTATTCTAAATCCTTAGGTTTTGTATTTTTCCTTATATATATTTATTAAAAAGAGGCGACTTTGATCGGTGCCACCCGTGACACTCCCACATACGGAATGCTTCTGAGCGGTTCCCTCCGCGCGAGGCCACTGTTGGTGACAGCCAGCTGGTTTTGATCACAGCCATTCCGAATCGGATTTTCATAAGATAGATGAGGAGTCTTAGTGCTGCTCTCTCTCTTATCAGATGAGAAACAGAGGGGGAGGGGGAGCACGGGTCCCCAGGGAACAGGCAACAATCAAGGGCTGCGTGCTTCTCTCTCCGTCCCTCCGCTGCTGCAATTTTCAAAGGCGTCTGCCTCGGGCACTTTTAAATGATGGTGTCTCAATTCTGTAATCATCTTTCAAGAGCTTTCTCTTAAAGGGTCTTTTAGGTAAACCTAGTCCGTCAACCACACTTATGGACTCAGGAATCACATTCCCAGTATGTGTCCTCCTGTGTGTGTATATATAGATGAGTACACACATGCGCGTGTGTGCGCACATGCACACACACACACACACACACAGACTCAGTATCTAGTAGAACCTAAAGCTAGAGAGGGAGACCTACCATTTGGTCACATCAGGTCCTTCTCTTGCTAGGGTCAGAGAGTCCCGTTACCTCCCCCTTAGATTTCCACCTAAATCTTTCCAAAGAACGATTTACCTAATCCTTCTTTAGAAACCAATTTCCACGGGTGATGCGTGATGCGGGTGATGCGTCAGAAAGAAAAGACTTCTCTAAATGAGGGCTAGGAGGTGGGCGAAGTCCAACCTCTGAGCGTAAACTGTTCCTTCCCATCTCACCTACGCCAACACCTTGGCTGTCAGGCTTCCAGGTGAGCAAATGCACCCTAGCTATCTATTTGGGAGAAGAGTCTCCAACTATCCCAGGGTACAACTTGCTGTGTTTTTGTTACAAAGGCTATTTGGAACAACTCCACGACTGTCTTCTTCCATGCAGATGGCATGATGCCTATGGATACAGTCCCCTCTTCCGAAACAGGCATCCTAGAAAACTGAGCCTCTATTTCTTTCTAGTCAAATAAAAATTTAAGTCATCTACATTTACATCTAAGTCTAAGCCCCTTTGGGGAACAGTAGTTCTCACCAATGTGGGCCTGTCCACTGTGCACAGGCCCTCTGATTCCTTCGTCTACTCCCTTCACAATCATGTGCAGTACCCACACCTCTTCCCAAAAGCTGGAACACCTCCGATGGTCTCTTGAAACTAAATGGGATCAGTTCTGTCCTATCCTGAGCCTGCCTTTGGGTTTGGCTATGAGTTACGGAATAAATACTATGATCTCTGTAACGACTTCAGGGAGATTTAGCTCTCTTTTACTTTTGTCAGTGCTTACTGTTGGATGATTTATTATTAATCACATTCCTGAAAGCTGACTATACTATGATAGAATGCTGATGGAGCTGTGTGTGTGTGTGTGTGTGTGTGTGTGTGTGTGTGTTCCTGGAGGAAGGGGACTACAACCTGCCTCATTCGAAACACGTGTGTGTGCATGGCAACAGGCTGTTGTTTTCATTCCCCATTCTGCCCCTTCAGATGGAGACATGCAAGTAAGCTGTGCACATGAACAAAGGAAATGGAAGCCAGAAAGGCCACTGTCAACCATGTTTCAGGGAAAGACATTTGGGATCATAAGTTTGGAAAGTCCGGCATGACTAGAGATTTCAAGGCACCACTGGGGGCATAAGACACTGGGTCCGGCTCTGCCAACAGAGCAAGAGGTCTGGTCAAGACACTGGGCTAAGCCTTGCAGCTAGACGGCGGTGCTGGGGGTATGAGGTAGATCGTGATTGAGTTGACAAAGCAGAGCTAAAATCTGTTCAAAGCTCAGCTCAGTTCTCAAAAGCTCCCCTGACATTCTGCCTTTTGGGGAGGCCAGCAGAATACAGCCAAGCCAGTCTCTCCCACATTTGCTGAGTCAAGGAATTCTAAACATCTCTCCTTCCCATCAACTCCCAGACACCTACTCTCTTATGGTGTATACTTTACCCAGGGTAGGGTCATAGGACCTTGAATCACTTCCTGCATAAATAAATGAATGAATGAATGAATGAATGAATGCAACTGCTCGGGCTGACTGAAGAAATTTCTGGCAAGTTCCAGGTAACTTCCCTACTGTTTCCCTCACTCTGGGGACCAGCACTGACCACCCCTACATGGGAGAACAGAGAAATCAGCCCTATGGCCTCAAGGATCTTTACCTATTAATGCTCTTTTTTCTCTTGCTGCCAGGAATGTGACTTTAACTGTCTCTCAAGGAAGAACTGAATTGCCAGATTTCTGGTCCATAGGGTCGTACTACAGGGTGTCCCAATTAGAAATCAGGAATCCTGGGTCTTAGATCTGCCTCTAGTTGGATGACCTTCCACACTTGTCAACTCTGGTCCTAAGTCTCCTTATCATCAGATAAGGTCTACTCTACCTTTATGACAATCAGACTCTGGGGCGTCCATTATAATATATCTCATCGTGTATTAAAAAAATATATTAAAAACCCCAATCCTTTCTGTCACATTTGCTTATAGCAGTGTCTTTCCAAATATTCTAGCCACAGTTATATCCTATGGACAGAGCATGCCAAATATTTTGTTCAGAATCATTGTAATAAAATTCATTTCCTACAGTGCAATAAACCTGCACAGATTCCACCTGTAGCTCCACGATGACTTCAGCTCACACGTGACCCAGCACCCTGGCGGGGGCTCTTCCATGTGCCCTGCAGTCTGGCGAGTGTGCGCCTCTCTGTGGGGTCAATCTGTCCCCTCTGCTGTGCCTCAAAGGGACAGGCTGGTGGGAGAGCTTCCCGCATAGCCCTTCAGGCCCAGGTGGATGCCTGTGGGGCCTTGCTTCTCACAAATTTCCCAAAATTTCCCATCCTCACACTGCGCGCAGTGAAACTTCTTCCTCGCACCCTAAGGTAGACTTTCCTCTCTGCAAGACTCAGCAGAAGCACAAGAATTCATTCTCTACAGCCATCTTAATGGATCTGATAGAAAAACGAAGCATAAGAAGAAAGAGAGGAATGATCAAACCTGAATGTTCTGCTTCATGTCACACAGATTTATAGGCCTGGTGTCTTTGGTTTTTGCCTATCAGCCAGGGGATGCTTGCAGGTGGGACCTGACAGTGAGGGTCAGCAGAGCCCAGGACAGGGGCCAGCAGGCTAGTCTGAGAACCGGGGTCAGAGGGGATCTGCAACAGGGGGGCTAGAAAAATGAGGAGAGACTGGCCTCTTCAATAAGCAGGGTGGAAAAACCAACCGGGTGCTGTAACAACAACAAAGGCCATGACAGCAGAGAGCGAGAAGTCACAAGGACCACATCTGAATGTCAGCTGTGACACCAACTAGCGGTGGTGTGCTAGAGCAGCTCATGCTGGCCTGTAAGAACCAACAACTAAATTTTTAGGAATACTGCATGCAGGTTGTTACGCATAAACATCATTAATGACTAACTTATATATCCTTATAAATACATTATATTAAAAACAAAAGCAATAAATAGTCAAAACTCAGCACTTCCTAAATTTTGCATTTCACTTTAGCCATGCTCTTGCGATTATTTACTTTTAACGTGCCTGTGTGGTAGAAATCTGATATCCTGGTGTGCTACTGACCATCTCTTCCCAGCTCTGTGGTCAGTGATACCCTGATGAGAGCCCAAAACCAGCCATGGTGGGACTATCTACACCGCAGAAATTGGCAAACACTACCAATGAGGACTCTGTTATCCTGGAGAGCTGATTGTTAAATATTAGCCAGCACATCACTGCTTCTTAGCCATGTGACTACTGTGAGTGACTTAACTTCACAAGGCTTCAATTTCCTCCTTTGTACAGGGGTGATGATCACTGTGTCTCCTCTGAGAACTGCTATGAGGGTTATTGCAGGGGAAGCAGTGCAGGGCCTGGCTTACACTGAACACAAACATTAATTATCAATACCATTTCCTACAAGAATGACTTCTTTCTCAAATTTGTTATCCAGTATTTTATAAACAGAACAAAGCATAGACACAATAGACAGGACAGCTAACCTTTGTACCAGTGAGTCCCACCCTACCCGACCCCACTCTTGTGCTGGATGTGGACAGCTACAGGCACTCCTGCTCATCTATGTGTCAGGGAAGGGTGGGAGGCATGGGTTTAGAAAGACCTTAGAATCCAGTTCTAGTGACTCTGAACTTAGAAAAAACAAATTGTTGTTGTTTTTTTTTAAGTAGGCTCCATCCCCAGTGTGGAGTCCAACGTGGGACTTGAACTCACGACCCTGAGATCAAGACCTGAACTGAGATCAAAAGTCAGAAGCTGAACTGACTGAGCCACCCAGGTGCCTCCACACAAATTGATTTTAAGGATTAAAAAAAAAAAATAGTGCTGGTTGTAATAGTTTAAAAAGAACTAGGCCAAAGGAACTAGGTTTGGGGATCACCTAAGAAGTCCCCTACATTGAATGCTGACATAATGGAATGTTCTTACAAAGCAAGAGAAAGGAACTGAGATGCAGGGTTCTAATTTATCTGTACTTAAGGAATTCTTACCACTTTCTTTCTCCACGTTAAAGCTGTTTAGGCTGAGAGCGACTCTGCTGTTTGCAAGAGAAGGGACAGAGGGCATGGTGGTAAGACTCGGTGCAGAGGAAAAGCCCAAAAGAGAGTGAGAAAAGCCCAGAGCTGGTGATGACTGGGGAGAGGGAAAGATAGGGGTGAGGGAGTGACAACCCTCTACAGATGGCATTTTTCTAATTCCACTGACAGGCCAGCATCTCACATCTCATCCAGCCTCATTGCTTGGCTGTGTTCAGCCACTTTTACCTATTTTCCCTGTTGACATGGATAGAAAATTGAGCAATTACCCTTAAACTCAGAGCTTTCAGATCATCCAGATTGCTACACTTACAGAATTAAGTCCCCAATTGCCCCAGGCTAGAAGTGGCTCAACTCAGCTGGTCCTTTAGGAATTAAACACTTTTTGGCTGGTCATAAGGATTTATTATTCTGAAGGTTTTGAGATATTTTATTCTGTCAAAACTAGACCTGAGTTGCCAAGAGCACAGCCCTCTCTAGTGGGGATGAGATGCCCAGGAGGTGCCGGGAGCAGCCAGGAAGAGGCCGTGAACATTCCACCCATGGACCTGGGACACCCATAATGCAATTGTTAAGTGCAAGAAAGATCTGACCCCCCCCCACCCTTTTTTTTTAAAGCTCCTGTTTTCAGAGACTTTCCACTTTTGAAAGACATCTTTGGGGCTTACAATTCTTTCCTAACTTGAATTTCACTCTGAGACAAACTATTTGAAAGGTGGGTCCATATCTAATTGTGTTTTCAGAAATTGTTTCAACCTGAGTTATTACTCATCTTTTTTAAGGACTAGGAAGTGCTCTTCTGCCATTTGTGTGCTTCTCACAAAGCTCATCTCAAAGCTTCACATTCCATCCCGAGTTCACTTTCTGAGAGCTGGATTTTAGAGCTGGAAGAGATCAGATAGGACTGGAAATGCTCCTGGAGTTGGAGAGGTGACAAGACTTTGCACCTGTGGTCTCCTCCACCAGGGTCCCCCAGCTGCCCTACTCACACCCCTGCATCCTCCTGGCAACTTCACTCCTCCTTCAGGTTGAGGTGTGAAAACCACTGCTTCTGAGTGGCCTTCCCTCATCACCTGATCCAAGTCAGTTCTCCACGCTATTCTCTCTCATGGATCCATACTCTGCCTTCAGTGCGCTCAATCGTCACTTGCCCTTCCTTCTTTAGCTTTGTGACCATTTGTTTACTCCCCATTTCCCTGATTAGGCTATAAGCAGTATAAGGGCAAGGACTAAGAATGTTCTCTTCAACATCATATCCCCAGCGCCCAGCCCTAAGCATCATGGTATGTATTCAACAAATGATGACAAAATTAATGAATAAATAAATGAATAAATAACTAGCCCAAAGTGACATGTAGAGGCTGCGTTTAACCCTATTCCGGATTTGATGCTTTTTCTTCTAACTCCATACAACCTTCCATGACAGAAGAAGTCCAAAGGCCTTTGTGTCAACCAGAAACTTGATTCCAAGAACAGGGATGGATAATTGTGCCACTAAAGCAGTCATCTAAATAGGAAACATTAGTGTGGCCATCCTACAATATTGGAACCCTGCAGTCATTTGGGGGCTCTGGCTGTCCATTATTCTCAGCTGTTGTCCTAATCATGATTCCCAACATCCCTGAAGCATCGTGTCAACCCTAGCTGTGAGTGATCCCACCTAGTACGAGCAAATCAGATGACTAACACTCTTTGAACTTCACTAAACGCAGTTTACGTGGGACGCTTAATATCTGTAGCTGAGAATGGACCAGAACCAGCTTCTCTTGCAGTTACTGTAAATTCCTTATTCATTCTCCACGCGGAGTCTCTCCTCCTGTCAGGCTTCACTCAGAAGCCCTCTGCATTCTTCTTCACCTGATCACACGCTGCCTGACCTTCAGGACCTACTGCTCATTCTTCCTTCCTCCTCAAGTGCCCTCAGTCCACAGGGATCTCTTCGTCACCTGAACTGTGGCCCTCGCTAATGTAAATCATGAACACAGCAACCACCAATGGCCACCTGTGCCACCCACTATGCTGCCGTCTTAGCTCCTTACCTCCTTAATGCTTTCATCTCTTATGTTCTGTCTCCCCAGCAAAGTTGTGTTCCTGTAGAGCACAGCCCTACAAATCTACGGACTATTCTGTAGACTATACCTACGGAGCATTTGCAGATCACTTCCCAAAGGTCTAATCCAACTTGCAGATGCATTAGGTTCTGCTTATGAACTGATTTTTAAAATTCTGTCACTTTTGAAAGGTGAATTTGAAAACTTTCAGGCCACGCCATCTCTTCTCTCTAGGTTTACTACAGGCCCCACCGTTCTCTACTGTCTCATGCTTCTGCTCTTTCATGTGTGTATGG
Organism: Vulpes lagopus; assembly: GCF_018345385.1. Lineage (NCBI taxonomy): Eukaryota > Metazoa > Chordata > Mammalia > Carnivora > Canidae > Vulpes > Vulpes lagopus. Next base: position 24,414,500 of record NC_054829.1, read on the forward strand.
TATCTGCCTGGCTCCCCTCAAACCGTGTGAGCTTGTGGCCCACCTTGGCCTTGTGAAGAGTCCCATGTAGTACATTCTAGTTAACCAACAGACTCCAAAACCACCTCCAAACGTCAGTCACTCCCATTTCTCATTCCTAAAAGCCTTTTTCTTCTACTTTTCTATTCTCTTCCCTTGGAAGCCTGAAGCATTGATGGAGGAGAGGAAGCACTTCTCTTCTCTCCCTGGGCATCTTCTTGGGGAAGAAGGAGAATATGTGCCAAGAGTGAAGCTTGGGAGGCTGAATGCTGAGAAACAGATCTGAGAGACATGGTTCCTGAAAGTTTCCTAGACAAGACAGGGAGGGGAGGGAGGCGGCATTTCTCACTACATCCGCTGGAGGGCAAGGGCTATCTTATTTGCCACTACCTCCAGCTTCTGGAGCAGTCATGGCCACAGGAGGCACTGTACGAACACCTGCTGGATATCTTCAATGAAATCTAACCTCTACGACTGTGGTAGAAAGAGACCACCTGCCTGGAGGGGGTCCTAGTCCTTGGATTCTCGTTTCTATTCCCCAAGATATATTCTCTGTTGGGATTGCTCGCCGATCACTACTGCTACCAAGTATAGGGAAATTAGCAGCCCCTTTCCATGTGACAATGCTCCTTATGCTAACAACATAGAAGAACCTGGGTATGATTTTATTAAGGGCACCAGTAGGTTCCCTCACAGGCGCCGAAAGATCTGCTTAATGTCATTGCTGAATGAGCCTCCATAGATGATTCAGGGCAATCGTTTATGGAGTATCCCCACCCACTGGTTATTCTAAGTTCAAAGGAGCAGCCTTTGCTAGCCAACCAAGTAATTCTCTGAGCAAAGATAATTCTAGAAACTAGTTATATGTAACATATGATTCCTACTGCATAATGGATTCTAAACATTCACATATAGTGAAATGGACGAAGTCGAGTGTGAAGTGTAACATATGAACTGATTTTCCATTAAAGGACTCAGGCATAACTGCATGGAAAACAGATTTATGCCAGGGAAGAGGCATCCCTCCTAGAAGGTAAAATCAAGTGCACTCTGACAAGAAAGGGTTTTACACGTCAAACCTCCAGAGCCAAAATAAAGGCCAAATCACTAATTTCACACTTCAAGTTTATGAAGGGGAAAAAATACTAGAGGTATTCTCTGAAAATAGATATCTTTCTTCTCTCCATCCTTAATGGAATTGTATTTAGCATCCTATCAATCATGCTAGGCACTCTATATTACAAATGTGAGAGCTGATATTAACACAACCCACCTGTAGAAGGAGATGCCCAACAGAGCCAAGGGTCATACCATTTGTTATAGCCCAGAGGCCAAGAGCAAGGACTCTGGGGTCAAGATTTATATCTAAATCCTGGTGCTGGGCAGTGTGGCACTGGTGGTATAGTGGTGAGAAGAGCCACCTTCCAAGTGTTGTCACTTATTATGTGGCCTTCGGCAAGGTTATTTTTCTTTGCCTTTGTTTGCTCATCTTTAAAACAGGGATAATGAACAATCCAAATGTCGATTACCAGGTGAATACCTAGCCAAAAAGTGGTATGTCTACACACTGGAATATTACTCATCAATAAATGGAACAGGCTAATGATACATACAACCTCCTGGATAAACTGAAAATCATTACAATGAGTGAAAAAAGAACCTATGTATGTACAAAAGCATATGTATACATGACTCAACTTACATAAAATTCCAGAAAATGCAAACCACTGTATAGGGACAAAAAAAATGAATCAGTAGTTGCCTGGAGATGGAAGCAGGGGAAGGATGGACTAGAAAGGGGCATGAGAAATTTTGGAGAGGGGGGAATGGCAACATTTTGTATTGATTGTGGTGGTGGCTTCCCTGGGCATATGTATCTGTCGAAACTCAAATGCTATGCTTTAAATGGATTCAGTTTAGTGTATGTAAATTAGATAGACCTCAATAAAGCTGATTTCTAAAAACTTTCCCATAGGCTTGTTTTGAGAAGTAAATGAGCTTGGCAATGAGTGGTGGTGGCAGTGATGTTGGTGGGCGTGTGGTATGAGACAGAGTGTTCACTCACAGTCAGAAGACTAGAGTTCTTCTCTGAGTCCTGCAATTTTGTATAATGATCTCTTTGCTTTGATATAGCATGGTCAGTGATGGGCTCACACAAGATGGCCTTAAGAGTTGCCACAACAGCAGCCAGCACAACCTTTAAATAATACACATTTAGAAGGTGCCTGGGTGGCTCAGTCAGTTAAGTGTGTGCCTTTGGCTCAGGTCATGGTCCCAGGGTCCCGGGATGGAGTCCCAGAGTCAGGCTCTCTGCTCAGCAGGGAGTCTGCTTCTCTCTCTTCCTCTGCCCCACCTCATGCTCCTACTATCTTTCTCTCTTAAATAAATAAAATCTTTAAAATAATAATGATATGCATTTAGAAGTGTGCACACTTTAGCACTCAGAAGGTTTTGCTGTAATGTTTAATGGTTACTTCTTAAACTGTAGCATTTTCACACACTGAAGAAAAGGAAAAAAGGAGGATTTCAGAAATCTGTTGAAGGGAATTAGAAAGAGGTTCAAGGTAGGGTGGAGAGAGGCCTGGAGAAGATACCACCTGAGCAAACCTTCTGGGGACCAAGAATTTAATGAGCATCTCAGAGTTGTCAGCATCATAAATTTGTGAGCACCTATCAGCTTTGTCCATGTCCAGCGGGGTCCCTGCCTCCTTGAGTCCTTTGGCACAGCCTCCTGGATGGTCACCCTGTCGTCCTAGGCAACCGATGGCTGGAGCAACAAACTGTGAGGACGGGCAGATTGAAAGTATAGCCAGCAGCCAAATCACTGAGCCACTACAGTTCAGCACTGGCACGAGGCATCCCAGGTACGTATGTGGGGAAAGAGATTTTGGGAACAGAAATGCAGTACACCTAATTTAACAGGGTCACTGGGAATCATTAGTGGGTGGACGAGTTCGGCAGCTACAAGGAGTTTAGTGAGTAGCTAAGGAGGAAGATCCGGTAAAAAGAAATGAGCTTGTCGATAAGAGATAATAGGAAAAGCAAAGACAAATGATGAAGAATGATGAAGCTGTGCTCTTGAGCTCTTACTAAATCTGAGAGTGGAAGCTTAATTCCTGACCTCCAGTGACTACCTTTCTACCTTAAAACTCCTCTGGAATGAGATGAGACAGAAGAACCTTTTCATGATTCCTGTCCTCTCCTGTCCTCAGTCCTGACTTTAGAGGCACTACAGCAGGCTTGACAAGCTTTGGTGTGCAGAATATTCATCCAGGGAGTGTATTTAAATCAATACACTGGGTGTATGCAATACAATGGGTATCTGGGTCCCAGCTCCAGCTTCTGAATGCTGGTGGCTGGGAGTCTAAGTCTCAACCAGCATCCCAGCATCGTCCACATGTCACACATGCCTCCAGTCCTGTGAGGCAGCTAAAGTATGGGTCACTGTTTAAGCTTTCTAGATTTAATGCTCCCCTTCGCTTTGTGGTCACATGCAAAGGTTAGTTATTGAAAGCTTCGGGGCTCTGGCTCTAGCCATGAGACAGTCATCAGCACTGGACTTAGCTCCCTGCTGGGAACAATTAGGAACCTGGAAATAATGGAAGATAACAGCTGTGTGCAGACAGCAGACAACAGGGAGCACAGGACAGTGATCCCTGAGGGAAGGGAAATGAAGTGAGCCTTACCGTCATCAATCCTGGCTTTCTGCCTACAGGTACATTTCCTGGACTCTGGCCCAAGGAGGGGGAACTCCTAGTGGAGCATAGAGAGCTCACTGGGTTGAGGAGAAGTCAAGTTTAGGTAGGCGAAGGTGGCTGGAATTTGAGAAGCAAAGGATGAGACAAAGATGCTATGTAGCAGAAGAGTTGCAGAAATCTAGATCGACTGCATTCTCTTTTCTTTTTCTTTCTTTCTTTCTTTCTTTCTTTCTTTCTTTCTTTCTTTCTTTCTCTTTCTTTCTTCCTTCCTTCCTTCCTTTTTTTTCCTTCCTTCCTTCCTTCCTTCCTTCCTTCCTTCCTTTCCTTCCTTCCTTCCTTCCTTCCTTCCTTCCTCCCTTTTTTTCCTTCCTTCCTTCCTTCCTTTCCTTCTTTTAATAAAGCAGGTACAGGGGAGGTACAGAGGGAGAGAGAGAATCTCAAGCAGGCTCCATGCCCATAACTGAAGTCATGACCTGAGCCAAAATCAAGAGCTGAGCCAACCCAGGTGTCCCCTAGATTGACTGCATTCCAAACTGTGTGTGTACAGGGTCAAACTCCACATGGCTGGGAAAAGAATTACTAACAAGTGTAAGTGTGAAGTGAACAATCCCCATGCACGGGTTATAAAGAACTGGAAGGGGCTCAGCTCACCTGGGGAGAGTGGAGAGTCCCTGCTAAGGCAGGGACACCGAGTATCTTAATGTTTAGGGTTAACCCTAAACTTGTCCTAATAAACCTTAGAAACAATTCTCAAAATGATCAAGTTGACCAACAAACACATGAACTACCTACTAAAACAGATGTATCAGTCTTTAAAGAAAGACAAGATCCAAATGTTCATAGTAACACTCACAATGACCAGTGTCCAATCAAAAACTACTAATCACGTGAAGACTCAGAAAAATATGACTTGTAACCAGAAGAAAAATCACTCGATAGAGACACAGGAAACATGCTAGAATTAGCAGGAAAGGACTTGACAACAGCTACTATGAAGGCTATCACCAAGGATAAAGCAAAACATGATCAGCATCAGGAGATAAATGGAAGACACAGAACTGTCTGGAGCTTCTAGAGCTGGAAATCCAGAATCTGAAAGAACAAATTCACTGAATGGTCTTAAGGGTAGATCAAGACTGTAGAGCAAAAGAGTGTTTACACAGTGGAAACCATCCAACTGGAGTACAGAGTTTATAGTGAACTGGAAACACTTTACCTCTCTGTGCTTTAGTTTCCTCAACTGTAGAATGGGGACAATAGTACCGTCTCATGGGGTGGCTGTGACAATTAAACGCTTCAACATGTATAAACTGGTAGGACAGTGCCGGGTATACAATAAACACCTACTAAATATTAGCTAGTATTGCTGTGGTTGCAATGGAGGTTTGCCCAGGAGGCTGTGGGAGCACAGGGAAGAAACACCTGAGTCAGAGAGGGAATCGGGTGGGAAGGGAAGACATTTCAGAGGAGGAGACACTTCAGCAGCGTTGTGAAGGACAAGTGGGGCTGGCAGACAGCCACAGGGCTGAGGTGCTCCAGGCGGAGGCAGCTCTCAGCAAGGCACAGAGATGCGAAGGATGGGGCCATGGAGCCTCTCTGGAGGCCTTTGTGATATTCTCCAAAGGCATCTTACCTCCTCCGTCATCTGATCCATTGAAGCTCTGCTGTCTGAGGCGGTGACTGCCCCCAAAAAGAAGGAAAGGAAAGAAAATAAATTTCAAATGTGGAAAGAAACCACCGAAACCATTGCTGTATATTGTTTCTTCTAGATGAGAAGGTCTCTGGACCCACTTTCCTCCATCAACTTAGTCAAACCTAATTAGGCAACTGGGTGTGTCACATATGGTTGCACAAGCTGTGCGGTGCACCATTCCACAAACTATGATATGAATACTCCTCTCAACCCCAGGGGTGTGAAATTCAGTGGCTCTGCCTCTACATTCTATCTTTACCTAGAAACCTTCTTCCTTCCTTTCTGATATAAGTCTTAGGAGAAGGCTAGGTTTAGAAGGCTGGTGTCATTCCTGCCTTAAATGCAATAAAGCAATAAAGAAGAACCCATGGGTCAAGCACTCTGATACCTGGACACAGAGTTCTAAAAACCACAGGCTGGGAGAAGAATGCAGACATTAACGCCAGGGCCCAGACCTTCAGCTAAGGAAAGAACATTAACTGAATCCTAGATTCAGTGTGCATAACTAGAGGCCCAGACAAAAGCCAGATTCATTCTATTTTCTACTGCTGAGTCCAACAAAGGCTGAACAGATCATGATCACCAAGACTGCACTGCTAGCAAAGGTCACCAAAAGATGCAATAAGAATCCTGGAAACATACTCTTCTACTTCTTCAGAAGCCCTCCTTCCTGACCTGAAAAAAAGGAAAACAAGGTTTATGAGAACATACTAGTCTCATGCATTGATGGGGTATGTCAGAGAGGGGGTTTCAAAAGTGAGGGCAAATTAGCATATTCCAAGTGCTTTATTGATTTAGTTTTCTCTATCTAAACCAAGACCCATAACCAGCATGAGAGAATTAGAGACGCCATAATGCCTTCCTGTAGCCTTATTTCAGTATGACTCCAACTTAAATTTTTTATTTTTAAAAAATATTTTATTTATTTATTTATGGAAGACCCAGGGAGAGAGACAGAGACGTAGGCAGGGGGAGAAGCAGGTTCCCTGCAGGAAGCCCAATGTGGGAGCTGATCCCAGGATACTGGGATCATGACCTGACCCAAAGGCAGACACTCAACCATTGAGCCACCCAGGTGCCCCTAAATCATTGAGTTTAACCTCAGATTGAGAAGTTGAGAATTCAAATGGGTATAGACGATCCAGTCCCCTCCTTTCAACAACGAGCGGACCAATTTATAGAGCACTTTCTTCCAACTGAGGCCATGGGTCTTACTTGGAGCTATAGCTGTTAGCATGTGCAGCTTCCCAGGAGCAAAGAGAGATAAGCTGGCCATGCAGTACAAGTTGTAGGCTCTGGGCCTTTCTGCAGCTTCCACTTAAAGGACCAGAAGACCCCATGAGTGATGTTGGGCAGGTAGTACCCTTCAGACATTCCATGAGAACAGGAAGCCTAGTTATATATAGACATTTATCTAAGGCTGTGGTTCTCAATCTTCAATGTGCATAACAACCATCTGGGGAGCTTGACAGACATGTAGATCGCTGGACCTGGTAGAGAGAGCTTTCTGGATCAACTGATCTGAGGGAGGGGAGTCTAGGAATACAGGTTTTAAACAAATCCCTAGGTAATCCTAACGTAAGGTGGTCACCACTGACACCCTGAGAAACATGGATCGAAAGTCTTCTAAATGGGACTGACCAAATGTTGACAATTATTAAAGTTGGGTGTTGTATACATGTTGATCACTTTTCTGTATGTCTGAGAATTTCCACAATAACCAGTTCTGTTTGTTTTTTAATGAATTCTTTCAATTCAGAAGTCAATCACCATGATGAGCAGGTGCAAAGGGTGGTGGCAGTGTCATAAGAGCCAGGAGTCAGGGTGTGTGAGAAGGCCTTTGGCAGTGCTGGGCCCACGAACCTCACCGGCTACATCGGAACCAACCAGCAATTCCTGCAAGATGCAAACCACCCCTCCCCCTCTCTGAGTATAATCCGAAATTAAGCCTAAATTTAAATAGTCTCCATGAAATTCAGACTATACCAAGTACACTGTTAAGTAAGGAAGGGGAGGTGGGAGTATTTTGGCTTCCCTTGGGAGGGAGAGTGAATGGGTAAAAGCTGGAAGAACAGGATGGAACAACTCTTGAGCTCTCCCAGGCTACAGTTTTTTATATTTTTCTTTCTTTTTATTGAGCGTTTTATTATTGTTAAAGATTTTATTTATTTTTATTCATGAGAGACACAGAGAGAAAGGCAGAGACATAGGCAGAGGAAGAAGCAGGCTTCCTGTGGGGAGCCTGATGTGGGACACGATCCCAGGCCCCTGGGATTATGCCCTGAGCCGAAGGCAGACACTGAACCATTGAGCCACCCAGGTGCCTGGATTATTTTTATTTTTGTCCATTGCTGCAGTTTTTGACTCTTTAAAGGGAAAGTAAAGAGATGAAGCAATTAGGGGGAGGAGGGTGAGTGGGACAGAACTGGCAGGAGGAGGTACCACAGATAAATGGAAATAGGGTGCCCAAAGATCACCACCGTGGTGTTGCTGAATGATATGGGTTTCCAATACTGTTTGAAGTCAAGAAAATTCTAAACATAGAATACCTGGCAGCTACCAAAGCCACCTGTGTGGGAGGACAGAAGGCTCTGCTCCTAGCTCACATCCGTCCCCCAGGACCACTGCTTCTAATTGTCTTGGTGAAGTGGAACTCTACAAACCCACCATCCAAATGCCTTGGTGATATGTCACCAATGGCAGGAGGCTTGGATGAATACAGGGTCCGAGAAAAACAATGTGATTAATGCACTTGCATCTTGTACATAAGAAACATAGGATCTCTCTGATCACCCCTAGGAGTTGTGACAGTATCCTTCCTTCCTAAGCAATGTGCCATGGCCAAAGTAGCAGTGATTTCAACTGAAGGAAACAATCAATGGTAACGCTAATCTTCGGGGAAGGCTGATTAATTGCCATTTATCCACTCAACATCCAAAAACGGCCATGAGTTTCACATTCAGCATAATGACTGCTGAGCTCACCTATTCTCTCACTCCAGGGGGAGCCCAAGGACTCTTCCAAATTTCATTTTACCCCATGAGAAGGAGCATGATGGAAATGGAGCCCTAGAGGACAGAGGGTGAGGATGCCCTCAGACAGCATGTTCTCTTGTTCTCTCTCTCTCTGCCAGAAATAGCAGATTCTGGTCAAGCCTACTGTTCAGGAGATGGAAAGTCCAGGGGGGAACGTGGGCAAGGCCCTGGAGAACTGGCTATGAAACACCCTGCCTTTGATGAGGCTGAGAGTTTTCTGGCCTTATCTAGTGAGCATGTGTGTCTGGACCACACTGCTGTTTATTTTTGTTTTGGTTTTAACATGAATTTGTTGCCCAAATTGGGAGATTTCATGCAAAAATCCAGATTTCTGAATTCTTCAAACACAAAGCCTATAAATTGGACTTGCATTCCCAACATGGAAAACTCTAGGGAAGTGGAGCGAGGCTGTAATGAGTCTGAGCTCCCAGTCGTCCCCAACACTGGAAGAAAAAGAAAAGACGAGAAAGGCTGGGGACTAAATACTAAAGACTAAATTGATTTCATTTACAGGGCTGCAGTCAACTCTGCCCCAGGTTTCTGGTCTTTTACTACAGTTTCCTGCCCACGTACCTCCTTTATCAGAAGTGGCTATACTGTGGGGAGTAGGGAGAGGGAGAGACCTGACAATCACAACACAGGTGACACGAGCTTATGCAGGTAGAGCACTGGCCAGTTTTCTTCACCTTCCCATCTGCCAACACTAACACTAGCTCAACCTCCCTCTGGAAAAGAGGCAAAGCAGGGTTCAGAGACACTATGTGATAGAGAGGGACACGGGGCACCGAGATGGGTGTTTCATCCAAATCCCAGACTAGTTAGTAATGAAGCTGCAACAAGAATCCCCATTTCCCGACTTCCACCCCGGATTCCAAACATACTGCCCCAAGCCTTTTCAAAAGCAGATACCTCCTGATTTTCAGATGTTCTGATGGTACCTAGACATCTGTTTGGATTTCCTGTGCTGACAGCCCATTCCTGACTTTCCACACTTACGGAAGGCAATAGATGGTACAAACATAGAACTGAAAGCTATAGAGAATCCTTTAAACCAAGAGTTCTTAACTAGTGGTGCCAATTAGAGTCCAATTAGAGTCACTGAGGGTTTTTTTTTTTTTTTTCAGAGTTCATGTGCTGGGCCTTACCCCAGGCCCTTTGAGGCAGTAATCTCTAGAAATGGGACCCAGTCACACCTGAGAATCAATGCTCTAAGCTTCACTTCGGATAGTAAGCTCAACTACGGGTAGTCAGCAGTATAATGGAAACCTTGCTGCTCTATACTGCTGAGTTGCCCACTTTCTTCTAACCCAAGTGTTAGTGAACTCTGACTTGACCTAAAGGCTGAGAGGAGGGAAGAAAAGGCTTCATAGACTGTAGCCTCCATACCTGAGTAATCCTGAGTTGGCTGGCCCAAAATTCAGACAAGATTCCATGGTATTCATAAAACTTGAGCAGGTGCTCTTCATGCTGGCAGGCCCAGAAGTGGTTCAGATCCGATTAGAGATGCTTGTTCAATATTCAAAATGTAATACACAGAGGTTGCTGAACCAGCACTTTGAAAAGTTAATTAAATGCCAGGTTTCTTTTTAAGAGCTACTCCATCACTTGCTGATTGCTTTGGCCATTTTGCAGAATGAAGCTTTAGCTCTGGACAGTGACAGGAATGTTCTTCTTCACCTCCTACCTTGTGGGGATAGGGTAACAGGAGTAAGGGCACTTTGGCTGCCTGCTTTCCAGCGAGTGACACACAGACCAGGTCGGTGACTTGGCCCTGGTGTTGTCTTGCTAACCCTACCTCCATTTAAAGCCTCATTCAGGGATGCTTGGGTGGCTTGGGTGGCTCAGTGGGTGAGCGTCTGCCTTTGGCTCAGGGCATGATCCTGGAGTCCCAGGATTGAGTCCCACATCAGGCTCCCTGCATGGAGCCTGCTTCTCCCTCTGCCTGTGTCTCTGCACCTCTCTCTCTCTCTCTCTCTCTCTGTCTCTCATGAATAAATAAAAATCTTTTTAAAAAATAAAAGGAAAGATTGTTATTTAAAAAATAAATAAATAATAAAGCCTCGTTCAGCCCAACCCTCAATCAGTCCCTCCTGGTTTTCACCCTGCTTCTCTCTGACCCACACTAGTTTTCTTCCTCCTGGCTTCACACAGCCACCTTCACTCCTTGGGTGGGGGTGGGTGGGGGACATTCCCAGGCCCTGCCCCACAAGCCAGTTGCAGGAGGGCTGATGACTGATGATATTAACAGTTAACATTTATTGAGCTTGCCGAGCACCTAGCACTGTTATTATACTATCTTCTTTATGTATATTACTATTATATAATATCATACATATTTTAGTGGCATATGGCATTAATACACTATTTTATTTCATTATCGCAGCATCTTTTTTGATTCGCTCCATTTTACAAATGAGGAGACAGGCTCAGAGAAGTAGAGTAAGTTGCCTAAGGTCACCCAGCTAGAAAGCTGTAGGGATAGAATACAAGCTCTGGGCTGACACCAAAGCCCAGCTCTTAATCCCTACACAACAGAAGTACCCAGGTAGTTCTACATGATGGGAAATGCTCATTCCATAGACTCTGCTTCAAATCCAATGAGTATTTTCCATGACAAGGATGCACTTCCAACTATAGTAGTACTGTACTTTGTTAAGCCTGAAAATTTGGTAGTTAAGGTTGGTTTCATTGTGGGATTTATTATATATGTTTTATTTAAAACATGACAGCTTGCATGTGGCACAAAAGGAAATCCCATGTAGCAAAACCGCCTTTCTCTCCATACACTCTCCTTTTCTAAGTGCTTTAGCTCAAATACGATTCCTTTCTCTTGGCATTCAGAGACTACACTGCCATTCGAGGGGAGTGACTTGGTCAGCTGAAGACCAGCTGGGTGGCACTGGTATGACCTGGGATTGCAGCCACATTGGACCACCGGACCAGAATGATCCTTGGGTCCATTCTGGGTCTGTGTGGGGAAGAAATGCTGTACAAACCCTCCTGCCGGAGGAGTCTGTCTCCTCTGTCCTCCCCGCTGTATCAGACACAAGGCCTCAGATGCTGCTTACATGGGTTACGTGCTGAAGGGTGAAAGGCAGCTCTAATGTAGACATCATCTCAGTTAAAATGTTTCTCTCGAGTTTAATGGAATACTGCAGAGATCTAAATGGAGATAAAGTACCACGGCTCAGAGAACAGCCCGGATGCTATCTTTATGCAGCATGACAATGTTCAGTGGTTAATTAGACACCGTTAACCTATTTTAGCAGGGGACATAACTGGGATAAATGGGGGGAAGTGTCCTTGAAGTCTCTTAATATCCACAGCACATATTGGACCCTAGACTCACCTTCCTGCTGCAGGACAGAACAGGCTTAAAATAGACCAAAGTGCCAGGCATGTAGAGGCCCAACTGTCCCAGGGAAGGCCCTCTGCTTGCCCAGCCCCCAGGGACCACAGCCTCTGATCCAAATGCAAAGGCTTTGGACAAACGGTTACTAGTGCAACTTGTTGCCTGGGAGAAAAAAGCTAAAGCCATAGTTGTGTAGCTCACAGGGCTCCCATGACAAAAAGGGGAAACTTTTTGAGGCCAAAGTCATAAGTACTTGGCAAGGGAAAGAGCAAGAATGAGATACCAGTTAAACCTTACATTTTCAAAATGTATCACTCCTCTGGAGGAAAAAGAGTCAAAATACCATTTTCTTATGAGCTTTTCTGTCCTCATAACTGTTAAATGTCCAATAAAAATCTCACAAATGCCTCCAAACCTCACTGAGGTACATTTTACCAAGGCATGAGATGAAGGAGGTAATGCATCTCAGATCATATAACACCTCACTGGCACATCCCAAAACCAAGGTTCTATTTTATAAATTGTGTGACCCACAAAAAGAGCCTTCACAGTGAAAATCTGAATCTGAGCAAAGGAGACGCTGCCACCATAATCTTGGCTACTGTGTCTATTCAGTATCAAGCTGTAAACTGAATAATGGGGGTCCCTCAGAAGTCAGATTTGTCATGAAACTTCGCTTAGCCAAGAGATTTCTCCTCATTGAAATCTCTCCCACAAGTTGAAGCTCCCCCCTTGGCTCCCAGTTCTTGCCATTTATGGGTTCAGAATCCAACACATCATTTGTAGGTACTGTATCTCTGCCTTCTTTTAAAGACAAGCAAGAACTCCCCGGAACTTAAATGTTGGCACTTTGGGGTTTTAGATCATATTAGATCGTATTTAGCTTTGCCAGTATCATCAATAAGGTGCCGGGTAGAAAGAAGAAAACCAACCACCACGACATAGACTACCAAGCCCGTCCAGTTGAAGGTAATGAATTATAAGGCAATTCCTGGGTGAAGTTTGCCCCCTGCTGGTCAGACTCAAAATGACATCTCTGTTCTGCTTGAAAATTCTAAAGGAGCATTTATTCATTTATCAAGAGGGAAAAAAGGCGGAAAGTTTTAACAGCTAAAAACAATTATGGGCATACACAAAATGGGTATATGTGCCTGGTCAGTAAGTAAAAAAAGTGGAAGAGTTGAGAACTCTAGATCTTTGGTGTTTCAAAAGAACATTATTTTATTCAGACACTTTGCTTGAAACTATCTGGCATGATGAGAAGGTGTTGAAATTTGGGGATCTTCTGCTCAAGATTTTACAGTCCTGCTGGAGAAAAAAGAGCATTCTAGAAATAGCAGTAATACCTCCAGAAGACACACATTGAGGGGCCTGAAAGACTACTACGGCCCCCCTCCTTGTGCAACTTCTGCATGAGAAAATGGAGACCAAGAGTTATGAAAGCAACCTAACTACAGCCCTGAAGCTAGCTGGACACAGAGCTGGAGCTAGAAACCAAGGTTCCCATTCCTCGTCTATTGCTGGTCCCAACTTCCCAGGACAAGTGAGGCAGATGGAAGCAATATATCGCAGTAGCACAAAAGAGGAGAAATAGTCACACTGGTTGCAACAGCCAGGGGAGACTTTCTAGAAGACTGAAAAGATGAGCAGGCTCACAGAGGCAGAAGAGCCACGGGAAGGCTCTCCATGCTGGAAGAAACGACTGGAATAGAGATAGGAGGCAGAAAGGGCCACGTGTGTTCAGAAGACTGCAGGGGGCCTGAAGAGGCTGAGAGGCAGACAAGGGGCTGTCCTGCGCTGGTTATCAATGCTATAAATCTATACCCTGACATCGGCCAGGGATCAGGAGGGAACCATGCGACCAGAAATAAATTTTCACTGGGTTCTTTCTTCCCCTCCCTTCAAGTAACTTAAGTCCATAATTGAAAGAGAGGTGGCAAAGAAAACCACGCCACTCACTATGTATCAAAGCAGCAGGAAGGGGCTGAGTGGAAGGGGCATGGTCAGCCCTCCTGCTGAGGGGGGTATGTAGGGGAGAAGCAGCACTCCAGGGCAGGGTTCCCCCACTGGCTGTCATTTCCAAATGCCACCTTCATGAATTTTCCTACAGCCGTGCACTTTCTGCACCTACTTCATGTTTTACTTCAATAAATTTGTTTAAAAGAAAACTTCAGCTCCTCAATGGAAAGCTAGCACGACCAGCCATAAGAAGGTTAACTGTGAAAAATAATACTTTTTTAAAAATCGCAGAATTTATCTTCTCATAGCTGGGTACTGCTGTTTGCCCAACGTCTGACCTACAGCTCATCCTGTCTTTGTGAAGGGCAGGTTTAGAAGGGTGCAAATAGAGACTCTCCCACTGACGTGAGCAGCACAAAGACAGGAGCTGTGAGGCTCAGCGCCCATCTCTGGGAAGTGTGGACATGAGGTTGGGGGGTGGGCGGGTGAAACAAGGGGAAATGTGGGTCCCCAAGTCAGGGGCAAACTTTTATCAGTGTTTCTGGAAACCTGGATATCAGCCCATTTTTAATTACTGAACGGGTTGGGTCTTTTGCTTCTCCTGGAGAGAAGTTTCTGCTCTATAAATGGAGAGACCTGTAAAGATTTCCTTCCAATCACCGACCCGCTCTTTTCTCTGCCCCTCTTTTTATATCCTGTGGCCCTGCCCAAAGGCCCATGAATACATTCAGACTCAGCCAAGTGATAAGGTGCCCAAAGAAAAAGTGACCTGCCATTCCAGGTGACCCTCTTCAGGCTAGCTATCGGTGTGCAAGGGCACGCGGGCAGTGCAGGCCATGGTGTGGGGCAGCCCTGGAAGGCTCAGGACCCACCCTGGTGACTCCCTGCTACAGATGAGCCTGGACAAGGCCAAGGACACCCCTGCCCTTCTAAACATGGCCGCTCGTACGATGACCACTGTGAAACCAGGAAAGCCCAGAGTGGTCACCAGTTGTGTTGACAGAAGCATAGGTCAAAAAGGAAACTCACAGACCCACAGACCAGAGAAAACCTAGATTATGTGAGAGGGCTGTATTCTGTATGTATATTTACACTGACAGATGCCCGAGCAGCTGCTTCTCTACTAAAACTGCTCTTGGTTATTTCTCAGTAAAGAACTAAAAAGAAAAGGGAAGAAGCAGGTATGACGTTCATATACGCACTTCATTTCTGAAAGACTGAATCCATCAAAGGGAGGACAAGGAGATCATCTATGTCAGGGGGGTCACATAAGGGTCATATGTCAGGGGGGTGATCATCTATGTCAGGGTGACCCCAGTCATCCCCTCCTGGCATTTAGCTGTGCAAGCTGCAAAGCAGCGAGTCCCCTTCAGCAGGCTGGCTGGCTCACAATACATAACTTTTTCCTCTGAAACTTTTCCTGTTCAGTAAGATTGTTTCATAGGATCAACACTGCATTTCTCTAAGGGTCCCAGAGGACTGTAGTAAAGACAATTTCATGCTAACAGACTCGCTACTGCACAAATAGTATCTTGTGTGGCCTTTTCATGAACTTGACGAATGCATGCATGCGAGGTTGGCGGATGGGCATGGCTCTAGAGTGGGAGGCACATTCTCTTACGCTAATTATCTGTATGACCTTGGGCAGCAGGCCAAGGTGACATTCAAGGGCTTTTCTAACTCTAAGATTTTATACCTGAGTCACTTAAGCACCCCAAACCTCATTTCCTCCCTCTCTAAACTGAAGGGGCCCCTGCACTCCATGACTTCCCAGGTCTCCCCTCAGCTGTGTGAATGACATCGACCCTGCCTCTCCCCATCTGTTCCCCATTTACACTATTCCCTAGTCTGACCACCCTCCCCTCAGCAGCCTCTTCCTTGGAACTGACTTATCCGGCCCCCAAATTTCATTTACTGAGATGTGCTGGTTTGGAGACCCCAAAGTCAATCTGGCAAGTAAAAAAAAAAAGGAAGGAAGGAAAGGAGGGAGGCAGGGAGGGAGGAAATCCTCTTTCCTTTATTCAATCATTTCTAAAATATGTATTTATTTATTTGAGAGAGAGAGAGAGAGAATGAGTTGTGGAAGGAGGGCAGAGGGAGAGAATCTCGAGGCGGCTCAGCACTGAGCATGGAGCCTGTCATGGGGTCGATCTCACAGCACTGAGATCAGGACCTGAGCTGAAACCAAGAGTCAGCTGCTTAACAGACTGAGCCACCCAGGTGCCCCTATTCATTCGTTTTTAGAGACAATAAACACAAACTCCCTTCTTACTTCAGAAATTTAGCACATTTTCCATCTCAGTCCTCCTTTCTCTTTTCTTAGGGGTTGTCAAAACCAGCCTCTACCTTCCCAGGAGCACAGGGAAATTTACTTTCTCTCCTGAACAACTAACCCGACCTTAACAATCCTGTCGTTCTCTTCCTGCTTACTAGGACTCCTCTCTACTTCCTTTCCCTCTGAGTGGCTGGAAAGAGGGTGTCTGCCTGGTTGTGCTGAACCCTCCAAACCTCCATATCGGGCTCCCCAGGAAGCAGCCCTTTGTTCTCCAGTCCAAGGGGCCTCAGCTCCAGGCTCCACCACTTGGGAATCTGGCCTGTCTACCCGTGGGTGCTGAGCTCTGATCTTGGGATCCTGTTTGAACAACAGGCTTAAAGGGGGGTTGGGGTGACTGGGTGATGGGCAATGAGGGGAGCACTTGGCGGGATGAGCACTGGGTGCTATGCTATATGTTGGAAAATTGAACTCCAATAAAAAAATTAAAAAAAAAAAAAAAGAGAGAAAGAAAGAAAAAAGCCAGTGGCCAAGCGGGGCTCTAGAGTCAGAGCGCTCACGGTAGAGTGTCAGCATGCAAGAGCTGCGTGCTCTCAGACAAGCCACTGAAAACTGCAGAATCGGCGAGGCTACCACATTCTGCTTCACAGGGTCCTGCTAAGGCTCCAACGAGCTAATTCGTGCAAAGCATTTAGCAAAGTACATGGTACACAAGGAGTGCTCAGTGATTAGTGGCTACTGCCGATATTATTATTACTGGATTATTATTCTCCCCCCAGCCTCTACTTCTTATGCCATTAATCATTGCCCAGGCTGGACATACCCTTTCTCCTCCTATGTCCTGCAACTGAACCCCAATCCGGAGCTGGGTGCTGGCTAGGCCTGCCCAGCTGAGTTGCTTCATACTTTTTGCTTCTAGATCCCTCGTTTCCCAGCCCCCCAGCCAACCCTACCCCCGTAGAGCCCTTAGCAGACATGCCCAGGGGCCCACCCTCACCACCTGGCCTGGTACCTCCCATCCCCATGGGAGAAACACTTGGCCTGGCTCTCAGGGCCTCTTGGCCAGCCGGACAATGCTTCCTACAGCACTACCTTCACCTCCAGCGTTAACCTTAGGTTTCTCAGTGGGCACCCCTCCCCTGTTTCCCATCTCCTGCTTTACTTTCTCTGCCTCTTGGCTCCCTTCCTTCATCTCAGCCACTTCTGTTCATCCCCGTCTAAAAGGCAACTTGTTCTGGCTTTCAAATCCTTTCCAAAGGACTCCCCACTTCTAAGAAGCTTCTAGAATTTGGTGAAATTGTTTCTATGCTCCTTGGCACACCTGACCCTCTGTATCACACAACACAGTCTTCATGATAGGATGGTCTCACACAGTGACTTCTAGAGCTCTGCTTGATGGGGTTGACCACAGAAAACAACCTGGCACCTACCCCAAAGTCCTTTCACGTTTGTCTGGATTCAAACCCTAATTTTGTTTGGGTGGTAACAAGCCCAGTGGAAAGTACTCAATTCCCCAGTCTCTTTTCACATTGAGGGGTGGGCATACACCACATCTCTGACCAATGATGAAGATAGGGCAGTTCCCGGAAAGTATATCCTCCCCTCCTCTCCCTGCATTCCGTCTCCCCCAAAAGACAAATTCCTGATAAGAAATAGCCCTTCACCTTCACCTCCATGTCATTCTCCCTTCTTCTTACCTGAAAGACAGAGGTGAGGCCTGGAGGTACAGCAGCCACGAGGCATGAACACGATGATAAAAGCCCACATGTGAAGGATGGTGGGTCAGAGGATGGAAAGACTTCCATCCCTGTCATCACCATGGAGCTGGCGGACTGTGGAGCCTGGACCTTTTGCTTTCCGAGACATATCTCTTTCTGTTTAAACCTCTGCTAGTGGGGTTCCCTGTTGTTTGCAGATATAAATGCAACCTCAACTAATAAGGCACATCCAGTGACAAATGAGAGGTCATCCTAACTGAGAAGGAACACAGGTCTCATGGAAAAACGAACCTCACACAATCTGATCTAGTTAAGCTTATGGTCTCTTAAGAGAAAGCAAGCATTCGAATCGGATATAGGTATCGTGTAATCTCAGGACAGGAATGGGTGACATCACCAAAATCTGCTGGGGAAAAAAGGCATCAAATTTAGGGAGAAAAGATGAGCAGACCCTCTCCACAGCCTTGCCTGGTCTAGAAAGAGAACACTCTGCTATCAAGAATGGAGATGAGACAACCTTTAAGAAGATGATTCCACATGAGGAGAAATGGGTCTTTTTACTCCTGCGAATACCCCAAAATCATGCCATCAAAAAGGCGTTCAGAAGAGGTGTGATAATGTGTCCCTTGCACTACCAGTCACATACCTGTCAGCACTTCAGTGGCTCCAGTTCTCTAAATAATAAACCATGTGCCTGGAGTTCAAGGTCATGCACCCAAGTCCATTTCTACCTTCCCTATATCCATCCTTGGGCTAAACCTTGGGCTTTGGTCACCCAGCGCTGTTTGTTCTGGACCCACTGTGGCACATTCAGGCCACATATACCTGGGCCCTGGGCCTGGAAGGCCTGCATGCCCCTCCCTAGGGTCTGTCAGCTGTTTCATTCCAAAGCAATGATTCCTAAACTAATAGGTTTCAAGGAATCTTCTAGAAAGCATATTTCAGAAGTTCAAACATCCCTTCTGGGTTTTGGAGGGCCTAGGAGACCACTTTGTTTTAACGCTGAAAAGACAGGATGTAAGGGTGGAGCTACCATCACAGACTTACACTGGACTGCTCCTCCTCTCTCTCCCAGTTCAGTGCCCAGTGAGAAGAAATCCTGTATACGACAAGGCTTATACATTTGGGATTTCTCAGGATCGAATTCTGGGAAGTGCTGGAAAGGGAATTCTGAGATCATCTCATTTGGACCCCTCAGGGAGCCTGACCCCAAGAGTCCATACCACTTACTCTGTGGTGACATTAGCACGTGAGTGGCAGCAGGGGACTACAATGCAGATATCCCAATTCTGATAGGTGCCTGGGGAAAGGGCCAGTGACCCTAAGAAAGGAGGGTGCCTGGAAATGAGCTCAGGAAATGGCCTCCAAGGCAGACACCTGACTGTATTTCACAGGTACATGGAGCACCCCACTCTGGGCTGATCCTAGATTACTCTGCCCTCAGCTTTGAAAAGGAGTCAGAGGCCCGAAACCAGAGGCGGGGCTGCCAGGGCACCAGTAACTAGAACCAGCTCTTGAGCTGGCTGCCTGGGAATGGATCCAGTTCTTGGAGGGCACCTCAGGGTTAGAAGAAATGATCATTTCCAATGCCTAATTGAACTTAATGACTAGCCTAATTAGGCCTTTTAATGGCAGAACTGGCATGGCCTTGGCTTGGGCCCCTAAGTGCAGGCTACATCCTTTGCACTCACCTTCCCGGGGCCAGGCGGCTGGCTGGAGCACAGCTCTGCAGACAGGCAGGCCACAGGAGGTGAAGGTCAAGCGCTCACTCCCTGTTATTCTTTCCACAGTCTGCACATGCTGGAGCCATGTCCGAACAGCCCTTGGGGCACATCTGCTGAGGGGTGTACAGTGCAGAGGTACCATATCAGAAGCCAAGGGCACAAGAACAGAAGGCAGTGAGACCTGGAGACCCTGCAGCCAGATGCACCTGGGCTCAAATGCTGGCTGGCTCCTTGCTAGCTATGGGACTTTGAGCAAGTTACTTAACCTTCTGGAACCTCCACTTCCTCATCTGTAAGCTAGGACAAGAGTACCTATCTCAGGATTGATAAAAGGATAAAGTAAGATAACTGTGCTTGGCTATGCCCAGCACAAAAGCCACAATAAATGTGTGTGTGTGTGTGTTCTCATCCATTCAACAACGGGGCTGGGCAAGACATGTGGGCTGTCTGCACACAGGTTCTACAGCGGGGCCCTGGAGCAGAATCTGGATCAGAGGGTGAAACTCCAAATTTCCTTAAGACAAGCTGTTAGGAGGTTGATAATAGCCTATGAATTAGAAATAAGCTCAGTGCCCACCAACAGAGTGAACGGTACATCCATACCATGGTACCGTGAGGCAGCAGTTAGAAACACAAAGCAAATCTGCCTGGACTGAAAGAGCTCCAGATGTACTGCTAAATGAAAAAATGAAAAAAAAATAAAAAAATCAAAACCTTAGTATGACCCTATTTGGGTAAAAAAAAAAAAAAAACACATATAGAGGTTTCAGTAAGTATACCTATTGTGTAAAATCATATATTAAATATCTATTGTTGGTAAAAGATCACCAACGAACCATTACCAGTAGTTACTTCTAGAGAGATGACTAGGCTTGGACAAGATGGTGGTTTCAGGCAAATTTAGCTTTATCTATCTTGGCTTGAGTTTTTACCCCATTAAAGTGTTCGTGGTTTCCCTGCACAACTAAAAAAAAAAGTCTTTATATATAAATATATATATATATATATACACTTCCACTGAGGTCTCCAGCAACAGAAGGGTTCAAGCAGACCTCGGACCAGCACTGCTAAGAGACACTAGAATTTGACAGGACGCTGAATGAAACAGGCTCTCTAACCTTCTAGTTTCAAAACCTCTGCTCTGTGTGATCATCCAGAGAGAGAAAGGAATACTCCACAGGACACTGTGCTTTCTGGCTGTTATGTAAGGGACACTCCCGCGGGCCTACCATTTCTTTCCTGACCCTTAGAGACTCTCTTACTTTACGATCCTACCCTTGGCTCCACGAAATGAGCAGCCCTAGTCACAGGAGATTCTGCACTTCTGCAAAATGAGAAACTGCAAAGGGCCCCAAATCAAAGCCGTCACAGGACACGCTGATAACTCACTCTAGAACCACTCCTGGTTCTCAATTACAGAAATGAAGTTCAAGGGGCATCTGGGTGGCAGTCAGTTGAGTATCTGACTCTTGGTTTTGGCTCAGGTCATGATCTCAGGGTCGTGGGATTGAGCTCTGTGCTCAGCGGGGAGTCTGCCTAAGATTCTTTCCCTCCCTCTCCTTCCCTTTCTCCTCCTCCCCCTCAAATAAATCTAAAAAAAAGAAAGAAAGAAAAGAAAAGAAAAGAAAAGAAAAGAAAAGAAAAGAAAAGAAAAGAAAAGAAAAGAAAAGAAAAGAAAAGAAAAAAGACAGAAAGAAATTCACAAGAATAGCTTAACTTGTTAAGAAAAGCTGAAGGCCTGAAAGGAAGCTGAGAGCAGTCTCAGGGGGAGGCGGGGGTCAGGGCTTAGACCTCGTAGTCTTTCAGCAGGCCTCCCCACAGGCCTCCTCAGGGGCAACTGGGAAGCAATTCTGCTGACTTAGGCCCCTAGAAACATAGCCATTGGATGCCATGTGGCCTTGGGGCCTCAGCTGTCCCTTCGCTGGTACACAGGCATAGACAACAAGTTCACCTTAAGTCACTGACGCATTTCTCCCCTCCTCCTTGGGCATCAGGTACTCACCTCTGCTCCAGGGAGGGGACTGACTTGGGCCACTTGTCAGGGAGATTGCTCCACTTTTCAGAGTGGGAGGTGAAGGATCCAAATGCTACTCCACATGGGGCTTACGGGAACAGACTGCTATCACCTTCAATTGGGACACACTTGACAGAATTGCAAGATTCCAATTATTTCATATTTGGTCATTTGCATAAGTAAATTGGTTTTGTGACACTAGACAAGCCATCCAGGGCTCTAACCTGCAAAGACTATAACACAGAACATCTCTGCTTGCTTTAAACTAAATATCACTGTATCAACCTAAGCAGAAGTGTGTGAAAATGCCCCCCACCAGAACCCCAAGGAGAAAAAGGTTGATGTATACTTCATATGGTTTCCTTAGCCTAAGGGGTCTACATGTACCTTATCTGAAGCCTTTATGATATTTTCCAAAGGATCATGTTATGGTTAGTACGTGAATAAACATGGCAAGTCTGCTTTCTCAACCTAGGAAAATATCACATCTATTGTGGGCTTATGATTACTTTTATTGAGATAGGAAATTCTGGAGTACTATGTAGCCCTTAAAAATGAGACAGTTCAACTTTGTATTGAGATCCAGAAAGGAGTCTCTCAGAATCACCAAGGAATACTGTTGTATGGGGGCGCCTGGGCGGCTCTGTCAGTTAAGCATCTGCCTTCAGCTCAGGTCATGATCTCAGGGTTCTGGGATAGAGCCCCTTATCAGGCTTCCTGATAGGCAGGGAGTCTGCTTCTCCCTCTCTCTCTGCCCCTCCCTCCCGCTCATGTTCTCTCTCTCTCTCAAATAAATAAAATATTTTTTAAATTCCATTATATGACAAAAGAAAGAGAATAGATATGTTGCCATTTATGTGAGGGGATAAAAGAATATATTAACCTGTATGTTTTGTAAATGCATAGAATGTCTTTGGAAGGATACTGGTGAATAGTCTTTGCCTCTGGGAAGAGAAACAATGCCTGGGGGAGCCAGGAACGAGAGCTGTAGCTTCATATCATCCCTCCCTCACCCTTTGAATACATTCTATTCGTAATGTATTTTAAAATAAATAAAATTCAGATTCAATAAGAGTTCTAAAGTCTCAAAAGATGACATAAAGTTATACAATGACTCAGATGTAGGAGTTTGTTTGAAGGCTGACTTTCAGTATGGGCCTCATTGCTGTGCACCACGGGGCTGAGTGGGAAAGGACAGCTCCACTAAGTCCTGTCATTATCTGTCCATTATTCTCACTCCTTCCCTCGTACTGGCTACCAAAGCCAATGAAATCTACCAAAATGGTACAAGTGTTTTGAGACAAGGAAAGGCCTAAGGAAAGAGCTGGGCACACTCCACACTGCCTGCTACTTCAGTGAGGAGATTTGTTTTTTCATGAGTTATTTCAACATATATAGTCTAGGTGTCATTCATTTCATCTTCAGATCCTACTAAACATGTAATTTCCAGCAATAAACAATGCAATTATATTCTAATTTTAAAAAAAAATTGTGAGTTTTCTAAGTTCAATTAAAATAGAAACTGATCCAGACCTTCCTTTAGCAACTTGGCTGTGGACAGCAAAGCCAGAAATCACTCTTTGGGGAGCCTGTGTAGAACAAACAAATGTAAGGTGTACATTTAAGAGAATTGTTGTTGCTGAGCCTTGAAGCTACCTTTTCTGAATCTGCTGTGTCTTGGAGCCACGTGGAGGAAACGCATAAATGCATGAGAAAGCACACATGATAGAAAGTTGAGACAGAGGCCTACACTGGTGGGGGGCAGGGGAGGCTGGGGAGACATCTCCAAAAACCACAGAAACAGAGCCCTGGACACAGCCACTGGAAACAGGTGCACAACTACCTACCAAAGACTTTTTCTTTTTTCTTTTCTTTTTTCTTTTCTTTTCTTTTTTCTTTTCTTTTCTTTTCTTTTCTTTTCTTTTCTTTTCTTTTCTTTTCTTTTCTTCTTTCTTTTCTCTTTTCTTTTCTTTCTTTCTTTCTTTCTTTCTTTCTTTCTTTCTTTCTTTCTTTCTTTCTTTCTTTCTTTCTTTCTTTCATTTTATTTATTTGAGAAAGAGAGAGAGAGCGTGAGCAGGGGACAGGGGCAGAGGGAGAGGAAGAAGGAGACTCCCTGCTAAGCTGGGAACCTGATGTGGGGCTCAGTTCCAGAATCCTGAGATCATGACCTGAGCCAAAAACAAATGCTTAACTGACGGAGCCACCCAGGCACCCCAAGGACTTTCTCTTCTTACTAGCTCATATGCAATCGCTTCATTCATTTTTCCCAATCTTAGACACTCATCTCCAATGGCCCACCTCACTGAGAAGCAAGTAACTGTTCACCCATGGTGCCCAGGACCCCTGATCTCACCATGCTGATCCTGGGTTCCTGTGACAGTGGGAAGCACATGGAAAATAAATTCTCAATATTTCTAATTTGTTTCGGGGTTTTTTTCCCCTGAAAACTAAATAAATAAAATTATGTTTATTGATGAAAATCTGAAGGTCAAGGATTAAGATTTTATGCTTTGAAGTATGGACCCAGGGATACTTGTTCCTTTTTTAATTGCTGCAGCTCTGTAAACTGTCCAAATGTCCCAAACTCAGTCACTGATCAAGTATGAACTAAGCAGGGCACCTGAGTGGCTCAGTGGTTGAGCGTCTACCTTTGGCTCAGGTCGTGATCCTGGGGTCCTGGGATCAAGTCCCATATCAGGCTCCCTATAGGGAGCCTGCTTCTCCCTCTGCCTATGTCTCTGCCTTTCTCTCTGTGTTTCTCATGAATAAATAAAATCTTAAAAAATACATAAATAAAATAAAAATATACTCTGTCATGACTGGACGTCTGTATATAAAACTGGGGGAAGTCAGGATTGTAGATATGGACTGTATTTCAAGCAACCAAATAGTCAACAAATGAAAGTTCTTTATGCAAGGATTTGTTAAGGGAGAATTGGAAAATCACCATTTGACATCCTTCAATTGAAATCATGCTCTAGGCAACAATTCTCAGTGGACACTATGACCTCTAGGTGGGAGTCTGGTGGGGATGAAAATGGAAGGCACATTCCTGGCCCCACTCATCCGTCACAGCCTGGCTTCCGGTGGGCCCCCGCACACCTGCGCCTCTCCCACCAGCCGATGCCTTCTGAGGTGACATAGCAGCATGGGCACAACACCGCCCTCAAAGTGTTCCTGCCAAAACAGTGAACCAGAATCTAACTTGCTGGATTAATCTAGATCTAACTACCTGCTTCATGAGGAACATGAAAAACAGAGGAACAAGCTAAACACCATGATCAGGAAGCATGAGCCAAATCCGGAATGTGGGACACTATGCAGGCCTAATTTCTCAAAGGAAAGGAAAGGAAAGGAAAGGAAAGGAAAGGAAAGGAAAGGAAAGGAAAGGAAGAAAGGAAGAGAAAGAAAGAAAGAAAGAAAGAAAGAAAGAAAGAAAGAAAGAAAGAAAGAAAGAAAGAAGGAAGGAAGGAAGGAAGGAAGGAAGGAAGGAAGGAAGGAAGAAAAGGGGCACCTAGGTGGCTCAATTGGTTATGCATCTGACTTTGGCTCAGATCATGAGCCCAGGGTCCTGGGATTGAGCCCCACAATGGGCTCCCTGCTCAGCGGGGAGTCTGCTTTTCCTTCCCCTCTGCATGCCTCTCCCTCTGCCTGTGTGTTCTCTCTCAAATAAATAAATAAATAAATAAATAAATAAAATCAACGGCATGGGGAAAAAAGGAGGCAGGGGGTGTTGTAGAACAAAAGGAAGACTAAAGAAACCTAATAATAAAAGGCGTAGACCTTGATTTGTCCTTTTTACAATCCAACTATAAAAAGACATCTTTGAGACAATGGAAGCATCTGAAGATGGCTGCACATCAGGTGACATTAAGGAATCATTTTTTAATTTTGATAGGCAGGATAATGGAATGATGGTTAATAAACAAAAACAGTCCTTATCAGTTAACAAAAATTATCTTCAGCAGGAGAGGAAGGAAGGCGGGGAACAATGACATCTTTTCTATATTGTCAAGCTTCTTTCTGTATCCTTGGACTCATAAAAGATAAAAGATTCTTCACATCTATGCGTATACCTTCCTAAGACTAAACAACTACACACACACACATACATTATACACATACAGATATAAAATCCAGTTCTCTCTCTCTAAATATACATATATATGTATGTATATAACTCCAACCCGTCCTTTATCTTTTTCAAAACACAAAACACTTAAAACTATCATTTTAATGGAAAACTAGGGTGACAGACAAGACTGCTCCTGGTTATAGCCTCAGGGCCTTGGCAACTCCAGGCCTGGCCCAGCAGCTGAGCACACGCATCTCAGCACACCTGTACCCAGGGTGCGGCAAGGGGCACGCCGGCGATGAGATCCCAGCCAAGCTACCCTCCAGGCTGAGAAACTGACCCCTGTGGGGATAGGAAGCCTGTAACAATGCTGGTGCAGGAGGACAAAACATGTGTTTGCAACTGCGCTTATATAGATCTGGGAGCCTGGCGGCTCTGTGAGTTTTTGCCTCTCACACTTTTGTAGCCTAATAAGAATTAACTGTTCACTGCTAACAAGAAGGTAAAGAGACTCTGGTATGGCAATGACACACAGAGAGAGGACAGAAGCCCTTTAGTATTCCTGGAACATCTATGCCATTAAAAAAAAGAGAGAGAGAGAGAGAGAGAGAGGAGGGAAGGGGGCAAGCTCAGGCCTGGCACTCGGCTGTTCTCCCGCCATCTTGATGTCCTTGACGCGTGCAGATGGTGTGGAAGTGCTGGCACCAGAACAGCCCAGGAGAAGGAATGAGCGGCCAATGGAGATTTATGTGAGGAGAGTGAGATGGACAAGGTAAAATTGTCAGGAGGAGTTGTTAGAAAGTAAAATATATTGTGACAATTCCACTCCTGCCGTTCATCAATAAACTGACAGATCATTTAGTGTCAATTAGGAGTGATAGATGGACAAGTCCCCATGATCCTGGGCCAAAATTAATGGCTGGGAGGGAGAGGGTGATTGAAAATGACGGCTGACATTGAGAGCAAAGTCCTGAAAGTCCCTGAGGGGCCATTACTTGCCTCATTCCCTTGCAGATCAATGCAGGGACAAACCCAAAAACAGACACTTTGAGACAAAACTTAATCAGACTACCTTTTCTTCTTCTCTTTACCCAGTCTTGTTGCCTCTTGTTCAGCTCTATTTGCCATGGTCAAGTCAGCGACCCAAGGGCTATGAAGGCCCCACTGGGATAGACTGACTCCAAGATGGAATCTTTGGCACAGCACTGACTTTGGCACCAGGGGAAGGGAAAGGTGGTGACCCCAGGTCCCAGAATATTCCTGAATATAGCCCCTTCCTATGGCTCAGGGGTGAGCATGTGAGTCCTGGCACTGAAATCTCTAGCCAGTGTGCTCTGCTATCTTGGGCAGTGTTATGCAAATAAAATAAACCCCAGAAATTCATATCCCTTGGCTGTGAGCTCCTGGTTCATATCTGGAATTAGCCCTTCTACTTTCCCTTGGCAACAACATAGCTGTAGGCTTCTGTAAGCCTCACTTGCCTCCTACCTCCCTAGTAGAGGGATACCTACCTTATAGAATGGAACCTACCCAACAGAGCTGGTGTAATGCACATTTAAAGTGCAGCCATGGACTGAATGTTCATGTCCCCCTTGCCCCAAAATTCATATGCTGAAACCCCAATCTCTAATGTGATAGCACTTAGAGGTGAGGCCTTTGGGAGTTAATCAGAGTTAGAGGAGGTCATGGGGGTAGAGCTTCCATGAGGGGATTGGTGCCCTTATAAAATGAGGAAGAGATATAAGATTTCCCTCTCTATATATGCACACATGAAGGAAGGTTGTGTGAGGATATAACCAGGAAGAGAGCCCTCAACTAGAACGAGACCATGCTGGCACCTTGATCTCAGATTTC
This sequence comes from Vulpes lagopus, assembly GCF_018345385.1. Taxonomy (NCBI): domain Eukaryota; kingdom Metazoa; phylum Chordata; class Mammalia; order Carnivora; family Canidae; genus Vulpes; species Vulpes lagopus. The sequence continues at coordinate 24,441,912 of NC_054829.1, forward strand.
TGGTTTCCAGAACTAGCAGTCAAAATGACAAATAGATGTTTGTTGTTTCAACCACCCAGTTGATGGCATTCTGTTCTAGCAGCGTGAACTCAGTCAACGCCATTATCATTATCATTTCAAAAGAATTCAAGCCCAGTGCATGATTTTCCAGTGTGAATTCTCTGCTCTAAGCAGGCTGACAATAAAGTTATATTGCCTCAACACTTTATGTACACCAATGCTCTCCTCACGGTCCTCTTTGTGCATGGGAGTCCACCCAGCCTGCCCCCCAGGTCCTCTGCAAGGGACCCCTTGTCACAGTAATCATTCTCTCCTCTGATGTCACACCACCAATGTGCGCCAGTCCATTTGGTTCTCACTTGCAATGTGCTCCTCCCGTTGTTCCTGATTTTCATAAACAAAAATGCCTGATCTTCCCAATTTGAATGCAAGCTCTTGCAGGGCAGGAGGCAATCTATACTCTGTACTCCCTGGAGTGCCCTGCGAGGAGCAGGAGCTCATGCTTTCCAACCTCAATGGGCGGGTCCTCAATGGGGCCTGACAACGGCCTCTCCTACCCCTTGCTAGCAGCCCCCTCCTCTCTGTAGACATCTGTTCTACTTTGCCTCCAGAGGCCAGCTCTCCTGGGCTCCAACAAGCTCAACAGTTTGCCCTTCTACTCTGAAAGAAGAAGAAAACCAAGGGGCCAATCCAAAATGAAATTCCCCCAATTCCCTACTCCCTCAATTTTTCTTGACAGCTTAACCAGCCTTTCTAACCTCCCTCCTTTCTTGGAGGAAAAATGTCTCTGCCTTCTTCTGTCCAAGGCCAATTAATCTCTCTTAGAAGGTTTTAATCCTTCAAAGGATCTTGCTCCTTCAAATACCTTCTATTTCCCTGCAGTCACTCTTCCCCACATTTACACATATAGTTCTGGACACAAACCTTTCCTTCCAAATACTGTCCCCCATTCTTTCCTTTCTTTCTCAGGGAAGGAGCTGGGATCACCATGTCCTTGCCTCAGTTCCTCTTTAGCCCATACTCTGACTTCTGCCCCAGTGCAAATCACCGTAACCACTTTCTCAAAGGCCCCTAGTAAACTCCAAACAGCCAAATCCAAGGCTCTGACCTTGACCTCTACTTGTGTAGACAACCCAAATTGTACCTCTCTTTCTACCTCTCCTCCAGACTCCTAAACTGTGGAAATTATCTACATGGACCATCACCAGCCTACAAATCATGTCTCTCCTGCATTCCCCATCTGACAGCACCGCCACCTAACCAATCATCGAAGCGAGGTGCCTTGCAATACCCTTCACTCCTTCCTTTGCCCTGTATCCAACCAATGGCACTTCTATGAACTCTATCTCCAAAACAACTCCAAAGCTCCTCGCCTGTCCATGCTCATACCACTGTCCTCGTCTAACTCTTATCATCCTTCAAACAGAATATTACCTTCCCAACAGGGCTTCCAACCTTCCAGATCTCCACTTCCCACACTGGATAGCAAAGTGACCTGATCTGAGAGCAAAAATACTGATGCGATCATTCATTTGTTCAATAAACAGTCACTGAGCACTTATTACAGACTGGCACTATTCGAGGTACTGGGCATATATAAATTAGAGTGTGTCTCCTCTCAAGAAGCTTACTTACATTAGAGAGAAAAAGACTATGACTATGTGTACGTGCACACAAACACCCACATGTGTATGTATATATGCTTATATGTAATGTGCTGATACATAAAGTAAGAGATGGGAACACAGAGTGACCACAGGTGGTACTTTATATAAACTCAGGTCAGGTAGAGCTTTGTAAGCAAGCCATGGCCACGGTAAGAACTTTGGGATTGACTTTGACTTTGGGGAATGGCACTGGAGGTCTCTGAGGAAACAAGTGAAATGATCTCGCTTATGTTTTAAAAGGTCACTCTGGCCTTTCTAGGGGATAAGATGGAGGGAAAACAGATGCAGGGGGAGACCAGTCAGGACATTCTCAGTTGAGTCAGCGCTAGAAGTGACAGCGGCTGGAGCCGAGCGCTGGTAGTGCAGACAACAGATGTATTTCGTCTGTAGACGTCACCTAGTTCGCTGATGGACTGAACATGTGCTGAGATAAAGAGAGGGGTCCAGAAGGATTCCAAAGTTTATGGTCTGAAGTAATGTGGAGGTCACCATTTGTGGAGATCTGAGGGAGACGTTGGGAGATGCAGGTTAGGGGGTGGGACAAAAGGTGTGACAAGTGAGGGGACTGATTCAGAGACACTATGATTGAATTGTGGATCCAAGCAGAAACATCATGTGGATGACTGGATGTTCAGGGAAAGGACTGGAGGGATACATATTTTGAAGTCATCATTGGGAAGGTGAGCGTTAAACCCCCGGGATGGGTTGAGATCATGCAAGCATATGTGCTGACACTAAAGAGAAGAGATTCAAGGATGAGCCCTGGGTCCCCCAACATTTAGAGAGGTCAGGACTAGGGAGCCAAATAAGACAATACTTTGAAAAGTAACATATGAAATGGAAAAGCATCTTTTCCCGAGAACAAACTGAGTTGATCGGGACACATCTTTAACATATTCAGTGATATATTCATTTAATATATTTATTTTTGAGACTTCCTTTTGTTCTCTAAGAAGCAAATACAGGGTCTGTCTCATATCCATATTTCAAAATAAATTTCAGATACTATAAGCACTAAAATCCCCTAATACTGGGACACCTGGCTCAGTGGTTGAGCATCTTTGGCTCAGGGGGTGATCCCGGGGTGCAGGAATCAAGTCCCGCATTGGGTTTCCTACAGGGAGCCTGCTTCTCCCTCTGCCTATGTCTCTGCCTCTCTCTGTGTCTCTCATGAATAAATAAATAAAACCTTTAAACAAAATCCCCTAATATCTTAGGAAAATAGGGCCAGTCTAGAAGACTCTCACTGATAGATGAGACCTATGTTTCAAAGTTATCTTCTTGTTCTTGGTGTGCACTAAAAAGGAGTGCTATGTTTTCTAACGGAAAAAGTGGGGTATTTGCCAGCATGTGAAGAGACAGAAAGACCACTGGAACAGAATAACAAGTCCAAAAGTAAACTCAGGCACATACAAAGATGCAGAATATGAACGGGTAGTTTCTAAATTCACCAGAGAGAGATGGATTTTTACAAAAATGGTGGTGGGATCACAGCCATTTGGAAAAAAAGGTTAAAACTGATCCATACCTTATATGATAGAATTAATTCTGAATGGATCAGAGATCTAACTTTTTAAAATGAAAGGGTGTGGTCATGTTCCAATAAAACGTGATCTATAAAAACTGCAAGCTAGCTTGTGAGCCAAAGTTTACTGAATCTTAATATAGAGAAACAAGAATAAATTAAAATTGTGTATGTGTATGTTTAATTCTGAAAAAAAAAAAAAAGTATAGGAAAGATAGACCAGAAACTAATAAAGAGATTACCCATAGAGGATGGATGGGAATGAGATGGAGGGAATAAGGATGGGAGTGAGACATCTCTATGTGTTTCTACACCATTTTGATATGAGAAGAACATAAAATCACCTGTTCTGCCAAAAACCTACAACGTGAACCTAATCATGAGGAATCAGAGAATACCAGAATTTAAGACATTCTACAGGACAATGGGATCAACTGCTCAAAAAAGACAATGTATGGGAAAGTAGGGAAGGGATTGGAATTATTTTAGATCGAGAGATATTTTAGATAAGATAAACTTATCTTTATCTAAATAAATGTATCTAGATAAATTTAAATAAAAATCCTTTTAGATAAAAAGGCAGAACTGCCCAACACAATGTGTCAAGTCTAACTGGATTCTGGAGCTATAAAAGACATTTTGGGACAACTGGGTAAATTTAAATATAAACTATTATTAAATATTAAACCATTAGGAAATCACTTGGATGTGATAATCATACTGTGATCATCTGAAGAATGTCCTTAATCTTGAGAGATGCATGCTTAAGTATTTAGAGGTGAAATGTCATGATTCTGCAACTTGTTTTCAAATGATTCAGAAGGAGAAAGTGTGTGTGTGAGGGGGAAAGGAAGGGAGGAAAGAATTAGAAAAAATATGTATTTTTTGAAGGCAACAAGTGCTGAAGGAAATTCTAGACAACAGTAATGTCTATGTTTCAAGAAAAAAAATTCCCTTCCAAAGTCTACCTTAAATAGTTAAACTTTATAGTTGGCCATCCTCTGCTGGTGCAGTAGAATTTTTTTTTTTTTTTTTTTTTGGTTTACCTTTCATCTAAGACTTAGTGCAAGGGATTAAAGACCAAAGTGGTTTGCAATCTTATAATTACTAACAAGTAATTCCATTCTGTTTAGAAAGTTACTTTGAGAACACAGAATGAGGGTCAAAAGGTACAAACTTCCAGTTATAAAATAAGTCAGTCGTGGAGATGTAATGTACAGCACGGTGACTACAGTGAATAAACGGTACTACACACCTGAAAGTTGTGTACATATTAAAGGTTCTCAGCACAAGGAACAAATTTTTTGTGGTTATGTATAGTGACCAATGTTAATTGTACCCCATGGTGATCATTTGACAATATATACAAATACTGAATCATTATGCTGTACATCTGAAACCAATAGTGTTATATGGCAATTATACCTCATTAAAAAAAAAAAAAAAGAAGAACACAGAATGCTACAATATGGATGAACTTTGAAAACATTAGGCCAAGTGAAAGAAGTCAGTCATAGAATAGTGATTTCATTCGTGTGAAACGTCCACAACAGGCAAGTCATTAGAGACAGGAAGCAGAATGGTGGCTGCCTGGGGTTGGAGAGACCAGGGAGACATGGGAAATTATGGCTAGTGGGTACCGGGTTTCTTTGAAGGGCAGGGGGGTGACAAAAATGTTCTAAAACTGACTGTGATATTGATAGCACAACTCTTGTAAAGCACAAAGAACTGAACTGTACATTTTAAATGGGTGAATTACCCAGAGTAAGAATTATACCTCAATAACGTTGTTATAAAAAATTTAAAGAAAAACAACACAAGAACAAAGTGCCCATCTCCACCCTCATGAGCTGCTGGCACTTACTTTGAAGTCTTCATGGAATCATCTGCCCAGCCTCCTTGCCTGCGGGGTGGCTTGGGAGGGGGAGCCTAAGAGGGGACAAGAAGCCAAAATCACAGTTACTCACCATTGGCATTCAGGCATGCAGGTGATTAGGTGAAGGCCACCTCAACCCATATTCTATCAAAATCTTTCAAATAAAAATACAGTAACCTTTCTAATTTACTGTCAAAATCAAGGTGCTTTTGAGCCCTGCTGGTGGGAATATATAAAAGCAAGATCTGGAGGGCCATTTGGCAAAGTCTGCTGAAAGCCTTTAGAAAGGCCCCATACTTTTTAAGTCAGAGATTCTAATCCAGGGAATTTATCCCAAAGAAAGAATTAGGGACATAGTGCCATTTGTGAATAGTAAAAAATTCAAAATAGAAATAGACAGCAATAAGAAATTAAATCATGGACTACACACACGAAAATACTATGTAATAGTGAAGAACTGTGGTAAAAAAAGAATACCTAATGAAATGAGAATGGTCAGTATATGTTAACTTTTAAAAACCATGTACACTGGGTGTTACATGCAACTCATGAATAACTGAACTCTACATCTAAAACTAATGGCATTCTTCTATATGTTGGCTTACTAAATTTAAATAATAAAAAAATGATGAGATAAGCACTGTGTGTTATATTGTATGTTGGCAAATTGAATTTAAATATTTTTAAAATAATAAATAAATAATAACTTTAAAAACACATGTTGTAGGGACGCCTGGGTGGTTCAGCAGTTGAGTATCTGCCTTCAGCTCTGGGAGTGATCCTGCAATCCAGGATCGAGTCCCAAGTCGGGCTTCTTGCAGGAAGCTTGCTTCTCCTTCTTTCTGCCTCTCTTTCTCTCTCTGTCTCTCATGAATAAATAAAATCTTTTTTAAAAATGTTGTAAAACAGTGAGCATATGCTTCCAATTTGGTGAAAAGATTTTTAATACATAATATCTAGTGTTAATTAGCTATAAGTACATGAGTGAGAGGGGACACCAGTGGCAGAACTATAGCCAACTTTTAATTCCCTTCTTTGTGTTCTTGTGCATTTTCTGATTTTTTTTACAATTACCTTATATTACTTTTATAAACATAAAGGTAATTTAAAAAAAAAAAGATAAGAGGTTTGCTTAACAGATATAAACTAAATGAGTGGGTTAAAAATCTACTCAGAGTATTTGGGGAGCAGGATTCACCTGCCAAGGATGCATTCAGAAGCCCAAGGGAATTGGAAAATCCCAAGGGAACTGGAAATCCCAAGGGAACGTCAAGCAATCCACTGAGTCAGTCAAGTTGGATAAAAGAGCAAAGAATGCTTCCTATATTCCATTCCCCAGCATTCGCCCAGGACTATTTTTTGAAGTATCAAATTCCTTTTTCTAAAAATGGCATAGAATTATAACTGTCAGTCTCAGTCTAAGGAGATGCTTTGATGATGAATGGATGAAAACATGGGTTGGCCACCTTTTTCTATGAAGGGCTAGGTAGTAAAGATTTTTGATTCTGCGGGCCATAGAGTCTGTGTTCCAACTTGATTCTGATACTGTAGGGCAATAAGCAGCTATGGACAAGAAGTAAACAAACAGGTGCTTTGTGTTGCAATAAAACTTTATAAAAACAAGCAGTGGTCCAATATAGCAGGAAGGATGTGGTTTGCAGAAACTTGGACAAAAATGTGTCATTGCAACATCCTTTTAAATTTATCACTCAAAGCCTAACTTGTAACTTTTTAAGAAAACATCCTCTCAACATGCCAAAATACCTTTATGCTTTTGATATTTTATTTTGCACCAAGATACATTTCCTTTCTGGCTTCTCTAGTAGCACTGCAGCCTGCCAAGGACATGCTCTATCTAGATAACAGGCTTTTCTCCAGGGTGAGCCAGAATCTGCTGGAAATGCCTGACCGAGAAGAAACCACGTCCTAGAATGCTTGCATCCAACTCAGCTCCAGGAAACGTTAAGTAGCACTTTACAGAAAACAAACTTGAGTTTTCTATGCTAGAGGCAGGTAATCCTACCTGAGAGGACTCTGTTTGAAATGACATAAATGCAGAAGTGGAAAACAAGCTTTTGTTTGTCTCTACCAGAGGGATATCCAAAGAAGATATACCAAGAGATGCTCACCGCTGGTTCCCAGTCCACACATCTTTATCTGGTGCACCTGCCACCCATACTCACCCATGCGTAGGCCATAAGGGGAAGCCTGCTCCAAGACCCCCATTGCCCTTAGACACTGACTGAATCAGGGGTGCACCAGTGTGATCCCATTGGAACCAATCAATTTCTCTCTCCTAGGAATCCAAAATTGAAGCTCAGAGGTTAAACTGTTTGGGCAGCATGAGCACTGGAACTGTAAGGATGAGCTGGAATCAGAATAAACCCAAAGCACCACGAGCCAAAGTTGTATATAAGCACAAATTGACAATCTTGTCTTATTGAGCTCCTACTGTGTGTAAGGCACTGCACCAGGGAGACCTGAAATGTTAAAAAGAGAACTGAATGGAACCACACCAGGCCCCTTGAGGATCTTTTAAAGCAATCTGGCCTACAGGCCATCTTCCCTGTGCTTCTGCAGGGAATATCCCATATTTCTTTACCCAAGGACAGAACCATCTTGTGTTAATGAACATTCCTGAATTTGGAGGTCACAGACCTGTGGCCACACGTTGTGTTTAGCCAGACAGTGTTTTTGTGTGTTTTCATTCTAAAATTTAAGCCACTGTTTTTAAAAATTGGAAGATTTCCATATAAAATGTCATTTTCCAGCTTCTCTTGAAAACTCTAAGAGCCAATCATGTTGGGGCTGCTAAGTAGCAGCTGCCCCTGCAGACAGGACCTGTGTATTCTAGGTCCCCACCCTCCCTCTCTGCCTCCTTCCTGCTAAAGTCAAGTGCCAACTGCCACCTATTCCTATTGCTCTTGTGCTGCTGCTTGTCTTCCAGTACAGAATTGTCTCTGTGTGCCTATGTCTAGCGGAAGTAGGAACATGAAAGCTAGGCCAGGCACTTTGAGAAAAGTGGGCAAGAGCATATCTCTTGGCTGGAAGCATGAGCTTACCTTATGACTTCAGTGTGCACGCTGAAGGGATGCCTGTGTCTTACCCATGGCCCCATGTCACTCCCTGAGGCTACCTGCCCAGCTCCCCCGTAGGCAGCTGGGCATGTGACCCCTGAGCTACACTCTCCGAGCTGGGCTCCTCTGCTTTCTTCTCTTTGCTCTGGGTGTTGGGAAGCATGGAACAAACCAAGTCAAATCCAAAGTGCCACATGGTCAGGGTATCCAAGTCTACCTGGAGCTTTGCCAGCACTGTGAGATGCTGGGAGTTCATAAGAAGGCAGGGGGCCCGTGTGGCATTGGCAGGGTAGCCCTCCTTGTCCTGTGATCCCTGCGGTTTTCTACTGCAGGGTGTGGGTGCCAACTGTAATGGGAGGAACAGAGATTGGACCAAAGGGGCTGTGAGAGATGACGCAGCACGGAAAAGGTGCACAAGCAACATACACGTCTGTCAAAATGCACTCTTCTGAGTAACTGCTTAACTGTGGGACTCAATCAGTTGCTGTACAGTAAGTGCTTAGAGCAATGCCTGGCATGTCAGTACTCTATCTTCCTTGTTACCATTGCCGTCATCATCATTATTACTAATGTCAATATACGAAAGGTTACATTGTAGGTAATAAAATATACTACCATTTGGAAAAAAGAAAAAAAAAAGACTTCTCTGAGCCTGGCCTGAGCTGTCGCTTTGACTACTAAGGGACACTATGTGTTTAATAAAGCTCTCTAAGGTTCTAAAAACCAAAATGACCAGTTTTATCTCCTTTAACCACAAATCCCAGGAAGCCATGACTGTGGGGGGGGGGGCGGGTAGGGAGCAGTGAGTACAAATCCCTTCCCACCAGAGGCAGCACAAAGACACTCTCTCATGCTCCTACCGTTACAAAATGGGACCAGCTGCTACATTAGGACGGCAGTTTCAAAACAAAAAGATCACCACATAAGAGTCACACCTCCACACTCCACAGGACTGAAAAACTACTTCCAAAATCAGGGTTTTCCCACAAGTGACTGAAGACTTCAAGAGCTGACATGATGTAAAAACTGTGTTAAGCTACTCTTCCCTGAGATGACAAGAAATTCTCTGGGCAGAGTGGGGCCAAGGCCTGTTCTCCCTACTAGGAGTCTTGGCCAACCTCAGGAGACAGTGCAGGGGCACATGGGAGACCAGAGGGGCATGCAGAACGTGCTCTCTGCAAACAAGGGCTGGGACACGAAGCCGGAGTTATCTCCTCCCTCATGGGAAATCCTTATGCTCAGTCTAGGACTCTGGGTCCCAGGGTAAAAACTTTTTTTTTTTTTAATATTCCCTCCTATCAGTCTTGTTATGGCCACCCACAATTACCCTGTCTAGATGAAACAGACTTAATTGACCACTATTAAGTTATGAAGGCTCTTCCCCAGAATCTAACTTCATTCCCCATGTGGGGAACTGGGCACTGTCCTACGTGCGTGGGGTGAGACGGAAAAAGCAGATGTCACCTGTGTCCTTAAATGTTGCCCCTGTTCAGTGAGGCAGAGAAGAAGCCACATTCGCATGCATCGGGTGTGTATCAACTCCATGTGACGGCATGTCAGGTTCACTTGAAAACTTAGGAGTCTGCATCAGAGGTAGGAGGCAGGTGGCAGGGATGGAGACAGGGGTTTATTCCAGGGACAAGCTGCATCCAAGGTCCAAAGACAAGCTGAGGGGGGAATCTCTCAACCATGGTGTATGAATTTTGCAGTTTTCTTGCCATCTCTGGTGGTTTTACCAGAATACTTTCTCCAAGGTCACCATGAAGACAGAACTCAGTACACAACTGAAGACTAAACAGAAATGTGCCAGGCCAGGAAGTGCTGAGGACAAGGAGAATGAAAGGAAACCTCACAGATTTCAAATACAAACAGAGATGAAAAGGAAAATCATTTCTAAAGGACCTAGATTCAAGGTATAGGGATTCCAGGATGGCACATAACGCTTGGGCGACAGCCAACACTATTCACTGATCATCAGGGGTAGAATAGAAGTCCCTGGGAAACTCCTGGGGGTGGGGGGGTGGGAGCAGTTTGGCAACTCTTACTTTACAATGCACGCCAGAAGTGGAAGCGGATGCAACGTGATCATAATGCAGCGGTTTGACCTAAGGTGCAAATGATCTGTCTGAAATGTAAGGAGATGACTGGCTTCTAGCAGTGTAATTCGAAAGGTCTGGCAGGTCCTTTGCATGGACAGTCCAGCCTGTGAGTGCTTGGCTGCCCCTCCTAAGAGCTATGATGACATCTAAATACTTAGGAAGCCCTGTTTCAAAAAGCATGCCACAGCTTTCTCCCAGGGTGATCTGAAACACAGGGCACACTCATAGGCCACACCACTCCTGCTGCCCCTTTTAGGACCAGCCAGAACTCTGCTTCCCCTTTCCCAAGGTGACAGATGAGATGCTGGGGGATTTCAGGGGCCTGCACACGTTCCCCAGACTGACCGTCAGAGCTCTGGTCACCGCCTGGAGTGGTGCAAAGTTATAACCCTTTCGTTATGGGCCTTTGGTTTGGAGCCCGGGGTCCTTCCCTCTCCTGCCTACCAGATCTGGGTAGGACAAGAGGACATGAATGTATGGGTTTTTTTAAAAGATTTTATTTATTTATTCATGAGAGAGAGAGAGAGAGAGAGAGAGAGAGAGGCAGAGACACAGGCAGAGAGAGAAGCAGGCTCCATACAGAGAGCCTGACACGGGACCCGATCCCGGGGTCTCCAGGACCACGCCCCGGGCCAAAGGCGGCGCTAAACCGCTGGGCCACCCGGGGTGCCCGAATGTATGATTTATTTGCTCTCAAATATTATGTGTCTGAGTTCTCTGTGTAATGACCCAGGCATTTAAAGGAAAAGGAATTTACTCTTCATTCATCCCCTAAACCAGAAACTCACTCTTTAGGCAGGCTAAGATAGTGTGAGTTGTGGCATTTTTTTTCATGGAGCCCAGCAACTCCAGAATCCTTCAAGCACTTGGGAAGATATTACCAATCTGAGTCATGACTTTGGAAGAAGTCTGTTTGCTATCCCCGTGTTAGGAGGAGGGAAAACAAATATAACAAAACAAACAAAAATCCACCCTGGATGCAGTGAAAGGGGGGACAGCTCAAGTGATCTTAAAAGCCAGAAAGAAGACCTGATTCTAGATTTCAAAAGTCCCGGTTTCTCCTTTACATTGCTCTGAAATACAGAGGCATAGCCCCAAGACATCTGCTGGGAAAACCATTTCCAATTTGGGCAGACTTACTGCCAGGTAACACTATCCAAACTTGCTTTAAGAAGGACAGAGTCTTAAAATGTGCAACACCACGAGGGCCAGAAATAGGAACGGGTGATGGTAGCCCACAGGCAGTGCATCCCGCATGTTCTCTCTTGAAAGCTGGTGTCACGTCTCTGAGTGTGGGAAATGAGCACTGCCTGCTGGGGCTGCCGCCTAATGGACGGAGGGGGCAGGACCCCGCATAGCTCCTGAAGAGAAGCAAAAATGTGCTCTCTCCAAAAATAAACAGGGGGCAGGAGAGACTGAGAGTAAAGAGTTGGAAGCACGTGACCAGTGGTTGCGGTCCTGAAATACCAGCATTCTACAAAAAGGAGCCTGTGAGATGCAAGGAGCAGGCGATTCAGGAAACAGCCGCTTTATATGGCCTTATCCGAATGGGCCAGGATTCAACGAACTGGAATTACTCTGTCACAGGGAGCCTTTAGGGCCAGACTTGCTTCTGATCTTTATATGGTTCCCCCAGATTCTTAAGATGCCGAAATAGAAAAAGATGCTGCAGTGCCAAAAAAGGAGTCTTTTGGGTTTAGAAACTTCTCACACACTCTCGAAAGTCCCGGAGAAACCCCTACAGTATGAATCAGTCCCAAATCCAAACGGCAACCTGTTTCAAAAATTCAGTGCAAACACACACATAAATTCCCAACAGCAAAGACATTCAGTTAGGCAAGATGTTGTAGACTTCACACCCACCCTTCTATCACCCAGCTCGTAGAGCCAACACAGCTCCCATGTTCAACCCTTGATTGTGGGCTAAAAGCAAACTTCTCTTCCTGTCTCTAGCAACCTGACAAAAGAGCCAAGAAAGGTATTCTTATATCCTTGATGAGAGACAAGACTAACACTGATTAAGGACATGGGTACAACACAGGGGCTGGTGTGCATTCCTCAGACCTGTCCTCCAAGCCCACTTCCATCTCTGCCAACTTCTGCCTCCAGTCTCCACCCTGGATGTGACAACTAATGCACCATAGCTCAGTTTCTCCATCATGGATTTAAGGTCATGGAAGGTAATGGATATCATCTAAACTAAAAAGTGAACCCCTGGGAGTAAGCATAGCTCTTTCAAGATGAAATAGACATAACAAAATGTAAAATCTGTTTTAAGTATAAGAAAGAAACTTGGGTGTCAGTAGATGTAAAGCCATTGGGTGAAAGATTGATTGATGGGGCACTAGACATTCTCATGGTGCCAAAGAATCTCCCTATACATCACGTGTAGTCACAAGGGAGAAAATGTTCCTTCACAACAGAGATACTTATCACGACCCTAACTCACTGATCAAACTTGGCAGCATTACCAGTGGGAGGCGAGGTGCTGCCACTCGAAGCACACAGCACCACCTGGGAAAACTCCTGCTGCTAATGTTCATCAAGCCTTCTGATGTGATTTCCAGCTTACTGCAAGAGTAAGAGTGAGAGCAGGAAGGAAGAATCAGACAAATCCAACGTGGGGGGGACTCTATAGGACAACTGGCCCAAAAAGTCAATACCACTAAAAAGGTGTGTTTGTTGGGGAGACTATTCTAAATTAAGAGAGACTTAAGAGAAATGCAATGAAATGGTTCTTGATTAGATCCTGATTTGAAAAAACAGCCATAAAAGACATGTGAGGGGCACCTGGGTGGCTCGGTTGGTTGAGCATCTGCCTTCAGCTCATGTCATGATCCCGGGGTCCTGGGATAGAGCCCTATCTTGGGCTCCCTGCTCAGTGGGGAGTCTGCTTCTTCCTCCTGTCTTTTCCTATGTGCTCTTTCTCTCAAATAAATAAATAAATCTTTTTTAAAAAATAGAAGACATTTGATGACAACTGGGGAAAATGAATATGGACCGAGTAATAGTAGATGATGTTAGAGAACTCCGAACACTGTTGGGTGTGGAATTGTGGATTTTTATGAAAACATCCTCATTTTTTTAGAGATAGGTACTAAAGTATTAAAGTGATATGTCATGATGTTTGCTTTGAAATAATTCAGCAAAAAATATATGACACATAAATACATATTTTAAAATAGTTTATAAATTATATTCACGCAAATATAGCTGTTATTGGTAATAGTGGAAGCTAGGCGGTCAGTATATGTTGTTCATTGTACTACTGTGTTTATTGTGTCTGTTTTTCTGGATGTTTATGATTTTAATGTAAAGTTAAAAAAAGAAGAAAATCAGATATATAAAGTTTAGGTTAACAAAAGAGACAAAAGGCAGAGATGATGAGGAGGGGCAACAATGAGGGTTGTTCATGAATCTATCTGTTCAGGGAAGACCCATGCTGAATAGGGACAGATATTCTTCATTTCATAGCTGGGAATTCTTAACATCAACACCCTGAGGACCAGAAAACAACTCTACACCCCAAATCTCTGGTCTTGAGATCCCTGTCAGAGCTACCAGTGACAGAAGAATGAGCTTTCTATACAAAGTGCCTCTTCACACCCTCCCCCAATTCAACTTACTGTGGATTATATTTTAGTTGTGTATATATACAGGTACGTGAAATTTGGGTAAGGAAAAAAATGTAGTGGAAAGAACACTAGATTGGACACCAAGTAATCTAGGTCCTAGTCCTGATTTTACCACTGACTAGTTCCATGATTCTGGATTTTCACTCAAGCTAGAAGGGATTCCTCTCAGTGCTATAATTTTGTGATCCTAAGAGTCTATTAATTATGGTATTTTCAATTCAAGGAGAAAGTATATAGGCTAATAGATATATATGATGATAGAACATTTATCATCGGTTTGAGCTGGTATGAAGGAGATGGAGACAAAGAGAAAAAGAGAAGACTAGGTACAGAGAAAAGTGAGAATAAGCAAAAAGACTTGGATCGATGGCAAATAAGCCAATCTAGGCAATGACAATCTAGTATGATATACTAATTCATAGCTAATGATAATAATACTAGCCAACATCCCTTGAGGGTTTGCTACATGTCATAGCTTTCGCAGGATAGCTCTACAGAATCCTCATGCCACCACACACCACATTCACCAATGAAGAAAATGAAACTGAGAGGTTGACTCACCTACAGTCATCCTGTTGGAAAGTCACAGAGCAAAGATTCAAGTCTAAGTCTCTGACACCAAAGCTTGGCACTCAATCAGGTGATACATGAATTCCTGGACATTAGATGCATGCCAGCTAGAATAGGCTTGAAAAGACAGAGGAGTTACAGAAAAGGCTGTCTGGGCTGAAACAAAAATTCCTAATAATGAGAGAGACTAGAATGACAAGGGTAAAGCTTGGGAAGACCAAACCAAAAGGACCATCTCCTTCCTTTACTTCCTAGGCACAAGGTAAGATGTTTCTGCTCATGACATTGTGTGTTCAATAAGATGGAAAGACCAGAAAGTAGCTTGGTCGAACCCTTACCTCTTTGGTGCAGTCAGCCGAAAGATGGGTTAAGGGTAAAGTCAGGATTAAGAAGCGATGCCAAAAATAAACTACACTGTCATTGAGCACTGGGCCAAACCATATTAAGATGAGTTCAATATAAATCTTCGTACTCAGAAAGTGGCTGTCTCACTGCATGTCACAAGATATGCTCCCCAGACCAACAGAGCAGTAGGTTGAAGAATGAGTAACTAAATATGGGGAGAAGGGAGTTTGCCAGAAAGAAGGAAAGGGGACAAGCCATAGTTTTAAAGGAGGAGTGGAGGGACAGGTTGCAGGGAAAGGAGGGAGAGTCCTGGTTTCAAATTCTAGGATCGTCACTTTCTGGCTGTGCAGACTTGAGCTAGTCATGTCTTCACTCAGCCTTCTTTTCCTCGTGTGAAACACAACAATGGTCCTGAGTTTCTTACAGATCCATTGTTAACACTAGAGACCATCTCTGGCACAGAGCACACAGTAAATGGTGGTGCTAGTGGCTGCCATACTATTTATCAGAATTCATAATGGTAATAAAATGCACACTTTGGAGCCAAGAATCTTGAATGCCTAGGGTTGAGACAACAGGAAGTCTCTGTCAGGCAAACACTGCAGAGACCTTTAGCTGGGGCTGCCTTGCACAAGTTTCCTTCCAAGGATCCAATTCTTACCTATTCCAGCCTCCCTGAAGACAGAGAAATTCTTTAAAGTTACCTGAATCAAGAAGAGGAAGCCACAGTTCTGCTGCTCACTGAGAAATAAATGTGATGCTTAGGACAATCACAGTGTCTGGCAATTACTCTGGTGGTGTCAAACTTCACCAAATATTCCCACATACCCTGTAATAAAAGACCCATATCCCATATCCCATATCTCAGTACACGGTCATCAAACTGCCCACTTCAAATGACTCATGAGTTGGGGCTGCCAGCAGTTTGCTGAAGTGGCTGATCCAAAGAGAACATATTTCGGCCTCAACAATCATTCTTAAAATTCACCCTGGATTTTTCCACCTTGGATGGTATCCTCTTAATCTCATTTCTGCCCCTCTGGGTCATCCTAAAGCAGCTGTTCCCTCTTCTTGGGTCTATACCTTCCAGACACTTATAAAGGAATGCCCCATTCCCCCATACTTTTTGCAGTCCAGCCAAAACAAACATTCCTTTCAACTTTCATCATAAATCAAAAGCAATACGTATCTGTCATTCTCTTAACTCCTCTCAGTTTGCTAAAATCTGTCTGGCATGTGTGAAGCCAGAAACGTGCATGATGTTGAGGGTGTAAATTCCCAGAACTCCAGAGGCAACCCCTCCTGGCACCTGTGACTTTGGATAAGAACAGTCTAGACTTGCTACCTCAACCAGATCCAGAGTAGAGTCATTTGGAGGAAGTTGAGAACAGAGGAGCAAGCTGTAACCTTTATGCCTTAAGAAACCTGATCTCTCACAAGATTCCTCAAAGGGCGATGATGGAAAAGAAAGGGAGGGAGCTTGAAAGAAGTATTAAACTGTGGGCTGGCGGTCCCCATCACAGAAGACCTAGAAAGAGCAATGCATGGCTCTACTCCTCGCTTGTCACCATGGTGAGATGCTGGATACCACAGGGCCCACGCTGCAGTTCTTTTTTATCCTGCCTCACTTGTGGAAGCAAGAGGAGAAGGTGCTAGCATATGCAAGATCATGTCCGGCAAGTTAGCACCCACACTTGACTCTACCCACCCCCAACATTGAGTAATTCAGTAATTACAAATTTTTTTTAAAAGATTCTAGAACTGATTTCCTGAACTTCAAAATTTCATGGGCTGTCAATATTTCAAAAGACAAAGTTTGTTTGTGGGGAGTAGGAGGTGGTTGATAGTACAGAATTAACAGTTTTTAGTTTTGTTAAGAATCTTTTTTAAAAAAAAAAAAAAACCATTTCCTCTCATCATTTCACTAAAGAAGAGACTTTTTCAATCTCCCCAGAGGAAGGATACAAACCAGGAGTTTGATTAAATTTAGTTTGTGAAAGACTTGCTACATTTGTTCTTGGTTTTCTCATGTTCGTAAAAACTTCCTCGTAAACTGTGCTTAAAACTTGCTATGTTCAATCTCTTATTCAGCTTGTCAGTTCAAGCCCAGCATTGATTTCTCAGGCTCTCATCCACACCCCCCCCCCCCCCCGCCCCGGCAATCCCCCTTTCTGGAAGCAGAAAGGCTGAAGGCCAGCCACTCTACTCCTCCCAGGTGATGGTGCCGAACACAACAGGCATGACCTAGGTAGTCACAATCTATACGTTTTGCTACTCAGTTTGAAGTTGTACAGAAAGACCTCCCTATCCTTCAAATAATCCACTGCCAACCTCCCCAACTTTAGAGGCCTTTCTAGATTAATTTTTCGGAGCACTCAGCACAATGTGTGCATGAATGGGCCCTGCCATCCTGGTGACTGTATCACAGTTCTCTGGGCCTCTTTCATACCCATGTTTCTGACCATTACTTCCAAGTGCACCACTGGGGTCAGAACACTTTCTGTCTCAGTAGCTAACGGACCCGAACACCCACATTAGTTATCTTAAAACGAAATCGACATAATCTGTTTCTGCAACAACCATTCTCATTCTTTTCTTGCCAACAGTACCACTTGGAAAAACAACCACAATAGATTCTGAAACAATTCAAAAGCAATTGGCAGGTTCTGGATTCCGTAATGGGAGAGCAGTTTGTATCCTACTAACATTCACACAGATAACAACTATGAACTCTGCATGAAATATATAAAACGACTATTCGAAGGCACAGGAGGGCAAACAAAAGCAGGCAGAAACTGGAGGGGACTTGACCCCTGAAAGACAAAAAAAAACTGTACTGGGTAAAAATCCATGTTGAAATGGATTTTCCCCTTGAGTGCACTCTTCAATCTGAGCAGCAACTGAAGCAGCTAGGACTCAAGCAGGAAGCTGCAGTTTTATTGGCTTGAGGACAAATTTGGGGGCTGCCAGAGTCACTAAAAATAGAAAGGGAGAAATCCTGGGAAGAAAGGAGCCCTAGATCTGCATTTAAACTCCCCTAAAATCCTTTAGGCTATACCTGAGCTGCATCGACAACCCCAGTGAAAAGCAACTGCTAAAGAGATAAAAAGAAAAAAAAAGTACAAAAAATTGCTGAGTAAAGATGAGACTGTGACTGCTACTCCCTGCAGGGGAAAGAAATAGAACTGAATTGCACCAGGTTGAAGGTACTTGGTATGTACCTTGAGTTTTCCATTGAAATCTCAAGTGAATAATACCTTCGGAGTAAAGACCGTGACCCAGGACTACAGGATTCACTCTAAGGCAACACCAAACTAGACCTGACCTATTAAAGCTTAAAAGCAAGTCTTCATATGTCAAGGTGCTCTGCAAATAATGAAACTGCCTACACTAAAGCAATAATAAACATTCTTCAGAGGACGGTAACATGATCCAGAGTTCCCGCAATGTATTAGCCACAAGATCCTGTGTACAAACAAAAACAACTGGACATGTGAAGAAACATGAAAATGTGACCTAAAATCAAAAGAAAAACCAACAAAAACTGACCCCAAGATGACCTAGGTATTGGAATTAACATCTAAAGGTTTTAAAGCACTATCATAACTATGTTCAAGGACTCTAAAGAAAAGATGATCAGAATGAGTGCACAAATGGGAGATCTAATAGAAGCGAACCATTAAAAAAAAAGGAAAGAAAAATAAATGGAAATTTAGAACTTACAAGTTCCATATCTGCGATAAAATGTTTAGTTTGATGACAGCAGAAGAAATAATTACTGAACTTGAAGACAGAAACAGAAAATATCTAGTTTGAAGGAAAAAAAAAGATAAAAGGGAAAAAATTAACAATGCTCTAGGGACAAAAAATATAGGACAAACCAATGAGACAATATCAAGCAGTTTAACACATTTGTGATTGGAGTCCCAGGAACAAGGAGAGAGAAAATGGGGTAAAGATATATTTGAAGAAATGGCCTAAAGTTTCCCAAACTTGGTGAAAAATACTGACTTACTGATCTAAGAACCTCACTAAATTCTAAGCAAATCACAGCTAGCCACATCACAGGCAACCTGCTGAAAACCAAAGAAGATAAAAAGGAAATCTTTAAAGCAGCAAGAGAGAGAGGAGAAAAGATTTACACAAAGGAGAACAATCCTCAGAAAACAATCAAGGCCAGAGGACAAAGGAATGAGGACCTTTAAAGTGCCGAAAGGAAAAAATTCTCAATCCAGAACTCTATGTGGATGGAAATATCCTTCAGAAACGAGAGTGAAATAAAAAATATTTTCAGACCAAGGAAATAGGCAGTGGTTCTTAGCAAATTCATACTATAAGAAATGCTAAGGGAAGTTCTTCAAGCTAAAGACAAATGATGCCAGATGGAAACCTAGTTCTACCAGGAAGAAATGAAGAACACCAGAGAGTGGTAAACATGTGGACAGATATAAGATTATCTTTTCCTCTTAATGTCTCTAAATGACAACTATTTAAAATGAAGCAACAGGTGGTACTGTGCAGTTTCTGAAGTAAATAATTTTAAAGTATGTGACATCACCAGCACACAGGATAACAGGGGTCAATTGACTTATGCTGCTTGCAAGGTTCTCACATTTTATGCGAAGGGCTATAATAGTAACTCCATGTAGCCAGGGATGAGTTACAGATGTATATTCTATTCCCTGGAACAACCACTAAAATAAGGTGTAAAAAACTATACCTAAAAAGCCAATGGAGAGACTAAAATGGAATATAAAAGCAACTGGCTAAACAGGCTAACATAATTCTCTATTATACTGGGTAAAGGCATGTGACCAAAAATGTTTCAGTCCATTGTCAATGACATTCAACATCAGTCAGTACCCGTTTCCTGTAAAATACCATTATTAAAAAAATATTTTACTATCGTTCTGCTCCCTCTTGGTAATTATTGACATGCTATGTAATGAGAAGAAATCTAGCCTAACTAATGATTTCAATGAGGCCTTCTGATCACAATCTTCTGGTTCCTAACCCACTGGGTATTCTTTATTCACAGCACACCATTTCCATCTCCTCACCTCTCCAAAATCTCAGCCTTCCCCCATGGAAGTCTTTTCTCTGGCAGTTCTTTCAAGTAGAGCCTATTCATTTTGTAAAACTCCACAAACCAGGACCCCGGGGGAGGCTCACTCCCCAAAGTTCCTCGAGACCATTAGTCTTCCAAATTTTTGTGGAACACTTCTCCTGAAACTCATATTGTTTGGCTGCATGGCCTCTCCTTCCTTCTTCATGTCCGTCACAACAACCGCACTGAGCAGACTGATAAAAAATTGGGGTGTTACTGATCCACAACTGCTCTAAGCAAAGTCAATGCTCCTATCAACAGTTCATCCAATGCTCAGCCTGGGAATTCCCTGACTCCTTAAACACCAATGACCTTGCTACTTATTCCAATATGTCATAACTAGAGCTGCTCCATCCCTGAAATATCCAGTCCCCTCCTTCTTTCAGCTGGATCCTCCCTGGTTCAGCCTCACTTACCTCCAATCTGTACTCCATACCAGCATGGGCTCCTAGCAGTTTCAGAGTATTCTAGACAGGGAAGGGATGCTATCAGGAGGCATTTTCTTTTTTTTTTTTTTTTAATTTTAAAATTTTATTGAAAACTATTTAATGCCTTATATTTTTATAATTTAGAAAATCTTTTTTTACCTTTAGAAATTTAGATCTTTCATCTTTCTTCTTAATTTTATTTTATTTTTTATTTTTTTAAATAAATTAATTTTTATTGGTGTTCAATTTACCAACATACAGAATAACACCCAGTGCTCATCCTGTCAAGTGTCCCCGTCAGTGCCCTGTGGGTGACGGGCAGGAGGCATTTTCTATGTAAGCGTTTCTTGTACACTGCCTAACAAGCTCTCCAAAGAAAGACATCTGAATCTCCATTGCTCTCATAAATTAGCTATGATTTATGATTTCTTTTCTCCTTATAAATAAGTATGTACTTTCATAGCTCATTTGGAGCCCATAATTCTGACTTATTTTTCTTAAATAAGGCCTTCAAACTATGTAAGTCTCAGGGTCCCCAAAACCTGGATCCATTCATGACCAATGCTTGCCAAAGTGCTCCTTATAAATTGCAAATTAAAAAAATAATAATAGGGGTGCCTGGGGGGCTCAGTGGGTTAAGCATCCGACTCTTGATTTCAGCTCAGCTCATGATTTCAGGGTTGAGGCTGAGGCCTGTGTCGCGCTCCACACTGGGCATGGAGCCTGCTTGGGATATTCTCTCTCTCTCCTCTCTCTCTGCCTCTGTCCCCTATCCCCTGCTTACACGTGCCCTCTCTCTAAAATTAATTAATTAATTAATTAATTAATTAATAATAACAATAAAAAGCAAACTTGATCGTAGCTCTTCTGTTTAAAATCCTCATGCACTGGGACGCCTGGGTGGCTCAGCAGTTGAGTATCTGCCTGCCTTTGACTCAGGTCGTGATCCTGAGGTCCAGGGATGGAGTCCTGCATCTCCAGCTCCCTGCATGGAGCCTGCTTCTCCCTCTGCCTATGTCTCGGCCTCTCTGTCTCTGTGTCTCTCATGAATTAGTAAATAAATAAAATCTTTTAAAAAAATTAAAAAAGAGGGGATCCCTGGGTGGCGCAGCGGTTTGGCGCCTGCCTTTGGCCCAGGGCGCGATCCTGGAGACCCGGGATCGAATCCCACATTAGGCTCCCAGTGCATGGAGCCTGCTTCTCCCTCTGCCTGTGTCTCTGCCTCTCTCTCTCTCTCTCTCTCTGTGTGTGTGTGTGACTATCATAAATAAATAAAAATTAAAAAAAAAAATTAAAAAAGAAATCCTCACGTATTTGCATCTGGAAATCATGAAAGGTCTGTGAGCTACCCACAGGAATGAGAAGTTTTTCCAGTATGTTCTTAGATGTTCCAGTCCTGATGACTCCCACATCAGTTATCACTAGGTTTCAACTTTTTCTCTTAAGCTCCAGACCACATTTTCAACTGTTTACTTGACAAGACCTCTTTGAAAATCCTGAGGGCAACTCAAATTCAACACGCCCTGAACTGAAACTACAATCCCTTCTTGCTTCCCCCACGACTGAGACTCTTAAACCCTCAGTCTCAAAGTTATCAGTATCTATTCAGTCATGCTCACTACATGCAGGGTGAACTCCAGACTGTCCTTGCTCTTGCCTCCAACAACCAATCTGCTCCCACATCCTATCTGTCTTCTCTCAAAAATTTCTCTGGGCACTGACCTCTTCTTTTCACTCGCTTGGCCAGGTTTGAGTTAACTGTTTCCCAAAGTAAGGTACATAAGCCACCATAAGCAAGACAGATGGGACAAAGACATACCTTTTCAAAACAGCCATGCATTTTCATGTGAAATCTCAGAGACCATCCTATTGCTAAATCCAACAGATTCTGCTCAGGCCTTCTTAGTGACATAAAATACTCCTGACCCCTCCTCCCTCCTTACGTTGGTTCCCGGACCCCACAGGTGCCTGCGTTTCCCCTCCCCACTCTGGCAGGTCCTCCTCCTCAACTCCTTTTTGTGAGACATTCTTTGGCTGTGTGTTCCTTAAACATGGATGTTCCTTTGATTCTGTCCAAGGGCCTGTTCTCTTCTTATTCTATAAACTCTCCCTTAACAGAGCTGGGCTTCTATTTACCACCTCAATACTGACTCCCAAATCTCTACTTCCAGCTCAGAGCCCAGTCCAGAGCATGCACTCCAGCAAAGCTTCTTGGACGTCTCCAGCTCTCTCAAGTTAACCTGTCTCTACACTGAACGTAACATCCCCCCTCACCTGTCCGTCATTCACTGGACAAGTACCTTACTGAGGACCTACAAAGTGACAGGCTCAGGCGGAGCAGAACAGGCACTTCTAGAGCTTGCAATTAGTGAGGGACAAGGACATATATAATTATACAAAAATAATTACAAACTGCAGATGAAATGATAGAAAAAGTTTAAAAAAAAAAGCTACAGAGTATAATAAGGAGAGGTAATGAGAAGGGTAATATTCTTATTTAAAAAGGAGTGATACTGGGATGCCTGGGTGGCTCAACGGTTGGGCACCTGCCTTCAGCTCAGGTCGTGATCCCAGGACCCAGGATCAAGTCCCACATCGGGCTCCCTGCGAGGAGCCTGCTTCTCCCTCTGCCTATGTCTCTGCCTCTCTCTCTCTCTCAGTCTGTGTCTCTCATGAATAAATAAATAAATCTTAAAAAAAAAAAAAAGGAGTGATATTCATGCTGAACCAAGTAGAGAAGAGAAGTAGGGGTCAGCCCAGGCAAGACCAGGGATGAATATTCTAGGGATCCACTCCAGTCCTGTCCATTCTATTGAACTATAGTATTCTAGGGAACTAGAATAAGTAGGGAACTTCATAAGCAAAGTGAAACTCTATGAAGCTACAGTAGGGTGGCAGGTGTGAAATGAGGAGGGAGATGTAGGCAAGTACCAAATCATACAGGTTCAGGTAAGGATCAGGATTTTTTTTTTCTTTTTTTTAGTGAGCTCTCCAATGTGGGGCTTGAACTCATGATCCCCAAGATTGAGAGTGGCATGTTTTACTGAGTGAGCCAGTCAGGCACCCTTAGGATTTTTTTTAATCCTAAATACAATGGGAATCTATTAAAGGGTTTTGAGTATGAAATGAATGATGCACATTTTTATTAGACCACTCTAGCTGAGCTGTAGGATGGCAGAAACAAAACAGAAGAGTCCAGTCATAGGCAAACTGCTACAGTTCAGGTAAGTTATTAGTGGCTTAAACCAGTTTGCCAATTCTTGATACTTTTTTCCCTAATAGGATGGTATTTATAGCCATAGATTCTGAAAAATCTTTGCTCTGGGACTCTTGTCTGAATATGTCAATTCTCATTACAACAAAAGTATCATTATCATGAAAATTTTCACATACCAAAAAAAAAAAAAAAAAAAAAAGATCTCTGAACAAAAGCCAGTATTCTACTTATTCCAAACAGGAGTCATACCAAATTTTGACGTTACAACAGAATCTGAAGTCTCTTGAATTGGGTCATAAGTAGGTACGATCTGTGTTGTTAAATCACATGTATGTTCTTTTAATACCAATTAAGAATGCTGAGCTGCAGGCTTTCATCCTCCTGAGACAATGTAATAGCAATCTGTCATAGCCACCAATGTGGCTTGTATCACTGATCCATGTACATATATTTTTATTAAACATCTAGCATATATACTTATAATAGCAGAATTTGGAATACTTAGTCTCTTATTTTGTGAAATTAAAGGACATGTTCTAAATCCTATCAGATCACGACTAATTCAATGTTACTTCCTTTTTTTAAAAAAAAAAAAAAAGAGATTTTATTTATTTATTCATGAGAGACAGAGAGAAAGAGGCAGAGACACAGCAGAGGAGAAGCAGGCTCCATGCAGGGAGCCCAATGAGGGACTCGATCCCAGGACTCCAGGATCATGCCCTGGGCTGAAGGCAGGTGCTAAAGCCACCCAGGGATCCCCTCAATGTTACTTCCATAATGGGCAGATTTCTCTCCAGGGTTCCTAGGATCTATATATAGCTCATATAAAGAATATATATATGTATATATATTAAAGAATATATAGTGTGTATATATATATACACACACACGTATATATTTGTATCTATATATGAGAACAACAATCTACATACAGAGAAATTCTCAGAGGAAACTAAGAATTTTCAAGATACAAATGAAGTGTGAACACTGTAAACTACTAGTCTACTGAGCATGTCCTTATAAAGAATAAGCCACCGGGCAGCCCCGGTGGCTCAGCGGTTTAGCACCACCTTCAGTCCAGGGCATGATCCTGGAGACCTGGGGTCCCATGTCCGGCTCCCTGCAAGGAGCCTGCTCCTCCCTCTGCCTGTGTCTCAGCCTCTCTCTCTCTCTCTTTCTCTCTCTCTGTGTGTCTCTCATGAATAAATAAATAAAATCTTAAAAAAAAAAAAAAAGATAAGCCAGGAGAGCTACAAGTCAGCAATACTGTAGTTGGCACACCTTTGAATTTTTCTTGACCAGTAAACATAAACACATACAGTGGAGTGTAATGGCTGCACTGAAGATTCATCAATGAAAGGCTAGAAAACCACAGAAAGGTCAGTCGAATATATATATTATCACAATATTACCAATTATTTTAGTGTCATGTAAAAAACATTGGCCTCATATTGTTCATTTGTCAAAAAATACAAGGGAGCTAGTTTTAGAATATTTGAAAACCGTTTCATTGCTTGCAAAAGTCATTTCCAACCATTGCTCCATCACTGGTAGGGTCAACTGCTCCTCTAAGAAACCTGGCAATGCCATGCTTTCTCCCTTACCTCCATGACTTGGCATATGCTCATCCCTCCACTTGGGAGTATAATTTTCTCTGCCCCTTCCCTGGGCTCACATCTACTCATCCTTGAAGTCTCACCTCAAGCATGATTTTTTCCTCGACAATCTTTCTGGATGTCCCCCAGAATAAAAAAGGCTCAATGTAGGTATTCCTGTATTTTTCTGTGTTCACCCCGATCTGGCACTTACTTCTCTGCAGCCTCCAGATCAAAGTTCTGAGAGGAGAGGGAGAATGTCGGGTTTATTACTATATTGCCAGCTCCAAGCACAATGTCTGGCATGTAGAAAATTCTCAAGCCAGTTTCACAAGCGAATGAATGAAAAAATTAATAGATATTACCTTCTGCTCAAAGGTAACTGAAGTCACCAAGGTCACTCTTGCCCTCCTCATTTTCTACCCATATTTCCCCAGAATGACAGAATTATATAAACCAGCAATTAAAGATTATTCTTTGGAAAGACTGACAACCTCTACATAGAAGGTTGGGTTTTGGAAAGAAGAAAGAGACTAGCAGATAACTGGTCTGTTGCAGAGGGAGAAGTGTCACTAGGGGAAACAAATAAAATAGGTCTCAAGTGGCACAAAGAATTCTCACCAAAAGGGCTCCTTGTCCAAATGTTTCTGGTCCTAAGGGCCAGTTAGTTCTAAGATATATGAATACCTCCATTATCTTGAACAGAATTGCAATTGAAACTAACTGGATAATACCTTATCCATGACATGGATAAACAGTAATAACATATGCCAGGCACTATTGGAAGAGCTTTATACATTTTCTTATTTAATCTTCCAACAACACTAATAGATAGCTACTACTGTTATCTCCATGTGATCTGTTGAGCTGAGGAACCAGGCTTAGGATCGGTAAGGAACTTGCCTAGGGTATATACCTAATGTTTGGCAGAGGGGGGTATTAAAGACAAGATGATAATCCTGTCTACTTCTCAGGTTCTGCAGATCACAAGAACAATAGCTAATGTGGGGCACTGGGCTAAACTCTACAAATATTTCTCACCTAACCCTGTCCACGGGTGTCAAAGAGGACCTTCAAGTGCTGTTCAAGCACCACCTTTCAATCTGGGACCTGCTGAAGTTCAGCAAGGGTGACTCTCCCTGCCTTTACAGATAGCAAAATGAGTCATAAGCTGTCCAAGCGTGTCGTGCTAGGACAATGAAAGAGCCAGGCGCTAGAAGAGAATCTCAGGATGCTATTTCCAATGGCAGGCTCTACCCTCAGTTGACATTCCCTCCCACACAGTGGCGGCCCTAGGGATAGTGAGTGATGTGCATCGCCCACCCTAAGAGAGAGTTCAAAACTGAAGCATGCAAAGCACGACATAAATATGAAGTGTGGAAAACACATTCCTCACAAACAGTTCTACATCAAATTCCCTGCATCCCTACTCAACGACGTTATCAGAAGCATCATTCAACCCAGCCCATTGGAGTGCGCCTACGAAAAAGGCTGAAAAATGTGACCAATCAGGGAAGTTATTTTTGTGAGAAAGAAGAAAAATGTCACCAAAAAGGGTCAGCAGATAACCCTATGGGGCTGAAAATAGCTGCCTGGTTGGCAGAGTAGTCAGGGAACAGGCGGAGGGCGAGAGACGTCATGCAAAGTGCCGAGGGAGCTCCAGCTGAGTGAAGCTGCTGAGGGATGAGGAAATTGGCCTAATTTGGGAACATGAGCCCAACAGCATTGCTCAGATTCCTGCGAGAGAATCTGGCTAACTTTCAGTTCTGCGTCCTAGGAGGAACACTGAAGGGATTGGGGGGGGGGGGGGGGGTTGGAGAGAAAGGGAACAGCTGTGACTCAAACATTTCTCCAGACAAGTGGACGAACAAGGGTCATCAAGTGAGAACCTACTCCTGCTCCAGAAGGATTCCAAAGGAGTAACCCAAAAGCCTGTCTGTTCTTCTCCAAAAGCCTTTCTCCGCTGGGAGGTGTGTGTGTCTACCAACCTAGCAGGAGTCACAGAGACTAGATTAGAGTCAGAAATGAGCTCAGTGACACTGGACCAGTCATCCAACCCCTCAAAATCTCAGTGTCTTCATAGCTGAAATAAGGTAAGAGGAGTACCCATGTCCAGAGCTACCATGAGGCTTACCCAGGACACTGCATGCAGTTAACAGATGGATAGCAATCAGGCCAACATAAGCCAAAATTATTAAAAAGACAGTCTCCAAACTAAAAGTTAAGCCATGAAGAGGAGGAGAAGTGCTTATCCCAAGATAGGCCAGACCTAAACAAGTTTTGTCCGAGATTACTTTTCGCCAATCCCATTATATGGTAGTGTAACTTTTATGGTCTTTTCCTGAAGGAGCTGTGTAAGAGCAGAATCATTTGAATCAACAGAAGGTGAAAAATCAAGCAGAGAAATTCAGTTTGATTCTCAGAGCTGCCCAGACCAGAGAAAGTTCTACACTGCAGACATGTAGATACCCGTCATGGAACTACTTCTCGATAAAATTCTCAGTAACCCACAATACCAACCTAAACTGCCAGCTGAACTCTGCATCCAGTAATCTGAGCCTGATTTGTGACAAGCAGCCCCCAAACCCCAAAAAGCAGAAGACTGCAGTCATAAACTTTCTTAATGCTTGTCCTTTCTTGAGATTCCTGTGAGCCGGAGACTGTGCTATGACACTTTACGTGCATTACCTAACTTCGTTAGGACAACCCGAAAGAAGCAGGTACAACTCTAATCAACTCTGAGCTAGTGAAACTACATGGAGAGCTCATCTCTCAGGTTACTCAGTAGATAGTTGGAGCTAGTAGATAGTTGGATAGTACTAGATAGTTGGAGCTCTTCCAAATTATTTGAAATTTACAGGATGACCAGGCAAATAAAGAGACATTCCCTCTCCTCTTAGAGAAGGAGGAAACATTTAACCACTTGGGAAGTGAGCCAAAGGTCAAGGCAAAGAGCCCCAAGAGGTTACAGAGAAAAGGGGCAGAAGGAAAAGATCCAGAAGAGTTGGCAAAGGCAACTCAGTCCGGTATCCTGGAATTTCAAGGTATATAATTTTTCACTGATCTCTCTGCACAACTTTAAATGAGAACTCTGGAGAAGAATGTGGATTTTTTGTTGTTACTACTAAAAATAATTCTTCCCTGTCATACCTAAATCTATGATAAAAACCTTTATATGAATTCTATTTTTATTTTTTAATTTTTTAAAAGTAATTCTTTTTTTAAGATTTTATTTATTTATGATAGACATAGAGAGAGAGAGAGAGGCAGAGACACAGGCAGAGGGAGAGGCAGGCTCCATGCAGGGAGCCTGACGTGGGACTCGATCCCGGGACTCCAGGATCGCGCCCTGGGCCAAAGGCAGGCGCTAAACCTGCTGAGCCACCCAGGGATCCCCTGAATTCTATTTTTAAAAAAATTATGGCACGTCGGTTGCAAGTTGCCTACTACCTGACAGCCTTTCTCCCTGACCCAAAACCCCAATGTTATGGCTGTGGCAACACACCTTGTTGAAAGGTCCCTCAAACCTTAAGGCAGGTTTTAAGAGCCAGTTCTGACCAACAAAATGTAACTAGAAGTCTCCGTGGTGAGGTCTCTGACTACTGTTTTCCTCATAAGAAGGAACAAACATAGTGGACATGCACTTTGAACTCTTCAACTATTGCCCCTCTTCCTGCCTAGAATGCAGATCTGATCTCTGGGGAACAACCAGCCATCTTGCAGCCATGGGAGCAAGTCACAGGCTCCAGACGGTGGAGCAGGAGGCGAGAAGGGGCCAGGGTAATGCAGGATGTTGCCCAGTGACTACACCTGCCCTGCTCTGCCCTCCATTGGACTTCTTGCTATTAGAAAAATCATGCCCAGGGCGCCTGGGAGGCTCAGTCCGTTGGGCGTCTGACTCTTGGTTTGGCCTCAATCTCAGGGTTGTGAGACTGAGCCCCATGATGGGCTCAGCGAAGAGTCTGCTTGAGACCCTCTCTCTCTCTCCTTCTGCGCCTACCCTGCCTGTCCTCGCTCACATGAGCTCTCTTTCTAAAAAATAAATCCTAAAAAAAAATAATAATAATAAAGTTGGGGGAATGAAAGAGGTTGAATAACCTCTTAAGTCCTAGGGTTCATGTGTGGCCAAGCCAGGATTTCAATCCAGGCGTGGATGACCCCAAGGCCTGTGCTCTTATCCACTCTTCATAAGGAATGCTCACTGCACCCAGAAAAACATAAAAACTGCCTTGGATCACTACTAGTCTACCTATGGAACATGAGTCAGATCCTCCGAAGAGACTTCCAAGTCAGTTTGACAAGAGATCAGGCTCCCGTCCTCCTATGTGACTGCCCTTTAATAAAAATGGCAAAGCACTGTCCAATCATCACCTATTCACTAGTTTACTGAACAAACACACGTGTGTGCAGTGCTTTTCAGTTTACTGAAGCACTGTCAAAGGCACCTCTCTCTGAATCCCCACATCAACCTGGTGGTGTTGTTACCATCCCTTGACAGACAGTGAAATAGGGGATTAGAGAGATTAGTAGACTTGTTCAAGATCCAGGCAATTAGCAGAGCCAGGTCTCAAGCAAGCCCCGGTTTTCTGGTGCCAAGCCCTGTGTTCTCTCTACTCCAGCAGACTGCCTCTCTGCTTCCTCCACCAGAACGCCCAACCACACCACCTTGCCTCAAAACAAACATTCCTACTTAATTCTACAGATATTCTACTGTATGTCTGACAGCCCCCAGGTACTATGTTTACATTTTCATGGGTGGCTTCACCCTAGAATATAGTTAGCAAGAGGACAAATATAAATACATCAGGTCATACACTCAGAATTGGAATGTAAATGGGCACACACAAAAGTCTCGGGATCTAATTTTAGAAAGAAACAGCCGAAAAGTCCCACACAGTGCAGTGAGCATCTGGCCCCGGGGGAGGTTGCCCACACCACTTTAAACCTCAATCAACCCAGGGAAAGAAGGAATCTTGAAATTCTGACTGGCATGTCACTGTCAGAGGCACCAACTGGGTGAAGAACAGAATGACTTTTCAGCATGTTCTCCCAGGAAAATGATAAAGCCCAGAGGTAAATGTCGGGCATTCCAGAAAGGCTGAAATCCTTAAAAGTTCATCGCAGTCTATGACTCGGAAGTTAGCTACTCACAGTACTGACTCTCTCCTGGGAGCCAAAGGGAAGGTGATGGGTAGGTGAACAATGCCTAGAAGCTGACCCAACCTAGAAGCTGATTTGGTGTGGGGGTTTCACAGGGCCTCAGGACCATCACATCATTCCAGGATATCCCAGCCCACCACAAGGCCATCACCTAACCCCTACAGGTGGCTGAAACCTCCTTTACAATTATAAGATGTGTGAGTAGTCTTTCTGGCTGCCAGTGACCACAGGAATCTAAGTTCCATTATGACAGGAGATTTTTGCTTCTTTTGTTCACTGAAATATGCCAACTCTCTGCAGTGGTGCCCGGCACAGAGTAACCTTCAATAACCACTTGTTGAACGAATGACTGAAAGATTTGCTATTGGGATGGATCTTCCTATGTCTGCAGTCTAAAGTGGCCAGAGGCCAAGAGGAGACTTCCATTAACCTAGTTTGCTCTCAGAAGACATACACTACTGCAGTTCAAGCTCCCTGAGGCCCAGGGTTGGGTAGGATATGTGTTCTTTCACCATCTTCTTACATTATACCACCGTCCCCCTTAACTGGGCCTCCAGTGCACCACTACCTACCCATCCCCCATCCTGCAACACTCTTCCCCAGCCTGTGATGGCCCTCATTGCACATCGTGTACTTCACCCCTGACCCCGTGCTGTCAGCTGCATGCCTGTGCTAGGTACTGTGAGTGACAGGCTGCCTCCCAAAAACTCACCTCTTACAAGGGAGTCAGTCATGGAAACAATTAGAGTACAATGTAATAAGCACTATAATATATGGGCAGTGGCCAAAGTCATACATGGACAACCCTCAGGCCTAATCCAGCTCTTCTGGATGATTTGATTGTTATACTTAGTTGCTAACCTGTAAAAATGTGTTGCTTTCTCATAAAATTTTAGATTGCCAGCATCTCTCAGAAAATCAGAGGATCTGGCAATACTGGGCCTGTATTCCCCACAGCATCAGTCAGCTTTAGCTAGATAGTGGTTACCTCTTTACAGGGGACATGTGACCTCTGGTTCCTTCAGTCCAACTCCCAGACTCTCCCTCTGTCTCCAGGCAATGAGGCCAAGGGTCAGCCACCAGCTCCTCTGTGCTGGCATGACTATTATCTGAAAGTAATGATTCCCTGCACCCACATTTCTACAGTAAGTGAGAAAGTAAAAGATAAATTTAAAAACCATGTGGAATGCTTACAGAAATGCTGGAGTACTTACTTTCTACGCAAAAGAAAGTGAATAATATTCCTACCTATGCGATACATAAGTAAGTGTCCCTATGTATTGTCCCCAGCATGCTTTGCTTATGCACCTGCCTAGCTCCTTAGGCTTCTCAGTGTAGATCCCCTCATCTATTTTACACCTACCATGGCCAATGAACTAGGTAACTGAGAAGCCGTGTCCTGCTATGTGGGAACTCACTGTCTAGTGGGGCCGACAGATACATAAAAAAAAAATTAGTGTGCAATGTGAGAACATATAGATGTCCTGTAAGACACGCTATGAGCACCAAGGAGAAGGGTCCCTAAGGTAGCCCAGGGAAGTCAGGAAGAGCTGACAGACGAATTATCCTAAAACTGACTCTTGAAAAGAGTAAAATTTGTTCAAATGGACAGGAAGGTGCAAAGGGGCTGTGAGTAAACTGCCAAAAAGAGTGCCCTGGCATTTAAAGCGTTGCTCATCAGGATTACCCACCCTCCACGGAGCAACTGGATAAATTCCCACAATTCCAGGCCACTCAGAAAAGTTTCCAGGAAAGCGAGGCCAGGACTAATCCCCTTCCTGCCTGAAAACTGTAGCAAGTGCAGGTCACCACTGAGAGCAAACGTCCAGCTGTGTAATCCAACCTTACGTCACCAGCATGCCTCACTGGCATCTATTCGGCAGAAATAAAAACCTGGATTTCCACTGGATTTTCAAACTTCCCAGTCCCCTGCTTCAGCGAACTTAAGAATGTTCTTCACTGAGAACATAAAGCAATGCACAGAAACTATTCTGGCATCAAAGGAAAAACGTTCCTCTTTCATTTCTTGCTAATAGGACAAACGCCAAGAAAGGGAATTCCCAAATCAAGATAGGAGGAAGGGCTGCCATTATAGAGAAGAAATATGGAATATCAAATCCTTGCTCATTAAGTAATTACTAACTCTTGGAAAACTTTTTTTTTTTTTTTAAATACTCACCTCTCCAGTCAGAATTGAAGAGTTCTTGCCACTGAGGTGATTCTCAACTTGAGCTGATTCCTGTTGAGCTCGGCGACCCATCCTGGGCCCCTGTAAGGAGAGATGAGGAGCACTGCTGACCTAAACATCTTTGAGCCACTATGAGGATGGGAATTCTGGGAAGGTAAGCAAGGACAGGATTTATGATGACATGGAGGAGGATGGGATTTGAGTAAGTTGAATCTATTTTTCAAAAATGCTCCACACACTTAATACAAAGCACCTGACACCATTTCTATTTGCTAGGAAAACATAAAATTCCTGGATTAATTATCACACGTTTCTCTTTTAACTGCCATAGATCTTTCCTACCCAAAGAAATGCACGCAGACATTCCTTTAGAATGAACAGAGACCTCATGCCAAAGCTCAGGGAACGTGGTAAAGGCTCTCATGTTCCTATGCAGGATTCTAGAAAGGCCTCATTTCAAAGCTGCAGCTTGGCATGAAATTGTTATTAAAAAGGCTTTTTCAGGGAAAGAATTCCTAAAATGCATGGCAACTAGTACTAGAGAAATATAGACAGCATTTGCTTTGACGTATATACTAACTGCACGTGTGCATCTAAATAGCAAAGGAAATCTTTTACAAGAATTTTGAGACATCAGCTTCCGAAATCAGAACACTTTAAATTCTGAGTCATCAAACGAACCATCTGCAGGTGTTTCCCAAAGCCTTCCTGGGGTAGAGGCTCTGTGTCTCAAATGCTTCCCAGCACAGAAACAAAACTTTATTTAGGCAGACTAGTGGATGCTGAAATATTTCTATTTTCATATGTTGGCTTTTCTAAAACCAGCAGTAATATAAGCCCTTTTAGATCTCATTGGATGTGGCTTCCCTGGATTCTCACAGGGACTAGGACTGAGGCCATTTCACAAATCTGGAAAGCAGGGCCCAAGAAGGCAGGTAAGTGGCAGACGTAAATTGAAGAGCAAAATCTTCTGCCTTCAGATCCTCAGTTCTTTCCACTATCTCAGGCTGGAGTTTCAGTTTTCAGATGTTCTAAGAACCGCCTGCACCAACACACTGAGAGGGGTTACACGTGGGTTGCCTAAAAACCCCTATGTACTGCTTACTTTTCCAATTCTTATCAATAATTTAGGTTCCAGGGATGACGGAAACCATCTTTCTGAGCAGCCACCCATTTTCTTCCCAAGGCAGATAATTCCGCCCGTTTGGCTATCACTCTTTCCCCTTTATCCGAATATTTAGTATCAGAACATGGCATACTACGTGTAGTTGTGCCAAAACAAAAATCCAATGATCTTGTCTCTAAATGCAGTTTACAGATGGTTTCTCTAATAACTGTTAAGCATTTTAAGGTTTTAAGCTTTTTGAAGATCCTGCCTAAATCCACAGGAATGACCTGTAGCAAAACTACTTTACTATATTTAAATGTACATCTACTGTAAATGTAGAGTCTGTTGATTGTCCATCTTCCCCCGCTGGATTGTAAGCCCTCCGAGGACAAGGACTTTGCTGCTTGTTGTTGCTGTTTAAGACTTTATTTTTTCTAAATAATTTCTATACCCAACGTGAGGCCTGAGATCAAGGGTCGCATGCTCCAGACTGAGACAGCCAGGGACCCCTGTGGGGTTTTTTTGTTTGTTTGTTTTCACTGCTATAGCTCCAGCACCTAACACGGTGCCTGATACACAGTGAGAACTCAGTAAGTATTTGTTGAAAGCATGAATGCATAACTACATTCTCAGAGACTAAAACAAGTTCACATATCAGAAAGACCCAGTAACCTGATACTCCATTTGGTCAGTCAAGCAACCTGCTTTACCCTAGAACACTATATTCTTGCCTCCAGGATCTTGGAGGACGGCTGATGTTACCAGGGCCCTTCAAAAGCACTTAGAGTCTCCGTAGCAGAAAGTAAAAACCTGCTGCGTGCCCCAATCTTCCAGGGACTGTGATCTTGACAAAATTTTAAAGGTAAGAAAGGCTTGATGCTGGGGATCCCCGTGTGGCTCAGCAGTTTAGAGCCTGCCTTTGGCCTGGGGCGTGATCCTGGAGTCCCAGGATCGAATCCCACATTGGGCTCCCTCCATGGAGCCTGCTCCTCCCTCTGCCTCTGTGTGTGTGTGTGTGTGTGTGTGTGTGTGTGTCTCATTGATAAATAAATAAAATCGAAAGAAAGAAAGAAAGAAAGAAAGAAAGAAAGAAAGAAAGAAAAAGAGGAAGAAAGAAAAAGAAAGAAAAGAAAGAAAGAAAGAAAGAAAGAAAGAGGCTGGATGGGATGGTAATGGAGCTCAACAACATTAAGCCTGGGTCTTGAAGCTAGATCAAGGATCTACTGACAATGTACATAAGTGGGCAAATCACAGCCTCAGAAGCCACAGCAGCTAACTTCTAAGAACCTAGCACGTGCCAGGCACTGTATTAAATGCCTCCCATACACTACTCCATTTCACCTTCACCGAAGCACTTTGAAGTAGATAACATCTCCATTCTAGAGATAAGGAAACCGAGGTTGGGGAGGTTCGTTTAATATTTGAAACTTGAGTACAGTTGACACACGATGTTAACTTTTTTTTTTTTTAACCCCAGTAAGCAGCTTCACACTCCATTTGACCTCCAGGCCCCCCAGCACCTGGCCACTCCTCCACGCTATAAACCCTAAATCATAAACCTAAGGTCACGCCCCCCCCCCACCCCGTGGGAACTGCGGGCAAGAAGAGGCCCTGCCAGCCGGCCTGCCAGCCTGCCTTCCCTGCGTAAAACGCTGCGGTTCTGACATGAACTTCCGGCACGAGAAATGTGAGGGGGAAGCCTTAGGGTGGGTGCAAGCGCGACCCTGGCCAGGGCGCCCCCGGGCAGCCCCCCATACGCTCCTTCTAGGTGTGCTAGCACTGGGGGCTCTAAGAGCGGGGCCTGGCTGGAGGCTCAGAGGCCGGCAGGGGCAGGTCCTGTCTTCCTGCTTTTAGAGAAGTTCAGGGAGAGCAAACCCCAGGCCCGCGGCGGCGGAGCCCACCGCCCCCGGGGGCGGGGCAGCTGCCGCCGCCTCTTCCCGGGCCTCACCCCGCGCCCGCCCGCCCGCTGCGGCCACTGGGGACACGCCAGGCCGGGGCGCCCCCGGGAAGCCGGGCGGCCAGCTCGCTCCTCCCCACCCGCCAAATCCCAGCCCCCGGCCCCCAAGGCGGTCCTCACGGAGGTGGTCGAGCCGCGACGCCGCTCCCCGCCGAGGTCCAGCAGGTCCTCCATCTCCGCGGCCGCCTGACGTCATTTCCTGGAAACCCGGCGGCCCGGTCGCGTCCCTGGCGACGGCTCCGCCCCCTTTATCTCCATATTTAAAGGATCCGCGACATTATTCCTGGATTCTGTGCAGCCACCTTTGAATTTAAACCCAAAACTTTCCTAAACTGCCTTGTCTGACTTCTGTTAAATTCCGCTAAGGCCGCTCCTAGGGGACAGTGAAAAAAAAAAATATTAGCCTTTAGGAACTATCTGCATTTGTAGCTCTTTCTAAATATGTGTTAATTAAGAACAAAGCACTACCAGTAACAGTAGTGATTAAATCGATCCCTTCTATTTATATAGCCTTTCGCTATGAATAAAGGACTTTCAGACTTATTAGCTCACGGGAAGGGTATAATAACCTTATGTGAAAAACAAGGTGAGTCTCTTATCTCCATCAGACAGATAAGAAAACAGGCTCACAGGAGGGAGGAGTGGTCAGGGGCAAATAAATAGTTTCCTAACGGAACATGCAAAATACATCATCTCTGCCTTCAAGAAGTTTACAGAGAGGCTGAACCAAGACGTCAAATACCAAAGTGATAACATTCAAAAGTCAAGTAATCCAGGGATCCCTGAGTGGCTCAGTGATTCAACGCCTGCCTTTGGCTCAGGGTGTGACCCTGCAGACCCGGGATCAAGGCCCACGTCGGGCTCCCGGCAGGCATGGAGCCTGCTTCTCCCTCTGCCTGTGTCTCTGCCACTCTCTCTCTCTCTCTCTCTCTCTCTATCATAAATAAATAAAATCTTTAAAGAAAAAGTCAAGTAATCCCTCCAACAACTCCACAAAGTGAGCATCAGTGATACCTCTTATCCAGCAATTGAGGACTGTAAGGTGCAAAGAGGTGGCTTGAGGGAAATCACCTGAGTGCCAAACAGCAGAGCTTGATGCCTTTTTGATATCAGATCTTATAAGAGTATTTTTCTCCCACACATATTACTGGGTGCCTGCCATACTCCTAGGCCAGCAGAGGAAGGTGTCCTTCAAATTGCCAACCTAATGGGGCAAGCGAGTTGAGTCTTCACTGACTCTCCATGTAAGATCCCTAAGTCAACACCAATGGCCAGGTCCCTGGTACTGGTCAGCTAGGGCCCCCAGAAGATGATCTCATGGGCCTGAAAGTGAGCAATATCCCCAATATCATGCTGTGGGTGAGGCCTAGATAACCACTGCTAAAAAGCAAGGACTTGAAAGTGGGAGTAGCAGCCCCTAAGGCTGGATTACAAGCTTCTTAAATAACCCTTAAATTACTCAATTTAATTGGTCATCTACACGTTTACTGGGTAGGGTTGTGTGCTAGCCTTGCAACAGCAATAGCACTGCTTGCATGTCCCAAGAGTTGAGGTCTCTTCCTGGCGCTGCTGATAACTACCTGTGTGGCCAGGCAAAGCCCTCTCTGGACCTCAGTCTCCTCCCTGGTAATTGCTCTTAGGGATTTCCCCTAGGATCGGATTCTCACTGAGAATACCCGGTTAGATTTTAATCTGAAGAAATGTTCATTGCCAAAACCCAAGGTAAATGAAATACTGGCTCCAATGAATCCTTAGTTTTCTTCTTCCTTGGCACCAGATGAAGAAGAAGGGATTAATCTTTGGATTTTTCCATCTTGTGTGAGCTCATAGCTACACTACTACCACCTTACTGGCAGTTTTCAGACCTTAACTCCCACTTCTTCCCGGACTTCCGGAAAACAAAAGGTGCATGGTACTCACTGAACAGAAAGAAACCCTAGAGCGGTGGCTTCCAGACCTTGCTGAACACCTGAATCACCTGTGAGGTTTGTTAAAAAATACATGTGCCAGGGCCCCATCCCTGGAAACTGATTCGGTAGAGGTGGAGTCCCGGAAGGATACAACTTCAATAATTTTCCTCCTGTCTTGCAAGTGTTTGCTTAAAGGCCTCAGTAAAGTCTTCTCTGACACCCTATTTTAAGTTTCAACAGTCCCAACTGGGGCACTCCCTATTCTACTTCCCTGCTTTATATTCCACGGTGCACTTACCTTTTATCACAATACTTAATTATTTGGTTTATTGCCATTTCCCTACCCCTTCTCCCCCCTGGCCACATAAACTCCCTTAAGGGCAAGGATTTTGTTTTATTCACTGCTGCATCCCCAGAGCCCAGAACGGTGCCTGGCACACAGTGAAGGTCAAAATAGTTCCTTCTCAAAAGGTGGCTGAATTTCAGAGACAGTATGGGGTAGGAAAATGTTTAGTCTCTGGCAATAGATTTCCTAGGTCCAACTCTGTGCTGACACCTACCAGCTCTAGAGTCTAGCTAGGTAGGTAAGCCCCTTTTAGGCTTTCTGCCCTAGATGTCCTCACCTTATTCAAATGACAACAAGAGCCTGAGTTGAGTATCACCTCCACCACCCATCAGCAGGGCGGCCTTTAGAAAGAAAAAGAAAATCGCTCTATGCTTTAGTTTCCTCAATGCAAACTGATCAACCCGTGTCCTGGGGGCTCAGCGAGCATCCCAGCGGCCTAGGAGCCGGGAGCAGAAGCAGAGCTCACAGGAAGGGTCCAGGAAGGCTGGGTGAGTGGGGTGGGGTGGCGGGGAGCAGCACTGAGCCCCAGGAAAGCGATCAATCCAGAGGCAAGTCCTGTGTTGCCTGGGGAAGCAACGTGCCTTGCCCTCTCTGAGCTTCTCGTGGGAAAAGCCCTAGCAGCTGAGGCGGAGGAGAGGAAGGAGAGCGAGCGCAGAGAGAAGACTTCCCCTCACCCATCTGGGAAATGGGCTGGGGCCAACTGCTGACTGCGCGCTCGCTGGCGCAGCTCCCCGCGGAGCCCGCGGCGGGGAGGGAGGCTGCGAACATCTGGAGGACATTTCTGGGAGAGCGGCTGCCGAGCGGGGCCCCGGGAAGAGAGAGGTGCACTTGTGCGCACGCCGGGCCGAGAGGAGGCCGCCCCCCGCGCCCCGCGCCCCGCGCCCCGCGCCCCGCGCCCCGCGCCCGCGCCCCGGGCTCGGGGCTCGATCCCGCAGCCCCCAGCCCCCAGCCCCCAGCCCACCCTCCCGGGCGTCCCGGCCCCGGCCCGCCGCGCTCCTTCACTGGCGCCCTCGCCTCGCCAGGGGGCACCCTCGATCTGCCGGAAAACACCACCATTTTCAATGGCCCTGGAGCATCTCCAAGCCTCAGCCCGCCGCCCGACTCCAGGCTTGTCAGTGGAGGGAGGGTCGGGGCCGGCAGCGCCGCGGAGCCCAGCCCACCTCCGACCCGGCTCCCCGGCTCCCCGGCTCCCCGGCCGGGCGTCGCCCCCCGCCCACCCCGCACCCCGCACCCCGCACCCCCGAGGCGGGGCACGGCCGCGCCTGCGCAGCCCCGCGCGCGCCCCTGCCCGGTGCGCAGCCGGGCCCGGGGGCGGCCGGGGGCGAGGTTGGGGTGCGGGGGGCGGCGCTGGTGCAGGGGCTGGTGGTGCGCCGGGGCCCGGAGAGGAGGCCTGACAGCTGGCGGGAGCAGGACGGAGCTGGGGGAGAAGGAGGGAAGGGATTCGTCGGAGTAACTTTCCAGAAAAACAGTCAACGTGTAGCAGGAGTGACTCCAAGAGGGGAAAAAAAGTTCAGTTACCACGTAGAAC
This sequence comes from Vulpes lagopus, assembly GCF_018345385.1. Lineage (NCBI taxonomy): Eukaryota > Metazoa > Chordata > Mammalia > Carnivora > Canidae > Vulpes > Vulpes lagopus. Next base: position 24,481,250 of record NC_054829.1, read on the forward strand.
GAGAGGACTCGCAAAGTATTTTTCAAATGGGCTCGGCTTTTCCTGTGCCTGTTTAAAACATTAAAATCGTGCAGCAAAGGAGGCTGCGTGCGCTGGTCCCTCCCTCCCCCACCCGGGCCAGAGACGTCATGGGAGGGAGGTATAAAATTTCAGCAGAGAGAAATAGAGAAAGCAGTGTGTGTGCATGTGTGTGCGAGAGAGGGAGAGGGAGAGGAGCGAGAGGGAGCGAGGGAGAGGGAGAAGGAGAGGGAGAGGGAGAGGGAGAAGCAGCGAGGAGAGGAAGGGAGGGAAAGCATAAAGCCAAGGCCAAGGGAATGAGCAGGACAGGGGAGGCAGAGATAGGCGAAGAAGCCTGAGAAAGAAGGAATAACAGCTTTCCGGAGCAGGCGTGCAGGGAACTGGCTGCTATTTTCTTTTTTCTCTTCCTTTTTATTTTTTAAAGAGAAGCAGGGAACAGAAGCAATGGCCGAGGGAGAAGACAAGCCGAGGTGCTGGTGACCCTGGGCGTCCAAGTGGATTATTGGGGCTGCTCTCCAGGGGCCTGTTCTCTCTGCCTTCCAATTACACATACCCCCACTTCCCAGCCAATGAAGAGGAGAGGCAGCGTGAACAAAGTCATTTAGAAAGCCCCCGGGGAAGTGTAAACAAAAGAGAAAGCATGAATGGTGTGCCCGAGAGACAAGTGTGTCCTGCGCTGCCCCCACCTTTAGCTGGACCAGCGCAGCCGGGCCCTGCCTCTCCCCACCTACTCACTGGTGATCTGACTTTTTTTTAAACATTTTTTTTTTCCTTTTCTTTTCCATTCTCTTTTCTTATCCTCCTTCAGGGCAAGGCGAGGATTTTGATTTTGGGACCCAGCCATGGTCCTTCTGCTCCTTCTTTAAAATACCCACTTTCTCCCCATCGCCAAGCGACATTTGGCAATATCAGATATCCGCTCTATTTATTTTTACCTAAGGAAAAACTCCAGCTCCCTTCCCACTCCCAGCTGCCTTGCCACCCCTCCCAGCCCTCTGCTTGCCCTCCACCTGGCCTGCTGGGAGTCAGAGCCCAGCAGAACCTGTTTAGACACATGGAGAAGAAACCCAGAGCTACAAGGCGCACAGTCGGCTTCTTCGTGCTCAGGGTTGCCAGCGCTTCCTGGAAGTCCTGAAGCTCTCACAGTGCAGTGAGTTCATGCACCTTCTTGCCAAGCCTCAGTCTTCGGGATCTAGGGAGGCCGCCCGGTTTTCCTCCCTCCTTCTGCACGACTGCTGGGGTCTCCTCCTCGCCAGGCCTTGCAGCCCCCCGGCCTCTCTCCCCAGCTTGCGCATGAAGATGCACTTGCAAAGGGCTCTGGTGGTCCTGGCCCTGCTGAACTTTGCCACGGTCAGCCTCTCTCTGTCCACTTGCACCACCTTGGACTTTGGCCACATCAAGAAGAAGAGGGTGGAAGCCATTAGGGGACAGATCTTGAGCAAACTCAGACTCACCAGTCCCCCCGAGCCATCGGTGATGACCCACGTCCCCTACCAGGTCCTGGCCCTTTACAACAGCACCCGGGAGCTGCTGGAGGAGATGCAGGGAGAGAGGGAGGACAGCTGTACTCAGGAAAACACCGAGTCGGAGTACTATGCCAAAGAAATCCATAAATTCGACATGATCCAGGGGCTGGCGGAGCACAGTAAGTCCAAATTCTTGCTGGGGTGTCTGCTCCGAAGGGTCTGAGCTGGAGCAGGGAGTCTACGGAGCAGGGGGGGCGGGCGGTGCGCTTGCAGTGGCCTGAGAGCAGGGTGCCCTGGGGTTCACCCACACCGAGGCTCAGGAGGTGCGATGCCCAGTAGGGGCTGGGTAGGTGGGTGCGGAGGGAGACAGAGCCATTCTGGTAAGAGCCCGGTGCTTCTGGGAGGCCCGGAGCCCTGGAGTTGAGTGGCTTGCTGAACTCACATCACATCCTTGACTGATTTTCCTGTGGAATTACATCAGGCTGTTCTGTTAACATCTGTGCTCTGGCACGTGTGATGGGGTAGGTAGCTGGGAGCACAGGGGGGCCCCAGAGGGACAGGGGCCAGTTCTCTTGAAAGCCCTGATGGCCCCACGAGTCTGGAGATCTCGCTCTTCTCCCTTGTTTTCACAACTCATTGTGACACGTCTTTGGTTTAGTTTTTCCAGTTCTTGGGAAGAAGGGTATACCTGCCCCAGAGTAATGTCTGTCAAGCTTTTGGAATCCCAGGCAAGAGGCAGCCTCTTGCCATCTAGGCCCTTCCGTCTCTGCCACACACGTGACCCACGGGAGCCGTGAGCATGACTGAAGGGTACGCACCTATGCCCTCATGTGCATGTGCTTGCGGCCGATGTGCAATCTGGCTTTGTACAGTAGACAGATTCATGTGCTCAAAATGGGCGTCTTCCAGGCCTGTGGACATGGGGAAAGCAGGGTTGTGGCTCTGGACGTGTAGATGATTGCTGGCCGCCCTTCTGTGTCTGCGTGTCACGGGAAGAGTGGGTGGGAGGTGTGGCTGTGGGTGCAGAGAGGACATGTGTCTGGGAGTGTGTCCTCCCAGGAGGCTCCCGTCTGTGCCGAGAAGCTGGGAGGCTTCTGGGTGAGACGTCTGTGTGTGTGTTTGTACACGTGTGGAAGTCATGTGTGTTTACTGAACGGACATTTAAAAAACCTCAATACAAGAGAGAGAGATTTGGCAGATGTTGAGAAACTGACAGCCCGAGAAGGAGGAATGTGAGCCACTCTGGGCCAGGGACTCTGGGAGCAGTTCTGTTTGCTTTTCCTACCAGCAGGTGTCCTCGCCACCCTGACTACCTCTTCCCTGGCTCACCTGGCAGTGGGGAGTAGGGGCGGAAGGGTGGGAGGAAGCAGGCTGGGTGCGGGGGGCCAGGGGGGCACTGCAGGGGTTGAAAGGAAGCTGGCTAAAGAGAAGGAAGAGGAGTAGGTGGCTAGTGGGTGGAGCAGCTCTAGCTGAAGGTGCAAAAGCCCCTACTGGGAGCTGGCCCATGCCAGCTCCAGGAGCCTGTGGTTACTGGCCAGGGGTTCCCACTCCCGTTTCCGGTGGCGGCCTGGAGCGCCTTGCCTAGGATGTGGCTACCGTGTGGGGCGGAAGCCTGAGTATGAGGCAAGAGTTAGTACCCTAGCTGGGCGCACCCTCCCCGGCCTCCTCCAGGTGGGGCTGGCTCTGGTCGGCCCAGGGCCTACGGTTTCCAAAGACACCAGCACCAGGATGGCTAAAACCCCCAAACCCTGGGCAACCACCAAGTCAGGACATCGTGGGCTCGGATATAGAAAGCTGAGGCCTGCAGGAGAGGTCTGAAGAGAGCCCAGGGTGAGGGAGAGGGAATCGGACCTTAAGGATCCGGGTCAGGAGGTGGAGTCCCAGGGAGGAGGGACTCTGAGTCACCAGGGCCCATCCAGCCTGGAATGCCACACCGAGAATGAATGGGCCAGGTGCACGCGAGGGCATCGAGGCGCCGGGGACATCAGTTTCGTACAGAGACTCAGGGCACAGATAGCGGGCAGCCTTGGGGAAAGCCAGGGCAACGGCACGCGAATGCTGTGCAGCTCTGCCAGCAGCACCGGGACCTGGCGACTGTGGCAGCTCGGGGGTGGCCCAGGGGCCACAGAGCCTAAGCAGGCTGGGAGCAAATCCGGTGCAGGGAGCAGGATGCTCTGTGGGATATCCTGGAGGAGCCAGGGCCCCGTGGGACACGGGTGATGCCACAGAGGCTCGCAGGTGCAAACAGGAAGCGGGCCCAGACTCTCTGCAGCTGTTGGAGGTGACACAGAGGCTGAGCAGACATGGCTTGGGCCCGCCCTGCAGCTGGTCAGGTGCTGAGCCAGCCCTGGAGAGGCAGATGCAGAAGACACGCTAATTAGAAAGAAGGCAGTGGGCAGATGCCGAGCAGGAGCGGAAGGCCGGCCTCAGAGGCTCGGTGCAAGGGAAGCCTGTCCTGAGCTTGTGAGGGCCTGGCCAGGAGAGCCACTGGGTCTGTGGGGGGATGCCGGCAGGCTCTGGGTGCCAGAGCTTCTGGGGGAGTGATGAGATCGCGTTCCCTTCCACATGTCATCATTCCCAGCCAGCCTGCTCCCTAGAGGGGAGCAACAGCTGGAGGTGGCGCAAGGGGATTGGGGAGTCTGGAGGGCGAAGTGTGGCAAGGAATAATTTCCAGTGGTGCAGGAGAAAGGGTGCCAAGGTGAGCAAAGAGGAGAGGGCCTGTCCCCTGGCTCTGCCCTGTCAGATAGGGACCCTGATTCAGAAGCAAAAACTTGCATCAGCTAAAGAATTTGCCTCAAAGAGCAGGGATTCTAACCTGAACATTTTGTCTGCACAATGCACATTGTTAGGCACTAATGCCAGTGTGTCAAACAAGCGTTGTTAAGTCCCATCTTTAACCTTAAGGCTTCAATAGCATTTTGATTTACAGCACAAATAAATCACTTATTGGACCAAGTGGGGGGTGGGTGGGTAGGAGCTCTTAGTAACCCTGGGGGCAGACTGCCCAGGGACCACTGGGTGTGTCCTTTCTTGCCTCCGCCTGTTGTTATGGCCAGGAGATTCACACCACCACAGATGTTCTCCCAAATTCAACCAAAGGGTTTTCTTTGTCTAACAAAGAGGCTCGAGCTGGTTAAGTAGCCACACCAGGTGGCATTGGGCAGGTCATCTCTCTGAGGCCAGTTTTCTCATCTGTAAAGTCAGAGATCATCTCCAAACTGTCTTGCAGCTGAAACAATTTTGTGTATACATCTGGGATGATTCAACAGTCTCCGCACGGAAGGCAAGACTCTGTAAATCCTTTTATAATTCACCAGGAGTTGGCTATGTAGAGGCTCTCTCTGACACACGTGGTCGTGGGGGTGGGGGGAGACACAGCCTTCTCCATTCCTTTGTCATCCCTGTTATCAACATATCACCAGTGTGGGTGTCGTTTTAACTTCTCTCTTGTAATTATCTGTGGCTGGCTGGAGACTCTTGTTTTCATCCAAGGGTGGCGCTAAGACAGCCGGCAGATTAAGATATCCTGAGCAGAGAGAAAACTTGATATGTTAGCCTTTCTTTCCTGGATGCTACATTTAGATTGTGCTCATTCTGAAAATTAAAAGACATTTTGTATCCCCAGAACTCATTCGTTCTGTGTGCCAATACCCTCTGCATGCTAGGTCAGTGTTTCTCCAAGAATGGTCCAGGGGCTACATGAGTGTGAAAAATGTGGATTCCCAGGCCAACCTCACCCTTACAGAATCAGAATCTGCGGGTGGGGTCCTGGGGAATCTGTATTTCTGAAAAGTGCCCCATTGATTCCTAAGGCCACCGAAGCTTAAGACTCCATGTACTAGGTGAACACCTTTCCTTAAGGGGCTGCAAGCATGGTGCCCACAGAAGCCAGCCAGCTAATGCAAAGGATGTGGAAGAAAAGCCTCAGCACCAGCACCAGGCCAAAGCATACAGGACACTTGGCCTTGGGGTTGAGGGTGTGTGGGAAGCTGATGGGGGGTGGGGGGAGCCAGAGGGGCCCATGCCCTGGTAAAAGAGGGCACCCGCTGCCCGGTTCCTGGTAATTTTTGCATTTGGGAATGTGGGTCCAGCTTGACTGGACCTTGCTGTTTCCCAGAAGAGCAGAGAATCTGGATTTTTTTGTGAAAATTCCCAATTTTGAACCTGGGCTTAAAATCTTGATGGGCTTCTAATTCAAAGTTTAAAAAAAAAAAAAAAAAAAGATGCATTGGCCAAACTGCATGTCTAGTACATTTAAAGGCCAACCTATTTCAGGTTAAACCATCGAAGTGTAGTTTCTCAAACTTCCAGGACATCTGGAAGCCATGGTACCCTTTGCAGAGCACTATAAACTGTGGTTCTCAACCCTGGCTGCACATTAGAATCATCTGGAGAGCTTTAGAAAGAAAGAAAAAGAAAGAAAGAAAGAAAGAAAGAAAGAAAGAAAGAAAGAAAGAAAGAAAGAAAGCTAGTTCTGGACCCACCCACTCCAAGGTAGTCACCTATTTTTAAGGCTCTCCAGATGATTCTAATGTGCAGCCAGGGTGAAGAAGCAGCACAGAACCAGTGTATGTATGTCGTCATTGGGACCAGCAGGATTTTACAGGCAGAAATGATGGATACAAGCAAAGGCACATCTAGGAGCCCTGGTGTCGGAAAACATTTTACAGGGCATGGTCGAAACATAGTCAGCTGTTTCCACATTTTGTTCATGAATACGCTACATGAACATTCTTTGCTTATTTTTCTCTCCCTATAGCAAAAAAAGAGAAAATGGTCTCCATCAATATAAATATTTTTTGCATAGTCATGATTTAACTTTAAAGGTGGACCCTCTAGTCCAGCCCTGAGTCATACTAGCATCCTGCAGAAGCATGGCTGACCCACAGAACTTAGCAGGAATTGGCTGTTCCTTAGGCCTAGGCTGCTACTCTAGGCCCACTTCATGGGAGCTTTGATTTTGTTGGTGAAACTGTGACTCCACTAGATGATCACTTGGGACCCATCCCAACTTCCAGAGGTCCCACTTTAGTAAAAGAGGGGTGGTCAGAAGACCTGGGCTCAAATACCAGCTTTGCCACCCACCAGCTGCGTGACCTTGGGATTAGTCCTTTAACTTTCTTGACGCTCATTTTTCTCCTTTGTAAAATGGTAAATTTGACTTATTCTCATTCTCCTCAAGGATTGTTAGAGGGTCAGGTGAGTTGGTAAGAGCTCTGTAAAATGTAAGGTGGTGTTAGTACAGTTGGTTTATTTACACTCTCAGTCCACAAATTATTAAAACATCATCATTATTCAGTGGATTTAATTGCCAAGAAGATTATATTTACGTTTTCTTTTCTCTCCTAGGCAGTTCTCTTGTAATCACTAGTAATTATGTCTGAGCTTTATTTGCTAGTGTCAGTTTGCTTGCATCAACTAATTTATGTGTGGCCTGGCCAACACCCCTCTGGACATCAGATTCTTCACCTGAAGAGGGTTGTACTAGATGAACCCTAATGTCCCTCTAACTCTGCTAGAAATCTGTAGGTTCCAGTGATTAAAAAAATAATAATAACCCTTCCCAGGGCATGTGCATGGCTCAGTGGGTTGAGCATCCGACTCTTGGTTTCAGCTCAGGTAGGTCCTGATCTCAGGGTTATGAGATGGAGCCCCACATAGGGCTCTCTGCTCAGCACAGAGTCTGCTTGGGATTCTCTGCCTCTCTCTCTTTCCATCTGCTCCTCCCCCTGCTTGTGTGCTCATGCTCTGTCTATCAAATAAATAAATAAAATCTTAAAAAAAAAAAAAAGATCGTTCCCACCTCCCTGAAATCTCCTTGAAGTTCCCACCAAGAGGAGTCCATCTTAGGGAACAGATATTCTGATCGATGGGCTGGAAGCAACAAAGGAACGATGGTCACAAGGGTGTCCTGAAGACCCTCTGAGCTCATTGCTGCCCCTGTATCCTGGCCTCCCGCTGTCTTGACCCCCTTCTGACTCTGCTTACTGGCACGTGCCATTTCTGTTCCATTTTTCCTTTCCACAGCAACATGGACAAACTTCATTCCATCTTTCAGCAGTTACTGGAGGTGCTGTTATGACTGAAGCTACACTGATGACAGCTCCTTCGAGAACCAAGTGTGTCAGTACTTGCCAGTCCACGAGCTTCTCCGTGTCCAGAGGCTTCCAAACTGGCAAGCTGAAAAATTAAATTGCTATCACTGATGCCTCTCTCTGGTTCTATCTGACATGGTTGAGGGAAGAGTTGGCAGTATTTGTTCTTTCAAAGCCAGTTATTAATCAGGGCTTCATTAGCCGGCATTCACACATTTGTTTTCCTAACATCTGTTCCATTAATTTTCTAAGAATCAGTGTCAGGCCCACCAGATGGCAATTTCCAAAAACACTCACTCATCCTTTCCTAAAGATCAGTAGCGCATTTGCTTGTTTCCAGGCCTCTGATCCTTCCCGCCTTGTCCGTGACTTCCTACACCATCCCTCGGGGTGATTATGAGCTCATTCCAGCCATGTCCATTATGTGTGGAATCTGGGTCTATGGGCTTGAATTTCAAGTTCTGGCTATCGTTACCATTTGTGTAGAAAGTTTTTCTCTGGGTGTTAATGCTGCTCAGACCTTGAGGTTGTAAAGTGTACAGGAGAAAAAGACTGGCTCTTTCTTTTCTCTTCGTCTGGCCCTGAGGTGTGGGAAAGAGCATCTGCTGCCTTGTGTCTTGTGGACAGGGACGAAGAGGCCGGCAGGGTGACAGAGGCTGGCATAGCATGTGCTGTCAAGGACAGAAACCTTTAGAAAGGAGCCGATGGGGATGGCCCGGCCCTGTCTGAAGAAACATCTGCGGCTCCACCAGGCCTCAGATGTGGGCTCTTTGCCATACCAGTGCTGCCTCGATGGGTCTAGAACGGGGTGTTAATGATGTCCCTGCACGGCTCTAACACTTTCCATGGCTCCCCACTGCTAATGGGATAAACTCCAACCTCTCAGTCTGACAGGTCAGCCTCCCCGTGGGCAGACCCCAATCTGCTGTCCTGACCTCGTCTTGGGGGCCCTCACCAGGCTGCTTCAGGTCCTCTCACTCATCTCCTCCCCTCCCTGCTTTGTTTCCAGCAGTCCTTCCATGAAAAATCCTCTTCCTCTCCACCCTCAAACCCTTTCCTCCTGCAGGACCCAGATCAAATGGTCCCTCTTCCCTCAAGTGCTCCCTGCTGTCTCCCTACTCTGATCTCTTTGCAGCAACCCCCCAGCTTCTCCAAAAGCCCTCAACACCTTCCTGCTGGTCCTGCTGTTTGAGTCTTTGTATTAATATCCTCCCCTGGATATGAATCTCCTGAAGGCAGGGTCATGTCTTTTCATTTTTGCTTCCCAGCGTCAGCACTATGCTTGGCACACAGTATGCGCTTACTACTACACATGTCATGGATGAATGAATGCCGAAGGAACACAGGAACGGGTCAGCCAGCTGTGAGATGATTAAACTGCTAGGGGGATTTGTTGCGGTTTTTTGAGGATCTGTGTTTTCTAAGAGTAGTAAGGCAGCCTGGAGGGCCTGCCGGAGATGAGATGTCCAGGCCTTGGGAGAGGGGTGATTGCTTTTGATGGCCGGTCATTGGCGCCATGTCCTGGGGCTCCCAGGTCTCCCTACTCCTGGCTCAGGCCTGTGGTGTGATTCCAGGGCCACCAAGAGCTTCCTCCCATCTCCACCTTTAGGCCTGAGGCCTCGAGCCTCTAGGGAGGTCATGGGTGGGACCTTGGCCACTTGGTGAGTGTCCATGGGCAGCACGTTGGCTCCTCTGGGTCTCATTCCCACCGTACCTCTCCTCGCTTGCTTGATCTCCTAGATGAGCTGGCCGTCTGCCCCAAAGGAATCACCTCCAAGGTTTTCCGCTTCAATGTGTCCTCAGTGGAGAAAAATGGAACCAACCTATTCCGGGCAGAATTCCGGGTCCTGCGGGTGCCCAACCCCAGCTCCAAGCGCAGCGAGCAGAGGATCGAGCTCTTCCAGGTGAGCCCCTCCCGGAACAGAAGACACACACGCGGGAGAGCCAGCCCCTCTACCATTTCGGGCCTCTCCTCCCGTGCAGAGTTCAGCAGCCCTGGGTGTGAATCCTGCCTTCTCGAACTTTCTGAATCTGTCTGTTCCGGTGAGGATGGGAACGTTCACTACAGGGCTTGCAGGAGCCTTCAGGGAGTTTTAGTTTCCTGTTGCTCCACTCACCTGTCCTCCTGCATTGTGACATATGCCGCGGTACTTGTCCCGGCCTGGGGTACTTACTCCCTTCTCTGCCCTCCAGATACTCCGGCCCGACGAGCACATCGCCAAACAGCGCTATATCGGCGGCAAGAATCTGCCCACCCGGGGCACCGCCGAGTGGCTGTCTTTTGACGTCACTGACACTGTGCGTGAATGGCTCTTGCGAAGAGGTAGGTGGACTCTTAGTCTTGAGTATTTTTGGAAGGAACCTCAGGTCCCTTGGTCATTCACGAAATAGAAGAAAGAGAACAAAACTAGAGGAGTCACAGGTCTGGGTTCAAGCCCTGGCTGCGCCACCGGCTCGCCATGTCCCTCATTCATTCATTCATTCATTCATTCACTCAACCAGTATTTATTTATGCAGATGCTCGCTCAGCCAGGCCCTGGGGATGCAACAGTGAGCCAGACCCATGAGGTCCCTATCGCATGGGGCTTTTGTTCCGGCTGGGGGGGGGGGGGGGGTAGAGACACTCAATAAACAAGAAAATGTATTGATGAATAGGAACCTCGGTGGTGAGTACTCCAAGAGATAGAGAGCTGTGGTAATGATGGGTGGGGTCCGACATGCAGTGCTCAGGGAAGCCCTCTGTGAGCAGGAATGTGTGCACCCAGGTCTGAGTAATGAGAAGGGCCAGCGTGGGAAGGTTACAATAAGGATGTGCCGGGCAGAGGAGGTGGTGAGGCCCAGGCCCCCAGGCGGCAGCAGGCATGATTTGTTCTGGCAGCAGCACACAGGCTGATGTGGGGGGAATGGAGAGAGCTGGGGGGGCCTGAGTTAGCTGAGGCCATATGACTTTGGACCTGGAAGGCCATGGTCAGGTTTTAGGACTTACTCAATGTGTGACAAGAAGCCCTGGAGTATTATAAACAGGGCTGGGATATAAAATGATTTATCTCTAAAAGACTTCTGGGGGTGCCTGGGTGGCTCAGTTGGTTGAGCACCTGTCTGCCTTCAGCCCAGGTCATGATCCCAGGGTCCTGGGGTTGAGCCCCAAGTCGTGCTCCCTGCTCAGCTGGGAGTCTGCTTCTCCCTCTCCCTCTGCTCCCCACCCCCACTCGTACTCTCTTGAGTGCTCTCTTTCTCTCTGAAATAAATGAAATCTTTAAAAGAAAAAAAAAAAGACTCTGATTTCCATGAAGTCAGAGGAAGGAGCAGGAAAACCAGCTAGGGTCCATCACAGGAGCCCAGATGAGAGCCATGGGGGCTTCAACTAGCGTGGTAGCCATGGGCATGGAGATGATATGGATTTGTTGTCTATCTTGGAGGTCTAGCCCAGGGGATGGGCTGGTTAGGTGTGGGGTGTGAGGACAGGGGCGTCTGGGATGGCTTCTGAGGTCGTGGTAACACATACTGGCACGGGGAAGATTAGAAGAAGAGCAGGTTTGGGAGCAGGTTCTCTTGGGGTCCAACCAAGTTTGAAAGCTTGGTGGTTATCCAAGGAGAGCTGTCCAGTATGCATATCAAATGTCACATGTCCCAAATATCTGGCCCACTTGCTGTGTTTCACCTGGAAAATCAGGTAATGGGTCCTTCCCTGCATACCTCATAGAGCCATTTTAGGGACCAGATGTATTTGAGAGAGCTCCATGGCTTTTATCCTGTCACACAAGAGTAAGCTTTTATTATGTCAGATAAAGAAACTGAGGCCCAGAGAGGTTGAGTGACTTGGCCAGGGTCATCAGCCTGGATCAGAACTGGAGTCTCCTTGGCACCACCATTCTTTGCTGTTATTCTCCTTCTTTGCTTTGGGGTACTGCCTGGACTGATGCTCGGAAGGGAGGGGGCGCCTGTGGCGGGTCCATCTGTCCCTTCTCCCTGTCTTGCCTGGAGTTTTATTCTATCATCAGCTGCCGTAGGGGCACCGTCCATCTGCATGCTGATGTCCAGAGTCCCAGGAGCAGGTGGGTCTTTTCTTGTCCTAGATGTTTTGAGAAAATTGTCCTGATGTTTTGGGGTCAAGTCACTAAGGCTTGGCCTAAATAATGTTTTACATTTAAGTCATGGTCAACAGTTTCTATTTTTAAAGTCAGGAGATTCACTAAAAAAACCTGGACTTCTGGATTTTCCAGAGAAACCGGAACATTTTCTGGTGACGATCCATGAGAGATGAGGAGAGGTGGGGTGTATGTTCTTCATGGCCCCATAGGCCCTACCAGGCCCCGATGTTCCCCAGGAGTGAGGCTGGCAGTCCCCACATAGCATGCTATGCTGGCTTGCTAACCTGCCTGGGCTCTGCAGGCATCCGAGTGTGCAGGTCCTCACCGAACGGGCTTTACCTGGTGGCTCAGCCAGCCTATCGTGGGCAACTCCAGGGATACCTGGACATTCCATCCTATCCCCCCTACTGAGCACAAGGGCAAAAGCCTAGGAGCACCCACAGGACGAGGATCAGCCCTCGGCAGCACAGTTGGCAGTTCTGACTCAGACAGCACTCCTCCTAGAGCCTGACATGGCTGCAGAGAGGAGAGGCTGGGGAAATTAATCTCTTAGCTTCCCTGTCTGATTTTGATCAGCTCCACCTGGATTTCTTTGAAGCCCTGGGCACTTGAAGGAGTTCTTATTTTCCCAGCTGCAGAGCTCAATGAGAAGTTTGCGCTGAGAATGATTTCCATCTTCCTCGAGACATCAAAAAGATAATTTCGTAATAAAACCTGTGGGTTCCCCCACCCACCATCCCCACTGCTGCCAATTCTGAGGTTAGTTCTTCATGGAACCTTCAGTTCCCACTCAGGCAGATGCGCCCTGCCGCCTTGCGCAGGGGAATCACACACAGACCTTTACTTATGCAGAGCTCGTGAGTCTCTTCAGAGTTCGTGGCCCCAAACCAGGCAGCAGATGGACACCAAATGGAGCAGTTGGCAGTGTGGACCGATGAGGAAACTGAGTCACATATATGGTCTTGTATTCGTTCAGCAGACATCTGAGAGCCCACTGGGCACGGGGTTGCCAGCTTGCCTTTTGGGTCCCAGAGCTGGCTGGAGCCCTGTCTGGAGTGAGGGGCCCAGGTCCCACACCCTTGTGCTCTTGCTTCACTCAGTCTACAGTTTCTCCATGTTGCAGAGCCAGACATCCCCTGGCAGCCTGGGCAGGGAGCACAAGCAGCATCATAGCTCAGGATGGGGCGGGGGCCGGGGGGACACTGGGAAAACAAAGGCATCTTCCCTGGTGGTCTCTGTTGCCCCCTCTTTGTCCCTCATTGTCTCTAATAATTAGGAGTGTGGCTCAGGCATCAGGTGTTTGGATCTTGGCGCTCCCCACTTACTGGCTGGGTACCTGGGCAATCCATTTGGTTTCCCTTAGCCTCAGGGCCCTTATCTGTGTAACGGGGGTGGGTAATAATCAGTTCCTGCTTTGTAGGATAATTAGAAAGATTGAATGAGTTACTGCATGCGAAGTCTTACAGCGGTGCTTGACATGTAATGCTCCACAAAAGCTGGTGATTGTTGTCATCACTCTGAGTCGTCTACCTAGACAGAGCCAGGTCACCATCTCCCACTATCACCTGTCCCCTAACCCTGACTGTCTCTCACACATCTATCTGCACCCTTGACTTTCTTTCTTTTTTAAAGATTTATTTATTTATTTTGGAGAGAGAGGGCAGCCCCAGTGGCCCAGTGGTTTAGCGCCGCCTTCAGCCCGGGGTGTGACCCTGGAGACCCGGGATCGAGTCCCACGTCAGGCTCCTTGCATGGAGTCTGCTTCTCCCTCTGCCTGTGTCTCTACCTCTCTCTCTCTCTCTGTCATGAATAAATAAATAAAATCTTAAAAAAAAAAAAGGAGAGAGAGAGGGGGAGAGAGAGAGAGAGAGAGATTGAGAGAGCAGGTGAAAGAGGGTACATGCACAGGGAAAGGGGCAGAGGGAGAGGATATCCAAGCAGACTCTTGTCGAGTGGGGAGCCTGATGTGGGGCTCGATCTCATGGCCCGTGAGATCAGGACCTGAACCAAAACCAGAGTCAGATGCTCAACCGAATGAGCCACCCAGGAGCCTCTGCACCTTGACTTTCTAACTCACAGAATCACAGAACTTGCCCACTCCAGGTCTCTTGTGGCCTACTGTGAGTCCTTCTGGGTAATAGGAAGTACACCCTGTAGCCCATTTCAGCCACCCCGGCTCCTTCCTTCAACAGCCTTAAACCAGGAAGATGGTGCTCCTATGGCATCCGCCTCTATTCACGCCTTGTTCCCTGGCTGGGCATCGGCTTCCTTGTTATATATTAGCCCCATCCCTCTCCACAAGAGCTAACCTTCTGGAACAGGAGTCTTCAAGCTCAGCAAGTGTGAACAGGAGTCTTCAAGCTCAGCAGGTGTCAGTGGGTCCGAGAGGCAGCCCTGGCTTGGAGCAGGACAGATGAGACTGGCTTCTGGAGTTTATGGAAGAACCTGTGGGCTTGAGCCATTCTGTGCATGGGCTGGGTGCTGAGCTGCCTTGGACTCTGGTGTTTTCCCTGATGACCAGATTTCAAGAAGATCTCGGGGTGGCCCCAAGCCTGGCTGCTCACAGAATGAGGGAGCACAGTGAATCAGCTTGCTGAGATGCTGATCCCGAACCCGCAGGGGTCCCTTCCCCATGACCTCCCTACACCACAGCTTGCTGCTGCTGCCTCTGGGCCGACAGAGCCGCCCTGGCTGCCTCTTAACCCACCAAAGTTGACACAACACCAGACCCTTTCTGGTCTCCTTGCACAAAACTACTGGATTCAGTTCAGATGTTTCTCTTCTTCTTCTTTTTCTCTCCCTCCAGTTTACTCAACCCGTTTTACTAAGTTCCTTGCTTCCCCAGTTTTGGTAGCCCCAGCACCACTAGTAGGAGAAAGGGCCACAGCTGGCCTTCTCACACCAGAGTCTCTGTCAGCAACCCTGGCATCTCCACATGTCCTCCTGCTGGTTCTCTCCGAGCTTGTGTCATCTGGGCCTTTGGCCCTCGGCCAGTTCCTCCGGCCTGTGCTCCGATTTCACAACGTCTTCCCGAGCTGCTCGTTTTCCCCCAGTGAGCCATCCACATCGGCTTGCCCATGAAGTGAACAGGGATTCCCAGAGAAGATACTTCCAAGTAACTTTGACCTCGTTCTGTCCTTACCCCTGAAGGAAACTATGGCCAAAGGTCACTGTGATTTTCATCTCTCCTCTGCAAACCACCACTCCCTTTATACCCACCGTCATGGCCCTGGTAGAAAGGCTGGCATCTTCCCCGCAGACCGATTCTGCTGTTGGTCTGCAGGTGGCCTCGCCTCTAGCATCGCTTCCTGACTCCTAATCCTGGGGCTCAGACTCTGCCATCTTCCTCCCATCTGGAGGGATTTGTGGCCTTTTGAGTTGCAGCCTCTCCACTCCGCAGTTCTTCAGTGAGCCCCCCCCCCCCCCCCCCTCCCGTCATCGGTGCTCAGCAGGCTGGCTCGCATATCTCCTCGCCCAGCAAACACCTCTGCGGTGTGGTGGCTGTTTTTTTTTTCTCCCTTCCTATATCCTCATTCTTTTGCCCCCATGTAGGCAGGTGACAATTTTCTCCTTCGGGGCACCTGGGTGGTGCTGTCGGTTAAGTATCTGACTCTCGGTTTCAGCTCAGGTCATGATCTCAGGGTCCTGGGATTGAGCCCCTTGTGGGGCTCCACACTCAGCAGGGAGTCTGCTTGAGATTCTCTCTCTCCCTCTCCTCCTGCCCCTCCCCTTGCTCTCACACACACACTTAGGCATTCTTTCCCTCTCTCTCAAATAAATAAAGCTTTAAAAAAGAGGGGGAATTCTCCTTTATAATGCCCCTTAATTGATGCCTTTTTTTGGTTCAACAGAAACACCTGCAATGTGGTAACACATGTGGAGGTCCACTCTAGGTTTGGTGGTACTCTCTGTCCCCTGTGACCTTCAGTATTTCTCAGCTCCTGTGACTGCCCTGGCTGGAGCAGGGCCCTGGCCCACTGTGCACAGTGATGGGCACACTTCCCCATCACATAAAGAATTTTCTCACTGATTCCGTGTCTTATTTTGCAGAGTCCAACTTAGGTCTGGAAATCAGCATTCACTGTCCATGTCACACCTTTCAGCCCAATGGAGACATCCTGGAAAACATCCATGAGGTGATGGAAATCAAATTCAAAGGTAACAAAATGGATGTGTATAGTAGGTGGAGGGGACCTGATGGGGTGGCATAGAACAGGAGACCCCTACCAAGGCCCCAAGGAAAGCAACCAAACTCCCTCACAGAGACGGCCACCTATCTCCTAGTAGAGTAATTCTGCTTCGCTCCAAAGGCAAGGCGTGTGACTTTCAGTTTATAGATAGAATTTGTTAGCATCTGGGAGACAGTGTAACGTTGGGAAGGGTGGTGCGGTCATGCAGGCCAATGGGTCCACCTCTCCGAATTCACTCAGTAAAAGGGAGACGAGAATACCTCTTTCACAGGGTTATCACGCAAATTAAATGAGGTAACAAACGTAAAACACTGTGCCACAAACGCTCCACATATAGTAGCTGTCTTCCCCTTCCCTAGAAGAAGTGAACTGCGGTGACCAGAGATACAGGTGTCCTGACTACTGAACTTTTCAGATATCTCAGAGGCCACCTGATTCCCACCCAGGAGTCATCTGGATTTGAATGACTGCTTTGGGGCTCAGGGTATTTGTGTTACGATGGAGAAACAGTTGAGAGTCCTTTCTGGTTTTCCAGTCAGTTTCTGAGGCGCTCAATCTTTGGACAGTCTCTGGATTTCAGGGAAGTTCTCTTTCCTCTCACGGTCCCATTTTGGATTAACTGAGGCACACCCAGAGCCAGGTGGTTCCTCAAGATGGAACCAACCAAGCCAGAGCCTGAGGGCAGAGGCTTGTCTGGGAAAAGATGCAGCCTCTCTTGGCTCCCAGGCCCGGGCAGTCCTCTTCCCCTTCACGGGCTTGATTTCAGGCCACCCCCTCCCCTTCTTTTTAAAGCCAAGCATCCAGCATCCTAATCACAGAACCTCAGAGCTCAGAAGACCTCTGGGGTCCTTAGCTACGGGACAGGTCAGGACTAGATCCTTCCACCTAGTAAACAGTTATCTTGTTCATAAAGATTCTCAGAAAAGGGGGGCACCTGGGTGGCTCAGCAGTCAAGCATCTGCCTTCGGCTCAGGTCGTGATCCCGGGGTCCCGGGATGGAGTCCCGCATTGGGTCCCCTGCAGGGAGCCTGCTTCTCCCTCTGCCTCTGTCTCTGCCTCTCTTTGTGTTGCTCATGAATAAAAAAAATCTTAAACAAACAAACAAAAAAGATTCTCAGAGAAGGGAACCTTAGATTCAGGCCTCTCATTTGTCTTTGGGTCCTAGTGTCCTTTCCTGGGGTTCAAGGCCCTTCTGTCACCATGTAAATTAAGCTCCTGGTGTTCCTGTCCTTGGCAGTGACGGACAGCAGCCGGCAGCCGCCTGGCACAAACCAGAACTCCTTGGAATTGAGACTAATTCGCTCTTCAGTCTTTCCCTTTCAGGATGAAATAGCAGGGGTCCCACCCGCCACCCCGAGTTTGTTTGCTAATCTGTGGATCACACGCCTCACGATCTTGTCGGAGCTTCGCTTGGAAACTAGTACTGCACGTGCGAGTTAGCGGTTATTCTGCCTCGTTCCTCGGGCTCCCATTAACATGATTTAAAAAAAAAAGAGATTTATTTACTCATGAGAGACACAGAGAGGGGCAGAGACACAGGCAGAGGGGGAAGCAGGCTCCCCGCAGGGAGCCCCACGCGGACTCGGTCCCAGGACCCCGGGGTCACGCCCGAGCCAGGGCCGACAGACGCTCAGCCGCTGCGCCGCCCAGGCGTCCTTCCATCACAGTGATCTTCAAGGGAGACGTGGCCCGCTCTAGGGCGACGCCTGTGCCGTGCTGACCGACTCAGATCACAAGAGGGAACTCGCACCCCGAGATTCTAAGTCTCAATCTACAGGGACAGCCCAGAGGAATGTGTTAGCCGCCGCGGGTGCTTCCCAGAAGCCCATGGGCCCCTGAGCCCGGGAGGCACCGTGGAAGGCTGTCTGGTCCCGGAGGACGGGCACGCAGGGGTCACCAGGGGACCCGACCCCGGGTGCCTCGTGAGCCCCCGTGAGGCCGCGGCCCCCAGCTGCAGCCCGACGGCAGCCCGAGGCCTGGGCCGTGGCCGGGTGGCCAGGAACCCCGCCGCCCCTCGGCCCCCCTCAGGAGATTGTCCGCCTCCTTCCCTTCCGCAGGTGTGGACAGCGAGGACGACCACGGCCGTGGGGACCTAGGGCGCCTCAAGAAGCAGAAGGACCACCACAACCCTCACCTCATCCTCATGATGATTCCCCCGCACCGGCTGGACAACCCGGGCCAGGGCGGCCAGCGGAAGAAGCGGGCCTTGGACACCAATTACTGCTTCCGGTGAGCCTGGGCCCACGGGCGAGCGGGAGCCCCGAGGCCACGTGTACGGGCCCCAGGCCCAGGCTGTGCTACCCCGGGGTCCTGGATGCTCTTCACAAACATCTCCAGGAAAGAGGATTTCAAGCCTGGCGGAAGGCCGCGGGGGGGCGGGCAGAGCGTCGCTTAGAGGCTTGGGTTAGACAGACTTGGCCGAAGCCTCTCGGTAGGGCCCGTGCTGTACGCTGACGTGTGTTTTGGTGGGGGGAGGTGAATGCAGGACTTCCTTTTTTTTCTCCCTCTCTCTCTTCCAATTTTTATTTAAATCCTAGTGAGTTGACATAGAGTGAAATATTGGTTGGTTCCAGGAGTAAAGTTTAGTGATTCATCGCTTACGTCTGACACCAGTGCTCATCACAAGCGCCCTCCCTAATGCCCATCGCCCACCTAGCCCAGCCCCACCCACCTCCAGCAAGGCTGTTTGTTCTCTGTCGTTAAGAGTCTCTTATGGTTTGCTTCCCTCCCTCTTTCCCCCTTCCCATGTTCACCTGTTTTGTTTCCTTAATTCTACATATGAGATCATATTGTATCTTTCTCTGACTTATCTGCTAGGCATGATACTCTTTAGCTCCATCTGTGTTGTTGTAAGTGGCAAGATTGCATTCTTGTTGATGGCGGAGTAATACTCCATTATATATACGTGTATATATATATATATATATATATATATATATACACACATATATATATTTCACATCTTTTTTATCCATTCATTTTTCAGTGGACATCTGGACTCTTTCCATAGTTTGTTGTTGATAAAGCTGCTCTAAAGATCAGGGTGCATGTACCCCTTGGAATCTGTATTTTTGTAATCTTTGGATGAATACCTAGTAGTGCAACTGCTGGATCATAGGGAAGCTTTATTTTTAACTTTCTCAGGGCCCTCCATTACTGTTTTCCAGAGTGCCTGCACCAGTTGCGTGCAGAACTTTCCAAGTGCTCAGTTCCTTGTGAACTGTCCATGGATGCTCCTGGGGGAAGGGGAATAGGGCAGTCTCCATGTACCAGGGGAATTTGAGCTGGAGAAATTAATGAACTAATTCAGAAGTAGTAGGTAGCCACTATGAAGAGAGAAAAAGAAAGAACCTCTTATGTCATTGAGTTCCTCATTTATAAGCAGGGATGGGGGGATGATCAAGCACACACAGCACTGACTGAAAGGTAGAGAATGACCACATCCACGAGAAGGTCCAAAGGAGAGAGTGCTTTAAGAATCTGCATCAAGTTCACCTGTGGCTGCAGGAAAGGCTTCAGAAGGGTGCAGAATTTGAACCTCCCCAGATGAGTGAGGTCTGGGCATGTAGGGATGAGGGTAGGGGAGGAAGGAACATGAATGGATCAGTTTGGCTGGAGAGGAGGATGCCTGGATGGAGCTGGGGAGAATGAATTAGGAAACCTTTAGATCTAAAGCCATGTCTTATAAGGAGCAACTGAGTGAACTAGGGATGTTGAGCTTGAAGGTGTACTAGAGGCAATGCAGTTGTCGCCAACTGTCTGAAGGCTGGCGTGCGGCTCAGTCAGTTAGGAGCGGATGCTCTTGGCTGCAAGTAACAGTGGCCTGAACCAGAAAGGATTCCTTGTTCACAAGAAGGGTTGGTCTGGCTGCCTAATCATGCCATTGGGAATACAGCCTCTTTCTCTGGGTCTGCCATGCTTAGCATGTTGGCTTTTGCCTTCTTGCTTATGGTCACAGTGACTGCTAAAGCTCCAGGTATCTTCTCCGTGTTCAATGACAAGAAGAAGGGAGAAGAGGCAGAGCTGGTGGGTTTCCTCTTCCATCTGTGACTTTTATAAAGCATAGATTGTTTTTGCGAAAACTTGCCCCTACCCTCTGCATACTACTCCTTATGTGTGATTGATCATTGCTGGGTTACATGACCACCCCTACCTGTGAGAGAGGCTAGGAAAAGGAGTTATCTCGTGCTCTAGACTCTGTAATGGGAGGTGGCAAGGGAGAAGGGAAGTAGGAATGGCTTTTGAATAGACAGCCAAGAGTGTTTGTCATGGTTCACCCTTGGAACTCACAAGAAGTCAGATTTTAGTAGGAAGTTCTAGGTCTCAGGAGACATTGAAGTACAGGCCAGATGCCCACTTGGCAAGGGTCATTGCCAAATGGATTTCTGCAGGGAACAGAGTTGAGATGGCCTGGTGATCAAAATTGGGGTGAATCACGAGTCTAAGGGAAGGATATGCTTCATTTTGATTCAATGCCCTCCAGATTTGGTCTAAACTGTCTAATGTAGTATGTAAGCTGCATGAGCTGAGAGTTCAGGTCTCGTTGGGTGTTCATTAGGAAGGTAATAATAAAATCGACCTCAACAAAGCTGAGCTGGCTAAGAACATTCAGTGCTTGGTTTTATGTGAAGCAATTTATGTCTCTGCTTTGATCTAGGATGTAAAAGGGGGCAGGGCCACCTTTGCCTTTTCTCTCTTCCTCATGCATCATCTGTATC
Source organism: Vulpes lagopus (assembly GCF_018345385.1). Lineage (NCBI taxonomy): Eukaryota > Metazoa > Chordata > Mammalia > Carnivora > Canidae > Vulpes > Vulpes lagopus. Next base: position 24,501,828 of record NC_054829.1, read on the forward strand.
TGCCTGTTATGTCCTTGGGATCATGGTCTTCAACACAAGAAAAATGCTTTTATGGTATATACTGCTCAATACACTTGAACCTGGGATTCCGCTGATTTGGCCCACCTCTTAGGGTGACCAGGAAGGACTCTAGGTACAAAGTATGAGGGAGGGTCATCGGTGAAATTTTTAAAATGTTATATTGGTAGTTGCCTTTAGGTTGACTATAAATGGTTTTTGTTGTTGTAGCAATTTGGAGGAGAACTGCTGTGTGCGCCCTCTCTACATTGACTTCCGACAAGATCTGGGCTGGAAGTGGGTCCATGAACCTAAGGGCTACTACGCCAACTTCTGCTCAGGCCCTTGCCCCTACCTCCGCAGTGCGGACACAACCCACAGCACGGTATGCAGCGGGGCTCATGCCATGTGGGGCCCTGGGGCTGAGCCCACCGGGCCACTCGTTCCAACAAATGCATGAAGGGCTGAATGTTGAATGAGCGAATGATGATGTGGGGCGAGTAAAATCCCTTTGCTGAAGGTTCTCATCTGGCCCGACTCTTACTTTGCCACATTCTGCCCTTTGATGTTTCTTCTCTAGTTTCAACCAGACATTTTATTTGTTGTATCTAAAGCTCTCATAGCATTCTGGAAATTCACTGTCACACCACAGCCTGTGTGTCAGAGATGTGCACACACGGCTAGCAAGGGATGTTGGGGCAGAAAGGCTTCTGCCATCAGTGAAAGAACTCTGGTCATCCCAGCCTCTTGAATGTAGAGAAGTCACTTTGGAAGGCAAGGCAAAGCACCCCGAGGAAGCTGACATGAAACTATGGGAAGAGAAAGGGAGGGAATGGGGGAAGTCAGGACTTTGAAACTAGCTTGCCTTTATTTCCCTCAAGGGGAATCAAAAATAGGGCAGGAATTTGTGAAACACATTTCCTGATAGCTCACGATTACTGCAATGTCTGGGGGCTCTTACACTGGCGCTTACTAAATGGCCCAAAGCAGTGTTTGGTGAGACCCCTTCTGACCAGAGTGACCAGTTATGGCTAGGAAACCCAGAAGTGGAGTGTTTCTTAACAGCAAAGAATAGTTCATTATCCATTTAAAGTCACCCAGCAGTTGCTATTGGCTTAAGCTGATAAACACCCAAACAAGCAGAGATGTGTACCCAACCCGAAAGGACATCGCTGGCCAACCTGCCCCTTGCTCAGTCTCTGGAGCGGCCCTCGGAGCTTGGGGAGGGCTCCAGGCCCCAGGCCTGGCCTGCCACCCTCTAAATGACGTGTCCTCCCTAGGTGCTGGGACTGTACAACACTCTGAATCCCGAAGCGTCTGCCTCACCCTGCTGCGTGCCCCAGGACTTGGAGCCTCTGACCATCCTGTACTATGTCGGGAGGACCCCCAAGGTGGAACAGCTCTCTAACATGGTGGTCAAGTCCTGTAAGTGTAGCTGAGACCCTGCCTGCGACAGAGAGAGAGGACAGAGAACTGCCACTGCCTGACTGCCTGCTCCTCGGGAAACAAAAGCAACAGACCTCACCTAGAGGCCTGGAGCCCACAACCCGTTGGCTCCGGGCAAAGGGCTGAGACGGAAGTTCCCTTTCGGGACATTTCTCCTTCTTGCTGGCTCTGAGAATCACTGTGGTAAAGAAAGTGTGGGTTTGGTTAGGGGAAGGCCCAACTCTTCAGAATACACAGATTTTCTGTGATGTAGACAGAGGTGATGGGGACAGACGAAGAGGGATGGCAGGTGGATATGTGACACATCATGCGGCCATGGATCTGGGACACCCTAGGGAGGAGGAAGGGCAGAGAATGGCCGGGGACGGGGCCAGCCTGGAAGACACTTCTGAGGTCAGATTTGCTCATCGCTGCCCCACATCTGCTCTAGGGAATCTGGAACATTACACAAGACAAGCATTTTCTTTCAGACAGGTTACCCAGACAGAGTCCCAGAACCGTTATCTCATACTACCTGGGATTAAGGATGAATCTGTTGTTTTTGCAAATTGTCCTCTCAACAGCAATCAGCAGCACCAATGGTCATTACAGGGGAGAAGAATCCAGGTAATGTGGTTCCCGGGCCATCAGCGATATTGGGCCATATGGATATGCTGAACTCAGAAGCAGAGGGTGGGAATTAACGCCCTCCTGTCTGCCCTCTGGGTCCTTCCTCTCCCCTGCTTCCTCAATCATATTTCCTCTTGGACGTATGGCTAGACACCTTCCAGGTCAGGGTGCACATGTCTGGATTTTGGGTCTGTGCAGTCTTGGGGATTATGGGTTCGCCTCTACCCCCCAAGACCCTGGGTTCACCTGGTGTTCCTGGAAGCAGGTGCTACCAACGGGTGAGGCATGCGGGGAGGTTGCACATGTGCCACACGATGACTTGGCCCCAGACACATAGACTGAGGTATAAAGACAAATACAAATATTACTCTCAAAAATCTTTGTATAAATAAATATTTTTGGGGAATCTTGGATCATTTCATCTTCTGGAAGATTGTTTCTAGAACAGTAAAAGCCTATTCTAAGGTGTAAGTCCTTAATTACTCTGGTCTTAGTTCCACATTCATACGTACTAGCAGAGGTAACTGGAAACTGGGGCAGTCTTGAACTCCGAATACATTGCTTAGTGCGAGTACCCTGGCACTGCCTTCTGCCATCTGAGAAGACTGAGCTGGTCTTTGTGCTCCTTTCCTTCTGTAGAGTGTTTGTCCTCAGACACAGAGACGCAGTGGCTCAGATTTTTAGAAACTGATTTTGACCTACATTTATCTGTGGGCAAAAATCATTTGGTGTGAACCCTTGCACATGGAAATGTGTTCGTTTGTACGTTTACTATCAATAATGAACATCATTTTTGACAATCTAATCTCACCCTCCAAATCAGTTGAGAAATTAGAGAAACTGTCAATGGCAAATGGCCTAAGGAGATGAGGCTAATTCTATTATCAAGGTAAGCTTGCCAGGAACCTCTTGTCAGATTTGGGGATGGGAGAGGGTGAGGAAATACAATTCCATAGTTCTCTTCTGAGGTCACAGATCCCAGAGCAATGCAGAATTCTATTATATTGATGTCCACCAGAAGCAACCATCCGTAATGAGGAACCATCTAGCAGCTGCCAAAAAATATGTTCCTCTATTGAAATCACCTTACCATTGGTGAAAAAGTCTATCTGAAGCTAAAATTTGCAGGTTGAAGGGTCCATGTGATATGTTCTTGCCTCTGTGTATGTGTGTGTATGCGTAGTTGTGTATATCTTGCTCCTTTTGGAATGCTCCCCAGTTGAATTCCTGAGTTTGGTCACTAAGACATTCTTTCCTGCTTTTTTCATGCCCAGCCAATTCTAAGAGCTTCTCTCTCAGGCTTCATCCCTGGTGGCATCCATTTATTTCCACTGTATTTGGGGGGCTGTGTCCCTGTCCTAAAATCATGGCTGCTGGCACTCTGATCCATTTTACCCGAGGTAGCTACCGGGCCTAGAGAGGGGATGCAGCATGCCCAGCCCTCTGGCCATGGGCCATGGCTATCCCAAGCTTCAGAATCTATTCACTTGTGGCAACTATTCTCAAGTTTCATTGGGCATGAGAAACACCCAAGTGTTTACTAAAAATGCACAATTTCAGGCTGCAGCTCTAGAGACAGCTTTAGGCCTGGGGAAGGTCCAGGCTGCCTAAACACTACATTTTGAGCAGCAGTGTATTAGATCTGACGTCATGGATCCTTCCTTGAGGCTTAACTAAGGAAGAAGGTAATAATTTTTCTGACCCTAGAATAAACCTTCCTTCTTATCCAACCTCACAGGACATCACTAAAATGTTGGCCTGTGGCTCATCCTAATGAACCGAGGCAACGAGTTATGTTTCCTGAAGTATCCCAAAGAAAACAGAACACACTGTGATTCCAAATGTTCTTTTTATATTAGAGCTCTATTCTTATCTTTATCAGCAGATACAAATATGGGCAGGGGTCTGAAGTCCAGCCTCTCCATTCCACATGTCACTTACAGGCACTACAGAAACATGAACCATTGTCTGTCTGTCTGAAGAAATACACGCTTGTTTTGGGGGAGGGGAGGGAAGGACACTGGAAAAGACCGTTGTTGGAGGGGGGAATCATATGATCTGTCTTGTTTATTGCCAAGAGAAGTCCAGTACCAGTAAAAATGACACACAGAGAGATCTGGAGTCTGGTCTTAACATTTCATGAGCACATGGTGAGTGCAGTCAGAAATGAGCTCGAGGACCCAACTGTAATGGTGACTTAGGGCAATCCCAAGCAGTCTAGTTGGCCTCAGAGTTCTTTTACTGGGCTCATACCCGCTTATGCCTTCTCACAAGATCTCCATATATCTTATTTCGGTTCTACACATCACCAGGGAATCACAGAGGAATTCTGCTTTGTCTCCTAACCAATTCACAACCCAGTTAGACAACAGTTAAGATGGTCCTCAAACTACGAACCAGAAGGCCCAGGAACATCTCGGACACATATTCTCTCTCCTCCCTCAAGTGACAGTCTTCATCCCTCACCAGCAAACAAAACGCTTTGATGTGCTCAAACTTGTTTTCATTCACTAAGAAGTCAATAAAGTCCCTTTTCTCTCTGCCTTGTTGGGTGTCATTTTTCCTTTGGGGTTTCAAAGCTGAGTTTAGAGCACCCTGGTGTAGAAACCCCAGACTCTGGGTCCTCACCCAGTAACTCCTCAGGGCAGCGGTCAATCCTTCAGTGGCTCTGCAGCCTGCCTTTCAACCTTTTCTCCAGTAGAAGCCAGAGAGAGGACCAGGGAAAGGTGAGGAGACAAGGGAGCAGAGGTCAAGTGGAAAGCCATCGGGGGTATGTCGCCTCATTCTGATGAACTGTTTAAGGATGCAGATCCACATGCCACTAGAGGACCTGTCTGCTGCGGGCTGATAATGGAGACATGTGCACATACGAGCTTCCCAGGTACAGGAGCTGCCTGTGGGGAACAGCCTGGACCCACCATCTGCTGAAACCAAATGGAAGAATAAAACATCTCTTTGTAGTTCACATTTCTAAAACAGAGTTTAAAAAATTGCCCAGCAATGAAAGAAAACGAGAAGTTGGTCCCATTTCAGGCTTGTCTGTGAATACTGATTGGTGGGAAATTAGCAAATGGAAAAAAAGAAAAATAAAAATAGAATCACTTTATTAATTTTAGAAATCAGTAATTCCAAAGGGTGCCTTTACCATGGCTCATGTGGTCAGCGGCACACCAACTTTCCTCTACTCTCTGGGAGACTAGTGATGTATGCTTCCCACATCCCCCGTCCACCCCCCAAATCCTCGGAAAAGGAGAGAACAACTTTCGTGGATAATGTTGGGATTTTAGGCTTGTAAGGAAGTCAAGCTTAATACTGCAACCTGGAAAAGAAGAGGAAGCAAAATGCAAATAGCCAAAGAGCCTCTTTTATATCATCTCTGTGTGGTAGCAGGAGAGGGACAGAGAAGACCTAAGCAGGTTAAGGGAGGGGATAAAAGGGATAAAAGATACATGTGTGCTCTGATAGGGTATATAATGCATCGGTTCAATGTCCCCACTGCCAAGTTCAATCAAAACCCAGCTGATATGTTTTCCTGTCGTCTCAGCAAAAGTCTGGATTGGCTGACTGGCAACAATCTACAGCCACTGTTGCTTGAAGGTTCTGGGGACCAAGGCAGCAAAAAAAAAAAAAAAAAAAAAAAAAAAAAAAAAAAAGAAAGAAAAAAAAGAAAAAGAAAAAAAAAATACCGTGGACCCCTTGCAGCCCTGGTAGATGCTTCAGCCTCGGTCACACCCCGGCAGGAGCAGGAGGGCAAATAGGTTCTTCCTCTGTGTGACTGTGGTTCATCTTTTAGTGTGAGCAGGATCTGGAAAAGAGAACCAACCACTAAGTGACCTAAATGAGAGTGTGGGGTTTTACTTACAGCAACGTCTGGTTTAGTTAGTGTTACTGAAGACTAAAGAGGTTGTGGCCAAGTAAATGAAGCTAACCACTTTTGCTGGAAACCTTTCTAACACGCTCCTGTTCTGAAGCTGCTGCTTTTTTGGGTACTCAAGTTTCTTTCTTTCTTTGAGAACATTTTATCTTTTTTGCTTCTTAAGTATAAAATGCTGAATAGGTTAGCCTCTTCTAGAAACTGAAGCTCAGCATTATTAGCATTCAGAGTCGAACTCCATGGAAAAACCACTGTGTATGCTTCTGCGTTTGTCCAGATCTTTGTTGAATTCTGTTGTCAGAATACACTCTGCCTTGTACCCGTCCCCATCCCCACAATGTACACCTATATCCCACCACCCGGGGTTAAAACCAGGACGTTAGTTACGGTTACCCTGTGTCCCCTGTGAGGCCCTCCCACTGCCTTCCCCTTTCCACTGTCCTGAATTGTGTGTTTATCTTTCCCTTGTTCACTTTTAAAAAATAGGTTTATTTACTACGTACATTCCTAACTCTAAATATTATGTTTTGTTTTTACAATTTTGTGGTTTTGATTTTACAGTGCTGCTCTAACTATTATTATACGTGATCTCAGCACACAACTGGGAGAACTTCTTCAGTTATATACTTAGGCCTGTAACTGCTGGGTCATGGCCACTTGCATCTTCAGCTCTCTAAAAATAATGCCATTTTACATTCCAAAGCAGTTGTACCAATTCCCCCCACCCCCAGGGCAGTGGATGAGCTTCCCCTGTGTCTCTACCTCCCCTACATGTGGAGAAGGGGTATTGCCTGAGTTTAAAATATTTGCTAGTCCACTGATTGTACAACGGTGTCCTACTGTGGTTTTATTTTTTATTTTTTAAAAGATCTTATTTATTTGCTCATGAGAAACTGAGAGACAGAGAGGCAGACACAGGCGGAGGGAGAAGCAGGCTCCATGCAGGGAGCCCGACATGGGACTCGATCCTGGGTCTCCAGGACCAGGCCCTGGGCTGAAGGCAGGGCCAAATCGCCGAGCCACCCAGGCTGCACCCTACTGTGGTTTTAATTAGCCTTTTCCCAGTTAGGAATGGGGTTGAGCCTCTTTTCAAGTATCTATTATGCATACATGTTTTTCTTCTGTGAAATGCATGGACAAGGCCTTTGCTTATTTTCTTATTGAGTTTACTGTTTATTGATTTAAAAAAAAACACAAAACTTTATTGAGATATAAGCCACATACTGTACCATTTAATGTGTATAATCCAGTGGCTAGTAGTATATTTGGAGTTGTGCATACACCACCACAATCAATTCTACAACATTTTCACTGAAAGAAGATGAAACCCCAAAACCCTTAGCCATCACCCTTCCACATCTTGTCCTCCACCCCTAGGCAACCACTAATCGATTTTCTGTCTCTAGAGATTTGCCTATTCTAGACTTTCCTATGAGTGGAATCATGCAATATTTGGTCTTTTGTGCTAAGTACTTGACTGAATGACTCACTTTAACTGGTACATCAGTCCACTCACATTTTTGTAATTACAAATATATATATTTTTATTTCCAGTCTTCAGTTGTGTTTTCCCTTTAAAGATGTATTTATTTTAGAGGGGCACAGGGAAAGAATCTTCAAGCAGATTCCCCACTGAGTGGGGACTCGAGATCACGACCTGAGCTGAAGTCAAGAGTCAGACGCTTAACCGACTGAGCCCCCCAGGCGCCCTTAAAAGCTGTGCTTTCTATTTGTCCAAACTCTTGTTTCCTTTTCCTCCTTCAAGTTTTATAATTTCTATTCTTTTAGTTGCTACACTATTTATTTTTGCATTTGTATATTCTATGTAAAGCTGAAATTAATAATTATTTTCACCTTTTCACTGTTCAAGATTGAGATTCCTTGATTCTGATCATACCCTCTGCTTTGATTGACATGATGTTGGTGTTGCATATTTTTATCTCCCTCTTTTTTAAAAAATTTATTTATTCATGAGAGACACAGAGAGAGAGAGAGGCAAAGACACAGGCAGAGGGAGAAGCAGGACCCATGCAGAGAGCCCGATGTGGGACTCGATCCCAGGACTCCAGGATCACACCCTAAGCCAAAGCAGAGGCTCAACCGCTGAGCCACCTCGGCATCCCTATCTCCCTCTTTTTTAACTCCACAAGAACATTATTACTTTATTATTATGTTTGTTTTTATACATTCTTTGCTCATGATTCAGTGTTTGCATCTCAGACTGTTTCCTGGTATCACACCTTCCTCTGTTTGAGATATATGCTTTAGAATCTTTCCCTTTGTGAAGGTGTACTGATGCCAACTTTGTCTGGGTTTTACATGTTGGAAAACACCTTTATTCCATCATCATCCTTGAAAGACATTTTTGCTTAAAATACATTTCTGCCTATTAATTGTTTTTCATCGGTGGCAACATCACATTGTAGTTTGGCTTCCACTACTGCTGTTGGGAAGTACATTGTTGATCAAACTGGCATTCCTTTGGAAAACCTTCCTTTGCCTCTAGGTGCTTAAATTTAACATCTTTTGACTTTAGTATTCCAAAGTTTCTGTGTGAAGTGTCTAGATGTGGATTTCTTGTGATTCACTATAACTGGTGTATCTTCCATTAGTTTAGAAATATTTTGTTTTCCCATTATCCCTTCAAATACTGTCCTTGTCTCATTTTTTCTTTCCAGAACTATTTAAATATCTATCGGGCCTTCTCATTAGGTTTTTCATCACTTTTTCTTTCTGACCTGCAGTTCACATAATTTCTTTAAATATATCTTGGATTAATATTTTTCAGCTTGATCTAACATGCAGTTAAATCCTCTATTGATTTGTTTTTTTACTGTATCTTTGCAATTCTGAAGTACTACATAGTTCTTTTTTAAATCTCTTAGTCATAATTTTAATCTTGATTTTATTCATACTTTCACTCCCTCCTTTAATTTCTCTGAACACATGAGAAAATTTATTCTTTATTGTATGTCTGGTAATTTCAGTACCTTAGTCTTTGTGGGTCTAATATGGTACCTGTTATTTTGCTGACTTTCACTTACGGTGCCATGCTTCCTTATTTGTTTTGTGATTTTAAACTGTGATGTCACAGTTCTTAGACCTTTATCTGTAAGAATTATTTGAGATTTGAGTTGACGGAACATACTGCCAGGAAAAATATACATTTGATTCTACTAAGCTCCTGGGGCCACTATTAGCTTAGGATCGCCTTAGATTAAATTCTCAGTTTGAGGTTTTTCAGAGTACCTAGGGAATATGAATTCATGCCCAAGGTTATGCAAGGACCAATTTGTGGTTATAAATGATCAGGGGAGAGTCCCCTACTCCATCTCAATCAGCACACAAAGGTTCAAGACAGGCAATTTTCTTTCAGTGCCAAAAGAGGTAGAGATAAAAGTGGGAAAGGGGTTTATTTCTGGTTGACCTTACATGGAGAATACAGCCCTTTGGAGTCCTATCTTTATGTGAAGGGTCTCCAATTAGGCGCTCCACCTGTTGTCCCTGACACCTACCATAATTCTGGTCCAGAGCTGCTTGGATCTCCACTCCTGCCTGCTGACTCAGTTCTGGGGTTATAAGGGCAGGAACAATAGACAGGATAACAATGTTACTGTATTTTTCCCCTTACTGCCTCTGTGGCTATGATCTCTTTTTTTGGTAGGATTTTGAAAAACCAGTTACTGAAGTTGTCCATCTTCTTTTTTGCTTTGATGTCCTGACCTGGAAATTCTTTCTTCTTCTTTTTTTTGAAATGCCTATGGCTCGTACTATTTATATACTCACTTGGCATTTATCAAATAAATGAAATTATGTCTTATTAGGTTAGTTTTAAAGTCAACAAGCAACTAATCATAAAATATTATCAGAATTACCCTTAGAAATCTTGAAGCACCTGTAAAATACATTGTACTGGTTTGGCAACTATCAGAGTTCAACAAACCCAATTTGTCAGCCTACTGTTCTCCTATTAGCATAATATTAAATAACTGGCTGGTGCTACTGTAATATAGCAAATAAAAACATTTACAACAATGCAATCAACATCTGCCCAGGGGAAGTGCACGAGAAGTAGGGAAGTCTGCAAAACTGCTGAGGGAATAGATTGTCTATGCTCCCTTTGAGCAATATGTTCCCTAAAGGAATGGTTGACACACTTTCCCAAAATACCCAAATCGTTGTTTCTTATATATTTTCCAAGGGCAGGTGGTGGCAGTCGGGGGGCTTTGCCTTACACATGTTGCTCATGTCCCATGGATACACTCTTTTAAGTGCAAAGACCACATTTTACCAATCTGCACATGACCCGAGCTCCCAGCATTTTGCCATGTACATGTTTACATGGGGCTCCTTGGTAAATACTGGATTGTCTGATGTGGGAAATGATCAGTAGTAGTGCTCCCTATGGGTAGCAGAAGATTTCCAACTAACAATACAAACTTGGCTTCTGTAAACACACAGCCTGGTGGTATACGCAGCAATCCATGCTTCAGATCAGTGCTCCTACCACCCATCAGCTGTCTGGAGGAAAGGGAAGCACATTTTCAATGAGATCATCTGACTCTTGGCTTTTCCAGATCAGAAAAAAACAGAGAATGCATTATGACCTCCCTGCCACTCAAGAAGGCCCAGACCCCAAACAAACATGAACATGTAACTGGAGTTATTTTTCTCCCTCCCAGGTCTGAAGCGAATAGGAGAAATAAAATTAAAAACTTAATGTTTAAAAATCATCTAAATGCAAAGGCTTTGTACACTGTGCCTCTTAGACGTGTCCCTAAGGCCTTTTCCAGCTGATCAGAGTGGCCCTGATAGTATCTTCTGGCAGCGTTCTGGTTTGATAAGAGAGTGAATGAATCACTATTTATATCCTGAGTGACATTAGGAGAAAGGGACAGCTGGGGAGCGAGGGCCAACCTGCTGGCCCTTCACCTTCCTGGGCACAGCTCCAATATGTAGGAATGAACCACATAGGCACAAGAGCATCAGATCCATTTCCTGAAACCCGGCCTGGTGACATGAAGGCGCCGGGCACAGCTGCAAAGGGTTTCTTCAGAACAGAGGCAGTGCCTGAGTAGCTCTGGAGTGTGGCCACAGGGGACAAGGGAGCGAGCTGGCTGACCACAGCAGCACCCCAAGTGCTCAGGCCCTTCCAGAAAACCTTCTCCATTTCTATGAACAATACAGGCACTGGGTTTAACTCTTAGATGCTAATTGCAGCCTGAGTCAAGTGTCCAACTATGGGAGAGATTTACTGTCTACTTGCAAATTAAGTGTAGGATAGTTTTAACAAAACACTATTTGAAGCAATTCTACTGTAAAGAACTGAAGTCATATATACAGTAAGCTGAATTCTTCTAAGAAAAACATCCTATAACTCATTTCTGGAGGTATATTTAACTCAAGAACTATAAACCTGTAAAGCCATGTTCCCCTTAATTCTGCTTCATTTTATTACAACAAAGCAATAAAATGGGCAAGATAGAACTACATTATGGAATAGAGAGAAATCTATCTGGATGACTTTCAAATGCTACTCAGTGAAAAATGTTTCTTTTTATAACAACATTTTGATGGTTAAGGGCAGACCATTTAATATGTTTGCAGAGTTGAAGGTTTTTTTTTTTTTTGCATGAGGATATTTAATAACTTCCCTTTTATGAAAATTTAAAAATTACAAAGCTGATCTAAATCAAAGTTCTTCAGATCTAATCCCATGATCTATCTAGATGGAATTATCTAGTTTTGAAGCATAATCCACTTAAGCCTATCTGGGATATTCATACATATGTATGTTTATATATAAAATGTTTATATATAAAATGTTTGTATATAATGTAAATAGATGTATATATAAAATCTGGATTTATAAAACAATTCACTAAATCATCAAAAGGAAAATGATTTACAAAGAGTTTGTTTACTTTCTAAAAAGATTTACTTTCTTTACAGTAAGTTCTCATAAGGAAAAATGGTAGAGAGTAAACAAGGCTGTGTGCTTAAATCTGATTTCTGCTATTTACTGGCCTTCTAATCTTTGGGATTTAATAATAATGATTAGTGTTTTCTGAGCATAGGACAAATTCATACTCAATGAAAAAAACTTTGGTGGGGTCTAAAAAATAGATTTTTTATATAGCTCCGAGTTCAAAAGAACTGATATGCAGAGGGATTTTGCTATTCTAGAATAATAATTTCCAGCCTGATGCAAATTCAGTCTCATTCCTCCCACTATTAGATATAGCATCCATTAAAAAAGGGTGCTAGATACTAGAGGTTCTTTGCCGAAAAAGCAGCAGAACAGCACTTTCAATTACTTGAGAAAGGTAAATGAAGGAACCCTAGAAATTGATTTTTAAGCTTATTTTTAGTAAAAAAATATATCTTCTATGAATACATACATATTCATATTCATGTATTGTTGATTTAAACAGAAGCCTCACAAAATAATTCTTACTAACAGATTGACCCTCGTTATTTTTTCTTTTTCTTCTATTCTGTTCCATTGCAGGAGGGTGGGAAGGAAGAGGAAGAAATGATGGTTATGATCAATGGTATGCTAGTAAATGTTTAACAACTGGTTCTCTGTGGTGAAACAAACAAAGGCCCCAGCTTTGTGGTGTTGGCTGATTTCCACTACAGCCACGTTCAGTAACCAACATGATGAAGTTCCTGAAAGTTCACAGCATTGGGAAGACATATGCACCACTGGCCCTGGTGAGCCTGGTCATGACCCACTAATTGATTTAATGACCCACTGTTGGGTCATGACCTCATAGTTCACAAACTACTGCTCTAGAGTCTAGGAAATCAGACTCCTTAGACCTCAGAGGGGCCAGTAGATATTGTTTCCAGAGGTACTGAGTGAAAGTGCCCATGTTAGGGATGACAAGCTGCTAGGGATGATTTGTCTGAGGGGAATCTACTCTGATGCCCACTTTGCCTTGGCATCATCTGCCTTCAGCTTCACGCAAACTGATCACCTTGGGAAAATGAGAGGTACCAAGCAATAACTTTAGCAAAACCTCAGTCTCCCTTTGTTTCAGTTTCTTTCTTGTATTATGGTAATAATAACTCATGTATTTCATGGATTAAGAGTTAAATAAGGTAATCCATATGCAAGCATTCTGAAAATTATAAAGGACTCGAAAGGGTAGTATTCACATGAAAATGATTCAATTTAACAAAACTGCAATCACAGGCAATTAAAAAATATCATCTTAGTTCATCAATCACTGATACTCTCTTGACTCTTCCTCCCCACTATGTGGGTGTCTGAGATTCTGAAATATCCAGTGCCTCTCAAGGCTGCTTCCCTGGGCAGTTCCACTGTATCCTTTTTCTTCTTTGACTCTGCTGCTCATTTTTTAACATTCTTTCCCTCAGAGAATTTATCCACCCATAGCTTTAACAGGTAACTCTATATGGATGACTGCATTTGACTTGAACTCCTCCCTGGCTTTGAGAAGACTTTCCTGAGTTTTGATGTTCAGCCATCATATCAAATTTGACTTTTAAAACACTAAGTGTTGTCTGTCCCACTCATCCATAACACTGGGTGCTCTGTATTGACAGACACCCGTATTAGCCTAGTTACCAGGGTTTAACTTGAACTTAGCACCACTTCACCCATTAGAATGGCTATTATCAAAAAAGAAGAAGAAAGAAGAAAGAAGAAAGAAGAAGAGGAGGAGGAGGGACAGGAGGAGGAGGAAGAGGAGGAAGAGGAACGAGAGGAAGAAGAAGGGGAGGAGGAAGAAAAAGTGTTGGCAAAGATATGGAGAAAGGGAGCCCTTGGGCACTGTTGGTAGGAATGTAATATGGTGCAGATGCTATGGAAAACAATAGAGCAGTTCTCCACAAAATTAAAAATAGAATTACTATACAATTCAGTAACTCTATTTCTGGATATACATCTACAAAAACTGAAAGCAGACTTAACCAGATATATACCTATGTTCACAGCGACATTACTCACAATAGTCAAAAGGTGGAAGCAAATCAAGTATCCATTGACAGATGAATTAATAAATAAAATGTGGTATATACATATAATAGAGTACTATTCAGCTTTATAGGAAGGAAATTCTGACATTTATAGGAAGGAAATTCAGCCACAACATGGCTGATCCTTGAAGACATGACGCTAAGCTAGTCACAAAAAGAGAAATACCACATGATTCCACTGATATGTGATATCTAGAATAGTCAAAATCATAGAGACAGAAAAGAGGATGGTGGTTGCCAGGAGGTGGGGGGGAGGAGAATGGGGAATTGGTAGAGTTTTATTTTATAAAAAAAAACTTCTGGAGATGGATGGTAGTGATGGTTGCAGAAAAATAGGAGTGTACTTAATCCACTGAACTGTACATTAAAAATGGTGAAAGTGGTAAATTCTGCATTAAGTATATTTTGCTGCAATTTAAAAAGATAGTCAATAATAATAGATATTGCTCTGTTTATTCAGCTGTAGGTATCATATGAAGTATTTATTGCACACATTGTCTTATTTAACTCTGTATTTCCATAGTTGTAAAGAAATTATGGGTTGAAAGTAGGGGAAATCTACTGTTTTTGTCTCCTAACATCCCTTCCTATCTGTTTGTGGTTTCAGCTCCTTTAAATTCCTTTGGAAAAGTGCTCCCAACTTGCTCTATTTCAACCAGGTGATTATGGCCAGACTACAAATGTCAGTACCATACCCTCTTTTTTCTTTTAAATTCCAGGATAGTAGGCACACGGTGTTATATTAGTTTCAGGTGTACAATATAGTGATTCAATGATTTCATATATTATCTAGCACTCATTGAGACAAGTACACTCCTTAATCCCCTTCACCTACTTCACCCACCCCCCCACCCATCTCCCCTCTGGTAACCTTCAGTTTGTTCTCTATAGTTAAGAGAGTCTCATTCTCTCTTGATCACAAAAGTTGGCAGGTGATCCTGACCTGGCCAGTCCCCATCCCCAGGGCCACAGCTTCTGCGATAAGAGTTGGTCATGACATCCAAGCCAAGACAATCACAGCCCTTCCTTGGGGGGCTTATTGTTTCTATATACTAACATAGAAATAGTTTTTTAACTAGGTGGTCATTAAGCTGGAAAGAATAAGGCTGGAGCTCCTCAAACTATATGCCTCCATCTGATCTGCTACATGGAAGAAATCATAGAAGAAGGAAAGAGGTACTTTTATGGGGTTGTGAAAAGAAATGAAGGAACATGGAAAGAAATGGAGAAACATGGAAAGAAGGAACATGAGGCAGAAAGGGATGGAGAAAAGGAAGGATCCTACCACACTTAGCTCTTGGAGCCCTCCTAATTCTCTCTAATCATGTGAGTCAACAGATGCACCCTTTTTCTTAGGTGTCTGAGATGGGATTTGTTACTCTAATGGATTCTGGGTACCACTGATGGAAACTCTCATGTCAGAATTAGAATGAAGCTGAAGTTCTAAATGTGAATAAAATAATAAGCCCAGAGAAAGGAAACACAAACAGAAGAAAAAAACTCAAGGGCAGAATTGACCAATGTAACCCTCAGAAGAAGGGTCACTCTGGTCTTTGGTGAAGCAAAGTCAGGCATTTGGCAGAAAAATCTATCTTGGAACTATGTCCTCTCCATCTTCTAAAAAGTACCAGAGGAAGGAATATACAAGTCTCAGCTAAAAAATGAGGCAGGAAGAAACATCCTCATGTGATTGCTGTGATGATTAAGTGAAGAAATTCCATGTAAAAACCCCAGCACTCGGGGTAGGGCAGGTGCTCAATGGCTAGCAGCTCCTGCTGTCATGAGTTTTCAAACTGCAACGACAAGAAGAGAGAACTGGAAAACTCAGGCAACCACGTGAGAGAACATAGCATGAGTTCAAAGGCTTTATGTGGGAACTTCAAATTTCATTTCTTCATTGAAGTTTCTTTAAAAACTTTTTGTGTTATATTAAAAGTAATCCATGCATATCCTATATACAAATAATGAAGCAGCAGAAAGAAAAATTAAGAAAACAATCCCATTTACAACTGTACCAAAAATAATAAGATATCTAAGAATAAACTTAACCCAAGAGGTGAAAAACCTGTACTCTGTAAACTTTACCACATTGATGAAAGAAATTGATGACACAAAGAAATGGAAAGACATTCCATGCTCATGGACTGGAAAAGCCAGTATCGTTAAAATGTCCAAACTATGGGATCCCTGGGTGGCACAGCGGTTTGGCGCCTGCCTTTGGCCCAGGGCGCGATCCTGGAGATCCGGGATCGAATCCCACGTTGGGCTCCCTGCAGGGAGCCTGCTTCTCCCTCTGCCTGTGTCTCTGCCTCTCTCTCTCTCTCTGTGTGACTATCATAAATAAATAAAAATTAAAAAAAAATGTCCAAACTACCCAAAGCAATCTATATACACTTAATGCAGTCTCTATCAAAATGCCAATAAAATTTTTCACAGAACTAAGACAAATAATTCTAAAACTTATATGAGAGACACCTGGGTGGCTCAGCAGTTGGGTGTCTGCCTTAAGTTCAGAGTGTGATCCTGGAATCTGGATCGAGTCCCACATCAGGTCCCCTGCATGGAGCCTGCTTTTCCCTCTGCCTGTGTTTCTGCCTCTCTCTGTCTCTAATGAATAAATAAATAAATCTTAAAACAAAACAAAACAAAAAATTTGTATAGAACCACAAAAGACCTTGAATGGCCACAGCAATGTTGAAAAAGAAGAACAAAACTGGAGTATCTCAATTCTAGATTTCAAGAAATACTACAAAGCTATAGTAATCAAAATGGTATGGTACTGGCACAAAAACAGACACATAGATCAATAGAACAGAATAGAATAGAAAACCCAGAAATAAACCCACGATTATATGGTTAGTTAATCTATGACAAAGGAGGCAAGAATACGCCATGGGGAAAAAAAGCCAATCTCTTCAACAAATGGTGTTGGAAAAACTGGACAGCTACATGCAAAAGAATGAAACCGAACCACTTTCTCACATCATACACAAAAACAAACCAAAATGGATTAAATATCTAAATGTGAGACCTGAAACGATAAAAATCCTGGAAGAGAGCACAGGCAGTAGCTTCTCTAACACCGGCTATAGAAGGGTTTTTCTAGATGGCAAGGGAAACAAAAGCAAAAATAAACTATTGGGGGATCCCTGGGTGGCTCAGCGGTTTAGCGCCTGCCTTTGGCCCAGGGTGTGATCCTGGAGTCCCGGGATCAAGTCCCACGTCAGGCTCCTGGCATGGAGCCTGCTTCTCCCTCTGCCTGTGTCTCTGCCTCTCTCTCTCTCTCTCTCTCTCTATGTCTATCATGAATAAATAAATAAAATCTTAAAAAAAATAAACTATTGGGACTATATCAAAATAAAAAGCTTCTGCACAGCAAAGGAAACAAAACAAAAAGACAACCTACAGGGCAGCCTGGGTGGCTTAGCGGTTTGGCACCGCCTTCTGCCCAGGGCGTGATCCTGGAGACCCTGGATCGAGTCCCACGTCGGGCTCCCTGTATGGAGCCTGCTTCTCCCTCTGCCTGTGTCTCTGCCTCTCTCATAAATAAATAAAATCTTTTTTTTTTTTAAAGACAACCTACTGAGTGGGAGAAGATATTTGCAAATGATAAATCTGGCAAGGGGTTAACATCCAAAATGTATAAAGAATTTACACAATGCAACATGAAAAAAACTAATGCAATTAAAAATGGGCAGAAGACGCAAGCAGACATTTCTCTAAAGAAGACATACAGATGGCCAACAGACACATGAAAAGATGCTTAACCTCACTTACCATCAGGGAAATGCAAATCAAAACTATAATGAGCTATCACCTCATACCTGTCAGGATGTCTAAAATCAAAAACAAAAGACACAAGTGTTGACAAGGATGTGGAGAAAAAGAAACCACTGTGCACTGTTGATGGGAATGCAAACTGGTACAGCCACTCTGGAAAACAGTATGGAGGTTCCTCAAAAATTAAAAATAGAACTACCATATGATCCAGTAATTCCACTACTGGGTATTTACCCAAAGAAAACAAAAACACTAATTTGAAAAGATAAATGCACCCCTATGTTTATTGCAGTATTTATTTTTTAAAAAAGATTTTATTTATTTATTCATGAAAGAGAGAGAGAGACAGAGACATAGGCAGAGGGGGAAGCAGGCTCCATGCAGGAAGCCCGATGTGGGACTTGATCCCGGGACTCCAGTATCATGCCCTGAGCTGAAGGCAAACACTCAACCACTGAGCCACCCAGGCGTCCCAGTTGCAGTATTTAAAATAGCCAAAATATGATAGCAACCCAAATGTCCATTGACAGATGAATAAAGATGCAGTGCGCACACACAGACACACACACACACACACACACACACACACACAGGAATATTACTCAGCCATAAAGAAGAATGAAATCTTGCATTTGCAACACCATGGGTGGATCTAGAGGGCATAATGCTAAGTGAAATAAGTCAGAGAGACAAATACCATATGATTTTACTCATATGGATTTAAGAAACAAAACAAATGAATAAAGAAAAAAAGAGACAAATTTAAAAACCCAGACTCTCACATACAAAGAACTGGGGAGGTTCCCAGAGGCGAGGTAGGTGGTGTGATAGTTGAAATAGGGGAAGGGATTAAGAGTACACTTATGATGAGCAGAGTAATGTATAGAATTGTTGAATCACTGTATGTTAACACTGGAATTAAAAAAAATTCTATGAATAACTGAAAAATAAAGGCATTTTTAAAATCGCTTCCTAACTACAAAAAAAGCAATCTATGCACAAATTAATAAAAATCAAATGACACAATAGTATAGAGTTAAAAGCATCTTCTACCCCACTCGTTCTTGGTGTGTGTGTGTGTGTGTGTGTGTGTGTCCTTCTTAGAGCAGCCTATGCACACTCCACTTTTTATACAAATGGGAATGTAACTTTCAGTTGGTTTTTTGGGTATCTTTTATTTAACAATATATCTCAGAAACTGTTCCAGACCAACATAAACATCTACTTCAGGGGAATTCTTTAAGTTATCCATAGAATTACTATACAAATCCAAAGGCACCTTATTAGTGAGGGTCACCGTGTGAGACCCCTGTACTGTCCCACTCTAGTTCCACAGTTTTGTGTAAGGAAAACTGAAAGAGACCTAGAATCAGTCTGTCATCTTGTTATCGTGCAACCAGGAGATAACAGGAAACAGCTTCTTCCTCTCTTAAAACAAAGGGCCACCCAAGGGGGAGTTCCAGTGAAGCAGGAGCCAAACTATTGAAGCTCAGTATTTGGAGGTGTTATCACAAGCAATAGCTCTTAGAATGTTTTGGAAGGTAAAGCGAGAGTTTAACCTCATGTTAGCAACATTTAAGAGGCCAAAAGGAGAGCTGCTGGTGAAAAGAAGTCTGGCTGTGCTTGGGAATAATGACAGCTTTGCCACATAGACTCTGATCGTTAGAAAAACACGAGACAATCAAGCTGACAATGCTACTAATTTTAGAGACTAAAGCTACTGGAATCCCAGCATACTTACTGAGGAATCAGATGTCCTCTTGCAATCACCACAGAGCAGATGTCCTTTGGATCCTT
Organism: Vulpes lagopus; assembly: GCF_018345385.1. Lineage (NCBI taxonomy): Eukaryota > Metazoa > Chordata > Mammalia > Carnivora > Canidae > Vulpes > Vulpes lagopus. The sequence goes on from NC_054829.1 coordinate 24,521,338, forward strand.
TGAACTAAAGCTCAGGTTCAACTATCACCCATCCTCCTCTTATAGAGTTCCTCCTATTACCTCTTGAAAGGCTCCTGAATATGTCTGTTAGTTTATATTTCCCTTCCAAACCAATCCATGGAGCCCAATAATCATTTTTCACTCCTCATCGGATTTTCTAAAATGTACCATCTCTCTGGGTATTTACTACGGCTCACCGAATGCCCACCTCTAACCTGCTATCCCTTATCCCTCTTCTTGCCTATTAACAGTAAAAGAAAGATTAGACCAGTTTCTCGACTCTTTATGACCTATGTTCTATCAGTCAAGAAGATTCTGTTCAGTTTTAGTTTCTGTACTTGGTTTTATAAAAGCTGTTTCTTCTCACTTTTCCTACTAAGATTATATGATAGTGTGACCATGCTTTTTTAAAACTCATGATATCTTCCCTCCTCTTTCCTGCTTATCCCCCTACGTACTCCCTTACTTAATATGCATCCCTGGTTGGGCATCACTGTATTAGACACAGACTGGATTCACTGTACCATTTCTCTTCAATCTTGTTCATAAAACGATCTTTTATTCACCCCTAGAAAACCTTGTCCTAAAGGTCAAAATTTCCTATTTTCCAGATCAGAACAATCTTAGCTTCACAGAATGGTAGTGTAGCCTATAGGTTCTATCAGCGAGGGTGCCCATGTCATTGAGGATGTTGAATCTACACATGTAAAATAGGCCAGTTTCTCCATCTGTTAACTTTAAATTTTTACTTTATTAAAAGCAAATCTGAACTAGTGTGGTAGGCAGCCTTTAAGATGGCCTCCTGTGACTTCCACTTCCTGCTATCCGTGCCCTTTGAAACCCTCTCTTGAGTATGGCAGACTGGACTTACTGACTCACTTCTAACATAGAGAATACAGCTAAAGTTATGGGGTATCACCTCCAAGATTAATTTATAAAAAGATTGTGGCTTCTGTATGGGTGCTTTCTCACTTTCTCATGTATTGCTTGCTCAGGGGAGGCAGCTGCCATGTTGTAAAGTGGCTATATTAGTGTGCTAGGGCTGTTACAACCAAATACCACACTGGGTGGCTTAAGCAACAGAAATTTACTTTCTTATAGTTCAGGAGGCTAGATGTCTAAGATCAAGGTGTCAGCAAGTTTGGTTCCTTCTGAGACTTTTCTCCTTATTTATAGATGGCTGTCTTTTCCCTGTATCCTCACAGAGTCTTTTCTCTGTGTAGGCAGACGTTCCTGGTGTGTCTTGTGTGTTCAACTTTCCTCTTCCTATAAGGATTCCAGGTGTGTTGGATTAGGGCCATCGTAACAGCCTTCTCTTAACTCAGTCACCACTTTAAAGGCCCTATGTCCAAATACAGTCACATTCTGAGGTAATGGAGGTTAAGACTTCAACATATGCATTTGCGGGACACACTTTAGCCCATAGCAGAAGGCCTCTGAAGTGACCCAAGTGAAAAGAGGCCTGCCAACAATCTTGTGAGTGAATTGGAAGTAGATTTCCCAGGTGAGCCTTCGGATGAGCTCCCAGCTCCCGGCCAATAGCTTGCCTACAACCTCATCAGGAGACCTTGTGCCAGAGGTATGCAGCTAAGCCAGGATGCCTGAGCCACAGAAAGTGTGATATAACAAATGTTTTTTGTTTTAAGCCACAAGTTTGGGGGCAAAATGTGTTACGTATTTTATAGTGTGATAGATAACTACTAACCACCAATGACCTCATACCAACAAAGAAAAACCTGTATTAACTGGAATACTTGGGCAAAGAATATTGTAGCTATTGAACTTTCAATTAATTGGGGTTCAGGCCAAATTTTTCTTTGCTTCAAACCTTGCTGCAAATGAACCAGTTGTAACTTAATTTTTATTTTTATTTTTTTGGCCAAAAATAAGTCTTTGATGACTGGAGGTCTAGACTGCTCTAGGTATCATTTGATAGTAAAATACACCACAACATTCTCACATGCAAGATGTCATCCAGTTTTCACAGCAACCCCATGAAGAAGACACGGCAGCTATCGGAAGTCAGGTGCCGGGCAAAATTCAGGCATTCAATATATATATTTCTAAATTAATATTATTTCCATTTTACAGATGACAAAACTGACCTAGAGAAGTTAACTACTTGTTTCAGATAACATTAACTAAGCAGTAGGTATAGTAATAGAACCTGAGTCCACGATTTTTCCTGCTGTATTGTGTCACCTTATATATTTGCTATTTCTATCTTTATTCTTTCAAGTGATAGGTAAAAACATTTTTAAAAAACCCAACCGATCTGTTGTCAAAGAGACTTTTATCCTAATGGTTCTGTAAGAGTCTTGGCTAATTCCTTTAATGAGTTTTGATGACTTTGGAAATAGTATTGATCCTGATTGTTTAACAGAACCACTAGAAAATCAATTTAGTCATAGGGCAGCATATCCATATCACACAAATCTTTCAAGTTCTCTGCCCCATCCCCTCTGCTATTCTTCACCAGTAACAGATGTTCACATTTATATTTTTATAGGAAAGGATATTTGTGAAGTATTTTTTTCTAATAAAAATTTAACTTGATTTTTCTAATCTGTTGACTAGGCTTTTAAAACTGATATCCCAGAAGCCTGTGAAAGTAAAATCAGAAGGAAGGAGATGTCACTAACTTTTAGAATTCAAAGGGTCTGGCCCATGGTGTTGTGAGATCAAGGGGTGGAATTAAGCCCTTACATCCTAGTAGTGGTTTTATAAGGACTCTGAAAATTCACAAATGAGTAAAACCTACCAACTGACTGGCACTGTAGAAGATGTGGAAAGTAAATTTCATTTGTTCAACAGCCCTATCTGATGGTTCTAGACCAAGCTATGTTGGCTACAACCAGCTACCTTATTGGAGACCCCACTTCTCTATCATTTCTCTACCTCCTATAATATAGCTATAGAGGTATTTCGTTTTTTTCCTTTTCTCAAACGAGTAGATTGTTTGATAGCATCCTGTCCAATTCCCTCATTTTTAGTGGGGAGATAACACACAAAGAAATGGTGTGCCCATACTTGGAAAAATATATAAAATACTGCATTTAAGTGTCTCAATAACACTGGGACTTGTAAAGATTATATCAATTCTGAATTATCCTGGTTGTAAAGTACACGGAAGATTTCATATTAAGTTGTCATTGGTTAATCTGTACAAATATAGATTTTTATTTTATTTGTGCATTCAATTGAAAGGAACATATCTCAGACTATAAGTCTGAACTTTCCTTTTTTTGTGGATTGTACAAAAAAAATGTGATTGTAGCATGGATTTTTTAGAAGGTGAAATTTTCTTCTTCTATAATTTAATAGGTTTATAGCATTAAAAATGTTGTATTTGATCATCTCCAAAACTGCCTCTTTTGTTTCTAGACAGTAAATCCTGGAAGCAGGAAGACACAAAACTAATTTAATATATTAAACATACCTGTGATTGAGTATTTGATTCAGCTAAGAAAAGTTATTTGTTTAAAAAATAAACATCTTGGGGGACCTGGGTGGTGCAGTCAGTTAAGTGTCCAACTTGGTTTTGGCTCGGCTCATGACCTCCGAGTTGTGGGATCGAGCCTCACACTGGGCTCTGTGCTTGGTGTGGAGCCTGAGTAAGATTCTCTCTCCCTCTCTGCCGCATGCACACATACTGTCTAAAATAAATAAATCTAAAAAAAAAAAAATCTGAACACATTTCAGAATGCATCGTGTTTTAGTCAACAGAGCTCTCTTCTCACAGTGGGTCATATATTGTTTATTGATGGTGATGAGGCCATCAGTTATCACTTTCCATCAACATTAGGAAAATGGCTATAAGTTGCAATGAGTATAGAAAGCACTAGTTATTCTCATTCTCTCATCATTCCACAATGTTCTGTTCAGTCATCCAGGACTTAACTTCTCTGCCTGGACTGCGAGGGCCTATTGCCCAAGAAGAGAAACGGTTTTAGCTGGAAGTGGTATCACGGGTGGTGAGGGCATCAGAAATCACTGTTTAAAAATACATACTTCAACTCTCTACCACTATTAAATAGGATTTAGTAGGCCTTGCAAAGGATCTTGATTTGTATATTTTTGGTAAAAGGTAATTTTTAAAAAAATATATTTTATTGATTCATGAGAGACACACAGAGAGAGAGAGAGGTGGAGACACAGGCAGAGGGAGAAGCAGGCTCCATGCAGGGAGCCCGATGTGGGACTCAATCCTGGGTCTCCAGGATCAGGCCCTGGGCCAAAGGTGGAGCTAAACCACTGAGCCATCCGGGCTGCCCTTAAAGGTGATTTTTATACATTTCCACAATGATGGGTCACTGAGGAAAAATCTAATGCTGTTAGGGAATTCTAGAAGCAATAATGGTAGCATAAGTTCACCAATAAATAGAAACCTACTGAATATCTGTCTATTACTGTTATCTCCCAGCACTCAAGATGCTACTCTAAACAAATGAACAAATAAATTTCAGTTAAAAGATGCTTGATTTTAGTTTTTATTTCATGTTTTTATTTTTGATGAGGGCTGTGCTGGAGGTGAATGAAAAGTAGGTGTAAGCAAACAAGTACATTCCAAAAACGGTCATTTCGTGAAGTATGGGCACATACACCCTAGTCTGCTACTGAGTCAATTCTAGAAGATGTCTATTCAAATCTCCATATCTTTTTAACAGTAAGTAGTAGATTTAACATCTTTAGCTTATTAAAGATAGGTAGTCAATTATGGGCTTATTCCCCCCTCCCCCACATAAGTTTCTGGGCGAAGGAATATAGCCCCGGAATACCAGGGAAAAGTTAACAGCAAAAATGGCATGGAGTTACTGTTTCCACTAAGTCCAAAATACAGAAGTATAGAAAGAGTTATTTAAAACCCCATAATTTATAGGATATAAACATAGTATGGTTAATCTTAACACTGTCCAGAAACTGACTTGGTGAAGGTTAAATCTTATAGTAGCAACAGAAATTGCTCTTTCATCCCACATCCACTTACTGAATACCTACCTCATGACCAGCCCTGCGAAAAGCATTGGTGACAGAGAGGTGGGTGACATTAATTCCTGATCCCCCTTGCCCCAGTAGTTTATAATCTAGTGGTAGAGGCAAACAAGTAAAAGAAAATAACGTATTTTAGCAATCCTATGATAGAGGAAAGCAAAGGATGCTACAGGAGGTAAAGATGTGCTAAAGGATGGTAAGACGTGAAAGTGAGCACTGTGGTCAGTGAAGGATTTTCGAAATGACAAGATCTGGAGGCAAAGCATGGGCCAGTGTTAGCCAAAAAAGAGAGTGGATTTCCATGAATGAAGGAACAATGCATACAATGGTATGGGGGATTGAGACAATGTGGCAAATAGTTTAGAAAGACTGGAATATAGAGGTTCCTTTTGGGGGAGTGGTGAAAAATACACATAGAGAAGAGAGAAGACTGTGAAGGGCTTTGGTTACCCACTGCATTTCAAAGGGAGCTTCTGAAGCCTTTGTAGTGGGGAAACATCATAATTTTTTTTAAAAAGATTTTATTTATTTATTCATAAGAGACACACAGAGAGAGGCAAAGACACAGGCAGAGAGAGAAGCAGGCTCCATGCAGGGAGCCCGATGCAGAACTCGATCCCGGGACTCCAGGATCACGCCCTGAGCCAAAGGCAGACGCTCAACCACTGAGCCACCCAGGTGTCCCGAAGCATCATAATTTTAACTGTATTTAGCAGATCACTTGAAGAGCCAGGTTGGAGGATAAACGCAGGATGAGACTGAGGGTGAAGACATCCGTATGGTAAATGCTGCAGTAGTTCAAACAAAAGTGCTACAAGTCTGAATTAAGGCAGTGGCAATGAGGGAGATAGGACACGGGTTTGTGCTGGGTTTTGGAGGAATGTGAGCCACTCAGGAGAGATGTCTAGAGGCAGCCGAGATATATGGATCCAGAGAGAAATCTGGGCCACTGTGTACATGTTCTGTGTCTATAGCACAGTACCCCCAGTATTGTGCGGTGCACAAGCATTCTGGGAAGCTGTATGTGACAGCCCTGGCTGAAGGTATAGTCCTGGAATTAGTACAGGTCAAATACAGAGGGCAGCTGGAACCATGAGACAGTACCAAAGACAGGATTCCAGAGAATGAAAATTTACAAGTAAGCAAAGGATGAAGAGCTTTATAAAAGTGACTAAGGAGTTACCAGAGGGGTGAGAAAGGAAAAAAGCCAACATTACCAAAAACTCAGTATTATTAAAGACCCATACTTTAAATACGTGGGTGATAGTTCCCGAACTGAGTGATTAAGTAAACCATCCTTACTTATTCCTTAACAAGATATATTATTAGCCATCCTTTTTTTTTAACTAATGTTAGGATTGCCTGGCTAAAATTCATCTTAGCCAAAACTTAATTTCAGTCTCAATATTTATAACCTAGTGACTGACTTTTCAAGGAACTAAGAGTACTTCTTTGCCTGATCCTATTTCCACATTTTTTTCCTCATATATCTCCCATTTGGCCCTTGATCCAGTTGTTTCTTGAATTTTCTCTCATGTTTTACTTACATTACTGCCTTGAATCCCTTTTTCTCTATGCATCTTCTCAGTAGATATTTAATTAATAATATAAACTAACATTTCTCAAAATAAAATTTGTTATCATTCTTTGCCTCACTCTAAAATCTGGAATTCTATTTTTCCTTGTATATATGCTTAGTCTCTGAATTCAGGGTAGGTATCTTGTGATTTATTTAGTTATTTCTTATGAAAACCTAACAGTGTGCTGAACACAATGGATTATTTGTAGGAAATTCCTACCACACCCCCAAAGGCCCTAAGAACACGCTAAATGTCTGAAAGGTGGAAGTTGTGTTGGTCTGAATAATTGCTTTGGCTCTTAAGTTCAGTTTTTAAAACCAGAAGTCATCTCGCCACATATGAAATTATGTTTCTTTTTTTCCCCATGAATGAGACTGGGAAATTGAAAAGTTAGTTTCAACTGAGGTTGGCGAACATGGCTTGTGCCAGGTTATAGATTTCTACTTCATTTCTCAAAGTGTCAAGGTGTTGATCAGCATTATAGGAAAAGGAGTTTTAGTGTTAGACAAGTTCAAGAAACACTGGGTGAAAAACAAGTTTCTTTATTGACAGACTTCTCAGAGACTTTACTGTACAAATATATACCATGCATAGCATTTCTCGAATTTATTTGACTTTGAAGACTTGCATTTTGCAGAACACCCTGGAAGACACTGCTGTGATTTTGCAGATGAGGGTCCTGACCCCAACAAGGTTTGGTGACTTGCTAAGATCATACAAATAGTAGCAAAGCTGAGATGAGAGGCAGTTCCTCTGATTTTTAAATTGGTCCTCTTTCCATTATACCACATTGCTGGTATGCTGCTTCCTTCTTATTCCAAACCCTTTGTGGAGGGCGGACACAAAATTGATAGTACTGACCCACAGAAATTTGGACCTCCAGGACTTAGATCCCTCCTGTAACAATGACAAGATGATCTTCCTGGGAGTCTGTCAGCTGCTCTGTGGCCATGAAATTGACTGTGGGGGTGGGAAGGGTGCACAGGAGGAGGAGCTCCCTGGGATGCTTTAGGATGCTTAAAAGAAAAATGGATCTATGCCGAGGATAATTCCTGGAACAGATGTGAAACCAAATACTTCATATCACAATCCTGCCCCCGCCCTCTCTGAAAGGGAAATGAAATAGCAGGATTAACCTGCTCCTCATCAGATCATGCTTTGTTTCTTTCAAAAATCCCATGACCGGGGCAGATTCCATTTCCTGCTACTCCTCCTTCCTACAGCAAGAGGGGAGAGCCCAAGAGGGAGAGGCGGCTTTCCTTACGCTCTGTAAGCACCAGGAGCAGGGGCAGTGTGACAGTAACTCACATGCTACCAAGCGCTGATACCCCCACCCACCAATGTCCAGTGGATTTCTTTGTCCACACGCTATTAGGGAGTATTTTTTTGTAGATGTAATGAATGTCTTAGTATGCTAATAACTTCATCAATTTGGGAACAGGGAGACATCATGATGAGTTTTAATTCCAGGACTCTCTGAAAAAAGTACCTACAGACTGAAAAGTGACTCATTTTGTGGGCAGGAGGTGCATAAAATCCAGGATTTGTGAAAGAAATGAATGAAATTTTATTATTTTTTAAGGTTTTAAAAGATTTTTAAATTTTTAAAAAGCGATTTCTACACCTAACATGGGGCTTGAACTTAGAATCCCGAGATCAAGAGTTGCGTGCTCTGCTCACTGAGCCAGCTGGGTACCCCAAGATGGATGAAATTTCAAATAAGTTATAACATCTTGACCAGGTAATGACAGAACAAAGCATACAGTGCATTAATACACATAACTGTCGTAAGGGCAGCTGTGCCATGCTTTAAAAGTGATTTAATAATCCAAATGCCAGAGCATAAACTCTTTTCTGAGAGCCAAAAATTACTGGAGGTTTCTCACCGGCTGCACCTAGTAACGAGATGTTTCTCTCCCTGGAGACCCTTCCAGTGAGGCCAGAATCTCAGGGGGAGTCTATAGAGGTTACCTCCTCTTCAGGCCAGGACTGACTGGCAAGGGGACTTAGCTGGAGAGCCCTGGTGCCCCATGGCAACAAACATCAAGAGCGCCCCGGCAAGCCCAGGGTTGGGTCACTTGAGGTGTCTCTAAGAATCACCTTTCAAAGCCAAACCACTTGTTCGGTTGTATCACAAGTGGGCAGCATGACAGTGTGAAGGGAGGGGTGCCTGGGGACGGCAGAGTCAGGGAGATTAACAATGGGAGAGAAGCAATTGGTGGCACAGCTAGCCCCATTCTCAGCTGCTCTATTTTGGATTTGGAGCACGAGGTGAAGCTTAAGGCTTTTCTGAAACTATAGTTAAGGTCCTCCTGCTCTGTGCTGACTAAAGCAACAGAAATACTCTGGAGCCTGACACCTTTCCAAACAGGGAGAAAAGCCAGAAAGGCCAGGCCAGGGACAGCTGCTGCCACTGCACCCCCCCCCCGCCCCCCGGGCACACCACCTTACTTGGAAACACAAAAGACCAGGGGCAGAGCTGGGCGCAGGCATCTTTCTACTTACAACCTTATGGTACACTCAGTCAAATATTTGCCAAATTAATGAGCTGGGGGCATTAAATAAGTACTTACTAAAAATCTGGCCATCTAAGAAGCAAACACAATTTCACTGCTTACACTCCAGGCTTTTTTGTTGTTGTTTTACTTTTTAGATATCAACTATTAACTTTTTAAAGATGAGATCTGAGATCTAATCTATACACTAATAAAATTTACCCACTTCAAGTGGTCTTTAGTGGAACCATCCCCGCAATCTCATTTTAGAACACTTTCATTACTCCAAAAAGAAACCCTGTGCCTATTGGTCCCCAAAGCACTTCCTCCCCACCCAGCCCCAGGCAACTACTGATCTACTTTCTGTCTCTGTGGATTTGCTTGTCTGGACATTTCACAGATAGAATCATTGAATATGTGGTCTTCTGTGACTGGCTCTACGTTTCTCTAAGGTCCATCCATGTTGTAGCCACTACTTCACTCTGCAAGAATATCTTCTTTGGAGGAATACCCAAATTCTTCACTCATTTTTAAAACAGGGTTGTCTTTTTATTGTTGACCTGTACAAAACCTGTACATATTCTAGAGTTAAGTCCCTTGCCAGATATATAATTTGCAAATATTTTCTTTTATTCTATAGGTTGTCTTTTTACTTTCTTGGTAGTACATTTTTTAAAAATTTATTTTTAAAATTTATTTTATTCAAATTCAATTAACATATAATGTATTATTAGTTTCAGAGTTAGTGTTCATGATTCATACTTTTCTAAAAAAAATTTTTAAGTTCAATTTGCCAACATATAGTATAACACCCAGTGCTCATCCCATCAGGTGCCCTCCTTAATGCCCATCACTCAGTCACCCCATTCCCCCACCCACCACCCCTTCTGCAACCCTTTCATGATTCATCAGTTGTATGTAACACCCAGTGCTCATTACATAACATGCCCTCCTTAATGTCCATCATGCAGTTACCCCATCCCTCCCACCACCTCCCCTCCAGCAACCCTCAGTTTGTTTGCTATGGTTTGTCTCCCTCTCTGATTTTGTCTTGTTTTAATTTTCCTTCCGCTCCCCTATGATCCTCTGTTTTGTTTCTTAAATTCCATATATGAGTGAAATCATATAACTGTCTTTCTCTGACTGCCTTATTTGGTTTAGCGTAATACTTTCTAGGTCCATCTTTGTTGTTGCAAATGGCAAGATTTCTTTTTTTTTGATGGCTGAATAATATTCCAACACACACACACACACACACACACACACACACACACACACACACACCTTATTTATCCATCCACTGTCAATGGACATCTAGGCTCTTTCCACAGTTTGGCTATTGTGGACATTGCTGCTATAAACACTGGGGTACAGATGTTCCTTTGGATCACTGTATTTGTATCTTTCGGTAAATACCTAGTAGTGCAATTGCTGAGTTGTAGGGTAGCTCTATTTTTAGCTTTTTGAGGACCCCTCATACTATTTTCCAGAGTGGCTACACCAGCTTGCATTCCCATCAACAGTGGAAGAGGGTTCCCCTTTCTCTATATCCTCGCCAACATTTGTTGTTTCTTGACTTGTTAATTTTAGCCATTCTGACTTGTGTGAGGTGGTATCTCATTGTGTTTTGATTGTATTTTCCTGATGCCAAGTGATGCTGAGCAGTTTTTCATGTCTCTGCTGGTTATTTGGATGTCTTTTTTGGAGAAATGTCTATTCATGTTTTCTGCCCATTTCTTGACTGGATTATTTGTTCTTTAGGTGTTGAGTTTGTTAAGTTCTTTATAGATTTTGGATACTAGCCCTTTATATCTGATAAGGCATTTGCAAATATCTTCTCCTGTTCTGTAAGTTGTCTTTTAGTTAGTTTTGTCGCCTATTTCCTTTGCCGAACAAAAGGTTTTTATCTTGATAAAGTCCCACTAGTTCATTTTTCCCTTTGTTTCCCTTGCTTTTGGAGACATGTCTAGCGAGATGTGCTGCGGCTGAGGTCATAGAGGTTACCTGTGTTCTACTCTGGGATTCTGATAGATTCCTGTCTCACATTTAGGTCTTTTATCCATTTTGAGCTTATTTTTGTGTACAGCATAAGAAAATGATCCAGTTTCATTTTTCTGCATGTGGCTGTCCAATTTTCCCAGCACCATTTGTTGAAGAGATTATCTTTTTTCCATTGGATAGTCTTTCCTGCTTTGTCGAAGATTAGTTGACCATAGAGTTGTGAGTCCATTTCAGGGTTCTCTATTCTGTTCCATTGATCTATGTGTCTGTTTTTGTGCCAGTACCATGCTCTCTTTATGATCACAGCTTTGCAATAGAGCTTGAAGTCCGGGATTGTAATGCCTTGGTGGCACTTTCTGAAGCAGACTATGTTTGAATTTTGATGAAGTGCAATCCATTTAGTTTTTGTTGCTTGTGCTTTTTGATGTCATATCAAAGAAACTGTTGCCTAATCCAAGGATGTGGATATTTACTCCTATGTTTCTTCCAGGAATTTTATAGTTTTAGCCCTTACATTGAGATCTTTTTTTTTTTTAAATCAATTTTGAGTTCATTTTTGTTTATGGTATGAGGAAGGAATCTCACTTCATTCTTTTGCACATGGATAGCCAACTTTTCCACTACCACCAGTCTCTTCAATCATAAGTTGAAAAGACCAATTTCTCCTCTTGGCACCTTTATGAAGGAGCAACTGGCCATACATGTGTGCATTTATTTCTGGACTCTCAGTTCCAGTCCATTGATCTGTCCTATGCCACGTTGTCTTGATTACTGTATTTGTATTTATAGCTTTGTATTTATTGTTAGTTTTATATCCTGTTTAAAATTCTCTGACTCATTACTACCATGTTCTAGCTATATTCTTTTTGGAGAATTTCAGCAAAGACTTGAAGCATAAGGAAATTTTGCTTTAAATGAAACAGAGTCATTAGTAACCTGGGTGTCTCAGTTTTTGAAGCCACTGTACTGTGAGCAAATCTTAGGAAGGCAACATACATGGAAAGAATTTAGTATTGTAATAAAGTTAAACTTACAACAAGGTTAACCTGAGTAATTTGGGTATACATAATCATTCTGCTACAGATCAGGAGCAAACAGTGAATAGTTCATGCAAATGAATGTGTTCTACTGTAAATTTATACTATGCTTAGAGCAAATTTATCATTTTAATTAAGAAACACATTTATAGGGTTCTTCTTTTTCCTTATGGCTCATTTTTTCCCCCATCTTCCTCTCATGTCATGACATTTCTTCCAGGAAGACAGGGACTCTTGTGTGTTCCTGAAACCTCTGGGTATCAGGTACCCCAGCCCTCACATACTAAGAGCCAGCTCTAGGTAGACTAGGGTTAAGGAATGATGCTCCTCTTTGCAGAGTCAAGAAGCTGGTGGAGAAGGGCCACAGAAAGGTGATGGACTCCATTCAACAAGGGAGGAGACAATGGAAAGAAGACGTGTTGTGACAGAAACTGATGGGTTTCTCAACACCCTTTCTCCCCTTCTCTCTCAATAAGAGAAACTTAGGGAGGCAGTGTGCCCAGCCAAAAGACTACCTCTCCAGACTCATTTGTTGCTAGGAGAAGTGGGCCTGGGGTGGCCTGGCCAATGATGAATTCGTTAGAACTCCTGGGCTATTTTAAAGTGGGCAGGTTTAGCTGGCATCTGCCTTTTGCCCTTTTCCCCAACCCCTCTTCTTGCCTGGAACACAGACACAACGCCAGTGGGAACAGGAACCACCCCGTAACCAAAAAAATGAATGCCAATGCTTCAGGGTTGGTCGAGCAGGAGAGAGGAGCCTGGCTCCTGCATTACATCTCTGAAGAGCTGTGCTAGCTGTGGACTTCCTGTCTCTGAACTTCTTGACGTGTAAGAAAAAAATAAATCCTTTACTTCTATAAGCCACTAATTTTTCGAGTTTCTGTTACCTGCATGGAATGCTCTTCTGCCCCTCCCCTTTTCTCCCCCAGCCCTCCCACCTCCCACCACCAATCCCCTCCTGCTGCACAGCTTCCTTGCTCCGTTCCCAACAAAGTCTCCTCTGTCAGTCAGCACTGCTGCCCCTCCAGAGGTGTCGTGGAAGGTGAGGGAAAGATCATCACCTTCCCAACCATCCTATCAGCGGGAGTGGAGGCATAAGCCCAGCTTGATCCTTATCCTCACCCTTCCCACGGTTGGCTCCATCCACACAGGAAATGTTAAATGGTTGGAGAAAGGCAAGCCCACCTTGCCTACATATGCTTCTACACCTCCAGGAATCCCGAGTGACCGGAGAGAACCACCAGACACTCGAGACAGAGTCAGGCTTGAGGGCCAGGCTACCAGCCACCCCACTCCCTTAGGAAAGGAAGCTGGGGAAATGAAATCATCTTGAGGGGCCTACCATTTTCATAGGACGAGGCAATTGAGTTCTGGAACTAAAGTTGTCTGGCTGTGGATTTCAGCTCCACTCTTGATTGTGTGGCTTGGACAAGACACTTTACTTCCCTCAGCCTTGGTTTGCTCATGTGCAAACTAGATAACAAAGCCATCTTTATAGGGTTGAAGAAGATGAGATGTGACAGGTCTGCAACGCTGAGCATAGCCCCTGGCATATAACATGAGCTTGATAAAACAAGGGCCATTGTTGCTGTTGTTGTAGTGGTGAACAGCAAGGGCTTTGAGGTCACATGTGAGTCCAAACCCAGCCTCTCCATCCATCAGTTATGTGGACTGAAGCCTTAGTTTTCTCTGAGTGGGGAAGAGAACTGCTAACTCACTCAACCACAAATGCCTACAGCAGGCCTACTCTACAGCAGGTTTTATGCTCCACTTGGGGCGTACGAAGGTGAGTAACATGGACCCAGTCTAGTGAGGAAGACAGACACTAATGGAAGATCACAAGGATCTGTAACAAATGCTACAAAGGAGCACCACCACAGGTCTCTGTGAAATGGGGACATGTCTTATCAGAGAAGCCAGAGAAAGCAAATGTACCCAAGGGCAGGAGCAGAGTATCAGAGGTGAAGCAGCATCTGCAGAAGCTCTGTGGACGCAGGGATTTTGGGGGACCTCGGACAAGGCCAGGACGGCTAGTGTGGAGAAAGCACGGATGGAAGGTGGTATGAGGTCAGGATGAAAGATAGGCATGCCGTGTAAGACCTTTTATCTAGTTTTATCTTAAGAGTAATGGTAAGCTTTTCTGAAGGGCTTTAAGTGATGGGTGTGTCAGAAATAGTTTGCATTTTGAAAAGCTCAGTTCATGGTGACATGGAGAACGGAAAGAAAGGGCAAGGATGTCAAGGGTTATGCTGTGAGAAGCTAGTACGGCAGGTCCAAATGAGAACGTTTGGTGACTCAGGCTTGACTCCTTGCAAGGAGGGAAATAGAATCCATGTTTTAAACTAGAGAGTTAAATCAACAGCAGCTTTTGGATCTCTCTGAGCATCCTCTCAAATAAAGGCATGAATGCATAGGACTCACAGATCAACCAAAGCCTCAACCATGGGTAGGTCAAACTCCCTGAATTAGATGATAAAGCCTGATAAACTCTTTGGCTATATCAAGACCCCTTTGTTTTTAACTAGTACCTCTTTTCTGAAGGTTATATTCTACGTGGCAGACCTCCTTTCCTTGTTCTCTTATCTCCCTATCCTGACACCAAATGTCCTGAGAAGATGATGCTAAGAGATGAGTCAGTTTCCCTAGTACCAGGAATAGGAGTTGCTTGATGACGGACAAAACAAGAAAATGGTCTTTGTCCCTTTCATCCATTAGATCCTTATAAACTCCATATCTTTTCTCATAAATGTAATTGATTCTAGGAGGATGCAGATGAGTAAGAAATGGGGGCAGCCCCGGTGGCGCAGCAGTTTAGTGCTGCCTGCAGCCTGGGGTGTGATCCTGGAGTCTTGGATTCAAGTCCCACGTCAGGCTCCTGGCATGGGGCCCGTTTCTCCCTCTGCCTGTGTCTCTGCCTTTCTCTCTCTCTCTCTCTCTTTCTCTCTCTGTCTCTATGAATAAATAAATAAATAAATAAATAAATAAATAAATAAATAAATAAAATATAAAAAAAAAAAAGAAATGGCTTCAGGACTATTTATACCTGGAAATCTTAAAAAAAAAAGAAAAGAAAAGAAAAGAAAAGAAAAGAAATGGCTTCAGGACTATTTATACCTGGAACCTTGTGGTAGTCATGGTATTTCTGGATTCAGGCCAAACCTGAAGAGAACTATGGATTCCCCCACAACAGCAAAGATTAGGTCTCAAGGTTGAAGCACAATATTCGCTTAACCCAATGTATATATGGCCAGTGTCAGCTAGGAAGGACATTGACAATGTTTTGCAAGAGTCCTATAACCTAGGACTATTTAGAGTAGAGACCCAGATTGGTACCAGCCTGGGAACTCCCTGTTACTAGTCTACAATGAGACAAACTTAGAATTAGAAAGTAGGTGGTGAAAACCTGTTACAGAAAATGGCCAGCAGTGTTATTATACCTGGTGAATCTAATAATAATGAATTTGAGCTTGTGTGTTAGATGTCTTCTTTTCTTATTTAGTTTCTCTAGTCATTTATTTTTAGTGTATTTTACAAAAGTACCAGTCCACGCAGGCCTGAAAAGGAAAATAACTAGCGCTCCAATACCAATCGTTTGAAAAGCACTACGGTAGCCAGCTGAAAATTTCCTGATTCTTTCCTCACCGATATGATTGACAACATGGAAATTTTACTCATTAATACAGAGGACTAGAGATAAGCCTGAATGGACTCTCAGCCATGGAAACATGAGTTTTAACTCTCAAGGGAATGTCCTTTTCCCAGGCAGCCCGTATCATGACAGATCAACGTAAAGTACATACGAAGCAGTATCCCAGCTACCTCACAACTCATGGCTCTGACAGGCTGGCTTTACACTGCCTGTGGCACCACTGAAGCCTTCCTTGTCACTGTGCCACAGCTCAGCTTCTCCCATTGTCCAATCCTGTTTCCTTTCATTCCCTTCCCTTCTATGGGAATTGATCCCAGGAGCATCCCTTCATAAACCTCCTGCACCCTAATCTCCATCTTAGAGTTTGCTTTCTAAGGGAACCTAGCTTTTGATATTGTTTAACAACAATATGACCACAAAGATCATAATGGAAACTAAAGATATCATGTGCTTTGAACTGTGACAAATAGTAAGAACTACCATTTACTGAGTACCTATCATGTGCCAAACACTGTACTAGGTTTATTATATATATAATCCAGTCTTTTTTAAAATTAAGGTAAAATATACATAACATAAATGAGATTGAGTCAGTAATCAAAAACCTTCCAACATACAGAAGTCTAGGACTAGGCAGATTCACTGGTGAGTTCTACTAAACATTTAAAGAATTAATACCAATCTTTCCTAAACGTAGAAGAGGAGGGAACACTTCCAAAGTCATTTTACGAGGCCAACATTACCCTGATACCAAAACCAAATGAAGACACCACAAGATAAGAAAACTTTACGCCAGTATCTCTGATGAATGTAGATGCAAAAATCCTCAACAAAATAGTAGCAAACAGAATTCGGCAACGCAGTACAAGGATCATACACCATGGTCAGGTGGGATTTATTCCATGCATGCAACGATGGTGTAACAACATCTGCAAATCAATCAATGTGACACATCAGCATTAACAAAATGGAGGCTACAAATTATATGATCATCTCAATTGATGCAATAAAAAGCATTTGATAAAATTCACCATACATTTATCATAAAAGGAGTCAACAAAGTGGGTAGAGATGGAACATACTTCAACACAATAAAGGCCATATATGACAAGCCTACAGCTGACATCATACTCAATAGAAAAAACGTGACGGCTTGTATTCAATAAGGTATTAGAAGTCCTAGATGAGACCCATACACAAGAAATAAAAGGCATCCAAATCAGGAAAGAAGTCTCAATTAGTAGATGATATATTATAGAGAGAGAACCCTAAGGACTCCATAAAAAAACTGTTAAAACTAATAAACGAATTCAGTAAAGTTTAATCTGTTACATTTCTATACAGTAACAATAAGCTATCAGAAAGAGAAATTAATAACTGCATTTACAATTATACCAAAGAGAAAAAAATACCTAGGAATAAATTTAACCAAGAAGGTAAAAGATCCGTACACTGAACATACTGTAAGACATTCATGAAAGAAACTGAAGAAGACATAAATAAATGGAAAACATTCCACACTCATGGGATTGGAAGAATCAATATTGTTAAAATGTCCATACTACCCAAAGCAATCTACAGATTCAATGCAGTCCCTGTCAAAATTCCAATGGCATTTTTCACAGACATAAACAAACAATCCTAAAGTTTGTATAGAATGACAAAAGACCCCAAAGAGCCAAAGCTATCTTGACCAAGAAGAATAAAGCTGGAGGCATTATGCTTCCTGATTTCAAACTCATATAAACTCAGTAATAAAAACAAACAATCCAATGAAAAATGGTAGAAGAGGGGTGCCTGGGTGGCTCAGTAATTGTCTGACTCTTGATGTCAGCTCAAGTCTTGAATTTGGGCTTATGGAGTTTAAACCCCACACTGGGCTCCATGCTGGACATGGAGCCTACTTAAACTAAAAAAGGCAGAAGAACCAAATACACATTTTTCTGAAGAAGATATGCAAACGGCCAACAGGTATAGGTAAAGGTGCTCAACATTCCTAATTGCCAGGGAACTGCAAATCAAAATCATATGGAGATGCCACCTCATACCTGTTAGAATGGCTATTATAAAAAAAAAAAAAAAACAAGAAATAACAAGTGTTGCACTGTTGATGGAAATGTAAAATGGTGTGGCCACTATGTAAAACACTATGGTGGTTCCTCAAAATATAACTTTCATATGATCTAGTCCACTGCTGACTATTTTTTAAGTTTTTAGAAAACCCCATACTATGGCACTGAATATGAAACAAAAGTAGGGAAGGAGGTAGGAGTTAATGGTTGAGAGAACTTCTTTTGCTTTGGAGAGCACTGTACAATATAAATAAAGTATTACATGACTCCAGAGCCATGAGGATACATCTTATGCTACACATAATAGTAGGTGGATACCTAAGACTAAAGTGTGGTGACCAGTTCTAGGTATTACACAATTCAGGAAAAGCCTAAAAAATTCATAGAGAATTCAGAAAGGAATAAAAAAAGACAGGTGTTCAAAAACAAAATCTGATCTGTGTTATAAGGTCAGAGAGCTCCGATCCGTTGGTATAGAAGGACAAAAGCTGAAGGAAGATGTTTTTTTCAAATAAATTAAACCTCATTTTAACTTTGTTCCCTTAAAGTGAGATCCTTGGATGTGGTCTAAAGGAGAACATCTTTATACTGAATTCTGCTTCACAGCAGGTAAGTTCATAGTAAGGTTACGAATGTGTATAAGAAGTTATAATCTGAAGGCTAGTGAGCAGTCATTCTCCGTTTTAGAGGAAGTCGTTTTATAATATGGCATGAAATAGGCCAGAAATACTGTACTAGGTAATTTATAAGGAAGGTTATACTGATTTTTAAGATTGTTTAATAATAAAATGCATTATTTATGAAATCTTTAATGTTAAGGCCATTTTAACTTGAGGTTAAGCATTGTACTTGAAGCCAGGAGGACAGAGAGAATAGATTTTTTTTTTAAGAAAAATTTTAAGCGTTTTATGTGTTCTTTTCTTTAGGGCTGATATTACAAGGCAATGAAGCATTTGGAGTGTTGTTAGGGATTCCAGAAACATACGGAACTTAATCCCACCCTCATAGAATTATGGTCTTATTGGAGACAATTTACCCAAGGAGTAAGTAGGACAAAAGATGACAAAAATACAACGAAGTGCCAAATTTTGTGACATAAATTGTAAGCAGCTCTAGGGATTTAAAAAAATGGCAAGATAAATTTAATTATATAAATATAGATTACTGGACAAGTTAAAACTTAACTGGATCTTTAGTGGATAAGAAAGATTTATATATGTGGACAGGGCTTCCAAGTGTTGGCTGAAATATGAAAATTCACTCATTCATCCAATCAGTTTTTTGAGTCCCTACTATGGCCTGGGCACTGTGCTAGGCCCCAGGGTTCCAGAGTCAACTGAGATCTCCTCCTTGCCCTCCAGGCAAGGGAATGGGGGAATGGGCAAGTAATCAAGAAAGATCCTACAGTGTTGTAAATGCCACAGTAGATAGAAGTAAGCACAGTCAAAAAGCACCTCAATCATATTGGGGATGGGAATGGGTTTGGGTTAGGAAGGAGGAAGGACAAATAGGAATTAGTCACATTGCAGGGAAGCAGGCAAGAGGAGGCAGATGGCGCCTACGCAGAGGGACCTAAATATGAAGAAAGGGACGGAGAACGAACATGCCATATGATGGATGAGAACAGTGCTTGGCTCTGCAGTTTTCACGAGACGTTTCCTCTGCCACCTGCTTTGCAAAGCACATCTGCGCATCTTCAACGAGCCATGCGGAAGACTAGGCGTCTGCATCCTTGCCGAAGAGCACAACTAGCTCTTACAGAGCAATTGACAGAAAGAGGTTATAAGGAGGATTGTCTAAGACACATGCGATCTATCCAATCCTCTTCATAATCACTATCCTACCCTTGGATGATGTTGGACCACAAAGAGACTCAGACTATAATGGTTTGGTCCCTCACAAAACTGTCTTTACTGACTTGCACTGACACATTTTGCCTTCATGTAGCTCACACTGAGAAGTAGCCTCATGAAACACGGTGCTGTGTTGTGAGAGTACTGTTACTTCATTCGGTGTCCTCTCTAAATTTCACATGCTGAAATATTTCTTTTAGAATAAGAGCTAGGAAAAGGCTGAATTTTCCTCTAGAGTATGGCTTCCTTTCTGAAAATGAGAACTATATACCCTGATGTATATCATGTTTCCCTTTTTGTCTTGACTGTTACAGAGGACTCAGAACCAAATTTAACCTTGATTATTGTAATTTTATTTGGTCTTATATTTGAAAAATTTGAAATCTCTTGACTTTTGGCCTTGATTTTCGCTTTATCTTTTATTATTTTACTGCGTGTGGTTTTATATTTTAAGACTTTATGCTAGTGGTGAAAAATATGTTGTACCTGCTACCTGAAGAAAATTGCCAGAAACGCCTAACTTGGCAGCTCTGTATCATGTAATCATGCAATCCTGGTAGCAGGCTGGCATTTGTCTGCAAGGTAGCAGCTGCCACCTTTAGTTCTGCACACCAGTGGCACTTTGTCGGATGAATGAATGCCAAGTATTCTAATTCTGTCTTCTGAAAGCTAAATGTAAGAAGTGGAGAGAGAAATCATGCTGAGAGGTGGGGTCCTGAGTATGGTGGGGTCGCTAATCCAGAGGACGGTGGTAGCCAGCCACTGACCTGGGCACAGGGATGGACTAACAGACTTGCTTTGAGCCACTGAGTAGGCACTGCTAATTGTCCCAAATATGGCTGTGGGTTTTTATGACGTCTGGCCCCCGAAACTGTTCCCTATGCTTATGGTACACGAACTTTCCTTAACAGAGGTAAACTTAGGCTGTCTCTCTTTTGATAATCAAAAGACTATTGAGACAGCTCGACTCCTCTGCATGAAAGAGGAAGGAGTAAGAATACGTACTTACACATGACAGCAATTTATCTCAGAAAACAGCAGCAAGGATGGCTAAACATGGAAGGCCTGCAAGGAGTTGTATTTCTAAAAAAGAGCTCCGGTTTTCAAGATGCCCTGTTCCAATATCTGATTAACTAGAAACAACTAATTACCTAATGCATTTTGCAGCTCAGCCACAATAAATGAAAACACATACACACACACACACGCCAACCTCAAATTCTAAAACATCTTCATTTGGGTTCATCCCATGACCAAACAAACGTGTCTTAATTTCCCCCAGGAAGCAAATGAGAAGTGAATGGAAAGGGGGGCGGTGCGGAAACCTCAGTCACTTTTCAGTCCAATTGAACATAAAAAGAATAGTTTTTCTAGCTGATAACCATAAACAAATAAATAACAGTAAAATTGCAACTTCTAACCAGTCAACGACCTTCCAATTCACCTCGTCATCTTACAATTAGGTTGGTTTTCCAAGTTATATCCTCCTTTTATACTGGGGATACACACTACATTTTATCACTAGAGCTAAAGGGACATTCTGCGCATTCAAGCTGTTCCTCTCTGGTATCACATAACTACTTAACCTGGATTTAGGTTTCTAGGGAAGAGGGCTCCTGATACCTGTGGAAGTCCTGAATGGAGATACTTGCATGTTTGAAAGAGGAGTATACAAAGAAGTATAAGAGGCTACTGTTTTACGTCTACTAGTGATGCTCTTCATTTTGATGACAAGAGTTCGAGTCTTTTTCTTTATAGTTATAATTTGAAAGAATACATGTCAATGTCAATCATGCCAATGGAGCATTATACTTCCAGTCACCCTTCTCAATGCCCTACGGTTACCCGCCCACACACTTTGCAGCCCAGTAAACTCTATAGACCAGGCAAGCAGAGTTGTAAATATTTCCAGGCACAAAGCTTGCTTTTTCCAAAGACAGGCATGGCTTAGCATGCCATTTTCTTTCTTTAGAACTTTCAGGAGCAATTATGACCTGAGGATATAAGGATGGTAAAGCAAAGGTATGTGCCTATAACAAGCATTTCTTTGAAACCAGCAGCAAGATGTGTGGGTTCATGGGATGGATAACCACAGAGTAAAGATTGATAACTTGAGTGATAAGTATAGGAACTCACAAAGTAAGGCAATGTTATGCTGGTTACCTGCCCAGTTCAGGAATACAAGAACAAACAGGATCCTTTTCCACCCAAAGTGAATGGATATTACATGGGACAAGACGAATCTGCTACAAGCTGCAGTGGTAAGCACAAGTCTAACAACTTAGGGTGCCAAACATTTTTTCCAGCCAGTGTGTGTGCTTCTGTAACATAAATGTAATTTGAGAAAGGGGCCACCTCACTTTCCATGTCTCTTTATAACAAAGTAGTAATTGTTAACAATTGAAGAATCATCACTCCTCTCTTGGGAGTTTGCCAGCTTAGCAAGAGACAATATCAGTTTTCTGATGCTATCTCTCTCAGTGGTCCACATCTTAATCCATTTCAGAAACAGAGTTCCCTCATTTTCTTTAAGGCAAATAAACCCCCTTTGGGTGGGATCTTAGAAGTATCCCCCCCTACTTCCTCCAAACCAAAAGCCAGATTGGTCCCTCCCCGACTTCCAACCAGGTTGTTCTGTTATGCTTGAGTTTTGTTTCTGAATGTAGAAACAGTTACCAAATGAAAAGAAAGAGGCCTCAGGACAGGAAAGCATGAAATTTCAATGGCTGACAGCCAGGCGATTTGGCCATGTAGAGAGGCATCCACATCCTTCTTGAGCTGCTGCAACCAGTCTGAGGCTAGCAGCACTGCACATACTGCTAAAACATCACTCATAGAATACAGCCAATAATGAAGTGAGTGCTGTGACCAGTTGCTTAGAACTTGGTGATATAAACCTAATTGATTCAGATTTTTTTTCTGGGTCCTTGAACTACAACATTAACGATACTCTATCTCTGTGTGTTCTAAGAATGTATGAGTTGGGTATGGTGTGGTCAAGTCAGTGTGGCTATGGAAGACAAGGCTCGGCAGCAAGAAGCTTATTATACTCAGGGTCCCAGAGAGAGGGTCACTACATGCCTCACAGGGGAAAACACCAGTGTAGTCAGGAGGCAGAAGACAGGAGCGAGGAGAAAGTCTAGGCCAGAGCCTTATTTGGGATATCTCCAGAAAAGGCAAGGCAGGGTAGGGTAAACAGCTTAAGACTGGCTAGTTTTAATGACTCTGGTGGGCTTTGGCCTATAGCAGTGGTCTCTAGCTACCTGGTACCTGGCCCTGAAGTGACCTGGGTCAAGGAAAATGTGGGGTTTCCATGTGAGAGTTAGAGAAGGAGGTGGTTGGGACTATAATCTTGGTATTAATTGGTTTGTTTGAAGGACATTAGCTGGCCTTGGGAAAGGGAGTCTCTCCCTGGCTCAGTGAGGCCCCAAATGCGAAACCATCAAGAATACAGAAACCATAGTTAAAGGGCTCTGTGGTGAAGAGATGCCAAACAGACAATACGGAATCTAAGAAGACACAAAATGTGCATGAATTTAAATACAACCCTTGCCTGAGGTGGCTCGTTCTTTGACAAGGACACCTGATGTTTTCTCAGTCTTAGAGAACACACTATGCAAACACACTTCAGTCTTCTCATCTCCTGTCTGCCTCCTTAGACCCATATATGAAGAGGTTCTAGGACTGTTATAGCTGGTGATAACATTCCTTTGTGACTGTGGCTGAAGGGACCTCTGCCCACGCAGCGTTTCTGCCTACACCGCATTCCCAAAGAGGAGAAAGCAAGCATCCTCATGATGGGCTATGGACTCTGGCATTCTGCCGTTTTACTTTGTCAATGACCTATTTCTCCTGTTCGGGGAGAGGCAGCCCATGGCCATCTGCCATCTGCCAGGCCCAGCTCTGGAGCCGCCCAGCAGTTACCTGGCACCATGGGAGGCTGGTCTTCTGAGGCCCTCTGACGCACTCTGTATTCTGAGTCCATACGCACTTGGCATGATGTCTCACGGCCTCAGCGAACCACAAAGCATGACATCATGCTTATGTGTATCTCAGGCTCAGCAGGGTTACGTATGCAACAGGTTTCAGTGTTGAAAGATGGGCTCTTTCCCAAGGCTTCTTTGCTGATGATCCTATTTTGCCATGTAATGTTCTGGGTGGATTGTAAGGGATACTAATGAGATAGGTTTAAGGCAAGTGATATTACAACTGTGGCAGGTCCAAGTCTCACAGTCCTGGAAACTGATGGACATTAGTACTTCTTGGCAGGCCATCCGTTTAGTTTGGAGCTTGGTGCCACATTCATTCTTCTGGCTGCCAGTCTCCTCAAGGAAATATTGACCTTCTCACTTTAGTTTTCAATATTTTATTAGTTGCTCATCATTGGATAGGCTGCTTCGTATCAGAATTAAAGACCCACTGGTGAAGTATCACCAATAGAATTCTGGCTATCTTCAGTTCCTCTGGTACATTCTGGTAGATGACCAAGCCATGGATTTGGTGTTCCCTTCTCTCCTCTCATTCCTTTTTGGAAAGAGTTTAGATGGGCTGGGGAAAGATATTTGAAGCTTTCTGATCCAATGTAAATGAGTCCTGCAGTGGGTAAATAATTTTCCTCCCTTCTTTGCTCTCCTGGGGTATTTTGATGAATAATGCTTCTCAAATAAGTTTACCAGTATTCCCCTAGAGGTAAGAAGGGTAGTAAGCTCATAGCAGGTGTGCCATTAATGCTTTAGTGTGTATGGTAGAGCAAAGAGGAAAGGAATCATCAAAACCTTGTGGTTTCATAGAATTTTCTGGAGAATTTTAAGGCCACAGCTGGGAACAAAATACTGTGGGGCAGCACTGGTGGTGTGGGTACAGCTTCACAAGATCAAGTCAGGCCATCCCTTCAATGTTGGAGATTTTTATGGATGAGCAGTAGACTGGTGTGTAATTTACAGTTTGTTTTGCTGCGAATTATAGCATATGCTTATCTTAACTCAGAAAAAAAAAGCATAATTAATTAATAGACCTCACCAAAAAAACCTTTTCTAAAAATTTCATCCCTTCCTGCCTCTCATTATCTGGAGGTCCAGTTCACAAACTATGCAACTCTAAAAGTCTTCTTTAATAATCAGTATCTTTAACAATATTCATTCTCTTTAGAGGCTATTCCAATTTGACCTTCAAATATCATGTCCTCTGATGTATTGTTACACTTTACCTGTGATAACTTAATTATGGCTTTAGTTTCTTCCTTTGATTGGCTTTAACATCTCCGTATTTTAAACAAAAGCCTCCACAATGATAAGGAAATTTCTTACTGCCACAGCGCCACCTACTGGTACGCCATTACAGAGGCAAGCTAGCGGTAGCTTTGACCCACAGTTTGGAGCCCTTCTGAGCTCTGGTTTTATAAAATGCCAATTTCTTTGTCATTTTGAGAAACTATCACTTCTCTTGATAGCTATTAAGCCTCTTGCTGTGATATAAAGTCAGCAAGTTATAATAAAAAATATGCTTTTATTCTTACTGTTACCTTAAATTGGCCCTGACTTCACCGACTTTGATTTTCTCTGTCCTATTACTGTAGCAAGGGCTCCAGATTGTGTGGGCAAGGGTTTGGATCTGGCGAAAATAACTTGGGGAGCTTCCAAAGATCCTGAAAAATGTAAAAAACAAAAACAAACAAACAAAAAAAAAACCCCTACTTAACACTTTATTTCATCTTGGTGAAAGGACAAGAGGTCAAATCTAAAACTAGGTTTTAGGCTAAGACAACAACCAGAGAGAATGGCAAAGGGACACCGGCCTGGAAAACTGCCCAGGATATAGCATTAGGTGGCAGGCGACAGAAGGAATCAAAGAAGGAAAGAGAAGACTGAGATATACATTGAACATAAAGAAAGGAGAAAATTAACAGCTATGTGTATTCCAAGAAAATGAGTAAATTATAAAACAAGAACAAAAACAAAACTATGTTTTAGGGGATCATCATTTGCCCAGATGCTGCCACGGCAATTTCTGCCAAATACCCAACCTGTGCCCTTTGTTTTCTAATACCGTATGGGTGGGTAATCAACCCAAATTCTTACCCTTCTAGTTTTGGGGAAAGAAGAACATTGTGGGAGCAATAAAGGATATAAGCCACCAGGGAAAGCATCTCACGGGCTTTACTTATTTTCATTATTAATCTATTATACTTCAGATCCATCCAGGATCTATAACAGCTATATAACGCTTGGCAAAAATAGTAAGAATTTAATAATAAAAATAGGTCATTCCGCTGAGAAGTGCCAGGCAAATAAGTTTGCTTGAAAGTTAAAGTGGGGGTGCCTGGGTGGCTCAGCTGGTTAAGCATCTGCCTTTGATTCAGGTAATGATCCCAGAGTCTTGGGATTGATTCCTGCATTGGGCTCCCTGCTCTGCGGAGAGTCTGCCTCACTCTCTCTCTGTGTCTTTCATAAATAAATAAATAAAATCTTTTTTAAAAAAGTGAAAGGGACTTCTAGATCCTTAGAACTTATGCTCCACTGGGTTTACTCTGTATTAAAATAAGTTGCTGTCTCTTGTCTCACTGGGGGACAGTGAAGTGGGCAGCCAGAGTCTTGATGATGTGCTATTAACCCAACCACATTGAAAGAAAGAGGATAAAGCTAAAGTGTGTTTTACCAAGGCCCCGAATAGCCAATATTTAACAAGGACATTGTTTCTCACTTCTTGTAAATGAAATCCAGCATCGGTGTTCAAAAGGCAGTAAGAATCCTTCCACCAACTACAGACCCACAAGAGCTTTAAACAACAACAAATTGGGCTGGGGGCAGGGGGCAGGGGGCAGGCAGAGGCGGGGCTCCAGGACAGAAAAGATGTAGGAAGAAGCGAAAGCCAGGGATGAGGGCAGCTGGGATGGCTTCAGACCCTCTAAGAGTGGGGGTTTACACTACAAAGTCAGCACGAGAGAAATGCCAGTTATCTAATCTGTGGCTCTCTGCTATTTTAGTTCACCATCGCCACTTCAGAACTCAAGAACGCCATAGTTATAAAGAACGAAGGCCAATGGCTTTGGCTTTGAGCCAAAGGCCCTCACGCTAGCTTCCCTCTCAAGTTTCCAAATTTGCTGACTCTACACCTTCCCTTCCATAGCAAACTCTGAATGTTTAGTTTGAAGTAGGGAAGTCAAGGAAAAAGTAACGTTCGTGGTGCATTCCAGGCCTTCTGCTGGCAGCTTTCACATTCACTACCTCATTTAATGTTCATAATGAGAAGAACAAGGTCGCTAGGTCACCATCAGTGGGAAAGGATTCGGAGTTGTTTTTCAACAATGTGCTGGGATGAACCAGTATCTCATTCAGGCGCCTGATGAACAAAGTCATACAGCTTTAAGGCCTGGTTGGCTAGACTTATAGAGGGTCAAGGGGCCAGGAAACAGACTTTCGCTATATTCATGCACTCAATAATACCATGTTTAACCAACTGAGTTAACTGGACCAGACAGGGGCTAAATACCTTTCAAAGTCAGCCTAGCGATTCCTGTAGAGGAACAAATGTCCCATCTCGGAGAGACACATAAACTTTGACTTATTATGAGGGTTGTTCTCCCTTCTTGTGGGTTTAAAGAAAAAATGTTTCTAATAGCAACCCACCCTCCTCTTTGTAGGACACCCTTCTGAACTCCTAGAATAACACCTTTAAATCTATGTGTCATACAGAAAAATACATGATGATTTATAGTTGAAACACTGATGTGCCAGGTACTCACTAGCTGTATAAATAACTCTAGCAGGGTTAGTTACTATTGTATGGCTAAGGCAAAATGTTTATTGGGAAGTATGGGAAATGCCTGAGACTCACTATACCATGTTCATCAGTGTTTCTTTAACTGAGGATCAGGAACACTAGGGAAGGCACAGAATAGGAACAAATTCAAGGCACTTTAGAGGGCCAGAGTCATTGGAGACAAAAGCAGTAAACAGCAGGCTACCTAAACAAGGTGGAAAGAGTAATACACTTGTCTGATGTAGAAACAGGGAAAAGGTAGGTATTAAAATCCAGGGAGACATACAACTTCTCTTTGCTCTGTGGTTTTATGCTGCTACTGAATTCATTACCCCTGTTACAAAATCTCTAACCTATAACTTCAGTCAATAAATATTAATTCATGATTGAGATGCTGAGAGTATGAGCCACCTGACCCCTCAAATTTCCAACTTCTTGAGCCAAAGTGCGTGCAGAGAGTTCAATTCTGTACTTAATACATCAGTTTGACATGCAAATGCAGTAGGCAGGTTTCCTGCATCTCCTGTGTTTTGCAACTCTCTCTAGCTGCAGCAATTTGCTGGATAGAGATATTCAGCTGTATATAGTGTGAAATTCTCCCAGCCACCCATTTCTAGGCTATAACAGTTCCAGGGGGAAATTTTACTTCCTTAAAAATAACTACCATATTCTAGTAATTCTTTTTGGGGGGAAGGGAGGAGCAAATAGATACCCATCAAATAGTTTTTGAATTCAGGTTCTAAGATCTTAAGCAGAATACAAAATCTTTATACTCTTACATTATTACCTGACCTGGGTATAGGTAGAAAGCCTTTCTCTCTATATTGCATCCTTTAATTCCATAGTAAGCCTATGAGAGATGTATAACTATCTCCATGACACAGTCTAACCAGGCTTTTGGTGGTCTTATAATTATTTTAAGGTATACTATGTCACACACATACCCTTCACACCTAGGCCCTATAGACTCCTTGATGGTTCTCCTTCTTGTACTCAGGACCAAGTTCCCTGCATGGTGCCTCTATAACCTGTTCTCTCACTGCTCCCTGGCTCATGCTCCAGTCCCTGGTCACAGTGACACAAGGGCTCCCAAAACACGGTGCATTTTCACCCCGCTATCCACTCTACCACCCCATTTCCACATGCCTTGTTCCTTCTTCCTGGAACTCCCTCGGCCCATGCCTCCCTTCTCCTGGTGTGGACTTGTCAACGTTCAACCCTCTGCTTAGATGTTTCTTCCTCCAGAAAACCCTCTCTAATAATGAAAGAGCTCAGGCCAAGTCGCTGGGATGCAAATACTGCCGCAGTATTAACTAGCTGTGGGATTTTGGATACATTTTATAATCTGTGCCTGTATTTCTGCAGCTGTAAAATGGGGAACACGATCCAGTTCATATGCCTGCTTTGTGAACAAATGTGTTATCACAGGTAAAGCATTCAGAACTGTGCCTGACACACCAGATATTTAGCTGATGCTCTCTACGGTTATTCTACACATCCCCAGTACCTGGTAGTTACCCACCCTGTACCCACTCCCTGTGGACTCTTCTTTCTGCCTGAGTTTGTAAATTCTTGGACAGAGGCACTGCTAGGTACACCCTGTATGCCCCTCTATGGCCAGCATTTCAGTTTCTCTATGGTAGGAACTCAAGAAAAAATATTTATTAAAGTGAATCCAAGTGATTTTCTTTTAATCTTCTGATTACTTATTAGTTCATTTTTACAAATCAGTACTCATAGAAAACCCTCCCTGGACCAATGCTTCCTGACTTATACATGGGTACCTAAACTGACCCTAGTACGCAGCTGGCAATAGACCAGCAAGGCCACTATATGAGCATGACAGGACTTCAATCAAAGGCCGGAGCTTTGCTGTGCTGAGGGAGTTAGTAAGAGATACGACACGTGGGGGTACTAGATGAACAGTGAAACACCAGTCAAATACAGACACTTTTACTAAATGCTGCAAATCCAATTACACTCTCCCAGACTGAGAAATGTAATCCACCCCGAACTAGTTCTGGAAAACCATCCCATCCTCAAGTGCCCATCTGCCAATGCTTCAAAAGCCTGGATGCTTCTTCATTCTGTGAACTGCATGTTTCTTCGGACACAGAAGAGAGAATATGCCCAGGCCAGCACCCTCCCTGTCCTCCCGACTGCAGAAGAGCTGGTGTGCCCACTAACCTGTGGAACTGGTGATGGGCATGAAGGCTGCGGAGTTAAGGCTGCTCTGGAGACCATTCAGCTGCCCGTCTGCAGAGGACCCTCTGAAACACAAGCAGCTTGGTTAGAGTGGCAGATGAAAGGGGAAGTCAAATGCAGGCCCTCCCACGGCTCTGCCTCTTGCTCCTGGTGTTCTTTCTCAGGTGCCACAACTATGAGTCTACTGCATTTGGTGGGTAGAGCCAGGAATGGTGCTAAATATTTCCTACAGTGCACTGGAAGGTGTCCTCAAACAAATTTTCGAGCCCAAGATGTCAATAGTGCTGAGGTTGAGAAACCATTGCATAGAGGCATCTTCCCTCATGCCAACTCTGATAAGAGATGGGACAGAGTATACTGGATGCTTTGGCATATACTCTCCAACCACGTGTTTTAGAAATTCTATGACTGGGCTTACAGGACATGCCAGGTCTCCCTATTACAGGCTCTTACAGATTTATATTTCTTTCATTGCATTTACCTGAATTATAAGAGAGTGTGCAACTGGTTGCTTAATACCCATCATCCTTGCTAAAAAGCTCCATAAAGACTGAGATCGTATCAGCCTTCTTCACTGTTGTGTCTATAGGTCCTGATATTGCATTTTGCACACATTAGGCATTTAATAAATATTTTAAAAAACAATCTTGTCTATTGCCCCGTAAATACATATTACTTGTTGGACTCATCTACCTTGACTTCAGTTGATGTGTGAAAATTATACCTTGGAAGATTAAAATTTTCATAAGCTCAGTTCTTTATCTGTTGAGCAGCATCCAGCCTGACCTTTGAAACCCTTCTCCTAGCACTATTTTTCCATTTATTTATCCATGCAAAAAATACTTAAGTATCACCTGTGCTTGGTACTAGCAAGGACGTAGACATTAGACAAATACATGAGGTACAAACTACGTGATAAATGCTAAGGAGAAAAAGCACAAGGCATTTTAAGAGAATGAAAACAAGGGAACCTGACTGAGATGGTGATGAGAGTGGTCAAGGATGGTCTTTCTGGAAAAATCATATTTCAGCTACATCATGAAGTTATGAGAAGTAGGTATTGGCCAAGAGTAGGAAACAGGTAAGAGCTTTTTCAAGGAGAAGAAATAGCATTATATATATGATATATATGGATCATATATAATGAATCTGAGACAGAAAAGTGGTTAGAATGTCCTAGGAGCCCTTAAAGAACAGCAAGGTGGAGGGGGAGTCAAGCAGTGTTTGCCAAATGTCCTTGACAGGAACCACCTGGGATCACTTATTAATCATACAGCTTTCCAGGCCCTTCCCTTGGAGATTCTGACTCAGTGGGTCTGGGATAAAGCCTGAGAACTGAGGCTTTTTATAGCTCCCCAGGCGTCTAAGCGATTTCTATCGCCAGAGAAGTGAGGAAAACATTGACTAGTGGGTAAGGGGAAGGTGGGAGGAAGAGCACTCAGAGATTCTGGCAGACGCTTAGGTGCCATGCCCCTTGAGAACATACTCCAGCAGTGATGCAAAGACCACAGTGTCTTGTACCCTTCCCCTCTAGCAAGCTGCAGTCCTGGCCCTACCCACTCCTTTCCACTTTCACTTGGGGGACAAGGGAACTGTAGAGATGAAAAGGAGAGAAAGGAACAGAGGGCTTCTCCCTTTTCCTATGAGCCTCAGCCTCGGACAGCTACATTAGAAATGCTTATGCATTTTATTTCAGCCCTTTATGGACCTAAAGAACTACCCAAAGCATCTGCAGCTAATACTGACTCTTCTAGGTATAAGGGAAAAAAGGAAAAGTTCTGGAGCCTAGGATGGGCTCTTTCCTCTACAGAAGTTAAAAACCATTCAAAAAAACAAAACCCAAACCAAAAACTTTAGGGCCCCTTGCATGCTTTGGTGGCAGCTGAGGCAAGAAAAGCGACGGGGCTGGTCTCGGTCTCAGAGAGGAAGCCCTGAGAGTTAAACAGTAAAAGGAAGCAGACAGGCAAAGTACTGGTGTCAGTAGAAGAAATGAAATCAGTGAACAGGGAGCTCCCCAAGGGATGAACAGAGTCCCTAGGTGTTTGCAATGAGTGAGTGCAGTGTCTCCCAACCTCTTCCTCCTCTCTGGAATTCTCTCTCTCTCTCTCTAAGATTTTATTAATTTATTCATGAGAGACCACAGAGAGAGAGAGGCAGAGACACAGGCAGAGGGAGAAGCAGGCTCCTCGCAGGGAGCCTAGTGTGGGACTCGATCCCAGGACCCTGGGATCATGACCTGAGCCGAAGGCAGATGCTCAACCACTGAGCCACCCAGGCGTCCCTCCTCCCTGGAATTCTTATCCCACACTTCACCCTCATGGGCTTCCTCCTGTTCTTCTCCTGACTTCTGCCCCTATGTCCATCCCCTCTGTTCCAGCTCCAGTCACTCTTCCATCCTCCTCTCCATCCATTCCCATCACAGGACTTGGGAACCACCTCTAATTCTAACTTTGAACATTTCTAATGATTCTGCTGTTTCTGCACAGGCTCCCCATTTCCCCAGTGGTGGAGAAATGTGTCCAACAGCCGCTCAAGAGGAAATTCAGAGTGAATTTTTCCATGGAAACACTGGTACAGAAAATGGTTTGGGTCTATGTTTTTACTACTTCAGGCACATCAGGGATAAATATGCTTTTGTTGTGATAACATCATTTTCCCTGGGAAAATACATGCCAGCTTCTGGACAACCCACACCTAAATGAGAACTTTTGAACCACAGCTTATTTAGGGCCTGTATGTTAACTTGCACTTGCTGGTATGCTTCTGCAATAATTCTTTGCTGCTTTCCTGGGAGCATCTGTGTTTTAGGAAATAGTTACACAGGAAGGTACGTCTGTGTTTCCTTGCTTGTCTAAGTCACTGTGTTTTAACACCAAGATAACAGGACCTACCTCATAGGGTTGTTGAGGATTAAATAAAACAGTGAATGTGAAGCACATCTTAGCATAGTATCTGGGATTATATTAATGGCTAAATAAACATGAACCTTCATTAGTATTGGTATTTTTACTTAGAGATACTAACCATCTTTGCATGCACTAGAACCCTATGTACACTGAAATATTAAGCCAGGTGACTTGGTAACTCTAATTCAATATGGAATATGAGTGCTACCCTATGCAAGAATGACCATGACATAGTCAGAACTGAGAAGTTAACAGCAATTTGCTATCAAAATCAAAAGGTAGTTAACTGGAAACCTACAGGGTAGAAATCTCATGGTCAGAATTACTTTTAAACTCCCTTAAGAAGAGAGGTCTCATTTGAGATTGACCAACTACCTCTCAATAAGTCCAATAATCACATTTTTTCAGCTTCAGAATGAACCACCGTTTCTTCAGCTATGCACCAAATGAAGTAGCTGGCCTGTCATACAACATGGCTTTTGGCATGAGAAGAACCCACAGCACAGGGGGATGCTCATCCTACATGAGAAGCCCATGGGAAAGGAGGCTGATGGGAGGAACAATGCATCTCCTATTCTGTCCCAAGAGGAACATAGAATAGAGTCAGTCGCTACTGAAATTGTACATGCTCTTTCTCTCTGAAGAGCTGAATGTGCAAAGTTAAACGTGTGTTTGCTGCAGGTCCATTGCCTGTTGTTTTCACAGTACATATGGAATATAAAGAGGTGGCTAAAAGATGAACTCAGAAAAGTGACTTTTCTGCAGGGAGGAATACTGAAAAGACGGGACAAGCAAAGTGCCATAAATTTTAAGTTAGAGTTTAAACCAAGAAGAGTGCTAGATGTGACTATGTAGTCCCGTAGTGTTTCTTACCTGCTCTTCTTGGAAGAGATGTCATACTGGGAGCTGGAAGAAGGTGAGATACAGCCCCAGGTTGAGAGTTTGAGGCTTTCTACAATCTCGGCTGTGGTGCTGGGCTTAGTTCAGATCTATCTCCACAGAACGAACTGCATAATTATCAAAAGCTCCTGAAGGGCATGCTAATTGATTGACTGAGCCACTTCAAAACTGAAATAAGATACATGGCCATGTCTATATAGTAACATGTATAGTAGCAACGAAGAATTCCAATTAGAATTAGAATTAGAATAATTCCATTAATAATGACATGCTCTTTTCAACTAAGGCAGGATCTTTCCTTTGGACGGATTCATTGCAAGTACCTGAAGAGTTTCCCTAAGTAGTAAGTGTGTATTTTCTAACCCAGAATTCAATTCACTTGCTACACTCTTGCCTACTCCTTTGCTCTTTTGCATTGTCCTGGAGTCCAAGAAAAGGCCTGACTTTGAGTGAGGGAGAATAGCCTCTCTGGGCCTTTCAAAGAAATTGTTTAGCAATGCATTACAAATAAATAACATCTCTAGAAGCAGAAATATTGCCTACATTTATTATTGAAAGATTTCTTCTAGTGCTAGTCTCCACTTAGGGAATATATGCGGATCAAACAGCTGGCTAGGAATTCCACTGGCATCAGGAGCAAACCATCCAGCTGGCCTATATGACATAACCTCATCAGTCTGGAGGGTTATAATAAGTAAAATCCCTACCATCCATTTTGCTGGTAAGGCTTCTGACGTGCTTTTTCGTGGATTTTTATTTCCTTTATTTGTGGTTTCCTCTGTTCTTTTTTTTTTTTTCCCATTATTTTGATCGGTGGAAACTTTTCTGAAAGTGATATCCTTTCTTTAGGATCTGTTTTGTTCATTACTTCACAAGATTGACTGTGGTTTGGTGTATATTGTTTCTCTTCAAGTTCTTTTCAAGGCTGTCCACATCTTTAACACAGAGGTACTAGTTTTCTGTTCCAGTGGTTTTGTAAAAGTTTATCTTGGATTCAGGCCACCACACTGGGGATGACCTTTCTATAGTAGGAAGGACCCACAAAAGAAAAATGCTCAAGATTTCACAGGAAGAGGAGAGCTAGAAATGCTGACCTTGCCAGGGCTGTGGCAGACAGGCCTGGTGGCATCTGTGAAGGTCCTGAAAAGAAACCCCAAACTTGATCATTTTTATAAAATACTGGTGACAACCAGCTTCTTTCAATTCCCAAAGGAGAAAAGAAATCTCAAGTTAGGGTAAAGAACTGAATCCTTATAGGAACATGTGCTCTGACTTAGCAAACATTTACTTGCAGATGAATCATCTTACAATGTTACTCCCAACCTACGTGTGTGCAGGTTACGTGTGCCTCTTTCTTTTATCCGTCAGTCCAGGGATTATATATGCGCTGCATAAACAGAAGCTAATATGTGAATCCTTAGCAAATAATAATGAGAACATTATTAATTTGGATCTGGTTCCAAAACCAATTCAAGAAACATTTTATGAAGCCAACTTTTGTGCAGCAGCGGTGCCCAAGATTCCATTTTATAAATACACTACACCTTACCTAAGCCATAATCCATTATATTTGCTGCTATGTCCCTTTTTCTTCTTAATATTATCTCTGTAGGTATCTTCTCTTTTTAAATTTACTGTACTAGTCTCTTCAGAGTTTTTTTAAAAAAGATTTTTATTTATTTGAGAGAGAGGGAGTGGGAGGGAAGAAGGAAGGGGGGGGGAGAGAGAGAGAGAGAGAGAGAGAGAGAAATACGAGTGGGGGAGGGGCAGAGAGAGAGGGAGGAGACTCTCTGCTGAGCAGGGGGCTTGTTGGGGGCTTGATCCTGGGACTCTGGGATCATGACCTGAACCGAAGGCAGATGCTTAACTGACTGACCACCCAGGCGCCCCTTTCCAGGTTCTACTGTCAGTTTCATTCATTCCTTCACCAAATACTGAGTGTCTCCATGTGCCACACTCTGCTTGAGGCACTGTTTTTCAGGTTCTCCCACGTGCCAGGCTGTTCTGGTGACTTTTTATTATTTCACTTTGATTTGGATTAATTTAATCTGTTGTCCTTTTATAGTTTTTTTAAGTTAAATGATTACCTCAGTTATTTTCAATCCTCCTTGTCTTTTCAATACATGTATAGTTATGAGATTAATTTTGAGAGCAACTCTGGCTATCCCACAAATTTGATATGTAGCACTTTCCATAAGGCATCCAATTCTATGTGGTTTATGATTTTCATTATGATTGCCTCTCTAACACATGGCTACTATGTGCTATATTTTTAAAAATTTTCAAACACATGAGCCCTTTAAAAAAATTACCTTTTGATTTTCCCTAATTAAAGTGTATTTATTGTTAAAGAATATAAAGCATTTGGCATGGGCTTCTTTGAAATGTGTGAAGCCTTCATTTGTGACAATATGTACTGAGTTTTTATAAACATATACTTGAAGAGACTGTATCTTCTCCCTTTTGGACACAGGAATCTATGCATAGCTATTATTTTTCAGACTATGAGTTGTGACTCATAAAGGAGTTGTAAAATCAATTCAAGGACCCCATTAGCAATTCTAAAAAATAGGAGATAGTATTTCATGAAACTTTTACTTCATATATATAATATAGATATTTTTACTAGGTTGCATATAAAATGTACTTTTTTATTATAAGTGGTGGTCAGCAAAAGATGAAAAACTGCTTATCAAAGCCAACTGTTATTCTGCATTTCAAATATTTCAAATCTTCAGAAATTTCTTTGAGGTACCTATCAGTTACTGATAGAAGTAGATTAAAAAAATCACCCACTACAATTGATAATTTTCCAATTTTTCCTTACACTATTGTCAGCATTTGATTTATATATTTGAAATTTATGATGTTAACTGCATACCAGTGTTTTTATCTCTATTAATGCTTTTTGCTTAATTCTATTTTATTTATTGCTATACTCGTGTTCTTTTTAATTAGAACTGTATGGTTTACTTTCTTTTCATTGTTTGCACTGTGAAATTTTACTCTAGGTATCTCTCTTTTAAATAGGCTATAACTGAACATGTTTAAAAATGCAACTTCATAATCTACCTCTTAATAGAAGAGTAAAATCCTGTTACCACTGTGATTGTGCATATAACTGGACTTATTTCTACTATCTTAGTTTTTATTTTCCACTTACCATCCTTTTTATTTGCTTTTTTGTTTTCTTTTTCTGCCTTCCAACCAGATTCAAAGTTTCCATATTCTCTTCTCTCTCCTTCCGTTGGTTTGAAAGCTACAGATTGTATATCAATTACTTAGCTATTTTTTTCTAAGTGTAAAATTTAGCTATTTTTTCTACTTTTTTCCTCCAATATTTCTCTTGCCCTTAGAACATGACACAGACCTGTTATATTTTCACTATCCACGGAATCCCATTGTCCCTCAAGCTTGTCTTTGTTGTTTCAAACACATTTTACCTTTTTAAAAGACCAACAATTATGCTTATAGTAATTAACATTCGTTACCATTTAATAAAAGTCTTGCACATCACTGCCTTCATGTTATCCAATATTTCTGTTTACTTTTATTGTATCCTAAGTGAAGGTCACGGGTGGTACACTCTTAGACTTCGAAGATCTCAAATTATTTGTATTTTGGCTTGTCTCTTGAGTGACAGTTTAGCTGGGTATAAAATTCTAAACTGAAAGACACTTTACCACAACACCTGAGCTATCAGCTCTTGTCTTCTGTCATCTGTTATTGCTGAAGAAAAGAATATCAGGGATGCCAGGGTAGCTCAGCGGTTGGGTGCTTGCCTTCAGCTCAGGTAGTGATCCTGGGATCTGGTATCAAGTCCCGCATCAGGCTCCCTGTGAGGAGCCTGCTTCTCCCTCTGCCTGTGTCTCTGCCTCTCTCTCAGTCTGTGTCTCTTCTGAATAAATTAAAAAAAAAAAGAATATCAGTATTCTGGGTTCCTTTGTGAATTTTCTTTAAAGTAGTATGTAAGTCCTCCCTTTATGCTCAGTGTTCTGCATCTAAATATGCATTCCTTTTGGCACATGGGATGAATTTTTTAGCCGAGAACATTTATTTCTTTAATTCCAGAGAAGTCTCGGTTATTATTTCTTATAGTGTAACTTGTCCACCTCTCTCTCAGGTATCCCTTCTGATACTCAATCTTGTGATCAGAGTCACATGTCATGTTCCACAAGACAATCCTACCAGATACCAGATCTAACATGTCTGGCTGTTCAGAAACATTAATCTCATTTGTAAGAAATTCATGTTCTAGTTCTTGACTTTGTTGGCAATCTTTCTTAGATTCAGATTTCTTCATGTGTTTTGCAATTTTGGTTTGTAAGCTCATGTTGAATAATAATCATTTCTCCCCCTTGTCTCTGTGCTTGCTGTCGAAAGGTTTTATAGGGTCTTCCATCCATCCTCTTACCCTAGCCCAGAACCAGACTGTACACTGGTATTTCAGTGTCCTTGCCTCAGTCATATTTAGAAATCCAGGTGAATTCTGAGACATGAACAGTTGGACCCTCATGTGGTGCGGCCCACATCAGTTTTATCAATCTCCCATGAGGAGAGCCCACTTAGCTCAGGATAAATCTTAGTATTACTGACATTTTGGACTGGGTAATTCTTTGTGGTGGGGAACAACCCTGTGCTTTGCAGGATGTTTGCCAGCATCTCTAGACTCTCATTAGATGCCAGTAGGAATTCCTTACCCCCCATCCAGCTAATGATAATAATAAAAAAATTCCAGACATCGCCAGATATCTTCTGGGGGTAATATTTTCCCCAGTTGAAAAATTACTATTTTACTTCCAATTAATGAGCCTGGCTTCTTAGTCATTCCTCTTGGGTAGGGCACTCAGGCTCCAACATGCCACAGGGGCTGAACTCCAGGCTGTTGCTACCTGCTTCCAAAGCAGAGTTCAAAAAGCTTGTTTCAGCTTCATTTACTGATTCTCAGTTATTTCTGTACCCTAGTTTTGGGGCAAAAGGGATGTTTCCCTTGTTTTGAAGCTCAGCGAGGTCCCCCCCTTTTAAAATCAGTTCTATGTGTTTGAAGCAAAGGGAGAGTATTAAGTGTAAACTTATGAAGACAACGTGACTGGAAGTTGTCTTTTGTTTTATTTGAAGCTAAGGCCTTGCCTTCAGTAGTCATTAGAATTATTAGTGATCAAGATCTCAGAATGTGTTTGAACTTCCACAGCCTTGCAAGCTACAGCCAAATCACACTTAAAAATATCAGCTTAATAAAAACAAAAATGCCATTTCTTTTAATAGGGAACAACAGCTGCGGCAAAAATTATAACTATACCAATATACATGCATGGACACTTGATATGTGTCAGGGAAATAAATGATCTCATTTAATCCTAAGAACAGCTCCATGATGTAGGTAATATTTTACAGATAATGAAACAGAGACTTAGAGGTAGCCCCAAATAGTCAATTAAATGAAGGAGACAGGATTCAAATTTAATTAGAAATCTTGGGCTGTTAGCAATTGTGCTTCCCATACACTACTTACTATTCTACACAGTATAAACAATTACTGATGACATCATTGTTACTTGGTGATCCCTGACACATACACCTTGTTACACAATACTATGTCACCACCACCACCTCAACTACCACCTCTAGCGTGTCTCCATCTCCACCACTGACTCCTTTACCACCATTTTCTGAGAACTTGTCATGAATATAAGCTAGTTTGGGGTCTGAAGAATACATTTGTCTCCCCTCTCTTAAAAATAAACTTTAAAAA
The DNA here is from genome assembly GCF_018345385.1 of Vulpes lagopus. Classification (NCBI taxonomy): domain Eukaryota; kingdom Metazoa; phylum Chordata; class Mammalia; order Carnivora; family Canidae; genus Vulpes; species Vulpes lagopus. Next base: position 24,560,538 of record NC_054829.1, read on the forward strand.
TAAAGTTTCCATGGGAACTGGGCTTGTGTCTGTCCTCTCCAACTGGTGTTAATCACGAATATTTAGAGCAATGCTCAGCACCATGGACATTCAACATATGCGTGATAAGAGGATAAAGACTAGGTATCTGTCCCTAGAGACTTATGGGAAGAACATATATAAAAAGGAAAAATTAGACAAGGAGATAGATGGTGGAGTTAGCGGAGGCACTTGGCAAAGCTACATCAATGTGATAAACTCTGATCTTGAATAAAACACAGGACTTAGATTCAAGAGGGCAGAGGGCACAAGGAAGAGGGGAGAACATGAGCATGTAGGAACAATGAACATGAGCATGTGTGTGGAGCAGACTGTAAGACAGTCCGGGGAAGGTTATAGACAGGACAGAGGACATAGTGCAGAAGGCTTTGATATCAGAGTAAGGACTCTCAACTTTATCTTGTAGGCACCTGGAAGCCTCCAAAGGTTCAAAGAACTATTTTAGAGATGATATTTTAAACTACTTCCTAGGGGGCAGCCCTGGTAGCCCAGCAGTTTAGTGCTGCTTTCGGCCCGGGATGTGATCCTGGAGACCCAAGATCGAGTTCCACGTCGGGCTTCCTGCACAGAGCCTGCTTCTCCCTCTGTGTCTCTGCCTCTCTCATTCTCTCTCTCTCTCTCTGTGTCTGTCATAAACAAAACAAAACAAAACAAAACAAAACAAAACAAAACAAAAACTACTTCCTAGGGCTACTCATGCAACCTATTTATTTAAGAACCCATTTGGATAGTTTAAAAATTTCTACCTTGTTCTACTTGGGTGTTCCTTTTATTCAAGAACCAATCTTGATAGCTAATATATTTTTTTTTTAAATAATATTTTTTTTAATTTTTATTTATTTATGATAGTCACACACAGAGAGAGAGAGGCAGAGACACAGGCAGAGGGAGAAGCAGGCTCCATGCACCGGGAGCCCGATGTGGGATTCGATCCCGGGTCTCCAGGATCGCGCCCTGGGCCAAAGGCAGGCGCCAAACCGCTGCGCCACCCAGGGATCCCGATAGCTAATATTTTTGAAAATATTACCTTTCAGTTTTTAAAATTTAGTAGCAAATGATCATCCAATGTTCTCCTAATTTTTCGGTCTCCCCTGTATCTACTTTATTTTTGTATTTTTGTAAAAGATTTATTTATTGGGGATCCCTGGGTGGCTCAGCGGTTTAGAGCCTGCCTTTGGCCCAGGGCGTGATCCTGGAGTCCTGGGATTGAGTCCCGCATAGGGCTCCCAGCATGGAGCCTGCTTCTCCCTCTGCCTGTGTCTCTGCCTCTCTCTCTCTCTCTCTCTCTCTCTCTATGTCTATCATAAATAAATAAAATCTTTTTAAAAAAAGATTTATTTATTTGAGAGAGCCAGTGTCAGTTTCAAGACTTATGTTTAAGTTTTTAATCCATTTTGAGTTAATTTTTGTGTATGGTGTGAGAAAGAGTTTCATTTTTTTTTATGTGGCCATCCAGTTTTCCCAGCACCACTTATCTATTTATTTATTTTTAATTTTTTTATTGGAGTTCAATTTGCCAAAATATAGCATAACACCCAGTGCTCATCCCAAGTGCCCCCCTCAGTGCCTATCACCCAGTCACCCCAAGTTCCCACCCATCTCCCCTTCCACTACCCCTTGTTCATTTCCCAGAGTTAGGTGTCTCTCATGTTTTGTCACCCTCACTGATATTTTCACTCATTTTCTCTCCTTTCCCTTTATTCCCTTTCACTATTTTTTATATTCCCCAAATGAATGAGACCATATAATGTTTGTCCTTTTCCGATTGACTTATTTCACTCAGCATAATACCCTCCAGGTCCCTCCATGTCGAAGCAAATGGTGGGTATTTGTTGTTTCTAATGGCTGAGTAATATTCCATTGTATACATAAACCACATCTTCTTTATCCATTCATCTTTCGATGGACACCGAGGCTCCTTCCACAGTTTGGCTATTGTGGACATTGCTGCTAGAAACATCGGGGTGCAGGTGTCCCGGCATTTCACTGCATCTGTATCTTTGGGGTAAATCCCTAGCAGTGCAATTGCTGGGTCGTAGGGCAGGTCTATTTTTAACTCTTTGAGGAACCTCCACGCAGTTTTCCAGAGTGGCTGTACCAGTTCACATTCCCACCAACAGTGCAGGAGGGTTTCCCTTTCTCCACATCCTCTCCAACATGTGTTGTTTACTGTCTTGTTAATTTTCACCATTCTCACTGGTGTGAGGTGGTATCTCATTGTGGTTTTGATTTGTATTTCCCTGATGGCCAGTGATGTGGAGCATTTTCTCATCCAGCACCACTTATTTAAAGAGACCTTCCTTTCCCCATTGCATATTCTTGGCTTGGTCTTAAATTAACTGACCATATATGCATAGGTTATTTCTAGGATCTCTATTGTGTTCCATTGATTTATGTGTCTGTTTTTATATCAATGCCATACTGTTTGGATTACCACATCTTTGTAATTTAATTTGAAATCAGGAAGCATAATGCCTCCAGCTTTGCTCTTCTTTGTCAAGACAGCTTTGGCACTCTGCGGTCTTTGTGGTCCATACTGATTTCAGGATTGTTTGTTCTATTTCTGTGAAAAATGCCATTGGAATTTTGATACAGATTACAATGAATCTGTAGACTGCCTTGTGTAGTATTGACATCTTAACCAATATTAATTCTTCCAGTCCATGAACATAGAATATCTTTCCATTTATTTTTATGTCTTCAATTTCTTTCATGAATGTCTTGCAGTGTTTAGTGTACAAATCTTTCACCTCCTTGGTTAAATTTATTTCAAGGTATTTTATTCTTTTTGAAGCAATTAGAAATGAGATTGTTTTCTTAATTTCTCTTTCTGATAGTTTGTTGTTAGTGTATAGAAATGCAACTGATTCTGTATACTGATTTTATGTACTGAAACTTTACTGAATTCATTATTAGTTCTAATAGTTTTTTGGTGGAGTCTCTAGAAAATATTACATATTTTCTTTTAAGATTTTATTTATTTATTCATGAGAGACAGGGACAGAGAGAGAGAGAGAGAGAGAGAGGCAGAGACACAGGCAGAGAGAGAAGCAGGCTCCATGCAGGCAGCCCGATGTGGGACTTGATCCAGGGACCCCAGGATCATGCCCTGAGCCAAAGGCAGACGCTCAACTGCTAAGCCACCAAGGTGTCCCATATTTTCTATATAATATAAAATCATCTGCACATGATAGTTTTACTTCTTCCTTTCCAATTTGCATGCTACTTATTTCATGTTCTTGCCTAAGTGCTCTATTTGGGATTTCCAGTACTATGTTGAATAAAAGTGGCAAGAGTAGGCATTCTTGTCTTGTGCTGATGTGTGTAATTCTTACTTTCAATATAGTGTGCAATATCATTCTGATCCAAGCTACTTAAAAGAATGTTTAAAAATTCCAAAATTATTTGGGCTTTCTGTCCAGACTTTTCTTTTCTTTTTTCTTTTCTTTTCTTTTCTTATTTTATTTATTTTATTTTCTGTCCAGACTTTTAATATCTCATTTTATTGTAACATGGTCAGAGAATAATATAATTCTGTATTGCCCTATAAAACTGCTATTTTTTGAGGCTTTAATTGAAAAATATTCCATGGGAGCTCTGCAGGATACAAAACTGTATATCTGTTAATTTAATTTCATTAATTATATTGTTCAAAACCCTTCATGTCCTTATGTTAGGTCTATTTTGCCTGTAATAATGACTACTACTTCTATTCCATTTCTGCAATGTGTTATTTTAGGTTGAATCCAACTTTTGTCAACATTTTTATCTTTGTATACTTTATCCTCAGAATTTTGAAAGTTTTTGAAATCTGTCCTTTACTTCATTAATTTTCTGCAGTGTTCAATTCACTGTGTTTAACCTAAATTTTCCCTTAGGTATTTCTCATTTTCTTCCTGATCACAGACTACTTAGCTCTGTGCGTGAGATAGCCTTTTAAAGCTCTACACATCTATGTGCTCTAAGCTTAAATTTTGTCAAGAATGCACATTAGGGATTTTCTAAAATGTTTTCTTGCTTGCTTAAATTTACTTCAGAGGTTGGAAGCTCCCCTGAGTCTTCTTTGTTGAACTTTCTTTTAAACTATACCATCTATTCCTAGGCCCCAAGATTTTAAATATTTGCTCATCCCCAGAGAGAAAGTCCTAAGTTTGCTATTAAAGACTTATGATCATGGAGGAACTGATATGGATTCTATAAAATGCATTAAGACCTTGCCCAAATCTTTTAAAAAGGGATTTTCCTACTCAGATAAGAAAGAAAAGTGAGAGATAGGAAATATCTAACAGTTATATTACCATTTTAACAACCATTTTAGTATCCTAGTGGCAGGGATGAGAAGTAAGATTTTACTTTAAATTACCCAAGTATAAATCACCAAAGGAAGACCCATGATTCCATGACTCTCATGTACTTCTCCTCCCTGGGCCATACACATGGCAGCAGCAACTTCTGGTTAGGTGTGTTTACTAGCACCCTCTGTCATCATCTATGCCAAAAGAAAACCCTAAGATCTAACACCACCACTGAGGTCCAAATGCTAAGGGCTGACCGGAGGAAAAAGTCTAAGTGGCAGACCCCTTGACTAGCACCCCGTCCCTTTGTACTTCCAGGCCCTGCCTCTCACAGTGAGAGGGTGTTGTCTGGTATATTCCAGGTTTCCCCCTCATTTCCTAGATTTCACTCTCATAGGAAGGCAGGATATAAAAGCCTTCAGTATTGTTCTTCAATTCAATCCTTCTCATGCTACATCTAACAGAAATTCTCCCAACACTTCAGTAGGAGAATGACAATAATTCTTCCTCCTTTTGAGAATTTCAGTGGCCACTTAAGTAGTAAAACTGGTGTGGAAAGGGAGGGGAGCAAGTTCTGAAGTGCTTACATTGCATCTTCCCCAAGGCAATATTTTAGGATGATTAACCTGTCATTTGCTGTACAAAATGGATCTGAGTTGGTTGGTGGGGGGCCTTTGAAATTGGTGGTCTACTGGGAAGAGTCTGGGGTTAGCATGGTAGGTGACACAGATCTGGCTTTGGCTCTGCCACTGACCACCTGTGTTCCTTGCTACACTCACAGCGTTTTACTATGCCAGCAGTCTTTTATCTTTTAGCACTAAAAGTTTATAATTATATGTTTTGGAAATGCATAATTTATTTTTTTAAAGGGTTTTATTTATTCATTTGACAGAGAGAGAGAGAGAGAGAGAGCATACAAGCAGGCAGAGCAGTAGACAGAAGGACAGGGAGAAGCAGGCTCTCCATTGTGCAAGGAGCTTGATGTGGGGATTGATCCCAAAACTCCAAGATCAAGACCGGAGCCAAAGGCAGACGTATAACCAACTGACCCACTGAGGCACCCCAGAAATGCATAATTTAGAGAATCCTGTATTTAAGGATGGATATGCCACAGATTTGATTGTATTTCTTGAAATTACACATAATAAAAAAGGCTGAAAGGCTGACAGAAGATGGTTAGCTATAATACGACACCTTGTATCCTCATATCAAGGACCTACTTTTGGATCATTTTAACTCTGGATCACTTTATCTCACATTAATGACTCATATGTTAAAAAGATAGGTATTTTTTTTACCCTGATCCTCATTTTTATATTTGTCTGATGTTAACCTCTCCCATTTTTATATTTGTCTGACATTAACCTCTGAGCATCTTTCATCATATTGCTTACACAACAAGTTCAGGTCCCATGAACTGGTTGGTACAGGTCTCAATACGCTGCTGGGTTCCTGGCCTCTTTCCTCCCTTCCCGATGCTGAGCAGCCATTAACAAACACCACTGTCCTGGGTGCTGACATAGAACAAGCAGTCACCTTCCATTTCTGCTGAGGGCACCCTGATGCAGAATATCCTAAAACATGGGCAAGGAAAGGTAATTCCAGCTATTTAAAGCAAAGCACTTTCATTAGGTCCGGTGTTTCTTCTGTATTTTTCTTTCTTTAGAGAAGCCCCAGGTACCACGGCTTTGATTCTGCCCTTCCCTGTCATCTCTAGTCTGTGAGTTTTGCCCACGTCCCTGGCAAACTTTAATCCCCTCAGGTTTCTTTCTATTTCCTGGAGAGTACAATTCTGGCTCTGAGAAAAAGGTCATGTACAAGGAAGACACAGGTCATAAGCATGTAGTTGCTCCTAGACTGTCATCCCCCTTAGTTCAGCTGATTGGAAGAAATACCAGAAATAGTTGCAAAAGGAGGATCTGAAGTGGGTACTAAATTATGACGTGTGGAAACACTAGAGAGGAAAGTCAAGAAAGGTTCCTGGCACTATGGAAAGGAGAAAAAAGTCTAAATCATTCTCTTCACAGACCTGACCAAGGAGATCTAGCTAAGAGAAATAGAAGTGTATGAATTTGAGAACTATAACAAAGAACTTCTGGGCCAAACAGGGATGAGGAAATGGCTATAAAGCAACAGAATTAAAAAACGAATGTGCTCATAAAAAACTTTCAACAGAATAGACAGAAAACAAGTTATTCTGGTTAATTATTCAGTGGGGACAGTGGTTTTTTTTTTTTTTTTTCAGATGGGAAACTGAAACCTTTAGAGGGAAAAGTCACTTGAATATTATCATAAAGAAATAGGACCCCACTGTTCTGATTCTCAACTCCCTTTGCACCAACATCCAAACGACATTCCATCTTTTATGTTCTATTGTTCTCTAAACTCAATCCTCTAGGATGTGGAAACTTTGATGCTCTTGGAAATTGCTTCTATATTTGTCCAATGCCAACTTCTGTGCTAGGAGAAGTTTGAAGTTCAACCCAAAAACACAGGGCTTGGCACAGTCAATAGCTCATTACAACTTCTCATTAGTTGTGTCTCTTGGGGCAACTATGGCATTCCTGAGTGTGACTCAGTATCACCACTCAGAACTGAGGGTTCCTGATTAATCTGAACTGAGCCAGAATAAAGGCTGAAATGAGCTCCTACCAAATGAAGCAACATATCTTGCAGAAAGAAAGTAAAAAGTTATGTGAAAATTTATTGAATCGCCATTCTAGTATTAACCTAAGGATGATATAGTAATGCCTAACACTTATTCAATATATATTATGCTCCAGGCATCGTATGTGTGCTTGATATTAATTCATTTATTTCTCTTAACAATCCTATGGGGCAGGTACTATTATCATCCCTATTTTAAATAGGAAAAGAAGTTACATAAACATTAAGTAACTTGCTAGAATGGCTGGGAGCATGAATTACTTTAGAACAGAAAGAAGGATCCTAATTTCAGGAACCATCAAAGGTTTTTCTAGATTAATAATGACTTCAGTCGAAATGAGGTATGGACTTTATAGTTCATAATAATGTACCACTGACAGTTTCTCAGTACAGCACCTTCTTCACATGTGTCATGCTGATACATTAAGTTAACAATGGGGAAAACTGGGTTTTCTTATTTTTATGTGTACTATCTTTGTAAATTTCCTCTAAGTCTGAAATTATTATAAAATAAAAAGGTTATTTATTTATTTTTTAATTTTTTAAATTTATTTATGATAGTCACAGAGAGAGAGAGAGAGAGAGAGGCAGAGACACAGGCAGAGGGAGAAGCAGGCTCCATGCACCGGGAGCCCGATGTGGGACTCGATCCCGGGTCTCCAGGATCGCGCCCTGGGCCAAAGGCAGGCACCAAACCGCTGCGCCACCCAGGGATCCCTAAAAAGGTTATTTAAAAAAAAAAAAAAAAACTTTATCCAAATACTTTTTAGAGGGAACTTTTTGTTGAGTCAGGTCAGATAAGAACAAAGTCAGGTCAATAAGAACCTAAAAGTCAGAAGAATATTAAAAACAGTGGGGCCCTCGTAACACTGTACATTTTATACATGAGTGAGAGAACATTAAGGTCTCCATTAGTACTAACTTATTTAGCTTCAGAGACTTGTGCTAGAATTTTAAAGGCAAATTGGAAACTATTTCCTGGAACAACGCCTTACAGCATGCCTTTTGATACTTGGATTATATTTCTTAAATTCTGAAGAAATCTTGCTTTTCCCCCCTTCTGTGCATTTTTGGTGCTGAGCTGTTTCCGGTTTTCCCACACTCCTGCCTGTCAGAGAGAAGAAACCACAAAAATGCAGCAAAGTTTGTCCACAGAGCTGCAGTTCCATCTCGAAAGGCTGAAGAGTTTTCCTGCCAGCAGTGAGTTCAGGGCAGTGAACAGCACCTTCGAACGTCCAGCCCCACTGCCTGCTGCCAGAGCCCACCTCCTCACCAGCAGACTAGCTAGCCACCACACAGGCCACCAAGGGCCCTCTCAGGGTACTGGCAATTCTCCGAGGATCCACAACTAGGGAGCACACTGGCAAATTCAACATTCATATCTGACTCACTGATTTTCCTACCCAACTGTGAGCTTCGAACCTGTGAAACAGAGCATGGTTTTGGAATGCTTATGATGGTAACTAATGCTCACGGACTTCTTACGTGTGCTAGATTCTTGTTCTATGTACAGGTATTAACTCTGCTAATATTATCAATGGCGTATAAAGCAGATACTGTTTATTATCGCCACTTCAGAATTGGAAAAGTGGGGCTAACAGATTAAGTAACTTGCAACTTGCCAAAGGTCTTCAGGTAGTAAACTGTGGATGAGGGTGTGAGTACAGGCAGTTTGGTACCAGAGGCTGCAACCTGAAGGACTCGATTCTACTCTTGCCAGGGTGAGGAGCCATACATCTTCCTTCTTACTGTGCTCTTGGCCTTGACCACGAACTGCCCCCTTCTGACTACCCCTCCCTAGTGCTCCAGAGAGTTCTGTAAAGTCATTACAATGCCAATTATTCCTACAATAGCACTTAGTAGGCATGGAATAAGTATTTGTTGGACAGATGAATAATGGCAGCAGTATAATTAAAAGTCACAAGGGACTGTTTTCTATCCAAATCCAGAATTTGATTCCCTGTCCAAGGGGGAAAAAAGAGGAACTGCTTTTTCTACATCCTACGACTGGTTATTACAACTAAAATTGATTTTGCGAGGGACAAATGAACGAGGAGACTTAATGAGAGCAAGAGAAAAACCCAAACTCCCTCACCCCCTCTATGTGTTTATCCATCAGGGAATGCTTGCTTCTTATCGGCATCTTTGAAAAGTTTCCCAATTTTAAACGGAGAAGGGCCATTAGAACTAACACTCTTTATTAGTCTTATTTCTGGTTCGCTAGCTAAAATACGGCTGGAAATAAGAGTGAAGGGTGTAATCTGAAAAAAATTGATTGAGGCATGGGAACGTCTTTCTGAGGTAAAATGGGCAAAAGGTATTAGAAACAAGTTGCTCTACAGAGCCTGTGGACTAATGTCAGTGAGTTAATCCCCTACCCCACCACCACCCATAAAATCCCATTCTAAGGTCTTTCCATTCAAATACCTACAAGTAAATGACAAACAAGGGTGGGTGGGGTGGTACTGAATTTTATACACAACTGCAAAGATCTGACTCTGTAGAAAGATCCAGAAAAGAAGAGATTGGGAAGAAGCTTTCATTTCCCATCTCCAAGCCCACAGTTCAGCAGTGTTAGCTGATCGTAGTTCCTGCCAGAGGCTGGAGGATCATCAGCAATGATCCTGAACCCTGTGTTAGCCCTCATCACAATCCCCAGGGAACCTGAGAGCAGCACCTGTCCCTCCCACAGGGTAGGCAGTGCCTACTTTGGCGTGGTTCACTGACTCCCCAGGGGATTCTGACCTGTAGCTCAGGCTGAGAACCAGAGTTAACCTGTGGCACCCTATCAGGAGTTCTTGTCTTTGATGTACAAATGGTTTTGAAGGCCTCATAAATGAAGAGTACTCTTAGCACAGAACTACTACAACTCGGGAGAAACTGAACAAAAGATTGAGGAGGACTTACTTGGAGACTCTCTGGGATGTCATCTTTCTGAGGATTTGTTTGTGATTGGCTGGGGGCTTGGGGACCAGTGAGGAGGAAGAGCTTGGAGGTGGCACCACTTTTTGTGGCAGAGTGGTTGGCTTCTGGCCACTAGCCGTGGCACTTGAAATTCTACCAGCTGCACCATTATTTATTGTCCATAAATTGGAGTTAGATAGTGTCTGGCTGCCAAAGATGGCCTATAAGAAAAAGAAAGAAAAAAAGGTCAAGGGGATGTCCTTCTAACTCATTTGCTGTAAGTGAATGGCTTGTAATCCTCAAGTGAGACAAAAGGAGAAGGGACACTACTGCTCAGGAAAGGGGAAAGGAAATATTTCTCTAATAATGCCAGCACAGGTCTACATTCAGAGGGGGGAAAATCTCTGGAAGCACAGAGTTGAAATGGTCTCACTGGAAGTGCACTGAGCTAGGAATCAGGGTTATCTGGGTATTATGTATTATCCACTGCAGCAATCAGAAAAGCATTTGGTCTCTCTTAGCCTAAGTTTCCTTCATTCTTAAATTCAACAAATATTTAATGAATGTCTTCTACTGGGTGTCAAGCACTAGGAATAATGCACAAAACAAAAAGTGGCTTGAAGCCTGACTCAACTCCAGCCTACTCAGATGACTCTGAACTCCTCTAGAAGGTTTACACATTTGAGGAGTGGGAAGAAGCCAGTTTGACAAGGGTATAGTGAGCAGAATGGATGCAGAGAGGAGGCTGGAACAGAAAAGCCGGACTACATGCATGGCCTTGAGGGCTGTTTGTAGAATTCTGAAATAGTAACACTTTGTTGACCTAAAGATTGACACTAGACTTTACATTTTGAAACACTTTCAGGGGCACCTGGCTGGCTCAGTTGGTAGAGCATACAACTCTTGATCTCAGGGACAGGTTCGAGCCCCATGTTGGGTGTAGAGATTACTTAAAAATAAAATATTTTTAAAAAATAACATAAAACACTTTCAAAGTAGAATTACTATCTGAATACTAGTTATTAAATGAATATAAGATCAACACAAAAGTATATTTGCTCAGAGGGTAAGCCTACAAATCAATAAAGACCTAAAAATCACCATCTAAATATCACAAACACCAACATATGTCTGTAGTTAGTATGTAAATGTATACTTTCTCAAGTAGATGCTTAAAAAATTCTTACAACTTATTTAACTCATTAGAAATTGGTTTTTTTGGGGTCACAGATTTTGTTACTGATCATTCAATACTATTAGTGCTTTCAATATGCATGCATTATAAAAGCTTTAAATGTGAAATAATTCTAGGAGAAAAATAATAAAATTGACAAAATACACAAGGTTTTGTTTGTTTTTTTATTAACAGGATTTCTGGGAATTGATTTCCATCTGTAGACACTACATTTAAAGAGACATGGGAGAAATGTCATTTCCTTATGGCCAGGCCTAAAGGAATAAGATCAGATGCTCTTAGAAAACATTCACCTTCTAGACAGACTTTATTAGTACTGTCTTTTATGACTTATTTTTTAAGATATAAAAGATAAACTGGGTAGCTTTAGTAAAATGTTAACCAATCCTTCTATACTCATGCCTTGGAATGTCCCATTTCAGGGAAATATGTCCAAAAGTCCTGGGCTAGGCAGGTATGAGGGGGATCAAAGAATCCTGGGTTGAGTAAATGTGTTTGATGGACAGGCCTGACAAAGAACAAAGCAATTTCAAAGATAGAAGAGGGTCAGAGCATTTTTGAATGGACCAATCTGACTGACATGTTCTTCATCCCTGCAAATTGTCCAAAGGGGAAACTGAAGAGCTCTTCACTTGCCTCCATCTCTGATCCAAAGAAGGGGAACAAAGAAAGACCCAAGCCCGTGGGCAAAGCCAAGAGGTTGACACTAGGGGGAAAGGGGTTATGTGTACACATGGGAAGGTCTCTGGATGGTCTAAGAGGACACAGAAGCCCTGATTCTACTCTGGCCAGCCTTCCGAGGGCAAGTAACCAAAGAATGCAGCAAGTAGACTGAAAAACAAATCCATTCCTTTCAAGCACCAGCTCCATATCTGAGGAGACATTCACCCGGAAGGAAGGAGTGAGGCAGGAAAGGGCTACTGTATGTTTCTATTTTCACTACTACATCCCAACATGTGAGTTTAGATTGAAAGATGCCTCATTCAGGCCTCTATCAGTATTTTTGTTCAAAAGAAGAAAGAAAGAGAAAGAAAGAAAGAAAGAAAGAAAGAAAGAAAGAAAGAAAGAAAGAAAGAAAGAAAGAAGGAAAAAAGGAAAAGAAAAGAAAGAAAAGAAAGAAAAAAAAAGAAAAGAAAAGAAAAGAAAAGAAAAGAAAAAGAAAGAAAAAGGAAGGAAGGAAGGAAGGAAGGAAGGAAGGAAGGAAGGAAGGAAGGAAGGAAAGGTGCCTCATTCTGGCTGGGGAAGAGACTGTAGAGATCAGAATGAGGGCTGAAGAGCTAGCTCTACATCCATAGGACAAATTCACTGGATGAGTATCAGAGGAAGAATGGCCATTGTTAGCAACGGGCTCTTAGAACATCTATTCAGTACATGTTGCCAAGGTGACAACTATATTTCAAGGTCACCGAGTTTTTCTTTTGTTAAAAAATCTTGCTGGGACATCTAAACGCAAATAAAAAATGAATAAAAAGAGCAATATCAGACCAGTGTGAGTATAGTAAGCTCCCATTTTTGTAAAAAGAAAAAAGAATATGCAAAGCCATACATGTATCAGATACACAAACACACAGAAACACACACACATACACATAAGGCTGGAATCTGCACAGAACAATTCAGAAAGGATATATGAAAAAACTAGTAACCTCAATGGAGAAAAACTAGTTAGCTGGGGGTCCAGGAGAAAGCATACATCATTTATATCTTTTTGAATTTTGTACCATCTATGTGCAGTAATTTTGTACAAAAATAAATTATTCAAAGTCAAGAGAAAGTCAAATTCTCATAAGATTTAAGCAGGTAACAAATCTAACTCTGAGTACAAGTCAAAGTATCCAAATGGCACCCAAGTTTCAACCAGGTGGGTACAGGACTCACTATTAGGGAGGGTTGAAGAAGGAGCTCACTCTTCAATACTTACTATGCCTACAAATCCAGATTTGGTCATCAGTAAAAAACAAAGACTCAGTTAAGTGGAAAATAGCATGGCTTTGCAGTCAATTATGCCTGGGCTCAATGTAGGATCTGTCACTTATAAACTGGGTGACTTTTTTAAGTTACTGAACTTCTCTCACCTTTAGCTTCCTCGTAGGTAATTACAATTACTTTGCTGGATTATTGAGGATTAAATGAAGATCACATATGTAAATCTAGTCTAGGCATTCAATAAAGGATTCTTTTAATAGACCAAATACAAGGCTCACAGTAGACACTCACCAAATGCTCCATTCCTCCCCAATCCTCTACCTCAGTTTACTGAGGAACTAAAGGATGGGATGACATGCAAGTCTGCCTATCTGTAATGATCTGTGAATGCCAGTTGGTTATGTACTTTTCAACATATTTTTCTAGTCCTATGATGATGCTCACTAGATGTGAAAGCAAACTCTTAAAATGAAAACATATGTTTAGGTTCCCCAGATCATATTTACTCAATTCTCTCTGGCAGAAGTAATCTTTTCCTCTTCTGAATGCTTCTAACAATTTATTTGTATGTGTCTTATCATACTTAGCACATTCTACCTTGTATTACAGCCACTGATGTATGTACTTTTCTTTCCTTCTGGACAATGCACACTGGAGATGGCTGGATTGAGATCTAATTTTTTTTTTTCACTCATAGTGCCTAGTAGAATGCCTTTTACATAAAAGGTGCTTAATAAACATCTACCCCATGAATGCAAATAGCAAAACTCATTATAACCATTCTTCACCTTTTTTATTTTATTTATTTTATTTTTTTAGCAACTACCAAATTCCTATAACAAGAAAACAGGCAAGTTTGTGTTTACGAAGAGATGTAATCTTATAACAGGAGCATTCTCTGGACTTTGAATCAGGCCTAGTGTATTTTTTGTGTTCAGCTTATACTCAGCCACAAAATGTAAGTAAGCCCTTCTGCAGATCCCAAACAAAAATAACTTATCATCCTAGATGCAGATTTTGTGGCAAGCCCTTACACATTGATGTTCCATAGTGATAAGACCAGTCAAATAACAAAATAAAAGCAATTAGGAGGATTTATTGCTTAGGAGGCTGTCACTGGCCTGGATACTAACATTTCTGTCTTTATTCCTAGTAATACTGCCCTTATTTGTTTGGGTAATGATGTGTGCCCAGCTAAAAAATTGTATTTACCAATCTCTCCTGTACTTACAAATAACCACGTGACACAGTTCTGAGATGTAAACAGAAGTCTCCAGGTACAGTTTCCGGGAAAGTTCTTTTTTAAAAGGGGCAAACGGGGTTAGGACACAACTTTTGCCCTTTACTGTTCTTCCCACTCAGAATATGGATATCTAGCTAGTATCTGGTGAAAGTTTCTTCCTAAGGATTGCAGAGGATAAAGACAGGAAAAGCATGGGGCTCCCGACAGTATCATACAGTTCCAGAGAGCCTAACTCTAGATTTCTGATTATATGGGTAAAAAAAATCCCTAACTTGTTAAGCCATGGCAGGGAGAGGGGTCCACTAGATGCAGCAAAATGGAATCCTAACTGAGCTGAAATATAATCCTCAATCTACCAAAGAGTCATGCTTGTTTAAACCTTAACAAAAATACACTGCATCTCAAAAGAACAGGTACTACTCTTTCCACATACAGTAAAAAAAAAAAAAAAAAAAAAAAAAAAAAAAAAAAAAAGAAAGAAAGAAAGAAAGAAAGAAAGAAAGAAAGAAAGAAAGAAAGAAAAAGCTAGGTTCTCAGTTGTTCAGTAGTCATACTCTAATACACTGAGTGGATAATGAAGTGATCACAATTCTGTACCATCCAGTATTCCAAAGAGTCAGTAATATACAAGTTCCCAGGTATTTCACCAAAACCAAGGCTAAGTGTAATGAATTAAAGAAATCAAATTTGGTAATTAGAAACCCAGGAAAGTACTGAGGCAATGCTGAAAAGCAGATATATAAATGAATTTATTTAGACTGTTGGCAGAAATCAGCTTCCCCAGGCCTCTCATACCATGTATTGGCCCCAACTCTACAACTCCATCAACAATAGATTACATAAATTGTTTTGTCCTGATATTCATTCATAAATGGAAAGAAGAATTAGATTAAGTTCCTTCTAGGGACACCTGGGTGGCTCAGCGATTGTCTGCCTTTGGCTCAGGGCATGATCCCGGAGTCCCAGGATCGAGTCCCACATTGGCCTTCCTGCATGGAGCCTGCTTCTCCCTCTGCTTATGTCTCTGTCTCTCTCTGTGTCGCTCATGAATAAATAAATAAAATCTTTTTTAAAAAAAGTTCCTTCTATATAGATTCTAAGAAAGGTAAGGTTTGGAAACACAATACTAGCACAATGCACTTGTGGGTTAACAACCGGGAAGGGGGCTACACCATTATCAGTCAGTGTCCTGGGAATGTGAGAGCTGTGTAAGCACTGGCCTCCACTCAAGACCTGGTCAACATATACAAGACTTTTGCTTCTTTATTGGGTGTGGGAAACAGCCATGCTTCAGTAAGGAGACTAAGAGAAAACCACAGTTTGAGGGTTGGCTTGGCCCCAGGCCAAAGACTAGAAAGGCCCTCCTTCTCCCACAACAGAAGGGTACTCGTGGGTGGGAAGGAGGAATTTCTGATAGACAGAACACAGACTGTAACTTGGAAGGTTATGGGGAAGCAAGATCTGGGCTCTCTTACTAGAAAGATAATACTGTTCAGAGATTAAATTCTGGGAGGTTTTTTTTTTTTTAAATTCCTTCCAGAAAAACACTTCTTTTCGTCTTTACTTGGGTTTGTTGGTGATAGAGCAGAGCTGGATAACTCTTTGTAGTGTAAACTCTAAATTCATTTCTTTTTAATTAAGGGAGGAGATGAAGTACGGAAATGTCAACCTCTACTTCAATGGGTTAATGTCTTTTTGTACCCCTTTTACTTTGGTTCCAGAAAAGTGAGCATTTTTATGCATTATTCTCCCCACTGAGATTTTATCCTCACTTGGATAAAGTTCCCATTACATAGTACACAAAACTGCTTCTAGAATGTTGTTCTCTGGCAGACTAAGTACTGGGATGGTGTATCTTCCTGAGCATGTAAGATGCTAATCACTCACCTTACTACAACCAGCCAAGAGCTGTTCAATGCAAAGAACACACTGTGTCTTTTGTGTAATCATACGATGCTGTAAAAACTTGGGGCCAAGGTGAGGGTGAGGGTAGCTGTTTCTATTTTAGCAAAAGCAAGCTTCCAAAAGGCCTTTGTCTCACATTGTATGGAGTTCTTGGCTGTCTTCCATTCACAATGTTTGTCAGCTGGGACAAGACGGGAGGCTGAGCAAGAGAAACAGAGTACAACTTCTGGTACTGCGGACAAGGCCAGGAAGCAGTGCTATAGCCCTGATAGGGATGGGGCAGGAACCCAGAAGACGCTACTGTTCAGAGAGAGCGAGAGAGAGAGAGACTGATGACACAAATACCCGAGATAGGGCTTTGAGTGGCCAAAGATACCACCAGTTCTCTGGCATATCTTCTGATTTCTAAAATCAACAGAGAGGCTCTGTCTCCTTTAGCAACAAAGACTGAAGGCTCTTATTAATTCAAATGATCTACTCTCCAGTGTGAACACAGCTGCTTACCTGTACACAACAAGTGATTCACCAACAAAAACCACTGTGTTTCAGACAGTTCCTAAGTCAATGGTACTTGCACACACGAGAAATGATGCTGGTCATTAACAGATACTTAGAGATGCTCCTGAGCCTCAGACTCTGTGATCTGATAAAACCAAAGATTCCAGCAGTAGTCTCTGTGTTGGTTCTTCAATAGCATCAGGACAATTGAACTGATCTTGCACCAGGTGTGTGTTATGACCAAAGATGTCCAACCATGAGGCAGCTGGCTAAGGCCAGGTTTGCAGTCCATGACCAGAAAAACCGTGAAACCAAGTAGCCCTAAGGTGGCACAGACATGAGCTTCCCTCACTAGCAGCCCCCCACCCCCCCATTCTAACAACAGAACCAGCAGTCCTACATTGGTAGAGTTGATATTCTGATGGCAAATTTAGACTCGTGGCATAGATTCTGCTTTGCTTTCTATTTTTTTTTCTCCTTCAATGCCCGGCAATGTTTGAATATGGATCACATACATTCACAGAAGGCTGGCAGTCCAAGGTTTGTTGTCTTTTTTTTGAAACATGTCAATTTCTTTAATAAGTATTCATTAGAAAAAGGAAAATAATTTGAAAAGTCCTTTCAAAGATAACCTCTGGCAACACTTAGATATTTTTGTGTATATATGGAGTTATTTTGTATGTATATACCTGTATTTCTATGGGCTTACAAAAATAGGAGCATACAATATCAACTGTTTTGGAGACTTTTTTTCATTCAAATATCTAACTTGAACACTTCTTCATATCTATAAGGGTGAATCTCAATCACTATTGTTAATGGCTGCATATTTTTTTATTATGGTTTATTATAATTTACTTACCAATCACCAATAGCAGAATACTATAAATTGACACAGTATACCTATATTAGTAATTATGGAAATATGTTCATAATAGATTTTTAAGTGGGGAAAAAGTAGGCCCCCTCCAAATCTTATACTAGTATTTTGAAACTACACACACACACACACACACACACACACACACACACACACATTCAGGTTGTTACCAGTCTGTTTTGCTATTTAAGAACAGTGTTCTGATGTTATTTATATCTTTTTGCATATGCTGGATCATTTCCTTAAAATAATTTCCTTGAAGTAGAATAGCTAGCTCAGAAGGTGGCTGCTGCTTTTGTTTTAAATCTTTTTTCTATATATTCTCAAACTGCCCCCTTGTAAGGTTGTCTGATTACATTTCCATCAGTCCTTATCTTTCCTTGATTACTGTGAAGAAACAGCATATGTCCTACGAAAAGCTGACTCATAATTTGATGCTAATGCCACTCTTTTTCTTTTTATAAGACATTTATGCCTTTGGATAAACATGCTAAAATTTTACAGATATCATTCTTTTAATCATTTTATCATAGTATTAATCATCCTTTCTACTTTTTCTTCTCATATCTCCCTCTAGCAATTGTGAATGAACTTGTATTTTCAATTGTCCAAACAAATAAATCTAAGGGGGAAAAAAAGTAACCAATTAATACTTTATGGCCTTGAACTTCTAAAACACCCTCTTTAATATCATTTTAACCAATTTGCTTCTGACATGGGGGTGGGTGGTGGGTAACTAAAACCCCCAAGTTGAAATTATAAAGCTATGTATATTTAAGGTTAAAAGTAATAGATAAGAGGGGTGCCTGGGTGGCTCAGTCAGTTAAGAAGGCAACTCTTGGTTTCAGCTCAGGTCATGATCTCAGGGTCATGAGATCAAGCCCCGCATTGGGCTCTGCACTAAGTATGTGGAGTCTACTTAAAGATTCTTGCTCTCCCCTTCCCCTGCCCTTGCTTGTGTGTTCAAATAAATAAATAAATAAATAAATGTAATACATAATAGAACAGATATCTGCACAACTGTATTCACAGAAGGATATTCACAACAGTTAAAATGTGGAAGCAATCTAAATGCCTATCAATAGATGAATGGATAAAGAAAATGTATATACATACAAAAGCATATTATTCAGCCTTAAGAAAAAGAAAGGAATCCTGTAATATGCTACAACATGGATGAACCTTCAGGAAATTATGCTAAGTGAAATAAGCAGTCACGAAAAGGAGAAATACTCTTATGATTCCACTTATATGAGGTATCTAAAGTAATCAAACTCATAGAAACACAAAGTAGAATGGTTGTTCCCAGAGGCTAAGGGGAGGGGAAAACAGGGAGTTGTTCAATGAGTACAGAGTTTCAGTCAAGCAAGATGAAGAAGTTTTATTGATCTGTTATACAACAATGTTCCTAGTGAATGATATACTACATCATATACTTAAAAATTATTAAGAGGGTAAATTTGTGCTGTGTTGTGTGTTGTTTTTACCACAATGAAAAAAAAGTAACACATAATAAGAGCTATGAATTTTTATTGAGCTTTTTTACCATGGTCAACATTGCCCTAAACATTTTATTTTATTTTATTTATTTATTTTTTTTGTCTGCAAGAGATTAATTTTATTTTTTTTTTATTTTTTTAATTAACTTTTATTGGTGTTTAATTTACCAACATACAGAAAAACACCCAGTGCTCATCCCGTCAAGTGTCCACCTCAGTGCCCGTCACCCATTCCCCTCCAACACCCGCCCTCCTCCCCTTCCACCACCCCTAGTTCGTTTCCCCGAGTTAGGAGTCTTTGTGTTCTGTCTCCCTTCCTGATATTTCCCAACATTTCTTTTCCCTTCCTTTATATTCCCTTTCACTATTATTCATATTCCCCAAATGAATGAGAACATACACTGTTTGTCCTTCTCCGATTGACTTACTTCACTCAGCATAATACCCTCCAGTTCCATCCACGTTGAAGCAAATGGTGGGTATTTGTCGTTTCTAATTGCTGAGTAATATTCCATTGTATACATAAACCACATCTTCTTTATCCATTCATCTTTCGATGGACACCGAGGCTCCTTCCACAGTTTGGCTATTGTGGCCATTGCTGATAGAAACATCGGGGTGCAGGTGTCCCGACGTTTCATTGCATCTGAATCTTTGGGGTAAATCCCCAACAGTGCAATTGCTGGGTCGTAGGGCAGGTCTATTTTTAACTCTTTGAGGAACCTCCACACAGTTTTCCAGAGTGGCTGCACCAGTTCACATTCCCACCAACAGTGTAAGAGGGTTCCCTTTTCTCCGCATCCTCTCCAACATTTGTTGTTTCCTGCCTTGTTAATTTTCCCCATTCTCACTGGTGTGAGGTGGTATCTCATTGTGGTTTTGATTTGTATTTCCCTGATGGCAAGTGATGCAGAGCATTTTCTCATGTGCTTGTTGGCCATGTCCATGTCTTCCTCTGTGAGATTTCTCTTCATGTCTTTTGCCCATTTCATGATTGGATTGTTTGCCCTAAACATTTTAATGCTATTATCTCATTTAATCCTCCCAACTACTGAGGTGGGTCTCATCATCATTTCTACATACAGAGAAAGAAACCAAGGCACAAAAAGGATCTATCATTTGCTCCTGATGGCACAGCTACTAAGTACTAACCTAGGATCCATGAATGCAGAGTCTGATTTCAGAGCCCCATTCCATAATAATGCTGCCTTCCCTAGTTGTGCTATGCTGACTCCCTTTTAGAGCAAATCCATGAAATCATATTTCCCTTCCAAAGTAAACACAAAGCAAACCTAGCAATGTGTCCAATTTTCATCAGATGCATTTAAAAGACCCAGATTTCACTAGCTCTACTCCAAGAAGAAAAGCTTGAAAAGGATTTGTCTGTAAGGAAATTTTTGTTATTGATTTTAAAAGTTAAAGTATGTGTACATGTATGTATGTATTTACATAAAGATAACTCAAAAGATCAGCAATGATCCCAGATTGAGAGTTCAATTGGTTAAAAAAAGGTAATTCATAGCATCGTTAGCTAGTATTATTATTTCTATATCGGAGTCCTTGTTCTCCTGATAATGTGTCTGTGTCTTACATCTCCTGATGAGTAAAATAAAATAATCAGACAAGAACCTCTAAGTTCCCTTACAACTTTATTTTTTTTTTCCCTTACAACTTTAAATTCAGAATTTATAAATATCTAACTTGTCTCTGCCTTCAAATGTATGGTTTGTTTTATTTGGCTCAGAATCTCTCACGTGATTGGCCTACTGTGCATCTTGCATAGAACTTGCTGTCATCCATCTGTTAGACTTCTTCCTGTGGCTGTGTTCATTTCAGATGGATGGGATTCTTTATATTTAAGAGTGAGGTCTTTCATTATCTCACGTAGTTACTGCCGTTGGGTTCCTCATATGCCCACAGACAAACAGAAACAAACCACGGGTCATAGAGTGAGGACAGGGAATGAAAACAGTTGTCATATAGCAGTAGCAAAATCACATTTTAAGGATATACAACAAATAAGGTTGATCCCAAGCAGCTGGCAGGTGGCCTTTTAACATAACCACAACCAAGCAGAGTTCTATACTTTGATTCATAACATTGACTCTAACTCTTTTATATTTGTGTGTATGGGCACATGATAAAATGAGCACTGGGTGTTATATGCAACTGAAAAATTACTGGATACTGCAACTGAAATTAATGATGTCCTATATGTTGGCTAATTGAATTTAAAAAAATTAAAAAAATTTGCATGTATGGGTCTATAGTAGCAGCAGCATCAATAAATTTCGAATGGCTTATTTGACTGATGATAAATGTGTAAAACAAGAAGAAAATGAAGAGTCACTTCTCTCAAGAGGGAGGGAGGTAGAATGGAAAAGGGCTTTCGGAGCCTTCTGATTGGGTCTGAATATTATCTCTGTAATTAACTAGCTATGCAACCTTGTGTAAGTTACTTTAACTCTTTGAGTTCCCTCATCAGTGGGATAAATAGTATTACATCCAGCACACAGGAGGCACTCACTCTGTGTCCACTTCCCTGACCTCACCTTCCTCCCTCCAAGATTCCAGAGGGGCACTTTCTGGGAGCAATTTAGAAGACAATCTGGTGGTAATCAGAGGATTTCTATTACTGCATGTGATGAATCAGCATGATGAACTGATATCTATATTACAACAATGTATTAAGATTCAGATTTATATGGAACTGAAAAAGTAAGCATTAATAGTAATCATGCAAAATGATCACATGTGATAGTCACATTTGTAGACACCAGTCATATTTCCTAGTAGTCTTCTTGAAAACACTATCATAGAAATAAAATTAAAATACTATGACTAGCAACAATAACAGAGTTGAAAGGGCAACGTGATAATTGTAGAAATAATTCCTATGCTATCAAAACAACCCACATAAGTGTTGCAAATCTTCAAACTTCTAGAACATATTTTATGATACTGCGCAACTCAATAATCCCTAACCCTATTACTAAATAATAACACAAAGGAGGGTAAAATATGGATGTTTCCAAGAGTTTTAAGCCCAGGAACACTTTCCTAAGATGTTTCTTTAAAAATCTGAGATACTTGGGATAATGTCTAGACCTGAGTTTACATATGTTTAGTAGACCTTCTCTTTTATGACAGTGTATATGATATGAATAGTAGCAGACTAGTTATAATATCTGAAGAGGACTTCTCAAATACAGTTTTACAGGTGTCAATAAGTACACCTGTGGATGTATGAACTGCAACTTAAAATTTATGTAATAATACATATAGATTAATACATATACATACATATACATATAAAATATAAATGAATGCCTTAATATATTGTCAGGATGGTAGCATATAGCATAGCATGATAGTCTGGAGGCTGGAGGCTGGATGCTATGCCTGCAGGCATACCTGGGTTAAAAAAATCAGCTCTTCCATTCATTATTTATGTGACCCTGAGAAAGTCACATTAAGTGATTAACCTTTTTTTTTTGTCTGTAAAATGGGGCTAATTAAAAGGATAACTGGGAGGACTCAATGTGATAATACAAATAAAAGTCCCAGTTCAGTGCTGGATCCGTGGTAACATCCTAAGAAAGATGATCCTCATGATACCCACAGATATGTATTATCATCTCCTTAGCAGACATAAGCAAACTAAAGTCCAGAAGTTTGAATAGCCTGTCCCAGTCATGGGCTGGACAGAAGCAAGAAGATTATCTGACTCTAAAGCCTGTCCAGAGGGCCTATTTCCCGAACAGCTAAATGTAGTTTTGCATATGTCATTTCACATATTTTCAATGTACCTTTATTAGGTAAGAAGAAAAGAGATGGCTTGGCAAAATCTACTAAATCAAATGGTTCTAGGAAAATCAATCACCACCATCATCATCATCCAGAAACTAAGTGTTGTATAAGTTCCCGATAAAAGTCAGAAGGGAAAACAAAATGGAACAAAAAACCCCAACAAACAAAATGAATCGGCAGTAAGTTATGACAGGCCATCATGTTCTAGGAATTTAAGCACACATGGACAAGCTCTTCCTCCTGAATATCCCCAGTCCAATCTTCCTCCTGGATACTGTTAGAAGCATGTAGAGAGGCCTCCCCCTGCACAGTCAGCCTGTTTGCTTGCTCTCCTTGTGCCATGCTGAGGAGCTAGCATGTTATTGCTGGCTGCCTGGAAAAGCCCGGGTGCCTGCTGAATTTCTCTCTTTCCCTTCCCCCACAAAACAAACACACAGCAGCTGAAGGCTTGGAGAAACAGTATTCACTCCAGTAGGGGGGCAGAATTTTTCTAGACACATGCAATGGACTTTTAGGAGCAGTATAACAAGACTTGGCTGGGCTTATTATGGGAATCCTTTCCACACCTGTGAGGTTGTGCATGGACACTCATACCATTAGCAAAAAGCTCATTACATATGGCACTCAAGATGTACTAGCTTACTGAAAGACCCCTTGGTGTGAACCCAGAGCTGCCCACCCCCCCACCCCCACACACACACACTTGTTATAGGAACATTCATTTCTGTTTGCCCTTACTGAATCTAGGTCAGTCTGGCAAAGGGAGCATGGTGGAAAGGGGGAAGTAAAGGACAAGATGGAGTGGAAGGATGAAAGGAGTTCAGGATGTACAGTTTTCTCCTATGAGTTACCTTGAGTTACCTCACTATGTTCAAAATTAAGTCTACTAAAAATTGAATGGCTCTGGATAGGGAATGGAACCAGTGAAAAATTAAGATGTACTTAAAATCCCCCCTTTCTCCCTTCTATTGTTAAAAGACATTTCAGCAGTTCTGCCCTGGCCATCAAAATGTCCTTAATTTTTCTGCTTTTTGGTCTTTTTTCAGTCTGGATGAGGCAGAGAAGAGAGTGGGAGGGAAGGAAAGGGGGGCTGGGAGCAGAAGTTTAACAAAGGATCACTTTAACAGAAACTACTGAGTAATCGCTCTGTCCTGAGCCAAGAATAACATCAGCTCAATGTCGGCAATTAGAATCAGGTCAGTTGGGCCTCACAGCCAGTGCGGCCCTCCTCACAGCCCCCCAGCACGGAGGGCTACTCATGCTGATGTCACCAGCAGTCACTGCTGCCCAAGAAAGTCCCCCGACTCAGCTGAAAGAAAGTTTTTTATCCTTCTCCTTCAGGGGCGGAAAGCCAGAATGAGAAGGAAGTGGGAAGCAATGAGTGTAAACTAGAGAGAAGACACACATTGGGATAGAGGAAGACATAACAGATTCATTTTACCACCCCTAGCCTATCAGGATTCTATGATTTCTTCGCCCACCCTGAAATGCATGTTAAATGAATTAGTATATGTAAAGCACCTGAAACCATGCTTGGGCCACAGTGCTTATTGAGTGTTGGCTATTATTATTAAAAATGAAGAGGGAGGAATCTGTCCCGTTACTTATCTCTTGTCCACCATAAAACTTGAATCCTGGGAGCAGTGACTGCTGAGCAGAATGTACCCTGATAAGAAAAACGCGAACGAAGGTTTTCGAGTTTGGAAAACTTATTTATAAGGAGACTGTGGTAGATGGAGTGAACAAGATGGAAACAAAGTTCCTATAAAACAATGACTGCCTGAAATTTTATAAGGGCAACGCTAAATTTTAACATATTCAGTCTCCCTGCCAAAGGACAGAAAACAAATAACTGAAGAGGAGATGTTTCTAATCTTTCTCTCTAGCTCACTGGTTCTCAAAGTGTGGACCCCCAAAGAGCAGCATTGGCATCACCTGGGGAAGTTGTTAGAAATGGAAATAATTGAACCCCATTCCCAAACTTACATAGTCAGAAATGGGATGGTGTTTTAATGGGCCCTCCAAGTGGTTCTGTTGCTTATAATCAGGGGTCTGCAAACTAGGGCTTGTAAGACAAATCCAGCCTGCCACTCGTTTTTAATAAAGTTTCACTGGAAAATAGCCACACTCATTCACTTACATATTGTCTATGGCTGTTTCCATTTTACCATGGCAAAGCTGAGTAGTGGCCACAGAGAGTCTATGGCCTTAAGTGTAAAGCCTTAAGTGTTTACTATCTGGCCATTAAAAAAAAAAAAAAAAGTTTACTGATCTCTGCTTTGACTTAGAATGATTTCTTCTTTAAAAATGCTGGTTTTGGGGATTCCTGGGTGGCTCAGGGGTTTAGCGCCTGCCTTCGGCCCAGGGTGTGATCCTGGAGTCCCGGAATCGAGTCCCACATCGGGCTCCCGGCATGGAGCCTGCTTCTCCCTCTGCCTGTGTCTCTGCCTCTCTCTCTCTCTCTGTGTCTCTCATGAATAAATAAAATCTTTAAAAATAAATAAATAAAACTGCTGGTTTTACTCATCAGTGTATAAAAACGCATGGTTTCCATTTCATCTTACTTGGTTTATCATGCTACCAAATGGACTGGATTCACGCCTATTTCCTTATATACCTCAGTGATCCTACCAATGGCACTGGGCAACTTACTCTCCGATGCCTATGTTACAGTACCAGTCTTTTGTTGAGGTGGATTCAGTACATAGCACTTTCTAAATTTATGAGTGCGATGCTAGATAGAGATGAAGATCAAACCTTACTCTGCATGAATGGTTAGAGATATCCATTTCCAAACATACTCTGAATCAGAGTTTGCCTTCTTGAAATTAATACCTTCAGTAAGCTGACTACTTAAGTGCAGAAAAGGACAGAGAAATTCCTCTGCATGTAATGCAAGAAAAGTTGCATGATCTTTCCCAGATATATTTTTAGGGAATCACTAGGAAAGGCACAGTCCATGGACATAATCAACAATGTGTTATGATACAGTGCAATATAAATAAAGCTCCCTTTAATGGCCTGTTTCATGGGTATCTCTTATGGATGAATGCTAAGTAAATTAGATTTCAATTCTACCCTCAAACAATTAACCAAAATGCTAATTATATCAATGGCTATGTATACTTTAGAAAAATGAATACAAAGCATAAAGAATTTATCAGAGAAACCATCTCTATCTATTAACCCAAAGGCAGAAACACAGGACATACTGAGTACACAAAGCAGGCTTCCATCAACAATGTGGTGATAATTATAATGGTCAAGTCTAGCAAGCCATAAGCTAGACTTGAAAAAGAGACTTCAAATCTAGGGAATATTTAATAACTTATTTGCTATTTTCTTAGTTACAAATTCTTCAAGCTACAAATGTAGTTTCTTTAGCTCTCCCCACAGTCCCAGAACTTTACACTGACTCATTTTTACCTAAATCAACCATGGATTAAAAGAAGAGGAGGAAGAAATAAATGATGTTATAAACATATATAAAATTATGATGAATGATTTTCTGTTCCCTCTCCAGGAGACACGAGATAACTCCCTTCTTGGGAGTTCTGACTCCTCCCTAAGACAGATATTCTGACAGATTCTAAAAAACATGTTTTCCATATACTTCATAGTTTAGTGAACTAAACCAGTGTAATCCTCACTGGAAAAAAAAATCTACACAAGAATAGCAGTACTCTGAAATTTCAAAGGAATGTGAGTCGCTGGAAGCTAATCAAAAGAGTAAGGAGGGCTTTTAAATGAAGCAGTTTCTAAAAGGGAAAATCAGTAAAATGGTCTCTCCTTCCCCCAAACTTCAATGCCCTATAATCACCAACCCTTCCTCCCCCTCAAAAATCATTGCCATTTCAAGGTATGGAAGCATTAAAAGGGCTTAATGGTCTACATTTGTTAGATCATCGATTATACTCACATAAGGGAAATAAGGCTATTTTTGAGACCTCTCCTGCCCAGGATCTGATGAAGCTGGCATTCTCAAGAATTCTGAATGATGAGGAGTTTAGAAGTTCACAAGTTTTAAGAAATTTACACAGATTTTAAAAAGAACTAAAGTACACATTTATATCTAAAATTGTGAAAATGTAAACTGCCTATCCCTAAGACTTTATAAATGAGGAAATTTCTACATGATAGAGGGCAGTGTGGTGATCAAATTAAGATGCTACATTCCATGTTTTCCAGGTAAGAATTTTGGATTTTCCTCGAGTAGAAATGACTTACAGGAACTACTTCACAACTACCTATACTTACAATTTCTCAATTACATTGAGTTAATATATAGAGAGTATGCCAGCATAGAAAAGGATGAGCCAGCAATGAATGAAATTGAAATAATGTCTGGATCTGAACAACAGTTAAAAAGATTAAGTAGAGAGAGAGAGAATAATGATAATTGATTTATTTAGAGGGGGGGAAACCTTTGGGAAACACTGCTTTAGCCTTTGAGTGAATATTAACTTTGTACAAACTAATGCACAATATGTACTACATTTTTATAGGAGTAAATAACAAGAGATCAGACTGATATATTTCTTCATGTAACCAAATACAAGGGAAGCTCACAGAATCAGTACTGATTTAGGCCAAAAGAACATGTAGAACACAATAACGGATTCTAACGATTACCCTGAAATCATCAAGAAAAAGTTAACTCTATATGGCCTGATTTTTTTTTGTGTGTGAAGTCATCCTTTCTCTGTAATGTGGGCCACACTGACACACTAGTACAATTCACTTACACAGCTCCCTCACACATATGCTCAGGAGTTTCTGTCATTGTAGAGATGGTGAATAGGAAATCAGCGTTTCATTAGAGTGTAAATGCCACAACAGTGAGGATTTTTTTTTTAAGATTTTATTTATTTATTCATGAGAGATACACAGAGAGAGAGAGAGAGAGAGAGGTAGAGACACAGGCAGAGGGAGAAGCAGGCTCCATGCAGGGAGCCCGACACAAGACTCGATCCTGGGACCCTAGGATCACGCCCTAGGCCAAAGGCAGGCGCTAAACTGCTAAGCCGCTCAGGGATCCCAGACAGTGAGGATTTTTGTGTATACTGTCCCATTTTCATGTACATTGTTTTGTATACTATCAAACCAGAGGACCAGAAACCAAACTTGTGACCATTTCCTATGAAAAGAACTTGAAACATTATTTACGTCTCAAGTCTCAACAGGTCATGAAGGATTAATATGTGCTTATGTACACCAAGTATGTAAAGATAAGGAAGTAGTACATTTAGGAAAAAAGTCGCTTCAAATGCTAGCTTTTAGGTATTTGGAAATTCGACTTTCTGGGAGCTTACTGAACTACCATCAATGCAGCAGAAAGGGGGAAATGCCACAACAGAGATTTCTGTAGAGAAACATTCAAATTAAAGAAAATGTCAAAACTGGTTCAGCATTACATCCCAGCAAAGCTAACATCATGGCTTCAGAACATGACTTCCCTTAGAGTAGATTCTCTATGAACCATCCAAGCCATGGTGGTGTTGGTAAACTTCTGGGAAACTATTCCTACCCTTCCCATTGACCTTCTTCCCCACCCCCGCACACTACCCCTGTAGAAGAAAGAGACTAAGCATATGGAAAAGCCTTATCTGAATTACCTGGTGCCGGGCTCGACTCTGGTCCAGAAGCTGCCGGGACTGAAGTTTCTGTTGTTCAAGCTGCTGCAGAGCAAAATGGAGTTGGTAACTGCCTGCAGTGGGGTGATACTTGTGCTGAGGGACCACCCCTGTAGCCTTGTTATACGCATTGTTCTCTACCTCTCCCTCCCAAGCAAAGCCACCTGTTTGAAGGCTCCTGAAAAGAAAAGAAAGCAGATTTCTTAGAGAGGTTGTGTGAACGACCTAAAGGAAAAAAGAGAAATATCACAGGTATTTTTTCCTTTATAGAGCTAAATACAGTTTGGAATTACAAATCTCTTTGTATGATAAGTGATCTGATTTATCACACTGAACTGCAGCTCCATGAAGTTGTACAAAGACAGGGTCTGCTCTGCTCTCCATTCTATTTGGAGCACTTATCCTGAGGCCTGGCACATGGTCAGTGTACAAGTATCTGGTGAAGGCTGAATAATTAAAATTGTAATTTCAGTCCTCTGTGAGTGCCACAAGGAATTCTGAGAGGAGCCAGGGAGCTTCAGATGCAGGATGGCATGTTAAATTTAAGGTAGGAAGGGACGCACAATCATCTTCTCTAACATCAGCTTCAAAAGTATCGGGGTGAATTATACAGAATTCATAGTTTTTTTTAACCACCTATTAGTGAGCTCATGTGTCCATCATGGGATAAAATAATTGGTCTAGGAAGATCCTTTTCTCATTTTTCTAAATTTACCTCAATAGAGTCCCCGGCCAAGCTGATGTTTAGCCTGTACATCTGAGGAAGGTGAAGGGCTGGTGGCCTTTGGGACTGTTCAAACCCACGCTTTGCTTTGTTAAATACTCCTGACTCCTCGTTGCCCAGGTACTAAAATGTTAGAGTCTGGTGACCACATCTGTGTATATTTCAGGTGAAATGCTCACAACTACAGGCCTACACTTGTCCTCTCGGTCTGTTTCTTCCAAGTAGAAAAGTCCCCATTTATACCACTCCATACCTATTAGGATGGCAAGTATTAAAAACAAAACAAAACAAATGCTGGCCAGCATGAGGAAACATTGGAACTCTCATGCATTGCTGTTGGGAATGTGAAATGGTATAGCTCCTGTGGAAAACATTCTGGTAGTTCCTCACAAAGCTAAACACAGAATTACTATGTGATCCAGGGATTCCAACCTCCCACCCTCCAGGTATATACCCCAAAGAATTGAAAGCAGGGCCTCAGATACTTGTACATCAATGTTCACAACAGCATTATTCCCAATAGCCAAAAGGTGAAAACATCGGCAGGTGAATGATAAACAAAATGTGGTCTATAGATATAATGACATATTAGCCTTAAAAAGGAAAGAAATTCTGACATGCTTCAACATGGATGAACCCTGGGGACATCATACTAAGTGAAAGAAATCTATCACAAAAGGACCAATACTGCATGATTTCACTTAGATGAGTTCCCTAGAAGAGTCAATATAATAGAGACAGAAAATAGAATGGTAGTTGCTGGGGATGAGGAGATAGGAAAATTGGGAGTTACTGTTTAATTAGGGCACTGAGTTTTACTTTGGGATGACGAGTAAGTCCTGGAATGGATGATGGTGACGGTTGCACAAATTGTGAATGTACTATATGCCACTGAATTATACACTAAGAAATGGTAAATTTTAGGTTATAAATAATTCCCCAGTTTTTTTTTTAAAGATCCCCATTAATTTAGAATCTTCTTATCTGGCAGCCCTTTTTTCTCATCTGGCAGCCCTTTTTTCTCATATTTGGTTCTCTTCTGGACCTTCTTCAACTACTCTGTGGTGGTTTTTTGTTTTCCTTTTTGAAGTACAGTGACCAGAAAATTGTATACAGAAGAAATGGGGAGAAACAGAAAGAATCTCATAGTGAACAGTCTTACCCTAAACCTGATTAACAAGGCTTGAAAAAGGGAACAGTGCCTAATTGAAGAGAAATATTCATAGTGATTTAAATCATCCTGCTGTTTTATTTCCTCTACAAATTTCCTTTGACGTGAGGGGTCATTTCAATGGCAAAGACGCAGCAACACTGGAGTAAGGTTATGCAGACCTTCCTGAGGCCTGACCTACAGGTCACCTTGTTATTTATAGCCTGATTCCTAATGACCCCAACAGAGCCCTGGGAGGAGCAAAGTAGAACGCCTGCTGAGTCCAGAAGCCCAGGCTCCTCTCTCGTCTGTGTTCTCCCCCATAGCTTCATCACTTCAGGGGTCTGCTTTGGTTCCTCAGCCTCTCTCCAAATACCTCATCAGGGGTTAGGTCTGGGTATTGTATTCTGAAGTCCATGGATGAAAGGTTTTCTACTTACATAATCTCACCTCTGATAGGCTACATCCCTTGCTCATCTCCTCCGACAGTTTGGCTCACACAATTCAGTTGCACAATTACATACTTCCGGCTAATCTTCAGAGAACCGTATCAAAAGGCTCAGAGCTTGCTAATGAATTTTTCTGAGTAGGACACTTGATCTTCAGTGACCCTCAGCGTGCATGCTGTTACACAGTTAAGAAGACACGTTCTTTCCTGAGGGGCTTCCAGAGGTATAGAGAAATGTGGCAACCAATGACTGAATAGAAATAAGTGCCTAAATATGCAAATAAAATGTTCACATTATTCCACAAAGTGAAGTGTTGAATGAGAGTCAAACAGGAGTTGAGGAAAGAGAAAAGCTTAATGAAGAGAAGGTGCAAGAAACAACTGAGCTGGTCGGGGAACTGCATCGGCTCTGAGTGGAAGGAGGGATGGTGGAGAAAAGCATCCAGGTATAAATGAAGAGAAGGGTGGAGGCAGGAGTGGGCTGATCCAATGAACAAATGAACACAAGGAAAGAGACAGATGAAACAAGCAGGAACAGCCTGGCTTGAATAACCATGAGACTTCCATATCAGTTAGGGCAAATAACAGAATTTGGAATGAAACCATTACTTATGATAACTGCACTGAAAGTCAGAAAATCCATCAATTGTGATTCTACTTCCATTTATGGCTTGCTGGTTATAGAAGTTTCTAGCCACAAGTAGCAATCTAGACTCAGAAATTAGATATATTTTTTAAAGATTTTATTTATTTGAGAGAGAGCAAGTGCAAGCAAGAGAGAGGGACAGAGGCAGAAGCAGACTCCCTGCTGAGACTCGTCAGGGAGCCTGACGAGGGGCTAGATCCCAGGACCCTGGGATCATGACCTGAGCTGAAGGCAGATGCCCAACTGACTGAGCCACCCAAGTTCCCCAGGAATTATATATTAAAGGATTTTTGTAACTCTGTTATAACTGTTATGTCAGAATTCATCTTATTCACAGGCTAAACTGGTTTTATTTTCTAGAAGCTGCTTTCATAACAGATATTCCTAGGAGGCATTTACTTTTCAAGCCTTCTTGTTGTGCATCAGAAATAAGAGGAATGAGGCCCTCTAATGTGGAGACAACCAGGGACAGATTCTCAGGTGTATGTCCACGAAGCAGGGCTCTGTGAGTGGAAGGAGTAGAACAGCGGGTCACAGAAAGCCACAGAAGAGGCCACGGAGAAGAGGTTTGCTCATCTAACTGCACACACGGTGAACAGACCACAACATCATAAACTATGACAGTAAAGGCTGCTTTTACTCTCATCAGTAATCTAAGCCCAGTCTCCAAATCACAAAAGAAAGTTTTTTCAAGCAAGTAGAAACTTTTAGCAGAGGCAGAAATTTTTATAGGGCACCTCTGGATGGGGACAGGAGTGCTCAGATGTGTCAGGCAACATGGTGAGTGCCGCAGGAAACTTTGCTTTGGGTGATCTGAGTGATGGTGGTAGTCCTCAGGCCACGGTATCTCACAATTAAAGCATGAGCCTTGGGGGTTTGTAATATGTAAGTTCTACAATGACTGACTTAGAAGAAGTCAGGTGCATTCTCATTTGGACCTCACTGGAGTTTACATATCTCCATATTTCTTTCTGTGGCATCTAATAGTTACCATTTCTAGTCAAAATTCCATCCCATCTCCCTGAACCCCGATTCACTGCAGTCTACTAGTAATACATTTTCTACTCCCATCAAAACTTTAAGCTTTAATTATTCTCTCTAGTTTTTATATTATTCTTTGCTCAATATAAGATTAATATTGTATGTATTCCCTGCAAATAATTCCTAAGAGTTTTGTATTATTTCTAGAAGAGAGTAGAGAGAGCCAAGAAAGTTAGCTATGGAAATACTCAGAATGTCTACTATTTGACTCAAATTCAAAGATTCAAAGTGAACTATGTTGTATTTCACCTTTACCACATATGTAGCTAATGGGCACCAAATGGCAAATTCTTCTGAACATAACTTTCTCTCATTAGCCTGTTCATTTAGAACTTCATCTCACTTTCTTTTTTTTTTTAATTTTTATTTATTTATGATAGTCACACAGAGAGAGAGAGAGAGAGGCAGAGACATAGGCAGAGGGAGAAGCAGGCTCCATGCACCGGGAGCCCGACGTGGAATTCGATCCCGGGTCTCCAGGATCGCGCAGTGGGCCAAAGGCAGGCGCCAAACCGCTGCGCCACCCAGGGATCCCTCATCTCACTTTCTATATTACACTGTGGCATGGCACTATGGCATAGCATGGCAAATGTTTCTCTGTAACAGCCCTTCCTGTAGCACAGCCCCGAACTCTAGCCAATAAATATTTTCTCCTTTGCTTTACTATCTGTTCCAAGAAATAGGTGTTGGTTTTTATATACTGGAGGCACTGGTTTTCTTAATTTTTTAATTAATTAATTAATTTATTTTTTTGAGGCACTGGTTTTTATACAATGCGTTGGTTTTTAGCAAAGCAAATCTCATCAGGCAGTTGCACTCTCTATGAAGATATACTTCCAGATTTTGTGAGAATCATGTGACTTCACAAGAGTGTAGGGTAAGAATGAGGCACAGGAATGTAACAGTCATAGAGCAAGTGTGATCCCACAGTCCATTTCCCCAGCCTCCTTCACCCAATCCCAACAAGACTTGAGCTACCATGTGTAGGGAGGGTTAGGAGGAAGTGTGTGAGTATAGGTATTAAGGACAGCAGAGGCTATTCTTTGTCTATAAAAGACTTTGAGACTGAGAAGAAGCAGTCATAGCATCCAATTAAGTGCTGTAAGTGATGAAAATCTCACACATGACAGAAGGGCTCCTGCAAGCAAAATGAAGCAGTGCTGGCCATTATTAGGAAGCCCTGAGATCAGAAATGCATCATGCAGGGGTAGGGGGTTGTGGTGTGGAGACTTCTCTTGGCTTAAAGGGATGTTTCCATGACAAAGTTAGAGTGATTCTGCATGGAATGTTGTGTGTCCCATTCCCAATGCCTACCAGGACCACTGGAATCAGGCCACATTCCCAAAGGCCACACAGGGAAGAAAAGAATAAAACAGGGTCTGCTCCTCTGGGGCCTTCATTACACTAACTTCTCTGTGCTTCAACTATTCTCATCTGTGAAACGGGGCTACAACCATAAGCTATTCCAAGAGCTGTGGGGGTTAAAGGGCTAACAGGAGTGAAAGTATTGGCACACAGGAAAGGCTCCAACAGTCTATCACCACCACAAATATTACTATTATTACTACTCTTCCCCCTACCAAATGATTCCATTTCACTGCTGCCCTA
Organism: Vulpes lagopus; assembly: GCF_018345385.1. NCBI lineage: Eukaryota > Metazoa > Chordata > Mammalia > Carnivora > Canidae > Vulpes > Vulpes lagopus. The sequence goes on from NC_054829.1 coordinate 24,594,649, forward strand.
CAGTCCTTTGAGGTAATATACAGAAACACAAACTCAGTCATTCACCATCAGAGAACTCTGTGTTACCAAGTTAGCACAATCCAGCCGTCAGCACAGTATTAGTTGTGAAGTCACAGTATGCAGCTCCAATTTACTAAAAAGAAAAGCTCTGCAGAACAGTATCTCCAAAGTGTTATTATAATTGTGTTGCATGCTATATGCGGAGGACTAGGACAGGTTATCTGGAATAGGATAAATTTGCCTCCTCTTCAATCCAATAAACAGTGGAGGCGGTAGAGGGACATACATCCATCTTTTTTATACATTCGGTTTTCTGCTCAAATCTACTTCCTGATCTTCCATCAGAACTGATCATTCTTGCCTTCTTCTAGCCTTTACTGGTGGTCTAAAGAAAGGACTGTTTATACTCTTTCCTGTCCTAACATCCTCCCCAAGGTCTTTCAGCCTGGACTCCATCCATATAAATGTAGTGGCTTCCTTTTTTCTGTTCTGGAGGGGGCTCCACACAGAGTCAGAGTGAACTGCACAGATCTCTGGGATTTTCCTTCAAAACTCCTAAACTCAGAGGGGAGTCCTACTCTCTACTCTCAGAAATAATGAACTAGAACCTTCTTGGTTTTAATGTCACTCCCTCATTCTCCATCCTGGATTATTACCTCTCCTGTAGTTAAATCAGAGGCAAAGCCCAAAAAATATTTAAAAGCATCTTTTGGGACTTCTGCTTTTGAGCAAGCTGGAGAAAATTTTAAGAGACCATCATTCCTACCTTAACACAAAGAACAAGTTGAATAAACTGCTAAATCATACTTATTTCAAACCCAACAAAATGCTGAGGATATACAGAAACCTAAATGAATAAAATTCCAGGAAATGAAGCAGCCTTAAGCTTTCAGCCAAGATGGACCTCTGGGAGGAGGAGGTATCTGTCACAAATAAGGGTTAAGGTACAACCACCTCACTTTTGACAAACTCAACACCTGCATAGGGGATGGTATGATATATTAGATTCCTTGAAGCCCAGCCACAGAGTGAGTCTGCAGACACCCATCTATTCTTCACCAAGTGCATGGGGAGACTGAAGGCTGGGGACAGGGCAGGAGACTTACCCAAGTCCCTTACAGAAAAACTGTGTATATTACTCTTTGACTTTCACAGAAACTCAACAAGTGGTATTTTGTCATTAACAATAAACACCATGAGTTGTTTTCCTTTAAGTGCTAGGTTCACTGTTTATTTTTGAGAAAATGTCTGCCAAACATCTAAATCTGAATAACCAGAGTTCCTCTATCAGTTGTTTTTTCAAGTAAAAACATTTAATGAAAAAAGCAGGGTAGCCCCGGTGGTGTAGCGGTTTAGTGCCGCCTGCAGCCCGGGGTGTGATCCTGGAGACCCGGGATCAAGTCCCACATCAGGCTTCCTGTATGGAGCCTGTTTTCCCCTCTGCCTATGTCTCTGCCTCTCTCTCTCTCTCTGTGTCTCTCATGAATAAATAAATTTAAAAATCTTAAAAAAAAAAAAAAGAAAAAAGCAGCTAGTTTGGACTCTAACTCAGTCACCCAAGAGCTTTTGCTTGAGATGACAATCACACAGTATGCAGAAACACTCTACGCGTACATCCTATTTTGTCAGACAGAACATTAAAAAGATATGTAATTCAGAGTTGAGATTTCATAATTATTACTGTTTAACACAGATTTCTTAAGTAGCTCTGGCATTTCTCTTGTAACTACAAATGTTCTGGTGGTAAAGATTACTACTATAGTTTGGTGCAATGGCCTTAATTTGTGCTAAGGCATGAGGAATTTTATAAAAACACCATTGTTTTTGTACCATGTGCAAATGTCAACATAGTGAAAAAAGGCAAAAAATGTCTTAGTGCTACTATAAAAACTGTTTTGACCCTACTGGCTTCCTAAGAGGGTCTTGAGAATGAACACCCACCCTGCAACCTCAGATCCATGAACAGAACTTTGTGAACCATAAACCTGTAGCGATGGAGTCTGGGGACAGGAGGGAAGAGAGCACATTGGAAGAGGACTCTGCAGATACCAAAAAAGCTGACATCTAAGATGAAAAGCAGATATCCTTGCATAGTTCAGAAAACTGGCCACACGATTTTAAAGCATAAAAGGGTGCTCCCAACCTGCTCTCAAAACATCTGAGGCCAGAGGTGAACTGGAATCTCACTAAGGTTGCAACAAAGTCCAGAGTCAGTTTATTATCAATTAGATCAGCTCAACCACTTCTCTTCCTGCCCCTCTTCCTCACATTTGCAGCCTGAGAAAAGGATAAGCATGTCTTTTTTGGGGGGTGGGAGGGCAAATAATATTGACTTAAGACTCTGATTTTACAAAGTCTTTTACGAAGCATACAATCAATAATTATAAAAGTCATGCAGAAGCAAGAAAATGTGACTCATAAGAGAAAATAGTCAAGAGAAGGGCACTGAGAGATGGCTCAGATATTGGACTTAGCAGACATGGACTTCAAAATAACCATGATAAATATTTAAAAGGGTCTAGTGTAAAAGGTAGGCAACATGTATAAACAACTGGGGAATTTCAATAGAGAGATGAAATTTATTTTTAAAAAGGACCAGACAAGAATTCTAGAAATGAAAAATATAAAATCAGAAATGAAGAATTCATTCAAAATGCTAATGGCAGACTGAACATAATAGAGGAGAGTATGTAACATATATAAAATTTGAATCTCAGAAGGAGAAGAGAGAGAATGGAGAAGAAGGAATCTTTCAAGAGACAAAGGCTAAGAATTTCCAAAGCTGTTAGAAGACATTAACCTACAAACCTAAGTAGATCAGCAAATCCCAAGCAGTGGAAGTACAAAGAAATCTACACCCGGGCACATCACAGTCAAATTGCTGAAAACTTAAAGAAAAAAATCTTAAAAGCAGCGAGAGTGGTGGGGTGCTGGTTGGCAACGGTAGAAACATTATCTACCAGTGAATAACAATGCAAATAGTTGGGTTGTTTACTTATCATTAGAAAACAAAGACCAGAAAACAAAGGATAGATATATTAAGGTGCTGGGGCAAAAACCATAAAAAAACCCAGCCAATATAGACTTAAACTTTTCAACAACACTCTCCACTCACTCAGTCTATTTGACAATTATGTAAAATTACCCAGTAATTTTAGAATAGTCATTTATTTCAAGTGCACGTGGAGCATTCACCAAGATAGTCCAAAAGCTGGGCCATAAAATAAGTCTCAGTAAAAATCAAAGGATCAAGATCCAGAGTATAATCTGACTAGAATGTTATTAAATTAAAAATCAATAATAATATGTCTAGAAAACCCCAAAATATTTGGAAATTAAATATTACACTTCTAAATAATCTATGAGTCAAGGAAGAAATTGTAAGGCAAATTTAAAAGTGTATCCAACTGAATGGTAATGAAAACAATCAAACAAAATAGAAGAGTACTTAAACAGAAATTTATAATATTAAATGTCTATATTAGAAAAAATGTATAAAATTAACAATCAAGCTTCTACTTTAAGAAGTTAGAAAAATACGAGCAAGTTAAACACACAAGAAGTAGAATAAAAAAACAGAGTAATAATAAAATAAGTGAATAAAGTAATTAAACAAGGATGCCACTAGACTGAGGTAGCTCTAAGCCTTGGCAGCCTATATAAACAAATCAAAACCTAAGCCAGCATAAAGGCACTGTAATATGAGAAAATGATATTTAAGAACGACCAATCATAAACAGCCTACTAGGCTTTCCCAAATAAGGCAACTGCTTAAGCTGTAGTCAGTCAAGTAATTTCCTTGCTTTACTTAAGAGGTCTGCTCTACTTAAAAAAAAAAAAAAAAATTAAAAAAAAAAAAAAAAAGGAAAGAAAGCCTTGCCCATAGTGCCTGCTGGTAGATTACTCCTAGCCATTTTCAGTTTGTGTGTCCAAAAAAATCAATATTTGCTCCAATGAACCCTTCCAAATCTCAATGTACCTCAATTTATTTTTTAACATGATGGAATAGAAAATAGGCAAACAGAGAATATCAATAAAATCAAAGGTGGCTATTTGAAAAGATTTTAAAGGTTGGTAAGTTCCAAGCAAGCTGATAGTAAAGAAAAAAAAAAAGGACATAAATTATTAATATCAAGAATGAAAAAGAACATCATAGAGTATATAGATATCAGAAGTATAACATAATACTATGAATAACTCTATGCCAAATATTCAACAACTTAGATAAAATGAAGAAATCCTTGGAAATACAAATTATTAAAAGTGACACAATGAGAGTCTCTCTATGTAAATATGAATATAAGGAAATTTACCTTGTAATCAAAAACTTTCTTACAAAGAAACCTTTAAGCCCAGATGGTTTCAATGAATTCTATCAAACATTTAAAGAAGAAATAATTCCAATCAGAAAGAAAGAAGGGAAAATTTCCCAACTCATTTTATGATGTTTACATAAAACATGACAAAGACATTACTAGAAAATTACAGACCAATATGCCCCCTGAACAAAAGGCGTTAGCAAATAAAATCAATCCATTTATATCTATAAAAAAATCTATCATTTATATAAAAAAATCTATCTCCTATAAAAAATAAGATCTTATATCATGACCAAGGGATATTTACCACAGGAATAGTTTAAGATTGAAAAATCAATCATGTAATTCACCACATTAAAAGAATAAAGAAGAAAAATAATAATAGGATATTATTAGATGGTACAATGCACTGGACAAAATGCAACACTCATTCATGACAGAAATTCTTAGTAAAGTAGGAACAGAAAGTTCCTCAATCTAATAAAGTATATCTATAAAAAAATCTATGGTTAACATCATACTTAATGTTGAAACACTGAACTCTTTTCCTCTAAGAATAGTAATAAAGGTACGATGTTTTCCCTCACCACTTCTATTCAAAATTAGAAATGGAATACATAGCCAGTGTCATAAGACAAGAAAAAAACCTACCATTATTGACAGATATGACTGTTTACCAAGAAAACTATGAATTTTATAATAACTACTGGTAGCAAGGTTGCAGAAATCAAGGTCCATAAAGAAAATGCAATTAAATTTTTAAATGCCAATAATACACAATAGAAAAATGGTATTTTAGAATGCAATACAATTTATAATCTTATAAAAACACACCAAATATCTAGAAATAAATATACTAGAAAATGTGTACTATCTCTACACTGAACTTATAGATATAGAACATTAATGAGATATATTAAACAAAATCTAAATAAATACATAGATATACCATGTTGACCCACTGGAAGAATCAATATTGTAAGACATTTATTCTATATTTTCAGTTATTGTTTTTTTAGTTCCACGATTTCCATCTTGTCTTGAGATTTCCTCTTAGATTCATTGAAGCATATTTTCCTTTGCATTCTTGTTCATAGTTATAATAGCCACTTAAAAATCCTTGTCTATTAATTCCAAATTCTGAGCCTTCTTAAGACTGGCCCCATCTTTTATTCTAAGAATGGGTCATATTTTCCTGTTTTTTCATATGTTGAATAATTTCATATCGTATCCTGGACATTGTGAAATGTTACATAGATACTGGATTGTATTATATTGCTCCAAAGACCAAGTGTGTGTCTGTGTGTGCGTGTGTGTTTTAAACAGGCAGTTAACTTGGCTGAACTTCAACTGCAACTCTTTCTTTCCCTCAGTGGGCTGTGGCTCAGATCTATGTTTGGCTCTTCTAGTTCTAACTGTGAAGTTTGAAGTCTACCTCCTCCCCCTTTCGGGATGCCTCATTTCCAGGGTTCTCCTCTTAGTGGTTGTCCTGAGCTCCATCCTCTGGTTTGTCAAGCTAGTTACTTTAGATTTCTATAAAAGTTCTAATAGCAAACTGTGGCCTGCCCTCAGGTTAAAAGGCAATAAATAAAAGACAAAGACAAAACTCACCTCTTGCAATTCCCTTCCTCCAAATGTTCATTCCTTTCTTCCAAATACTGGTTTCTCTAGTATCTACCAGCTTGTTTACCTTTCACTGCCTTCAGGTAGTTGTATTTTGTATTTTAGTGAGCTGATCAGATAAAAATTTAATCAGCCACTACCAGAACTGGGAACCACCCCCAATAGATCTATAGATCCAATGCAATCACAGTAAAAATCTCAGCAGGTCTTGCTGTTATTGAAGAAACTGACCAGTTGATTTTAAAATTTATATGGAAAAGTCAAAGAATCTAGAATAGTCAAAACAATTTTGAAAAGGGAGACTTAGGGACGCCTGGGTGGCTCAGGGGTTGAGTGTCTGCCTTTGGCCCAGGGCATGATCCTGGGGTCCTGGGATTGAGTCCCGCACTGGACTCCCAGCATGGAGCCTGCTTCTCTCTCTGCCTATGTCTCTGCCTCCTTCTCTGTGTCTCTCATGAATAAATAAATAAAATCTTAAAAAAAAAAAAAAAAGAAAAGGGAGACTTACATTTCTTGATTTCAAGGCCACTATAAAACTACCACAGTCAAGATAGTACAGCATAGGCATAGTAGTAAACAAATAGATCAATGAAACATAATAAAGAGTTCAGGCACAGACCCATATATATATACAGTCAATTCAATGGGGAAAAGAAAATTTTTAACAAATGGTGCTAAAACAACTACAACCTAAGCCAGTTAAAATAACTGGATATCCAAATCCATGTGAAAAAAAAAAAAAGAATCTCTACTTTGTTCCATACACAAAAATAAATTTGAGTTGGATCACAGGTCCCCTAAACTTAAAAGCCTCTAAAAGAAAATATAAGAATGTCTTTGTAAAAAAAAAAAAAAAAAAAAGAATGTCTTTGTAAGCTTGTCCTAGGTAAAGATTTCTTAGGACACAAAGAGTTCTAATCATAAATTTAAAAAATTGATAAACTTTATTAAAATTAAATATTTCTGCTCATCAGAACATATCACGAAAATGAACATGCAAGCCATATGCTTAAGAAAAATATTCACGGGGATACGTGGGTGGCTCAGCGGTTTAGCGCTTGCCTTTGGCCCAGGGCGCGATCCTGGAGTCCCGGGATCGAGTCCCATGTCAGGGTCCCGGCATGGAGCCTGCTTGTCCCTCCTCCTGTGTCTCTGCCTCTCTCTCTATGTCTATCATAAATAAATAAATAAATCTTTTTAAAAAAATATTCACAATACATATGAGAAAAGATTCTTAACTGATAATATGTAATGAAGTCCTATCATTAACTGTTGACTTCAACAATGACAACCTAGTTTAAAAATGTATAAAATTAATACTTTACATAAATATACATATGAATGGCCAATAAAACATGAAAAAGCAGATATAAAGGTCTTACTATCAGTAATCATCAGGAAAATGAAAATAGCATTTTACATCTATTAAAATGACTAAAATCGGGACCCCTGGGTGGCGCAGCGGTTTGGCGCCTGCCTTTGGCCCAGGGCGTGATCCTGGAGACCCGGGATCGAATCCCATGTCAGGCTCCCGGTGCATGGAGCCTGCTTCTCCCTCTGCCTGTGTCTCTGCCTCTCTCTCTCTCTCTCTGTGACTATCATAAATAAATAAATAAATAAAATTTAAAAAAAATTAAAAAAAATAAAATGACTAAAATCAAACAATAACAATATCAAATGTTGGTTAACACCTGAGTAACTAGAATTCTCACACATTGCTGATAGGAGTATGAAACGATACAATAGTTTCAGAAAACCATTCATCAGTTTCTTATAAATGATAACATATTTATATGACTTAACAATTCTAAGTATACACCCAAAAGAAGTGAACACATATGGTTATGAAAAAAAAAGTTGTGTAAGAATTCTCATTGAGTTACATTCAAAATAGTAAAAAACTGAGACAAATCCTAATGTCCATAAGTAAGAATATAGATAAATAAATTGTGGGAATGTTCATACAGAATGCTACTCAAAAATACAAAAGAGTAAACTACTGATATAACAAAATAGATGAATCTCTAAAACACTGTGTTGAAGAAAAGAAGCCAGATACAAAATAATACTGTATGATTCCACTTATATGAGGTCCAAGAATAGGCAAAAGTATATTTACACACCCATGTTCATAACCAATAGCTAAAATGTGGGAGCAACCCAAGTGTTTGCCAAGGATGAATGTAAAAACAAATGTGGTATATAATTCAATGAAATATTATTCAGCCTTAAAAAAGAAAGGGAACAAAAAAAATCAAAAAAAAAAAAAGGAAGGGAACTCTGCAACATGCTACAACCTCTCTATTGTACACTTAAAAATGGTTTGTAAATTCTACGTTGTGTGGATTTTGCCACAATAAAAAAAAAAGAAAAGGAAAAGTTCACAGAATTTATGAGTATTGAATTAGTATATAAAAAGATATTAGTGGAGATAAGTTGAAATTAATATAAGAAATTGGTTATATACCATCATTTGTATAACTAAGCAAATAAATTCAGCCCACAGACTAAAAATAGAGCCATGTTTAAATTGAAAAAAATAACCTTTGTTCAATAAAAAATAAATTAATTATAAAAAAGAATAGACAAAACCAATCTGTCATAAGAGAAGTTGAAAGAATCATTACTGAGGGAGGAAGAGTATTGACTGGGAAGAGACATGGGGAATTTTGAGTTTGATGGAGACATTCCATATCTTGTACTGAGTAAGGGTTATGCGGATATTACAAAGTTGTCAAACTAATCAAACTGATCACTTAAGATCCATGGACCTTATGTAAATTTTACCTCAGCTAAAAAAAGAATTTTTTTTATCTTCCATGAAAAACCTAATTATTAGTATTTCCCATTCTGTGTATATATTACATCTCTATTGTTGACCTTCCTGATTTTTGTGGTTGAATTATTTTTTTCTCTTCAAGTATGCTGCAATACTGGGAACTCACATAAAGGTACATGCCTAAATAGTTCTCTCATTCCAGTAGCATTCAACTCACATAAATAAAATAACCCACAAACTAAACCCAACTCATCTACTAGACCCTGTTCCTAGGGACTAGCAAGAAGAAAAAGACCTCCCAAAGAGCTCAAGATCTGGAGGAAGTGCATTTGTGAAAGTGAGCGTACAAGGAAGAGGAAGAGGTAGAATTAAGTCGGGAATGACAGGACTCTGGAATAGGTGGCATTTCCAGAGGCATTCAACGCTGCGGAGGAACAGTGCTGGGCAGAGTCAAAGGGAGATAGCCTATGTGGTAATGTGAGTAAGGAAAATCCCATCAGCTCCTACAGGATCCAATAACCTGGCAGAAGGTCTGGGGAAGTGAGCAGAATGTAAGCAGAATGGCAATAATGATGGTAAATGAGCAGTCTGGATGAAAGGCAGAAAGGGAAAACTAAGCCTGAAGATATATTATGAGATTAGAAGTAATGTGTACTTAGAAGAGAGTCAAGGGGTCAGTGACAGTTAAGTTTAGCATTAAAATTGCATGGTGTAGGCTCCAAGAAAAAAGTCTGCTTACTAAAGGTATCCAGTGAACGAATGAGAACTTCTTTCATTAGTGAAAGAATAAAAGTCAAAATGCATTTAGACACAAATTTAATAAATAACATTGGAGCTGTCTCCTAACAAGTCTTTAGGCTTGCTGCTGGTAACTGCTGATTGAGAAAGGTGATAGTTAGCTAAATGAGATTAGTGCCTAAAATTATTTAAGTGGAATGAGTTAGACCTGCCAACAGATTTATGCTCACAGTGACAGGTGCCTTGATTCAAGAGAGTTTTTGTGTTGGAATATTATTTTAAAATGATCTCTGAAAATGTAGGTGCTAAAGACTAAAATTTATTTTCCTTTTGAGTTTGCTCCTTGAGATAAGATTATAACAGAACACTTTGACCGTTTCCATTTTGAAATCTGTGGAGTTATACTGAAATGGTACTTCTGCAGGAAAAGCTGAACTATGATGGAGTAGTATTAGAAAGGCAGAAAAGCTCAGAAATGATCTGGAAAACCAGGAAACTTCTGATGACCTATATACTTGGTCAGAAGCACAGAACTATATAAAATTATAAATGCAAGCTGATCTTCCTGCTTGAGAACAGTGTGAAACGGCTTAAAAACCTTTAAATATTTTGTTTATTTGAGAGGATGAAAGGCTCTTGGGAAAGGATTAAAGAAATAATCCAAGAAAGAAGGCAAAAAGAAATGAAAGGTTTTAGATGCTGGAAAGGAAGCAAAACCAATCCAAGAATGGGGTTAGTGAGAGAATTCTGGAGGAAGAGCAGAGGCCTCGTGCCCCTGGATCTACACCCCAGGTTCTAAACCGGACGAACTTGAGAACAAGAGGCAACACAGTTTAGTAGCTGAGAGCTGTGTCCTAGAACAAGACAACTGGGTTCAAATCCTGGATCTACCACTCAGCCTCTCTGTGCCTTGGTTTCCTCAGCTATGAAATGAGAATAAAAATCAATCCCATAGCTCCCAGGGTCAGTCCAAGAATTAAATGGGATAATCCATGTAAAGCATTTAGCACAATGTTTGGCACACATAATAAATGGGAGCTGCTATCATTACCATTCTTCCCATGGAAAGTTAATCCAAACCTTTGGGAAAATGAACAATATGGGCAGTACAGAACAGATGTGAGCAAGTTAGAAAGAAGACAAGCAAAGCAATTTTTATATAATCTCCTTCCAAGCACTGTGCCCATGTGGGTTAACTGGGTGACAATGGGAACACAAACCTAGTGAATCAGAAAATGGCATGCTAATGATGGAAGCCTGCTGCTCCAAGACAACCCAGATGGATAATGTTTGAACATTGGGCTGGGTGCTGGCCCCTGTGTGGAAGTGGGGTTTACTAATAATGCTGATTATCAGGGAGGGGCAGCTGTTCAGGCAGTGGATGTGAGTATGAATGGCGAAGAGAAATCACAGTCTTCCTCCTCACTCCCAATCCTGTTAGTAAAAGCCTAAGCTACCAGCAGTGCCTACATCTCTTTACATCTTTTCAAAATGAAACAAAAGTAATACTTTTAAGGAACAAAAGCAATATATGCCATGTGCCTGACAAATACAAACTGAGAGGCAAAAAAGTAAGTCATCAATCTGTGATCCAACCAACAAAGATGGCTACCATAAACATTTTGATGTATATTCTCCCTCTGTGTGTATTTCCGTCACACAGAGTAATTCTGCACTATCTGCTTTGTAGTCTGCTTTTTCATCTGGCAATATGTTGTGAAAATTTCCCCACAAGGTGTTACTGGATTTTGGCAGTTCTTATTCCACTGTTAACTTCTATTAGACTTAAAGTCAATCTGAACCCTTAAGCCTTCTTCACACTTGGATTTCTGAAACCCTATGAAGAATTTTTTGTTTTTCCTTACTAAATTCCATGAACCACACTCATCACTCTGGCCTGATCAAATTATCATTAATAATGATTATCTTCCAAAGTATTCAGTATCTCATGTTCATGTTGTCTGAAAATGAGATCAGTATATCTTCTAGCTATGTAAGTGCCTAGCATATAGTGGGGGCATAAATATGATTAGATGAATTAATTCATTGATAAAAGTGGTGAATTAAGGGGCCAATGATAAAGCCCCAGAGACCTAATTTTCAAACTCACGCTGATACATTGTTTGAGTTGAGTTAGGTGGGTAGGGGGATGGGGTAACTAGGTGATGGGCATTAAGGCGGGCACTTGATGTAAAGAGCACTGGGTATTGTATGCCATTGATGAATCACTAAACTGTACCTCTAAAACTAGTGATACACTCTATGTTAATTGATTTTAAATTAAGAAAAAAAAAAAGAGTTGCCTATTTAGTCACTAGATATTCCTAATGATAGTATTATCTTGTTCACATTTCTCTTCAGTGCTCACAAGATTTCATCTGGCCGTGCTAAAACCCAGTTATGATAATTCTTTCATCCCCTGATCTTCTCTTACTAAAGTAATTCTACCATGAAAGGAAATGAGGTTAGTCTCTAGCATGCTTTTGTTTCATGAATCAATGCTAAGTTTAAGTAATTCTCTTTTCCTTCTCTAAGAGCTGCCAAAGCATTGATTTGCTAACCTGCTCAATTTGAGCCTGAAACTGACATCTCAGTTACTAGTTTACATATTCAGCATCTAATTTATTTCTCTTTCCTCCCTTCCTTTCCCAGTGTATGAGCTTCTTTGCACATTAAATCATGCACTGAATCACAAGGACTAAAACTGTAAATCATGAATTAGTAATCATAAGAAATGCTTCTCTCTAGAAACAGTAATTCAGTTATTAAGTAGAGAAAAATAAGATTGATTCAATACCATGAATCTTAGGAGTTTCATTTTCTTTGAGGAGAACAGCATTTGGATGGGGCAAAGATGTGCCCTGAAAATTAAGAACCCAAATAAGGAAAATACTGTATATCAATCAGCATCCCCCAAAATAAATCTATCACCTATTGTTTACTACCCTTCTTTTAATAGAAAGGCCAAAAGTGGAAGTAAGACAACATGCTAAAATACGGTAGCTCAAAATCAATAGAAGAAAAAAAAAAAAAAAACCCAGCAAGAATCAAAAGAGATTAAAATGTGAGCAGGGTCTAAATAAGATCTATAACTTCAAATACAAAATTGCAAGCAACTGAGAGGGGAGGATCCTGGTTATTCATTCAATAAGCAGAGATCTAAAAAAGGAAAAGGAAGCAGTAGTGATAGCTGGAGGATGTCTTGGGGGGATATTTTGGCACTTTTACTTTGAGTTTATTAAATACTGTGTGACAATGATATAAATTTGGGAAGAACACACTAAGGTATCATGTCAAAAAGCAAGCATTGATATGCCTGTCCTTTAAAAGTACAGTGAGATCCCAGCCAGCTGGACTTGACAATGGATACAGAATGTGAACCAGACTTTTGCCGTCTCCACACTTGTACCACTCCATGATTGATGGAATGATCCCTGGGAGGAGGAAATAAGGACAAAGTTGGGATTTCTCAGTACATCTGGCAGAGAATCTGGGGGCAAGCTTTATGGAACACAAAGCTGGATATAAAACGTAACCATTCAAAGGTTAAGTTCACAGCACTGTTCTAGAAGGCAGCTTAGGATTCTGGCAGTCAGCAAGTTATATATACGGAGACTCCCTCATCCTTTATCTATTAACAGTCTGGATCTGAAAAGACAGATTGATCCTTAGCCTTATTAACAAGAAATGTCTTTGATCCAGCTCTTTACTTTGGCATAACCAGCGTACCACATGAAGCCTGAAAAATGTAGCTGTGAACTAAAAAAGAAGTGAGCAAAGAGTGACCTTTAAGAAAGCCAAGAGAACTCCCTGACACCAGTTCATTCAACAATGAAGACTGAGTCCAGCTCAGCAGGATTTTCATCAAGTGAAGGGAAAACGCTGATGCCTTTGTGACAACAAGGCAGGTATACACGAGCACAGCTGGCCCTTGTAAAACTGGCCCACCATCAGCCAGCTTTCACACCCTGCAAAGACAAGCCAGGAAAAGTTTTCAAAGTGAAAGTTAATGTGCAGATTGTCTAGGGCAGCTGACATGCCAGTTTCCAAGAACTTCTACACTGAATTGTAGCTGGGTTCAAACCTAGTGCATACAAACAGCTTGCAAAGTGTCACAAATTTAGAATTCCTGCCTCATCACATCAGTTAGGCTCTTTTCGTTTCTCCTCTTTTCCCCAGGAAGCAAAACAGCAGGCAACTTGGAATAGTCAAGCCTACAGCTTTGGCTTCAGGAACCTGTCTCTGCCCTCTTTCTTCAATTGGCCAAGGGAAATGGGGGACAACTAAAAAAACACCTTTCTTTTCTTTTTAAAAATCTTTTACCTGCTCCACTTGTCCTTTTTTCTTTTCTTTTTGGGAATAAAGTTGTTTTTATCAAATAGGGAAAATACCAGGGAAATTACAAGAAAGGAAGTTTTTTTTTTCCCCCCTCAAAGTTACAGGACCAAAGGGAAGGAAATAAAATGTGTACTAATGGTCAAGTCTTTTTTCTTACTGCAGGTGTGTGTGTTGCTTCTAGGAGCCCATTCCCAAGCTACTTTCAACATACAATCTATGGAAACAACACTTTATCATACTAGGAACTGGCCTCTTATTCATCAAGTTCATAACATGGCAACCATGGCACACGCTTCTGTTATGGCAAGACAAGTCTACTGAAATGTGTTCTCTGGGGCACCTGGGTGGCTCAGTCAGTTAAGCATTGGGACTCTTGATCTCAGCTCAGGTCTTTATCTCAGGATTGTGAGTTCAACCCCATACTGGGCCCCAGGCTGGGTGTATAGCCTACTTAAAAAAAGAGAGAGAGAGAGAGAGAGAGAGAGAGAGAGAGAGAGAAAGAAAAAAAAATGTGCTGTCTCCAAGATTTAGTAGAGGGGCTCAGTTCAACATCACAGCTAGTGCAAAATGTAGGCAGTGATAGGATACCACTGAAACTCATTATTCCAGTCCTCAGCTGCTTGCACTGAATACTAAAATTCATTACCAGCCCCAGGACAGTGAGTCTCAAAGTGTGGTCCCCTGAATCAAGAGCACAGTATCACCTGGAGACATTAAAAATGAAAATAATTGAGCCTTACCCCAGACCTACTGGAACCAGAAACTCTGTATTTGGGTTCAGCAATCTGTTTTCCAACAAGCCCTTCAGGTGATTTGGACACACACCATTGAGAATCACTAGGAAAGTGGTTAAGAGCATGGATTCTGTGACCACTTCCTTGGGTTTGATTCCTGACTACCATTCATTAATGTCTACCTTGGGCAAATCACTTTATTTCTCTGTAGTCTCTTTATCTGTAAAATGGTAATAATAATAATAGTACTTATATTACAAAGGATCTGTGAGCACTAAATCAGTTAACATGTGTAGAGTTTTGAGACCAGTTGCTAACACACAGTAAAAAATTTTAAAGGAGTTAAGGTATACATAGAGCATTTAGTGTGTGGCATACCATAAGCACTCTAAATGTTATTATTGGCTACTATTATTCTTATATATGATTTTATTTTTGAGGTTCAATGGGACATAACCCGATTTCTCAGAGATCAACAGGCAATCCATATTCTTAATACTGTAAAATGGGTCCTCTTCATAAAGAGAAGCAATCAACTTTGCTATATTATAAAAATAGGAATATAAAATTTATATTTTAGGGATTGAATCAAACAAAATGTCTATTTCTAGAGCTCTAAATTCAGACATTATACTTGCTGATGAAGAAATATATGATTTTTCTCCATGTCTGTCTATGGCCTGGTTCCTCACAGACTAAGTCAGTCCATAAAGGGCCTGGAGGGACATCTTTCATGATTTATTTTTCTTTATATCCTTTTTATGATATCATGGTTCTCTTCAACTACTCGACCTTAACCAAAAGGCTGAGAAGCAATGGTTCTCTTCTAAAATACCATAATTATTGAATAATATGTTTGTTAAACCATAGCTAAAATGATAAATCATATTTCTAAGACATGTTGACCAGCACCTGTATGATCAGGCCACTGTAAGAAACTAAGAACAGTAATATAGTTATCCTAATCTGCATTGAACTGCTGGTTCAAGTATGTGAAAGAAATTAAGTTATAGTCATAAAAGTCAGGATACAGGACGCCTGGGTGGCTAAGCGGTTGAGTGTCTGCCTTTGGCTCAGGGTGTGATCCCAGAGTCCCGGGATCAAGTCCCACATCGGGCTCCCTGCTATGGAGCCTGCTTCTGGCAGGTATGGAGACCTCTGCCTATGTCTCTGCCTCTCTCTCTGTGTGTCTCTAATGAATAAATAAATGAAATCTTTAAACAAAAAAAAAAAAGAAAAGAAAAGAAAAGAAAAGTCAGCATACAAAGCAAATAGAAATGTAATCCAAATTCTAAATACAAGCCATATACTTATAGTTGGCTCTTCAGGCTAGTGATGTTTTTTGCCCACACACAAAGCATGACATATTAGAGTCTAGTGAAAGTGAAAAACTGTCCAAATTCATAGATTATGGTAAAGATGTATACAACGCTGAAATATTTGCTTCACCTTCTAACTAAATTTTTCTCTACTTTTGTTCACATGTTGTTTCTTATATTCCACAAATGATCGTTTATTTTCAGAAATATTTCCACTTCTCTTTTGAACATTATCATCATTAATAAACAGGTATTAGGCTAGTCTGGGATGCCATTGTGAAAAGGCTGGTACTGATTTTCCTCTTTCTAAGAGCAGGAAAGCTAAAGTAGTAAAAAGAGCATGAGCCTATCAGAAAGAGTTGGACACTAATACTGTTTGAATGTTCATCTTACTCAAAGCAATCTATAAATTCAATGCAATCCCTACCAAATATACTATTTTTTTCACATAACTAGAACATAGTCCTAAGATTCATATGGAACCACACAAGATCCCAAATAACTAAAGCAACAGAGAAAGAATAAAGCTGGAGGTATCATAATCCCAGATTTCAAAATAAATTACAAAGCTATAGTAATAAAAAAAATATGGTACTGCACAAAAATAGACACAGAGACCAACAGAATAGGATAGGGAGCCCAGAAATAAACCCACACTTATATGGTCAATTAATCTTCAAAAAAAAGGGAAGCAGGCTTTGTACAATGTGCAATGGGGAAAAGATAGTCTCTTCAATAAATGATACTGGAAAAATTGGATGACAGCTACATGCAACAGAATGAAACTGGACCGCTTTCTCACACCATACACAAAAATAAACTCAAAGTGGATTAAAGATCTAAATATGAAACCTGAAACCAAAAAACTCCTAAAAAAAGACATAGGCAGTAATCTCGTGGACACTGGCCTTGGCAACATTTTTCTAGATATGCTTCCCAGGCAAGGGAAACAAAAGATAATGTATTGAGACTACACCAAACTAAAAAGCTTCTGCATGGCAAAGGAAAGTATCAACAAAATGACAAGGTAACCTGCTAAATGGAAGAAGGTATCTGCAGATATGCCCAATAAGAGATTAATATCCAAAATATATAATTTATATACTTGACAACAAAAAACCCCACAAATAATCTGATTTAATAATGGGCAGAGGACCTGAGTAGACATTTTCCCAAAGACAATGTACAAATAGTCAAGAGAGAACATGAAAAGATATTCATTATAACTTATTATCAGGGAAATGCAAAAGAAAACCACAATGAAAATGCATCAGTCAGAATGGCTCATCAAAAAACCAAGAAACAACAAAGTTTGGTAAAGATGTGAAGAAAAAAACTCTCCTGCAGTATTGGTGGGAATGTAAATTGGAGCAGCCACTGTGGAAAACAGTAAGGAAATTCCTCAATAAGTTAAAAATAGAAATACCATATCATCCAGTAATTCCACTACTGGGTATTTACCCAAAGAAAACAAAAACAATAATTTGAAAAGATATATACACCCCTATGTTTACTGCAGCCTTATTTACAATAGCCAAGATACAGAAACAACTCTAGTGTCCATCAACAGATGAATGGATAAAGATGTAGTGTACATACACACACACACACACACACATACACACAAAGCACAGGAATATTACTCAGCCATAAAAAAGAATGGGATCCTGCCATTTGTGACAATATGGATAAATCTAGAGGGTATTAGACTAAGTGAAGGAAGTCACAGAAAGCTATATATTGTATGATTGCACTCATAAGTAGAATCTAAAAACAAAACAAACAAACAAAACCCAGAAGTAGATTCATAAATACACAGAACAAACTGGTGGTTACCAGAGGGGAATGGGTGAGAGGATGGGTAGAATAGGTGAAGGGGATTAACAGGTATTCTATTTTTTTACGAGGTACTGTATTTTAATAATAAAAAAAGAAAGAGCTAGACTCAAGTGGCAACATCTCTAAGGCCATTTTACCATCTGTACTTGAGAATAACAATACTCATGTTACAGTGTGTTTTCAGGAATAAATAGGATAAATCATAAATGCACAGGATCTAGCATGAACTGGGCACTCAATAAATGTTAGCCCTTTTTTCTTCCCTTTCTTTTGTTTCCCTCTTTAACCAGAACAGAATCTTATTGTTTCAAATAAGGGAGGTGTATTTCTTTCTTTCTTTTTTTTTTTTTTAAGATTTTATTTATTCATGAGAGACACAGAGAGAGAGGCAGAGAGAGAGGCAGAGGGAGCAGCAGGCTCCATGCAGGGAGCCTGATGTGGGACGTGATCCCAGGACTTTGGGATCATGACCTGAGCTGTAGGTAGATGCTCAACCACTGAGCCACCCAGGTGTCCCAAGAAAGCTGTATTTCTGAATAATTGTAAGACACATTAAACAACATAAAATCAATTTAAAAATTAGTATATGCAGCTTATGAAAATGTCTAAGTACTGAAAAATGTAAAGAAGGAGAAAAAGTATCACCCCTAATCCTATTCTGCAATCATGGCACCCTGGTATATGTCATTCTCTTGTTCTAGTATATGTGATTATATTATCCTTTTATCATTTAATTTTGTTTATATATGAACACATATTTATTTATGTATTGTAAAAGATAAATGTATATTTTTTCAAACAGAGGAAAAAAAAAAACAACTCCTGCTACTCCCCAATCTCTATATGCTGCTGTGCTGGAAACAGGACACTAATTTTGCAAAACAAAAGGAAGGGAGCACCTTCCTATGGAGGAAATCAAGAAAGACTTTAGAGTAGAAATGATCTCAAAAGATGACCAGCAATTTGACAACTGGAAAGGACATTCCAGGTAGAAGGACTAGCATATAAAAGAGGAGGGAAGAATAGGAAATCCAATGTGGCTAAATGGTGGGGGTGGTGGAGGGTAGACAGATGCTGTAATTAAAGCTAGTAAGACAGCAAGTTCTCATCTGCTATATTCTGAAATAGAAATGTTGCTGGTCAAAACTGTCATCAAAGTAAAGCACAGCACAGTAGCTTTAATTGGAATCGCTCAGGCACTCACAATGAAGCTATGATGAAAAGGCTAAAAAAAGCTAAGCTTTGGGGAAGGCAAAGGGCCTAAGTGTGGCTTAGGATGGCCAAGCAGTTCTCACCACCTCTACTCAATCAGCATGAGGACTAAGTGCCTGACTTAAAGCTAAGTCCTTTCTATACCTTACCATGCTTAGCCTTCATAGCAACCCACTGAGACAGGTGTTACTATTCTGTATTAGAGATGAGAACACTGAGGCTTAGTTGAGTAATGGGTTTACCTTCACATACGGAGTAAGTGAAAGAGTTGCTTTTGAACCTAAATCTGTATGATTCCAAAGTTATATGGAGGAATAGAAAATGAGAAGCTAAATGAGAACCTTAGTCTTTGCTAAGGATTTTCTAATAAATAATTATTGCTATGGGCCTTTGTTTTAGGAATACTAAACTTATCAAAGATCCAGGGCACCTGGCTGGCTCAATTGATAACAATATGTGATTCTTGATCTCTCAGGGTCATGAGTTCAAGCCCCACAGTGGGCATACAAAGCCTACATGGAAAAAAAAATGTCAAAGACTCAGTACCCAAAATAAAATATTTAAAATAAAATAAGACAAAATTGTTTAAGACCCACACAAAAACGCTCAACTGATTCTTGAGAAAGCTAGAAAAACCAACACAATGGAGGAAGAATAATCTTAAACCCATTTGTTTGCTAACAAATGGTGCTGGACCAACGAACGGCATGTCAGTAGGCAAAAAAATGAACCACAGCATAAATATCATACTTCATACAAAAACTGATTCAAAATGTATTATAGACTTAAATGTGGAACGTGAAATGATAAAAGCATCCCACAGAGGTCTTTTAAGAACATTTGAAACAAAAGAGATATTTCAATTTTAGTCGTAGGCAATTTGAAGGTAACGATGGAGCCAGAGAAAGGTAGATGCCTGGCAGCACGTTCAATGTTTTCCATGCTTTGCCTTGCTGAAACCCTTAAAACTCTGAGTAGGCAGGGATTATTCATGCTTCCTGTTACAGATCAGGCAACTGAGGCCTGGAGAGGCCCCCAGTCTGCTCAGCTAACTGCGGTGCTTATCTGCTCTGCAATGCCATCTGCCCTATTGCTACTGCTACCCTCCATTTGGGGGCTGCCTCTCTAAAATAGTAATATTTGACATTAAAAAACAAGACTTTTTTTTAATATATATACAAAATGGACCTTTAAAAGTGCTTAAATGCAGTTTAAGTCCAGACGGAAGTGAAGGGCCATCTGAACCAGGATCTTTATCTTTATCCCTTCACCCGTTTTCATTCTCCCTCTATGGACAAAGGGTGGGGCTCAAAGGCCTGTCCATGACCACCTGGAAGTCATGTTCAGTGCCCTTCAGCTCCAAACAGTCTTTACATCTCAATTCCATGGAGGCAAGAAAGGACTTTCAAAAGAAACAGAGGCCTGAGCCTTCAGATGAGTGCACATACTGGGCATCCTAGAGGACTTCAGACTCCACAGACTTCAGACCCCATACCATGGGGTTATTACTGATGGAGAGAGAGAGCGCCTGTCTGCTACATGGGAGCCTTCATCTCCTCTTGGGTCTCCTTTTCAACAGCAAAGGGAGACCATATCATCACTAAAAACTAGTAAGCTATTGGTCAACCTGCTTCACTGTCCGATATGAAAGTCCAACCCAGACAGAGAAACTAAAGCACAGCATGAGGGGTTAGCAAGCAGGTGTTCACTCATTGCTCTATTATTCGCCTCTACCTTCCTTTCTTTCATCATGGTGTCAAGAGGGGAACAGAAGTTCTCCACATACCAGGACTTCTTCCAAGTGGACCAATCTCTGAAAGGCTGACTAGAAGAAGCTGTCCAGGTATGGAAGGGTTAAGGCGTGTCCGGTGCCGTTGGCTCTTCATTATTATCACTTTGAAAAGCCGCCTGGGTTTACAGGAAGAGTGTGAGAGCTGCAGCTTTCCCAGCCAACATTTGGTTCCCATTACCGTGAATAATCTCTCTCTCCCCTCCCGTCCCCACCCCCCAGTCTTCCCCTACTTTTTCCACATTTTATATTAAAAGTACATCAAACACTTTTCTTCCTTTTTAATATTTTCCTTAAGCTTCCTTCACTCAGTTTGCTGGGCTCTGTGACTTTTCTGATTATTCATTACTTAAGGAGGGGGAAGGCTCAGGCTCCTTGGATGAAATCAGTCAAAAACAAAACCAGGAGAGAAAAGCACCTAAGCAGTGTGGTGGAAAGAAGCTGACTCAGAAAGATTCTTTCTAGCCTCGGTTGACATTAAGAAAAGAAAGAGACCATGGAGAACCGGAGAACCGTTTATCTTCCCACTGCTGGGCCCCATCTCAGCTGTACTCATCCCCTAAAACAAAGCAAATAACTGAAAATAGCTTCTATTCTAATTTTATCATCAGTAAAAATGGCAGGGAGTTTATGAAAAAGACGTGACAGTCCAGCAGAAGGGACAGGAAGACCAAGGGTGTAATGTTGCTAAGGGTGTGGGGAAAGGGTATGTTTCTGTACTCCAGATTGTAGGGGATATAGTTATTGGCTTTGTAGAGACCAATTTGACAGTAACTATAAAAGGATTCAAAGTATATGCATTTGATGCAACAAATTCCACTCCTTGGAACATAACCTATAGAAATATTTGCACAGGCAACCATAGATATCTGTACAAAGTGTTCAATGCAGATGCCTAAATTAAATACAACTCATGGCTCTTTATTAGGAGAATGGTCTAATACATTAGGGTGCATTTGTACTTTGGGAAACGACATAGTAGCTAAACATATTTGAGTAAGTTTATATAAGCAGACCAAAAAAACATGGAGACATTAGGAAGGAAAAAAAGTCACAGAAAAATACAGGCAAAAATATACAAATCAATCTTTTAATGATGGCTGCCTCTGAGGAGAAGGCTTTACCTTCTCACAATCTCTATATATTTGCTAGATTATTTTATGATGTGGTTACACGTGTGTATTATTTGCACAACTAATTTTTTAAATTTGGAAATAATTCAGTCTATAGAAAACTGAAAAACATATAGTTTTGTGTATTATATATTTTGTTACACACATATATATTCCCCCCAAACTCACCACCTGTTTGCAGCAATGTGTAAAACTGTCTTGAACTGGAAGAAATTTGAAACTCAGAACATTTCTTCATTTCACAACATGTACCAAGTTGGACTTAGATAAACAGATAGTATAAGAAATCATTAAAAAAATTCAGACAAGACAGAAGTGGATAAACAGGAGAGAAGAAATGATGACTCTAAGAGGCCCAAAAGTCTCTAAGGGCACAGTCGTGATAATGAAAACAGTGAACAATGATTAAACAAACAGAAAAAAACATACTATATGTAGTGTGCAAGGATGGGTGGTGGGGAAGTGTGTGCATCCTCCCTCTTGCTCTTCTCCTATCCTTGAGATGGCCCCTAATGATTCCTCCCTCCTGCTCATCTCCTCCCACCCTGAATAGAGGTGACCCATGTCAACAACAGGATGCTGCAAAAATGACAGCATATTTGAAAGACAGCTAAAACAATAAGACTCTTAGAAGAAAATGAAGGGCAAAGCTTCCTGACATTGGATTTGGCAATGGTTTCTTGGATATGACACCAAAGGCATAGGCAATGAAAATGAAAATGAAAATTAAATTAAAAACTTGTGCATTTTAGGGGATCTCTGGGTGGCGCAGCGGTTTGGCGCCTGCCTTTGGCCCAGGGCGCGATCCTGGAGACCTGGGATCGAATCCCACGTCGGGCTCCCGGTGCATGGAGCCTGCTTCTCCCTCTGCCTGTATCTCTGTCTCTCTCTCTCTCTGTGTGACTATCATAAATTTAAAAAAAAAAATTGTGCATTTTAGAGGATACTATCAACAGAGTAAAAAGGCAGTCTAAAAACGGGAAAAAGTATTTACAAATCAAATATCTGATAAAGGATTGATAACCCAAAATACATAGAGAATACCTAAAATTCAGAAAAATGGAAAAAAAACCCCTCCATTAAGATCCTGATTAAGCATTTTTCTAAGGAAGGTGTACGAATGGCTAACAAGCACATGAAAAGATGCTCAGCATCACTAATCACTAGGGAATTACAAATCAAAACCACAATGAGAGATCACCTCCCACCTATAAGGATGGCTACTATCAGAAAGAAAGAAGAAAGAAAAAGAAAGAAAGAAAGAAAGAAAGAAAGAAAAAAAGAAAGAAAGAAAGAAAGAAAGAACTAAGTATGGGTGATGATGTGGAGAAATTGTAACCTTTGTGCACTGCACTGCTGGTGGGAATGTAAAATGGTGCAGCTGCTATGGAAAACAGCATGATGATTCCTCAAAACATTAAACACAGAACTGCCTTTCAAACCCAAGAAAACACCAAACAGCAGATGATGCATGGAAGCAGCAGCTTCCACAGATGTTTGGACAGCAGCTTCCAGGATCAGAGTTGCAGGTGTGTTGAGGCAAGGATGAGAACAAGTGGCTCCCTGTCAGCAAGCTGGGCCACCTGGTCAAGGACATGATCATCATGTCACTGAAGGAAATCTATCTCCTCTCCATTGCCCATGGAGAGGGTAGAGGATGAGGCGAATGCTGATCTCTCAGCCCCAGTGAACGGTGAGGCCACATCCCAGAAAGGGGAGAGCATGGAAGACAAGGAGCAGGAGGGAGGACAGAACTCCGAGGAGGGGCTGGGCTGTGGCTCCTCTGAAGAGCCATTACACAATGACAATGCGCGGGAGGGCTCCGAGCTGGATGCACCCGGGAGCTGGATGCACCCGGAAAGGAGCGGCAGGAGCGTGCAAGGGTGCGGATGGACTCAGAGTCCCTGGACGAGGAGGACAGCTGAACCCTGGCGGCCAGGCCCACCTGTCACGCGTACATGCCCCAGGCCTGCCCCGGCCCCTACCCGCCACCTGCGGAGCAGAGACCTGTTGGGGAAACACCATGCTGTCCCTTTGTATCTGTCCCCTGGGTTTTCTGCCTAACTTCTGTGATTTCCAACTGACATGAAATGACTATAAAGGGTTTTATAAAGGGTTTTTTTAATGAAAGTCAAAAAAAAAAAAAAAAGTCTAAGGGATCATGGACCTTTTCCCAGAGATGACCATTAGGGTGAGCTTAGGATTATGCCAGTGCAAAAGCAGATCCTGGCTGGTCAGTGAACCAGATTCAAGGTATTTGTTGCCATTGGGAAACCAAAAGAGCCATGTCAATCTGGGTAAATGTTCTAAGGAGGTAGCCACTGCCATTCGCAGGGCCATTACCCTGGCCTATCTCTCCATTGTTGCCATCCAGTTAGGGTACTCAGGAAACAAGACTAATGGGTCCCACAACAGTGGAATAGTGACTACCAGGAGCTAGGTAGAGAGACTGGGAAGTTATTGTTTAACAAGTACAGAGTTTCAGTTCTGCAAGATGAAAGAATTCTGGAAGTGGATGGTGGTGATGGTTGCACAATGTGATGTAGTTAATGCTACTCAGCTATATACTTAAAAATGGTTAAAATAGCAAATTTTGTGTTATGTGAATTCTACTGCAATTTAAAAAAACATTTTTTTAAACGATGGTGTAGGACTTCTGAGGCTGGGTCATAAAAGACATTGTGGCTTCAGTCTTTTTCTTGAGTCATTCATTCTGAGGGAAGCCGCTGTCATGTCATAAGAACATGCAGGCAGCCCTGTGGAGAAGTCATGTGGTGAGAAATAAGGCCTCCTGCCAAAAGCCAGCATGATCTCATCATCCATGTGAGAGTGAGCCATCATGGAGGTAGATCCTCCAGCCCCAGGCAAGCCTTCAGATGACTGCAGCCCTCTCAGCTGCCATCTTAACTGCCACCTCATGAAGAAGCCTGAGCCAGAACCACCCAGTGAAACAGAAACTGAGATAATAAATGTTTATTGTCTTAAGCTGCTAAATTTGGAGATAATTTATTATAGCTACTTAGACAACACATTTGAAGAGGAAAGGAAAACCTAGCTTTAAAGCACTATCCTATCAGAGTGGTCTACTATCCTAACATAGCACATGTCAGGGTATCTTACTGTGATGATCTGCTATTGAATTACAATGCATCTCTTCAGTAAAGCCTTAAGACAGAGATTCTCAACTCTTCTCTATTGAGAAAATATTAAGTGTGGAAGTTTGATGAGTATGTAAAATATATTTAACTATACCTTTTATTTTATTTATTTTTTTGAGGGGAGGAGGGGCAGAGGGAGAGAGAGAGAGAGAATCCTAAGTAGGTTCCACACTCAGCACAGAGCCCAAAGTGGGGCCCAATCTCAAATCAAGGGTCTGATGCTCAACTGACTGAGCCACTCAGGCGTCCCTTGATGATACATTTTAATACAGTGTTACTGCTATGTCTGTCAGGAGAGTACTGAACTGCTTGGACCTTGTGGCACAGTACAGAGTGGGGTATATCTGCAATCTGTCAGAGATAAAGTGTGACAGCAAGCTGGTACCAAATACAGATTATATGTTTGTTAGAATATGAAGCAGCTTTTCCTTGTAAATAGTACCACTCAAACAGCCACATAAGTCCTGAAAAACGGCCAAGAGAAGTGTGTAAGTGTAGATAGTTTGGTGGACGCTGTAATACAGTGCTCTACTTTAATACTGATTCTGCTGGGCGGCATTCCCTGGGCTTGGTACTGTTTTTAGTTTTTTGATCCCTTCAGGTGCACTGAGCACAGTTCTCATATGTGGAAGCGTGCTGCAAACACTAAACAGTTTTTGTGCCACAGCAGGCTTTTGACCAACTTAGTGTTAGGGCTCCTTAGTGGAGGAAGCCAAAGCTCAGATCATAAAGATGGTAAGCCCGCTGAGTTATGGTTCTGGTTAGAGGAGAAAAATCTTGACCTGATCCATCTACATTTCTGTGCTGTCAAAGATAGGCAATGGCTAAAGAGCTGCCTAGGTGGAAGTCTGGGCTGTGGTTATGAACCTAGGCATTTACTTTCATTCAGTATACATTCAGTTGGTGTAATACTATGACACATACTATGTGTCAGACACTGCAGTAAGGGATAGGAATATAAAGATGCTAAAGTTTTCACTTCAAAGGAGGTGGCAGAGGAAAGACATGAAAATGAATTATAACATGGTGTGAATGCCACAGGCAAGCAAGCCACCTCTATGTGAGACGACCGGAAAAAGCACAGAGTAAGGGTTAGCATCGGGCTATATCCAGACTGATAAAGAGAGTTTCCCAGATATGAATGAATGGGGAATAGAAAAAAAGTGGAAACCTTAGGTACCAAGACCCAGCAATGTTAAAACACATACCCACATACACTCTCCCCTGACTTCTTCAGTTGACATTAATTAACAGGGCAGATCCCGGGATAAAATCTCCTTAAAATGGCCGATCAAGCACTTTAACTTCCCCTCCTCATCCTCAACCATCCCCTACTTGCACTCCAAGCTCCCAGGACACTGCATATCAGGGGTGCTCTTCCATACTTCTCTGCCCTTATACAAGTTTCTGTCATTTTCACCCAGGAGAACACAATAATCTATCCTCTGCAAAGCCTACTCTGGTTTTCTTCCAATAGAGCTTATGCCCCCAAGATGCCCTTTATTGGCTTTTTTGTTTTTGTTTTGTTTCGTTTTTGTACTGTGACTGTTGTTCACAGTGACTATTCCCTACCCACTGGACCAACCTTTAAGGCACTGAGTTCATCATTTGGGTGTCTGTCCACCCAGAGCCTAACAACATCATAGTCATGCAGTGTTTGCTTAATGAACAAATGGATGAGTAAATGAACATTCCACCCAAAGAAAGGAAACTTAGAAGAAGGCTTTGGAGGAGTTAGAGGGATCAAATAGAAAATTCACCAGGCAGAAAATTTGAAGCCCTGGGTTCTAGTCCTTACTTTATTACCAGATAAGGGGTGAGAATTTACACAAAGCACTTAACTTCGATTTTTAATACCTGGAAAACAGGGTAGGGACAGATGACATGGAAATGTTTCCAGTAATTCCCATTTACTAAGCACTTATTCTACAGCAGGCACTTTCTAAAAGTGCTTTCCTTATGTCACTTAATTTTCATTTGCTCCTCAGAATATCCCTAGGAAGCAGGCATTCTGTCTTCATTTGGATGTAGTAACAGTAGACTCAAAGAACTTGCCCTCAGCGACATAGCTAGTAAGTGGCTAAAAAAGGGAGAGATCCAAACTGGTCTCTCTCTAAAATACATGCTCTCAAATACCAGGTCATCATATTTAAATGTGAGATCTTCAATAACTTAAATAAAGGAATTTGGACCTTCTCAGGCCATAGGATAGCCCTTAAAAAATGGCAGTGCTTATTTATCTACTTAAGGTGACGGGGACAGGGTGACAGACACATGGTGACACAGTCAACTTCAGAGTCTTGAAAGGGGGAAGAGCCTTTCTCTGAGCCCAGAAAAAGGAAGAAGATGCAGGAAGAGATGCCACAGAAGGGGGACTAGAGGGATGGCCTGGCAGAAAAGCGAGGGCAGGTGCAGGAAAACAGGAAGGGTGCTAAGTGGGCTGCTGCTGAGGACACGAGGCTGGGTGGACGGGAGATGACAGAGGGCCAGTGCTGCTAGTGGGCAGAGCTGCAGGAAGCAGCGGAGGGGGGGGGGGACCTGAGAAGAGAAGGGTCGGCCTGGGTGGCAAATTCAACCCAAACTGGGAAATGAAACAGGTCAACCTTGCTTCCCTAAGAATGGAGGGGGTTAAAACTCAGCCTGGGCCTGAGGGGAGAAGAAGGGGGAAACTAGCGAGAAAAGCAATGACCCCCGCAGGTCTAAAAGGAAGAACCTGCAGGCTGAGAGAGAGAGGTGATGACAGAGAGGACCTGGGGTGGCCCATTTCACGCTTTAAACCTGTGCCAAGCTGAGTAATGCAGGACTGAGCTGGTGATTTACCTCAGCTCTGGGGGAGATTAGTCTATGTATCAGTAGCAGCATAAACAAGCATCACTGTTCCACAGTGGTAAGCGTTACTAATACCGAAGAGATCTAATCACATGCTGTACTTTGTAGTTCACAGAGCATGTTCAAGTATATGGTAGCATCGAACCCCCCCCCACGACAACCTGGGCATCACCACTTCCCGCATGGCAAAGCAAGGCTCAAGTTTTGTCAGATGATTTAGCCCAAGTCAGGAAGTCCCAGGTCGACCTGGGACTTAGGTCTTCCCGTTCCTCGTCCAAAGTTCTTGGGATAAGAAAACAATCTAGCCTTTGCCTTTTAGAGACTTACATCTTGAGAGAAGGAGCAAAGGTATATAAGCAAACAAACAAAGAGAATTATACAAGGGAGCAGATGCTATACTCCAGAAGAGGGGAGTCCAGAGGAAAGTGTGAGGTTGGGGGCAGCTGGAAACACTTGAGGTGACTACAGACTGGCTGGGATGAGGGGATCACAAAGCAAGAGGGCAAGGAAGAGGGAAAGTTCTGAGTGTAAGCTTCAGAGGGGCACTCTGCCCACATGGTCCCTCCCCACAGCACAGCAGTTCCCAGGGCAATCATTTAATAAATATGTACTGTTGACATTGTGCTAAATGCCGAAGATCCAAAGGTGTACAAGAGGTACATTCAAGAAATTTACTCCAAGACCCAAAGTGTCAGGGTTGCTTGCTAGGGTAGGTGTCTGTCATCTGTGCTTTTGGAAAAGGGCGATGTTCTATTCTCAGAGTGATAACCCAATCCATCAGAGGAATGTAGGACCTCCAGTTTCTCAAAACTTACTACTTTCCCAAAATAGAAGAGGACTCTGTTTGCCTCTCCTTTGGCAGGTGGTCAGAAAGGGTCAGAGCTGAAAAGGGAAAAGGGAGCATTCAAGTAGCTATTTCACAGCAGAGTCATGTAAAAAGAAAAAGCAAGAGGGTTGTGTTTAGTAACTTGCTCCACCGTTTGGTATTTACCCTCCCAGCATTCAGGCTCTGTTGTGTATATGATGCACATATAGTGAAGAGAAAATGTGATATGGGAACAGAGTGAGGGGGCCTGCAATGTGCTGAAGCAGCATACCTGGCAGCTGCTAAAACAAAACTTCAAAGATCTGGCTTCTTTGAAAAGCCATCAGGCAGGACCCCACCCACTCCCCCTGCTAGCCACAGCTTCCCTGGGAGCTAGTACACGTAACCGCTTCCGCATGTTTGGCTCTGTTCCCCAGGGCTATAGCAGCTCTATAAGCCAAGTCAGAACTGCCCGCCAAGCAGGTGGGGGGTGGGGGTGGGGTGAGCGTACGGAAACAAGACCTCTCCCCAATATTTAGCCATGGGCATATCTCAGAAAACAATATTGCTGGGATCCACTTAAAAATCCCCTTCCTCTCAGTCAGCCCAGCTCTGATAGGTTAAACACTAGTAATACAGAAGCTCTGGGCTTTCGAGACTCCCAAGGCATCAGAATATGCCCCTCCCAGCACCACAAATTAGTTCAAGAACAGCATCTGTGGTAAATCTCTAGATCTAAACAAAAGAGGCTTGACATCTACAGAAGGGCCTAAGAGGAAAATCAAGAATACGCCTTTCTTGGAAACTCATTCCTTTTTATTTTTTTAATCCATTGACCGAGCTTGGGTCTTTATCCAATCTTCTGGGTCAGCCATCAGCCATCTAGTCCTGTGCTACTTAATAAGGAGCCATAAGCCTGTGAAAATGGGACTAATATGACAGAGCAACTGATTTTTTCAGTTTAATTATAATTAACTTAAATTTAAATAATCCATACCTGGCTTTTGGCTACAACACTGGACAACACTGATCTAGTTGCTTATTCACCGAACATTTACTGAGGACTTTGTACAGAGCACTGTAAGGATGTAAAAATGTGTAAGACTTGATGTCTGCCCTCAAAAAGCTTAAAATCTAATATGACAGGTAATTCAAATATAGAAAGAACCAGAATATAAGGAGGAGTGACAAGTGTCATAGCAGAGGTAAAGAAATGATATTTGAATGTGGAGTAGGACATGGTGGCCCAACATTATGCCTCTGTCATACCAACCACTCAGGCAGGGGATGTCAGTAAGTCTATCAAATGAAAGTCAGTGAGGAGAGAGGAACCACTATAAAGAATACCAAAAAGCATCACAAAACACGCATTCAGTAAACACTGACACATTAGGCAACCGATGTAAAAAGGTTAGAGTAGAGATGACTCTGTCCCATCCTGGGTTGTCCAAGATGGTAGATGACCTTTCACAGGCAGGATCTTCAAGGAGAGGCTCTTAAAACTCCTGTGGGGTTAGGTGAGGTGGGGAGAAGGTTGGGGGGAAGAAAGTTTTCTGCCTTTTCCTCTTCCATATTTGCCTCTAACCCCAGATAAAAAAGGGCCTCTTGCTTGTATGGCACTTTTGATTTTTGGATAACATGAAAGAACTGAATAGGGCCCAAAGGAGAAGCACAAAAGACCTGATGACATGGGAAGGGTGGGGTGGGAGGAGGTGTTGTGAGCTTTCAGCTCAACAGAGGAACTAGGGCTTTTTTCTCTTCTGTTCCGTTCACTAGGAAGAGCCTCAAATTTCCATTCTCTAGGAATTAAAATTATGCACTTAACCTGAGCTTCCTCTGAATTATAGCTTTTAAGAACAGGAGTCTAGTGGGTGAGGAGGGAAGAGAAGGAAGAGAAATCCTAATGACATCTGCTCGAGGAACAGGGAAGATTGCAGAAATGCTGTACTGAGCTGAGCCCTGTAGAACAGGGTGTGGACATGTGCAGATGCAGGTGAGGTGCAGGGTTTCTATCCACTCATTCCTTTAGATCTAAATTCCTTAAATATTCAGTTAGTATTTGTTCTTATTTTTAAGTGCCTCCTGCTCCCCAAGACCCTGGGATACAATAGTAATAAGACTCCTTCTGTTGAAGGAGTGACAGTAGGTATAGAGGAAAGTAGTAGGGAAGGACCATGGAGTGGTATACGCATCGAAGCGGAGGGCAAATATACAAGGCTTATTCCTGATCACTGTTTGGCTAGAAGTGAATGTGTACAGAGAAATAAAACTGGAAAGGTAGTTTGGGACCAGATGCAGGTGTGCATTTTGGAAATCAGGCCAGGTTTCTGCTTTTCTTTTCATTTTTAAGACTATGATACAGTAGGTCTTTTTGTTTCTTCCATAAAATTTTTAATTATCAGAGAAATTATCAACAAAGAAAATCTTTGGTTAAATAAAACAAATTAAAAAGACATAGACTTGAGAGGTAGAAGCCCAACTGTGTCATATTCATAGGCTATCTCCTCCAATTTATCCTTCTCTATAATAAAGCCAGTATTTTGCTTTCTGATATTTTTCCTCCAATTTCTCATTTAGCTGTGAATTGGAAGACAGCAGGAAGTATAATTAATGATACTTCCTAAGCTCCCAACACCAATTTTAAGACTTTCTAGTTGACAAACTGAAAAATCTTCTGTACAGTACAGCCAGCTTGA
The DNA here is from genome assembly GCF_018345385.1 of Vulpes lagopus. Lineage (NCBI taxonomy): Eukaryota > Metazoa > Chordata > Mammalia > Carnivora > Canidae > Vulpes > Vulpes lagopus. Next base: position 24,625,960 of record NC_054829.1, read on the forward strand.
TTTGAGTTTCTATCACTCCAAACTCACTTTTTTGACCAATGCATGGTATTTCAAACAGAAACACTCTGCTTCAGCCTGACTGGTTCCCATTCCCCATCTCTGGTAAATGCTTGCCAACACCTTGTCCGTTACATGTCTTCTCCCTCTTCTCCTATGCTTCACCTGTCCATAGCCTAAACACAGTCTAGGACTGAATTTACACCCTACCTTAAATCCTTCCTCAGCAAAGCCTTCCCTAACCTGCCGTTAGTACTTTTTCTGAACTGGGACTCATCTGAGCCTATGCCCAGTGCCCTCTTCTAATCACTCACTTTGCATTTTCTGTGCAAAAAGTAAACACATATTTAGGGCAATATTCTTTAGACCACCCTGCTGAACTGTCACCTTGACCTTTAGCAGGAGCGTGAATCACATTACTCTGATCCTCAGATAGTGTTGTACAAAGTAAATGTGCAATTATCTCTTAATTTATTAATGCTAGCCTCTTCACCCATCCATGCTCCATCTGCCCTTCCAGATTCAGCTCATGCCCCCCTCCTTTCCATGGACCTTTTACCAGCTTCTTCAGTTAATGATCCATTTCTCCTCTGAATTCATACCTACAGTATAATCCTCTTCTTCAGCAATTAAGCACATATTGTTTCACAGTGCTTGCATTTATTTTTCTATTAATTTTCCTCCTTGAGAACAGAATAGCTGTCTAATATCTCCTTCAGAGTTCAGCCCACTGTCTTGTGTTTAGGAGATATTTGGTAAACACGTGTCAACTTTTTGGGGATAACATTGTTTTAACAATTACCAGATGATGCCATTTCCCATCTGGGACACTACTTAATGCCAGTTTCACCTCACCTTTCCTCTTTTTCAAATATTTCAATATATTGATAATTTGGTGAGCAAGGTAACAAAACTCTTTCTTTTGGGGGCTGGTATTTCAAATGCATTGAATTCACGCAGCTAAGCAAGATACTTGAGAAGACTAATAATACAGACAGATTATCTCATCTACTCAATTTTCCTTGGTGCAAAGTTTCAGAAGAATATGATTTGATTTCCTCTAACCTTTAAGTCCATCCCATTTATTAATTCCTTTTATGGTTTCCTTACCTGCTATGCCAGAAAGCCTGCTTTTCTCATTTAAATCCTTCTAGATTGTGGTCACATTATTGAGATGCACCCATATTTCATTTTCATCACGGAAAGATAATAAGACTTATTTTTTAGAACCAGGCCAAACATGGTATTGATTATTGGCTTTGAAGCCAAATAAATACGAGTCTTAGCCTGATAATTCATGAAAGCCAAAAACGTCCCTTTACTGCATCTGAAGCAGAAGAATGGTCCAATTAAGATGAGGTCTACTGTTCCTTATTATGAGCCCCAGGGGCCTGCCATATGATGTGACATTTTGAATTCCTAGGCTCTCATATACTGCCTCTCTCCCATCTCCAGCTTTCCTTGCATCTCCCAAAGAACAGTTGGCTCCATATTTAAATGCCCTTTTAGGTTTGCTTCTCTTAGGTATCTTTCTGTAGGAGCATTTTCATGGTTTGTGATCAAAATTTTAATTTATGGATACTGACTTCACAATAAAAATAAATTGTGTAAACGTCTGTGTATGATTAGGTATACCTATTTTCCCCACTATGTATCTAATCTAAGCATTAAATGAAGCAGTATAGGAATACTATGGCCTCAGCAAGTCTAATTTAACATTTCTTTCTTTTCTGGAAAGGGAACTAAGAGTTATCAAGAACCAATACCCAAACCAGAACCTATGCCAAAACTTTGTTTCTCAAATTGGCTGCAAGGGAAGAGAGGATCTTACTTCTTTTCAGATACTATAATATCATTCTGTTGTTTTCTTTTATTAAAATGTACATACAGGGAGTTTTTTCCTTTTAGCTTCTTAAATCCTCAGACTTAAAAAAAAAAAAAATCAGGGGCACCTGAGTAGCTCAGTCAGGTAAGCCTCTTTGCCTTTGGCTCAGGTCAGAGCCTGGGGTCCTGGGATCATGCCGTGTTGGGCTCCCCTACATTGTCTCTCTCTCTCAAATAAATAAATAAAATCCTAAAAAAAAAAAAAAAAAAAAAAAAAAAGGATGATTTCTTAGTTGTACTTGACTGGTAACTTGCTGAAAAATCTTAACAAAAAGAAGACTGGGAGGGGCTCCTGGGTAGCTTAGTTGGTTAAACATCAGACTCTTGATTTTGGCTCAAGTCATGGTCTCAGAGTTGTGAGATCAAGCCCCATGTTGGATGTGGAGCCTGCTTGGGATTCTCCCTCTCTCCTTCCTCCCTCCAAATAAAATAAAAAGAAAGAAGAGGGAGAGGGAGGACGGGTATTCAGCTACAGGTTCAGGGAAGCTGGCTGGTCTTCCTTCTAAAAATTCATGAAGTCAGTAATAAGCTTTATTTTTCCCCTCCCCCCTCTAAGCTTTAGAACTGGATCATCAGTGTCTCTCTACAGGAGTTGGAAAGGAAGACAGAGTGCTTCTTCACCACTCTGATTCTTTCCAAGCTCTTTCAAGGCTCATAAAAATAGTTAACTTGGAAATACAGAAGATGAGAGAAAAACCATGCGAGAATTAAACTGTATTATGAATTAAGCAACTCTGTTATAATTTCTTAATTCTAGAAAAGGAGTCTCATTCAGCTTAATATGTGGACTTTTGTCATTCAGGTCTCTTAAAGCCAAAATAATCACTAACTGTAGATAGATATAAAGTTATAAAGTGGACAGTTAAGTAAGATAGGGTCTTGCTTCCAACAATGACTGTTTATGCACGCAGGTGTGCATGGGCATACACGTGTGCCTGTGTGTTAGTCCTAAGGAAATATAAATTGGTTTCCCTTCAAGACTTTGGGGGGATTTGTGGGGGAGGCACACGGAACTGAAAAAAACACCACACTGGCACAGCGCAAAGAAACTTGTATTTTGGCTTGCAGATAAGAAAAGATCTGCTTCTTTCACTCCTGACACTAGGCCCAAGCATTCCCAAACATACTTTGCCCGGACCCTGCTGTGATGTTCCGCCAGCTATCTTTGACATACTTCCTAGGTTTCCCCACATTCTTTCAATAGGCAGAAGCCCAATCATTCTGGCCTTGGCACAAACACCTATAGCACTCGGCTCTCTCGGTGAGGAAGGAACCGTAGAATCTGTCAAAGAGCTTGAGCTGATGTGGAGCATAACCCTTGAGGGGTTCTGTGTCTGGCAGACTGAGAAAAGAAGTAGGGGAATTTTAGATACAAGTATCGGCCTTTATCAACTCCTGTGCTGAAGAAACATTTTACTCAAGGGGAAGGAATGATGAGAGCTAAGACTCTGGAGGAGGAAGGTCAGGTTAACTTTATTTTACGGGAAAGAAGGAAGAAAAAGAAGTGAAATATCACTTCTACAGAACTCTGAACATGAAAGAGTTTTTTCTTTTTTCTTTTTAGCGCCCCCCCCCCCCCCCAAAGTGGTTTCTTTTTGTGATTGTGCTCTTTGGCTAGAAAGTGTTGTTTATATAACAGTATAAAGTACAAAATTATAAGCTCCAAACTCCTCCAGAGAAGAGCTCTCCCAAAGCTCGACCCCCAGGATAGATGGAAAATATGAGTGTTTACTGGCTGGAACATCGAGCGGCAGTGGAAATTTCAACATTCAGAAGACAGCAGAGAGCAAGGGCCTATTGAGTAGAAAGAAGTCACCCTTTGACAAAAGGGTAAGAGAAAAAGGAAGAGTCTCCTGTTGGCCTCACTCTGATGCTTCCCCTTCCTTAGCTGGAAAGACCACATCTCTGGAATTCAGCCCGGGAAGCACACCCCATGCAGGTGACAGCCAGTTTCCTCTACACTAGATACTATAACCCAAGTGGGTAGACAAGCAAGTCCAATTCTCTCTTTTTTTTTTTTTCTGGGAAGAAAACTAAATGTTACCAACAACCTACCTCTAAACCAGGTACTACCTGGCTACTTTCATATACACAACTCAATTAAATCTTACACTAACTTAATGAGGTGGGTATCATTTACATATCTATGCAGATGGAAAAGGTGGCCCAGAGGAGCAAAGCAACTCGCCCAAGGTCATGTACTCACCCAAGGTCACGTACTTGGGAAGGCACATCCAGGTCTGTCCAACTCAAGAGTTCTTTCTCTTTCTATTACACCATGCCATCCTCCTCATAGGGGTCAATTACCCCGGTCCTACCAAGTTAACACACTCTTAAAGAAACAGAGTCATTTCAAGGAAGAGGCTCAGGATTATTCCCTACATAGAGGCAGAGGGTAGGAGCAAAACTTCGCCACTTTAGTCACCAAATAAAATTTTTGTGGAACTACGGGGCTCTCTTTTAAGCCCTTTTACAACACTCCTTTTTACTGTAGTAAAAAACACCTACATTTAAATGTACCATCTCACCATTTCTATGTGTACAGCTCAGTACTGATAAGTATATTCATTGACACTGTTGCACAACAGATCTCTAGAACTTCATTTTGCAAAACAAACTCAGTAGCTATTAAATACTAATGCCCTTTCCCCTCTACCCACAGCCCCTGGCAACCACCTTTCTATTTTCTGTTTCTATGATTTTGACTACTTAAGACACTTCATATGAATGGAATGGTACACTATTTGTCCTTTTGTGACCGGTTTATTTCACTTAACATAATGTCCTCAAGGTTCACCCATGTTGTAGCAGATGACAAGATTAAAACCTTGCACACTCTTCTTGATAATCTTGTCTTTCAATTGCCTGGGCGGTAAAATTTAAATCTTTGTTATATGCCATTTGACACTACGCTGTAATTGTTTCATGTGTATTATGGCTCCTTTTCTCTGCTAGATGGTATAACCTCTTAGTTATTAAAAAACCATGTCTTCCAAATCTTTTAGACTGTGCCTAGCACCCAGGACAATACTGAGAACATGGAAGATATATCACGGACAGTAAGCTCTGTGAGATCAAGCACTATCCTGTTTTATTTATAATGACTCTCCAGCATTTAACTTAATGCCTAACACATGGAAAATGAATGTTTTTTTTTTCTTTTAAATAGCAAACTTCATATTTCTGAGGATTTATTAAGAATGAAAAGATGGGAAGTCAGAGACCTGACTCTCAAGCAACATTTCTAATAATCTAAAGGAAGGAAGAAAAGTATTAGCTAAACTAGAATCAAAATCTGTGAAAAACTTGTTCCTAAAAATTATAATAAGTAGGGGATCAGACTCTCATAATTTATTTCTGCAAGTAAGAGGGCAGAGGGACAGAGAGATGTGAAATACAGCCCAAATTTCTAAGATACAGTGTTTCATTGTATCCCATTCCCCTGTGCTACTCTCTAGAGTGGGGGCCAGTGAGACCGAGCACATCTAGCCCACGATGTCTTGCCCTGTCCCAAAAAGGAGGAACAAACTCATAGCTTTGCTTTCAACCTCCCCCACCTTTAATATCGAGGAACAGACAAATCCCCAGGTTGCATGTGTGAAAAAGCCAGAGATGGATAAAAATAATTCAATGACAAATGCTGGAAAAACATACAAAGGGGCAGAAGCCAGACATTCGTGGGATTCCCTGACAGCTCGATACACAAGGAAGGGTTGGACTGGAAAAAAACAGGGCCTCAGGTTCTTGCCAAGCCGTCTGAGGCCCTGTCCTTCCCAAATCATTCCAAGCAGCAGCCAAGACTTTACAGTAACCCTTCCAGGTCTCACAAAGAAAGATGCACTGTGAGCCTGCTGAGCACTCCTCACCTAGATAATGTCCCTCCCTGACATGGCCCAACATAGTCCAACTCCCAGGCAAGGCTAGCAGTACTGAAGACATGTCTCTCTTTATTGCTTCCAGTCCCTACCAATGCCCCATGGGCCCAGAAAATGTATAGTTAAAAGGCAGCCTGAAAAATCTAACCCATCTCATTGGCTAAAGAAAAGCTTAGATACTCAGGTATCCCTATCTAGCAACCAAAACTGTTCCCTTTAAGAAAAAAGAGGTCATGAGCACTTGGTACCTGCATCCCAGAGGGCCTATTGTATAATTCTAAATCGGCCTTGCCTAGAGGTACACCTCAGGCTTCTAAACATGTGACTGATTTTGGCCCTGACTACTTTCTCTTCTGGAGAATGGCCTGCAATTAATCTCACTTATTACCTCTGAAAAGTAACAACAGAGGAATGGCTGGCCAAGTCCAGCTCCAGAGTGTCTAGGGAACTGCAAGCTACATGGCCAGGCCTCAGACTGTCTGGGCAAGTCGTGGGCTCTTTGCCTTCCTCTCCCACAACAAAGCTTGAACAGGGACTCCAGACAGACCAGAGGAACCAAGGGATTTGAGGAGCTGGGCTGAGCTCACACTGACCCAATGGGAGACGACAGCCCTGAGGCTGCATTTGGGGTGGTTTCAAAACAGCGGGGGAAGAACAAGGTTGTCTGGTGAAAACTTGTGTGATCCATAAAATTGAGAACAATAGCAACACCACAGGGAAATGAAAAATAACACTATTTGCAGAGTTTTCGTGAGTCACCAGTTTTCATTCCTGTGGCTACCAAGTCACTGAATCCTCCAATATGCAGATGGAAACCACAGCCAGGGAAGGATTCTCTTTACATCTTGTTACTGTTCACAGGACAGCCCCCAGTTTAGTGAATTCTCAGAGCTTATCAGCACTGGAATCCACTGTTGCTATTGTAGATGAACTAGTAAGAGTACCTCTTATTTACTTAGCACCTACTTCCAGGGAGATCAAAGTGCTTTCAGGGCAAGTTAAAAGCTCTCAAAACAGGCCAGTTTATACGTAAGTATGCTTACCCAATAAAAAGATTAAATGAATAGTTTAGGGTCACGTAGTGTCAAAACCAGTAATAAAACTCAGATCTCTAAGCTATTAATCCCATATTCACTGAACTTAGTCACCTTTACTACTAAGAGAGGGACAAGAGACTATCCACAAAACAGTGACTTACCAGGTAAAAATGGAAACTGGGGTATGGTACTGTGCAGAACGCCTGCTGGAGGTCTGGCTGCTGTTCACATCACAGCCAGGTCTGGAAGGACCCTGGAAAATTCACTTAGCACTGCTCTGGGGTGGATACCTCTGGGAATTCCACAAGCTGAGCCTCCAGGCTGTTCTGGCAACCAGGGCTACCCTAGACTGAAATGGGACCTGAAAACTGGCCCTTAAGCTTGAAGAGCAGGTGACGAGAGGGCTGCTGTGGGTACAACTAACCCACAAAGGGAAAGGCCGGGGGATTCCGGAGGAGCCCACTTTCTGGTACCAGTGGCTCTGAGGTCGGTGGTATCACATGCTATTTTTCCTGCAGCTCACAAGCACAGTCTAGCTAGGAGAAGGCCATTCACAGTGCTGGACTCTAGGTCTGGGCTCTGACTTGGATGGATGCTCCACATCTTTGTGTCTCTGCACTGGTACTACCTGGGAATTCCACAAGCTGAGCCAGACAGGTTTTAACACAAGAAGGTTCTAAACCCAGCCATAGTGTGTAGATCTGACATTTTGTTTATAGTATGGAAAATGCTTACAGCCTTGTCATATAGACAGTATACCCAAGATGGCAGGGAAAATGTTTCCCATAGAAACAAGGCTTTGACTGTGAAATGAAAATGGAATATTTGGAAATATTTTATATGGAAAATAAAGTGCTATGGTATAAACAGAATTCTTTTTTACAACTTATGTTTTAGGAATGTGGTTATTCTGTAGATTGTAAATTAACAAACGACAGACTCCTGTGAAGAGAACTTCATGGGAGGATATCCTGTCTGCAACCGTCCTGCCTCGTGGTCTTCAACTCTTTATAATTCTCAGTTAAGATGATTCTTTTCACCCTTGACCACAACGATTACTGGTATGAAAGACACTGTACTCAAGCATGATGTAATGTGCTTGTGTTTATGTTGCTTCCTGGGCAGAGTCTCTGCTTCCCAAATTAGTTCCTTCAGTAATAATTCTAACACCAACAGATACTTCAACAACAAATAGGTATTTCCTTCATAGCCAAGTCTTTGGTCATCTCTTGCAACCACGAGGCAAGTCAGCATGCTAAGAGCTGGCCGGCTGGGAGAAGCTGGAAGAGCTGGTACGGGGTTGGGGACTTGGTGGGACATCTGTGGCAGAGCTTCTTTATTTGGAGGGAACACTTATCTTTATTTGGAGGGAACAGAATACTTCATCGTAACAGTCACATTCCTTTCTAGCTCACTCCACTCAGGGATAGATGCAATTAAACCCATATTTAATAGCCATGAATGCAAGATGCCCTGGAAATCCATTTCTTACATTTTTTTTAATAGGGAACTTAAAATGTGGGTCAAGACTAGAATTCAATACAGTGTTTTTTTTCTTTATTCAGGAGTTGCTTATTTTATGGCTAGAATCTATTTGGATTTTATCCTCTGTCACTTCGCTCAACTACATAAGGGAAATTTCCTTCCCACTTCCCAAATGAACATTGTCCAGGGAGGCTGTTTCAGTTTAATTTTATAAACTAGATGGAAACATAAAAAACAATTATGTCCTCAAAAAAAAAAAAAAAGAGTTCAAAGTTACTGAAATGCAATGTAGTACAAGGTATAAACAAGAGTAAGGAGACAAGTTTTGACTTTTGACAAAACATGAAAATGTAGACCACAGGCAAGGATTGAACATAGTATAAATTCTTCCTCTTTTACCCTGAAGTGAGCTTACTAATAAACTGTGTCGAAATTTCCTTTGCCTTTGATTTGCCCACAAACTATCTTACAAGTAAAATGAGGCCCTTTATTCAAGTGCCAGAGTCCTGGGACAGATGGGGAAGGGCACCTGTCTCATGGGTGTCAGTACAGGGAGTTCAAGGTAGGAATGACTCTCTTAGGACCCAAGCTGTCTCTGTGACCCAAACGCTGACTCCATGACCCTTTACATACCTGTTTCCAGGAGGGGTGAAGTGGCTCTCAGGAGCTTGGGGGTCTGACTGTACTGACCATGTTGGGCCACTAGGACTGATGACAGGCCGAAGGGTGGGAGGGGTTGAAGCACTGCTTCTGTTTATGATGCCACTTGCCAAATTCAGGTTTGTTACCTAGAAATGAAGTGAGGGGAAATAACCTGATTTTACAGCGTTTTAGAAAAGTATCATTAAAAACATACGGAAAAAATCAAGTAAAGTTCAAGAGATACTGATCCATTTGAGCTAAAACAGTGGCTGTAACCAAGGCACCCAATAAAGGCTGGTTTCTGTATACGCCAAAGAGAAGTGAAGGTGGCTGGTGTCAACATAAGTTACCTAGTATGTATTCTACCCCTGCTGTGTGCAAAATACTGTACTGAGCCAGGTGCTGTGAAATACAAAGATTAATAACAAAGACAGCGGGCAGCCCGGGTGGCTCAGCGGTTTAGCGCCACCTTTGGCCCAGGGCATGATTCTGGAGTCCTGGGATCGAGTCCTGTGTCGGGCTCCCTGCATGGAGTCTGCTTCTCCCTCTGCCTGTGTCTCTACCTCTCTCTCTCTCTCTCTCTCTATGTCTCTCATAAATAAATAAATAAAATCTTAAAAAAAAAAAAATAAAGACAGCAAGAGTTTACCGCATATTTTACTCTGTGCCAAGCAAGGGTCTGAAACACTAGGCAAACTACTTAGCCTCTCTGGCCCTTGTTTCCTCATCTGCAGGTTCTACATGCACAATACATTTATTTTTAGTTGTACCTGATAATACTTCTTACGACACAAAAAGAACTCATTGATTTAGAAAAAAAGATGCATGGGCAAAAGAAAAATGGGCACTGACCCCAATAAACAGTTTACAAGAAAGGAATATAATTAGCTGACTAAACTTTTAAAACTAGTCATTTCCACTGACAATCAAAGAAATGTAAATTACAAGAAAACATTTTTGTGTACACATTGACATACAATAATAAAAAACATAGTACCTAATCATGGCAGGGGGTGAGATTAGATATGTACTTATATTTATTTGTGACTATAAATTGGTAGAATCTTTCTAGAATTTAGCAGTATATTATTTAAGGTATCAAAGGATTTGTACTACCATCTAACTTTTAGCTACTGTGCTAAAAACTAATTGCACATGATTTACGATGATGACTACTATAAGAGCAATTAGTATTCAGCAGAATTTACAATGTGTGAACCTCTATGAAAATGAGTACATTATATACATCCTATTTAAACTGTCATAATACTGTTGGTAAGTATCATTATAATCCCCATTTACAAAGAAGGAAACTGAGGCCTAAGAACAAATGGCCAAACTAGGATCTGGACCATGGTTTCTGGAACTCCAAAGTCCATCTTCTTACGACACTATATTGTGAACATATCTTGAAAACAAGCACTGATTTTAGTATTGAAAAAGGGGAAGATCAAAATGGCTAACAGTGTTGTTAAGTAAATTTTGGTTTGCCAATATGAGACAATATTATGTATGTGACAATTTTTCAAAGAATTCTTAATGATACAGAACCATGCTGATAAGTTAAAGAAAAAAAAAATCACCTATGAAACTACAGAAAGCAGATCCAGATTTCCTTCAACATACACATACACACAGATACATACTCCTGAAAGGCATGGATTACTTTTACAATTCAAAAGAAAAAAATGTAAGTTATTATGAGAAATACAGAGGTGAGTCGAATTTAAAACCTGCACAGTGAGGATGAAGTCAGAAAAGAAAGGATGGTTGTAAAAGCCTTTCAAAATCAGTTGCACAGGGAGAGGATGCTGAAAAGAGGGAGGGCATAGAGCTGAATGCAAGGTATCCGGTGTGAGAAGCCAGAGACAAGTGGCACAGGAGATGGACATTCCAGGAGAAGTGTTCTAGAATAATGTCCTAAGAACTTAGTAATTTTGACATTTACAAATAGAAGAATTCTGGAGCATTGTCATGTTTTTTTTTTTTTTTAATCTGAAAATTCTGAAAGAAACATAAATCATTTTTGGCAACTGTACAGTGCTTCATCCCTAATTAGAGAACTCAGTATGTGAAAATAGCCTAGGACTAGGTCTTCACACCAAAGGACTCAAATATTTTTCTTGGGAAAAAAGCATTTTCCATAGATCAGGAGTGATTCCTGGTGTTTGTGGAGGTTGGGTTACAGGATACTCGGGCTGTGCCCTCCAGTGTAGACCCATCTTTAGACTCAGAAGCCAACCTTGGCTTATCACTTCTCATCCCCTTCTGCTGCTCAGAAGACACACAGGGGCTAGATTGTGGGAAGGGAAGACACCAGGGAAGGTTATGGTAGTATTCTCTGGCTCACGAATCTTTGAAGAGCCTGTCCTTCTTCCTACACCTGAGGTTCTCAGACAATCTAATATCTCCCTACAGGACTGAATTCACTCCTGCCCTGAGCCTTTGCTGAGCCTTCTTCCTTTTTGCCCTGCTCCCTGCTTTAATCATCAGGCCTTTCAAATGAGACAGGAGCTTGAAAAAGGTCTTTATGATAACTAATGGCTTCTCTAATTACAGCCTCAGTCAGTGGGCCAAAACCCTAATAAAAGAGGCTTATTAATAATTTATAGAACAGCAATAAAATAAACAAAATGTACACACGTTACCATGTTTAGCATAAACTGTGTAGTTTAGAGATTAGTGAATGGGAAGGAGAAGAAATATCAGATGTGTTGAATCTTCTCTCTATTGGCAAGGCCACTCCTAATTTAAACATCATTTTTATCATAAGAGCTAAGTTACCGAATGCCTGAATGCTCACAATGTGCCCTGTACCAAATGTCCTTGAATTGTTTGATGTGTGTTATCTCACGTAATCCTGAACAAGCCCTCTGAAGTAGGTCCTACTATTATCCCCATTTTACAAAAGAGGAAACTAAAATCTGTTAGATAATTCTGAGAGTAAGCAATTACACAAAAATCACATTCCTACTAAGTGCAGGGCCAAGATGAGAACAGAGAATATTCTCCTCCAAGTGCATCTGGTATATTTTTTCCCAAAAAACATGGTTTAACATTTGAGTTCTTGCAGTAGTAATGTCAGGTACTTTAAGTGAGGTTTTATATCTCACTCCTTACCCATCACTCCTCACCCATTATACTCCCTTTCAGAGAAGGAGAAACTAAGGCTCAGAGAGTTTACAATAATTAACTTGCTCAAGATTATATAACAGTTGCAGAACTGGTACTCTTGTTTTAAAATTCATTCTCTAGTTTTAAAACTAGTTGGAAACAATCCTAGCTATCCTTAATTGTTAGAGATTTTTGAAAATATAATTGGATACCTCAAATTACCAGAGGACATTAAAGAAGTAGGGAAAAAAAAACCCATTCTCAATCAGTTTTGTTTCTTAGCAGGTACAGTAAAGGGTGGTAGCAAGAACACGAAATTAATTTTAGATTCCTGGTAGGTTTTGTTTTTTCATGTAACATCAATTCCTTATTTTATGGATAGACAAAAAAAATGGTAGCTACTATGATTTCCTTCTATACGAAAGTACCATTGTTAGTTTATTTTGAAAACAGCTAAAGGGGCCCACTACTTAAATGAGAGATTAAGAATAACAAAACTTTTAAAGCTTCTCATCTTTCTTTCCAAAGGATTTGTGTTAAAAATATAACTAGTCTCTTTAAATAGTAACAACTGATCCTCTATTTTAAATATTCTATTCTTACTTCTGTGGTTTTGTCTAGAAGACACCCAGGACCTATGCCACTACTCCCACCCACTCAGCGCAGTCTTCCGAGGACCTATGTTGCTAGTAAATAAATAATTTGGAGCTCACTTAGATATGGGCTCAAAATCTTCTTTTCACAGTCCTCCAGCCAAAGCCAGTCAATCAGAAGTGACAAAGGAGATGAACCTACTTTCAACCCCTGTTCTAGAACAGTATGATCCAACAGAATGTATTGTGATGATGGAAATGTTCTATAATCTGTATCACCTAGGGACACCTGGGTGGCTCGGCGGTTGAGCATCTGCCTTTGGCTCAGGGCGTGATCCCAGTCCTGGGATCGAGTCCCGCATCAGGCTCCCTGCGGGGAGCCTGCCTCTCCCTCCATCTGTGTCTCTGCCTCTCTCTGTGTGTCTCTCATGAATAAATAAATAAAATATTTTTTTTTAAAGTCTGTATCACCTAATAAAAGAGCCACATGTGGCTACGGCTACTGTATTTGCAATGTGGGTGGTATGAATGAGGAACTGGAATTTAAACTTTATATAACTTAAGTTTAAAAAGCCACATGCACTTACTGGCTACCTTATCAGACAGCACAGCTCTGAAGCCTCAACCAGATTTAGCTGAATCTTATTGTACAGACCTTGCTCGAGTTTGGTCTAAGCAAATCATTTCTAGATTAAATGACTTTAAGAAAGCCTCTGGGTCTTGCTTTCAGTTTCCCAGTTTCTTCCAGGAGAGGCAGAAGGAGTCAATGAACTAAAATGGATTCAAGCATCAACTGTGGCCCTAGAAGCATCTTGCCTTGACTAGGGAAGACCTAAGTGCAGGGTAAATCTCCCAGCAGTGGGCCAGGCCTGAAACTGTCTAAGCCAGTTAGGCTTCACATCTGGAGGTTTGTTCCTAACAGGACAGAAGGATGATGAATATGGCTGTCACCAGGCTGCATCTGCTTCTCTGTCCATCTATATTTCTCCAGGTACACAAAGCTTCATCAGATGAAGAGAAACGGAAAATGGTATATATTGAAAATCAGATTTTCAGTAATAATGAACATTTCACACTAAAGAATTTTAAAGAAGGACAGGCTTATAGTGCATAAAGACATAGCACCAGTTATAAGAGAAAGAACTCATCATTTTTTGTTAGGAATATTAGACTATTAAGGTGGCCCTTGTAGCCAATGGTCTAGGTGGATTCTCTGGGCCGATGACCACAGTCTATGCTACTAAATCCAGGCTGGCCAACTCATGAATTCATGCCACTGGTCACGAGAGTCTGGAAGACAGGTGGGATAGTTTAAAACCCATCTTAATTAGTTTCAGTAATTAAATAACATGCCTTGCTGATAACGGATATCAACATCTTCATGTGCGAAAGATAGTACACATCTGTAAGAACCATGTAAATCTGTGTTTGAACCTCTAATACATTCTACCTTAATTTTTATTAAAATACAAAACTTTTCAAGTTCACTACAGTAACAGTAAATGCAACAAAGTTATATTATTAGCACTAATGATAACCTAAATTTAATGAGCACTTAATTTTTGCCAGACATTGTTCTAAGTGTATGTGGGTATATTTATACATAAACTCATTTAATCTTCAAGATAAATCTGTTAGGTAGAATTACTGCCCTCATTTACAAATGGGAAAATAGGGGTTGAGAGGTAAAATAACCTGCCCAAGAACAAATAATTGTTACTTGTCAGCCCCTAGTTTCAATTCCTGGTCAGCCGGATGCAAAATCTCCCAATCTTGTAGTTTCTAAGCACTGTGCTACTCCCACTGCCTTGCCCCACTGAGTCTGGAATTTACAATTCTATCTTGGACCAGCAGCATCTGCAATCCCTGGGAGCTTGATAAAAATGCAGACTCTCAGTCAGCCTCTACCTCAGGGAAGGAAATCTGCATTTGACAAGATCCACAGGTAATTCTTGAGAGCGTGTTAAAGTCAAGGAAGCACTTCTTATAAGAGATGGTGAAAAGTAAAGAGGATTCCGGGGTTCTCCGCACAAAGTTCAGAAGGTCTTCCAAGTACCAGCAGAAATGCCTTGATGGGGTGAAGAGCAAGATATAAAACACCCAAGGGGAAGGAGTAGAGAAGATAATCCTATCAGGAGCTTTAAGATTTTACTAGTTCTCAATGTTGTCCAAATGTTCAGACATTGACACGAATAATCATTCAATTTGCCAAGGATGCAAACATGGATAAAATGGTTAAGAACAAGGTTCAGAAAATTTGGAGTCTACTTGTGATGCTGCCTTGAGAAACAGTGGTCATTAAAAAATAACCAAGATATTTATGCATTAAAAACAACCAGCTTAGCTTGTTGAATATTCTTCTGTCAGCCTTTCTCTAGCTGGTCACCTAAGTCAATGATTGCCCATGGGAAAACCTAGTCACGGGATCTCAGGATCTCACAGCTGCCTAAGCCTGAGGCAGATGCTCCACAACCCTTGCTGTCTCCCTCTTCTGCTCCCACTCTCCTGGAGCACCGTGTCCAGCGGTTTCACTCCCATTCCCTTCTTCTTGTCCACTGCCACAGTGACCTCAGTGCATTTTTTCTTTTAATACCAAAATGCTGTTTATTTTAGAGCCAGTCATCCGAATAAGGCAGGTGAGCAAATAACTGAACGTGTAGAGTAAGGACACATTGCACACATTCCTTCTAGACAGGTGTTTAAATTACAGTAGGAATAAATACAGGTGATGGATTGAAAAGGGGGTAGGAGAAACAGAGAGGGAGGCCAATTTCCGGCGGCTGGCCCGCCCAAGTGTTACTGCTTGTTACTGCTGTTTGCTAAAAGGAGTGCTGCTGCCAGCACTATAATTAAAATATGATGGCACTGCCCTGATGGCTTCCCAGAATATACCCACCACCCACCCAGATATATAACCTTTTGGTATCCAAAGAGGATCCAGGGCCAGGCCTAACTGGATCTCTGTAGCTCTAGTTGGCATGCTCTAGAAATGCTGCACACCTGAATGCTCAAAAGAAGTCCAAACCTCAGAGATAATCCAATAAATATCTACTGCACTGCCTATTGTAAGCAAGGCCTTGGGTAAAATCCTAAGGGTACAGGAAGGGGATTTTGGGGATGGGGTAACTGGGTAATGGACATAAAGGAGGACATGGGATATAATGAGACTGATGCGGGGCACCTAGGTGGCTCAGTTAAGTGTCTGCTTTTAGCTCAGGTCATGATCCTGGAGTTCCAGGATCTAGCCCCACATTGGCTCCTTGCTCAGTGAAGAGTCTGCTTCTCCCTCTCCCTCCACCCCTCCCCCTGCTCCTTCTTTCTCTCTCTCTCTCTCTCTCATAATTGCTCTTAAATAAAATCTTAAAAAAAAAAAAGGACTGAATTACTGAACTCTACCTCTGAAACTAGTAATACGCTATATGTTAATTGAATTTAAATAAATTTTTAAAATCCTAAGAGTTTATACAGATTAAGATGTGGCTTCTGCCCTCAAGCCATGAAGTAGCTGGTAACCTAGTGAGACAAGACACCTGGACAGATGGTAAGATTTAAGGCCTCTAGAAAGTGATAACTACTATCATAAATAGTTAAGGGAATTCAAAGAAGACATTTGAGCTGGGCATGAAAGGACTGGTAAGAAAATTGCTGTGGGGGTAGCAGGGTGGTGGTGGTTCCTTGAGCAGGAAAATTAAGTAAAAATGCAGAGATAGATAAGCAGGAAAAATGTCTGAAAAGAAGCAGTCTAATTTGGCTAAAGCTCAGAACAATAAAAGATAGGAAAAGAAAGAAAAATGGCTCAGGGAGATCCTTGAACGCCAGACTAAAGATTCTGCTCTAGACCTAAGACAGAACATAAGTTTGTTCAAGGGTTCTGATAGAGTAGGGCTCTATCAGAATCATGCTGTACGTAGAGATCTCTAGTGCTGTTTTTGAGGGCTGGGGTGAAAGGAACTATTAAGGAAAATTAAGACTTGTTGAGAGCCATGGCAGTCAGGTAGGTGAGTGGTACCAAGTCTGGGATGTAGGATATGCCACTGCTGGGCTCCTCTCACTTCCCTCCTAAGGCTTAGGAAGAGTGCTGGGCCTTGGAGATAGAGAGCCATTTTGCAATCTAATGATAAAAGCTCTTGAGTTTATATGTTCATTGTTCATGGTTTCTTCTTGGATCAGCTCTTTTGGATCTATCTTCCCATGCAGCAGTAAGGCAAAATAGTGCTGCCTGGCATTCTGAGAAGGGAGGGGCAGAGAGTGGGCCTTAGTGCAAATACACCTTTGCTTAGATTTACCCTTTCTATGCCTCTCTTCAACAGAATGCTTTGAGGATCAGGATTGGGGGGGTGGGCCTGTGGGGAAGGTGTAACTAGACGGCTTTGGTCTAGGCCTGTGGCCTGCCTGGTAAGCAAAAAGAGACATTGGATCAGATATTCTCTAGCCCAAATCACCAAAGCTAGGAATTCCACTCAGGAGCTTGGAACTAAAAATAATAATAAGCAGGGGCTTTGGCCTGAAGGATCCTTTCTGGACATCTTCTGAACCCCAAGGCAGTGACTCTGGAATCCTAGATTCCAGCCATAGTTCTTCCTAAATCAGTGTTTAACGACCATTTGTGCTGTAATTTCCAGCTCCACCACAGAACAATATCAAACAAACTGATATTTAAGGATGGTGAAGTTGTAGTAGATATTTGGGAAGACGACACAGGTTAATGAGAAAAATAAGATACTGGCATTCAACATGAGCCCTCGAGTCTTCTACCAGGTCAATCATAAACTGGCATCTGCCTCTGTATGTATGTGCCATCAGTGCCTTAAGGATAAGACACTCTCCATGCATAGCAGACCATTAATTCTCCACTGCTACAAATGTAGCCCTCTGCTGACTAGGGCTTGTGGGTTTTCACATGACTTTTACCTTTCTTAACACAGTACCAAGGTTTATCATTGCTGCTTGGGAAAAAACAACCAGCAAATATATAACTATGCCAGGAGGCAGGGATTACCCCCAACATGGAAGATCACAAGCTTCTTTGGTATTTTATCACTGCCTCTAAGAAGGTCCTTCAAACCACTTCAACACAGCAGGATCCTGAAATCCTGTTGCTACCACTTTGCACTTACTTCCTAGTGTCGAATTTATTTTTTATAAATAATCTCCCTTAGCTGTAAAGGAGCCTTGTCATTAAACTTCTTCAACAGTGTAGTACTAGTAGGGTGCCTAGGTGGCTCAATCAGTTAAGTGTCTGCCTTCAGCTCAGGTCATGATTTCAGGTCCTGGGATTGAGCTCCCTGCTCAGCAGAGAGTCTCCTTCTTCCTCTCCCTCTGCCCCGTCCCTCTTCTTGCTTTCTCCCCTACCCTCACCTAAATAAGTAAAATCTTTTTTTTTTTTAAAGGAGCATGGTGGTAGAGCTGAAAGAGCTTCATGCCATGATTTGTATTATAATATAATTGCAGGTTTATTTGCCTATCTTGACCCACAAATTACTGTCTCATTCATTGTTGTATACTCAGAGCTTAGCCCAGCAGGCACAAAAGATTTATATACTAAATGAAGTGGGTCTCAACCAGACCCAAACACACACACAGAGCCTCTAGCTAGCAGCTAGTTTCACCAGTGAGTGGAAAAGTGATTAATGTCACTGGAAGCCCAGAAAGGAAATTAAAGGTTCCAAATTACCTCTTTTTGCAAATACCACAAGGGAGGGGCTGCTTTGGAATAATGGGAAATAAAATAATCAGTGATTAGAGAGAGGTAAGTGTTGCTCTTGCTACAGCCCGCATAATTTTAGAGATGAGTTTTGCCTGGTCTTGAAGCCTTGGGCAAGGTTCTCAAACACGGGAAATGAGAGCTTTGCATACAGTTTTCACTCCTTGTCTGCACAATGTCTATACTGTATATTTCTTCTTGGCACTGAAATTGCAAAAGGCTGACACTCAATTTGAGATTGGGTTGCATGTGTTCTTAGTATTTCTCCAGTGATGAAAATCGTCTAGTAAGTATGGATCTGGCACTTTTGGTTTTCCTTTTCTTTTATCTTGAGTGAAACTGATCTTGAACCTCAGGCTCACTAGGCATTTGCAAACGTCATGTATTTAATTTATCAAAATGGAGGCTGGGAATTCAACATGAAAGATCAAATAATATCTTGAAATGTGAGCCAACTGGTGGCACAGTGCTCCCAATGCAGCTTACAATCTCACCACAGCTCACGTGAGGTCTAGAGATGTAGCTTCAGAAGATTATTTCATTAATCCAACAAATATTTATCAGCTACTGTGTGGCTTTCTTCGCAGCGTTGAGCAAGAACCATGAAAAAAACCCACAAGACAAAAACCCTTGCTTATGTAGAGATTACACCCTCATTGGGGGATATCACCGAAATATATACAGAATATGTGAAGCAAAGGTGATCACAGATTTGGAGTGATTAGGGACACCTTGGGTGGCTCAGTGGTTGAGCGTCTGCCTTTGGCTCTGGGCATGATCTGGGAGTTCCGGGATCGAGTCCCGCATCGGGCTCTTTGCATGGAGCTTGCTTCTTCTCCCTCTGCCTATGTCTCTGCCTCTCTCTGTGTGTGTGTGTGTGTGTGTGTGTGTGTCTCTTGTGAATAAATATATATATATTTTTTAGATTTCACCATTTATTTATGTGAGACACATAAAGGCAGAGACATAGTCAGGCAGAGAAATAGGCTCCCTGTGGGAGCCCGATGTGGGACTTGATCCCAGGACCCAGGACCACGCTCCAAGCCGAAGGCAGACGCTAAACCGCTGAGCCACAGGTGCCCCAATAAATAAATTCTTAAAAAAAATAAAAGATTTGGAGTGATCATTTTTGGCCAAATTATCATTACTATAAGCCATATGCTACCTTAAAAGTTTTCAGAGGTTCTTAACTTGGAGGCCATGAGTCAGGGGGCATCAAGAAGGAGCCTAGTGGGAGGGTGTCTATGAACTCTTTCAAATTTTTTTTTTTTGAACTCTTTCAAATTAATGCAGATTTCTGAGTGTACAGTTTTTTCAGAAGAAGATAGCCTTCATTCAATTCTCAAAGGGATCCCTGACTCTGAAAAGGTTAAGAATCACTCAGGATGATATGAAGATTAATTTGTGTACATCTGCATTCATAATGTCCTCAGAACTACACCAATATCATCTTGAGAATAATGGTCTCTGTGTCATTCATATAAGCCTGCCACAGAAACTTTCATTTCCTGACCATGGGACGCTGAATGATCTAGAACATGGAATTGCAGTGGCAAGTCCTTTCTGACTTGTTTTAATGTATGCAGCTAGAACCAAAGGCAGTCCTGGAGTAGGAAACACCAGTGGACCAAGATCCACTTCACTCAAGATAAAAGAAAAGGAAAACCAAAAGTGCCAGATCACTTACTACATCATTTTCAACACTAGAGAAATATTCAACCAAGAACATGAAAAACAATCATCCTTAAAACAGCTATCTTTTTAACCATTATTTCAAGGGCACTTCCTGAGAATGTATTAAATCATTAGCCACACCAACCAACATATTTTAAGACAGCTTCAACTCCTGTATCAGTTCCTGGATGCCAATAAGATGAACCTCAAGAAATCTACACTCTGATCACCAAAAGATATGAGTTATAAAGTTAATTAAATTTTAAGAGGTTATGAAAAGCTGGGAATCTCTGTAGTTCCAATACATCAGCACAAGGTCCTCTTGTCATGTACCCCCTCTGTCAAACATTGTCATTTATATAATACACATAAGCATATTGACATTTAGGGCTCCAAAATCTATAAACAGTTCTAGATTAAAACTTGAGACATTACTGGGAAACATTACAAAACAGCTAAATTGCTGGGTAGTGTTTTCAATTTATATATTTGGTTTTTAGAAGTCGATGGGGGCTGCCACCACCATAATAAATCAATCCACTATTTTTGCATCTCCGCAGATTAAGAAGGCTGAGTTTTGCCTACTCAAAGCATCAGCTGATGTCACCATAAAATAATCTAATAAAGAGTTCATTCTAACAAATATTCATTTACTCAACAAATAACTGATAATCTAGACAAAGTCACACATCTCTCAACCTGCTTCGGAGAGTAGAAAAGCACTTCTAATCACGAAAACAGTTCAACTCTCCAGGTCTCTCTTGCAGGCTCAAGCACTGGCTTGGCTAGCACTCTGCAGCAGTGTTTAGCTGATGAGGGGTTAGAATCCTGATTCCCACAGGAGGAGGCAGGGAAAAACTGAGAGAAAGAGCATGGCATCAGACAGACTTGGGTTTGAATCCTGGTTCAGTCACTTGCCATTTGTATGACCTTAGCATACTCACTTATCCTTCCAGCTTGTTTTCTTCATCTGTAAAAAATAAGTATCTACATCCTAGGGTTAAAGAGATGATAAAAAGTGCTCGGCACAGTGCCTGGTGCAAAGCAGACATTCAGCCAATATCGGCTGCTTTATGATGAAGGGCAAGTGTGGTACTGTCAATGAAAAAACATGGAAGAGCAAGAGTTTAAAAAAAAATATAAAAACCAACAAAATGCAGAAGAGAGATTCTTTTTAATTTAGCAAGGATGTGATAAGTGCCTACCTAGTACACAGGTGCTATGCTAGGTGATGAATTAGGAAGAAGTGCCATCACACAGATTATAACTCGACAGGAAAGAAGAGATCCAAAATCACTATAAAAAGGTTTACTATACAGAGAGACTAATGAGGGGCTAAAGAAGCATGGAGAGTAGAAAGATGACTTCTGGTTGGGGCAGCAGTGGGTTCCTCATTCATTTCTTTATTCAAAAATGTACCGAGTACATACACTATACCAAAGCTGAAAAAAAAAAAAAAACTGGTGAAACTTGGTCACCATCCTCAACCAAGTAACTTACAGCCCAGTAGAATGAGCACATTTACTGAGTATTACTCATGAATCAGGTTCTGAGGCAGCACAGGACACTACCCTCAAAGAGCTCACTGTTGCAGGAGACAACTATCTGGACATAGTGTGATGCATGAAATGACATGCCTCTGAGTGAAGGGGCACCTGTTGGGGAACACCATGAGAAACATATGGCCACCAACTGACCCATAAACTGGACCGGGGCACTCAGAGGCTCCTTACCACCTCCTCCTGTCCTTGGAATGTGGGTTCCACTTGCCTTTTCCACTTCCAGAGGCTGCTCTAAGGACACAGCCTTGAGATGGTGATGTGCTGAAAATACGTGCATGGTATATATGACTGAGTGCAGTTAGGGCCTCTTTATAAATTTTTAAGATTTGGAGGCAGGTGTGGGGATCCATTCATCTTGCTGCCACCCAAGACAAGCCTCATATGTAAGTTCCCTTTGCTATTATTAAAACGCCTCCCAACCTGGAGCGGCTTGCCTCTTTGATCTCTACCTGCTTTCTGAGCACAGGGGCCAGTTTCAGATCACATTAGGAAAGCTCCCAAGAGGGTTGTGAGCCAAACAGCATCTATGTTGAGCCTGGACGGATGTATAAGGTTAAACATGATGACAGCAGAGCATTTCCCATGAGAAGATAGCAAAAACTAAGGTGTGGAGCTGAACAAATTCTGGGTGAGCTGCACAAAGCCATGTGTGATGGGGGAGGACAGATGGAAGAAAGTAGCCTGGAGCCAGATTCTAAATAACGGATTTGAAGAACATTTAATAGCTTGGGCTTTACATTGTAGATAACAGAAAGCCCCCTTGAGCTTCTTGAGCAAAGGAGTATTATCACCAGACTTGTGATTCAAAAAGATTCCTTTATAGCAAAGACCAGGTAGACCAGAGGCCGGCCAGGAGAGCGGAGCAGAGGTAATTGCAACTGTCCAGCTAAGATAATTCAGGGCTTAAGCAGGACAGTCAATGTGAAAGTGAAACAGGGAAGATAGGTTTGAGACATTATGGAGTCCAAATCAATCAGACTTGGCAACTCCCTGGACACAAGGAATGAAGAAGCAAACAGAGACAACGATAAATCAAATGCTCCATACCTAAACCCTGAGGAGAACTACAGTGTCACCAACACCAAGAGAGAAAAGGGAGACAAACAAGTCGGTTTTAGATGGACTATTTTTTTAATATTTTCAAAATACATTTAAAATGCATTGTGTGTTTTGGATGCTGGTAATACAGTGAGGTAGAAATGCCTGACAGTTGGAAGTCTGAACTTGGCACTCAGCAAAGAGGTTCACACTTAAGATGTATACAGGGGAGAAATCCACAGAACAGTACCAGATGGAGCTATGGGAAGAGAAAATTTATCCAAGGGGAAACTGTATGTTGAAAAAACAGTTGCCTTGCACCCTGACTTCAGAGCTGTGCTGGAGGAGAGCTACAAAGAACAGGAAGAAGCAGACTGCCCAGGCATCATCCCACTGTCTTTAATCAGGGAGAGCCTGCTGTTGCCAGTTTTATATATTTGAGGTCTATAATGCCAGTGGCTTTTTAAAAATGTTGTAAATGGAATCTAGTCTTCAGGGGAAAGAGGAGGATGAGCTCCCAGAGAAATCACTGAAGGGTTAAAGAAGCTAAGAAAAGTTTTCAGGTAGGAGGTGGTCAATAATAGTGCCACATACTGCGGGAGAATGAGGTTTAAAAATAGGTGACCGAGGATCACAGGGGAAGAGAGGAAAAAATAAAATGAGGAAATCAGAGAAGGAGACAAACTGTAAGAGACTCTTAATCATAGGAAACAAACTAAAGGTTGCTGGAGGGTCAGGGGGTGCAGGGATCCATTAACTGTGTGATGGGTATTAAGGAGGGCACGTGATGTAATGAGCACTGGGTGTTATGTAAGATTGACGAATCACTGACCTCTACCTCTGGAACTAATAAAACACAAGTTAATTAATTGAATTTAAATTTAAAAAATTTAAAAAAAATTTAAAAAAAATTAATGTTAAAAAAAATGACCAAATTTGGCAGTTCCAGGGTCCTTGGCAAACTCTGAGAGATTGCTGGACAAAATGGTAAGAGATAAGGTCAGACTGCAAGAGTAACTGTGGCTGGGATGGAGTCAGGGGCATGGGGGACAGCAAGGGCATGTTACTTTAAAACAATTTTGGTAGTACAGGGAAGACAGCTTGAGGGGGTGACAGGGTGAAAAGAAGGTTATTTCAGAACAAGAGACTATACAGCAGGCTAAGGAACTAAGGAACACTGTGGGTTAAGAGCCTTAGGAGACAACAGAAGAGCTATAGAATTAGGTTCAATTGGAGCGAGGCCCCAGAGCCAGGAGGCACAGAGACCCAGGAGGAGAATTAGCCTCAATACCAAAATCACTCTATTTTACAGAGGAGGAAATCAAGGCATAGGGAGGTTAAGTAACTTCTCCAAGGTCTCACTGACTCAAGAGCTCCTGTTTTTCCTATTTATCCTTTTCTGTTTCTGAAATGGGAAAGGATAATGTATACAATACAAAGAAATGTTAACTTCTACCCAGAAAGAATACAGAACCAAAGGAGCTAGACTTGGAAAACCAACACCAAGTCAGAACACAAATGTACAACAGTTCAAATGTGTCTGGGCACACTAAAGAGGCAGGAGGAGAGTTCCAAATGTCCAAGCTTGTGATAAACTGGGTGCCATCCACCTCAGTTCTGGATAACATTCATCATCATTTCAGCTCCCTCTCTGCCAATTTCACCTTCAAGTTGGAAATTTTGAAATTAAGATTCACTCAAGGTCCACACTGGTGGCTTCTGATGCAGAAGAAAAGGTAGAGAATTCCTTCACATAAGAATGAGTGAGAAACCAAACTTTTTTTTTTTTTAAGATTTTATTTATTCATTCATGGGACAGAGAGACAGAGAGAGAGGCAGAGACACAGGCAGAGGGAGAAGCAGGCTCCATGCAGGGAACCCAACGTGGGACTCAATCCCAGGACTCCAGGATCACGCCCCAAGCCAAAGGCAGTCGCTCCGCTGCTGCCACCCAGGCGTCCCGAAACCAAACATTCTATGCTGCAGCATACACCCTTCTCTAGAACTGCTCTAGAAGAGTATCATGGTAGGGAGCAAAAAATGAAAGAAATGGAACGGTTTTCTTTTCCACTCTCCATCTACATGAAAAATGTGAGAAGCAGAAAGGGTCTCCTCCCTCCTATGTATCTGTCAGCACATTTCCAGGAGGCCTGGCCACGTCCCGGGCACTGGCTGGCTGGGGAAGAGAGACTGACACAGCACATTCGTTCGCCTTGGAGCCCTCGCCTGGGTGGTCTGCTGTTATTCCTTTGATTAAACTCCCAGGCTGGAAGAGCTGGAGCTGCTCCTAATGATAGCTGGGCCCTGAAATCTCACACTCGCCCGCACAGAGAGGGCCGGGGCTCCCTCTGAGTGTCTGCCTCCCACTCCTCACCACAGAGCCAGGCTCCTTGGCCACATTCTTCTGCTCACTAACAGCAGTAACCACAAAGGGCGACATCTGTGCAGAGTGCTACAGTGGCAAGGCACACCTCTCCCAGTGCGGGGTGAGGCAGAGGTAATGAGGCTGATGCTCTATTCCAGCGCCCTGACACCTACTGCAGCCCTTCCCGTGACTGGACTGCTCCTAGAAAACCCTGCTTTTAGGGATGTACAACCTGAATTCCAAAGAACCCCATTTCCAAAGGACAACCAGCCTCTTGTGTGCCAAGGGAAAGAACTAATGTGACCCGTTCTCTGCTCAGATCTGTAGGGTAACTTGTTGAATAACGTACGCCAAGAACATGTATCTCTTTCCAGCATTATTTCAAGTGTACACATGCCGGCACAAACATTTCTAAAGTGGCTCTTGTGGCTACTTCATGTGGCAAGGAAATTTTGATGTTTTCATGTGTTCTAGGCTATAAAGAAAGTTAAATCATAACAGAGATAGTGAAAGTAATTACAAGCTAAATAAGGTTCTGTTCTTAGCCATGCAAATCCCTAAGAACTCAGCCTCTGATGTAAATTCTGAGTAACTCAAAGTTTTATTCTAAAATTTTGGAGTTGTCAGAGTACTTTCTTTACCCTTAGCTAGCTCACTGTTCCTCAGCATCTTCACCAGTGAACAGCAGGGAAATGGGGTGACAGTGTCTTATCTTACAATCTACCCTCCGCCAGCTACCTGAGGGATCAAGCTAAAAGACAAAGCCAACTGTGTCTCTGTGGCCTCCCTAACCTCCCAACCTATTGAGATTTAGAGAAGTTCTTTCAGAGAGAAAGCTTTCCTTAAATCAGCCTTTGTCTTCTCTTCTGGCTTCCATCCTAGCTGCTCTCTGCTGATTCCCTATCCTCCAGTAGCACTAACCAGCCTGCTATTTCCCTACAAACATAAAGGCTGGCTTTTATTCTGGAACCTGTACTCACCCTTCTTCTGCCACCCACATGCCTACCTTTAAGATTCAGTTTCCATATAATCTCTTCCAAGAAGGCTATGGCCTTTTCACTCTCATACGCAAAATGAGTTAGGTTTTACCTTTTGAGACTTCTGTGATTGCCTAGAAATATCTCTGCCATGCATATTCCATGCTAGTACTATCATGTGTTTATGTGGCTGTCGCCCTTACCACATCGTAAGTTATTTCATGCCAAGGACTATGTCTTATATCATCCTCCATGGCTTAGTACCAAAGCCTGGAACATTCCTAAGAGCTTAATAAAATGTTTTTGAATGAATAAATTAAAAAACCACATTTGAATGAAAAGGTTTTTGAAGGATGCCACAAAAAGCTTTAATGAGGTAAGTAGTTGAAATTATAGACAAAATAAAATAATTTTTCAAAAATGGACACAAGGATTGCAATTTTTTATACTCATCTTCCAAAACACAAATAATTTTTAAAAATCTGTGTTCTTTATTTAGTGATAAAGACTCTTAACACCTTACCCGTAAAAGCAATGTAAAGATACATCAGAGTTTATGGGATATGATGAAAGCGATACTCAGGGGAAAATTCATAGCTTTAAAACAGAGACAAACAAGAGTGAATGAAAGTATCCAACTTAAGAAACTGAGAGGAAAAATAAAGCTAGTAAAAGCAGAAGAAAGGGAATTAGTAAAGACAAAACAAAGCAACCAATTAGAAAACAATAGAATGGATAAGTATATACAGAATTATCTTATCAAAAAAAGGTAAGAAGGGGAAGAAAACATTAACCCTACTGGATTTAAAGAAAAAAAAAAAAGAAAACAAACACAAAATAGGAATTGGAAGGAAATAATCAGAGGTAAGAGGAAGTAAAAAGCATTTAAATTAATTACTGAACACAAAGCTGCTTCTGATGAAACTGCCTTGAAGGTTTCATGGCCTGAGTCAAGAGAAAAGGGCAGAGCTGCCCCCACTTTGGGTCTGCACCTCCACTTGTAAACACATGGGCCAGAGCCCATATGACACCATTGCAACAGGCTATTATTTACTAAAAGAAGAATAAAAGAATTTCCCAAGTTCCAAATTAAGGAATTACTTGCTCCGAGAAGAAGGAACCAGATAACATATAATTGAGCTTTAACAAAGCTTATATTAACAAAATTCATATTTTGATAACACTATATTTAAAAACTCACTTTTTCAAATCAGATTAGAAATCATTTATTATTGAAAGCCTTTTTTTTCAGCCATTAATGGCTGAAATACCAATACTTTCCAAATACATGGCATTTAGACTGTACAAAGTAGTTTTTGCATACTACCCTCAGGAACCTACTGTGTTTTTGCCATCAACAAAGATCCTGAGGTTGAAAGTTGAGTGAACTGTCCCAGATCACACAGCTGGTCAATGGTGGTGGAAGACAGATCTGTAGATGGCTAGTCCAACTCACTTTCTGCCACCCACCCTGCTTATTACCTACTACAGCCCCTCCCTCAGCACTGTACCAAGCACTAACCACCCTCTTATCAGACTCTAGAAGTTAAGACTGACATCTAATGGCAAATTCAGATCCCTATGAACAGGAGTCTGGTGGACTTTAAAATCTCTGGCACTGAAGTTCTCCTCAGACAAGACAGATGGACTGAAGGGAACGACTTTCCAATTAGGATACAATCACCCTGGAGTCCCACAGGATCAGAATCTTGTCATTTTGCAAGCTTTGCAGCTTACCAAATGACAGAAGCTAAAAATATGTAAACACTAATATTGGCTACATTCTTTTTACTATGACTGCAAAGAAATTTTCCTAATGTCTTGGTGCTTCTAGCTGCTCATTTATAAACTGGAAACATACACTCTTGTCAGTGACCGAGTGAAATACATGTAGTGGATCACTGGCTCTCTTCCTTCTTCATAGCCACTTCACATTTCAAAATTCCTTCCCATTCTACCATGGTCATGACATTATAATCCCTCTTCCCATCACTCCATCACTAAAATCTAACACACCAACTTCCCTCAAGTCTCAAAAGATTCTTTGCTTCCTATTTCCAATCAGGCCACCTTATCTACTCCCTTCGATTAGGGATTTGAGAAAGAAAATTCATTACAGTCTTACACACAAAACTCATTACAGCCTTACAAGATGAGGCTGAAGTAAAGCTAAAGCTTACCTTTAATTCCGGTTCTAAATTTTATACAGAGAAGCAGGGCACCACCAGGGAGCAGTGTATTGCCTACTTTTAACATGTGCTCAAAGTTATTTTCAGCTTCATTTTTTTCTAGACTTTATTACCATTACAGAGTTGCCACTGATTAAGACTCTGATGCAGGAGAGATGTAGCAAAATGTAACCATGGAGTTAAATTATATTTCTTTGGAAGATTTTGATGCCATTTTACATAAATGAAAGGGAGAAGACATGGCTTCTACCTCTAGTTAAATGCCATGGGGATGATAAGCAAGGAGGACAAAAACAATCCCAAAGTTCTTGTGAAAGTTTCACCTAACTTCATTGTGTTCGAAGCTTGTTAATATATATATACAACTTAAGGGAAAAATTGCAGTATCTAATTCTGTCTATCCAGCTTCCTGAATGACCTTGATGCTATCTTCTTTCAGCCTCAGTTTCCCCCATCTGTAAAATGGGCAGAATGATATGTGTTGGCTAAAGGTGTATTGAGATACTTCACTAATCAGTAGCCATAAAATGTCCTGAGATCAAGAGACAAAAAGGTGGTATAGTTAAAAAACAAAAAAACAAAAAACAAAAACAAAACAAAAAAAACCCCCAAAGGTAAAAGGTAATGTTATGACATTCTGGTAAAAAGATTTCTAAGACTAGAACTCACTGGAAAATTTTACCAAAGAAAGAAGTTATTTTTAAAGATCCTTTAAAAGTCTATTTGACAGCTGAACATTCAGATCTGTTTATCCATGAAATGAGTACATCAGAGTTAGCAGGCTTAATTTTGGAATACCTGAAACAGAGGCTCATTTTCTTCAAAGATGAAGAGGAACATTTTCATTCTTTAGCTCACACCAACTAGTACTCCTTCAACAAGCATCAGCATACAGGAAATGAGCAAAGGCAGGGAAGGACAAAGTACTGTGTCCTTAATACAATCCTCAGGACCAAAGAGCTCTTGGTCCCCCAATTGTCCGTACCTGCTGGGTGAGGAGACTGATGTGGGTAGATGGGGAATACTGCCTGGCTGCCTGCTTCTCAGCCAGCCGCTGAAGCTCGGCCGTAACCATACTTGGGTTATACCGTCTGCTGTACAGAGAACCATCTTCTTCTCTTTGTGGTTTAGCCATTCCCGAGTGCAGCTTGTTTGGATGGCATGAACCTGCTAAAAGAGAGAAAAGTTTTTACCCATCTTGGAAAAAAACCCTGAAAAACTTAGGGTGATGACAAAGCAATCTCAGCCAACAGATACTTGACTGAATCCCAGGGATCTTGGACAACTTGTTACAAGCATTTATTAATATATTTTTGTTTACTATGAAAGCTTCACACACACAAAATTTCATCATATGCAGTGGGGAACAAACACTGCTAGAATTTACTAATCTTGATGAACAAAAAGTTGTAGTTTTAAAACTCATTATAATTCTTATCTTTTGTGATGGGGCCGTACTTGTCAGTAGTCTGTGGCATCTACTGTCAAATAAGCCACAATCCTTCTTCCCAAGCTCAAAAGGGAAAACAGATAAAAGCAAAACAGCATAACTAGAAAAACAGCAATAATCTTATATTGACTAAATGATTCATTTTCCTTTCATATTTAAATGCTCTTCTTTCAACTATAATATCAGAGAGTTCTATTTTTGAGCACTGAAATTCTGGCAAAAAGAAATTATTTAATAATATCAAGGCTCATATTTTTCCTATGACAGAAGTCACATAGCTCACAGAAAAAAGTTTAAAACCCAGAAAAGTAGAAACATGTTTCCTTTCTGTCTTATTAATGCTTAGATAACTGTGATCATTTGCTATATACAATCTGGTGACACTGCTTAAAAAAAATCTGTAACTTTTTCATGTTTACTTTATTGTGTGATACATAGAAAATTTTATAACAGATGTGTAAGTTATAAAGAATACTACAACGAACCCCTGTGAACTTACTACCCAACTCAAAAACCATATCACTAATTAATGTGCATCAACTACGTGCTTGAGACATCTCTTACCTCCCCTTATCATTCATTCCCTTCCTTTTTAATAATATCTTTAATAATGTGTTTGTGTGGGTATGTGTGTGTATGCATAAACAAAATACTAGATAATTTTGCTTAGTTTTGAGCTCTATAAAGTAATATCTTACTGTGGTAGTTCCCTGAGATTTGCTCTTGTCATTCAATACCATACTTTCAAGATTCATCCTTGCTAAGGATAGCTTAAAATACGTTAATCTGCTGCTTGATATTCCATACAAATACACTACAACGTATTTTTCTCTTACCCTATCAATGGATATTTTGGCTATTTGAAGCTTATTGCTATTATAAACAGTGCGGCCATGAACACTCTTGAATACATCTCCTGGTGCACATGTGGAAGAATTTCTCTTGTGTATATGCTTAAGAATGGGATGTTGAATTTTAGAGTATGTAAATTTTCAAATTTACATAATACCAAAGTGGAATTTTTTTACACTTTCACAAACAAAATATGAGAGTTCCTACTGATCCACATCCCCTCCAACACTTGGTATTGTCAAGTATCTTAATTCTTTTCACTTCTAAGGGAGTAAAAATCTCATTGTACACTTACTGATTAATAATGACACCAAGTATGTGTTACCTCCTTTCTGACACTACTGATCATTTTTCTATTGAGTTGTCTTTTTCCTATTGATTTACAGGAGTTTTGCTTATGTTTTCACTTGCTTCATATCATACAATCTTAAAGATTGTCTC
This sequence comes from Vulpes lagopus, assembly GCF_018345385.1. NCBI lineage: Eukaryota > Metazoa > Chordata > Mammalia > Carnivora > Canidae > Vulpes > Vulpes lagopus. Next base: position 24,656,839 of record NC_054829.1, read on the forward strand.
GTTTATTTTATCCTAGAAGTTTTTATTAAAGACTTATTTATTTTAGAGAGGAAGAGGGAACACACACATGTACGTACATGCGGAAGCATGGAGGAGGGGAAGAAGAAGAGAGAGAATCTCAAACATTCCCTGCTGAGTGCAGAGCCTGATATGGGGCTCAAGCTCACAACCCTGAGATCATGATCTGAACCTAAATCAAAAGTCAGATGCTTAACCAATTGAGTCAATCAGGCGCTCCTATTTTATCCTAGAAGTTTTAAGTTTTGCATTTGAAATTAATTTTATACATAGTATGAGTCAGTGACCTAATTTCATTTTTTCCCTCGTATTATTAACTATCCCAGCATTATGTATTGAGAAACCTCTCCTTTTCCACTATGTACCATGCCATCTTGGATATGTATCAAAGTTCTCTCTATCTGTGTATCTCTAATTTCCTCTCCTTTTCCATTGGCCCATCTGTCTATACCTTTGCCAATACTACACGGTCTTAATTATCATATCTTTATATGTCATAATAAGGTGTTCCTCTATTTTTGTTCTTGTCAAGTGTAACAAAAGACCTACTGAGTTTCTGGTTGAACTTGTATTGAATCTAGGGATCAATCTGATGAGAACTGAAACATTTATGACACTGATTCTTTCCATCCGTGCACATAGTCTATTTAACTTATTTTATTTAGGTTTTCTCTAATGTCCTTCAAAAAGCCTTATAAAATTTCCTTTCTTTCCTAAATTTATCCCTATATTTATTGTTTTCTTGGTGGTGGTAACTATTACACAAAATGTGAATGTACTTAATGCCAATGAACTATAAACTTAAAAACTTAGAAACTTAGAAAGTTAAGATGGTAAATTTTATATATATTTAACCACAATACAAAAAAAAAATGCTTTCTCTTTGTTTCTAATATACAGAAAAAGCCACTGATTTTTAATATTGATCTTATAGCCAGCTATACTGCTAAAATATTTATTTTAAAAATGTATTTGTAGATTACTTTCAATTTTCTATGTAGACAACATATTCTCTGCAAATAAACAAATTTTATTTCCTCCTTTTTGATCCTTATGCTTTTAATTTCCTTTCTTTGCCTTACTATGCTGGATCTAGTAAAACATTAAATAGAAGCAATGTTAGTGGGCATCTTTTATGGCTCTTAACGTTAAAAAGACTTCTTTCAACATTTCCTCATTTACACTGATACCTCTTGTAGGATTTTGCAGATGGCCCTTTCCGGCTTGGGAGAATTTCCTTCTCTTCCTAGTATGCTGAGAGCTTTATCATGAATGAGTGTGGAATTTTATCAAGTTCTTTTTCTACATCTACTAAGATGAATATGGTTCTTCTCCTTTAATTTGTTGATGTAGCAAATGTTGTTTATACATTTCAAATGTTAAGTCCCTCCTGTGTACTTTGCATAAACTTGTTCATGTTGTCCTCTTTCATATGTTGCTAGATTTGGCTGGCTTATATTTTCATTAGAATTTTTTTATTTATGTTCATAACTGTAATTATATTACAATATAAAATTATAATTTTCCTAATATTGTCCCCAACTGGTTTTATTAAGATTAAAGTAGACATATGGAATGAGTTGAGAATTATTTCTTTTCCCATTCTCAAGAACAGTTTAAGATTGGAATTATCTCCCTGTTGAAAGATTGTTTGAACTTACTTATCTGGGCCTCAAATTTTCTTTGTGAGATTTTTAACTATTGTTTCAATTCTCTAAATATTTACAGGACTAGTGAGGCTTTCTTCATCTTCTAGAGTCAATTTACATATGTTACACTTTTGTATTTGTCCATTTTATAAGTTTTCAATTTTATTGGAATAAAATGGTTTAACAGTGTTCTTTTTGTCACCTATGCAATATTTGTATGCTCTACCACTTTTCCATTCCTTATATTATTTATTCATGTCTTCTCTCTTTTCTTGATCAGTCTCACCAGAGATCTGTCCATCTTATTAGGGTTTTCAAAGAACTTTTGGCTTTGATATTCTCTAGTGTGCTTTATTTCTGAATTCTCTGATATTTTGCCCTTCTCTTCTTTTATTTAGATTATGTTTCAATAATGTCCATAATACAAAGTAATTGTCAGCCTTTCTTTTCAAATGAAAGTTTTTAAGGCAATAAATTTTCCTCCAAATACTGCCTTTCATTGCTCTCCAAGCACTTGAACATGCAGTTTTCTCATTCAGTTCTAATACTTTTACATTTCCATTATGATTTCTTGACTCCTTTTTTTTTTAAGTTTTTATTTAAATTCCAGTTAGTTAACATACAGTGTAGTATTAGTATCAGGTGTACAATACAGTGATTCAACACCTCTATACAACACCCAGTGTCTGACTTTTAATCCTGACATTCATGAAGATTTGTTATATGCTGTATCTTTTGTTATTACCATTCAATTTAATTGCAGTGTAGATGGAGAATGGACCTGTATTTTATCATTCTGTGAAATGTGTCTTATTTCATATAATTTGTCTTATTTTGTGGTGTAGAACATGACTGGTTTTATAAATATATTATGTGTGTTTGAGAAGATGTTTTTCTCGAATTATTGGGTACATAGTTCTATGCACGATCAACTGATAAAGCTTATCAACTTGTTCAAATCCTCTTTATCTTTGTTAACTTAAAACAATCTGTTTAGTCTATCAGTAATTGATAGACATATGTAGAAAGCTCCCACTAAGACAGTAGATTTGTAGATTCCTCGGGTACTTGTATCAATCTTTATTCTATATATTCGGGAGTTATTTTATTAGGTGCACTTAGAACCATTTTACCTTTCTGCTAAACCTAACCTTTACCTTTTGTCTTATGTAATCACCCTCTGTATCTGTAAGAAAATTTTATATCTTAAAGTCTATTTTTTAGCATATGTTACTATAGCTATACCATGTTTCTTCTGGTTGGTATTTACATGGCACTTCTTTATTCTTTTACTTTCAACCACTTTTTGTTCTTTAGGTATATCTCTGTTAAAGCATACAGTTGGATTTTTAAAAAATTCAATCTGACACTCTTCTAACAAGTTCAACCCATTAATATTTATTTGACTCTTGACATTAGGACTTGGTTTGCTATCTTTCAAGTTTCATTTCTTTTGCTTTTTGTAAGCTTCTTACTTAATCCATTTTTCTTCTTCACATAGGTTTAGAATTTCCATATTTTTACTCTTTAGATGGTGACCTTTGAAATTTCATACTGTATATTTATCTTTAGAAAGTCTGAAGTTAAATCATATCCTACTGTCACTCCTGAACTATTCAATAACCACGGAAAATTTACTCAAATCACTTGCAGGCTATTATTGTCATTTACCTCATTGTTGTCTACTACTGTTTAAGCCATTCAGAATAGGTTTTCTGACCACCATGGAAATAAGCAAAATACACAATTATAAGAAGTAGAGAATGCTAACTATCTGAAAATTAAACAGTGTATTTATAAACAATGCATAGGTCAAAGGATAAATCACAACAGAAATTTAAAAATAGTTTTGAGAACTCATTAGTTCCTTTTGTTCTCTATTCTTCTCTGGGAAAAGTGTGAAAAAGGAAGTTTTTTGTTTTTTAAGTTTTGATTAACACAGGGTATTGAAGATATTTATCTTACTTAATTTCTCTCAAATAGGAAAAACAGTTCAAACCAGAACATTATCGATTATTATTACTATATATCTTAGAAAGTTAAATTACAGGAATAACCACTAAGAATTAGCACACACATTCATGCACATATTCATAGTTATGACTTATTAAAGTAGATATTTAATATCTCTGATTCAAGGTACATATTATAATGTCCATTTCATTTGAACTTAGATACTAAGTAAGAAATATAAATTGACTATTTACAAAACATAGCTTATCTGTAACTCATCTTAACATGGATATTACTAAACTGTTTAGAAACTTGACCAATGTATTTCCCAAACTAATCTACAGATTCAACACAATCCTATCCAATCCCATCTGCCTATTTTTTCAGAAATTGACAAGCTGATCTTAAAGTTCATATGAAAATGCGAGGGATCCAGAATAGTCTAAACGATATGGAAGAAAGGAACAAAGTTGGAAGAATCACTTTTGGTGACTTTATTTTTTTTTTTAAAGATTTTATTTATTTATATATTCATGAGAGACACAGAGAGAGAAAAGGCAGAGACACAGGCAGAGGGAGAAGCAGGCTCCATGCAGGGAGCCTGACATGGGACTCAATCCCAGGTCGCCAGGATCACGCCCTGGGCTGAAGGCGACACTAAACTGCTGAGCCCCCCGGGTTGCCCACTTTTGGTGACTTCAAAACTTACTACAATGCTACAATAATCGAGACAATGTGATACTGGCATAAGGCTAGACATATAGATCAGTAGACTAGAACTGAGACTCCAGAATAAACCCTTACATTTATGATTAAATGATTTTTGACAAGAATGCTGAGACAATTCAACAGGGAAATAATACTCTGTTTCAACAAATGGCGCTGGGACAAGTGAATATAACATGCAAAAGAATGAAGTTAGACGCTTATGCCACATCATACACAAAAGTTAAATTCAAAATAGATAAAGGACCTAAATGAGAGAGCCTAAACCAAAAAATGCTTAGAAAAAACATGCATATAAATCTTTGTGACCTTGGGTTAGACAATAATTTTTCAGATGTGATACCAAAAACGTAAAAGTGCAAAAGAAAAACAGATAAATCAAGCTTTATCAAAATTAAAAACTTTTGTGCTTCAAAACATGAAATGATGACCAACGGAAGGGGAGAAAATATTTCAAAGTCATGTATCTGACAAGAGACTTATATTAAGACTACATAAAGAACATAACTCAACAATAAAAAACAAACATCCCAATTTAAAAATGGGCAAAGGATTTGAATAAATATTTATCCATAGAAGGTATACTGATGGCCAATAAGCACATGAAAAGATGTTCAACATCATTAGTCATTAGGGAAATGCAAATTATAACCATAAAAATGAGACACTACTTCCAACGCATCAGAATAAGTAAAATCAGAAAGACAGACAAGAGTAAGTGTTAGCAAGGATGTGGAGAAACTGGAACCTTCATGCATTGCTGGCAGTAAAAGTAGTCACTTTGAAAACAGTTTGTAAGTTACCCAGCAACAACAACAACAACAACAAGCATGAATTATGATCCAATGATTCCACTCTTATGAATTACACCCAGAAGAAATGAGAACTTGGTCCACCCGAAAATTTGTACACAAACATTAATAGCAGCAGTATTCACAATAGCCCCAAAGTGAAAACAACCCAATGTCCATCAACTGATAATTGGATAAACAAAGTATGGTCTATCCATCCAACAGAATACTATTCAGCCATACAAAGGATTGAAGTCCTGATACATGCTTACAACATGAGTAAATTTGAAAATCCTGTGCTAACTGAAAGAAGTCATTCATAAAACACCACACCACAATCACACTCACAGAAAATGTCTAGAATAGGCAAATCTATAGAGACAGAAGGTAGGACAGTGGTTGCCAGGGCTGGGGCAGGAGGAAACAGACAGTAATCACAAATAGGTATGGGGTTTCTTTAGGGATAAAGAAAATGTTCTAAAATAAGAGATAGTGGTGTTGGTTGCACAATTATGTGAGTATACTAAAAACCACCAAATTGCACACTTTAAAGTGGTGAATTTTACAGTATCTGAATTGTATTCCAATAAAACCGTTATTTAAAAAAAGGGGGAAAAAACTTCACTAATAATATGTGTCTACCTGCTTCATTAAAGTTAGATGCCTTATTTTAAGAATTCTTTGGTTATTTATTCGGGTCATACTTGACTTGAAATACACTGAAAAATAACTATTCTTGTTTTTCTTGGGGCTGGGGAGAAGCTAACATTGTAGGCTGCCTTTCATTTTCTCACTCACCTGCCTTTGCTGAAGAGGGACGAGACAGTTTCTGGCTATAGATGTGTGCAGCACTTTGGAAAGAGGAAAAGGGGCCAATGGTGTAACTGCCTGATCGACAGCGTGGCAGGCCGGCAGGGCTTGGTACGTTCTGTGTCCCAGGATGTATGGAGGGAGACGCAGTGTCAGGGACTGTGCTCAGTAAAACTGTTGGCTGGTGAGACATGCTGGGGACAGCTGGAGAAATCTGAGATAAAGAACAATGGTGGCCAGGCCCTGGGGAGAGGTCAGAGGTTGTAATAATAGATGACAAATGGGTATTGGGAATTTTCTGCAGAAGAGTAGCAGCAGGACCAGAGAAAGAAGCAGAGGAAGAATTTGTATAGACTAATTTAGCCTCTTTTTCTGCTGAAGTGGTAAATCCTATTAAAACAAAAACAAACAAAAAACAAAACAGATCATTTTAGGAAAAACTGACATATAATCTCTATAAAACATGAAGTAAACATTTTTAAATATCAAAATAATGTTAGCATGAAACGGAAATCATGACAGAGACTTTAGCGAGTGTTCATCATGAACTTAGCGAATTGTACATACCAAGACCACCTGGTACAGAAACAGTTCATTTTTAGTTCTAAAAGCTGGAGTTGAGACTACCCCCATCAACTAGAGCAGGCATTTTACACATTAGGGCATTAGGACAAGGTTTCTGGTAGTGACAGCTAACTCCTCTCTCTCTGCTTTTCACCCTTCTGGGGTGGTGGGGGGGAAGTACTCAGAATTTCTAACTATTAAGAAAATGAAAAATTTCTCAGAAGGAAATAGGTTATCAGTAAATAGGAAATTCTAAGGGAAGAGAAAGAACAAAGTCTAGGAACTTCTTGGGGATAATGCCTTCTGCTTTAGAATCATTTACTATCTGATGACCTTTTTTTCTCCTTTTAGGGACTTATGAGAGAGCAGCAAACCTATGTATGTTTGAAGTCACTCACGAGATAATTTATCAGAGTGAATTTCTGTTGCCTGCTGCTGTTTGGGTTGCTTTATTTTCACTTCTTCCATCGTTGCAGGGTGGTCTGAAACAGAAAATAAATACGGACCTTAGGCTCTCCTACCAATCAAATGCTCTACGTCTAATCCTGTTTCTAAAATATAACACACCTAATAATCAATCCCAGGAACACTGTATACCCCATCATATTTTCCCAAGGCTGGTCACACCCACTAGCCCTGTTGAGTGGGCAACCAACCGAAAGATTCCCAACTATCCCTGACCCCAGCTCCAGCTAACTGAACCAGAGAAAAACGCCATCCATGTCCAAGCTAGGACATGCCTGGAAAAAAAAAAAAAAAAAAAAAGTAATTAAGGGCAACCAGATGCCTCTACCAAGAATTCAAACTAGGGGAAACTAAGAGACCAGGCTGGTTGGTGGTACCCACTGGAGCAAAGAAGTCCTAATATATATGGAGCAGTGCCAAGAGATAGAAAGAACAGCCACAATATTTGTTGGCCTGATACCTGGATACTACAATAGTTCTGGGTTTGTTTCTGAGACAGAGAGTAGTGGGTCAAAAGGGGCAGAGGGAAAGGGAGAAAGAGAATCTTAAGCAGGCTGTACACCTAATGCAGAGCCCAGCACAACTCCCAATCTCACAACCCTGAGACCAGACCTAAGTGGAAATAAGGGTCAGACACTTGACCGCTTGAGGAGCCCAGACATCCACAATAGCTCTGTATCTTAAAGTAAACTTCTTGGTTTTACTTGAGCAAGCTGAGTGAGTTTACTTGGGATAGAGTGACCAGTATATTCATGATAAAAATCACTCTAATAAATTTCCACTCTAATAAACTAGTTTTTTTCTACCAGAGAATTTTGAAAACAGGACAGCCAGAGCTAATCATGTACTTGGGGAAATACTCCAAAATCTTTTTCAAGAGCTAGTTCATAGAAAAATTTACAAAAGGCCATTTTATCTATCATCTTTCAGAATGAAAGAATAAGGACATAAGAATTACTTTCTGTCCACCACCACTAGCAATGGTGATACTATCACACATGTTTGCTCATGTTGAAATCAGTCCAGATACCATTAGATGTTATAATGTTCCCTTGATTGGGACTTGCCTACTGCCTCTCTAGTTATTCTTGATAGGTATAAATACATATAGATCTTATTATGTAGAGGTTGTCCTTAATACATAAGCCCCAAAATTTCCAGGGACCCACGTGTACAAACAGATGCTGTCAGTACATACTGTCAGGGCTTCCCCACTACTGTCAGGGGAGAAGTTACTATCTGAATGCCAATGGAGGCCCTCACCTCCCTAGGTTATAGAACATGCTTTTCTCTACCCCAATCTCATAAGAATTCCTCAGCCTCTTCAGGCTCCCTTCTTCAACACTGTTATAGGAGCTTTTCAGAGCTTCCACCAATCTTCTTCCTAACTTTACTCACCCAACTCTATCTACTAGACAATAAACCTTATGAAGTCAAGGTACCATGACAGCCCTGTATACCTAAGTCAGTGTATACCTCGCAACTATCATAATGTCTGACACACAGAAGGTGCTTGGGGAAAATGTGTAGAAGGAACGAATGAACAGATCAGTAAATTAACTTCAGAACTTGGATATGCCAGGATAGCTCAAAGAAGAGGGCTGGGAGATTTCTAGAAATATCATTCTATATTTTATACAGTGAGCTCAGTATAAATAGGCGTTTGTAGACTAGCCTCTAAACTGAAACAGTTTTTAAACACTAACAGTTTCTCTGGGAAAACTCACTCCACATTTTAAATGACTAATTATCCTCACTATTTTCATATTAGACTACGGTAGTCTTAACAGCAGGGAACAGGTCTCTATCTTTGAATTTTGTGCTTAGCATACTGACAGATTTCCTAGGTCTTATACTTCACATCTAGATCTTAAATGAATCTTACTTTAAGGCACAGAGCTTTGTTTATAACAGAACATCACTGCTATTTTTTGATCATATGACATGAGCTAGAGAGCTTAGGAACCCCAATCATGGAGTTCCCCAGCAATGAGCTCTTTTAGAAATGCTTAGGGAACTTCAGGACTATCACAGGGACTGAAAGCTTATAGGCATTTAGGATGTGGAACTAAGGATATTAGATACCCCGCCAGGTATGGAATAGTTCCATGCAACAAAACATTCTTCTGCCCCAAATACTGATGCTGCTAAGCCAGAGGAAGCAAGAAATTTAAAAAGAATGGGAAATAACCATTAGGAAAGGCAGAAGAGCACAGATTAAGAGCATAAGCTTTGAATCACGCAAAGGTTCAAATTCCTGTCCTGCTGCACGGTAAAGGGGACACTTGAGCAAGTTACTCATTCTCTTTCAGCTTGTTTTCTCATCTGTAAGAAGCTGAATAATAGCACCTACTCCAGATGGGTTTTTTAAAGTAAAAAAAAAAATAGATCATGTCCAGCAGATTACAGTAATATGAACAATCGCTTAAATGTTAGCTATTGTTAGCTTGTCTTAAAAAGCTCTCTGCTGTTAATTTTCGTGTAAAAAAAAAAAAATCAGACCACGTCCCTCTTCTGTTCTGAGGACAAAAATGGAATGCCTCATCTTCAACCCCCATGCTACAAAATTTCACCATCTATGAGTCTGTTAGTGCTTACATAGCACATGACTCTTTGCTCTCTTTTGCAAAGTTTCATTTTTTTCACTTGTTCTTATTTTTCATTAATAAACCAGCATACTTACCACCCTTTGCCCCACTATCAGAATAATTGTTGCTGCTTTTAGAAGTTTTTGAGTGAGTCCCCAAGAAGACACTTGCAGACTTGTTTTTTTGGGTATAAAAAGTCAACACCTCCTCCAGTTCAGCCTCACTAAAACAAGGAGAGAGAGTATGGTCAGAACAGGAAAGCTGTTCTGGAAAATCTTTCCACCAGATTTTATTCTGGAAATAGAGTCAGTTGGAGAAGGGGAAAATGAAAAGTACAAGCTGAAAACTCCCTATTAATACATGTAACATTAAATAGTAATACAAACAAAGTAGTCTAAAAAAACTGAAGCATGATAAGGCTTTCTTCATTCCAAAGTGAATTTTCAAGATACACTGTCTAATAACAGTAGCCAGAAGGCATATGTGACAATTTATGTTTAAATGAATTAAAATTAAGTACCTTTAAAAATTCCTCTCAGACTAGCCACATTTCACATACTCAGTTAGCTACAACACAGAAAGTTCTATTGGACAGTCATGCTCTATAGCAGAGGTCAACAAACTACAAACTTTACAGGGTGAAACCTGACGAGCTGATGACCAATATGTTTTTGTATGGTTCCCCGCTAAAAATGGTTTTTATCTTTTTAGAGAAGAATATGCTATGAAGACCACATGTATCCTACAGTCTAAAATATTTATTATCTGGCCCTTCATGGTTTGCTCACCCCACCTTCAGGTAACTGAAGTATGTTCACTAAAGAAGCCACTTGTCATTTTAATTACCTATGCTAGAAATAAGGAGACCAACCAGTGTAACGATGGAAGACTTCCCTAACCATCTATACAATGAAGGAGACTAAATTAGATGGTCACTTCAGATATTGAAATTATATGTACTTTAGAAACATCCACAAAATGGAAAGTATAATAAATTTGCTGAGGACCTACAGGATTCTTCCAGTAAACACATTACTCATGGATTTTTCTAACACCTGTGGCAGCTTAGCTTCTCAGTGGCCTTCTGCATTTTTTTCCTGGAGCCACGCTGTATTCCAAATAAGTGGCCTTTAAATAGGCAAAATATTCCTACATTATCACAAAGAACCTATATCCCATCTTCCAAACACACTGCAATGACAACCTAGGAAACCACTTCTATGAATCGCAGAGTAAATCCCATGGTCTCCAGAGTAGCCAAGTGCCACAAAGTAATTACCTCAATTACCTTAAAGATTTATATGCAGCTGACATTATAAATGAGTGAATGCCTCTGCCTGTCTGTGTGCTTTATTTGGCCCTCCACAGAAAGGGAAAGGTTAAGGTTGGTCAAAATACAAACTGCTTGAGGCCTCCTCTCTTATCCTTTGCCCACTTCATAATCTGTGTTTCCTTGCCTGACTCCTGCAGTCTGGATTACCAACCTCGACAGAGGTATCCACGTATCACCCCAAACATAATAAACGAGCTGATGCCGACAGAGGAATCCATATACCACCCCAAACATAATAAACGAGCTGATGCTAGCTCAAATTTCCAACAATCAACACTTAATGTACAACAGTAATAAACACATTCTAGCATATTTTACCTCAAACTCTGTATCATTTGTTTTAGTACATGTAATTCATGTTTAGCATCCAGCTAGGCCTGTTAGGGGAATACACACTTTTCAAAAAGTTCGCTTTTTTTTATATTGTAGGGATCTTGAAGATTCCCTAGGGGGAACTGAATATTAATCTTTTAACTTTTAAAGTAGAGTCATTTTCTGATCATACTCTAGTTTTTCTTTCCTATTTTTATAATATTGATATGAGAAACTGTTTCTTGCTTTATTTCTATACCTGCATTATCAATCATACAATTCAAGACCCAAGAATGTCAACAAAATAACATTACACTATTATAAACTCCTACAAAATGATGTATTTGTTTGCTGTGTGTTTTTAAGCACACAACAGTGAGGCTATACTTAGGTCTGTGCAAGGTCTTAAACACAGATCATATTATCTGGGTGACTGATACCTACCATCTGGATTTAACTTCATAAACCAACAGAGAATTGATTTTCTCCTATACAGTGACTTTGATGGTTGAAGACTAATTCGTGGGGTTATACAGATGCTTTATCCTTTTTTTGAGTACTTTTGCATGACTCTCTGTTTTAGAAAAAGGCCCTCCAGTATGAGTCTCACAAAATTTTAAATGAAATGCCTTTGTTACCTCTTCCTTTGGAAACATATTGTAAATGGGCAAAATGGCTTGACTGATTTACATTAAGATAGAGCTGAATGCTGAGATTTTCAATCCTTAAAGGCTAACTCTACACATGAAGGACTTGTTCTATTTTATATAAATTAGGCGTAACCCTCACAGTGCTGAGAAACTGCCAATTCCTCAACCCACTCAATGTAGGCAAAATTTGGTCATCACCACTGCATCAGTAGGTCAGGGATAAATTCAGATCCAGTAAACACTAGAAGCCTCTTAACTTCAACTTTCCAAAGGGCTCTCTCAGCACTTTAAGTGGTGTGTACTTTGAAGGCTGTCTAGAAATACAGCCCAGATACCAAGCAGCAGTGTTTTGATAACTGAAACCATGACAACAACAACATAATTGGCTGAGATATGGAGAAGCCAAGCCCATGAAACCCTTTTTCTCATTCTGAAAGTGATTTTACTCATAGCCATACGTTAGAAGCAAAGAAATATTAAGAACTGAATGGGGCAGTATGGAATACAGAATAAGATCATTTTTATTAATCAAGAATATTTTCTACCTTGCTTGTCTGATGAACTCCTGAAAGTTTTCTGTATTCACCCCGTCTTCTTCCTCTTCTTCAAGTTTCTTCTTCAATTTCTTTTCAGCCATCTGTTCTGTTTCCTACCCAGTTCCCAACCCACACAGTAAAATAGTAAGACAAAACTAACTCCTGATAAATGTACACTTCATCATCTGGTTTCATTACCATTGGGTTTTGTCTTTATAGTTCCTCCACATACTGTTGCCACCTATGAATTTGATATATTATTCTCTGCCATTATTTCATAAAACATTTTGGAATTTCCAAATAAAAGTTACAGAATAAATATAAATTTTTATAATGTTTTCACTTTCTGTCCACATAGCCCATTCAAAAAGAACTTTTTATAGTAGCTTACTAACATCTGTGCTCACATTTGCAGCCTTAACAGTATGACAACAGAGATACTGTATGTGGTTACAATTAGGGAGAGAAAATATAGATCTTGGAAGGTACTCCTATACCAGCAACCAAAATGAGTAAATTCTTCATTTATATAAGACATACCAAAATTCTCAACAGATCAAGAGTAAATTACATCTATTTGACGTATTGATATTCAACTAATCATTCCATACATCTTTACAAATGCCATTTAAATGTCCAGGCCTCAGTTTTCCCTTCTGCAAATTGACTGTACTTTTTTCTCCCAGATATTGACATTTCCAAAGTATTCTAAGACCGTTTGGGTATCAGATGCTTTGCAAAATAGTCTACTAAGTAGTATATTCCCTGGTCTTAGTTGTAAAATGATGTCACTGTCTAAAATGTTCTCGAATACAAAGTATAATTCTCTCAGGAAAGAAGATTATGTCATTCCATTAAATCCACAGTTAATTTGCTCTCAAATAGTCAACTCACCACTGTCTATAGGCATAATAATGACAATGCAAATTCACATAGTCCAGGATTCATCTCAGATACACCACCACTCAAAGGGAATATGCTTTTAGATAAAGTGGTAACTATGACCACTGTACTTTCAGAAGTATTAAGTAGCTTTTCAAACCAGCTAGGTCAAGGGGTGAGGTCCAGTTCCCTGTAACAGTCCTCTCCACCCAGCTAGACATAGGCTTCTAGCCCACTTCTAATAGTCTATGACAATCTAAAACACAAGAGTAAAAAGATAAACCACCTACCTTGTTGTACACAAGAATAAAATCACCGAGTTGGTGGGCCAAGATTCTTCTGCGTTCCAGAAGTGCCAATCGTCGACTGGGTAATACCATCCTCAGTGAGTGCTGGAGGTTACTGGATGCTCGTTTAAGGAAGCGAACCACTAGCTCCTATTAAGAGTCATCAAGGGAAAAAAGCAGGGATTGTGCTAAGTAACAGAAGACAAGCTATGAAGGGTTTACCCAACAGAGATATGAGAACAGGTACACTATACATTTCAACAAATAAGACCCAGAACAAAAACATTAGGTATAAGAAAGATACAGAGAGATAAAACAAAAGAAACTTATTCTCTTCCTTCAATAAGCTAGCAATCAGAAAATCAAAATAAATATGTATGCAAATAATTATGTATTAATGAAGTATCTGTAAAAGTAACACAACTCACATGCAAATGGTACTATAATTCAAAGGGCAGACATCACTTCTAATAGGGTGATCAGAGAAAGCTATTTTCCCTAAGGAAGCACTTAGCTGTCAAGGAGAGATAGTGGAAATTAAAACTATGGAAACAGATGAAATCATCAAAGGTAAGAAAGAAGAGAAAGAATACAGAAATATCCATACTTAGAGATAGGAAAGACGAGAAAGAATCAGAAAAACAAAAAGCCCAGGGTAGATATACCAGAAATTTACCCAAAAAACCGAGGAGAAAATGAATGTCATGGAAGCTACAGGGGTTAAAGGCCCCATGTCAAAAGCTTCCAAGAGGCCAGAGCTGAAGAGGATCAGGGCCAAGACAAGACCCTAGATCTGGTCCTTGTGAGATAAGTTCAAGAAAACACTTTCAGTAGAGCAAAGGAAATAGAAGGAAGAGGCTAAGAAGAGCACGGGTAATAAAGAATAGAAACAGCTAATTTAAAAAGTTTAGTGATAAAGAAAAAGAAGGAACCAATACTCTATGCGTGAGAGGTGATGACTTGTTTTTCCATCCCCAAGGGGTAGGAGGCTGGTGAGGAGGCACACTAAGAAGTCATTAAGGGGGACAGAGTATGGCTCACATGACGTGGGCAAAGGATTTTAAAATCTGAACAAATACCAATTAGATCAGAGTATCACAAATGCTTCAAAGACAGATTCTGTGAGACGAAGGGCCTTAAAGATAATTGTTCCTTCCCTCCTCACCTGCCCTCAACATGATAAAATTGCCCTAAGATGACAGATTTGAGGACTTTCTATTGTTGCACGTCCTGTTGAGTCACATGATAAACAATCTCTAACCCTACCATGTAGCAGAGAAGACCATTCTATCCCTACCTTCCTCACCAATAAGACCACCACCACAATAGTCAGGGAATGGCTTAGGGCTTGCTCTCTAGATATACTTCCAAACAGGAATGCCCAGAACTGGTATTAAATTTTGTGGTGATGATCCTAAGTATTCTTGTAAAAAGCAAAAACAAAATCAACCCCGAAATCCTATGTGAATTCTAAGTCAGCACTTGAAGCAGTTATTCTATTCTGAGCTCTTCTTTTATTCCTTTAATTTGATTTTGGTTCATTGTCCCTTGGTGCCAATTTACTCCAGCACGAAGGAGTAGCCTCAGAACCAGAGGTTGGATTTCACGGTTCTTCTCTGCTGCCTTTGCTATCGGGGTGGTTTTAGCTGTTACATTAAAACATTATTTTTTCACAGTGGAGCAGACAAACTGACTCTCAAAAAAAGGCAGTTTCAATTTTCCACTTGGAAAGAGCAGAGCTAACATTTTCCACTGATGGTTGAAGGATTATTCACAACACACAAGGTTTTATCTCTGGGTTGTATTGGCTACTTTAAATTCACAAGTTGTTTTCTGGGATTTCCATCATGTTTTTATAATCAGCCTGGCATAGTGATGTCTCTCGTATGTGAAGAACTGAAAATTGTTGTAGGGTCATCACTGTGTGAGACAAAGGATGCAGCTTTCTCAGACTGAAAGGTCTTCTTCTTGCCGGTGACAGATCTCTATGGTCAAAAGGCTATAGAAGGGCTGTGGTTTCTTCTCTAAGCCTTGACCTCAGCAAAGAGCAGGAAGTTCCCTGTCATTTCAATTCACAAAGAAAAACCTTGCTATAATACTAAATCCCAGGCATGCTGAAATGACTGATACACAGCAAAAATTATCACAGAGTTTATTTCCAGTCACCTAATAAGAACCTTGTAAGATTTCAACCAGTAGAGAAATGTTAAAATGGAGGATGGGACATTCTTGGAGGGCCTATGATAAAGTGCAGACTTTCACAGCGTTAATGTGACCCACTCAGGATAGAAAACAAATGTCTTGTGATGCCTGGAAACAATGGAAGAGCAAATAATGTACAAATGTCACCTGTGAGTTC
This sequence comes from Vulpes lagopus, assembly GCF_018345385.1. Taxonomy (NCBI): domain Eukaryota; kingdom Metazoa; phylum Chordata; class Mammalia; order Carnivora; family Canidae; genus Vulpes; species Vulpes lagopus. Next base: position 24,672,762 of record NC_054829.1, read on the forward strand.
AAGTTCTAATCTTACCACACACAAGCTGTGGGACAAAAGGCAAATTACATCCCAGCTCTGAGTCTTTGTTGTCTCATTTATGAAATGGGGATGACAGTGCCCACATCAAAGAGTTAATACAAAATGAAGTTGTTTGAGAAAGGGCCCGAAACTGTTGTTCTTTCTGAGGGCTTTGCACAAGGCCTGATATCTAATAAGCAATCAATTTCCATTTTCAGAATGAAATCAACTGATGCCCTCAACACACAATATGAAGAATGTGGCCCCAGGTCAAAGATTTACTTCATATTAAAGTAAGAGAAATCTATAAACTATAGTGTGGAACAACCCTTTTGCAAGAAGAATATATTGCTCTTTACCCTAGTTGGAAAAGAAGAAAAAGAAGAAGAAGAAGAAGGAGGAAGAGGAGGAGGAGGAGGAGGAAGGGGAGGAAGAGGAGGAGGTGAAGAAGAAGAAAAGGAGGAGGAGGAGGAGGAGGAAGAGAAGAAACAGGGAAAGTAAAAAAATTCCAATAAGAAGAGCCTCACCATCTGTTCATCCTCTTTGGCAGCCCAACTGGCACTGAACGTTTGACCTCCACTGTCTTTCATCAGGCGAATTTGAACATGCTGGAGATAGGCAGAGAATGCTATACGGGCCTGCACTTTGCTATGGAAATCCAAAACAACATACCGTTATGAGACAGAATGGTAGACCAACCAATGTATACCTGCCTCACTAAAAATGGACTGTGAGGATCCTCCTATTAGGAGAGCTAAAAAAAATGAAGCCCATCAAATGTCAGAGAGGGAGACAGAATATGAGAGACTCCTAACTCTGGGAAACGAACTAGGGGTGGTGGAAGGGGAGGTGGGCGGGGGGTGGAGAGGACTGGGTGACGGGCACTAAGGGGGGCACTTGATGGGACGAGCACTGGGTGTTATTCTATATGTTGGCAGATTGAACACCAATAAAAAAAAATAAAAATAAAAATAAATTTTAAAAAAAATGAAGCCCATCATGCAGTTATTAAAGATTTCCTCTACAGAGTAAAGGAGATTTTTTTTTTCTATTAAAGAATCCTATTTACTTTCTCATTATGAACATGGGAGGAAAAAAATCAAACGAGAATAGGAAATCAAGTTTCCTACTCTTATACCTATCTCTGAACTTTTTAACAACTTTCTTGGGGGAAATGGAAAGGAAAAGTACTGAATCTTCACAATAACATTTGCATTAATGTAGAAAGATTTTTCTGCCTTGGAGGCTCTTATATACTTATCAGTTGGTGCAAAAGAATGCTTTTGCTATGGCAACTGGTATTTCTCGTGTGCAAAGGCCTCCAACGCAGGAAATAGATAAATCCTACAAAGGAAGTTTTGAGACCAAATTTTAAGGTCACGCTTTTCTCAACTACAAGACAGGAATGGCTAGAGCCCAGAACAAATGAGTGAGGTCCAACAGAGTTTGGCATAGATGAATTTACAGGCTAGGACGAGCCCAGATGTTCAGTGAGAAAAAGAAATCTTTACATATAGTAAAAGGCACCTCAGCGACACCACTAAAAAAAATCCAGTGGCTTTCTGCTTGGTGGTCCGGGTTGGAAATAAGGAAATCTGTTCAAGCTATGGTTTAGAAGACAGAAATACCAGAGGCACACTGATGATTTTCACTTCAGCTGCTAATTGTAGCAGATCTGTTTTCCTTCAGGAGAGACTTTGGTTACTTCAGCTGATCGGCCTTCTGACACTCTAGCCAAAATTACATCAGCGAAGATTAGGGCCCAACACAAACTTTGTTTACAATCCTCACACATGCAATCACTGAAGGCTTTCTACTCACTGTTCCTCCGAAGTTGGATAAAGGACTTGTTCGGAGTAAACTGGACATCCTAAGGTCTAGGTCTAACTTCAATGTATATGACAGAGGGTTTGAATGGGAGGGGAGTCAGGGAAGAAGATTTGCCCTGGAGAGTTTAATACAGAAGATCTTCAGAGCATAAAATATTAATTCAAGCTACATCTTTTTTACTAATGGGGACAGTTTATGGGAACACAATATAATTCTGAAAAAACAAATATTTACTTTCAAATGTTTCTCAACAAGGACAACACTCATGTTCTTGTTCACCTGGAGACCATATGCTACTTTCCCCTCAACCATTCTTGTGAGAGGTAAGCCTTACCTCCAGAACAAATTCTTTTCAAGACAAAATAAATGAAAAAGATTCCTAATTTTGGTCCAAAAATTCACTTGCTATGGAATGAGACAGAAATGGAACATTTCAGGGACGCCTGGGTGGCTGGGCAGTTGAGTGTCTGCCTTTGGCTCAGGGTGTGATCCCTGGGGTCCTGGGATCGAGTCCCACATCAGGCTCCCTATGGGGAGCCTGCTTCTCCCTCTATCTATGTCTCTGCCTCTCTCTCTCTCTGTGTCTCTCATATATAAATAAAATCTTAAAAAAAAAAAATCGCATGTTTCAGACATCTCCAAAGTAGCAGAATATGTGATTTTATTAATTGTTCCTCCAATGCTAAAACATGAAGGTCTGGATAGGGAATTATCACTTCGAAGATGAGATTTCAATCATTATTTTGTTGCAAATAATTGCCATCAATCAAACGAACAAGTCCTGAATTCTCCATTTCTATAACCCTTATTGAAAGGCCCCCAGGGCTGTTAATTCTGAGACTGGACACACTGGTCGGATAGTCATTTGCCAACAAACCAAAAAAGATGAAAGAATGAAAGCTAGAATGATTTATACCAAAGAAACCTATTTTTAAAAAATAGAAGTTTTTATGGATCCTCAGTATAAAAAATACACAACTCAAGGCTAGGGCTGAGAGTCTCGAATCCTTGCCATGACCTCCCTGAGACCCCTCTGTAGCCATGGAGATGTCCCACAGAATGATGGGAAGCTCCAGGGAAAGAGTCTGAAAACCACTCATTTGCATTAACAGACCAGGCAACTACAACAGTTTACTCACTGAAAGTCAGATTCATGAGATTTATGAAGAAATAATTTATTTCTACTACAGCTAAGTAGAATGTTATTGCTGGAAAGGGCCTTAGAATATAGGCCAGTGGTTTTCAAATGTTCTATTTCAATTCAGTGGAATCTTTTTTCCCCTCCAGAAAACACAGTTTGAAAAACATGTGTCTAACCCCATACTTTGGCGTGAACGAAAAAGACATTGAGGCGTGGAGAAGCTCTCTGGCCAGCCCATGACCATCATGCAGTCAGCTCATTAATACTGAAATATGAGGGTCCAGATCTTCTGACACTTCAGTGTACTCTCCACGACACTGTTCCAAACCTTAACCCGATCTCTCCACTCCACCAAACCCCCAATGTCACCCATTACCCTTGCAATATAAGGACTACCTCTAACTTAGAAAATAAAGGCCAAAATGAATAAGTACCTAACCTTCCTTCCCTTTTAATGTCTAACTATTGCGTTCGTCCCATAGTGCTTTCTTTCTGACTTATGGGAGATGCCCCCTTTAGGGCCTTCCTTCCTTTAGAGCCTTTCCCATCAATATATCCATTTCTGCATCTCTAATCCTTTCCTTTTTTCTTTTTGTTACAATTTTATGTATGTATGTATGTATTTAGAGAGTATGAGCAGGGGGAGGGGGAGGGAGAGAGAATCTCAAGCAGACTGCTCTGAGCTCAGAGCCTGATGCTGGGCTTGATCTCACAACCCTGAGATCATAAACTGAGCCAAAACCAAGAGTCAGACGCTTAACTGAGTCACCCAGGTGCCCCAATCCTCTTTCCATCAAACCCTTCCCCTGGTCTATAAATAAGCTTCAGAATCCCCACCTTTAAAAAACAAAACAAAGCGGGCAGCCCATGTGGCTCAGCGGTTTAGCGCCACCCTCAGCCCAAGGTGTGATCCTGGACACCCGGGATCGAGTCCTCTGTCAGGCTCTCTGCATGGAGCCTGCTTCTCCCTCTGCCTGGGTCTCTGCCTCTATCTCTCTGTGTGTCTCTCATGAATAAATAAAATCTTAAAAAATAAATAAATAAATAAAAATAAAAATACAAACACAAACAAAACACAGCAAAAATCCCAAAAAAACTTTTTCTCTTAGCTTGCTCTCACTGATGCATTCTCACCTCCTTTTCACTGCCAAATCCTCTGAAAAAGTTAGCTTGCACTTGCTTTCTTTTTTCCTCAACTCACAATGTCTCACGGCTCACAAGTTGGCCCTGGGTCAGAAATGCAGGAGTCTCTTTTTACTCTTCAAGCTCTCGCAGGCTGTCTGCAGCACTCTACAGCTTGGAACTCTCATTCTGGAGCTTCTACCACACTCCCTCCTAACTACTAGTTCCTATCTCTTTTCTATTAAACCCTGGTTTTCCCGAGGGCTCAATTCTCCTCCTTTTCTCCTGTCTGCACTTGCCAGATTACAGTGAATTGGACAAGTTCCTCCACTCTGAAGTTCTTAATTATCAACTACCCAATTCTGTTTAACTCTGACCTTCAAAGCTCTATCTTCACTTATCCACTGAAAAACTTCATCCCAGAACCCTTCTGCCTCAATGTGTCCCAAAGAAACGTATTTCTATCCTGAGACCAACTCCTATGCTCCTTATATTGACTGACGGCATCACCAAGTTGCTAGGTTTTGGAAAACCCAGCCTCTCTGGAGTTCTTCCATCTACAGAGACCAAGCCCTGCCAATTTTCACTTGTAAATTTCATTCAATCCATTCCATTCTATCCATTCCTATAGCCATGGCTCTGGTTAAGCCTTTGTCTTCCTGGTTTGGGAATGCTGTGACAACCCTTAACTCACCTTCCTGCCTTTAGCTCCTGACCAATCACCGTCCCACAATGCACCCAGCTTTTACTTTCTAAATCCAGATCTAACCATTATCTAGAAAATATAGTCTCAGCTCCTCTTAGAGCAAATGACATTCGTTTTTTTTGTCTTATCTCATACTGCATGCTTCTCTTCGTGTAACTCCATGACCCTAGTCTGTGTTTCCCAAACTTGCTGAGCTCATTCCAATTTCAGGGCCTCTAGACTTGCTTTTCTGTCTGGAACATTCTGCCCCCTAATATTCCATGATTTACCTCCTTCTTATCATTGAGGACTCACCTCAGAGGTTATCTCTTTATGCCTGAACACCACAATCTAAAGAAACCATCAGCCCAATCACACTCTAACACTATACCTTGTTCTACTCTCTTCACAGCACTTCTTACTGCCTGAAATGACCTTGTTTCTTTGTTTACCATCAGTCTTCTCCACAAGACCCTAGGTTCCATGAGTCTATCTTGGTCTCTGCTGTAACACTATATAGCCTAGCACAATTCCTGCACAGTGCAGGTACTCAATAAACCTCTGCTGAGGGGCTGATTGACTGGACTATCACATCTCTCTGCCTTTATTTCCTCTACTGGTACCTGTCACCTCACAGTCTTCCTGATATCTTGTTCACTGGCCAAAGCCTGGTTCAAATATTGCCACCTCCCTAATATCCCTCTAGCCTTCCCAGGCAAGACCAGTCACTCCTTTCTCTGTGTCCTTAGAGCACTTTGTCCATGTGGGGGCCTCTGCTGGGTAAGTATCCCTACACTAAACTGTGAGCCACTTGAACTCTGCGCTTTTAATGACTGACACTCAAACCCAACAAATATTTGTTGGGCCAGTGAGATGTGGGTTTGGATTACAGCTCTATACCTTGAACAAACAACGTCTCTAAGGCTCAGTTTCCTTGACAGTAGTAATAATAATAAAATCACAGTCATTTCCTTCCCAAGACTGCTGTAAGAAAACGAAAATGGCTGCAAAGCCACCAGCAAAGTCACCAGCAAAGTACCGGATATACAATACAAGTTATCAGTTTTACTGCTATAATTACCAAAAGGTACATACCTAAGATTGCCATTATCTTGCAGAATCTGCATCAGGTTAAATTTAGGCTCTGGCTCCTGAGTGTCAATTTTGCAGCATGATTCACCTTTATTATTCCATTCAGAAACTTTCATGGCATTTTCTTTGGGTGAATTTTCTACCATAACTGTCAATGAGGGGGTGTATTTGGCTTGATTTTCTCCAAGGGACCCTGCAGATTCCTCCTGGGAAGCCTCCTGTTCTTCATCTTCATTGTCCAATGCAACTTCTTCCTCCTCTTCACTCTCTGTCTCAGTTTTAACATTCATTTCAGCTGGTTGAGTGATCACTAAATGCGAAGAATCACTAATGTTGCTGAAAAAAGGATTAAATTTTCCTCTCTCCCAACACCTTCCTTTTATCTTTTTAGTAAAAACCCATTTCTAAGTCAGACCACAAAAGAGGCACACAATGAGTAGGATACACGTCACTCTCCAATGTATTCTAAAAACCTATCTTCATCAGAGTTCATGTTTCTCATCATAATACCAATGGCTCTCTCACTTCAGGCAAACATCTGGATAATCTCTACAGCATGTTAGAGGCTTTCAGAAGGGCACCTTTTATGGAAGTAAAAAGAGCAGGGGAATATCTTTCTTTCCTACGTTTATTCATTATCTTTCTCTTTCACTGGTTTGGAAGGTCTGTGAGGACAAGGACCATATCTTTTTTATTCACCGATGAAGCCCTAGTGACTAATGCGCCTGATACAGGTGCTCAACAAAGGAGGAAAGGAGGGGGAGAAAAAGGAAGTCAGTCAGTGACAAATAGACCTAGAAGATGGGAGAATCTGGGAGAGAAAGAAATTCCTCTTTGTCTGTTCATGTTTAAAATATTTATACCATTCAGCAATGTCAAGGGATGAACTAGATTTAATACCTAATCATGGAAAAAGCTGAACAATAATGGTCAGGATTTCATTAAACTTAAGCTAACGTATTTCTTTACATTTATGTATCTTTAAATGTCCAGTATTTCTAGGGTATCAGATAGTTAAATGATGCTGAAGTAAGAGCAAAAGCCAAAATGTGTGTGCTTCAGTTATTTTTCAGTACAAATATTAGAGAATGGAAGGTTTAAAAACTTATAATCTTTTTGAAATTCAGTTTCTGAGAAAAAGACTACACAAAAAATTAAGTGTATGTGATCAGGAAGGTTCTGATTCCTTAAGCATTAATTAAGAAGCTAATTAGACTGGCAAGACCTGAACAATGCAGTCTGGCCTAAGCTCACCAGCAGGTACCTGGGTATTTTGGCCTCATTGCCCTCAATCTGCCACTCCGTCGTCGACGTTTTCGCACCTCCAAAGACAGGAGCTTCCTCTCATACAGGGCAGCATGCAGTTTGGCCTTTGAATTCATACTCTCTACCTTCAATTCTGGTGCTCCATCAGCTGCTAGTCTATGGGAAAAAAATATATGTATATATGGTAGGCACAGCTTTCAGAAAGTTATCTCCTTTATTCCAAGGCTAAGCCTGACAGAAGTCTGAACAACGACAGGCTGGGTATGGTACTTCTAGAGAATTCTAAAAGGTTTAGAAAAATAAATAGGAAAACTGGAATCTACATTAAAACTGCAGTATGGCCTGTCTGAATTTGTTAAATATTCTGAACAAAAATATATCTGAAGACAGTGCTTAAGTGTTTTTACATATTCAGTCAGACTGGCTGACTATTCACTGCAGAGCCCATAAAGTGCTACCCAATGCCTTATACTTAGGGAGGACTGAGAGACACTGGCAACACTTTAATTCTTAAGCTGGGTGGTGGCTAGAGGTGTTTGCTTTGTTATTCATTATAATTTATACAGACTTACCCAAATATTCTTCTAATGTATACACTGTTGAATAAATACAGATTTAGCAGAGGTTGAGACGAGGGGAAGAGTGGCTGATACCTGTGAATGTGGTAGCACAGAGCTAAGACTTACTAGGGAAATGTCTTAGTAAAGTTACCCAGGCCCTGAGACACCCCACATCTCAAGAGTTCCAATAACAGGAACTCATCTCTTAGAATCTACTTAGTTACAGGAGGAGGTGAGGGGAGTTGGCAGGGCCTCTCCAGATGTTGAATACAGGTCAGGAGTGAGAGAGGCACAGACAAGGGAGGGCAGCAGATGTTGGGACAAAGCCAAGTTCAATCAGGTTGTGAATGGGAAATGGGATGGGAAGGGGATGGCACAGCTACATTAGGTATCAAAGTACGATAAATCCTAAGTTAGGAAGTGACTGGTATCAGGTCCAATTCAAACAAACACCAGGCAAAGTATCACACAGGCAGAGGTAACTAGGTCAGCAAAGAAAGACAGGGATCTTGGCTACTGGGTCAGAAAAGAAGTATCCATGTCAGTATCTGAAAGCAGGTAGCTGACTCTATATACTCAAGAACTCAAGATCTAACTGCTTGGCTCTGAATTCTCTCAGAGAAGTGAACTCCCTAGAACTCAAAGCTTATTCCTTTGAGGTGAAGGAATCATCCTCATTTCACTAGGAGTTTTCAATCTCTGACAATAATGGAAAGGCTGTGTCTTTTGATCTTTGTAGGAGTTTTAGGGATTTCTGAGTAGATAAACTGGACAGTAAATCTTCTAGAAACTCTCTCTAGAGCAGGAAATTGGGCCAAGAATAGGAATGGTCCTGACACATGGGAGCAGGAACCAGAAGCAAATTAATAAACTTTAAAAATAGTTCAAACCCAGCTTACCATAGTCCCAACAACTGAACACTGCACCCCCCACACACAGTTGTGAAAATATTTTTTAGCCAATTAAATAAAAAAGAAACAAATCTAACATCTTAAAATAACAATTGTGAACTTTTAAATTTTTTATATTTTATTTATATTCAATTTGCCAGCATATAACACCCAGTGCTCATCTCATCATGTGCCCTCCTTAATGCTTATTACCCAGTTACCCCATAACCCTAACCACCTCCTCTTCCACAGCCCTTTGTTTATTTCCCAGAGTTAGGAGTCTCTCATGGGTTGTCTTCCTCTAATAATTGTGAACATCTGAGAAACCCTGAATAGAGCAATAAATTCTAAGTAGTACAAGGGATAGAGGTAGGGAATGATGGAGAAAGTGTGAATCTGATAAACAGAATTATGGTTCTATGAAGGTAAGGACCATGCTTGTCTTGTCGATCACTGGATCAGAGAGATGCTCATGAGACTGCCCACCACACAGCTGACAAACCATAAATATTTTTGAATAAAATTCCCTATAAGTTGCAATACCTTTTAGTGATATCTACCTCATTTTATTATCAAAATATTTAGACAAACAGAAAAGTTCTCAAAAATTGTATAGCAGACATCCATGTACCCATAGCCTAGTTCTACAATGAATATATTGCTATATTTTTTCAGCACATATATCCACCCATTCCTTCTTCTATGCATCCATAAATCCATCTAATTTTTAAAGCATTTCAAAGTTACACCAGATGTCAGTACACTTTGTCCCTAAATGCTTTAACATGCATATTGTTGAATCACTAGAATTGAGTATTTGTTTTATAGGGCTTTTGGTGTTTGGGTTTTTTGTTTTTGTTTGGTTTGGTTTGGTTTTTGGTGAGCTAAACACTACATACAGTAATACGCAAATATTAAGTGCCCATTGATGAGGTTTTGTTTTAAAGATTTTATTTATGAGAGAGAAAGAGAGAGAGAGAGAGAGAGAGAGAGAGAGAGAGAGAGAGAGGCGCAGAGACACAGGCAGAGGGAGAAACAGGCTCCATGCAGGGAGCCTGACGTGGGACTTGATTCCGGGTCTTCAGGATCAGGCCCTGGACTGAAGGCGGCGCTAAACCGCTGAGCCACCCGGACTGCCCCCATTGATGAGTTTTGACAAACACCTAGAACTATATAATCTGAACTCTAAAGTTACTACCTCCTCAGAAAGTTCTTATGCCCCTTGCCAGTCAATTCCTCCTTCACATTCCTAAAGAGGACTACTGTCTTAATTTTTTCATCACGTATTAGTCTGTTCTAGAACTTCATAAAAATGGAATTATACAGCATGAACTGTCCTAAGTCTCCTTTCATTCTGCATGTTTTTGAGATTCATCCATGTTGTATGTACCCATATGTATGCCTTTTTATTGCTGAGGATTAGCCCACTCTGTGAATAATCCACAGTTCACCTACTTTCTGGTTATTGGGCACCCCCCCCCCCCAGGTTGTTTCCGGTTTTGGAATAGTATGATTAAGGCTGCTTTGAACATTTTTGTACAAGTCGTTTTGTGGTTATGTTTTTCATTCCTTCTGGGTAAAGATATCAGCATGGAGCTTTCAAGGCTAACAAACTGGCACACTCCTTCTAAAGTACTTGTATAAGTTTATGTTGCCAATGACAACTTATCAGAGTTCCATTAGCTCCATACCCTCACCATCTGATGCTATTGGTCATTTCTGTTTTTTTCCCCAGCTTTACTGAGCTGTAACTTACAAATAAAATGATACGGTATTTAAAGAGTACAGCACGATGATATAATTTTAGCTATTCTGCTGGATGTTTATTTAGAGTGGGTATTTCATGATTTTAATTTGCAATTCTCTGATAACTAGTGTTGTTAAGTACATTTTCACCAGTATATTGGCTACTCACACACCATCTCTTGGTAGTATCTGTTCAAATATTTCACCTATTTGTAAAAGAGTTGATCAATTGTCTTCTAATTATTCAGTTGTAGGAGTTCATTATATTTCCTAGATACCAGTCCTTTGATGAATATCTTGACTTAGTCCATGGCTTGCTTAGTCCCTTTCCTAACAGTATGTGATGATAGGCAAAAGTTTTTAATTTTGAGGAAATCTAGCTTATCATTTTTTCCTTTTTGGGCATTGCTTTCTGTGTCATGTCTAAAAACTTTTGTCAAGCCTAAAGTCACAGAGATATTTTCCTAGATTTTCCTCAAGAAGTTTTATAATAATAGCTTTTAAGCTTTTATGTTTATGACTATGAATCATCTCTAATTTTTCTAAGAGATAGAGGTTGAGGTTCATTTTTCAAAGCACAATATTCAGTTCCAGCCCTATTTGTTAAAAAGAGTTTCCTTTCAGGGCGCCTTGATGGCTCAACTGATTGAGCCTCTGACTCTTGATTTCAGCTCAGGTCATGATCTCAGGGTCGTGAGATTTAGCTCAGTGTTGGGCTCCATGCTGGGCTTGGAGCCTGCTTAATATTCTCTCTCTCCCTCTGCCCCTCCTTCACCCCTCCCCTGCCCCTGCTCTGTCTGAAAACAAAAACAAAAAATCAAAAAGAACAATAAACATTTGCAATAGCTTAAGTATAATCATCTCCCCCCCCCCCAAAAAAAAGTTTCCTTTCCCCAATGGACTTTGGGCTCTTTGATTAAAGTCAAATGACCATATAAATGTAGACATATTTCTGGCCTCTATTCTATTCCACTGACCAACCTGCCACAGTTTTGCTTATTATAGTATTAAAGTATTTCTTTAAGTCAGGTACCCTGTCTTTTTCAAGATTACTTTAGATATTCTAAGTCCTTTGTATTTCCACGTTAAAAAAATTTTTTTTTTTACATCAGTTTCTGCTGGTGGTGAAAAAAATACAGTCAATTTCTACCAACAAATCACTAGAATAATGATTGGGATTGCACCAGATCTTTAGATCAACTTGGGGTGAATGGACAGTTTTTTGCAATATTAAATTTTTTTTTCTTTTTTTTTTTTTAATATTAAATTTTCTAATCCATGCACATATCTCCCCACTTACTTGGGGCTTCTTTCATTTCTTTCAGTAATATTAATTAGTAAGCTTTTACTGTATAGGTAATGAACATAGTTTGTAGTATTTATTTGTCCCTGAGAATTTCATATTTTTAAATGCTACCATAAACAAAATTTTAAATTTCATTTTTAAATTATTTACTGCTAGTATATTAAAATACCATAGATTTTAGTCTATTGACCTTGTATCCTTGCTAAATGCACTTATATGTTCTTGTAACTATTCTGTAGAGGCTTTAGGATTTCCTATTAACCAGATCATGTCATCTAAGACTAAAGACATTTGTTTTCTTCCTTTCCAATCTATATGCCTTTTCTCCCCTCCTCTCACCCCTTGCTTTATTGTACTGCTTGAGACGATCTCTACTATAAAGTGAATGCAAATGGCAAAAGTGGACATCTTGCCATATTACTAATAATAGGATTATTTTTGCCATTAAGTAGGATATTAGCAACAGATTTTTCATAGAAGTTCTTTACAGATGAAGAAATTCCCTTCTGCTCCTGATTTGCTAACTTTTTCTCATAAATATGTTGATTTTCATCAGATGCTCTTTTATTTTTTTTTGCATATAATGAAATGATCATCTGGTTTTCTCCTTTATATATGGTTAATTATACTGACTAATTTTCAAATGCTAAACCAACTTTGTACTACTTAGTCATATGCATTTATTTCCCTTTTTCTTTACACTGGTGGATTAATGTGCTAATGTTCTTTGAAGAAATTGTGTCTGTGTTCATGAAGATAATAATTTTCTTCTTTTTTTAAAATGTCTTTGTCAGGTTTGGATGTCATAGTCAATGTTGACATCATAAAATGAATGGGTAAGTGTCCCTTCCTACATTTTTGAAAGAGTTCATGTAAGATTAGTGCTGCTCTTCCTCAGAAGCTTGAAAAGCATTCACCAGGGAAACTACTAGGCCTGGGATTTTCTTTGTGGAAAGGTTTTTGATTACAAATCCAATATTCTGGATATTGGGTTATTCACAATTTTCATTTCAGTTTGTGTCAGTTTTGCTAAGCGTTCCCTCCCAAGGAACTCAGACATTTCATCTGGGTTGTCAAAGTACTGGGATAAGGTTGTTCATAATATTCCGGGCAGCCCGGGTGGCTCAGTGGTCTAGTGCCACCCTTCAGCCCCGGGCCTGATCCTAGAGATCTAGGATCGAGTCCCACGTTGGGCCCCTGCATGGATGGAGCCTGCTTCTCCCTCTGCCTGTGTCTCTGCCTCTCTCTCTCTGTGTGTCTCTCATGAATAAATAAATAAAATCTCTTTAAAAAAATATATTCCTTGAACGTCCTTTTTATGTCTGTAGGATCTATAAATTATTTCCCTCTTTCCTATCTGATATTGGTCACTAGTGTTCTCTTTTTTTACTAGTTCAGTCTATGTAAGAGTTTATCAATTCTGCTATCTTATCAGGGGACAATTTTAGATTTTATTGGCTTTCTTTATTGTTTGTCTTTTATTTAATTGATTCCTCCCCTTTACTATTTCCTTTCTTCTATTTATATTGGGTTACTCTTCTTTATCTAGTTTCATAAAATGGAACATTAGATCAGTGATTTAGTCTTGTTTTCTAACATAAGCATTTCAAAAGCTATAAATTTCTCCCCAAACACTCCTTTAGCTGCATCCCACACATTTTAATGTTACATTTTTATTATTCACTTAAAATACTTTCCAATTTCCCTCATGATTCCTTCCTTGATCCATAGATTACTTTGAAATGTATGAATTTCCAAATACTGGGAGATTTTTCTATAACTGCTTTCTAATTCTACTGTGGTCAAAGACCATACTGTTTATGATTGTAATCTTTTTCAGTGTATTAGGATGTATTTCATGCCAATAGCGCATGGTCTGCCATATGCTAACTTTCATTTGCTTATACCTTTATGCCACCAAAAAATTCTTGATGGTTATATAAAATGAGTGCCAAAAATGAAGGTCAGAACCCACTGACATTTAAATATTCTTATCATTTAAGATTTTTTCTTTTGTTTCATTTTTTTTCTAATTGTCAAGTTAATAGTGATACACTCTAGGAAGCATATTCTTTGACTAAAAACTGGAGGAAACTTATAAATAACTGTGACTTTCATTTGGAAGCAAGTTACAAACTGGACTTCCCCCAGTTTTCCCTTAATTAAATGGCAATCACGTTTTCTTTCTTTAAAGAAAAATTAGATTTATGCTTCAAGGGGGGGTTTTGATCAGAAACTAGGTTTATCTTTGTTAATCCTTAAATGTAAAACTAAAAGCCTGATATAGGATGTCTCTTTCTTACTGTTGCCATTTTGTTTTCTAAAGAGGCACAGGATAAAGGGGGATATATTTAAGGTTTCAAACCAGGGGTGGTTTAAGAATTTTTGTTGGGGTTGTAGTCTTCAACTGAGCAAGGTCACCCCAGCCCTTCCTCTAAGATCTTTCTCTCCACCAGAATGAAGAGTGACAGGTATTCTGCATACTTTGAGTTCTGTGACAAACTGGAAGCAGTTCTGCTCAGTCCCGTAAGGCACAGAGTTAAATGCCCCAGGGATATCAAGGCCAACCATAACCACTCATTTGACTTTAACATGACAGAACCTTTAAAATCTCATCTGTACTCATTTGACTCTAACATGACAGTAGTTTTAAAATCTCATTTATACACTAGTGTCTCTTACATAGCCAAATAAGAACACTATTAGTATCAGTTCAAATGATATACCTATAGTTATAAAAAAGTAAATCCCAATTTTAGTTGTAAAAAGTTGCCCTGGAATAGTGTTTCAATAGAAACTTTTATGTTACTATTCAAGCTGAGCCAAACCAAAAAATGGTTACACAAAATATCATGCTTAGCCTCTGCATGGTCACACATTGTGCACATGGAAAGAATTTCTCAACTTGTAAAAATCAGTTACCGTGTTCTTCCTGTCAATAAGCTTCTTCTTGGGTTTCCCCTACAGAAGTAAAAAGGACAACTGGGTTAGAGGACTGCTCAGATATTCTCTCCTGAGTTCATACGTGCACACACACACTCCTGATAACATGGAACTATGCCAGGGAAGGCAGCTTTGGGGAGAATCAGAGAGATGTACTGAGAAAAGAACAGAATCCCCAAAGCATGTGGGAAGAGCAATAAAAAAACAAAGGGGAAACGACAGATGAATTCCAGAAAAGAAGCATAAAAACTACTTGCATTGTCTATTAGTCACAAATCAAATCATACTTATTCTTTACAACCACCATACAAAGGAGGTTATGATTAGGCCCATTTATTAAAAAAAAAAAAAAAAAAACGAATAGGATAAGATCATTTTGTGACATGCCCAAGGCAGGAAGGAGCTCAGTGACCTCAAATGTGAACCCCGGGGCTAGGTCTCAGACTCCAGTACTCTTCTTTATACTTTCACTAAAGGAAATCAATCTCAGTTCTCATGGGGTTCAAAAAGGATGCTCAGGAGAAATAGATTTTTCACAGTTAAAAAAAAATCCCTTAAAAAAAAAAAAAAAGAGATGTTCTCCATAGTGTCTGAACTAGAGTAGAGTTGGGTTCTCACCACAGGAAGTGAATGCCATTTATGTTTAAATTAGCTTTTGTTTTTCTTTTGAAAATTTTTCCTCATTCAATTTCCTTTCATTTAACACACACGCTCTTTATTTCATTTCCTCAGTTTTACTTGTATTCATTTGTGAATGTGTATATTTAGCTTAGTACACTTTTATTATTGTGTGGATTCAAGTATATATCAACACAGACAAGATACTGAATAATTCCACGACCATAAGGATCCTTTGTGTCATTCTTTTATAATCACACATCTCTCACCTAACCCCTGGATCCCTTTAATCTGTTCTCCATTTTAAAACTTTATCATTTAAAATTTGCCATTTAGGGATCCCTGGGTGGCGCAGCGGTTTAGCGCCTGCCTTTGGCCCAGGGCGTGATCCGGAGACCCGAGATCGAATCCCACATCGGCCTCCCGGTGCATGGAGCCTGCTTCTCCCTCTGCCTATGTCTCTGCCTCTCTCTCTCTCTCTCTGTGTGTGTGACTATCATAAATAAATAAAAATTAAAAAAAATAAAAATTAAAAAAATAAAATTTGCCATTTAAAAATTTCAAAAATGTTATAAAAAGAGATAGATGCTATCAATATCAATATTTTCTATTTACAGAAAATCAAGCAAAGATTAGGTCTTCAACAAAATGCTTTGTCTTTCCCGTGTCTTCTACTCATGCCAATGTCCTAATATTGTCACCTTACCATCAGAAAGTCTCAAGATGATTTTTACCTTTTGCATCAGATAATAGTTTGTTCCAGTAATATGCAATCATGGTTTCACATTACAATCACAGGCAATTTTTAAGAAGTACCAATATGCTTCAGCCTGGGGATGGGGCCAGGGCATAAAAAGGGTTTATAAAATCTCCAAGTGTTACTAATACGTAGCCAGGGTTAAAATTACCATCATACTGTAAGATAGTAGGTAAGATACTATTTGCCAGGCAGGGTGGCAGGTTGGGGGATGAGTGGGAGAGGGCAAGAAAGGCAGAAAAAATTAACCTCAAAAAAAAAAATTAGGAAATTAGTTTAAAACTAATTCTGGGGGATCCCTGGGTGGCGCAGCGGTTTGGCGCCTGCCTTTGGCCCAGGGCGCGATCCTGGAGACCCGGGATCGAATCCCACATCGGGCTCCCGGTGCATGGAGCCTGCTTCTCCCTCTGCCTGTGTCTCTGCCTCTCTCTCTCTCTCTCTGTATGACTATCATAAGTAAATAAAAAAAAAAAATTTTTTTTAAATAAAAAAAAAATAAAATAAAATAAAACTAATTCTGGCAATAATACAACAGGATTTTTGAGAGGAAAAACAATGCAGATTGAAGAGAACAAACTTAATAGAAGATGTTAGGGCTTACAACAAATACAATTTCATTTTTTATTTTTTTTTTTTTTTTAATTTTTATTTATTTATGATAGTCACACAGAGAGAGAGAGAGAGAGAGAGAGGCAGAGACACAGGCAGAGGGAGAAGCAGGCTCCATGCACCGGGAGCCCGACGTGGGATTCGATCCCGGGTCTCCAGGATCGCGCCCTGGGCCAAAGGCAGGCGCTAAACCACTGCGCCACCCAGGGATCCCCCAATTTCATTTTTTAAGTGCATGTTTGTGTGTGTGTATGCCTACCATCTGGTACATTCTAGATACTGACAAAGACAAGGATGAACATAACAAAATACTACTCTCAAAAGCCAACTTGTATAGTAGACAGGCTTGTACGTAAATAAGCAATTAGAATACAATGCAGGAATCTGAATCAGTCTAAGGGATCAGAAGGGCTGGGTAAGAGGATGAAGGACAGAGCCAGTAGAATTTAGGGATGGACTGAAGGCTATTCCTTGGGATGGCAAGTATGCAAGAAGGAGGAGGCATGAAAGAGCAAGCTGACACAGAGAGATTGGCCATGGGTTGATGTGGAAAAGTAGAGATTAGGCTAAAAAGGTAAACAAGAGTAAATCTTAAAGGTCTTTCTTTACTAAACATGGAAATTCATGTTTTTAGAACGCTTTATAATCAGTTGTTCCTGGGGCCTGAATAAAGAATTCAGGGAGTATACCAAATGTGGATGGAAAAAAAATTAACCTACCAAATGAAATTTAGCATTTCCTTCATATACATGTAGGAAATTCTCTGCAGCAGTGTTCATATGATCTTATTACCAAAAAATAATAATACCTTCTTTTCATATTACTTTAGAGATGTTACAGGTTATCTCCAAATCTTGGCAACATGTATCATGCTTTCATGATTATTAGACATGCTGATGGTCTTGTTTATTGAATTGTTAATAAAGAAACACATATTACTACATCTCAAATCTCTTTATTGTTACACTCGCCCTAAGAGAATGCTTCCTAATTTTGGTGATAGTTCCCAAATTGCCTGTTCCACTTCCTTCTCCCTCAGGGGAAGCCCAAGGACCGAAAGATTGAGCCTCAAACATAAGTCCATGTCAGTCCAGATTGTCACAGCCTGTGAGAAAAATCATGCAAATTACCTATCCTCAGCAAATGGTCTATTACTTATAAAAATGACAATCAAAGATCACCAAATATATGAGGAAACATAGTAATATAAACCAGCAAGAATGAAATGAATAGAACTAATCTAGAAGAATTAAATATAATGCAAGAAACAGAAAGGAACTTTCAACAAACTAAAACAGTCAAAGAGATGTGAAAAAAACATTTACGAAACTGTGATTTATAGCAAGAAATATATATTTGGGGGGCACCTGGGTGGCTGAGTCGGTTGAGCATCTGACTCTTGATTTTGGCTCAGGTCATGATCTCATATGACACAGATCCGGAGTAGGGCTCTGGGTTCCACAAGGAGTCTGCTTGAAATTCTCTCTCTCCCTCCCACCTGCCCCTCCCCACCCATGCACACTCTCTAAAACAAATAAATATATCTTGCGGGGAATATAAAGCAATTTAAAGAAATATGTATTTGGTCTTCAGCCCCCACCTCTCACATAGAGGACCTAAAACCTCTGGAACTTCCTAAGTGATGAGCACGGTGATGTGTCTTTGGTTATGACAATGCAATAGCTTTGGGAATGCCCTGGATCACTGTCAGGATGCAGACTGATGACCAGAGGAACTGACCATGTGATCAGAGGGTTGGACCTTTCAATTCTTCCCCCAACACACCCCCCGCTGACCTCTAGGAAATGGAGTGGGCCTGGAGATGGGAGTTCAATCACCAATGGCCAATGATTTAACCAGTGGTGCCTATGTAATGATGCCTCCATAAAAACGCAAAAGGCTGGTGAACATGTGGAGATCTGGGAGAGACTGGCATGCCGGAATGGGCATGGAAGCTCTGCACCCTCTCCCCATACCTTGCCCTACGTGTCTCTTCCAACTCACTATTCCTGAATTATATCCTTTTATAAGAAACCAGTGATCTAGAAAGTGAAACGTTTCTTGGGACTTGGGAGTTTTGTGAGTCACGCTAGCAAATTAATCAAATAAGAGGGAGGGAAGAAAGGAAGGAAGGAAGGAAGGAAGGAAGGAAGGAAGGAAGGAAGGAAGGAAGGAAGGAAGGAGGGAAGGAAGGAAGGAAGGAAGGAAGGAAAGAGAGAGTTGTAGGAACCTCTGATTTACAGCCAGACAGTCAGAAGTACAGGTAATCACCTGGACTTGCAACTGGTGTCTGAATTAAAGCCCAAGGAGCAGGTTGTTCAAAACCCCAATCTGTAGCTGGTCAGTCAGAAGCACAAGTGACAATGTGGCCTTGTAACTGGTATCCAAAGTCAGGTAAAGGCAGAGAAAGTGGGGAATGACAGTCCTGTAGGACTGAACCATTAAACTATGGAATCAGATGCTAATCTCTGGGCAGATAGTGTCAGAACTGAGCTGAATTCTCAGGTGCAAATGGGGCAATTACGTGGTGCTGTGGGGGAACCTGTCTGCCACATGGGAAATAGTACTGAAACCATTTTAATATTATAGCCATAAAGTCTAAACCCTGTCAGAAATCAAAAATAGTTCTTGGATATTAAAAACATACTTAACAAAGTTAAAAAGGTAAACTGAACAACCCTCTCCTATGCTAGTACAGAATAACACAATAGAGAGGGCTGCAGATCAATTTAAAATTTTAGAAGAAAAAGTTCAAACATCCTAGAATTTAAAGCTAAGAAACAATGAGATTAAAAAAAAAAAAGTAAAAAACAAACAACATGGACCATATAGTAAAAGATCCAAAATTCATCTAACAGAAGTTCCAAAAGGAGAGGAAGGAGAGGATAAGGGGAATATTTCCCACAGATGGAAGACTTAAATCTTCAGACTGAAACGACTCACCCACTGTAAAACCAAAAGAATGAAAAGTAACCCACTAGAACAGATCTTGGTAAAATACCTGAACTCGAAAGATAAAGGAGGCCTGTAAAAGGCTGGTAAGGGAGGAGAGAAAAAAACAGGTTATATAGAGAGAACTGAGCTTCTATGTCTTCTAAGGGAATCTGAAGGTCTCTTTCACTAGAAGCTATGCAGTGTAATTAATTACTTCACCAGTGGTAATAACTACAAATGTAAGGGGGAAATGGCAAATCCCATATCTTTCCTGATAATAGGTCATGAAATTGTAAGAAATGGCTAAAATCTGAGTATCTATTTTAGGCATTCTACAAAAAAAGCACATATACCCTGAAAATAATATAAATTTCCCTAAATAACTAAGGTTCCTCATTTTGATAGTGATTACTAAACTATAGGTCAAGACAATTACAGCTTAGGGGCAACAAAACTATGTGGGACTAAGTAGTGCCTGATTGCTGTGCTAACTGAATTCCAATGTCCACTTTCTATCACTTCACCTTATCTTCCCTTGCACTGAAATCTCAATAGTTTCATTTTTTACAATTCCTAATGTATTCATTTTGTGAATTACCGCCCTGTTCTACCTTTCCTAATCTGATCATTCTAATTTCTTCTAGCCTAGAAAAACAGATGATTGTGTCTGTTAAAACTGTGTCTAACGTAAAAAGGCACCAAGTACAGGTCTTCCTTTACTTGAAGGATAAAGTTTAGGGTATCTGTTAGGATTGTTTGAAGATCTTTATGGTTTGGGACACCTGGGTGGCTCAGTGGTTGAGCATCTGCCTTTGGATCAGGGCATGATCCTGGAGTCCTGGGATCGAGTCCCACATTGGGCTCCCTGCATGGAGCCTGCTTCTCCTTCTGCCTATGTCTCTGCCTCTCTCTCTGTATCTATCATGAATAAATAAATAAAAATCTTTTAAAAAAATAGAAAAAATAAAATGTAAGTAGCAGCAAAAAAAAAATCTTTATGGTTTAATTTGTGGCCTCTGAAAACACTACTAAGTGCTGGGAATTAATGAATTCAGGAACAATGAGGTATTATATTGTGTTTTCTGCAAGGCCCTTTCTATCAGAGATTTCATGAAAGATATTTTTTTTAATAAAGCCTCTTTCTTTCTTTTGTATGTACTTTCTCCTTATCACATAATCTAGTGATCTTACAAGATTAGCAAATTTTTAAGATTGGCAAATCCCCACCTGTCCTGGAAGAGACGTGTTGCCAGCATATAGTTCATGGAGGTCTTGTGTTCGAGGTAGGACCTGAAAGACAAAGAATGAAACTGGCTATTTCTTACATTTGGCTGAAAGGAGAATATATGGAAATAAAGCCATGAATCAAGCACAGAAGTGATAGTTACTTAAATACGGTTTCTAAAGAAATGTATGGTTCTCTACAGTGGCAAAGGAAGATAAAGTTGCTTAAATTAAAATTATAAAATACCAGAGACAAAATAAATGAGATACCAGAGACAAAATATCAGAGACAAAATAAAATGAAAACAATAAATGGAGGAGCTAATTTAGAATGCAAAAAGAAAGAAATGGTGGGATTTCTTAGATTAATGAAAAGTGACACACTAAATTCAGAAAATAAAACTGGAAGGTAAAAACAAAGGCACCATCAAAAATCATATATAACTAAGAGATCAAATGAAGCTGGGAATGGGGAGACGCATAAAAGGCATGAAAAAGTAGACAGAAGATGTTTTCAATCATGCTTTTTCTCAAGAGCTCCTTGATGCTTACATAGGAGGCATACTCTTTCTCTTCCAAGCCTTCAAAAGTTGAATACGCTATACCACCAATTCTTTTACACTTTCTCCTGACAGTTCCTCAACAGTGAACCCACCTTACAGCCAGACAAGCCCCCTGAAAAATCATCCGACACCACACTTCCCACTGATCCTTTTGCCTTGGTCTGGATACCTCTTCATACCCTCTCCACTTAGCCATGATCTACATTTCAAGAAGCAGCTCAAGTCCATTGTGCTGTATAAAGCATTACCTGATCTGATGACTCCAAGACTAGAGAAGCGCTCTTATCTGAACTACATTAGCCTTTACTAATGCCCGAGGAGGGACCTGTCATACACTCTTATAGAGGAAATTTTTCCTTCTTGGAAAGCATCATGATACAGGAGGGAAAAAGTCCAATCCAGAGTCAAAATACCTGAGTCAATTCCCCCTGTGTGGTCATGGACAAGTCATATTACCTTACTGAGCCAGTACTTTCCATATCATTAAAATGGGAATAAGAATAATGTGTATGAAGTACATTATAATTACGAAGAGCCATACAAATGAGATATTTTTATTATATGTATAAATAATTTCTCCATAATCCCACTATTAACTCTCAAAGGGCAGGGATCCCATCTAATATTGGTTTTATATTCCAAAGCATAGTGCTAGACATTAGCTGATAATAAGTATATTGCAGTAAAAAGGCATATTTGTTAGTAGATAAATACATCTTCCCTACTCTATATGAAGGCAGGTTAATTAGTTTAATATTCTTGGTCTTGCTCTGCCTCTTTTCTCAGAGACCCCAGGAGAAATGGAGTGACTTACCACATTATGTAATTTAGGAAGAATAAACAGAAACACATCAACGAGCAGCTTCCTTTTTTCTCTTGGGAGACAATCTCCCCTTAGGAGGTATAACTCCTCTGCTGGTCCTAGAGGGTCAGGTGCTCTTTCCACACAGCTCAGTCTAACCTTGCCTCCAAATGAGCATGTAAATCTGCCCATATCAGAAGTTCAACCAAAAGTGAGTTTGCTTGTAGACAGATATAATCAAGTGTCCCAACCTAGACTTTATCAGTAAAGAAGGAGATATTTTGGTCTCAATCTCTCTTAGTCTTTGTCTCATTTCTCCATTGGTTCAGAACCAAACCAGTAAAACCAAACCAACCATTACTGGACTTGGTAAGAGACTCCAATATTACCTGTAAATGGTTCCTTAGAAAAGGAACTTAAATTAAGGTACTGCCTCTTGAAATACTCAAGAGTAGAGGTTTCTATTCTCATTAATTAAAAGATATGTTTTCTAGCAACTGTAAATATTTAAATTCCCCAAAAACATATCAAAAGAAAATCCACACAATATCTTTTTGTTGTGTTCCTAGGTCTTTGTTCCTAGGTCTATCTACATTGATAGAATATTCTGTAAGATGAAAGGAAGATTTCTCTATGAACAGCATGATTTTCAAAACAAAACCAAACAAACATAAAATGGGTATTTTCTTTTATTCCTCTAAGTTCTAGCTCTATACTTAGAACCACTAATACCCCAACTAGGTCAAAAGCCAATCATCAGAGGAAGAGAAATGTGTTACCTATAAATAAGTACAAAAATTCTCAACCTTACTGTAATCAGAGAAAAGGCATCACAAGGGACTCTGAGTCTTTGGATAAATACAAACCTGCTCAGGCATAGGGTAAATGTCCACAAGGCTGGGCAAAGAGCAAATGATAAGGTAAAGAATGCTAAAGAAAAAGTGTAAGCTGAATACTTTCCAGAATTCATCAAGAGCTATACATTGATTGATTCCCACCAGCCAGAATGGAGAAATCTCATTGAATATGGAGCTCATTTAACAGATATCTCCAAATAGTCTTTAATAGTAAAACTTCCCTAGATCTAAACACAAAGCTACCCTAGACAAACCATAAATGTCTTTAAATGAACTGAGTGATGTACAGAATTGTTGAATCATTACATTGTACACCTGAAACTAATAATACTGATGTTAATTACACTGAATTTTAAAAAATGTTTTTAAATGAGCCTGAAAAAGCTTAGCCTGATCTACAAGTAACCGTCAGACCAAAAAAACCTTCAAAAGCATTTAAAGACAATAAAACCCACTCAACAACATATTTATAATGTCCAGCATCCAATTTTTTAAAAATCACTATACATGTGAAGAAAAAAATAGAAACAAGAGGAAACAGACTCAGAAATGACAGAGAAAACAGAATAACAAAAATTTTAAAACAATGACTATAAATATTATATGTGCAAGAATCTAAAAAATCATGATAATAATGGGAAAAAAACAAAAAGAAGATATAAAGAGAAACAGTGGAATTCTAAAGTTGGAAAATAAAGTATCTGAAAATGAACATTTCACTGGATGGAATTAATAGAAAATTGACATTGTAGGCAAAAAGATGAATGAATTTAGAAATAGAGGACCAGAAAACTATCCAAAATAAAGAAATAAAAAGAGTCTAAAAAAAATTATCAGGCCAGACCTGAAGTATAGTATCAACCAATTTACTATGTAACCAGAGTCCCAAAAGGAAAAAGGAGAGGATGGAAATAGAAAAAAAATGGCCAAAAGTTTTCTAAATTTTATGAAAACTATAAGCTCACAGACCAAGAAACTCAAAAAATCCCAAGTAGAAGAAACATGAAGAAAATGACACCAAGGTACATATATCATAAACTGTTGAAAATGAGTCATAAATCTTAAAAGCAAGCTAAGGAAGAAAAGGCTTATTATGCACAGAAAAATAAAAATAAGAATTATCGCATGCTTCTTGTCAGAAAAATGCAAGCCAAAAGATAATGGAAGAACATTTTTCAAGTGCTAGGAAAAAAGGAATATCCAAAATATACAAAGAACTCTCACAACTTAATTACAAGAAAACAAATAACCTCATTTAAAAATGGGCAAAATATTTGATCATCAAAGATACACAAACAGCAAATAAACACATGAAAAGATGCTCAACATAGTCATTAGGGAAATGTAAATTAAACTGTATGTAATTTCACTACAGACCCCCTAAGGAGCTAAAATTAAATTGACTACATCAATTGCTGGTGAGAATGTGGAAGAATTAGAACTCTCACACACTTATTATTGGAATGTAAAATGGTACAACCACTCTAGAAAACTGTGTGGCAATTTCTTAAAATGTTAAACATATACAACAATATGATCCAGTCATTCTACAAGCAGGTATTTACCCAAGAGAAATGAAAGCGCATGTCCATACAAAACTTTGTATATAAATGTTCAAAGAAACTTTATTTATAATAACCAAAAACTAGAAATTACCAAAATGTCCATCAACAGATGAATAAGCAAATTCTGGCATATGCCTATAATAGAATACCATTCAACAATAAAAAGGAATTAAACCACTGATACATGATACAGTATGTATCTAAAATCCAAAAACAATTTTGTCAAGTAAAAAAAGACCCAACAAATAAGAGAACCTGTTGAATTTTATTATATGCAATGCTATGAAATGCAGATTAAACTTTGTAACAGAAAGCAGATCATAGCTGTCTGGGGACAGGGACAGGAAGGGAAGGGTTGGGAGGTGCAGGAGAGAGGAATTACAAAGAGGCACAAGAAAACTTTTGGAGATTATGGATCTGTTCATTATGTTAACTGTGTGGTAGTTTCACAGACATATACCTATGTTAAAACTTACCAAATTATACACTTTAAATATATAAAGTTTATAACAAGCTGTTTAAAAAATAACATTTATAATACCATTCAATACTAGCATGAAATACTAAGTGATGAATAAAAAAAAAAAAACACATTCAAAACCTTTACAGTGAAAATTATAAAACGTTGCTAAGAAAAATTAAAGAAGACATAAATAAGTGCACTTGTCATAATGAACACCGGGTGGTGTATGGAACTGTTGAATCACCGTATTATACACCTGAAACCAATATAACACTGTATGTTAACTAACTGGAATTAAAATACATAAAAAGTCATTTTAAAAAGGCAACTTAAATAAATGGAGAGATCATGTTCATGGATTGGAAAATTCAATACTGTTAAAATGTCCACTGTCCCAAAATTAATCTATATATTCAATGCAATCCCAATCAAACGCCAGCAGACTTCTGTGTAAATTGATGAGGAAATTCTAAAATGTCTTGGGAAATACAAAGGACACCAAATAGCTAAAATACTTAAAAAAAAGTTGGAAGACTCACATTACCTAATTTTAAGACTTAGTATAAAGCTACAGTAATCGAGACAGATTTATCAGTGAAACTAAATAAAGCCCAAAGATAGACTCACACATACATTTGAACTAATTTTCAACAAAGATAATCCAATAGGGTAATTTCAACAAATGGTGCAAAATAAATGTACATCATATGAAAAGAAATGAACCTCAACCCTACCTCACACCATACACAAAAATTAAATCAATACTATCTCAGACTTAAACATAAAAGCTAAAGTTGTAAAACTTTTAGAAGAAAAGATAAAAGAAAAAACTTTATGACGTTGGGATTGGCAAAAATTTCTTAGATAGGAAACACAAAATGCATAAATCTTTTTGATGTTTGGTCAATTGGACTTCGTTGAAATTTAAAACTTCTTTAAAAGTCACTGTTATAGAAATAAAAAAACCTGGGGTGCCTGGGTGGCTCAGTCCATTAAGCGTCCAACTTCAGGTCATGGTCTTGGGGTCCTGGGATCAAGCTCTGCTGTGAGTAAGGCTCTGCATTCACAGGGGAGTCTCCTCCCCAGCCTCTTTCCTCTTCTGCCCCTCCCCCCACTTGTGAGTGCATGTGCTCATTCTTTTCTCTCTCTCAAATAAATAAAATCTTAAAAAGAAATGAAAAAGTAGCCACAGACTTGGAGAAAATATTCACAATATAAATATCTGAGAAAAACCTTGTATCAAGAGTCCTTTACAACACAATAACAAAAAAATAAAAATCCTAAATTTAAAATTAAAAAAAAAGAAGATACACAAATAGCCAATAGCACATGAATGCCTAATATCATTATCCATTAGAGAAAAGCAAATTAAAACTACAGAGATATACTCACATCCACTGGAATACCTAAAATTAAAAAACCTGACAATACCAAGTGTTGACAAAGATGAGGAGCAACTAGAACTCTCATACGCTCTTGGTAAAATGTAAAATGGGACTATACTTCCCCTACATCAGATGATCCTCCTATTCTACTCTAAGAGAAATGAAATCATATATTCACATAGTGACTTATACATGAATGTTCCTAGCAGCTTTTTTCATAACAGTCTCAAACCGGACACAACCCAAATGTTCCACAACAGTTGAATGGATAACAAATTGTGATATATGAATTCATATTCATATGAACAAATATATTCATATGAATGCATATTCATTCATATGAATTGGTAAGCAATAATAATAAAGAATGAACTAATGCTTCGCACAACATAGATAAATCTCAAAAACATTATGCCAAACAAAGAGAATCCAAACACCAAAGTATACATTGGATGATTCTATTTATACAAGATTCTAGATAAACTATAAAGACATAAAGCAGATCAGCAGGTGTATGAGGCTCAGGGTAATGAGGGTAATTGCAAAGGGGCAGAAGGGGACTTCTGAAGGTGACAGAAATAGTCTTTATTTTGATTGTAATGATGGTGGTAGTTAAATTGGTGCTTATATTTGTCAAAACTCATCACCAAACTCCACATTTAAAATGGATGCATTTATTGCACATAAACTAGATCTCAATGATGATTAAATATAAACAATATATTGTTGAGACCCCATGTAGATGACCAAACAATTTATTTTCAAATCAAGGTAATGATGACCACAAAATTTTTTAAATGTCTAATTCTGGGTTAGCAGGCTATTAAGAAGGAGGTGGGGGATTTTTTTTTTTTTAAAGGGAGGAATAATGCACAGGTAGATTAAATTACTGTTTTATGCTCTTGGGTTGCATAATATTCACGCCACTCTAAATAAATACGCAAAATAAGACAGACAAGCATGGAAAGCAATGACAATACTATGTCATGATTAACCCAATTCTGTGGACCTGAGGCACATATTTAAAAAAAAAAAAAGGGTAGTCACCTCACCCATATATTTCCCATGTCTCTGATGTGGGGAATATGCGAATAAATCCACCTCTCCGATCATTTTCTTCCTTCACTCTCCGCAAAACTTTGATCTATATAGAGTAAGAGAAAATCAAGTAAGTACCCATTTTGAAAACAGTAATCCATGTGGTTATAGGGCAGAGGAAGAGAGTGATGACCAACGAATACGAAATCATGAAGAGAGAAATTAATTCCATTTAAGATGCTGTTTTCTGAAATTTCTCCCATCTTGAATCTTTTTCTTTTCAAAATAAGATATGAGTTGGTCATGAACATTAGGTATCACTAATTTTCACTGAACCCTGTGTTAGCCCACAAAGGACTGAAATGGAGTTATCTTTACCTCCTCCATTGACAGACCAAGCACAGAACCACCTAACTTCCCCGGCACCTTCTCTCGGGCTGAGCCCACAAGGTTTTTCATTTCCGCATCACTGGCAGAGAGTGGACGGGAACGCTAAGGAGAAGGAAAAACAGAAACAAAATGTTTTCACCATCTTTCTTCATTTCTCTCAATTCTGTCCCTCCTCAACATCATCATCTTTCCTAATATGGATAACCTCAACTCCAAAGCCCATTTTCTGTAATTACTCTCTCAGCCTGAACCCTGGGAAATAAATGAAAGCTAGTAGACTAAATGGAAGAAGAGAAAACGGAAGAGAAGGAAAAACACTACGGGTTGAGGGGAAAACAAGCAGAAAAACAAGAACGATGTCCACAAGACTTTCTCATCCAGTATTTATTCCTAATCCTGGTTTTAGAGGACATCTGACATCTTCAAAGATATAGAAGAAATTTAAAAATAACTGCCATGTAAGATTAAATGTGTATTTATTTCATTAAATAATAATATCCTTTTCAGCAGTGGGGAAGGAGAGTTAGGAGAGGGGAGACCTAAGACAGAAAACCAAGGAACAATCTATTACGTCACAATTGAAAATCAGTCCCTGAGTTGTTTTAGAACTCGTGTGTAGGGGCAGGGACTGGGAATTGAGGTAAGAGTCATCAGTGACACAGAAAAAAGCTGTGACCAAAAGTAACACTGTAACTGCTGGACTTTGAGAGACCTTGATCAAAGACCACTGCCCGACTGCCCTGGGAACTTCAAGGAGTCAGCCAAATGGGCCATGCTGCTCGCAGCCTTCTGAATGATGATCACAAAGGTCATCTAGAACAAATGTCTTAAGTGATTTTGAGGTTATGTGAGCAGAAAAATATAATGGTAACAAAGGAAGTCAGGTGGTATGAAGCATGTGAACACACTATTCTTGAAAGAGGTAAAGTGACTAATAGAAGAAGACAAATCTATCTGTCAATGGGCAGAGTAAGCAATAACTCAAGAAATGTGCAAGCAAATTGTCTTTCTAAATTCCTAGAAGTAACTTTTTTTTTTTTTTCCTAGAAGTAACTTTGATGAGAGAAAAGTATTGCTATTGTCAGGAACTACTGCTTATTTTTCTCTTTTGGTAGACTATGTGTGGAAAAGCTTTTCATCTCAGCAATATTCACTGTTACAGATTGAATGTTTGTGTCCTCTCCCAAATTCATATGCTGCAGCCCTAACTTCCGATTTGATGGTATTTGGACATGGGGCTTTGGGAGGTGATTAGGATTAAATGAGGTCATGAGGATAAGACTTGGTCTGATGAGATTAATGACCCTAAAAGAAGAGGCCTCAGAGAGTTTGTACTCTCTCCCTCTGCCCAATTATGTACAAAGAGGTCATGTGAGCACAGAGTAAGATGGCAGTCATCTACAGGCCAAGAGTAGAGACCTCACAATGTAGCCTGCCTTGCTGGCACGTGGGTCTTGGGACTTTCCAGCCTCCACAACGGTGAGAAATAAGTTTCTGTGGTTTAAATTGACCAAGTCTATGGTTGGTTATGGTAGCCCCAAGCAGACTAATAATATACACCTATACACATCATGAATGCTTTTACCTTTGACACAAGGAAGACCAACACATACTAATCTTCAAAGCTAACGTGGGAGTTATAAAAGATAAATTTCCTGATAGGCAACTCCATGATGAGATACCTTTAGTTTTTTAGGTCCTTTTTCAAGACCTAATTTTCATCTTGTGGAATAGCTCTGAGATGGAACAATATTCTTGGCTTCCAGTGACTGAGATTATAATGATGTTGCAACCTTCCTCTACTAATCAGCAGATATAACCAACATGTAAAGGCAGGGACTTTCACTTGTTTACCTTTTCCTGTGGTATCTTCAGCACCCAGAACAGTATTTGGCATGGAGCAGGAGATCAATTAATATTTGATGAACAAATAAATAAATGAATGAATGTGCTGACATGCTGATTAATCGTGGTTAGAACTGAACTTTGCAGAAGATTTGGGGACGGGGGCAGAATTTAATTCCCTTCCAATCTCTGGGAATGCATTAAACAGTACACGGTGGGATGAGAGGGGAACCAAGGGGAAAGTTTAAAGATTCACGAAGGCAATCATTTAGGTAATATAATCTTTTCAAAAACTTGTTAAAGTATGAATGCTTATTTAGTAATAATTTACTAAAGCTAAAATATTAACTGGATGCTTTGAGGACTTTTCTCATTTTACACACTACTTATCATTGGCTAAAAATACTTTATTTCACATGTGATGACATGGCTCTGATCAAAAAGCTACTGGCAGTCAAGTGCCTTATCCAAGGTCAAGTTGCCTTATCATTCACACTATTTAAGAATACCTTAAAGTCCTCTGAAATTATTTAAGAGAGAGTTGGAAGTAAGTACTCATTTAAATGATAAAATAGAAATAAAGATTAAGCATTTTAGAATAGAAAAACTTATTTAAAAATGTTGATAAACTAAAATCTGTATTAAAGGTTAATAATAAAAATATTTTAGGAAACAGTTATTAGCTATTAGAATAGTTTTAGGAAATGCATGACTGGGGTGTCTGGGGGGCACAGTCAGTTAATTGTACGACTCTTGGTTTTGGCTCGGGTCGTGATCTCAGGGTCATGAGATCGAACCCTGTATCAGGCTCTGTGCTTGCTCAACATGGAGTCTCCTTGAGATTTTTCTCTACCTCTCTCTTTGTCCCTCCACTCTTGCTCACGCTCTCTCTTTCTCTATAATAAAATAAATAGATCTTTAAAAAATAAAGAAATGCATGGTCATATTTATAAGAACATGGATCAGGTCACTACTGAATAACACCTAATTGGTACCCTCAATTTTTGTTTTTAAAATCTTTTTTTGCTTTTTGTTTTTTGTCTTTTGTTTTTCCTGTTCATTTTCTCATCTGTTTTTATTATTGGATTTTATTTATTTTTCTTTTTGATCTTTTTGTCTTTTTTCTTTTTTCAAGACCTAATTTTCATCTTGTGGAATTGCTCCGAGATGGAACAATATTCCTGGCTTCCAGTGACTGAGATTACAATGATGTTGTAACCTTCCTCTACTAATCTAAATCTGCTCCCAGAAACAGTAAATGGGCACCCTCAAAATTCTATCTTTCCTCTTTGTCATTTTCAAAGAGCTGTTCTCCCATACATGTTCACAAACCCTCCTTTGTTATGCACAGCCCAGAGTTCAAACTCTAGCTACTTACGTATGTATGTGAGCTGTCTAGATGAGGCATTGAGGGATGCAGGAGGTGTTCCTGCCTGGGGCCTTTGGGAGGTTTGCAAATGGAAGGGGCTGAGGAGTAACGGTGTTTGTTAGGTGAATGCTCTAGTTATGAACTCTCATAAGCTGATGGCTTTACTCTGTTACTGCCATAAATACCACCAGGCTGCAAAGAAAAAGGTCAATGCTGCTCTAAGAGGGGAAAAAAGGTGGAAAAGGTGGCTAGAAACTCCTTTTATCTCTTCACCTATTTATCTCAAGTTAAACTATTAAAAAGGCTGAGAGAGCGAGAGATATGAAAAGTTGTAGTTACTGAAGTCTACGTATCTCAAATGCCTCTCTAAAACCCACCCAGGGCTCCTATGTCTTCGGGGAAGCTGCTGGAAAATATCAGACTAGAAAGCCAGAAGTGTTTTGCCAATCTCAGCTTTTCAATAAATTTGAGATTTCAGAGAACTTTCTTTATCAGCATAAAATCTGCTGTACTGGTCTATAGAGACATGTGTCTACACAGGTACAAAAGAGCATTACTGTCTCAGACCACTGGTTGAATCCTACCAACATTTGTTAATGAAATGAATTACTAAGAAATGTGGCCTGAATTACAGACACAAATGAGAGAAAAGGTGGAGAAAAGGGGCGGGGAGGCAGGCAGAGAAAAGATAGCAAAGAAAAAAGAAAGGAGATAGAAATGCTTATGAGTGCCAAGAAGACATACCTGGAGATTAAAAGCAGAGTAAAAATAAATAAATAAAAAGGAATCAGACTGATTTGGAAGGCCATCAGGACTGCAAAAAACAGAACAAAACACTCCAAGTGCAAGCCATTCTGTGGTTTTGACCTTGTGCATATCAGCACTGCTACATTCTCTGGGTGGTGGGAGAATGAATCCACATATTCCAGGGGACTGACTGAATACACTAAGAAAATGAAGCTCTTCTGAATTTAGAGAGAACCAATGGCTCTGTTTAGAGAGGCTAGACAGCACAGGATTTTAACTACGAGGTAGGTGCTTGGAGAGATGTTAAACTGCCCCATTACTGCCTAGGTCAGCATTCTGCTGTGCAACCAACATGCATCAAAGATGTAAGATTATCATTAGTAGAGCTTATGATTTAGAAATATACCCAGAGAAGAAACCTTTATTGCTAGGGAAGAACTGACTGAGAATGTGAAATCATTGAGAGGAACCACCTGTCTCCGCTAAAAGTAGTGAAAAACAGATGCTGAATCAGAAAAATAATCCTCAGCCTAAAGAAAGCTACCACGTACCAGCAACGAGAAGAAGTGAACAAAACACAGAATATGAAAAAGGCGAGGTATCATAAAGGATACCATAACTGAGGGAAAACAAGAATAAAACCTGTTTGACAGAGAACACATATGAGGAATAAAAATGTCCTAATGCAGTTTTACAGAGTTCTGTGTTAGAAACAAATGAACTAGAAATAGCTCAGTTTGTATGTGACACATCTTGCCACCTAGAAAATAAAAGGTAAAATCAAGTTTAAAAAGGAAAATGATTAATGCCAACAAATGAAATAAAAGGAACAAAAAGAACCACATAAGAATAAAATCTGGGTGGGAAGTAAACAAAAAGTGCCTAATAGAGAAGGTGCAAAGTAACTGATAACTGGAAGTATACTTTGAAATCAGAGGAGAAAAAAAAAAAAGGTAAGTAAGTAGACTTGTGTTACAGTTAAAAAAAGATATGCAACATCTGGAAATTTGGAATAAATAGAAGTCAGCAGGTCTGAAAGACATGCATCTTGTTATTAAGGGAACTGGCTTTAAAAACAAAACAAAACAGGGATCCCTGGGTGGCGCAGCGGTTTGGCGCCTGCCTTTGACCCAGGGCGCGATCCTGGAGACCTGGGATCGAATCCCACGTCGGGCTCCCGGTGCATGGAGCCTGTTTCTCCCTCTGCCTGTGTCTCTGCCTCTCTCTCTCTCTCTGTGACTATCATAAATAAATTAAAAAAAAAAAAAAAAAAAAAAAAAAAAAACAACTTACCAAAATGACTTACAATTATGTTTGAAAAATCATGAAGAACTGAGGAGGTACCAGAGGATTTAAAAAAAACAAATGAGGTACCAATCTTCAAAAATGTAAGAAGTGTGCTTCGGATGATTACCGCCTGGTAAGTCTAACTTGAATCCCTAGTAAAATAATGGAACAAATATTAAAATAAAAAAAAATCTAAATATTTAGAGTTTCATGGACTCATGAAGAATAAGTATGGAGACTGTTTTATTTATTTTAAAACATGCTTTAAAATGTTTATTCTTAGGACAAAACTACTAAAAGGGGAGAATAGAGCAAATACACTGTCTTTGGGTTTTACAAAAGCATTTGTACAAATTTCATATAATTTTTATTCTAGATTATATTTCTAACTGGGGCTTACCATCATAACATAATGAATAAAAAGTACCACCAAGGAAAAAGAGTTAAAAGATGTAGGAGAAACAGCAGTGAATCAAGTGAGACGTAATTTTCAGAATGGGTATTGACTGAGTATTACTTAGAATCCTCACTGATGTCTGGAAGGATGGATAAATAAAAAGATAAAGTAATTTATTCGCATCTGTGGATGACAGCAAATGTGAAAAGAATGGCTATAGGTAAGAATATCAAGAAAACACCCAATACTAGCTATCAAATGGTCTGTACAAGGAAAATCAACAGGACTCAAAAGTGCGAAGGGGACTATGTAACTATGTGTCCAGAACAATCCCAAATATTTTACCTATGCTTTATTGCTTCTTTTACACCATACCTCCATGTATCCTCATTTAACTGACGTGGGTAGTAAGCCTGGAAGACGTAAGGGAACTTGCCCAAAGTCTGACAGCTAGTTAGTGAAAGAGCAAATATGAACCTGGGGCTGACTCCAAAGTCCAGGTGCTTTCCACAAAACCATATAGTCTGCCTTGGAACACAGAAAAGTAATTTCTGAGTGGGAAATTTGAACCACTGAAGGGAAAGAAGAAATGTAGAAAGAGACAATGGATTAAAAAGGAATAATCAGACAACAAGCAAAGAACTGTGACTGCACAATCTGACAGTGACAGAAAAAAAGAAAACTTGACAAAGTACACGGCCAGAGAAGAGAACTTGTTTCGTTTTTCACTTAGCTCTGACTAAACTACCATGGAGCTGAGAATGCTTTATTAATGGAAAGACAGTGACAATGCAGAACGCTACAAAGAACAAGAGTCAAAGAATTCAACATGTATAAAGTTGGCTGAATAAAGCTAGAAAGGCTTTGTGTCATATAAGTGGTGTTCAAATACACAACCAGGAGGGATAGGCCTTGCTTGGCCACAGGCTATTGCACCTACAGCAATTCAAGCAACAGAGCCGGATAAAGAGAATTAAAATGGGTGAAGGGAAATTAAGATTAGAATTACAAATCAAAGACACTTCTTCAAAATCAAATTCAGAAGACATGAATTAAGCATTTTTAAAGTTCCCCTTAAGTGAGATTAGATATCCCTAAAAGGTATTCAGAATGTAAGCTCTTTGAAGTCAACAGCTGTGGGGCTTTTTTGTTGTTTTTTGTTTTGTTTTTTTGTTTGTTTGCCATGGAGAGCAGCTAGCACATTTAGGTGCTTGCTAACCATATAACACTAAACATTACAGAGTTTTTAATTCTACCAACTCAACACCAAAACTTGTATTATGGAACCACAATAACCAGTCACCAAACACTAGACAAGACCATCAGTAAGCCTTTTCTTCATTTTTGGATTCATATGAACCATGTAAAGCACTTTAGCTACAAGAGTTGCAATTCAAGCTCCCAAGCTGTCCAGAAACTGTATCAAGGGAGTACAAAGGCCAAAATAAATATCCTGGAGCTTTTTGCCTAAGAACTAATAGTTGTAGGGGCACACTTCTGTATGAAACATCTATAGCCCTCATTTCAAAGCATCAAATAGCAGGAGCAGCACCCTCACTGCTATCTAATCACTTCAAAAAGATGTTTAAAAGAAAACAAAGATCTTCATAGAAGAAAATGAGAGTTAATCTCAAAAAACACTAAGAAGGACAGTAGGAAGACATACTTTTCATTAGGAATTGGAGATAAAATATTTTGTCTTTATTTTTAAAGGTAGCATCTCAGACACTGCAAATCACTGCATATAAAATATGTGCACAATCAAATGCAGCCCAATACTCAATGTGAAAACGTTTCCAATAGGAAGCTACTGACAACAATACGTTCCATTAGATATCTGAAGAAAATAAATGGTGTCTGTGAACTATATTTCCTTCCTGGAATATTCTGGTCAAAGCAATAGATATGCCTCTAAACCCTGTTCATCATTTAAATCCAACCACCTCTTTCACAGCATGATCACTATCAGGAAAAGAGGATTTATAAATTCCTGCAGCCCCTACTCTCATATTCTATATCTGGAAAGACCTCTGTGCATTCATTTTCACTTAGTCTATGTTATTAAAGTTCAAAAAGCAGGTGCATCAAACACGGACTGTGAAAGAGCAAAGCTAAAAGGCTTTTCCATTTGGGGACTGGAAAGAAGAATCTGAACGACGTCTCCAAACAATCCATAACTTACCAGTTTGGCGTCTGAGGACTGAAACTGAGCAGACACTGGACGCTACAAAAGACAGAAAAATGGAATAAAGCCTTATCTTCTCCTAACATACTGAGGCTTTCCAACTCTCGTGTCTATGATCTCACCAAAGAAGATGATCTCCAAGCAGAAACTAAAGCAAGAGCCCTCTTCTTTGTGCTTTTAAGACTAGAGCATTTATTATGTTTCACATCATTTTTTCCTATGGTATACCTATTCCAGTTTCAACTTCTCAGCAGGAGCACACAAACCTACTGCCACATCCTGAAGTTAGCTACTCCACTTGATGAATTTGTTCCACAGAATACACAGAACTAACCTAGAGTTTCTTTACCTTTTAAATAAAAGTGTCCTGTAGACCACTTATGGATGAAGTCATGCCACCTACTAGTTAGCAAAACAAATGGTGAACAGATTCTCTATGACTTGCAGAGTGGCCATTAAAAGCTGAGAGGCAGGCTAAGAAAAGGGGTCAATTCATTCAAGATTGACGTACAGCTACCTGTAGAAACTCTGTGAAAGCTGCACAGAAACATTCACAATCCTTTACACACAATCCTGTGGCTCCTACCACAGGAAACAATCTGCAAAGGATTGTGATTTCCTATATTCAGTTTTACTTGTACACCTCGGGTAATCCTCTTTTTCTTATTCAAAATTTAAAAAAAAAAAAAAAAACCTTTTGACCTGTGATGATGTACTGATCAAGAACAATCCTGTCGCCTGGTTTTCCTTCTAATCCAAGATATTAATACCCCTTAAAATCCAGTATACCCTGTACCATGTTGCAGCCATAATACTAACAGGGGACAATCTTAGAGCAGGTGGTCACAGATCGGCAGCCCCACAGACTGTCTCTAGCTCAAAGACATGTTATGTTTGGTCTACAAAGTATTGTTTCTTCAATTGGACCAGTTGGTGATATTTTAAAATAAGATTTCTGATTTCTCTTGACAGTAGGAAGGTCTGAGAACACGTGGCCTACACTCATGCATGGCAATGATCAGTTAGAGCACATCAGCAAAGCAGCTGCCCCTTTTTATATGGAGCACAGGTTCCCATCTGGCACAGCCACTTCTCTCTTAGCTGTACCATACCCAGCCCTCTTACTCATTTACATTATCTGCCTGCAGCCTCTATAAGCATTTGAGCTTGCAGACCCTTTCCTGTTCTGAGGAAAGGTTAGAAGTATAACTGCATAAGTAAGAGTGATGAGCTTGGCAAACAGAAATAGCACTACTTGAAATGAGACCAGAAAGCAAAAAGAAAAAAGGAAAATGAGTGGAGGCAGGAGGAGGACAAGTGGAGGAGGAATAAATGGAGGGTACAAGAAAGGGAAAGGGGAGGGAGAGTGGGGAAGGAGCAGCTATTTTTGCCTTCAAAGAGCTTACGGTCTAGCAGAGGAGCACAGAAAACTGAAAAGCAACAAATCAATGACTGTCAAAACCGTGCACTAGAGAACAAGTAAATGATATTGAAATAAAAAATAAAGGTCATGACAGAGTGGGATGGATTTAATAAGAAATAATCTCCAAACTTCTGAGCAGGCAAGGTCATCAATCCAGATGGGAAGAGAGGAGGAAGGTGGACCTTTGAGATAAGAAGAAACATTAAAGGCAAAGAACACAAGTCGCAACTAGCCAGGTCTAGAGACACAGGGACAGATTTGATGATGGAATAAGCAGGCAGAACAAGGAGTCAATTGGTCTAACTGGAACACAAATGCAGACGACACAAAGAGCAGTGCAGCATTTGATCAACTGACGTTTCAGACACATATAGGGTTCTGCAGGCATTTATCTCATTGAACCTCAATTAACACCTCATGGTCACTGAGCACTTGCAGAGAAGATAACTATTTCAATGGAGCATCTTCTTTACAAAGCTGGTCTGAAGAACCAAAAGAATGTGGCAGAATAATGACTAGGAATTTGGAGGCTCCCTCCCTGTGCCTTGTTTATGAGCATATCAATTTGAGGAAAAAAGCAGATGATTCTTGAAAAAGAAAAAAGGACAGATAGTGAAAAAAGAAGGCAAAAGAAAAGACAAACAAAAAGCAGAAAGTTGGTCAAAAAGCACTGAAAGCATATGCTATTAGCTAGAGCTGAATATAACTGCCTCCTGCCTAGAATGATCCCCAAACTCTCCTGCTCTAAGTGATGTCATATCCATAGTGCTTCAACTCACTCACTTACTCACTCAGCTACCACTTTTCTAATAAGCCTCCCTTGGGCTCCCTGCTGCTCAATTTGCTTACCTGAGGTTTCTGGAAAGGGTTTCGCCTGGAAGACTCAAAGGTGGGATAAATTGGCCGGGTTGATGCCCTCTGGACAGGATCCTGGCACACAAATCCTGAATGGGGAATGGCAAACATTAAAACCTGCCATTTTCTAAGAAATTAGCAGGTTTAGCTATATCTTTTCTTTAGATATACAAACTCAGTTTTACAGTCATAAATATCACAGAAATCCATCCTCACAAGGGTTAGGCATGGCTGTCTCAGACACACACTCCACTTGAACTTCAAACCACCAAAACTGGACAGCCTAAGAATGGAAAATACACAGATAAATCAAGCTTCCTTTTTGAGGAGTTGATTCTGATTGAAAAAGAGATGCAGATTCTTGGTGAACTTCAGGGTAAAAATGCAAACCACCCTTTAAAAATACACAGCTGTTTATAAAAAAAACAAATTATTTTAAAGTGGCCTCTCTGCAGGTAACTGGAAAATACTGTTGTTTTTACTGGGAGAATACAAAGACAAATGAGGGGTCCTATCCTAAGATCTACTTCTGGAACAGTTGAAGGCAGTCTCCTGGCACCGTTCAAAGGGGGCTTCTTAGATTAACAATAGTTTAAGAAATTAGGTGTGGGCTTACTTCACTTACTTCCTAAAAAGAAAAAGACTCCCATCCAGGGAGGCAAGTGTAGCTAAGTTTTACAGCATTTGCTGGTACACCAAGTACTGACTCATTTCAAATATATTTTGTCATGCCTTTTTAGAGTACTTAGAAAACGACAACAAACCCTCAATATACCCACCTCACTGCACATCTCCATTTCAAAGTTTTGGCTTAGCTACTCAAAAAGGGATTTCTTCCTTGGGTCACCCAAGGAATTATAACTACTACGGGAGAGACCATGTTGACACACCAGCAGAGATCGCCCAGCGGAAACATAGCCAGTTTCCTTTGTAACAAAGCTTCTTCAGCCAGTTGCACTCTCCCCAGCTCGGAGAAAAAAGAGACTTTCTCCAGACCTTTGCTCTTCCTCAGCTCATAATTCCTGTGCCCCAGGAATTAGGTCTCAGCTCTAGTTGTGGTTCAGCCTCAGGACAGGATGGAGCCAGGGGGAGTAGAAACATATAAACACTTGCCTGAAAATTAATTTTTTAGTACAAAACATTCAGCATGGCTTAGGAACTGCCAGTTGGCAACACCTAGAGAGCCTGACAAAATGGATGCTCTGGTTAAGTTTTATGTGAGTCTTCAGAAAACACTACTACTCACCTACAACAGTGAACATATCTGAAATCATACTGGCTTTAATCTTTAGGTCCAGAGGTGCATCACTAATAGAACAAAGAAAGAAAGGCCAATCGATGATGTTATAGATTAACAGAACAGCTGCCCTTAATGGGCCTCAATATAGCAGTGCTTCCAAATGTCAAGGAGAAGCAACACATAAAGCACATCAAATCCATGGAAAAAGAAAAAGAAAATCTGGGCAAAAATACTAGAAATAAAAGCCCACTGTTAAACCCATCCTCTGTAGGGCAGTCCCAGCACCAAAGATGATCCCATGACATGCAATCTTTTTATTCCAGAAGGTCTTGTGCAATTCAAACTGTGCACAAGTCAAGAATACTGTTTCATTATCATTGTGGATTTTAGAGGTTTAGACTTTTAATATGCTCTTTTATGAGTGTGTCCATCATTCAAATTACTTTTTACTGCTACAATTGTCAAATCACATTCACACGCAAGAGAAGAAACTCTGGTCATCTTTGTACTTTTTTTTAAGGCTACATTTTCTGTTCTAAATCAATCTTCTTAAGCTTTTAGGCTTGGAAATGAGGGCAAAATAAAAAAAATACAAGTTATACCAAAATATCACCAGATGATGCAGAAGGAGCCACATGGAAACAGAAATATGAACTGAAAGTTGGAAGCCTCCCTGTGGCAATGCTGCCATGTTGGCTTTGGTCTTGAGGTGTTCCTCCATGAACCAGATTACTCTGGCTGCTGAACCAACGCATCATTCTGGGGATCTCTAACTTCGTATGATGCACCTGCCTGGGCAATCTACAAAGAACTGACTTAAAAGAGTAGCCCAACATCTGAAGCATCTCTGATATCCAGCTCTATACCTTACTATGGGGGTTAAGCCAAACTCCCACCCCACAAAGTAGCGAATCGGTCTTTATTTGATAACTTGGCATTTTGCCAAAATTTTTCATCTTTAAAAATGCAGCTGCTGGGTGGTCTCTAGCATAAATCTCCAGGATTCTCTAGCTGTTTAGAGAAGTATATGGGTAATAGAAACTCTGACTACAGCTGCAGATATAAGCACAGTCTTCTCTGGTATTGAAAAATAGGTTTCTTTCCCTCTAAACAACAGATAGGTTAAAAAAAATGTTTTTAAGATTGTTTGAAGTTTTTAAACTCTAATCTTAGATGGATACCAGAACATGGAAAGGGTAAAAGGACCAAATATTATATATACTACCCTAGGCCCACCTCTATACCTTTACAGTATATGTGGATTTGAGTCTGTATAAACCTTTAGTACTAAAGGAAATATAACACTTTATGTATTTCTTTAGCCTTAGTAGAACATCTACAAAGTTAGGAGAGAAAGAGAACTAGAAATAAAAATGAACACAAGAAGTGTCCCTTAGAAGCTCAAGAAAACAGTTATCATAGATCACAAATTGACTAGAAAGATAGGGATTCATGGTTGTCATCTAGACTTTAATCACATGTCACAAATCCCTCAAATTTGGAAATTCTAGTCATTTCTATCTAATAACTAGGGTAAAAAAAAAAATAATGCCAAGTGAAATGTCTATTTAAAAAAGTTTACTGCTACTCATTGAAAGTTTGTCCTTTTCTAGTTGATAGGACAGACTACTTACCAGGCCAAAGAAGGGGAGAGATTTACTTCCAACAACCATGGCTTCAGAGTAGAATCTATGAGCACATCAAAGCCATAGAGTTCTAGAAATACAACATAACACAATACACAAGATCATTTTCTATGTCACAGCTGAACAAAAATCTGGAAGACTGAATCCAATCAATTCCCAAAAGAGGCCTAAAAATTTGGTGAGTATAAGTAATGAGTGGAAGTAGTAGCAGAGAACCTTTCAAGTTCAAGAGAAATTAATCAACCTCTAGAAATAACAACAATGTTTTAAAATTCCACTGTTTTTTATCATCCATTCTATTGACATTCCTGAGTTTTACACAGAAAGTGACCTGACCTCTAAAGTTATATGCTTATGGAAAAAAAGAAAAAGGTTAGGAATGGGAATCAGCATACACCATATTCTGAAAACAGAAAAATCTACTGAAGGAATTTCCCTGGGGTCCTTCTATTGCATTTTCTTAAGATCTTGCTTTTGCAACCTAGGTCAAGAATATATCGAAGAATAAATTATATTTATTCTTCTTCTTTCCTATGGTTTCAATTTCCCTTTGAAGACAGATAATAAAATACAATGGCCCAATATAGAAAGAAGAGAAGGGTGGGAGCCCATGGCAGACACAAGCCATCCTGCACCACTAATATCATTGAAAAAGGGGGGGAAAATTACATACATACATACATACATGAAAAAGAAAAAGAAAAAGAAAGAAAGAGAAAGAGAAAGAGAAAAAGAAAAAGAAAAAGAAAAAGAAAAAGAAAAAAAGAAAAAGAAAAAGAAGAAAAAGAAAAAGAAAAAGGGAGGGAGCCAGAGACCAAATTTTCATGGTTTCTGGATTCTTTACTGATTCTCTTCCCTAACACCTCAACTGTTGCAGAGAGCAAAGTAAGAACCATGGGCAAGCTTTTCTCCAAGGATGCAGGAATAATAGGACACTAACTTTGGAACCTCAGCTGACAACCTTTACTCTTATTATTGATGAGACCCTCTCCACTGTCCTCTTTGGTCTACACAGATCGAATACACCTGACTTTCAGAAATCCCACTCATTCTCAAACTTCCCACTCTGTATCTCTCAAATAAACTCTCTACATCTTCTTTCCACGAGAAAAGATGGGCTTCCTTACAGTTCAACCAGAGATTACAGGTCACAGCTCACACCTACAGAACACAACCAGGTGTCTTCCAGAAGCTCATTTTAAAATAAATATCATTACTTCAAGAAGGATTCTTCCCTTTCTCAATCCTCTCAAAAACACAGAAAAATAAATGCAAGTTTCTAAAAAGATGCCAAAGACTGTCTTTTGAACAGAAAATCTGATAAGGGACCAAGAATCCTACAAGGGGAATCCAGAAACCTGGATCTTTCTCAAGACTCTACTATTTATTCATTGTGGAACTTAGGGAAGTCGTTTCTCTCTTACATTTCTTTAGCATCCTTTCATTTCCTTTGTCCTCTCTATTAATCACCATCTGTCAATACCTCTGCTCAGTAACACTATATCCAAAATTCCTATTTATGCAACACTGATTAGAGGATCATATTCAAATCCTTCGCTCAAGAAAAGTTGTCATGAATAAATCTGCTTCCATGGTACTTATCTAGGATTCAATTTATTTGCAAAAATAATCACAAACTGACAGAGTCTGAGATGGGATTTACCTTCATGTCACTACACAAAAATCACTTATTAGCTGTCCTTTAAAATTTAAAGAAAAAGAAAGCTCCTTCACCTATCTCTTTTAGGTAACAAATTCATAACTTTTATGGCCAGTACATTCTTCTGAGTATTTTACCTAATCTTCAATCATCCCACAGAATATTCCCCTTTTAATCTGAAGGGAAAAAAAAGAACTTTTGTGACATAGCACTAAATATGGCATTTAAAAAGAAACACTTCATTGCAAAATCTACAAGTCCATGTTAACATTACACAAGCAAGAGCAGAGGATTCAACTGTCTCATAAAATGATAATATTATAAATAATAATAGTATGAGATACAGGGTAAGAATAATACCTGATGCACATATTGACCAGATTTGCAGAATCAACTACAAATGAAGACAAACTGAAATCAGAATGACAACTAATGAGACCCATTATTTAAACACCTTGCATTAAACAGTGAACACACTTACTTAACTGTTTCCCAAATTAAGAGGCAAATTCTTAGTTGAAATCTTAGTTGAAAGGCTGAGAACTAACATTCTGGGAAGAAAAGAAAATCCAAAGAGAGAAACACCCTTTAACCCTTTACAGTGCCAAATAAATTTTTACTCAAGTGAATGAAATCCATCTCAAAATCAGTTTGGGATCTAACCACACCTGTACACGCACAAGGCTTGGATCTACTACTATTTAAAAGTGGAGTTAGTTTGTGATACAAAGCCCAGCTCACCTAAGAGGCTGGAGCTGGAGGGAGAATGGGGAGGCAACAGTAAATGGTATGAAAAAATAGCATTTGTGTCAGGTTTATCTCTTAAAATAATCAACTTGGCTTAAGAAAAATAATTTGCATCCTTAGCAGGCTACAAAAGTCCTCTTTTAATTTATGACTGGTCTTGTCCGTGAACACTAAAGATTTTAAAAGGTAAGAAGTGGGTTGTACTGAGAATATTAAGATTCACCTTTAATATTGCATGTTTCGGCAGCAGTGTCTAGAATTTCAAAAATTCAGTATCCAGGATGAGATACATCAGTGTTCCTGTCATTAAAGGGTACAGGCAAGCTAGGGTTTTCCCATTCTTTGTTCCTCTGTGTTGTCCTCATCGTGATAGAAGAGCAAGTATTTCCAAAGGACTATTGCTACCACTTTGTTCAACAAGGTGTTTCCTTAGGAAAAGTTTCTTTCTTGAGATGTATTTCTTTCAGCCCCCAGCCAAATCAAAATGAACATGAAAATTATGCTAGTGACTATTAAGGAGAAGCCTGACTCTACCTCTACTTTACATTAGTGCCCTTATCTCCCTAGTTCTTGAATGCAGCCTCCTGAAAAAGCAATCTACACTTAAATGCCTTAACCTTCTGAATGTCTATTCATTCCCCAACCTGGAAGAATTTACTTCTGGTCCCATTCTCAAAGTCAGTGACTGTTCTATGATCTCCAAAGACCACCTTACTGCCAAGCCCAAACATCTGAAACTGTTGACCACCCCTTACTTATTGGAACTTTCTTCTCCCTTGGTTCCAGGACACTGTTCTCTTCTGATTCTCCTCCTCCTTTCAATCCTTCTCTTCTGCCCAGCTATTCACTGGTAGGTTTGCTCAGGGTGGCATCCTCAGGACTCTTTCCTTCTCAAATTCTACTTCTCTTCTTGGGTGATCTCATGTATTCTCAAGGCTGCAATTAATATTATGATGATGACATTCAAATCTCTATCTTTAGTCAAGTTGTCTCCTGGACACCAAATCCATAACTCCACATGCCTTCTAGACAACTTCACTAGGATATCCCATGAGTACTCA
This sequence comes from Vulpes lagopus, assembly GCF_018345385.1. Lineage (NCBI taxonomy): Eukaryota > Metazoa > Chordata > Mammalia > Carnivora > Canidae > Vulpes > Vulpes lagopus. The sequence continues at coordinate 24,717,010 of NC_054829.1, forward strand.
ACACTCAACAAAACATAAGTTGTTATCTTTCCCCCAGACCTGTTTGGCTTCCCATTATTCTTCATCTTGGAAAACAATAACCCCATCTGCCAGTCTTCAAAGCTAGAAACACTCTCTTCATCACCACCCAAATACTGCACATTACCACAACTCTATTTCTCTTTAATGCAGTCTTCTATATTCCCTTTTGAGATATAATTTATATATAATGAAAGGGAAAAAGCTAAGGGTAAAACAGGATGAGGCTTGATAATTGGATACATCCATGTAATACACACTCGTATCAACCCACAGAAAACATTTCCATTACCCCCAGAAAGATCCCTTGTGCCTCTTCCTGGTAAATACCCTTCCTCCCCTCATCACACCTCCAGACAATCACTATTCTTATTTTTTTCACCACAGATTCATTTTGTCCATTCTAGAATGTCATATAAATGGGAGCATATAGGGATCCCTGGGTGGCGCAGCGGTTTGGCGCCTGCCTTTGGCCCAGGGCGCGATCCTGGAGACCCAGGATCAAATCCCACATCGGGCTCCCGCTGCATGGAGCCTGCCTCCCTCTGCCTGTGTCTCTGCCTCTCTCTCGTTCTCTCTCTGTGTGACTATCATAAATAAATAAAAATTAAAAAAAAAAAATGGAAGCATATAGTATATACTCTTTGGAGTCTGGCTTCTTTCATTTAGCATTTTTGAGGTTCATCCACCTATCACTATTTTTTTATTTTAAAACAAGTTTATTAAGATAATGAAATTATTGCATAATTTACATACAACAAAATTCACCCTTTTAAAATGTAGTTAGATGAGTTTGGCCAAATGAATATACTTGTTTAACCATCTCAATTAAGATATAGAATAATTCTATCACAGACACTTGCCAAGACCCTTTAGAGTCAATTCTCACTCCCCATCCCACCAGCAACCATTCATCTGATTACTGCCTTTTACAGAAAATCAAGTAAATGAAATCATACAGCATTAGCCTTTGAGAGTGGCTTCTTTCACTTCGCATTGTGCTTTTGAGATTTATCTATGATACTGTGTTTCAATAATGTAGTTCAATCCTTGTATTGCTGTATAGTATTCCACTTTATGGATATGCCAAACTTGTTCATCCATTCAACAGTTCATGGACGTCTGGGTTGCTACCAATTTTTGGTGATTATGAATAAAGCTGCTATAAACCTTCACATACAGTTATTTGTGGGAACATATATTACTTTTCTTAGGTAAATACCTACAAGTGGAATTGCTAGATCACGTGGCTGTCTATTTTATTGCTGCATAGTTCTTCCCTCCTCATTCCTTTCCATAGGACTAGTCTCTCCCCACCCACTGCAGTCCATTCTCCACATGGTCATCAGAATTTCTAAGACATAAATAGTCAGATAGAGACAGGCTGTGAACAGGCCCAACAACAGATACTTGATGTAGGGTTGGCTCCTGCAGGACTTTAAATTAGTCACTTCTAGTCATGTTGTATAGTATTTCTTTATTGTAACTCTGTCCTACCAAGCTTTGGGTCAAATTATGATAAAAATGAATGAAAATAATCTTACTGCTCTCTTGCTCAAATAAAGCTCCAGTGGCTGTCTGTTATCTATAGGATTAAATTTAAACATGTCAATCCTCTATAATCATGCCGCAATCTGCTTATATCATCTCATCTCCTGCCACTCCATCCTATCAGGCTCTGTGTATCTAGTCACACTGAGCTTCTCACTTCAAAAAATGCCATATTTTGTCTGTACCCTGTGCTGTGCACATCATATTCCCTCTGTCAGAAATGGCTCTCCCCAGCTTCCCCTAGGCATAGCTGGTAGCTCCTGTATATTCCAAGAGTACCTGAGTCACTCTACACTACTACCTGTACTGTCACTTTTCATTTCATATCTGCTCCTCCCCACCACTTGAGGGGAGGGCCATGTCTCTTTTTTTTTTTTTTTTTTTTTTAAGATTTATTTATTTATTCAGAGAGAGAGAGAGGCAGAGACACAGGCAGAGGGAGAAGCAGGCTCCATGCAGGAAGCCCTACACGGGACTCGATCCAGGTCTCCAGGATCAACACCCTAGGCCGCAGGCGGCGCTAAACCGCTGCGCCACCAGGGCTGCCCCCAGGTCTCTTTCATCATCACCCTGCAAGCAGCCTGCACCATAAAAAACCCATAGGAAGCAATCAAGAAACACTAAAGAAAGAAGAAGGAAAGAGAAGAAAAAAAAGAAAAAAATTAAGTGAAAAATACCATATAATTTTTATAAAAGACAAAGTAATTTATGGCTACTCTCCCAAAATAACCCTGAGACAAGACTTGGAATATTCATAATAAAGCTAGCAACCATAAAGATAATAAGAGACATTTTTATTAAGGTTATTACATATTGGGGCACCTGGGTGGCTCAGTCGGTTAAGCATCTGCCTTCAGCTCAGGTCATGATCTCAGGGACCTGGGATGGAGCCCCAGGTTGGGCTCCCTGCTCAACAAAGAGTCTGCTTCTTCCTCTCCCTCTACCCCTCCCCTCCACTAGTGTTTTCTCTTTCTCTCTCTCTCTCTCAAATAAATCTTTAAAAAAAATTTTTTTTGCATATTAAGATACATTAAGAAAAAACTTGCTAAGAGGTGGCCTAGGAAGGGAGGGGAAAAAGATTTGAAAGGGAAAATGATAACACATCCAAGGTCTAACAGATTACTAAACATATCATACCACTAATTGTAGAATCAATCCACTAAACCTCCCCAGAAACAAAGCCCCAGCTGCAGCTGTAATCCTGAGGCACTGGATGGAAAGTGCTGACATTAGCCAGTCTGCACTGTCAGTCAAATGATATTGTATAAAGGAAATTCTTTTTTACCTTGGCTTTGGATTTGAGTTGAAAACCTAAGGAGGAAGTCTTTATCTGGGGTCCAGAAGGAGAAGATAGAAAAAAGCAGATCAAGATCCCACAGGAAAATGAACTAAATAAAAGAAAAAGCCCAGAAAAAAGAAAAAAAGAAAAAAAAAAAAGAAAAAGCCCAGAGCCAATTTGTTAACTAGTCCAATAAATCAATATGGTATCTGGCTACCACATGTAAAGGTAGATTTGAAAGGAGTATCTAGGACTTGGTACTGTTGATTAGAGCCAAAAGAGTGCCTTTTTCAGGCCTGATCTGCTAAAGAGAATGATACCATTTTTCCTGAGATCTAGTTATAGGAGAGCAGGAGGAGAATCCAGGATATGGAGCATACCAAAAGTGTTCAGACTCATCAGAATTTGTCTTTATATGAGTGGGGAAAGAGCTACAGAGATCTGGTTCCCAAACTTGGCTTTGCCATTTGTTAACTTCATGACCTAGGACAAATTATTTAACCTTTCCAAATCCTTTCTTCTAGCTATAAAATATGGGTAATAAATACCAACAAAACTCTTAAGAGGGCTAAAGGGAATAATCAATGAAAAGCACTTGACAAACAGTAGGTATTTCCTCCCAAGCCCCTTCTACAGTAAATTTCCCTTCCCACCTGAATAAGAGCATAGGATAAAGCAGAAAGGAGATTCTCTTGAAAAGTGAACTGTTTAAAAAAAGGAACAAAATCGAACTGCTTTTTGACTTTCATTATGATTTTGTCAGTGGTGGTCAAGTAGTTTACACAGTTGGGGAATGTATGCTGCCCACTTTCGTTCCTTCAACAAGTATTTATGGACACCCACCCTTTGCAGATGTCAGCTTACCCTATGAAATGGTCTAGAACAAGAGCAATGGAAGGCCAAACTAGCATTCATTCACCAAAGAGAGGTGTACTGAGCATGGATTGTCCTGAGCAAAGACATCACTGGTCTTTGACCTACACAAAGCCAGCCTCTGTGGCATGACAGCTGGCTCAGAAGATCCCAGGCTGGAGAGGACCAGGATCATAGCCTGTTATTTCAGCCATCTTCACACACATAGATAAAACTGCTGTCAGCAGCAGTATCTGTAAGGGATAGCTAACATCCTGTTGCTCTTGGCTATTTTTCCTCAACTGGTCAAAAAACCCATTCTCATTGCCAGTTATGTAACAGTGCCAATGTCCCAAGCATACTTAAAGGGCTGCTGTTTACACATATATTTCACATGGTACCATATTTTTACAGTCTTGAAGGTAGTAAAAATTAGACTGCCGGAAATCTATTTTATTGGGAGAGACATTAAAAACCCTATAAATCAAAAGTGCAGTGCTCAAGATGACCGGACTGCCAATCACCTTGTGGGCCCCTGCCCTCCAGGCCAGGTGTCCTTCATGTGGGCTCTTCCACTGTTAAGCTCTGGAAACTCAGGAAGGGTCTTAGTTTCTCAGGCCTCAAGTCTTTATATGGACTAATTATTCTCTGGGGTCCTTTTCAGATTTATAAATCTATGAGAAGGCATTACATGGCTAAGTTTCAGATGGTCTGTGAAGATTTCTAAGTCTACATTTAAATGCCAATAATACAGTGCAGGTCTATGTATGTATCATCCCATGTAAAATTCCAGCTTGAGAAGAACAACATTTATAATGAGACCTTGCGCATAGCAGGGACTGAAAATAAGTTAAATGCATAGATAAACAAATGAATGGGAATACTGGAAGTATCAAAAAGCATAATTGGGGACTTCAGGTGGTAGAATGGGAAAGAAATCATAAAGACAGAAACATCTAGATAGTAATGGAATGCTCCTGGCCAACATCCATAATATGTAAGGGTGAAACTACAACCAAAAGAATATAGTGAACCTCATCACTAGACTACTGACTTCCACCATAAGCACCAATGCTCTGTGCAAGCCAAATTCTTCTGGGAAGCTCTTGATTCCTGTTTACTCTAAAACAAATAAGAAACAAAGAAAGAGAGAAAGAAAGAAAAAACAAACCCAGTTTATTCCTTGTAACTAAACCCCAGGGGAAGTTAGCAGGAGTCAGTGGGAGCCAGAGAGACTCACACAAATAGACACACGTATACAAAATCGTATCTGGGGGGGGGGGGGGGGGGGGGAGGTTAACGAAGCACACAAAATCCCAGGGCTGACAGGAAGTGAATGAGAACCACAAAAGCCAAGAAGACAGTCAACAACTTAAAAAACTCCAGATGCACTCACTTTATTAAAACTGAAGAAAAGCAGGGAGGGGGAAAGGGGACCCGTGGATGATGAAATAGACTTAGGGATATTTCACTGAGTCAGAGAAAGTCACTGCTTATTTCATGTCAGAATCTCTACTGCCGTTAAGTTCCAGAAATTCTCAAGCTTCCAAAAGGCAATCAGGTAATAAAACAAATAGAAAAGGAAACCTTCAGTACAGCTTATGATTATTTCTACAACAAAGATTTTTACGCCAAGAAATTTACTCTCGTATAAGAGCCAAGGAGATGTGGAAAAGAAACTTTCGTTTTTTAATCTTAGTAAGATTTCTGAAGTTGAAGAGATGTTCTATGCACTCCTTCCTCAAACACTTTACAGTAATGCTAAGAGCTCTAGGCCCTTATCAAACCAGACCTATCGAGAAGCCTACTACCAGGCCACCAAAAGGCAATTAAAGCAAGTACCAACAAATTCATTCACCAAACATTTCTTAAACATCCTCTAAGAACAAAAACAATGCTACTGAGCACAAGAGCAGCAGAAACTAGGGAGACACTAGTATTGTCTGCAAGATTCTAGTCCAATGGGGGGAGGCCAGACATATAAATGGGTACCAGATGACAACCAGGTATCACTGCAGATTATAAGTGGAAAACTAGGGGCTGAGAGGGCTCTCTATGACTAGAATACTTAGGAAAAAATGCACCAAAGAACTGATACTTGACTTCATCTTGAAAAGATGTTGGTAATCTATTAAGTAAAGCAACATGAGAAAAATGTCAGACGCAGGATAAAGCAAGTGCAGAGGGAGAGGGAGAGGGAAGGATCTGGCAGGTCCAGGGAGATGGTGAAAGGTTTGGTTTGCCAAAAAGAGGGTGAGGGGGAAGGGGAGACACAGTGGCTGCTGAGAATTGAGAAGATAAGTTCAGAGACTACTGGGGAAGTACATGTGTAAAGAAAACATCACAATATGATGGGAGAAGAGCATAATGGAACAAGTACGAACAACATGAGAAAGGAGACACAACAGGGTACTTTGTTCCTAGGAAAGGTAATGTCAAGCTGATTTTCAGAATATGAACAGAGTGCGCCAGGCAGACAGGACAGCAGAATTTATACTGAGGCACAAAGGCATGGAGTGCTCAATGGTATAGTTGGATTATAAGCTATAAGAGGAAATTCTAGACATTTCTAGAAAATAGGGTCAGGTCCTTAGAAGTCTTGAAGTCCTACCAAGTTTCTATTTACTAGTTAAGCCTAAGGAGCCATGTAAGGGTTTCACAAGACATGAACATATCTGCATTTAGAAAAGATGTCACAATCTCTTCCTTTATTACATCAGGTCCTGGTTTATCTATACTCTTCTATTCAGAGTCTTAACACCCACTTTGTTTAGTGCCCCTCAAGTATAGACTGTTATGATAATCCATGAAAGAGACCAAGAATTATTAATTCTAGCTATAAAAATAACAAAGATATAATTTCTATTGAGTACGAATTACAGATCAGACATTGGGCCAAGTGCTCTGCACACATCATCTCATTTGATCGTCATGGTGCCCTTCATTACTGCCATTTTAAAGTTGAGGAAACAGGATTGGAGGAACTTGATGAAAATGAGAAAACTAGTAAGGGGTGCGAAAGGCTTTTAAACTAACTCCATCAGGCTCTAAAGCCCATGTTCTTTATTTTATTCTTACCCTGCCTCCCGAGCAAGCCATGCCTCCTATGTCCTTACTTACTGTATTACTTGAACTATCCCCCCAACAACGACCCTACTGTGTTTTACTAACAAAGCCTAACACCTGTTGAAAGCCTAGTGAATACAGATACTGACATTGGCAATCACTACAGAGCCCACATCCACACAGAAATCACACATGCGCAGGAGCCCTCAGTGCCAGTCACAGCTAGTGGCTCAGCAGGCAACAGGCTTCCTGATCCAAGGGCTCTAAACTGTTTCTCACTCCTTCTCTGTGCAGTTGGGGAGTTATGGGTGGGAGAAAAGGGGAAGGAAGGTGGAAGAGGAGGAGAAGAAGGGGTGGGGGGAAGAAACCCACTAGAAAAAAGACTAAAACAAAAAGGAGGAGTCATTGGAAACTGGAAGAAAGCACATACTGGTACCAGCCAGAGCTTCTTGGAATGGTTCCCAGTCTGGCTGCCAAAGAGCTCTGGAATATATTTGTTAGAGCTGGATTCCTGTACAGTCCATTGCAGGCTTTTTCTGATTGCACTCTGACAAAGAGACCCATACTTTAGTTCCAATCCCTGCTTCCCACACAGAAAGCTAGTGAGTCCTCAGGGGACCTCCAAGTAAGCTCACCACTGGCCTCTTAGCAGGACCTTCATGTGCTTTGTGGGCCTAGAAAGAAAAGCCCACCACACACCTCTTACTTCTGTAGAATCACTAAGCCTCTCTACCCCAGAAGCCCATCCCAACTTCCCAAGCCCCTTTCATACAACATATTAAGCTTCTGGAGTCTCCTTACCAAAACAACTGCTGCGGTGAGGAACAAAGGTTTTACAGGCTGTAGCAATTGCTAGTTCAGCAGAGATTATAGTCTTAATAATCAAGTCTTCCACATGGGCCATCAATGCTACAAAAAAAAAAAAAAAAAGAAGAAGAAGAAGAAGAAGAAGAAGAGGAAGAAGCAGCAGCAGCAAAGAAGAAGGAAGAAACACTATAATGCATGGAATAGAAAGACTGGATTCCAAAACACGGTGAGATTCTAAAAGCACATGTGCTCATTCCAAAAAGTCTCTAGGTGGCGGTCATGCAAATAGGTACACTCAAGGAGAAGGCGTATCTATGCCTAAGTTGACACAGTCCAGAATGTAGGTACTGGGGGCTGTACTCAGGTGGCCTGCTATGACAAAAGATAGACATGGAATGGAAAAGAAGCCTGACTCCCCCCTTCTCAGCCTTCTCCTATCACCTTCCCTTTGTGGACTGAGCTGAGCCTTTGGCGCACTTCCCATTTTGCTCAAGGCTCAACAACAGTGTCCATTTTGATGCCAAGCCCTTTACTCATACTTGACACTGCTCATTCTCCGATTCAGAAACATGAATGAGATATTAACTTGGAAAAATTTGCACTCAGGGCCAATATGGAGAAAGTATTTCAGTTTGCAGTTCAGCACTCAAGAAGGATTAATCCACTAAAGGCTAAAGGAAAAAGTTGTGCCTTCCAAACTAAAAACAAGTAAAGCGATTTTAAGGCTCATGGAAAGCATGTTCTCCATCTTGGACAGGGTAGAAAAACTTGACACCACCACCAATGACCCCATCAGATGTCTCAGCGACACCATCAGAACTAGAGGCAGTGACTCATGCTGAAAGGCCAGGACAGGTTACACAGAGAAGAGAGGTCAAAACCGAAAAAGTCCTGGTACTCACCAGTCGTATCTCTGCCTTCTTGTTTCAGATACCTAAGCATGGCACTCATGCTCCATTTGTTCCCATAATCCTCCACTTCTGGATCATCACAGCTAAAACAAAGGAACGGATCATGGTCACACATGCAAAGAGGCCTGGCTGTAGAAATCAGATTCTTTACAAACACTTGTCCTTTTAATCTTTAGGAAAACATCCACTTTGCTGACCTCCACTCAGCAACTTTTCTTGGTCCTTCTGTCATATATCCCTTTCTACCATTGAAATGAAGATGCATACCTAGCTTCCCTATGGAGGCAGGTAGGGGAGAAGGCATTTAAGCAAACAATTATGTATCATGAAAGAGTGGAAGAAATATGTGAAAGAATGTAAACAATTTAAGAGTGGTAATAATATCAATACAGTGAAATGTTCAGGGATACTAACTTAGTCTTTGGGGTACATTGCACAGGAGCCCACAAAACAACTTCTAATGCCATTTTCAGACCAGAATTGAGTCTGGGTGGGCTAGTGAGCTAACACAGCATAGCATTTTAATGAGCTAACCCAGCATGGAACTGCTTTAGCATCTGAAGCAACCTTCTCCTTTGTAGTAGCATAGCAGACACTGATTTTTTTTTTTTTTTGGATACTTTCTGAAGTATCACTGAAGGGAGAATGCATTAGAGCAACAGTCAAAGCAATGAAGTACCCCAATGCTAGAGCAGACTGGCAAACAGGGTACAATGCCATGACCATTGGAAGGGTCCTGCAATCTGAAACCCATGTTTTGCAGCTGCCCCCTCATTCTCACCCCACCATCCACCAGTTGCATGTCCACTCATCTTCCAGAGTGAAGGATATGGTATCTTCAACCATTCCAAACACTGGCCACAGGACACTCCATGAAATCTATATAGCTTTGGCAACTATGCCATCACTTCCAGATTCTTTTCTTTCTTTCCTTGGACCTTCTAGACACCTATTTTTAGTCTGAGTAGAAAGTAACTATTTGGGTTTCTTTTTTATTTTTCCACTTTCTGGCAAAATTATCAGGATGAAAGAAAACAGAGCAGAAGGAATATTTCCACACAGCTGGGCTGGTACTCCCTTCCACTGAATCCTTTTCTGAGATGGCCTCATTTCTTTCTTCATTTAATTTATTCCTAACTTTTTTCTCTCAATCATACAAGTATTTACTTCAGAAAAATTTAGGCAATACATAAAAGCACAGAGACAAAAACAGAAGTCACCCGCCCATAATCCCATCCACATATTTAAGCAATGCTAACATTTTAGTATATACCCTTCTAGTTTCCATTTTCTCCCCCTCAGCAAACATAAACAGCTTTAGTTATCTTCTATATTCAAAAAAAGAAATTAAACTGAAAGTAGTGTCTGACAACCTGTTTTTTCCACCTGACGATGTACAGTCATGAAGATGCTTTTCTCTAATCTTGTATGCATGTCACTTATTACTTCTTAAGGTTAAGTTCCTAGAAATGGAAATGCTGGGTCAAAGGGTACCAATATTTTTAAAGCTTTTGATACATTTTGCCAAGTACTGAAATGATCTCATTTCTTGACTTCTAAAAAGTTCCATGTGCCTATTAAATTCCCACCCGTAAGTTAAGTGAGGAAAGACAGTGGAGACGTAATTTGGGAAGGCATATTTTGGTAAAGAAAGGTGATACTGTAACTCCGCAAGCAATGGAGAAGCAGGTAATTAAATGTGCTAAGTGACTGATGACTTCCCACAGGTAACATAGAGATAAATGTAGGACAACGAGCTGACTTTCCACAACCACAACAGCTGCACGTGGAACTGACTTCTCTGGCTCCTGACTCAGATGTAGCTAGTACCTGACATAGTCTCCACTCTTCTTATTCACACTGTAGTTTGTCAGGTGCATGAACTGGTTCCGAATGTTCTTGGCTCCTTGATCATATCGCACGGTTGCAAACCTGATAGGATGTTAAGTTATAACACGTCAGGAACAGGTGTTCAAGGAAGTACAGGCTAGAACTCAGGATCAATGCGCTATTAATAAAAAGAAGGTGACATCACTAACAAGTAATGAGTGCTTAATAAGTACCCACTCTCGTGGTGTTTCATATATAATATTTAATCCATTCCTTAAAGTAAGCCTCTGAAGTAGGTAATAAACATTATGTCTCATTTTTAGAATAGATATAAAAACTAAAATGTAACCTAGAAAGATTAAATAACTTTTCCAAAATAATACTGTCTAGCAGAGTACAATACCCATTCTTGATAAAAACCCTCAACAAAGTAGGCTTTGGGGGAATATGCCTCAACATAATAAAGGCCATACATGAAAAAAAAAAACACTAGTTTTTTCAACATCTTCAATGGGGAAAAGTTGTTTTTCTCCTAAGATCAGGAACAAAACAAAGATGTCCAATCTTATCACTTTTATTCAACACAGTACTGGAAGTTCTAGCTATAGCAATCGGACAACACAAAGAAATAAAAGGCATCCAAATCAGCAAGGAAGAAGTAAAATGTTCACTATTTGCAAATGAAATGATACTATATATATATATATAGAAAGTCTGAAAGACTCCACACAAAACAATTCTTTTTTGTTTTTTGAACTGATAAACAAATTCAATAAAGCTGCAGGATACAAAATCAACATATAGAAATCTTGTTGCATTTCTATACACCAACAATGAAGCAGCAGAAAGAGAAATTAAGGAATCAATCCCATTTACAATTACACCAAAAACAATAAGATACCTAGGAATAAGCCTAACCAAAGAGCTGAAAGATCTGTACTCTGAAAACGATAGAATACTTATGGAAGAAATTGAAGAGGACACAAAGAAAGGGAAAGATATTCCAGGCTCATGGACTGGAAGAAAAATAGTTAAAATGTCTATACTACCCAAAACAATCTACACATTCAATGCATTCCCCAGCAAAGTATCAACAGCATTTTCACAGAGCTAGAACAAATAATCCTAAAATTTGTATGGAACCACTAAAGACCCAGAATAGCCAAAGCAATCTCGAAAAAGAAAAGGAAAGCTGGAAGCATCACAATTCCAGATTTCAAGTTATATTACAAAGCCATAGTAATCAAAACAGTATGGTACTGGCATAGAAAATAGACATGTAAAAAAAAAAAAAAGAAAGAAAAAAGAAAACAGACATGTAAATGACAGAATAGAAAACTCAGAAATGGACCCACAACTATATGGTCAATTAATATTTGACAAAGCAGGAAAGAATATCCAATGACAAAAAGACAGTCTCTTCAACAAATGGTGTTGGGAAAACTAGACAGCAACATGCAAAAGCATGAAACTGGACCACTTTCTTCCATCATACACAAAAATAAATTCCAAATGGATTAAAGACCTAAACGTGAGACTTGAAACTATAAAAATCATTCTAGAAGAGAACACAAGCAGTAACAACTTTGACACCAGCCATAGCAACTTCTTTCTACGTATGTCTCCTGAGGCAAGGGAAACAAAGCAAAAATAAACTGCTGGGACTACAACAAAATAAAAAGCTTCTACACAGTGAAGGGGGAAAAAAAAGAGAGATATTAAGGAGTGCACTTGTTGCAATGTATGGAGGTGTTGAATCACTGCACTATAAATAACTGTATCTTAAGTAACTGGAATTTAAATAATAACTTAAAAAAAAAATTAGCACAGCCGGAATCAAAACCAAGGCTGTTGAACTCTAAAACCATGCTCTTAATCACCACGTTGTTGCCCCATATATATATGGTTAATGTTGAAACAATTATTTCTCCCTAAATTATTTTTTCTCACTCTCAATATTGCCGTCTGCAAATCTGGCTGTTGTAATAATGCAATGCATTTCCATAAGTAATGTTAAGTTCAAAGAATGTATCTTTAATAAATTCATAAATGTCCCCCCTCCCCATCACACCAACTCCACAACACACGTTCTTAACCACAAGATGCTGCTTCTCTTATAGAACCTTAGACCAATAGGAAGGCTGAAAAATGAAAATAGAGTGACCCATGCCTGGGAAATTATGTGTAGGATGCTATGGATGACAGGACATTAGCTGGTCAAGAAACACCTAGTAGGTGTCTACACAGTGCCTGGCACCGTAGCATTCTAAGGAAAACATTAAGCAAAAAGAAAAAATTGATGGCATAATGTTGTATAGATTTAACACTCATCTGTAGAAATACCGGAACTGATCTATAAAGTTCATTTTAAGAAACAATAATGGTATTATTAACAGCACACAAAGCTTAGGTCTGTAGAACAACATAAATATGAGCATAGCATAGGAGACTAATTCCTGAATTTGGAATGAAGGCAAAAGACAGAGGGATTAAATGTGGAGCCCACTAAAAACAGAGCAGCAATCTGATACCTTGGACTATTGTCAAAAGAAGACCAAAGTATAAAATATACGTGCCTCTGAAGGAAGTAACCAGGGAAAGAGAAAACTTTCCAGTGATGCTCAACATCAACAAAAGGACACTCGAGTCGAATGGTTATGGTAAATATCAACCCCTGTTTACATACCACTATAACCATATCACCCCTCACTAAAGTGGTTTTCCCAAGAGGCACATCCGAGCGTGTGAAAAAAAACCTGGAAGGCCACAAGTTTATTTTCATATGATTTACAAATTATTTACATATGCTTACTCAGACTATGAAGTCAACATGAATTTCCACCACATTAAAGGGCAGCATTTAAAAATTTTCCTCTTCTCTATTTCTTCTTACTCACCATCTCCACTTCCTAATTCCCTATTCTAGAAATATACGAAAGCCAAAGAAAGAAAAGTGAAAAACAACCCCCCCAAAAAAACAAAATTAAAATAAACAAACATGAGGAAAGGAAGAAGGATGTGGACAAAGATAAAATGTTGACCAGGCATGTATGGCTAAAGGAGAAGGGTTTGATGACCATTATGTCTGTGCGCGAGAAGGAGCTCTGATTTTTCAGAAACTTCCAGTAGCTATCACCTAACTTCTAACCATTTTACTCCATGGCGAGTAAACCTTACCTATGCATCTCATTCTTCCTTCTGTAGATGTTCTCCAATCAAGTGGGAGACTATTATTCTCTAAATTCCTATGATATGCAAAAAGGACCCATGCTTCCCCCACCTCCATCCCCCACCAGGGGCTGCCTGCCTCACCCAGACATTACCTCACAGTGACATACCTCCTGCTATCCTCTTGCCTAAGAGAATAATGACTGAGAGGGACAGAAAAGGTTCTGCTTCAGAGAAGGAGGGTTTTCATCTCTCCTTGATCCGAGGACCTGATCTAACTTGGTCGACAACAAGAAAAGATTGGCAAAAGCCTGGCGGTTGAGTAACCTGGTACTCCACAAATCTGTCATTTCTACACCCTTTTTTTCAATAGGACTGCATCTCTAACAAATAAGTTTTCTTTGTCCTAATCTTCCTTTTCACTGAAGAATTTACATTCTGAACTCCAAAAAAGACAAGATAATTAGTGTCACAGAGTGGGCTTCTAAAGAGTGTTAAGAAGCAGTAAGAACAACTAGAGAAAACAAAATAAAAACAAACTTAGGCTCAATGGAAAGTTACCAAAAGGGCCAAAAGCTACACTCTTTATTCTGCTTAGCCCAATGGGGAATGTAGAAGGCCATGGAAGTGTACATGCTCATCTTTCCTCCTAAGTCAGGAAGATACTATGGTTCTCACTAAAGTCCCTATTAAACAGATCATGTTCATCTCTGGTCATTGGTTCCCAATATTTCCTTCGTATCATCTAGAACAGAGGTCCCATCAGCCTACTAATTAAGTTCTGATTAACCCACGAACTGCTTAAAAAAAATCAAACGAAGCTTGAATGACTTGGCCAGCATTTAAAAATTAGATCTTCCCTCCTAGAGTCAGTCAGGGCTTATGTGAAGGAAGATGATGGACAGGATAGGAAGGCAGCCCACAGTCTGTACATATAGGTTATGTTATCCATGCAGTGTGGTGGCCCCACAGGGGTCAGAGTCCACACAAGGAGGGCATCTGAGGCAGATGGTGGCCAAGGAGGTCCAGAGATTGGCTACACACAAGGGAATTGAGTAAATAAATATGTTGAAGATAATGGGAGTCAAATTTCTCACTGTTGGAGAAGAGATAAAAAACAAGGAAAGGGAAAACCTAGAACAAACCCTGTAGTTGTGAAGGTGAGTTGGAGGTTTTGGTATAATTTCCTGCTTTTCAATATATGGAGACAGATATAAAAACAAATAGAGATGTCAATGTGTGTATGTGTACATGTACATATATACAAACACAGACTTCCTAGGTCTGTCCATTTCAAGGACCTGAAAGCAGAGATATCCCAGAGCAATTATCTGGCACTTAGATCTTGATTTCTAAATACTGCTCTCCATTAAAAGTAATCAATGTCCCTTGGAGAAAATGGTTGATTCCAGAGCTGGGGCAGAGAAAGAACGAGTGGAGACCAAAACATCTTGTGCTTGAAGGAAAGAGAGGACACAAAAGCCAGCTTACAGGGGCTCCCATTGGCCAAATCTGAGACAGTATGACATCAAAATAAATCCTGATAATAAAGGATTATAACCCATTAAATAAAATAGGAACGCTTGAGTCCCCACTGGTATAAATAAATAAATGAATAAATAAATGGGAAGAAGAGATAGCTCTTCCGTGGAGTAAAATAAAATGCCAAATAATAAAAGGAAAAGGAATAATGGAATTAGAAAATCATCATTTGGCAACTGCCATAGTAATAATTCAGGCAAGAAACATCAAGGGATAATAAAATCACTGAGCAAAAACTAGATGAGGAATGAGATTTTTATAGGGTCTCAAAATCTCCTCTGAAGATACTTATTAATGATATAAGGGAAAAACAAAGCAATTTTACAGCAGAGAAATCGGATACCTATCACTTTAATCTGGCGGTCCAACACCAATAAATGGTTATTATGTGCCATCAGAGAGAGTGCGACACAGCATCACTTCTGTGGTATTCTGGCCAAAAATACATAACCTGAGTCTACTCATAAAAAAATATCAGATAACTCCAACTGAGAGACATTCTAAAAAAATGACTGGCCTATAATCTTCACAAATGCTAAGGTCCTAAAAGTCATGGGTAGACTGAGAACTGCTCCAGACCAAAAGGGACTAAAAAAACATGAAAACTAAATAAAACACATGATCCTGGATCAGATCCTTTTGTTATGGAGAACATTATTGGGACAAATGGCAAAATCTGAATGAGATCTCTACATGCAATGTAAAAGGTAACTACATGCAATGTAAAAGGTAAGGTGCTATTTTTACAGCTTTTCTAGAAGTCTGAAATGGTTTCAAAATTCAAAGTCTAAAAAGCAGAAGAAAGTTTCTCAAAAAAAAAAAATCTAGATTTTTGGGGCACTGGGTGGCTCAGTTAATCGTCCAACTCTTGATTTTGGCACAGGTCATGATCTCAGGGCCATGAGATCAAACCTTGAGTCGGGCTCTGCTTGAGATGCTCTCTCCCTCTGGCCCCCCCCCCTACTCATACTCGCTTGCTCTCTGTTAATGTCCTTGTGAGCTTTTAGATTTGTGACCTCTGATATAGACCTTCACATATCAAATTTCAGCCTGTTTAGGTCTGAAAGCTTCAATGCAAGTTCTTTATTAGCCACAACCTAAAAAGGGGTAATTCTCTACCAGCCACTCCATTTGCAAATACTTATCCTAGCACATACTGAAATCTACATGATGAATTGAGTCTTGAACCTCCCTCTTAATGAAATCAAGATTTAGAAAAAGCTCTAATGACAGAATTTCATAGCCTTGACCTTTAAACAAAAAAAAAAAAAAAAAAAAAAGAGGAGGGGAGCCTCTACTTCCTCGCCAAATCTGAAACTGTGTACTGTTTTGCAGCCCACCAATGAATAGGGGTTTTTTTTAAAAATCACATTGAAACATGTAATATTGATTCTGACAATGATTAAGCAAAATGCACATTTCCTTTTTGCTTTCTAATGTTTCTCAATGAGAATGGAGCCATCGGTAACGATTTGTCTAAAACTCTGGAGTATCTGTGGAAAGGGGTCCCCGTTAGGCACATAGAAGGTACTTGGACAAGCATGAACTGAAATTGCACCTGAGTTGCTTGTCCCAGGAACTTCACCAGTGTGGAACCAAAATAAGAAGGAAAGCACAGACTTAGTGGAACCCTTTAAACTCTCTTCTTCCACTGAAAAACGATGCTGTTCTTCATAGATCCGGCACCATAGCCAGAGTCACAGATAATCTGGACACAGGGCAGTCAGCCCCTCCCCTCTGATAGTCCCATCATCTAACCAATCACTTCAGTCGAAACAAAGGGAAAGAGGAGGCCAGCCCAGAGGAGACCCTGGCTGCTGCACCTAAGTTATCTTTCAGCAGGTGTAGCCATTCAAAGCCAGAGAGGCCTGAAGGATGAAGAGACAGCACCTCAGGTGGCCTTGCCAGAAGCCACTGGGTTTCATCCTGGTCTGACCCAGAAAAATCTTATGGAAGAGAACAAGAGGCCCAAGAGTTCTCTGATCTGCTGTCAACCAGCCGCCGCCGGGAGACTGCCAACGCGCTGCAGTGACTAGGCAGCGGCCCGCAGAGCCGGCTGGGAGGGGATTACCAGCCTGATCCCCTGTCTCCCAGCCAGAAATGACTCAAACTTCACCAACAGCAAGGCCTGCCAGGGAGAGTGACAAAGAGCAGTGGAGAGGGTTTTCTTCCCCTTGTTTCTGTCTCTACAGCCCCCCACCCCCCTTGCTGCTGGGGCAGAGATTCTGGACAGTGTGCAGCCTGTGAGGTAATCTGAATTCCTTGGCAACCAACAAGTACCTGAATTCTTTCAAAACCGCAGGAATCCAGCAGAGAAAAGGTAAATATCCCTGCGGAGCCAGTGTTAATTAGCAAGGAAGGCTACTGAAGAAGGAACTGGGGGTGGGGAGGAAGGGAGAGGCATTGCAAAGGCTTTGGGGTCTTGTCTGAATTTCCACTGAATAATAAGGCTAAGGCAGAAAACACAGCAGGTCCTGAGTGGGATCTTCTCAGTGTCCTCTCCTCCCGCCTTCCAGCGTGGATCGGAGTCTCTGATTCCGTGGACGGACATCTTCACTCTCCCCAAGTTGCTAGTGCTACCTATCTTTGGGCAATTGACGACACATTTGGTTTTCAAGTCAATTTTGTTTTAATTTCTTTTAACTTTTTATTTTTCCTGTTGCAGTGAAAATTTGGCTATTAGCTCTGTCTCAAAAAGGGCCTCGGCAAACCGTTTTAGACCACATATTGGATCCACCTAAAATTGTAAAATCCAGGGCAGAGTCTTTTTGGATTCCACCTCTGACAAGAAAAAGAAATCTACACCATTTTGGTAGAGAATGGTACCTCTCTGGAAACTGAGTGTCCTCTGCTGGTGCAAAGCAGGAACACGTTTGTCAAACTCAAAAGTAGGGTGGACCTTTGGGGTGAAGTGCTGGGCACAAATTTGAGGAACACAATTTTTTCTAAACATCTCCATATTTTGCCATGTATAAGAAAATAAGGAGTCTTCCTGTGTTAATAAAACAACAAGGACAACTGGAAATTATTAATCTAAATAGAAACTACTTCTGATCTTTTTCTTATTAAGTTTAAAAAGGTCAAGAATTGACACAAAATATTTATTTCCCAAAACAGTCTTGTGAAATGAACTTAATCTTTACGTCACCTAAGCATTAATTTGAGGCTCAAAACAGAAGTGACCCAGGAGAGGGCCCTTCTTTTCAAAAGAGGAAGCCAATTATATTTGCTGCCAGGGCTTTCTCTTTAGGAAAAATTATGGTTTTCCTTGTTGAACCTCAAAGTAAAATGGCCTAGTGATCTCATCCCAAACTGATTATCTTCAGTAATGTCGACAGAAAACACACGTGATACAAAATTACCAGAGGCTGCAGATCTGGAGATGCTAAAGACTATTGTTGAATGTAATGACACAGTTGAGCAGATTCTGAGGATTAAAAAGAAGCAGATGAATGCCAAGATCCACAGTGAGTTAAGACGCAGGAACTTGGGCACATGGAAGTTATTGTGTACAGCAATGCAGCCTCGTAGGACTCACTAATAGTCTGTCATACTGTACCATCCTTGTGTAAAGCTTTTATATTCACCTTACTTTTAGGGTAACTGAGCCTAACAAAGCCCTGAAAACTCCTATTATTTGGTTCAATTTAGTCTGAGTTTTTTAAAAAAACTGTCTTCCAAATTATTCTGGCAAAAAAAAAAAAAAAAAAAAAAAAGCATCCATTATAAAAACAGTACACAACCTCCCACACATAGACACACTCAGTTCCTGCTAGAGATAAGAGAAGATAGTTACTAATTTTATTAATGCAGTATATTCTGGCTTCTAACACACACACCCGGTAGCCAAAGCACTCACATATCTGTAATAAATTCTATAATGCATGTTATACTGCTCTCGTTTCATATCTGAACCACTGAGGTCTTAAAACTATGCCAAATTTTACCAACAGAGAGGGCTATATATACTGTGAGTGCAATATCTTTGGAATAATATGCAGAACACGCAGGTATGAGATCTTTGAGAAACAATGGGTATAACCTTGAGGTCTTTTCCCCATTCAGGAACTTCAATTTGGGGCAGAACATAATAAGTTCCTGAGAAAGGCAGAGGAGGCAAGCTGGAGGGAGGATGGAGGGGAGGAAAGAAGGGAGTAGAGAAGCTCATGCTACACAAAAGGAAAAGCTCAGGTATCCCAACTTGGCATGTGACTATTTAATATAAATATAAAAACCCTCTGCACCTTATGGACCAAGCAGAAGGACAGGGTATCTTTTACCTTCCTTTTGATCTATGTAGTATGGGGACTCAGCTTTCAAACCTATACTTCAAAGTCTGAGAGCACATGTGTCTACAAACAGGACAGAAAATTGCCCGCCTATGAAAAGCTGAATAGACCTAGTAGGTGAGGTGTGCTCAGATGCCAGGATCAGCCCTTTACAGAAGAACTGAGAACGATTTTTGTTTCCCCCTCCTTTCCAAGAAACAAGAGTCCAGAACCATGGAGTTTCAGTAGCCTCCAGTGTTCCTCAAGCTCAAACTCAGAAGTCTTACATGACCATGTTTCTGAATGCTGTCGCTGCCACCTAGAGGCGAAGGGGAGACTCAGCTCAACCGGCTATAGGCTGGTTAATAACACTGCTCGCTCTGATTCTAGTCCTAGGAGGCATCAATAAGTATCCAACAGAATTAAAATAACATTATACAATAACAGCTTCCAGAGTACAATAATTCATGTCAAAGCATCTAAACTTAAATAGGTAGCCTTCTTTTAACCATGATATTTCCCATCTTCCATGTGCATTTTCTATAATACACATATATAGACCATGCTTTTTATAGCTTGACCTGGCTGATTGCAGATACAGAGTACCTCCTAAACTGCTATCCCTATAAGGCCACTATGCAGAAAAGGAACTTCAGGGCAAGCTAATTAGTAAATAGATATTTATTTTAGCTTTGTGGGGGAAAAGAACACGAGCACAACAAAGTTACATATTTATTTTAACAATTTAAAGGGCCTATGAAAACAATGTCACCTTAATATTCTGTGAATGTATGGGAAAAAACTTCAAGTTATTATAACTTGAGCTTAGTTTTTGACATTATTTTAAAACCTAAAAAAGCACCTCAAGAGAAACAGAATAATGTATATATAACCACTGAAAAGTATATTACTTGAAGGTAAAAAGAAAAAAAAAAAAAAGCAGCTAATGTCCCCAAAATACAAAAGGACACAAAATAGCTCAGGCTATGAGCTCTGGAGTAAGATCCATGAATTCAAATTTTTACTCTACTACCATCCAGCTGGGAGAGCTCCAAACAGTGCCCCTTGAAATTACAAAACTGCATCAACTATAGGGTTGTTCTGAGCATTGAAATTAATGTCTGATGATATAACAAGTAAACCAATATGGGATCTTTTTTTTTTTTCCTAGATCAGTTGTGAAGAACAATGACAAATTATTTTAATACCCTAGGGTTACCATAACAATTGCCATTGCAGGAAAATACAATGTGATCCTGGATCCCTAGTGGGAAAGGTGTGTGTTTACATATAGATGTTTGTTTCTATGTACAGAGATGCAAGTGAGACTGTAAAGTAACATGACTGATATTCTGTAATCTGAAGCACATCTAGGTACAATCTAATTTTCTGAGTTGAACGTAACAGAAACAGCATGATCTTAACACATTCTTGAATGGATCCACTCTGATAACACCGCTTCCCCTCAAAAGTCTCTTACCTAGCCAATCCTTCTTCATAGAGATAGATAACAAGAGGATCATACGAAGTCACAAGCACGTACAGGCGCACATCGAACTTGAAATCTAGAAAAAAATAGGGGTTCATTTGTTTTCTGTTACAGAATGAACAAAGGCAATGTAACAAATAATAAAAGAAAGAACAGTCTTCCTCTCCCCACAGAACACATACTGTCTATATGCCTCGCCTTTTAAGGATAAATAATTATGCATTTCATACATATATACAATATACACATACATTGAGATAGAGAGCTTACACACAGACACATATATATACATACTGCACAGCTCTCACATATATGTAGTATAAAGCACTTTCTTTTCTCTTCTCTCATTTTATCTTCAAAATAATCCCATAAGGTAGGAAAGGCAACCATTCATCTCTAGAGCCACAGCTGTCAAGAATTTCACAGTAGCTTCATAAAGACTTAATAGAGAAGACGTGAAAATATTCTTTAAAATTAGCAAGATGGAGCCCAGTCCCATCAAGGGCCCAATCTCAACTCACCGTCTATGAGCAGAAGGTCACAGTAGCTTCATAAAGACTTAATAGAGAAGACTGTGAAAATATTCTTTAAAATTAGCAAGATGGAGCCCAGTCCCATCAAGGACCCAATCTCAACTCACCGTCTATGAGCAGAGGGTTGTTAATGTAACGGGAGACCAGGATGTTCTCCTCCAGGGAAATCTGGTTTGGCTATTGAAAGAGAAAGAATAAAAGGACAGAAATCCTAACTCACAAAAAGGGAGCAGAGTTCTTGACCTTTCAGAAACAATAGGGTGGAAAACTACCACTCTTAAGAAAAGTTTTCCTCCAGGACACCTGGGTGGCTCAGTCGGTTAAGTGTCTGCCTTCGGCTCATGATCCCAGGGTCCTGGGTCATGCCCCATATGGAATCCTGCATTGAGCACCCTGCTCACTCTGCCCCTCCTCACTGCTCATGCTTTCTCTCTCTAATAAATAAAATCTTAAAAAAAAAAAAAAAAAAAGAATAGTGCTTGATACTATTAAAGGTTTCCTCCAATCTACCCCTATATTCAACTGGTTATGTAACACCACTCATAATCACTATAGGTATCCAATTGCAATGGGGGGGGGGGTATAAATTTAAATACCACTTCTCACATAATAGAGAGAGCCCTACAACTTTATAAAGATTTACATACATGATATTAAAGTCACATGCCAAGAAAAAAAAAGCTACTTAAAAAATAAATAAAAACGTACTTTCTCCCAAATGTAAAGTACAATGGAAATTTTAAAATACTACCATTTTTCTTAAGTAAAGGCTTTCATCAAGTTGCTTATAGAGAATTTACAGATCTTTCCCCAATCCCCTGGCATTTCCCTTGAGAAACTGGATGGATGTTTCATTGATTCATTCAGTTGGACTTCCTATCCTACTATATATAAAGATTGAACAAGATCTTTTAAAGGATTTTTCAATGAAAAAAGAGTTGTTTATGCAATAAATAATCATGAGTATTATTTGATACTGTATGAGGTACTGAGGACCAGTGATGAAGAAAACAGATACAATTCCTGCGATACAATTCCTGCCCTCACAGAGCCTAATCCATACTTCCAAAGAGATTAATGTTTAGGAAAAGGGACAGCAAAATATAGAATTTAAAAGAACACAAAGCAGCATATCTGCAAGTGCAAGACTGAGATTGCACAGTAAAAGTGCAGGCCAGTTAGGTGGGATCAGTGGGGGAAGGCCTATTCTGGAAGTGTTGAAAGCTACTAAGCACATGGTGAAAAGGAAAGGAAGCTGTCATGGAAAGATGGCAGGCACAAAGTTCAAGAGAAATGAGAGGAGGCAGATCATTGACCTGGGGCTAATGACAGGTATGGTTAGAATATTAGGAGGGAGGGACCCCAAGGCAAAGGGACCTGTACCCTAGACAGGAGGAGTTTGGCCTGAACATGGTTCAGCAGGAAATGACTGGATTCTTAATAGTAAGATTTAAATATATGGAATAGCAAAACTCTAAACAAGATTAGAGTAAGACAGAAAAACCAGCTGGAAGTCACCGCAATCTATACCGACAGAAGGATTCCAAAAGGGAAGTGGCTATAATAGTAATCGTAATGATAATGGCTACATTATCAGCAACTTGTCCAGCGCTGTTCTAATTCATCAAAGTATTTCCTTTAGTCCTCACCTAATCCTATGAGGTAGGTATATCATCATCCAAATATTACAGATGAGGAGAGAGTCAGAGAGGGTGACAGAAGTCATAGAGTGACAGAGCAGCATTGGAACCAGCCAGTCAGCCTCAGAGGCTCAAATCTTAAAAGTACTATTCACATCTTTCCTTGAAGTTCTGATCTAAAATACTATCTCCCAAATTCAAAAGACTGTCTTTATAATAATGCATTTGCTACCCTAAACACTACAGTTTCCATAATTTTGTGGCCTGAAACATCATACACAACCACGATGACCAACTCCAGAGTCAAGATAAAGAGATTCCCCACTCATCTCCCACTGTTGCATCATACGGAGCTGGAGACAGTCAGTGCTGATTCAGACTCATGGACCCAGTCGCCCACCCCATTTCCGGACTCCCTCACATTTCTTGATCACTTTCTCACAAGTACTATCTCCATTTTGAGTCAGCTTTGTATGTAAGAATTGATGAGTCATAGTACAAAGGAGCAAGTCTCAGGCTGTGTTCCAAACCTAAAATTAAACAACTGCAGACCTCTTCCCACTGAGTAACACCTACAGGCCACAGTAGATATATGACCATTCAACTTTCCTCCAAACCAGAGACAACACTGCTGATGGCCATTACTACGTGACACATCTAAAGTCTTTGTCCACTTCCTTTCTCTCCTCCCGCATCATACACATTTGTCCCTTGAGTTATGCATAATCTTGCAGATTACTTAACTTCAATATTTGTTCAATGGTTTGAGACTCTCTTTTTGACCTATATCAGGAATTAAATTGTAAGCTCATCAAAGAAAAGAATGGTTTGGGTATAGTTTCTTTGTATAGTGTTAAATACTAGGAAGCAACTAATGAAAGCTTCTTGATATTTTCAAGCCTGCTTCCTCTTCATCATTCCCCAACTAACTCATTTCAAATGATTTCAATTCTAAGCTCACACTGCCCTCCAAAGTATGCTAAAGCAAAATCTAAATTGTTGGTAAAGTTGGAAACACAGTCATTTTTCTAATTGGACTTTAAGATTAAAGCTCATGGTTAACTGTTAAGTTATTGTAAGAAGGGATGGTACAGTTAATGGTGTTATGCTCTGGAATCAGCCAGACCTGAGTTATAATCTCAACTCTACCATTTACTACAGAAATAACAGTAACTACCTCATAGGGTTCTTCCAAAGATTGAGTTTATATTGGGAAGGTACAGTGATAGGCACACATTAAATGCTCAAGAAATATCAGTTATTATTCTTAGTGCAAACTTGATAGTACCTCTATGGTTCTACTAC
Source organism: Vulpes lagopus (assembly GCF_018345385.1). Taxonomy (NCBI): domain Eukaryota; kingdom Metazoa; phylum Chordata; class Mammalia; order Carnivora; family Canidae; genus Vulpes; species Vulpes lagopus. The sequence goes on from NC_054829.1 coordinate 24,741,269, forward strand.
ATTCTACAACTCAACTTCATCACGGCACACCATGTGCCATTCCATTAAGAGCTGTGCAGTAAGTTATAATGAAGATACATTAGCTTAGTATCAGTGTTAGTATTAAGAGATAATCCGTATTCCTCAAAAGGTTTTAAGGAGTGGCAGCATCTGGCACATACCAAGGCATCCCTAAATATTTTTTGAACGATGAGAAAAAATAGAGAACTCTTAAGATAACAACATATAAGCAAACAGAAACAAGAGTACTATAAAGAATTATACTCACAAATATAGGGAGTAAATAGAGTGACCTAAATATTCTCCTGCTACTTCAACATCTCAAAGAAAATATTAACACTGTATTTACTGCGGATAATGTATGAGACAAAGATGACAAAATTTGATCTCCATAATCAAATTTGTACCTTTATCAGAAAATGCCAGATCTTTCCCTCCTCAACCTGAATACACGGAATTGGGAAAATACAGCACTTAGTCATGGTTACTGAAGGAGCTGGGACAAACACAAGGAGCTGAGAGGAAACCATGTTAGCTGATCAGCCAAGATACTTCCGTCTATAGGAGCTCACACTTCTCTCTTTGGTATTTCATAAAAGTAACACTTTTTGTATCCTTTATCCTGCTCTTGTGATGGTAAAAGTTGCTGTTTGCGGATATTTTCCAAAAGGTTATGACTATTATTGGGAATTTTTAATAAGAGGCCCTCTCCAGTGGGGAAGACAGAGAAAGATGTTTTCCTTTGGCCTTCACACCTAACTCCACCCACCCCCCAAGTCCCTCACCCACTCCTATTAGTTCTGCTCACAGACCCACCGCCTGAGCACTCCCTCCCAACCCCCCTCAACTTTATTTTTTTTCCCCCCTCAACTTTAAAAGGAAAGCAGGCAGCAGCCTTGGAAAGAGTTACTTCATCCAGTTGGCTAATGGGTCACATATTCCACGGGAAAGGATCCAGGTATGGAAAAGACAGGATGGTGAGGACTTGTGTGTAAGGAAAGAGAGAAGAATATTAACTACATGGTTTGTAGGTCTGAGTAAAAGGTGATAAAATTCCAGTTTTTGGAGTGAAATGGGAATATTTTCCCATTATGTCCACATGTTGCCAGCTCCCCTGGTGCCTGCTGGCATCTTCCCAGGCTTCTGTCTGGCACCTCCACCAAATACCTCAAAGAATCAGACTCATTCCAAAGCTTCACTGAGGGGGAGGAGGGAAGCAAAGGGTCCTGCCAAGTACTTTGATCCATGCAGGGGGTCTCTAGGGATTCAGCCTAGGGAGAGGTGGGAGGGAGAAGGAAACCTTGCCAAACACATTCTCTAAAGACTTGTCACCCTCTTTATGAGACTCCATCCAGGGAAGAGTTAGGGCACTAGGTTCTCAGCCCCACCAAGGAAAATTTAACTTTTGTATTCTTTATGATGTTGGTTTCAAAATAACAAATCACTAGAGCAAAAGTGCATTCCAAAAGAAAAAAGTCCTAGATGAGCTGGAAATAGATCCTATTCTTTTTGACTCATGTCTAAGAAAATAAAAAGCAAACTTGTACCACAGTTGACTTCCAATAGCAATTCCATTTGGCAGCTCAAACTCAAACCCAAACTAGTACCGTCTATGAGATTCAAACAACACTGGAGCTCCAGGCATGGAGCTGAAGGAAAAGCTGTCAGACAGGAGCCTTCACGCCAAGGTCAGAACAGAAACAAGAAAAAAGAGATCCAAGGCATCTGACCAGCTCTGTCACAAGAGACTCAGGGCAAAAGGCCTCCAGAGTGACCCAGGGCCAGGTAACAGGACTTTTAGCCTGGGTCTCAGGCTGGAGTAGCTGCTGTGTCAGAATGAGATTCTGTAAGGTCTGGCCATCAGTATATCTCGAACAGTTTTTAGTCCAGACTGAATTTAAGAATTTCTCAATGTGAAAGACCTCTCAGAAAGTTCATTTCTACACGAAAGTTCATTTCGTGTAGGAAATAGCTCAGACCATGTAAAAAGAGAATTGGGGAATTTTAAAATAGAGTACTTGACCACACACACACACACACCTACCTACTTCCTCTTCTTCCTTTCCAGAGTCCCATTGGAAGGACAGAGAAGATATTTTTAAAAGAATGAAATGACAACAAGGTTAGAAACATTTAAAAGGACCCAGTAAGAGACCAAAAGTTGAAGGAAATCCTGAAAGATAGAAAGCAGATGGGATCAGGTTGAGAAAACAGAGCAGAGGAAGCAAAATATCAGAGGTGAGAACGATCTTCTCAAGGAGCCTCTGAGAAGTTCCAAGCTGGCAGTAAACAAACATGAAAAGTAGGACTAGGCCAAGGAACAAGAATCAGATAACTAATTCTTAATTAATTCTGTGGGCCTCCTCCAACACCCAAAGCTTTGCCCTCAGGATAAAACCTAACGATACTACTCTGAGGAGGACATCATGTGTGGGCACAAAAATCTGACAGAAGAGTGGACTTTGAGGCCACTCTATCCCTACAATGGACCCAGAGAGGAAAAGACAGGAAAGGTAGTGCTGCCCAGAAGGGAAAAATCTCCAAAATCTTCCTATTCCTCTGCATTCACAATAAAGCCTGCTCTATTTTGATTGGGGCGGGGGGGGGGGGGGGGCATGCAGGAAGAAGCTTGCTTCTCACTCACATCCACCTGAGGTGCAGGCTGTCAGTCAACACAGTCTGCCTTCGCACAAAACTGAGTTAGCCGTCTGTCCAGGGAGAAACTACTAGGGAATGTGTCCTATACAACAGTACCTGAAACCCAGGCCAGATGTCTATTTCAATCAGTCTAGTCTTTCCTTCACAAATACACCCAAGGTCACACTGAAACTGAGAAAATCCAAAAACTGAGGGGAAAGAAAGACAATCCCAAGAAAGTTCACAAAACAGAAGAGAACTTTTAAAAAACTTTCAACTGATATCCTAAGGCCAATAGATAAACTGCATCCATAATCCATTAAGCAACAACAGGCTTTTTTTTTAATAAAAAAAAAAAAAGGCAAATCAGAAACTCAGGATTCCTACAAACTATGATAGCCAAGAGAGAAAAACAGTAGATAAAATGAATATTAAAATGAATAAAGATTGGCACCTGGGTGGCTCAGTGGTTGAGCATCTGCCTTTGGCTCAGATCGTGATCCCAGTTCCTGGGATCAAGTTCCACCTTGGACTCCCCACAGGGAGCCTGCTTCTCCCTCTGCCTATGTCTCTGCCTCTGCCTCTCTCTCTCTCTCTCTCTCTCATGAATAAATAAAATCTTAAAAAAAAAAATGGATAAAGTTCAAACTGGTGATCCAGAAAGATCAAGATGGAGGAAAGCAGAGAATTTAAAATCAGAGAAAAGTTGACATAAAGATCCAGAATGCCTCAAAAAAGAGATCTAAAAGCAGAAATAAAGGCAAGAAACGGATCATTTTCCCTGAACCGAAAAAAAAAATACTAGTTTCCAGACTAAAAGGGCTGACCAAATGTCCAGGAGTAAGAATGAGAAGAGACCCAGAGTGAAATACTGGTTCGATTTCAGAATTCCAGGGGCACCTGGCTGGCTCAGTTGGGAGAGCATGTGACTCTCTATCTTGAGGTTGTAAGTTCGATCTCCAAATTGGGTGTAGAGATTACATAAATGAGTAAAACTTAAAAAAAAAAAATCAGAATTCGAATGCCACGAAGTTACTATTGGGTTTGAATTTTTTACTCACTTAAAGCAGAGAAATGGAATCACAGTTATTAAAGAAAGTGTAATTTTATAAACCTTTAAAATATAAAAATAATAAAAAGTAATCAAATTTAGACCTGGAATGGGGAAGGGAGGGCAAAAGATGATGTGAGTACAACATACATCAAACTGGGAATAAACAAACACAATGTAAAGTTAAGAAAAGAAACATAAATCAACTATATTAGATTACAAACTACTATTAAAAGTCTAGGAAGTGAGACTAGGATTGAGATTTTATTTTACTCTCTATATGTGTTCAACTTACAACTTTTAGTGAGGAATTTGCAAAGAATCAAGATACTGATGACTTTCAAAAAAAAAAAAAAAAGAAGGGGATGAGGAGGAAAAAGAAAAAGGAGAGAGAGATACATAGAAATAGCATCAAGGATGCCATATCAAACTGAGACTAATTTCCTCAATGATCTCAAGGGCAGGAACCCACAATTCTGCTCACAACAGAAACTAAATGTGTATGCTACCAATTAGTGCTTAGCACTGAGGAATTCCATGATAATATGCCATAAGTAGAAAAGGAACCTCTTTTCTGCTGACACCAAAGGCTGCTCTTCTGTAACATTTGATCAAGTGACTTTTTAGCCACAAAATAGCTGCTGGCATAAGAAGAGGTTACTGCCAGTAAGGTGAATAGTAGCCAACTCATACCCACCCTCAACTTACATGTCTGAATGCAGATTTCAGAAAGGAGCACATACTCTTAACAACAACAACAAAAAAAATCCATCAGTAGCTGGGACAAAAGCTGAAAAGGGGAAGAACCAGTAAGAGAGGGTGCCGGGCTGGCTCAGTCAGTGGAGCATGTGACTCCTGATCTTGGAATCATGAGTTCAAGCCCCGTACTGGGTATAAAGTTTACTTTAAAAAAGAAAAAAGAAGGGCAGCCCCGGTGGCGCAGTGGTTTGGCGCCGCCTGCAGCCTGGGGTGTGATCCTGGAGACCTGGGATCGAATCCCACATCAGGCTCCCTGCATGAAGCCTGCTTCTCCCTCTGCCTGTGTCTCTGCCTCTCTCTCTCTCTCTCTCTCTCTTTCTCTCTCTCTCCCTCTGTGTCTCTCATGAATAAATAAAATCTTAAAAAGAAGAAGAAGAAGAAAAAGAGGAAGAAGAAAAAAGGGTGCCCCTGCTGCATACTTACATTGTTGATCAGGTACACGCCCCGCCCCCTAGAAGAGGCCACTGGTTTTACTATCCAAGGTCCCCGGTCCTTTGAATATGAATCTGCTCAAAATATTGGGAGATTAAAAGGAGCAGAGAGAGAAACAAAGAGAAAGAAAGGACAAGAAAGGACAATTTATTTCTTAAATTTCAACAATGGTTATCCACTCAGATACCCAAAGAATCTTCCATATTTCAGGTGGTGGGCAGCACAGCTAAAATACCTGTATTTTTGAACTAGCTTCAAAAACGGACACAAAAACAGAAGGGGCAGGGAAAACAGAGGAGGAGGAGGCAGTAAAATTACACATTTCTTCCACCATTTCCTCTCCTTCTTGAATGAGGATGAAAACAAAACAAGGCAACTCTCTAATGTTAGTCTCTTACTATCACAAATAGCTTTCGGGAATCCTGAGATTCCGGCCTCTGTCAACCAAAGGACCTCCAGAGACTCACGCTGCAGACAGTGCCAATGAGAGTCGATCACTAGGATCGCCGGGAATGATAACTTTCCTTAAGTGATTTCTCTTCGCTTGTAGGAAAAAAAATCGCCCTAAGTCAAACTGAACGTAAGTGGTGCAGGAGGACAATAATTTACAAGTGATTAAAAGGTGCCCTTTACTTTTTTTTTTTTTTACAATATAGTGATTCAACATTTATATATATTATGAAATGGCATGAGTACAGTTACCTTCTGTCATCACACAGAGATATTACAGTATCATTGACTGTATTCCCTATGCTGTACTTTTTATCTCCGTGGCTTATAACTAGAAGTTTGTACTTCTTAATTCCCTTACCTGTCCCGCCCCCCTCCCTCCCACCACCGCCTCCCCTCTGACAACCACCAGTGTGTTCTCCATATTGAGGAGTCTTTTCATTTTTGCTTATCTGTTTGTCTTGTTTTTCACGATTCCTCATAAAAATGGAATCACATGGTATTCATCTTTCTCTGTCTGACCTATTTCACTTAGGACAGTACCCTCTAGGCCCAACCATGTTGTTATGAAAGGCACGATTTCATTCTTTTTCTGCATGAATATCCCATTGTGTATATATACCACATCTTTATCCCTTAGCTATCGATGGACACTTAGGTTGCTTCCAGATTTTGGCTACTGTAAATCCTGCAGCAATAAGCACAAGACTGCATCTATCTTTTTAAATTAGTGTTTTCACTTTCTTCCGGTAAATACTAAGAAGTGAATTTGCTGGGTCATGTGATCTTTCTATTTTAATTTTCCCAGGAACCTCCACACTGTTTTCCATAGTGGCTGCACCAATTCACTTTCCCACTAATAGCACACAAGGGCTCCCTCTTCTCCACATCCTCGCCAATACTTGTCACTTCTTGTCTCTTTGATACTAGACATTCTGCCAGGTGTGATGTGACATCTCACTGTGGTTTTGATTTGCATTTCCCTGATGATGAGTGATGTTGAGCATCTTTCCACAAGTCTGCTCTTAATTTAACCTTCTCCTGTCTCTTCTGGGAACCCCATTCACTTGCTCGTATCTTCACGTATCCTCCCTGGGGTGCTGCTTCTCTTTTTCTCTCCTTATAATCACATCTACCCCCTTTTCTGCAATTTCCAGAATCTATTACCTTTGGCCAGAACTCAACCCTGCCTTTACAACTGCTTGCAAATCCCCACATGGAAGCCTGTAGGCCTCTCAAATTTGTATTCTTCAGTCCCAAATTTCACCTCCCTCATCCCTTTTAATAGCTTTTCCTTCATGGGTCCTGGTTACACTCCCTGGTTAAAGACATAAAGATGTGCTGATACTACTAGTGTCTCATATTCCCACCTCTGGAACCATCTTTGACCCTTACCTCACTACTCACAGCCAGCTGGTACACTCTGTTTATCTGACCACTCTCTCCACTCTTTTCCATTCCAACTATCTAGTTCAGTCCAACTACATTTCTTATCTAGATTATCGCAATACCCTTCCAAGGACCACTGTGCCCTTCTCCTTGTTCCAATTCAATTCACACAGTTATTTTTTTTAAAGGCTAACCTATTTGTGTCCCTTTCTTTCTCAAAAATTTATCGCCCACACTCAAGTGAGCAATGGAGCAGCAGGAATGCAAGAGGCATGGAGAAAATGGAATTTCTGGGTTATACTATGCAAGGTGGACACCAAAGGAGAAGAACTTAAAACAGACTTTATGAAGAAGAGGAAATGTCCCACCTTGTAAGTCACACAAGTCCAGAAATCAAGGTGACAGGAATAATCCTTAAATGGCAAAAACAAAAACAAAAAAACCACAGAGCCAAAAAGGAAGGATACATAGTTCAAATGCAGAAGTATCTACATCCTTACATAGGCATTAATTCTTGCCAGTGAAGAGACTTTTTTGTACCAGACAAGGGCACCAGTGTATGACACCAATATGTCTTTCTAGAAATGATGGTGACAAGTTTACTACAAATAAACATACATGGACACAATCAGGAAAAAAAAAAAGTTTTAAAGTTAATATCTCCAGCTGTTTCACTAAAGAAACACACTTTTTTAAGGATTTGAAAAGCTCTAATTAGTTACTGTCTGGAGGGAGCCTTTGGAGTTCAGTTGCAGAGGATCAGGGTTTTGGTAGCCAAGCACTTACTACAGAATTCCGCATACTCGGCTGGCAGAAGGAAAGTCTGAGGGAGGATGTGAAAAGCCTTGAATCCATGCGTATGCTGCATTCGAATGATGTTTTTATATAGTCGGTCTTTACGGGTTAGTTCATAGGACCTAAAAATCATAAAAGTTTTTCCATTTCAGTAAAGTCTGACTCCAAGGTTTTTCTGTGTAATCATATACTACAGAATTCATAGATCACAGAGCTGGAACACATACTGAGGACAGCATTACATCTCAGATCGACCACTTTGTCAGCCCCAAAAGTTTAGTAATCATTTTCATAAAATAGATGTCTTTGGTCAGCTTTATTCATTAAGGTATAAATGACATACAGGAAGATTTGTCCTTTTTAGTGTCTCATTCTATGAGTTTGAACAAACATACGCAATTATGTAATTGCTACCAGAACAATTCCAACATTCCAAAAAGTTACCTGGAGTCCCTTTGGAGTCAACTCTTCCAATCACCGCCAGGCCTTGGCATTCCTGTTTCCTGTCCCTATAATTTAGCCCTTTCCAGAAAGTCAAGTTCATTGAATCACATACATGTGTCCTTTTGAGACTGGCTTCTTTCCCTGAGACTGGCAACAACGGATGTACATTCCTGTTGTTGCCTGCATCAGGATTTCGTTCCTTTTTATGGCTCAGGAGTAATTCATTGCTGTATAGACTGCAGTTTCTTTATCCATTTACCAGTTAGACACATAAGCTGTTTCCAATTTTTGAAGATTATGAATAAAATCACTAAAAGCATTTACGTACAGACTTCAGTAAGGCCTAAGTTTTTGTGTGGATTTAAGTTTCCATCTCCCTAGGGATGAGATTGCCAGGTTCAGTAAGATTGTTTAGTGAGTTCTATTAGTTATCTATTGCTGCATTATAGATTACTGCCAAGGGCACCCAGGTGGCTCAGTCGGTTAAGCATCTGCCTTTGGCTGAGGCCATGATCCCAGGGTCCTGAGATCAAATCCCACATCGGGCTCCTCTGGTCATAAAGTAGTCTGCTTCTCCCTCTGCCCCTCCCCCCTGCTTGTGCTCTCTTGCACGTTCTCTGTCTCTCTCTCTCTCTCTCTCAAATAAGTAAGTCTTTTTAAAAAATAATAAATTACTGCCAAAATATTAGGAGCTCAAATCAATGATAAAGTTTTTCTATCTTATAGTTTCTGTGAGTCAGGAATGTGGGGGGAGCAGGGCTGGATAGTTCTGTCCCGTGGTCTCTTGTGAAGCTACAATCAAGATGTTGACCAGGGCTGTGGTCATCAGGCTCCACTGGGGCTGAAGGACCCACTTGACAAATGGCTCTCTCACATGGGGCTGGTATTGGCAGAAAGCCGCAGTTCCTTCCCATGTGAATTCTCCTGTAATGCTGACTGAGTGTCTACGTGACATTCTGCTAGGTTAGGTGACTGAAACTGGAAATGCAACAAGAAAGAAGCTACAACGTCTCTAAGGACCTACTCTCAGAGGTGACACACAGTCACTTCTGCCACATTCTATTCATTAGAAGTCACAAAGGCCAACTCACACCCAAAGATAGAGAAATTAAGCTCACGTTTTTGAAGGCAGTATCAAGGAATTTGTGGACATATTTTAAGACCAACACATATGTAAGTATATATTTAACTTTATAAGCAACTGCCAGACTATTATCCAAAGTGGCTGAATCCTTGTGCATCTCCCACTGCTTCCTGAAGTGTCAGCTTTCCCATTGCACTGCATCCTGACCAGCACTTGGTGTTTGTTGTCTGCTTTCTCTGTTCTGTTTTTAGCCATTCCAACAGGTAGGTAGTAGTACCACATGTGTTCTTCTAGGACTTTTACAGTTTTAGGTCTTACACTTAATTTAAATCTGATTCTTTTTGCCAAATGGGTTTTCATGGAGTTTGTGACTATAAAATATATTTTAAAACCGACTTCAAATATAAACAAACAAAAAAGAGAGCATTCTAAGTTTGACTTTTGATAAATATATTCAAATTTTTAAGGTCCAGAAACCAAATACATCAATAAATTCTAGCTTCAGGAGTAGTCTGTAGCTACTAAAAATCATTATGAAACATCTTAGGAACACTACGTGTTGTATGTTAACTGAATCATAATTCTTTAATAGTACCCCAAAAAATCTAGATTACCCAAATAAAGAAAAAACACTAGTGCCCCCACTAACGAGTTCCAAACCCAAAGCATTCTGGGAATTTTTACACAAAGATATCTAGGGGATGTTACCTTCTGAGAAACGTGGCCTGAACAAAGGTTAGCATACTTGAAAATAGGACCATTCAGGAAAATAAAAGATGTGGCTACCTTATCCATATTTATAGGCCTAATGTCACAACAATAATTGTCCAATTTCTCATATAACTACACAGAACTTGCATCATCATTAGTGATAATATGTTTCTCCTACATAGTATCCAAGACAGACCTTAATTTTAGACAATAATGAGCCTACTAAAGTCCCAGATCACTAACTTAAGGATCCCACTGAAAACTCAATTTGCATCATTAAGAGATGGATATGTAAGAGAAAATTTTAAAGAAAAACAAGGAAATAGTCATAAACCTTGGAGAATAACTGCCACCTATCAGGGAGTATATTCTGGAGTACTACAAACAGTCCAAAAGTTAGCCTCTGGACTCATGAGTTCCACTACTGGTTTCCAGTCATGATTTGTCCCACTATTTAAAAACCATCTAAGAATTTTGCTGTAACCACTAAAAACTTACTGTATCTGTTCTTTGGTTCTAATTTTTCACTGTGATTTCTTAAATTCAAAAGGTGGCTTTGACAAGTCTAGGTATCACAAACATTGCTTTCTTGCCCACTGTCCTCCTCATAAGTGTAGAGCAGAGGTCTTTAAATTTTAGATAAGACTGATCTAGAAAGTTCCTTAAAATTATTGTTCCTGGGAATTCTCAAAGTTCTGGGATAAAGTCTAGGATTCTGTATTTTATACAAGTGTCCCAGGTGACTTTGGTACAGATGGTCCATACCGGAATATAGATTTAGCCTAGAACACTAATTTCCAAAATTCCAAAATCACCTCAGTGCTTCTTAAATACATAGCTTTCTAGGTATATACAGACCCAGAAAAATTAAGCACCTCGAAGGTACTTTTTACATATATACCTTCCCTGGATACGGTGATTCCATGAATCTGCAATGGGATCCGTAAATGTTTATTTTTTGAAAAGTATCTGCAGTGATGTTTATCATCACTTAGAAACAATGACAAAAGGACAAGAAAAAGATTGCATTCTCCTAGAGATGCCCAATTCTAGTGGTCTCCAAATCCTTTTGCTTGATGCCCCCCATACAGATTTTGAGAAACCATGTATCCTTTAGTTGGCATCTCAGATTTTTCATGAAGAACTTACATTGCCCCAAATAGGCCAATGAGTGATAAATATTATTTTAAATAAAATAAAACCCTAACACTACCCTTTTAAGTATATTCAAAGGAACCTAAATAACATCAGGATTAACAGCCACTATACATTTTTAAAATTTTATCAAAGAGAAAAACTGTTTTCTATCAGTAAATTTTTCACTTACTAAAATACACTCTTTACTGCAGGTAATACATATGCAGAGAAGTATAAAAAATCATAAATGCAAAGTATGATGAATTTTGGCCACCTGTGTAAGCACCACTCAGACTGAGTATAGAACATTCCCAGCACCTCAGAGGCCTCCTTCATACTCCTACCCAGGAATTATCCCCAATCACCCTTGCTATTACTTCTTTCATGCCATTTCCCACAAAGAATGGCTTAGACCCATAGAACATATTTAATGCTTGGAGGTCTTCTATATCATAGCATACCTTCTCTACAACAGAATATGCATGTGAATTAATATGCATTATTTTCAAATTTCCTGTGATCATTCAGCTATAAACTACTTTATAGTGGACTATCATTGCAACTCTTGTAGTACAAAATTCATCAAAACACCATAAATGTTATAAATTTTGATTAAAATTACAACAGTGTTAAGAGTCTCCATTTTGATAATTATACCGCAGTTATAACTGATGTTAATGTTAGAAGAATGAGATAAAGGATACAGAATAACTTTAGTATTTTTGCAACTTTTCTAGAAGTCTAAAATTACTTAAAAGTTAAAAAACTATATTAAGAAAGAGTTCACAACAAAAAAAAAAAAAAGAAAGAGTTCACAACAATATTAAAAACATTTTAAGTGCTTGAATTCCTCTTGCATGTGAGTTCGAGTCTTTAGAATGAAAACATGAGAAATAGCAGCAGAAGCCACCAAGCATAGTGCATTTATATAAAGAACTATTTATGTGCTTGAACATGCAAGAATAATACATTCAAGAAGCACTCAAGAAAAAATAGGATTGAATTTATTAATACTGTTTGAGTCTAAACTGAGATAGAATTCCAATATACCAATAGGAGTATTTCTAAAACTATTATAATAAATAATATACTACTAACATGAATTTGGAATGCAGACTCTAGTGTAGGCTATTTCAAGGACTCTAAAATGTCTATTTAAAATAGATACATATGATTCATTTCAATCACCCAGTCACACATTTAGAATACCAAATCAATACCACAATAAGGAAGAAAATGAGGTTTAAACTACTCTCTACGAATGAAGCTGAGACATCAAATAAAACTGGAACTTGTTATGAAGACCTTTTAAAACACAAATTTATCCCAGATTATGAAGAAACTATTTGACACAGGCCTGGTACTTACACACAATGATAAGATATAAAACAACAGAATTGAAAAAAATCAAGAAAGAAATTTCATTATATAAAAATGAGAAAAGAAAATAAGGTAATAAATAAAAATAAAATTTGTTAGCATAAGTACATAAAGACATTATGAAGGACGTAAGTCCTCTAAATAAAACATAATCACCGACCAAATAAAAAAATTTGCATTGAATTTCCTTCTCTTCATTAGATGAGATTGGTTTCCCTCATTTCTATACGGTCATCTATCTCTCCATGGTTGAATATGACTGCCAAAATAAGGTAGGATTTCAGCATCAATTTCATTTCTATTTTCTTTTTCACGGATGAAAACACTAAAAAAACTCTGGTCACAAAAACAATAGCTAACACTTCTACAGAGTTTACTATGTGAGAGGCATGCACTGTTCTAAACATCTTAGATCCTGATAGATTAAATTCTCACAACAGTTACCAAAGTCATTCAGCAAAGCTGGGATCTAGGCCCAAGTAATGGTTTACAGAGCCTATGCTTCTAGCCACTAGGCAGTATTGCCTCTACGCTGCCATTAACAATGTGACTGGAACGAGTTTTCTATAGCAATGACAGTCAATTCTTTGAACTCCTTCCTAATTCTGTGTCAGAAGTCACATGATGATCGATCATTAAAATTAAAATTAATGGTCTATCCGCTGGTAATTTGATCAGGTCCTCTTTTAATTCCATTAAAAATAAAGAAATGGAAATCGCCATCATGATGGTCATTTCTGGTCATTTGTCATTACCAGAATTCAAACCAACATCATTTTTTATGTACTTTTGTTTAGAACCTTGGAAGTGTTTGTACCCAAGGACAATGCATCAAATTAATAAGATTCTAAAAGGGGAAACAGTAACTGTGGAAAAAGGAGGTGAGAAAGGAGTACCTATCCACATGAGGGGCTCTCAACCTACCCAATTTCAGGAAAGAAAAACTATGGGATTTGCAATCTAGAAACAGTCTCCTTTAGAACCATCCATGTCTACAGTCCTTAGAAAGACTTCATATAACATATACTTATGGATGTTGACATCTCAGTTTGATTTACAGACTGCTGCCCTATATCACAGACTTCTTTTTTTAAGGACATTAATTACCTCTACCTGCCCAATGTTAGGCACCTTTAAATGGAGCAAAGGAGCTACAGGAGCATTACCTGGGAAAGTGATTAACCTTTTGTGCTTCAGAGAGGGTGCGAAGTAAGAAGGGCTTCAGGTGGGATCCTGTCCACATTAGGTTATAGTCAGTGCTGCTTGGGTGAACCTGAGGGCAGATAAAAAGAAAAAAAAAAAAAAGCGTCAGAGATAGCCTCTCTCCAGAAACAGAGACAGCAAGAAAGGCCATAGAGATTTTTCACCTACAGAACACAGTCAGTGCCCAGTTAGTATGTAAACCTAGTAAAATAAAAGCTGAGGATAAAGAACATGAAGATGATCAAGTTTAAAGAATGGGACAGTTGGGCAAATCCCAGATGCATAAAATAGAACAAATGAACCTTTCTACAGAAGTCTGTGATGTCTTTTAACATTCTTGCATATAAAAGTATGAGAAGAGGGCTCAACCCTACAACTCCCTTCTCAAAGTGTCCTTATGTCCCTGCAGATGATGGGTATAAAGTACTGATCAGAACTAAAACCTTGTGGTAGCAAACCGACTTAGAATATCACTCATTCATAAGAATTCATCTGTCTATTCATCCAATAACTACGTCCTCAGGGCTTACAATATGATACATTACCATGTTAAGCCCTGGAGATAAAAAGCAAGAAAGTGTATAAACCAGTATCAGAACTTCCTCAAAATGTCTACTTCAAACCTCAACCTAAGATAAAAAGCTAGCAACCAGACTTTTATCAATTATTTCAAAATATCTATAGTGTAGTCTGTCTAGCATTTTTTCTTGTCCCTTTGATATCAATATCACAATTTCCTCAATTTTCTTTGGGAATAACATACTACTTGGTTTTGTTTTTTTTTTTAAAGATTTTATTTATTTATTCATGATAGAGAGTGAGAGAGAGAGAGAGGCAGAGACACAGGCAGAGGGAGAAGCAGGCTCCATGCAGGAAGCCCAATGTGGGACTCAATCCCGGGTCTCCAGGATCACACCCTGGGCTGAAGGCGGCGCTAAACCGCTAAGCCACCCGGGCTGCCCATACTACTTGGTTTTAAAAGACTGCCAATAACATTCCTCACCCCACCCCCTGGTCCCGGGCAAGGAGTAGATCCTGACCCAAGCTGGACCAGTCACACTATCCCCAGAATGATTCTTCAGTGAAGAATAGCACAAGGACAATGAATCAATGAACAAAGTTATTTAAGTCACTTCTATAGCAGTACCTTGAAGAGACAGTCCTGATTCCTGTTCCCAGATCCCCAGAACTGTCCCAGGCTCTCTCTTTCCAAAGGCCTGCCTTTTCAGCTCTTCTTTGATTCTGCTACCTACTCTATGTGTAATTGACCCACAAATCCTTTTTGGTTTAAGTTAGGTAGAATCTGTTTCTGTTGCTTGCAATCAAAGAAGACAATTCTTTATGGGCAACTCTGTCTCTACCACAATCTTCAAATCATAGCAAGAAAAATGTTTGGGGGTTTTTTTGTTTAAAAGAGAAAGAGAGGGGAGAGAGAGTGAGAAAGGGGGAGAGTGAGAGGGATCCTGTAAAAATGTTGTCCGTGTATTTTAAGGAGAAACTGATAAAGTCACTCAGAAATGCAATGAAAGCTCTACATTATCATAGATCCTATGTACCTTCTAGAGCTGCCCTTGTTAACTGGTAGTCAGGTAGGTGGCTAGGATTTTCAGCTTTAGAGCAGATCAGGTGAGATAGTAAAAATGAGCTTACTTCATGAAATCCATGGGCTGTCAGAATGCTGCGTACCAGGCGACTATCTGTTCGCACAATTTTGTAAGACAAATGATAACGTTCTAAAGAAAAACACAGAATCAAATTCAGTAACCAGAAAGTTAACTGTAGAGACAAAAATAAACTCTAAGATGGTATGGCTTGCTTAATTATACTCAAGAACATATACTGCTACCCTTATGCTACTATAGGCAGGCTGCAGATTATTTTGGACCAAGGGTTCTTAATGTGAGATTCACTGAGGGTTATTAAATCTGGATGAGGGACAAAATGATATCTTTGTTTTCACTACTAGTTGAAATTGAACATTACCTTCAATTATGAATGTAGACACAAAGCAGAGAGCAGTGCTAGCAATTCCTGTGACCCTAACACCCATAGATACCAGGTATTTTAATATTATTTTACAGTTGTTACAGTTATCTCAAAATATCACTTCTCACAGCATTTAAAAGTTATTGTTAGTTAACAGACCTTCCACTATATCATGTTATTTAATGCACTAATAAAAATGCATACATGTCACACATTTAGTTTTTAAGAAATATTTTAATAATTGTATTTCAATACAATTGATTTTGTTTTTAACCCTCTCTATATTTTTTATACACTTAAAACACATTATTCTGAGAACAGACCCATAGGCTTCCCCACACTGCCACTGCACATTTGGTACACTGCAGAAAAAGGTTAAGAATCCCTGCTCTAGATAGCCCTCTGTGTGCAATGATGCTGGTTACCAGTGTATCTTAGACCAGGGGTTATAAACTGATGATCCAGGGACAACACCAATCTGCAGACATAGTTTGTTAATTTCTCATTGTGATTTAAAAATAAAATTGAATTAACAACCTTTTGAAATTGAAGGAATTCATATAAAAACCTAGATTTCTGGGCCTCTCTTGAAAACCCTGGCAACCCTGGGCTTGCTCTCTCTGCCAGGGCAAGAGTCAATGGGAGAAGTACAAGTGCTCCCTTTGGGGTGGGCTCACAGGCTCTAGGTCAGCACAGTCCCTTCACTCAGTGACATTTCGGGTCAGGCCCTGAAAGCATAGTGACCCCTAAGACAAAAGTCTGTCATGTGATATTTCTATATATCCCCAAAGACTTTTACTCTAGCCCATTAAATGTAATCTCTTTCTATATATCACTACAAATTGTTTGAAAAAATTAGTCAAGAATTCCACAGAACAATTATTTTTTAATTTTTTTAAATTAAATAATCTCTTTGCCCAATGTGGGGCTCAAACTCATAACCCTGAGATCAAGAGTCACATACTCCACCAACTGAGCCAGCCAGGTGTCCCATCTGCAGAACAAAATTTTTAAAGGGCTGCATATTGAACACTTTCTGAATGAGAAGAATAAGGAAATGATGGACAGGCCTTAGAACAAAATTCAGCCTCTACGAAGATAAGCATACCTTTTTATGAATTCATATGAAAATATCCATAAATCCCTGCTGCTACTTGCCCAGCCCTGGCAGGAACCCCATGCAAAGCAGACACACAGGAAGACTGGAATGAAAAGGCCAGACACTCCATATTCTCATTCTTGTGGCAAACATCGAAAGCCCAGTTACAGGGTTTCCCCAATGATCAATTACTATTATGTTGCCTTTGCAATACTGTTGTAAGAAAAAGACTTCAGAGCCCAATGTGTTCATTGTAGTGCACAGTATAATTTAAGAAACAGTACAGTGCACTGCTTAAGAGTTTGTCTTCTGACTCCAAGTTGTAGAAGGAGAGCACAGGAAAGGCCTGGACCATCTCGTTAACACCAAAAAAGAGAAAAGTGCTCCAAAACTGATTGGAAATATGTCACAGGGGTCTCAATGGCCAAATTTAAGAGAACTTCAACATAAAAACGAATATGACAGAGAAAAACTATGATTCACTTACAAAAAAAAAAAAAAAAAGAATCCATGAGTTCACACTGATAAGAAGGTAAAAGGTATACTGGTTTTCTATCACTGCTAAAATAAACTACCATATATTCGATGGTTTAATCAACACAAATCCATTGTCTGATAGTTCTGTAGGTCAGGAGTCTGACACAAGTGTCATCAAGGAAAGAGCAGGGCTGCATTCCTTTCTATAGGCCCTGGACAGGGTCCATTTTTTTTCCTTTCTCAGCTTCTGGAGGCTGCCCCCATTCCATGGCTTATAGCCTCCTTCGTCTATCTTCAAAACCAGCAATGGCAGGTCTAGTCTTTCTCACATAGCATCAACCTGACTCTTTCTGCCTCCTCCTACTTTGAAGAACCCTCATGATTAAGGTCAGCTGATTAGGAACCTTAATCCCACCTACAACCTCAATTTTCCATTGCCATGTCAGATAACATTTTCACAGGTTCTGGGGATGAGGAGGAGGTAGATAAATTTATGGGGACCATATTTCTGCCTCCTATAGAGGAAAAAGCTCTTTACAGCAAATCCAGCTAATAAATGTAGAAGGAAAGAAACATAAAATCAGTATTTTACAAAAATCATAAGAGAAAATAGTTCAGACTAAAATCAGTGGATACCAATGGGTGAGGATATTCATGTATCTCAAAACATCACTCCAGAGAAAGCTTGTAACAAAGGAGAAAAGCACTCCTCCAATGAAGCAATCTGGTGAACACTATCTCAACCAAATGACAAAATCTGCCATCACCAATAATGCAACACAATGACATCACATCCTTCCTAATGTGGTACAATGAGGACACAACTGCACTAAGGGATAGCGCTACAAAATTTTTAAACCTGAATCTAAACACGTGGAAACAATCAGACAAGCCCAAACTTAAGGACATCTGCAGAGCAACTTGTCTGAAAATCTCTAAAAAATGTCAATGCTGTAAGAGATACACACACACACATACACACACTCACAAAGTGTGGAAGATTTGAAGAGAAATACGAAAACTAAATACAATCTTTGATCTGGTCCTAGATTTTAGAAAAATAGTAACAGATATAAAAGTCAAAACTAAAAAAAAAAAAAATAAAAAATAAAAATAAATAAAATAAAAGTCAAAACTAGAACAACTAGGGAAATGTGCATAAGCACTGTATACCACACAGAATATTTTACCAATGTCAGATTTCCTGAGTGTCACCTCAGTACTATGGTTATACAGAGGATGCCCTTGTGCTTAGGTGACACACTGCTGAATAAAGCATTAAGGTATAAAGTATTTGAACTAATTCTCAAATGGTTCAGAGAGAAAAGAAACATGACAAAACATTAATAATTGGTGAGCACAAGGAAAGAGTATTACATTCATTCAATGAAGCTATTATTATAGCTTGTCAAAAGGTTTTTAATTTTTTTAGATTCAATGTTTAGAAAGTGAAAGAAAATCAGGTCTCTTCATTATAACTGTGATCACTGACATCTCCATTTCTGTACATGTCAAAGAATCATCCACGCTGGAGACCAGAAGTGTGCCTGATTCCATGCCTGTTCTGCAATGCTCACCTCTCAGTGTCCAAGCCATGGGGAAGGCATACAGAAAAACAGAATGACTATCTGGGGACTGGGGAGAAAGGGGAAATGATAAGAGAAAGAGTAGATCTCTGGAGTGGAACTACCAAGGGTTCACATCCTGGCTCTACCACTTCCTGCCTGTAATCGTGAATAAATTATTTCTCTACGGTCAATTCCCCACATGTCAAATGGGGTTGATACAAAAGTACTCAACTCATGGGGTAGCACTACATCATTTAATACACATAAAACTTTTAGAACATTTGTTGTTACATGGTAAAAAAAAATCTTTTTAATAGTAAAAAAGTAAATAGTAAAAAAGTAAAATAGCTATCATACATAAATTATACATTTTACATAACAAATTTTAAAATAAAAATAAAAAATGCTATTAAAACTCTTGCTCCTACTTTTCCTAACATAGAAGAAACATGCCATTATCACTGCACTCAGTGACTTGATTCTCACAGTATGTGAGTAGTACATAGTGACCAACTACTTCTAATCCATACCAACTAACTACACCCAACTCTGATACAATGCACATGTTCCAAAAAGGGAGTGCTAGAAAGACAGGGTGGAATGACATAAAGCAAGTGTGATTTCTGGGGATTTTAACTCACATTCATGTTCTGTGTCCAACAGCCCTATGTCAAATGATGCTGATTACCAGTTATAAATTGATGACCCACAGGCCAAATCCAGCCTGCAGATACAGTCTGTTCATTCTTTGTGGTGTTTTAAACATAAAACTGAATTAGTTGCTCATCTTTTAAAATTGAAAGAATTCATACAAAAAAAAAAATCTAGATTTCTGGGCTCCACTTCAAAGACTGGGCAACCCTGGACTCTGCTCCCATGGCAAGAGTCAAATGGAGGCCTGCAACTATAAACTGAACTGATCCAACTACCCAAGAAATAAGCACCTTATCCGTATTTCCTTCCATATAAAAACAAGAAGTAGAGCATGGTATTGGTCCTACTAGCAAACTGCCAAACATCTGCTATATGAGTCTCTGAACATGCCCTGTGTCAATTCTATCATGAGACTACAGAATTTCCTCTTCTCCAACCGCTCATGTGTGCATCAGGAGGCAAACTAAAGTGCTAGGACCTTCAGCAGTAGAGTGAATTAAAACAAGGAACCAATAATCTGTCAGCACAGAAGCACCTAGGGAGTGATGACATGCCCTAAGAGGTTTGGTCAAAAATAGCCTGGGAAACTAGAATGAAGATAAAACTGACATTTTTTTTTAAAATTTTTAGAATATAAGACTAACCCTTTCAATGGCAATATAGTGTAGCTTTGCCTCATTGTCAGAAAATGAGGTCTATACCCCCACTGCTGAATATGGCAGTCACTAGTCATGTATAATTACTGAGCACCTGAAATGCAACTAGTGTGGGGATGCCTAGGGGGCTCAGTTGGTTAAGTGTCCGATTCCTGGTTTTGGCTCAGGTCATGTTCTCAAGGTCATCAGATCAGCCCCATATGGGGCTCTGCCATGGGCATGGAGCCTGCCTGAGATTTTCCCTCTGTCCCTCCCTCCCTCCTTCTCTTTCTAAAAAAGAAGAAGGAGGAGGAGAAGGAGAAACGTAACTAGTGTAACCAAAAACTGAATTTTTAATTTTATTTAATTTTATGAATTTAAATTTAAATTTGAAAACCAATACTGGAATCAGTTATTGGAAAACTTGTCTGGAACAAAACTGAATATATGAATTTACTTTTTCAACTATAATGGTTGTAAAATCTAAATACAGATTAAAAATTTCTGATGAAAATTTTGAACCATACTGAGATTTTATGTTTACAGTGTAAAATACATACAGATGTCAAATATCTTTTTTTAACATTTTATTTATTTACTTATTTGGGAGAGAGCAAGAACGAGGAGCAGAGGACAGAGGGAGTGAGAAACAGGCTCCCCACTGAGCAGGGAGCCCCACGCGGGGCTCAATCCCAGAACCCTGGTATCATGACCTGAGCCAAAGGCAGATGCTTTATCAAATGAGCCACCCAGGTGCCCCTAGATATCAAATATCTTAATGAATTTTTCTATATTGAGTAAATGTAGAACTAATATTTTGGTTTAAATAAAATATATTATAAAATCAATTTCACCTATTTCTAATTACCTTTTTTTTAAAGGCCACTGGAAAACTTACATATCTACCTTGTATCGTATTTCTATTGGACAATGCTAGTCTAGCAAATGTAAACTTATGAAGCTGACAAATTCAGAAGCAAATTATAAAATGATGTTTCTTTCTAGGAACAGATTATCTTAAACTGAAAATACCTCTCATCTCTAAAATGCAATCCCATTTACATGTTCAAAGTTTATGCAATTTTGAAAAAAACATGGAAATAGTAGGGAAAGAATGTATTTCTGGAATATTTCACAAATAAACCATATGAAATCATACTGTACCAAAAATATTAACAGTAAATTCAATGAAACATTTAACAGATCACAGAAAAACAATACTGGCATCTAACACTCTAAGATCAGCAGAAGATAACTAATGCCCCCGAAACACTTCTCAAGGGGATTTAAACACAGGATTATGATCTGAGCAGATCTATGTCAGCTATTAAGAGAAGAGAGAAAAAAAGAAAAGAAAAAGACCTAGAATATTTAACAATTCAGAAATCTGAGATAGCAACTAGAAACACTCAAATTGCTCTTTTCAGGGGTGGTTGGGTTTGCTCAGTTGGTGAAGCATCCGACTCCAACTCAGGTCATGATCTCAAGGTCCTGGGATAGAGCCCCATGTCAGGCTATCTGCCCAGTGGGGAGTTTGCTGGAGACTCTCTTTCCCTCTCCCTCTGCCCCTCCCCTTGTTCATGCTCTCTAAAATCAATAAATCTTTTTTAAAAATTGTTCCTTTCATAAAGGAAGGTTTAGAAAATTATGAAACTTCAAAGAATTGGAAAGATACAGAAAATTGAAAAAACAAAGTTTGAGAAAAAAGTTCAGTGGCTTTTTCTTCAATCACAAGAATGTATAAAGGGTAAAAAAAAAAAAAAAAGACATGTAAGTTCTAAAACACAGGGACTGCTTGAACAATGGGTTAACAACATGGATAGATACTAATTTCCAATAAATGTTCAGTACTCTAAAAAAGAAGGGTCTGCTTACCGCCACAAATACAGAGATTCACTTATGTGACAAGCAGACCAAAAGAAATCTGTTTGGGGGGAGATTATTTACTTCTATTGTTTTTACCTACCTTTGATGTTTTGACTTCAATAGTATTGAAAGGGAGTTTCTTTGCAAATGTTAGCAATCTTCAGTTCCTCCAAATTCAGAGAACTTGAGTGAACCATATCCCTTTAAGTGGTAACCTAGCAACTTGCTGAAGGGATTAGAACAAGACCCTTGGGGAGAGAGGATTCAAATCCCAGAAGCAGGTGTTCACTGTCCTCTGAACTCCTGGCTTATTATGGAGCAAGAACAGATCTTAAAGTCATTTCAAAGTAGAACAGGTCCTATTCAACAAGTAGAGTAAGTAGCACAAATTCTGAGTACCCACTATTTACCAAATATTAAATGATCTCATTAACTCGTACAATGCCTACAACGTAGCTTTTATCTCCACCTCACTAAAACAGTTGAGAGAGTTTAAGTGATTTGCCCCAGACTCACAGCTAGTAAATGCCAAAGCTGGGATTTGAACCAATGTATAGAACCCACATATAGACTCTTTCTACTATATCACACAGCAGTTCTGATCCATGGTACTATAACCTCTGAAGATAGCTACAGGCTAACCCTAGAATTCAGAGCACTGCTGAATATCAAAAAGTAGAGTGGAGATAAATGAAATTGAGACTAAAAAACAATAGAGAAAATAAGCAAAATTAACAGGTGGTTCTTTAAAATGATCAAAATTGACAAACCTTTAGTTAGACTAAGAAAAAAAGAGAAAAGATTCAAATTACTAAAATCAGAAGTGAAATAGGAACATTACTGCTGACCTTACAGAAATAAGGATTACATAAGAATACTATGAAAAACAAATAAAGAATACTACGAATAAATTAGCCAGCAAATTAGATAAACTAAATGAACAAAAACTAAAAACATACAAATTTACCAAATCTGAGTCAAAATACAAAATATGAATAGACATAACAAGTAGAGGTTATATCAGTAATCACAAACCTCCCAATAAAAAGCCCCAACTACATGGATTCACTGGTGAATTCTTCAAACATTTAAAGAATTAACACCAATCCCTCTTAAACTCTTCCAAAGAAGAGGAGGGAACTCATTGTATGAGGCCAGCATTACTCTAATACCAAATCCAGATAAAGACATTACAAGAAAACCACAGATCAAAACCCCTCATGAATATAGATACAAATACCCTCAATAAAATACCAGCAAACCAAATCAAACCACATATTAAAAGGGTTAGATTATCATGACCAAGTGGGATTTATCTCAGGAATGCAAGCATGGTTCAATATATAAAGGTCAATCAACATAACATACCACATTAATAGAATGAAGAAAAAAATTTTTTCAATTAATGCAGATAAAGCATTTAACAGAATCCAACACCCTGGCATGATAAAAACAGTAAACAAAGGAATAGAAGGAAACTTCCTCAACATGATAAAGGGCATTCATGAAAAACTTACAGCTAATAACATACTTAACAGTGAAAGATTGAAAGCTTTCCCCTAAGAACAGAAACAAGCAAGAGAAAGATGCCAATTTTTACCACTTTTATTCAACACTGTACTAGAAGTTCTAGCCAAAGCAATTAGGCAAGAAAAAGAAACAAAAGGCATCCAGGTTGGAAAGGAAGAAGTAAAATCTCTATGTGCAGATGACATGATCTTATATACAGACAATGCTAAAGAATACACACATACACACAAACTATTAGAGCTAATATATGAATTCAGCAAGGTTTCAGGATCCAAGATCAATATACAAAAGTCGGTTTTATTTCTGCACACTGGCAATAAACAACCCAAAAATGAAATTGAGAAAATAATTCCATTTATGATAGCACCAAAGAGAATAAAATGTTTAGGAATAAAGTTAACCAAAAACTCTAAAACTTATACAATGAGAACTATGAAACATTGATAAAGAAATTAAAGATGACCTAAATAAATGACAAGACTTCCCATGTTTATGGCTTGGAAGGCTTAACACTAAGATGGCAATATGCTACCCATCATAATCCAAACAGCCTTTATGCTCAAGCAGAAAAACTGATCCTAAAATTAATTTGGAATTACAATAGTTCCTGAATAGCCAAAAAAAAATTTTGAAAAAGGAGAAAAAAGCTAAAGGACTCACACAACCCAATTTTAAAGCTTTGTACAAAGACATAGTAATCAAACAAAATGGCACTGGTATGAAGTTAAACAAAAAGATAAACAAAATATTAAGAGTCTAGAAATAAACCCATACATCCATACTCAACTGACTTTCAATGACAGTGCCAAGACTATTCAATGGGGAAAGAATAGTCTCTTCAACTAATCACACTGGGACAACTGGATACTGACATGCAAAAGAATGAAGATTGACCCTTATCTCACACCATGTAAAAATATTAACCCAAAATGGATCAAAGACCATTTAGCTCTAAACATAAGTTTAACCTTTGATGGGATCCCTGGATGGCTCAGCGGTTTCACGCCTGCCTTTGGCCCAGGGCGCAATCCTGGAGTCCCAGGATTGAGTCCCATGTCAGGCTCCCAGCACGGAGCCTGCTTCTGCCTCTGCCTATGTCTCTGCCTCTCTCTCTCTCTCTCTCTCTCTCTCATAAATAAATAAAAACAAATCTTTAAAAAAAAAAAAAAAAGTTTAACCTTTGAAACTCTTAGAAGAAAGCACAGGGATTATGACCTTGGGTTAGGCAATGGTTCCTTAGATACGACACCCAAAGCATCTGCAACAAAATAAAAAATAAACTGCACAACATCAAAATGAAAAACTTTTGTTCATAAGAGAACACTATCAAGAGAGTGAAGAGACAAATCAGAGAATAGGAAAAAGAATCTGGAAATCATATATCTCATAAGGTCTAGTATCTAAAATGTATAAAGAACTCTTTTAACTCAACAACAAAAAGTCAAAAAAAATTAAAAAAAAAAAGTCAAACCATCAGATTCAAAAATAGGCAAAGATGGGGTGCCTGGGTGGTTCAGTCAGGTAAGTGTCCAACTCTTGATCTCAGCTCAGGTCTTGCTCTCAGGATTATGAGTTCAAACCTCCATTCAAACTCTGAATAAATAGTTCTCTAAAGAAGAAAGAAGACATACAAACAGCCATGCAGCACATGAAAAGATGTTCAAGGTCATTAGTCATTAGGGAAATGAACATCAAAACCACAATATCACTTCACACCAACTAGGTACAGCTATAATCTAAAGAACAGAAAATAACAAATGTCAGTGAGGATGTGAAGAAAATGGAACTTTCCTATATTGTTGGTGGGAATGTAGAATGGTGCAGTCACTATGGAATATCCTTTGGCAGTTCTTTAATAAGTTAAACATAGAATTACCATAAGACCCAGCAATTCCATTCCTAGGCATAGACCTGAAAATAGAACTGAAAGAACTGAAGAACTGAAAGAGGTGTTCAAACAAAGAACTGAAAATAGGTGTTCAAACAAAAGCTTGAATGTCAATTTTCAGAGCAGCACTACTCACAGGAGCCAAAAGATGGAAACAACTACCAATTTTGTTGTTTCAACTGATGAATGGATAAACAAAATATGGCACTCTTCGAAAAGGAATGAAGTATTGATACATGCTACAACATGGATAAGCCTTGAAAACATTATGCTAAATGAGAAAAGCCAGACACAAAAGACTACATATTCTATGACTGCATTTATATGAAATATCCAGAATGGGCAAATCGATAGAAACAGAAAGATGAGCAATTACTAGGAGCTGGAATAAGGGGTCATAGGGTGTGACTGCTTAATGGATACACAGTTTACTTTAGGATAATGAAAACATTCTGGAACTACGCAGTAGTGCAGGTTGTACAACACTGTGACTGTATAAATGCTACTGAAGTGTACACTCTCAAATAGTTAAAAAGGTACATTTTGTTTTGTGTCTTTTATCACAGAAAATAACAACACATGTACACATAATTCTGAAGTATGAATTCAAAGAAGGAAAGCAATTTAAGATGCAGCAAATTTAAGAAATTCCAAATAATTCTTAAGTATAAAAAAATCATGAGATTTTTCTCATGACCAAGGCCCTTTTCCTATTTACATGTGATATCAACTTCTGTACGAAGAGGTTACCGGGGCCACGCCCAACCCTGCCACTGTCGGGGACGCCATACCTACCTCCAATTACACGAATATTGTTGTCCTTTGTCAGAATAGCCTCAGCATGGAACACCAAAACTGGAATTCTCCTACAGCCTCCAGTCCACATGATACAGGGATGATCCCTACACCCATAACAAAAGGCTTTTATTAGTTGACAGCTCAAAAATCTGAATTAATCACTGTGGTTTGCTGCTTAGCAACTTTCCTTCCTCCTGGAACAAGAATCCAAAATGTCCTATGGGAAACCATTCAGTTCCCATTCTTAGCCATGTGGTCTAGTTAAGATTAATTCCATCCCTGCTCCAGGGACAGACTTTGAGAGGCCTCAGCCAATTGGGGCATCCCACCCTCCAGTTAGTGGATCAGGGACAAGCACATAAACCAACTAGAGCCCAGTGAGTATCAGAAGATCTGCTGTGAGACCCTCTGAGAAAGAGGTGCTTGCTGTGTCTCCTGCCTCTTCCCCTTGATGGTATAAGAGAATGAGGTATTTAAGTACAATCGTCATTTTGTGACCTTGAGAGGAAAGCCCCGAGCTACAGGTAAAGGAGGAAGTCAGTGGGAACCCTACTGGAAGAATTAGAAATATGACATCCTGAGGGGCAAATGTGGAGTTGCAGAATCAAGTCTTTCCTAAATATGAGTTAATAAATTCCCTTTATGGGGGAGAGTTGGAAAGAAATCTTTAAAATAAAGTTTTTAAATTCCTTTTATTATTTAGGACAATTTATGTTTTAATCCTCAGCATACATAAAGAATGCAATATATAGCACTTACAATAATTTATGTACCCTTTTATACCCTACAGTCCCTTTTTAAGCCATTTTGATGACCCATCCTAAGAGTCTGAGCTAGGAAACCAAAATACAAGCGCTCCATTAAAACCCCCTATTTTAAAGCAAGCCTATACTAAATGGAACAATATTTTTCTCCAGAAAAAAATCTGACTTTAACCTCCTTCCCTATCTATCCTCAGGAAATCTGTTTAATCAATCTTAGACAGATGTGTATTTACTTACAGATTAGGAAATCTCCAACCTCCTTAGTGCCAGGGAGTCAGAAGGGAAAGAAATGACCTGAGTCCCTACTCTGTGCCAGGAATTAAAGTAAGAGCTTTCACCTGTTATCTCAATCTCCTTGCCCACACTATGAACTTAAAAAAAAGAAAAAAAGAAAAAAAGATACCTCACCTCAGAGAGGATAAGTGATTTGCTGAAGGCCATTACAACTGGTAAAGTAAGGAAGAGGTATCTGAACCTTGGTGCCTACCTGTGCTCCGTCCACCCTTCCATCTTCCTAATCACATTTCAATGATGTTTTGTATACAGACCACCTTAAACCTAACCCTCTGGGAACCTACACTAACCAATTCCTTAAATAGAGTAAGATCCATTTAGCCAAAATTTGGGCTGCTCTCAAAAACTCACATGACCACACCCCTTAAAAAAGGTCATACTACAAAGCTCAGGGCCAAGTCAGACCCTCCCAACCCAAGTTTCAACAGATCCCCATTTTGAATGCACAGGCTGCCAGGCTACCAAACAGAACTGAGGCAGCCTTGAGACTTGGGATGAACTGCCAAAGTGTTTTAGTGAGGAAAAGCAAGGAACACTGTGCCTAGTTCATTTCCTGTTTTCTAGAACTGGAATGTGAATGCTTACTGTTCCTGCTTTTTGACCTGGGTAATAGGGCCCATTTGTGAGAAAGGTATTTATCAAAGGCACTTTTTAGCAAGAAGGATTTTTTGTGTGTGTGGTTTGCTTGCTTTTTAATCTTAAACACCTGTAAAATGCAGGCATGAGGCCAGATGATTCCTAGGATCTCTTCCAACTGTAATTTTTCCACTATATTTCTAAGTTAGAGGACAGTTAGAGGAAAAAATAGGCAGCCTAAACTGCAAAGTCTTGGACAGAAACTCTGGAAATTAGCCAAAGTTCCTTGTCAATCTAGCACTAGCTATAAACTGGACCACGGTGCCTTCCTACTTACAAACAATGGATTACTGCTACAAGTTAAAATGCCTGATGAGGGTGAGGAACACAATAAACAGATACATGGCTGAGAAGAGCCAAGGCCCTAGCTATGCTATTTGTGGAAAGCCAAATCCCTGTCAGAGAAATCCTTCTACTTACAACCTATGAAAGATAAAAGAGGTGGTAGACACATTATGAATTCAGTGAGGCCAACTAAAATACGCTTAAGGTATATGCTATATTGTCATTAAAAGCATGCTCCCACCAGGTGGTGCTAAAGGCAAAAGATTCAAAATAGTGAGGAAACTGAAAACTGGAACTTTTAAATTTTCATTCATACCAGAAACTGGTATATACTAAGAAAACATGCTCTTATAGGCATGAAAAAAACATAGGACTTGGATGCTTAATTACCGAAGTAGAACAGTTCAAGGTTCACTTCATTGAAAGCCTAACAACATTGTGGTTCTTAAGAAGCAATTTCTTAATTGAGTGGCTCAGCGTTTGCACGTCTGCTTTCAGCTCAGGTCATGATTCTGGCGTCCTGAGACATAGTCCTGCATCAGGCTCCCTAGAGGGAGCCTGCCTCTCCCTCTGCCTATGTTTCTACCTCTCTCTGTGTGTCTCATGAATAAATAAAATCTTAAAAAAAAAAAAAAAAAAAAAAAAAAAAAGCAGCAGCAGCAGCAGCAGCAGAAGAAGCAATTTCATGCAGCACATATATTATTCACTCCTGGGATCTAGCCTACATAACTCAAAGCTTCGAGGCCTAATTCATACCAATGCCCCTGCTGGAAATGCCTTCCCCACTTCTGTGCACTTGATCCCACTCTTAGGCAGAGGACATCCTGCCATCCCCATGGAGCCTTCCCCCAGCTCCAACAGCCCACAGTGATGTCTTGTCTCTGAACTCCTGTAGTACTCACTGTATAATCATTTGTTGTTGATCTTTTTTTCCCCCAATTATACATTCATGAGCTGCTATAAAGCTGGCTTTTATGATAGGAAATGAAATTAAGGCCTGGAACGAGTTGATATAAGGTTTCTTATATCAAGTCTTTCCACATCTGTATATAAATTTTTATTTCAGATCCCCTAGAAAAAGAGTCCCTTTAAATTTAGTATTGAAATAATGCCATGCAAAACAAGGATTGCCTGGATAGTTTCTAGTCCTAAAGTCCAGGACTGCCAGGCTTTAAACTTTAATACAGCCTTGGGATCTGAGCAGATCTAGCAGATGTCCATAGATATACATCTTTAGATGATTTAAGGCCTTATAACTTCCAAAACTTTAAAAATGTAAGCATATTACTCCAAGTGTAAACAAGACTGACTTAAGATTCCTAATGTATATAATAAGTGTCTGGTAGACAAGACATGAGTTGATGGAACATTCACAATCAAAAGTCAACAGCAGGAGTCTGAAAGGAAGAAGAGCAAAAAAAAAAATCTATGAATCTGGACTAGAATTACACCTGTATGTTCACTAACTTCTACTAGAAATTTAGCCATTTCTCAATTATGAATATAGGCAACAAAGCATTATCTGTATCTTTTGAGTCTGTCTGCATTATAGATTTTTTTATACCATATTTCAGTTGTTGCAAATATCTCAAAATATCATTTACATTTATCAATACTTCTAAGTTAGGCAGTTATTAAATGCCACTAGACTACCTATGGTCACAGTATTCCTCATCTGGTGTGATGAGGCTGGACAACGATTTGGCAGCTCTCCTCCCAAACAATCAATCAGCTGCCAGATGGTACCCATCACAGTGGTGGTCCAGACACTATGATTCTTCCCAATATTCCCCACTTTTAAGTGCTAATCAAAGACTAGCCCCAAAGGGTCGGGGTGCCTGGGTGGTATAGTTGGTTGAGCATCTGACTGTTGGTTTCCACTAAAGTCGTGATCTCAGGATGGTGAGATCAAGCCCAACTCTGAAGAGCACTAATAAAAAATATTCATGAAGTAAAAGAATGATCCTGAAATTAGACTGATGCTCGCAAAAATCAAAAATTTCGTGAAATAGGGAAGAGGCAGCACACAGAAAGCAAAAAGTCACAAGAGGATAAAGTGACCAGACGGAATTATCCATTTAATTATCCTGAATAAGACTGACCCAAATATAATGTCAAAGCTCTATTATTTTCTATGACCTAACAGTGATGGAAGCCTTTCCCCAAAGCTATATGAATGCTTCAATACATTAAATAATGTAACCTTCTACTTTATAATAAGAAATCCACTTTAAATTCAATATTAAAGCTAGTAACAATACTGTCTTAACATTTGTATGGCACTTCATCATTTATAAAGCAACTTCATACATATCATTCTATTTGATCCTAACCATACCCCTACAAAACAGCCTGAGAGGTATTATCCCCACTTTTCAGGTTACATAGCACACATGTGTACCTAAGGGGATTCACAGAGAAGCTTAAAAACTAATCTTAACTTTAAGTCAGACTGTCTCTTTGTTCTCTGTGTCAAGTAATAATGTTCAAAGAGGCAAAATAGCAGGTGCCTCAAAATCCAGGAAAACCAGGTCTGAATTTCAATCCATCACTCACACTCTCTGAACCCCTGAAAAAGTTCTTTGATCTGTGTGAAGCTGAGCTTACTAAAGTGGGAATAATAACATCCTCAGATTAAATGAGACACATCAGTTAAAGCCCTTACTGTCATCTATGCTAAATGATAAGCTGCACTTATTACCATCATTCATTTTTATTATTATGAGAATCCAGCAATCAAAAAACTAGAAGATCTCAGGAAAGCAATGTGGTCCAATGGCACAGCACAGGTCATAGAATTCTAACGTACTGTCCCACAGCTATTCTGGTACATACTATTTTCTATCATTGTAAGGCTTTTGAGAAAATAACTTATCTCATAGATGTTGGAGACCTCCTTTGCTTTAATATCTACAAATTTAAAAATCTCCTATGTTAGGAGCTCCAGTCAAGAGTTCACAAATAGCAATATCTAGAGCCAAGATTCACTCATGAACCCAGAAAGAGAACCTTATCTCATTTCAGATAGCCAATGGTGATCAACTCATAATATTTTGGTTTAGTTCGTGGCTAGAAAATAAAACCAGAGTCAGACTATACCAAGGAAGAATGAGGTAAAAGAAGGTTTAAGTAAAAGAGAGTTATTTTCCACCCTAAAGGCAAAGGGTCAAGGCAGTCTTGCTCTTACTTACTCTTGGCTTACCACCTCCTCATCCTCTGAGGATGATGCTGTTTCCTCCAGGTCCCGGGCCATCACGACTGGCATTTCCTTTAGGGTTTGTCATGCAGTCAGCAGACGGGGGCCTCAGGGACCTTTCCTTGAAGATTCACTGGGTCAAACAATTTAGGTGGCACGGATTCCTGCAAGAAAGCCAAAGGATGTGAAACATAATGCCATTTTCTACTTGGTGATTATTGCTATTGATCTTCCATGCAACAAATATGAGTATTTACCTAAATGGTGTGCAACATCTAGAAGCTTACCTTCTATCACAGTGCCTCTCATATGCCACAAAAATCAAGGCTTTTTTCAAACATACCGTCTGTCCTTCATGTATTTAAAGAGCTGTTACTCAGTTTGAGCTTTTCAATTTTCTCATATATACTAAAACTAACAAAAATTAGCTTTTTAGAAAAGTCTGAGGTAGGTGGATGACTGCCCAAAAACAGACAGACCCCTTGCTGGAAAAACTTGCTTTTTTTTATTTTAAAAATAAAAACTCAAGATATACAATGCTTGAAAATATTTCTTTAGACTCTAGGACAAGCATACAGGTGAAATGCCCTCATACTTCACTAAAACAAATTTGAGAGTGTTTGGAAGGACAGTTTTGTTTTGTTTTCAGCTATTTATGACCTTGATTCAGGAGAATATACTAATCTTATAGTTTAGTAGTTAAATTTGTTTTAGTGAAAACACTCTCAAAAATCATTCTCCATTACTGAAAATCACAAACTATGATTTGACTCCCAAATAGACCTTAAAATTAGGATATTTCTAAGTTAAAATATTTTTTTGCATCCGTAAAAAAAATACACGTTCGTTGTGTTTAAGGATGGGATTGAAATTACAGGTAAAGAAAACGAAAACGTTTCGATGCCCATAACCCTATTACTCCGACATAACCATGTGATGTCTATCTTTGCAGATCTCATTTTTCTATACATTGAAAATATGATAAAGATCGTCAACAAGACCAAAAAAAAAAAAAAAAAAAAAACCTGGCAATCCCGGTAACGATCCCTACAGATCCTCAGCGGAACGGGCAATATCTAACAACTTCAAAGAAGATGTCCTTCCGAGGATTCCCAACGGGATTTCTCGATCTTTCCCAAAGTGTTGGGAAGTCCTTTCAATTAAAGCACACGAAACCTCCCAGGGAGGAAGGGATGCCAAACCCGTTCCAGGCTGCCGGCCGAGCGGAGAAGACGGCGATCGGGAGAAGATTAAGGACACTCGCCCGAGGAGCGTCCCCGCCCTAAAGGGATCAGCCCCGCGGTCCCACCCCCGGCAGGTCCTCAGATGCTCCCCGCGGGAAGGGCAGGGGGGACTCCGCCGCGGCGACTCAGCCCAGCGCGCCCGGAAACCAACAGCGGCTCCCGGACCCCGAGAGGGAAGTGCAGCGGCCGGCGCCCGCCCAGACTCGGGAGCTCCCCTCCCTCGCGGAGCGGAGCGCGCCAGCGCAGGCGTTTACCTGGCTCATCTTCCCATGGCTCGGGGCCGGCCGGCCGGCGGGGACCGCGCTCTGCGCCTACCTCCCTCCTCCTTCCCCAGCCGGGCTCCCGGCCGCCGCCGACCGCTGCTTCCCCCGTTACTACAACAACCAACCAGCAACCGCCCGCTCGGAGCCACTGCGCAGGCGCCCGCCACCCCGCGCTTAAAAACGCTCGGCTTTGGGCGCGAAGGAATGTCGTCACTCGGCTTTGGGCGCGAAGGAATGTCGTCACCGCCGCGCCGCGCCGCGCCGCGCGGGCGCAGAGCTTTGCTCTCAGCCAGAGTCTCGGCTTCTTTTTTTTTTTTTCCGCTCTTTCTCCCTCCACTAGCCTCCAGCGCCGGGGTTCTTGCGCCACGGCTCAACCGGACGGCTCAGCGGCGCGAGTGGCGGTACCCAGGGTGAAGCTCGGGCATCGGCAACCACTGATTGGCAGTAAAAGGGTTCACGCCCCATCTCCTGCTCGAGCACAACCGGAGCCGCCAATCAGAGCGAGGACTGACGGCAACGACCCAATCCTGGAGCCGGGCTGTGGGCGGGGGCGAGGACAAATGGCTCAGGTGGGCTCCTCGCTCGTTGGGCCTCTTTTGGAGCTTGGCTGCTGCTGCCGGGGCTCCCGCTGGTGCTGCCCGCTGCTGTGCTGGGGATCCGGTCACCAGGTACGGACAATGTGGGGGAGAAGAGGGAGGGAGGGACGTGTTTGTGTGGCATCTGACGGAAAGGATCCAGGGAGCCTGGAAAAATGGAGGCGAGACCAAGGGTTGGAGAGACCTTGAGACGGGGGAGCTGGGACTGTGAAGATGAAGAAGGGCTTGGTAGGCTGGACGAACCAATGCGCGGGTGAATGGATGAGCGGCTACTCTGAGCCCAGGGCAAGGAACCTTCACTTTCTCATGGGATAACCCTTGAGATAGGTTTTTTGTTTTTTGTTTTTGTTTTTGTTTTTTTTAAAGCTCCATTTTGGAGATTTCTCACGCAGGGTCTCACAGCTACAAAATGATTGTTGGAAGGGTAGGAACCTCCCTCCTGACTAGTTTTAACACCACACCTTTCCTGGGCCGGGCCAGGGCAAAATTGGAGAACAGATGTTGGGTACTCTAAGAGGCTCTAAAGCTTTGGGGCAAATGGGGGTGAGGATTCTGGTAGAGCAGATCGGAAGAGTGCTCAGGCTCTGCCCTCATCAGCCATCTGTTAGGATTTCTAAGTGCTTCCGTAGAATGGGCATAAGTTCTCTCAAAGAAGGGGGCTATCCATAAGGCGTTTCTGACCTTGGGAGGAGAAAGCCTGAGTCTCCTATTGAGAAATGGTGAGAAAATAAGAAGGATGGGGGGGGGGGGGAGGTGTCTTGGCCCATGCCATGACCACTTCTGATCTCCAATAAAGCTCTGTTCTCTCTGGACTTCAATAAGATCCATTGTTGTCATCTACCGCTCCCTGAGGGATTCCTGCTTCCTCCTCTAGAGCTCCTTTTTTTGTTTCTCTATTTTGTTTTCTTTTTAGTGCTTCACACTGTCTTATGCCATGGCTGACTTTAATATCGATTTCAGCTGATCATACTGAAACTTGTGCCACAGTGACAAAGGAAGCCTGATGACTTATCGCCACTTCAGGCCCAAGAAGTTAACCTTACAACAGATGAACTGTGGGGAAAGCAAAAAACAACCCCCCCCCAAAAAAAAAAAAAAAACTACAATGAAAATGAGAAGTAGTAGTTCTGTTCTTAAATTCTTTATCCACGAGTTTTATTTAAATCAAGTTGATTGAAATCATTGCTCCTCAAGGATTCGTGTAAGCTTTTTTATTTTTTAAACAAAAAGTACATAACGTAATTGGATTTTGTATACAACTTCAAGGCAGAAGCGTATATAGTATACTTAGTCTTTGAGAATAGAAACTTCATCAAAATATTCTCAGTGAGGCAGTATGGCAATATAGAATCCAACAGCATAATTTGAATCTCAGCTTTGCCACGCATAAGCTGTGTAACTTCAAGCAAATCACTTAATCTCTTAATCTCTCCGTGCCAACTCTCATCTGTCAAATGGAAATAGTAATAGTGCCTACCCACCTTGTTTAGGGATTAAATGAGATAATATATACATGGCATATACAAGTGCATGATAACTGTTAGCTGTCATAATCTCTCTTTTTTTTAAAGATTTTATTCATTTATTAATGAGAGACATAGAGAGAGAGAGAGGCAGAGACACAGGCAGAGGGAGAAGCAGGCTCCATGCAGGGAACCTGACGTGGGACTCGATCCCGGGTCTCCAGGATCACACCCCGGGCTGAAGGCGGCGCCAAACCGCTGGGCCACTGGGGCTGCCCTGTCATAATCTCTCTTGCAACCCAACACCAACATTACTGTTTCCTTCTCCATTCAATTTTCATGCTTGTTTTCAAGTCACAAAAGTTTAACTTTTATTTTGTTCTAGCTTATGGAGCATGAGTGACCTGAGAGCCAGAGTAGAGAACACCTGAGAGTGTAAATATTGCCATCACTCCATAGATCCCACTCAAATGTATAAGGCTTTTCTGTGCTTAGAAGGGTCTGTCATCAATAGCTAGACGGATATGTTAGTAGATTTATCATTACCTTGCGCCACTTGCATTATAAGAATGACATAAAAAACTAGGCTAGGGGTTTAGATATTAAAGGACTGATTCCAGCCAAGAGAAAACAGTTCTGATTTAGGCTACCATTGTGGAGAAGTTGCTTAGACAAAAATAAGTACCGTGCCACCTACTGCAAAGTATACTGTTGATTCACTGCTACTAGTACGAGTAAATATCAAGACCAGTTTCTCTTAGTGTCACACAAATCCATTTTATTACTTTATAGTAATATTTGTACACCTCCTTTTCGTTTGTTTCCTTTTTTTCTCCATTATTTTTGTCTGGCTTTACCATTTCCAGCCATTGCATTATTTAGCCTTTTTTACTCTAGGTACAGGTTAGCACCCTTCGATATAGGGCAAATATCCAAAGGCAGTGAACTAACCCTGTGAAGTAAGAATAGTATGTTAAGATAATGGAGGGTGGATGGGCCTTAGAGACTTGGAAAGGAATTTGCAAAGTGATTGCCCAGATAATTATGAGTGGGACGCAAGTTAACTACCCAAATCAGACAGCTTATGCTTGAAGTAGACTAACTGCTGTCTCCTGTTTTTTGCCTTTGTTCCCAAGGCAAAAAGCTTTCTCGGGTTGGAGGGAAGTCATGAGCCGTTTCTTGAATGTGTTACGAAGCTGGCTGGTTATGGTGTCCATCATAGCCATAGGGAACACGCTGCAGAGCTTCCGAGACCACACCTTTCTCTATGAAAAGCTCTACACTGGCAAGCCGGATCTTGGTAAGAAGTCAGAGAACTGCATCCTGTATGGGAGTGGCCTAATTGTGGTTCCCAGACCAGGCTATCCTTGAGAACTACCTAAGAAATTTAAAAGCAAACATCACAGGTACCTATTTTCTCCTCCAAACTTATTTCCTGAAATTTCTACACCAAGTGGGGCCCAAGTCTATTTTTTCGTAACCTCCCAGGTGATTCTGCTGCTGGCTAACTCGGGAATCCACTAGACTTTCTGGATAATAGACTTTCTGGATAGCACTTGGCCCTTTTTCCCCCAAGCTTGTCTGAATACCTTTTCATCCATGTTATACTGTCCTTTACATTTCACAGACAATACAAATGTATGACAAGGACAAGTGAGAAGATAGAGTTATTTGGTGACTCTGGGATGCCCAACTAGAAAGCGATAAAAAAGCTTTTCATATGATCTCAGCCCTCTTCAGAAGCAAGGCTGTGCCATGGTTTATTCCATGTTGCAGATAGGGAGTTACCAATCCAAGCTCTTCCCAAACACTGAAGAGTCCCTGAGAAGATGTCCAAAATTCCTCTGAACTGGTCTCCCAAAGTGAAACTGAGAAGGCCTCTGCTGGCCTTACCCAGTTTCCTGAGCCTCCCAGCTGAGAGTATTTTCACATTTCAGCTTGTGCTTCCTTGCACTGATGTGTGGGGTAGTGGTGTTTGAGCTGCAGCACCATTTCACGTAGCTGACAATTCTGTGTCACATTTATAGCTAACCCAGATTCGGGCTCTGACCTAGCTCATTTTTCTGTAACATCTCCATACAAAATGAATCTAAGTAGGCTAAGGCTCATTTTGAGCAAAGCTCAATAGGAGTAAAGTATCTGGAAAAGCTCCACTTTTCCCCCCCTCAAACACTGCCCTCTGCTGTGTAGATTCACAGGATTTTAGAGGTTATCTGACCTAGTCCTCTAGAATTTCACCTGATGCCTAAACTGGCTACAGATGATGAAATATTTCACTTTCGTGTGTCACTAACTAGAGCTATTTCCCCAGCCTTTTCATCAGAAGAGCTGTCAAACTGGTTTGACATTATAAAGAATGTAGCCTTCTGGGGCCAACCACTAGATATTTGGTTGCATATGAAATTTTTTCTCGCCTTACTACCATCTAAAGATCTTCAGGGTTGTGAAATTGGTATCACTCTCTGGTTTTCCAAAGGATGGAAAATCTTTAAAGCCCAAGTAAACATTCATAGGCCTTTCAGTCATCAGTCTTACCCTTGAAATTTCTCTTGCTCAATAGACCAGTAAAGGAAGTATCTTTGCTTTCACAGTTTCGCCTTTCCTGGCCACAGGATGCCTTAGATTGTACATTACAATCACCCAGGGAGAGAGTATTTTTAGAAAATGCATATTTCCAGGGCCTACCTCCAACGAGTATGATTTAATTGGTCTGGTACCCAGGTCTTGGTAATTTCATAAAACGTCTTTAGTTGCCTCTAATAAACACCCAGGGTCTAGGACCACTGTTAAGGTAGACTGTGATCAGTACTCACAGGGCAAGATACTTACTAAGAACAGAGTACCAGAACAAAGTCACCAAGAGCAAGGTGGCCTCAGCAAACACCAAAGAAGCAATGCTTTGTTCCAGTACCAAATGTACAGGAAACCTGCCCAGTTTAAGCTTTGTTCAAATAACATAGATCCGGATTCTGAAGAAGAGTTCAGTCTCTTCCACACCAGACTGAGCATTTAGATAGGTCTCCGGATTTTCAAGTTCTCTCCTGCATCAGCCTTGAAAGTTGACTGACCTAGGCATCTTATCTTAATGCACCACTGTCTGCAACATTCCCCCAAACCTGTCCCAATCCAGACTTGCTGAACTTTACCCACACCAGAGTGGCTTCCAGGACAGAGGTATAAACTGCTACATTCAGGAGTTATTACCTAAGTAGACTCTGGGTTTCTACTCTTGAAACTGCCCCCACCCAACTCTAGACATTTGAAGAGGAGCTGAACAGTTCTCATTCTTGAATTCCTTCCATTCCTACTAGTTCCCATGTATAGTACCAGAGCCTCCCCTCTGCCCAGCCAGAGAGTTCAGGCTGAGCAGTCTGCCTCTCATGAACCACCAGTGAAGTAAAGGAGTTTGGAGGGAATCCTAATTCTCTCCTCTCAATACTCTTTTCTCTGCTGTATAGTGAATGGCCTCCAAGCTCGGACTTTTGGGATCTGGACACTGCTGTCATCAGTGATTCGCTGCCTCTGTGCCATCGACATCCACAACAAGACGTATGTAAGGGAAGGAAAAGCCTTAGCATCCTTTTGTTGGAAATCAGGTGCTAGGCATACCCAGTGTGGTCCTCCCCCTGGAGGCTTGTTCATTTTCATGCATTAGCCCATAGAATATGGATAATAAAGGGTTAGTAGGTCCTATTCTTTCAAGGCCTATAATAATAATAATAATAATAATAATAATAAGTAATAGGCCTAACAGGTTTAAAGTTTGAAAATTCTTTAGAAGTGAATAGCAACTGGCAGTGTCATGATCCAGCAGCCTGCATCATACCCCTCTACTTCTTTACTAAAGAATCAGCCTTTCTTCTACTAAAGAAATAGAATAGTGTGCTCTTTTTAGAGCAGCCACCCACATATACCTTATTCTCACATTCCTCCTTAAGAAGTAGGAATGAACAGAAATCACAATCCATGAAAAAAGGAACCCACAAGTAAACCACCGTAAGCTTATGCAGAGTCAGTAGGTGAGAGTGAAAGGGAACCCAGGATTCCTATATTCTGCTTTTCTAGGGTACTCAGACTAGTGTGAAACAGTTGCAGAGCCTCTTGTCTTCATGCTATAACTGGTACTGGCCACTGGAGGGGGCTCGAACTCTCTTTCCAACTGTCCTCACCACAGTCAAAGCAGAAAGTTTGCTCAAGTCAGTGGCTAAGGCCACTAAAATGTCAACTTCACACTAAAATATTTTTCTGTCGTATCTAAACTTTCAGCATTTGGGAAAAGAGGTAATGATATTTACTGAGCACCTCTGATTATGCCAGGAGCTTTCATCTACGTGACCTTGATTAAGTCTCCTAGCCACCCTTGGAGGTAATGATTTTCATTCCTGAGTTTGCAGGTCTACATGTTAGAGGCCCAATTAATTTGAACTAAGGAAGACGGACTCAAGTGGGATTTGAAGCAGGGCTATTAACCCTGTGATCTCTCCAACTTTTTAAATTATTTTTTGAATTTGAAACTCTGGTTTGACTTGTGCTAGATTGAAATGTATTTTTGGAAGCAGTATGGTTTAGTGAAGCAGCCTAAGGCCCAAGAACGAAAACAAGAAAATGGGCTCTTGTCTCAATCCTGATAGTAACTATTTTTGTAGCTGCAAGCTCATTATATGGTTGACCCTTGAACAACATGGGAGTCAGGAGCACTGGCTCCCCACAGTTGAAAATCCGCATATAACTTTTGACTCCCCCAGAACTTAACTACTAATGACCTACTGCTGACCAGAAGCCTTACTAATAAGAATGTCAATCAAAACATATTTTGTATGTTGTATGTGTTATATAATGTATTCTTACAATAAAGTGAGCTATAGGAAAGAAAACATTATTAAGAAAATCATAAGGGAAAAAAAAGAAAATCATAAAGAAGAGAAAATACATTGACTGTACTGTATTTATCTTTTAAAATCCATGTATAAGTGGACCCATGCTGTTCAAGGATCAGCTGTTCACCTTCTCTGCATCTTGGTATCCTTATGTATAAAATGAACTAGTTTATCTGTTCTACCCTACCCCTCAGGGTGCCTGGGAGGGAGTGAGAATTAAATACTCCTTTGAAAGACTTTTACCATGATAAATTGATGATAGGCGTATCTTTCATTTGCTGTGCTTTTGGAGTAAGACTTATCTCATTATCACCCATTCATTTCCCCTTCTCCCAACGCAGGATAGCCACAAATGCTAGCTTCTGTTTGTTGCCTTTTTTACCCTGGGACTTTGGTATGGACTTTGGCCCATACTCTTCCGATGTACACTCTGATTCTATTTCCTCCTAATCCAGAAATTCAAAAACACCCATACGTTCATATTAACATAAATGTATTTAAAAAATGCACAGGAATGATAAAAATCAAATTTAACATATCAATTCCTTCTAGGGAGGCAGGGGAATGGGATCTAGGGGGAATAAGGATACACAGAATGCTTTAACTGCTATCTGTAATATTTTATTTCTTAGAAAAAAGAATCTGAACCAAAAATGTCAAAACATGATGGAACAGGGTGTTGGTTGCATACGGGTTAATTATAGTATTCTATGATCAACAATTTTTGTACGTTTGAAATATTTCCTAATTCTAAAAATTTCATAGTTTAAAAAAAAAAAAATCCAATCCAGTGGTCAGTCATCCTATAACCTATCTCTTCTCCACCTCTTAATCAGAAGTAAGGAATACATTCTTGGTCCATGAGGTTACCCCTGTGTTCTCCAACTGATCATTGTCCTAGGCTAAAACACAAAGTAACCAGCCCCCATGGCAAGAGCATCTAAAAGCCCCAGAGAGGTCCTCGCTGCTCATGCCCTTCGTTCTTAGGCATCCATCATATGAGCACTGATCAGCCACTGGCCGAACAGCTACCAGGTGGGCTTGGACTACAGAGCCAAGCCACTTTGAGTAAGTAGATTGATCCAGAAACGGCCTCTACTGCTAGGATGGCCATAACCCAGACTCTGCTTTGCTGGGGGCTGGCTTCACCACCTACCTTGCTGTGACTTGGAGATCCACTTTGGATGCCTGCACTGTTCTCCTCTCAGTCGAGCAGCTGAAACCTTCGATTTTGCCCTAAGTAA
Organism: Vulpes lagopus; assembly: GCF_018345385.1. NCBI lineage: Eukaryota > Metazoa > Chordata > Mammalia > Carnivora > Canidae > Vulpes > Vulpes lagopus. Next base: position 24,782,104 of record NC_054829.1, read on the forward strand.
AGGGTAAATCGATGTGATCGAGCAGATGGGTCTTTCTCGGGCCCAAGTCTCCTTTTCCTTTAGCCATAGCCACATGGTGGGTTGGTATTCATGTGTGTGTGGAATCTGACCGCTGCTTTTCCTCTGCAATGAACGAGCGGGCCTTCGTTCCCATTCGTGTCTGCTCCCCTGTAGGCTGTACCACATCACACTCTGGACCTTCCTCCTCGCCCTGGGGCACTTCCTCTCCGAGCTGTTTGTCTTTGGGACTGCAGCTCCCACGATTGGCGTCCTGGCACCCCTGATGGTGGCAAGTAAGCATCCAACCCCCCCAGACCTCCCATGGGAACTGCACCCTAGGGCCGGGGCAGGAGAGCAGACATACAAGAGTGTGAGAAAGCTCTGTGCCTCTGTCAGCCACCAATCTTTTCTCTTATTTAAGGTTTCTCAATCCTGGGTATGCTAGTTGGGCTCTGGTACCTAGAAGTAGAGCCAGCCTCCGGACAGAAGAAGAGAAACTGAGGCCAGCGTCACCACCTCCAAGATTTCGTCTTCTACCGTTACTGTCCCCTTCCTTCATCTTCCCTCCTCTTTCATTTCTTCTTTTCTGTACCATCCTGAGCCCCCTTACCCACTGCTAGCCTTTTAGGTTTGGGGTTTTTCTTACATTTAAAAATTTGTAAGATACAACCTTCATACAGAAAAGTATATAACATATACATACAATTGAAAGAATCATTTTAAAGTGAATACCCTATACCTTCACCCAGATCAAGAAACCCAGTGTGTGCCCTTCCCCCACTGACAGCCTCTTCCAGGCTCCCTTTCCCAGCCCTCAGCTTCTTCCCTTTTCTTTTCATCCCTTCATCTGACTTATATGGTGGGAACATGTGAACTATGAAACTTAAGCTGCTGCATCACCCAGAGCAGCTGCCACCAAGGGCTGCTTCAGGAGGTCACCCTTCCAGGTTGGGCTCCTCTCTGCTACTGGACCCAAGACTCTGAACCATCTGAGGAACAGGCAATTCTAAGAAGGGCTCCCCTGTGAGTAAGCATGGCTCATGCTTGTGTCTACAAGTGGATCAGGGTTGGAAGAGTCTGGGCTGTTTTTAGACCTTCTGGTCAGCTGTATTTGTGTAACAAATTTTGTAATAAATAGAAAAACCCTCTGCTCGGATCAGTCCTTGTACTTTGACCTCCCCCAAGCCAAGAGCACTCCTTCCCTTCTCTGAGCCATAGCATAGGATAATCACAGCTTTTTGCTGATCAAGTATACCGTAATGAGTAGGACAGCTCAAGGACCCAGGAATGGCTGACTGCCTCTGGCCCTTCTTGTCACTTGTTCATTTCTCCTGAAGTCCAACCTGTCTCTCCTTCCCCACCTTCAAGATTCTGAGTTCACAACTGAACAGTCAGGAGCTTTTTCTTGTTTTCTTCCTAAGGAAGAAAGAAATTCTTGACAAAGCAAAGGCAGAAAACAGCACAGAAGAAACAGCTGCCTGACCATGGAAAGGAGAATGTGAATCCCCAAGATAAAGGACTGGAGCAGATAGTTGCCCTCCAAAGACAACTCTGAGGGGCTCCTTACTGGCTGGGCCCACACACAGTGTGTAGACCCAGGAACCCATTCATTATTTCCACCAAGTATTTATTGAACATTTAACTCCCTGCCAGACACTTGGGAAAGAGAAATGACAACCCAGGCAATGTCCTTGTTCCTGTGGCCCTAACACTGTAATCAAGGAAACAGCAGAGCAGCCCGTGAAAGAACAACTTCAGACAATAAGAACTCCGGAAAACAGGGTATTGTGATCAAGAAGGTAGGGGGTGGATGATTTAGATTATCAGCAAAGGCCTCCCTGAGGAGTTAGGAGCTGAGCTGAGCCTTGAATGCCCAGGCCTCAGGTGTCTTCATATGTGAGGCAGTCATTTAGGGTTGAGGGAGCAGCATCTAGAAGGCAGGAGCCAACTTGTTCGACTATGCTTCACACAGTGAAGTTAGGAAGTGAGAGGTAAGAGGTCAGGAAAGGAGGCAGGGGACCTGCAAGGGCACGACCGGAAGCTTGAAGTTGGGGATACTGAAGTGCATTTGGAAATTATGAGTTAAGGTTCTTTAGGTAAAAGAAACAAAATCATCTTAAACTAGCTTTAACAATAAAGATAACAGTGGCTCACAAAACTGAAAAACTAGGGGGATTACAGGCTTTAGGAATGATTGGATCAGGACCCAGCTCTGCCCTCCCATGTTGGCTTCATCCTCAGGCAGGATTCCTTTACGGTGCCAGAAGTGGTTGCAGCAATACCATGCCAGACACTCGCACAACACTACATCTAGAAAAATAGCTCAGTGGTACTGATTTTCCCTCGCTCACCAACTCTTGTCAGGAGGTAGTAAGAAAAGCAGTGACCTTACAGAGTTTAGCATGTGAGTATAGAGCCACATGGAGCCCACCTAAGAAAGTGAATAAAAGCACACATGATTTGGATTTGGATCCTCTAAGCACACATTATAGAAATGGAATTCCAGAAAAGCAAAGCTAAGACCCAAAGATCTAAAGAGATGACTTAGAGTAGAAGATGTTATGAGTATTCTGTTTCTTTAATAGCCAGGCTGGCTTCCTTTCAAGATGATTTAAAGTAGAATCTGTAAGGTCTCTCTCCAGCTAAGAACTACTGACAGATAATGGTGCCAGAATGCCACAGGCACAGTGCATTTTCTAGGATAGAAATCTGGTAGCAGCTGCATGTCCAAGCAACATCAGGTAAACCACAACTGGGAAGGGAGAAGTGGCAGTGGGTAGGACAGCTCAGAAGAAACGGTAACAGAATGGCCAATGCCGAAAGCATGGACTCTGGCCAGGCAGGACGGTGCAGTCATAGAACAAACACTTCAGCCACACTTTGAGGCTGAGCCAGAAACAACAGCGGGCTCTCTTATGAGCGGTCACCCTGGGTGGACTGTGTGCGTGTGTACATAGCACAAAAGGCAGGCAGGGTCACATGCTGGGTGGGGAGTTGGAAAGCACCACATAGGCCAATGTTCACTTTTACAGCCTTGTCTTTAAAGTGTAGCCTACTGGGATGGTAACATCTGTGTAAACAGAGGACCCGCCTCTGCAGCAGGCCACAGAAGCTGCTCCACTGGCCCCAGTCCCCTCCTGCACCGTCGTCCCAGGCCCCAGAAATGAGTGAGAATCTCAGGACTGCCCCAAGAGACACCTCTGCCCCCACCTAATGACAAGACCACTTGGAGAATCTTTTATTGTCTTAAAACATCTGGTATTACAAATAGAAAATACAAATTATGTTTATAAAGGAATGAATAATCTGGTAAACATTTTGTTAAAAAGCTTTAAGGAGCTGAAGAGTAAACACCTTTCTCCTTACCAGAAAGTAAGGCATGCTTTGTCTCCACCTCTCTTCCACTCCCCACTCAATCCCTCCACCAAGTGTGAACTTCTATTACATACAGAACATATTAAATGTCTGTACACACACGCGTGCGCACACACACATACACACACACACACACACGCCTCCCCTCTGGCAGTGGTCCAAGCACCTGGCTCTGCTGCCAACCCAGGCTGCTCCCAAATGCCAAGCCTGGGCAGTGGTCACAGCCAAACAGCACCATGGTCATGATCACAGCTGCTCAATCCACAGGATAAATTACTAAAATGTCTTATTTTCAGGGGACACTACCCCAGCCTGTGAGTAGAACCAGACAGCAGGCCAGACAAGACAGGAGGTCACCCTGAGTTGGTTTAAAGGGAATGCCTTTAAATTTACAATATCTGTTAAAAGATCATTGCTGGAAGGGGATGGAGAGAGGGGGGGATGAGGAGATGCAAATACTATCCCCTCCGGAGGCAGGATGCACATAATTCAAGTAGACTCAATTCCCATTTCAAGGGCCACCTTTCCTTCTGCTCCTTTCCTCTCATCTCAGAAGCATCTGTGAATTTCTCAGGGTAGAATGAAACAAGGTTAGTTTTCAGTAAAGGTTACAGGACAAAAAAAAAAAAAAAAAGGTTACAGGACATTGGCAGGGATTTCCCTCCCTTTGAAGAAAGCAAGCACTAAGGCCAATGGCAGAGTTTCTCAAGGCAGTATCCATGTGAAGGCATCAGGTGACTATGACATGCACAGAAGTCCTGGGCAGAGATTTTGCAGAAAAGAACTTTCCCATCCCCAAATCAAGCTACCAAATTCGGGCCTTCCCAAGTGCCCTCACACACCTACGTAGTTCACTCTCCCAAGTGGATTTCTCCTTCACGGCCACAGGAAAGTCTCTGTCAAGTTTATTGATGTTTGGTTTGATCAGCTCTTAGGAAAGGGTTTGGAAACAGACCCCAACCTTAGGGCAGGAGAAGCAAGGCCAAGTCCTGATGGGTTGGTTCTGATGCAGTGTTTCCTGATGGTGCTTTTCCACCCACAGAACATAAGCAGCCAGTATGGATGACCCCCAAATCACCCTCATCCAGAGTAGCTGCCTCTCCTTAGAACTGGGCTTCTAAGGGTCTTAGATACTAGAAAAAGTTAATATCCTGAATAAGCTTTCTTTCCATGATAATTTTGCAGGCTCTCTCCTGGCAGGATCGAGGTGAAGGGGGAAGACATGGTACCACCATTCTCCAGCAGCCTCTCCCAACACCAGCTCCCGCAACCTACAAGGGGGAGGGGGCAGGTATCTAGTGTGCATTTGGTGAAAGGTGCCATCCTCCCTAAATAGACCATGCAAGCTCTTGAGTGGGCTCCAGAAGGCAGAGGCACTGCCATCCAAGCCACAAATATTCCAGCCGGATCCCTCCCAAAGCTGCTCCAGTGAAGACCGGTGTGCGGGCAGTGAGCGCTGAAGGAAGAGGTGGGGAGTGCTTTCCATGGTCCCTGAGTCACCACCACCTTTTGCTCTCAGAGATTCTCAGACACAGTGGTGGGTGCTTTGCTGGTATTACTCTCTTCCTCCTCCTCTTCCTCTTCCTGGAGTTTCTGCAAGGCAAAACAAGCAGGCAGCCCTCTGGGTGAAGAGGTGAGGTACTCCACCCCGGGTTCGGACAGCTGCCTGTCCGTGACTATAATCAATGGGAAAATCAAGAGCCACAGGCCGCTCAGCAGCCCCAAGAGCAAATGAAGGGAAGTAGCAAAGCAGCAACCAGCCTCAGCCAGTGTGCCCTTTAAACACATTCACACTATCACAGCATCAGAGAAAAGCCAGAAAGTCCAGCTCTCTGTGACACCACGGCCACCCCAAACCACCTCACTCCAAGTGCCACTATTTAGCCTCCCTCTCGGGACTGAAACAGAAGCAGAGCCCACTCTCCCTCCCCATTCATAATGACAGCCTAAAAATTACCTGGACTGATCATCAAGTAGCTATCCAAAGTGCCAGGTCTACAACTTCCCCAGAATTTCGGACTACCTGCCTTTGGAGGCAGCCCCCAGGATGATGAATATTATTATAGTGTGCGTGGAATGGATGCCACAAAGAGGATTTTTATAAAGGCAAGATGCATATGAACACAGTGGCTAAAAATATGTATATATACTTTATGCCTAGAGGAGAAGACTTTGCGTCAGTTCGGCTTTGACTTTCTCAGGGAAAGATGGCCCAGGATTAGAAGGGTCCTCTGAGTCACACTTGTTTAGGTGGGTCTAGAATTAAATATGGCCTCGAAATGATCCTGTGGGGGCCCCTAGGTGTATGCTGTGCTTTGCTCCTTACCTCAAGCACTCATCTAGTTAGCGGGAAGGCCTTGGCACTGTACTGCTCCATCACCACTTGAGAGCTAAAGGAACATCTACAGACCCATGCCAACTGGACAAATGGTGCTTCTCCCCCACCAACTGTCTCAGGGCTAGTCCACGGCAGTACAACAGCTGTAGAAACCCAACCTGCCCATTCTCATTCTTGCCAGTTTGTTGGCACCAGGTCAGCCTCAGCCATGAGTAGCCTTCATTCAGTCCATGAGCAGCCTGCTTAAGTCAATCAGGCAGCCTCTCTCTTGTTGCTAACACACATGTGCACACACATGCCTCCCTCCACACACACCGGCCCCCCTCCAAAGCCATCACCTTGAAAGCATAACCAGAAACACAGATTAGTGAGGGCAGAAGTACATCCACTGTCTGGCCAAGAACCACCAACTGGAAGAAAAATGGAACCCCAAACAAGATTTTCAGCATCTAGATTAGTCATTAAAGCCAAGCTAAACATTGTTTCTTTTTACCAAAATGATTCAAATCATTTTGAACGATTTCAATCATTAATTCAAAAGATCAGCTCTGGCCACATCTATTGGGGGCCCTGTCTTCACCTAGCTCTGAGAATGAATTTATGTGCCAGTGGCCAGGCCTCAACGCTGACTGCCATGGGATGTGTGGAGGGATGCTCCGTGACAGCCCTGGCTCCAGTGGAGGGATGCTCCATGACAGCCCTGGCTTCCCTGGTGTCAGCCCACCAGGATCCTGACCTTCCCACAACAATAAGCCTCCCCAGCTGCAAGTGAGGTTCGAAGACACACAGTGAGTGATCTGGGGACACAGACTGTGGAGCACCATCCCCGGATTTGTCTCCTGCTGCTACTCCATGCTATTTCCAACACTCCATACAGAAGATGACTGAGCCAACAACTCCAACCTTGATTAATCCTGTGCACCAAGATACGGCTGCAGGAATAGTGAAATATTGGAACAACCTAAATATTAAATAAGAGGAAATGGACATACATATATGTAGATCCAAGGTAGTAGAATGACTGTGGAAAGGTTGTCAAACTACTGTTAAGTAAACAAACTGATTAGGAACCCCACCTGCTCCAGGAGACCCATAGAAAAGAGCCCTGAACTATGGGCTACAATGTTACTAGGTTATCTCCAGGTGCCTGGATTATAGATGACCTTTTCTTTCTTCCTGTTTGCCTATATCTGCCAACATAAACACAGATTACAAAGTAAACAGCAAAATCTTATACCCCTTGACACAATTTGTCACATTGCAAATTGAAACCTCCTCACAAGAAACCACTCCTGTTCCATTACGGGTACCTTTTTCTCAAGCTCACTATATGTTCCAAACCATTATGTTTCCTTGTACATGGCCCAGGTGAGAGCCCATCACCATGGCGCTAATGCCATGGTCCTCACACCAGTCTAGAGGATAGCATTTCTGCTCGAAGGCTTTCCCTGTCTCCCTGCTGAATTTCCTGTGCCAGGTTCCTCCCTCCACATGCTACCTGGGGCAGCCTGACAACTCCAGAGTATGATATCAGAAGACAAATAATAAACTAAAGCTTATCATCTGTCTCCCAACATGTGTCCTTATGATAGTAAATATACTCTTTCAGATACCGTTTTTGCCTTAGAAAATTGGCAAAGTTCTCCAAAACAATAAATCCTCAGGGTTGGCACTCCTCCACTGCTACAGCAATATAAATTGATAGGATTGATAATACCTTTCTAGACAACAGTTTAGCAATACATATCAAGATCTTAAAAATATGCATGACCGCTGATCCATTTCTCAAGGAAATACTGTGCTTGAGAACACGCACAAAGATTCAGCTTCTAGGACATTAATCAATATTGTTTATAATGATTGAAAACAACCTTAATGCCCTGCCATAATTAGAAGTATGTTGTAAAAGAATAATGACCTGATAAGGTGTTCACAACAAGTAAAAAAAGGAGATAGAAGATTTCCATTTTCATTTTAAAAATATTTACAAAAAAATAAAAATAAAAATAAAAATAAAAATAAAAAATAAAAATATTTACATATCCATATGTAAGTATATATGGATATATATATGCGTGCATATTGTATGTATATAGAGTCACATAGTAATTGCAAAAAAACTATTTCATCTGCAGGTGATGATGTTACAGGATTATTTTTAAATTTCGTATACTTTTCTGTATAAAATGTAAAAAATATATTTTTTAGTTTTCCTACAAAGAACCCGTGTTACCTCTATAACAGATTTCGGTGGTTTGTTTGTTTTTTAAGTAATATACTACCACTTTTCCTCCTCAGATTTGAAATTGCTTTCATCCTGGCTCAGATTTGATACCTAACATTTTGGTTAAAATACTTCCCAGCTGGCACATCTGGGTGGCCTTTGGCTCAGGACGTGATTCCAGAGTCCCAGGATTGGAGTCCCAACATCGAGTCCCACATCGGGCCCCTGCATGGAGCCTGCTTCTCCCTCTGACTGTGTCTCTGCCTCTCTCTCTCTCTCTCTCTCTCTCTCTCCCCCTCTCTCTGTCTCTATCTCTCATGAATAAATAAATAAAATCTTAAAAAAAAATACTTCCCAGTTGATGAGAGCAGATAGGGAAACCCTCTTCCATTCTAAATCATACTCCTGGTCCTCCCCCTTCTACCACCATCAGCTCCTACTCCCTGACTTGCACTTTTAAAGACTTAAAGAAATGCACTGGCTCCATCCCTCCATCCCCATGGCACTGCCTAAAGGACTGTAACATGCCCAGGAGAGCCACTGCCTTGTGGCCAGCACCACTGTAGTCAAGGTAGGCTCCCACCTTTCCAGCCACTGACCCCAAGCTGAGAGCAGTGGAACCAGGGTCTCAGGACTTGTCTCAGGATCCAAGGAGTGGGTGCTGCTCAGTAGACTGTGACAACAGTGATGTACTCTGGGGACCACAGCAGGGAGGCCAGGAGAAGGGAAGGAAGCAGAAAGAGTCCGGGAAAGAGCAGCACAAAAGCCATGCTGAACACCCACCAAGGAAATGCTTGGGTGCTATGTTTATGCGAGTGGAGCTGGTCTCACAGCCTCCAGAGGACCAGTCCACTCTGGGAGCCCCCTGGGCCCACCCATGCTGCCACATACTCAAACAAAGCCTGGGACCCAGCTCTCAGCCCAGCAAGCTTTCACATACTCACATTCTCAGGAGTTTCTTTGTTTGCTTTCTGCCTCCGAAGATCTGCCCTAATGAATGCTGAGGTCAAGAGATTGAGAAAGAACAACAAAGATAGAATCAATAAGCAGACCGATGTTCAAGCTCACCCAAGAGGAGGAGCCCTCATTTTATAAGGGTCACAGGTATCTCAGATCTACTCTAGATATTCCAGAGAGACAGAGGTTCCACTCGCCAACTTGACAAAGCCTCGGATCACTGATGTTCCTGACAGGCAGAAGGCAATGATGACATTGGCCTTCATTTACAGATCACTTATACTTGCTAGGGAGTTTTTGCACACATTGCTCTAATCCTCACAACAACTCCCATTTTATAGATTTAGGAAGTGAGCCTTCCAGAAGTTGGTCCACTTGTCCTATGTCAAACAGCTATGGAGGTCAGTGTCACATTCTGGGATGCAAACAAGAGTCTTTTGGCACCAAATCCCAGGCTCATTCCCCCAAAACACACTACTGCCTCTCAAACACATTTCCTAACAAGCCTTCCCCTCTGCGCCTCTGCATGTACGTCCCCGATCTGTAGGATCAATCAAAACACTAAGGCTCTCAAATCGCCAACAGCCTAAGCCCATGAGTAGCCTGAGAATCATCTTGTCTTGAGACCCCAACTCACCAGTGAGGGCTGCTCCAAGGGTGAGGAACACACAGAGAAAGATGTTCCCAGGCATGGTTCCATAGTTGTCAATAATCTGGCCCTGGGAGATGGTGAAGATGATTCCGAATACCTGGAGAGGTACAGAGAAGACTGGAAACAAGGGACCTGGCCAACTAGCCCATGGGATAACTGAGCTGCCATGATACAATGCCTGCAAGTAGGCCAAGTCAAGTAGGGAACAGAGAGCCACTGTTTTGGGGCCACCACCAAATAAAGAGCCCTACCTGGGCAGACACGTTCAGAAGGCCAGACGACATGCCTTCTGATTCTGGGTATGTCAGCTCCACAGCAAACTCAAATCCCAGCGGGAGGTAGCCAGTCATGAAGAAGCTGAAGGCCAGATCACAGAAACAAGGTGATGGAGAACTTCAAGAACAAGAAGGTGAAGGAGCCCACCTCGCCTTCTCCCTTAGAACTCCTGTTCCTGTTTTGTTTCTTGTCATCAAGACATTCAAGGCCTTTGAATAATCAGGCCATCCCCCCAAGTGGCCACACCCAAGAAAGAGATACCCCTACAAGTCAGGAAGAAGTTCCTATGTAGGCTTCTTGCTCAGGAGGCCCCTGGGGTCCCCTGCTTCTTCTGTCTGGCAATCAGTTACAACAGGGTCAGCATTTGCAGAAGGGCTAGGGATGCCTGCAGCTGAGAAATTCTGCATCGTGGGTCCCCAGGCTATGTGTTGCGAGTGGGAAGTCCCTGGACACTGAACAGCATCTCTATGCTCTCTAGGCTTGGAAGGAGGAGCTCAGAGCCCTCCTTTTTCCCTCTGGAGAGTCGCCAGTTGAGAAAGTCTCTGTCTCCCTGTCTCTCTCACACACACACACTTGTGTAGTGCCCACAGGACAATAACTGGAATGGGAAGCTAAGCAGAGACCCCTGTGGAAGGTGTGTCATTTCCTGTGCTTTCTCGTACAACTGGTCCAGAGCATTCCAATTATAATTTCTTATATCTGCACCACACTTCGTGCTGCTTTCACACCTGTGACTCTCCCACTCCTTGCAACAACTCTACAAGGCATGCTACCCTCATCTTCATTTCCAGATGAGGAAACCAAGGTTTTAGTGCAATTAGGGGACACATCTGTCATCTAAAGGTCAGCAGCAGAACCGAGACTAGGACCCAGACTTCCTGATCCCCAGCCCTATGCACTTTCTTTGACCCCACACTGTCCCAGGCAGAGCTACTAAAGACTCTAAACATTTCCTAGCCTCCCTGAGGTCTGTGAAGGACAGACTCCATCCCAATGGCACAGAAGCCCCAGGCAGCCTTTTGAAGTGCTTCAAGTAAACAAGACCTCTGGCTATAATTTTGACATCTTCAGGGGTCAATGAGAAGGCAACAAAGGGATCAGTGTTGCTTCCAAGGATGTCGGCAGCTCTAGGAGCCAAGGGATGCTGCTTCCCAGTTAAACAGATGAGAGGCAATACTTACCCCATCGTGCCAGCGGTGATGAACACTACCCACAGGTGTCCCAGGTTCAAGGTCAATGTGTACACCACCATGCCCACCACAGTCATGATGTAGACCACCAGGGTTGTTTCCCTGCAAGCAGAGGCGAAGAAGTTGAGTCATACACTTCTAACTATAACAGGATCATTCATTCATTCATTCATTATACAAATATCAATTGGGCATGTGCTGTGTGTCAAGCCCTCCACTGCGTGCCAGGACATCTGGTCTCACAGAACTTTCTGTCCATGAGGTTGATGGACACTGAACCTGTAATCACACAAATGGTTACTAAATTACACTGTGGCCAGTGCTACAAAGGGTAAGACCAGGAGAGTAGGAAACCATCCTGCTGCATGAGTTCTCCTCCTGCAGAACCTCTCAGCAATACCAAGCTGAACCACAAGAAAGAAGGGCACAACCCCCTTCTTTCCTCATCCTCCACAAAAACAAAAACACTCCACAGAACGAACAGCAGCTATGGTCAGGCAGCAGTGGCATGTGGGGCTACCCCAGGAGCCACCTAACTGCTGGTCTGCTGTGTCCTGAGACCCCATGGCCATGCTGGGCAATGATCTGACTTTTAGGTTCTCTGTCATCTCAGAGTTTTTCCTGTGCCAATGGCACAGATTTTTCACCAAACCTGAACTACTCCACTACAGACAGCAGAAATTAAGCAAGAATGTTCTCCAATCCTGAACTAAGTGCTTAACTCCAAAGCCAAAGTGAGAATGCTCTGCCCACTTCCTGTTACATTTCCCTTTGCCAGTCCTCTCAGAGGGACCATCAGCAACCTGCTGCTTTCTGTTGGGTATTTATCCCACCTCTGTCCTTCCGCACACTTCTCCCATATTGCCCACTCATCGCTCTGCAACAGCCCTGACTCCTGCAACTGGACCTGTGTTCCTCTCCCTGTCCTGCTTATTACAGGGTGCAGGCTCTGCACATCCCTCTGCCCTCCTGCCACAAAATGAAGACTCAGCAATGAAAGCTTAAAGCCTTCCCTCATCTCCCCTGAAGCCAGAAACACAGTGGGGGCACCAGCAGATATATACTATGGTTGAATCAAGTGAATCCTGCATTTATTAGGTGCCAGGAATTCTGTTAAGCACTCTACCTGCATTTATTATTTCACTCAAGCCTTGCAAAAGCCCTGCAAGAAATGTAGAACTAGCCTTAATTTTGCAAATGAGGAAACTGAGGCTCAGACCAGTTAAGTTACTTATTCAGAGTCACCCATTGAGTAAATGCAGAGCTGGGATTTGAAATCTATGCTGCTCTTTCTACTGCTGCAATACAGGATCTAGGACACTAATACACACAGATACACTACAGGGTTGCGTCTTTGGAAAAGCTCAAGGCCAGAGGCTACAAAGGATGCCCATCCCACTTGGTGCTTCAAAGCAGCTATTGAGGGTAGAGGAGCTTCCTTGTCCTCTACTGTACCTTCATCTAGTCCCACCCACGCCACAGAAGGCAACTTCATGGAGAAGTTGGCCACACAAGCTCCTCTTTTGCCACATTTGCTTAACCATAGCTTCATTTTAAACCACTGACTCATTTAGAAAAACTATATGTAGTCCCAGCCTCAAATAAAGAGACATAACCCACCCAATTTCCAGCCTCCAAACCAAATGGGACAAGTCTGGGAGTTGTCCTCAGGGAGAAGGAAACTGACACCAAAAATGACTAGATCACAGAGCTCTCATCCTTTCTCTGCCCGGGTCTTAGCCCAGGGAAGACATCTCATGCTAACTGCTGGGGTCAGACATCAGTGACACTAGGAAACAGTGGCGTCTACATTCTCAAGTGTGCCCTCAGCCCTTTCATCACTGTATTTTCTAGTTCTTCTAAGTCATCTGGCTGCCCACAGCCCAGCCAGGCTGATGTTCCAATCCCTCCCTTCTCCAGCCACAGAGCGAGCCCTGGAAAAAGGGACACTGCTGTTCACTGGCTTGGAGGTGGCCAGTCCTCACTGCTCTCATGCCTGGCTGAAGCAAGCCACTGACAGATGGCAGAGACGAGATGGCAGCCAAGCTCTACCAGCAGTCATTAAGCCAAGCCAGACTCCACATTGTATTCAGCCAGGCGGCCACATCCTCAGAGATGGCCTCAATTGCCCTTTATCTGGGGCAGCCAGAGTGAGACCTGGTCTGACCAGAGCCTCACAGAAGCGAGTCTGTGTGACAGGGAACAGGTCCACCACTGTCTGTCGCCTCCAGACACTGCATGCACAGCACTGGAAAGAAGCAACAGGAAGAGAAGGATGTTGAGTCTTCATTCTCCAGAGCCTTTTCTCCAAGCCTGGCTATTGAATTGAGGCACCCGGGTGGCTTGCCTTTTTGCTTTTTACAAATGCAGTTTCCCCTACTGAATTGGCATCCATGATAGTGGAGCCCAGGAATCTATTTTTAATAAGCATCCTGGATTAGCATGGCATATGCTAAAATCTTAGAAAGACTGCTGTGGGCTCCTGGAAACACATTGGGCATTCAGGCCCAAAGTACATCACAACATTTATGAAAGAGGTATAAGCAGTTGCAAGATGATACAATGTAAACCAGAGCAAGCACAGACATCTTGGTCTACCCATGGGGTCCAACAGGAAACTGGGGAATGGGGCAGAGGATCACTTCCTCATCACCATTCTTTGGGGTTTTCATAAACTTTCCAACTGCTGGCATTTTTCTACCTTCATTTTCATTTCTCCCTCACCTGTCCCTTTCACAAACTACATGGGCCGGGGGGAATGTTCGTGCTAGGCCTTGTGTCCTCCATCTCTAATCTTACCAAGATCCTCATGGAATGGGTACTATTTCCCTCACTTTATAAATGGAGAAACTGAGGCTTAGAGAAGATTAATGTGGACCACTTGGCCACTGAGACTCCCAGCTGCTGCACCCAAACCTTTGGAGCCATATTGCTTGAGTTCAAAACGTGAGTTCAGTCCAAGAGGAGGTCACTTACTTGTAGGTTTTAGACCTATCCAGCCAGATGCCTGAGATCACAGCCCCAAGCATTCCTGCAATGACGATGGTCAGGCCGATTCTTCCAGCATTCACTTCTTCCCCCTGGGAAAACCACAACCCCAACGATCACCCAGGAATGGGACAAGTCACCAGATAGAGCATAGTCACCATGAGGTGAAGGGGCAAAGGCAAGTAATTCAGTCTCCATTAGAGTCAGTTCTCTGAACATATCACGGCAAGATGGCCTTTAAGAAGTTGCCAGTGGGGAGAAACTCCTAGAATAACTGTTCCTCCCAACCTAATATAACCCTGGATGTGTGCATGCTCATAATCCTGGATGCTGGGGTCAACCAAACTCTCCTAGTCCTACTTCGATGTGGATTTTTTTTTTAACTTAATCCTTACAGCAACACTTTTATCTTATTTACCATTATTCCCATTTGACAAATGGGGAAACTGAAATACATATATCCAAATATTCCACCCTTAGTTTTTTTTGAGCTATCTGTGCCAAAAGGAATAAGAAGATGACAGTTATATAATCTCATTTGCTTCTCAAAATTCCCCACCGTAAGTTTAGAAATCAATATTCTCTACTTTACACATGAGAAAACCCCCAAGGCACAGTGGGATTAACCTACTAGCCCAAGGTCATGAGGCATTTAGTAAGTGCAGAGCTAGGATCTGAACTCAGACCTATCAAACTCCAAAATTGGAACACTTTAGCCACAGTGGCCTGCCACTTCTAAAGTATGAGACCTTTGTCCTTTCAAAAGAGGGTTGGACCTGGTATTCCTGACCCCAGGACACACAGTATCCCACTTCCAGAATCCAGCTCTTACGGGCTCTGGAAACATTTAAGAAATGCTTACAGTTGAGCTACTAAGAGTTCAAAATTAAATTCTGCCCCTATTTTACAAATTAAGTCTTTCATATGTGATCTATATGTACGCACGTTTACCTACTGTATTGCTAGGCATCATGTCATGGGCTTTACATACATATAACACATGAATACACACACACACACACACACACATAGTATTATTTACTTTCTATCCTAAAAAAAAAAAAAAAAATCCCTGAATGTTTCAGGGATCCCTGGGTGGTGCAGCGGTTTAGCGCCTGCCTTTGGCCCAGGGTGTGATCCTGGAGACCCGGGATCGAATCCCACATCGGGCTCCCGGTGCATGGAGCCTGCTTCTCCCTCTGCCTATGTCTCTGCCTCTCTCTCTCTCTCTGTGACTATCATAAATAAATAAAAAAATTTTTTTAAAAAGCTTTAAAAAAAAAAGAATGTTTCAAAAGTAATTACATTTCTCTTGCAGAAAGGAGAATAAGAGCTCAGAGAGGCTAAACAGCTTGTCACACAATTTAGTGCCACCAGAGCCAGGGCTATTTCCCTCCGAATCCCATAAGCATACCACCATACCACACCACCTAGAACTTGGGGATGGGGAGCTAAAGTTAATCACTGCCCCAGCTCCTGCTGAGATGGACAGAAATCTCACTCTTTTCAGGCCCAGCATGCTCAGAGAACCCCCTTACCGGGTAGTGCAAAATCACCATGCGATTCAGCAAAGTGGATAAGGCATAAAAAGCACCAGCGTTCAGACCTGAAAGAGGGAGGAAGAAACACAGTATTAGGGGCAGCCTTCTGCTGGGGCCATTGCTAACTGCTCCCAGGTAGGGAGGTCAGAAATCCTCATCCTCATTGCCATTGTGAGTGGTGTCCTCAGAAAAGAGTTTCTGTCAAAGAAAGACTCCAAAATAAACATTTTAACCATTTATTAGCCATACACACTGCCCTCTGATCCCCTTAGCCCTGCCCTGGAAACACAGGCCCTAGAAAGCATTACTCCCAGGTCAGAACTGTCTACCTCCCTCTCAAGCATTGACCTATTGACCTACAGGATCAGCAGAACTGCTGGACACTTTCCATCTCCTTCTGATGACCTGTCCCCTCTCCAGATTGCCTCAGGCCCCTCACCCCTAACATCACTCCTCCTGTGGACGCTTTCTCTTTTCTTTTCCCATTCCTCTGTCCACTCTCACTTCAGATCCAATGTAACATAAAATCTTAACATCTGGGCTGCCTGGGTGGCTGAGACAGTTGAGCATCTCTCTTCAGCTCAAGTCATGGTCCCAGGGTCCTGGGATCAAATCCCACATCGGGCTCCCTGCTCAACAGGGAGTCTGCTTCTCCCTCGGCACTTCCTCGCTGCTTGTGATCTCTTCTTCCTCACTCTCTCTTTCAAATAAATAAATAGAAATTTTTAAAAAAAAAAATCTTATATCTGAAACCAGAAAGGACCCTAAGGAGTAGGGAGCTGACTCTCCTAACTCATTAATTTATCCAACTAATAAATGAAGAATCTAAAATTTACTGTATGAATCCATGAGGCCATTGGTCCAAAGCTATACAATGAATTAGTAGCTGAAATTGGAACTGACCCAAAGGAGAAAGGACCCTCCTGCCCTCCATCCATAATAACAATGGCAATGATGATGATGATGGTGGTGGTGAGGATGACGAAGAGGATGATGGTGAGGAGGGAGATGGCAACAGCACATACTTAAGTATTAGACACTGTTGTAAGTACCTTACAATCCTCATAGCAAGGTAAGTAATATTATCATCCCCATTTTATAGATGAGAAAAATGCATGCAGAGTTTAAAAAACAAATGCAGGGCAGCCCGGGTGGCTCAGTGGTGTAGCACCACCTTCGGCCCAGGCTGTGATCCTGGAGACCCAAGATGGAGTCCCTCGTCGGGCTCCCTGCATGGAGCCTGCTTCTCCCTCTGCCTGTGTCTCTGCCTCTCTCTCTCTCTCACTCTGTGTCTCTCATGAATAAATAAAATCTTTTAAAAAAATTAAAAAATAAAAAACAAATGCAGAAGTCATTTATGATGCCTACCAGAGGTCTTTTGAATTTTAACTAATTTGGGGGCTCACAAGACCATCACTGACACACTTGACATTAGATACACTTAGAAGACTCAACTCTCGAGCAAGGCAGCCTCAGGAGTTCTTCTTCCATGAACCCCAGACCATGGAGCCATCCAGAAGCCATCCTCTTTGGCCCCATGGTGATGGCATAGGTGCAGGGAAATGTGAGTATGGCAACCACCCTCCTTTAATACCTCACAGGAGCTACTATTGCTTGTAGGATCTCCACAGGCATAGCGCCCAGAGGCCCCAGACAGGACAGGCCAGTGAAAAGAGTTATAATTCTCAGAGAAGCACAAAGAATGGCCTCCTACCAGATATGAAAAGGTCCCCCAGTCCAGATAGTCATTTTTATCACAAGGTCATTTTTATCATATGCACTGTTGCCTAAATGCAGTTCACTTGCTCCCTTTATCACATTCCCAGAGGAATGAGACACAAAGTTAAGTGAAAGAAAGCATAAAAATGCAGATTCCTGGGGTATCTGGGTGGCTCAGTCAGTTAAGCGTCTGCCTTTGGCTCAGGTCATGAGCCCAGAGTCCTAGGATTGAGCCCCACATTGGGCTCCCTGCTGAGCAGGAGCCTACCTCTCCCACTCCTTCTGCCTGCCACTCCCTCTGCCTGTGTTCTATGTGTGTGTGTGTGTGTGTGTGTGTGTGTGTGTGTCAAATGAATAAATAAAATCTAAAAAGAAGAAAGAAAGAAAGAAAGAAAGAAAGAAAGAAAGAAAGAAAGAAAGAAAGAAAGAGAAAGAAAGAAAGAAAGAAAGAAAGAAAGAAAGAAAGAAGAAAGAAAGAAAGAAAGAAAGAAAGAAAGAAAGAAAGAAAGAAAGAAAGAAAGAAAGAAAGAAGAAAGAGATTCCTGGGCTCTACCCTGGGTCTATTAAAACTGATTCTCCTGAAATGGAGCTAGGAATCTGCAATTGAAAATTAACAACAGGTGCCTGGGTGGCTCAGTCAGTTGAGCATCAGACTCGATTTCAGCTCAGGCCATGATCTCGAGGTCATGAGATTGAGCCCCATATTGGGCTTCATGCTTAGTAGGGAGTCTCCTTGTCCCTTTCCCTCCCCCTCTGCCCCTTTCCCCAGTTGCTCCTATGCATGCTCTCCTTCTGTTTCTATCTTGAATGAATGAATGAATGAATGAATGAACGAATGAAATCTTTATAAACAACAACAGTGGGACCAGAGTGGCTCAGTCAGTTAAGCACCCAATCTTGTATTCAGCTCAGGTCTTGATCTCAGGGTCTTGATTTCCAGCCATGCACTGGGCTCCACATTGGGTGTTGAGCCTACTTAAAAAACAACAACAAAACCCTATCATTTCTTAGATTCATTAGTTTGGAAATAAATGGCCTTGGGAATCCGGAAGATCAAAGACCAGGCCTAGGCTCCCAGGTGTTGGGGTTAACATGGTGGCCACTAGGATGGGAAGGGGCTTTAAGACCATGAGAATGACCCATAACACATCTACTTTAGAGGTGCTCAACCCTGCTGCAAACCAGAATTACCTGGAATGCCTTTTAAGAGCATATTCCCAGGCCCTCATCCAGACTTTCTGAATCTGAATTTCTAGAAGAAAGGCAGAGAGAAATCCAGGCACATACTCAACCAAGTACCCCAGGGGATTCTATCATCAGGCAAGCTTGGGAAACAGTGATCTCAGATCCTATCTCTGGGTTCTGGATACTGTGTTCATTTCCCTCGTGTCGTTCCTGAACTTGTTGTAAACGCTGGTTTTAAAAGGCCAGCCTCATCTCAGCAAAGCTCCAAGGAATCATGAGAAGGATATTATGCTCACTCTCAAGCAGGATCTGAGAGGGGCCATAAATCATCCTCCCTAAACCCATGGGGGATGGGCAGTAGTAAAGCTCTTGAGAACCCCAAGGGAAGGTGATAATCTTCTGAGTTTGGATGCCAACACTAGAAAATTATTTAGAAGCATAGCTGAAGGCAAGGCTGGGGGGTAGCATGGAAAAGTATTCCCTTTGAGGACAATCTCTAAAAACACTTTTTTCAACATGGCAATCATTGTGCCACTGATGATAAGGAAGCAGAGAAGACCATGTGAAACAAGGCCACAGGAGTCAAGGAGAAGGTAGCCAAAGAAAGGTTATTCTCTTACCCCATCCCACCTGCACCACTGTGATACACATCCTAAGGCCTTGCCCTGCCTCCAGACTCTAGCAGACCTATGGAGAAACTGGTTCCAGCCCTGGGTCTTCCTGCATTGCCAGACCTGGAGAAGTGAGGGTATTTTGCTAGAGGAGGAGGCATTTTCTTATACCTGTGATATTTCAGCAACATCAAACACAAATCCCATCTCTACCCACTCCTCTCTAAGTTGGGCTGCCAGATGTAGGAGAAAAACAAACAAACAAAAAAAACATATTCAATTTCATTTGAATTTCAGGTAACAATTTTTTAGCATAAATATGCTCCTAAATACTTCATGGGACATGTTTATGCTGAAAAGAATGTGCTGTTTACCTGAAATTCAAATTAAGCTAGGTAGCCCCCTATTTTATCTCTCAAAACTACCTCTGAGGGTATGATCAGAGATCTACAGGAAAAAGTCCCTGAAATTCCTCCAAAGCCCTCACCAGGCTCTGCTCTGGGCAGCTGACTCAGCGGCTTGGAGAAGCACTTTGAAAGCCACTATGAAGACAATACTGGACATCCCATCAGTGACATGGGAGCTACTCCCTACTTGGCGAAATCCAGTTCAGACCAAGGAAAGAATGAAAGAAAATCAGCAAGTTTACCAACACAGCAGCATATGGATTCATGCATGATCTATTTACAACTACTTTAAAAGCTTTCATTTCAACTCAGAGTACTCCAATGGGAAGCAAATTTGATTATTTTCTGAGATTCTTTTTCATGGGCACAGGGTGGGTGAAGAAGGTATCTCAGTAATTGGCAGAGCTGACATTAAAACTCAGACCCCTTATTCCTTATGTGCCAACTCTGGATTCACCACTCTAGCATTCAAGGCTCTTACTCCCAGACATGCTCACCCATGTCCAGCAAACATGCCCATTAAATGCTATCATCTGCTTGATCCAAGCTACACGCTCTTGTGCATATAATTCAGAGGAAAATATGCATATAATAGGTATAACAAAAAATTTGAACCATTTCCTTCTTCAAAGCCAACCTAAAACTACAGGAAGGATGGAGGACATTCTAGAGGGCTTCAAAGTATCTAGTTGAATTTATAGAGGGTTTTGTTTTGTTTGTAAATTGGAGCAAACATTTAATTTGGAAGAGAGCAGAGATTATTAGCTGGACTGAGTCCCAAACACTGCCCTTACATGACCTATTAGCCTTAGAGAGACATGCTAAAGTCAAGACCCCATTGTTTCCAAATCCCAAAGTTGGCTGGTCAATATAAGTTGACCCTGCTTCAAAAACCCCAGAACTCGGCTCCGTGCACCTGGTGCGGTGGGGCAGGGTCGTGGGCTAGTCATGGGATCCCCGTCTCGGAGACTGCAGACCAAACCAGTCATTACTTGTTTCAAGAGCGTCCTCTTGATCTACACTTTCATCTTCTGGATCACTGGTGTAATCCTTCTTGCCGTTGGCATTTGGGGCAAGGTGAGCCTAGATAATTATTTTTCCCTTTTAAATGAGAAGGCCACCAATGTCCCCTTTGTGCTCATTGGCACTGGCACTGTCATCATTCTTTTGGGCACCTTTGGCTGTTTTGCTACCTGCCGAGCTTCTGCATGGATGCTAAAACTGTATGCAATGTTTCTGACTCTCATTTTTTTGGTTGAATTGGTCGCTGCCATCGTAGGATTTGTTTTCAGACATGAGATTAGGAAAAGCTTTAAGAATAATTATGAAAAAACTTTAAAGCAGTATAACTCTACGGGAGATTATAGAAGTGATGCAGTAGACAAGATTCAAAATACATTACACTGTTGTGGTGTCACCGACTATAGAGACAATATTAGTATCCCCTCCAAGGGATACTAACTATTACTCAGTAAAAGGATTTCCCAAGAGTTGCTGTAAACTTGAAAATTGTTCTCCACAGAGAGATGCAGATAAAGTAAACAATGAAGGTTGTTTTATAAAGATGATGACCATTATAGAGTCAGAAATGGGAGTGGTTGCAGGAATTTCTTTTGGAGTTGCTTGCTTTCAGCTGGTTGGAATCTTTCTAGCCTACTGCCTCCCTCACACCATAACTAATAACCAGTGTGAGATAGTGTAATCATCAAACCACGGGCTTACTATTGTTCAGCTTTAAGGACATTTACATTCCCCCCCTGTGAGCTATGAGATTGCCTGGATGGAAGGTTGCCTAATACTACTTATGATAGACCAAAAAATTCCATCAATAATAGTCTGATTCAATCAAGACATTTGTGTAGGTCCACCTTTTGTCCCATTGGTGTTAATCATTGAAACCCCTGTATCACTGTGAAACACTGGAAGAGCTAATAAATTATAAATGAAGCGCAAAAAAAAACCAAAAAAAACCAAAAACAAAAACAAAAACAAAAACCCACCAGAACTCTAGATCTGCATCTTAGGAGAAGGCAACTCCCAGGCAACTGGTCTGGAGGACTAAATCTGAGGAAATATATACTCCCCTAGGTAGATCCAAGACTACTCAGACAAGTGGGGCTAAAAGACTTCTGTCTCTGTCTCTAAGATGTTCCTTTCTGCATGGGAAAGCAAAAGTGGCACGCTGGTTAGGAAGATGGGCTTTGGCATCAGATAGAAGTTTAAATTCAAGCTCTGTTGCTTGCTAGCTGTCCAGTTGTGAGCAAGGAACTAAAAAGAGCCTCAGCTTCCTTGTATATAAAATGGAGTAAGTTAAGAACTTACATCATGGTATTGTTTTGAAGATTAAATGTGATCATGCCTGTGAAGCACTTAACATGGTACCTGACACACAGTAATGGCTCAATAAAATTCTTTCCAAGTCTATGATTAAGCCAAAAAATAATTTCCTTGTTGGCCAAGAGTTTTGTCACTAATCCCAATTATCTATCATGAAAAAAGGCTTGCAGTTTTCTGACTATAATAAATATATGCAAATATCAGATAAATTTAACTCTCTCATTGGAATAAACCCAGGCCTTTGAAAAACATTAATAAATTCTATCTGTACAATGGAGTCAAATGCTTCTAGAGGCTCAGAGGCAAATTATCTTTCTGGCTAGTGCTATCGCAATTTAAATGACAATTTACTTCCATCCTTTCTCTCCTCACCTTCTGGGACTCCCATTATGCATATGTTGGTTTGCTTTATGGTTTCCCACAGATCTCAGGGGCTCTGCTTATTTTTCCTAATTCCTTATTTTTTCCATTCCTCAGGATAATTTCATTTAATCTATCTTCAAATTCACTGATTCTTTCTGCTGCCAGCTCAAACTAATTTTGAGCCCTCCTGTGAGTTTTTCATTGCAGTTAGTGTTATTTTCAATTCCAGAATTTCTATTTGGTTTTTTCTTATTCCTGTCTTTATTGACATTCTCTATTTGGTAAGACATTATTCTCCACCATTTTTTCATTCTTTGGTTTCTTTGGCATGGTTTCTTTGGTTCTTTGAACATATTTATATTGTTGATTCATAATCTTTATTATGGGGCACCTGGGTGGCTTAGTGATTGAGGGTCACAGATCGTGATCCCAGAGAACCTGGAATCGAGTCCCACATCAGGCTCCCAATGGAGCCTGTTTCTCCCTCCGCCTATGTCTCTGTCTCTCTCTGTGTGTCTCTCATGAATAAATAAATAAAATCTGGGGAAAAAATCTTTATTATGTCCAACATCTGGGCCTCCTCAGAAACATTAAGAAACATTAAGTGCTTTTTCCCCCTTGTGTCTGAGTCCTACTTTTCTATTTCTTTGCGTGTCTCATAATCTTTTGGGAAATTTGGACATTTTAAATACCATATCAACTCTGGAAATGAGATTCTCTTCCCTCCCCAGAATTTGTTGCTGTTGCTGCTGTTTGTTTAGTGACTTTCCTGGACTCATTTTGTCAAGTTCTTTGTCATGTGTAGCCATTGAAGCTGCTACTCCATCAGTTAGTGGTGAGGTAATGATTAGGTAGAGATTTCCTTAAGTACCTTAAACCAATAAGTCTCCACCTTTGCTAAGGGTGTTCTCTGTGTGCAGGTTGAGGCTCTCCTTCAATGCTCCAGCAGGCAGATGTTAACTCTGCCTTAGCCTTCATTTCCTCCTTGTGCAGAGCCTCGAGGCCAGCCAGAGGTGACAGTTTAGCACTTTCTCAGGTCTCTCCTGGTCATGTGCATGTGGACTTCTAGATTCCTAAAAATATATCAGAGCTTTTCAAAGCCCTATGGCCTTCTCAGTCTCTAGATTTTTGTTTCAAGACTTTTGGCCAGCTTCCCATTTACCCCAACTGATATTACTACCTTAGGCAGCTACAATGGTAAGCAGTGATTGTTTTCAACAAATGTCCTGGAAATAGTGCTTTTCCCACAGAGCAGGCTCTGAGTAGGTTAGATAAAAGCAGGTCTTCTGAATGGGGGCTCTTCTAGGGAACTGTCAAATATCAAATAATGACCTAGGAATGGGGCTTTTGGGGGAGCTCCAAAATTATTTTTGCCCCATCCGGTCGCTGGGAGGCTGCTGGTTTTCACAAGTATCATAGCTGTGAGGCTGCCGTTTTTCACAACCACCATGGCTGCTAGGCTGCTGGTTGTCAAGGCTACCACAGAGACTGGGAGAAGGCAGATCAGAATAGGGCAAGTTAAAACACAAAGCTCACTGTTCTTGACATTATTCAGCCTTTTTTTTTTTCTTGAACAAATGTCCCCTGGATTGTTGCAAACCTTTGTTTAAGACTTCTGAAAATTTGATTTTAACAATGTTTGCCAGTGTACTTGTTTTATGGAAGAACAAATTATCCAAGGTCCTCACTCCAAAAGTGCTTCCTTATTTATTTGCTTTGTTATCATTTAACCAAACAGATGAATGTTCAGAAGTACAGCAATAAAATCACTCTGCCAAATTAAAGACCATATAAGCAACCAGCCATGCAAGAGGGGAAGAGGAGGAGTTGCTTTGCTCCCCTGCCTCTATAAAGGGATCATTGCCCAGTTATCACCACTGTCATCATTCTTATCCATAGAAAATATTTATTAAGCACTCATCTGCCCTAGAATCCCAAGGTAGGCCTCAAATACCCTGATGTCAGATGCAATAAGATTTATGGTGTTCGAAGGTCAATGAACTTGAGATATTCAACTCAAGGAAGAATGAAAGTTCTTGGAGCCATAGAATCCTGAGTCTGAAAGGAATTCCAAAGATCATCTAGTTTTACTAGCTTTATCCATCTATGTAGCCTGATATTCTCCATAATATCCCCATTAAATGGTTGTTCCCATCTACACTTGAATGGGACACTCAAGTGTACTGATGGGCAATTCACATAACTTCTTTAGTTGGACATCTTAAGTATTGGAACCTGTCTTTATATTGTGGGTGCATGCAGAGACATATTTAGAACTGAAAAGCTGGAGAGAATGAGAAATGGAGACCTGAGACCTTGAAGACTAATCTGCTCATTCAGCACTTTTCCAGGTGAGAGGTCACTTATTTCTGTGAATGCCTGAAAACTAGGTGTGTCCCTTTACTGTGGATGATACTACCTCTTATCCAGAGCCTCAGCAGATAAACACTTTAATTTAGATAAGGAGCATGATAAGCCTAACATGAAACTCTGGCACAATCCTTGAAAGTGGTACAGGTATTTTGGAGTTAGATAAAACTGTATTTGAATCCTGGCTCTGCCAATTCAAAGCTGTGTGTTCTTCAGCTAGTTGCTTAACCTGTCTTGATTTTCAGTTTTCTCATCTGTTAAACAGGGATAACTATAGTACCTACCTCACATGGGCATGATGAGAGTTAAGTAAGTAAAATCATACATGAAAAGTCTTGGCATGTAATAAATGCTATTGTTATTATAAAATACAAAGGTTTGTGAACCTACAGAAAACAAGGTTTAGCCAACTGGGGTTTCACCAAGCATAAGTTATATCAAACCAACTTCATTTCTTTTCTTCTTATGGTTACTAACCATGTTACACAACTGTTGACTCTTGATTTTAAACAAACTACCTGCCACCTGAATGGCTTAGTTTGTTGAGTTTCTGACTCTTGGTTTCAGCTTGGGTCATGATCTGGAGATCATAGGATTGAGCCCTGTGTCAGACTCCACACTCAGCAGGGAATCTGCTTTCCGCTCTCCGTCTCCCTCTGCTCTTCCCCCATGGCTTGTGTACCCTCTCTCTCTCCCTCTCTAAAATAAGTAAAACAAATTCTTCAAAAAAAAAATAAAAATAAACTTAACTAGTAGATTAAATGATCAAATGTAGGCTGGAGACCAATATAGCTAGGTGGGTCTGTTAAGACACTCTTTACTGGAATGTGATAGGGCTCTGCCCTTGCCCTCATCTGGGTCAACATTCTTATTAAAGGCTGGAAAGAAGCTGCAGAAAACACCATGTTGGGAAAGTAAGCCAATATACTAGCATAAATATGTAAATGTATCTTACCAAAAGCCAAAAAAGTAAAATGAAAGAGGGTCGTGCATTCAGGTAAAAAAGCAGTTAGTGTTACAAGATGATAGAACATTGGTTGAAGAGTGGTTACAAGACTCATATGAACTCATTCATTCATTCATTCATTCATTCACTAAATAACTGTTAGAGTGTCCAGTCCAGGCTTTATAGCTCCTAGGGAGCTATAAAGATGAAAAGTGATAGATCCCCATTCTTGGGACATTCACAGTCTAGGGGGAAGACAGACCTGGAAATGTTGGGGTTTTTTTGTTTGTTTGTTTGTTTTTTTAATGGTGTTAAGATGTACCAGGATCAGCACAATAAAAGAGATAAAGGTCACTTTTACAGTAGTGACACTCAGATGAGACTTGAAGGATCAGCAGATATTTGTCAAACAACCTGATATGGGAAGGAATGGTTTTCTAGGTGAACTTTACAGAACATGCAAAGGTCCTAAGGCACAGCTGACTCTTCTGGTTGACCCCGAGAATGGCTTTACATACACATTTGGGATTTGGAAAAAGTAAGACACACAGACACATCAGATCTCTTTCTCACATTCCCAATTTAAATACACTCCTGGACACATGGATACCTTACCGTAGGTGATGACTAGCAGCACAAAGTTGAGGTTTTTGAAGAGCCGGACAATGGAACTGAAGTATGAAGCATCAGGGGATGCCAAGGCATAGCTCAAGGACTGGGCTCTGCTGGGGGGATGTTTAGGCTTCTCCTTGAATACTGAAAGGAAAGAAACAGAGAGATCAATGCAAATCCCCATGGCCCCACCCCTGCAGAGCTGACATACGGACAAGAGCTGGCTCCCTCATCTGAGAAAAAATTAAGACCCAAAAAGGAAATATTAATTCTTCAATTAAATCCTTCAACACTTCCTTTCTTTAAGCTGCTTCTCACCATCTGTGACTGAGTGAGTGGTCCTTTAATTACTTTTTCTTCATGGCCTGTAGATGGCTGCACTCCCTGGGCCTCCCAGGCAGTGTTCAAGGATCAAGGAGTCCCATAATAAATCAGCAAGAAACATACTGCACAGTGGTACTGAATATGCTGAATTCAGTACTGCATAGTGAAAATAACATAATAGTAATGCATAGATAGAAAGGAAGTGAGAGCTGAGGCTTTGGGACAAGTGAGCCCAGTGAATGGCTTAGCACCAGAGCTCCTCCTAGAAGGGAGTGTTGTCCACGCTCAGCTGAGAACCTGGCACGTGGCAGCCAGGAAATATTCCCTGAATAAGTGACAAGATCTTCTATTGAAAAACCTCAAGTCCACTGCTAGTTTGTCAAAGTCTGACTCTCATGTCTGCCTCAGGAAGAGACAAGAGGATTAACACATACCCCTACAGGAGTAGGCACTGTGATATGAAGGACTGGAGAGGGGCCGTGGGAAAACCATTCATTTTATGTTTGATTTTCAGCACAGTTGGTACAATCAATTTGATGGCATTGCTCTCTGTTCAGTTTCTGGGGGCAGAGAAGTGTAACCAGTTGTTTGGCTAAATTGGCCTCCCAGTTGGGTCCAGGCAAGCTCCATGTAACCTTCTCCACACACCACAAGAATGCTCCTGAAAGGTCAATAGGCTGTCTCTAGTTAGAGGAAGCTCTGGAAATGAGGTTTACTTCTCTTGAAGATCAAAGGCGCCCCCCACCCAGAAAACCTTCCAGCCCTAACCTCAGAGCCCTGCTTCTTCCTTTTCCAGAAATAGTCCTGGATCACTTCCTGCCGCTAGAAACCATTCATACATTGTCTTGCCCATTCACCTCCCCTTGCAGCAGGGGAAAGAAAGCAAGGCAAGAGGTGATATATCTTGGATTTGTTCAAGGACCTGGCCACCACAAATCAGAATTCAGATCAGATTTTTCAGTTTTTTACTCAATAAGCCACTCTTTGGCTTGATAATAAAATGTCAAAATATAGAAATGTCCTATCTTTGGAGTTTCAAATGCAAAGAAACAGGCCCTCATCATCTGCTACAAACACAAACATTTGAAGCTAGGCACATGACAATTTGAAACTTAAAGTTTGGTTGAATAAAAGGGTCTCTGGGCAGACTGTTCTTTCCTGCCACCATCCATTGCTCCGTAGCTTCTCACCTTCCCAGAAACAGTAAGTTCTCTGCCCAAGATATCCTGCCAGCTTTGAAAAGCCATCAGCCTGTCTCATCTTGGACCCCAGATGAGAGAGAGCATGCTTCAGTGAGAAAGCTGAATGAGGTACACAATCATAAAACTGTTTTGTCTCTGGAGGTCAGGATGGCAGGGAAGAATGAAACCTTTACCACATAAGGTATAATGTTGGGAGGAAAGCTGGTTAACCTTTAAAGACAAATGACTAACTGAAAATGAAAGCCCCTACTATCCTGTTTCTGAATTTATCACAGCACATGTACTATCACTCAGATAATAAAAGAGGATATAAAATATATTAACCAATATCTCAATGATTAAATGTACATGCACATCAAATTAATAGTAGTTATCTAAGATTGGTGGTTGGGATTAACTGGTACCATCTAAATTAATGGGTTTTTTTAATTTTAATTATTTATTTAATTAATTTATTTAAGTAACCTCTACCCCCTACATGAGGCTCCAACTCATGACCCCTGAGATCAAGAGTTGCATGCTCTACCAACTGAGCCAGCCAGGCACCCTGGTTATTCTTTTCATTATGCTTTTTTTGTATTTTCTAGATTTTTCCATAATGAGCATATGTTTCTCTTATGATTTTTTATAAAAAGCCTCAAAAAATGTGGTCCCCAAGTGTTCTCAGATGAATCTATGAGAGTATTAATGTTTGTGGGTCAATTCAGTTTTATTTTGTTTTGTTCCAGAAATTTAAAGTATGGAGCTAGAAGGGTTAGGCAAGCTCTGCCACTTACTAGTTATCTGATCTCGAATGATTCACTTAACTCCTCTTAAGTCTCGTTTTCTTCTTTGTTAAATGAAATTGATGGCGATAATTTCATTCAAGATTCAAGGAGATCAGGAATGCTTAGCACAGTGCCTCTGATATATATCATAAGCACTCACTGGGGTTTCATTAAGGGGATCAACAGCTTGTCCACTAATTCTAATAAGGTTTTATTGGGGAATTGGTTAATTGCAATTAAATCTTTACTTAGCAGCTAACAAATTACACAAGACCAGCTAGCACTGTATTGGCTAAGACACGTCAAGACCATTAGAAGCCTGGCCTCCAGTTTCTATAAATGTCCATGGTATTCTAAGGCCATGTTCGCAAGGTCCCCACCCAAGTCAGCAGAACCTCCCTGCCTCCTGGCCCCCCATCAGTCTACTAATGACCTTACCGATGATGACAAGGATGAAAAGCAGAGTGGCCACGCCTCCTATTATGTAAAACATGATGCTGATGTGGTAGGCAAGCTTGTCCCGGTCTTCGATGTTGGGTACCAAAACAGGAGGGACCAAGAACCCAATTGCAATTCCAAGCTACAGAAGACAGAGACAATCAATCACAGTTTCCAACAGCCAAGAAATGACAGCACAAATTTAAAGAGACTCCTGATAAGAAACATAAACCCTATCTTCCAGCCCTTCTTAAAACCCAAACAGGGATTGTTCCCCTTCTCAAAACACCAGAGAGATCTTACTTTTCCTTGACAACTCAACTCTTTCTTGATTAACAACATACCCCTGACCACCCTAACTATCAATACCTACTGAAAAACATTATAGTTGGCGTTCTCAATGCAGGCTGGCTCTTCTCTAGCTGCAGACTAATGAACAATGGTTTTCATACTTCCATCTCTAGATTAGAATAAAACAATGTTGGTTTTCTTTTTCCACTGAATTTTTCATTTTGCTGGATATGTTAACCTGGAGCTGAGAGACCAGCTAAGGGAAAAAGTCTACACCCTACAATCCCAAGAACTTGCATTCAGTAGATGAAAGCCTAAAGTTGTTAGCCCATTCACAAATGTGAAAACTTAAGTTCATTGCATAGATAACTTTTACTTTACAAAGTATCTGTAGTGCGAAGTCACACGCTACAACGTAAATGTATATACACAGGACACAGGGACAGGAAAACTGGCTATAAACACAGGCACAGGCAGATACCAACAAACTAAAACATCTTGTATCTGCCTTAGAGTTCAAACTCCAGTGACCCGACAGATAATGTGACTTGGGTGTTTCCAAGGTCAGAAATGCCTTGATTCAGTAGTGACTAGCTGTGACACAACTCCCAAAAGCCCTTCTGCCACACATATATATTAAGGAAGAAGTTGGAAAACAGCCTGAGAATTCAGGTAAGCCTCAAATTGCAAAAGTAAAGGAAGATGAGTAAGTCTTTGCCTTAAGGTCCCACTTTTCCTTTATTGTACTTGAAAGGAACTGCAGGTAGAGAGCAAGTTGCTTTCATGCCACACTATAACACAATTCACTGGCTGCCCATCTGCTGACCACCTTGATTGCTTTCCCAGACTGCCAATTACAACCACTTGGGATGTTGGTTCTCAGCTCTGGAACAGTCACAAAAGTCATCATCAATAAGCTCAGTGTAGGATTCCTCCAAATATGCCAATATATGAAAAATAAATGGAACAGATCTTTAAAGCATCTACTATGTGAAAAGTAACCTGCTAGATATTTTACCAAGGTACCAAGATGTATATGGCATGATTCTCACCTTCAAGGAGCTTTATAATCTAGTGGGGGCACGGAGTTTAAAACAAAGATACCAAAGATAACACAAATGGTGGTATTTGTGGGTTGAATTATAGAAAGTTACCGTTTTGAAAGTTCCCTTGTCATCATCTAGTACAACCTGATTATTAGAGAGTCAAATGGAGGGTAAATGAAATTAAGTTCTAGAAGGTAAGTCAGAGTCACAGGAGTTCTAACAGAGTTGAAATGAGAAAACAGATCTCCTAGCTTCTCAGGCCAGGACCTCCTCCACTGGGCCTGCCAAGGCTCTCCAGGGCTAAGAGCCCCAAGAAAGGGCCAAGTGAACAGGCTTCTCCAGAAGAGAATACATTTCATATCCGTGGAGCCTTATCTGATCCTGGCTCACAATGATTTGCCAGAATTGAGTCTAGCTTCTTAAGTGCTGATCTCCAAGACTTTAAGGGGTTAAATCCAGCCATAGACAAAGGGACAAACACAACTGGCATAGCTGGGAAACAGAACCCACTGCAGGTCATATCTGGCCTCCCTACATATTTTAGCGTTGGAGATCTAGATGTTAAACAGAACCTCAAAGGGTCCCTTTTCCAAGAATGTGGGAATATTTAGGATATCATCCAAAAAGGATATCATCCTTTTTTTACTCCCAAAAGGACCTTGACACAGGATAACCTAATCCCCATTAACCTTCTGCCTTGAAAAATATGTCCTCCCAGCTAGTTTTACACTACATGCCTGATCCCATTGGATCCACTACATGGACTCCATTCTCTGTCTATACCCTAGGGCTGTGTGCATGCTATTCCACCCGAACTTCAGCACTGAAGCCTTCTCCAGTTAGAAGGATGCAGCAGTCAGATGTAGGGGCCTGTGGGGACCCGACCAGAGAACAACACTGCTTCACACTACCCTCTCTTCAGGAGGAAATTGGCCTCCGAGGTACTCTCATGGTCAGAATGGAAAACAAAAACATAGGAATTGGACTGTCAACTGCTGCCTCTTTTTTGTTTTTTCAAGACATATTTGTTCCTGCTTCTTGAGAGCTATGTTCAGTGAGCATTTACAGTTCTACTCAGCCTCTACTTCTTAAGTCTTGTCCCCTGGTAAGTGCTCAGTCATGTTAGCTGGTTGGACAAATGATGCACAATGCTGGAAAAATCTCAACTACACAAAGCTGGCAATATCACACAGATCCACGTTTTTTCTACAAAACACAGTGGAGTAAGGGCAGAGCAGTAAGGGCAAAAAAAAAAAATGTTTACAGGGGAGAATAGGGAGAAGGCTGGCTATTTCTTGAGCATCGACTATGTACCAGGTATCTAACAGAATTTATCTTTTTTCATTTAACCCAAGAATCTTTACAACAAATTTAAAAATGAGAAACACTGATGGTCTGTCCACACCTTGCCTAAGGTCACACAGGCAGCTAGCAGAAGCGCTGGCCGTCCTAAACCAGTTCTGACTCCAGAACCTAAGCTCACCCACCGCTCATCTCCCATGAAATGTTGGTAGTCAACACGGAAGCCTCTATTCTTACCCATTCAAGTTCTTTTTTTTTTTTTTCCCCATTCAAGTTCTGTCATGAATTTTCTAGGACACTTCAAGGGTAAAAATCAGAGACCTGCAGCTCAACTCAGTACAAGATTAATTCAAAGAGATGGGAGGATGCTGCCCTGGGAGGGTGGTGCCGGCACCCTTCTTACCTTCACAAAAACAGGACCCAGGCCATGATTGAAAATGATTAAAATCTATTGCCAACTTGTTTGGTTTGGCTTATGTCCTAGCATTTGTCCTAGTTTTATCATCCTCAAAAAAATATTAATCCATGGGCAAAATACACAATACACAGTCAAACCAGTCCAGTCTTAGCTCTTCAGGAACTTACTCTTAAAAAAATTGCTTTTAATGTGGAATTAGATTCTCTTCATTTCTACAAAACCCATGGCAGTATTTCCAACATTGCCTGGAAAGGTCACCAGCCCTGACCCCACTGTGATCCTTCAGGTCTGATATTCGTCCTGAGTAGCTGTATTTTCATATGTAGGCAATCCTTATCAGCCATCAGGGGAGCTTGGGTGACAGTTTAGGCAGTTCCACTCTGCAGCCAGTGATATTTGCAAACTGTGATTGGATTATGTCCTTCCTCTACTTGCTTTTAAACTAGGTAAACACATCCACAAAGTTGTGCAAAGGGGGGGGGGGTCATCTGCCCCCGGTCAACTATTTACTCCCTGAGACCCTGCCACACTGGCCTCCTTTCTGTCTTTGAAATGTCCAAAGTGGGGCACCTGGGTGGCTCAGTCACTTAAGTGTCTGCCTTCACCTCAGCTCAGGTCATGATCCCAGGGTCCTAGGATAGAACTCTGCCTCACCTCCTTGGGCTTCCTGCTCAGCAAGGAGTCTGCTTCTTCCTCTCCCTCTGACCTGCCCCCTCCCCTGCTTGTGTACATGTGCTTGCCCTCTCTCTCTCTTAAACAAACAAACAAATAAATAAATAAATACATAAATAAATAAAATCTTTTTTTAAATGTTCAAAGCACCTTCATGCCCAAGGACCACAGGTGATTTTGCACCAGCTTCCTCTGACCAGACTAGGATGCCTTCCTTACTCCATTTCCCTGAGTAAATGCAGATCTCCTTCAGGCCTGAGCACAATCCACTTGCTCCGGGAGGCTTTCTCTGATGTCTCATTCAAAGTCAGGCCCCACACAGGTAGTTTTATACTTGTAAGATTATTCAATTAACATCTGTCTCGCAAACCAGACTATAAATTCCACAAGGGCAGGGCTCACGTTTATCTCTAGAACCTAACACATAATACTAATCAGTAAAATGTACAGAAAAAGATGTGTAGGTATAATATTGTCTCAGTTTTACAGATGATGAAACTGAAGTGCAGAAAAGTTAAATGGCTTACCCCAGATTACACAGCTATAGGCAACAGAGCTTGAATTTAAACAGTAGTTTTGGGGCAGCCCTGGTGGTGCAGCGGTTTAGCGCCGCCTGCAGCCCAGGGTGTAATCCTGGGGACCGGGGATCGAGTCCCACATTGGGCTCCTTGCATGGAGCCTGCTTCTCCCTCTGCCTGCTTCTCCCTCTGCCTGTGTCTCTGCCTGTGTGTGTGTGTGTGTGTGTGTGTCTCATGAATAAATAAATAAAATCTTAAAAAAATAAATAAACAGCAGTTTTTATTCAGTAGTTCTGAATCCAGAGCCATGAGTCTAATCACTATGGTTCACTTCACCCCAAAGAAGGTGTTTAACAAATATGTGATGAACACAAGGATGAAAAGGCAGGCTGGGATATTCAATGTTCATATTCTATTTTATTTTTGCTCTTTCTGCAAACCCAAGGGTGACATCTAAACACTGTTGCAATCAGTGATCATGAGTACTTTCAGAACAAATGTCACAGTCAAAAACACATCAGTGCAGCCTAAGGGGTTTGGGTAACAGGAAAAAGCCATTACTTGTCATTCTTGCCTATTATGCATTTGGCAGAGCAAAGAGAAATCCAGAAAACCACCAGGCTGCATCCAAGAGGGTAAGATTTCCACATTTAATCCATTGCACAACACAATACATGTGTTATGTTGGCTCTAAGATCCACAGAACCACTATTCCCATCACCAACCACAATGGGGCATTCAATAACCCCCCCCCCCTTCATTTCTACAGAACCCATGGCACTGAGTCAGAACCATGGCACATAGCTGCCCTTCTAAATGGTGTGCGGCCATGAATATGCCCAGACCATTAAACAAGGACCCTAGGGCTTCCACAAAAGGCAGGGAGCTCTATGTCAACACCATGGTGAAGTCTTTGGTCCTAATGGAACAGGGGCAGACCACTGGTCCCCATCTTAATCCTTTGCTAGGATCCTTATCATCTGTCCCTGGCCATTGGTAAGGTGGACACTGTTCTTTTTGGTAGGATGCAACAACCCCAGCAAACAGGTTCCCACTCACCCAAACCTCTCCTCTGCCCACTCCTGCCCCAGGCATACCTGCTAGTCAGACAAAGATGAGCCCACTCAGCGCCAGGGCTGGGCCATTCCTGGGCCATTGCCTCATTCTTTTCCCCTGGGCATAGTCACCAGGTCAGAGCCAGGCATGTCTCTGGGATTTCAGGGCTCCTAGAAGCTGGCTCCCTGGAGCCAATGGTAAAAAAAAAAAAAAAAAAAATGTCCCCTAACTGGGTGGGCAGCTTTCTCTGCCACGGAGCCCCTAGGCTTGAAGTCTTACTTCAGACATAGTCTCCTTATGACCTAATGGAGGCTCACCTTGTTCCTCAAAGAATTCACATCTATGTTGTGTATATTTAAAAAGGAACTCCTCACTTTTCCTCCTTTCCACCTCAACAGTCCTGGAAGATATCATCACTCTAATACAGTGGTTAAGGGCTCAAGCTTTGGGTCAGAAAGATCTGAGTTCAAATCCCAGCTCTACCAATTATTATATGTCAGTTGAAAGTGGATTTACCACCTCGTGCCCATGCCCTAATCCACAAAAGGAATATAGTATTACTTAGTTATACTATCTCACTCTCAGGGTTGTTCTGGGGTCTAAATTAGCTCCTTTGAAAGGACTGTGCAGCAGAAAGCTTCACACCTAAGGAGTGCTACAGGAACAGCTCTCCCCGCACCCTCTCATAGTAATGGCGGACACGGGAGGCTACCGGGCTTTGGAGGCATGGTCTGTTTAGGGCAGTTGGACAAATCACCCTCCCCAGTTCCTTCCTTGCTGCTCTTTCTCAGTTCTCTCAGTCACCCCCGACCCTGCACTCTCACACCCACTCTGTCCCTGACCTCTCCAAGCCTACTTGGAGCCTACTTTGAATGGGCGTCTATGAGCTCTCCTCCATGGCCCTGCGCCAGGCACTCAGGTGCTGCTCGTTCCTCAGCGCTGTGCTGGCCATGAAACCCCTGCTTGGGAACCACCAAGGAGTCAGCCTTCTCAGAGGGAGGAAGGAAGTCCAAACCCCTCAGCCTGCTGTTCTTGGCTTTCTTCACCTACTTTCAACTACCTTTCCAGTCCCATCTCCGCCTACTTCCTGCTGTGTCCCTGATACTCCAGCCAGATTGGACTTGGACGAGTCACGATTTCATTCTCTTCACGGTCTAGTTTCTACCTCTATGCAAGCAGCTTCCTTGTTTGGAAAGGACTCCCTCTTTTAATCTTTCAGAGCTCTTCTCAACAACAGCTCCTTTACTGGGTGTTCTCTGATTATCCTAGTGGGGAGAGATCTCCTTGCCCTAAACTCCTCTAATCCTTCCTTTGATGTTATGAAATTTTTCTGACATTACTCTGGTGCCTGGTAAACAGAGCAGGGGCTCACTCAACAAATGGGTGTTGAATGAATGGGCTTCAGCTAACTGGCATGTCAGGAACAACACATCACTCCACTACCAGAATAGCTGTGAACCTAGACCTGGGGAAAGATGTCGCTGGAAATAAATGCAAAGTTCTCACAGAAAGTTTGCTATTTTAAACCAAACCAAACAAACAAATGATTGAGGGCCCTTTGAATATTAGAGCCACACGAAAGATACATTGGCGTTCAATCTAGGTTTTCACACACTTAAAGTCCATCAATCCATGTGAGCAATCTTAAAGCGCACAGCACGATGCCACCCCCACAAGGGTATTTTTATATGATGAGTGACGAGATACACATGTGAACCTACACATCTCTATGTACACTAGAAATGGTCTTACTATCTAAAAATTAATCTGAGGCTAAGGTTCACAGAGTACCACAGTTAAAGTACCACCACAGGAAAAGTTAAACTACACAGACAAATGTCAGAAAATGTTACCACACAAAGGGTCATTTAAGTCCATGCAGAATTTTGGGCACTAAAATGTGCTAAAAAATGCAGTAGGCCTAATTTCCATCCCATAACTAAATATGCCCACATACTTCTGGGGTTGTGTGGCTTGACCACGGGTGTCTTAGGCACAAATAGCATGGCCACTGTCAGGGAGGCCACCACTGAAGCTTTGTCTCCCAGGACCACATACACGTGGGGATTTATGTGCAACACTCAGAAGTGACTTCAATACTCATTGCCCATTCCCAATGTGGACTGGTGTGGTATTTAAACACCCCAAAAATGGTGCTATTGAAACACGTTTATACACCTCAATATGTTATTTAGACATCTCTTTACACCTACATCTGGGTAAAATGATGTAAACGGGTGCTCCAGGGTCCCAAATGTAAGGGACTAGGCCACAGTAAAGGCACTCTGCAGGAAAGCCACCTTTGAACTTGTGGAGTAGGCTCAGAGGGGCATCCTGGCATTGAGTCTGTGGATGCCTCCAAAAGAAGCAAGGAGGATGGGGTGGGTGTTAGGACACTGAAACACTGAAGCCAAACAACAGTTGAACTATTAAAGTGAGCTCCGGCCACCTAGGAATGCCAGGCAGCTCCCAGGAAATGCCATAGTAAGCAATAATATGCACGCAACGCCCACTCATATGACTGTATTTTTGAAATTCCCAAATCCAAGCCCTTGGCTTCTTTTGAAAAGGCCAACTCAGGATTAGGAAGGTGGCAGACCCTCAGGAACAAAACAATCCCATTGATTTGGGAGGAAATCACTCACCAAAGGGGTTTATGGATTTAAAAGGCTAAGCTGAAGTCTCGAAGAATTTAGGGAGCAAGGTCACAGTGGTCACAGCTCATCAACTCAAGACTTCCTTAGGGCTCCCTCCCCACTCACAGGGTCTATCCTCAAATATATGATATGGCTTCTACTACCTGGACACTCTTGGACTTACTTCTTCAGTCCTTGAGGGGTGAGGGGGGAGATTAGGGAAATGCAGGAAGCAACAGCC
This sequence comes from Vulpes lagopus, assembly GCF_018345385.1. NCBI lineage: Eukaryota > Metazoa > Chordata > Mammalia > Carnivora > Canidae > Vulpes > Vulpes lagopus. Next base: position 24,819,106 of record NC_054829.1, read on the forward strand.
ACAGAAATTAGGATAGTTTGCTTCTTAGGGAAAAAAAACAGTAATAGCAGCTGATATGTGGAGCTCACCATGCCAGGCCACCATGGCACTACCAAACATAATCTTTTAATCCTTATCTTAAAACTGAGCATTCAGTGTGGGGGGGTGGGGGGATGTGAGGAAATGACATTTGAGTAGCTTACCCAAGGTCCTACAGCAGTAAGTGATAAGGCTTGATGCCAAGCTCAGGCTCTCTGTACTAGAGTCTGTATTCCTAACCATTAGGTTAAATGATCAGGTCTTGGGTATTAGCCAAACTGGAAGTAAGAGTCTGGTGCATAAAGAGTTCCTACTGTGTGCTAGGCAGTGTGCTAAATGATTTTTCACATTATTTCACTTAATCCTTATGATAACCTCCTAAAGTTGCCATCATCATGTCTAACTTGGTTTTTATAGATGACAAAACATCTGTAATTTGTCCAAGGTCACTCAGCTTCTAATAGCAAGACTGAGATTCAAGCCCATGACTAGTTGACTCCAAATCCAATAAGTAGGGTGAATGTCACAGAAGTGACTGCCATCAAACACCTGATAATTCCTCCAGTCTTATATGTTCCATTCTATAATTCAAGCACCTCCCTCTTGGTCTAACTGTTGGAGGTGAGAGGTATCTCCAGACATAGTCCATTTTGTTTACTACTTAGACCCTATAGGATTTCTTATTCATATATGATACTTAGTTTTGATTTTTTTTTCTAGACAGGGTGTTGTTGTCTTCCCAAATAGATCATTAGCACCTTGAGGACAGGGTTGTTGATTGATATCGCTTTGTTTGACCCTTCCCCACATGGCACTCAGAACAATGCCAAGGGAAAAGATGGTGCTTGGGAAATATCTTCTTTATTTTATTTTATTTATTTATTCATGAGACACACAGAGAGGCAAAGACATAGGCAGAGGGAGAAGCAGGCTCCCTAAGGGGAGCCCGGTGTGGGACTCGATTCCAGGACCCTGGAATCACTCCCTGAGCCAAAGGCAGACACTCAACCACTGAGCCACCCAGGTGTCCTGGGAAATACCTTCTAAATAAAGAGATAATTCTTAGAATTGTGCAGCTCAGACCTAACTCAAGTATTTACAGCCACCTCTACAGCAAACAGGTTGGGCACAGTAGCAATTAGTTGTATTCTGAGAGTTTGCCACCACAAGAAAGCAGATGTGAGGTGGAATGACAGAGTAGATCTCAAATTTAGGGCTCTGAAGATCAGACATGGAGGCCATTGGAATATGGGACTTCCCACCCTCAAACCTACACTCGGTGTAGATTGAGCACTATATGGTTGTACTGAAAAGAAAGGGAGGAGACAAAGAGCTCACATCACTAAGCTTATAAACTATCTAATATACCTTGATCTTGACCTACAGCCTTGGTGCTGGGTTTCCTCCTCATCTTTGGGGGGTGCAATGTAGCTGAAGAGCAGAGGTACCCTAGGCTGTAAACAGAGAAGATGCTAAGTTTAGGGGAGGGGTTTGAGTGCTACAGGGAATTTTTTTAATGAAAAAAAAGGGGGAGTGATGCTGACAAAGGGCTTTCTTTCTTTCTTTCTTTTTTTTTTTTTTTTTACCAGCCTCATATCTGTGCCTATTTTCAGTCATTGACTCAGGACACTCTTGGTACACACACTCCTTTTCCTCAGGGTTGGGGTTCCTCTTGACATTATCCTCCTGGTGACATCTACAAAGGGTCAGTCTAGGTTTATATGAGAGTAGACATAAAGCCTCCCCTGCCTTCCTCTCCACTAAAAGCCCAAGTCACTGCTGGCTTCACCATTCAAAGGTCCCTCCCTCTGCTGACAATGCTGATGGCCAAAGACTGCAGGCTTCCATAACTCCCCCATGACTCAGTTGTGAAAGAAAAGAAACCAGGGGCAGCTTTTGAACCACCAGGCCAGTCAAAGTGGCAGAGCACAGACCTCACTTTCTCCTAGTTTTTCCCATTGGAAGTAGGCATGTGCACTGCTCTATTCAGCTGCTTTGGTGCTTTGCACCAACTCTGTCCCAGATGCCCCCACACAGCAGCCAATGGATACACCTACTGTCCTGGGTACAGATGGTGGTAAAACAGTCCAAAGCACTTGCTGTCATCACTAAAGGTAGTTCACATACAATCAATATCACTACCCGTCCCAAATTTTCTTCTAAATCTAGCTGAACTTAGTGACAGCCTGCCCCTTCTGATTTCAGACCCAGGTGATTACTCACAGGGCAGGCCCTAGAAGAGTTACTACTTTCATGGGTTACCATGGAAAGACTCAGTTCCTCTTCCTTCAGGGTGTGCCTCCAGAAACAGACAGGGTGGGCCCAAGCAGCTCTTTCCTAGGAAGCCAACTTGACAAGTTAACTAACCTTGCCTTGTGATCCTCATGAGAAATATAGAAAGAGAAAGAAATCTAAGCCTCACATGAGGAAAACAATTAGCCACCCAAATCTAACACTGCCCCAAGAAAGCAGCACCATCAGGTCTGGCCTGGTGATTAGGGAGTTACTTAGGGACCTACTTACACAAAAACATCTCCCAATATCCTGCTGTAAAGATGCCTCCCCTCCTACTTGGCCTGCTTTTTTCCCCATTAGTCACTCCATTAGTTGCTGCCTTACAGTTTCATGTCTCCTCCCTTAAATGTGAACTCAGGGACCTTTTCTTTCCCATTCACCGCTTCATCCTTAGCACTCAGAGTGCTGTGTAGAATAAAGCAGATGCTCAATAAACATTTGTGCAGTAAAAAAGCAAAGGTTGTGCTGCACTCTCAAAATAAACCCATAGCTCCAAGAGTGGACCATATAGGGCAAGAGCACTGAGCCCTAGACACAGATCGTGTGGCCACCAACCCAAGGCTGTACTTCCTGAGACAGGCCAAGAGGATGAGAGCCTTCCTTCACTGGCTCTCATTTGTCTGCTATCAATTGGAGAGATATGGGGAGGCTGCTTGGAGGGAATACAATTCAGAACAAGGTGGATTCAAGAAGATAGAGGCGGGACAGCCCAGGGGCCTGTGCGGGTTATTTGCAAGGGACAGAGATCTGGCCCAGGGTGAGGACACCCCAGGAAAGGCCATGGGTTTTTGTGGAGCAGCATGAGAATACAGGGCTAGCTATTCCAGGGACAGATAATGGGGTACCCTCTTCTCTGAGGAACTTTGGTGAGAAAAAAGGAAGTGTCTTCACAAGGATAGCCCAAGCCCCACCAGTCCCTGCTTGTCACTGCCACTAGCTAACTGGCAAGAACAAGACCAACAGGCCCTCAGAAGAAAGTTTCTCACTCTGGGCCCTATCTCCTGATGGTGAGGACGGAATCAGCTCTGTCTGGGCTGTGCCACCACTGATACTCACCTACATTGAAGAAAGGAATCATCCTAGACACATATAAACTGAAAAGTTGGTTTGTGCCAACCCTTGACAAAAGCCCCTTCTGGGAATCAAAAGGAATCAGAATTTCTGCAGGACTCCTGGAGCTGCAGAATGGATCAGTTCAAGAGGCTCAAATCAGCAGAAATACTCCAGAACCCAGAAGCTCTGGGACAGGCTCCCATGGCCAGAATGACCAGAGCTCATTTTGAAATGAAGAGCTGGCTCTAAAGGTAAAAATGTCAAGCTCTGCAAATGGAGACTGTGGTCCTCAAGCCAAGTGCAACATCACACTTCACAAAAGAGATAGGACATTATTTGTGCACAGGAAAGCTGTTTTATTCCTTGAGGGTCCCTGAGCAAGCCCAGAGTCTTTTTTTCTTAAAGGCACTTAAAAGACAATGTTTTCACAACATATAATCTGAGCAGCAAGACAAACCTGGGGAGGCCAACAGCAGGATGCCTGAAGTCCTGGTGAAATGACACAGCCCTCTGAGGGGCATGCGGTGTTCTCCATTCCCTGAGTTAAAGCAACTTGCTGAATTCAGAGCAGGGAAGTAAACATCGGGATTTCTGATGCTCCCATTCCCAGCCCTGCTGTCTTCCCACAGAACCCTACTGAGTTATGGACAGGGTCTGAGACTCCAGATGACCCAGGGCCTGATGGAATCCGTTGCGATGCATTTGTTATACAACTGAGGAACGTGTTTGCGTCATCATACAATGGCTAACATATTTACTCTGTACATCTTATCAAAGTCCTTTCTGGACAGTGAATCAGAAGGCAGTCCAAAGGGAGGGGACAATGTGGCCTTAAGTCCCTCTAAATAAACCTCCAGCCAATGATGTGGGCTCTGAGAACACAACGTCATCTCCCCCCCACAACAGCCTGAGAACCCAACACTAGCAAGGAGGACTGTCTCACTCCACAAACAGAGCGAGGGTTGTTGAGATGCTTGCCCCAGGGCCACAGAGCAGGCCGGGGACTGAGATTGTCTCAGAACAGACAGATTGGTGACAGGGGCAAAGACACTCCAGGGCCACTCAGGACACAGGGGTGGAGATGGGTTAGAGGAAATCACTCCAGAAACCAGAGAGTCCGGATCTTTACCGGTCCCGCCCCCCTCAGGCAGCCCCCCCTCAGGCAGCCCCCCTCAGGCAGCCCGGAAGAGACAGGCTTTAACCACCTGCTGCTCTTCCTGAACACCTGCTTCAAAGGCTTCAAGAACTGAGGATAGAGGTGGAGGGAATCTTCTCAGGGGGCCTATTTACACACAGAAGGTGAAAAGATTAGTAAGAGAGTTGAGTCGAGCCACATTCTTCCCTCACCCCAACCCCTATCCTCCTGAGGCCTCAGCTGACATTATTAGATAATAATCACAGAAAATGCCTTGGAATCTTCTTTCAGCAATGAGAAGATAAGGCCCCACAGCTGAAGTGTAAAACCAGAGCCCCAAAAATCCATCACCCCACCCGAATATCCTCAGTGGCTGCTGTGTGCAAGGCGTGGCCTCTTCTGGCCCATGTATTCTGAGCAAGGCCTTTGTGGGGGCTGATCTCTCTGCAGGAGGGTGGTGACACTGGCCCCAGCTAGCTCACCAGCTGAGAGAGTGGATACAGGTGGGGCTGCTTCAGTCCCCTAGTATGGCACTAGGGAGGGGGATCTGCCAGCAAAGATTTCAGAGACGGTAGCAGAGATGAAGGAAAGTGGGTGAGATCTAAAGATGTCACCAAGAGTGCTGCAGAGGCTGAGTATGGTAAGGAGGGAGAAGGTCGGTGTGGCCTCGGGAGCCTTTGTTTTTTTTTTTTAAGAATTTTATTTTATTTTATTTATGATAGTCACAGAGAGAGAGAGAGAGAGGCAGAGACACAGGCAGAGGGAGGAGAAGCAGGCTCCATGCACTGGGAGCCCGACATGGGATTCGATCCCGGGTCTCCAGGATCGTGCCCTGGGCCAAAGGAAGGCACCAAACCGCTGTGCCACCCAGGGATCCCCTCGGGAGCCATTTATGTGCTGGCCTTATTTATTTCAAGAGCTTCCACACTCTCCCTCACTTAACTCTGGTAGCAACCCAGATAACAGAGCTGATGCCCAAAGAGGGCAGGTGTCCTGCTGGATGCTCCCAACACAGCAGCCAGCAGAGCGGAGTCTGGGTTCCATGGCTTTTACACTAGGAGTTCTCAAACTTCAGTAGGCATCAGAATCCCTGACAGGTAATCAAAAACACAGATTCCTGAGCCCCCCCACCCAGACCCACCCCTAGAGAGGCTAATTCCTTGGGTCTGTCCTAGAGCCCAGGAATCTGCATTTTTAACAAACACCCTAGGTGCTTCTGATGCTGGAGGTTTATGGCCCACGCTTAACAGTGGCTCTCCGCTGCCCTCAAGAAGCCAAGAGACGATTCTCAGCTGTTGTCTTCCCTAGGTGTCCTAGGCAGGGCTGGTGGGAGAGAGAGAGAGAGATCTGTATTCCTGCCTGGCTCCTCCAGAGAGAAGAAATGGTCCCCTGGGTGAGCACTGAGTGGTTCCACAAACATGTCCAGCAATGAATCAGAAGCCCAGGGCAAAGGTCTGAGGAGGCACAGATTGCTTAAGGGGCAGCCACCACCCCAAACAAACGCCCATTGGAATGGGCCCTGCTTGAATATGATGACTCATGGCTGCTTACTTCCTCCAAATAGATGGACACCACGAATAGCCTTGTGTACAGAGAGCTGCCTCCAGAGCCATCAGAGGAGACCCAGGGATGCCAACACAGACATTTGGGGCAGAAAGCAGGAATTTCCAGGAGAGGAAAAGGGGAAAAAAGAAAAAGAAAAAAACAACTCCTACCTTTGCTCCACCTTCATTCCAGCACCCCACCACACCCACCACACCCCTCAAGCCAGCAGAACTGTCTAATCAGAAGCAGTCTCCTGAAAATGAAAGGGACTTGTGTTCACCCCCTCTCCAGAGAAGGAATCAGACAGGAGCCAAAGCAAACACTGCTCCATTATGAGGTTCTAAGACACACCAATTCCAAGAAGACCGTAAGCAAGTAAAGCCCAGCGCTGCCTCCAATCTCCTCTAAGCTGAAGTGTAAAACCACTGCCCTCAGGCCGAGCAAGGCCTCATTCTGAACTGTGTGGGGCTGAGAAGCTGAGCTAATGTTTTTGCACAGCTTAAAAAAGGAAAGATGCCTGGAATAAGGGCATAAAGCAGAAGAATCCAGGTGGACAGCCAGAGCCCACAGGAAGGCCTCCCACCTCTGAATGGTTTAGTAAAGAAAAAGGCCCTTAGTCCCTCAGAACTACAAGAAGAGAGCCACTCCATTAGGTTAAGTTCAGGAATGGTACCAGATAGGAGTCAGGAGACAGAGAATGAAGAAAGAAGAGGAAACACCAGCTGTCACATTATCTATAGGGTTATTTATCATCCCTGATGGGGTTCCAACCCTTATCCTGCAATCCATGCAGGACTGTTTCATGTTGGGGGTTGGAGGGAGCTGAAGTCCAGGAGAGGACATCCTGTTAACAGCATTGCTGGGAAAAGATCAAGAGCCAGACAGTGGCAAACAACTGTGTCCAGCTAAGAAGCCTGGACATCCCACTTTCTCCAGTAGAACCTTAGGTTTGTGAGACTGAGGACTGAGGTGAGTGGTTTCCCAGTATCTGTGTGACCCCAGAGGCTCCAAAGCCTTTATCACATTTGGTGTGATGTCATCACCATATGGTGGCACCACCTCCCGGCACCTATATCCAGGTTTTAGTTTGAGTAGCTCTCTAGTGGGACAAGTCTCCATTACGATACTGCCTGGAGACTTCCCGGAATGGCCCACCGTCCCTAGTCACCCAACTCCTGGTCACTACACTCATGAAGAATCAGCTCATCAAAATCACCTCCTCGGGGAAGCTGTCCGGCTTGCTGCCCATTGCGCTCACTCTGGGGTAATGTCCTCCCACATGCTGTGACCTCTAATGCCCCAGGCACATACATCTGTGAGCCTGATACATGATGGTACTATGAGCATTTAAGTGTTGGCCACTCTTTCTAGATCAAGAGCCCCCTGCACACAGAAGTAATTACCTTTATTGATGGCAATACTGATAGCATCTGTTCTTCATTTAGCATTTTTTATATCTGACCAATTCTTGGAGGAAGGGGCCCTCCCCTTGCCTCACTTAACCCCCCTTTTACCATCTTCAATAGCCCATGTTATCTCCAGCTTACAAAGAAGAAATTAAAAGGCAGAAGACTTAAGGACTTGTCCGAAGGAACACAGCAGAGCTAAAGATGGTGTTCTCAACCACCCGGGTCCGGCACGGTTCAAGGCACACAGTAAGGACTGCATAGCTCTTTCCATTGCAGGGATGAGAGTGAATCACATCAAAAGGACAAATCCAGGTAAGACAGTCCCTTCCTCCAACGATCTGAGCTCTCAACTAAGTAGTCACCTTAATTCCCATGTATTAATTTGTCCTTCCATTGTAAGCACCTGTTACACCCAGAGCTCTGTTCTGAGGAATAGGAGAGGTGTATTAGTCAAATCTCCAGTCCTCTGACAAGTTTCCCATGTAGCCAAAAGAGGAGGAGGAGAAAGAGGGGTAAAGGACAGGAGTAAAGATAAGGAATAGGGGGGGAAACACAAACCCTTCAGGCCAGTATCCCAGGGAACTCAGCCAGCACACAGAAGGCCCAGAATGCACTCCACCAGGCAGACTGATGAGTTGATGGCAGGGGGGTAAGCAGGTACCCAGCCAGAAGGAAACACCTCACAGGCAGTGGATCTCTCTCTCTTTTTGGTGGTAAACTATACATAGCATAAAACTTACCATTTTAACCATTTTTAGCTGTGTGGTTCAGTGGCATTGGGTCCATTCATATTGCTGTGCACCCATCTCCAGAACATTTCTCATCCTCCCAAACTGAAACTCTATACCCATCAACACTAACTCCCCATCACCCCCCACCTGCCACCCCTTCCCCGGCAAGCACCATCCTACTTTCTGTCTCCACGAATTTGAGTATTCCTCGTACCTCTGATAGAATCAAAATAGATTTGCTCTTGGCCCCCCGGTTCTGGGCACAGAGCTCTAACAGCCCTTGGAATCTCCTGAGTGATAGGAGTCTCTTTTGTTACTCATAAGGAACCCCTTCTCCTCACACCTGAATTTATGCTATTGAGGTGACTCAGAGCAAGGCCTGTAGATGGTGTTAGGATGGGCTAATCTCCAGAAAATTGTGGTTAGACTTTGAGAACTTTCAGCCCCATCCTCCCCCTCACCTCTGAAGAGGGAACGGGAGCTAGAGATGGCACTCCATAAAAACACACGAGCAAGGAAATTTGGTGAGCTTCCTGGACAGTAAACACATCACATCAGGGCTGGAGGGTGGCATGTCCAGAGACGCCCCCACGTCTCTTCTATTTGGTGGTTCCTGAATTGTATCCTTTATAATAAACGAGGAAAGTAAGTCACTTTCCCAGTAAGTAAAATGTTTACCTGTGTTCTGTGAGCCACTCTAGCAAATTATAGAACCTGAGTAGGGGTTGTAGGCACCCTCAATTTATAACTAGTCTGTGAGAAGTTTGGCTGGCCCCCAAGACTTGCAAATAGCATCTGAAGTGGAGGCAGGCTTGTGGAACTGAGCCCTTAACTTGTGGGGTTGGTCTGCATTAACGCCAAGTAGTCAGAGTCAGAATTAAATTGAATCGTAGGATACTCAGTTGGTGTTACAGAATCGGAGAATCGGTTGGTGTCCGGAAAAAAGACACATCAAGACCTCATATAAGTGGAATCATATAGGATCTCTTTTCGCGGACTATCTTATTTCCCTTAGCATAATATCTTCAAGGTTCATCCATGTATATAGCATGGGTCAGAATTTCCTTTTAAGGCTGAATAGTATTTCATTTTATGTGTACATCACATTTTGTTTATCCGTTCACCTGTAGATGGATACTTGGATTGCTTTCTCCTTTGTGGCTATTGTGAATAATTGCTATAAACAAAATATCTGTTTTAACTTCCTGCTTTCAATTCTTCTGGGTAAATAGCCAGAAGTAGAATTGCTGGATCATATGGTAATTCTATATTTAATTTTTTGAGGAACTGCCATACTGTCTTCCATATGACTGCACCATTTTATATTTCATCAGCAATGCACAAGGGTTCTAATTTCTCCACATCCTTGCCTACACTTGTTTCTTTCTTTTCTCTTTTTCCATAGCCATCCTAATGAGCGTGAAGTGGAATCTCACTGTGGTTTTAATTTGCATTTCCCTGATGATGAGCATCTTTTCATGTGCTTATTGACTGTTTGTATATTGTTTTCAAAGAAATACCTGTTCAAGTCCTTTGTTTATTTGTAAATTAGGGTCTTTTTCTTGTTCAGCTGTAGGGATTCTTTATATATTCTAATATCAACTCCTTGTCAGATATATAATTTGAAAATGCTTTCTCCCATTCCATGAATTGCCTTTTCACCTTATTGATAATGTCCTCTGATGCACAGAAATGTTTCATTTTGATGTAGTCCAATGAATCTATTTTTCTCTTTAGTTGCCCATGCTTTTAGCACCACAACTGAAAAATCATTGCCATCATTACCAAATCTGGCATCATTAAGCATTTTCCCTATGTTTTCTTCTTACAGTCTTACAGTCTTACAGCTTTCCCAACACCATTGGTTGAAAAGGCTAGCGATAATCATGGGTCAATGTAGGTTCATCAATTTTAACAAAGCTACCACTGTGGTTTATAGTTTTCTCAACACCATTTGTTGAAAAGACTGGTGTGATCATGATGTGTTAACGTAAGTTCAACTGTAACAAATCCACCACTCTGGTGTCTGGTGGGGGTGCTGACGATGGAGGAAGCTGTGTATGCTGAGGAGTGGGGGTAAGAAGGCTAGGAAGAAATTGTACCTTCAACTTAATTTTGCTGCAAACCTAAAACTGCTCTAAAAGAACTTTTTTTTTTTTAAAGGAAAATGTTTCCATTGTCCTTGACATCCCTGTTGAAATCATTTGACCACATATGTGAGGGTTTACTTCTGGGTTCTTTATTCCATTGGTCTATATGTTTGTCTTTATGCTAACACCATACTGTCAGGATTACTTCAGTTTTGTTATTAGTTTTAAAATCAAGAAGTGTGGGACACCTGGGTGCCTCAGCTGTTGAGCATCTGCCTTTGGCTCAGGTTCTGATACCGGAGTCCTAGGATCGAGTCCCACATCGGGCTCCCTGAAGGGAGCCTGCTTCTCCCTCTACCTAGGTCTCTGCCAATCTCTCTCTCTCTCTCTCTCTCTCTGTCTCTCATGAATAAATAAATAAAATGTTTTAAAAAAAATTCTACATGAATTTTTCTATTTTCCATTTTTCTATTTCTGCAAATAGTATCACTGGAATTTTGATGGAGATAGCATTGAATCTGTAGATTATTTTTGGTAGTATTTCCATCTTAACAATATTAAGTCTTCCAATCCACAAACACAAGATGTTTTTTCAGTTATTTATGACTTCTTCAATTTCTTTCAGCAATATTTTGTAGTTTTCAATGTATAAGTCTTTCACGTTTTTGGTTGAACTTATTCCTGGGTATTTTGTTATTGATGCTTCTGTAAATGGAATTGTTTTCCTAATTTCCTTTTTGGATTGTTCATTGTTAGTGTACAAAAATACAATGAGGCAATGAGGGGATGCCTAGGTGGCTCAGTGTTTAGGCGTTTGCCTTAGGCACAGGGCATGATCCTGGAGTTCTGGATGAGTCCTGCATACAGCTCCCTGCATGGAGCCTACTTCTCCCTCTCCCTGTCTCTCTTTCTCTCTGTCTCCACCTCTACACACCCCCCCCCCATGAATAAATGGGTTAAATCTTTTAAAAAAATACAATGAGATTAAAGTGTTGCAAATTTGGTTCACTGGCCATTGGGAGCACAGCATGGGGGAAATAGTAGGGGGTAGGACAAATAAGTAAAAAGGCCATGAAATTACTACCACTTTGAATGGGGTTTTTTCTTGATTGGGTGTTTGCCTGGTTGCTATCTTTGACTAATCTCTAGAACTCCTTTAAAGACATTATTTTAGCTGGTTTCTAATTTACTTAGCATTTCTGTGGGGCGTGAGGGTCTAAAGCTTCCCAACCCACCATCTTGCTAATGTCATTCTTGGAGGCCTAAGGCTTATTCCCCAAGAGGTGAGTGTATCTTCAAGGAGAGAATTAAGGAGCCAGATTGGTCAAAGCAAAGAGACAAGGCTGGAAGGGAACAAGAGACAGACTGCATAGAAAGAAATGGCAAGGAATAGGGGTCTTAGCATGCTAACCTGAAGACTTAGATTTGATTCCACAGAGTTGCCAGGCACCTGCAATAATGCTGCCAATGCTACAAAGACAAGAAAGAAGTCAAGCCAGGCCACCCTAAGCCTCCTCCAGTGCCCTGAGCTGAAGGCCAAAAAAACAAAAGAAGTAGGATCATCAGCATGGTTCCACCTCACATTCCACCAGGGTCTGCCCCCCCTCCATCCCCCACCCCTGGGTTGGAGTATATTTTTTAAGACCTTAAATGAATCCGAATTATGAGCCCCAACCTCAGCCCGGCCTCTTTTCTCAATCTGAAGGTTGAGTGGCTGAGCTCCCAACTGCTTCCACTTGCACACTGGACCAGTATACAGCAAACACATAGTAAATCTGCCCTGACAAGAGTGTGGCTCCAAGCAAGAGGCTCTGCGTTCCCACAGCCTGGTGTTCTTCTCTCCTAACGATCTCAAAAACTGATCGCTGGTCTCATCTGGGAAGCCAGGTGAAAAGATAGGAACCTGGGCCCCACCCCTAGAGAGTCCAGTTAAAGTACTCCAAGTGGGCTTCCAGGCATCTGTATTTTTACCCAGCCCTTTGGGTAAGGCAAATCATCACCATTTTTGCCTTGGAGCACTGGTCTGATTTCCTCCTCAGAGAGACCAGCCTCCTAGCTCATTTCTGCTGGCCTGTGCCTTTGGCGAGGGCTTTCCAACTGCAGGAGAGCTGGAATTCACTTCTACTTTCCCTTCCCCAGAAGCCTCAAACTGAAATTTTATCTGATCCACAGTTTCAAAAGATAGACTATCAGTAAAGACACACACACACACACACACACACACGAATTAGTTATCAGCACTTAAAAAACATACTTCATAAGCCAGACACAGAAAGACAAATATTGCATGATTCCACTTATATGAGGTGCTTAGCACCAGCAAATTCATAGAAACTGAGAGGTAACTACGGGCTGGAGGGAGGGGGATAGGAAGAGTTGTTATTTTATTAGTATCTGATAGGAGGGAGGGAGGATAGGAGGAGTTATTATTTGATGTACACAGTTGTTGAGGGTGATGAAAAAGTTTCGGGTATAGATAGCTTACATAACATTGTAAAAGTAGTTAATGGCATTGAATTGTACACTACGGATGGTTGAAATGATAAATATTATGTCTCTTTTCGCGCCCCGGGCCAAAGGCAGGCGCCAAACCGCTACGCCACCCAGGGATCCCTCTTTTACCAGAATAACAACAACAACAACAACAACAACAACAACAACCAGACTTCACCTAAAAATCTGGATCTCTGGTTTCTCTTTAAAGAAAAAATGAGGAGATCTGGCAATACCAGGTCATGCTTTCTTTGTATGCTAACAGTTGGCAGGAGCTGACGCATCTGCTGTCTTTAGATGGGAAATGGACTCTCACGTTTACCATGACCCCATCACACCCTGATGTCATTTTGACTGTCACATTTATAAGACCTGGCTGGCTCCCAGGAGCATTTGAAGGTATGGTCACAGCCTCACACCATTGCATGTAAGTCACCACTAGTCTCCTTCTGCCCTCCCAGTGCTGGCCTATTCCTGTCTTCTAGTGCATAAGGGGAGGCCAGGAAGTGGTTAGCCACGTGGGCAGGCACCCCGTGTGCTTTTAGTAACAAGAATGATCACTAGAAGAGAACAAGACTTTGCCTTTGCCTGCCCCCACTTCAGTCAGACCTTGAAAGGCCTCTGACATTAGAAAATTCCAAATGATAAGCTTTAACACATGACCATGGCAAATGACCATGATTTGGGAACAAGAGTAGGCTGACCACCCACCTAATGACCCTGACCCCTGAGTCAATCTCAGATACCCAGCCTCTCTGGTACTACCACACGACCAGTCAGTCCAGCAGATGCCACCTCCTCGAGGCTGGACTCAGTTTTCTAGAGCTCATCTTGATCTGCTAGAAATATGATGTGGTTCTGGACATGCTCCTCCAAATGATGGCAGCTGGAATATTTTAAGCTGAGGGAGTTTCAGAAAACAGCAGAGCCAGCAGAGCAGGAGAGTCGTTCTGACTTCCTCCTCCTCCTCCTCCTCCTCCTCCTCATCCTCTCCTACCACTTCCTCCTCCTCCTCCTCCTCCTCATCCTCTCCTACCACTTCCTCCCCCTCCTCCTCCTGCTCCTCCCCCTACTTCCCTAAATCAGGCGCCTTAAATCCCTCCTATAAGAGGGGCCCCTCCCATACCCGGAGCAAAGCAGCACCCTTACCTCTGAAGACAAAAGGGTACCAGGTACAATCAAAACAAACAGGCCTCGTTCAGTTTTCAGTTCACTACACTAACTTCAAAGTCCTAACCTGTCATATTCCTCCACGATGCTGCATTTTCAAATCTAGCATAAAAGTACCTAGGGCTAACTGTTTCTTTATTTTCTTTGGAAGGCTCCCATATCATGTAATACTTACATTAAATAAATATGGATGACTTTCTCCTGATAATCTGTCTTCATCTGTTTAATTTTTAGACCCCACCAGGGCCCCTAAGAGGGTCAAGGAAAGCTCCCCCATCTTGCCCCCTAAATAGCTAACTATGATAAAGTTAACTTTGTAAATTAGGCGCAGTAAGAGATGAGCAATAACTAGTAATAAAATATAACAACTCGTAACAATATCCTGCAATAAAAGTTAGTTACGTGAATGTCACCTCTCTCTCTCTCTCTCAAAATATCTTATTGTACTGTGCTCACCCTTCTTACAACGATATGCGATGATAACATGCCGATGTGATGATATGAAGTGACAGGAATGACGTGGCATTGAGATATAGTATTAGGCCATGGATGATGTCCCTATAGGTCAGAAGAAGGATCATCTGTTTCCAGGTGGATCACAGGTGACTAAAACCATGGAAAGTGAAACCGGGATAAGGGGAGACTACTGGATTTTCTTAACTCGAAGAGCCAACAGTCTCCTACTACTCTTTCTGGTTGGCACCATGCCATCAGTTGTCCAAGGGTCCTTGAGAAAATCCCTTCCCATCTCGGTGCTCCAGGCTCCTCACTGGGGCTGAAGCTGACTTGGTCTCTCCCAACTCCCACATCTCTCCCTTCCAGGGCCACCAAGCTATCACCAGACTCTAGGACAGACAGGGCTTTCTTCCAACCCTTCCACTATAGCATCATCTATATCACTCAAAACCCCACATGAATCATTTCCCTGACAGCAGTGGAACAACTGTTGCTACATGCCAGGCTGTCACCACCTGTGCAATTGGCCAGAGCCAAAGGGACGAGGCTCTGCTACCATTCAAAGACTCCTTCCCTCTCTCACCCCAGCTGAGGACTCACTGGTATCTTCTACCCAAAGACTGGAGCCCACCATCCTGTGCCTCTTGCTAGGCTCAAAGAGGGAGAATCTGCCCTCAGCAGTTTATAACCCAGTGAGTGGGGAGGCAATGCTAATGCCAGGCACTTAAAAACAGAAGGCAGGGGCAGAGGCTCTCAGATTCTGGAGAAAACTGGTGGATACTTCATCGCCACCAACAACCAGACACAAGGGACAAAATTCCAACCTCATAATCCTGCCCTCCCCCTTTAAGAAAAATGCTTTAAAGGGGGTGCCTGGCCGGCTCAGTTGGTTAAGTGTGTGACTCTTGATCTCAGCTCAAGTCTTGACCTCAGGGTCACGAGTTCAAGCCTTGTTCTGAGCTCCATGCTGGATGTGGAGCATACTTTAAAAGAACAAATAATTACTTAAGGAAATAAAAAATAATTTAAATTTTTAAATATTAATTTAAAAAATTAAAAATACATGCTTTATCCACATGATAACTCGGTATTGGCCTATTGACATGGGCTTCTGGAGGTGGAGTTGCATTCAAATCTCCCTTCTATGATTTCGTAGCTGTACGACCCTAGGTAAGTTTGCTCCATTTATCTGGGTCTCATTTCCTTATCCATAACAACGGGGACAATTCCACCTGCCTCATAGAGTTGAAAAATTAAATAATAGATGAGAAAATGCCTTGCACATGATAGGTGTTTGATAGATATTAGCTTCCTTCCCCTTCAATTTTCCCTAAGCAATTAGGCAAAGAAGATATTAAAAATCTCATGGGGTACTGAAAATAAATCCTTTATATGTTGATCTAGGCTTTTGTTTGTTTATCAGAATGTTAGTGCCTCATAGAATTTTAAAATCTAGTACAGGAACTCTGAGAAGGTAGGGATTATCTTTGTAGCCCTAGCATAGTGCCTGGCAAAAGGGGAGGCCTAGGTGAATGCTTCTTGAGTGAATGAATGAATGAATGAATGACGAATTTAATGCAAGTAAGGCTGGAGCATGTGTGGAGTACCCAAGAGGCACTAGAAGAGAGAGGTCAGAATTACCAGGTACAGAGTTTTGCTGATCCATGTGGGGTTTGTAGGCCAAGAAGAATTATTCTGTGGAATAGCATTTGAAGTCTCTTTAGACAACTCTGTGGAGGCTTTTTTTCTAAGCAGCAAAGCTCAAGGTACCCTAATACTATTTCTCCTCATTCAGCCATGCTTTATTCAGGAAGAAAGGCTAAATAAAACACATGCCAAGAACCAAACATAAGATAGTCATCTCTCAACGTGAGGAAGCAGAAACAATTCAGTTTTTCATCTTTTTTTTTTTTAGGGCTAAGCCTAAAAGATCAAATTGAATAGATGGCTCCGTGATACAAATATATGCTGTCAGAGTGTTTTTAAATGTAAAATTCTTAGCATTTCCTGATCTTGGTGGGGACTGGGGAGAGGGAATTAATAAATAGTCTTATTAAATTTTAAAGATTTATCTGGTGTTAAGTTCCCTCACGGGTATGTGAGGAGGGGTCTGAAAAGCTATTAGTTTATACATTATGGTTTACAAAAAATATTTTGGATTTGGCCACCTGAGGGCTTCTCCTAGTTAGCAATCCTGCTCTCCTCAAACAATGGGTTTGAGAGTGCAGTGACCTAGTCTGTTCTGCTCCTAATAGGGAGATTTAACCATTGGGAAGTTTGAAAAGACCTACCTTTCACCTCGCAGTCTTACCCTCCTATAAGGGAAATATCTTATAACAACAAAGGGTTACTGGTCATTTGTAAAATAAAATAAAATACATTAAATTAAAATAACAGCAACAATTGCAAGTGCTTGGGGGAAGAAATGAGACCTGGAGGCAGTGGTCTAGATAGAGAAGGACCCCATAAATACCTGCTTCAAATATTTGGAGAAGGCAGAGTCATAACATGCCCAACGTTTTGGGTCATAACCTCATTGAGATGCAAAGAATTTGAGATCATCCTTCCAAAAAGAAGGAAAGAAAAGTGATTGAAATATGAACTTCCTGTGCCTTTCCAAAAAACTTTTCTAGGCCTGGGAAATTCAGAGCAAGATTTCTACTCCATCCTGCTATCTAACCCCCAGGGAAGCAGCGTGGCCCAAAGTACTATTCCCTCTGTCCTGGCTTCAGCTGTGTATTAAAGAAGGTAAACACAGAGCCAAACACCACCGGGCCAGCACTCCGTGATTCTATGTATAGTACAGGAGATGCTGCACTCTAGGAAAGCTGGTGGTCAGGTTAAACATCTGTCAAATTCTGACGATACCAGAATAATCTGGTCCCCAGGGGCTGCTCCCTGAGAAAGAACAGCTTTCCTGAAACCACAGGTCTAAGCATGTGGACTGACAGGGCCAGGAAGGAGATCATGAGCCGGTTGTCGTTCCAGAAGCATGCTTTCTGCAGGGGGAGGAGAAATTGTTGGTGAAAGACAAGGCCTCCTCTTTCAGCTCCCCTGCTCATCTCTTACACAGTCGTCTAGTCACAATCCCCCACCCATACCCAGCCACGAAGTCACCCGGAGTCACAAACACTGCTGAAGTCAGGAGAGGCCAGGCTCACACAAGCAGGTGCCCTCAGGTCCAACGTAACACACTGAGCCTCCCAATGATATGATGCCCATTCCTCTGAACACCCGCCAACTCCTCGACCCACCTGATTGCCAAAGACAGCCATGGAGCAGGCTGTTGACACCTCATTAGCCCCGAACCAGACGGAAGCAATGCGGGAGGGCATGCCCAGGATGAACACCTGGGCCACAGAGCAGATGATCTGGCCTAGGACGGTGACTGGGAAGAGATGTGGCTTCAGGCTACCCAACTTCACCCAGGCCCCCAGGCAGTTGAGAGCAGAGCCGGTGAGGGCGATGGTGCGCAGGCCGAATTTCTCCAGCAGCCAGGCCACCGGCAGGAGCAGAGGGATGTAGGTCAGCATGTAACACATGGACAGCCAGTCGATGGCAAAGGCGCTGACCCCGTAGAAGTTCATGAAGATGTTGTTGATGGAGCCGTACTGTATCCACTGGAAGGCGTTGCACATGGAGTAGCAGCTGAAGAGCAGGACCACCACCCAGCGGCGCTTGCTCACCTTGATCACGCTAAGCTCCTCGGGACACGAGCTACTGGGGTGGGCCAAGCCCCCGGGCTGGGCCAAGGTACTGGGGTGCGCCGAACTGCTTGGGTGGGCCGAGGCGCTGGGGTGGATGGAGACGCTGGGGTGGGCCGAGGCGCTGCGACCCGCGGGGAGCGCAGGCTCGGGCGCCGAGGGGCCCTCGTCGTACTCCCGGAGGTTGGGGTCCTCATTCACCATGACCGCGGCCTCTCCTGGGGCCCGAGACAGGTGCCGGGAGGCCTCGGGACAGTGCCTCGGCTGCGCCCTTGGGGCTGACAGCGCCGGCCCGGCCCACCCCGGGGTACGCCGAGACCCGAGCCTGCGTCAGGCGGGCGAGTCGAGCTCCCTGCACCCACCCCCCCGCTTCAGCTCCCACTTCTCCTTGGTGTCTTCGGCCCCGGGCCGCGGGCCCCCAGGCCGGCCGCGGACACCCCCGCCGGCTCCCGGCTCCCCTTGAGTCCTCCGGGGGGGGCGGTGCAGGCCAAGTTCAGTCCCTGGGTCCCGGAGAAAAGTTCGCGCCTGGCACGGAGCCTCTAGGTGGGACTCGGTGCTGCTCCCGGGTGGCTTCGGGGCCCCGCCCCGGGGCGCACGTGACCGCCCCGCCCCCGTCCAGCGCGGCCGCCCCCACCCTCCTGCCCCCCTGCCCCCCTGCCCTCCGCCTCCCCGAGCCGGGCTGGGCCGGCTGCGCAGCTGTTTCGCCACAGCTTGCGGGGTGCATTCCTCCCCCACGCCCCGGGTGCCATGGAGACGGCGGGTGCACCCCCACCCCGCACTGCCCCGCGAAGCCACTGCCCTCTGCCCGCGGACCCCCCAACACACACGCGCGGAAAAAATCCCCGAGCCCCGGAGGGAGCCGCACCGAGACGGGCTCCTGCGCGCGGGCCCCATCCCCGGGCCCCATCCCCCGGGCCCCATCCCCCGGGCCCCACCCCCGGGCCCCATCCCCGGGCCCCATCCCCCGGGCCCCATCCCCCGGGCCCCACCCCCGGGCCCCATCCCCGGGCCCCACCCCCGGGCCCCACCCCCGGCGCCGGCCCCGCCGCCCCGCGCCTCCTAAGTGCTCTGGGGAATCCAGGAGGGATCCCCGGCGTTTTACCGGTTGGATCCTTGCTGGACTTTGGGTACGAAGAGACGCGTGGGATGCCTGGGCCGTCGCGCTCCCCGGGGCCCACGGGAGTCGCAGGAAAGTCGTCTTCCTCGTTGCTGTGCCCGCGAACCTGGTCTCGTCTGAGGGAGCTCGGATTCGAACCCGGGACGCAGGCCTCCCCTCGCCGCGGCCCCGACGGCCTGCTGGCGAGCACCTGCGGTGGGGGGGCGGGGCAGACCCGACTCTTGGGAGCCAGGGGCGTGGAGGGATCCAGTACGCAGCCGGGCGCCGGCTCCGGACGAGGTCTGCAAATAGCCCTGGGCTGCCACCTGTTGACCGAGCCCATTACAGAGGCGACTCCTCGAATCATCGCCTCCAGAAAGTCAGGCCTGCAGGGCAGAAATGCCTGTTCGCAGTGTCCATTTCAGCCCCCGGAGGGAGAAGAGCCTAGATTCTCCCTGGGTTCCAACAACCAGCCTAGCAACTCCTACGTGTGTGATGTGAATTAAGATACTCCACCTCTCTGTGCCTCAGTTTCTTCATCCGTAAAAGAGGGGTGATGAAATCACAGCACCCACCTCAGACTGTTGTTTTGAGGCTTGACCCATACAAGACATGAGAGTACTTTGAGAATTCCTGGCAGACCGTGAAGCGTTCCCCTGAGTGTTGGCTATCCTAATAATCCAAAGGCTAACGTGTGTTGTATCATGCTAAGCATGTTTACCACATTGTGTTATTAAAGCATCACAAGAACTCTATGATGTAGTTACTATTGCATGCCTGCATTTAACATCGGAAGGCTGAGGTTCAAAAAGTGAAGTGACTTCTTAAGATCCCAGCTGGCTTGCAGAGCCATAGTTTCCCAAGCAAGTCTGTATTCATTCAAGCTACAGACTCAGGGCACACATGCAGGCTGGGGACAGCAGTGTGGGCACCCCCCTGGGAGCTTGTTACAAGGGCAGATGCCCAGCCCACCCCAGACCTCCTGAAATAGAGGCTACATTTTAGAAGATCTCCAGGTGATTTGTTTGTTTGCACATTAAAGTATGAGAGCCCCTGGGTGCCACTGCTTTCCTTTCCTTTTCTTTTTAAATTTTCAGACACAAAAGGAATTTAAAGCTCTAGGCAGTGGTTCTCAACTTGGGTTGAACATTAGAATCACATGGAGAACTCAACATTGCCTGTGCCTCAGCCACAACCCAAATCAGGTTCTTAAAGAGTGGACCCCTGGCATGTACATGTTTAAAGTTCCACAAGGTGATCTCAGCAGGTAGCCAAGTCTGAGCACCCCTGATGGGGCCAGAGCCACTGGTTCCTGGGAGGCGGAACACTGTTTGGAGGCACCCACTTTTTGGCAAAAATTATGGGGTCTTGGATTATAATGGAATGTTTGAAGAGAAAGCACATACCCACAAAGAATCTCTATGCTAATTTAACATTGCCTGTTCTCAAAATTCCAGCAGTGTTCCCTATCATTCTCCAAGGAGCACAACTTCCATTCTCTTGGAAGGCCTTCCAAGACCTCTCACTGCTTCTTATTCCTAGATCATCATGGACCTCTCTCCAAATTCTTCCCAGGGTGTTCTTTTAAAAGAGAGAAAGAAACAAAGAAATTAATTTGTTAACTTTTTAAAGTAATCTCTACACCCAAGGTGGGACTTGAATTCACAACAACCCCAAGATTAAGAGTCAGACACCCTATTGACTGAGCCAGCCAGGTACTCCTTTACAATATATTCTTAACTTCGCCTTACAGATATGGAAACTGAGGCCCAGAGAGTTGGAGCCTGTAACTCAGACCCCCACAACTACTTAGCATCAAAACAAGCAACAATACAGTTCTGTGAGTTCCCCTCCATGCAGCACACCTCCTCTCCCCACCATGTGCTCCTGTGGGGTAACAGATGCTTCAGTTTGGTGACAAATCCTAAGTGGCCTAACCTGCCGTTCTAGTGATATTTGGGGTTGTGTTTTGTGGTACAGTGAGTCAGATTAAATGTGAGGTGCGGATATCTTCTACTAACCTCTCTATCCTTCAGTTTCTGATTTATAAAGATTCAAAAATACCTGCATATTGGTTTTGGTAATAATATTCTGGTGGCTGGGGATCCCTCGGTGGCTCAGCAGTTTGGCGCCTGCCTTTGGCCCAGGGCATGATCCTGGAGACCCAGGATCAAGTCCCACGTCAGGCTCCCTGCATGGAGCCTGCTTCTCCCTCTGCCTGTGTCTCTGCCTCTCTGTGTGTGCGTGTCTCTCATGAATAAATAAATAAAATATTTTAAAAAATATTCTGGTGGCCACACAAGAATTCTGTCTCTTGGCTGGTTCCCATCAGGGGTGGACAGCTATATAAATGTTGGGTAGTTATTACATAGAAACCCTCTGTGTTCACCCATTGAAAAAACAAGTACTGAGCAGCTTCTATGTATTACATCCATCTATTGATCAATAGATATGTTCTATCTATAGGTACACCTCGAAGGGCAACGGGAAATCCATTTTAGACATTGCTTCCTGAAAGGGGGCCCTGATTCCTTGTTCTATCCCAGCTGATGTCCCAGGGAGCTTGAGGGACCCTCTGGTATTGAACTGTCTCCTGGCCTTCAGCAGAATAGTAGCAAAGTCTGCCCTCTAGAGGCTAACAGCTACTCCCGACAATAAAAGTGGGGACTTGAAGTCCAAGCATCCCATCTGATAAGCAGGGCGCAGGTATGCGAGGCATGGAATTTGTTGAGTGCACAGGAAGGCTAAGTTGCTAATGAATGAATCAGATTGAGATTCTGGATTAGTCTCTCTTAAAAAATACTGGCGCTCGGAATTTGTGGAAATGTTGCTCTTACAAATCTTATATGCGTAATAGTGCATCCTCACCAATATCCTGTTTTTCCCTTATTTCCCACACTCCCATGCATTTCCAGGTCCTTAAGGTACATTTGATGGGATAATCCATACAGCACATGCTCTCAATACTTGTTGGTGGAATAGAATGGAATTACACATTACCATGAAGTTTGAGAAAACGGGGGCAAAGAGGAGCTCGGAGAGGTTTTCAGAGATTAAAAAACAGGTTTCGTAAAACGCTTTCCAAAAAAGCAGGCATAGAATGTCATCAGAGTTATCATCAAATCTGGAAACAGGAAGTCAGGGGACTGAAGCCTCTGACACTCCAGACTCAACCCTGGAACTTCAGGGAAG
Organism: Vulpes lagopus; assembly: GCF_018345385.1. Lineage (NCBI taxonomy): Eukaryota > Metazoa > Chordata > Mammalia > Carnivora > Canidae > Vulpes > Vulpes lagopus. The sequence continues at coordinate 24,841,493 of NC_054829.1, forward strand.
CCTCTTCGGCCAAGCGGTGTCCTCCAAAGCGGGGCCAGGGCGTCACCTCAGAAAAGTGGGTGTGTGGTCAGAGGCCCCATTATCCACACCCTAGTTTTGCCTGACCCTTCCTTGACCTTCTTACTGCTGCCGGTGACTTTGACACTTGCAGATTCTGTGGGGATCTTATCCCCTTACGTCTCCTACTTACGATGAGACTTCCGTCGCGGCATCCAAAGATCATGCCCAGGTCCGCTTCTCCTCTGGGGTTCTGTCAATGAGTAGCTCCACCAGCAACCAGCCAGCCAGAGAAGGACCTGGAGAACCACCCAGAACTCTCTGTTCCCTGACTCTCAGTGTCCACTGGCTGCTCATCTCCCCCCCCCACCCCCGTCTTCCCTTTCCTCCTTTCTCTTTGGCACCACCTTAGTTCAGCTTATCGTGGCTCCTCACCTCTATCCTGTGACCCCTTCCTTGTTGGTCCGACCCTTCCAGTGCAGCGCTGCGCCACTTCGCTTTGGGCCTCTCCCCTGCCTGGGGTCCTCCAGCAGCCACCCCTGCAGAGGCTCCCCGCTCCTTTGTGATGCTGCTCTGGCCCCATCTCCTACCACCACCCACTCCACCTTGCACTCCAGGCAGGTGGAACCACCTGCAGCTCCCCCAAGCATTATGAACACATCATGCCTGCACACACCAGCCTTCACAATGCAGGGCAAGTGTCACCTCCTCCAGGAAGGCTTTCCCAGTGCCCGAAGTATGATTCAGAGGCTTCCTTCACACCCGTACCCTTCATATGCACACCTTTATGGGAGCTCCTGTCACATCCGACTACACATGTTTATTTAGTTCTTTAAGTCATCCACTTGCCTTGAGTTTCTCAAGTTATCATGCCCTAGTCATAGTCAATGCCAATCTCTAGCTTGCTGTCTGGCCCAGACAAAGGAAATGAAGGCGTGATTGAACTGCCTTCTGCGATGCAACCCCTAGACGAGGTCCACCTCCAGATGGCCTCAAAATGAATGACAACGTGTCCAGCTTGTCCTGAATGCTCATACCTCCTTTGCTTGTCTTTTTTTTTTTTTTTTTTCCTTAGAACTCCCACAGAGCCCATAGAGTGGGACAGCCAGGAGGTCAGTCCTGTGGTGTGGGATTCTGGATTCCTTCCCCATAAGGGTCCTCTGGGTTCACAGAGTCTCCTTGACGGGAATGAGATCAGGGCCTGCTGACACTGAGGAGGCCCATTCTCCTTAGAAGAGAGGACAGAATGAAAGCTTCCTGCCTGGGGCACCTGGTTGGCTCAGTGGGTTAAGCATCTGCCTTCAGCTCAGGTCATGATCACTGGGTCCTAGAATCAAGCCCTCCCTTGGGCTTGCTGCTCCACCAGGAGTCTGCTTCTCCCTCTCCCTCTGCCCTTGCTCCTCCTGTTTGTGCTCTCTCTCTCTCTTTCTATCACATAAATAAAATCTTTAAAAAAGAAAGAAAGAAAGAAAGAAAGAAAGAAAGAAAGAAAGAAGAAAGAAAAAAGAAAAGAAAAGAAAGAAAGAAAAGAAAAGAAAGAAAAGAAAAGAAAAGAAAGAAAGAAAAGAAAAGAAAAGAAAAGAAAAGAAAAGAAAAGAAAAGAAAAGAAAAGAAAACCTCCTACCTGGACATGTTAGAGGCCAGGCTCTGTCCTGGACACATGGTTTAAAGTGAATGTCTCAGTTCACTGGGAATACATGGCTGTATCTTGAAAGGCCTCAGAAGGTATTGGTCATTCTCTTAAAGAAAAGGACTGTGGACTTGGGTGACATTGTATTTCCTCCACTGTTCATGTTTTGGTGTGTCCATCGCATTGTTCTTCGCACCCTTAGTTCTCTATAGATTTTAAACATTTCTTAATAATTAGAAAACCAAGTTCCTCCATAAACACGAGAAAGCCCTAACTAAACATGAGTCAAAGAGGAAGGAGATATTAAAATTTTTTTTGCATATTCTATAGAAAGCCCAGAGGTGTGAGGCTTTCTTTGCATAATGAGACAGAGGAAGTGTGGTAGCAGTGAGATTTGTTGATTACCAGGGCAACAGTTAAAGGTACCTGGGGTGACAAAGAAGAGGGATGCTGACCAGGCAGGGTTATGTGATGTTGAAACCATAGTGTTAGAGAAAGGATCGATAGAATCATCTGGTTAAGTCCCTCAGTTAATACGGACAATACTCAGGCCAGGGAGCTCTTTTAACAGAGTCCTTAGTTCATTCACACCTTTGTCTCCTGCAGGCCAAGCACTGGGTGTCAGGGAAACCAAACACAACAGAGACAGCAGTCTTACCCTGAGAGTCCACAGACTAATGGTGAGGCAGATTGGTGAGCAAGTCATTGTAGGGTGGCTCAGTAACTGCACGGTGAGGGTCCCTGCCGGCTCATGGATGGACAAAGCAGGAAGTTAGACAGGGTTTCTCAGGGAGATGTTTGAATGGGACCTTGAGGAACAGGTAAGACTCAGTCAGGACCTGTGGCCAGTGTTGGGGATCCTCTGGTGAGTAAAATGGTCCTTTCCTGCCCCCTTGGAGCTAATAGTTTAGTTGGGAGGACAACCACCCATCAAACTGTCACATGCATAAGTAAAATTGTTACAGGTGCTCTGAGGGTTATTTGTAAGAATTTGTAAAGAAGGACAGACAAGCTAGATCCCAAGCCAGCTCTTAAGAAAGAGTGAAAACTAAAAGAAAACAAACAAACAAAAACTAAAAAAAAAAAAAGAAAGAAAGAAAGAAAGAAAGAAAGAAAGAAGGAAAGAAAGAAAGAGAAAACGAACTAGGTGAAAGAGAGAGGAAGGGCATTCTAGGCAAAGCAAACAGTATGTGCAAAGGCCCTGAGGCAGGAAGGAGCTGAACATCAGTGTGACTGGGGCAGAGTGAAGGTGAGGGCAACCCGAGAGAGAGGCAGCAGCTAGATGGTGCAGGCACCATTGAGGGATTTTTACTTTGTCCTAAGAGCAAAGGGGAGACATCAAGAGGTCTTAAGCAGATGAAGGGACATTATCAAAGTTGTCAATTGGAGAGTGCTGGCTGCTCTGGCTGCTTTGGGGAGAACCCAGTTGGGGTGGGGGGTGAGCATGGGGACAGAGGGACCTCTCAGGAGGTGTTGTGCTCACCCAGGTGAGAAGGGAGAGTGGAGACTCAGAGTGGCAGCAGTGAGAGGATGTGGAGGAGCTGAGGGCACAGGTGAGAGGCAGTGGTGGTGGGACTGGATGGCGGGAGGAATCAGGATAAACCTTGCAGAGCGAGAAGCAGAATGATATCATCACTACTGCCTCCAGTTGCTCTGTCCTTCCTCCTTTGCTGGGCCCCCACCCCTTCCTACAGCAACCTCAGCCACTGCAAGATCGAAAGGCCAGAGAAGCTGCTTTAAATTCTGAGTATAAGTTTCCATGAAAACCCAGCAATCAAATTTTATGGAAAGCAAGGAGTCCTGAATTCATCCTCTCCTCTTTCACTCTTTGGCATCATGCCTCCTCAGGACTTCAGGGCAGGATACTTGGCTCAAGTTCACCTCACTTCTATGAATAAACAGAAAACTTAGAAAGAAACAGGTCCAAAATGAAACCCTTTAAGTATTTATGGATTCCCTTTAAGTTTTCCAAAGTAATAGTTGTGTGAAGTCCCTGCTGGTGATGCCATCAACTGCCCTGAGCTCTAAGGAGTCTTGAAAGTGCTTCTCCAAACAGGGCAACCGAGAGTGCTTAACTGTATCCCAGTTTTTTCAATAACCTTTTTTTTTTTTTTAATTGTTGCATTGATTGTTGTGCTGGTGCCCGATTTGAACCAGCTTAAGCTGGAAAATAATGTGTTTCGAGAACACTGGAGGTGCTCCCAGACTTTACCTGTGTAGGAGCTGACCACTCAAGTGGCAGAAAGGGCTGAGTATGGCTGAAGCCTTGGAAGCTGCCAGAGGCCGATGTGCTCACGGCTCCTTCCTTCTCAATTCCTGCCTGTGTCTCAGTGCATTTGGGTGGTTATAACAAAAATAGCTTGTAAATGCCAGAAATTTACTTCTCACAGTTCTAAAGGCTGATAAATCCCACAATCCGGGGGCTGGCAAATGTGGCATCTGGTGGGGCCCCCTCCCTGGTTCTCAGCATCTTCTTGCTGTGACCTCATATGGTGGAAGAGGTGAGGAGCTCTCTGGGGTCTCTTTTGTAAGGGCACTGAAGCCATTCATGAAGGCACCCTCCTGACCTAGCCACGTCCTAAAGGCCCCCCCTGCTGATAACATCACACTGGAGGTTATGTTTCGAATATGAAACTGGGGGTACACAGTCCATAGCATCTTCAGGGTCAGCTTTCTTTTTCCCTCTTCCTAAATATTAGTTTTCTTGGGGATCCCTGGGTGGCTCAGCGGTTTAGCGCCTGCCTTTGGCCCAGGGTGCGATCTTAGAGTCCTGGGATCGAGTCCCACGCCGGGGTCCCAGCGTGGAGCCTGCTTCTCCCTCCTCCGGTGTCTCTGCCTCTCTCTCTCTCTCTCTCTCTCTCTCTCTCTCTCTCTCTGTCTATCATGAATAAATAAATAAATCTTAAAAAAAAAAAGATTAGTTTTCTCCACATTGGAGTTTCACCTCTTAACAATCTCAGCTTCCTGAGAGACGCTGCCCTGCTTTTCTGTCCTAAATACAAACACCCAGATGCCCATTCCTTGACCCACTGACCATAACCATAGGGGCAGCTCCCAAGGGGGCTATATATTGGAATGGAAGATAAACAGTTTCCAGAAAGAGAGCGGCAATTAACCAAACAGATAAAGTGATCAGTGCCAGAAAGCCTACTGAATGGGAGAAGATTCTTACAAAAGACATATCCTATAAAAGGTTAGTAGCCAAAATACACAAAAAAAACTTATACCACTCAACACCCAAAACACAAGTAATCCAATTAAAAAGTAGGCAGAAGACACGAACAGACATTTTTTCTGAAGAAGACAAACAGATGACCAACAGACACATGAAAAGATGTTCAACATCACTCATCACCAGGGAAATGCAAATCGAAACCACAATGAGATATCACCTCACACCTGTCAGCATGGCTAACGTCAAAAGCAAAAGAAACAACAGGGGTTGGTAACGATGTGGAGAAAAGGGAGCCCTTGTGCACTGTTGGTGGGGATGCAAACTGGTGCAGCCACTCTGAAAAATGGTATGGAAGCTTTCCAAAAAATTAAAAATAAAATGATCATATCATTCACTAATTCGACTACTGCATATTTGCGCAAAGCATATGAAAACACTGAATTGAAAAGATGCACGCACCCTGTGTTTACTGCAGCACAATAGCCAAATTATGGAAGCAACCCAAGTGTCCATCAATAGACAAATAGATAAAGAGGTAGTGGAATATTACTCAGCCATAGAAAGAATGAAGTCTTGCCATTTGCAACAATATGGATGGATCTAGAGGATATAATGCTAGGTGAAATAAGTCAGTCAAAGAAAAACAAGTACCATGATTTCACTCATATGCAGAATTTAAGAAACAAAACAAATGAACAAAGGAAAAAAGATACTAACAAAAAAACCCCAGACTCTTAGCTATAGAGAACAAACTAATGGTTACCAGAGGGGAGGTGGGTGGGAGGATGGGTGAGATAGGTAAAGGGGATTAAAATACACTTACCGTGATGAGCACTGAGTAATGTACAGAGTTGTTGAATTACTATATTGTACACCTGAAACTAATCTAATGCCGTATATTAACTGTACTAGAATTTTTTAAAAAATGGCTAGTGGCTCTAACTCATAGGTACGGAGAATCACATATCTTTAGAAGTGAGGTACCTACTTCCCTACACCCTTGGTGCTTGGAAGGATCCGTATTTTTTTTTTAGGATCCCTATTTTCTTAATAAGGACCCCATCGTGTTTGCCAGAGAAATGACCTGGGAGCACAGTGACATTCAAGGGCTGGCTGTGCCCGTTTAATTTCTTGTGCACAGTAGTCTGTGTGATTCTGTAGAACACTCTAGAACCCAAATACAGCTTTGTGCAGTTGGTATTTTCTTGCAGTTACAGATCTCTGTGTGACAAGGTACCTTTCTGTCTTCCCCACCTTATTCCTCATTCTTCGACCTTCTCCCTAGTCCACCAAGCTCTCAAGAACTCTTTTGTCTGCCCAGCAGGAGGGCACATTTCCGGCGTTCTGGCCCTGGGTGCCACTCCTGGGCTCCGTGTTCCAGTGTTTGTGCACTGATTCCAGATGGCAGGTGAGCAAACACAAGGGCTGCTGCCCAGCACAGACAACACACTCACTGTCCCGTCCCAGGAGGACAGCCTGACCTCACAGCACCCCCAGGCTCTAGGTCCCCAGGCCACTGCCTCCTTTCCCCCTCTCCCCATGAGACCCCCAGAGGCTGGCAGGCTTTCCTCCTCCTACTTTCTTCTCCCCTCAGCTCACCCCTTGGGACCTGACTCCCATGCCCAGCCCCCTCCCACCTTTGCTGCGGGGGGTGGGGGGCATTAGGAACAGCTCTCCCTCTGGGGCTGGATCCATCTGGCTGCTCACACTTTTCCTTTTGGTCTCCCTGATTTGCTAGTTTCCTTTATAAATATGTGTATCCAAGTAATAGGAGTGAATTGATTTAGAAAATGAGGTCATTAGTTGTGCAGATGGTTCATGGATGCTACAGAAATGGTGATGGTGGCTTGTGGGTAACTCAAGTTTGGGAAATATTGAGTTACATGAACGGGTACAAACTCTAATCGAAAACAGCTACCAGACTCACGCAATGACAACGGCCATGTGTCACCTAATTATATCTGTTGGCATGGCCTCGTTCTGTCTGCAAATCAGGTAACCACAATACAAAACTACTGACACAACCTGTTTCCATCCCCACAGCCTTTGTGACACAATGGGCCAGGACTCAGTCTCCCCTCTGTGCCTGGACCCAAGTACCCTCACGGAGCTTGTTACCTTCCGTATCCCAGACACTCACTCATTCTGGATGCTAACACATCCCTCTCATCTCCATGGCTATCAAAAGAGTGTTTTTGGCCAGCGTGTTGAGGTTCAGGAGATCAGAAGAAATCCGTGGGCTCTTGATATGGAGTATTCCCTTTTTTCTCTTTTAAAAAAAGAGAAAAAGTGAGAGACTGGGAGGAAGCAAAGGATGAATGGTGGCTTGGGGATGGGGCTATCCATTCACTCTCATGTATTCATTCAACAAACGTTGTTGAGTCTTGATTACATGTCCGGCACTGCTATGAGTACAGGAGATACAATTGTGAACACACTACAAGTTCCTACACCTTTGAAAGTTTACAACCCAAGGAGAAAGTGGCAATATCATGAAAGATAGCAAGATAGAGAGTGAGGTGGTGGTTAGAGGAGGCCTCTCTAAGGTGACATTTAAGCATAAGTAAGGAAACAAGCCACATGGATATCTTGAGCTAAGAGTGCCCCAGGCACAGAAATAGCAAGTGGAAAGGCCCTGAGATAGGAACACACTTGCTATGTTCAAGGCAGAGCAGCTGCAGTAGGGAGAGTGTGGGGAGAAGAGGTCAGATAGGCAGATGGGGGCCAGATCCAGTAGGGTCTGGTAGGCTTTGGTGAGGGCTTGAGCTTCAATTGAGGTGAGAAGCTCCAGGAAGGTTTTAAGCAGAGGGGTGATGGGGAGTGACTTGTATTGTAAAAGGATCACTCTGACTGCCATGTGGTGAGCTGACAGGGGAGTGAGGGGGAACAGTTAGGAGACTTCAGTGGGGGATGAAGGAGAGGAACAGAAGTATCTGCTCTGAGGTGTGAAGCATGGATGTGCTGACAGGTGGGCTGGTCAGGCCATGTTCCCAACTCTGAAAAATGGGAGCTCCCTCTCTGGAAATGTAACTCAGCACCAGTACTTCTGGAGGCAATAGTTAGGAAGAGGTACAGTCATCTTTTCAGTATTTGGACACCTCAAGCCAAGAGATGGCAGCTCAGTATCATCTCAGACCACACTGGGCATGTGCTGTTCCCACCACTTAGAACACACTTCTTCTCCCTCTTCATCCACTTGATATTATTTTCTGCTCAGCATTCAGTTGAAATCTCACTTCCTTAGACTCCCCAGACCTCTTGTCCTCCAAGGAATAGGTCAAGTCCTTGGTGTATGCTTTCCTAGTACTTATCAGCATTGTCATTCATTAATTAGTATCATTAGTTCTTCTGTCTCTGCGTCCCTCACCAGACTGTAGACTCTGTGCAGGCAGGGACGTGGGTCTGCTTTATTCACCTCTCTATCCTTAGTCCCTAGCTATCTGCCTGACATGGGTGCTCAATATATTCTTGTTGAATGAATGGATCAATAAGTGAATGGAGAATAGAGCAAGTGCCAAAGATACAGCTGGGAGGAGAGCTGGTTCTCAAAGGAGAGATGCAAATAGGAACAGGGCTTGTGTCAACTCAGAAATCAAAGGACTCACAGGCACTTAGCGTTGAAAGCACGAGGACTCTGTCCTGGACTTGCAGACAGAGTCAGCCTTGTAGATATGCCTACATGTGTGGATAGACATGCATGTGCATGCGCACGCACACATAGACACACACACCAGCAGTACCAGCAGTAGCTCCTGTTATGAAGGGTAAAGATAGGTTAATAACAAAATATCTCTACTCACGACATTTACTGAAGTTGGAGCAGAAACTAAGACTAGGGAAGGCTTAGTGGTTGAGCGTCTGCCTTCCACTCAGGTCAAGATCCCAGGGTCCTGGGATCGTATCCCTCATCAGGCTCCTCGCAGGGAGCCTGCTTCTCCCTCTGCCTGTGTCTCTGCCTCTCTCTGTGTGTCTCTCAAGAATAAATAAATAAATAAATAAATAAATAAATAAATAAAATCTTAAAAAAAAAAAAAAAGAAACCAAGACTAATATTTTGATGGCCACATTTGTTCTTGAGGCAAATGATGCAATCAAGTCTCATTTGAAACCAGATCAATATTGATAGGAATTATGACACAATCAATTTGGTTTCAATGCTTCTAGCTCCAAGCCTCCAAGTTCCCTTCCACATCCCTTCTTCCAATCTCCAGCATTCTTATGCCCCCTCTACCTTCAGAGAATCAAAGACCTTTAGAGAAACAGTGGGCAAAAATTCTACATCTACAGGGTAAATGGCTGATAAGGCAAAGTATTACTCTTACCAAGAGCATTTGCACTTTGGTTGCAATGAATACCTTAAGCCACTGCAACGAAGTTTGGGGTTCTTATACTCCTGTGATTTTGTTCCATGGACAGCCAGCTGTCTCACAAACGCTGTTCTAATCTTTTATTCACTGTCCTTTGAAGGCATTGTGCATGGTGGTTATCTTAGCACAAGCGAGTGCGTTTTGTCCAAGGGACATTTTTATATACCACTTTCAAAAACCACTATGGTTCCAACCATTAAAAATTCACCAAGTGATGAACCTTACATACATCCTCATTCCATCCTCATCCTTCCTTCTTACCACAGATGACACACTGTATCAGAGTGGCCCAATCAGAATGGCCTTTGAGTCAAACATTCTGCTTCATGTCAAGTAGGTTTACTTCTTGCAACTATGAAGACCTCCTGGCTCACTAAATTGTAACAACTGATGAGAAACGTCTGACTTCCAATTCAATGCTGCATGCCACGAACCACCCTGTCCCCTGGCAGCTGTGTTTCTTGAGTTTTGGGTGCATGGTGTGTTGATCCATGAAAGGTTTTCACCTTGGGGTCTATGAATGGATTCCAGGAGTCTATAATCCCTGAAATAATATCTTCCAAATTTGATAAATATGTATATATTTTGTAAAGGAAAGGGGGGGGTAGTCCAGATTTTCATCAGATCTTCAAAGCTGGTCCGATGACCACCAAATATAAGAAATCACAGGCTTAGATGGGTAATCTAGACATTTCAGGTAAAAACATCTACTTTGATTCATGTCACTTACTTAGTATCTGCCCTCACTCTCACTCGGTACATGGTGTTAGGGGCAGAGCTGACTGTTCTGTTTATTTTGTCACTGGGCAACTGGTTTGATGCAGCACGTAATCTCAAGTGGATTTCCTGACATGAATGATGCACCTTGGAGACAACCTTTGACAACTAAACAGAGAAGTTTCTGGATTAACTTTGGGCAGAGTGAAGCACGTGTTTGGTGAGACCATCCTGCCTTCTAGAAGGTGACTTTTTATTCTCTCTCCATTTGCAACAAGATTCCAAGAACTGGGTCTAAAGGGAAAATGTCGCTGCTGGTTTCTGTGTGCAGGTGACCTTAGATTGGGAACGAGACCAGCAAGGGCTGCAGGGCACGGGGAGTGGGAATTGCTTCTGCTTACCCGCCCTGCTGGTATGTCCTGTGCTGTGCAGGGGAGGGAGAAATCTTCCTCTACCCTTCAAGGTCTTCCAGCTGGAGTAAGAATTCAACGGACACAAAACAGATTAGTGGAAAGAAAAAACGAAGCTCTATTATGTGCGCCTGGAGACCCAATAATGAAATTGAGACCTAAAGAAAAGACCCAGGCAGGCAGTCTTTCTGTATTTTAGACAAAGAAATGATAAGTTTGTGAAGAGTTTACAGAGTAAGGAAAAATGTATTTGGAAGCTTTGATTAGTAAGGAATTTGGGCTGAGGGTGTAGATTAGTAAAAAAAATAACAAGGCTGATTTCTGTAGTTTTTTAGACTTTCAAGTCCCTATCTCAGGTGATAAGGATATCTATGTCCTTCTTAGTACAGGGAGGGATTTTTTTTTCTCTACATATATTTTTTTAAAGATTTCATTTATTTATTCATGAGAGACACAGAGAGAGAGGCAGAGACACAGGCAGAGGGAGAAGCAGGCTCCATGCAGGGAGCCCGATGTGGGACCTGATCCCCAGACTTGGAATCATGCCCTGGGCCAAAGGCAAACACTCAACCACTGAGCCCCCACCCCGGGCGCCCCCAGGGAGGGTATTTTCCATATGGGAGATTTATTTCCTGCTTTCAGGGGGACAGAGGAGGGTCAGAGTGTCCTTGCCCTGGGCTGGTAGCTTCAATTCAAAGCAATCAGTGTGCTACGCGGCACATGTGAGGGCGGCCTGCCCTGGGCCCCTGCATATGGCTGAGGCTAGAATCACTCCCCAGCCACACGTTTCAGATTGAGGTAACTCCCCGTTGCCTTAAAGGTCAGGAAAGCCGCTGTGCTGACACAGGCCCTTCTGCCCCTGACAGTCTGCCCCACATGGACTCTTGAGTCATCACGTCTGGATGACTAGGCTGACAAAAACAAGGTTTCTTGGGGTGAGTCGAATCGGGGGGCAAGACAGTGTGGGGGAGCAGAAAGAACCCGGGACTTGGAGTCTGAGGATCTGGATTCAAGGCCTGTGAACGTGGGCATGCTGATTTGATCCCTTTGGCTCTGGGGGGAAATTGGGGTAACACAAGTCACACTGCTGAACGTGGTACGAGGGACCCAACAGGTGCTCAGTGAAAGGGACTAGGCAGGACCCACACTTCGACAGAAGTCTTGGCCCTACAGCAGGATGTGGTCAGCGGTGAGCTACACTGTAGTGTCTCCAGAGGCCATCTAGGGCGACCAGGCTGATCTCCAGACCTGTGGAGACTTGCGCCCCAGTCATCCATTTATTCAGCAAAGGTGTCTTCAGAGCTGTGCTCAGGGAGGCCACCCAGACCCATCGGGTTGGCTGGGGTAGAGGTCTGCGGCCTGGCCTGGGTCTCTCTTCCCTGGGAAGCTGAGACAGAGCAGGACTGGGACAGCCAAGGGGGGTTGTCCCCACAGTTCTCTGCCTCATCACCAGGTGGCAGCACCAACTTAGGACTGCTGTCCCCACCCTCCTGGCAGTACCCTGGGACTTCAGAAATTCCCAAGTGCACCCCAGCTTGGTGTACAGCTCCAGTTTCGGAGGCAACGAAGATGAGCTTGAGTGCCAACCCCACACTTGGCTGTGCAAACTTGGGCAAACCGTTTAACTTTTTTTTTTTTTTTAAGATTTTATTTCTAAGTAATCTCTACTCCCAACACAGGGCTCAAACTCACAACCCCGAGAGGAAGAGTGGTATGCTCCACCCACGGAGCCACCCCTCTCCCCCCTGCCCCGTTTAACTTCTTTTGAGTCTGTTTATCTGCTAAATGGAGATGCTAATAGTTCCTGAAACAACAGGGTGAACAGAAAAGGAGGTAAATGTTTGATAAATGGCAGCTGATATCAACCCAACCGCACAAGAAGATTAAGCGGCAGGCATGGTCCTCTTACTTTTTCATGCATCACCCTTATTTTGCACCTTTTTTCCTCTTTCAAGGGAGACCCTGATGCTTGTTTAAAATAAGCATGCAATCTTGGGGATAGTGTGGGTTTGATTCCAGGGTGTCACAATAAAGCAAACATTAAAGTAACAAAATAAAATAAGCCTCCAGATAAACATTTTGGGGTGGGGGAAGGGGGAAGCAGGATGAAGGTCCACAGTGTGATTTTTCTAGAACAGAACTGACTTTTCCCCTTCCTTCCCTCCTCTGCTTCTTCTCATCCTCTTCATTTTCTTTCTTCTACCTTGGGATTTTTACTTTTTTTTTTTTTTAAAGATTTATTTATTTATTTATTCATGATAGAGAGAGAGAGAGAGAGAGAGAGAGAGAGGCAGAGACACAGGCATAGGGAGAAGCAGGCTCCATGCTGGGAGCCCGAGGTGGGACTCGATCCTGGGACTCCAGGATCATGCCCTGGGCCAAAGGCAGGCGCCAAACCGCTGAGCCACCCAGGGATTCCCAAGGGGATTTTTACTTTTTAAAGTAAAAAGTAACTACTTGCTTTGTGTAAAGCCCTTAGTTAGGCAGGGACAGGTTGGGGGCAAAGGTTGAGGAGAGCAGAATTATACACACAGGAAAGAGTTCCAACCTCAGAGGTGCTCACTAATCTTGTAGCTGGTGAACTGATACCCAGGAGGCAGGCACCCAAATGCAACTAAAATGATCGCCTGGGTGGCTCAGCGGTTTAGCACCTGCCTTCAAACCAGGGCATGATCCTGGGGTCGTGATCGAGTCCCACATCGGGCTCCCTGCATGGAGCCTGCTTCTCCCTCTGCCTGTGCCTCTGCCTCTCTCTCTCTCTCTCTCTCTCTGTGTGTGTGTGTGTGTCTCTCATGAATAAATAAGTAAAATCTTTAAAAATATATGTAAAAAAATAAAGTGATCGTTAAAATATTAAAATATTTACATTCTGACTGGTCAGGGGCCCCTGCCCTAGTACCCAACTGTGCTGCAGTGCAAGCCCCAGCCCCAGCCCCAGCCCCTGCCCCTGCCCCTGCCCCTGCCCCAGCCCCAGCCCCAAGCCCAGCTTCAGGCCCAGCCTCAGGCCCAGCCCCTGCCCCAGCCCCAGCTCCAACCCCAGGCCTGGCCCCAGCTCCAGCCCCAGCATCCATTCTAATTGGCCAGTGCCTGGCCTGATTTTTGAATACCTCCTGTGAGCAGGTTGGCTGGGCTCCATACACATAGGACCAGAGGGGATGGGGAATATAGTCTGGAGACTAAGTTAAAACTCCCAGTGATGGTTTTCAAATCACAGCCTGGGATGCTTGCCAGAAGCAGTAATGGGTCATATCCAGGTTAGGCATGCCAGAGGCTGGTGCAGTTCTGGCTGAATGCCCAACTTCTGAAAGAGCACAGGGCATCTCAGAGAACCCTCTCAGAAAGCAGTCTACTCCTGCTGGCTCCTGACGTTAGGATCCAGTGCCCCCTGCTTCCTGGGAAACGCATATAGCTCATCATTCCTGAGTGTGGGTTTCTTAACAGAAGCTTATTCTGGCTGGGGTGGCTTAAGCAAGAAGTGAATTTGCTGGAAGGATATTGTGTAGCTCACAGAATCCAGAGAAAGGCTGGAGAACAAGGCTCAGAATAAGGCAGGAACTAGAACATTTTCCACCACAGGGATTCTCTGGCTGGGGCTTCGCAGTTGGAGTGGAGGGCTCCCACCATCTTTTGGGTCTTTCCTTTGCTCTGTTCAAGGGTCAAATTCCCAGAAAAGAGGTTGTTTGGCTCAGCCTGGGTCACATGATTGCACCCTCGCCAGATAAAGCAGAGCACCTGACTGATAGCTGCTCTACACATTGAAACAGAAATTAGGGTACTTTACCCAAAAGAGAGGGAGAAATGGTCCCTCTAATCACCTGCATGCTAGTTTCAGATCACAGTTCAGTAACATCCTGTCTTTGGCTTCCAGGGGTTAGACCGAGACAGAACTAGATCCTCATTCCCGTACTATAACCTTCCTGGAGGGCATCAGGTTCTATGAGGGCAGGGATTGCAGAGGTTTTGCTCGTTTGAATTCCCAGCCCCATGCATAGTAGCAGAGAACCTGACACACCGTAGGAATTCAGTAAATACTTGTTGGCTGAATGAATGAATGGATGAATGGGTGAAGGAATGAATGAAAGACAAAGCTTACCTTCTAGGAATGTAGAGTCCAAGACAATTCTTATTCTGACAATGGAATATGAGTAACAAAATAAACATTTGCCCCATGTACAGATCGATCAGATCTTTTAAGAACAGGAATCAAGGGAAGGGACTCATTCCCATGGAGATGGTAGAGATTGGGGCATGAGTCCTGGTGGGGCCAGAGGAGGCTAGGATAGTAGTAAGCTGTGTTTCTTGAGTCACACTGTCATCTAGCTTTTAGTCTTGTGTTTAGATGTCAGACAGAGACAAGGACCAGGATCAAAGTAAAAACAAGGTGGAATCCTGAGCAGGGCTCTGGTAAAGGAGATTTACCTCTGTCTACCCTCTCAGTCTCAATCCTATTCCTCCATGTCCTGCTTCCTTGAGGATGTACAATAGAAGTTGGCCTGCCTGCCAGTCTAACTGGCTCTCTGTTCCCTCTCCACACACACACACACACACACACACACACACACACACACACTGAACCAATCCTCTGACCCAGGGAGGAAAAAGGATACATTCCAATGCAGCCTCTTCAATTGGAGCCTCAAATATGACAACCATGTTGGTTTCTCCTGAGACGATTGAGAGACAGTGATAAAGACAAGACGTCCACCCGTATCATGAACAAAGCCACCAGTCATGACTAAGGGTAGCCAGTCAAATGGCCATCTGGATAGGTCATTCACAAACCCATGAGCAAAGGCAGAGTTTGTCTCTGTCTTGATTATTTCTATATCCCTAGTGCTCAACATAGAAGCCCCTTAATACTTCTTGATTTGATAAAGGAAGGAAAGAAGGAATAAATGAAGTATCTCTTATAGCCTCAAGACTTATCAACTTCAGGTTAAAGTTACTTATGGCTCCTTCAGAAGTTACCATCCATGTTTATTCTGTTAACCAAATAATGACAATTAAATGTGGAATTTCAGTCTATTAATGGCTGTGAAAGAACAGTACGTAGTGCTCTGAAACCATGTGATGATAGTGGGGACCTGAGTCTGGGAACCCGGTAAAACTTCCCTATGCTGATATTTGAAGAAGAGGTAGGAGTTATCTAGATGAGGGTGGGGAGATTACGGGAGAAAGGCAGGTCAGCTGAGACTCAAGGGCGTGAGCAGGGTTCTGAAGTCCGAGGGAGCAGAGAGAATCAGGGGAGGAGACAGAGGCCAGCACAGAGGAAATGAGAGTGGCCTGAGGTGAGCTGAGGGCCAGAGGGTGTAAGGTCTCCAGGGTCCCAGCCAGGATTTACACTTCCACCTTAGTAGTCACCTTAGTAGCAAACCCCAATCCCGCCATGTGCCAGCAGACCATTGATAAGCATTTGAGTGAATGCTGCTGTTTCACTTACAAGATATACCAAGGGGGAGGGTGTGGGACCTCGTACCGATGTGACTTTCAACCTCACTTTACCACTCTGCTGGCACAGCTATGAAATGCTGATCTCCAGGGATGGGGACCTTTGTCTCTGCGCGTCGCAAGATGGTTTGGAAAATTTAGTGCCAGTTTCTTAAAATGCCACATGATAGGGAAATGAGATATGATGCTTTTTACTTTTCAGAACTGGTGTTCTCTAGAGAAAACAAAAGGGGGGAAATTTCTGGGATGCTCCTGGGCTTCCAAACTATAGTGTTTATTATACCCAATATTTGTTAAGCTTTAAAAATCTAAATATATGAATTTTTAAACAACAGAAGACTAACCAATCTTGGTTTTGAATAACATGGAGGTTTTATTCTTATCCCTTAAAAGGGGCAAAACTTCTTCTTTCATGTCTTCTGTGCACTAACAACAAGGTAGAAAACAAAGCAAATATTTGCATTCTGTGTCCATTAAGGAAAGTGATGTTTCCTAAATGAAGCCTTTTTTTTTTTTAGCATATTTCCTTATTTTTTTACTTTTGAGAGAGAGCTCATGTGTGAGTTGGGGTGAAGGGAGAGGGAGAGAGAGTCTTAAGCGGCTCAACCCCCAGTGTAGAGCCTGACGTGGGACTTGATTTCATGACCCTGAGATCATGACCTGAGTGGAAATCAAGAGTCGGCCACTTAACCGACTGAGCCACCCAGGTGCTCCAAGCATAGTTTTCTTTAAATCAATTCCCTTTTTCATAGAAGTAAATTGATCTGCATAAGTATATATATATATATATATATATATATATATATATATCTCCTTATAATAAATGGAAAACCACTAAGTTTATTAGCATAAATATGCACTGATTAAAAAAATATGGTTTAACCAAGTGTCACCTAAAATCACCAAGAAGGCACTGTGGCAACGGAGGTGGATTTTAAAAAGTGGGTAGAATTTTGAAAACCAATGTGGCATGTCATGCCACCTAGATCAGAATCACCAGGGAATCTTATTAAAAATGAAGATTCCTGTGCCTCACCTAAAGAACCCCTGAAAAGATGACAGAGAGATTCTAGGCAGTGGAAACAACACAGAGGAAGCGTGAAGGCTCAGCTAATGTAAAATGCAAAATACGGTCCCAAATGTACTTCTTGACCTGGCCCATTCACGGGATTTGTTTCTAAGAGAGGAGGGATGGCAAAGATATAGATGCAGTGAAATGGCAGGACACCTGCACCCCGATGTTTATAGCAGCAATGTCCACAATAGCCAAACTGTGGAAGGAGCCTCGGTGTCCACAGAAAGATGAATGGATAAAGAAGCTGTGGTCTATGTATACAATGGAATATTCCTCAGCCATTAGAAACGACAAACACCCACCATTTGTTTCAATGTGGAGGGTATTGTGCTGAGTGAAGTCAGTCAATTGGAGAAGGACAAACATTATATGGTCTCATTCATTTTGGGAATATAAAAAATAGTGAAAGGGATTATAAGAGAAAGGAGAGAAAATGAGTGGGAAACATCAGAAAGGGAGACAGAACATGAGAGAACCTAACTCTGGGAAACGAACAAAGGGTAGTGGAAAGGGAGGTGGGTGGGGGGTTGGGGTGGTGACTGGGTGATGGACACTGAGGGGGGGCACTTGATGGGATGAGCACTGGGTGGTATACTATATGTTGGCAAATTGAACTCCAATAATAAATAAATAAATAAATTAATTAATTTAAAAAAAAAAGAGGAGGAATAGGTGCCAGGACAGGTTAGCAGGCTAAGCTCTCGTAGTCTAGAAGCAACAAGGACTAACGCTCAGTTTCTCGGCCTCAGCACTGCTACCGCATGGGGCTGGATCCTCCTTAGCTGTGCAATCTGTCCTGTGTATGTTCAGCAGCATCCCTGGCCCCTGGTCATCATCTGTCTCCCATATCATAACAATAGAACATGTCTCCAGATGTTGCCAAATGTCCCCTGAGGGACAAAGATCACCCCCACTAGAGAACCACTGAGTGAGGGAAATGGGTGTTCCTCATTTGGGTGTTCTCATGGCTCCTGCATCAGACAGAATTAGGCAAGTGGCACGTAATAATGCTGCTTATAGTGCCTTAACCAAATAAATTCTTTTCTGCTCCACTTAGAAAAAAAAAAAGAGTAGGCCTTCTAGAGCTTGTATCATTACATTTCTGTAGCATGACCAGGGACCCCCAAACTCTCTTCTTCCTTTGTACACAATCGTCTCATAGTCCTAAAATGGTTACCTTACTTCATGTATTGCATCTGTCCTCCATACGGAAAGGAGAGAGGCATGTACCAACTGAGATGACTCCATCTTTTTTTAAGATTAATTTATTTTTATTTGAGAGAGAGAGTGCAAGCGAGTGTGTGTGGGAGAGGCAGAGAGAGGGAGATAGAGAATCTTAAGCTGACTCCCCGCTGAGTGTGGAGCCTGATGCAGGACTCGATCTCATGACCCCAAGATCATGACCTGAGCTGAAATCAAGAGTTGGACACTTAATTGACTGAGCCATACAGGTGCCTCTTGAGATGAACACCTTTTAAAGAGCTTTCCCATAAGCCCAAACAGCAGTTTCTGCTTCTATCTCATTGATCTGTGTCACATAGCCATCCTAGCTGCAAGAGAGTCTGGGAAATGTCATCTTTTTAGCTGGGTACATTGCCATCCTAGACAACGTGAAGATGCTATATAGTAAGGAAAAGGGGGAGAATGGCTTTGAGAGGTCAATTTTCATTTCTTACCAGTGTTCCTCATCTTTGCTTCTAGGTATAATGACAAGCTCAGCAGTCTCTCACCAGTGATCTTCCAGAAGGAGCTAGACAGACTACCAGGCAGCAGTGGAATTTGCCTATAAAAATTTCCCTAATAAATTCCTCTAAGATGGGACGCCTGGGTGGCTCAGCAGTTGAGCGTCTGCCTTCGGCTCAGGATGTGATCCCAGGATCTGAGATCGAGTCCCATATTGGGCTCCTTGCGGGAAGCCTACCTCTCCCTCTGCCTCTGCCTCTGCCTCTGCCTCTGCCTTTGTGTGTGTGTGTGTGTGTGTGTGTGTGTGTGTGTCTCATGAATAAATGAATAAAATCTTAAAACAAAAACAAATTCCTCTAAGAGAATTTCTTAGCTCTGCCTGCGGGTAGAGTCTGTAAACCAAGACTGAACTTTCATTCTACTTTTCTGGAAGTAGATCAACTCAATGATGTAGCGAGTGGTTGAAACACAAGGTTTTTAGGAGGGATGTCTCTGTCCCCTTCTTACCTTCATTTCCTGTCTCCCCAAGACCCATGCGAGGCCAGTGGGGTACCTGGTTATCCACATGGCAGCAAGTCTATTACGTGTCTGCTTTACACACTTGCTCCAAATGCCACCATTAGGCACTCACTCCTGGTGTCAGGTGTTACTCTTTCTGGGTGCCCCTTAGCATGCCAGTCCTCTCTGGCAGGTAGAAAAGATTATTTAATCCACCCCTTCATGTGGGTCTCAGTTCACTAGCCCTTTCCTTCCTTGGAATTCCTGAGCAACAGGGATGTGGGGCACCTAAATCTGTGCGGGAGAGGTGGCTAGGGGAGAAGAGAGAGATGGCATGTTTTACTGAAAAGAAGTGGGGCACCCAGCAGGTTCCCCTCCTTTACTGTAAAGCTGCAGCCACACTGGGACTTGGGTCAGAGGTATTAATAAACACTGCTGGTAAGTTTGGGTCCAGCAGATGGCAACCCCATGACCTTTCAGTTGACTTTGCCTCCCTTTCTCTCCCCACCCACACTTCTCAACTTGAAGACTAAAAATCTGGCTTTCCTGTAATTTGTTTTGACACTAACTTAGGGATTAACACTGCTGGTAAGAGACAAACACAGAGGGTGGTGGTGGGGTGGAGGGGCACGGATAAATATTCCCCAGGAAGCTTCATGTCAAAGTCACAGATAATGATGACGCTGTCATATGCCCATTTCTGGCTGCACGGAGCTTTCCCTTAGCCTGGGCTTTCCGCGGAGACATCACTGACCAAGGTTAGAATGAAACTGGCAGACCTCTGCAGGGCCGCCTCAGCCCCACGGGGCAGAGGTCCTCAGCCTCTTCTCCCCACCCTACAGGAATGGCACCGGCCCTCCTGTTAGACCCCTCCACACAGGGCAAGGAGTCCTTAGACCCAAAGGGTCATGCCTACCCAGGGCCCTCTGTCCCCTTTTAACTTTTATTTTTTGAAGATTTTATTTATTTACTTATTTGAGAGAGAGAGAGAGAGTGAAAGAGAGACAACAGGAGGAAGGGTAGAGGGAAAAGAGAATCTCAAGTAGACTATGCTGAGCATAGAATCTGTTGTGGGGCTCGATCTCATGACCCTAAGATCATGACCTGAGCAAAATCAAGAGTCAGAGGCTCAACCGATGGAGCCACCCAGGAGCCCCCTCTGTCCTTTCTCAAGCATGCTCCATCTACCCAGGAAATCCCAGAATTCCCCACTTGAGTGACCCTAAGCTGGCTTTCCAGGAGATGTGGGCCCCTTCCCTTAATGCTTCTTCTTTAGGGAAGACCAGACCACTGGTATATGCACCCCCGCATCCCAGGGATGGCCAAGGGATGGCTGTCTGTGGGGGAGGTGTGGAGAGGGAACCAAGTCTTGCAGGTTGGTATGTGTACCGACAGGAACCCGAAACCACTGAGGAGGAGCCAGGGGAGGGACAAGAAGAGGACAGGCTGCAGTCTTGGAGCTGTTTGTCCCTGTGCTTCCTTGTGTGAACACAAAATTCTGAAGTGTCTAAGAAGTCTAAATTCAAACCTCACCTTCCATGTTGTTATGTAGATATATTTGTAGAATAAAAGAACATTTTTGCTCAACATATTTATTCTGTAAGCTTGGCTTACAATGTGTAAATATTTTAGACACATGGTATGTGGCCTCTGTTTGTGTTCTTGCCTCAGGCCCTGCAAATGCTAGGAGCCAACCTGCTTCACAAACATATTTTGTTTGGTCTGCAGAGTGTTTTAAGAATTGGGAAATTTCTGGGTGTAAATCTAATTTGGGCTTTTCTGGACATATCGGAAGATAGGGCAACACTGGGCTGGAACTCCCACATGGTAGCATGGGGTAGAATGGAGGGGCAGCTGCCTGCTTTTAGCAGACAAGCACTTACTCTTCAGTTTGCCACACTCCCCACTACTCCCAACTGTCCTACGTCTGGTGAACTTCATGTATTTACAATGGCTGCCTGAGCCATGGAGACGTTTGAGTGTGGGTCCTGAGGGAGCGGTCCCTGTCTGGGGTAGGACAGAGCTGGGACAAAGCTGGTGGGTGGGACCTCCATGGCCAGAGCTCTGGAAGTTCAAATTTATTCATAGCTGCCCCTCCAACGTTCCTGTGTGGAGATGAAGTCAGCACCAGCACTCACCCTAGGCTCAGCCTGATGCTTTCTCTACCAGACTGACCAGAAAGGAGAAGTGGAACTGCCTGGGGTCATTAGAAAGTAAAGAATGAAAGAGGAAGAACGGTCCTTGTCGAGAGATGGGAACCACGCACGTGAGCTCTGCATTTCTAGTTGGGGCCCTAAGTGTCATTCAGTAGATGCCCAGCACAGGTCATGTGCCTTCTGCGGGGCTTTCTGGGGGAAAGTCACAGTGCTGGAGACGGCAGGGGGGAGGAAAATCTCTGATTGGAAGGAAGCCTGCCCCAACCTCCCATGCGAGGCCAGGCCTTGGCACAGCTGGCTGTAGAAAAAGCAGGGCCTTACTTTCTGCTTCCTAAGAATGTGAAAGCCAAATGAATTATTTTCAATGCATGTAACATCTGCAGTGACCCCTGGCTTCTTTGCTCTGCCCAGACCCTAGGAAACTGGTGAGTGGGAACCTCCTCATTGCAGCCTCTCATCACATATCCAAGTCCACACTGAGTCCACTCAGGAAGAGGAAGCCCCATTTACCAAGCGTGTTAGGAGACTGCAGGTTAAAATGTCAGATTCTGCATTGGAAGCAGTGCTGATATTTGGGGAAGGTCTTCTGAGCTGTCTCCAGCAGACTCTGAGGGCCGTTCCCACACTCTGGGCATCCCCGAGCATCATCTTCAGGGTTGAGGCACCCAATGGTGGCTACGTGCCTCCAGAGGCCCTTGGGTTGGACTCCTCCTGTAGATGGGCTACAAGGAGGTCAGGTGACCACACGCTGGCACCCCAGTTTTGCAGACCTCTGCAGAGTTCAACAGTCACACTAGGCCCACACTGGTGTGATCCTAGCAAGATAGGGGAGACTTGGGCAGGGAGGCCCAGAGTTGAGACTTTGCATCAAACCAACCACAGCTGTCGACCTGGCAGGTTGAGGAGGAGCTGTTCCTCTTTTTCCCTGTGGTCATCACATCCCAAGATGGGGTGCCAACAGGGAGACCATGGACCATGGTAGTCCCTCTGAAGGACGAAGGGATGAGTTTGAGGTGGTGGCTGAAGGAATTGAATGAGACACTTCCCTGTCAATTTTGATCCCAGCCGACTCAATGGAAGCTGTGGGTATGGGTAGGCCCTGCCATTGGGTGAGGCCGTGTATGCTGTGCAGGCCTAGGGAGCTGTGAGGAGCAGGTGGACATTGAAGCCGGGGAACCAGAGCATACCGGCTTCAGGCTCTGCCCAAATTAGTGAATTTTGTTTTTGTTTTTGCTTTCTTTAAAAAAAGATTTATCTATTCATGACAGACACACACAGAGAGGTAGAGACATAGGCAGAAGGAGAAGCAGGCTCCCTGAGCGGAGCCTGATGCAGGACTCAGTCCCAGGACCCTGGAATCACACCCTGAGCCGAAGGCAGACACTCAACTACTGAGTCCCCCAGGTGCCTCCCAAACTAGTGAATTTGAAGGCCTGAAGACAACCCTGTGCTGATGGGGCACTGCTGCCCTCAAACTGTGCTCAAAATGGCAGCCTGTGGAGCCCAATGGAGATAGGCAAAGTTGCGTGTGCTTTATCATAGCTTCCCAAGGGAGGTAGAGTCTTTAACAGGACATGTAGGCCCATTGGCAGGAGAGTCCCCATGGACCCACTCCATGTGCTGCCTCATGAGAGCATAAGGTAGTGCATTCCTTGTGTTGCCCTTGGGTTACTGGAACACATTGCATGGGGCCTGGCACGCAGCGTTATCCAGGGCTGGCTGGCTGCTGCACAGAGCTGAGTAGGTGTAGCTGTATGGGTGGTAGTATCAACCCAAATGACCCCTTCTCTGAACGATCTCATGCTGGCCCTTCTCCTCTGCCTGGAGCGTGGCCCTTTGACAATCCACAAAGTATGAGGTGGTGAGGAATGGAAAGTGGGGAGGTCATAGTGAAGTGATTGGGGGAGGAAACCTAGAAGATGCCTACAGGGAGGATTGAAGATACTTTGAAAAAACCCAGCTTCCCAAGTAGGTTAACAAACCATGGAAGAGAAGAGATACTAGCAGTCTCCAGAGCTTTGAGGGCTCTCGAGACCAAGAACAAAAGAAGGCGCCAACCCCACAGAACTTAGGGTTTCAAAGAACTGTGTAACAGAGGGAAACTGCCAAACTGGTTTCTTTTAAGAAATTTATTTAGAAAAATAACCCTCCCCTGCCCTCCCCCCTCTGTGCCAGGGGACTTGGGCATCATGTATGATAGAACTCTGGACTGGGCCTCCCACCTGCATGGGGGCTCGGCACACACTGATGGGTGGCCAGGCCACTGGGTGGCCTCACACGCTCTCAGCTGCTCCAGTCTTGTGCTCAATCCTTGTCCAGGCCTCCTCCGCCTCGGGGTCTCCGGATGGAGACAGGATCCTGAGGGGCGAGGGCAGCCTGGCCACAGTCTGTGTGCCCCTCCTGACGCCCGCCAGGGCAGCTGGGGGCGGGCGGCTGGGTCCCCCACCACCCCATCTCCGGAGAGTCAGGGCTGGAAGCGAGGTGAGCTGACGTGAGGCTGGTGGAAGGCATGGGCGCTGTACACCACGTCGGGGGGCGAGGGCGTGCTGGCGGCCAGCACCGAGCACAGGGGCTCATGGCTGCTCAGCACCGACGTGAAATACTTCATCTCTTCCGTGAGCTGCTTGATCTCCTTGCGCAGAGCCGCGTTCTGTTTTTCTAGGTCTTCGCTCTCCTGTGAGGAGGAAGGTCAGCATCCGAGATTAGCAGCAAGGAAGGCACAGGGTGGCAGAAAGGGGGTGCAGGAGGAGTTCGGCTCGGGGTCTCACTGGCACAACCACAGGGAAGAGCGTCGGTGAATTTTTCTGCATGTGTGTGTGTGTGTATTTGTGTGTGTTGTAGGTGGGTGTGGGTGCATTTACACACACACGTGTGTGTATAGACACTAGGTCAAACCCATGAAATTACTGATATTTGTCTGACCTATAAGGATAGCAGGTTCGTATGGGAGTACGCTCCTGTGTGTGTGTGTGTGTGTGTGTGTGTCCATGGGTCTCTGTGAGTGTGTACGTGGGTTGAGAGTGGCAAATGCATGTGAAGGGAAACCGGCTGGCAGGTCAAAGCCTGAAAAAATGGAAAAGAGTTTGCGAGAACAGCTTCTACTACTTTCACGCTTTTCCACCCTAGGTTAGGCCACGAGTTCTCCAAATGTCCCCAGTATCGGGTTTCAGACTTATGGAGGCCATGGTTAACTGCTTAACCAGATTCTTTTTTTAAGATTTTATTTATTTACTCATGAGAGGTATGTAGAGAGAGGCAGACACACAGGCAAAGGGAGAAGCAGGCTCTATGCAAGGAGCCCGATGTGGGACTCAAACCCGGGATCCAGGATCACGCCCTGAGCCAAAGGCAGACGCTCAACCTCTGAGCCACCCAGGTGTCCCGTTAACCAAATTCTAGAACACTAGGGTCTTTGTAAATATCAAATAGTCAGAATCTACCCCAATGTCCGATTCCACTCCATTCTGCTCACCCGACAGCCTTGTTTAGAGCATTCGGGGTATGTCCCACCCATGCACGTGCTTTTTTTCCCCAGAATCACCTTTCCCCTGTTGTCTAGGAGTACCATCTGATATACGCCAATCAGGCAAATTCTGCATCAAAGAGTGCTAATTACTGATCACATCATTAATTAATTGATTCCACTCTGGCAATTAGTGTTTACTGGAAAACAATGCGGCCTAGGGGAATTGCATTTCCAATGTGCTTTTAAGGTTCACATTCCTTGAGTCAATCAAATAGATTGACGAATCTAATCACTGGTGCCACAGAGGCAGGGAAACTGGCATTGGAGATGCAAATAAATTACATTTCAGTTCAAAAAGCAATCTCAGAGTTGGCATCCAGGCCTTAATTTTTCTAGTTCTATTCAACTTAGCTCAGCATTTTCTAAACTTGCCAGAGTATTAGAATTAGTTTGAGGGCTTGTTAGAGTTTCAGGCTGTTCTTGGGATCTAGAGATTTGAACTCAAGAGGTTTGGGATTTCGGGTAAAATCTGGGAATTCACTGAATTTTTAACAAGTGCCCCAAGTCACTCTAATGATTGGGCAAGTATGAAAACACAAGTTAAATACAATATTACATTTGACTTAACTAGTCAAGTACCTCTTAAGTGCCTATATGTTAAGGACCTGGCATATAGTATGAGCTCAAATGTCTGCTGCTTAACTGGCTGATGACTCCAATTGTTTGGACCAGAAGTTGACTCAAAACCATGGTGGGCAGTGGGCAGATATAGGGTGGCATTTAAGAGGTGCCTTATACAACCCATCAGGAGTGTGAGCTGTGGTCTAATGAGTGAACTAGGTACACTTCCAACTGCCTTAATCCATGAACCCAGGAGTCCTTTTTTAAGTGGTAGAGGAGTGTGTATGGCTGTGGTCTTACCCATCAAGCCAGCTTCCAACCATTTGTGAAGGACAGACGCAAGCATGCTCAGCCCCAGCCTGGCATTTCCTGTCTGTGGCTTTGAGCTAGAAAATGTGCCTAGGTCAGGACAAAGGAAACTCCCATCTCTAAAATGGGGTGGGGGTGGGTGGGACACTCAGACCCACGATGGTGGAGTCGGAGGCACTGGCTGCTGCTTCTGCAAGGTATGGCTGGCTCACTTATTGTACCATTTGGTTGTTTCCAGGCATATCCCAGAGGTAGGGCATCCCCTCTTTACCGAAAGGTAAGAGAAAGCAACATGAGACAGGGTGGGGGGTGGTTGGTAAGACGGGAACTGGGGGCCGGGAGTCCTGGCCCCTTCTTCTAGCCCTTTCCTCGCCCCCTCTGAGAGTTTCCACTGGTGACAACGTTTACTGTAAATTCTGTGCTCTAAAGAGCCTGGGCAAACCCCGAGGCAGAAGGGAGGGGTGGGGTGGGCGGGCCACAGGGACCAACCGCTCTGACCTTCTCCCCGCCTAGAGGCAGGCCCCGCTTTCGGGAAGTGACAGCAGGTTCTTCCTCCCCAGGCAAGCTCCGCTGAGCTCTCTCTAGCTTTCTCTCCCTGCCCCCCTGGCTTGCAGATCCCAGAGCTCTAGGAGGGGGTTCACAACCACAGCGGCCTCTAACCAGAAAACAACCACCTGTGACAAGAAATTTGTCTTTACCTTGGGAAGCAAGACTGCTTCCTGCTAGAGCCCCAGAGGAACCATGCGGCCAGCCAGCCACTGGCAAGAGGAAGAGTTTGACTTCCCTTGCAGGAGGAAGTGGCTGAGCTGGGGCCTCCTCGCAGCATGTCCCCCACCTGCCAGGGCTCAGGCCACTCTGACCGTCGTCCCTGGGGCAGTCACGCCCTGGAAAGGACTCAGACTCACACAGGGACAGCTGGCAAAGGTGGCCACGGAGCAGCTGTTTACTCAGAGGTACAGTGATCATATCTCCTGACTTCCGTTCACTTCCCAGTGGTGGCTGGAAACAGGACTCAATGAGTGGGGAGAAGAGAAGAATGTTTGGGAAAGAAATTGTGGCCTCTCGCATGCACGTCCTCTGTTCCTAGTAAGGGAGCACTAAGCCTGAACCAGGGCTTCTGTGTTACCTGCTTTCTACTTTTCAGAATTCCTTTCAGTCCTTCAGGCTCCTCACAGTATCCCCCTGAGGTGGACGTGGGAGGCCAGCCGTTCCCGTGACCTCTATTTTTCAGGTGAGGCCAACTGAGATCCTAGGACAAACCTACCCCAGATACCCCTCAAAATGACCCCAGGCTGGTGGCAGCAGCTCTTGGGAGAAAGAGCTTTGGAATTCACCTCAAGACATTGATTTTCTCAGAGGTCCAGACACTTCAGCCGTTGACCCAAAGCTGCATAACCACATAGGGGCAGAGCAGGGTTTGGCTCAAGGCTTCTCCAGCCCCATTCTTCTTCTGGCACACCCAATGCTTTCCCCGAAAGACTGGTGACTTAAGTGACCAAAGGTCTTCAGAGATTACTAAGAAGTCCTCAGCTGCCTATAGTCTCCCAAGTGAACACTGGGTCTTGATTTTGGTGGTCTTTCAACACCACACTGGAACCCTGAGTTGGTCACACTCTTCTAATCACAGAGCTTATTGTCTGCCTCCTGCCCAGAGTTGAGAGGGAATTTCCCATCCAGCTACTCCTTTTTAAAATTTTTTAAAAGATTTTATTTTTTGAGAGAGAAAGAAGGGGAGAGAGTGCATGAGGAGGGGGGAGGGGGAGAGGGAGAAGCAGATTCCCTGCTGAGCAGGGAGTCCAACAAGGGGTTCTGTCTCAGTACCCTGGGATCATGACCTGAGCCGAAGGCAGATGCTTAACCGACTGAGCCACCCAGGTGTCCCCTGTCCAAGGTACTCTTTTAGAGGGCTCACTCAAAGTCAGGCCTTTGTCCACATGCAGAATGAGGTCCAGAACATATGGGAATAGTGGGCTGCATCAACAGTAACTGGGGACTGAGGTCCTGGCAAGGTGAGCCTCTGTGACTCACTTTCCCCTCTCTGAGAACAGGAAGACTGGACCACAACAATGATTCTCAACCTTGGCCACACGTTGGGATCCTTGGTATCCCCTGGGGAGCTTCACCCATACAAGTGCCTGATTCTGATGTAAGCAGTCTGGGGTGCAGCCCGGAGTTGGGTTGGTAAAGGCTCCCATAGGATTGTAATGTGCAGTGAACACTGAAAATCATTAGAAGGAACCATTAGCTTAGAAAAATCTCCAAGCCCTCTTCAACTCTCGAATATTTCAGATTCTGAACTAAATACCTGACTATATTAGACTTTAACCCCCACTTGTTGGGAAGGGGTGTGCAAGTCAGGGAGAAGATTGTCAGGGACAGAGGGATATGGATTCAACTTATAGGAGAAAAATTAGTAGAAACCAAATTTTTAAAAGAATAGTCTAACTTGACTTAATAACTAACATTTATTGAATGCTACCATGTGCTGATCACTCTTTTATGTGTTTTAGTTATTAGTATATGTAATCTTTGCAACAACCGTATGTGGCAGATAATACAATTACCCACATTTTACAGATAGGACAACCTCAAGTACAGGGAAGTTAAATAACTCATTTGAGGTCACACAGCTTGTAAGTGCCAGCACCACAACTTGAATGAGGCAGTCTGGGTTCAGAGTCTGTGCCATTTGTTTATATCTTATGATGTTTGGTAATTAGCTCCTGGGAAGCCTCAGCCCTGCTGGCTTTCCAATTTAATCTTCCCTCTTTTCTTACCTCTTGCAAATCCAGATGATAATGTTCACAATCCACTCTCATTTCTAAAGCCACCCTATCATGAACTATGAGTAGCTTGGGGGTGGTTAAGGAAGAGGCTTCATGGGGGTGTGGGAACATTATGGGAAATTCCCTACTGGAGGGGCTGAAAGAGGGTCACTCAAAGAGCTCTTGAATGATGGGGAATCCCCACACAGTTCTCTTACCCACAGGGAAGCCAGTTAGGACCAAGGCCAAGGACAGGCTCTGGGCCAAGGCTCTGGCAGGCACTCTCTGGGCATTCTGAGGAGGGCATTAGTTCTCCTTCCTGCCAGCTCTGATTTAGTGCCTTGACCCTCTCCTTGAATTTTCTAATCAAATTTCTGGAAGAGTGAAAATAGTCCTTGTGTGTTCCTCCTCAACAGAACGTGTAGTCACTTATTGATTGGGTGGCCTTTTAGCTCCCACCTACACTTAAACATGAGAGTAGTGAGCAAAGCTTATCCCTTACATCGGCTGTGTTCAAACTCCAGAAGTTACCAATCCTCTTCCACCAAATGCAGATACAGAGTAAAGCCCTCAGGAGAAGTCTGAAAACTGACATAGGCCATTTCCCAAGCCCGGGTAGGATCTATGCCTACCCCTTCCCACCAACCCCGGGGAAATTAGCCCAACTCCTCTTCCTCACCCAATGAAAAGAGAGAAATCATTAAACCATAGGTATCTGCACTGAATAATGAACAAGTCTGATCCTGGAAAAATCTTTACTTTCTCACCATCCTAAACTCCTTTCCTGTGCTTTCTTTCCTCTAGATAGCTAGAAAAAGAATTTATCAAATTCTCAGCTTCCCTTGCAGCTAGACAAGACCATCTGACAGATTCTGACCAATACGATGTAAGCAGAAATACCGGGGGGTGGAGCTTTTCAATTAAGAAGACAAAGCTTCACCGGGACAAAAGCCACCCTCCCTCAACACAGATTGATGCTTGGAGGTCCAGCAACTATCTTGCAGCGCTGAGGATGAAAGCCACATACCAAGGATACCCGCACACAGAGAGAAGTAGCTTGTTCTTTGATGACAATATTGCACTAGCCCTGGTCTGTCCACTTGAATTCCTTGTGATATGAGAAAGATAAACTGTGACTTAGTGATGCCTGTTTGATAATCCTTCTATTACTGGTAGCTGAATGCAATCCTGACTGATATCTCGAGTTAGAAAGGTTATCACTAGTAAGCTCAATTCCAAAAAACAAACAACTAATAATTGCCATGAACACAGAGGTTTGAATTTAAAAAAATTTTAAGCCTGCCAGGCCTCTGTGGACAGTGTCTAGGTAGATAGACGCCCATAATTACCCCAAAGTCACTCCACACATTCTATCACACACACCTAGCTACACAGTGAAGTCACCTGGCGAGCTTCAAAAAGCTTAATTCCTGAACTTCACCCGTATGACAGGTTCTAGTTTGATTGTTCTGGAGTGGGTCTTAGACATCAAGACTTTAAAAGAAAGTATTTTGCAGGTGAGCTTAGTGAGCAACTAGCTTGAGAATCCTGTTCATAGCTTAATCCTCTTCAAAATATAGGAGTCCACCGACAGATGAATCAATGAAGATGTGGTATATATACAATGGAATATTACTCAGCCATCAAAAAGAATGAAATCTTGCCATTTGCCACAATGTGGATGGAACTAGAGGGTATCATACTAAGTGAAATAAGTCAGAGAAAGACAAACACAATATGATTTCACTGGTATATGGAATTTAAGACACAAAACAGATGACCATAGCGGAAAAGAGGGAAAAATAAGAGGAAAATAAAGGGGGAGGCAAACCACAAGAGTCTCTTAACTCTAGGAAACAAATTGAGGGTTGCTGGAGGGGAGGTGTGTTGGGGCAAGGGGTAACTGGGTGATGGGCACTAAGGAGGGCACTTGGTGTAATGAGCACTGGGTGTGATATGCAACTGATGAAGCACTAAATTCTACCCCTGAAACTAATAATACAGTATATGTTAACTAAATTGAATCTAAACAAAATAATTAAAATACTACATATAATATAGATATAGGCAATGTTTAATTTTATTAAATGTATATATTTATACTTTTGTTTTATTAAATATTTTTATTTTATAACTTATATAATCCTATAATATATAGGATACATAACGTAAATATAATGTAAATAACTTTAGAGAAGTGGAAGAATGTTTCTAAGTAAAAAAAATCTTCTGAAAGTAAATGTCTGTTTAAGGGAAAGTGTCTCACTATCACATTGCTATTATATTTGATGAAAACAATTTCAAGTAGCCCAGAACAGTTCGTTTTTATGATGGACAAGCAGGAGGTAGGTTATCTATTAGAATCTCATTAATGACAACTTTATCAAACTGGTTACCCTTCAGATTGCTGAGCTCCCTGAAGGTCTATCAACTGTCTTCACTGTTTTGTCATCATTGACTAGGACAGTGCTTGGCACATAGTAAGTATTCAATAAACTCATGTTGCTTGACTGCCAACTTGGACTCTGTAATAATTTACCAAAGCCTGCATATGAAAAGTCTTCTAAGTAAATTTGTAATGTCCATGAAACTTCCAAGGGAGTGTTTAACCAAGCCCTTAATAGCTTTTATAGCTTCTACTTTATATAGTTACAAATGAGTGTAAGAGATTCACTGTTTAAAAAAGGGCCCAGTTCAGATCCCTACTTAGCAGTACTTTTGTTCTCCAAACTGAAGCTGTGGGTGGGAGTAGCAGAATTAATAGCATTTTAAGAACCCTACATATGGTTTCCTTCGCTGGAACTTGACTTTCCCCATCTATACCAAATGAAGGAGACTTGACCAGCGGTGGTGAAAAGCCAGGCCGGTGAAACAATTAGTGCTCTTAAAGTTCTTATAAATAACTGGAAAGAAGGGCATGTGTTTTCATATATAATAGTACTTCTGATATCTTCATCTGGTGGATCTATAGGAAAATGCCAAGTGATTTGTATTCAAACGAATGAATAAATATAACCTTCTCCCCAATACAAAACAAAACGAATCCAATATTGCTTTGTTTTTATATTTGTTCTGTCATTTAACTCTTAACAGCCCAGTGACATACTTCCCATTTTGTAGATCAGACCCAGGCAGACCTGAATTAGTTTTGTTGACCCACATACCCCCAGCCCTACCCTACCGCCATCTGGTTTCTGCTCCCTGCAGCACCATCATCCCTGTTCCTGAGCTCCTGTTCATGCTCTCAGAGGCCCCGTCCACAAGGCATCTTTCCGACCTTTGGCCACACATAGTTTGGCCTCAAGGTTCTGCTGAGCACACTCTTTTCCCAGATCTTCCCAATCTCCTTCACTGACCACTATTCGATCTCAAATGTCGGGGTCTCAGAACTTCCTTGATCATTGTCCCCACCCTGTCCCTTAGCCACGTTCAACATTGCACTATTTGATTTCATTTGAAGTACTCTTCACATGGTGTGATTAGCCTGTTCATTTATTTGCCTATTTTCCAGTGTGACTTCCTGGTGAATGTAAGGTCCATGAATTCAGGAACTCTGTCTTGTCCCTGCTGTATTCTCAGTGCCCAGAATAAACCATACCTGGCACATAGGAGGCTAATATGTGGATGAATCATTTCAGCTAACATTGGATCTAGTACTGGGAATATGGCCTTTGCGTTTAGAATTTTCTAGACCTCCCTACACCTTTAGCAGTAAGGCATGTTCTTTTACCAGCTGAGGATCCAGAAAACATTTTGGTTAGAGGATCCTCAGTTGCAAGAAATTACATTTTGGCCCTAGGAATCCAGTCTACTCTGCTTGGCTCTGAACTTTATTCTACTTTTGAATAAATATCTTACTTTATAAGATCTCCAGGTCATCCTCCTTGGTTTTCCTAAACTGAGGGTGATGAGATGTGTACTGGGACAGTCCCAGTCAATCCCTGTTGTCCTGGGTGTCATTCTTACTAGTGCTCTTTTCACTTCTAAAAGTGTTCCGGTTTGGAGGATAAATGGTAAGATTTACTAAAACCTGATCCCCAAATTCTAGTTCAATGATATCATCTCTGTCCTTGTCCTCCAGAGTTTACTCAGACCTCTATCTGACCATTTTCATATTTTTAAATAAAAAATATACAATATAACTACATTTAAGATATTTTTGAAAAAATCATACCCACCCATGATCCTAGTACTTTGAACACAACTGTTTTCATTTGCACATCTTGCCATCTTGTCCTTTTTAAGAAACACAGATATGTATAAAATTTCAATCATTGTACGTAATACAATTTGTATTTTGCTCTGTCATAACTTTGTGACATCTACATAATTATCACTTTTAATGGCTACATCATCAAATGGAAGATCCACAATTTACCCAAAATGGCTTTTTAATGTCAGACATTTTGGTTCCTATCAAAATGTTACTATTATAAGTAATGCTACAGTGAACATCTTAATCCATACTGGGTTTTGTTCAATTATTTCCTAGGATAAATTTGAAGGAATAAGATTAGTGGGACAAAGGGCACGACCTGTCTTCCAGTTCATGGTTGCATTGCTGTAAAAAGATTACATAAGTATACAGTGTCACCAGCAGTGAACACGTGTCAATTTTACTACAACACCTTTGGCATTTAGGCAGTATAATTTTATTTTTTTTAAAGATTTTATTTATTTATTCATAGACACACAGAGAGAGAGAGAGAGAGAGAGAGAGAGAGAGAGGCAGAGACACAGGCAGAGGGAGAAGCAGGCTCTATGCAGGGAGCCCGATGTGGACTCGATCCCAGGTCTCCAGGATCACACCCCAGGCTGCAGGCAGCGCGAAACCGCTGCGCCACCAGGGCTGCCCTAGGCAGTATAATTTTAAGTAATTTATTTTGCCAATTAGCCTCTTGAAGTCTTCTTAATTTCTTTTTTTTTTTTTTAAGGATTTTATTTATTTGAGAGAGAGAGAGCACACAAACAAGGGGAGGGGAAGAAAAAGAGGGAGAATCAGACTCATTGTGAAGCAGGGAGACCAACACAGGGCTCAATCCCAGGACCCCAGGATATGACCTGAGCCAAAGGCAGATGCTTAACTGACTGAGCCACCTGGGTGCCCCAGGTTTCTCAATTTCATTGTAATGTTAAAAGTTATTGATTGCTAAGGAGGAAGAGTTTTCTATGCGTCTATTCCCTGGTACAACATTCCCAACCAGGAACAGTTTTGCTTCCCAGGGGACATTTGACAAGGTCTGGAAATATTTTTCATTGTCACAACTGTGAGGTGAAGTGCTACTACTGGTATCTAGTGGGTAGATTTTAGATTCTACAGTGCACAGCATCCCCCCTCCTGAGCAAAGAATTATGTGACCCAAAATGTTGATAGTGCCGAGGTTGAGAAACCCTTAGTGTGTATCATTTTCACAATCAGAATAGAAAATTGGGCTGTTTTCATTTTGGTAGGAAAAACATTACATAAGCTTTCTGCTCCTAGATTCTGCCCACTTACCTATTGGAGCCTTGATGTTTTTCTTAAAAAGGATGTTCTTTCTATGGTATAAATATAAAATCTACATTTATTTAATTTGATGCAAATATTTTCCCCTGATGTATTATTGGCCTTTTAATTATGGATCACACCTTTAAGACCTTTTTAAAATAAAGGAACGTTTAAACCTCAGCCTCTCTCAACCTTGGACTTTCTCATCTCTTGCTGTGTAAGCTTGAGTTATATTACTAAAGATTGTCTAGATTATTCAGACCTTCTGGTTAATAGCTTACTTTTTGGCTTACCCTTTGCAAAAGGACATGTAAGAGCAACACCATCTGCAGAGCAAAGTCCTGTTCAACAAGATGGTACAAAACAAAAGCAAATGTTGGGCAGGTAAGAGGTTTGCGTTCTTAGATGTCCTGAGAAAGACCTCAGTGTCCCCATTGGTTACATGGCAGGTTAGTCTACAGCATCTCTGAGTTTTCTTTTAATTCTGTGATCCTATAAACAAGGGAATATGACCATAATTATTGTTAGCCCCCCGCCCCAAGCTACCATGTGGACCCATAATGAGAATGTCTACAGATATTCCACAATCTGAAGGGAACTTTGTCTTTTGGAACCAATCTATGCCCCCTAGGAAGCAGGGTGCCAGACTGAATCCAAAGGAAGAAACTAAGAAAATCCCCAAGCAGTTTGGGAAAGGACTTTTTGGTGAGACTCCCATTCTTTCAAGAGAAGGACGTTTGGGTGCTGCTGATGGCAGCTTTGTGAAGACTCCCGCTTGAATGAGCACTGTTAATTTGTGATCTGGGACCTGTAATCTCATTTGAACAGAAATTCTTCATAAATGTCAAGATTGGGGTGGAGCTGGCCTCCTTTCAAATATGCCTCGCAAACTTAACCACACTGACTCATCATCAGTGGTACAAGTACTTACGGGTGGTGGATTGCCATGACATGTTTTTCTTTCCCAAATGAAGAGTCTAACTTTGTTGTTTGATTTTTAAAATGGTACATGTTCATTATAATAAAAAAAATAGAGAAAAATACTAGGGTAAGGAAAGCTACTCTAAAATTAACCACTCAGAAAGAAGCACTATTAGCATTTTGGAGTATATCTTTCCAGATATTTCTTTATGCATGCAAACATGCCTCAAACCCACAAATTTTATATTAACAGGATTATACTCTCCATATTCTTTGTAAGTTGCTGTTTTTCCCTCAGTGTTATGTCACTGACATCTTTGGGTGATGCAGATTTACATAGTCATTTTTAGTGGCAGCATAAAATTCTAGTGTCTGAATGTATCATAATATGCTTAATCATCTATTGTTGGGCATATGTCCAATTTTATAATATCGATAAAGTGTTTACTATTCGCGACGAATTGAACATCTTTGTGCATCATTTTTTCTTCAAACTCGTACAAGTGCCAAAGAGTATTCTCACGTGAGCTAATATTTACTGCTATACAGCTTTCCTTAAAAAGAGTTTCAATGGCTATATTACAATATTGCATAGAGACTTTACTTTCTTACTTTCATGACTAGGCCTAATAACAGGGAAGGACCAAGTGTGCATTTTGGAGGATGTTGCTTAAGGACAAAAAAGTCAAGTCAGGAAGAGACAGAGGGAGGATATCACAGAAGATGGATGAGAGTCCAAAGGGAGAGGCAGTTCAGTGTCGTGGTTAGGGAGCTGGGCTCTATTTAAAGCCAGTCAGAGCTAGTTACAAGCTGTGTGACCTTGGGCAAGTTACTTAACCTAATACAAGAGTTATAAAACACAGTTTTTGTATAGATTAAATGAAATACTATAGGTATTTCATTATAGGTAGAGCATTTAGCACACAGCGCCTGGTACATAGTCATGTATATGTATTCAATGTTTTTAAAACATATGTTTTATGTTTTAAATGTAATGTTTTAAACATAAATTTAAGTAATGTTTAGCATTTAAGTAATATGTTTTTAATAAAAAGAAATTCATGGCAATACAGAACCAAGACAGATGCCTCTTTTCCACAGATGGCTCACTGATTTTCTTTGAATTTTTTAAGGGTAGAGCTAGTCAGAACATTCCTTGTGTTTTTGTTTTCACCTATGCCTTCTCTATGCCAAAACACCTTATGACATGGTCTCCCAGAGAGAAGAAAAAAGAACTCCAGGAGTGAAAAAGCACCACAAACAGCTTTCTCTTCCAGGCTCCCCCAGAAGACTAGAGTGTGATTCTAAGGAGGCCCCGGGGGTTGACATCTTTGTTGAGCTGTTTTTCCTCCATGACTCATTTTCCCTCTGATTGTAAATACCTTCTCACAGTAACAGCCTAAAGCTTCATTTCATGCATAATTTATACTCATGATGTTTGTTATATATGGCATTAAAATATATCCCGGAAACTGTAAAGCTTTCTCTTTTTTTAGACTAGTATGAGACTCCCTCAGGAGTCAGCTCCAGGAAAGCACCTTTCCCACCCCTAGGTAAGGGAGGACCCAAGTTCCAGTTTTCAGATTTGGCCTTGTTACTCCACCTTGCTTCCAGTTCCACCCTTGAGGCCAGATCTGACTTGTCAAAGGCATAGCTCTGGGGTTATATTACCATCTGCCCACCACCTCTTCTACTTTTAGCCTTTTCATGAACAAAGCTTCTCAACTGATCTTAAATCTCTTTCCCACTGACCTAGGACATTGACTTGAAATCCTCTGAGCCACTGCCATCAACTTGCGCCATACAAGTGACGCTGATTTGCCATCCCTTATAGTAGCTTATCTAGTACTATAGACTTTAGGGAAACTCTTTACAAATCCCAACTGACATTTGATTCTCCCAAAGGACTGAGATATTTATGCAGGATGTTCAAGAGATCAAATGTCACAGAGGAAGACTATTCAATGTTTGAAATCAAAATTAGAAATCATCCTAACGCATATGTTGTAGTGATTGGTGTTGAGAATGTAAATATCTGCATTATAAAAATAAAAGCACATGATAAAAACATCCAAACTATATAAGAAAGGAAAGAATGCAAAGCATCTCTCTTCTGCTTTAGACCTTTCATCCTACTTTTCAGAAATAAATATTAACCTTGGGGGAAAACCTATTTGAAAAATTCTAAGTTCATACACATATGCACATATATGCTTTTCGTTTAAAACATACTTGAGAGCAAACTGTACCATATTCACATCTTTTCCACTTAAGAGTATAGAAGTTTGATAATCTTTTCAGATTAACAAAATTCAGATGTAATTTATAACAACTCCATACTATTCCACTGAATGAACAAAGTATAGTTTATTTAATTAGTTCCTCATCCGTGGATATTTAGCTTGTTTCCAGTCTTTACTATAAAAAACAATGCAGCAATGATTATCTTCACATGTATATAGTTATATAATCAGTGGGTACATTTGTAAATAGACTTCTAGATGTAAACTTGCCAAGTTACAGGGCATGTGCACTTATAATTTTGATAGACATGGTTAAATTGCCCTCTAATGGAGTTGTACCAACACACTCCTACTAGTAAGTGTGTGGGGGTGCCTGCTTCTCCATTGTCTTGGCAACATTATGTATTAGCAACATTTTTTGTCTTTGCTAGTCTGGCAGGGAATCTCACTGTTCCTTTAATTGTCATTTCCCTAAGTGAGGCCTACAATCTTTTCCATATTTATTTGCTATTTATGTCTCTCTTTCTGTAAATTGCCCATTCATAATCATTGCTTATTTTTCTTTTGGGTTATTCATTTTCTTATTCATAAGAGGTCTCAAATATGAAGTAAATATGCCCTTTTTTGGTCATATGTGTTACAGATATTTTCCCCAATCTGTCATTTGCTTTGATTTTGCATATAGTATTTTGAGCTATATAGAAATTTTCACTTTTTATGTATAAAGGTAATATATATCAGTTTTTTTCCTTTATGGTTTCAGGGTTTTATACTTTGTCTCAGAAAGCCTTCATTATAAAATAATCTTTCAATGCTCTTTTTTCCCCAAAATTTCTTTATGGTTCTTTTTTAACATTTAATCTATATACATGTTGTATGAGAAATGACTACTCTAGTTTCTTCCTCCCCAAATGGCTAACCAGTTGTCCCAATTCTATGTATTGAATAATTCAGGTTTTCTTCATTGGTTTAAAATGCCATTATCATCATTTTGCATTTGTTGTGTCTTGTTCTTAGGAACTGACATATGTACTTGGGTCTTAAATTTCAGTTTGCTTTGGGGTCTCTTTCTGTATTCTGTTCTGACCAATTCTCTGTCTTTTCACACATTGTTTTGACTTCTATATTTATAATTCACTTTAATATCTTGTTCAGCTAATCTTTAATTACCCTCCTCTAAAATTTTCCTGGACATTGTCATACGGTGGTGAGTGTTTTTTTAAAGATTTATTTATTTGACAGAGAGACAGAGGGAGAGAGAAGGCACAAGTAGGAGGAGTGGCAGAGGGAGGAGAAGCAGACTTCCTGCTGAGCAGGGAGCCCAATGCAGAGTTTGGTCCTAGGACCCTCAAATCATGACCCGAGCCAAGGCAGACATTTAACTGACTGAGCCACCCAGGCGCCCCAGTTGTTTTTCACTAAGAACTTAGAATAGCTAACCTAAGTCTCCTCTAACTGCTAGAAAGTCATATTGGGTTTTTTTGGGGATCACATTAAGTTAAATTAAATTTATAGATTTTGGAAAATTGCTATTTTTATATAGGTATATCTTTCCACTTATTTGAGCGTTTTTGAAGTCATTTAGAATAATTTTAAAGTTTTTAAAAATTAAGCCCTACATATTTTTGTTAATTGTATTACTTCTTTCCTTTTGCCAGTGTTGGTATTATAAATGGAATCTTTCCTCCCATTAAATTTTCTAATTGGTTATGGTTTATATATATAGGAATGTTATTATTTTCTCTGTTAACTTTGAAAGCTGACAGGATTCCCTTATTATTTTTAATAGTTTTTCAGCTGGTTATCTTGGATCCACTTATTAGCTCCTGATGTCTTTTGAAGATGATGAACTGGTCCAGATGTTAATGAACCAGAGTTTAAATAAAAACTTAAAAATATAAAATTTTAATTAAAAAACCCTATGTGCCTTTCTCCTTTTTAATCAATGCATTTACTATGCCTCACGGATTTTATGGTTGTCTGCGGGAGGAAAGGAAATAAGTGTAGTAGGGGCTTGTGTGAAACATCCAACAAAGGAGAATTAAAGCAAAATGTGGACTCTGTTGATATCGTGATTATGAAAAGAAGCACTTGATCCAATTTGTGCGAGCAGTAGTCAATGCCAAGGATGTTACAAAATTGGCATAAGATTAAACAATTGTGGAAGGAGGCTCCTACCCTACTCTGCGTTTTAAAAGCAATCAGTGTACAGTGTTTTATTATAAACCGTTTATAGGATAGATACTGCAAATGTTAAATAGTAAGTATCCCACACTCTCACTGGAGAAATGAAGTTATGCTTTTGGTATTTTGAGAGAGATAATAATGACAAAGCTGAAACCAAGAAAACATTACCCCAGCCTATGAAGCTAGCACAGTAATACAAACACGGTCCTTATTTAATATAGTACTCTCAGTAGCTGGTCTTTAGAATATTGGTAGATGGGTCCTATGGCTATGTCCAAGGGCCAGAGAATAGTTCCAGGACCTCATCATGTGGAGCCAAGTATGGAATCAAGGGTAAACCAAACTCTCAACCCTCAGAATGCTAGTGTTAAACCAGAAGATTTTCTACCTGAATCACGAACATAATTATGAGGATAATGGATGGAAAAGATGGGTGATTATGTCTGAGAGGAAATGAACATTTCAGACCACAGCCAAACACTCTGTTTGATGGTGGCAGATTTATATGTTGCTGCCAAAAGCTTTTACCCAAAGTCAAGAAATAAGTTGAACTGGCTGCAACCCTCAGGCTAGCTGGTAAACCAATGTGACCTACTCACCAGGCAAAAAGTGAAGATAAATGCTGTGGTGCTCAAAATAAAAGAATGGGGAAGAGTTTGTGTCCAGAGGTGAGGAAGATGGGAATATTCTAGAGGTTGAGGCTGGAGGTGTGGGTGTGAGGATAGTGACTGCCTCACTGGGGGCTCCATGTACTCCAAGCTCTAGAGATAATGTCAATCTAGTCATGGCTAGTATAATCAAGATGGGCCAACTCTCTGGATCTAGCTCTTGTTTTACAGAGAAAAAGAGAAACCTGAGTCCATTGAAAACCTCACCACAGCAAAGAAACATATATGTCCCCCACCTTGATATGTCCCCCTGGGCTTGAACGAACACTAGTGGGTTGAATTTACAGGGAAACAGTGGTGCAGCTCAAAATAGGGATGAGTCCTCTGCTCATGTCAGGAGGAAAGGAGCTCTCTGTCGTTAGTAGTGAGCAGGCATCCGTTGGGGACCATTTCAGTGGAGAGGCAGGGGTATGTGAGAGGAGAGTGTGTAGACGAATCTCAAGCATCAAAAGTGTGTCTGAACTTTCCAGCTGTTAAGAAATCTCTCGGCCCTGAGATTCTATGATATATATATATGATCAATTATATATATATTATTGATAGATTTTAGTTGTGATTTTTTTTAAGTTTTGTTTATTTTGAAAGAGAGAGCGCGTATGCACAAACACAAACAGAGGGAAGGACAGAGGGAGAGGGAGAAGGAGAGAAGCAGACACCCCACTGAGCTCAGAGCCCTTTGAGGGGCTTGATCTCACAACCCCGTGATCATGACCTGAGCTGAAATCAAGAGTCCGACACTTAACCAACTGAGCCACCCAAGGGCCCCAGTTGTGATTATTTATCTTGTTTCTATAATAACAACTATTATTAAAATTACTCCTATTATATTTGATTTTTTGAGTGTTATATGGTAGGCACTGTGTTGGAGCTTTTTATATGCAATATCTCTATGAGGTAGTTACTATCATTTCCCATCCTATAGATAGGGAAACTGAGTCTAAGGGAGGTTACCAATGTCTCTAAGATCTGTCACACAGATGAAAATGGAGGAGCTAGGATCAAACCCTGTCCTTCTGACTGCAGAGCCGCTGAGCTATGCTTAATTTTTACTTTTTTAAAAAATATTACAAACTTATAAAGTTTATAGTAGTTTTACAGTCTCAAGACATTGTCTACTTAGACAAAAAAGGTTTTATCCTTTCCAATTTTTGTTTGCTCTAAAGAATATTTAATTAGAATGAGACTCTATAGAGACAAGTGAGTGATCATTTTAAAGCTTCAAAGAGTAAACTGGAGTGTGTTAAGACTCTAAGCCAAAATGAAATCACAGAGGACATATAAGTAGCAGGGTCATTGACAACATTTAGGCAGCTGATCATAATTATCAAAGAGAAGAAAGAATTTGGTGTTCATTCATTCCTTTTTTTCAATCTGACAAATATTTATGAATGTACAATGAGGTTGGAATGCAATGGAAGGTATGCTGAATATATTTCTAATAAAACACAAGCATCTAGTCAGAGATGTTGGCTCAGATCTTTCTCTGCTTCCTTACAAAGCTAAAAGAAGCATCTTTCCCCCCCTAAAATTACATCTTACTCTTTTTTTTTTTTTAAGATTTTATTTATTTATTTATTTGAGAGAGAAAGAGCACTCGTGAGGGTTGGGGAGGGCAGAAGGAGAGGGGAAGCAGTCTTCCCACTGAGCAGGCTCTCTACATTCCCGCCCCCAAAATCTTATTCTTTTTTGATGAAATTGAAAAGACTATTCTAGGGGCTCCTGGGTGGCTCAGTCGGTCAAGCATCTACCTTTGGCTCAGCTTAGGTCATGATCTCAGGTCCTGGGATCAAGGCCTGAATCATCAGCAGGAGAGGGGAGAGGGAGATGGTATGCTTCTCCCTCTCCCCCCGCCCACCCCCCCCCCAACACACATAAGTGCGCGCTCTCTCTCTCTCTCAAATAAATTTTTAAAAAATTAAGACAACTATTCTAACGGGCTGGCTGCCATGGTAATCTTTCAAATAAACACAAACATACTAATTTTGGGTACCAATTGCCCTTTTGACCATTAAGGTGAATTACTAGGATGCTAGAGGTTTGAGAATGGTTCAGGAGGATGGACAGGAAGGGGAGAGTGGCTAGGGGGAAGAGAGAGGGTATAAGAGGAAGGAGCCAGAGAATTAAGAGTCAATTGATCAAGGACCAAAGGAAGAGGCAGAAGCTAAGGTGGTAAGGTATGGGAGACCAGGACAATGCACGCTCAGTGAAGCACGTGGCCAGAATTCATAAATGCTGACCAGGGCCTTGGTCCTCCAGTGGACTGACAGTTCAGCATTACCCAAGACTCCTGCTCAAGCCAGCAGTCAAGGCCTCCTCTAAAAAGTTTGAGACTGGAGGCAACTCAACCAAAATAGAGACCATCCAGATGCGTGCCCTTGAAGCTGCATCTTTCATAGATCCCTTGGGATATGATGAAAGAGATTTCTAAATAAAACCTTAATGATGTTCAAGAGAGAGGAGTAAGGGACAGCACCCCATGGACCTCCTCATCCCAAATACAGGGACCAGTGTGGCTGCCAACCAGCCTCCTAGGGGATGGGACCACATGTGTTCCTAACACTGGGATCATGGGCTCCCCCAAAGTGCCTACCACCTTCTAAGTTCCTCCAAAGACAGTCCTGCCTCCTGCTCTCTAGGTTCAACTCTAGGGATAGAGTTCTCTCTGGCTACTCCATCTCTGAGCAAGTGGTTCTGCTTCCACCCAACCTTCTTCTGGGCTTTGCATGATCAACTCATTTACACCTTGTGCCCTCTTGGGGATCAGGAAGAAAGGCTCTTTTTCAGTCCCCCAGCTCTTTCCTTGCTACTAAATCTTCTCAACACACCCAAAGGAGAATCTCTCCTCTGCACTGCACCCTGTAGCCTTCTTCCCCCCACTTAACAGCCCCCCCTCAACACACACATTCGTAGGCAGGCAGCCTCAAAGCTATGGTCCAAGCATCCCTGGGTGGTAGGGAGCCTATAGCTCAAGAGGTTGAAAAAATGTCTGAACACTCACCAAGTGCAGGGTGTCAGCTTTCTGCGTCTGCCTCTGTCGGCTCTTCTGGGCAGCAATGCGGTTTTTCTCCCTTCTCTGAACTTTTCTCACATCATCAGAGGAGTCCTGGGAAGCAGAAATGATGGGAATTAGGTGAGTGTGTTCTCTCTTTTGGATTAAAGCAGGTTCTCATGCTGTTTGGTATCCGTCTGTGCATCCTTCCGTTTCTTCATCTTTTCATTTGCCCCTTCACCCCCTGCTTACCAAAATGCTGAGCCTGCAAGAGAACTCTTCCCCACACTCTGTTACGCTCCCTTAGGTCCCTATAGCTGTTTTGGCCAAAAGCTACAGGAAGAGGAAAAAGACCCCGGGGCCTCGATAGGGCTGTATTTGGAAAAAAATGGTCAAGGCGATGAAGTGTGTTCATCACCTCTCCTCTTTAGGGCTGCTCCACCCTTACTCTCTTTTTTTTTGGACTAGCATTTTCTTGCCTTTTTTTTTTCTCCCCAAAACTTTGCCGAGGACCTACAATATGCCAACTTCTGCGCAAGTGCTTTTTCAGAGTTGCTCTGGTTTAATTCCTCAATTCTGTGAAGTTGATATTATTGTTTCTATCTTATACGTGAGGAGACTGAGTGAGGCTCAAAGGGCTTGCCGAGGAGCCTAGGTAATCCGGGGCCTTGTGTCTTCTGATGCTAAGTCTGATGCCTTTCCAAGCCACTCCCCGTCTTTCACTGGTTTGTACCCACATGTCTTCCACCACATACCTGGGCTGAGGTCCCCATCCCAGATCTTTTCTCCCGCATCCTTTTCTCCTTACATTCCCTTCATTATGCTCAGTGATGTTGACCTTCCCTATGGTCCTGAGTACAATGCCTAATAGAAACCAGTAGCCAAGAACAGCTTTAATGGTGGAGATT
Source organism: Vulpes lagopus (assembly GCF_018345385.1). Taxonomy (NCBI): domain Eukaryota; kingdom Metazoa; phylum Chordata; class Mammalia; order Carnivora; family Canidae; genus Vulpes; species Vulpes lagopus. Next base: position 24,885,214 of record NC_054829.1, read on the forward strand.
ACCTGGCTGTGGCAGGTACTGAATGGGTGCTTAGCACAGGAGGACCTCTGGGTGTCCTCTAAGTATATCCCACAGACGGACATGCCCTCTGCTTGGGCAGAGAGGTTAGCTCCAGCATTCCCCTAGATACTGCAGGATAAGTATAGGAGTTTGAGTAAGACCCTTCTGCAGCTCCTGCCCTGTTCCCTCTCACACCCACACAGGAGACAGGGACACTGTTTCTCGGGCAAGACTCTGTGCTCACCAAGCATAAGTCTCAGCAGCATGCCCAGCACTTCCAGGCCATTGCAGCAGGAGGGCATGGTGTTAGATGGAAAGGAAGTGCTTTGCTCTAAGCGGCATGGGGAACCAGGTTACCATGGAAGCCATGAGTAATTTCCTTCCTAAGAAGAGTACAGACTTCCAGACAGCCTGACCCATTGTGATACCATCTGGAGCAGAGGCCTGGACTGGTTGCCCTCTAGAGGTCTCCACTATAACTCCTTCCAACCTGCTGCTCCTCTGCGCAACATTTATGACAGATGCTGTATTAGACGTTTATATACTCTTATTTCAGCTGCAGCATCTTGGAAGCCCTCCTGGATAACTGTGCTAAGGAAAGAATGTGGCTTTTAAACCACAGAGTTGGAGAAGAAGTTTTAATCCTTTGAGGTATTGGGTGAGAATGAAGAAGCCTTTCTCTGGAGAGGAATGCCAAGAAACGCGGAGAAGACAAAGCTCCAGAAGCTTTGGGGGAAGGCAGGGTGCCCTATTTCTTGGCAAGCCTCAAGCTGGAAACTTTGGACTTGGAAGTCACAATCTAGATTCCAAACACTCCCAGACTCTCTACCTCCATCACTGTGGTTTCCCCCCGAGCCGAGCCGAGCTTCTAGTGAGTGTCTCCAGGAAGCTCCAATGCCCTCTCCTGATTCTTCCCTCCGGTCCAGAAGCCACGGGCGGAAGAGGCTTGGTGGCAGCTCCGACATCCGTCTCTGCTGGCTGTGCTAGCAGCAGGGGCAGTGCCCCAGTAGATAAGAGAGATTCTTCTAGGCTTGCCTGGCTTCCTCCTCTAACTTGTTTTTTTTTTCTCTCCTTTCCTTTTCCCTGCCGCTTCCCTCTCTTGCCCTGATGGCCGCCTCCCCCGAAAGCACAGGCCGGGCCCAGCCCTGTGATGCTGTGCCTCTCCCGTTCCTACTGCCTCGGAGCAAGGTGGACCTCCTCCTTTGAGAGACCAGGGCTCTTTGGTGCACATTGTCCTCCTGGCTTCCTAGAAAGCTCGGTGGGGTGGGGACCCAGGGGAGGCAGGCAGCGGGAGCAGAGAGGTAAAGGGTCCTGGGTAGAACAGGTGCAGGGCCAGGGTCCCCGGCCGCTTCACTGCAAGGACCAGGTCGCCAGCGTGACAGGCTGCTCCTGCCACCAGCCACTTCCCCGCTCGTTGGCCCCCTGGACAGGCCGAGGGAGCCTGGCCCTCCGACGCCCCCGGTCCCTCCCCAGAGAGGGAGAAGGTGGGCTGCAGGGGAAGGGGCTCTACCTGTTTGCCAGGGGGAGGAGAGCGGCTGAAGCTGGAGTCGCTGCTGTCGGAGCTGTGAGGCATGGCTGCAGTCTTCCGGGCTCCCCGCACCGCCCCAGGCGCCCCGGGGCTCTGGTCACCAGCGGGCGTCCCTGGCTGCCGGCTCCCAGGCCAGCGGCCCAGCCCCCTGCGCAGGTGGCTCCTGTGCCCGCGCCGCCTCTGGCCCCTGCGTCCTCCTCACTCTGGGGTGCAGAGGCACTGCTCCCCACAGGGACATGTCGCTCGCTTTGGGGCTCGTGCGCGCGCTCTCTCTCTTGTGGTTTCTGGTAACTCACACTGGAAGTCACATGGGCGGAAACTTAAACAAGTTAGAAGTTAATTTGAGAGAAAATACATATCTGGGAAAAGACCCGCAGAATTATATGAAAGGAAGAAAAAAAAAATACACAAAACCCCAGATACCTTCCGACTGTTTGAAAGGCAGCACAGCTCTCTTCAATTGATGAAGATAAAAGAGAAAAACAGCCCGAGCAGGGAAAAACCCCAGCCCGAATTAGCAGGGCCGTCTCCTGTCAACACGGCAGGAGGGCAGAGGGAAAGAGTTTCCATTATCAGCCGACTTGATTTTTAAACCAAAATAAAGCAATGAGATTGGGATTTCTTTCTGGTTTTTTTTGTGTGTGTGCGTGCGTGTGTGTGTGTGTGTGTGTGTGTTTTGTTTTTTTTACCCCAAAGCAGCTGCCCAACCTGCCCCGTAGAGGGCCTGGTCCTTGCTCGACTCCCCAGCAGAAGAGGCCCGGAGAGACCTGAAGGCGGGCGACAGGCTCTGCGGTGCATGTGCCCAACATCTGCCCGTCACCTCGGCCCCTCAGCAGCGTGCTGTCTTTAGGGAAGGGCTGCTTCTCTCGTCCAGGGTCCTTCAGGAGCTCAGGATGGGCTTCGAATCTTCATGATTCAAGTGCGTCACCGGGTCAAAGCCCAGGATGGAGGAACCGTAAGAAACAGTGAAATGAGCACTGTACTGGGGACTTGCATTCTGACTTTACCAGAACGCCGGTGGCCTTGGGTAGCTCACCTGAGCTCTACGCCCCTCTACCTCCACCTGTAAATGGAGAGCAATAAAATCCTCCCTGCCTACTTCTTGGGCTGTTTCCAGAAGCAAATGGGTAAGCGTGGATTAGAACGCCCCTGGTAGGCGGTAAAATATGCTCTGAAGACAGGTGTTACTTGTGCTATTAGCCTTGCCATGAGCACATTTGTGGAGTTGTCAGTAAGCAATCCAACACTCAGGGGGGCATTTTGGCTTTAAAAAAAAAACAAACCCTTGCTTTATTCCCAGTATGGCTCAAAGCCAAATGCTTGCCTTGCTTAGTCTTAGGAAAGCTAGGAAGCATGGCCCCTAAAGGATTTTGTATCCACTGGTGGGAATTTCTGTCTGAAGGCAATATAGTCCCATAGGGTATATTGAGCAAAACAAAATTCCTTTCCTCCTGGAAGTTATATTTGAGCGGAAGAGGCAGACAATAAACAAACTGATATTCCGTTGTATATATCCCATAAGTTTTCTTGTATTGTAGTTTTTGTTCATCTCTAAGTATTTTTAAATATCTCTTGTCATTTCTTCTTTGTAATATTCCTTCTAATTTCTCCTTTAATCCATTGATCGTTTAAGAGTTTGTTGTTTAATTCCTACAGATCTGTGAACTTTCTACCTTTATTTCCTTTTAATGGGTTTGGTCTCTAACCTCATCCCATTTTGGCAGAAGATATTTTGTATAATATATATCTTTCTAAAAATATTAATTCTTAATCGTGGCCTAACATATCCTGTAAAAATGTCCCCTGTGCATTTGAGAAGAATGTGTGTGCTGTTGTTCTAGGGTAGAATATTCTGTATACATTTGATCTAGTTGGTTTGTTCTGTTAATTAAGCCCACATTTTTTTCTTATCCTCTGATTGTTCTATTCATTATTGAGAATGAAGTATTGAAATTAAAAAAAAAAGACAGTAAACAAAGAAGTTAATATATAATTCATCAGCTGGTGACAAGTGCCGTGGAGAAAAATAAAGCAGAGGGGGCCGGGGTAGGGAATTCTGGGGGTCAGTGTGTTGCTATTTCTACAGGGTGGTCAGGAAGATCTTACTGAAAGGAGGGCATCTGAATAGTGACTCGAAGGAAGGATGCTGGGAAGGGAACATTCCAGCAAGGACCTGAGGTGTAAGTGTTTGGTGTGTTAGCACTGAGACAGTGAGGGGCAGAAGATGAAGTCGGCAGGGTCAGGGCCAGGTCGTGGAGGGCCTTGGAAGCCATGATAAAGATTTTGGCTTTCATTCTGAAAGACACCGAGAGCCTCAGAAATACCCCTTCCCACTTCCACTCTGTGGTTCTCTACCCCAGCCATTATTTGTGTCCTTCATAGCACTTAGCAAATTTTGTGATCATTTTACTAGTTAGGTTTTTTTTTTTCCTGTTTCGCTCTTTAGAATCCTTTTATGAATTTAATTAAACATATGTTTATTGAGCACCTACCTTGTACCAGGCAATGTTTTGAGTACAGGAGATACAGTTAGTCCTTTGACTTTTTCCCTGAACAAGATGGTGAATCTGTTTGCTTTTGCTGCCTAGCAAACCACAAAAGAAATTCAATGGCATAAAACAACTATTTATTTAGCTTGTGGATCATCTGGAAGGTTCTTCTGGTAAAGGCTGAGCAAGGCTGGGCTCTGTCTGTGTCCTCAGACAGCTGGAAGGTTGGCTGATAATTAGATAGTCTTAGCTGGGTCAGCTCTGCTCCATGTGATCTCTCATCCCTCCAACAGGCTTGTTTATCTAGCAGGTGCAGGATTCCAAAGGTAAGCACAGAGGTGTTCAAACCTTCTGAGGCCTGGGCTTGGAATTGTTCCTTCTGCCACACTCTGCTAGACAAAGAACGTCCCAAGGCCAGCCCAGACTCAGGGGGTTGAGAAATAGACTTCACCTCTCAATAAGAGATTTAAAGACTTGGGCAGCCCAGGTGGCTCAGCGGTTTAGCACCTGCCTTTGGCCCAGGGCATGATCCTGGAGCCCCGGGATCAAGTCCCACGTCGGGCTCCCTGCATGGAGCCTGCTTTCTCCCACTGCCTGTGTCTCTGCGTCTCTCATGAATAAATAAATAAAATCTTTAAAAAAAAAAAAAAAGGAGAGAGAGAGATTTAAAGACTTGTGGCCATTCCTGCAATCTCCCACAGGTTTTAGAGCAGAGGAGTGATGAGCTCTAACTTGGGTTTTAACAAGATTTTCTGGATGCAGTTGAGCAGTTGAGCTTTTACTGTAGAGGAACAAAGTGGAAGTAGAGAGACTAGTCAGGATTACGGAATTGGGTTTTATTATTATTGTAATAATCCAAGTAAAAGATGTTGGTGGCATAGGCCAGTGAAAAAGACAGTTTTCTGTCTTTTTGAAATTGTTTTTTTATCATGTAAAAACCAATAACTGTGTCTCTCTTGTTAACAATTGCATGCCCAGCGCCTAGTAGGTGCCTAATAAATAGTTGTCAAGTGAATACATGTATAAATAAATTCCCACAGAACTTGGCTCATACTTAGGGCACTTATCATGACCTGCATTATCCTCTATCTTTTCTCACCCTTAGTGTATAGAAAGCTCTATAAGGATAAAAACTATCATATTTATGTTTTCTTCAATTTAATTTAACATTTATTAATACCTATCATGTGGCCGAAATCATACACAGTAATAAGACAGAGCCTCTGTCCTCATAGGAAGAAAGGGAAGTAGTCAAGTAACCAAATAGGTTATTATCAGTGTTATAATGTTCAGATGAAGTTCTTTGCTCTTTGAACATTCTATCATTGGCTGAATGATTGTTGGCTGAATGATTGCTTGATTCTGTGGTTCCGAATCAATATACTGATTTAATACTTAACAGAGACTAAAGAAGAGAAACGTAAAAAATTATCTCTCACATGGAAAGGTGGTTTCTTTCAAGAGTACTGATTATGAATGGTTTTTACATATTTAAGATTAAAGAAAAAACACTTGCGTATCTACCATTAAGCATAAGAAATAAACTATGAATAGAGCTGAAGGCCCCTGTATATCCCTACCTAATCTCATTTCCTCCCCACCCACATAACTATTTTCCAGAACATGGTCTTAATAGTGCCACACATGTCTCTATACTTGAACCATATCTATACATATACCCAAAGCAACACATAGTGTTGACATGCATGGTTTCAAGTTTTTTACATTGTCAATATTTTTACATTTAATTTTTAGTTTTTATCTGTATCTGTACCTGAAAGGTCATGGCAAGGCTTGGGATATTGACATCCTCCTGAGGTTTTTCCAGAGAACTCCACAAAGGCAAGTAACAGTTGTACTACAGCCAGCAGCAACTCACTAAACCTCAGCCCAAAGCCTTAATGCTATAGTAGCATTTACTAGACACTTAAATCCCTTATGCTGACAAGAACACGTATCAGGCTAGTTGTTGGCTCATGTTTGGCCCTGTACAATTTAGAAAACAGTGCCACCTCTTGGTAGGCAATCTGAGGCCAAAGGGCAGGCACTGATGAGCCCCTATTTGACTTCTAAGGTTGAGGCTCTTGAACAGTCAACAGTTTGTACAACTGTGCCCAGCATCCTTGCTATAGATCATTTACTATATGCCAAACAATACATTGATTCATTCCATTCTCAAAATAGTCCTAGGAGGAAATATTATGGCTGTGAAATCCTGAGGTACAGAGAAGTTAAGTAAATTTTTCAAGGTCATACATGGCAGCTAACTTTCCCCAGAACAATCAATCTGAGAGAGAGAGAAGGAGGAGGAGGATGTGGCAATATCTTTTATGACCTAATCCCCCAACACTTCTGCTTTATTATATTTGGTAGAAGTGAGACTCTAAGTTCAGGCCACACTTGAGGGGAGGCAAAGGAGGCTCCATCTCTCAAAGGGGGGAATATTCAAGAACTTGTGGACACAACACTTTTCCATACTGATTTCTTTCTTTTTTTTTTTTTAAAGATTTTATTTATTCATGGGGGCGGGGCAGAGAAATGGCACAGGGAGAAGCAGACTCCATGCAGGGAGCCCAACGTGGGACTCGATCCCAAGTCTTCAGGATCATGCCCTGGGCTGAAGGCGGCACTAAACTGCTGAGCCATGTGGGCTGCTCTCCAAACTGATTTCTGAGGGGATATTTAGCTGGATGCAAGCAATCTGCTGTGAGACCAGGAAGGAATCACGGGGCAGCATTTTGCTCCTAGCTCTGTACCCAATCACTTTGTGACCTTAGGAAGGTCCCTTTCCCTCTCCCCAGGTGCTCACTTGGGGGCAAGGAATGCAAGAGAGGAGGAAATTCTAGTTTACTCTGTGAATCTAAGTTTGGCAAAGGAAAAAAGCCCCACCACACTAGCTCATGACTGTCTTTTCTCAGGTTGAGAGTAGCGGACTCTGTGGCCCGATTGACCTACAAGCCCAACTCTCCCCCTATCAGCTGGTGACCTTGAGGCTAAGTTACTCAACCCGTCTGTACCTTGACTTCCACATCTATAACACTGGAGAATATAACATTACCCGTCTCATAGGGTCGTTACAAGGATGAAATAAATCCACATTTGTGAAGTTCTCAGGACAGTACCATAATAGGAGTCTTTGTTAAAAGAACAAACTTGTATTGCCCTCACTGAATATGGCAAGCAGAGAGCCTTGGAGCAAGCTTGTGAGTAGATTGAGATGGTTTAAAAATCAAGGATGAAAAAAAATTTTAAAAATAAAAATAAAAATAAAATCAAGGATGACACATGTGACAACCTGTACCACGTGGGCATCCAGCAGTCAGAACAGATCTGGGCCACCGCTGTATTGAGCAAATAAACTTTGAAGAGCTGGATCATGGGAGGCGAGAAAGGGGTGGTCCTGAAGGAAGAGAAAGGAGGAGAGGGGAGGAGGGACTCTAAGAATTCAAGACAGCATCTGTTTGCCAGTCTGTATTTCAGCATTTTAGTAACTGGTGCCATAACACCGGTGCCTATCAGACCAGCCTTGTTTCAGGTGAACGGGATGTGTTGGAGGTAAATGCGCTCCTCAAGGTAATTGAAAATAGATGGTGTTGAATGCACATACTTGCTATCTTCCCACCAGTTCAATTCTCCTATTCCTTAGCTGTTCCTAGGGCCAGGACAGATATGTACAGTTGGCCCTTGAACAGCATGGGTTTGAACTGCATGGGTCCCCCTATATGCAGATTTGGGGGAGGGGATACAGTATAGTGCTATAAATGTATTTTCTCTTCCTTATGACCTTTCACACAACATTTCTCTGGTTTCTTTTTTCTTTTTTAAGATTTTATTTATTTATTCATGAGAGGCACAGAGAGAGAGGCAGAGACACAGGCAGAGAGAGAAGCAGGCTCCATGGAGGAAGCCCAATGTGGGACTCGATCCCGGGACTCCAGGATCACACCTTGGGCTGAAGGCAGGTGCCAAACTACTGAGCCACCCAGGGATCCCCGGCTTATTTTTTCATAAGAATGCAGTGTATAATATCTGTAATGTACAAAATAGGTGTGAACAGACTGTTTATGGGTAAGGGTGCTGGTCAACAGCAGGCTGTTAGTAGTGAAGTTTTAGGGGAGCAAGAAATTATATGTGGATTTTCAATCGGGCAGGGGGGTCGGCACCCCTAACCCCAAAGTTATTCAAGGGTCAACTCAACTCAACTTCAGTCTAATCCCTCCTGACTCAGCTCGTTTCCAAGCCTTTGGGATCTAACTGACCTATGTTTAACAAGAGCAAAGACGCTGTGACCAAGTCGTGAAGGCAAAGAGCTAAAACAGAGCAGAAACCTCCCGTGTGTTTGTGGTGTGCCTCCCCCTGTAAGGTGGGAGGCTGCCTATAGAATAGGTGCTTTTCCTTCAAGAGAGCCATTTCAGAAGTCAGGCTTCCCTCCCTGGAAGGAGGTGCAAAAATCTCCCAAGGCCAAAAAGAAGGAAGGAAATACTCTCTTGGGACACACGGTCAGATAATCCCATCTAATTGGTCTGAGCCGGGGTATTTTTCTAAAGCTCCCTGAGGTGGTTCTAGTAGGCAGCCTTCTCAGTAAGGGAAATCTTTTTTTTTTTTTGTAAAGATTTAATTATTCATGAAAGACAGAGAGAGAGAGAAAGAGAGAGAGGTAGAGGCATAGTTGGGACATGATCCCCGGACCCCACGATCACGTCCTGAGCTGAAGGCACTCAACCACTGAGCCACCCAGGCATCCCTGACTAGGGGAAATCTTGAAGCCCATTTCTCCAGGATGGCCCATTTGTAGCCTCCAGGTCCAGGTAGGCTTCCAGGCCTAGAAGGAAGAGATGCCACCCCGCCTGGCTCTCTGGTCTCTCTGGTCACTCTCTCAGCTGCCCCGGGGGCACACAGACACCAACCAGATTCCAGGGACCTCAAGTTAACTGGTTTCTAATCTGTTCTCATCACCTGCTTTGAGCCAGTACGAGGCCCATTTAAGTTCACCCTAGGGTCAAGTCCACCAAAGCATGCTGCCCAAGACCCAGGGCCTGAGGGGCACTGAGGGTCAGGAAGTGTCGGCAGCCCTCCCCTGTCCTGGTAGGTGCTCAGTGTAGTCAGCCACGAGGCCACCCTCTGAACCCTGGGTCCCTGTGCTTTTTCCACTGAGAGGCAGTTCGCTTTCAAGGGTGTTTTGCCTTGTGTTCCCTAAGAGCCCACTCTTGAGTTAGAAAAGACTAGACTTTCCCCAGGGGCCCCACACTGAGGTGGCGGCTGGCAGCTGGGGGAGGAGTGGGCGGCCTTTCCCGCCAGCTGCTGCCCACCCCCCCTCAGGCTGCTCCCCCCGCGGTCACAATTCCCAGGTTATGGCAGCCCAGGGTAGAACAGGAACTCATGAATACGAAACCTACTCTTCCCACCCCCAGTTCCCTCTGAGTGCCATTTTGAGGGCCAATTGATAGATGTGTCACCTGTGAAATCTGAAGGGTCAACTGCCACTTTTATTTATTTGACTTAAATAATAAAAATCCCCTAGCTGTCTTAATTTTTTTTTCACCGTACAGTACGTCTTCACCGCTTACAAGAGGGCTAAAGGGGATTTTTCTTGAAGTTTCCCAAACATGTAGGGAAAACATTTACCTGAGGGCAGAGCTCTCCAGCAGAGGGCCCGGAGGGGGTGGCCAGGTGAAGACAGGGGAATTCCCCAAGGGGCATGGCCTATAGTCCAAACCTCTCTGGCTTCCAGCCCAAATGAGAACTTGTAGAAGCTTCTTAGAAGGGCATGACAGCCCTGCTCCCAGTGGGCCTCCAAGGGTTTGAAGCAGAGTTTCTCAACCGTGGCACTTTGACATTTTACATAGATGATTCCTGGTTGTGGGGGCTGAACTGGGTATTGTGGGATGCTCTGGTGCATCTCTGGTCTCTACCCACTAGATGCCAGTAACCCCCTCCCCACACTTGTGAAAATCAAAAAAGTTTCCAGACCTGGCCAGATGCCCTTTGGGGAAGGGACCAACATGACCACCGATGAGAACCACTGAATTAAAAGAACAAGCAGCCAGGGGCACCGGGGTGGCTCAGTGGTTGAGCCCCTGCCTCCGGCACAAGGAGTGATCCCAGGGTCCCAGGATCAAGTCCCACATGGGGCTCTCCACAGGGAACCTACTTCTCTCTCTGCCTCTCTCTCTGCCTCTCTCTCTCTCTCTCCGTCTCTCAGGAATAAATAAGTAAAATCTTTTTTTAAAAAAAAGAACAAGCACCCAAAAGCCACGCTTTTCAGTCAATCTGGACCTGATAGCTTCCTCACAAATGCCCTCAACGCCTCTGTGTGTGTGGCCATGCTGACAGCAGAGCCACTGGCAGCTCCCAGAGTGGGCATCAGCGTGGTTGTTTCTGGTACATTCCTCTCTTCCTGCTTCCTTCAGATAGGAGGGAGCAAGGCCTCTCAAAGGTCGTCAAAGGCCACTCCTGTTTCTAGTTTTCCACCAGAGTAAAAACGAACCTATATCAAAATGAGGTGACAAATATTATGGTATATTTTAAAAGCAATGTACTTGTGCTAGAACTAGGTAATTATGAGATTTATAGAATTATTAATTCATGACTCATTGGAGGTGGTAGTGTCAGACAGTGAGAAAGAATCTCCCTCCTCTCAGACCTGGCCGAGAATCTCTGATTGGACATATACCCTTGTTTGGAGTTAAGGTGTACTGGGAATGTGAGGCCTGAACCAAATCATTTTGGGGCACCTCTCCCCGACCCACCCAACCTTGAGAGGGTATAGAGGGGGCCGTGGCCAGGAAAGAAGGTCAGAATAAGGGAAATGGCTTCTCAGCTCTAGGTTTGAATACAAAATGGAATGTTCTGGCTCTGCCACTTAGTAATGCCATCTTGGGCAGCACATTTGAAACTCTGTGCCACGCGCTATGCAATGGGGGTACAGTACCCACCTCCCAGATTGGGACATATAGCACTCAGTACTTGTGCTTCGTAGGCATGCAGTACTCATAGCCATTATTGCTGTGATATTTATTTCGGGGTGCATCCTGGTACTGTGTCTCATCCAAAAGAAACATTGAGAAGAGGGAATCACATCATGTACCAACGTTCTGAAAATCCACTCTATACATTTTTTTCCCAAAGTCACCCTCCTCGTGTTTATTGTGCCAGTCTATACTTTCTCTGTTTCTGCTTCCCGGGCCCCACAGCCCCACAGAAGGTCTGTGACCTTCACAGGTTGTCTCCTGCTGGACAACCCTCGTCTCTACCTCCCAACCAAGTGTGCGCTGCTCCTCAACGGGACATCTCCAAGACCAGGTGAGAAGTCGTCTACCTTTTGTTTCCATCTTCTGCCTCTCTAGCTCCTCCAGCAGAGGTGCCATAGCTACAGGGCCCTCCTCCAAGGGCCACTTGTTAGCTGTTCACCTACTGGTGGACATTTTGATCTGTCTTTGGGTTTTGACGATTAAAAATAAAGTGGCTACACATATGCATGTTTAAGTCTTCAGGGGGCCAAATGCCTTCCTTTCTCTTGGGCAAATACCTAGAAGAAAATACCTGCAACCTTGGTCTAGTCATTTGTGAGTTCTAGTTGCTTTCATGTGGATTCCTCAGGATTTTCTCAGATGCTTACATTGTCTTGGGTGAAGATGGTTTTACTCTTTCCCAGCTCACACCTTTGACTTTTCTCCTTGCTTTATTGCATTTCTCTTTTGTACAGTGCAATGTGGGAGAAAGGGGTTGAAAGTAAACATCCCTGCCTTCTGATCATAAGAGCCAAAAGCCCTCAGTCTTCTATCATTAAGTCTAATGTAAACTACGGGTTTATTTTTATAGGTTCTGTTTTATCGGGTTGAGGAAATTCCCTTCTATTTCTAGATGGCTGATAGCCTTCATCATGAATGTGTATTGAATTTTGTCAAATGCCTTTTCTCAATCTATTGATACAGTTTCTTGGTTTCCCCCACTTTATTCCATTATTGGGATGAATCACATCAATTGATTCTTTTTCTCTCTCCTCTCTCTCTCTTTTTATTTATTTATTTATTTATTTATTTATTTATTTGAGAGAGAGAGACAGAGAGTGTGTGTGTGCATGAGTGGGGGAAGGGACAGAGGGAAAGGGAGAGAAATCTTCAACAGATTTCCCACTGAGCTTAGAGCCCCACTCATGGCTCTATCTCATGACCCTGAGATCATGACCTGAGCTGAAATCAAGAGTTAGATGCTTAACTGACCGAGCCACCCAGGCACCCCACATCAATTGATTCTTAAATGTTAAACCAACCTTGCATTCCTTGCTCATATTCCTTAGCATATTTTTTAATTGAGCTATAATTCACCTACCATGAAATTTACCCTTTGAAAATGCACAATCCAGTGGTTTTTAGTATATTCACAGAACTGTGCAACCATCACTATCTAATTTCAGAACATTTTTATTACCCCCAAAAGAAATTCAGTACTTGTTACCAACTACTCTTTATTGCCTTCTACCTCCAGTCCCTGAACATTTCATATACATGGAATTATATGTGGCCTTTTGTGACTAGCTTCTTTCATTTGACATAACATTTTCTACATTGTAGCATGTGTCAGAACTTCACTCCTTTCGATAGCCCAACAATATTCAATTGTATAGACATACTATATTTTGTTTGTCCATTTACCACTTCATGGACATATGGGTTGTTTCTACACTTTGGCTATTACAAATATTGCTGCTGCAAACATCTGTGTACAAGTTTTTGCATGGACATATATTTTCAGGTCTCTTGGGCATACAAGTAGGAGTGGCATTGCTGGGTCATATGTCACTCTATGCTTAGCTTTTGAGAAACTATCAGACAAGTTCGAACAGGAGCTGCCCCATTTTACATTCCCTAGCCGTCTATGAAGATTTCTAGTTCTTCACATCTTCATCAACATTTGTTATCCATCTTTTTGACTACAGTTATCCTACTAGGTATGAAGTGGCATCTCATTGTGATTTTGACTTGCATTTGCCTATGACTAATGATGTTGAATAACTTTTCTTATGCTTATTGGCCATTCATATATCGTCTTCGGAGAAATGTCTGTTCTTAATCCTTTGCTCATGTAAAAAATGGACTTTTGGGCTTTTTTATTGTTGAGTTGTGAGACTTCTTTGTATATTCTGGATGCTAGATCTTTATAGTATATTATTCACAAATATTTTTTGTGGTTTGCCTTTTACTTTCTTTTTAAAGATTTATGTATTTGAGAGAAAGCAAGAGAGAGCATGAGTGAGGGGGAGGGGCAGAAGAGGAGGAAGAGAGAGAATCTCAAGCAGACTCTCCACTGAGTGATGAACCTGATGTGGGGCTCCATCTCACAACCCTGAGATCATGACCTGAGCCAAAATCAATAGTTGAACACTCAACCGACTCAACCACACAGGTATTCTTACTTTTTTTAAAAAAATTTATGCTATATTGTGTTACAAATTTTGGGTATAGAGGATTTTACCAGATTGATATACTATATTCTACACTGGCTTTTTAATGAGGTTCTGGCAATTGTTGAACATGGTGTAATCATTTTATGATAGTTGGAACAAGATTTTGGAAGAATTTGGAACGAACGATTTTAATCACAAAACTGTAGGGAGATGAATTGAACTCTTCTTCCAAGTTTAATTACAACTACTGTTTGCTCCTCCTGAAATTAGTTAAACCTGAGCTTGATGACTTACTTACTTTTTTTGTTGAAATAATATCTTTCACTTTGTTGATAGTATTATTTTGTTTTTTTTTTATTTTTTTTAAATTTATTTATGATAGGCACACAGTGAGAGAGAGAGAAGCAGAGACATAGGCAGAGGGAGAAGCGGGCTCCATGCACCGGGAGCCCGACGTGGGATTCGATCCCGGGTCTCCAGGATCGCGCCCCGGGCCAAAGGCAGGCGCCAAACCACTGCGCCACCCAGGGATCCCGATAGTATTATTTTGAATGCAAACATTTTAAATTATAATGAAGTCCAAGTTATGTATTTTTTTCCCTTTTGTCGTTTGTGCTTTTGGTGTTGTATCTAAGAAACTGCTGCTAAACCCAAAGTCACAAAGATTTACACCAACATTTTCTTCTCGGAGTTTTGTAGTCTTAAATCTTATATTTAGGTTTTTGATCCATTTTGAGTTAATTTTGATATGCTTTGTGATAGTAGTCCAAACTTTCTTTTGCATATGAACATACAATTGTTCTAGCACTATTTTTTTAAAAGACTATTCTTTATTGAATGATTTTTGGCACCTTTGTCAAAAATCAATTAACTATAAATATAAAGATTTGTTTCTGGACTCTAAAATGTCTTCTATTGGGACACCTGGTGGCTCCCTGGTTGAGTGTTTGCCTGCAGCTCAGGGAGTGATCCTGGGGTTCTGGGATCAAGTCCCACATCAAGCTCCTTGCAAGGAGCCTGCTTCTCCCTCTGCCTTTGTGTCTGCCTCTGTCTCTCTCATGAATAAATAAATAAAATCCTTTTTATTTTTTTTTAATTTTTTTTTTTATTTATGATAGTCACACAGAGAGAGAGAGATGCAGAGACACAGGCAGAGGGAGAAGCAGGCTCCATGCACCAGGAGCCCGACGTGGGATTCGATCCCGGGTCTCCAGGATCGCGCCCTGGGCCAAAGGCAGGCGCCAAACCGCTGCGCCACCCAGGGATCCCAATAAAATCCTTTTTAAAAATAAAATCTCTTCTATTGATTTATATATCTTTTTTTTAAATTTTTATTTACCTATGATAGTCACAGAGAGAGAGAGAGAGAGAGAGGCAGAGACACAGGCAGAGGGAGAAGCAGGCTCCATGCACCGGGAGCCTGACGTGGGATTCGATCCCGGGTCTCCAGGATCGCGCCCTGGGCCAAAGGCAGGCGCTAAACCGCTGCGCCACCCAGGGATCCCTGATTTATATATCTATCTATATGCTAATACCACCCTGTCTTTAATTAAATTTTGAAATTGAGAAATGTGAGTCTCCAACTTTATTCTTTTCTTTTTTTCAAAAAATTTTAGGCTATTCTGGAACCCTTGTAATACCATATGAATTTTAGGACCAGCTTGTCCTAAAATGTGGATGGAAAATGATATGGATTGCATCAGAGCTGTAGATCAGTTTGGAAAGCATTGCCCTCTTAACAATAGTAAGTCCTCCAATCTATGAACATGGCATGTCTTTCCACTTATCTGGGTCTCCTTTCACTTCTTTCAGTGATATTTTATAGTTTTTAGTGTATAAGGCTTATACTTTTTTGGTTAACTTTAATTCTAAGTATTTTATTCTTTTTGGTGCTGCTATAAATAGAATTATTTTCTCCATTTCATTTTTGCACCATTCATTGCTAATGTATAGCAATATAATTGATTTTCATATATTGATCTTGTATTCTGCAACCTTGTTGAACTTCTTTATTAGCTTTTACAATTGCGTGTGCATGCATGTGCATGTGTGTGTATGTTCTTTATTCCTTAGGATTTTCTCTATAAAAGATTATGTCATCTATAGATAGAGATACTTTTACTTTTTTCTTTCCAATCTGGATGTTTTTAATTTCTTTTTCTTGCCTAACTTCCCTGGCTAAAAATTCCAGTACACTGTTGAATAGAAGTGCTGAGAGAAAATATCCTTTTTTGGTTCCTGATCTTAGTGGGAAACCTTTCAGTCAGACTTTCACTATTAAGCATAATGTTAGCTGTGGGTTTTTCATGGACATTTTTTTATTATGTTGGGAAGTTCTCTTTTACTTCAGGTTTGTTGAGGTTATCATGAAAAGCTGATGGATTTGGGTTTTTTTTTTTAAGATTTTATTTATTTATTTATTTGACAGAGAGAGAGAGAGAGAGAACAAGCAGAGGGAGCAGCAGGCAGAGGAAGAGGGAGAATCAGACTCACTGCTGAGCAAGGAGCCTGATGTAGAACTAGATCTCAGGATTCTGGGATCATGACCTGAACTGAAGGTAGATGCTTAACTGACTGAGGCCACCCAGGCATCCCAGCTGTTGGATTTGTCAAAGACTTTTTCTCCATCTATTGAGATGATTATGTGGGTTTTGTTCCATATTCTTTTAATATGGTGTGTTACACTGATTACTTTTTAGATGTTGAACCAACTTTTCATTCCTGAGATAAATTCCACCTGGTCATCGTGTACTATCCTTTTCATACCTTGTTAGATTTAATTTGCTAGTATTTTGTTGAGGATTTTTGCAACTACAGGATAGAGGTCTGCAGTATTATTTTCTTGTGATTTATTTCTCTAGCTTAGGTATCAGGATAATACTAGTCTCAAATGAGTCGAGAAGTATTCTCTCCTCTTCTAATTTTCTCCTTCCTCTAATTTTTGTTAATTATTCTTTAAACATTTGGTAGAATTTGTCAGTGAAGCCATTTGGTCCTAGGCTTTTCTTTGTGGCAAGTTCTTGACTACTAATCCAGTCCCATTATTTATTTTCAGTCTTTTTAGGTTTTCTATTTCTTCTTGACTAAGTTTCAGTAATTTGCATCTTTCTAGGAATTTTTCTATTTTATCTAGGTTATCCATTTTGTTTGCATACAATTGTTCATAATATTCTCTTACAATCCTAATCCTTTTTATTTCTGTAAAAGCAAAAGCATATCCCTTTCTCAGTCTTGATTTTAGTAATTTGAGTCTTCTATCTCTTTTTTCTCAGACTAGCTAGTGGTTTTTCAACTATGTTGATCTTTTCAAAGGACCAGCTTTCGGTTTCATTGAGTTTTTCTATTTTTTTCCTATTCTCTATTTCATTTATGTCTGCTTTAATTATTTTTATTTCTCTCCTTGTGCTTCCTTTAGGTAAGTTTGCCCTTCTTTTTCTAATTTCTTAAGGTGGAGGGTTAGGTTACTGATACAAGATTTTTCTTTTCTAATATAAGCATATACAGCTATAAATTTCCCTCTAAGTATGGCTTTAGCTGCATCTTATAAGTTTTGGGTTGTTAAGTTTTTGTTTTCATTCATCTGAAAGTATTTTCTAATTTCCTGTGACTTCTTTGATATATTCGTAATTCAGGAGTGTATTATTTTGTACATACTTGTTAATTTCCCAACTTTTTACTGTTACTGATTTCCAATTTCATTCCATTGTGATTGGAGAACACACTTTGTATGATTTCTATCTTTATAACTTTTATAGTCTATTCTTGGGGTGCCTGGGTGGCTCAGTTGGTTAAGCGTACAATTCTTGATTTCAGCTCAGGGCATGATCTCAGAGTCATGAGATCAAACCCCGCTCAGCAGGGAGTCTGCTTCAATTTCTCTCTCTCCCGGGATCCCTGGGTGGCGCAGTGGTTTGGCGCCTGCCTTTGGCCCAGGGCGCGATCCTGGAGACCCGGGATCGAATCCCACGTCAGGCTCCCAGTGCATGGAGCCTGCTTCTCCCTCTGCCTGTGTCTCTGCCTCTCTCTCTCACTGTGTGCCTATCATAAATAAATAAATAAATAAAAATTTAAAAAAAAAAATTTCTCTCTCTCCCTCTCCCCACGCCCCACCCCCTCAAATAAATAAATAAATAAATAAATCTTTAAAAAGAAAAGAAGAAAAACCCAAATGGTCCATTCCGGAAAATCTTCTGTGGTATACTAGAGAAGAATGTGTATTCTGCAAAATTTTGTTGGGTGGAATGTTCTATTGATGCCTGCTTTAATTGGTCTAGAATGTTGTTCAAGTTTTCTTTTTCCCCCCCTTAATCTTATATCTAGTTGTTCTATCTATTAATGAAAGTAGAGTCCTAGAGTCTTCAATTATTATTTTTGAATTGTCTGTTTCTCCCTTTAATTTTGCCAGGTTTTGCTTCTTGTATTTTATTTTATTTTATTTTATTTTATTTAAGTAGACTCCACACCCAGCATGGAGTCCAGCATGGAGCTTGAACTCACGACCTTGACATCAAGACCCAAGCTGAGACCAAGAGTCAGATATTCAGCCCACTGATTGAGCCACCCAGATGTCCCTGCTTCCTGCATTTTACAGACTTTGTTGTTAGATGTGTATATGTTTATAATTATGTCTTCTTGATGGAGACTCTTTTATTATCATAAAATGTCCTTTGCCATGGTAGTGATAGTTATCTTCAAGTCTATTTGTCTGTTGTTAGCGTAGCCATCCATCTTTCTTTTGGCTACTGTTTGTATAGTATATGTTTTCTGATTCTATTATATCCACCCTGTTTTTGTCTTTGAATCTAGTGTGTTCCTTAGATAGCATATGGTTGATTATTTTTTAAGTCCATTTTGCCAATTGCTGCTTTTTTGATTGGAGTGTTTAATGCATTCAAATTTAATGTAATTGCCAATAAGGTAGGATTTATATCTGCCATTTTGCTACTTGTTTTCTACATGCCTTATTTTTGGGAGGCCTCTATTTCTTCACTACTCCTTGCCTTTATGTTAAATAGATATTTTCTAGTGTACAATTTTAATTTCCTTATTTTCTTTTTACAATATCTTTTGAGTTATTTTCTTAGGGGAAGCTCTGGGGATTATAATTAACATATTCTAGCTATCCAGTTTGAGTTAATACAAACTTAATTGCAACAATATACAAATAAATATTCTCCTATAAACTCCATCCCTTCCTACTTTGTGCTAATATTATCATACAAATTACTACTTTATATATTCTATGCCTATCAAAACAGATTTATAATTATTGCTTTATGCAGTTCTCCTTTAAATAAGATTAAAGATAAAAGTAAGTGTTATAAACAAAATACACATTTATATTGTCTTTTAATCACTGTAGTTATCATTGCCACTGCTTTTGATTTCTTCATACAGATTCAAGTTACTATCTAGCATTCTTTCATTTCAACCTGAAAAATTCCTTTTAGCATTTCTTCTGGGGTAGGCCTGCTAGTAATAAATTTTCTCAGGTTTTGTTTACCTGGGAATGTAAACATTATTTATTTTATTTTTAACAGCTTTTTAAGGAAAAAGGCAATGTCTCTTATAGATGTATAGTATGTAATAGTTGGGGTTCTCCAGAGAAACAGAACCAATAGACGTGTGTGTATAAGAGAGGGAGAAAGAGGGGGAAATTTATTATAAGGAATTGGCTCAACAAGATCTGTAATCAGCAAGCTGGAGATCCAGGATTGCTGACGTGTAGATCCAATCCAAGTTGGAAGGCCTGAGAGACAGGGGAGCCAGTAGTGTAGTTCCAGTCCTAAGGCAGTAGTAGGCTTGAAACCCAGGAAGAACAGATATTTCAATTTGAGTCTGAAGGCAGGATAAAACAGTGTCCTAGCTTGCAGGTAGGAGGAATTCCCTCATATCTGGGAGATTGTTGGCCTTTTTGTTTTCTTCAGGCCTCCAATTGATTAAATGAAGCCCACCACATTAAGGAGGTGCTAGGACTTTGTAAAATTAACATCTGTTAACTGAAGCTCAGTGTATGGAATGGGGAGACACAAGAGAAATTGAGAAAGAGTTTATTATTCACAGGTCCTAGAGGATTTATACAGTACACTTCAAGGGGTCATGTTGAGAGGTCAAGGCAGGGTATAAGCAGAGATAGGGCCTGTGGCATGGGCCTTTATTAGAATCTGTGGGTAAAGTGCTTTGGGGTTCCCAGGAAGAAGCCAGATTGGCCAATTTAAACCAAGAAGAGCAGGGTTTTGGTAAGATCCATGGGGATCTTATCTAAGGAGTACACAAGAGGAAGACCCTGGGAAGTAAGGGGGACTGTTGATCACAGCACTGCTGGGGGAGTCACATCAGGAACTTACATTTGTGACTCTATGGGCTGCATCTAGGAAATGAGCTGGCATGAGGGGCTAGTGTTGGCTTTAAGCCCCTACAGGCCACTTGGCCAAAGAAAATGGATGCCAAGGCAGTAATGCCATGAAGTAATTTAACTAAACGCTCAACAAGAGGGTAATCTGTTTTATTAAGTCTATCAATTTAAATGTTAAATTCATCCAGAAACACCCTCACAAAAAAACCTCTCACAATAATGTTTGACCAAATACCTGGGACCCTCATGGCCTAATCAAGTTGATACACAAAATTAACCATCATACAACATGCAACAGAATAGTAAATAATTGAACAAAAAAGACTATACAAAGAGGCAAGGCTGCTGAGATTGAACTGCTGGCCGGCTGGGAGAATCACCAAATAGCCCCCTCTTCCCCAATCCCTGTTGAAATGGCAGCAGTAAGAAAGAAGTGCAGTAAGGAGTTGACTCATAACAAAATCGATCATGGAAAGAGAAGATATTGGAGACCAGAGGCTCTGATGTATTTCTGGAAGACTGAAAAAAATGTTGGAAATGTGCATTCTTTAGCTAATAAGCAAAAATCCTATTTAGCACATGAAAGGAGACTGACCAGAGAGACAATGGTACGATAGAACACTGTGCCTCTGTGACAAATAATGTTACAAAAGAATATTTAATTTAAAAATTAACGACATACAAAGGCATTTAATATGTAAAAATAAAGAGTGGGTTTAAAAAACATTATCTTTAGCATGTTCCTATTTTTCTTAAGAAAATACATTTCTGTATTTAATCAGGAGACTACACACTGTTAACTATGTTAACAATGACTATCTCACTATTTTCTCTAGCAAATACGTATACCATGATTATAATAAAAGTGACTTTCAACTATTACGTACCTACAAGAAACTGAAATTTTCAAACATCTCCATACATTTCTAAGACTGTGGCTGCTGTGGGAGGAATGGCAGTATTAGACAGGTGGGTGGTTTGTATAGCTCAGTAAAACAGATTAACTCACACCAGACTGGCCTCCCTCCTCTTTGTGAGCTTCAGCTATATATGTGTCAAGTTTCCCAATTCATGTCACATGAAACTCTTTCATCACTCTGGTTCCTCAGCAAACAGTATGATTTGTCTTAACTTATAGAGTCTCTATGTTTGGATAGACATGTTTCCATACTGCCCATGTTCTCTGTGATCTTCCAACTTTCCTTTAATCTAGTCTCTACCAATGGTGGAGGTAATCATCTTCAGAAACTTAGGTGACAAATCTAATGGCCAGACCCACATAACGTCTTACTAAGTGCCACACACAGAGGGAGGGACTCATTTTCCCAGTAAGCCATTCTTTTAAATAAACAAGAATTCACATAAATGAGAAATCTCTCATGAATATATTATAAAGGGAATCTGATTTAACTGTGAAATTAATTTAGGAGACATTTGATTTGTATTACTTCTCTGGACATAAGTGAGATAGAATATATGACAGCCCCTGTGTGCCCACTATCACCCCCAAGGTATGTCTAAGAGGATACAAAATTCTTATCCCTTTCTCTTTCTACTGTCAGTGTAGCTTCCTTGGATCCATGAAGACATATGGTAGGATTAGGGTTAGGTGCTGAAATACAGATGTACCAGTGGGTTTTCCAATTTTGTTATAATCTAAAGATTACTATTAAACTTTTTTTGGGAGGGGGGAGAGAGAGAGAGAAAGTATTAGCAGGAGTGGTAGGGGCAGAGGGTGAAGGAGAGACTCATACTTAGTGCAGAGTGCAATGCAGAGTTCAGCTTCATGACCCTGAGATCATGACCTGATCCAAAATCAAGAGTTGAACACTTAACCCCCTGAGTCACCCAGGCACCCCAAGGTTACTTTTATTTTATTTTATTTTATTATTTTATTTTACTTTATTTATTTTATTTAAGATTTTATTTATTTATTTATTTGAGAAAGAGAGCGCACAAGCTGGCAAAGGGGCAGAGGGAGAGAGAGAAGCATGCTCCTCACTGAGCAGGGGGCCTGACACAGGGCTCAATCCTAGGGCCCCAGGATCATGACCTGAACTGAAGGCAGACACTTCACCAACTGAGCCACCCAGGCACCCCCAAGATTACTTCTAAAACTAGATTTAGGATGGACTGAGCCTGTGTGACTGACAGGAAAATCCCATTGAAATGACTTGCAAATGACTTACATATAGTGAGCAAGAGTTACTGTGAAAAGGACTCTGTAGAAGATGACAGACCAAGAAATACAGACTTAAGTAAATTGTCTAAAGTGATAAAGACTACTAATAGACCAAAAACAAAAAATACAAGTAAAAATCAGGAGGTGGGTAAATGAGGTAAAATATAACTGAATTAAATTCTTTAATATTTAGAGTGGGAGGTGGTCTTTAAATAATATCTAAAGGGAATAAGTTGAGGAAGAGAAGTACAAACATATTTTACCATTCTGGACATAACCACGAGAAGCACAAAACCCAAATATGATTTTAAACATTTACTTCTAGAGAGTAGGTCTATGAGTAGAGGCCCAGAGATGCAGAAAACTTTCACATTTTCTTTATCTTTTTTATAATTGTTTGAAATTTTATTACCACATTCATGAGTCATTATTATAGCAAGAACAACAAAACTCCATTCTAGTAATCTTGTGGACAAAGTTTCTCCTTTTACCTCCATCCAACAGATGAATTTATCCTATGGCTTATCCCACCTCATTCCTGGTGGGAAAGCACTGCCAGGGAAGCAAGAACTGAGCTTATAAGGCACCCTACAGTTTCATTTTTAAAAAATATTATATTTAACTATTTAAGCAGAAAAAAGAATGGTGGTTGTCAGGGGGTGGGGGGAAGAGAAAGAAGAGCTAGTTGTTTAGTGGGTATAAAGTTAACGGTTGTACAAGATGAATAAGTTCTAGAGATATACCATACCACATAGTGCCTATAATTAACAATATGGTGTTGTGCACTTAAAAACTTGTTGAGGGGCACCTGGATGGTTCAGTCAGTAAAGCCTATGACTCTTGATCTCAGGGGTTGTGGGTTCGAGCCCCACACTATGTATAGAGAGTACTTAAAAATAAAATCTAAAAAAAAAAAAAAAACTTGTTGAGAGGCTATAGCTCGCGTTAACTGTTCTTAACACACACACATACACAAACACACAGAGCAAGAGGATACAAGGAGTCCTTTGGAAGTGCTAGATATGTTTATTACCTTGACTGTGGTGGTGCTATCATGGGTATATGCATATGTCCAAACTTATCCAAATGTACACATTAATTATGTACATTTTTGTATATGAATTATACCTCAACAAAGCAATAATTCAAACAATTTTTTACCATTTAAAATATTTATTTACATAATCATTTTTTGCCCACCAATTCTGAGTAAATACCACCCTCTTTGCATCTGACTCTAGTCCTGGCTTGATGAGCAGAACCTAAGAAGGGTGGCAGCTTGCAAAGGCATGGCAACAGAAGGTGGGGATACAAAGTTCAGTCCTTGGACCTTCCTACTGTGGGGAGAGCAGCTGGGCCTGAGGTTGGAAATCCTAACTATCCGGGGTCTGCCTTGACATGACTCCTAAGGAATTAAGGCTCTCCCATGCCCATTTCCTGTCTGAGAAGTGGGGATCCTAGGAGCAGCACCCCTCTCCCCCCACCCATGGTGTTGCTGTGGGAGTTAGAGGAGAAAATGACTATAAAGAATTTAGCACTGTTCAAGTGGTCGCCACTCCACACACATCATAGGGTGTACTGGTGTCGTGCTGTTGTTTAAAGCTCAGGGGGTTGTCCTCTGGGAGCCCTAGTTAGGCATTCCATCTGGGAGGAGCTCAGCCCCAAGCACAAGAGGAGGCTCCAGGGCTTCAGAAAGCCCTAACTCTCAGGCCAGAGGCAACAAAACGGGAAGGTTGACAGGAATAGAGCAGCTCTGGTGAGGTCTACATTTTTCTGTTGACCGCCCTCAAGCCATGAGGTACAAATTTCAGCTACCTTCTCAGAAAAAGAAAAAAGCCCTGTCACAGGGGTGTGCACATCCAGAAATTCAGATTGGGAATCACCAGGCACAGAGGTTTCTAGAAGTCTAGGCTGTTGCTCCTGAGGTTTCATGATCTGAATCACTCAGCGCAGGGACTATCAGCTGTGGCCATGACAGCTCAGGCCACAGCTACACATCTGGTTGATTCTGAGGAGGAGATGGTGGCCCCAGACCTGATCATGTCTGCGGAGCAGTTCTCCACATGCACTGTGGGGTGGGGAGAATATTTTAGAATTTCTCTGTGTATTTTTATTAAAAAAAAAAAAAGGTAAGAAGGAAATGAAGCTACAATCATATTTAACATATTACTATAAAGGCAATTATATATTTTGTAAATATATATACATATACTGTTTCGTAAACATGTATATCTACGTTATAAATATACACAGACATTTTTTGCATGCTCAAAAAAATTCAACAGATGGAGCACACAAAGAGGTTAGGAGAGCACAGCTCTGCAGGTCACTCTTCTTGCTTTCTGGCCAAAGCCTAGAGACTTCACGCTCCAGCTGCTTCGGCCACTTGTACTTCTCAGAAGCCACCATTGTGTCTCTCAACACTGCTCTTCTGTACTCGCCGTTTCCTCTGGATTGTCCCTTACCCTCTCTGGCCTGGTCAACTCCTGTTTGTTCCACTCAGCTGTCATCCCTGCTAGGAAACATCCTCTGATCCACCAGGTTGGATGTTCTTCGGGGACCCCTCTTGCTTGTGCATTGCCTTATCGTGGCATTTACATCTCATGGCTGTGCAATCGTATCCCCATGTCCATCTCACTCACTGTGAGGTGGAAATGTATTCCCTCATCTCTGTTCTCCAGTACCTAGCATGATGGCTGAAGTGACCACGGGGGTCTCGGGGCTCTCTCCTCTCCCATTCATGCTGCTATGAAGAACGCTGACTAAAAATCTTTGCAAAGAAAACAAACAAACAAAAAAGGATTAACATCTTCTCTGAAGTCCCATTCCTTCTGGAGCCTGGGTCAAATTGTGACCCCCAGGCCTAGGGTCTCCCTTTAAGAAAGAGCAGAAAGTTCCCCTTCAACAACATGCCCTGTTTCCGGACTGTGGTTCCTCCAGCACAAAGCATAACCAAGGACTTCCCCTAATGGCTCTGTCAGAGCCCTGGCTGAGTGAGCTCCTTCTGCAGAAACTTGATAACATCAGACTATGGTAAGGGTTCCAGGCAACAGACTGTCCTTCTTGTGTGACTGGAGGAGGCGTCTCCAAACGAGGTGAAGGCCTCCTCTGGGCAGGGGCCTCCCCAGGCACGGGGCAGTTGGCTTCTCAGGGTTTCTCTCTAGGGTCCTGGGGTTTCTCCTGGCTGCTGCCCTCTCAAAATCTGCTTCACTTCCCTCCTTCTCTGCACTGGCCACCTCCGTATCCCTGAAGATGGATGGTTGGTTCCCTGTTCCTGAACTACCCCACCTCAGTTCACGTCATCAGAGGAGGCTGAGGAGCCCCTCGGGACACAGTTCCAAATTGAGAGAGAGGCTCTCATGGATCCAGTCTTAGTCAGGAGCCCCTTCCTGGGCCACTCAGCCACTCACAGCGGGCCTGGGGTTGGTCCTACAAACATGGCTGCCGGCAGCTAGCTCATTTCAGAGGTTGTGGCTCAGTTATACACTCTCGAAAGTATCAACCATGGGAAGTAAAGAAGGAAATAGAAAGGAAATAGGTTGAGTTCGGTGCCAAGTTCTTAAAACAAAGAGTCTGATCTCAGAGAGGATGTGAAGAATCGAATCTCATCCAGTTCCCCAAGTGTCCCTTTGTGCAAGCCCCATACCAGGAACTGTGCAATGGGGCAGAAAATGGAAGAGACAAATGCTTACCATTGAGGAGTTGACGGTTCAGTTAGCTGAACCGTCAATGGTTCACAAAGGAGCCTAAACTGGCATCAGGGAGCCTGGCCCCTCTTCCAAGGCCGCACTTGCACCACTTCTATCCCTTCAGGCCCCAGTCACATTCCTCCTCCTCAGGGGAGGCTTTCTCACCACATGTGCTTTGGTCATGTGGTGTGACAGAGAGGGCCAAGAACTTAGAATCAGTCACCAGGGACCTGGTTCTCCCTCTGCCACCAACTAACTAGCTGTGTGACCTTGAGGGTACCATTCATCCAGCCTCTGTTGTTTCCTCGATGGGCTGAGGAAGTTTGATCTATGTGGAGCCTTAAAACTTTGAGTCTATGAAAGTTTTAATCTCCAACTCCTTGGAATTTCTGTAGAATATAAAGTCTGTGCAACACAGTTGTTTTTCCCATTGTGTCTCATTATAAATTGTTTCAAGGTGAAAAATGTACTGTGTACATTGGTTAAGAGCATGGACTCTGAGGATGCAACTTGTCTATGCTGAGGTCTCTTCTCATTGCAGAATGATCTAGAATGGACTGGCTGTTTCACAGGATTTGCAAAAGGAGAAGGCCTCCCACACCTGGGAGCCTATCAGCTCTGGATGATGCAAGTAACATCTGTACTTTCCCTGCTACATCTGGACCTTGACTGGCTTTACGGCGCAAGGCCTTACAATTCTGGAAAATGTAAGCCTGCAGCCTCTATTGCTGGTACCAGGATCATTGCCAAACCTTATTCATGTTAAATAAATCTCACCAATGATATCGCATGTCTGTTTGGACCATTGTGGGACTGGAAATTGGCCAGCTTCCATTACTTAAATGTGTGAAGAAAGATGAGAACAGAGCTCCTAAGTATTTTCCAATATCTTGATACTTCATACAAGAAGAGAAAGAGGAGGAGGAGGGGAAGTGGTAAGTGAAGAAGGGGAAGGACTAGGGGGCGAAGGAGGAGAAGAAATAGCGAACAGGGAGATGAGGACAGGTAACCAAGAAAATGACAACTAAGATTAGAGACAAAGAAAAAAATCACTAACCAACTGCTGCCCTCCCCAACCCCCTGCCCCTGGGCCTCCGGCCCGGGCAGTGAGTCTAATACAGTACCAAGGCAACCTCACACACCTGGGTCTGTGAATATTGATGATATTGCTGCTTTCTGTGCCCCTAGATAAAATCTTAAGGTGTCAAATGTCACATGTCAGCAAACTGGAGGAGCCTTGAAAGTCTACTCAGAGGGGTACCACAAAAGGAAACCCTTCTACCTTGAGATTTGAGCTATCTCTTATGGCCATCTATGCACAGACTCAATTTTAAATTGTGTTAAATGAAATCAAGAAAGTTGTACAATAGCCCCCCCATCCCCCTGCCCAAAAAAAGAAAGGAGGGGGGTTGTGGGGGAGGATCTAGAGCCTGACGACTGAATGGAATCACAGCTGTGCCACCTGCGAGCTCTGTGACTTGGGGCAGATTAGTTCATGCTTCAGCACCTTTGTCTTCCTCACCTGAAAAATAAGGATATTACCAGGGTAGACATCATGCAGCCGTTCGGAGGGTTCCATGAGATTTTGCATTCGGTGCACTCGGGGGACCGCAGCCACTGCCATGGTGAATATGACCACAGGCAGCATCCTGTCTCTCCTCTGGAGTTGACTGTGTGGTCCCAAGGGTGGGGCCCCATCTTGGTCATTGCTGCGCCCAGCGCAGTCCAGGCACACAGTGAACTGATGAAGCCACAACCAAGGTGTAGAGTTCAAGGGGGCGAGGAGCTCTTAGGTCGTGTGACCAGTCTGCAGAGCAAATGTCCAGCGACCTCCCAGTTCCCTCCCCAGAGCCGAGAATAATTTAATTCCACAACTGGTCCATTTTGCAGGTTGCGTGGCACCAATGAGAGGACAGAGGCCGAGAGAGGCCTTGTCTGGAGGGATCGTCTTGAGTCTTAAACTCTACATGTTATTTCCTTTTTTCCATCAGCCTCCTGGATGTGCCCTAGGTAGACGGGAAAGGCCGCAAGGACACCTGCAGTAGACATCAATCCCGGGAGACTCTGGCTCGCCAAAACCACAATTGAAATCAGAAAGAGCCCCCAGCAGCACATGTTCCAACTCAGCCTCTCGCCTACGCAAAGATGCACCATTAGCGCTTTCCCAACACTGCCCCTTCTCTGCCACCTGATAGAGAAGGCCCAGCACTTAGATTTCCCCGCACCAGGGACGACAGGTCACTTCTCCAAGAGACACCGTGAGTGGGCAGCTGCCCTGGGATTCCCAGGAGCCTTATCACAGGAACAGGGGTGGGGGTGGATTCTGCATTTGAAGAAAGGCAGTCTCAACATGCCCTGCTTTTCTGTCTGCTAGGGCCAGAAAAGGCTCAGCTGTAATGAGGCTCCCCCACCCAGTGCCCCAGCAGAATTTTCTCAGGTCACAATGAGCATGGGCGCATACTGGGTCCCCCAGGTACAGAAGAGTGGGGCGCATGTGTGTCTGCTAATGCCAATCTTTAAAGGCTAATCATAAAAGATATTTCACCATGAACAGGCTTCTTTTAAAATAGGTTGTTCCAGGGGATCCCTGGATGGCTCAGGGGTTTAGCGCCTGCCTTCGGCCCAGGGTGTGATCCTGGAGTCCCGGGACTGAGTCCCACGTCAGGCTCCCTGCATGGAGCCTGCTTCTCCCTCTGCCTGTGTCTCTGCCTCTCTCTGTCTCTCATGAATAAATAAATAAAATCTTAAAAAAAAATAAGTTGTTCCAATTTTATCACATTAACACATATAAAAAGTTGAAAAATTCTAATAGTGCAATAGTATGTATTATGAAAACCAAAGAGAGGCACCTGAGTGGCTCAGTTGGTTGAACAATTGCTTTCAGCTCAGGTCATGATCCCAGGATCCTGGGATCAAGTTCCGTGTCTGGCTCCCTGCTCAGCGGGGTGTCTTCTTCCCCCTCTACCTCTGCCTGCTGCTCCCCCTGCTTATGCTCACTCACTCTGTCAAATAAATAAATAAAATCTTAAAAAAAAAAAGAAAGAAAGAAAACCAATGAGGTGCTGCCAGAAATCATAACTGCAGCTACCGTTTGCTAAGCACCTACTATGTACCGTGCACTTTACGGGGGTGATCTCATTCCAGACTCACACCCCTCTATGCCATAGGTGCTGTGAGTTTCCCGTTGCACAGATGAGGAAACTGGAATTTGCCCAACATCACCACATGTCAAGGAAGAGAAAGACAGTTAAGATGGTAAGGGCAGTGGAACTACAATCAAACGGTGAAGACTGGAATGGAAGAAGCCCAGAAAAATGAAAACAGTTGATTTGATGGGATGATAAGGTCACGGGGATTTTTTTCTCCTTGGCAAACATCTCTGTTGTTTTCGTGCAGTGGCGTGCTGCACCGCGGGGTAGAGGCTGATGTCATCCATCTCAGGGGTGACGGCAGAGAAGCCTGTGGGAAGGGGCCATGGACCATCAGCCTGGCAATGAAGCCCCAGCTGCCCGTCCCCACCCAGGCCACCTACCCGCACTTTCTCAGCATCTTTGTCGATTGCTGAGTGTGCGGAGGGACAGTTTAGGGGAAACCCCTTCTCCAGTTCAGATTGGCTTTGGTTCTTTTTTAAACTTACTGCAAATTTGTTCCTTTGGAACCTGGAACCTAGGGGGGTTTTTCCCTTCCCTTTTATGAATCAGCACAGAATTGGCCTATATGGGCCAGAGAAGCTTCTGGAATACAAATCTTACAGAGGTCCTAGTGCTCCTTGGCCCACAGACCCCTGCCTGCACTGGCTGGGCTTCAGCCCAGGCTCCCAGCTGCCTCCTGTCCCCAGAATCCTGCACCCAGAGACAAGCTCCCAGTCCCCCCTGATCCCAGAAGCGACCTGCAGGTCACCTGTAATTCACACGCCTTCTGAGTGGAGAAAGTAGCAGGGAGACTGTGGTCCCCAAAACTCGCCTTTCCTTGGGATATCGTGAGACTATCCTGGCCTTCCCTCCAAGAAGAGCCCTGACCTTGAAGTCCATCCCCATCCCTACCCTCCCACAGGCTCTGGGTCCCCCATCCCTGGGTGGTACTGAGGGCAGTACCCCGATACACTTGCCCTTGTTCAGCTGTCTAATGTAACACGTTACCCCTCTGAGGGCATTTTGTGTCATCGAACTCTCATACCCACCCAGGGTATCTGGGCTCAATGATCCCATTTCATAGATAAGCCGATGGAGGCTCAGAACCATTGAATGACTTGTTGAGGCCACAGCCAAAGGAGCCAGGTGGGGATTCTTGCCCCATCACCAAGTTAGACCATCCCCCTCTGTCTTGTTAACTCAGGTTTTTCATATAAGGGCAGTTCTACTGGGTGGTTTTCGTTCATGGATATGACCTTCGTCTTAACATCAGGCTGTGGAAGGAGATTTGTAGCCCAGCAGAGGAGCAGCAATGAGCCCGATAGGGCAGAGCTGAAAAGGGTCTTGCAACCCTGAAAAGAGGGGCCATGAGTTCATCGCAGTCCCTCCTCAATCCCAATCTCAGCTATAGGCCAGACGCCCAGGGACAGTGAGGGGGGAAAAAAAACAACAACAAAAGACCAATGTAAAAAACACTAAATATTGTCCCAAAATAAAGACCTGGCTTGTAAGGAAGAAACATTTATCTTGTTATTTCCAGAGTCAGTTGATTTTCAATGATCTAATATCACCTTGACTAGTCTCCCTATCATTCAGGTGTCTCTCTCTTACTGTCTTCATTTTATAAGCTACTTCCAAGTTTCTCGGGAAACAGATGGGATATAAATCATAAATAAGTAAACGTGATGCCGCATTTCATCATGATGGGAGTGATTTGTTTCCTAAGCTCAAAACCAGGCCCTGTAGAGTATACGTACTGGAACCAACTGAGGCAAGAGACGTCTGTGTGGGGTTCTTCTCCGGGGCAGGTGCCGAGACACAGACAACCTGTGACCACACTTGTTGTCTCGGTTCCACTCTTAGAGAACAGACGCCCCAACCTCAACCTCAGAGGGCTTTCCAGCCCCGTTCCCATTCATGGTTTTAAAACTTGCTGTTGACCACTCCCACCCACATCCTCTGCCCCCTCAGCCACTTGCCCAGACATCATCCATTGAGCAACTATTGAGCACCGACTGTGTGCTAGGCTCCATGTAAACACTGGGAATTCAGCTGTGATGGAGACAGGCATGACCCCTGCCCTAGTGCAGCCCACAGAAGAATGGAAGGATAGATGAGGCAATACTTAGTAATTCTGTGCAATGGATGCCACAAGAAAGGAAGTACAGAGGAGGGGCCCCAATCCAGACCTGAGGGGGTCAAGATTTCTTACCAGGGGAATTAAAATTTAAACCCAGGTCTCATAAGTTTGACATAAGTCAGGTGTGGCAGAGGCTGGCTGGTGGCTCATCATTCCATTGCCTTCAGACATCGAGTAAAGCTACATTTCCCAGCCTCCCCTGTGACTGAGCGTTAGGCTAATGGACTACGGACAGGGTTGATGAGGACCACTTTCAAGCTGGTTCCATGTTCTTTGCTCACTCACCAGTTGATTACAGAGGATTCCAAAGCCCCAGGGAAGAATAAGACCACTAGATGGGAGGAGCCTCGGTCTCTGAATAACCACGTGGAAGGCCTTCTCACCAAATGGGAATGACCTCATGAGTTATTGCACTCCTGAGAAATAAAGTTCTAGTGTGTAAAGCCATGGACGTTGAGGTTTGTGTTATGTTGAGTGGAGGATAAAGTATTCTAGAAAAAAAAAATAGTAAAAACAAGCTACCCTTAGGAGGTAGCAGTCAACCACACAGACAAGAAAGAACAGAGGCTCCAGAGCCAAACCAAAGGAATCGAATTCATATTCTGTATTTCCTAGCTGTGTGATCTTGGGTGAATTACTTAACCTCTCTGAAGATCAACTTCCTTGCTTGTAAAATGAAGATTAACACCTTCCTTGAAGGGTTTCAGTGAATATTAAATAGCACCCACAATAGTTCCTAATACATGAAAGGCTTCACAAAGAATGAACCCTTACTCTTAACTCTATGCATTCTTAGGATGACATTGAACTAATAAAACGCTTTGGTAACCGGCAATGGTAACAATAATAATAAAACGTTAAGAACTAATTATGTTCCGGGAACTGATCTAATCACCCGCACAAATTAATTAATTCCTCCCTCACAGCCCTGTGAATTAGGCACCACTTTCCCCCCAATGTTACAAATGAGGAAACCGAGGCCCAGAAATGTTAAGTAATGTGTTCAAGGTTAACAGCTAACAAGTGGCAGGGCCTGGTAAATCCAGGCAGGCGTGATGACAATTCCCATGTTACAGCTGAATGAACAGAGAGGTGACACAATTTGCTTAAAGCCACACAGTCTCAAAGCGGCCCAGGTTGGGGGCCGTAGACACACTACTTGTGATTCTGGTGGAGAACAGAGCAGCATTCTCGGACCGTGAGAAGCACCGTCCTTTTGCAGGCAGGCTGGTGGCTTTGGCAGTCACAATGCTGACCAAAACCAAAGGCTGCTTTCGGCAACCCTGAGAAAGCAGCAGGTGAGCGCGCCCCAGGGCCTGTCTGCCACTGGAACTCAAGCCCTGCGGCTGTGGAATAAAGGCCCAGGGGCTTTGGCTTTTGCAAAAATGACATGTCCACCAGCTTTAAAGCTTAGACCGGAGCAAACCTCACTGTTTTTAAAAGGATGCTCGGGAACCCTGGGTGGCTCAGCGGTTTGGCACCTGCGTTGGGCCCAGGGCGTGATCCTGGAGTCCCAGGATCGAGTCCCACATCAGGCTCCCTGCATGGAGCCTGCTTCTCCCTCTGCCTGTGTCTCTGCCTCGCTCTCTCTGTGTCTCTCATGAATAAATTAAAAAAAAAAAAGTATGCTCAACCTTAAGGATGCTCAACCTTAGTGGGGGAGGGGGGGACACTGACTTTAGGATGCTCAACCTTGGCGGGGGGTTGGGGGGGAACAGTTCTAAGAAATGGAACTTCAGAGGGCAAATCTGAAACAGAAGCAACCGTCCACCGCGGGTGGGCGGGGGTGGGTTGGTTGGCGCACTTGCTGAGGTCCCGAGTGACCACCAGAGGGCAGCAAAGGCATTGGCCAGAGAGGCAGAGGCTTGCTTGAGGTTCTTCCAACCTGAAGGAGGGAAGGAGAACACAAAAAATGAGAAAGGGCCTCCTGCATCACTCAAAGAGCATTTCCTAGGCTTGGGATCCTAGCCATTTTTTAAAAAAGATTTTACTTGTTTATTCATGAGAGACACAGAGACACAGGCAGAGGGAGAATCAGGCTCCATGCAGGGAGCTTGACGCGAGACTCGATCCTGGGACTCCAGGATCATGACCTGAGCCGAAGGCATTCAACCCCTGAGCCACCCAGGTCTCCCATGGGATCCTAGCCATTTAAAAGAGAATTGGCCTTGAACTTGCTGTTCAGATCGCCTAATTAATGCATGGTAATTGTAAAAAAAAAAAAAATTGGAAAATACAGAAACACATCAAGCAAACTACTGTAATGCCACCACCTAGAGAAAACTTGCTTTTAGTTAACATTTTGATGAATATCCTTCTGGATAGGTGTAGACGTTGATGTAGATTTAGATGCAGAAGCACATATAGGTTTACATATTTTTTGGCTTCATGAAATGGATTATCATGAATAATAATAACCATTATTATTATTCATACACACATTGGTTGTCCCTTTTTAAAAATTCAACAATAGCAACAAAAATATGTGTAGCTATATATAGCATTCTTTGGCCCAAGTGTCTTTCACTTGCTCACCCGTTCAAGCCCTGAAAGCCAGTCGCCCTGTCACCGCACAGGGGTCGGGGTACAGGCAAGGTGAGGGTTGGCAGGGCAGGAGCCGTGTCCTCTAATGTCCACTGGCCACTCTGCTGGGTCTTTCACATTCTGGGTCTCAGCTCCTGAAATCCTGGGGGAGGGGAGTTGTGGAGTTTTCTAGCTGAAAAAGACTACGCGTAGTGAGCAGGTGCTCAGAGTTCGTTGAATTTCATCAAAATGAGTCACACAGAAGGTGTGAAGGAGTGAGAAGTTTTAAGGAGTTACCACTTCCTGCTTCCACGCCAGCACCTCATTCTTTCCCCCAGAACAGGAGTGCCGTGGCTGGGAGACCAGGCAGCAGCCACGGGCATGCCTGTTCTCTCCAGAGGCAAAGCCTCCACACCATTTCCTCATCTTCAGGTGTGACATCTCTCTCTAAAGAAAAGTGTTGCATCCTTACTCTGCAACTCTCTCCATCATTGTTACATGAGCTTCAAACCTGAAAAACCCACTGAAAGTGTAGTGGTGCTTGAATTGAGTCTAAAGTAAGACACAGGTGTTCCCCAGGTGAAGGGATTGTGGGGGAGGGCACCGCACCAGCTGGATTTATAAGCCACACTTGCCTAATTCACATGACTAGATTGGGACACCACTGATCCCTTAAGGGAATTCTCTTTGGCATGTGCTTTGGAGTGAGACAAATCTAGTTTTGAATCAGCTTCATCACTTCCTAGTTGTGTGTCCTCAGGCAAGTCACATAACCCGGGTTATTCTAGGGTAGGGTCGAGGTGAAATGGTTGGAACAGTTTTGGAGGAAGCATGCGCTGTTCAGCCTGGCTGGAGTGGAGAATGAGGAGCAGAGCAGGAGGGAGCCAGGAGGGTGGCCCCCAATGCCCACCAGGGAAGGCCAGCAGGAGCCATGGCAGGATTTTAAGGGTTAAATCATGCAATAATATGTAATATGATCTGTCTTTACCAATTTCACAAGGGTCATGGTAAAAGCAACAAAAGGTGTTTGAGGAAAGTCTTTGTAAGCTAGAAACATACGTCACTGGCATCATCCTCTTGTATATTGGCTGAGGATGATCAGCTCCCAGGTGTAGGCAGGGTTTCCCACGTCACTTCTCGTCCGGGCCATGCCCATGAAATATTCCCATTGTGTCCGGTTCTGCCACAGCTCAAAGGCTTTGCTCTTGGTGAGCATGCTTTGGACTAGCCAATGTGGGGTAAGGGGCAGAGGGTAAGCCAGTGGGAGGAAAGGAAAGAAGCCCCCATCCTGGTGGCTGGGGACATCTGGGTAAGGAGTAGAGAGACAACGGTCAGAGGCCAAGTCTCCCCAGAACTCAGTGCATGCAATGTCTCTGTTGACATTGGCCATGGAATCGGACTGTCTTGCTCACGCCTCTCTCTAGTGGGTATTCCATCCACTGTCTGCACTGCAGTTGAGACACAGCATGACAGGTGAGAATCCAGCCAAGGAAGAATCCAGAAAGAATTGCAGACTGGGGCAGCCCGGGTGGCTCAGTGGTTTAGCGCCGCCTTTGGCCCAGAGCCTGATCCTGGAGACCCGGGATTGAGTCTCACATCCGGCTCCCTGCGTGGAGCCTGCTTCTCCCTCTGCCTGTGTCTCTGCCTCTCTACCCCACCCCCCGTCTCCTATGAATAAATAAATAAATAATATTAAGAAAAAAAGGAATTGCAGACTGGATCCCAACCCCTGTCCCCAACAAGTGCATCACTGTGGGCAAGCAATGGCAACATTCTGGGTCTCAATTTCCTTGTCTGCCAAGTGAAACTAATGTTGTTTATTAATTCTTAGTTTATTAAGAGACTTAAATGAGACGAACAAGCACTTAATACACCCAAACTAGAATTATTGTTACTAATATTAGTTGTTCTCTTTTTATGTCTCTTCCACTGGCCTCCTTAGGAGACCAGATTATATTCTACTCAACTTCCTATGATAAGCACATGGACAGTGCCTGGGGCCAATGATACCTTTAGGAGGCCATGAAAATGTTATAATTAATTTCTTTTAAGATCAGAAGGAAAAAAATGAGGGGTGCCTGGGTGGCTCAGTGGTTGAGCATCTGCCTTCAGCCCAGGGCATGATCCTGGGTCCCTGGAATCGAGCCCCACATCAGGCTCCTTGCAGGGAGCCTGCTTCTCCCTCTGCCTGTGTCTCTGCCTCTCTCTCTCTCTCTGTCTCTCATGAATAAATAAATAAATAAATAAATAAATAAATAAATCATCTTTAAAAAGAAAGAAAAAATGAATATAATCCAGCCGGGGTCATAGTTGTCTTTATATCAATACAGTTGTAAAAATATAATTTTTAATATATTTTTTAATGGAAGGAGGAACCTGCAAAGGCACTGTTCCTTGGGCTCTGGGCAGTCCCCGTGCAACCCCTGAAATTAGGGGCTGGATATGAGACAGATCAGGTCTGGTCCCAGCTGCACCACTTGGCTAAAAGTGTGACCTAATTTCCCTGAGCCTGAGTTTCTCCATCTGAAGAAAGGGCCATCTGATGATCCTACCTATGTCATTAAATTCTACCCTCCCTCCTTTTTTTTTTTTTAAATGGCTCACTACACCTCTAACTATGTATCCAACGGCTGTCTTTTCCCACTAAGCAGTAAGCTCCATAAGGACAGGAATTGCGTCTACCTTCAAGATTCCCACACGTAGGTTTTACAACACTCCTACTACATGCCCTGCATCATCCTATATGCTTTTGAGGTGTGACATCAGTTATGAAGGGTTTTAGCCCCTTTCACAGATGAAGAAACTAAGGCTAAGTGGTTAACTGATTTGCCCTTCATCATACAAGAGGAAGCGTGTCAGTGTGCATGTGTGTGTGTGTGTGTGTGTGTGTGTGTGCACGGGTGGGTGTGTGTGAGCAGGTGGGTGTTAGGGTTTGAACCTCAGGCCCAGAGGAAGCCACCTGTCTATGTGATTCTGATAAACTGAAATGAAAATTTGTTTCTGAGTGGGTGGCTGTGAAATCGGGGAGGCAGAGGTCATTAGGGAGAAGTCTTCCTAGAGGACAAATGTTTTCCATTCCTGAAGGGGGAAGAGTCTAGGTAGAGAGGATGATCTGACCACATGGAGCACAACAGTGATTCTCCTCAGGATGGATCAAAGGCTTAGTCACTCTGGGAAGTCGGTTACCTCTGTTCTTTGTGAGGTAAGAGAACTAACAAGCCCAGAGGGGGCTCCCCAGAGCTCAAGCGTGGTTGTCCAGTTGTCCAGACTCAACGTGAATGAAACAGATGCTTCTCAGTTGGCCCTGCCCCAAATATAGAGGGATTGCTTTTTTATAACATTTATATTATTTTCATAATGATTGTTTTTATTATAATTATCTTTTCTGATTATAAAATAAACATATCTTCATCTTAGAAAAGTTGGAAAAAAGGAAGAAAAGTTGGAAAAACACTAATCCCTATGCACACAAACTAAGTGAAAGTCACTGATTCCCTCACCACACAGGAATGATCTTGTTTTGTATTTCGGTATATTTCTTCACAGTATTTTTTCATTGCATATGAATGCATATTTCTCCCTGTAATATTGATATCATACATAATGCACATTTTGTAAACCATGTGGTTGGTAGAAGCTTTAAGCAAAATCATCAACAAAATATTTAGAAGTATTGTACTATCACTAAAATATATGAAATAAAACGTAAATTTGGGGTTAGCATTCCTTATTTCCTCCTAGATAATCCAAGGCTGTTGTTCACATAAAACAGGGAACAAGTAGTCAAAAGTGAGACCTTTGGCTCTTACCATGTCTTAGGAATTGATGGAATTGACCCTCATTTCTGCCAAGTGGGAGAAGAATCCCAGAAGTTCGATGGTATAGCAGACACAAGTTGGATATTCAGCAAACCCTTCTCCTTTTCCTTCTGGGGACATGACCGGACCATTCCCCAGCCTCTCCACAGTGAGGTGTGGCCATGGGACTGAATTCTGGCCAGTGAAATGCAGGTGGGCAGGTGTATTATCTATTGCTGTGTAACAAATTACCCCCAAAGTTAACAGTTTACCCCCCAAAACCACAAAAAAATTATTATATCACACAGTTTCTGAGAGTCAGGAACCCAGGAGTGGCTTCCCTGGCTGGTTCTGGCTCAGGGTCCCTCACTAGGCCAAAATCATTATATTGGTTGGAGCTGCAGCCTCCGAAGATCTGATTGAACTGGAGATTCCACATTCAGGATCACTCACGTGACTGCTGGCACAGTGCTTGGGTTCCTAAGACATGGCTCCCCTCAGGGGCTTCTGGGTGGCTCAGGAGGTTAAGCATCTGCCTTCAGCTCAGGTCATGATCCGGGGGTCCTGGGGTCGAGTTATGCATCAGACTCCCTCCTCAGCAGGGAGTCCGCTTCTCCCTCTCCCTTGGCAGCTCCCCCCTGCTTGTGCTCTCTCTATTTCTCAAATAAATAAATAAATAATCTTTTTTTTTAAAGACAGTCTTTTTTAAAAAATGAGAGATGAGAGAGAGAGATGAACAGAGACAGAGAGACAGCACTGAAGACAGAAGCTGCAATCTTTTTTCGACCAGATTTGCCTATTACTTCTGACTTCTATCTGTTAGAAGTGAGTCACTAAGTCCAGCCCACACTCAAAGGGAAGAGAATGGAGCTCTAGCTCTTGAGGGAAAGAATTTTAAGGAATCTGTGGATATATCTCAAGACCACCACAATCTGTTATGCCTTCAGTTGTAGCCATGAAAACCCCTGTGCGGTCCTCCCCCCTCTCTCTCTCTCTTTCCCTATCAGCTGTCTGAATGGGAAGAATTCTGAATTCCTATAGGACAGAAGGTGATCCCTGAGTGAGGACACAGAGCAGAACTCCCTACTCTGTGACGTCTGGGGCTTTACAAGAGGAGAATTGAACTTTTCTTAAATCAAGCTGTTGAGGTATGGAGATCATCTGTTTCAGCACCTAATTAGCACCTAAAGTAGGAGATTTGTTTCATTTTCTTAGGCTTTGCCTGTGGGTGTATGTTTTATTAGGTAGCAGTCTTCTTTAAAAAAATAAAAAATAAAAATGGAATCGCCCTAGAGAAATGATCCCTTTCACATAGTGGAGAGCCCTGATCCCAAAGAGAAGTAACCACATTCCTTGTGGCTTGGAAGGAGAGAGTAAGAGAATCAAGACACACAAAGCCAGAGGACAGCGGGGTACCAGAGCAGGTGCAGAGAGCACAGCAAAACCCTGACAGGAATGTGAGCCTCTGAGCACAGCAGTACCACGCAGTGAGTCCCTATCCTCCTAAAATACAGAGAAAAGAAGACACAAAAGACAGATCAAGAAAAGCAAAGTGATTTGTCCACATCACTTGAGGGACATATGCTGCAGAAATAAATACACGAATACATAAAAGCATGTATGTGTGAAGATGTCCACTGTGGCCAGGTTTATAATCACAGCGAGGGATTGGCGGGGTGGGCGGGACTCCTACCCACCCCTGTGGGAATGGTTGAACAGAGTGTGTTTGTACCTACCACGGTGTACTGCACAGGTTCATTCCAGCAGGCCGGGGATGGGCATGAGCTGATTAACTGAAATAGAAGATGTTCCTAATAGTGCAGACGCCCTGGTCCAGGAATTAATGGTACTGATTAATAGTGTTGTTTCATAACCATGGGTCTCAGGAGTTTCAAAGTGGCTTTTACCAGCTTGTCAGCAGTGTTTGTTTTTATTTTTATTTTTTTTTCAGCATTATTCCTTGATAGCAGTGAAATTAATGATTTGTACACAGCTTTGGTGAGACCCCCGGAGGTCTCTGCTGCTGGGGCTGCTGTAATACAGAATGAAATATTTCTATACTGCTAGCGGGGAATAAGAAGGCCCTATGGCAACTTCATTTGGGGCTTCTTGGTGCTAAGGTGTTCTGTAATCCAAGAGAGAAAGTGCATCTGTATGGCTCTTGCAGGAAAGACCATTGAAGCTTACACCTGACCTCTCTGGACTCCTTGCTGTCTTGCTTCAGTGCTTGTAATGCTTTTCCTGCAATATACTGTAGATGTGCAAGCATTGTCAACCGGGTTCTTGTGAATCTTCTTTAGCAATCAAATAGATTGGATGGGACAGTTTCCAAAAAAGAGTTAGATCTACATGTACAGCCTGGAAAGAGGCCCATAACGTAAGTAAAATAAGCAAGTTGCAAACTAATATAGTATGGAAGGCATGATTTCATTTTTATTTTTTTAATGTGTGATGCTATAGAGAGCTAGATACAAATATAGATATATAGATATATTTGTAGAAACTTAGGGGAAAAAATCAGGAAGCATGCACAGCTAATTATAAACAGTGCTTACCTTATTGGGGGTGTGTAGACTGGGGGAATGAAATAGACTGAAATGTCTTCTTATTTTATGTGATTTTTTTAAAGGTGGAATTACAGATTTTTTTAATTAATAGATATTTTTAAAAGCACTTAAAAATGAAAGATTTTATTTATATAGTTGACCAAGAGA
Source organism: Vulpes lagopus (assembly GCF_018345385.1). Lineage (NCBI taxonomy): Eukaryota > Metazoa > Chordata > Mammalia > Carnivora > Canidae > Vulpes > Vulpes lagopus. The sequence continues at coordinate 24,925,168 of NC_054829.1, forward strand.
GAGCACAAGCAGGGGGAATGGCAGGCAGAAAGAGAGGGAGAAATGGGCTCCCTACTCAGCATGTGAGACTCAATCCCAGGACCCTGAGATCATGACCTGAGCTTAAGGCAGATGCCTAATTGAGCCACCCAAACACCCTAAAAGAGCACTTTTAAGTTAACAGAAAAGTTGAGCAGAAAGTACACATATACTATACTCCCTATACTCCCTCTTCCTGCCTATACTATACTCCCTATATTCCCTCTTCCTGCCACACTACACTCCTCCCCAATAGTTTCTGCATTATTTTTTTAACATTTTAAAAAAATATTTTATTTATATATTCATGAGAGACAGACAGAGAGAGAGAGGCAGAGACACAGGCAGAGGGAGAAGCAGGCTCCATGCAGGGAGCCCGACGTGGGACTTGATCCCAGGTCTCCAGGATCAGGCCCTGGGCCGAAGGCGGTGCTAAACTGCTAAGCCACCGGGGCTGCCCAGTTTCTGCATTATTAATACCTTGTGTTAATTTGGCACACTTATTACAACTGGTAATCCAATATTAATACATGTTATTAAAGTCTATAATTTACATGAGAGTTCACTCTGTGTTGTACAGACTGTAGGTTTTTACAAAGGTATAATGTCATAGCTGCACCATTATCCCCCATTTCAGTATCATGCAGAATAGTTCCCCACCCTAATAATCCCCCGTGCTCCACCTTTCCTCCTTCCCTCCCTCCCTCCTCCTGCCCCAGCCCCAGGCACCCACTCACTTATTATTCTTCCTATACTTTTGCCTTTTCCAGAACATCATATAACTGAAACAATACACTATGTAGCCCTTTCCTGCTGGCTTCCTTCACTTTGTAATATGCATTTAAATTTCCTCCACATCTTCTCATGAATTGACAGCTCATCTCTTTCGGTTGCTAAATAATATCCCATCATCTGGATGTATCAGTTTGTTTATCCCTTCACCCATTGAAGGACATCTTGGGGGCTTTCAATTTCTGGCAATTGTGAATAAAGCTGCTCTAAACTTTTGGGCGGACATAAGTTTTCAGCTGGTTTGGGTAAATAGTAAGGAGCTCGGTTGCTGGGTTGTTTAATATGTTGAGCTGTGTAAGAAACTGCCACACTATCTTCCAGAGAAACTTGCCGGTTCGCTTGGCCACCAGCAATGAATGCCGCCACCAGTTCTTGCTGCTCCATATCCTCATCAGGATTTGGTGTGACCAGTGTTTTGGATCCTGGCCATTCTAACTGAGTGTAGAGGTATCTCCTTATTGTTTTAATTTGTGATTCCCTAGTGACATATATGACACTGGCATCTTTTCCTGTTTGTCGGCTGTGTATCTTCTTTGGAGAGGTGTCAGTTCAAATCTTTTGTCCATTTTCTAATAGTTTTTTTCTTCCCCCTTATGGTTGAGTTTTGAGAGTTCTTTGTGTATTTTGGATACAAGTCCTTTTTCAGATATGTGTTTTATAAATATTTTTTCCCAGTCTGTGGCTTGTCTTTTCATTCTCTTAATTATAGGTCATTTAAACACTTTTTGTGTGTTTTTCAAGTTAATGTTCAAGTAGAGAAGATGAAGGTGAACGGGAATGACCTACTTTGACCCCCTTTGCCTGGCTGGACGACTAATACTAATTCCTAACGAGGAGGAATTGGCAGCAAAATGAAATCCACACACCTATGTATTATGCTTGTAAACAGTTTTTGTATTTAGGTAACAGATTTAGTAAATCCCATTAATTGTTTATTGTTGATGATGAAAGGAATCCTCCCCCCCTTTTTTTTGCAAAGACCTAGTGAAAGAAACGGCAGTCTGGTATTTGGGAGGGGACATTGTGGACCTTGTGGACACCAGGGGACCCATGTGGGTCATCTGCCCCTTGGTGGGGAGCCCAGTTAGAGATGGAGGCCAATTGTGTGTGGGGGGTGCCTCTCCCTCCACCTACCTGATGCAGAGCAGAGCCCCACAAATCGGTGCCCCAGAAAGCGAACGTTTTACTTGAGCTTATTTCATGAGACCCACAAGCAGTGACCTTGGACTCACCCACGCTTTCCTTTCTAATGAGGGAAGGGAAATCTCTAGAGCCTGGGCTAGAAGCTGCTTTAGAAATGCAAAGGTTCAGCTACTTGAAGGGAATGCATTTGAGGGAAGTCTCTCCTGGTTTTCCCCTGTACCTTCAAAGAGGAACAGAACTTTTTCAGAAACCCTGTATAAAGACAGAGCTCAGAGGCTCTGGTCCCTGGGCTCTGAGATTTCTTCCCAGGCCATGTTATGCAAATCTGGCTTAATAGAAGAGTGGACTGAGTCTTTATTTCAGGCAAAGAAAGGCAGAGGAAGGAGAATAATAATACCCTTCACATTTGGGCTATAAATACCACAGTAATAGGGCTGGAAGGGAAGGATTTGGGGCCTTCAGGGAGCTTGAATCTGCTGTGAGGCCTGTGGCTGGTGTGTCAGGGTTTCTTCTCACAGAAGGGCAGTAGAAGCGGGGACTGAGTGACCCTAATGGGCACCAATTAGAAAAGCCTCCCTGAGGACTCAGCCACCACTGCAGGGCAGCCCCTTGGCCACCTAAGAGAGGCTCAGAGGGGCCAGGGCAGCTGCCAAAGATTAAAACACTGACATGAAAGCTACTTTAGGAGAGTAAAATAAGATGGTCACCAAATAGTGGTGTATGCTCAGCCAAAATGGGGTATTATTTTCCCTCAGGAAGAAAGGACACAGCTCCAGAATCACCCGACAGGGGCTAGACTCTCCCTACCTGTTGCTCTGTCTCTCCCCAAGGGACTGTTCTCCTTAAAGGCAGGGATTTTGTATCAGGTCCAAATCTGTCTTCCAGCCTGGCTCAGTAAGTCTTACTTGGATTAAATCCAGTGGTGCTGCCTCAGTTTCCTCCTCAATAAAATGGGACTTAAAGCTGTAACACCCACCTCACAAGAGCATATGGTTGATGCTCAATAAAAATACATAGCCGTCCTTTAGTTCATTGGTGAACCATACCATCTGCTCCTGGGGTGCAGCAACATCTTTTTTTACAGCTGAGTCACAGGAGTCTGGGAGCCTTTATAATCCCGGCCAGCCCTTTAACTGGGGAAACAACATACCCAGGATATTAAAGTTTTGACTGAAACACTAAAGCACAATAGATGGGAAGCCACATCAGCAAGTGCAGACTTTACAAATTTTAAAGAATGGGTTCCAGGATGATTAGGCCTTCTCCAGTTTGAAAGCATGAAAAAGGCCCCAGGGGCACCTTGGTGGTTCATTTAAGTGTCTGCCTCTGGCTCACATCAGGATCCCGGGGTCCTGGGATCGAGCCCCATGTCTGGCTCAGTGGGGAGTCTGCTTCTCTCTCTTCCCCTGCTCCCCCTGTTGTGCTCTCTCTCTCTCTCTCTCTCTCTCTCTCTCAAATAAATAAAAATCTTTTTAAAAAGTAAAAGAGGGCTCCTGATGTAGAGATGGGAAAAACATCTGTAGAACCATTGGTTTGGAGGAAAGTGTGGCAATGTGGAGTCCTTGCTCTCAGCCAGGTGGGAGGAAGGGGCTGGTGCCCCCTTTCCTTTGAGCCAGCTGGGGTGGGGGGAGCTACCTTGGAACCCCTTGGAAGAGTGGTTGTGCTGGGCCAGGTCTATAAGCCCTGAGTGTCTCTGGGCAGGGCATGATGGAGAGCAAGGCCAGTGTGGGCTGGTGTAGCTGGCCTGGGTCTGTCTAATAAGACCATCTAGAAGATGCTGGGGTGTACCAGAAAGAAGCTGGAGGGCCTTCCTGGGCCTGAGGACAGTGCTTCCTACAGATACATCTGCCCAGTGGATGGTCATGCAGGAAAGAAGTCCCTGGAGACAGAAACCTCAGGAGGACCCAGAAAAGAACTCATGAAAGAATCAGCTTTAAACATTTGCTAAGACTAGCATGACCAAAGCCAGCCTAGAACTCAAACAGTTCAAGGTCATTAGGCCCTTCACCACTGCTCCCTCGGGCTGCAGGCTCTCAGACTGAAGCAGGCCTGTGCTGGCGAGGGGAGAAGATCTGAACATAAAAACTTTGAGGTTTTGGTTTTATCTTAGACTGGAAGACAAGGAAAGGTGATCCTCACTGGATACACTTCACAGGGACCGTGGGAGATAACACATAAAGTTATATTTTAATTTACCGTGGGTTGTGCATTCAAAACAGCCGCATCTTATGCACCGTGGAAACCTCGAGCTCCACGGGGTGTGCCAGGTGATATGGTGGCAGAGCACATGGGGACATGGTACGAATGCCAGGACAGTTGGACCGCAGCCTGGACTGCTACAGAGCCCCACTCAACACTGGTGGCTTTCCAAGTCACTGCAAAAGGGGTCGGAGCAGTATTCCTAAGTGAGGTACATCTGTTGCCTCCAAAATCCAGAGGTTCCCCAGGCCCTGAGCCTCTTTCTCAGTGGTGGGGTGCAAGGTGCGATTACCTGTCTTTTATCTTGAAGGGGATGCTTTGAAATCCTGTGCCAGAGCACAGGACCACAAAAAACTCCACCCATGTGGCAGGCACCTGAATCCTCATGGGATTTCTTTCCCATGGTTTGGTGCTCATGTGCCTCACGAGGGCATCTACAGACCTGGCCACGTCCTGCTCTACGTGTCCTATTAGCATCATGCCGTCAACATCATGCGAGCAGTTGGATTCTGTGGAGTGACAGAAAGATCAAAACTTGAAAGATCATATTCCGATGGGGAGCTGGAGAGTCAATGGCCCCTGCCCGCCTGCCAGTGAGCACTACTCCTCTGCCTGCCTTGTAGTAAAAGTGAGCTGTTTTTGATTCTCCTTATTGACGGGAATTAAGAAGAAGGCATCTACCGATTAACAGCTGCTTACCAAACGCCAGAGGCTGGACCATCTGTTCTAACGCTAATGCATCAAACATGACAGCGGTGACACGGAGGACCACTGGGTGAAGCTTACCATAGCCCACCACTGCCCAACACAATGGGGATGGTGGATGCAACGGTGCTCAAAAGATGTGAGAATTCCCCTTTCCTCACCCCATTGTCTAGTTACTCTTTAGGAAGCTTCCTGAATATTTTATTGAGTATGTGTAATGGTAATGCAGGGTCTTCCTCAAGGGGACCTAGCCTGCCCTGCAGTCAGTGGTTCCTGGCTCTGTGAACTGACTTAGATCCAGAAAGTGGATGAGGGCCTTGCTGTCCATGATGCCAGTTAATTGCCTTCTCCTGGCTTCTACCATTCTGGAACTCCATAATCCCCACTGATCCTAGGGAGCCCCAGCTCTACAGCAGCCTCTCCTCCTGTCAACCCTGGCCCATTCACAGCTTCTCCGGCATGCTAGGGCCCCTCTCCAGTAGCTCATCGTGAACACTCCTCTGGTCCTCCTGAGGAGCACAGGCAGGTGATGGGGCCTCCAGTCTCATATAACAAACCCATGTGAACATAGCCTCCTCCCGGGACCTTCTGATCTCTTCCTTAATTCTCTGCCAAGGACGGTTCAGTATCTCCACTTTATTTACTGTGGGTTCATGCCATGAGTAAGCTTCAAGAAGCAATACTGACAACGTACTCAGGTATATTCCCGGTGTCAATGCCATGGCTTTGAACCCAGAGTCATAGGTGGGTGCTCCCATGTACAGGTCTCTCCTTCCCAGACTGATATCCAGGTCCTCTTGGTCCAATACCCTAAGGCACAATCATTCCCATTTGTCTCCCCTGGTGTTTGTGAATCCATATCAGCCAGGTCCTCCAATTCCTTCAACAAAGAAGTGATTTTCTTATGGAACGACTGTATTTCTCCTACTCAAACTGTCCTGACATGTGATCCTGTCTATCTGCCTGGCGGTCATGAGTGTGGCAGAGGTGGATCTTAAGGATGAACATCACGCTGCAGGGACCTGCTTCAAGTGCAATCTTTGTAGGGTCTCCAAGCACAGGGAAGCTGCTCCCCTCTAGTATGGGTCAGGGGGCTGCTTTTGCCAGTCCAGAAGGTTCAAGGGATTCTAGGGTTTCAAGAGTCTTGTTTACCCAAATGGCCCCATTTCAAGTCTCATGGTCCTACCTTTTTCCCTTTAGCACACTGACTTTGATATGGGAAAAAAAAAAATGTAAGGGTAAACATTCATTCTCTTTAATGAGTCTTCCACTTTTGCAATTAGATTCTGGGCCTGATTCTCAGCACAGTGTTTGGGACTGGAAGAACTAAGCATCTCCTTAAATACTGCCAAAGATGTTTTCCAGTTTTGTGCATGCCTTAAGTTTATGGTTGGCCAAACTAAGCTTTGTATTTTTTTCCCCCAAGACTTCCAACACAGTTAACAAAAGGCAATCCATTCAAACTTTATAACCTCATCCTCATACCATACAGGTGCCACAGATAACCACTTCCCCTCCCACCTATATATCACATCGCAATCCACACAGGAGACAACCCAAGTAACTATGATGCTTCGGTAGGTCAGGGATTCTCTCCATCCCACTGCTATCTGGCTGGCAAGTGAATCCCTCCATATATCCCATTCTGAGGGGCTGATTTCTAGGGCTACTTCTAGAGTAATTTTTTAAAAAAGATTTTATTTACTTATTCATGAGAGACGCAGGGAGGCAGAGACACAGGCAGAGGGAGGAGAAGCAGGCTCCATGCAAGGAGCCCAATGTGGGACTCGATCCCAGGAATCCAGGATCACGCCCTGAGCCAAAGGCAGATGCTCAACCACTGAGCCACCCAGGCGTCCCTCTACGGGGACCCTAACTCTTTTCACCTGGGTTCCCCCAAAAGCAGAGCCTGAGACCAATGCTTGTGCTCAGGTGGTTTATTTGGGAAGTGGTCCCAGGGAACAGGGGAGTGAAACAGGGCAGGAAAGAAAACCAATACAAGACACACTAGTGAGTTGAGCCAACTCTGCAGGTCATTTCTATGGGTCTTGATTAATCCTGCAAGACCTTTTGAGGAAGCTTAGGAAGTACATCCTAGAACTCTGCACCTGGAGGATGAAAGGGAAAAGCATTTATCCATTGTTCCCATCCCCTAGCTAGTCAATGGAGATCCTACAGGCATCAACTCCCCCAGATTTCCAGGTTGCATATGTGTAAGTGCCAGGGAGAGATCACCATGGATGTCCCCCAGGATAGGAAGTGGGAGGTACATGGCATGCCAGAGAGTGGCAGGTGGGGGAGACATTGTCAGTTTGTACCTGTGTGAGGTTGTTCACACTTTCTCAGACCTGAACATGCAATAGAACTGGAGTTGGATGATTTTAAATGGGGCATGACAGGTACCAGTACTGTCCACCCAGGTGAGTATGATCACACAGAGCAGTAGAGGCTGACGCCACAATGTTAACTTCACCACAGATGGTCCAAAGCATCACAACTCATTTCTTTAGGAATTGTCCACAGAGCAGGATAGAAACCAAACCTGAAACTCAGTATCTGACATACTTAAGTTTTTAAGTCAAAACAGTGTACCCAGCTTAATTGACATTCTCATTAACCATGATTCATTTAGCTCTTCTCATAGAAAGATGATTTACCAGTATGGAAAAGAAGTTCATTCTAAAATTACAGAAATGTAACATAAAGCACTAAGACTGGCATCAGTCTCATTACTGTATGCTCAGTCACACCTTACATGAATAAATGTGTGTGTCTGTGTATCCGTGTGTTGTGTATAGATGTATTTGTCTGTGTCTATACTGTGTCACACACATCTGTGAGTATATCTGTGAGTTTGTGCGTCTGTGCGTATGGCATTCATGGGTTGTGTGTGTTGACCATCTGTGCCAAGCAGAGTGCCAGGCACTGGAGACGTCCCATGTAGAGAATCTATCCTCACAGTGCTTCCATGGAAAACAGCCTAATTTGCCAGGGAATGAGGAGAGCTGTAAGAACCTCCAACTCTTAAATTCCTATTGCAGTCGACAGAGTAATGGCCTCCCAAGGATGGAATCTGTGAATATGTTCTGTTACATGGGAAGGGGGAATTAAGGTTGCATATGGAATTAAAGTTGCTAATCAGTTGACCTTAAAATAAGATTATTCTTATTATCCAGGTGGGCCCAATATAATCACGAAGGTCCTTAAAAGGTGGAAGACACAGAAGAGTCAGTGTCAGAGTGATGTGATGTGACTCAGCCGGACATTGCTGGCTTTAAAGATGAAAGGGGCCACGAGCCAAGGAGTGTGGGCAGCTTCCACTAACCGGAAAGGGCCAGGAAGCAGATTGTCCCCCACATGAGCCTGCAAGCAGAACGTAGACCAGCGGACACCTTGATTTTATTCCACTGAGACCCATTTTGGACTTCTGATTTCTAGAATTTTAAGATACTAAAATTTGTGTGGCTTTAAACCAGAAAATCTGTGATGATTTGTTGGCACAACAAGAAGAAATAAAGATACCTGTGAAAACTGCTCTCATGTCTTTAAAATGTCTCCCCTTTGCTTTGCTTCTAGCCTTAAAGGTGCAGTGGATTGCATTTTACAGAGGGTTTGGGATGAAAAGTCAGCATTTAAGGAGAAAACGTATGCCTTCCCTTGCTCATTTTGCAGAGAGCAGGGACCAGGACCCACTGAAAGAAGCAGATCAACACTCCCCAAGGTGCCCTCTTCCCTGGACACCCTCACCCCAGGGCTTGGGCTTACCGACTACAAGGGCCAGGGAAACAAATTACACCCTTGGAATTGTATCTCTCTCTCTCTCTCTTTCCCTCTAGACACTTAACGAAATTTGCATCAATTCAAGGAGCATATGCGGGAACGCCATTGTAACTTCAGATTTTGTTTTTATTTCCTGAGTTTGCTAAGGAAAGAATGGAATAACAAAACCTATTTGTGCTGTGGCTTGTTCTTTTTTATTATGAAATATACCAAGCATACAGAAGAATGTGAAGAGTATCACTCACCTCTGACAAATTCTAACATTGTTCTACATTTGATTCAGATTCTTTAAAGTAAATGAAATATTACAGGTACAGTTGAAACCCAGTGTCCTTCTTGGCCTTGTAGATGCTGTCCCCACCCCACCCCCCAGGAGCATTCCCCATCACTGATTTTGATATTTGATTTTGATAGCAGTCCTGTGCATGCCTTTGCACCTCTACTATCCAGTTCTGTGTGTACCCGCAAACAGTAAAATATCAGTTTACATGTCCAGAAAGATTACATAAATGGTACACTGCAACTTGCTGTCCTCTCCTCCAGCTCAACACTGCATTCCTGAGATTTATTCACATCGATACCTGTAGCTCTGGTTCATTCTTTTTAACTACTGCATAATATTTGATTTTATAAAAATACGGTTTATCTGCTCTTCTGTTCATAGGTATTTAGGTTGTTTTCAGTTTCTCTTTATTACAAACAAAGCTTCAGTGGAAGTCTTGTCCATTTCCTTGGGCCCCTGTACTGGAGTTCCTCCAGGGTATATACTCCGGAGGGAAATTGCTAGGTCAAAGGATGTGTTTAGCTTTAGCATCACTGGTTATTGCTAATTTGCTTTACACAGGAGTCACACGGATTTCCCACTCCTGGCATATGTAAGTTCCCTTTAATTCGTATCCCAACCAACACATACTAGTTTGTGCCCATCTGATTGCTAATGGGTCTTGTCCTTCGTATAGGTTGCACAGTTGATTCTCAGAGCAACTCTGGGCACAGGCCTTACTTGTGACCACCTGGCAGGAAATCCTAGGGAGGTCCGAGGAGGGGGATGGTGAGCCCAACACAGATGACTGTGGCATTGCAGGAGCCCAATGAACCCGGGAATCCTGGATCCCAGCATTTGTCACTATAGGAACTGGGTACATGGCCAGGACACAAACTCTGAAGCCACCTTTAGAGAATAAAAGATATTAAATCATTTGCACTATGTAGTAAATATCAACAACTATCCACACTAGCAGAGAACAAGATAATTATCATTTTATGGTGATGACTCGGCCCCTTGTAGATTGCCTGGCGCACACAGGGCAGGCACTCAGTACACTCGTGGAGTGAACAAAGGAAGTACCACAGATTTCTTTAACTTCTCTGAACCTCGACTTCCTCATCTGTAAAATGGGCATATAAACACTTACCTGGGAGGGCTGTTGTGAAAACCCAGGGCCTACAGCAGACGCTCCAAACATCCTCTGACACCGCAACCGGGAAGCCCACCGGGCGTGCCTTGCACCCCATTCCCTAGGCAGACACCACAAGAGGCAGCCGAGTAAGTAAGAGTAACGTTTACTGAGCGATACAGGACTGAGTACTAGGAAGGGTTTACCAGGATGGAAATGCACCCCATGCCCGCCCCGGCCACCCCCAACACCCAGAGACTACTACAGTACTTAGGAGTTACACACAATGGCCATAACTGCTGGATATCTGTTCGTAACAAACAAACCATAGCATATTTATACTATATCACATCGAGTGATTATAGAAATCCATATATATATTGCTTGTATAAAATCTTTTTTTTTGTAAAAAATATTAAAAAAAAAAAAAAAAAGAAAGTATAAAAAACATGTGCAGTTGAAAGCCCTGCCAGGACAGCCAGTCTGTAAACATTCGGTGAGTATGTGCTTTGGAAGGGCGCCCGCGCCTCGTGCCCACAGCAAACTCCAGCAGGGCGGGCGAGGGTGCGCCCCGGCTGCCGCTCCCGGGGGGGGCCCCCCCCACGCTGGGCCCAGGGGGTGGAGACAGCAGGGCCCCGCATGGCACCCCGTCCAGCCCGGCTTCAGGGTCGGCAGGCAGGGCTGGGGGCCGGCAGGCTGCAGTTGGACTCGGAGTTCGTCCCCAGCCGCGTTTTGTTTGCAACTCATGGCTTTTCCTGGCTGCTCCGAGGTCCCTCAGTGGGCCCGGTGGGGGGGGCCGGGAAGTGCCCGAGGCCATTGGGTTGGGGTGTCTCTCGGCCGGCTGGTCTCTGTGCTGCCTCCTTCGAGCTGGGCCCCAGCAGGCCAGCCCCGCCCGAGGGTCTGCTTTGGTCTCAGCGCTTGGTCCTTCTAGCTCCCTCAGCCGTTCTTCCCCTCGTGTGGCTGATCTGAGTTTCACAAAAGAGGCCCGGCCAGCGCTGGCTGTGCTGAGCCTCCTTGTCAAGTTTGTCATGCAGCGAGGAAGGGCCCTCTGGGACCCCTCGTCCTCTACCCTCTTCCCAAATCCTCCTCCTCCTCCTCCTCTTCCTCCTCTTCCTTCGCCCAGCCCATGGTCACTTCTTCTCTAGCTGCTCCAACAGCGGGTTGCCTTCGGACTCGGGGGTCTTGACGCTGTCCGTCCGGACGATGCAGGTGGGGCGATGCCGGTTCAGCATCAGAATGAGCTGCTGCCGCTCCTGCTTCAGCTCCTCGATCTGGGTCTTCAGCTCCGCGTTCATGAGTTCCAGCCGCTCAGATTCCTGGTGCATGGAAACAGAGACGGGGCTGTAAGCGCTCACTGGGGACCAGCTCTGCCTCTGGGAGCTACAAGGCACTCCCATCGGGCGTCCGCCTGTTTTCTGCCTGCCAGGCTCCCACTGGAGAAAGCACAGAACCTGCTATTGAGCCCCTGGGGTAATTGACTTTCTGCAGCCGTGCCCGTCACTCCTGTGACACTGGCCTGTGTCAAAGCGGGATGAACCAGGTTATATTCTGGGGCCAGCCTATCTCAGGTCCCCCTTCCCTCCCCTCGCTCAATCTACTCCAGCCACAGTGACTTCCTTGTAATTGCTCAAATATGCCAATACTCTCCTGCCTCCTGGCCCTGGCCCAAAGAAACAAAGGGTGGGAGAAGAATAGTGGCCCAGTGGCACTAGAGCAGGTGCATGAAGGGTCCAGAGGGGGTCACACGTGACCCACAGCTGGCAGTGCAGTGGCAAAGTGCTTTGATGTGTGATGTGTCATTGTACATTGGGGATATTGGCCTGTGGGATCACGCGCCCAGGGTAATCATGTCATTCTTCCTAAAACACGTGCTGCCTGGTTATTAGCCTCAAATTATTAAACACCCTCCTCTTTATCCCCTGTTATCTAGAAGCTTTGTCCATTGGGGGGCAATCAACTGTCATCCTTCTGGATCTAAAATAAAGTTTCAAATCTCAAGTGAGATTCCCAATGAACTTCCAGCTCAGTGGGAGAGACTCCAAGGGAAAGAAGCAATGCTGGCTATTTGATTTCAGGGGGAGTTCGCATGTCCAGAGTGTGGATAGGTGGTGGGCATACCAGTTCAAGGCTTGGGGTCAAAACAGTAAGACAGGAAGGCTCCTGAATGATTTTTATTGGACTGTGTCTTAAAACTGGCAAGCAGCTCAAGGGTTGAAATTTACTCAAGAGCCAGCAAAGTTTTAGCCCAGTGGTGCTCAACTCGGAGCGACTTGGCCTACTAGAAGACATTTGACAATGTCTGGAGACATTTTTGGTTGTTGCAACTGGGGAGAAGGTTGCTACCTGCATTTAGTGGGTAGAGGCTAGGGGTAGTGGGTAGAGGCTAGAGATGCTCATAAACATCCCGCACAGGATGGCCCCACATTAAGAACTATCTAGACAAAATGTCAACAGCTGAAGTTGAGCAACCTGTATCAGGCAAAGGACAAGCTGTGGTTATGATTGCATGTTCCACAACTGAGCTGGGGAACCCTGGCTTGGGTCTAGGGGCTTGCCCTCCACCTGTCAGGGCCAGGCCGAGCAGCCTCCTTTGGTGGTCTTCAGGGCCCTCAGTGGGGCCCACACACATCCCAGGGCTGCTATTCTTTCTCCCACCCACTGGCCTGCCTTGTGCTCATCTTTGAGGACACAGCATGAGTGGCCCAGGGAACTCGACTGCTGACACGTGCAGTCCTTGTGACCAAACACTGCAGGAGAACAGCCTCGAAAAAAGGAAAAAAATGCTCAAGGGAAAAATATTAAAAACCAGCTATGGTTGTTTCTGGTTCAACAGGATGAAGCCAGAGGGGGAGGCTGGCCCTGTCCCCTGCTCTCAGAATTCCAGGTGAAGTCATCTCTGAAGGCCAGGAGAGAGACCCACGTGAAACCATGGGTCCATGACCGATCAGTCTGAGCCAGTTGGGTGCTAATCTTAGCTGCCTGCTCACCGGGTCTGATGAACTCATGACCTTGGGGACTCCTCACAAACCCTCTGACCATCTGGTTTCCCTAAGCCAACATTTTAACTCCAAGTTCAAATCCTCTGACCCTCTGTCTCTAGGAGTTTCTGTTCAATCCACCCATTTGCATTTGCTTGAGGACATTCGTGTACAACAAATGTCTGGGGGAATCAGGATCCATACAGTGGGAAAGAGCTTACTATGTGCCCATCAGCACTGCAGGGGCTGGAAGACCTTCCAAGAGGCCTAAATGGCTAGGTCTGGCCTCAAGTTTAAAAAATGGTTGGGTTGAGAAGGCCAGTAGGCCCCTCCAGTGGAGGGGGTGGGACATGAGGAAGGCGGCCCTGAGTGGACAAGGACACAGACATGGGAAATAAGCTACAGATGTGTTTAGGAGAAGAAATCCTCCATTGTGACCATAGGTCATTTTAGGACAGAAGGTAGAGAGCCAGGAAGGTGGAGTTAGAGCCACATTAGGCAAAACTTTAGGGTTTGGAACCAGAGTCAGGAGTAAGTTCCTTAACTACACGGAGTTTCAGCTATCTTAAATATAAAATGATGATGCTCGCGGGGATTAAGTGAACTCACATGGGAAAGGCACCTTATAAACTGAAGGCTTAGGGAGGCTTAAGGAATGGATACTTTAAGCTTTGAGCAAGGGCCCATGGAGAAAGAGAAGGAGAAGCAGCAGAGGAGGATGGTTCAAAGATGCCTGGCAGATCCTGGTGACTGGCTCCATCTGGAGAATGAAAGAGGCTGCCTGTGGGCCCGAGGGGAAGGGCCCAAGGGGGCTGCTGTTTGGGGATGGCAAGGAAGCAGTTGGGTGGCACATGAGTGGGCATTAAAGGTGCCAATGCAAGGGCCAGCGTCCAGGCACATGGCATTCAGTACTACACACCAATCTACTGCCTCGAAATGACTGTGCGTCCAACCAACTTCACGTACGAACGTCCGTATCACACAGAGACCCAAGTAGGCATGTGGCTTCACACATACAGTCACCATTCAGCAGAATGGCACTGCATTCTGTTGGTTTTAAAAGGTTAGAGCATGGGATCCCTGGGTGGCGCAGCAGTTTAGCGCCTGCCTTTGGCCCAGGGCGCGATCCTGGAGACCCGGGATCGAATCCCACGTCGGGCTCCCGGTGCATGGAGCCTGCTTCTCCCTCTGCCTGTGTCTCTGCCTCTCTCTCTCTCTCTCTCTCTCTCTCTCTCTCTGCGTGTGTGTGTGACTATCATAAATAAATAAAAATAAAAAAAATAAAAAATAAAAGGTTAGAGCATATCATGGAATACCCTAAATTCTGCCCAGCTGGCTGTCAGAATGTGACTGCTTTTTACTTTTATTTCCTTCTGTTTTCTTGGGTGGTGCTACATCTTTATTAATTGCATAAGTAGAAGTTGAGTTCCGAAGAATCTTTTTCTTTTTTTTAACCATGATCGTAGAAGTTGTCTGTGGTTTTGTAGCAGCAATTACCTGATCTGTTTCCCTAATCAAGATACATGTTAATCACAGAAGTCAATAACTCTGCTTGCATTTTTGCTTATTATTTTGTCTTCTGGTAGATATTTATTGCCCTGGAGAAAATGAAACCATTTGTTGTTGTTATTGTTTCGTTCTAAAAATTTTATTTATTTGAGGGAGAGAGAGAGAATAAGAGAGCACAAGCGGGGAGGAGCAGCAGAGGGAGAGGGAGAAGCAGACTTCCTGCCCAGCAGGGATCCCCATGTGGGACTTGATCCCAGGCCCCATGAGCCGAAGGCAGATGCTTAACCAGCTGAGCCACCCAGCTGCCTCCATTTGTCATTCTAGAATAGAATTAGTGCAAGTGAATGAACATTCTGTCTCTTTCACTGTGCTCAGCAAAGGCAGGAGAAAAAATACAAAGGGGCTGCGTGTTCTGGCTTTTCATACTGGCTGTGTGACCTTGGCCAAGTCAATTCTCTTCTCGGGGCTTCAGTCCCCTCCCAGAAAATATAATGATTGGCCCAGGGGACTTTAAGCATTCTCTGATTTTATCTTTTTTTTTTTTTTTAAAGATTTTTCAAATTTATTTATTCATGAAAGACACACAGAGAGAGGCAGAGACACAGGCAGAGGGAGAAGCAGGCTCCATGCAGGGAGCCAGATGTAGGACTCGATCCCGGGACTCCAGGATCACGCCCTGGGCCAAAGGCAGACACTCAACCACTGAGCCACCCAGGCATCCCTGATTTTATCTTTTAAAAACAAGTAACCCTAATGCACTTAAAATAGAGTTCTATTTCCCAACTTTTTTGGTAAGTATTGGGTAGAAGGCTGGTGTGGCCTCTTCTGAGTCCAAAAGACCTGTCTGAATTAAAATCCTGACTCTGCCACTTTAGCTATGTCACTGTGAACCATATCCCCAATATCCCTGAGCCGGGGCAACCTGAACAGCATGCTGGGCAACAAAGGAAGCCCTGGGTTCGAGTCCCACCTCAGCTGCTGTGGGGCCTCGAGCAAACTTTCATCCCTCTGAGTCTCAGAATCCTCATTAGTGGAGTGGGGACTGCCTCATCTCCTCCCAGAGCCACCTTCTTCTTGTGGCCATCAAAGAGAGAATGGCCATGAAGAGTGCAGTGCACCATGGGAGTATGAGATGGGGTTACTGCTACCAAAGCCCAGGGAATGAACCTGCGTTAGGCGCAGCAGTTACAGAGGCCAGGGTTACAGAAGGGAGAAGTGCAGGGGCTGCTACATGTAATTGCGGACACAGGAGGTACTGGGGTCACCCTGGTTGCCTCAGGAACTCGGCTGGTCCAGGCAGGTGAACTCTGAGAGGCTCTAAGAATCTCCCAGTGTATCTAGGCATCCAGGGGTCAAGGATGGGTGGGTGACTTTCTACATTATACATATGTGTGTGGGTGTGTGTACACACATGTCCTTTTGTACCTCTGAGCCTTATAAATATTTTATCTGATAAAAAATAGAGTACAAGAGTCACCTGGGTGGCTCAGTCAGTAAAGCGTCTGACTTGATTTCAGCTCAGGTCATGATCTTAGGGTTATGAGATCAAGCCCCATGGCAGGCTCCATGCTCAGTGGGGAGTCTGCCTGGGATTCTCTTCCTCTGCCCCTTCTCTCTCTCTCTCTCTCTCTCTCTCCAATAATACATAAATCTTTAAAAAATAATAAATGACTGAATTATAAGAGAATTCTTCAGGTCTGTGGGCACTGGCCATCAACACAGCCACCTGCATCTGTGTCCTAAACCTCAGGCCCAACTGTGTTTCTAAAGCCATAGGGGAAGAGAGGAGCATGGGAAAAGAGGAGGACTGGGATGGAACTGCCCAAACCCCCCTCCTAGACCCCGAGCCTCCAAGGATACCACCCCAGTCATATAACTGGTCTTCCCACTGCCCCAATCCTTGCCACACACTGCAGCCAGGAGGATCTTTCCAAGGTGTGTCTCCCTCCAATTGAAACGTTCCATCGCTCTCCATGACTACATAATTCATCAGCATGATGGAGACATTTGTGAGAATAAAACAAGTGATATTAGTAAGTAGGCCAGGACCAGAGGCATAAAGGAGGATTGCCCCAGACATCGCATCACAGACCTAGCAAGGACCAGGGGGGCTGCCTGCCCCTCCACTCTCTAAATTCCAGCCACACTGACATTCTTCTCAATTTCTTAATCACATCCTTAAACACCTCTTGCCTCTGGCCTTTGCTTGCACTGTTCCTGCTAACCCCCCACATCCCTGTCCTCGTTAGCTCCTGCTCCTCTTCTGTGGCTCAGTAAGCAGTCTCTCCTAAGCCTAGACTAAGATAGGGCCTCATGGTGTGTTCTCACAGCCTGCCAGGCTGGCCCAACACAACTCGCAGCACACATTACCACTCCCCACTTCTCTCTGCCATCCTATGTAGACATCACTTGCTTGTCTGCTGTGCAATAGCCGGTACTCACAACACACTGATTGGTTGGTTGGTTGGTTGGATGGATGGATGGATGGATGGATGGATGGATAGATAAGCAAAGGAATAAATGAATCCCAGCTCTAACACTTGCTAGCAGTGTGACTTTGGGCAAATAACTTGACCTCTTCTGAGCTAGAGGTCAATTCCTACAATGGGGATAACTAATGTTTATCTCACTCGAATGCCTTACTTGGCTCTGCAGGTGCTCAGGGCTGGAAATGAGGTGCGGGACACTCCAACCACGTTAAAGGCCCGTGTCAGACCTGTATCTTAGAAACTTTTTGAAAACTTCCAGCCCAGTGTTGATCCCCCAACTCTTCCAAGGAAGCTCCCAGCTCTTGGAGTCTAACTCTCACCTGTAATGGCCATTCACCTACCCCAGATGCTCAGAGCTTGCTGGTGTACACACGGCCCCACACTGTCTACACCTGTGACCTCGGATTTTCTCTCTGCTTGTTGAGAGTGTGAGAAAAGACCCATATATTCCCCAGCATTAGAGAAACCAGAGGCCACATCAGCCTTGTCTCTCCAGCTCCCGTGGGACGGTCTATGTCTGCTCCTTCCTGTGTGTCCCTCAGTACACCTGGCACAGTGCTGGGCATTTAGCACGTGTATAAAAATGCTTGCCAATGAATCAACAAATGAGCGAAAGAATGAACAAATGAACCAATGAATTAGAGCTAGCATAGCAGAGTATTAAGAACAAATGCTTTCAAGTTAGCCTCAGGCTTGAATCCCAGTTCTACCACTTAGTTGCTGAGGGACCTGGGCAAGTAACTTAATCTCACCATGCCTTAGTTTCCCCATCTGTAGGAAGACAATAACCTCATACAGTTGTTATGCCTATAAAGAGATAATATATTTAGAGTATTTTGCACACCTTACAAATGTTAGCAACCACGTTGTTGCATGCTATAGAACAGAGCCAGACCCATGGATTGTTATTGTTACTATTATTCTTTAGTAATGAACAAGTGACCCAGAGTGGAGAGACCAGAGACTACCAACCTGGACTGATTAGCTTTCCTGGTCATGTCCCTTCACTGCTGTCTATCATTGTTGAGAAGCAGCGAAGGCCTAAGAGATGGGACTCTAGGGGGGTTGGGGGGACTGCTTGGCACAGTCCACATGTAAGGGCAGAGACCCGCTCTGAGGGCCAGGTGGGGGAGGGGGGGGAAGGCGACCCTTTCTGCTGGCCTTCACAGGCAGAGCTGACATCTGCTCCCTGGGGGCAGAGGCTTGGGGGGCCCCTCCAGCAGGGCTGAGGCCAGCCAGAGGGGATGCAGGGTTGGAAGAGCCCCCTGCAGCGAAGGGAGGAGCTTCTCTCTTGCCAGGTGCTGCATCCACTGCGCACATTTGGCGGTTGTCACCTAGGTCATTAGCATCCACCCTAGACAACTCTGGCAGCCACCAGGGTTTTGAAATGAGTAGTAGCAGTCCGTGGCCACAAGGGTCAATCAGCACCAGGGTGTGGCCTAGTAGAGGGGACTTGGCTCCTCCCACCTCCTCTGGCCTTCGGGGGACCTGGGTGGGTGGGACCTGAGGCCGGCTGCCCTTGGGTGGGGGAAAGGGCAGTGGGTGGGAGGCAGGGAGGAACCGAGGGGTGGCAGCCGCGTGGGCAGATGCCAGCAGGTGCCCGTCCATTCCACTCCGCAGGCGTGGGTGACATCTGCGGGCCCACAGGTGCCAACGAGATGGGCGCCCGCCCGCCCGCCCAGCCCGCTCACCCGCTGCAGAAACTCCGTCCGCTCCTTCTTCTTGTTCCGGCATCGAGCCGCCGCCACTTTGTTCTTCTCCCGGCGCCTTTTCCTCCGCTCCTCTTCCTCATCTAGCTGTGAGGGCAGAGAGCCACCGGTCAGACATGGAGGCGGGCCTGCAGGACGGCTTCCCTCCCGACACGGACAGATGGACAATCCCCGTCCGCACCCACGTGGCGGCAGTGAGCGAGCCGGCCTGGCTGCCAGCCCGCAGGCCGCCCCGGCCCCTCGGAGCAGGTGGGCAAGGCCGGGCGGGCCAGTGGCCCCGAGGGCAGGCCTCTGGAGGGTTCTGCCAGAGTTCAGGAGGCTCGGAGCCTGGCAAGGCCACTCACACGGAGGTGACACCCAGTGGGCGGTGACGGTCTGTTCTCTTGCCCAGCCCAAGCCCTCTGGGCACTATTTTCCAGGCCAGCGGTTCCCAGGCACTTCCTTTAAAAATGCCTTGGGCATGGACACAGGTTTCACATGCTACCCCCACGCACTTCCACCTCCCCGGGGGCAGCCTCCTTCTTGGTCCTCCCAGAGGCTCCGATCTACCTCCTGGTGCTCCTAAACCACCTTCCCCGGCCTCCTCAGCCGGCTTTGATTGTTTCCCCTGCTTCTGCACTTTAGGCTCTGTCCCCATGACACCCCCCTGTATCCAAAGATCCCGAGAGTGCCCTGTGCGGGACACAGGCAGAGGGGCTCCCTGAGTCTCCAGGTTTGCTTGCTTCTCCCCCAGGACACATTAGAAAATTCACCATGCAACAGACAGGGACCATTAAACAGGAAGGAGGAAACTCACTGCCCACCAACCCTGACTTTCTGTGATTTTTTTTTTTAAGATTTTATTTATGTATTCATGAGAGACACACTGAGAGGAGGCAGAGACACAGGCAGAGGGAGAAGCAGGCTCCATGCAGGGTGCCCGATGCAGGACTCGATCCCAGGAGCCCAGGATCATGCCCTGAGCCAAACGCAGATGCTCAACCGCTAAGCCATCCCAGGTGTCCCTCAATGATTTATTTTTAAATCACGTTTTATTATTTATTTTATTTATCACATCTGTTAAATGCTTTCCACATTTTATTGTTTCATGCCTATTTGTTAAATGCTTTCCACACAGGTCACATTACCCTCACAATCAATGAGGAAGGTACTATTACTGTCCCATTCGACAGTTGGTGGGACTGAGCTGCAGGATTCCATCTGCCCAAGGCCACGCAAATTAAGAAATGACACAGCTGGGATTCCAACACGGATTTCTCAGACTTCAATCTTCCTGCTCTTGACTGACCACCAGCCCTCACAGCCCTGACCCATCAGGATCACTTCGATGTGGTGCCTCTGGCTGTCTGTGAGCTACCAGGAGGATCTAGAGGACACACAGGGCCAGCTGGGCTGGGGACAGCCCAGAGTCAGAGGCCACTAGTGAAGTCGTTGGATTGCTCTGGGCTTGCCAACTCTCTCACTTCTTGAGCCAGTGGGGGTGAATCTGGCAGCCTGAGGCCTGGAACAAGGTCTCAGCCGAAAGGGCTCTAGGCCAGGAAAATAAACAGCCTCTCTCCGTGCACTCCCGGCATGCTCTAGGAGCTTAGGACCCAGAGCCTGGCCAGAGACCAAGCACCCACAGCCATGAGCACAGGCCTATTGGTAAGGCAGCCCTGTCTCCTCCACCACCTCTGAGCTTCTCCCTGCCCCGCTCCCACCCCTCCTGGGAGGCTGGCTGGAGAGGCACCTTGTCAACACCGCCACACCCAAGCACCTCCCAGCCCCTTGGCCTCCCTTGAAACAGAACCAGAAGTGACAGCTCCTCTGGCTGACCTGCATCTGGGAAAATAGAAACCTGGACAAAATTGATTCCACCCAACCTCAACCTCACCCCCAACAAGGCCAAGGTAACCGTGACGACAGGCAGAGGGAAGGAACTAGAGGAAGTGGCTGGCAGTGCAATCTCCCCTCGGCCCAGAGGGTTTGCCCACAAACTGCCAAGGTGATGTGTGCAACCCGGGCACTTCAGGGCTCACAGGGCCTGGAGCAAGCCCGGGTTCTGGCAGAGTGGCTGCTTCCTGGGAGATACAACCTCTGTCCTCCAACACCCCGCACTCCACCCCAGCCCTACACAGAGCCAGGGGCGAAGGGAAGCTGCTCCAGCAGCAGATACAAAGAGGCTCAATGCTGGGAGTTTCAGAGCTCAAGAGGGCCAGGCCGATGCCCGTGTCAGGGGGCTGCTCCAGCCTCCCTGTCCAGCCCTGTAAATCCCTCCAGCCATCACCCTCTGTCTCCAAATGTCTCCTCTTCTCCAAGCCAGCTGGGCCCTCCTGAGATGACCTTCCTTTCCCCCTTGGTAAACTCTTACTCAACCTTCAAGAGCAAATGTCACCTCTCTCAGGAAGGCTATTTGGACTCCCCAGACAGAATTAACTGCTTTGACTGTGCTGCCACAGCTCTTTGAAGACTGCACTGTGAAAGTCTCTATCACATCCCATCATAGTTCTCTGTGTAGGCATCTGTCTTCCCTGCTAGGCTGAAGGATGGGGGACCTGAGCATCCCCAACACCTGGACAGAACATGGCACTTCACAGGGGCTCAGCAAATGTGCGTCGAATGAGTGAAATAAAAGATTCCAGGGAGGGGCACCTGAGTGGCTCAGTCAGTTAAGCGTCTGCTTTCAGCTCAGGTCATGATCCCAAGGTCCTAGGATCGAGTCCCACTCGGGGGGAGCCTGTTATGCCTCTGCCCCTTCCTCTACTCATGCTCTCTCTCACTCTCTGTCAAATAAATAAATAAAATCTTAAAAAAAAAAAAAAGATTCCAGGGAAAGATGGCACAGGCTTGGATTCTATAATTATAAAAACGATGTGTTGCCTATGTTTGCCCCTGCATAAGCTTTTCCCTGGTGCTAATAAGGAGCCTTTTGCACCAGGCCTGGCCTCTTCTGTCTGCAGGAGGCCAGCAAAGCTTGGGGGCGGGGTCCTGTCCTCCCCAGAAGCACATTGACCAGGCAGAGCCTTGATCAAGGGCAAACTCCTGATGGCTATGGCAGGTCTGCACAAATCCTGACACAGTCTAAGCTGTGCACTTCAGCCTAACCCCCTGCTAAAGCTCCACACCCCACCTCCACCCCGTAGCCTCCCCGCCCATCCCCAGGCTTCTGCAGCCACACTCCACCTCAGCTGACATCTCCCGGTAAGGCAAGAAATGGCCCCAAAGCCCCATTACGACATCTTCCCCATTGACACTGTGCTGCATCTTCCCCAACTTCTCCTGCTGCTATGTAAAAGCCACCCCAGGAAATTTGGAAAACAGCTGCTGAGGTCCTGCCGGAAATAAGAGGGGTGCTGGGCAGTGCCCTTCAGCTTTCTCATCCCTGCGGGCTGCCTGTGGCCCCTGCCTGGGCCCCAATGGAGACTCTCCACGCCGCCGCCACCACCGCCACCTCCTCCCGGCCTTCCCTCGCCACAGCATCAAGGCTGCTGCCCCAGCTCCTTGATGTTTGCCAGAGTCTCTAAAGCACTCGACTGGGAGGGGGTGAGCCAGCAGTGTTTTCACCACACACAGTTCAGACATCTAAAACAGGAACCCCAAAATGGGGCATGATGATTTTTTTTCTGCAGATACAGCTGGAAGAACAGGAATATTAAAGAAGGAGGCAGCTTGACACTAGATACATTTAAAGACCCACGAGATGCGGGCTCTTTTTTCCCCAGATTCCCAGGAAGGCCCAGGGTAAAGCTGTCTGTGCCACATGTCACACTGGAGGGACAGACTAGGGAACTCAGGGCCAAGAGGGCCCTCATGTTAAGCAGTCCCTCCTCAGAGAGCCTGTTCTCAGGGCTCTGTTCGTGGGCGGGGGGACTCGGGCCCCTGACCACAGCTGACTGGACGAGGTGTGAACGGCAGACCAAGCTGGGCTGTAGTCACCTCCTGAAAATCTGAAATCAGATCTGCTGGACCAGGGGGCAGCCAGCTTCAGTCCTGTGCCCAGAGAAGTGGCAAGATCAGGCTGCTGCTGTGTAGAGATGAGCAGAAACCAAAGACCATGTGGCAGGAGAGAAACAAACACTTCGCCAAAGAGGGGCGTTGGAGAGACAAAAAGAGGGAATGGGTGACAGAGAGAAAAGCAGAGCCTGGGCCAGGGTGGGGCCAGTGCCGTGCCCAGGATGGACACACTCACTCTAGAGCTCATGCCAGGGCAGGATCAGCACCCAAGCTGGATTGCCTCCTTAAATGCTGTGTTGCAGGGGATCCTGTTGCCTCACCCTGGTCCAGGTGCTGAGAGAGGGAGGGAACGCCAGACAGAGAAGGTAGAGACAGAGATGGAGAGGGAAAAGAGACACAGAGAGACAAAGAGGCAGAGCCATTAGAAGGAGAAGCACAGAGGCATGAGCAGAGGGCAGCAGTTCAGTCGGGCCCAGGGGACAGATAGGAAGCACACGGAGAATCCTCTGGGTTCCTCCCCTGGGGCGACCTACATGTCCTACCCAAGGGTCCATGATCTATACCCCTGAATCTGTCCTGAAAACTTCCTCCTCCTGCCTGGGAGGGACTTTGAAGAGGTTTCTGCCTCTGGGACACCAGGGTCCCATCCTTGTGAAGTCAGGTGATGCCAGGATATTGGAGGAGCAGAAGGTGGTCCCCAGGGATTAAGAGTAGGGGGTGGAGAATCACTGCTACCCAGGAGCCATGCCTCTAGAACAGCTGGGAAAATAGCAGAGCCTGAATGCAGAAGGGCTTGGGCAAACAGAGGTACCCACCTCAGCAAGCATCAAATCCTCTGGCCTAGGAGTCTCAGCAGGCCAAATGGTCTTGGTAAACCATCTAGGACAGCCCTACTACCCCACGGCCCCACACTTTTACAAATGAGCAAATTAAAGAGATCAAGGCTGCCGGGAAGGTCAGTGACAGTTTCCAATCCAGGCCTTTTGGCCCTAGGGTCCAACCGCCTCCTGCTCTTTGAAGGGCTGGTGCTCTATGTGTGCCCCCCAGCACCCCCCCCACACACACACACACATAGGGTAACAGGCCCCCTGTCCTTTCAGCTCCATCCTGGTGATGGGACTGTAGAGCAGCCACAGAAGCTTCTGACTCTGAGGGCAATGACTATGTTGTTTTTTTCCTATTTGGGCTTTTAAAATAAAAACAGTGTATTGCACAAGTAACACTGAATGTGTAACAATAAAACTGACTGGTTTACAGGAGGGCCCCCCCTCCCCACTCCTCTCTTGCAGGCCATGTGGCTTTCACATGCTGGCAACCTTCGCCCAGACTTGATTTTGAATTCTGATATTTCATAAGCATTTCCAAAAATATATCTTGCAGGGCCCACAAAGGGATAGGATGAAAAAGAGCAATGACCCTTTTTAACCTGAGGCATTGAAAATATGGACACACTCACATGAATGAAGCAACAAAGACAAGAGCAACGAAGCTGGAGACGAGCAGAAACCGGGGCGGGGGGAAGCCCCAAAACAAGCCCCCAGCACTCGTCAGAGTGGCAAAGGTCTAGAAGGCCTTATCTCACACTAAGAACTGTAGCATGGGGACACCGAGGTGGCTTTGTGATTGAGCGTCTGCCTTCGGCTCAGGTCATGATCCCGGGGTCCTGGAATCGAGTTCCGCATCAGGCTCCCCACAGGGAGCCTGCTTCTCCTCTGCCTATGTCTCTGCCTCTCTCTGTGTGTCTTTAATGAATAAATAAATAAAATCTTTTTAGAAAAGAAGAAGAACTGTAGCATGGATGGAGAGAACCAGGCTTAGCTGAGACTCAGGGCATCAGGGTTGTCGGCATAGGCTTTAGGGTCTGAGCGGCCTGTGTGCCCCCAGGCAAGTCACTTGCCCTCCCTGAGCCTCTGCACCTCACAAGGCAAGCAGTGAGCACCGCAGCACAAGGTTGTAACAAGGACTCAGTTCCAATCCAGAGCCTGGGACACAGGGAGCCTTCTCTAAGGTCCAGATTGCGGGCCTGCCTTCCCAGGTGAGGCAGGAAGGCAGTGCTAGTACAGCCTGGGGCACACACCACCTCCCATAGGGCAGAATCTGGCAGAGGAGATCTGGGAAGGGGGGGCGGGGGCATAGGGAATGCTTCAAGGCACACAAGCTGTCAATGAGCAGGCCTGAGTAACAGCGCTCCAAAGCTAGCCCTGGCCAGACCCACTAGAGTCCCCCCGCCAGGAGCCACACTGCACGGAGGAGCCACATTTCAACACCAGGGACCCATGAGCACCCTGGGAAGTAAACACCCAAATACCAAACATACCAGACATTCCCCCACATAAACAGGGCTGCACTGAGCCAGGGGCTGCGGTTCCTCGCCACTCCCCTGTCCGGCCACGCATCCACAAAGTAGGGCATTTCGGGGGCAAGACCTCTGCAAGCCAGCAGGGCGAGGCCCACAGTTCCCCCCTTCTCCGGGGAAGGAATGAGGAAAGCCCAGGGGCCTCCTTCCAACACCCTCGCTGACCCCACCCCCACCCCCCTGGGGACCCCACAGGGGCCAGGCCCTCCCCCATCAGCATCTCCCCAGGGGGCTGAGCCCTTGGAACCCTTCTGCCCGCCTCTCCTGCCTTCTCCAGCAAGCCTCCCCCTCTCTAAATAGCCATGGTCTGGACCTCAGCTGTGAAATACGGAGCAGTTTCAGCGAACTGTGGGCAGGGCTGGAAGTGAAAATTCAAGCCAAATGGTCAGGCTAAGTAAGGCTCGAGCTGCAAACTCAAGTCCTCTCCAGGGATCAAGCAAGTAACCCTTAGTGAGGAGGAGGGCTGCATGGGCCTGGGGCCTGCAGAAAGGGCACCCCAACTGGCCCCACTGCAGCAGCGTGGGCTCAGCCTTGACAAATCTTCCAAGTTTTCAAGCCTGGCCGAAAATATGAGTTTTTAAGTAAAATCTTCCAGTTTTCAGCATTGACAACGAATTCCATCTTGAAAAGAACACTTCGTGGGCCAAACATCTGTGGGCTGCACCAGCCCCCAGGCTGCTGACTGACCACCCGCAGTAGGAGACAGACCCCAGCGGGCTTGGTCATCAGACACCTGGTTCTAGTCACTGAGATGTCCCATGCCGTGACCACAGGCCCATCAGTTCATGTCTCCCGTCCTGGGGCCCATCTCAAACAGACACAAGAGCTCCTCGTTCTCACTAACGTTCAAATGCCTCTGCAAGGTGGGTTTTAGGGGCCTCATCTCACGGGTAAGGAAACAAGGTGAAATGTCTGCCCAAGGTCACCAAGCCGGGAACAGACAGGGGCCCAACTCCGCTCCGTCATGTTGCCTTCCAGCAGTGAGCGCCACTGAAAGCTCCCCCAAGTCCTGGCTAGCTCTGCAGTCCCTGGGTTTTCATTCACCCCACCTTCAAGGGCAGTGTTGGCTTGGCTGGGTGAGGGGGGAAGGACACCTTTTCCCTTTTAACAAGTTTCAGAAATAGTCACCTCACAGACTCTTAGAGCCAGAAAGGGGAAGCCCCTAGGCCAAAACCCCACATTTGACAGATGAGGAAACTGAGTCCCGGGGAAGGAAGTAGATTGCTCCAAGGTTCGCACTTGAGGGTAGGGCCTGGGTCCTCATGAACAAGTCCAAAGGACAGTGCCTGGTCAGCCTCCTGGGGCCTCCTGGTTCTGCCTGACTCCCTCTTTCTAGAATTCTCTATGCTCTTGGATGCATAACACTGACCTTGTCTGTCCCCCTCCTATTTCTCTGGCCTCTCCTTTTCTATCCCTTGCCTTCCTTTCCCATCTCTTCCCATCTCTTTCAGGCTGATGTCTCCCAGGGTCCTATCCTTGGCCTGCTGCTTTTCTCATTCCACGTGTACCACCTATGGATCATCATTTTTATCTACTTGTGTGGTTTCAACGACCACCTATATATGAATGTCAACCACATCTTCATGCTCAGGCCAAAACATCCAACTGCCAGCCGGACATTCAGTGTGGATGTCCCTTAGCCTCTCAATGTCTCTATCCCCGATTGGCTACTTCCTGTCTACTCTCTACCCCAGGCTGGCACCACTGCCTACCCGTTCACTGGACTTAGACATTCAGCCCTCCCTGCTTGCTCACTTATCCTTCTCTTTATGTCCAATTTTGGCTATCCAAGCCATCCCATTCTACATTCTGAATCCTCCTCATATTTGTTCCCCATTCCTCTTCCCTAGCGCCACTTCCCAGGCCTTCTTTCTCTGTCTCCCGGACCACCTCCTAGGAGGCCTCTTAACCCCACATGGCCATGCTCCATCCTAGCCATTGGAGGGGATCCTTCTAAAATGCAAATCTGATCCAGTTACTGGTCTTTGGTTCTCATCACTCTCAGGATAGAGCTTAAGCTCTTAAATGTGTCAAGTAAGGATACCTGTGACTTGGCCCCACAAGATGTGGTCTTAGTTCTCATCTATCCTACCCCACACTCCATGTTCCTGCAACCCTGAGCCTCTCTATACCTCACACTCCCCTGGCCACATGTCTTTGCCCCTGCTGTCTCCTTGGCTTCCTTTCACCCTGTATATTCAGCTCAAGCATCACCACCTACAGGAAGCCCTCTTGGTTCTCATTTCTTCTGGGCAGGGGAGGTGGCCCTTTGCTCTATGCTGCCCTCCCCCTACCCCGTGCTGACTTTAGTTTCTGACTTTAGTTTCTGCCCTCTCCACTAAACTGGGAATCCAATGAGAGCACAATCTGTGTCTTACTGCCTTTGTATGTGCTCTGCACCTTGCGGAGTTTGTGACCCCTGGGAGTGTTCAATAAATGTTTACTAAAGGGAGATCTGATCCGCAGAGCTGGTGATCTGGGCAAGACTCCTGACTCCCAGTCTGGTGCCCTTTCCACTTCGCTCCAGATGCCCCCAAGGCCAGGCTATAATCAAACACATTCACCTAGGAACAAACCCACATGGTGGATGCTGTGCTCACTCAAAGCATCAAACCAGCCCAGCCAACCACCAGGTGAAGGCTTTGAACAAGAGCCGCCAGAGGCAATGGCTCCACCTGCCAAGATGATTCACTTGGCTCTGCTGGCTGGGGGCGCAGGTGGGTAGACAATTGCCCAGCGCACTGGGCATCTACAGGAAATGGTTAGGGGGGCTATAAACCAAGCCCCATCCTGAAGTTCTGGAACTGAGAAGACCTAGAGATCTTAGCACTCTGCAGCACCCACAGAGCAGGAAGCTCAAGTTCAAAGCAGGGGCATAAGTCTGCCTCCGTCCCCGCATGGATGGTGGCAGAACCAACCCGAACACCACCGCTTCCTGGAACACCTTCTAGAGGCAGGGAACACTTTTGTTCTGAACTGAAAGCCTGACGCTCTGCCATCAGCACTCACAGGGGGAATCTATCTGAACAGAACCAACTTCTCACATCTCAGCAAGACAAGGCATTCCCCTGACCTTGGCCCTCCCAGCCCCCTGTCCTCAGTAAGAACCTTCTGGGTTAAGAGAACCCATAAAACAATAAGTTGCTGACACTTGGGGCTGGTTTATATGAGCAGAATAGGGAAGGGCCATTCTCTCAGAGAGTAGTGGAGAACAGCCCATTTCCACTGCTAAGAAAAGACAGCATTGTGTTTGGAACAAAGCCTGAAACAGCCAGCTGGGCAAGGTGACACCCATTTGTGGATGGTCCTGCTGAGGAAAGAGCCAACACTGTTCCTGCAAAAGGGAGCTAGAGAGGCCAGGAGACATAGGAAAAATCACCTTGGCTGGGACAGAAAGCCTAGCATTGAAGAGAAAGGAGCTGATGATTGCTGGGAAATCCTTTTTGCTGGAGAAGAGCTATTTGAAGAATGATGGCTTTTGTTGAAATATGTCTATCTATTTCAGGCCTGTTTCATATTTATGGTTTGGTGAGGTTTGGTTTCCCACTAAGCCATCAATCAATTTTCTTGCCCAATTGACATTCGATTCAAAAGATGAGAAAGGGAGAAAAATAGTGGTCCCCACAAGACTCTCCCTCCCCCACCCTCAAAAGACTGGCAGGGAAAATCAATTTTCTCAAAAAGAGTTAATAATACAGTTGAAACTGATTCTTTAGCAACAGCAGTGTAATATGCCTTGATTATATTGGGGAAAAAAAAAAAAAGAGACAAGAGCTCCTGCAAAATGACTGCCCACAATTAAATGAAAATGCAGTTGTTGCAAAGAATATTCATGAACAGGGCTGTTCTGAAAGTCCCGAGTTGGCCAAAGTAGAAGAACATTTCAAGTGCCATCATCCTATTAAAGCCTTGGAAGTCATTTGTCTTTCATCATGAAGGTGAAAAACAAGGTCCTTGGCTTAATTATTCTCCACCAATGCAGTTCGGTTTAATCTGTATGCAGAGTGTGCAGCTAAAACACAGATTTCAGCCAATTTCTTTCAGGCATAAGGCACAGATAACAGACAAATCACTGAGCAGAACAGGCGACCTCTATTTCGTGGGTATTGAACTCTGGCTAATAAAAATCCCACCCAAGTGACACGGCCAGATGAATTCACAACCAAGGATACCTAGCCTGGAGGATGGAAGGGTTTTATCATGAGTAATATATGTAATGAAATGGATGCAATAAAAGTTGAGAGATGGGAAAGGAAGGGCTTTGCAGGACCCAGGCAGGTGGAGGTGGGGGTGGGGTGGAGGCAGACAGCTCTCCCAGCCCCAAGTTCTCAGACCAGAGCAGCCGTGGAGAACTCCAGCCAGCTACAGCAATGAACAGCTTATCTGATCCTCCCTTCCAAAACTATAAAGGAGCCGGCCTATTGACAAGCTCGGCAGCTTCAATAATTGGGAAGTCCCTTAGGGTGTGAAGGTTGGCAGCCGGGAGGATCTCAATACCTGGAAATAACTAGTTTGGAAATGTCTGCTGACTCAGACTGCAGCCTTGCCTTACACAAATTCAGGTAGCACACACATTAATGGACAGCTGATGGTGTGCCGGTCCCTCCAGAAAGTTTGAGATCGCTTTGGAGAAAAATGTGGCCTTAGACTCTGGTAAGCAATCTCAGAGACTCATTGCCTGTCGGAGCTGGAGAGGACATTACGGGTCATCTAAACCTGCAGTGAGCATCAGAATGCCCCTGAGGGTTTGTTTCATCACAGATTTCTGGACTCTACCCTCTAAAGCATCTGCTTTAGTAGTCTTGGGGTGAGATCCAAGAATTTTTTTAAAAGATTTATTTACTCATGAGAGACACAGAAAGAGAGCCAGGGACATAGGTAGAAGGAGAAGCAGGCTCCCTGTGGGGAGCCTGATGCGGGACTCGATCCCAGGACCCCGGGATCACAACCTGAGCCAAAGGCAGATGCTCAACCACTGAGCCACCCAAGTGCCCTGAGACCCAAGAACTTTTAATGCGCTCCCAGATGCTGGTGCCACTGCTCTGCGGCCTCCACTTTGAGTAGCACCAATGTAAGCCAGTGGAAGTCTCTTGCTCAAATGATACCACAATATACTAAATAGATAGACGGTATTTTATTAAGAGGCTCACACTGTATCATAGACTTATTATAGTCATTCAATGAGAACAATAAGATGTGATTGATGAAAACCTTTCACTCAGAGGTTATGAGGAGCAGCTACAGGTTTCTGACAGCCCCGGGATCGAAATTATTTCCATCTCATGGTTCCCTTGCACACACGGATCAGTAATTACAAGTGGCGTGTGTGTGACTATGGACATACGTAAATAACATTATATCAGCTTGCCCTGTATTCTCAAGATGCTCATCAGTTAAAGAGGAGTAGCAGAAAAAGCTCTGAAGTCTACACAAAATAGATTAACCTGGCACCAGGCATTACCTTGGAGGTGCTCCCCAAGGTGTTAGATTTGATAGCCAATAGGTATAAGCATGTGTGTGGATCTTGCCTTAAACAGCAACAACAAAATTATGCTTAAAAATGACTTAACCTCTCCAAATCTCAGTTCTCTCCCAACGAATGGCCCTAATGACACCTACAAACAGATCAAAAGAGATAAGGTCTACAAAAGCAGTTTGCAAACTATAAAGTGCATTGCTCACATGAGCCTTCTATCCTGGACCCAGATGTCCTCACTCCTTCAAAGACTTGCACCAGTTTATATTGTACCAGAGGTTTCAACCAAGGGCCATAGGCTAGAACCACCTGCCGGCCCCACCCAGACCAATTGAATCAGAATCTCTAGGCTCCATGTCAATATTTTTTTTAAAACACTCTCCAGGGGACTCTAATGAGTAGCCAGGATTACTCCATATTTCCTTGCAAGTTCCATACAAAATCCTGCCAGATTGCTCTCATTGCTTCTGGATGGCCGCTAGCATTAAAAAGGAAAGAGGAGAAAATGCCCCCAACCAGATCCTGGCTTTTTCACTGCTGTTGGCTTAAGAGGGCATTTTAATCACTCTGGCTACTAATTCTGGAGCCCTGCTACATGCCAGATGATTTACATGGTTATGTCTTTGAATCCTCCTCACACCTATGTGACACGGATATTATTCTTCCTCATTTAAAAAATAGCTTTATTGAGATAAAATTCACATACCAATTTGCCCTCTTTAAGTACACTACTCAATAGCTATTGTGAATTCACAAAGTTGTGTGAATATCACTACAATAAATTTTAGAGCATTTTCATTAACTCCAAAAGAAACTCCATGCCCCTTAGCTGTTACCCCCACCCCATCTCTCCCATCTCCCCCAGCCCCAGGCACCAGGGAAGTGGTTCTCCTTCCTGTCTCTATGGATTTGCCTATTCTGGACATTTCCTATCAATGGAATCTTGCAGTATGTGGTTCTTTGTGACTGGCTTCTTTCGCTAAACATAATTGTTTTCAAGGTTCATCCAGGTATAGCAAGTATCAGTACTTTATTCATTTCTATGAACAAGTAATATTCCACTGCATGGATATATCATATTTTATTTATCCACTCATCAATTTATGGACATTTGGGTTGTTTCCACTTTCGAGATATTATAAATAATACTGCTATGAACACTCATGCACAAGTTTTTGTGTGGATATGTGCTTCTTTCTATTGGCTATGTATCTAGGAGTGGAATTAATCTTTTGAGGACTGTTTTCTGAAGTGGTTGTACCATTTTACATCCCCACCAGCATTGCATGAGGATTACAACTTCTCCACATCATCACTAACATTTGTTACAATTTTTCTTTTGTATTAGAGTCATCCAATTAAGTGTGCCATGGTATCTCAGTGGTTTTGATTTGTATGTCTTTGATGGCTAATGATGCTGAGCATCTTTCCACTTGCTTATTAGCCATTCATATATCTTGTCTGGAGAAATGTGCATTGCTCATTTTTATTATTAAGTTGCAATAGGGAATCCCTGGGTGGCTCAGTGGTTTAGCGCCTGCCTTCAGCCTAGGGCATGATCCTGGAGTCCTGGGATCGAGTCCCATGTCAGGCTCCCTGCATGGAGCCTGCTTCTCCCTCTGCCTGTGTCTCCGCCTCTCTCTGTGTGTGTGTCTTTCATGAATAAATAAATTAAATCTTAAAAAAAAAAAGTTGCAATAGCTCTTTATATATTCTATATATGAGTCCTTTATTGGATCTATAATGTGCAAAAATTTGCTCTTGTTCTGTGGACTTTTTCCTCTGTGTCCCTTGAAGCACAAAAGTTTTTAATTTTGATGATGTCAAATTTATCTATTTTTTATTTTGTTCCTTGTGGCTTGGTGTACTATCGAAGAAATCATTGCCTAATCTAAGTTCACAGAGCTTAACAGCTATTTCCTTCTAAGAGTTTTATAGTTTTAGCTCTTATACTAAGCCTTTGAGTTAGTTTTTGTATATGGTGTGAGATAGGGATCTGCCTCCCCCATTTTTAGAAGGGCACAAACTGAAGCTCAAATGTCTAGTAACCTCTCCAGAGCCACACTGTTCCAATGCAGCCATCCTGCTTTGATACAATGCTTCCAAAGAGCCAAGGTTTTTGTTTTGTTTTGTTTTGTTTTGTTTTGTTTTGTTTTGTTTTTAATTGGTGGTGGCTAGGCGAAGGGACAGGAAGAAGGGCTATGGAGGCAAACTGTGCAGGGGCTCTCCATCCAGAACATGCACAGACACTGTGCTTAGTAAAGAAACTCCATGCCCCTTAGCTGTAGCTTAGTAAAAGCCACAGCCACGGAGCAGAGCACACTGAGCTCCAGCATAGGGCAAGGATGTGAGCAGGCTCAAGGGGACACTAAACCCAGAGGAAGCCTACGATCTGACTCCCAGCACCTCTGCAGCCAGCCTGAATCTGCCAGTAAGTCCCAGGTCTCAGAGCTCCAACCTCAGGCCAGGTGGTCTTGTGCCTTGGGGCACAGTAGAATTGAGACAGCCTTGGCTGGCCTCAGAGTTGTTCAGCCAGAGCTCACCAGTGAGATGACCCAGTTTCCCAAGTCTGAGTCCATGCTGCCAGTGGACCATGGGACACCAAAGAGAGATGGCCAGCACTGATGCAAGAGGCCACTTTGTATGGCTGCTAAAAAATGGTTCATGGGAATCCAGCAGTGATCTTAACACCACAGGAAACAAGATAGGGGTCACACAAAGCAGCTTAGGGGAAAACAGAGGGTTGAAGGGCCTTCTCGTTTACAGTTTGCGATGGTAACTAAAATTGGCTGCATTAAACCCGAATGAACAACCAGAAATAGGAAGGTCGGCTTGCTATCCCGAAATCCAGGTCAAAGGTATAACACATTGGAAAGGCCAGTGCTGTCAGAATTTGTGGTGTGATTCACTGCACACGGGCTGCAGCCCCTAGAAGAGGCAGTTTACAATTATATTGTGCTGGAGTCAAGGTCATCTCTTCACACAGTGCCTCCATTAATCTTCATGATGCAACTCAGTTGAGTATGAGTTTCCTCCTTTTATAGCTGAGGAAACCAGTGCTCAACAAGACAGCTGACTTATCCAAGGTCGAAAAGGGGATGAGTGAAGAGTCAGACTTTGAACCCAGAAGCTTGGATCCTGAGTCCAGAGTTCTTCCCCGGACCCAGAAGCAGCCCCTCTGGTTGGGAAACTAGGATGGTGCCCTGAACCCATAACACTAGGGACCTCACTCATCATGTCCAAAGGCAAAATACCCTAGAGGAGATGAAAGCTCAAGGAACAGCGTTTGAATCAATTACAAAAACTAACTTGTATAATTGACACATTGCAAAAGTGGATCCCATTCATACCTTGCATTTATTGTGTATCTTACTGAGGGCCAGGCATTACGTGAGACCTTTGACCTGCGTTAGTTCACTTGATCATCAGAGCAGCACTAAGAAGTAGGTACTAGTATCATCTTCAATTTAAGATAGAGAATCTAAGAAGGGAGCACCAGACTCCTTGAACTTTGCAGAGGTGTCTGATTTCTAAGGACACACAGATCCAGCCATGTCCCCACCACCATCTCTCCAAGGGACCCTGTCCAAGAACGACAGCAGGTGTAACCAACCTATGATATAAAACAGGAGTGTCAGAACCCTTGTGAAAGCTTAGGGTACTGCGTCGACGAGGACTCAGTAGCAGAGGGGCCAATGGTAAATACATCCAGAGCGGCCCTTAGCTCTTGCTTGCTCTCCCTCCAATTAAGCTATTAAAGGAAATTTTAAAAGCTAACGGCTTTTGACAATGTGCTAACAAAGTGACAGCACTAAAGTGGAAACTCAGGATTTCAAAGATGAGCTGGGAGATTCCTGTTCCAAGAAGGGACAGATTGGATCTCTCTGCCAAACAAGTATGAGACAGAAAAAGTGTCTGAGTCAGGGGGAAGAAGGCCAATGCTATTTCAAAGAGCCACAAATTAAAAACCAATTATGCAAAGCTTGCTAAAAAAAATGTCAGTGGGCTGCCTTTATGTTTTAAATCACTAAAAACACAAGCGTGCTTACGCCAACATTTACCCAGCACATCAGATGATTTGGGGCAACTCTGTATGCTCAGGCTAAACATAGGCGAACATTTTGGTGAACAAACTCTGGGACGACCACCTGTGGCTGAGAATGAGCACACCTTCCAAGAGCCCCCTATAGTCCATGGACTCAAACTCACACCTTGTCAAAGGTGAAACCCCCATAGTTGTTCTGTAGGGCCCCTACAGAAGTCGGGAAGTGACCAATGTGAAATTGCAAACAGCGAAGTCTCCCCTTCCCTGAAGATGATAAGGACATGGATCCAGTCGACATGTGGAATACAGGCTGGAAAGGCAGTCCATGATGGAATGTGCACACCTGAGTCCTCAAGGTGAAGCCCTTGGAATGCTCCCTGACAAGGATCAGAAGAGCCCGAGGAGAGGTATGAACGGTGAAAGTCATGTTCCCAAATGTAGCCGAGGAATCTCTGAGCCTACTAAATATACACCCTCCCTTGACTCTGCCCTCATAGTTTCTGAGCCCATGCACCCAGGGTGCGGACCTGGAAATCTGTATTTATTAAAAGTTTTCCAAGCGGTTTTGATGATTAGCCAAGTTTTAGAACTAATTGGTTTTTCATTGTGTTCCTTTTTGTGTTCCTTTTGTTTTTTCCTGCCTAAAGCCACTTAAGTGCAGCAGTAGAAAAACAAATGGACAGTGCTTGGAGATAAGAATGAAAGATATAGAAATCAAGGAATAGAAAGTTTAAGTGACTTGTTAAATCAACATAGCTAATTAATGTTTAAACCAACAAGCACGTATCCAACATGCAGTCTATACAAGGCACTGCACACAGTCTAGTAGAAATAAAAGGAAATGTAAGATGTCCTCCCTGTCTTGGGGGCCTAAACACATGACTCAGGCTCAAAAGTAGGCTGTGTGTAAGGCAACAGGGAGTAGTGGAGACTGTGGCAAATTGAAGGTGCTAATATGGTGAGCACTTGCTACTCAGCTCCAGCTTCTTGGTGCTTATAAGGGTGTGGGCCTAGAGAGGCCAGATCTTCTGGATTTTTTTTTTTTTTTTAAGGAGCCAGAAAGTCCACATTTCCTGGCTTTTAAATATAACAACTCATTCAATTAAAAAAAAAAAAAAAAAAAAAAAGCAAAAGAGCAAGAAAGAAAACCACATCATCAGGGCCAAATGAGATTCATCCGTAGGCTGACTCCTGCCCATGGAATGACAGTTTGCAGCCTCTTTCCTAAAAGGTCACCCAGTCCAAACTCCCTTGAACTCAAATGTCCTCTAGAGCCTGGCAGAGTGGCACAGAGGGTGAGGGGTCGGTCCCATCCAGCAAGTTAAGAGCTTGGGTTATGTGCATGTGCGTATGTGTGTGTGTGTGCCCATATGTGTGTAAGGGTGGGGCTTCTGGCCTCCCTGCCTTCCCCACTGGAAAGGGATTCCAGGCACAGGGTGTGGCTGCAGCAGCACACTCGGAGATGCCCTGGGGAGGACCACGATCTTCAGGCCAGTAGGGGCTGGCTGGTTGAGGAGTCCCAGCTAGAAGGGGCTATATAATTAAAAAGGAAAGGAAAGAAAACTCTAGAGAAAGCTCAAGAGCACCCTGTCTTGAAAAGGAATATTGGAAAGGCAAGAAGAACAAAGAGGTCAGGAAGAAGAATCAGCTCTAAAAATCCCATCCTCCAGAATATGACATCCCCAGATTCCCCGGCCAGCCAGCCAGCCAAATGAGCCCTCTGGCCACTCTCCATCTGCTTGCTTGCCTGAATCTGTCTTCACAATACTGACCACTACCTGACCTTTTACATTATCTATTACTTTGTGTATTTGTATTTCTGGATGCCCCCAACTCCGATGTGCAGCTCCAAGAGAAGGGGGCTTCATTTACTTTGTTTGTGGTTCAGTTCGCAGGGCTTGGCACAGTACCAAGCACATAGTAGTTGCTTAGCAATATCTGCTGGACAAATGGACTGCAGCCAGCCTCTTGGCACCAAAATAGTTTAAGTGTCAGCCACATAATAATAACAACATCAGCACAAAGCACTTTATCATTTACAAAACCTGTCGTTTAACTTAATTCCCCCAATTTTCTTTTACCAAACTGCTTCGTGTGTTTGGCCACGGCCCAGGAGACCGCTGGCCTCTGCAAGGTGGACCGCCTGTGAGCCAGCTCAGGCAGAGCTGCCTGCACAGCAGCCGGGCTGGCTCTCTCTCCTGAGCCTGGGAGACTACGACGACGACAAGGCTGCAGGAGTGCAGGGCTCAGCACTAATGGGGCCATGTCATCAAAATGATCGAGTGTTGTGGAGCCAGGTTTGTCTGGCCTCCCCAGCACAACAGCAGGCTGATTAGAAGCATGCAAGGCTATAGAGGGCCTGGAGTGGGTGGGCGACACAGCATAAAGTGAATGCTCTGGCTCTCTAAAGTCAGACTGCTGGGCTGATTTCCCAGCTACATGACCTTGACCTCGCTAAGTCTTGTTGACCTCATCCGTAACGTGGGCATAAACCATGACAATAACAATCCAAAGTGTTCAATGAGACACTTCACAAAGAGCACCCAGCACCATGCCCAGTGCGTGTCTCCCAGCAACAGAGACAGCACCACTCTAGCAGCAGCAGCAGCAGCAGCACCCCCAGACAGCCCCAGCTCTGCCTTGTTCCAGCGGAGTGATCCTGAGTGGCTGGACCTCTTCCTCCCTGGACCTCAAATCCCTCTTCTTTCAAATAGGGAGAACATAATCGTCAGGATGGGGTAAAGAGGAATAAACAAGTTCAGGGACACCTGGGTGGCTCAGTGGTTGAGCATCTGCCTTTGGCTCAGGTGGTGATCCCCAGGTCCTGGGATCGAGTCCCACATCAGGTTCCTGGTAGGGATCCTGCTTCTCCCTCTGCCTGTGTCCCTGCCTCTCTCTATGTGTCTCTCATGAATAAATAAATGAAATCTTTAAAAAAAAAAAAGTATATATATTTTTAAAAATCATAACTTCAGCACTTAGCACTGGGCCTGGTGCATCTTAAATGCTTAATAATTGGGAACTAGTATCTTAGTATCTTATTATTCTTCAAGAAACTTCTACTAGTCTAAAACACCAATGTGAAAATCTTCCAAAGGCAGTTCGCCATATGCAAATAAATCTTGGGGACAGAAGGTTCTCCAGCTGCAAGTTTCTCTCCCCGTCTCCTTTATTTTTCAGTTGCTCTAAGAAGGACCCTCCCCCAATCTTCGGTCTGACCTAGGAAGCATTTGGAGATCAGTGCCCAGTGCGGGCTGACCTCGCTCCACGCCAGCACAATCTGCGCTGCTCCATCTGCCTCTTCGCCCCCACGGTGCCGGTGCCGCAGTCTGACAGCGAGGGAGGGGACATGCAAATACGCCCTAAAAACGGCTTGTTATTTTCACGGCCTGGATGGTGCGGCGTTTGTGGGTGCCTGTGAAGACAGCACGTCACTGTCAGGTACAGGGCATATGCCACTAATCTGGGGGAGGCTGTGAAATGTAAAAATACCCAACCCAAATAAAGCCCTTTTCCAAAGAAAAAGAAAGCTCCTCCGGCGCCCTTTGCAGAAAGGGAAGAGGTGGTAACTCAGCCCCCAGGCAAATCCCTGCTGGGCCAGCCCCTGACCAAGGCACCTGGCTCTTCTATTGGTCCCACAACCTCAGCACCCCAGTGAAACTGCTCAGCTGCTGGTTTTAAACAGCAATTCTACTGTAACGACCCAGAAACGGATGCTTTCAAGTTATGAGCCTGGGAAGGGGAATAGCAAAAGACCAAAGACAGGGGCCCTCCATAAAGAAAACAGAGCACTAAAAAAGCCAGGAAGTGCTATTAACAGCACATTGATTTACAAAATCAAGTCAGAAGAATAATATAATCACTATCAACTTTCATCTTGTACTTAACAGTCTTTAATGGGCACCTACAATGCACCTCATCCAGGTGTCTTCAGTGCAAATGTCTCCAGCGGGAGCCAAGCCCATTAAGGTAAAGGAAGGCAGCTTGTGGTAACAAAAGCAAAACCAGCATTGTAAACAAAATCAAGAACAATAAGGAGGCGCAGGACCTGTGCAAACTGGAGGGAGGAAAGAGGTGAGGTGGGACTCTGCATTCCATGTAGCTATTGCCAGGCCCGCACAGGGTACAATGTGACCAGATCTCCCAATTTCTTAATCAAAGATTAAAATCCAAATTTGCAGGTGAAATGTTGGTTCAGGTTTCTTTTAAAACACTGTGCGGGCCAAACAAAACACATCTGAGAGCCAGATCCAGCTCGCAAAGGGCCAGTCTGCCACCCCCTGACCAAACCCCCAGTGGCCCCTCTTTGCAGTTTTGATGGTACTCTTGGGGTTTGGGGCAGGGTGAGCAGAGCAGTAGCTGCATAATAAACCCTATGCAGTACCCAGACACCATTACCCACTCAAGAGTCCCTCTCTCCTGGATGTCCAGCCCTCTGTGCTCCATGCCATGGGATGGACCCACATCCAGCTGCACCTTCGCCTATGAATGAGCACCTATGCTTAGCGGCTTCCCACATCCTCCTCCCCTCCTCCCTCTCCCACCATTGGCCCCTTCTCCCTTCCAAGTCAGCAGCTATTCTGCAGGCTCTAAAGAAATGGCCCTGCTGGGGACTTCAGTGGGGCAGGTCTCTGGACAAACTGCCACCTCTGGGGAAGTGGCTGGGGGCGTGTACAGCACTGAAGCTCACCCACGCTGAGGACTTCTGCTTCTCACCAGTCCCCAGAGAAACGCTGCTCTTCTGCAAGGAAGGCTTGTGGGAGCTGCAGCCTCAAGGGACCCGAGGAGGGAGTGCTTCACCTGTGGGTCCTCGACAAACATCATCTAAAGCAGACGGTGCTGAGTGACCGCCACCATGCCCATCCCTGGCAGCTGCTGGGGGAAGAGATGCCACACCACCCCTTCCCCAAGTGCCTACCTTCAACTCCAGCCTGTGGCCAAGAGGGGTAGAGGCAATGATGTGACTAACAATAATAATCTTTAAAGATAATCCACGATTGGCATTCTCTTGTATAGTTTCCAAAGCATGTGCATGTTTCCACGATCTCCCCTGATCCTCCCAACATCGCAGAGAGACTGCCAATATATCATTACTCATTACTGTTATTAATCACTCTTTGCCCCTGGAAGAACCAGACACAGGTTCAGCATCCTGTCCTAGCCCAGAGCTTCTGAAACGGTAACATGTCCATGAATTCCCCCGGGGGGAGATTGCTAAAATGCAGATTCTGATGCAGAGGTTCTGGAGCGGGGCGAGATGCTGCATCTCTAACGAGCTGCAGGGTGACATCGATTCTACTGGTCCTCAGACCCCACGCTGAGCAGCAATGCTTAGGTCACTCGGTGAACGTGGGCTAGACACTGGGGCTGTAACCCGGGTGTCCTATGCTTGGATTCTGCCGGGAGGAACAAGGCTTGCTCACCTCACTTTTCACGGGTTGGGGCCTCTTGCCCAGTTTCACCTCCAGGAAGTGCAAGGGAGCGATCATGGCCCCAATGTTACGGATGTCGGCGTATTTCAGCTCCTCTGCAGTCAAAGCCGAGCCAGGGAGTCCGGTCAGGGGGCCGAGCCCTGGCAGAGAGCCCGCAGTCACGGAAGGGTCTGGAATCTGCCCAGGCATCATAGCAGGAGGAGCGGCAGCCCAGCCTGGAGTGGGTGGGAGAAGACAGGACATACATTGTCAGCCAGGTCTGGGGATCCATGAGGGGCTTCAGCCCCCACGCCTGGCTGGGGTCTCTTCTTTCCTTTTACTAACGTTGCCCTGAACCCCTTCCCTACCCAGTTGCTCCTCCTGCCCTTAAGTCCATTCTGTTATAGAGGGGAGCTCTGATCAATTAATTCCCATCAAAGTTCTTCATGGCACGGAAGGCAACGCTTAACCCAAGCACAGGCCACATCGATTCAGTATTTGCTATGTGCTTGGCACTGAGGTAACCCTCCAACAGTCCCGCGAGACGGAATCAGACCCATCACACAGAGGAAGAAGCCAAGGCTTAGATAACTCGCTCAAGACTGTACACAGTTGAAAGTGGAGTAGCCAAGATTTAAACTGCAACATACTGCCGCCAAAGAAAACGGGTTACAATGGTGGGATCTCAAGCACCTTCGCACCTGTTTGAGAGGGAGCTATTTTTTGCTCTGGCACGGTGCCTCCCCTCAAATCACACATCCCTTTCTGCATACTTGTTAAGACACCCTGAATACGAAATGAAGCAAATCAAAGTTCAAGGTAAGTGTGTGTGTGAGTGTGTGCATCTGGTGTCTATGGGGAAGATATTGAGGCAAAGATGAAGTACATGAGCATGTGCTTTCCCAGTGGAGCCCGGGGATCAGAAAAGTCCTCCCAGTCCCTTCTTTCTCAAAGCAAATACATATTCTTGCTCTGCCAGACCCAGGAGGTGTGCAAAGGAAGACAGATTCAGGCATGAAAGAAAGGACTAAGTTAAACATGGCAATACCAGAGAATTCTTATTCCGTCTTTCTGCTGGGAGAAGCTCGTGGATAAGAAATGGTCACTTCAGGACACGGCAGTAAAGAGAGCATGTCTGCCCAGAAATCCAGGCTTATCTGGTCCTTTACAGGGCTCGTATCTATCATCCATCCAACCATCCATCCATCTATCCACCCACCTTTCCCATTGTTGACCACCAAGAGCCAGGAGGCACTGAGAATATGGAGATCAGATGTGTACAGCCTGGTAAGGCACATTTTAGTACGAAGCTGCTCCTGGATTCCAGTCCTGCAAAGGGAATGTCTCTCCCTTCCCACCTCTCTGCACAGGGCCAGAAAATCAAAACCTCAACTGGCCTGGAAATCCTGGAGGAGCTTTGTCCTACCCTTCCATCTCCATCAGTCTCTTCCCATGGAGAGGGATGTATATGGTGGGACAGGGGAGATGTGACATCCATTGGACCACACTTCCCTCCTGGGCGGAATTAATGTTCTCATATGGCCACTGTCTTGGGCTTACTGCCTCCCGTAAGAGTGGCCCTGGGGGGGGTTACCCACAACTCTCTTTCCCCATGAAGGCTTCCAGGTCTAGATTGCAGGAGAGGGGTCCACTAGGGACCCCTTTTGGCCACAAGTGCATACCATGTTCTCCATCTCTGTTTCTCTTTTAAAGGTGAAACGGGAGCACCTGGGTGGCTCAGTCCATTCAGTGTTTGCCTTTGGGTCAGGTCATGACCTCAGGGTCCTGGGATGGAGCCCCATGGTGGGCTCCCTGCCCAGGGGAGAGTCTCCTTCTCCCTCTCCCTCTGCCCCCCACCCCCACTCCACTTGTGCTCTTTTGCTCTCTAAATAAATGAAATCTTTAAATAATAATAAACAAAGGTGAAATTTGGTTCCCTATACAACCCTGTGTCCCTTTCTCAATAGGTCCTGCACTCTGATGGGAAAAGCATGAGAGGGGTTTGTACCCTCAAAACACAAAGACTTCTGCTGGACATCACTTTCCTTAAAGACACACGCATGTGAGTGAACAGCGGACCTGCCATTTCACCAACAGTACCCCAGGGCACCTGCCTATGAAGCTGTTTGCAGAGCTCGCTGCTGCATACCTGAGTTCACGAGGTACCCCAAGCCCTTTGTCTGTTCTCCACCTGCTCTGCCTCCCACACCCAGGTCCTCTTCCCTCCTTAGCACCTAGTGTCCCTCGGGCCATCTCAGAAAAGGATCTGAGACTCATTCACATCAAGTTATAGTCTTAGAGCTGGAGGAGGCCCTGTACTTATCTAAACCACATCCTCATTTTGCACATGAGGAAATTAAAGCTCAGAGAGGTGAAATGACTTGCCCAAGGTAACACAGGGGGAAAAGCCAGGGCTGGACTCCTGGTCCCTGGGTTTTAGAACCAAAGCTTTCTCACCCTGTCCTTTCTGTCTCCCCTCCTAGGGTTCAAGAGATATATGTGCAGATATTAATGACCTTTTAATGATGGACTTTGAGACACTAGCCCCTAATAGAAGATCACTCTCTTGTACAGAGGACCCTCTACTCTGCCTTCCATGCAGATCTAAGTTTAGGAAATTCCCTGAATAACCCCATGGTACAACCAACTCAGCTTCTGTTTATTTTCATACAGATGGTATAAATGAGATACTAACAAATGATCCCAAAATATAATGGATTCTTTGCTACTGTGGAACCCCCTCAGAGGGGTTAGTACCCCCTGGGAGCAGCAGCCCCATAAATTCTTGCCATTCCTGCTCCCCTGTGAACCCATCCCAGTGGCAAGCCTCACTCAGAGGTAGCCTGGGTGGGAGCCTAGACATGGCCCCTGAGACATCCCATATGTGCTGGGTCAAGGTGCTATGACCCTCCCTAAACCTGAACTGGACTGAAGTCACCCTGCCACACTCCAGAGCCAGGCCTGCAATGCAGAGAGGGCTGCAGGTTTCCACACCAGAAGGTGGCTCTGGAGCAGAGTGGATGAGCTACATGTTTCCCAAGGCCTCCTCCAGGGAGAGTGAGAAAGGGGCCAATGGAAGGATTCATTCCTAGGTGGCAAAGTGATGCCTGGGCCCAGCCATGTGAACACCTCACAAGCAGAGGGGAGTGATTTCAGGCTATCTGATCTAAACTGACAAAGGTCACTCATATCGCATTTCCAGAAGAGGAGAGAACCTTCCAAAATCCGCTCTGCCAGACCTGAACTGATGCCACAAAGAGTCAGTGACTCCTGTCACTGGTCAGTGGTGATGCCACCACCCCCAAAAGGATGCTTGAGCTAGTCAAAACAGACAGGCAATGAAAGGCTGGGAAATGCTCTGTGCCTGGTGCTTCTGCTAGATACAAACACTTAATGGGATGGGGACACCACACCTCTGGTGTGCAGCCAAGCAAAAATACAGAGCAAAATCTCCTGCTTGGCCAGAAGCCCCAGAACCTTCTCATACTATAAGAGCCAATTCCTGTGGGGGCAAAAGATGCCATGTGGCCACTCAGCAAGCATAGGGGTGATTTCAAGGCAGAAGCCCCAGTCATGGCTGGTTGCTGTCCCATGGCACCCCAGTGCCTAGCAGCACTGCTGGCCCAGAAAGGGTAATTAACAAATACTTGCTGAGCTAATGCATAAATTAAAATGAATGAACGAATGAGTGAGTGAATGAATGAATGAACAAACAATAAAGAAGTCATGGTGGAGCAAAATTCAGTAAGTGGGGTAAGGATCTATCTCTGGGAGTTTAGATGCTCATTATCCACCTCCAGATTATTTGTTCCCACAGTAGACCCCAAGAAAAATACTCCAGAGGCTTCTGTATGTTTCCCCTGCCTAAGCCATCTCAGGAAGATGGAAGCCAGACCCCACTCTATTCCGGGAATGATAGGCTCTGCTTGCAGCTTCTGTTTATTTTCATACAGATGGTATAAATGAGACACTAACAAATGATCCCAAAATATAATGGATTCTTTGCTACTGTGGAACCCCCTCAGAGGGGTTAGTACCCCCTGGGAGCAGCAGCCCCATAAATTCTTGCCATTCCTGCTCCCCCGTGAACCCATCCCAGTGGCAAGCCTCACTCAGAGGATCAGACGCCACGCTTTCCTCTGCAGAAGCAAAAAATCCCGCTCCTTTTCCTCCCCCCAACAAGGGCGCCCCTAACTGCTCAGCTACAAACCACAAAGTCCTTAACACATGCCATTCCTAGCAGACAATCACAACAGCTGACATTCACCAGCGCGAAGTCATCCTAAACGGCTCTGGGGTGGGGGTGGGGGGGGTGTTGGGGCAGAAGATGGAGGAGCTGGAG
Source organism: Vulpes lagopus (assembly GCF_018345385.1). NCBI lineage: Eukaryota > Metazoa > Chordata > Mammalia > Carnivora > Canidae > Vulpes > Vulpes lagopus. The sequence continues at coordinate 24,969,450 of NC_054829.1, forward strand.
CGGCTGCCTTTCATAACCGGGTCCTCATTAACTGGAAAGAGCTGGCTGACGATCCAAGGTTGAAAGGCAACTTTGGTGATTTGAAAAATAAAACAATTTGATGTGATTTAGGGATCTATAAAAATGGGGGCGGGGGGCAGTGGCAGAGACCCAACAGCAGCCAGGAGGAATTTACCCACTTCAAGGAAGACATAGGAAAGATGACAAGAGGTGAAATCATCTCCCCAACTGTTTGTTCCATACGGAAACAATTTAGGAGGAAAAGGAGAGCTAACGCACTAAAAGCTTTAGGGGAAGAACCCGGAGATTTTTCCCTTCAGGGCCCAGAAGGTCGGAATGGAAGATAAATATGCTCCATGTCTCCATTAGTAACTGTGATGCATAAATAAAGAGCAAGCTCTATATGTTGCCAGAAGACCAAAATTGGCAGATGGGGGTTGACCTCAAAAGACAGGCCCAGAATCCAAAAAGATCTGGGCGATTGGGGACATTGACCAGGAACAACTTGGAAACTAGCCAGCGAAGAAAAACTGGGTAATGCAAGGATCCGAATGAGACTGACAAGTAAGGCGTGAATGAGATAGAAAATGCTCAGGAGGTCATAGTGGACCCTGAGCTGTTCTTGAGCCTAAGATTTGGAGAAATGTGACGCAGCTCCCTAAAAGTGGGCTTGGAAAAGACAGGGACCAGACGGGTCCAAGAGGTAAGAACCTCAAACAAAGATGTGACAGATGTGACATCTGTCTTTCCCTGTTCTGACGTCCTTGGGGGCTCACAGGCACGCTGTCAGGGTGCTGCCGTATACAAGCAGAAGAAAAGCCATAATACACTTCAGTTCCAGATATTGGGTCGCCTTGGAAGATACTAACATGAACAGTCAATTTGGCCAAAAGGAGAGGTAGAGGTAACCTAAGTTTTCCCCTCTGATCTTCCTCTCTTGGTTACTGTATATAACCCTGTAAGATATCAAATTTTTTTCAGTGCAAATATCTACAAATAAGTAACAATCTTGCAGTGGTGGGTCAAGCTTGTAAGGGGCTATTCTTGTTAGAAAGTGCCCAGTAATCATCATCGTCAAATAGAACCGCAAAGACGGACGAAAGGGGGACGGGGGCAGATTAAGAGAAAGTTAGAATCCACATCCTGAACTCTCTGTCCATAGAAGTAAAAGTTTAAGGGAGGCTCGAAGGTCCCTGGGCCTCTTTTGAGAAGGCCGGCCCCGCACCCCCTCACCCAGGCAAATCACTGGCCTGGCCTGGCGTTGGGAGCCAGGAATTGGGTGTGTGATGAGGGCAAAAGGCCCAAGGCCACAAAGCTCAGCATTAAGAGAAAGTGGAAGTGAGTGGGGGGCAAGTTAAGGAGTAAGACTGCTCCCAGGTCAGGCCCCAGGGACTCTAGGGCAGTTAGAAGTCAAGGACAGGTAGCCAGCAACTGAGAATCAGCCCCAGGGGGTGGGAGGTCTTGGGAGCCAGAGCCTGGGAAGATAGATTCCCAGGAGGAAAATGGGAAGGGAGGGGACAGAAGTCCCTGGGCAGGAAGGGGTGGGGGGCAGCAGGCCAGTGATCACAAAACACAGTACTAACTATCGTGAATCTTGGAGAGTTAAATAGCAAACCTGTTCTTGGAGCTACGGAATCATCCAGAATGATCTCTCTCCTGGAATCTGAAATGATGTGGGTAAATCAGTTTCCAAAAGATAAGATGATCCAGAAGGCAAGGAGGAAAAGAATGGAGAAATCTGTGAGACTGAGAACAGGGGTGGCGGCACAAGGGTCTCCGATGGTTGCCTCAACTCTGCAGGGGAGGGGGGGGGTTGCCGGTTAAGAGTAAGAACTTTGAAGCCCGATCAGCTGAGGGTGACTGCAAGCTCTGCCCTGTACTAGCTGTGTGACCTTGGGTGAGTTCCCTAACATCCCCGCAAGTCACTTTCCTCAGCTGTAAAGTGGGAGTCATAAATAATGTTATTTGCCCTGTAAGGCTGAGAAGTGGATTAAATTAGCTAATACTTGGAAAGTACCTGGAACCGCGCCTGCACCTAGTGAGCGTGAAGTCAGTGTAGTCATGAAGGCCTTCCTTCCTGGAGGGATATCAGTGCTGGATGACCCCTCGACATCCCTTCCGCACACTTCCCACCTAGCATAGATCTCCCTCTCCTATGGCTGTGAAAAGGATTCTTCCCCAGAGGGCTCTCTGCCATCCCACTTTGCAGCTGTAAACCCCAACCTGCAAGACCATCCTGCATCCAGGCCAGTACTGCAGAAGAGAAACAAAGGATGCCAGATCGGGGCGCCTGGGTGGCTCCATAGAGAGAGCGTCTTGCCTTTGGCTCAGGTCATGATCCCAGGATCCTGGGATGGAGTCCTTCGTCAGGCTCCCTGTTCAGCAGGGAGTCTGCTTCTCTCTCTTTCTCTCTCTCTCTCTCTTGCTGCTCCCCTTGCTTGCGCTCTCACTTAAATAAATAAATAAAATCTTAAAAAAAAGAAAAAGGATGCCAGATCAACACTGGGTACAAAGTTGCAGGAAGGAGGCCCAGCATCTGTCCTTTGCCTTGGTTTCTCCTAAGGTTTCCTCCAGGGACAGAGATCACTGGCAATAAGACATGACCAGTGTCTTCCACCCTTGCCTCTAGAGGCAGAGGGCCAGCATCTTCTGTGTCTTTGGACCTACTGTATTCCTGCACTGCTTAGGAGGGGTCAGTCCTTATATCCTCACAAGGAGAGGATGAGGGGTGATGGGGATGGCAGGGATTGGGAGAAGCCACCCGAGTGACACACTGGCATGCATGATCCTGGCAGAACCATCTAGCCATGGAAGAAACTGGAACGTCTCCCCCCAGGAAAGATTCTTCCCTGGAGACCAGAGACATGCTTTTGATCAGGCCTTGCCTGTAAACACAGCTTTCTCCCCTGCCTATCGTAGGTGCTCAATAAATACACATTAAGGCATTTCTGCCAAGATCCTTGTCCTAAATAGCGAAGAGCTGAGAAGATACTAGCATTGGGTAAGCTTTCCATCCTCTCTTCCCACCTCATCTCATCTCTGCTCATCGGTGTGAATAGTTCATAGTATGATACATAACACAGACAGGCACATAGTGTGTGACAAATTCTTGGCCCTTTTTAAAAAATACCATTGGCTAGCTAAAGCTTTGGAAATGGAACTCCACAAATGGAATCCCATGGGCTGCAGCAAGAAAACAGACTAAAAATAAATAAATAAAATACAAAAAAAAAAAAAAAGCCAGAACGGTGAGCTCTGGCCGGGCCTCCCACAGCTAGCAATGAGTGTAAAGAAACACAGACTGAAAAATCCAACCCTGGGTCGCTAAGGCATTTGTCTCTGCTGAGCTTCGAGAGGCCAAACCACACACACGCACAAGAGTGCACACGCGCGCACACGCACACGCACACACGCACACACACACACACAGGCACACAGAGCTTGGCAGCCCGTAAGTTCCAGAGCTGGTAACACAAGCCACGGAACCGACTGCCAAGACAAGCAACAGAACGAGCCAGGCCCAGTTTCATTGGCCACCATATGCTGCATATGGCCCGGGACGCAGCCAAAACAGTGTTCTCACCCTCCTCAAAGGCATAGGAGACCCTCTGTTTTCAAACACACCTCCACAGAGCCTTAATTAAAGGAAAATGGAAAAATAATGTGTCTGCTAACCACCCCACCCCACCCCCAGCCTATATAGGTATGCACACACACATACCCATACACATTCACTGTATTTTTCTCTTCCTCCCATTTCGGTTTCAAACATAATTCATTCGTATGGAAAAAAAGCAAACTGCATCCTGCAGCAGAAAAGCAGAAAAGAATGTAGCTTGCCCTCAGCCCTGGCTCTAGTTGCTCAAGTTGAGCTGGGCAGAATGAACACAGAGCAGGCCAACCTGGAATCACACGGGCCCCTCTCTTCCAGAGCGCAGCTGGAAACAGAGACACCGGTGCGAGAGGCGGCCTGCTGCAATACCAGCAGCCCCGCGACAAACAAGGCCCAGAGAGCCTAGCCCTGCCCATCCTGCCAAGGATTCTGCAGGTTGGAAAAGATGCCCACAGGTCCTGCAAACAGGTGGGGGAGACAACACACCCTGGTGGCTGCAAAAGCTAGTTATTAAGTAGAGAGATCCTCGACCAAATCCTTCCTTAGGGGACACTGTTAGCACTTACCAACACATCTCCTTGGAGGTGACTGCAACCAACCTAGGGGGAAAGTCAGAGGCCTCAACACGCATGCCTTCCAACAGCCCTTCAAAATCTCACAGCACCCAGCTCTTCAGGAAGATTCTGGAGCTGCTGGCAGCTCTGAACCAAAGCCAAAGAAGAAGAGGAACAGAAGAGTCTTTGAGAAATCTGTCCTCCCTATTTTAAACAAGGCAAAACCTTCACCAGCCAGAGGCACCACGAGAATAGATCTTGCTTCTCCGCCCCAGTCCTCAGGTTTATATATAAAACCAGAGCCATGCTCACACCTGATACCTGGTTAAACTCTCCCCTAGAAACCTGCAAAGGAAGATAAGGCGTCCATCCAAGCTGCAGCCAGATTTGCTGGAAAGATGAAAGAAATGGGAGGTGTTTTTAAAAACCCTCAGGGAAAGGAGGTGGGCTGGGGTGGGGAAGGGAGATGATACGGGAACACAGTTCATAGCAAGGGCTTACAGGACAAGCAGGCATCCAATCACAGTTCAAAGCTTCAGATGAGATAGATGCTCCTCAGAGTGAGACCCTGAGGAGAGTCCACCAAGACTGACACCTGGGTACACATACCCTCACAGCCCGCAAGCCCTTTTTCTGAGAGACAGACCCCAGCACGTCTGCCCTGAGCACACGCGGTCAGGTCATAGCTGGATGCCCTGGACTTACACTGTAGCGAGAGCCTTACACTGAGCAAGGGTCAGGCAACGTTGCAACTGGAGCTGAATCAAGCGGTCAGTTGAGTTCCTCTGCCACCAGCCTCTCCAGCTACGAGGATGGCCCATCCATCCCTCCAGGAGAGCCAAGACCTCCCATCTCTCCGGCTCCTCCCACTGACCCAGGCAAAGCCTGGGTCGGCCACCCCAGGGTCTAGGGATCCAGGCCCTATGGCCCAATCCCTCAAGCTCCTTTGAGGGGCGGGGCAGAAGACAGTCTTCTAAACTGGGCTGGGCAGCAGAGGAGGGGCAGGTTACCTAGAGGAGCAGGCTTCCTTCCTTATGTAACCTGGCTTGGGAGCCGGGGCGAGCCCCCAGGGGCCCCCGGGCCGCCCCCAGGCCCGCTCCCAGCCCGGAACCCCAGAGCAATGGCCCTGAGAGGAGCCCCCTTCCCTGGACCGAGAGCCCCGGCGCTTCTCCAGGTCCTCGAAGAGCAGCGCTTCCTCCCAGCGAGGGGGGTGGGGGCTGGCACGACTTGCCAGCAGGTCCCTGTCACCCCTCCACCGCCGGCACCCTGCACCTGGCCTTTCGGCCTCCATCCCCACGTCCCACCGCCCGTCTCCCCCCGCCCCCGCCCCCGCCCCCACCCCGGGCGGATTTCTCCCCCACTCACCCGTGTTCCCAGCCGCCCGAAGGGAGCACCTCCCTGCAAACGGGCGGGGGAGGAGAGCGCGGCGGGGAGGCGGAGGGAGCGCCCCGGGTGCCCGGGGAGCGGACGGAGCCTCCCGTCCCAGGGCGGGAACCAAAGGGCAGCCAGCGGCTCCCCGGCGCGGCGCCGGCGGCAGAGGCCCGTGCTGCAGCGCCCCCCGCCGGGACGGAGCTCGCGGGCCCCGGCGGCTGCGGGAGCCTCGGTCCCCAGGTGCCCGCGGCCGGCGCGCCCCTCCGCCCCTCCGCCCCTCCGCCCCGCGCGGCCCGCCCCGCCCCGCGCGCCCCGCCCGCCCCGCCCGGCCCGGCCCGGCGCCCCCGGCGCGCGCCCTCGCACCCACCGTGCACAAGCCGCGGGCGGAGGCGGCGCCCCCGGGGCCGGGGCCCCGCTGCAGGCGCCGTGCCCACGCAGCGCCGCTGCCGCCCGGCCGCCGAGCTCCGCCCGGTGCCCAGGCCCGTCCCGGCCCGGGAGCCGCCGCGGCGCCAGCCCCGCCGCCGCCGCAGCGTCCGCCGCCAGCGCCCCCCGTCGCGGCCGCCGAGCGTCCCTCCCGCAGGCAGTGGCGGGCGGCGGGACGGGTTGCATCAGCCCCGGCTATATAGCGGCCCCTGGGCGGCGGGGAGGGGTCGGGAATGCGGAACCCGCCGAGCTGCCAGCTCCAGACGTCAGAGGGGGACGGAGAGGAAGGGAAGGAGGGGACAGGGAGGAGGGGGTGTGGATCCGGAGCTCACACCCGCTGACCTTCACCTCCCCCGCCGCCCCGGGCGCCCGCCGCCCGCCGCCCGCCGCCCCTCGCGCTCCTCGCGCCGCCCCGGGCGCCCACCCCGCGGGGAGCGGGACGCGGCGGGCGGTTATGTAAGAGCATCCCCCGCGCAGGGCTTCCAGCGAGGCGGCCGCCGGCGCCCGGGAGAGGGCAGCGGAAGGGCGGCGGGACGGCCCCGGGCCCGGGGCTCCGGCAGCATCCGCAGCCTCGCCCCAGCCCGGGCTTCCAGCGCGTTTTCATCCTCGGACGTTGCAGGACCGAGGGCGAGAGAGGGGAGGAGGGACCCCCCCCACCTTAGCCCACCTGGCCCCGGGGCTGCCCGCAGCGGGCTGCCTCCTCCGCGCCTGCGGCCAGAGCCCCCGGCCAGAGCCCCCTGCGCTCTCTGGGACGCCACAGGCTGACCCCTGGGCTTCCCGTCCGGCCCCTGCGGGCTCCCTTCGGCCGGGGACACTGCCCCGAGCAGACCCAGCCCTCGGCCCACCCCGGGGCCTTCTCCCCCCATTAGGGCTTCCAGGGCCAACTCACTCCCACCTTTCATCCTCCTCGAGTGGTCGATGGTAAATGGCGACTCCAGAGGAAATGCGCCCTCCCAGTACGTAAAGGCACCGAGACACCGAGCCCTCCTGCGTACACGTGGCTCCCAAGGCCTTGGCACCACGGTTGGCATTGCCTACCTCCAAGCCCCCTGCATGCCCAGCCTACCTTTCTGCCTAAGCCAGATGGGAGTGAGTGACAGTGTTTATATTCGGTAACCTTCAGCCTCCTTCCCAGAGTGATGTCAGGTCATCACCCAGAGAAGAAAGGAAGTGAAAGAAAAAGTTCATGCCTTCTTGGAGCACAGATGCTCAGAGTGAAAGAAACAACAAGACTTGAGACAGATGGGAGCAGATGAGCAAAACGGAATGAGCCTGTCTCTTCGGTGTGAGTACAGTCAGGTTTTATTCTGCTAATTTCCCAGTGCGGGCGGTGGAAGCTTTCTGGATGAGAGGACTGGTCTCACCGGGGGAACGTGGGGCAGGATCGAGCACCCATGACACTGACTGACCCTTCTCACCTTCACCATCAGCAGTCTCCCTCAAAACATTGAAGTTGGCAAGTAAAAACAAAGTAAGGTCCTGAAAGAATATACGGTGGAAAATGAGTAGAAATCCGATAGTCTTGTGGAAGAACATGACGCTGAGCCCCAGAAAGGCCAACTACACCTTTACTACAGCATAGAGATCAAAGTGGGTACTATGAAACTGCCTTATGATGTTTCCCTATGAAAATGAGGTCTGGACGTTTATATGGAAGAAAACATTGAACAGGGGCAATGTTACTTTATGCGTCTTCGTCTGGGACTTTGAAAAAACTAAACTGATCTATGTGTGGGGGCTAATAATTAGTGTGTGTGGTTAGAGCAAGTCCTCTCCAGGGCCTGCTTTGGACATAGCTGGGCCACCGACAGTCCTGCTGGGCCTTTGCTTCCCCCACGAATTAAATACGCTACAGGGGTGGCACCGAGGAGTAACCTGGCGATCTTTAGCCCCCTCCACCTTCCTGTCATATCCATTAGGTCTTCTCCATTATTTCATACGGATGTTTTTCAGCTGTATATGGAATGCCGTGTAAACACAGCTTCAAGCTCTCCCTTCCAGCCAGTGCCCCCTCCCAGATCTCTACCTAGTCATTGCCTCTGGAAGCAGCTGGAGGGAGAGGCCATACACCAACTTGTTTATGGAGATGTTGGCCTACTTCTTCCTACCCTGCTGGATGGAGCTGACCTACCACTGGCTCTTAGGGACAGACAAGAGACCCAGCCTAAGACAGTTTAAATGTAGCTTTCCTATCACTGGCAACTACAAAAGGCCTGATTAATAAACCCTGGCCAATGGCCAAACTGAGAGATTATCACATATCCTAAGTGGGTCTGATGAGGCTAGGAATGTTGAGGATCTGCTGGGAAGAGAAGCTGCCAGAAGCTTGACTTGAAACTGCCAGAGGTGCACTACTGAGAGTGAAGCTAATGCAAAGAAGAGTAGAGGATAGCCAAGCAAGAGAGAGTGAGACACATCAAGCTCAGATGGCATTGCCAGCCGTGCCTGACGTCATCACTCCCTCTGGAATTTTTAGCTGTAGGAATCAGTAAATTATATCCTACCTAACTAAGGCAGTTTGAATTTAGATTTCCTATTACGACAGTCCTTAACTTATGATGGTTTGACTTAGGATTTTTCAGTGTTATGATGGTAGAAAATCCACACGCATTCATTAGAAACTAGAGTCTGAGTTTTGATCTTTTCCAGGGTTAGTGATATGCTCACCATACTCTCTCGTGACTCTGGGCATTGACAGTCACAGCTCCCAGTCAGCCACTTGATCACCAGGGTAAACAACCAATACACTGACAACTATTCTGTACCCATACAACCATTCTGTTTTTCATTCTCAGTACAGTACTCAACAAATTACATGAGCCATCCAATACTTTATTATTTTTAAGATTTTATTTATTGATGGACTGTTTGGTTTGAGAGAGAGTGTGAGCAGGGGGCAGAGGGAGAAGGAGAACCAGACTCCCTGCTGAGCAGGGAACCTGATGTGGGGCTCCATCCCAGGACCCTGAGATCATGACCTTAGCCGAAGGCAGCCTCTTAACTGACTGAGCCACCCAGGTACCCTCAACACTTTATTATTAAATAGGCTTTGTGTTAGGTAACTTTGCCCAACTGTAGTCTAATGTAAGTGTTTGAGCAAGTTTAAGGTAGGCTAGGCTAAGCTATGCTGTTCAGTAGGTTAGGTGTATTAAATGCATTTTCAACTTTTGATATTTTCAACTCATGACGGGTTTATTGGGATGTAACCCCACTGGAAGTCAAGCAAGATCTGTAGTGCAACTAGAAAAGTCCTGATTAACACATTGAGTTTTGCATCTCTGACTTATTTGGACAATTGCCTTTGAAAGTTTAATGGACATTAGTGACTCCAAAGCTTTTTGCAGACAGGAAAAAAGTGAAATGGCTAGAAATGTTTCTCCAACATTAAAGAAGGAAGTTCTGAGAAATCAACCAAGCAACTAGTCATGTGCCTGTGAGGTACACAAGGTTTAAGATGTGATTCCTCATTTGTCCCCACCTCCTATCTAGTTAGGAACAAGGTCTTGAACACCAACAAACAGCAAGGCTGAGAGTAACGAAGAACTGATATGTGACACAGATGATAAGCACTGTAGGAGTCCCGACAAGATTGCTGCACCATAGAAAAAACATTCATCGGTTGTTCCATTCAAACCGTGTAGGCCAAAAATTACAAACTGGCAGGTTGAATTTGGCTTTGCTGACTCAACCTTACTTTTTTTTTTTTTTTAAACGTATCAAAGATTTCACACAAAACTCTAGATCTCTAACTTCTGTCAAGAAAGATGAGTCAGGAAACATTTAATAGGATGAAATAGGTTATGCCATATTAACAAACATCCTCTAAAACTCAGCAGCTCAACACAAAAAAAAGGCTTATTTTTTACCTACCTGAGACATCTGTGGATTCAGGTAATTGTCCAGGGCAGAAGTCCTACAGGTGATGGCTCAGTATTGCCCTATCATATCAACAGGTGTTATCCATGGCCACAGTGGCAGGGAAAGAGAGAGAGGTGGAGAGGACCAGGCACCAGCAGTTAAAGGCTTCCTTCTGGAGTGAAACATGTCACTCTAGCTTATGTTGGCCAAAGCAAGTCACATGACCATTTTTTAATCTCAAAGAGATAAGGAAGCTCAGTCATCCCAGGTACCATGAAGGAGAAAGAAATCATGTAGGAGTGAATAATTAATATCCACCACAGAATGTACTCCTGAATGGCAGCAGTGGGTTGCAGCCCACTAGAAGCCGCCTCCTTGAGATCGGACTTAAACAGCCCAGCTTGACACTGTCTCCACCCAGCCTGCCAGGTCATTTACAGGACCTGCTGGGCCCCTGGGGGCATTTGATTTTGCAGTTCCTGGTACACACAAAGCCAATTTCAGCATTAATTTTTCTGTGTCCCTGGTCATTCATGGAGTTATCACAAATTTTTCAAAATGGGTATTTTTTTAATTTGCTAATTTTAAAGAAAATGCCATAAAGAATTCTATGCTGAAGGGCAGGATGGTATTATGAAATCAAACAAGAAGTTGAAACTAGCTGTTAAATATTGCAAATTACAGAGACCTGTTCATGATGGTTTCTTCCTCCTGCCCTTCCCTTGCTCAAGCAAACACCTACCAGGAGAAATAAGCCTCCCACACTCTTTCCTAGGGTGAGAGAAGAAATTCCATGGTAGTGATTTTGAGGAGTGGTTTGGTTTAAAGTTTTAAAAGATACATATATGTGATATATTTAAATATATATAACATATGATAAAACACACATTTATATATCATATATTATTAAAATATATTATCATATATGATAAAATATATTAAATATATATGATAAATTTTTTCCAAGGCTGAAGTATTGGAGAAGAAAATTTGTGAGTTGAGAATGAGAAGACTTTTCTTCCAATAACCAATGAGAATTTTATAAAACAACAGGTATGTCTAAACAATTTTTTTTTAAAAAAAGATATTATTTATTTGAGAGAGAGAGTGTGTGTGTGTGTGCAAGCATGAGAGGGCAGGGGCAGAGGAACAAGCAGACTCCTGATATGGGGCTTGATACCGGAACCCTGAAATCATGACCTGAGCCAAAGTCAGGTGCTTAACCTACTGAACCATCCAGACTCCCATGTCTAAAAGTTTAATAATAAATTGGCACCCATAGAAATGTAGACATTTCTGGGGAAAGCCCAGCACTTTCTCCTTAATCTAACACAATAAGTCTTTGGAGGGTGAAGAGAGAGTAAATTCTCCGGTTAAAATTCTGGGCCAGGTGGAATTAGGGAGAGAAGTGTAGTGGGTGTATGTTGTTCTCTTCAGCATTACTTTTTTTTTTGAAGAACCACTTCTCTCCTTCTCTTTGTGACCCTGGAGGAGTCTCAATCCTGGTGCCCCTTCACTACCGCTACCAAATGTGGGTATGTGACCAGAGCTGGCCAATTAGAGTAGTATATTTTCAAAGCTGTGGTGATTGATTCAGGGATGGGCACGTGACCCAAACAGAGCCAATCTGAGTCTTCCCTGAGATTTGATATGTGAATGTTAAGGAAGAGGGGCACTCCTCTCCTTGAAAACACCAGTGTGAGAATGTAGTTGGTGGCCATTGGTGGCTATCTTTCCTGTCATGTGACAAGAATCTGACTGAGCACAGAATCAACACACAGAAAAGAGAGCCAACACATACAAAGAGAGAAACAGCTGTGAGATCATCATATGAGTCCCTGAACCTAACATGCCATGAGACTATGTTGAATTAAGTCTTTGGACTTCACAGTGATGGAATCAATACATCTCTTTTCTATTGCTCGCTAAGATACTTTAAGTTGGATTTTCTGACACTTGCCACCAAAAAAAAAAAAGCTGAAGAATACATGAATAAAATGGCCCCAAAGTCAAGCTTATAAAGGACAGCTGAACTGACACTGGGGAATTTTATCTGCTTACTATTCCTGCCTCATCCATCAAATGCCACTCAACCATCCGAGACTAAATACAGAACTGCACCGAGCTGTCTTTTTACAGCTCAGGGTTCAGTTAGTCATTTAAATAATTTAGTCAGACAACCTTGTTTGAATGTTTGCTATGAACCACACACCATTTGCCATTCTGTTTGAGAAGGCAAAGCAAAAAGAAGGTATCATCCCTCCCTAGAAAGGATGACAGACTAGAGGCCCAGGAAGATGAACGATGTTCACAAAATTGGGGAAAATAAGGACCTGAGTGCTCTAAGGAAAATGTGATACATGCTGCACTGAGAATATTATGTTTCAAAATTGTCCTGAAAACACCCGGGGAGAAAGATGAAAGATCCATGTTGGGGATGGTGTTGTGTAAGGCATTCATATACTGGTGCTCCCTGAGATTAACACCAGGATTGTTAGATAGAATCACCAAGCGCCTTCAGATCAAAGATGATTTTTAGAAATCTGAAATTTCAAATAACAGGTGATTAACAAATTCTGAGTTAATGAATGAGTAAACAGAAGCTGGTCTATGACTCAGTCTTAGGAGATGCTAATAATGAACAAACTGGAGAAATAAGAGGAAGCAAAGAAGTTAGCAGACAAAGGGAGCCGCAGAAGAGAGAAGAAAGGAAGGATCCTAAAACCTCAAGGTTCCTCAAATCTTCCCTCCCTCAACGACAGGGGTGGTATAGGCTTCCCACTGCCAGGGAAACCAAAGTGTGTTGTCAGTATGGTCAAATATCACAGAGACATCAGATTGGAGATGAGTCGGTTGCATTTGTTCAGATCTGAAAGGCACATTATTACCTTAGGGATGCATATTTAAAAAGCCTCAAGCCATTTTTAAAAGAGGGATTTTAGTCTGCAAATGTAGTCATTATGCTACAAAGTTGTTTCCACCTAGCGTCCATATTAATACTGCTTCTAGAGGGATTGAAGACCCTTCTCCATTCTTTCCTTCCTTCTTAATCCCTGCCTCCTTTGCTCCCAGAAGGTGTTACTATAGTTTGGTCAGATTCCTCAATAAAACATGTGGACTGCAGTTCCCCCGTCTGTTAAATGGGGTAATAATGGTACCTACATTAGAGGGTTGGTGGGAAGCTTAAATGAGATACTTATTAAGCACCATATCAATAGCTGCCACATGCTGGGAGTTCAATAACTGTAGCTATATTCAGCAGCAGCACCACCACCACCATCAACATCACACTTTAGCCAACCCAAGCCCTGCTTCTATGGAGTCTTCTTAGATCTGTCAGATTCATAGTGATCTCTCCGTCTTCTAAACTTAAGTAGCACTTCTCTGTCCATCTAACATTAATCATATGCTATTTTTGCAGACAGCCTCTCCTCTACTATCCTGCCCATCGCTCCCTCCAGTGTATTCAATAAACTTCTATCTCCTTAAAAAACAAAATCATACACTATTTCAAATGATTCTATTTCATACATGTATGGTCATTCCAGTGAGCTTGAAGTTCCCTTACAGGTAGTGACAGCATCTTACTTTTTTTTTTTTAAGATTTTGTTTATTTATTCATGACAGACACACGGGGGGGAGAGAGAGAGGCAGAGACACAGGCAGAGGGAGAAGCAGGCTCCATGCAGGGAGCCCGACATGGGACTCGATCCCGGGTCTCCAGGATCCAGCCCTGGGCTGAAGGCGGCACTAAACCGCAGAGCCACCCGGGCTGCCCAACATCTTACATTTTTTAAAAAGATTTTATTTATTTATTCATGAGAGACACAGAGAGAGAAAGGCAGAGACACAGGCAGAGGGAGAAGCAGGTTCCCTGCAAGAAGCCTGATGCAGGACTCAATCCAAGGACCCCAGGATCATGATCTGAGCAGAAGGCAGATGCTCAACTACTGAGCCACCCAGGTGCCCAACAACTTACATTTTTAATTTCAATAGCACCTATCATGTACTGAGTTTACACTTGGCATTCCAATAAATGAAGAGCAGGGGATAAGAAATAACACATAACTTCCTTTGTATCTCCAATAATGCTGAAAGCAATCTAGGCCCTTGGCACTTAAAGAAAATTCACTGAACAGGTACTGAGCAGAATGCAATGACCAGTCACTCCTGGTGCAGTGCACGCTGGTAGGATATTACATGAGAAAGGGACCATATTTTATAGGCGAGGAAATGGAGGCCCCCCCATTGATGACACAGATCTAGCCAGACAAAAGTTATGATGGGAATAATTCTCAGGACGCTTTTCATGCTATGTGTTTTAAAACAACCACCAATAAAAAGTTATTTCAGCAAATGTTTATTAAAGGGGAAAAAAAGTCCCCTAGGTTTTCTGCGGGAGGTGGTGTTTCCTCTTACACTCAACAATTTGGTGGTGTGGTAGAGAGAGGTGTGGGAAGGAGCCAAGGGGGCCCAATGACTGGGCTGTTGTGTGGGCCCGGACAGTGGGGGAGGGTTGGGATTTTCACTTCTAGGAAAGCTCTTCCAGCTCCAAGGAAATCCAGACCAGGTTTTGGTGCCTGCTTTTCTAAGCAAGCTGCTGCCCTCAATTGGCCTGATTGTGCTTTCCAGAGAGCCCCACTGGCGGCTCTGGTACCTGGGCTGGGGGAGTCCCCAGGCCAGACTCAAGGAAACTCACCCAGGGACCAAAAAAGTTTACCACGCCAGGAACCTAGGGGGAATCTGGTGTCCTTGGGCGGTTGAGGATAAGACAGTTACGATTAGAACTCACTTCTGTAGCGGGAGAAATCTCTGGGCTGGCCTCAGGACAAGGCTCCAGGGAGGCCACGCGTCCAGTCCCGCAGAGGGAGGCTTCTGGACAAGGGCTCCTTTGGTAGCCCTGGCCAGGCTCACAGGCTCCCTTTCAGGTTTTATGCCCACATTTCCCTACCGTCGCCTCCACCAGTGTTTCTCTATCTCTTAAATACACCTCCCTAATCCTCTCCTTCCTCTTTTTTAAAGCCTGCCTTTCCTTTCAAATACTTCCTTAAATGCCAGCTTGTTGTTTTTGCACCCTCCCCTCCAAGAGCCTTCCCCAAGAGCTCTTGCTGAAAGGACACTTCAGACCACAGGGCCGGACTTTCACTTATTCATTCATTCATTCATTCCTTCATTCATTCATTCAACAAATACTGGATTATCTATACGTGCAGGGCTATAGCAGTACAGTTATGAACAAGATTGGCCCAGTTCTTTGGTGAATGAATCATTAGCTAATTAACTAAATGAATGCACGTGTGCAAAGGAGAATTAAGGGGTGTTATGAGACAGATAGAGAAACCATCAGAATCAACCTTCCTCAATTTGTCAGAAACTCTAATCCAAATCAGGTTGGTGCCCCAGGCTTATCCCACTCATGAACTTAGGGGGAAATGTACTTTAAAAAGCCTTTCTGGGGCAGCCCTGGTGGCTCAGTGGTTTAGCACCGCCTTCAGCCCAGGGCCTGATCCTAGAGACCTGGGATTGAGTCCCACTTCAGGCTCACTGCATGGAGCCTGCTTCTCCCTCAGCCTGTGTCTCTGCCTCTCTCTCTCTCTCATGAATAAATAAATAAATAAAAATTGTTTAAGCCTTTCTGAAAAAAAAAAAAAACACACACACAAAACCCTTTCTGGAGGGGCACCTGGGTGGCTCAGTTGGTTAAGCATCTGACTCTTGATTTCAACTCAGGTCTTAATCTCAGGGTTGTGAGTTCAAGCCCTGTGTTAGGCTCCACAGTGGGTGTGGAGCTACTTTAAAAAAAAGTCCCCTTCCTGGAGACTTAGTTCAAAGAGTTAGTGCTCCAGGGTATCTCTTCAGACTCCACTGCCTAGCCCTAACGCTCTCAGACTTGTTCACTGTCTTGGTGTCTCAGGTTGTCATCCATGGCCATAGGTGTGGTTTTCAGGTAGCTAACCTGGTCTTTTAAGGCTAGTGCATCGTGCAAGGCAATATAGCATAGTGAGCTCCAGAACCAGACTATCCCTGTTCACATCCTGTCTTTGATGCATACTAGCTGTTGTGGCCTTGGGCAAGTTACCTAACCTCTCTGTGTTCAATTTCATTAATATTAAAATGAGGTGAGTGTAATAATACCCAATTCATAGAGGTATTATAAAGATATACATATATTTATATATTAATATATAAAGAGTTACTTCCTAGAAAGCTCTTGGAACAGTGCTTAAAATAAGTAAGGGCTCAGGAAGGGAGCTCTTTTTTTTTTTTTAAATATATTTTATTTTGTATTAAGTAGGCTCCACACCCAACATGGAGCTCAAATTCATGACCCTGAGATCAAGAGTCACATGTTCCACTGATTGAGCCACCAGGCACCCCAGGAAGGGAGCTCTTGAATGCTAGAGTTTGGATCTCCCCTGATAAGGTGTCCAGCCTTGGCTCCTGGAACCTAGCCTGGGTCAGAGTCTCAGGCTGCTGCTTGCCTGGGAGGAGAGGCCAGAACTTTTTAAAAGAGACAAGGTACTGGCAGCAACGAAGACTGCCCAGAAGCTAAACAGACAAGGGCACTGAAGCCAACTGAATATGCAACACATCGATCTCAATTCCCTAATACCAGGAGCCACTCCAACTGTTCATCGCTAGAGCAAGAAGAAGGGAACCCAGAGATCTGGTTTGGAGGAGGACTCACTTACCCTCTAGCTTTTTATGTGGCAGTAGGTGAAGATCATTTCTATACTTCCATTTTTTTATGGCAGAGGATAATATTCATAGAATCATGGAGTTTGAAGTAAAATTAACCTTAGAGCATCCATATTATAAGCCCCTTATTTAGGGCAGCTCCTGTGGCCCAGCGGTTTAGTGCCGCCCCCCACCCATGATCCTGGAGACCGGGGATCGAGTCCCGTGTCAGGCTCCCTGCATGGAGCCTGCTTCTCCCTCTGCCTATGTCTCTACCTCTCTCTCTCTCTCTCTCTCTCTGTGTGTCTGTCATGAATAAATAAATAATTTTTTTAAAAAATAAGCCCCTTATTTTCCATGTAAGGAAATTAAGACCCAGAAATGTCATGTGACATGCACAGCAGGAGCGAGATTCAGATCCCAGCCCCAAGACTTAGTCTCTTCTCTGGGATTCGTTATACTCTTAGGTAAAGTGAAGGTAGGAATTCCTACTGTGTAGGGGCACCGTGAGGACTAATGAGGCCACATATGATGTGCCTAACCCACTGTCTGCGGATGGTTGGGTATGTATTCATAAGGGCATTTCCCAGTGTCACATGACTTGTTGATAATTCCTTCCTTACCTTCTTATTGGCTTGACAAAAGAATAAAGTGAACCAATAGAAGACTCACTCTGGAAATAGAAATTCCATGCAATCGTTCTGTGCTGTTAATGTTAACCTCCAATGGAGATTGCTAAACCCATTTGGGAAACTGGCCAAGGTACTAGGAACAGAAGCGTTGAGGCCCATGTGTAAAACCTTAGTTTCTGATTTTGGGAGGTTTCTTATTTGGGATGGGGCCTCTCAAAGAAGAAAGGGTTTTTCCAAGCCACAGTGCTTAGTAATCATGGTCTCACAGAGGAAGCTCACTGAAAGAGGGCATCATCATCTGTCACCCCTCCTCCCATTGTTACCAAAGCATCAGGGTGAAGTGCCTCCATGGTCGGGGACTTGGTTCTCAGACTCCTCTGAGAGCAAGTGGGGGGCCGGAGTCCATGATGCTACCCTTGGGCCAGCCACTCAGGCACATCCAGCCTGCACAGCCGTACCTTCTGCCAAGAGTAGCGGGAGCTCCCTGCCTCTGGCCCATGTGCAGATGCTGCCAAGTGCCGTCAAACCATAGACCCAGGCTGGGTGTCATCCAGAGATGAGCCAAGGCCTACAGGCCCAGACTCAAAAGAAGGTAGCCAGGTGCTCTTCAAAAGAGGACCATGAGCACACAAAGTAGGATTGAAATAAAATAAATCCAGTGGAAATATAGAATTCTGCCTGTCAGAGAAAAAAAGACAGTTTCTTTTCCCTACTCAATGTGTAAGGTGACCCTTTTTGGCCAAAGTCAATGGTGGTGCCTACAGTTCTTAATTACAATAATACAGTTCTTAATTACTTCAATAAGCACTATATATCATTTAAGATTCTTATGGCCAAAAAGAACATTTCCTTTAAAAAAAATCCTAAATCAAAATGCAAACTACTTGTATTGGTGTATATATACATAATTTCCAAACACAATAATGCCATTAGAACTATTTGGGAAAATGTCTAACAACTATTAAATGCATTTTAAGTATGCAACACAATGACCCAAGTTCATCACTGGTTGATGAGTTCATGCCTCACGGCCCATGGTGCTCAAGGCCAGTTGCTACAGTCAAAAGATAGTAAGATGACTTTAAGCTTAAATACCAATCTTAGTTTAATCGAGCACAGAGCTTTCTTTCCCAGAGTAACATCAGAAACACAACAATGCTTGGTTGGTGAAGGAAAGAATGGGGACAGGGGGATTTGCCAGGTCACTCAAGCCAATGAGACATAGATACATCACTCCTTTTTCTGCCTGGTTCCTTGGCATGGTCCCATCTAGAGGCATGCTCTCTGGGCCTCAGAACATGTATGGGCTTGGAAGCTCTGGCTCTTAAAAAGATCTTCTACCCCAACATACAGCAAAGAGAAGTCATCCCATGAGGCATCTGATTATTTATCCTAAGGGATAAACAATCCAAGGGATTACTATGGTCAAAAGGCAACCAATCAATTGGAATCAGTTCTTTCAAAGGTTCACTTATCTTTTAACAGCAGCTAATATTGATTGAGCACTTATCCAATGCCAAGCACTGTGCTAAGTGCTTTAGATTTATTAAATCATTTAATCTGTACAAAAACTCATGAAGCAGGCACTATTATCATCCCCATCTTAAGGATGAGGAAACCGAGGCACAGAATGTTGAGCTAATTTGCTATTGGTCACAGCTAGTTAGGTAGAGCCAGGCCTCAAACTCAAACAGTTGAACTCCAAAGCCTTAACCATACACTATTTGGCATTTTATTTGGTTTTGGTTTTGATTTTTTTATAGACTTTATTTTTTAGAATGGTTTAGGTCCACAGCAATATTGAGCAGAAGGCACAAAGATTTCCCACTTATAGTTGACCCTTGAACAATTTGGGAGTCAGGGACACTGACCTCCATGCAGTTGAAAATCTGCATGTAAATTTGGACTCTCCAAAAACTTTACTAATAGGCTGCTGTTGACCAGAAGCCTTACCAAAAATGTAGTCAACACCTACTTTATGTGTTATATGTATTATATACAGTGTTCTTACAATAAAGTAAGTTACAGAAAAGAAAATATTATTAAGAAAATCATAGGGAAGAGAGGATCCATTTATAGTACTGTACTATATTTATTGAAAAAATCTATGTATAAGCGGACCCATGTAGTTTCAAACTGTGTTATTCAAGGGTCAACTATACTCTCTGTACACCCCCAACAGTCTCCCCCATTACAACACCCCTACCAGAATAACCTGTTACATGGATGAACATACAGTGACACATCCTTATCACTCAAAGTCCATGGTTTACCTTAGGGTGTACTCATGGCATTGTATATCCTATAAATTTGGACAAATACATTACATATATCTGCCAACAGTATCATCCAGAATAGTTTCACTGTCCGAAAAAATTCCCAGTGTAACCCTTATTCATTCTCCTTCCCTGCTAACTCCTGGCAACCACTGATCCTTTAACTGGCTTCATAATTTTGCCTTTTCTAGAATATCATATAGTTGGACTCACACAGTATATAGCCTTCCCAGATTGGTTTCTTTCACTTAGCAATATTCATTTAAATTTCTTCCATGTCATGGTTTGATAGCCCAGTTCTTTTTAACACTGAATAATATTCCATTATCCAGATATACCACAATTTGTCCATTTGCCTATGGAAGGGCATCTTGGTTGCTTCTGAGTTTCAGAACAAAACTGCTATAAGCATTTCTCATGCAGGCTTTTGTGTAGACATAATTTTCCAACTCATTTGGGCAAATGCCAAGGACTACCAATTGCTAGGTTGTCTGGTAAGATGATGTTTCTCTTTATAAGGAACAGCTGAACTGTCTTCCAAAGCGGCAGTACCATTTTTGCCTTCCCATCAGCTTCAAATGAGAGCTCCTTTTGCTCCACATCCTGCATAATGCTGGCATTTGGTGTCATTGGTGTTTTGGGTTTTGGCCAATCTAATAGGTGTGCAGTGGTATCTTACTGTTGTTTTAATTTGCAATTTGTAATCATCTGAGATGTGGAGCATCTTTTCGTATGCTTATTTACCATCTGTGTATCTTTCTCGTTGAGGTGTCCATTCAGATCTTTTGGCCATTTTTAATTGAGTTGATATTTTCTTTGCATTGAGTTTTATCATACAGTGTTTTTAGGGATGCACTTATGGATTCACAGAATTTCGGGAATGGAAGGGCCTCAAAAATCATCCAGTCCTTCCCCCTCATTTTCCAGATGTAAAAACAACAGCTCAGAGAAGCTCAAATGGGGCAAACCTGGAACCAGAGCCCAGGGACTCCGTGCTCCTTCACCACAGTGCATGTCATCAGGCAGTTTCCTTTGTGAGCATTTAGCCCCCCACGGACAAGAGTCACACCTGACCATCTGCCTGTCCTTCCCCCACACGGTGTTTGGCACACATTCAGTGAGTGCTTGTGGGAGGAAGGAAGGAATGACGTTCCTTTGGCATCCATGCACCCTTTCCAAAGGGAAGGCCCCTCTGACCTCTGCTTTAATCTGTGAGAGAGGGAGAGAATATTCTAGATCTCCCACATGCAGTGGTGGGGGCAGAGGCCAGGTCCAAGAGTAATCCTAAGCTTGGCTGTGTGTCAGCCTCACCTACAGAGCTTGTTAAGAACTGAATGCCTGAGCCCCATTCCTGGGTATTCTGATTCTATGCATTGTTAGTGTTGATTATGTGTATGAGATCCTGAGCTAAGCCCTTTGTGTGAATTATCCTACATAATTCTTCTTTCTGCAATTCTGTGATAGGGGCCCTATTACCGTCCCCACTCTACAAATGAGGAAACTATGTTTCAGAAAGGTTGAGGAACTCCAGGGTCACATAGCTACTATGTGCTAGAGCTGCCCCCCAAATAAAAACAATCTACCTGCTTTCAGAATTGCTGGCTAGCCTCTTTGTTTTGCACACATGTGTGCAAGTACACATGTGCTCTGAGGTCTTTATACTTAACTCTGTACAAACTCTATGTTTCGAGCCCCTGAAAGCTACAAGGCAGGGATATGGGGCCCCAGCAGGCTGTCATGAGAAAAGTCTTCACAAAGGTGTGACTGTAAGGCAAGCCTTAGAGGGGCCCTGAGAGCTATACAGGAGGCCCAGAGCTCCAGCATCAGCTCTACCAAAAAAACTGAGATCGTAGATGCCCATACCTTCATTCTCATTTGCACATTGTTCAGAGCGGGCCCTTGCTCTTTTATTTTTCTGTACTTTAAGTGAATTTTTTACTGAAGTATAACAAACAACCATGGAAGTCACAGATCCTAAGTGTGCAACTCGATGAATGTTCACAAGGTAGACACACCTAGTAACCTGGTCCACTTAGTTTAGGTAACAGCAGCTTTAGGCGTCTCCCATTATCTTAAGGGGTTTCACTGAAGATTTCAAAGCAAAGTTTTTTTAAAGATGTATTTATTTCATTTTTTTAAAGATTTTATTTATTAAAAAAAAAGATTTTATTTATTTATTTGACAGAGAGAGAGAGAGAGAAAACCCAAGCAGGGGGAGCAGTAGAGGGAGAGGTAGAAGCAGGCTCTCTGCTGAGCAAGGAGCCCAATTGCGGGGCTCGATCCCAAGACCCTGGGATCATGACCTGAGCCAAAGGCAGACACTTAACCGATTGAGCCACCCAGGCACCCCTATTTATTTATTTGAGAGAGAGAGCATGTGAGCAGGCCGAGGGAGACAGAGAAAGAGGATCTCAAGCAGACTCCATGCTAAGCACAGAGCCTGACGCAGGGCTCCATCTCACAACCCTGAGATCACAACCTGAGCTGAAATCAAGAGTCAGATGCTTAACTGACTGAGCCACCCAGTCACCGTAAGGCAAACATTTTTTTTTTAAGATTTATTTATTTATTTATGATAGACATAGAGAGAGAGAGAGACAGGCAGAGACACAGGAGGAGGGAGAAGCAGGCTGCATGCCAGGAGCCTGATGTGGGACTCGATCCCAGGACTCCAGAATCGTGCCCTGGGCCAAAGGCAGGCGCTAAACTGCTGAGCCATCCAGGGATCCCCGGCAAACATTTTTTAATGAAATTTCACATCACAGATAAATGTCTGTTAACAAAAGGGATTTTTTACAAAATCGAAAGAAAGAAGGAATGAAACAAAGAAACAAGCAAAAGCAACAGAGCATTACAAATCTAAAAAGACTGGAAATCACTGTGTTGCTATTTTAAACCAAATTTGAACTTTGGAGGAGGCAAGTTGATATTTATTCCAGATAATTAAATCCTGGGCGGGGTGCCTCTTACACATTTTCTCCACAGGGCATGCAAGGCACAATGGCAGCAACAGGGAAGGCCCCTCTAACCTGGGTCACCTTTGTATTTCCCCTGGCTACATTTATCCATCTCCCTGTATTTATACCACTTGCTGCCCTGTGGGTCTGCTCACAGGACTCACACTGAGAGGCAGTGCTGGCAGTTCCAGCCCCGACAGTCAGACACCCTGGGCTCAATTCCAGGTTCCTTCCACAGCCTGGCTCCTTGACCCCCGGCAAACCACTTACTCTCCCCTAACATTGAACATCGGTGCCCCCCACCCTGCAACACAAGGTCTCCCCTGTACATTCTGTGGCTGTAGTGAGAGGGTAAATGAGGCGTGTAAAGTGCTTCTCACAATGCCCAGCATGTGGATAAACTATTGCTTAGTCCTCATGAGGATAACTTGAATCCTATTTCCTGGAAAATATGCAAGGAAAGGGAGCAGTCAACATGGATCCAGTACCAAAGCAAGGAGGAAGGGAGCCAGCAAAGGGGAATCCAAGAAACATCGCTCCCCCAATTGGGGGGGGGGGGTTGTTTTTCACCTGCCTTCAGGCCTTGACTCAGAGTGTGGAAGGGCAGTTTTATGACTGCTGGTCAGCAAAGGGACTTCCGTGCCAAGGCAGAAATATAAATATTAATTATTTTTTAAAAAATATTTTATTTCGGGATCCCTGGGTGGCGCAGCGGTTTGGCGCCTGCCTTTGGCCCAGGGCGCGATCTTGGAGACCCGGGATCGAATCCCACATCGGGCTCCCGGTGCATGGAGCCTGCTTCTCCCTCCGCCTGTGTCTCTGCCTCTCTCTCTCTCTCTCTGTGACTATCATAAATAAATAAAAATTAAAAAAAAAAAAAAAACAAAAAAAAAAAATATTTTATTTCTTCATGAGAGACACAGAGAGAGAGAGAGAGAGGCAGAGACACAGGCAGAGGGAGAAGCAGGCTCCATGCAGGGAGCCCGATGTGGGACTCCATCCCAGGTCTCCAGGATCATGTCCTGAGCCAAGCTAGTCGCTCAACCGCTGAGCCACACAGGGATCCCACAAATATTGTTTCTTAAGGTTGAGTTCTGGAAGCCCAAGGTGTCAAAGCCAGAAATGTGATGGTCCCTTAACCTAGAAGGTCTTTAGGTCCAGCCTAAATCAATGCTGTCAGCCATTGAGTTATCAGCTTGCCTCCAAACATCCACATCATCTGAGATTGGTTCAAGGAGAGGTTGCCGTAACAACCCAGAATGCTAGGTCAGCTGGTAGAGTTGAACCCCTCCCCTCACACATGCTGAGACCTATCTTGGAAGGACCTGGCTCTCTGTGCTGCAGCAGTTGGGTTTCATAGTCAAGGAGAGAGCAAGTGGCCCTGCTGCCACCTGTCCATGGAGAACTCCAAGCTCCCTTCCCTAAAGACCTTATTAACTGTATCTGACAGGGATGAAGGTGCTCTCAGAATAATTGCCCAGGCCAAGCCGCTTGCTGAAAATGACCAGCCTTAAGGCCCCTGGGAATCAGGTAGAGAGCTAACCTTGGTCTCATTAAGACCCCAGGGGAAAGGGGCCCTGGGCCAATTAAATACTTTTATTCTGTCCCCCTCCTCCTTGCCCCAGGCCTCACTTGTGACCTCCCCCAGGGCTGGCCCATTAAACTCTCCCTACTTTGATATTATAAAGGTTGAGGGGATTACACTTCCCTGGGACTTTTGCATTTCAACAGACACTCTGGAAAAATCAAAATGCTTTCAACCTCAAGGCATAAGTCTTTTAATGGGGTTTGGGCTTTGGGCTCCCTGGGAGTGATGGTGTGGAGGTGTAGTAGGGGGATGATGGCGGCAGGACCAAGTGAGAAGCGCCCTTACCAAAAAGACTATATAGTTCAGGTCTGAGGTCCAACAAGCTTGGCTTTAAGTACTCCCATGTATGGACCTTAGGTAAGAGCCTCAGTTCTCATGTCTCTAAAATGGACTCATAAGACTTAAGTCATATTGCTGTTAGCACAAAGCCTGGCACAGAGCCTGGCCCAATGTCTAAGGCCTCAAAGTAGGACCAGCCAAGAAGACTGTTGTCCACCCCCAGCCAAAGACAAGGATTGCTTCTGACAGTCTGGACTTGGGCTGGGTGTTTACCAGGAGCACTACATCCAGCTCCCAGGGATAGAAACCTGTGCTAGAGGACCTGAAAGAGGGAACAAATTAAATAGTCAACACTCTGTTGCAATTATGTTTATAAATTTGGTTTTTTCCTCTCCATGGGGGAGACTGAGAAAACACGATAACGCTAGGCACTTAGTGAAAGGGAGAGAGAGAGAAAGTGCCAAACGGACCAGAGAAAGGGAAGCAGTGAGGACCACCTGCCCAGTCACTGCTTAACCTGGGGACCCCTGAGACACAAGCAATGTTGAGCAAAATGCTTGAGCTGTGGGCAAAGGACTTGTTTCTCTGCAGAATGTGTCTGACAGTGACAGCGCCAGTTTTAAGGTTAGTGATGCAGAACCAGCTATCCCACAAAGCGATCGACTTCTGCTCTAACTACAATGGTTGGCTTTTACGAAGCTAGTATAGCTGCTAGACAGAAAGGATGCTGAGCTAGAAGCATCCTAGTCAGTTTGGGGGAGATCTAGATTTAAGACAAACCCCCACGGCCCTCACCCCAGTAACACTTGGCAAACTCTGCTAAGAGCCCACCGCCCTTCTCTTGGGGCCACAGTGGGACAGAGTAGAGAGAGCAGTGCCCCACCATACCAGCTCCACCCCACTGGCTGTGTGTCAGGGGGGATTCACACAGGTCTTTGTTGCCTCATCTGTGTAATGACAGAATAAATCTACTTGGATGGATTGTGAGGTTAAATGTCATGTATATGAAACAATTAGTGTCATAACCTAGAATGTAAAAATGTTCAAAAAATGTTAACTTCTTTCTTTGACAAGCCAAAGAGTAGTCTCTAGTCTCTCCTCCCTACACCCTTGCTGGCAGCCACTGAGACATATCTTATCAGGCACTCTACCAGCTACAAATAACAGAAAAATCTAACAGTGGACTAAATAGGCATTCATTTTCCTTGAATGAGGAGAAATCCAGAGATAAGTAGCCACTGGTTCTGGTTCTGCGGCATGGTACTGTTGTCTCTTTGATTTTATTGGCTTTTCTCTCATGGTTAAAACATGGCTACTGCAGCTCCAGTATCACAGCAAAAGAAGGAAAGAAAGAAAAGAAAGAAGAAAAGAGAAGAGAGAAGAGAAGAAAAGAGCATTTGAATAAGCCAACCCAGCCAACCCACAGTGTCAGCCACAGCTGTGCATCTGGTTAAATATAATGTTTCATATGTGTTTTCAACAAGTGAGTGTTGAACATCTACTGTACCCTGAGCTGGGTGCTGGGAAGATTGATGAGTAAAATCACACTTGGTGCTGAGGTGATGCACGCTTGGCCTGACTATGTGCTGGCTGACTATGTGTAGGAGCACAGGATCTTGGGGGGAGGGGGAAAGAGGACTTCCTGCATGGGTGCTGCCAATGCCGAGGGGTAAACCAGGTATCTGGAGTGGAGAGAGGCAGGCACGCTGTCCATACAGTGCTCTGGGCAGCGGGACCAGCAAGTGTGAAGTCCTAGTGGCAAGAGGGATCATCATGGGTATTCAGGGAATGAGAGAAGTTTCCCAAGGCCACCAAAGTTTATTCAAACAAAGATCAAAAGCATGCCCAACAGATGTGAAGTGACTGAATCTGACTCTAGGACCATTTAACCATGGTCTCCAATCCCTTCCCATGGAGGAGAGAAAAGCCCTGGCAACCTCTTCAAACACAGAGGCTGCAGGAAAAGCAGAAAGTGTGGGCAAGTGCCAAGGACAAACTCGGCTACCTCTCTGGTTGTCTTTTGGGAGAGAGAAGAGATCCAGACTAAGCCAGCTGGGTCCTGCACTTGGGTCAGGGTTTCTGCCTCCCAGAATCAATGACAGGAGGCCTTAGCACCTGCTGCACCCTCTGCTCGGAACCTCTCACTCCCAAGCCATCCTCACCTGTGAGATTTTTGTTCTGGCCACATGCCTGCCACTGTGAAACATGTCAACTCATGGACCATCCATGCACCAGGGACCTCTACCTTATAGCATTTGCCACAGTTGTGACTTTACATTATTTGTGTGAATTTTTTTAAAAAGTCATGTCTGTCTCTCCTGGTAGACTGTGAGGTCTATGAAGGCAGCCACCAAGGCTGGCTTTGCCCACTGCTCTGTCCCTAATACTAGCATTGTGCCTGGCACATAATAGAAGCTCAATGAATACTCAGAGCTAGACCATATCAAACTGACCATATTCAACCATTTTTGACGAAGAAAATGGTAATTTCATCCTAATATTAATCGAATGAATGCACACATTCCAATTTTTCGGTGTACTATTTACTGCAGCATGGAGATCAGTACTGAGAGAGTCCGCCTTGGGCCTGTTTAAAGGGTGGGTTTTCCTGAAATTATGAAGAGTCCAGTATCTGGTCC
The DNA here is from genome assembly GCF_018345385.1 of Vulpes lagopus. Lineage (NCBI taxonomy): Eukaryota > Metazoa > Chordata > Mammalia > Carnivora > Canidae > Vulpes > Vulpes lagopus. The sequence goes on from NC_054829.1 coordinate 24,996,318, forward strand.
CGTCATGGTCTAGGTTTGAATTGTGCTTTTCACACTTCAGGGTGCATTTAAAGTAGATTCTGATCCAGTAGCTTTGGGGTGGGGCCCGAGATTCTACATTTATAACCAGCTTCCAGGTGGGGAGGCAGCCAGAGGGAAGGAGGCCAAAATGCAGGCTTGAAGCTGACTGGTGAAAGTTCTCCATGCCAACCCCAAGGAGCCCCAACGAAGACTCCTCCTTCTTTTTTAAGCCAATGCAAAATTCAGAAATTCACTGAAAAAGAGATGGGGCTCCAGGTCACTACCTATAATCAATCTCCATTGTTTGGAGAAGCAGCTGAGCAGCTATTGTGTTTAAATGAACCTTCCAGATCACTGAAATTTAGCCCTCCAGGTGCCCAAACCCTTTTCCTTTTAAGTGTATTGGCAGAAATGTTTCTAGTGTTATTAAGTGCTATCTTGCCTTCTTCAACAGGGTAAATTGGACAAAACCTAACTCTTCCTTTTTTTCTTCTTCCTTCTTTTAAAAACATTGTTGGTGAGATATATCATATATATGAATAAAACATGCATATATGACTTAAAGAATATAAGTCAAGTAGATACCAGTAGACCCACCACCCAGATAAGAAAAAGCATATCACTATAGTACCTCAGGAGCCCCCTCTTTCCATTAATCCTGTCCTTGCTTTTCTTTATTGTTTTACCACATGGGAATGTAGCCCCAAACAGTAGAATTTGTTTCACCTGTTCTTGAGCTTTATGTAACTTGAATCCTAGTTGTGTGTTTTGTTATGAGTAGCTCCTTTCGTTGAACGTTGTGAATTTTCTGGCTCATGTCTTCCATGACCATGGGCAAGGGTTCTTTCTATACAGATCTCCCTCAATGTACAGTGGGGTTATGTACTAATAAATCCATCGTAAGTTGTAAATATCATAAATCGAAAATGCATTTAATACACCTAACCTACTCAACATCACAGTTTAGCCTAGTCTGAAATTTGTTGAATCCTCCAAAGTGAAAAAGCAGAATAGTTGTATGGGTATTGGTTGTTTATCCTCACAACTGCATGGTTTACTGAGAGCTGCTGCTTGCTGCTGATGCCTAGCATCAGGAGAGAGTATCGTGCCACATATGCTAGCCCAGGAAAAGATCAAAATCAAAATTCAAAGTACGATTTCTACTGAATGCATATGGCTTCGAAACCATCATAAGTCAAACTATCATAAGTCAAATTCTTGTAAGTTGGGACCATCTGTATGTAGTAGGAGAGGAAGTGCTGGGTCAAGGATTCTGACAGCCTAGGCTTTCCAAAGTGCTACCAAACCAGTTTCCTAAATGGTTATTCTCCCTCCAGCAGTGGGGAAATCCACTCACATTGCTCTACGTGTCCACCGACACTGGATACTGGCCCACTTGTGAATTTTTCCTAACTTTCCATGGTGCTCAGGGTTTTCCTGAATAGCACTGTCTTGGGTCTGTTTGGGCTGCCCTAACAAAATACCACAGCCTGGGTGGTATATAAAAACAGAAACTTATTTCTCACCACTCTGGAGGCTGGGAGTCTGAGGTCAGGGAGCCAGCCTGGTTGGGATAGGGTCCTTGTCCAGGCTGCCGACTCCTTATTAAATCCTCACATGGTGGCCAGACTAGGGATCTCTCAGGGCCCTCTTTTGTAAGGGTGTTCGTCTCATTCGTGAGGGCTCCACTCTCATTACCTAATCACCTCCCAAAGACCCCCACCTCCTAATAGCATCACCTTGGGCATTAAGAGTTACTAATGAATTTGGGGGGCACACAAACATTTGGACCACAGCACACACAGCCCCCGCCCTTGGATGGATTGTAACCCAGGGTGGTTACTGTCATACTGAAGGGGCTCAGAGGCAGTGCTGTGCTCTACTGCCTTGTTTCTGCCTTTAACACAAACTAACAAACATCTTCTCCTTCCTATCGGAATGTCAATCTCCAGCAGCTTTCCCTTCCCCCTTGCCCCCTAAGGTGATTTTTCAAATCTTCTCTGGAATGGGAAGTTCTTCACCACCCAAATTTTCCCTGGAATTGTGTCTACACAAAGAGTAGAACTAAAGGAGAGTCTAAATGGCTTGCCTCTGAATAAATGCATAAACTGTGAGGGATGAACCCTGTGGCATTGATTTTGGCTGCAAATATTCTTTTGTTTTGTTTTGAAAGTGGTTGTTTGTTTCCTCATCAGTTTTGGGGTTTTGTTTATTTTTGCTCCTTTTCTGTTTCCTGTTCCAAATAATTGAGGTTGGCTGTATAAATCACCTCTGGATTAGTGAAGTGCTACTGCCCTTTGAATATGCCTCTGATTTAATTTTGTATTAAGTTTAATTAAATTCATATTTAATTTTGGTTGCTGGTCTCTTCCCAAAATACTGTGGCTTCAACTAGCAGATGGCACATATCCTTGTGACAAGAGACACCAAATATTCAAAAGAACTTAATTCTGCCCCCATCTGAAGCATCTTTAGAAACAAGTGTGTTGGAAAATTCTGACTTTTAAATGAAATTCATGCCTCATGTTGAGTCTGAGTTAACAGATTACAGACTCATCAGTGGACTCATTTGATGGCAAAAACCAACATTCTTGGTGAAATCTTACTGCTATAAAGTATTTTGACAGGGGCTGACTGTGGGTTACTGACCAACTCTGACAGATGTGAACAGAAGGGGAATTTATTAACAGGAGATTGGATAATTTGCTGGAAGACCCAGCTTGAAACCATGCAGCCAAGAATAGTATCCCAAATCATGAGGCAAAACTGGCCTAGTGCAGACCTGCTGCCATCACCAAGCACTGGGTACTTCATCTTGCCTCACAATGGACACTGGATGCAACCACTACTCTAGGAACTCAAGCTCCCTGCTAAGGCTGCCTTGACCAGAGAGACTGAGGTAGAGCCTGGTCACATGCTGTGCCCTAGCTGCAAGAGAGGCTGTGAAGACAAATACATTATTCACACTTGGTTTTTACACCATATAATGGAAAACTCAAAATAACTGTGGCTAAAGAAAAATAGAAATTTATCTCACTCTGTATAAAAAATGTGAAGGCAAAGAGTGCAAGATTGCTGTTGAAGTGCCTTTGATGACCTTCACATGCTTCCTTATGGACCAATGTGGCTGCTTGAGTACCTGCCATCAAGTCCACATCCCAGCTATCAGGAAAGAGAAAGAACGACACGCTCTCTTTATAACCACTTCCTGGAAATCACATGCATTTCTTACATTTCAATGGTTGAAATTTGATCATTTGGCCACATCTAGCAGAAAAGAGTTTGGGAAAGGTAGTCTTTGATCCATCCAGGTAGCCATGTCCCCAACTAAAAATTGGGGGTTCTCTTACTAAAGAAGAGAATAGGTATCACAGGAGATGACTGGTGGCATCTGATATAGCAAGTTCCTAGAATTTTTGTCCTCTGGACTGGGATGTGAGCTCTGTTCTCTATCAAGGCTCATAAAAGTGTGCATATGCGTGTGTGTGTGTACACATGTGTAAACACACATGCAGGATAGAGATATTTCCCAAACACAGAAAGAGGGTTCAGAAGCTAGACAACCATAAAAAATAACAGAGAACACTACTCCATTACTGCTACCCTTACTATAACTATGGGAAACTAAGTAACTGAGTCACACAGCACTGGAGCCTTTGAATGAAGTCAGTTGCCAGAGGACTGGGGACATGGAGAAAAAGACATTTGGAGGCACAGCTGGAAATAGGGGTGTTCACACTGGACAAATCTTTTATTTTCTCACAAGCTTGTGGGACTAGGGCAAGAATTCAAATTAAGACCCAAATACCATATATCTAAATATTTAAACACTATTAGTCAAGCTAACAAATTGTTAAATAAAATATCTTCAGGCACCTGGGTGGCTCAGTTGGTTAAGTGTCTGACTCTTGCTTACAGCTCAGGTCACAATCAGGGTGGTGAGATCAAGCCCTGTGTTGGGCTCTGCACTCAGTGTGGAGTCTGCTTGAGATTCTCTCTCTCCCTCTCCCTCTGTGCTCCACCACCTCCTGGTTCTTGCATGCAGGCATGCTCTCTCTTTAAAAAAAAAATAAAGTAAAATAAAATAAAATAAAATAAAATAAAATAAAATAAAATAAACCATGTCTTATCCTTCTACCCTAACAAACATACCTTCCTTGACTTCTGGAAGGCCAAGAGCAAATTTAGAATTCTCAGACTCCTCACACCAGAAAGTGAGAACCACAGGGGCAGGCTATCCCAGATGATGGTTAGTCTCCCTTTTATTCCCTCCTCAGCAAGGGGCCTTACCCACATGCATGTTCCTAACACCAGTCTGCACTTCCACATTCTGTCCAACTGCCCCAAGTAGCCACCTCTGGGCTCCAGGCTACACAAGCCACCCTTGGGAGGGAGGACTTTGCTAATAGGCCCACATGGGCCCTGGAAGCAGGCTTGGGCTTTGTGGGCAGAGATTCTAGGGTCCTGAATACCAGGGGCAAGTTCTAGACCAGGGGGGTGTGGGTCTAGGCTTTGGCTCTGGTTGGGCATCTTCCTTAGTCCTTAGGATATCTCACTCCAGAAATGCAAAGAAGCTAGGGCAGGGATCTCCGAAGGCCAGGCCCCCCTTACCTGGGTCTCAGGGTTGTACTGAATCACATAGTCACACTGACCCAGCCAGCCTGTCCATAAAGTAAATTAGGAATAACTAAAAGTTATTTTGAGAGTTTTTCCTACTTGATCTGGGGACTGGAGATTGCCTCTGGATTACGGACTATGGGAGAGGATTTCTTTAGCCATGACTCTGCATCGGGGGCAGGATTCAGCACTAAATGTATGTCTCCTCATCTCCGGAAACAAACCCAAACTAAAACACCAAAACCAAAATAGAACAAAACAGGAATCCCTCTTCCGCCCTTGACATGCTCAGCCTATTTCTCTCTGCTTCCTCCTACTCTGACACCCTCCAATCAGGCTCTCTCCCATCATCCTCCTGCTTTTCCCTGCTCAACTTTCTTCCCTCCACCCTCCTTCCCTGGCTGGAGTCTTAATCCCTGCCATAGCGACAGGGAAAACAACATAACAGTGGGGCAGATGAGAGCTGAATTTCAGAGCCCTGCTAAGAAGTGCGGGCTATCAGGACCAGGAATTTCCATAATGATACAGACCAGGGGAAGAACTGGAATCTTGGAGAGGTGATGAGGAAAACGTGGGGTTTGGAGGAACCAGGAACATCTCAAGAACCCAGTGGAGGTTGATAAAAAGGGATAAGGAGGGGTGCCCTGCAAAGTTGTAAAAGGTTAATATTGTTCCCTCAAAGGCCATGTAGCTCATGACCATCCCCTAACACAGCATTCTATGAGATGAATTATTGGCAGAGCGAGAAATGGTGGGGAACAGACAGTTCTCAGGAAAACTGAGGTCCCTCTTCAGAAAGGAGAGAAAGTGTTAATATTTTGTGAAATGGATCCAAAGCCTTGGAGGCCCAATGGGATGGTAAGGGGTTAATGCTCCCAAGGAGCAAAACTGGGATAGCTTGGGAGCTTATGGTCCTGAAATTAATTTATTTTAGAAGCATGGAAAGCCAGTGAATGTACTTCTGGCCACAAGACAGGACAGGTGAGAAAAGAGAAAGGAAGGAGGCCTAGCTTCTGCTTCCCGGAAAGGGGGTGTTGTTACAGATCTCCCAGGGAGCACACACACTCCTCATGTCAATGTATATGAGGCCTGATTACTTGGCTCACTCTCCACACCCGAACCCCCAGCATGTTCCTAGTGGCTGCCTCCCTGGTGTTCTGGCAGTCAGGCTGCCAACACCTGCCAACAACAAGGAAGCTGGGTATCGTGGTTGCAGCTTTGGAGGCTACTTATGAAAGAGATGACTCAGCCCTGGGAGCAGGAGGAGGGTGCAGCTAACACCTAGCTCAGCAAGAACCAGTATGCTATCAATCCAATTTGGCACTAACCCAGTGCCAACCACGTGCCACATCCTGGAGATGGGAAGATGACGAGGCATGATGGGAAGAAGACAGCTGTGCCCATAAGGAATCAGAGGCATGAATCCTGCAAGAGAGGAGAATAAAGAATCTGGCAGTGGAAGTGATTTCATGGGAGTACGATGATGGCGGCAGGAGGAAGGAGAGTGTCTCCCTTCCTATAGTCGGGTGATGAGTTTGAGTCTTCCTGAAGCACACCCTGGTCCTCACGACCTCTGGTCCAGTCAGCCTGGCCTCTGTCATCTGAGTGGTGCTCAAACTCGCCCCTCTTCTCCAGTCTTGGCTCAGCTACTCATTTCTGGCCTTGGTCCAGGCTCTCTGCACTCAGCACGCCAAGGCAACGTTCTACAATGTGGGTCCGTCAGCTCATGCCCTGCTTGAAAGCCTTCCTTGGGAGGAGAGGCAGCCAATGAGGCCTTAAGAGGACCAGAAACTGAAGTGCAATTAATGGTCATAAGGATATTCAGACCTGTGGTTGGCAGGTGGAGGAAAGGAAAACAGAGGCTACAAAGCAGGAGGAGATTAGCACCTGAAAAATGACCAAATGGAGGTGTGAAAGAAGCAAAACAAGGTACCAAAAAAATCTATTTTCTTTCTCCTTATAAGTAATTATATGAAATAAATTTTGCAGGGACGATTTAAGAATTCCTTACTAATATAATTTTCTTTGGGGTAATACCTGCCCATGTAAGTCCTTAATAAGCATGCAATGTTGAAGGAAAGAAGAAAAGAAGGAAGGAAGGAAGGAAGGAAGGAAGGAAGGAAGGAAGGAAGGAAAGAAGGAGAGAAAGAAGAAAAAGAAAAGGAAAGAAAAGAAAATCTTCTATGGTTTTTTTCCTGCCCTCAGAATAAAGGCTAAGCCCCAAGTTCTCTCATGCTGTGACCCAAACCTGCTGAAGCCCTAGGGGTAGAATGGGCTTCAGGGTAAGTTTGGCTCAATGGCTCAACTATGTCATCAAAGCCCCTGATTTTCAGGATGTTCCCTCTCCCCTCCATGGTGTTGTCTTCATCCTTCGCTAGGTTTCCCTCATGGTGACAAAATGGCTGCAACAATTCCTGACCTCATACCCGCACTCCGCACCATGTAGAGGGAGAAAGAGAGAGATTCTTTCTCTGAAGCTGCCTGAAAAGTCTTTCCCAGTCTCTCCAGTTAGAAGTGGGTCACTTGCTCATCTTAGGCAAAAAGGGATCTTGCTGATGAGTCTATACTGGGACTATTCATTTTACCCCTAGGGGTAGGGTGGAATCACCTTCCTCAAGTGTGTGGGAAGTGTAGGGAGGGTGCATACCCAACGGAAAATGGCATAGTTACCAAGAGGGAATGGATGTTGAGGAGACCACCACAGTGTGTACTGTAGCACCCTTCCAGCACCTCCTCTCCTCAAATCCCACCCAGCTATGTCCTACTCCCAAATACTTTGTGTTCTTCAATGTCTATAAACCTTTACATATACTGTTCCTTCTACCCAGGATGCCTTTTCATTCCTCTTGCTCAGTGAACACCTACTTATTTTTTAACCCTGCCCATCATCACTTTCCCTATTCTTTAGATATTGTGATCACCTTAAGGACAGAAGTCAGAGGATGCCTGGGTGGCTCAGCGGTTGAGAATCTGCCTTTGGCTCAGGACATGATCCCAGGGTCCTAGGATCAAGTCCCACATCGAGCTTCCTGCATGGAGCTTGCTTCTCCCTCTGCCTGTGTCTCTGCCTCTCTGTGTTTCTCATGAATAAATAAATAAAAATTTTTTTAAAAGGACAGAAGTCAGGTTCTCATTGACTCTCAGCAGAATAGAATACCTGGTGCACAATATATGCTCAATAAATACTTGTCAAGTGAGTGAGTGTTGCTGATGAGACAGTAGTACTTCCAAAGTTGACAACAAGGGGCTCCTGTATCTTCAAAATCTTGTCCTTTCAAAGTCTAAAATGTAACAAATGTAAGCAGAGTTGTACTATGTAAAGCTATGATGGGGAAAGGTCAGTACCCCCTGCTCCCTGAAGCTCAGATAAAGGACCATTGAAGGCAGGAGTTTTCCAAGGGTCTATACTATTATCTCAGAGAGAGGGTTCCCGCAAGGCTAGCAGGAATGTTTCAGTTCTCTTGTCAGGGTGGTGTGTCCTTAAATGGAAAGGGGTCCATCAGGCCATAATATCTTAATCCACCAATCTTTCAACCATTTAGATAATCCTACTGGGAAGAGTTTGCAACAGTCAGCAGACCCAGACACTCCCATCTGGCTGGCAATTACAGTCCCATTAAGTCTTAATAAATTGGCATTCTGGTTTACCATTCTAATCTGCATTTCTTCAGTGTGAATTGGTCTGAGACCAACACTACCAGTTGATTCTCAATATATGCCCTCTTCTTCTTCCCTAGTCACAGAATCCTCAAATTTTAGCTGGTCACATTGTTGCTTAAAAATCTAGATTACATTTCTCGGGCTCCCTTGCAGCTAGCTGGGTAGGGTCATTGACTAAATTCTGGCCAAAGGCATGTAAGTAAAAGTAATATGTGTGGAACTTCTTAGAGCACCATTAATAGAGGATTTCTTCTTCCTTTTTCCTTTCTTTCTGGCTAGAATGTGGATGTGCTGACTGGAGCTGAAGCAGTCATCTTGGACTGTTGAGGAATTTGACAATGGAGCCGTGTATCGGGGGACAAGATGGATGACAGAAGCAACAAGAAGGAGCCTGGATTGAATACAAAGTGCCTTATCACATGGCTCTTATTGCCTACCCAAACTTTTATATAAGAGAAATGCATTTCTGTGTTAAGTCACTTTTGATATTAGCAGCCAAACCTAATTCTAGCCTCATACAATCCCCCGGAGCTGTACGGGCCTGTACATGTATGTGGCTTTTGAGCACTTGAAATGTGGCCAGAACAAATTGAGAAGTCCACACTGCATTTTGACTTTATACCAAAAAAAGAATGTAAAGTATCTCGTTAATAACTTCCATATTGAGTGTATGTTGAAATGATAACATTTGAAATATATTGGGTTAATCTATTCTTTTTATTTTGAAAAAATATTACCTCTAGAAAATTTTGAAGTACATGTATGGCTCAGCCACATTTCTATGGGATGATGCTTCCCTGGCACTGGTTACTTTCATCTAAACTGATAATATCAAACTATTGAACCATGTAAAGCTGAGAGGTGATCAGAAACCAAGACCCAAAATCTAACTCTGCCTCTGGCTTTGTCCATCTGCCTGTCTGTCTGTCTGCTACTCACTGCCACCCATCACCCATTTGCTAACTACCTTATCTGCAATAAGAACAGATATAGGGCATCTGGGCGGCTCAGTCGGTGGGGCATCTGCCTTTGGCTCAAGTCACGATCTCAGGGTCCTGGGATTGAGCCCCGCATCAGGCTCCCTGCTCAGTGGGGAGTCTGCTTCTCCCTCTCCCTCTGCTCCTCCCTCTACTCATGCTCTTCTCCTTTGCTCTTCTCTCTCAAATCAATAAATAAATAATTATCAATAATAAATAAAATCTTTTTTAAAAATAAGAATAGATGTGAAGCTTGGCACAGAGCATAGCTAAGCCTGGAAGGAATGAGACCATCAGAAGTTTAAAAGACATGACTCTGGCACCCAGGCTGTGGTACCTGGGTAAGTGTCCCTGCCTGTTTATGGCTCTAGCAGCATTGGCTTCAGGTAGGCCGATGCCAGCCACACATTCCAGAATTCACTGATCTCTCCAGCTTTCAAGGTGGTGATTTGCTCTGCAACCCCAATTCTCTGATGAGTTCAAGAAAAAAAATCCTTGATTTTCAGTTTGTACAGCTTTTTCTTGTTATAAGGACAAGAATGACAGCATCTAAGCTTTTATATGCCAGAGCTGAATCTAGAATTCCATGGTGTGGTGGTGGTGTTTTCTTTCCCAAAAAAATTTAAAATACATAGTAGTCTGAGCCTGCTTAGTATGGCCTCAAGTCATCCTGTACACAAGAGCAAAAGGGCAACAGAGTCCTGCAGTAGGCACCCCAAGTCACATTCCAAATATTCTATTAAACAAAGCAAAAAAAGCATGCATACGTTTTTTCAAAACCATCAAAATGATTTAAATTTAAGTTTGGGCACCCAAGTTTTACCCCTTCAGAACAACTTATCCCTCTGGGGTTCCAAAGAATTGAGGTCTTATTACACAGGCTGAAAATAACTGAGTGAAGAGATTCTAAATCAGGTTGAAGTCTTCCTTTCTTTTTCTTAGTTGTTGTTTAAGAAACCTTAATTTAGAAATTCATGCATAAGTCCTGTTCCACGTCAATGACCCCTGGGCCCTACTCTTCCTGGTACCAGGAAGCAGGGGCCCCAGTCTGCTGCTTTAGGGACAGGCACCCAGCTCTCCTCTGACCTGGAAATCTCTGCTCAGCTCCTTCTCTCTCTGACAGGCAAAGCCGGCCTTGCAGAATTCCCTCACGTACCCTGGGAGCTGGGATTGCTAAAACAGAGTTGCCATAGCTGATGTGCTAATGAATTCATGAAGCCGCCTAGTGGAATGAGGTTACAGGGAGGTGGAGGAAAAGTTCTTTTCTCTCTTTTCTTAAAAAAAAAAAAAAAAAAAAAAGTAGCTTTTCTTTTTTGTGAGTGGGTACACACACACACACACACACACACACACACACACACACACTAGGCCTCTAACCTGAAAAAACTTTCCTTTCAACTGCCCCAAATTGCTCAAGGTGATTTTCCCATCTTTTAAAGCTCAGAGTGTTCAGGTTCTGGCCTGATTCTGCTCCTCCTATTCTGAGATCCGATTCCCTCTCTCAAAATGCAGGTTTCTTTATTGTTCTCACTTGTGTGACATGTCTCCCTTTTCACATCAGTGTCTTCTCTCTTCTTGTAGATTGAAAGCACATTGAGAGCAGGGCCCATATCTTATTCTTACTAACTCTTGTATCTTCTAAAGATCCTGGAGTCCACAAACCTCACTCAAATACTCAACAAATGTTTATGGTATTGACTTTTTCCTATAATAATAATAATAATAATAATAACTGCCACATAGAGAGCACTTATTATGTGCCAGACAATGTTCTAGGGACTTCACATGGATGGATTCATTTAACCTTCCCAACCAATCCTAATATATTTTTTTTAACCAATCCTAATATTATCCCCATTTTGCAAATGGGGAAACTGGTAGACAACTTGGTTAAGTAAGTGTCTACAGGTCTTATGGCCTGTAAACCATGGCAGAATCAAGATTTGAACCCAGATCTTTACCTGGCTTCCTTGACAATTTTCTAAACTATTTGACTACATTGCCTCATATCCAATGTGCACAAAGACCTTGAAATGATTTACTGGTTTGGTCCCCAGAAAGCTATTCTTTGCTGTCATAGCCACAGAACCACTGGCTAGGTTTGACTTCCCAAAGGGTATTTGCAGCTATAATTGTGCCATAAGTGAGCTCCGTGGTTTTGTTTCCAACCAGTCAGCCCTTGCATCACTGGGAAGCCCCAAGACTGTGTGGAAGGTATCATGGGGAAGGAGAATTATAGCTGATTCCTTTTCAAATTTCCCATCCGGGGAAAAAAAAAAAAGAAAGAAAGAAAGAAAGCAGACTTACAACATTGGTATAAAGCAAGGACATTGTGATGGTTAATTGCATGCGTCAAGTTGTCTGGGCCATGGGATGCCCAGGCGGCTGGTAAAACATGATTTCTGGATGTACCTGTGAGAGTGTTTCTGTATAAGATTAGCATTGAAATTGGTGAATTCAGTAAAAATTGATTGCTCCCTCCACTGTGGGTGGGCATCACCAATCCATTGGTAGGCCTGAATAGAACAAAAAGCGGAGAAAGGAGGATTTTGCCCCCTTTCTATCCTGCCTGTCTGTTTGAGCTGGGACATTGGTATTCTCCTGCCCTTGGGCTGGACCTTGCAACCTTGGCTCCCCTGGCTCTCAGGACTTTTGGACTCCAACTGAATGACACTGTCACTTCCCTTTGTCTCCAGATTGTGGTCTGTAGAATGATGTGGGGAAACTTCGTTTTAGCTGCCACCATCATCTGTTGGTTCCCTAGAGTTAAGTGCCTTTTGTCCTTCTCTTGAAGCATGCACATTTCCCAAGGATATATAGTGTAAGCAAAAAAGATGTTTTGATATGGAATGGGGAGACCTGGAGCTGAGCCCCATCCCAATCACTGTCTCTGTAGTTAAGAGAGATCCAAAATCCCCCATTCCCCATGAAATAAAAGAGTTGGACCAGCTAGTTCTGAGGACCCTTCCAGCTGCAAGAACTTGTGGTCTTTGACTATAGGTGGGCTCCCTGGACAGCCTTCCTCCAGGATAGGGCAGGTAGCACAAAAGCCCAATGAGAAGACTTTCATAGATCTGGGTTCAAATCAGCTCTACCAGAGACTTACTGGCCCCACCACCTGTGGGCAGTTATTTAACCAACTTGCACACCAGTTTCCCCATAGCCTAAGCCCCCGTTTTTGCCAGAACTGGCTCTTGCCAAGAGTAAGGAGGACCTCGGCCTGTGGACTCTGCGGACTCTGCGAGGGCTGAGCCGGCTCCCACCGCTCCACATTAGCAAAGCTTTGTTTTGGAAAGGTTCAGGGAGAAATTTATTGATATAAGCTGGAAGTTGGTTGGTCGCATTAAGAACTCAGCTTCCCCCTTCCCTTGGTCCCACTGGCTACAAAAGGAGCTTTGTGTGCCGTGGGGCAGCCGGCGCGGGATGTGACCACCAGACGGAATTCAACCTTTCATAGGCTGCAATGTCTGCTCAGAAACACACAACCGCGAGCTTTTGCTCCTCCAGGGATGGCTGCCCTGCGCATCAGTGCAGGTCAGAGTGACTGGGTCTGGCCTGGGGAGAGCACCAGCTTGGCCATCCTTCTTGTCCCATTCCTCCCATGCTTATCCTGAAAACGAACGGAAATGGCTGGGAACACATCTCAGTGAGCTGAGGGACTTTCCTTTCTCTGTTTCCTCACAGCTACAATGACAAGAGCTGTCCAGGGCGGGGGCGTCTCCCCCAGGGTCAAGAGAGAGTATGGAGCATGAGTGGGATGGGTACAACCCTGTACTCAGAGGCCGCATCATATTCCCTTCCATCCTCTCCCCAACTTCTTGCCTCAGGAGACAGTGACCAATTAGTCCCCATCATAGCAGAGGGCTAAGCTGTGGCACAGAGAAAAATCTGGCTCTGGCACCCCACTACTCTGTGGCTCCTCTTCCACTCAGGCGCCCGGGGCCTTCACACTCTTGCACCATCCCAACCCTCATACCCAATCCAATGTCCTGCTGTCAGCTACACCTCATGGTTGGAAAGTGATCTTAAATGAAGCTCTTCATGTTTTCCCTGTGGGCAGGGATTATATCTCTTCTTTCTGTGTCCCCAAGCCCTCCACAGTGCCTGGCACACCAGAGTCATCTAATACACTTGAGTGAGTGAGTGAGTGAGTGAGTGAGTGAGTGAGCAAATGCTAATGCTACTGAACTATACTTAATATGATGCCCTCCCAGAGGTATGAGCATTTTGTTCCCTTAACTAAATCCTAGTAGAAGAGATATTTGATGGCAGAGCATTTTCCCACAGCCATCAGACCTCACCAAATAGGTGGCTGCCCTAAAAGTAAAGTTTGCCATTCCGTGGGGCAGGAGGGTGGGGAGGGACTGTTGTGGGTTGGGGAGCTACACTGGCAGGAGAGAGGAAGGAAGCAGTAGGTTTTGGCTCTCTGAAAACGTTGCCTAAAGGCATCCTGGATTCTTCCCAGCCTGCAAAAAGGGGATCATTCAACACTGTGGCTGCCCCAGCTGCAGAGAAAAATTGAAAGAGTTTGGTCCATCCACAGGCAGCCAGCCAAGTGTGTGGCCATAACAACTCTCAGAGGCAGTGGGAAGGGGCAAAAGCCAGAAGAGAGAGTGGGACTGTGTGTATAGCTGGAGATTAGGGAAGGATGGTGGCAGAGGGAGCACCTGAGAAGGGAAGTGGGTTTGCTCACACAGATGCTCTGCTCAGGAAGGCTTTCAAAGCAGAGGGAGCAGAGTCAAGGCCTGATGGCTGGAAGACACAGATGTGCCGCAGGAGAGTTTGGCAGGGCACAGGGTATATGAAGGTGGTAGTAGGAAATAAATTTGAAAAGGTCAATTTGGATTCAATTGTGGAGGGTCTTGGGCCAGGCTAGAGAGTTTGGACTCTTCCATAGGCAATGGGAGCATTTTAAGATCTCTTAGCGAATAAGGTAGCTTAATTAGGGAAATAAACCAAAATTTGCTCAGCCCCAAATATCAGGCACTCGATCAGTGTTATCACACGCAATCCTCAGCACGATTCCCTGACATGGGTGACATAATCCCCATGTCACAGTTGAGGAGACTAGTAAAAATTGATTAGGGACTTCCCTGAGTCACACAGCTAAATTCCCAAATAAGTACTTGATATTTCCTTCTTGTACATACTTTGCAGATTCGCAAAATGAGAAGGTACTCCAACAAAACTGGAGTGAACATCAAAGGAACAAAAGGATAATGCAAAAATACAAGAAATGGTGGAATTAACCAGAGTCCAATGGGAAAAAAAAAAAATCCCAGCATGATAGCTGCTTCAAAAGAAATTGGTGTCCAATAAAATGTCAATGGGTCCCAAGGAGAAAATCTTTTAGAAGAATCTAACAGATCCCAAGCCACACATAAAATGAGTAAAAAGCTAGGAAATATTTGGGGCACGATAGCAAAGACCTAGCTTTCTTTGCCCAAACAGAAACAAGAAAGTAATCAAAAACTCTGGGAAAAGCAAGCCACGAATCAAGAAAGTCACGGTCCAAAAATAAAACAACGAAAGAGATAAGATGAATTTGAGCAAATGGTGGCACATAAAGCATCTCTCTGATCTTGGGGCTCAGAACGTTGTCCTTTGAGTAACACAGGTGTCTTCCTGTGGACATTCGGGGAAAGAAATACGATCAGAGGCCATCACCAGGACCCGTGATATTTACCCACACAGAATGCACTATTCCGGTTGTTACTCATTCATTGGTCTTCAAATTTTCAAATTGACCGTGAACAAAGAAGGGAAAAGTTCACTATGATTTTAGGACGGGATATGATGTGACCATATCTGACAATGTAGAAATTTAAAAAGAGCTAATAGAAGCACTTAGCAACCTAAATGTCCATCAAGAGATGAATGGATAAGGTAGTTGTGGTATAGACACACAAAAATATTAGCCATAAGAAAGAATGAAATCTTGCCCTTTGTGACAAGGTGGATGGATCTAGAGGGTATTACACTAAGTGAAGTAAGGTAGACAAAGACAAATACCATATGATTTCTCTAGGTGTGAAATCTAAAAAATGAGTAAACAAACAAAACAAAACAAAAGCAGACTCATAAACACAGAAAAACTGGTGGTAGCTAGAGGGGAGGGGGGTGAGGGGCGACGGGTGACATGGGTGAAGAGACTTAAGAAGAGTAAACTTCCAGTTATAAAATAAAGGAATCACAGAAAGAAAAAGTCTGGCACAGGGAAAATCAATAACATCATAGCGACTCCTCTGTACAATGACAGATGGTAATCAGGCCTCTTGTGGTGATCATTTCACAATGTACAGAAATATCAAATTATTACCTTGTATTCCTGAAACAAAGATAATAGTGGGTGTCACTATTAGTGACACTATTAGTGGATTTTTTATTTAATTCAATAAAAAAATGACCTGACTGAAGAGGCTGGAGGACAGAACGGTGTCCTTACAGGGTAAGGAGTTGGGTACAACTCGGAGCTGATGAAACCGAGTCATCAAGGTATTGGGAGGGCACCTGGGTGGCTCAGTGGTTGAGTGTCTGCCTTTGGCTCAGGTCATGATCCCCGGGTCCTAGGATGGAGTCCCACATGGGGTTCCCCACAAGGAGCCTGCTTCTCCCTCTGCCTATGTCTCTGCCTCTCTCTGTGTCTCTCATGAATAAATTAATTAATTAATCTAAGGAAAAAGAAAAAGGATGGACACCCGTGACAAGAAGGGGAAAGAAAAAATTGGGCAGAGAGAGAAGTCAACGGTGATGCAGATCCAACAAAGTCGGCCCAGAGCACCGAAGTGAGCACTCCCAGTTAGGGCCCCACGCTAGGCTGAAATGGCTTTATTCCCTCTCTGTGCTGGGTTGCTGGGTGCAGGCGGCCCCACGAAGGGTACGACCTGGGGCCAGGTGGCTCTCGGTACCTCGGGGGCTGACCATGTGGGAGCTGGCAGTGGTGGCCATCTGCTGACCATGCTCCCTACAGCTGGGAGGCAAGTCCATTTTTGCAAGTCTGGATGGTGCTTTTCTATGTCTCCCTGAGTATATGCATGAGCTAAATCCTACTTTCTCAGAGTGGGGAGACAACAGCTAATGTCCCCCAGAGGATCCACCAGAACACAGCAGTATTCACATATTATCTAGCGACAGGAAGGCAAGCTGGCAAAACCCAAAACTGAAGCAGTGAAAAGCCATAGCGTCTGAGAGGCAAGACTGAATCCAAGGGATGGAATGGAAATCTGTTTTGAACTATAAGCCCTTCTGTACCATTTTATTTTTCTAACCATGTGCATGTAGTTCTTCAATTCAATATTTGTAAAGTCTTAAAATTTTCGGGTCTGTCTGATTCCAAAGCCACATCCCAGAGTCATACCCCAAGCAGGCCTAGTTGGAGAAGGACATACAGAACCTTCACTTTCTCCAGTGGAGGCAGGCGCAGCTGTGAGTGCCTGGCCTGGGCTTGGCATGCGATGCCTGGCCCTTCCATTCCCCAGGTGGGAAGCTGGCCAACTCCTTCATCTCGTGCCCCAAATGGACAGGCGCCCAGCCCCAAGAGTCGGGGGAAATACCAGCCCCTGCATTGTGCCCGATTGGGGGCCTCTCTGTTTCCACTGGCGAGCTGCTGAATTTGCCATCACTAAGAACAGGGGTGCCCTTTGGCATATCCTGGCCCCTCCCAAACTTGTAATATCTCTGATTTGGACTCCTAGCAGCAGGGCCCAACACCTGGAGAATGCCAGCAGCCAGGCTGGCACAGGAGGATGGGCTTGTCCCATGTGAAGTACTCCTCGAAGGCTAGCTGGACCGATGGTTAATGTGGGTGGGGGGGTCAGTTTGTCGGGCGATGGCCCTTCTTACTTAAAGAAAAAAAATTTTTATTTATTAATGGAATACAACTACAGCGCAGAAATTTCAAGAATAGAGACAAGTTAGCCTAACCCCACCACCCTAACACAAGCACGGCCTGCTAGCCATGTTTCCTTTTGCTTCCTCCTCCACCACATCTGGGGTTTTTTAAAGCTAGCTGTCATCACACTGTACCTAAATTTTGACCCTTGCATCTTCTGCTAAATTCATATGATATGCATTTTCCAAGTTGTTACCAAGGCTCCATAACCATCACTTTAAATAGCTGCCTAGTCTGATGTCAGGGGATTTCATCCCAGAATCTACTGACCCAGGACCCCAGTGCACAGCAGACAACACAAATATTGTTTCACGAATGGAATAAGTGACTGGCCCCTAATTTTATTTACTCATCTCCTACTGTGAGGTATTTAAGGAATCTGTTTCCAATTTTTCAAACACATTGTCTTATTTCTTTCCTGGACATCCTTCCTTTTTTCCCCACCTCTTTTTCATTCAATTTCCTAAATTGAATGACTCCTAAATTTCCTAAACTCTGCTCTTTGCCTGCCTCTCCTAAATCGCGCGGGCTCTGTCCTTCATGTATCGTAAATCACCCAGGTGTGTGTTGAGCGAGCCCCCTGCACAGCGCCAGGTTCCACGAGAAGAGGCGAATCGTGCTGACGTGCGGGTTGCAGAGTGGGAAGCCCAGGGCCCATGTGAGCTGGGCCCTCCCTGCACTTCAGAGTCCATGTGTTCTGTCAACACCGCTGTCACCATCAAGTATGCTTCGTCTTGAAATAGTGGCCCAGACCCTGCCAGTTATTTCATCTCGGTGCTTATGTTTTTCATGTGAATTTAAACATTCAAACATCATGAGCATGAAACATAAACACTCAACCCGCCATGGCATTTTAATGAGGTTCAACTGGGTTCAGTACGTTCCATTACTTACAATTGTGTAAAAGCTTTTTGACCCAGATCACTTCCTTAGGTTTGGCCCATTACAGCCAAGACAAACTTTGTGTTTTCTGAGCACTTTAAAGGTTGGGGAGAATTATTCTGGACAGATGGTGAACACAGAGCCCACCCCCCCAGCCACACACACACACACACACACACACACACACACACACACACACACCGGTTCTGATTAGCTAGGCCAGTGGTTTAATTGAGCCACTCACACATTCCCAAAGAGGAAAGAGCAAAGCAATGAACTTTGATCAGACACTATCACTCAGTCACCCTGAAAACGCTCCCACACACCTTTGCCTTGCTCCCACACTTCTCAAATCAGAGCCACATCTGTAGCTCTTAGATGCTTCTCAATGAGCAAGGGAAGAGTTATTCATATTCCCCTCTGACAGGTGTGGCAATAGAGGTCTAAGAAGATAAGGTGATTTGTCCAAGACCACAAGGCAAAGAAGGTTCCTTCCACTAAACAGATTTAGGTACAGACGAAGCTGTTGTAATAAAGAGGCTTCAGAATACACCAGTGCATAGAGAGGTAGTCCCGGCCAATAGGCAACTCTGCCATCCTCAATACACGGCTTCCACTGCTGTGTCAAAGATCACTTCTCCCATGGCCCTCAGCCCCTACTATAGGAAGAGGAACCAAGCAGAGGAAGGGTCATGCCTTCCTTTTAGGGCCAACTCAAATGTGGGTCACTTCCACTCATATCCCAGTGGCTTGCTATAGTTGTGCAAGGGAGGTTGGGTGGGGTGTGCTCAGCTCAAACTCAGAAGTTCTAACACCAGATGAGGGGGGACTGATGTCAGTGGACAAGCAGCACACTCCAGCATACACATCATGGGTGACCCCACAGGTAGGTAAGGGAAGCCCAGGGAGAGCTCATTTTCAGCAACTCTGATTGTCCTGGAGCTCGCTCCCCAGTCACTGAGCAGAGCTTGTGGCCAGCCTCTCCCTGTGATATACCTGGCCCACAGCAGCACCAGGGGGCCTGGTTATGATCCATGCTGTCACTGGGCTCAGGACAAAGAAAAAAATGCATGGAAACTGGGAAAAATCTTGCCCTCTAGGAGCTTACGGTTTAAGAAGCAACAAAGCTAGACACAAACAGGACATGCTGCTGACCAGAGAACAAAGTATAAAACCAACAGATGAGTAAAAGGCAAAGCCTAGACACATATCCCGGGCAAGGGTTTCCTTTCCAAGGGACCAGGGCATCTAAGGATCGAGTGAAAACACCTGGACTGGACTGGTCTTCAAGCTTGACCTCCTGCCCACCCTCCATTTCCCACCATCTGCCCCTGTGTACCGACTCTCCCCACCCAAACAGCTCACCAACCCATCCTCTGAGCATGCCAGGCACACACTTACCTTTTTCCTTTGTTCCACTATTCTAGCTCAGACACTGCTTATCAAGAGTTCCCTGAATCTCTGAACAAAAGTCACTTTTATCTCTATAATCCCAAAGCACTTTTTTATATGCAGACCAAACCACTTATACATTGTATTTATTATGATCACTTGGTCATGAATGTGTCAACCTACCTAAACTCAGAATTTCACCAAATCTTGTACACCCAAGTGCTTAACACAGTACCTGGGAAATAATGAGGGTCAAATGAATAAATGACTTAAAAAGGCAGAATTGTATCTTACTTATCACCATACATGCACAATATATGCATATGTCTGGCACATTGTGGTGTTCGATAAGAGGAGCTTGATTCACTTAAGAGAAGTGCAGTCAGGTGCAGCAAAGACAGACCCCAGAAGGCGCAACACACCCGGTGCCAACCCAGTCCTATTACACCAATGGGATTTTCAGAGTCTATAGATCCCACATGGCCAGCTTGGTCTGCCCGGCAGATGTGAGGCTTGCAGTGCATTTGACAAAGGTTTTCTGGAGCTGGGACCAACCACTCTGCACATTGGGCTCCTGCTCCATATTCCCTCCCAGGGCTCAGTCTTTGGCCTGTGACTCTGGTCCCCACCCTCCGTCCCCCAGCAGAGACTCAGCCTCTCAGCAGGGCACTATTGGATCACTTTGTATTCAGCCTCTTGAGTGCTAAGCATATGTTTGTCACTAAGGTAGAGCAGTGAACTAGACAAAGTCCCTGCCCACATGGCACATAACACCTAGCAGGGGACCATACTAAGCTGAATGACCCCAAAGTGACCTGATGCTCAGGTGCACCTACCACCTTGAAGGTAACATCTTCCTTCAGGATAGCAGGCACTTCACACTCAGCATATCTTCTTTCCTGAATTGGGATTCAGAGAAAGTGAGCATGAGTCTACCATCCGGGTCTCAGACCTGCCCCCTGCCAGCCACGAGCATATATCATTTATCCTCTCCAGACCTGTCCCTCATCTGTAAAATGAGGTCAGTAACAACACCTGTTCCACCTGCCTTGCAGGGTTACATGAGGGCTAATAAGGTATCGGAAGGGCTGCGTAAGCTGTGAAGTAATAAATCTTGCCGAGTACTGTTAGAGTTAGTATAACTATTCCTGTGTAACCCTTCCTCCTAATTTTCCCTCTGATCATCAGTGCTGCTGACACTCTCTCGGTCTCCAAGCCTACAGAGGAAGGGGTGTTGTTGTTTCTGTCTTTCCATACTTTTCCTCCCCTCATTCCACCACCCAAGCTCCTTTTCCCTGTGGGCAGTGCATCCTGTGTGGCGCACGTTTCCAGGCTCAGAAGATTCCATTCCTCTGTCTACAGTGATTGGTCAGAGATGGGCACATGACCTAAGCCAGCTAACTGGAGTCCTTCTGATTTTCTCACTGAAGCTATGAAAGAAAATTGTCCCTTTCTGCTGAGAGAGTATGATTCTGGGGCTCCAGCAACCATGGATACCATCGTGCGGTATCAAGAGAAGAAGAAATACTATCCTAGATCAAGCTGTTCCTAAAGCCAGCTCTCCCTGGAGGCCGGACTGAATCCAGCTTCATTACTTACTCATTAGCCATGTGATTTGGGGTTTCTCTGGCCCTCAGTAACTTCATCTGTAAAGTGAGTCAAATAATCCCTCGCAAGCATGCCTGCTGTATGAAAACATGTCTATAAGGGTCCGATGGAGGCTCAGTAAGAGGTAGCTATTATGACTATAATAATGCAGTGGCCTCTTAGCCCTGCCAGTAAGGAAAAAGTAATGCATCCGTCCTATTGTCAGTTGGGACCCTAATTAACTTTTCTCAACTCAAACATAAAAAATGACGGCAGCCCCGTCTGAGAAAAAGAGGCCCAGACAGCTGTAGGTAGAACAAGAGGTGATGTAACTGCTGGAGGGACAGTGCTCAAGTAGGGGTAGTCCCAGCACCAATGAGAGGGTCCTGGGCCCCAAAAGTCCCAGCCACCACAGCAGCCAGTCAGAGGTGAGCGCCCCTGGAGAAGCTCAGCCAGGGCAGGACAGGGCCAGGATCAAGAACAGGTCCTCAGAAGTAAAGAGAGTCCTCTGTCAGGTGAGCTCGAGGGTGGGCTCAGTGCTGAGGACCTTAGTAGTCAGGACTGACCATGGGTGTACTGTTCATGGGCTCCCCACAAAATACCAAGCTCGCAGCCCACTCTTTCCTCTTCCTAACCGTTGGTGTGGCTTGCTATTCCTGAAGGAAGAGAAGAGGACTAAGAGTATGGCACCTGGATTCCAGCCTTATTTGCAGTTGATGAGGTCTGTGACCTTGGGAAAGGGCCCTCCCCTTTCTGGGCCTTAGTGCCCTCCCTGTAGAGGGGGAAGGAAAGGGGTGGCAATGTTCTCTCAGGTCCCTGTGAGAGCTAACATTCTGAGTCCAGGCCATCCTCAAGCCCTAAGGGGTTAATCAGACATGCCCCTACCACCTCTGACTGCACTAAAGTTTTGGTTTTTTCCCCAAGGTACCCAAGGCAGGGTGTGAGGAGGGGGCAGCCTCCCAGTTTCTGCAGATGTGTATCCTGAGAGAAATGATGGGGTGTGCGCTGAGGGTGGGTAGCCTTTGGGACACTCTCCCCACCGGACAGTGCTGCCTCTGTGACACCTTTACGTGGGGAAAGGTGAACCAGGAGCTAGGGGGTGAGCGTCCCTGTTTAACAGCTTTCCATTTGTTTACCAAAAAAATATTGTTCCATCATAAAAATTCCCAAAATAGTTCCTTCCCTGGCCAGACTGACTGGCGGGCGCCCAGCTTGGGAGCCCAGCCTCACTGGAAACATGCTCTCAGGGAGGTGAAAATAGCTGGGAAGGTTGGGGTCTGCCATTTGAGGACCACCAGCCCCACACATCCTGTGGGGTGGGACACCGAGGGTTAGAGCCACAGAATCGTCTCTCTGGAGGGCTCTGGGCAGTGACAGGATTTTTTCCCCAGAGGCTTGGCAAGTTTCTTTTTAGCTCCAGGGGAAGTGGCAGGGGGGTCTCATCAGTGGAGGTGAGTTGAACCCTTTATATCCTGCTGGAACATTCTCTCCTTCACTGTTCCAGCTAGCAACCTTCTCATCTCACAGCTCTCAATTTGATGACAGTTTTTTAGAGAACTCTCCCTTGGGGTGCCTGGGTGGCTCCACTGGTTAAGTAGCTGCCTTCAGGTCACATGATCTCACGGTCCTGGGATGGAGCCCCACATCAGGGAGCCTGCTTCTCCCTCTGCCCTCCCCCCACCACCCCGCTCATGTGCACTCTCTCCCTCTCTCAAATAAATAAATAAAGTCTTAAAGAAAAAAAAAAAAGAGAGCCCTCCCTTAAAGCCCTCTCTCCAAAAAGACCCAAATTAGGGCCAAGGTTACATGATCTCATAGGATTCTTCTTTTCCCCTTCAGAGCACTTACTATGGTTCGTTCATCCCTATAAACACGCATAGCATTCTTCCCCATAGTCTGTAAGGTTCTTGGGCAGAGAACATTGGTACCTGACACATAGCAGGTGCTCAGTAAGTATCATTCCCATTAACAGACTATTTCAATAACTTGCTTGAAGCTCAGAAAGGCCAAATAACCTGTCAGACATCATGCAGCCCACGAGTACCAGAAGTGGGATTTGAACCCAGGTCTGTTTGACTCCAAAACCCATGTCTTAACCCCACTGATGCTCCACATGATCAGCAAGGCTGGACATATCACTGCATGAGAGGGCACCGAGCAGCCGTAGTTGTGTCGTCTCTATCACCTTGTTTCTGCCTCCATGGCAGGGGAGAAGGAAGCTATACAGGCTCCCCACCATGAAAACTTGATGCTTGTCCCAGATACCCCACACCTCACAGATGCTCAATCAGTATGTGTTGGGCATTCGGTGAATGTTCCTTCTGCCTGGGCCCCCAGACACCTCTCAGTGGCATACCAGTCTTGTGGACACCTGTTTCTATTTGGGGATGAGGGAGCAAAGTACAGGGGTACAGAGAAAGGACTCAGTCCCATCCCTTCAACCCCTCTCTTCTCCTGCACTCCACCCCAACCCAACCAGAACAGGGTTAGTGAGCCATGTTTAAGAGTCATCCTACAGATGACCTCTGCTGCTGCAGCAGCCCAGAGCTTCCGGGTTGGGCTTCACCCTCATCGCCCTCCTAAAAAGCCCTGCATTTATAACCAGACCTCCTCCGTTCCTACCACCCCATACCTTCAGGCTTTCTCAATCTTAGGTGAAGTGGTAATAAATTCACATTAGAATTTAATACATTAAATTTAATTCATGAGGGCAGCCCAGGTGGCTCAGCGGTTTGGTGCTGCCTTCAGCCCAGGGCCTGATCCTGGGACCAGGGATCGAGTCCCGTGTTGGGCTCCCTGCATGGAGCCTGCTTCTCACTCTGCCTGTGTCTCTGCCTTTCTCTCTCTATCTGTGTGTGTCTCTCATGAATAAATAAATAAAATCTTTAAAAAAAATAAAAATAAAAATAAAAAAATAAATTTAATTCATGAAATAAGTCCACCTGAAAATAAAATGCTAATTTTGTTGATCTGCAAGATGCAATCTAAGTGACTATAATGGCTTGTCCTGCAAACCCAGCTTTAAGATGAGGCCTCACACAGCATCCTTGGAAGAGAAAGAAAGAGAGAGCAATTTGAAGAATGGAGATGTTTCCTGAGGCCCCTGAGATGTTTCCCGAGGCCCTCACTCCGTGAGGATGGGCTTCTCAGGCTGAGGGACAAGATGGGAGGTATCTCTTCCATGACCAGTTTCAGCTCTCACAAAGCTTAACACTGCTTGGTACCTTAAGTGGATTCTGATGTATAAATATGCACATCTTTTCATGCATCTTTGCCCCTAAATAAAAGCAATTAGTGTGTGATGCACAAAGCCACATACATCCTATCGTGGTAGGGAAATTATCTTCTGAGGTAATTTTCCTGGACATGATTTATTTCTTTACATACGGACTTGAGAACCTGACCCCACTTAACATTCAACCATATTGTCGCTTACATCTATTGTGGGGAAATTGGACCTTAGATCCAAACAAGGGAAAAACAATCCCCTAAAATCCCACCACTATGTATTTCAGAGGGTCTTTTCTTTTCCTTTTTTTTTTTTAGACTTACTTATATTAGAAAGAGAGAGAGAGCCTACTCTTGTGTGCTAATGAGAAAAGGGGCAGAGGTAGAGAACCTTCTAACATGGGGCTCCATCTCACAACCTTTGAGATCATGACCTGAGCTGAAACCAAGAGTCAGACACTCAGCCGACCAAGCTACCCAGGCACCCCTCGGAAGGTCTTTTCTTAAGGCAAATGTGTACAACGGAGTATTTATTATACCTATATCTCATAAAGAAAAAACTGGAAAGAAGATGGTCTTTTGAAATTACAAGTTTGATTTTTTTTCAAAGTCATAAGAACACCATGGACTTCATTCTTTCCTTCTCCAACTCCTCTCCATACCAATTTTCTCTGGACCACCTCTCCTGGACCAATTTTCTGCACCATTAATATTTGTACCAGAAAATCTCCCCGACACCCTAGATTCAAAGCAGGTGAGAGTTGGGATCCCTGGGTGGCGCAGCCGTTTGGCACCTGCCTTTGGCCCAGGGCGCGATCCTGGAGACCCGGGATCAAATCCCACATCGGGCTCCCGGTGCATGGAGCCTGCTTCTCCCTCTGCCTGGGTCTCTGCCTCTCTCTCTCTCTCTCTCTCTCTCTCTGTGACTATCATAAATAAATAATAATTTTAAAAATTAAAAGAAAAAAAAGCAGGTGAGAGTCAAAATCACTCCCAATGGAAAAGGGCCCAAAGGAATGAGGACCAATCTTTTCCTTCTCCCCAGTTTGGCTTCAGGTTAGTCCTATAGGGAAGCAAGCCCAAGAAGAGTGAATCCCTTCCCCAAATGACACCTGTGTCCTGTCCACCCCCAGGATGCTGAGCTGTATCCAATACTTGTACCATCTGTGAACAGGTAGGCTCCTTACCATTCCCTCCTGTGACCAGATGACACAGGGAGAAATGTAATGGATACTTGGACTGAGAAAGATACAGTTGAGCCTTGAATAACGTGGGTATTAAGAGTGACCACTCCCACACACAGTAAAAAAATCAGTGTACAACTTTGGACTCCCCCAAAACTTAACTACTGATAGCCTACTGTTGACTGGACGCCTTACTAATAACATGAACAGTTGGTTGGCACATTTCTTGTATGTTATACATATTATATACTGCATCCTTACAATAAAGTAAGCTGGAGAAAAGAAAACATTATTAAGAAAATCATAAGGCAGAGAAAATATGTTTATAGGAGTGTATTGTATTTATCTAAAAAATAACAACATATATACGTGAGCCTGTACAGTTCAAACTTGTATTATTCAAGGGTAAACCATATTTAGAAAATAAACACCCTTCTTTGCCCCATTCAAGCCATTTCTAGCTTAGCTTGTTTCTTTTCCCAGTCAAGAAGAAAGATAACTTGAAGAGCAATAGGGTTCAGTGTTGAGTACTAACTAGGAAAAAAAAAATGTTCAATATCCAATGTATTTTTTAAGGGCCTGGTCCCATTTCATTTTGCTTTCTTCACTACTTGGTGGTTGCAAATCTAGTCCAAGATTGGCTGAGGATTTGCAAAATCAGTGGTTTTGATTAAGTATTTAGACTTTGATCTTTGAATGGAATTAACCTTAAAAAGAAAACAGCGCTGCTTAGATGAAAGAAATCACCAGTCTCTTGCTCCCCCGAGTGTAGAGGTACTTCTATACTATGGCCAAATGACTACTAAGGTATTTAATAATTACCTTTCCAGTTAGAATGGCACATATTCACTACTCAGATTCAAGAATTTGTTTAAAAATGCAACTATAAATAGTGCAGGTACTTCCAGAGTTTCTAACATCAGTCTTGCAAATTTCCTGTACTTATGAATAGCCTGTTGTTCAAGCCACCCAACCACAGTCAGCAAATGGACTTGTGTGAGCTAGCACCCCTTCACCACCTTTGTATTTAGTTAACCATGTTGCTCCCAGAATAATTTAAGATGAGTTCTTAAAAATACATGCAATATGATGAAGGCAAAAACAATAGATACCTAAGGAAATTAAAGAAAAGAAGGAAACAAGAAAAAAAGATGAATATGTAAACAGTGAGATTTTAGTTCTGCAGGTTGTGAGGTCTCTACACTCACTCAAGATCACTTCAAATTTTAATATAAGCAATCAAAAAGGAGACATGGTCAGTTATATGATTTTGAGTATACATAAAATAAAATCCAGGTATTTAGGAGAAAAATAACTGTTCCTAGAACAAAGACCTCAGAGAAATTTCTTCCATTGATCCTTATAAAGAATACAATGTTCTTTTTGTTTTGTTTTGTTTTGTTTTGTTTTGTTTTGTTTTGTTTTGTTTTTATTGAAGTTCGATTTGCCAACACCCAGTGCTCATCCCATTAAGTGCCTTCCTCAGTGTCCATCACCCAGTTTGTCTCCCTCTCTAATTTTTCCCACTCCTTTTACCTCCTTTCCCTTTTAATTCCTTTCACTATTTCTTATATTCCCCATATGAGTGAGACCATATGATGATTGTCTTTCTCTGATTGACTTACTTCACTCAGCATAATACCCTCCAGTTCCATCCACGTTGAAGCAAATGGTGGGTATTTGTCGTTTCTAATGGCTGAGGAATATTCCATTGTATACATGAACTACAGCTTCTTTATCCATTCATCTGTCGAAGGACACCGAGGCTCCTTCCACAGTTTGGCTATTGTGGACATTGCTGCTATCATCGTTGGGGTGCAGGTGTCCTGGCGTTTCACTACATCTGTATCTTTGAGGTAAATATCCAGTAGTGCAATTGCTGGGTGATAAGCTAGCTCTATTTTTAACTCTTTGAGGAACCTCCACACTTCCAGAGTAGCTGCCCCAGCTTGCAGTCCCACCAACAGTGCAAGAGGGTTCCCCTCTCTCCACATCCTCTCCAACATTTGTTGTTTCCTGTCTTGTTAATTTTTGCCATTCTCACTGGTGTGAGGTGGTATCTCATTGTGGTTTTGATTTGTATTTCCCTGATGACAAGTGATGCGGAGTATTTTCTCACATGCTTGTTGGCCATGTCTATGTCTTCCTCGGTGAAATTTCTGTTCATGTCTTCTGCCCATATCATGTTGGATTTTTTTGTTTCTTAGGTGTTGAGTTTAATAAGTTCTTTATAGATCTTGGATACTATAAAGAATATAACATTCTTACCATTTATAATGACAAGGACTTCCACAATTTTGTTGCTTAAAATATCCCTCAATAGGGGATCCCTGGGTGGCGCAGCAGTTTGGCGCCTGCCTTTGGCCCAGGGCGCGATCCTGGAGACCTGGAATCGAATCCCACGTCGGGCTCCCGGTGCATGGAGCCTGCTTCTCCCTCTGCCTGTGTCTCTGCCTCTCTCTCTCTCTCTCTCTCTCTCTGTGTGACTATCATAAATAAAAATAAAAAAATATATATCCCTCAATGTAGGCTGATGACTTCTTAAGAAAACTGAATTTGTCAAAAGCATTTCCACTAGAGACCAAAAAGTACGTGGTGCAGATCCACAGCTGGTGTGATTTGTGGATAGATTTTAAGAATGAAAACAATTGATAAACGTTATGACCTTCGGGCCATCCTCATCAAACCTTATTTCTTTAACCCCAGCATTTGTCAGCACAATGAGTTTGTGGTTGTTTTCTCCCTGACCAGCACTTGTGATGTCAGTTAAGCATCATTCTATTTGCTTTAACTTGAGCCAAGCCAGGGGTAGGACCAATATTGCTGATGGACAGTGCAGAGAACTGACCACACCTCATTCCTCTGTCCCCTTTCTTACTGGGAAGATTGGAAATGCCAGTTTCTCCCCTTTTCTTTCTTTGCCATTCAAAGTCTATCTGGGCCTACCTCCGGATAGCTTCTCACACAGTGCTGCCTTTAGACAAGTGCAGCTATGCCCCACTGGAAATTTTCTAAGTCTACCTCTCTTGCGTCAGATCCTGTATCTTCTGTTTTGGATGCTCTCAAATCCCTCTATCCACCCCCTCCCCTATCCTCTTCCCAATCCCCAAACATATGGTGTTGATCAGATGTCCTGAAGGGCTCCAGACTTCATGTCTATAGAGTTGTTCTGGGGTTCTGACTGGGTTCACATTTCAGGAAGGCGTTAGGGAAAGTGGATCACTCATTTTGGCTAGCAAGATATTTTTTTCATGGGACTGCATAGGATTGAGCTGCCACGATGGTGCTGACATGCTGATTTGGGGTGACTCACATCAGACACAGCGGGGAGTTCAGGGCTCTGGGCTACCACTGACCATTGGACTTGAGACCTGAGTGGGCTCTGCATTAGCTCTCTCCTCCTCCCTTTCCCTCCAAAAAAAATCAGTGCCAGGGGATCCACACATTGTAGGGCATCCCTGCTCACATACACAGGCAGTTCATTTGCCTACTTTCTTCCAACTCCTATCTAGTGATCTCAAGTGGGAAAATGTTTCCCTCTTTTTCTCTTCCTTCATTTTATTCCATTTGTCAGCAAAGCCTAATCACATCTGATTAACTTAAACAGTGGGGCTATCTATGCCTTAGAGAAGAAAGAGAAAGCCATAGTCTAGAAGTCAAATGAGCCATAATAAAAAAAACAGGACCATTACTCCCAAAGTCCTTAGAATATCTAAAATCCCCATCTAGAATTCTCAGAAAGTCTTCATCTGCCACCGCGACTAATAAAACTGCTCACCCTTACCACCAACATTCATGATAATTAAAAAGGAATTCTTATTTGGTTTTATAGTTTTTCTATTTAAGCACTGATGGTGAAAAAGTAGTGTTTCATACTCACATTAATTCCAAATGGGCAAAATTTCAACTATATATGAAGTTAAACAAGTTTCAAGGATTAACTAAACCACACAGCCATATATAATGTTGTTTTTAATGAGAAAATGTATTCCCAGTTCCCATAACCACTTTATAATAGAACTTCTGGTATAGAAAGCTGGGTACTTTCTACCCAGTATCGCCTGCACATGTGAAAAGCAAGACTTGGGAACACTGACCACCACTGGCAATGAAGAATACCTGAGCATCGAAAGAACGGATTCTTCCAAAAATGGTCACTTTTAGAAGAAGTAAGTTCTTCCAGAAATTTGCTTGAGATATTGATGCTATTAAAACTATTACAGCAAAAAAATCCCTTTGGTGTATGTATACATGTGCACATGAGTATCCACATAGGGTACATGCATACCTCCCAAAGATGTAGGAGTTGGACCAGGTGTTAAAGCACTGTTCAGTACAACCAGTTCAAGTTTTGCTCCATTGACATTTGTATGGGGTCATATTGTCCCTCCGAGGAAGTGATACAAACAATGGGGAAAGTTGTATTCTTTTCTTTTGGGGCTCCTGGGAATATTTAAACCTATTATCCAAAAAAAAAAATATTATTTGTACTCTTGATCATATAGGCATGTATCTGTATGACATTAAATTACTATGGGCCAAATATACAATGGGTATGGAAGCGCAGTGAGTTAAGGGATAGGCATCCCCAAATCCAGACCAGCTGTCCCACTGACTGTGTGACCAAGGCTAAGTTGGTCACACTCACCCTCTCTGAAACTCAGTCCGCTGCTCTGAGAAAAGGCAGGAGGGAAGCCAAATTCATGTCTAAGAGTGCTCCATTCTGAACACCCAGGAGTTTGCCTCTTGACCAGCCCGGGTCACTTTAGGCTGTCATGATGTCCATGGTCATGATGACCTTTAGGCCAAGGTCAGCACCCTCTCACCTCACTCCTCCTTCTCCAGACATTTGGTGGCCTACTGTGTACACAAACCCGTGGAGTTTTGTGCTGCAGAGGATAAACAGAGTGTTGTTCCTACCCTGAAACTATGAGGGAATAGGGGATAGTATCACAACAAAAGGCATAAAACTTGGGAAGCTTGTCCAAACCACACAGCAAATTCACGGTGTGATGTTCACCCCACTGCAGGAAAAGCTGAAGATGTTTGCTGAGGCCAATGATTCTTCCTTTTCTCACCTGCCAACTTCGTACTCCTGGAGGCCCAGACAGCAAGCCCAGGGCAAGGGTGAGGATGGATTTTTCTTCCAGCTTCCACCCTCTTGGAGCAGCTAGCACTGGGCGGCCCCTAAAAACGCCTGCCGGCTGCAGTGTTGGCCACACAGTCAGAAAAAGCCCCTGGTGTTCACGGAACCTAAATGCAGCCTCCGGGATTAAAGAGGAAGAGAGGAAAGCTGTGTGAGGTGGTGTGGACAGTGTGTGTGTGGAGGGGGTGGGGGCTTCTGCATGACTGAGTTACGTTTTTACAATTCTAATAAGTTATGGATGTGTTCCTGCTGCATACCAGGCCAGAGCAGGATATGCTAAGAACACCGAAGTAGGCCTGCATCAGGGGCTGAAGAAATTCCTCTGCCCTGGATTATAAACCCCAAGAAGGCCACAGTTTCATCAGCCTTACCCACTGTTGTGGGCATAACTTCACATCCAAGGAGTCTTCAATAAATATTTGTTGTATGTTTGTTTGTTAATTAACCGAAAAGCAAGTAGCCTTTGAGTGAGAGAAAGTTTATTTTCTTTTTTTTAAGATTTTATTTATTTACTCATGAGAGACACACAGAGAGAGGGGCAGAGACAGAGAAGCAGGCTCCCTGCAGGGGGCCTGATGTGGGACTTGATCCCAGGATCCCAGGATCATGCCCTGAGCCAAAGACAGACACTCAACCACTGAGTCACCCAGGTATCCCAGGAAGTTTATTTTCAATGAATAGTGAATGGGGAGGATCAAGCCAGAGAAAAGGAGACCACTACAGTCAAAATTGAGAAGGAAGTGGAAAGAGGACTACTCTACATGGCAAATCAGTGTCCCCTTCCCAGAACTATAAACGTTCACCCCAGAAATCTTGTGAGCCACCCTAGGCTGCTGTTTGCCACCCAAAGCTCTAAATACATTTTATGGTGGGGGGTGGGGGTGAGCTATCAGCTCTTAGGGTATGACATGATAACCCCACTTTCTGAAAAGGCTCAGCTTTGGAAAGGAGCCCCTCACTAGCTGAGGACTGGCCAGTTCACTCCAATTCTCCTTGGGGCAACTACTGGTCGGCCAAAGCTCTCCCCCGCCCCCGCCCCCCACCCCCCACCCAAAGCCGAGGCAGTGGAGGGCAGCAGCAAGAATTAAAAAGAGGAGAAAGCCAAAAAACTTCCCTGTATCCACTCCAAGCTCCCCCACCCCAACCCCACTATCCTGAGATCACCCTCCCCAGGGTCAACATGGAGGAGGGGCTGAAGTCCCCCCTACACACTCATCCATGGATGGCTCTCTCCTCTTTGATTTGTTGCTAATTTCTGGAAAGAAGGTTCTGGGAGCTGTGATTGTCCTGTACCCTAAAACTTTCACACCAAGAGAGGTGTGAAGGCGCTGGGATCAGATGGTGCCATTAACAGCAGCCGGGGTGGAAGCCACTGAACTCTCAGCCTTGCGAGTTTCACAGCCTGTGAATTCTGGTTGGTCCAGCCTTAGGGCTCCTTACACCCAGGTCCCACTAGCAGGACGCAGGGAGGCGTGTGAGGGGTCATATCTACTTCACTATCTCCTGAAACTGGTTCCAGGGCCCAGTGTGGGCAAACCACAGGCCTTTGAGGATTCGATGAGAGGATGCATGGGCAGAACTTAGCACAGCGCTTGGGAAACAGGCACGCATTCAACAAGTATTTATTAGTGGTTACTGTGTGCCAAGTACTGTTCTAGGCACTAGGGATACAACTGATCAAAATAAAATCCTGTTCCTCTGGAGCTTCCATGCCATTAAGGAGGCAGATAATACATAAACAATACACATCATGTACCATGGAAAAAATAAAGTAAGGGGAGGGAACAAGAGGCTTCCATCTAGGCTGGAGGATTGGATAAGGCCTCCCTAATGAAGGCCACAGCATACCCAGAGTTAAGAGGGCTGAGTCTAGAGTGGGACACTCTCTAGAACTAGTAGCTGTGACTTAACACAGAGTGGGAGGAGATGGGGAGGGGAGGAAGAGGTGGGTTTTCATTATCTGTCCCTCTCCGGAAAGAGTGTTTGGTAGAGTGTGAATGAACTTTCCAGAAGTCCTTCCTTCACCAGCTGCAAAGGAGTCATTGATTGTCCTAAAGTGCTGCCTACTTAAGATTGTTTCCAGATGCCTTAAACCAACATAGCAATCCCCTATGTGTTGGGAGGGGAGGAGGCTCCTCCCCCAATAGCCAGTATCGTCCAGGTGCAGCCTCAGTTTGCCCAGGATGATCAGTCTTTAGAGGTCTCAAAGCCAGAACAAAGATCAAGTTCTTGATCTGGCACCGACTGACCTGTGTCCTTCACTGGGAAAATTGCTCGATCTCTGTGAGCTACTTTCTCTTCTGCAGTGTGGAGATGAGTAATGGTCCCCACCTGTGGAGTGTGCCTGATGATAATGCAATATGATCATCCAGAAAAGCCCTTGGCACACATAGTGACCTCAAAATGTTTGCTACAGACTCCAGGACCTTCATCTCACTGTGTACAAGACCCTTGGCCTTTTTAACCACTCTGGTGCCAAGGTGTGAGGTCTTTCAGCTCCTACCCAAGAAGCTGAGATCCAAAGACTACTAATAGTACATCCCTGTACTAGAGAAACAGGAAAACATATCCAAGAACCGGATGGAAACCCTTACCTTTCTGAAAGGCACTGACCCTCAAGAACATCAGCTGGTTTTGCCACCTAGATTCATTCACGCTTATATTCAGGAACGTTCCCTGATTTACCCCTGGAGAATCTGCTCCCCGACTCCCAGTCCCAACACTTCAGATGGAAACCTCTCCTGGTGCCTCAGTGGAGCATGTGACCTGGGTCTCAACCAACCACCACATTCCATTCTCTTCACCACAGCGATTGGTCCAAGGACAGATCATGGCCCCATAAGAACCAGTGACCACAGGCCTCCCCTTTGGCTCCCTTTCCTGCTGAACTGAACCTCAGGAGATGTGATTCAGAACGACTACAGGTTTCGTCTTCTTTAAAATCAGCATCCCCCTACTACTGTGTGCATTTTTTTTTAAGATTTGATTTATTTATTCATGAGAGACACACAGAGAGAGACAGAGGCAGAGACACAGGCAGAGGGAGAAGCAGGCTCCATGCAGGGAGCCTGACGTGGAACTCGATCCCGGGTCTCCAGGATCACGCCCATGGGCTGAAGGCAGGCGCTAAACCACTGAGCCACCCAGGCTGCCCCACTGTGTGAATTTTAAATAAGGAATACAATCTCAGAGCCAAAGGATTATTTCATATATATGAAAATTTTTTGTACATGACAAAGTTCTCCACAAAATGTCACTAACTAATACTTATTATTTCCAACCCCCCTGAAGTCAAGCTGCGAGATGAGATGAAGCTACCATTTACTGAATCTCTTACTCTGCATCGTGTGTTTTATATGTATTACTGAATGTTATTGAATTTAATACTACCAATGGTCCTTTGGGTTAGGCCCCACTTTATGGAAGAAGAAACTGAGGTTTAGTAAGATCAAATATGCCTAAATCCACACGGCTAGTGCACAGTGGAACAGCTTGCTTTGTGTTACATACTCATACAGCCTTATAACCCATGGAGCCTCCAGGACCTGGCCAGACTCTGTGTGCCACATGAGGGCACAGGAGCAGTTATACCCCAATTTAGCTGAGTCCTGGCCACTTTCTGCTCACTGGAACCTAACACTATCTATCCCTTGTCCTTCTCTCTTCCCTCTTTCTGATACCTTTTTTTTAAAAAAGCCACTCCCCATTCCTTGTCTCCTGGTGCAAACCAGTCCAGGGGATGCCTGCAGAGCCTCCACCCAACAAGCTTAGCCAACAGGGTGAAGCAGAATCACTCAGCTCCTGCTGCACACACTTGCCAGCTGATCGTGGTATGGGCAGCTTTTTCGGGTTTCAGAGATGGCTGCTTTCTCTTCTTAGCTCCTTCCTGCTTCCACTCTCACATCATGAGCTTCCTCTCAGGTCATCTTAGTCCATGGAGAAGTAAGGCCCTTTCTGGCTCTCTTCAGTAGATGAAATATAATCTCTTTGGTATCTTCCTCCACCATTAGCTTGTGTGTCCCCACAGGCATCTCCTACCCTCCTGACCACACCTTTACCAGCTCCTCTTTCTGCCATCTGTCGAGTCTGGAGAGTCACAAAGATTCCATCTGGGACCCCATACTACTCTCCCTTTACCAGCTCTTCCTCAGGTCAATCACTCCTCTCCTGACTTCAATGACCACTTCTGCAAGGATAGATTCTAACCATATCTCAGGCCTCTTTTCAACTTCCCATTGAACTTCCACTTGGATGTACAACCCTGTCACCTGAAAGCCTTCATGCTTAGATGGGGCCCCAAACCTACCCAATAATCAGCCCTCTCTCCCAACCCCCTAGGTCTATGGGCATGTTTGTCTGCTTTCAGTTTATGGGAGGAAAATCACAGCCAGGACTCTGCCCTAATTGGTGATGCTGGCCTCCACTCTCTCTCTCCCTAGTTTCTTTCTTTTTTTTTTTTTTTTAAGATTTTATTTATTTATGAGAGACATAGAAAGAGAGAGAGAGGCAGAGACATAGGGAGAGGGAGAAGCAGACTCCTCACAAGGAGCCTGATGTGGGACTCGATCCCAGATCCCAGGATCATGCCCTGAGCTGAAGGCAGACGCTCAACCACTGAGCCACCCAGGCGTCCCTCTCCCTAGTTTCAAATGAGGTTCTTTTTTGTTTTTTCAAATTAGTTATTTTGTAATAAGGTAGCAAATGACCACGCTGTAGCAATCCGAAATCTGGATGGCTTCACAGAGTATTGGTGCATTTCTCACTCTCATTCCAGACCAGCGAGAAACTAAGGGTGATGAACTCTGTTCCACCCAGCAATCTGGGGCCCCAAGCCCCTTCACCCTAGGGTCTCTATCACTTCCTATGGCCTTGGGGTCCTCCACTGCCTCTCAGCATCCAGCTAGCAAATGAAAGACAAGAGCAAGCATGGTTGATCACAGGAACTGTTTTAGGGACCAAGCCTAGAGGTAGTATATGGCACTGTCACCCACCTTCCATTGGTCAGAACTCACTCATGTCCCCACCTAATTAAGAGAGACTGGGGGTGTAGTCTACTAGCTATGTGCATCAGAGGAAAGAAAGCGGGGCTGGGGAACATGTAGCAATAACCTGCAACCAAGAGCTCTCAGCCTAGAGTGCTCAGATTGCAGCCTGACTCCCCACGAGGCCCCACATCCTGAAGAATTGCAGCCTTCTCCCCAAGCACGCAGCCCAACCTCAGCTTTTCAACCTAGTCTTGAGTATCCGCTTAATGACATTGACCCCTACACAACTGCTAGCCTTCACTCATTCAACAAACATTTATTGAGCACTTAGGGTGTGCTAGTCACTACGCCAGAGACCCTTACCACCTCAAGCCCAAACTACTATGACCGCTGCCGAATGTATGTCTTTAGATTCCCTCCCTCCAACGTTTATTGCACACTGTCTCCACGTCATTTAATCTTAGTGGAAAAACAAAACATGTTCCGCCAGTTGTGGGTTCAGGAAACTCTTTTGTCATTGTTCTTTGCCTATAAAACTCAACTCAGTACAATAAACATTGTTTTTGCATCTGCTGCACCACAACAGCGAACAAGCTGGGTCCTTTCTCTCAAGGAACTCGCTTCCCATTCCTAAGAGGAAGTCGACAAATTAGAGGCAAGAAAACAAAAGAGGCCCAATCTTTTGACCAAGGGAAGTAGACATTCATTGCTCCCGCCTACCCAGTATCCATTCCCCTCTACTCTGGCCACAGCACTCTGCTGTTCTATTGGGGAATCTCTCAGTGTGTGTTCCTGCAGGAGCAGACTCTGGATGAGCAGATTCCAGGGTGAGTGGTTTCCTTAGGAGGTGATCTCAGGAAACACCAGCAGGGAAGTAGAAAAGTGAGGTTGGGAAAGGGGAAGCACTCAATAAAGGGTGCACTAGCCTTCAAGTGATGGCTCTGGGCAACTGGAACTTAATCCTACTGGGGACTTCTGCGAAACATTATAGATCAAGAACCTCAGAGTTTTCCCATCCAGGAGACAAGAGGATGAGAGTGTGTCATCGGTGGAAGACTACTCCTAGAAGCAGTTAATTGCCTGGCATTTCTGGCCAGTCTTGAATGTGTGGAGGGGGGCCCTGGTGGTCACAGAAAGCCCTCAAGGCAAAGAGATGCAGATGTTAGCTGGAAATCGAGCCAACATTCACTAAAATGGGAAGGGAATAAAATGGCCAAGGGAATAAGGATGAGGCATCAACAGCATCTGTTACAGTGACCATCCTTCCCTACGGTCATGGGTCCTCTCAGGCCATGTCCCTGGTCAGTGAGAGACCCCATATTCCCCTGGTCATAGTTCTAGTTCTGATGGGGGTAGGGAGTTGGTTGCTCATGACCCAGGAGAGCCAATCAACAAGACTCAGCCCTGAGAATTCTGAGAATTCTGCTAGAAACATTGAGCAAGAGATTGCTGAACGAAGATGATGTAAGCCTGGAGTTGCCAGGAACCAGCACATGGAGAAGGCCTGCTGGAAAGTGAAACCAACACAGATGAACCCAGAGCTGAGTGCTGACAACAGCTGAGCACCTGGATTTAGCTGTATTTCAAACTTATGCCTTTGGCTTTTTAATTATATGAAACAATAAATTCCCTTTATCTTAAAAATTTGGAGTGGATTTTCTTTGGGGTTTTTTAAGATGTTATTTATTTATTCATGAGACACACAGAGAGAGAGCCAGAGACATAGGCAGAGGGAGAAGCAGGCTCCCTGTGGGGAGCCTGAGACTCGATCCCAGGACCCTGGGCTCACACCCTGAGCCAAAGGCAGATGCTCAACCACTGAGCCACCCAGGTGCCCCTGGAGTGGATTTCTATCACTGGAAATGAAAGTAGTTCTGACTAATACATGGGGCAATCAAAATCCTCCAAAACAGGAACTCCTGGGTGGCTCAGTGGTTGAGCACCTGCCTTTGGCTCAGGGTATGATCCCATTCAGGGATCGAGTGCCACATTGGGCTCCCTGCGAGGAGCCGACTTCTCCTTCTACCTATGTCTCTGCTTCTCTCTGTGTGTCTCTCATGAATCAATAAATAAAAATCTAAAAAAATAAAAGATTCTCCGAAACAATGTCCCAGTTTAAGTTTCTATTATTATATCTCCCACAATTCTTCTACTCATGCCTGCACTGCTAGTCAGTTCATAACTGACCATTCCTCCAATGGATCGTGTTGAAATACACACCACACCCACTCCAAGCAATGCTCACCTCATCCCTACACTCCCGGACTGTCTAAATCCTCCCGTTATTCAAGGCCAAGTTTCTGTCCTGTCCTCTTGTGTCCAGCCATCTTGACCACCCAAACTACAGCTTTCCTCTGAGCAACTTGACTGCCATTGTCTGCACCATTCATTTGGTGCCTTTTCGTAACATGGCTATTTCTATAAAGTTGATGTGAGTTTGTTTTCCTGGCTC
This sequence comes from Vulpes lagopus, assembly GCF_018345385.1. Lineage (NCBI taxonomy): Eukaryota > Metazoa > Chordata > Mammalia > Carnivora > Canidae > Vulpes > Vulpes lagopus. Next base: position 25,034,319 of record NC_054829.1, read on the forward strand.
CCCATCAAGACCAGCAGCCATGTGTTTAATTGTTTGTGCCTTTCAGAATGCCCCACATGGGCTAGTATTATAGTATGTAAAATAATTCCTGGTGACTCAAATCTCTTTTTGGAAGTATCTTAAAAATGAATGAATGGTGATGACGGTTGTGTGAAGAATCTAGAATACAAGTATTTCTTACTTCTCCATTTTGCATAAGACCAATTGAGCATAATTCTACTGAGGGATGCCTACCAGGGAATCCATCACTTCAGCCACACTGTGGGGCACTTTTTTCACATTGCCTTTTCCTGAGTAGCCCAGGCCACAGCTCACAGACCCCTTTTAGCCAATCTCCATTATTCCTCACATCTTGAAAGTCTTTGTATAATCCCTTCATGTTTTAAGGATATTCACATTATTATTTTTTTTGGATATTCACATTATGTGTGTGCGTGCACACATGTGTGCCTATGTGTAGACATTTCTCAGCCTCCCTTGCTGCTGAGTATAAACATGCGGCTTAGATTTTGCAACTTAGATGTACATCCTTGAGACTTTGATTTGGAACAGGAGGGATGCAGGCACATATTTTGTGGGTTCAGCAGGTGGCAGGAACAACAGGTTTGTCAGGTCAGAGGTGGCTGGAGCAGCAACTTCCTGCCAACTCAATCCTACAGCATGGCTCTGGGAGATGTCCTAGAGGTTCAGCCTAGAGCCTTTTCCTCCAGCTCTTGTACCAATTCTGAGAGCTTCCCAATGTCCTCAGCTAAATCCCTTCCTGCTCCAGAGTAGGTACGGTGAACTCTGTTGTCTGCAACTGTGCACTCTAATGCAGTCCTGATAGCTTTCCCCACATCCCATGGATGAATTGAAGTTATGTGGCCTCCTCTGGCTGACAGCCAGCTTCAGTTCTTCCAGAGGTCAAAATCCCTGGAGCTTTTGGATTTATCTGCTATTTCACTCTTAGAAAGAAGAGAAGGGGGTGAGCAGCAAAACCAGATGGCCCTGGAAAATCTGCCCAGGCTCCTGGCATTCCGGAGGTTTTTCCTAATCTGATGGGGGACTCTCCCGTTCACCCAAAAGGTGACTTTTCATTAACTGGAAGGTTTAGCTAGGTAAATGCAAGATCACTTTGTGTTTCCTACAGATTTTTATGACCCTGGAAATTCATGAGTTAAAAAAAGTGGGGGAGAATCCCGCACTCTCTCTCCCAGTGTGAGGCTGTCTCTGACTCTACAGACCAAGTTCCTCTGGTTTAGGTTCCTCTTGTCGGCTTCTGACTCAGCTAATTTTCCCCTTCTTTGGGCCTCTTGAAGACCTTTCTTAGTTCTCTCACCCTGCTCCTGTATGGCTGCCTAAATCATATTTTCCCCCTGGAGTGCCTGGTAACTTCCCAACAAAATTCAGCCATGTCTGTGAGGTCTGGGAGTCTGGGCCTGGGGTTGGGCTGGTCTTCATCCTTCATAGATGCTTTTTCTCTCCCGTCTGACCCTGAATCCTAAGAAAAATCTTTCCTCCCCCTGCTTCATACTCTCTTCTCCAACTGGCTCCAAACTAGGCCAAGAATTCCCCAATCAGCAAGATGGGCTGCCTGTCCAAACTTTATGACCTCTTTGAGGGGTGTTGTTGGGGGCAAAGGTAACAAGCCATGGGGATCCCTTGATTCTTCTAGTGCAGAACCATGTGCATGCATGAGGCCACCAAAGATGCTCCACGGAAATTCTCTCCACCCTACTAGACATTCATTCATTAACATTTATTCCTTGGAGAAACTGTTCTGGACTGAAACCCTATAAGAGGGCAGACTGGGAATCGCTTGCCAGGGTCTGTCATCGATAGGCTTTTGTAGACAATTCCTGGGCAATGGCTTAAGAGAAAACAAGGTCTCAGGAGGCCCCTCGCTTATCTGATCATGTGACCTCCTTGGCTTTGTTACAAGGACATCCTGTTCCTCTTGGAGTGATGGCTCTATTAGGGAAGTGACTGTCATATCTGGGACAGGAAAAAAGCTGTTTCAAGTCCTGAAGTAATCACTCAGTCAGTTATGCAGCCTTTTTAGGAACTGCCTAGAGAGTGGAGAAAGACCAGTCCTGAGGGAGGGTAACCAGAAGCCAATGTTCCTATGGCAAATGCATACCACCCAGGAAGGAGAAGAGGGGACGGGATTGCCTACCTCCCTCTTCCACTGAGACACATTTCTGGATGACCATGAAGTGAGGACAGGTGAGAATCAATACACATGACCCCCAAAGCAAGACACAGAGGCTTTCTAGGGACAGGGAAGAATGAGAGCATCCCCATGTTCACAGCATCTTTGGGTTTCAAGAGCATACTGAGCAACAGGATGATACCTGAGGGCTGGGAAGGTCTCTCCAGGACTGGGTAGCGTCCCCTTGCATGCAATGAGAGACTTAAGAAACCTCACTGTGTGGGGGCACCTGGGTGGCTCGGTGGTTGAGCATCAGCTCAGTTTGTGATCCCTAGGCCCTAGGATCAAATCCCTCATCAGGCTCCCTGCAGAGGACCTGCTTCTCCCTCTGCCTATGTCTCTGCTTCTCTCTGTGTGTCTCTCATGCATAAAGAAATAAAATCTTGAAGAAGAAGAAGAAGAAGAAGAAGAAGGAGGAGGAGGAGGAGGAGGAGGAGAAGGAGGAGGAGGAGGGGAGGAGGAGGAGGAGGAGGAGGGGAGGAAGAAGAAGAAGGCAACTCACTGGCATATTTCCTTCAGGAATCCTGGGAGTTAGACCCAAAACTTACCACTTCCTTACCACGAGGGTAGAAGGAGGGAAACACAGATTACATTCAGAAAGCTCATGGACCCACACATAATGACCGGTCAGTAGAAACAAGAAAGAGGAAAGGCTTTATTTCTGGAAAGAGTATCTATGTTTTCAGTGTCATGCATTTGCCTGAACACTTCTTTATTGAGTGAATGGGTTCATATTTATGTGTAGAATTTTTATATTATTCCACATTCTCAATTTTCTCAAGAACAGAGGCCATATATCTGTTTGAGTCTCAGGGTGGTAGAAAGATTCCAAGTCTAGATTTCGCTTCTCAAACATCAATTAATCGTGTTAATATGCACTATTTGCCTGATAAATAAAAAGGGGAAGCAATGAAGGAAGAAGGGTGCTTTACTATAAGCCTATAGAGCTCTGGGTTTACCTCCAGGGAACCCTGGCCTCACCCAAGGGGTGTCAACATTATCATGCAAAATCAAATAAAAATAACATTGCCCTCAGAAATTCTAGGGCAGCTACTATTTTGAGCACCTAGGTTGGAGATGTAGATATTTGACATACTTGCTACTGCCTTCTATTCTGTGCCCATGACAGACATCACTAATCAATCATTATAGTCCTATATCTAGAATCCTTCTCAACATTTCATTCCAGGCAGCCACTACCAATCAACTAGAATTCACACAGGGAAAGAAATCAGTTTGTCATCCTTGCTTTGTGATACTTTTATCACGTGAAGATTTGAGATACTTTTATATCCTAAATCTATCTGGAAATTCTCACAATATTCTTTATAATAACAGTGAACACTAAAATTACAGAATTACAAATCTGATCTCTAAGGGACCTTAGAGATCATCTAGTTTAATTCCAAATACAAGATGAGCCTAGAGCATCTTACAGGACAGATTGGGACACTGAAGTCAAGAGAGGTTAGGCAATTTGCCCAAGCTCAGAGCATTAGTTAATGCCATTAACAATCCCTTACATGTGTCTAGGGCTTCAGAAATGAAAAAGTCCTTTTACCTGAAACATCTCATGTGATCCTTAATTCATTCATCCCATAAATATTTATTGAATTCCTACAGTGTTTCATGTACTATGGTGGGATTAGGAAATCAGTAGTTAGTAAAGAAAAAGGGAAAAAAAGGTTTGATTCCTTCATTCCAGTTAGATAGGGAGACTTAAAATGACCCCCTGACCTGGGCAAGACAGACACGAATCTTCTCCATTTTTTAGGTACTAGGGGGCATGACAGTTAAGAGAGAACATGACATTGGGCACCTAGGTGGCTCAGTTGGTTAAGTGACTGCAATCAGCTCAAGTCATGATCCCAGGGTCCTGGGATCAGACCCCATGTCAGGCCCCATGTCGGTCCCCATGGACCTGCTTCTCCCTCCCCCTCTGCTCAGCAGAGAGCCTGCTTCTCCCTCCCCCTCTGCTGCTCCCTCTGCTTATGCTCTTTCTACCAAATAAATAAATGAAATATTTTTTAAAAAGAGAGAGAGAGAGAATATGACACTGATTTAAAATTTGTTTTAAAAAAGGGTAGCTCTGGAATTCACGAGATCCTTCATGTTGACACTTTTGAATGAGGTCACTGGTGTGTGGCATGCAGGGACCAACTTTACAGACTCCCTGATCATTTCTCAATCCACTCTCCCCTCCATTTCAGAATGCACAGGTTTTCAAAGAGATGTTCCAGGACCTACCTCTCTATTCAGGGATGGGTGATGAATTTTCCCACCTGTTTAAACAATTTCATAGGGGTTTTTTTCTGCAGACTGGTGACCTCTGGCCCTGTAGCCCACACAGGGAGGCAAGAAGAGTGCAGACACGAGAATGCAGAGCCCTGGATCTGGTTCCCCCTTTATGGCTCTAGCCAGCTAGTTCATCTTGAACAAGTTACATTGCCTTTCTAGGCCTCAGTTTCTCCATCTATGAGGGAAATTGAGCCACGAGATCTCCAAGCCTTCTTCTTCCTGACAGTTGACAATTCTGCCTCCCTAAAGGAAGATGTCAGCAGCTCAGCCCTACTTCATCTCCTCCTTTGACCAGACATTGTGTGTCACAGCTGTCTCTGTAGCCTGGACCCATCGAGCCAACAGCAGCTCCAAGGAAAGGTAGTGAGATCCAGGAAAGCCCCAAGTCCCGAGGTGTCATCGTGGATCCAGCTGATCATGAGCAGCCAACACCTCCTCTACACGTCATGGCTACTTTTTCCCCCACACAACCATAGCAATATGATCAAAGGAGAAGCGTCCTATGGAAATGCTTTGAGAATATTAAGATGCACCCATCATGAAGGAGGGGAAAAGGGATGAGCTAAGTAACTTTGGAAAACAGTGTTTTGACAGGGATTTGTAAAGCTAAAGACTAAAAGAACTAGATGAAAACACTGTATCCTTAAAAATTTCTTCCATAGGGCTATGGATTAACAATTCTGAAACTACATGCATAGTAAAGTTGAACAAGTAAGTGTGTAAATTGCAGACAACAGGAGCCAGGTTTGGCACTGTCAGAGGAAGGAGGGACAATAAGGAAAGACAGAAGGCCAGGACAAACCCAGGGGTGCTGGATGCGAGTTGGAGATACTGGTGCAAACTTACTTTTATTTAAGTATATACCGAGACAGGTGTAGAAATGTAGGTATGTGCAGATACATTGGCTAACCTCCGTGAAGAAGCTTCCTAACTGTGTCCACTGAGCGGGCATAAAGCAATGACCCTGTAGCAGCGGGCACACCCAGCACTCAGAATTTGGTCTTCAAAGACCATCTTCCAATAAAGGAAGCAGGGCTCCCTGGAGAAAGAACTGATTCTAAGGCAGGGAAAAGACAGCTGAGCTTGGCACACTGTATAGTGTCAGAAAGTACGATAGTGGGGAAAAGGGAGGGGGGTTGCATGTGAAAAAGACACCGGAGCCAACCTGAGACAGAACCCAGTAACCAAAGCTGGAACAATTTGAGCAAGGATTTGAAAAAGTATTGCATTTCTAACTCAAATAATAAAATAAATACCCCTGAGTCCATATTGCTATAAAGAATTAGATAGATAGATAGATAGATAGATAGATAGATAGATAGATAAGTAAATAACGGGGGCACCTGGGTGGCTCAGTCAGTTAAGCATCTGCCTTCAGCTCAGGTCATGACCCTGGGGTCCTGGGATGGAGCGCTGTATTGGGTTTCCTGCTTCTCCCTCTCCCTCTGCTGCTCCCCCTGCTTATTCTCTCTCTCTCTCTCTCTCTCTCTCTCAATTTAATTAATTAATTAAGGAGAGGAGACAAATGTTCTTTATAGGAGAATTCCAAGTTATATACATAAATTCTTCCTCCTCCAGGGAGTAGAGCTTCATTTCCCTCCCTTTGAGTGGGAGCTGGACTTAGTGATTCACTTCCAATCCGTAGAATCTAGAAAGGGGAAAATGGTAATCTTACAGCAGCGGAAACTGGTAGAGCCACCTTAGCCACGTGATCAAGGTTAACCTCACCGCTAATTAGTCATGTTGATATCTTGCACTTCCTGATAGAGCGTGAAAAGCAAGGGCACTTCACCTCTGCGGTATTCTTTCAGAAAACTCACAACTCTCGTCTAACCATTAGAAAACTTCAGACACGCCTAAATCAAGGGACATTCAGTAAAATACGTGAAAAATGTCAAAGTTGTGGGGGAAAAAAAAAGGAACAACCGAAAAATCTTCACAGACGACAGGAGACCTGGTGCGATACGCTATCCTGAAGCAGAAGGACATTGGTGGGAAAACTGGGGGAATCCCAGTAAAATCTGTAGTTGAGTTAATGGTATTACAGCAATGTTAGGTTCTCAGTAAAGTCACCCAGGGAAACGCTCTCTGTAGGAAGGGATCACCACACCTGCATTTAGAGGTAAGGCTGATGTTCTAGGCCACGATCTACAGGGTGCCGCAGGTGTCACTGCGGCCAGGGACAGAGCGATGGCCTCGAGGAGGGGGCGGGGAGGCTGTCTGAGGCCTCCTAGACTGAGTGATCTCTCAGTGACACTAACAGGCTTCCTGCAAGAAACCACTTCTGTTCCCTCACTCGGTTCTTACCTCGAGGCAAAGTCATTCTATGGGAAGCCGTTTCTCTGAAAAGGGGCCTGGTTTGTGAGCAGAATCTATTGTCAGGGAGAGAGAAAGTTCCTTCTCCCACGCGAATGCCAGGCAGGGGATGGTGCCAAATGGTCACAGGACCCTCATTTTCTGCAACAGTGATTGCTTTGTATAAAGGGGGCAGGATGCCAGGGCAACTGCTGGGGACACTGCCTGCTGCCCAGCATTGCAGAGCCCCAAGCGTTTGGGGAATTTCAGACTGAGGCCAGGGGAAGAAAGAGAACTTCCCCATGTGATCCCCGCCATCTTCGGAGAGTACTGTCAGGGAAATAATGGTGAGAGACGCCGGCTCCTGACGCACAGATGCAGTGGCGACACCAGTGGCATAAGGGCAGGGTCTCTCCCAGAGGGGCAGTTTTTGTTTTTAAGATTTTATTTATTTATTCATGAGAGACACAGACAGAGAGGCAGAGACAGAGGCAGAGGGAGAAGCAAGTTCCTCGCAGGGATCCCGATGCAGGACTCGATCCCAGGACCCTGGGATCATGCCCTGAGCCAAAGGCAGATGCTCAACCGCTAAGCCACTCAGGCGTCCCCAGAAGGGAGAGTGTTTAAAGTCAAGGGTCCTCTAGAATGACTTAGCAGAGTAACCAAGCCTTTCAGAGAGAAGGGTTAATTCGTTTAACAATTTAACTTTGCTAATTTGGTTTTGTTACAGATCCTTTTAAAGCTTGTTCCTCCCTCCCCCTGCTTTATTAAACAGAGCTTGCAAAATATAATTTAACCTTTCTTGGGTAGTTGAAGCTCATGATGATGAACATCACTTATGCCAAGGGCTGAGACACAGAAGTGCATTCAGGGTTTGGGACATTTGCTGAATGGGTGGTGATCTCAACAATGGCCCTGAAATTTGCTTTTCTGAAAGAATCCCTGACATCAGCTTGTTTTCGCTTCAGAAACACACAGTGCCATGTTCCCTCTTCTTCACAAAGGCAAAACAGAACACTGGCCCCAGAAGCTGTATGACCTTGGCCAAGTGATGTCATCTCCTAGTGGCTCAGATTCTTCAACTATAAAATCAGGAATGTCGTGAACTTAGATTGTGCATGTTTAGGACGCGCATGAGATGCATGAGAGCAATGCTAAGAACGGTGCCGCCCAGCACATAAGAAGCATTCCATGTGTTGGGTATCACTATCCACCAATGAAGACAAGTCCTCAGATCCGGTTTACTGGGTCTATGTCCTTCTGTAGTGAGCTCACCAACATCAGCTAGGGGATGGGAAGCCTCCCCACTGAGACCATCCCCCGGCTGCATGTGACCACCAGCCATGGTGCAGATTCTAATCAATGCGGCTCACTTACTTCCAGCCCACTTACTCCTCTAGTACGAAAGGGCAGAGATTTCCCTCCGGTTCAGGGTCCTCATTGGACCACAGGCCTCTTGCACCGCCGCCCCCCCCCACCCATGACATCCCAGAAAGAAGCGCCAGACCAATGTAATCGCGGGGCAGTGGCAATAGGTGGACTGGCCATTAAGTAACGGGGTCCGCTGGGGGGCGAACAGAGTCTCTGCTCTCCTGGGGTACATCCACCTGGGATTGGAGGATGAGGATGAGCGCTTGGCTGAAAGGAATAGAAAGCCCCCCTGCCCCCCACCGCTGCACCTCTGCACCCCAGAGCTGGAGGGGGCGTGGCAGGGCCCAGAACTTCCTCAGGATCTGCGGGCGCTGGAGGGGCTTGAGCCCCTCGGGGCAGTCGTCCAAGTTCACCTTTCCATGGGTGACATCAGCCACAGCGCTTCCAGCGGTGGGGGACGTGGGGCAGGATGGCACCCCCACAGCCGCGTGGTGTGCCCCGGGCCGGCCCCTGCCCGGAGCTCCACACTTTCCCGGTGATTCACCGATTTCCCCAAATCCCAGGAGAAACCCCAGGACCTGCTACTTCCCCAGGTCATCTCCGTGCTGCACCCTCCCTGCCAGAAGGATCACGGTGGCCACAGGCAGGAAGGCCGCCCTCCGTGGGTGCAGGGCGCTGGTGCGGTTTCTATCAGGCCCTGGGCACAGACTGGTGCCCCGCGGCACCCCTTCCACGCGAGGACCAAACCCTTCATTTCCGCGGCCTTCCTTCTCCCTTGCTTTGGCGGATGCCATCCTGCAGACGCCATGGGCACCTGGGCACCTGCTGGGCTCTGCCAAGGCCCCGCCCTCACTGCTGCAGCCCTGCCCTGTGTCCTTGGCATAACCCTCCTTCCTCGTAAGTACACACAAACTTGCACACCTGCCCCTACTCTCATCCCACCAACAGTGATTCACTGAAGGGGTGAGCAAGAAGCCAAGGCAGGTTTGGGGGAGCCCCTCTCCTGGAAACCTGGAGGGGGCAGAGGCAGTGCACCTGACACCTGGCATGCTGTGGGTATTTGCAATTATTTTTGCTCTCCTCTTCCTCTTTTTCTTTATCAATATCAGCCTCTTTCCTCTCACCTCCTTCTCTTTCTGTTCCCTGCTCCATCCCTTCTTCTGCCACTTTCTCTCCTTTGGATGGTTGCCTCCTGCCTGCCAGGGACACCCAGGAAGGCTGAGAAGGTTCTCTTGGCATCTCCAGAGCTGCTCCTGGCCTAGATTCACTCTAGTTCCTTCTCTACCTGGCTTGTCCAGTGGGGTCTTGGTAAGGGATTCTGGTCTATACCAACCTGAACATCCGGAATTGCTACCTGAAGTGCACTTCTGCATGGTTATAGGATTTTCTGGCAAACACCTGCCCAAAGTTTTCAAAATGCCACCTTATGAATTAATGTCCATTGCCTTGGGTGTGATAATGATAATGCAGTTATGTTTTTAAGTCCTCATCTATTAGAGATATATTCTTTGAAATATTTGCAGATGAAATGCTGCAGTGGGAGGGGAGCAAGCGGGTGGGAGCTTGGACATGAAGGAATGATCTCCAGCTGAGGTCTCCTAGGATTCACTGATGGGCACACGAGAGTTTATTACACCCCACTGTCTACTTTCTCCGTAATAGAAAGTTTTAAAATGGTGCTCTGGCAATCAAAAGAGAGAGAAATGATGGGACGCCTGGGTGGCTTAGCCTTTGAGTATCTGCAGGTGTTGTTAAAACAAACACATTCCAGAGTTCCTGACAATTGATCAGGGGGGGCCTAAGAATGTGCATTTCTATAAATTCCTGGGAGATCTTGATGCTGCTGGTGGAGGGACTCTACTTACAGAAGTGTGAATCTTCCTTCTGCCTGTCTCTGCTCCTCGTCTGCCCCCCCAGTTCTTGCCCTGGAGTTCCTAAAGCTCCCCCCTCTAGGGCAGCCCCAGTGGGCACAGCGGTTTAGCACCGCCTGCAGCCCGGGGTGTGATCCTGGAGACCCGGGATCAAGTCCCACGTCGGGCTTCCTGCATGGAGTCTGCTTTTCCCTTTGCCTGTGTCTCTACCTCTCTCTCTCTCTCTCTGTATCTCTCATGAATAAATAAATAAAATCTTTTTAAAAAAGAGAAAGAGGGATCCCTGGATGGCGCAGCAGTTTAGCGCCTGCCTTTGGCCCAGGGTGCGATCCTGGAGACCCGGGATCTAATCCCATGTCGGGCCCCCGGTGCATGGGGCCTGCTTCTCCCTCTGCCTGTGTCTCTGCCTCTCTCTCTCTCTCTCTCTCTGTGACTATCATAAATGAAAAAATAAAAATAAAAACAAATAAAAAATAAAAAAAAGAGAGAGAAATGAGTAAACAAAGATTGACAGAATGTTGATAATCACTGAAGCTAGGTAATGAATACACGTGGGTTTGTTGTATTTTTTTCAGGGTCAGATCTATGTTTTTATTTTCATTTTTAAAATGTTATGTGGTTTTAGTCTTTAATTTAAATTTCTTAATTAACATATACTGTATTATTAGTTTTAGGGGTAGAATTTAGTGATTCATCATTTGCATATCACACCCAGTTCTCATTACATCACATGCCCTCCTTAATGCCCATCACCCAGTTACCCCTTCCCCCCATGCCCCCTCCAGCAACCCTCAGTTTGTTTCCTATGATTAAGAGTCTCTTATTGTGTTGTTGTTGTTTTTTTTTAATGAATTCATTTTCCTCCTTTTTAAAGGATTTATTTATTTGAGAGAGAGGGAGAGAAAGAGAGAGCTAGCAGTGGGGAGGGGCAGAGGGAGAGAGAAGCAGACTCTCTGCTGAGCAGGAAGTCCAATGTGGGGCTCCATCCCAGGACCCAAATCATGAGCTGAGCTGAAGAAGGGTTATGACCTGAGCTGAAGAGGATGCTTTACTGACTGAGCCACCCAGGCACCCAAGAGTCTCTTATGGTTTGTTGCTGTATTATTTTATCTGTTTTTTTTATATATTTGAAAACTTCTATGACTTAAAAAAAAAAGTCTAAAATTTTTTTTAAATGTCACCTTATCAGGGACTTTTCAACTGTGTAAATCTGCTCTGCTGCACTTGGCGTGCACTGCCTACATGTTGGTGACAGGTGTTTCCTCAAAGGCTCCAAATGCCACTGCTGCCTCCTCTCTCAAACAAGCATACTGAAATGCTCTAGAAAATGCTCCAAGGACTTCCTTGGCTAGGCAGTGCTGCCTTTATATCTCCATGCCTTTGCACATGCTGCTCCCTCCATGTGAATCACCCTTCCCTAACCCACCCGCGCCAAACTCAGCCTTGGCCCCTTTTCTGTCAAGCTTTCTCTGATGCTCCCAGGCTTTGTGCCCACACTGAACCTGGTACATGCCTCTGTGTCATACTGTTCACCTTGAATTCCAATATTTGTTTATTTGCCTGGTCCCCATCTTACACTAGACTCTTGGCTACTCAAGAGCAGAGATAATTTTTTATTCAACATTCCATCATCATGACTTCAAATACCACCTATGCATTCACAACTCCCAAATTAATATCATGAGCCAGACTCTCCAAAGCACCAGAACCATAGATATAGATCCCAATGTCCCTGAACTTCTCCCCTTGGATATTCTAAACCCCTAAAATTCAGTGGATCCCAAACTGAACATGTCTTTCTCCTAAACTTGCTCCTCCTGTTAGCCCTAGCAGGTGAACAAATCCACTCTCCATCCTGCTGCTGAACCCACACATCTGGGCTTCCCCCTGCACCTCGCCTCTCCTTCAGCCCCCCTGTTGATTCCACATCCCACATAGTTCTTGGATGTGCCCACCTCCACCATGCTCACAAACCCTTCCTTACTTGAGAACCATCATCTCTCACCTGCTCAGTGCAAAATCTTCCTAACTGTCCTCTACTTGTGCTCCCTCCATCCACTCTCCACAGAAAGCCTGATCTTTCTTTCTTTTTTTTTTCTTTAAAGATTTTATTTATTTATCCATGACAGACACACACACAGAGAGAGAGAGAGAGAGAGGCAGAGACACAGGCAGAGGGAGAAGCAGGCTCCCTGCAGAGAGCCTGATGTGGGGCTGGATCCTAGGACCTGGGATCACGACCTGAGCCTAAGGCAGACGCTCAACCACTGAGCCACCCAAGTGCCCAAGCCTGATCTTCTAAGATAATCTTTCCAAAATGTCAATATAATTCTATCACGCCCTAGGAAAATTCTTCTGTGCCTCCCTAAAGTCCAAATTCCTCAACATGTAACATGGCTTGCAAGGCCCTTGGTGACTGGTCTCAGCTTATCTCCCTGCAATTTCCCTCCCCACCCCTGTCTACCAGCCCCCAATACACACATGCAATAAGGCCCCGCCCCTCGGAACAACGTGTAGTTTCCCAAAGGATTACTCTTCCTACATTTCTAACCTGGCAGCAATTGCATGCAGCCATGTGACTAGTTCTGGCCAATGGGTTGAGAGCAGCAGAAGTAATGTGCTTACTCCCAGGCTAAAGCAGCTCACCTCCAGTGCACCTCCCTGCTCTCTCTTTGTCTTCCTGACCATATGTTGAGTTGATGAGGTCTCAAGCTGAAAGTATCCTAGATCACTAAGTCCCTAAGAGTCCAGTTGCTCTGAACGCGAATCCAACTTTGCTTGAATGAGAAACAGGCTTTCCTTGTGTTAGGCGACCTGGAGTTTGTGAGGTTTCCTTGTCCTGTGGTATCACCTACCGTATCCCCTCCACTTCTTTTCATTTACTCTCCGCTCCACCTACAAGGATTTTCCATACTGGCTCTCTACCACTCACCTGCACACCTGGCCAACTTCTATTTTCCTATCAGCCTTACCTTGATTGTCCTTTTCTCCTGGACCCCCAAGTCTCAGTATGGGACTCTTGCTAAGAACTTCCATCCCATCCTGTAACATGGCACTTTGCACTTCATGTTATAACTAGTCATTCATTTGCCTCACGTTCCCCTGCAGGTCAGCAAAGCTAGGACCCATGTCTATGTTGGCCATAGCTCTCTCCCCAGCACCCGACATGGGGCCTGCATGTAGGATATTGAGCCAATATTCACCCAGCAGGAAACTTTGTATTCATGGGACCTAGTCCATAGTTCAATATTTGTTAAATGAACTAATGTGTGACTTTGCAACCCCTAAAATCAAACAAGCAAAAAAAAAAAAATTGAGATCTAAAAAGCAACCCGATACTCATAAACAGCCATGAGTTATGAAACTATACTCACAGAAAACTATTGATAGACAAATTAACACAGCTCCCTTCCTCAGGGCTGCCCTATATCAAAGGTCAATTGTATTACTTTAATGAGTCTTTAGTCCCTCTTTTAATAATAAACTATTGGGATAACTGAGCAACCGGGAGGGTGGCAAGCTCCCCTTTTCAGTGACTTATACTCAGCACAAATGTTGAGAATCTACAACCAGGTCCTTCCTCAGCCCCTCCCCGTCTTCCTTCATGTCTAACTCTTCCTCCCCGTTACCTACTGGGAATGCAGAAGGACATGTTCCAGGCTTTAAAACAGAAGCTATGTAAATAAGGGAAGCAGCTTAAGCTCTGGTGCCATGTAAGGCCACAGCTGTCCCACAAAGCCACAGGCACTGCTGTTGAGTCAGGTGGTTGGGAGGGGCACGGAGGGGGTGCTGAAGGGCCCCCTCTCTTTAGCTGTCAGATGCTTGCAGTGGCACTTGGGTCCTTCAGCTCCTCCATTTGTCATTCTCAGCAGAGCCAAGAGCTCAGGTCTCTGGGGACCGGGACAGGCTGCTGCAATTTTTCCCAAGGGTTTCAGTTCAATCTGGGTGAAACCTTGAGAAATCAGCAGGGAAAGAGCCATCAATCAGATGCGATGCAAGGCAACAAAGATTTATTGGGCATGCACATACATGAGTCCCCAGAAGGAATACTAAAGAAATCTATGTCCCAGATGGTGCCCTCAAGGGTCGGAGGCCCATGAAAAAAACCAGAGTGAAGCACGTGAGAAAAAAACTAGAGGACAGTACAAGGCAGCATATAATCAAGTGCTACATTATGCGGTTCAGGCTTTAAAAGGATCAAAAAGGCAAGAGCCATGTGACCAGGGGAAAGCAAGGAGGACCTCACTGTAATATTTGATGTTGGATGCCTGCTTTGCACCGAGTAGCACATACATTAGTGTTTAGTCTTTACAAACCTCATGAGATTGGCTCAGAGAGGCTCAATAAAAAGCCCAGGGTGACAGAGCTGGTGAATGGCAGATGCAGGATTCTAACTCATGTCTAACCTCAGAGCCTGTCCAGACCCCCTCATATATATGGCCTCATAAAGGGTATTGTTATGACCAAGACTCTGAGCTAACACCTTTACACAGACTGTTTTTCATCACCACGCTATTCTGGAGAGAAGGTATTACAACTCCCAGTTGACCCTTGGCAAACCTGGAGCTCAGAGAAGTTAACATACCATGGAAAAGGGGTAAAATTGGGAGACCCCTAATTCCCACACCATTCAAGCTCATTCAGATTCAGATAACTGTGCATTTTCATTTTTCCCTTGCCACTGATATTTGCTTGAGCCGCAAAGATTTTAGGGACACAAATGTGCTATTTTAGGAGCTGGGCATATTTAGATACCATAGATTACCTGTTTTTCAATGACACATTGATAAGCAGTCTTTTTGCAGCCCAGCATTCCTCCCTAGGAAGTAAGCACAGTCTCACTGGGCACTGGGACTTACACTTGACCAAGGTCACACCCACCAGCTCCACGTTGGCTAATATTTCCATGAAGTAGCATGAGTGAACTTTTTCAAAGCAAGCTTTGTGTTATATGCTTTTGCAGTTTCTTCACATTTTCCAATCGCCATCAACTTTTGTTAATCATTTCAAAGACCCCTATATCCTGGGCACAGGGCTAACCCTTCTTTCCACACAAATCCCATTCTGTGGGTCAGGGAGGTTAAGTTACTTGCTCCAGATCATACAAGTAATCAGTGGCAGAGCCAGATTTCCTGTCTCCAAGACCAAAATCTGTTTTTACATCATTCTCAGTGAAAACTCCCATCTGAGTGGCAGTAAGGCGCTTCTTAAATCAACTTATGAAAAACTTTTAAACCTGTAAATGTGTACTTTGTTCATACAAAAAGAGAGAAGCACATAGTTGCCTATCTCATTGACAACCTTTGTAACTTTTGACAAGTAACGTAATCTCTCTGGGCCTCAAGTTTCTTGTCTATAAAACATGAGGAAGACAGTTCCTGTGCCATAGGACCATTCTGAGGACTAAGTTAGACAGAGTATATAAAACACCTACATCATGCCTGGCATATCATATCACAGACATTCAATAAATGATACTTGCTAGCAGTGACAATATTTATTTATTGTCCACTGTTTTCCAAATCTTGTGCTGTGTATTATAAAATAGCATATATAATAAAACTCTAACATCATATGTGGTAAATACATGTATATATATGTGTGTGTGTGTGTGTGTGTGTGTAATACATATATATGAATGATTGGAGTATACAGAAAAGTCTAGAGTGACATAAACCAAAATATTAACAGTGATTATAGGAGGCTTTCATTTCCTTCTGCATCTTTATATATTTCCCCAATTTTTCTATAAAAACCATGGACAGATTACTTTTGTAATCAAAATAAAATCTTGTGAAATCCATTTGCAATGCATTTCATTTTGGAATGAGAGGAATGCTTTATTTCAAAGAAGCAATAAAAGTTTAAAACCTTTTAAAAAGGTGCACGAGCTTAATAGCCCCAGGAGGGAAGAAGTAGCTTTTTCTAGTAAAGCTGAGCAAACCCAGCTGACTTCACAGGCAGTTGCTGTGACACCTGGTTCTAGAACAAGGATCTTAGGACTGAAGAAAGAAGACTTTTCAGTGGCAATCACCCATCTGGCGGCTCAAATCTCATTTTTCATTGTTCTGAGGCCAAGCACTGCTAGGACTCCGAGCTTTCCTGTATCCCATCACGCTATCAGTGCAACATATGTATCCTTCCTGAATGGAGACCTCACACTGATGCAGGTGTAGCAGTAAGTGGCAGCCTGCATCTCTCCCCACCTGGGAAGGCAGATTTAGCTGCTAAGCAAGGACCCACCTGGGTTGGCTAAACAGCAGCGTCCAAGGACAGAAGGGGTGGCATCTGGGAAGGGGACCTAAAAGAAGAGGAAGTGGCAAAGCAGCACTTGGGGGAGGGACAGAGTGCTTCTGCTTACCAAGGAATTTCCCACCCAAGCCTCACCACGGGCTCAGAGGGTCATTGGGAACTCTGACTTGCAGATGAAGGGGTCTCGGGAAGTTAAGAGTCTTGCTCAAATCCCATGGTTCGTGTGAGGAAAGCAGCTACCATGTGTGGACTTATTTCAGATGGCACCAAAACAAAATATGCATGAGTGGTGAGGACCATGGCAAATCGGAGAGCTGAGCTGAACCAGGGCCAGCTTTTCAGCTCCGAGGGCTGTGCCATGCCTGAATGCAGGCCCACCATGGCCGGGTCTACTGACTGTCTTGTGAAACGGCTGCACTTCTGAATGTTGGATTCACCTTAATGGTAAAATCAAATGAAGGCAGGTGGGTCAACCAGAACACCCCCCCAGGCTGAGTGTGGCCAACCAGCCTGAGCCCTAGGCCTCAGGGGTCACCCTGGGTCAGGGTTGGGCCACCCAGCCTATCCAGAAGTGCCTCTTGCAAATGCTGCCTGGTAGTGTCATGAATTTCAGGCCTCCCTAGAAAAGAGGGGACACTTCCCATTGGGCTGGGGAGGTAACCCCAGAGAAATAAGAAAAGATATACAGGTCTTCAGATTACAGGTCAGAGAAGAACACTGGCTAAGTCCAAATTGGACAGGACAGCCAAGGGCCAGAATGGTATCTAGTTTTCTCTAACCACAGACCCTTTATTTTTGTGGGCTGAGTCAGTCAGCAGACATCACTTCAGTGATGACTGTACATTTACTGATACCATGCTAGACCCTGGGGATAAAGCCAGCGACAGAACAGAAAAAATACTGTTCCATAGAGTTTACAGTTGAGAGAGAGACAGTGGAAAATAACTCAGTGCATACTCCCTCAGTGGGGAGAGGCCAGTGAGGAAAAGTTAAGCGGGACAACAGAAACAGGACACATTGACCAAAGCCCATGGTGGTCACAAAGACTTCTCTGATAAGGTGAGATTTGGACAGAACCCGGACTTCATTGACTAGCCATGTGGATTTCTGGGGAAGAGCAGTTCAGGAATAGTAGGCAGGAGGACACATGATGCAGGAAGAGCCATGAGTCAATATGCCCGCAGCGGAAAGGAGAGGGGGAGATGAGGCCAGAAGAGGTAAGCAGAGGGGAGCAGGGGGAGGAGTGGGCTCCATTTTGTAGGACCATGTTGGCCCTTGTCAGGACAGGTTTGAGAGATGAGACAGTAATGATATCTGCCCTCAGCCCTCAAGGGGCTTGCAGCTTGGCCCTGGGACCACTGTATCCCATTCGTGTCCACATATATGTATTTGCTATCCTGAATTCTCCTCACCGGCCTCACATTGGTCTCAGAATCATCTGGCTGCAGGTAGGATACTTCAGAGAGCCCACTCAACCCTGGGCCACTCTCTGGATCTGGACAGAGAAGCAGAGAGAAGGGACAGCCTGTATGGCCACCAGCCGTAGGACCTGTCATGCAAGACACCATGATTAAATGCCCACCTTCACTTCATAGGCCAACACAGAGGACAAGAATCAATGTCTTTCCATTAGGAGCCAGAAGTATTTTTGCCTTTATTGTATTCATGAAACGGGTATGGATTGAGTGATGCCTGAGCATTGAGTCCTGATTAGTACGTGAGTATCCACACATTAACAAGACTACCCTCCCCACCCCAGAGCCCACAGTCCTGAGGGGATACCAACAAGCAAATACTCCCTGTAGGCACAGCAGGTGAATTCTACGATGGGGGCAGGATGGGAGACTCTGGGTTGTAGTGTGCTGGCAAATATTTAGCAACTGGCTCTCCAGAAAACTATGTGTGTGTTTATGAGTTTTACTGCCATGAAAGACGTATAGCACATAATTTACAAATAAATAATAACAAATATACAGTACTCTATATTGTAAATTCCATACAACCATTTGATTTTCACAGAATACTTTTGTTGACTTTTGCTAACACGTGAATCTGGAGCCAATCTATTAGTTGGATTTGATGAGCAGGTGTGATTGCAACAGAATATTTGCTGACATTCTTGTTTATGTTAATAAGAAAGACAAAAGTGAGATAAAAACGTATAGTGGAACTTCACCTATCTGTCAGTGACGTGAACATCCTTGCAGAACTGGATAGTGGTTTTTAAATGCCAAATGAGTAGTTTCTTGATTTTTTTGTGTGTATGCTAGTCACAATGCCATGGCTACAAACACTTTTGAGTTTAAATCTGTGTTTTCTCCATCACTTCCTTAAGTTTAGACAATCAACACAACAGTAAATTAATCCCCAGTTAATAGTCTTTGCTGGCTTTCATGGTGTAGATATACATACAAAGGCTGATTTCAAGCTATCAGTGGACTATGGTCTGAGTATTCATATGTTGAAATCCTAACCTCCAAAGTGATGGTATTAGGACGTGGGACCTTTGGGAGGTGGTTAGGTCATGAAAGTGGAGCCCTCATGAATAGGATTAGTGCCCTCACAAGAGACTCCAGAGGGATCCCTCACCCCCTCTACCATGTGAGGACATACAAGAAAGAAAGCACTGGTTATAAACCAGGAAGAGGGCCCTCACCAGAAGACAACCAGCTTGGTACCTTGATCTTGGATTTCCAGCCTCTGCAACTGTGAGAAATACATTTCTGTTGTCTATAAACTACCCCGTCTATGGTATTTTGTTATAGAAGCCAGAACAGACTAAGACAGTGTAATCCACTGAAGGAAGATTTGGGAAGAGGTGCACAGCAGCCTACAAAACATATATAGTATTTTCTAGCCTATGGATACAAGAGATGGAATTTCAAGGGCATGGGTAATAGCAAGATGTACTAAAAGTGATTAGGAAATGGAGACTTTTTAGTATTTATTACCATACTTGAATTTCGAGTAATGGCCGAGTTTAACAACCAGCCCGCAAAATTCCTGCAAATTGAACAATGGGTTCTTTCGAGGCACCCTGGTGGGCTGAGACCATTGGTCTAGTGGGACCCCAGGACCAGGCAAAGGAAATCGATACAAGGAGGCAGGTATGTGTTATCTCAGCAGCTGAACGGGAACAGTATTATTGGGGAAGAGCAATTTTGTCTTCAGGAAAAGGTCTTGAATCAAGATACCTCTAAGTCCAGGGGGTGCAACCCTGAGGCTTTCAAGGATGGAGGGAGGGGCTGGGAGCTGTGGGCATCCAGGTGGAGGAGGGGGGGGCAAGGAAGAGGGAGTGGAGTTGAGTGCTGGGCACTGCCCAAGGGCTCCTACCCTGAATGGTCCCCTCCCTCAGACCTCAGGAAAAGCCACACCACAAAGAGGCAAGACACTTGAAGAGTTTAGTTTCTTATGAGAAATGGATTGAGGACGCGGAGATGTGTGTCAGGGTTAATGCACACCTAGGCCCTGACGTGAGAGAGCATAGGGGTATCCCAAGAACTGAAAATAGGTTCATCCCCCAGAGACGTGAGGCAGGAAGTGGGGAGAAGACTGAGCCCCCAGAGGTCGGGTTGGCAGTGATGGATCCTGCCTGGAGCAGCCCAGGACTGCAGAAACTTCATTTCTACCCACAGTTCTGGGCTCCTTTGCCTCGCTCTTGTGGCCACTCCAGGTATGGGCACCCCACAAGCAACCTAGACCTTGCAGATCCCCACATCAGAGTCAGGTTACTGCCTTGCTGAACAGGACTTGATCCCCTGTCCCTGAGAACCCAAATGGCCTTCCCCCAATGCTAGAGGCTGTGGTGGGACAGGACCCAGGCAAACTCCACTGGAGAGCCCATGAACACCTGCCCCTTGGCTAACAATGACCTCTGATGGGCCCCAGGGGCCCCAGAGCGGGGACAAGGATTTTTCCCCAGCTGCAGAATGTCCTCTTCTGGGTCTCTTGAAATTCACCCCTGTGGTGACACAGCCAGCTCCAGGCAGTGACTAACCCAGGCTTGAGGTGAGTCTTTCCATGATGGGGCAATGAAGCTTTGGAAAAAGCCCCCTGCTGCAGGGGGTTTCCTTCTCCTACATGAGATGGCTCATCCTGAAGTCACAGAATTCTTACCTTCCTCTTCCCCATTTTCTGACACCCTATTCCTGTGGGAAAAGGAGGAGGCGGTTCCTGAAACCTCCAGAATCTGGCTCTTCCTCCGTCCCTATTCTGCCCCCCAGCATCTGCACACCTCCTGCCTCCCAGGGGCTGGAGGTTGTGGGGCTTGTCTCTACTACATGTTCTCATCTCCCAGGAGCCCACGGTCCAGTAGGTGGGGGACAGACAGACTGACAGTTGCAATGTAATATGACATGCGTCCTAACAGAGATCAGTTCAGGGCTGTGGGGGGGGGGGGGGGAGGAGGGTTGGTGGCTGGAGACTGGGACAGTTCAGGAAAGGCTGCCTAGAGCTGATGGCAGGGGAGTCTAGAATTAGACACTGAGTTGATGAGAAGCAGGGACAGGACAGATGGAACAGGCAGATGGAACAGCATGTGCAAAGACATGAGAAAAGAAAGCTCATTTATGGGACGCCTGGGTGGCTCAGCGGTTGAGTGTCTGCCTTCAGCCCAGGGCATGATCCTGGAGACCCAGGATCGAGTCCCACGTCAGGCTCCCTGCATGAAGCCTGCTTCTCCCTCTGCCTGTGTCTCTGCTTCTCTCTCTCTCTCTGTGTGTGTGTGTGTGTGTGTGTGTGTGTGTGTCTCATGAATAAATAAATAAAATCTTTTTTAAAAAAATAATAAAATAAATCAAAATAAAATAAAAAGCACATTCAGCTCTTATGAGTGGATACTCGTGTGGTGGACCATGTTCTTGTTGACATTTCCACATCCCAATGAATTCAGATAGGGCTGAGGGACTTCCGTGGCTGCTGAAATTTGAGTAGAAGTGACACCAATTCACTTCCACAGAAGTGCATGGTTCAGGAGCCAGTGTCCTCTTTCTCTACCTCTACGATCGGATTGATCGAATGGAAACACATGCCAACGTAGAGCTTCTGTGAGCCTGGATGCCTGAGTGACTATAATGAATGGAGCCCCCTGCTGGTCTGAATGGCCACGTAGTGTAGGCAAGAAAGGAACCCCATGGCTCCTTTGTTACTGCGGCACAACTTCGCCTGTTCTTCACCGATACCATTGGCCTGGCTCCGGAAGGCTCATATTCGGGGGTGTCAGGAGATGAGCCTAGATGTGGATGCGTCTAGACCCCCTATGATTCTTTCTCCAGATCTCAGACAGCAGCACAGTCTCTACATAAGTGGATTAGAATCTGAGCTTTCTCATTTACTAGTTTTGAGAGTTTGGGAAGCTTAGCTAAATCCTTTGAGCCTAAGTTTATCCATCTATAAATTGAGAAGACTGAAAATAATATCACCTACTTCACAGGGCTGCGTGGTTTCCTGAGTAAATCTGTGCTGGATCTCCCCCCCTCTCCACTGATGACCCTTGCAACAGCCTGTTCCCGGTCACGGGGGTGCCTACTTCAACTGCAAATTCCTCACCCCCACGCTAGACCTACCAAGTCTGAATCTCTGCAGGTGAGGCCCAGAAGTCTGTGCCTTGCATGTTAGAGTTGAGGGACCACTGCCCTTAAAGTTTTGATAGACAATCAAAACCTCTGCCCTGAGGAGGGATCATTGCTTGGAGGCTGGCTGGGTCTGAAGCCAAGAATCTCCAGCCTGCTGCCGATCGGTGGCTACAGTGCCTCGGACAAAAGCCAGAGGCGTAAAAGCTCTGTATTACTTGGAGATCAGGTAACCTTATTTGGAGCCAGATCGGTTTGTACGACTCCAGCATTCATCAGCCCTCTGTAGCCCGCCTAGATCTCTGCTGAGCTTTTTATGAGGTGTTCTTCTCCAAGGGAGAACCTCCAGCAATGCACCTCTCCCCACCCCGCCCACCCTACACTGGTCTAGGGAGGCCCACCTCCTGGGCATGTGGTATCTGTCCCTTTTCCTTCGGGACAAGGGAATCATGGGAGATTAAGACCAGGAAGTGGGCTGCAAAACTAGACCCTGGTAAAGTAGGCTTCTGAGCATATAGAGCTGCCCAAAGGCTACAGAGGAGAGAGATACTTTTAAGCTACATGTAGTAGTGCCCAGACCAGGCCCAGCTGCCCTCTTTGCCAGCAGCTTCCTTGCAACACATACCAATGTCACATGGCTCTCTTCCTAAGCATTGCTCCAAATCATACATATGCTCAAGAACACACCGTGGCTCCCTATGGCTTCCTGCCCATGACTCCTGCCTCTGGCTTCAGACCCTTCCAAGTCATATTGTACCATCCATCTCCAGTCCTTTCTCCCACAGCGTTCCCAACCTACTAAGCTCTTTCTTCACTCCCTTGCCACCAGAAGCCACCTGGGAAGGAGTTTAGATCAACCACATGTAGCAGATGCCACTGGTGTGCCGCACCCCCCAACCTCCTTCCCTCGGCCAGTGCATCCATTCCCTGACACGAGGTACAAAAGGCTGGCCTTCTTGCCTCAGGGAAGCTCAAACCTGCAGTGCCATCCATGCTTCAGAGCTCTCCCTGGGGCCAGACTGAGGTTATACTTCAATTGGACCTCATCTTTGTGTGACCTCTTCCCTTCTCCCACCCTGTCTTTCTCACTTCCTCACAGACTTTTTCTCCAGACAGAGCCCCCTCATAAATCACTTGCACAAGAATTGATGTCTTAGGCTTTGCTTCCAGGAAGCCTGAGCTAATGCTTCCAGAAAACCTGAGCTACGACTCCTGTGCCATTTGAGAAGATACCTGAAGGCAATGATAGCTTCTAACTCTCCTTCCAGGCCGCCTATGCCAGAGGTCACAGAACACAAAGGCTCATGGGCCAAATTAAGATGCTTGAATCACACCATTCATTTCATCAACTTAGAGCATGCACTGAAAAGAAGCAAGGCAAAGAGATGGGACAGGTGAACACACTTAGGATGAGGGCAAGCACCCGCCCTACCTCAGTCCTGGGTCACACAATGTCCACAGATGTTGTTCTCTCTCTGCCACAGCAGCCTTCTCTCCTGCTGGTGTGGCTACGGAGGTCAGTGTTGAGGGCAAGCCCCGGGAACAGCTGCAGGTGGCACCTGAAATAAACACACAAAAGAGCTCCTATTGGGACGACTCAGGGCCAAGTACACCTGTTCACACTACAGCACCCCAAGTAAGCTGCTGAGCAGCTGTGGGTTTTAGCTAGGTTTCTTGGAGCATCACCACTGAGCGGCCAACAGAGGAGTCACATTGCTTCAATCTGGAGAAGACGTGATCCGCACCTTATAAATATTTAAGGTTTACTTGGTCTTCTCATCCCTTGTCTATAAGTAACATTCTGATTTGATCTATATCCAGCCCATATATGTTCTATTTATTTTAACTCTGTCTAAAAAAAAAAAATCTCATAAGCTACTTGCTTCTATATTTAATTTCCCTCATTTTCTATAGCAAAATTGAATATTCATAAATAACATGGCAAACAAGACAGTTCCTTTCTCCAGGGTTAACATCTCCTACCCACTGGTCTCCAGAGCTTTATGTCGCCCCAAATATAAAACTGCATCCTTCAATAACAGAGCTAGAACTCGACTCGGGTTCGACTCAGGTTTTGAGCACTGATCTGTTTGGTTCTAAATCCATTGTGCCGGGTAACATGTTGTTAAGCAACATGGCTTATCTCCCCTACAGATGGTAGGGACCTGTCTTCTCTCTCTGTCTCACACACACACGGACACACATGCACACACACAGTGCTTGCCCATGGTGAGCCCTTGAAAGATGTTGTGGGGTTCAGTTGTATCCATTAGCACTTTCGAGAGAGCACAACCAGTTTGCTTTCCTGTGTCACCATCACTTGGCTTTAAAAATCCAGAGGACAGAAAGAAGCTTCCCCCTCCAGCAAAGCTATGAATGGGGTATGTGCTAAATCCTGGTTTTCATTTGCCAGATTCAGCCTGTGAATACCAGTGTCCTGATAGCTCTCCAGATTCAAGAAAGCAAACTCCTGCCCCCGTGTGACTATAAAACCAGGAGCCTCTGTCCCTTTCCAACCGGTCCACCCATCACAGCACTAAAAACTGAGCTTTTATAGGTGAAAAGCGCTTGCCAAATTCCCAGAATAGCCGTGGCAGGAAATTGAATAACAAGGTAAAAGTGTAACCCTGTACTACACCCTTAATATTGGAAGGGAGAGGGTGGTACAATCCATTAAGAAATAAAAATCTTACTGTTGGCCAGTCTAGCTCATACACAGAGCTCTAGTTGAGGTTCAAGCCACCAATTCCAATCCACACAGAACTGGAGATGAGGATTGGGAAGGACTCCCTGCTCCAGGCACAACCCCTCAGCTCATACCCCAAAAGGTATGGGGTTTTTGTTCTTGCCATTCTGCATCGCACCATGTGGTTACCCTTTCCTAGTTGGTAGGAAAGCCTTTCCCCTTTATACACTTTCTCTTATTTTCTCTATAACTTAGGATGCTTTTAGATGAGGATAGGGGTGAGGATAACAGCTAACATTTATTGAGTCAGACATTGGGTTCCTGAGAAGAAACTCAAAGAGTAGCATGCATGATGTGCTGCTTGGATCCATGTCCACAGAAAGGGAAGAAAAAGAAGCAGAACTGGGGAGAGGGAGAAGCTGAGCTGAGAAGGAAGCCCAACAAAGGCTTCCATCCACCCCAGGGAGAGGTCCAGGACCTGTGTGACCTTCCAGAATTGTCCCAAGTTGAGGCAAGGGGTCTAGCCATTTATACTTCCTCATAGATCAGTCATTGGATGTAGACTGCTCCTGGAAAGAGGCCTTGGCCTGGGAATGATGATTTCTCAGACTAGAGTCTCTGACACTGGTCTTGATGTCAAAAATTACGTTCTGACTCATTTGGAGAACTGGATAGTGAGTCTGAGAAGGGCCCAACCGGGGGCCCTTGACATTGCTTGTACTTATCATGGGCTGTCTGTTCCTGTTTTCATCTTTCTAGCTTGATTATATTCTGGAAGCCTACCTCGGGCGGTGCCCTTTCAAAGGTTAGGTACTACTCAGATACTGAAGGGCTGAAGTTTGTAATTCACCCTCTTGGATCAGTGCTATTGAGATGTCTGTACCCTTGGGATGGCTCCTGCCACTCGAACCTGCAGTCTGTGAAGAGTCACATCCTTTTTCCTTGGCTGCTATGGGTTTTGTTCATGCAGAGGATGCCTCCTATCTGGTTGGTGTTGGGCAGATCCTGGGAACTTCCATCTAATTTCCCTGCATTAATCTATGCGAGCAGCTGTCAACTTACTGGAGGAAAGAAACTGCCCAGAAATTTTGAGATGCTTAAATACTTTTAGACCAATTAGACTTATTTAATATGAATACTTGTTTTTTTTAAAAGGATTCCAATAAAATACTTTAAAATAAAAAAAAAAAAAAAAAAAAAAAAAGAGGCCTTGGCCTTAGGGTAACAAGGTCATCTTCCCCTGGGACAATACTTCTAAAAGACTCCCAGTGGTTGGGGGAAATAAGTCTTCTATTCCCAAAGTGTGGACTGGGTGACACATCAGAGCCCCCACAGCAAGCACATACTACATGTCCAGTCTTGTCCTACACCCTTCACATTCTCTCACTTAATCCCCACTTAAATTAAGTGAGAGTATAGTCAACCATCCTATGAGGTAGGCACTAGAATTATCTCCTTTCTGTATGTGGAAACTGATGCACAGAGAGATTTAATAATTTGTCTGATGTCACACAGCCACAGAGACGTGGAGCCACAATTTAAACCTAGGCAGACTGACTCTGATGATCATCTGCCCACCCCCCCTCCCATGCTAATAAAAGAAAAACCAACAAAAACTGGACAGGGATTTTTCCCAAACAACACGTAGAACAGTGTTGAGCACATCATAAGCACTCAAAATGTTGTGAATGCATGAATCGGTTCACAAGGAGAAAAATCCAATGCTATGCATTTCAAGAGCAACTGGAAGCCTGGCTCTACTTCTCTGCTTGCTGCCTTCTTCCATGTGTTGGCTTTGTCCTCAAGGTGGCTTTCATGAAGGTCATAATATGGTCTCGGGGCTACCTGTATCTGTACTTACACCAGGAGGGGAGAGAACTTCACTTCTTTACCCATCAGAAGACTCAAGTGTCACAGTTCCCAGTCTGAACTGATCACGGAGGCAAAAGGATTGAGATTATGCTGATCACTAGGACAGGAAGGAACCCCCTTGATATCCCGCCCAAACCTAGGAGGCAGATATGAGTGCTAGTAGGAATTACAGAGAAGAGGAATGGATATTGAGTAGGCAATCAATGAACAACCACTGACGCTTCAACCCCTGGGCCCCAAGCCCTCGAATGCTTTGCTCCCCTCGCTAGGGCCTAGCTTTTCCTTCTCCTCATTCCCTGCCTAAATGTCCCTCGTCTACCTCCATTCTGCCACTGAAGGCTTAGAACATGGGTTACCCTCAGATCCTGTGGGAGGAGGGAAACAAGAAGAAAGCAGTCCACTGAGAGTGGGGTCTAGGCTTGGGATGTTTAATATAATTCTTTACATAGCTAGATTAACCACATTGCAGAGCCTCAGATAATCCCGTGGCCACACTATGTAAAACGTGCCATACTCTCTTCTCCCCTTCCCCTGCTTTATTTTCTTCATAGCCCTTATCTCTGTCTAGACTTCTCTTGTGTTTATATTTATTCAGTTGTTTGATGTCTTTTTTCTCCACAAGAATAGATGCTCCACAAAAGCAACTACTTTATCTCATTCATCTCTGAGTGTTTGTCACCTAAAACAGTACCTGACACAAAACAGGTGCTCAGTAGACATTTGTTGGATGGATGGATGGATCGATGGATCGAAGGATGGATGGATGGATAATCACTGCCTTTGTGTTGTTATATAACAGGCTCCGTCTCCTCCTCCACTTTGAATGGCATTACCAAAGACCTTTTTCTGTTATCCTCAACTTCCAAGTGACAGGCCCCAGAAAGGCAAGTGAAGAAAGACAAGAGAAGAAATGCCATCCTATCTCAAATAAATCACAGTCCATCCTCATGAACCAGAGAACATCTGATCCATAGATACTTGTCATTTCTAGGTAGAGTTTAAGAGGAAACAAATCAATGAAACCATTTTGTCTGTACAGATTTCACAAGTGTGATTTTTGACAACAATCCTTCTCAATTCTTAATAATGATTAAATTGATAGCAACCACACATGCACTGCGAGGCCAGCAATGACTGTCTCACCTCGGCTAACGTCTAACTGGAGAGTGCTGATTGTCTCAGTCAACCTGTGTTCACATGGTCCACAGGCTCTTCGCCACAGAATGAGGATAATTCTGTCCTCTTCTGCATGGTGATTTGGGAGCACCAGTTAAGATAAAAAAAAAAAAAAAAAAAAAAAGACCACACAGTTTGAAGCCAATCTCCCTGGGTTCCAATCCCAGCTCCACTTTTTACTATTGGGTGGTTTAGAGTAAGGTAATTGATGCTTCTGTGTCTCCACTTCCTTATTCATCAAATGAGGATACTATTAGTAACTACTGCTCAGGACTGTTGCAAAGATGAACGAGTGATTACCTGTGAAGCACTGAGAGGAGTGCCTGGCTCATAGCAAGCACCAAGTAAGTGTTGGCTGCTGGAACGTCTGGTCTTCAGTGTTGAAGAAATCAGGCATCAGGCAAGTCTCCTTCACTTACACAACTCACTCATATACATGTGATACATGCATAACACACGTAACACATACAACATACAACACAGAATAACACATAGAAGACACCACAACACATACACATGTACACACATAACACAGCCAAGCATTTTTCTATACTCTGTACTTGGTGGTTTCATGCAACTTTAGAGCCAGATCGCTGTGAAGACACACTCATGGTACTCATTGCTCTTCCCCATTGTAAGTCAATGTGACATCATGCAATGTTATGATAAAGCAATTTACCAATTGCTCATTCAAATTGCTCCCAGAGAAAAATATTCATTACCAGTTTGTTTCAGAAGCTTCTCAGAGGGGTACCTGGGTGGCTCAGTGGTTGAGCATCTGCCTTTGGCTCAGGTTATGATCCCGGGGTCCTGGGATTGAGTCCCACATCAGGCTCCCCGCAGGGAGCCTGCTTCTCCCTCTGCCTGTGTCTCTGCCTCTCTCTCTCTCTCTCTCTCTGCGTGTCTTTCATGAATAAATAAATAAAATCTTTAAAAAGAAAGAAAGGAAAGGAAAAGAAAAGGAAAAAAAAGAAAAGAAAAGAAAAGAAGAAAAGAAAAGAAAAGAAAAGAAAAGAAAAGAAAAGAAAAGAAAGAAAAGAAAAAAGAAAAGAAAAGAAAAGAAGAAAAGAAAAGAAAAGAAAAGAAAAGAAAAGAAAAGAAAAGAAAGAAAAGAAAAAAGAAAAGAAAAGAAAAGAAATAAAAGAAGAAGCTTCTCAGCAATAGTGTCTTCTCCAGTGTAGTGTGGTGTTCTGGTGGAGAGCTCTGGAGTCAGACATGAGTTCAAATCCTGACATTACTACTTACCAACTGTGTGACTAGGGGCAAGCTGCTAAACTACTCTAGCTGTTAGCTAGCTAGTTTCCTCATTTTATAGATGAGGAAACAAAGAACCAGAAAGAACAAACGCTAAACAGGACTCTCATGTTTTTATCCTCAAAGATGTACCTTGCATGGTTGTTATAAGAAATGAAAAGATAAGGTATGAACCACATTTAGAGGAGTGCTGAGCACATCCTAATATATGCTAACATAACATGTGGTGGGTAAATGGTGGTGGTGATGAATTTGAGTATTTCTTTCAGGATGAAAAAAAGTCACTCTGACTAAACTGTTAACTGTTAATGAAACCGATGGTGACTTGAGTTCCACCAGCACATTTGGGTTCCAGATCCATAAACTTTGACCCAGCATCGTTTTGTAACTGTACCATTTCCCTTCATGAAATTTGAGAGGTGATGTTTTGACATTGTTTCATTTCGTTTCATTTCCTCCTTATGGGTGGGCTTAACTTGTTTCTCAATTTAGGCCCGGCAAAAGGGAGAAGTGTTTTAAATCGCTGTGATAGCCCAAGTCGGTCCTACCTTCTGGTCCCGAAGAAGGAGCCTCAAGTTCTCTTCTCCCTCTCCCATGGTGTTTGGGCTTTTTCCAGCCCCTGTAATTGCCAAATATCATGCTTTCCTTCGTTTCCTCCAAAGCTTCCCTTTCCCCCCTTCAGCTTCCCCCCCCCCGGGGCATTTGGGTACCTTAACAAGGAGCTTTGAAATAATATCTTAGCCATATTTCACGTCCTTGTGGTGCCTTTCTGCTCACTCGGTGTTTTCAAGTCCATTCCTCATTACTGGCTGAAGGGAGACAAAAGTCCTCTCTGTGATGGCACAGCCAAGGCACAGGAGGTAAACCAGCAAGCCCCAGGCATCGGCCTTCAAACAAATGCCCCTGTCTCCTGATACAATGAGAAGGCAATCTCTACTTGACATTTTTTTTAAGATTTTATTTATTTATTTTTAAAGGTTTTATTTATTTATTCATGAGAGACACAGAGAGAGAGAGAGAGGCAGAGACACAGGCAGAGGGAGAAGCAGGCTCCATGCAGGGAGCCCGACGTGGGACTCGATCCCAGGCCTCCAGGATCAGGCCCTGGGCTGAAGGCGGCGCTAAACCACTGAGCCACCCGGGCTGCCCAAGATTTTATTTATTCATGAGAGACACAGAGAGAGAGGCAGAGACATAGAAGAGGGAGAAGCAGGCTCCCTGGAGGGAGCCTGATGCAGGACTCAATCCCAGGACCCGGGAGATCACAACCCGAGCCAAAGGCAGACACACTCAACCACTGAGCCACCCAGGTGCCCCTCTAATTGACATTTTAAATTGTGATAAAATCTAGTAACACAGAATTGACCATTTTAATCATTGTCAAGTGTACAGTTCAGTGGCATTAAGCACATTCACAGTGCTGGGCCGCCCTCACCACCGTCCATCTCCACAACCCCTTTCACCTTCCCAAACTGAAACTCTGACCCATGAAACACTAACCCCCACCTTCCCTTCCCTGACCCCTGCGAACCACCTTTCTACATCTTGTCTCTGCAAAGGTCCTGCTCTAGGTCCCTCCCTTAAGAGGACTCACACAGTGCTTGTCCTTTGGTGTGGCAGACGCTTTAGCAGCAAGATTTCTAGGAGGACATACCAGGATTCTTTCCTCCACTGCATTTGTTTTGCTAATATTGCACATTAGCCAGAAAGAATGCCTTTTTTTTTTTTTTTAGTCAAGTGTCAGACTATTAATTATCCAGATGTTCATGGGCCAGAACACTCAGCGTAGACAAGCCTCTCTTTCTGCCACCTAATGACACAAGTGTGACACAGCAGCCGCCACATCTGCAATGTCTCGGAGGGCAGGAAGGTGTCTACTCTTTACCCTAAAGTAACCTACCCTCATGGACGCAAACACCTCACAGGCCCTGCCCTGCAAAGCAGATGTTTGCTAACATTTGTTTTACGCTGAATGCTGTTCGTTCCTCTTGCCCTCCGAGTAATTACTTGACTTGTGGACATCAGCAAAAAAGAAAAGAGGTGGGGAGAACAGGGGAGGTAGTTATGACAGGGGACACAGGAGAGGGGAGGGGAGGATCGGAGGGGAGGGAAGGGAAGGGGAGAGGAGGGGAGAAAAAAAAGGAAAAGCAAAAGAGCTCCTAGAGAGGGATACAAGACATTCTCACCTCTGAGATTCCCAAAGACACACACCCCCATCCAGTGGCCTGTGTGTGTGTGTTGTTGTTGTTGTGCTGTTTTGTGTTTTTGTTTTGTTTTAGAGAACTCTGTGATCTACTTCAATTCATGTTTTGCCAAGAAAGCTAAAACAGCTGCAAATCCTTTCTGCCCGGAAAGCCTTCCAGCCTTTCCAAAGGCCTCTTTGCTAGTTCAGTAGCCACTTCCCTCCCTCCCAAGCTGGCCAGCCTCTCCCAGCCCACTGCCCCCTGGCACCCCAGGTCACCCACCCAGGTCCAGCGAGAAGGCACTACTCTCTGGAAGTGGCCCTGCCTTCTCTGGATTACCATTACTTAGAGAAGTGCAGGCCACCTTGGGCACCCCAGCCCCCCCTCCCTAGGCTTCACCCTCAGAAAACTGGCTCTGCTGCCCGCTGGTAAACGGGCTGGCTATCACCAAGACAACGGCCTGGCCTAGAGCCTGGATGACGCCAGGCCTGACTCCCCTCCCAGCCTCACCCAAATCTGTTTGTTCAAGTTCCAGCTGCTTTTGTTGGGCTTCGTTTTGCTTGTCAGTTTGAGGCATCTCTGCTGCTGATTGGTTGCAGGGGGCTGGGCTTAGACTCCCTGGGTTACTAACCAGGAAGTCAGCTCCCTGCCCAGGCAGGAATTTCCTGGCACCCTGGGGTATTTCCCCATCACAGTAAGGAGAGCTAGAAGAGCCTTTCAGGCAAAGCAAAGCCTATAGGAAGCCGAGGTATCAGATAATCCAATAATGCTCTGATCCTTGGGACAACTTCAATCAAGGACACTCCTACTAACTCATCTTGGCTTTCTGATGCCACACTCATGACCAAAGGCCAGCTCATTGTTTCATGAAACTGAAGAAGCAGCACACCCTGTTGACAGAACAATCCAATTATGCATTAACATCAAAAATAAATAAAACCAGGGGCACCTGAGTGGCTCAGTGGCCGAGCATCTGCCTTCGATTCAGGGTGTGATCCCAGGTCCTGGGATCGAGTCCCACATCAGGGTCCCTGCAGGGAGCCTGCTTCTCCCTCTGCCTGTCTCTGCCTCTCTCTGTGCCTCTCATGAATAAATAAATAAAATCTTTTTAAATAAATAAATAAATAAATAAATAAATAAATAAATAAATAAAACCAAGAAGAAGAAACAGTTATGTGGATTTCTGAGGAACAGTGGAAGGTGAATGTAGCAATAGACATCCAAGTGAATTTTCCCCTCAACATTTGGGGTGGTTTTGCTTCTACTATTTGGATAACTCTAGAAGCAGGAATCTGGAACGTTGTTTGGGACCAATCTGAAACCACACTGACTAACCTTTTGCCATTTCATCAGGTCATTCTCTCCCAAATAACTCATTTTAGTAACTTGCTTGGACTCCAGGGTTCCTGAGTTTATCCCCAGATTCTCTGATTTGTGGTATAAAAGGGGCTTCTCGTGTGTCACCTTTTGAAGCTGTGTCAGGTCAGCCTCAGCTCCTTGTCTATGAAACAGGGGTGAATTATGCCAGCTAACCAGGTTGTAGAATACTTAGCTTAGTCTTGGCACTTACTGAGCAATTATCATCATCGACTTCCACCGATGCCTGTTTTCTGAGGATCCTGACACTCTTTATAAAAATTACATCATTGATTCAACAAATATTTATTTAACAAATATTTACTAAGTCTCAACTGGCCAGGCGCTTTGCTAGCTACTAGTGATAAAGTGATAGAAACACACACAGTTCCAGTGCCTCGGTAGCTTCTGCACTAGTGAGGGAGACAGACACAAAAATAATCACACAAAATGTAAAATTACATCTGTTTTGTAGACCCTCCAAACCAGCCCACCTCCCAGCCAAATACCACAGAGGACATCAGTCTGCGCCATACTGAACAGAACTTCCTAGCTAATGCCTGTCTTAATTCCTAACTCACAAAATCTAGAGATATAATAAACTGGTTGCTGTTTTAGGTACTGTTCTCCAAAAAAATAATTTCACGTTATTAAGTGCCTAAAGCATTAAGAGAATGTGAAATAGAGGGACTAAACAGCATCTTAGCCACTTTTCCTAGTTAGAAGACAAGAGTTAAGGGACGCCTGGGTGGCTCAGTGGTTTAGTGCCTGCCTTCGGCCCGGGGCATGATCCTGGAGACCTAGGATCAAGTCCCAAGTCCAGCTCCCTGCATGGAGCCTGCTTCTCCCTCTGCCTGTGTCTTTGTCTCTCTGTGTGTGTGTGTGTGTGTGTGTGTGTCTCATGAATGAATAAATATAAAATATCTTAAAAAAAAAAAAAAAAGAAGAAGAGTTAATATAAGAATGTAGAATGATTTGATCACCTAAATCCCAGAGTTTAGAGCAAAACCCAGAGATGCAAATTCTCCATCTGAAATCCTGAAGATCCAGGCAGCTCCTAATACCAAACCTTGTTTCGCTGAACAGCGCCCTCTTCTGGCTTCTTCTCCCTTTTTCCAGCCAGCTACTTCCCTACTTGCTGCTTTTAAAGAGATGTGTAAAAAAAAAAAGAGAGAGAGAGAGAGAGAGAGAGAGAGATGTGTAGAATCGAGGTCCACCAGTCCTTCATGAACCAAGGGCTGAGTGCCCAGGCCTTGGAGATACCACCTGAATCAGACATGGGCTTCCCCATCCTTATGGAGCTGATGCTCATTTGAACTTCCTGACATCTCTGAGAGTGTGGGGCAAAGTTCAGAACTCCCACTTGACAGATAAGATCTTTTTTTTTTTAAGATTTTATTTATTTATTCATGAGAGACACACAGAGAAAGAGAGAGAGAGAGAGAGAGAGAGAGAAGCAGGCTCCACGCTGGGAGCCCAACATGGGACTCGATCCCAGGTCCAGGATCACACCCCAGGCTGGAGGTGGCGCTAAACCTCTGGGCCACCAGGGCTGCCCTTGAAGGATAAGATCTTAACTGAGTCAGGGTCGGCAGATAGAACTTTACTACGTTATCAAAATATTTATTTTATTTATTTATTTGACAGAGAGAGCACAAGCAGGGGGAGCAGCAGGCAGAGGGGGAGGGAGAAGCAGGCTCCCCATGGAGCAAGGAGCTCGATGCAGGACTCAATTCCAGGACTCATGATCTCAGGATCATGGCCTGAACTGAAGGTGGATGCTTAGCTGACTGAGCCACCAGGGCACCCCCATTATTGATAATTTGGGACTCGTTTTTAGGGCTCAAGGAAACAAAAAAACCTCCCACTGAACATGAGATTAGGCCCAAATTCCTCACTCTCTGTAACCACACCCTGCCTCCTCATCCTCTACTTCTTAACCTTGAGTTCCCTCCTGCTTGGGAAATCTCCTCATGGTCCCCTGAACCAAGGGCCCCCACCTGTCTATCTCTGTGGCCTCAAGTGCCTTGTCTTGCCACTTCAGCACTGCAGTGATTGCTCCAAAGCCAGTCTCAATTCTCCCTCTTTCCGAAGAGCCTCTGGCCCTCCCTGAACATCTTACCCTCCAGCATCCCTGCTACTGTAATATACATGTGGTAAGATATCCAGGCAGGAACTTCGATGTACATCCTGTCTCTTTGTATGGTCTTTGGATGGATCAGACCAACCTGGAGTTCAAATCCCAGATCTGCCACCTACTAGGCTGTGATGTCAAGAAAGTGACATCACTTTCTCAACTCTGACTTCCCCCCGGAGGCATAACATGGGTAGTAACTCCTATCCTACCTCACAAGGCTTTTCTGAAACTTAAAGAGTATGTTTCAAGCACTTGGTATATAGTAAACACTTCATATTTTGTATAAGTCCTTTAACATGTCCTATCTGGTCACCCGCTTTATTTCTTTTTTCAAGATTTTATTTATTTATTCATGAGAGATACAGAGAGAGAGGCAGAGACATAGGCAGAGGGAGAAGCAGGCTCCATGCAGGAAGCCCGATGTGGGACTCAATTCCAGGACCCCGGGATCATGACCTGAGCTGAAGGCAGATGCTCAACCACTGAGCCATCCAGGCATTCCTTGTCACCTGCTTTAAAAGCAACCTGGCCCTCGAGGCATCTCCTACAGCCTTGGGCTTGGTAGAGAGATATAACCTGGGCACTGCGGGGAGAAAAGGTCTGATACAAAAGGCCTGATGTTGAAGGCCCATGATATTTTCACAAATCCAAGGAAATGTTTTAATTTCTTTTGAAAATCAGAAGAAAAAGATTAATACACTGAAAAATTATAATATATATGTTAACATACTTATCTTTATACCAATACAATCATAAAATACAATTCTCAATTAATTTTTATAGAGGAAGGAGCCCACAGAGACTAAAAGCACCTAGGGCCCATGAAGTCTTTATGCAGCCCATATGAAGAAAGGCCTCTGCTAAAAAAAAAAAAAAAAAAAAAGCCTCTGCTAATTAAAAAGGGGGGGGGGAAGCAAACAGTAGTGAGAGAAGAAAGTCACTAGCTAAGTGTTAGGGTCCCTCCTAGCACTAACATCCTTCAGTTCAGGGAATTCCTTTTGCCTCAGTATGGCAGGATCCTTTACAGAGAGCAATTTTTTTTTTTTAAAGATTGAGTTATTTTAGAGAGAGAGAGAGCGTGCAGGCATGAGCAGGGGGAGGAGAAGAGGGAGAGGGAGAGACAATCTCCAGCAGACTCTGGGCTGGGTGCCGAGTCCAACTGGATCCCATGACCCTGAGATCAGGACCTGAGCTGAAACCAAGAGTCAGTCGCACCACCCAGGCACCCCCAGGGTGCATTAACAGTACATTTCCTAATGCTTTCAGAATCTGTGTGCCATCTGCTTTTAGCAGAAGATCTTGTCCCCCAAGAACTTGGTGTGACTTAGAAATTCCTGTAGGCGCCCTTGATCTGCTTGGTCAAGGACTGCCATGCCCGGCAGTGGCCAACAGAGGGCAGAGAGACTCAACATTCAGCCTGGGCATCACAGAGGCCCCCGGAATAGAAAGCCTCGCTGTTCAACAACTGGGGCCTGATCTGGTTGCTTGTTAGAGATGCAGAATCTTAGACCCGAGCCTAAGGAGGATCCTAGACCCCCATGATCACAATTCACATAAGAAGATCCCCAGGTAATTGATATACAACATAACTTAAAAAAGCACTGATTTTAAAGGACATCTGGGTGGCTCAGGGGTTGAGCATCTGCTTTGGGCTCAGGGTAATCCTGGGGTCCTGGAATCAAGCCCCACAATGGGCTCCCCATGGGGAGCCTGCTTCTCCCCCTACCTATATCTCTGCTTCTCTCTCATGAATGAATGAATAAATAAATAAATATTTTTTTAAAAAACACTGATTTTTTTTTTTTTAAGATTTTATTTAGTCATGAGAGAAAGGCAGAGACATAGGCAGAAAGAGAAGCAGGCTCCACGCAGGGAGCTGGATGTGGGATTCAATCCCAGGACTTCAGGATCATGCCCTGGGCTAAAGGCAGACGCTCAATCACTGAGCCACCCAGGGATCCCCAAGAAGCACTCATTTTAAGTCTCTAGTCTGAGAAAGAGAAGCCCACTTCCTCCAGGGAAAGGAGGATGGGAGAGGAACTGGCTAAAAGCATCCCTTTCAGTCCCCATATCTCCTGTTCTTTCAGCCAATCAGCCAGCATCAATCAAGAGGGGACTGAAGCCACAGGAGGGGTATAAAAGCATTTTACAGGTCACAAAGCATTGGGTTGCTTCTTCCATTTTGATAAATACTTATTGAGGCCCTACTATGTCCTGGGCATCAGGGATACGATAGTGAACAAAAAACAGACCCTCGTGGAGCTTTCAGCCTGGTGGGGATGCTACGGGAGAATCATCACACACATAACTGCAAACCTTGATGTTGCTATCATTGTTGTGGGTACCGAGGGCCAGGAGACAGTCACCAGAGGGAGGGGAGCTGGTTTATACCAAACGGTCAGGGAAGGCCTCTCTGAGGAAGTGAGCTTTTAAGCTTGCACTCTGATGCTGCCTAAAAGTTAGCCAGGCAGAGAGGAGGAGCTCCTGGCAGAGGGGAAGAAAATGTACAAAGGTCACACGACAGAGGGGAGCATCGCACTCAAGGAACTGAAAGAAGACTAGCAAGGAGTGAAGCAATGTGGGGCTCCAAGAGAGGCAGAAAGCAGCCTGGGAGATGAGTGGAGGGTAGAGGCTCTGCATCCCCCCCTCCTTCTCCTTCCCCCCCAGAGTGACTGGTGCACAGCCCTGCTACCAACATCCATGTGGACATCTCAGCCCTGCCCACAGAGTCCCATTCTCCCCGACAGACAGCCCACTCTCTCCTCTTCTAACCTTTCCTCACCCTCCTCTCCACCAGCCACTCCTCTGCTACTCATCTACCTCTACCTTCCCCTCTCCAACATGTTCACCATTTACCATTTAAACCTGCCTGAGATCCCCCCCTCCAACCATTCCAGGCAACCAGACCTCGATTTCAGGACAACTTCTTCCCCAGAAGAAACAACAATCCATACATCAAAAACCACAAGTTTACTGAGGGCTCCACGTACGGAGGGATCCTCAAGTGCTGTGCCACCCACCACTTCACACATTTTTTCCAGCCGGCCCTTACAACTGTCTTAACTACATAGCTACTATCATTTCAGTTTTATAGTTGAGGAAATTGAAGTGTCAAAAAGGTAAATAATTTTTACAGTTACACAGCTGTAAATTGGTTGAGCCAATACTACCTTCCCATTTGTCACTGGGCACTCTACTATGTGACCCTGTCTGTACTGACCAAGCAGCTGCAATTCAAAAGCCTTAAGAAGGAGGGCACCCTTGGCCCGCCCCAAAAGTACACACAAAAAAATTAGCCGTTAAGATATTTGCAGCCTTGTCTACAATAGCAAAAAAGTACGGAACCACCTGAAGGTTATATTTCAACAATGCAGAATTGGTTAAATTGCGGGACATTTATAACTAGACTCCTATGTAACTAGCTATCAAATTTGATCAAGGAGAAAAGTATGTTCATGGGACACCTGGGTGGCTCAGCGGTTGGGGGTCTGCCTTCGGCCCAGGGCGTGATCCTGGGGTCCCAGGATGGAGTCCCGTATTGGGTTCCCTGCATGGAGTCTGCTTCTCCCTCTGCCTGTGTCTCCGCCTCTCTGTGTGTCTCTCATGAATTATCTTTAAAAAAAAGAAAAAGAAAAATATGTTCATGATCTACAGTATAGAAAAAGCAGATTACAAAACATTATTACAGCGCGACCCTATTTCCATAAAAACCACAGCATAGAAACTATAGAGTATAAAACTAAAGTGTACAGGAAAGGTAGAATGAAAAGTAATAACAGTCATTATCTCTGTGATGAGACTACAAGTGATTTT
The DNA here is from genome assembly GCF_018345385.1 of Vulpes lagopus. Taxonomy (NCBI): domain Eukaryota; kingdom Metazoa; phylum Chordata; class Mammalia; order Carnivora; family Canidae; genus Vulpes; species Vulpes lagopus. Next base: position 25,072,644 of record NC_054829.1, read on the forward strand.
TTATTTTTTATTTTGATTGTCTGATTTTTCAAAGCTTTCACCGTGAGCATTTTTTCTTTTGGAGAGAGAGGAAAAGGAAAAAGAAAAAATCAGAAGGTATTTGAACCTTCTCATTTATTATCTTTAAAAAAAAAAACAAACCACTCTGCTGGGAACATTTAAAAAAAAAAATCTTTTCTTCTTACAAAAGCAATGGGCGCTTGCCAAAAATAAAAAAATCTAAAAGTACAAACAGGCAAAAAGAACAAAAACATATTCCCTCTTCCCCGCAGACAACCAATACTAGCACCTTTGTGACTCTGCATAGGTCCTGTTTTTTTACAGACAATTCAATTCAATTTCTTTGAATTCTGCTCGAGACGCTAGTCACTGGGGCCCACCCTGTTGCCATCACGAGCCATATGAGGCTGGAAGGGGGCTTACAGATTCCTGTGTGATCCCCAAACAGCCCGTAAGGCAGATTGTCCAGGTCCCAGATTGTGTCTGAGATCCGGAATAGCGACTCCCTTAGTATAGACCCTGCCACCGGGGAGCACACAGCTCCTTGTGGGTCACAGGGCAAGAGCCGTCAAGTGTGAGGACCATGAGAGTGATTCCCAGCGTGTTTGGGATTGCAACACCCTATCATTGTTGGATTTTGCAACCCTCCTTCCCCCTCTTCGAAAAGAACTCAAAGGACTACAAGCAACATTTGCATCTCCCACTTAGTACTTTTCCACACATGCAGCTGAAGGGAAGTAAGGTTAATTTGGCTTTAAGACTATCATCACCCCCCCACCCCACCCCTTGGAAAAGAGCCGGCATCTGTCCCAGGTGTCCTCAGACAGGTTTGGGAATGGCAGCTTCCAGGAGCTGTGCCAACAGGTTCTGCTGTGAAGGAGGCCATACCAGTCCTGGAAGTCCGGGTCACAGGGCAGGATGTCCCTGGGCCATTCACACACACACACACACACACACACTCCACAACAACAGGTTTCCAAGGCCCACCCTGCCCACACCCTCTTACTAAAGTCACATCTCCTGGGAAGGAGGTAGAAAGGCCTAGAGCTGGCATCTAGCCCCACTGCGTCCACACCCTCAGTGCACCCTTGGGCAGAAAATGTTCCTAGAGCTTGTGTGCAAGTAAAACCATTCTTGCTTTCTTCAGAGCCTGTGATATCCAGTCACGGCCCAGACCCAGGGCCTCCCCTCCACCCTGAGCTCCACGGTTGAGATGATCTCATCGCCGTTCTATATGCTCACTCATTCTTGAAACTTCAAAGATTTTGGAGACCCTGTTCTCCTTTATATATGGCTCTTCTAATCAATAATAACCATCGCTTCTGTTTCTTAAGCTCCTTATATGCCGGGCATTTTATCAGCGTGCAATTGGACAGCATTTTATTCTAGATACAACTATCCTCATTTCACAGATGAGAAAACCGGGGCTCCAAGAAGTAAAGTGATTTGCCCAAAGTCACACAACTGCTGACAGGGACAAGAGTCAACTCAGGCCTGCCTGACCCTAAAGTGCATGCATTGTCCTGGAAGGCTGGGGCAGAAAGGAATCGAGAGATCCTATCATGTTCCCCATCCCATTTACAAGGCACCTGAGCTGGAAAATTCATTTACAAACTGTTACATAGCACTTAGCACTTATGTGCCAGGCACTTTGCAAATATCAACTCAATTTATCCGCATCATATTGCTAAGAAGCTAGGTACTTATTTTTACAGATGAGAAGGTGACACACAGAGAGGGGAGTAAACTTGTCTGAGGCTACACAGCAGGTGGCGCAATCTGGATATAAACCTGGATCTAGAGCTTCTGCAGCCTGTCTGAACCCAGGAGCAAGGACCTCCCTCCTAATCCTTCATCCCTTGACCTTTCCACAGTGTCACCCTCCTCTGTGTCTGAGAGTCCACTCCAAACTTCCACATCCCTCTCTGGGTGGCGGTGGTGTTCTCTTGTGAAATTGTTTGGTGGAACCACTTATTGTGCAAGGCTATATTTGATTAGGTCACTACCTAGATTCCCCCAAAGAACTAAGTTCTGGAAGGTTTGTCGAAGCGAAGGCTTAGAGTTTGCTTTTGCATAGATTAATCGGTTAATATATCAGTTAATCAGCAAGAGCTTGTTGAGAGCACTTTCTGTCCCCAGCCCTGTGCTGGGCACTATGGAGTCTGTGAACATGAAGCCACAGAAAACGTGGCTCCCACCCACAGGGAAACGCTAATGATAGATAAGCGTGCCTTCTGTGTGCTGGGTCTGTGTACAGCTGTATTTAGAAGATATACAGAACGGGAGAGTCAGAAAAGCTGTTATGAAAGAGGTAGAACTTGACATAGGGGCTGAGAAGGGGACAGGGTTTGGATAGTAGGAAGGAAAAATACAGTCCGGGCAAGAGAAACAACAGAAGTCTCTTCTGCATCCCAATTGACCAGATCCTCAGAAATACACTAGAAAGCGAAACGGCTGGGATTGGGGCACCTGGGTGGCTCAGTTGAATGTCTGCCTTTGGCTCAGTTATGATCCCAGCTGTCCTGGGATAGAGTCCCCCATCAGGCTTGCTGCAGGAAGGCTGCTTCTCCCTCTGCCTGTGTCTCTGCCTCTGTGTGTATGTGTCTCTCATGAATAAATAAATAAAATATTTTTAAAAAGCAAGGGCTGGGATTATTTTTCTTCTGCCAAATTTTGCTCTTTGTATCAGAGTGAACAGAGTACTTCCTCTACTGCACCACTACGGTGCTGCTTCTGAACTGGAGAAGGGCACTGTGCCTCCCGTGTCCACCGGGGGGAGAGCCGCTGCTTCTACTGCTGTGGCCCAGACTCCTCCAATCAGCCGGTTGGGGTGACTGAGGCCAGCCGTGGGCACCAGCCTTCTCAGTCTGAGCTGCCTTCTTGCTCAGTCTAGACATTAGGGAAGAAATAGAATGTAGGATGTAAGAGAAGTTGGTTGAGACATGAGGGGAAGAGAGACAGAGAGGTTCGAGAGGCATTCCCCCTCCAGAATCTAACCTCTAAGCCTCATGAAAAGACCTTCCAATGAGCAGAAAAGGGTTCCCACGGGTTCAGGCTACGCATCTTCTGCTGTTTATTTTGGCTGAGAAAAGCTTAATTAACGCAAGGCTTGGGTAACTATGCTAGTCTAAGATGGTTTCAGGACAGCCACCTCGGGCTCCCTAGACAAGAAGCCATTCCAGCTACCTTCGGAGGAATGCTTGTGGCTTTGGAAGCACACACCTCCTGGCCAGCGCCACAGGCCCTGCTGTGGGGCTGTGGGCTGTGTGGAGCAGCAGGTGTGCCCCTGGCCTCCTTTAGGAGGCCTGCAGTCAGCATTTATTTTTATTTTTTTTAAGATTTTACTTATTCATGAGAGAGACAGAGAGAGAGAGTTAGAGACACAGGCAGAGAGAGAAGCAGGCTCCATGCAGGGACTTGATCCTGGGTCTCCAGGATCAGGCCCTGGGCCGAAGGCAGGCACCAAACGGCCGAGCCACCCAGGGATCCCCTGCAGTCAGTATTTAGCTTTACTGCACACCCCCCCTCATCTGAGCCAGGCAGCAGGGTCCCCAAGACACAAGAGCACAGGAGGTTAGAGGTGAGGCAGAAAGAACTCTAGTTTGAAGCCAGAAATCCTCTTTATGTCCCTAAGTGCACTAGCTGTGCAAGTTTGGATGGATGAACCAACGCCTCTGAACCTCTGTTTTCCCATTTGTGAGATTAAAAAAAGAGGGGGGGGGGCAGGATTAGGGGGAAATGCCTGATGTGCGTTCCAGCTCTGATATTCTGGAAAACACACAGTTCTCTGGCCGAGGAAACTGAGGAATTGGAGGAGGGGGGTGAGGGGGGCACAGGTGAGCCGCTCAAGGGTCAGCCCCAGACGCCAGTTCCGAGGCCCGAGGCCCCAGCCGCGGCCTCTGCAGCACCGCCTGCCCCACCCCCGGCCCCACGGCCCACGGCCGGCGGCACCCACCCACGGCTCCTTCCCTCCCTCCCTCCCTCCCTCCCTCCCTCGGAGATTTCTGGAATCTCGTTGGATTCCTCCCAGGAATGCTTATTGCCCTTTACATCTGCAAATCGCTTTACATCAGCAACCCTGCTGCGCGATTATTAATCATCGCAATATTCTTCCTTCCGCCTGTAAGAGGAATTGCGGGGATCCGGATTTATGAAGGTGAAATCCGGAGGGAATGGGCCCGGGATTCATTCAATAATCAGTTGACGGAGTTCATTAAGCGCCTCGGAGGAGCAAGGCTCCAAGAGCCGCACCAATGCGCCTACTGTGCACGCGGCTCGGGACCGCCGGGGCCCCGAGAGCTCCTCTGACCTCCCCGTTGGGTCACGGGGACGGGGGTAGGTGGGAGGGCACGGACGACCCCACACGCACCCTCGCCGGCCTCCCCGACTCTGCGGCCAGCCTTACGCTCCCTCCACCCACGCCCGCAGCTCATTTTACCAGGCCGGGCGAGGGACGCGACCTTCCCAAGGTCACTCCTCCCCCAAGGGACAACACTGATCCCAGATCCTCCGGCCCCAAAGCTCTCCGCTGCGCCACGGGCGGGAAGATGTCAGCTTCGAGCCCGTAAAACATAAAACACAGTTAGGCGAGAGAGGGCTGTTTCCAGGACTTCCGGCGCCGAGCGAGGACATCGTGATGCGAGCTCACCCACCCGGGACGGACGACACAGCCCTCAGTCTTCGTGCGCGGCCTCCCGAGTCCCGGAGCGCCTGGGGACCTCAGGGCGCGTCCCTTCGGCCACGCCCTCTCTGGGGTCCCTAACGCCCTCGTCCCCCGCCCCCCACACCTGGGGTCTGCGGGCAGGAGAGGCGGGGGCGGGGGAGCGGGGGGAGCGGGGGGCGCGTGACACGGGGCCGCAGCCGGCACCCCGCGGGGGCGTGGTCGGGAACTGGGGGCGCGGCGAGGCGGGCGGCCGGCTCCCAGCCTCCTCCCCGGGCGACTCGCCGGCTGCGCCAAATATGGGCAGAACGGAAGCGGCGGCTGACGTCACGGCGCCGGGTGGGGGCCGCGCTGCGGGGCCTGTGACGGGAGGCGCTGACGGCGCCCGACGTGTCGCCATGGAAACCAAACAGTAAATAGAAGACTCGCGAGCTCCTGGCAGCGCCTGACCCTGCCGGCGACCTGGCCTGGAGCGGACGGCCGGAAGCTGGGAAGGGCCAGGAGAGACCTGGGTCTGGCCGAGAGGGCAGAGGAGGGGGGGCGGCTGCGGGAAGCCGGCTCTCCCTCTGCCCGGGAGCCAGCAGGGGCCGGTCTGGAATAGCAAGGAGCCCTCCTGGATGGAAGCAAAGAAGCCTTCCTGTCCTTTCTGGAAGGGCTTCCATCGGCCTGCAGGGTTGCTGGGGAGCTTGGTTTCGCTTTGTCTGGTCTCACCGGCGGCTAAGAATTCAGGGATTGGAGCCGCATGACCCCGGCTCACATTCCAGCTCGGCCACCCTAGTTGGATGATCCTGAGCAGATCACGATCCTTCTGTGCGTCGGATTATTTTTGTAAGATTCATAGCAGGACTTACCTGCTAGGGTTGTTTTCACCAGTTAATACAAATAGGAGCGTGTGTCCGTGTGTGTTTGGAAGAGTCTAGCACATGGTGAGCCAAATCAGTGCTAGCTATTTTTATTCCTGAGCAGCAAAACAGTAGCTCATCGAGTATTAGGCAACTGCTAAATCATAGTGTTGTAATGTTTTGTCTTCTCGATTCGTTTTTCAGTTTTACAGTAAGTCACTGTAAAGGAATTTTCCATCTTAAAGTTAATATTAAAGTTTAGGAAAGTGTTTCCTGTGTCAACTGTGATGTGCATTTCCCAAATAAAAACATCACTCGTCTCAGTTTGCATCGCTTTACAGTATTAAGTTTCAAACACAAAAACTCCACACGGTCATATATAATAACAGAACCGAAGGAACTCCTGTTCGGTTTCTCAGTCTTTCCAATCATTGTTGCCCCCATTTTTTTCAGACCTCTTTAAACACAGTACTGGGATGCCTGGGCTGCTCAGTGGTTCAGCATCTGCCTTTGACTCAGCTGGTGATCCCAGGTCCTGGGATCAAGTCCCGCCTCAGGCTCCCCTCAGGGAGCCTGCTTCTCCCTCTATGTCTCTGGCTCTCTCTGTGTCTCTCATGAATAAATAAATAAAACCTTTAAAAAATAAAAATAAAAAATAAATAAACACAGTACCGTGTAGTACCATAACGCTGGAGATGGGCCTGGCACCCAAAACAATCCCAAATGACTCTAAATCATCACAGACTTACTCTTAAAGTGAAGGCATATACCTAAGTCCATGTGTTGGGGACCGACTCTTAATATAACTGGGAGTTTACTTACATGTAGAATACAAGGTGTTAAAGGATAAGTAATTTTTAAAATGAAGCTTACCTATGCATTATGAAAACTCAACAGCCCTCCCAGCAACTGTTAAAACAAAAGACTTTTTTCAGGAAGGAGTATTTCATCATAACTAAAATTGGCAGTTTGTGGCATTAATAAAGCAAACCAACTTTATTTGGATTTTTTATTACTTTTAAATTCTCAGCAGATAATGTGACCCTTTGTGGAAGACAGACCCTTGGGTGACCCCAGTAATCCCTATCTCCTGGTGTCCATGCCTTTGTGGAATTCCCTTCCCTTGAGTATAGGTGGAACCTAAGACTTACATCTCAGCAATAGAATATGGCAAAGGTGATGGGATGTTACTCCTATGATATGTAATATGCAATGTTTATATATCTACCTATATCTATTTCTATGTAATGGAGATCTGTCTATCTTACCAGCACACACTAGTAGGTTCTCCTCACAAGCTTCACGAAGTGAGTGGCCATATTGAGGAAGCAGCCTCCATGACCTGACAGTGGCCTCTGGCCAACAGCCAGCAGAAAGTCAGGCCTTAGGTATACAATCATGAGGAAATAAAGTCTGTGACAACCAGAATGAGCTCAGAAGCAGACTCTTCCCCATTCAAGCATCCGGCTGAAAACTCAGCTCAGCACACGGAGCTAAACCACTGAGTCCACAGAAACTGAGAGAAGACACGCGTGTTGTTTCAAGCTGCTAAGTATGTGATAATCTGCCGTAAGAAGTAGAATGCTGGGATCCCTGGGTGGCTCAGCGGTTTGGTGCCTGCCTTCGGCCCAGAGTGTGATCCTGGAGTCCTGGGATCAAGTCCCACATCGGGCTCCCTGCATGGAGCCTGTTCCTCCTCTGCCTGTGTCTCTGCCTCTCTCTCTCTCTCTCTCTCTCTCTCACACACACACACACACACACACACACATGAATAAATAAAATCTTAAAAAAAAACAAGAAGTAGAACCCTAATCCACCTGCTTTGCCTGCGCCTAGTACAGTCGGCTCCCACCTCGCCACTCCTGGTGTAGCAATGTAGCACTACATACACTTCTCAGGCCTTCCACCCTGAGTGATGGGCCAGGAATAGGCCCCCTGCAGGGCATCTTCACAGGAGTCATTGATGTCAGAGTTTTAAACCTGGAAGGGGAGCTCTTTGAGATTTTTGAGACCCACTCCTGTTGTGGTAGTCTCAGAGGGGTTCTGAGTCTCACCGTCGATCACATAAGTACATTTTTAGGAGCAGATTTTAACATTCTAGCAAAACAGTGAAGCACTTCAGAACTTACAGTCACAAAGAGCTGATTTCAAATCTCAGATCTGCTGCTTACAACTGTGTGACCTTGGTCGATGTAATCTTTCCTAGATCACTTTCCTCATCTGTAAAAAGAAGATCCTAATACTATCTGCCCCATAGGGTTATGGTAAGGTCTAAATGGGAGTCTCCATTCAATAAAGTAAAATCATTACTGTGTGCCCAGTATGTGCCAGTTACCAGAGGTAAAATAAGTGAAGCAAGACGGTCCCTGATTTAGCATGGCCTGAGAAATGCGTAGCATGGCTTGGCACAAAGCAAGCATGCATAAAGTGTTAGCCATTATTAATATTATACCCTAGGGCCCCAGGTTCTGTCCCCACCACATGCCTCCAGACAAACACTATAACCTCACATATAGAACCTCTAGTGTATAATTCCAACTGCCCACACCCCCCACTCTAGATGTTCCACAGGCATGGGAAACTCCACATGTCCAACATAGACCTTATCTTCTTATTCCCCCTTCTTCCTATATTCACAGTATTACAGCCTCCTTGCGTGTCAAGCCCAGTGAACCTGAGAGTGACTTGGTTCCTCTCCCTCGCTCACCTCCTACATCCACTCAATCACCAAGCCCCAACAGTCCTACCCCTCAATTACCTCTTGTTCCTTCCTCTCTATTCCCACCACCACTGCCTCGCTTCAGCCTACACACAACTGAAGCAAGTAAATACTCGGCTTTTCATGATCTGGCCACAGTTACCTCTTCTTGACCTATCTCCAGCCCTCTCCACTTTGATGCTGCAATATTAATGTCAATGAAATCAAATGCACTTATATGATGCTCTGTAATTTACATCCACCTTCCTCTCTTCCTCCCCCTTCCACTCACATTGTATAGTTCAGCAAAAGCAAATGTGCTGTTTTATGGATCTCTGCCTTTACAGTGCTATCCCTCTGCCTCCTAGAATCCCTAAACCTGCCACTAGCTGGTCTAGCAAACTCCATCCATCTTCAAGCCCAGCTCAGAGGTCACTTGCTCAGAAACTCCCCCATATAGGGTTTATCACTCACTCTTCCGTGCAACCATTGCGCCTAATGTTTTCATTGTTACAGGGTATTATGATGTATGCATTTACATGTCTTTCTCCCTTCCTAGACCATGAACTCTTTGAGTATGGGACTGTGTCTTGCTCACATCTGAAACCAGCACCTGATAAAAAATAGACACTTGGCAACCTTTTATTGAATTAAATGCCCATGCTTGCTCCAGAAGATAAATGTTTTCTTCCCTGACCCCCATCTCTCATAATTACAGAGATAATAAATAATAGCTAACACATCTACACTGTGACAAGCACCGAGTACATAACTTTTTTAATGCTTGCAACAACCCCAAGAGATAGGTACAATTATCCCCTCTTTTACTGATGAAAAAACTAAGGTGCAGAAAGGCAAAGTAACTTACCCAAGGTCAAGGAGCCAGGATTCAAAGCTGTGTCTATGCTCTGAACCACTCTGCTATGTTGGATCCAAATCTAGATTAATTTATCATCATCTTGATAATTATAGCTGTGATGAGAGTCTCATAATTGATCAAAAAGCCTGAAAATCGATCACCATTTCTGTAGATCTAACCACAAATTGTTCCCCAAAGTGAACTTGGCAGCAGGCAGAGCCTCTACCATCCACCCTTATGAGGGAGGTGCTGCCGTTTGCTCCTCACCCTTTAACAAGTCCTCCTTCCTAGGGGCCTGTTCCTAATGTAACCATCAATCAAACCCCTCTGGGTTCTTATCCTAATCAGCTGATTGAACCAAACCTAAGCGCCTTGTCAGTGTGAGCTGAAAGTAAAAAGGGCTTATTAATTAAGAAGAGCTGATGGCCATCAGGCCTGGCAGCCTCTCTGGGACAATGGCCAAGAGCCCTTTCTGCCCTTGGGCAAAGGAAAGGCAACTCAGTTTTAGTCCTTGAGTGAGTGTGTAAAAGCCACTGAAATGAATTGCTTTGAACTAAACCAGTTTATGAATTGCTTTCTCCTGCGTGCAAACAAAGTGGAAATCTATCCAGCCAGCTCCCTTCAGGGACTTTGAACTCATTCGTCAGGATTCAGTACACTTCACTCCCAACTGCTTTTCTTCAGGTCTGGGCATATGCTTGGTAACCAATGATTATGATAATGACATTGATATCAGCAATGACAGTAATAACAGCTAACCCTTATTCTTCTATTCTAATGCAGATTAAATTGTAGGCTTTGTAATTTAGCTTACCAACTGCTAGGCACTGAAGAACTCAAATGGATTTGTGTGATGGTCTAAAACTTCATAGGAACATGAGTGAAAAACACAGGTTTGTTTGTTTCTTTGAAGATGATTATACCTATATTTACCTATACATCCATTCTTCATTTGATGTTGAAACACATTTCTCAATTTGTAATTAGTCTGGAAGTGTCACTGACCTGCAGCACGCTTGTATTTTTGGTACCTCTTAAAATTTCTTCCCACGCTAGCTACTTCCTCACTTTAATATTATACAACCCTTGTATGCAAGGATTTTTTTAAAAATCCTTAATACAGGATTAAAAAAAAAAAAACCCAAAGGACATGCTCTTCTACTCAGAGAGAAGTCTGTGAAATACATACCTCCTCTTTTAAATTCGACTTATCTCCTTTTAGATATTTTTGTGATTTTCAGCCGCCTTCACTTATGAATCCATCTTCATCCACTTAACAAGCATCTGAGATCCTAATAGATACTGGAGATATGAAAGTGATCAAGACAGGGCAACCTGGGTGGCTCAGTGGTTTAGCACCACCTTCAGCCCAGGTGTGGTCCAGGAGACCCTGGATCCAGTCCCATGTCAGGTTCCCTGCATGGAGCCTGCTTCTCCCTCTGCCTGTGTCCCTGCCTCTCTCTCTCTCTCTCTCTCTCTCTCTGTTTCTCATAAATAAATAAATAAAATATTTTTTAAAAAAGATAGCAATTGATTTACTTTCATTGACACATGGAAAGTTGTTGATACGAAATGACTGTCATTAGAACAAATTGCTAAATGTTACCCTTTAATTTTAACATTTGCACATGATGCAGGGATGCGCAAAGACAATACAGAATCTATAATTCACTATTATATAAAGATAAGTATTTTTTTTTCTCCTTCCCTTTGTCCATCTAAAATTAATATGGGGCAGCCCCGGTGGCGCAGCGGTTTGGCGCCGCCTGCAGCCCAGCGCATGATCCTGGAGACCCTGGATGGAGTCCCACATCAGGCTCTCTGTATGATGCCTGCTTCTCCCTCTGCCTGTGTCTCTGCCTCTCTCTCTGTCTCTATGAATAAATAAATAAAATCTTAAAAAAATAAAATAAAATTAATATGGAGCTAGAAGCACAATGGCAGCGTATTCACTTTGGAATTGAATGGGCGAAATTGAATGGAATCAGAGGAGGCAAGTAGATGAATTCCAGTAGACAACGACAGAAGTGGGGCCTGTGTTTGAAACCAGACATAAAAGATGTGAAATCCCCATTGCTTAATATCATAAAAGGGTCTGGAATAGGAGAATTATTTTTTAATTAAGTAGGCTCCACACCCCATGTAGGGCTCAAACTCACAGCTCTGACATTTGAGAGTCACATGCTCTACCAACTAAACCAGCCAGGCGCCCTTGGAATAGGAGAATTTAGAGAATATGTGTGGAATTTATTTCTGCTCATGGAAATAGAGCAAAATGTATTCTTTTGGTTACCAGGTAAATATTTATTGACCTGTATTATATGCCAGACACTGAGACAGGTCTGGAGATCCACTGATGAGCTAAAGTAGAAATGTTCCCTGTAAGGAAATGACCCCTCCCATCTATATTCCCATCCCTATTATATGTGTATCTTTTGGGGTAGTTGTTTTGTTAAGACCAACAGGGGGTCATACCTTGTGGGTAGAGATCAGTCTTTCCCAAAGTCATATCTTGTGGGTAAAGATCAATCTTTCCTAAAAGGAAGTCAGCATTCCTAGTGTACACCATCCATAGGAGTTGTTAAATCCTGACTCAGAAAAGGGAGATGTGGAAAGAGCCCTTTGGCTTCTTCTCTTGATCCCATGAGAATAGTCCACAGGGAGCTTGGTGTGATGTCAACTCTATGGAGCACACTCTGGCCTCTGAGAAGCCTGTTAAAAGGATTCCCTGTGTGCAAGTACCTCTCCCTGGACCTGCACTGTGGTCTTGTTGATGGAGCAGCCTGGTCTCCACTGGGTTATGGTGACTAGAGGAAGGGTCTGGGCATAGGCTAAGGCTGTCAAAGGGAAAGCAATGTCCTTTCTCTATAGTCAGCACAGGATTGACAGGGGCCATTAGCCAGGTCCTGGGAGCAGTTCAGTGTCCAGGGCTGAAGTCCAGTCATACTTCTCCACTTCCATGGGTTGTTATCCCTGTACCCTGTAAGGGGAGCCAGCTGGCTTCCTTACAGGGTATCTCACCTTGTTATTTCAGATCTGGGTGTTAGTTTCACTAATTTTCTAATTAGTCTCGGCCATATTTAAGGCTACAGAGGGGTGCCTGAGGTTGTTCAGTTGGTTGTGCATCTGACTCTTGATTTTGGCTCAGGCCATGATCTCGGGGTCATGAAATCAGGCCCCACACCCCCACACCCCACTCTGCTCCGGCTCATGGAGCCTGCTTTAGATTTTCTCTCTCCCAGCCCCTACCCACACTCACTCTCTAAAAATAATAATAATAATAATAAAATAAAGGCTACAGAAAACTTACCCTCTGAACAGCAAACAGGGAGTCTAAAGCCACTTCCATTACTGTAAGACGGGCAAGAGTAATATGCAAGTGGTATGGCATATATCTATCAGTGCTCTTAAGAGCCTAAAGTAAGTTGGTTTCAAATGTCAATTATGTGTGGCCTAGGTAGATCAGAGGTGAAAATATCAACCTCAACGGAGCTGTCATTTTTAATAAAAACTTTCAACTTGACTGAGTGTGACACCCCATAACCACCCAGGGATTTTCATTATCACCAAAGCATTGGGAGGCTAGCACTGAAGCACCTCTTCTTCCACTAGGCAGGTGTGAAGTATGGTCTCTGGCTTTCAAGCATGGGGCCAGCATGGTATCTGAGAACAGCGGGGAGAAAGGCTCCTCTCTTCATGATTTGTGCATGTGCGTGTAAGGGACCCATTACTAGAGGTGCCCCAGACAAAGGTCATGTTCTTCTTTAAGATGATAAAGGTTCTAAGTTACAGCTCATGTTGACTTCTCCATAATGAGCTATTATGTAACTTTTTATTGACCGAAAGATCAGCCATTATTTGTACTGTTGGAGAGATCTCTTTCCGATTCTCAGAGCCAGTTTTCTCTTCCCTCAGTGTAAACTAAACAGCAGGTATATGATCAAGAAATGTCAGAAATTGGAAGGCATTTATCACTAAGGGACAGGACAAAAGCTCTCCCTTTCTTATGAGAATAAAAATAGTCCAAGGAAGTGTATGTTCAAATGGAGACCTGAGAAACTTTTCTTTTTTTAAACCAAGTATTCAGAGACAGCTTGGCCTTAGGGATAGGGGAAGGAATGAGGAAGTTAAGACTTGAATCTCATTAGTGCAACATTGAGAAAGTCATTCATTCTAACCATTCTTCAATTTGCTCACTCTGAAGGTAGGAGCAAACCCTCACATAATCTTGTGGGAATAGGAAGCTAAAGTGGTTTGTACAAAACTTAAATTTTGTTTGTTGGGCAGCCCGGGTGGTTCAGCAGTTTAGTGCTGCCTTCGGCCCAGGGCGTGATCCTGGAGTCCCAGGATGGAGTCCCATGTCGGGCTCCCTGCATGGAGCCTGCTTCTCCCTCTGCCTGTGTCTCTGCCTCTCTCTCTGTGTTTCTCATGAATAAATAAATAAATAAAATCTTTAAAAAATAGTAAATTTTGATTGCTAAAAGTACCCCATTAAGTTCAAGACATTTCAACATAACATAAGCACAACTAAATTTAAATATCTCCCCCTTTGACTTGCAAAACAGAGAAGCAGGCAGACATGTTCCCACAGAGCTATTGCACAGCCAACTCCCACCCCAGAGTCTGCTAGAGAATCTTAGCACGGCCGTGTGAACACATGTATTTGTCAGATATTCCAACATCAGCTCTAGAGTTTCCTTCTCCTTTTTGATAAGGGATCAAACAAAGGGGCGTGTCCCCCTCCAGGAGCTACCCTTCTGGACGAACTGGTCTCCAATCCCTTTCAGAATCTTACAAAACTTCCCGAATGAAGAGCACAAGGTTGGTCGAATGAAGAGCACAAGGTTGGTCGCATTCAACTTAAATGCTTTTATTGACAATGTCTTTGAACAATAAGCAAACAATGCTTAAATTTTTCATTCAAATTCACTTTCCACATGTCAAAAGACCTCAAGGTAGAAAAAAATAAAATAAAAATATAAATATCTGAGAATCCATCTTAATAAATAAATTAAAAACACAATAAAACGTTTTCATGGAAAACTGTTAATGTCAGAACATTCAGACCACCTCAACAATGCATGATCAGTAACGTTACAATGAACATTGATGTTGAAGAAAAAACTACAGTACATGGATAGAGCTATTTATTTCTATCTACTAGAAAATAAAGTCATATCTTTTCTTAGTTTAATATTGGTCATTGCTAATCAGAACACACTATTGCCGGGAACACAGTAGTTATTGTTAAAATCAGCTGCACTAGATACAATTCGAAAATATCCAGCACCAGGTTAATTCCAATAATGAACCCAATAGATTAGTTAATGCTATGAGAAGACTAAAGAGAAAGAGATAAGAGACACAGACCCAGGCCTGGCTCAACATGCTACTAACTACCAGCTCTCAGATGTGTCACTGGGAACAATACACACTCCATGCGTTTTGCTACATCTCCGGAAGAGGTAAGGACTTGAGGCCGCGTGTGGATGCTTTCAAGTCCTTGAGGCCCACCGCCTGGCGTGTTTCGCGCACAGATAAGGTCCTCCCTAGGTCTACGGGAACCCTCGAGGGAAGACGTGTTTCTCCTCTCTGTAATGCACCAACTTGGGCAGTAGCACCCTAGGGTGCCTGCCGCCTCCCCTCCCTGCCCGCTCACAGGGCCAGCAGCGTGGGTGAGCTGAGCGAGTCAGAGGAGGGTTCGTTGCTGCTGCTGCCCTTGCGATGAGCGGCCGCACAGCTGGGGAAGGAGTCAGCCTCAGGGTAGGTGAAGACGAAGGAAGACGTGTAGGTAGTGCAGCTAGGAGTACAGGTGACTACGGGGGTGCACAGAGGCTCGGGCTCTGTGGCCATGGGCCCCATCCCCAGGGAGCCACCATGCAGGGGCTCCCAGTCTGCTGCATAGAAGGAACCAGACAGGTCCATGTCTGGCACGGAGCGGGCGGTCTCCGAGCCGCTGGGCCTGGATGATGCTGGAAACAGGAAGTCATCAAAGGGCTCGGCCTTCAGCTCCATGCTGCCGATGCTCTTGACGGGCTCCACGGAGGGCTTGGGCTCAGGATCATTGAGGAGGGGCAGGGTGAAAGCCTCCTCGGACTCCGGGGTGGCAGCTTCGGGCAGGCCCCCGCTCAGATCTAGGGAAGCCACGGACATCTCTTCGGGGAAGCCCAGGTCATCAGGGATCTTGCAGGCAGGTCGGTGAGCTGCCAGGATGAACTCTAGTTTCTCCTTCTCCTTCAGCAGGTTGGCGATCTCGGTCTGCAGAGCAGACTTCTCGTCTTCTAGTTGGTCTGTCTCCTGTATCCAGAGGGATAAGAGCAAAGCATAAGACGCGGGCTTACTCAAGGGCCCTGCTCCCGGATGCCCAGTCTCCAACTTTTCCCCTAAGTTTGAAAAAGGAGTGACCCACAGGGTCCACCTACCGCTTGGAGCGTGTCAGTCAGCTCCCTCCTGCGGTTCCGGCACTTGGCTGCAGCCATCTTATTCCTTTCCCTTCGGATTCTCCTTTTCTCTTCTTCTTCTGGGGACAGCTAGAAAAACAATTTCCAAAAAAGGCCAACAGTCAGTAACAAGGTCTGCCATCAGCTCGGTTCAGCCACCCCGGGGGTGAAACTGGTCCCTGCAGCTTCCCAGCTTCCTGGCACCCCTGCGAGGAAGCCATTTCTAACCTGCAGTTGCGGGCTGGGTGTGACTTGCATTTAAAATAAGATCCTTAGCAAGAGAACAAAGAGGAGCCCGGTCTAAAAGCAGGAGAAGGAGCCTATGAGGGAAGAAATACTACCAGAGTATTTCTTGGGGTAGGACTATCAGAGTCCGCCTTGGGACGGAAATGGCTTGGAGCCAGGGTTCCTCGTGGAGGACAGATGGGTGGTGACTTCCATCAGTGGCTTCACCCTGCCCACGGTGCTCCCCATCTCCACCAATGCCAACCCACGCCCCCTACTGAGAGAAGGTGCCCGAAGAACCGCTCACCTGTTCCACCTTGCCCCTCCGGCCAATGCTCTGAGCTCTGCCTCCCGTCATGGTCTTCACAACGCCAGCCCTGGAGTAAGCCCCAGCCGAGGGGGTGGGGACTCCATACGGGTGGGGGGCTCTGGTCTGGGACGGGGCCACGGAGGAGACCAGGGTGGGCTGCACCAGCCACTGCAGGTCCGGGCTGGTGGAGATGGCAGTCACCGTCGGGATAAAGTTGGCACTGGAGACGGCCAGATCGGTGCAGAAGTCCTAGAACGGAACAGAGCGGGGAGAGCTGACGTGAGGGAGCAGGTTCCGGACACAGGTGCTGCGGGCCGGGCGTCCAGTGCCGCATGCAGCGGGGGAGAGCGGAGGAGAAGCACGCCCGGGACTGCTCGGGTCTTCTGATGTGCCCCTCATCCTGGAGGCAAGGGGCCCTCCGTGTCCTCCCCAGAAACCCGCGACGCGGCGCGTTTCTCCTCCACCCCGCGGCTGCGTCCCCGTTACCCCTCCGGCATCACTCGCTTGAAAGGGGGTTTGTTATAAATATCCCTGACGTCTGCGCTGACGCAGGCGCCGCTCCGGAGTCTCCTGAATGAACTCGCTTTTTATCAATGAAACTGCCTTACACACCCGCCGGCTTCACCCTCCTCCCCCGCCCCTCCTCCCTGCTCCAGGCTGCGAGGGGAGGGGTGGGGGCGGGGGGATGCCGCTTCCCGTCGCCTCCCGGAGGAGCCGGGCGCTAGTTCGCGAGTCTTTGCTCGGGACACGCTGTGCCCCGGTGATGCCAGGGAGCGCGGCCCGAGCCTGCCGGGAGAGGGGAGCCGATCCTCGCCAGGACGGCGTGCGAGCGCTCCGCCGGGTCCGCAGCCGGAGTCTCCTCCCTGGGGTCGGCCCTGCCCCGGCCCCGCGGCGGCGCGAAGCCAGCCTCACCTGCGCATTGACGGGAGAGCCCATGCTGGAGAAGGAGTCGGCCGGGGAGTGGTAGTAGGAGAGGTTGTCCCCGGCCGGGGACGCGCTGCTGCAGCGGGAGGAGGACGCCTCGTAGTCGGCGTTGAAACCAGAGAACATCATGGTCGCGGCGAGTCTGGGCCGGGGCGAGGGGCGAGGGGCGGAGACAGGTCGGAGCTGCGGGCAGAGCTGGGTGGGAGCGCGGTCACTGCTCGCTCGCTGCGCCGCGGCCGCCGGCTCCGTCTCGGCTTCTCGGCTGCTCGCTGCAGATGCGGTTGGAGTACGAGGCGCCGCAGCACCGCATTTATAGCAGCATTCTATGAATGAGCGCCCACCCACGTCATGGGCGCAACCATCGCGGCGCCGGGGGGGTGGCCGGCGGACCCGCACGCCGCCTCGGCCTCCTCGGCGCCGCCGCCGCCCCCGCCGCCTCCCGCTGCCCGCCTGAATGTGGTCCCTTATCTCCTGGGCGGTTAGCAGTTGGGGTCTTCGGGGTCTCCTGGAGCCCCCGAGGTGAGGGACCCCGGGGACGGCTCCCCCCACGACCGCAGGGAACGGCCGTGGAAACCTGCTGACGCAGATGTCCTAATATGGACATCCTGTGAAGGGGGGACGGATTGACGGGAACTGCTCGCCGGCTGCAGCCAACACCGAGGGTGCAGCGCGGGGGGAGGCGGGGGCCGCGGCCGGGGGAGGGGAGGCGGGAAGGGAGAAGAACGCGAGCGAACATTCGCACCTGGTTCAATGCGGACCCTTGTTCCCGGGGCGGGGTGGGGGGATGGGCCGGGAGCGCCTTTTTACCAGGATACGGCACCCCGGAAATGTGCTGGGGCTCAGGTATGGGAGAAACAGGTACACAGCCCGAGGGCTTAAGCCTCAGCCCCAGAAGGAATGCGCCGCCCCCCCCCGCCCCCGGCCATTCCGGATTCTACCCGGATTCAGTGCACACGGTGGAAGCAGACCCTCAAGCCCCCGGTCCGCAGCAGCACTAGGGCTGTTACTGCATTTGGAAGCAGAAAAGTCGGGAAATCCGAAATAAGGGAATACGTACGCTAACCTACTTTATCTACGATGTTGGGTATTTTAATTTTAATTGTTTTGGTTTTTTATTTTTAGGGAAAAAAAGCGCATTTTTTTTTCTCGGCCATACTTAGGGATATTAGCGATACCGTCAAATCTGAGACGCTGGCCAGTAAATATTGGGCAGAGCCTCCATGCAAGGATATCTGATGGGTTCGTTTGCCTAGTCTGAGCTGGGGCCCGGGGAGTGGGATGCGATTCCGGGGGTGCTACGTGGACAGGGTGGTCAGTTGAGGGTACCGGGTGGAGAGAGTTCCCCGGGGGAGCGCAAATCCGAGCTGGGAAGTTAGACGAGGCGCGGTTCCCCCAGGAAGCTGGGCTTACTGGCTGCCCCAGCGGGTGATTTTCCAGTGCAGACTTGGGGGGGGGGGGACCGGGGGCGCTGGGAGGACTGTAGCCAGCAGCTCCCAGGAGGGAGACCTCGGCCGCTGTGGGACCTCAGGCGCGGCTCTGTGGCCTGGAAAACAGGGTTGGGGCGGTCGGGGGCTCGAGCGCGCGCTGCGCCCCCAGAGACCCCCCAGCCTCCTCCTCCGCTGCAAAGGACACCTGGGGTCACATTGCCCCTGCCCGGGGCCCAGCGCGCGGCCTCCTCCGGGCGCGAAGTCGCAGAGCCCAGCGGAGCCCCCGTGTGCCTTCCCCACTCTTCCGGGCCCGGGGCTCGCGGTGGACCCCTGGAAAGGGGCGAGGCGGGACTAGGGGGCGGGCGGATCCCTCGGGGCGCGCGGGGAGCCGGACGGCCGACCTGCCTCCCGCCGCCGCACCCCGGAGCCAGGCGATCCTGCTATAGATAGTAACAGGGAAGCGGCTGTTTACAGCAACACTGCGCCGCCAGGGCTGTCTCCAGGCGACGCCGCGCGGCCGGGCGCGCCGTCGGCCCGGCCAGGCCGCCCTCCCTCCTCGCTCCCCCGGGGCCTCGGCCTCCCCGGCCCCGCCGCGGCCACTCCCGCCGCCTGACATCATCCTCCGGGTCCGGGGCTGCGTGCGGCTCGCGCGCGGCTGTGCGCTAACCTCCATTCTTAGAGATGAGAACCCGGCGGGAGCTGGGAGGGCAGGGAGGCGGGGATTCGTGGAACTGGGCCACTTGCTATTTTTGCATTCCCTGTCACAGGCAGAGGTGAAAACAGAATTTCATCATTGTATGTCACTGGTTTATGTTGGTGGGAATTCAGGCGCTTTTTTTTTTTTTTTTTTCCTCACTTAAAAAAGGAGAGAGAAGGAAAAACACATAATACGTAAACACAGACTTCTCCGAGGTGCCCTGAATCCTAAAACAATTCTTCGGCTTTTAGTTCTCCTAATTCTATATCTGTCAGGCTACTTCGCTGTCCTTGATTATTTAATTAAAAAAAAAAAAAGTTATGAGAGTTGAGAGCAAATCCATCTCTCTTCTGATTAGCTCCGACAAAGTAGGTCAAGCTTTGAATTCCTGGGTCTGGCCTTGCCTTCCATTCATAAATGGATCTCAGGCCACTTAAGAGAAAACCTAGAATGATTTCATTTACTTGCCCTTTAGAGTTTGAATCGGCTCAGCCCAACACCTAAAGACTGTGTCAAGATTTTATATCCAGGATTTATCCCATATCTCACTTTATACTGTCTTTGTCAATAAAAGGAAAACGGTCTTTGGATGAGCCTGTGTCCTCCAGATGGCTTAACTCTTTCCTTCCTGGCACCATTATGACCAGAGAGTTGGAGAGTTAATAAATCCATCCTCTGAAAGGACAGAACCATGAATTCATAATTCTTTTATTTGTCAAAGAACTATTGAGAACCTCCTATGGCTGTGCACTCCTATGAGTGCTGGGGGCTGGCATTTACTGTAATGAACAGAGTGGACCTGTTCCTATCCTCAGAGAGATTCCAGTCTTGGGCAGAAGACTGAAAAATCAATAGAGAATTGCAGAGCAGCAAGCAAGTACTTTGACAGAGGTAAGGACAGGGTGCAATGGAATGCAGAGGGCCTGAAGACCAGTATTAGAGGAAGTGACTGTAGTCCAAGAGATGGGACCCGGATCCACTGTCCTCTGGGAAATGGCATGATAAAGATGGAAATGCCAGAGCCTCTGAAACTGTGATCATTCTAATGTACTCTCACATCTCAATCTACACATGATATCCATTTCAGGACTGCAAAATCACATTTTTATTTATTTTTTTTAATTTTTATTTATTTATGATAGTCACAGAGAGAGAGAGAGAGAGAGAGAGAGAGAGAGAGAGAGAGGCAGAGACACAGGCAGAGAGAGAAGCTGGCTCCATGCACCGGGAGCCCGATGTGGGACTCGATCCCAGGTTTCCAGGATCGCGCCCTGGGCCAAAGGCAGGCGCCAAACCGCTGCGCCACCCAGGGATCCCAAAATCACATTTTTAAAAAAAGATTTTTATTTATTTATTCACGAGACACACACACACAGAGGAGAGAGAGAGAGAGAGAGAGAGAGGCAGAGACATAGGCAGAGGGAGAAGCAGGCTCCATGCAGGGAGCCCAATGCAGGACTCGATCCTAGGTCTCCAGGATCGATCAGGCCCTGGGCCGAAGCCGGTGCTAAGCCGCTGAGCCACCCGGGCTGCCCGCAAAATCACATCTTTAATAAGGAGCTCACATGGTGTAGCCGTAAAATAGAGGGAAGTCAGAATCAACAAGTGAAATTATCTTTGCCATTTGCCAAGGTCAGAGTGACTTTGAAGACAGATGTGCATGTGCCTCTGTGAGCGCAGTGGTGCCTGCCAGCAGGGCAGGGATTCTGTGTTCTGGACAAGTCTGAGCATATAAAAACCAAAACTTACGCAGTTTATGATTATCTGTGTGCAGAGTTCCTCCTATTTGGGGATCCAAAAGTGAAAAGGAGGATAGAATTCCGTATCTGATTTTAACCCCAATTGAAAACAAATCTATCTTTCCTCTACAGTTGTTCCTTATCAGATGGAGACTTTTCCTATTTTGCACTTTTCTGGCATTTGAATTAAGAGACCTGACCCACATCAAGCATTTGTTCAGTAACTCTGGAAGTCACTGTACATTGTTTAGCCTGGTGTTATTGCAACATTAAGTGAAAGGCTGCTGTCTGTGCCGCCTACGTAAATGCTGCCGCACACAACCCGTCCCCAGCATGCAGAAGTAGTTATTTATTTGGGGAAGTGTGGTCTAGCGGTGAAGGGTTGTGGTCAGAGCACGGGACCAGAAGTCAGGAAGATGCGTATAGCAAAATCAACTCCTTCAGGGACTTGGGGAAGTCGCTTCCCCAAGCGACTTGTTTAACATCTACATACTTCTGGCCTTTGTCTTTTTCATGTACTGATATTCACTTAGCACCTAGCACAGTGCCTGGCCCATAGTAGGTGTTCAATAAATATCTCTTGAATGGACAAATGAATGAATGAACACCTTCATCTAAGCAAGGCAAATATTGTTCTTTATGGGTACTTAGAAATCAATGGAGAAGGTTCTTTGAATCTTTGGAAAGGCTGAACAGGCTGAGTCTTTTATTCTTGGGTATGAATAGGCAAAAATTGGGAAAGAGAAAATAACAAGATGTTAGGGCTATTTTCAGCTGGTGCAGGCTCTAAAGAACATCCCAGCAGTTCGTGATGAAAGATCAGACTTGCCCTTGTTATTGAGCCCCATGATAAAGACAGCCAGTGCCCATATATAAATGCCACATTGTCTGCAATGACAATCACCATGTTACCACCACCCTCTAATTTATTCATTCTAAATGTCTGGACCCAAGGAAGAGAAGCATTCCACAGTTCCTGCAGGACTCACACACACATGACACCCATGGAGGGTTTTAGGGGTCAAGGTTACTCACCCTATGGCTCAGACAGTGAGCAAAATAGACTGCTCCTATTTTAAAACAGTGGAACACAGGATTGCCACCACCATCTACACATACACACCACCACCACCACCACCACTACCACCACTGCCACCACCACCACTAATTAGTACTAGGGATTTAGCCTCTTTGGGAAAAACTTCTCCTTCTGAACAACTCTTGGCTCTTTGACAGGAGATGATGATTCAGTGGGATCCCCGTCCTTCTGCTAATGTGAGCATTTAAATAAAGCTCCGTGTGGACCCTAGGATATACTCAGTCTGGAGCTGAGGAAACGGGAAGAGTTATGGTGCTGAAGGACACCTTTCAGCCCAAGCTTGCAGCATTTCTCACTACAATCAGCATCACCAGACCCTCATTGCCAGTCACTCTGACATGTCTCCATGGGCAGACAAGCTAGTCCCCTCCAGGTTCTCAGCTCCTCAGATGTCCTGAGCTGACTTTATGCCGCTCTAGAGAACTTAGCTCCTGGAATTCCAAAAGAACCCCATCTACGTCATGAAACCTACAGGACAACAACACACCCAGACCTAAAACTGTGACTGCATGACTCCCATCCAATGGGAAAAATCTCGGAGTCAGCAAAGGGTAGGGCCAGGGATGGCCAGAATGGGCTGGCACATGACGTGCTCCAAGGTGTTAAGACATCTCAAGCATAGTTTACGCCATTTTATCCACTACCTTGCTCAACAAGAAAGATCTTTAAAAAAGACAGTCATAAATTGTGATGCCAAAAAAGAAAAAAAAATCCTTAGTCTAAACCAGGAAAATCCCGCCTGCTATGTAAGAATTCAAAGTTACACTGCCTTCTGATCTAGAGTAGAATTTCATCCTCAGATATGAACACTTTTCGTCCTAGTTTAGTATTTGACTCTGTCCTACAAGAAAACTTCTAGTTGCAACTCCCAGATGAAGTCTGATTTTCCCCACTAATATTTTACCTGGGTGGCAGTGAGTTCTATAAGATATCACTGGTAAAATCCCCAAAAATGACTCTACTGAAGAATTCTACCTTCAGACTCTGGCCCACCCTAGACTGAGAGGTAATCAATTAAGACAGAGACAGATCGCACACTGAAAAGTCCACTTTCCTGCTTAATGGGGCTCTGAATTAAATCATAACATTGATCACTAAATCATAAATCCCTCCAAATCTGTTTAGTGGCCAATTCACAGAATTACACTTAGAAAAAAAAAAAAAATCTACACTCTTTACTGAGATCCACCGAGTATATGACCCAGCCTCTGCCGAGTCCTCCAACCTCATCTTAAACCACTTTCCCTCATTTACTCCACTCCAGCCACACCGGCCATTCTTCCGTTCCTCAAATATGCCAATCTGGGTCTGTAGGACTTTTTACCCATTGTTTCCTCTTCTCCCCATATCTTGACATGGTGACTCTTCCTTCATGTCTGCTCAAATACCAGTTCTCTAGGAAGCCCATCCTGCCCCCCATCCAATGTGGCATCCCTCAGCACCTTCTGTCACATTACCTGATTTTATTTTCTATCTAGGACTTTTCACCATGGGACCCTGTTGGCTCATTTATATACTTTTTCATTGCCTTCCTCTACTAGGCCATAATCTCCACGAAAGCAGGGACCTTATTTGTCTTTTTCAGAAGGAAACTATCCTCAGTGCCTAGCTTCTTGACACTAGAAGGCACTCAATAAATGTTTGTGGAAAGAATGAACATTAAACAGAAAGCTCAAGCTCATCCTCTATTGTCCTGAATATGTGGCTGAAAAGGCAGCACAGATTCTCTCTTTGGATAAGGGAGCTTGATGGGCGACTTCTGACCTGTACCCTCCGCAAGTGAGCAGAACCAAAATCCTGATCAGGCATAATGATTTAGATGCTTATAAACCCCATGCATACACCCATTCTGAGAAATGTACAGACCCATCTCATTTGCTGTCTAAATGCTTCTACTACCTGTTATACAACGACCCCATCCAGAAACACTGATCAGCACAGCAAGAAAAATCCCATCTAGGGCAGGTGAGTCCCCCAAGTCCTTTCTTTTTCACAACCTCAAGTTAATACCACAAGCGACTTCTTAGAAAATATTTGGGCATTAAAAAAAAAAAATCAAAAGAAAATATTTGAGCATAAAAGTTAAAAACCGAATTTTTGTTTGTTTGTTTGTTTGTTTAAAAGCACTAAGAATCCGGCCATAATAAAATGTTTATGGCCCCAATACTAAAATGGTTATGGTACCCTCCCAAGTGGTTCAAAATAAAAACAATATTAAATTGCAAAATAAAATTTTATGGAAAAAATAAAGCTTTACAAGTATGCTGAAATAAGGCCAGAATGCGAATTTGTGAGGGAGGGAAAAGTCTCTGGCTCCCCCAGGAACCATGTCTTGCACAATAACAAGCCCTCAATAAATAGAATGAGGGCTATAGTTTTCCCAGTTTTTTATTGAATGCCCTTACCCCCATCCCTGCCCCTGTCCTGGCCCCAGCATGTGCTTGCCTGGCTTCTTGGGCAATCCAGCCATGATCGGACATGTAGCTAGGGCCAGGTCAGTATTTGTTGGGTATTATTAGACTTGCACTGGACAGGACTGGAGTATCGCATACCACAGGCTCACCTGAGGCCTGGATGCAGGACCTACCTACATCAGCCCTATCTAGGCTGGAGCTGATCTGCAAGGTTACGTCAGGGCATCACGTGCTCCTACCCCATTCAGATTACTTGGCCCAGTGGATGGGATCGGAACCCACAGGATTCTTCATTTGCATCATTTTGTTGCAGAATCATTCTATCCCTTCCTCCAGATTAATCAGGTGGTTTGAAGGGATCCCCGGGTGGCTCAGCAGTTTAATGCCTGCCTTTTGCCCAGGGCATGATCCTGGTCCTAGGATCGAGTCCCGCATCCGGCTCCCTGCAATGGAGCCTGCTTCTCCCTCTGCCTCTGTTTCTGCCTCTCTCTCTCTCTGTGTCTCTCATGAATAAATAAATAAATATAATTTAAAAAAATTAGGTGGTTTGGAATAAATTGTGGGTAAGCTGTCCAGGGGGTATTGGTGAAGAATCTTTGTCGTCCCCTGGTCTCTGTTTGCCATGAGTGGGACACCTCACAGTAGGAGGGACTTTGGGTCCATTTGGAGGTTCATTTGCTACTATTACTTTGCCATCCAAGTCAAGTTTTTTGAACCAGGTCTTCATCCAGCTGGTGTCTGTCTGAGCTTGGAACTTGGAAAAGAGTGAAGCAAGGGGTTGTGAAATAGGCCGGGGAGATGGAGAAAACCTGGTGTTCTTCAAATAGCACTCTGCTCCTTGGTCTGCAAGATCAGCAGGCTCACCAAACATCAGCTCCAAGCCACAGTGAGTATTTCGACACTCCTTACCCATTTCTGGCCCATGACCAGAGAAGTACATTAAAAAATAATGGAGAAAACCGAAGAGTTCCAAATGAAGTGATTTTAGATTATATGTTCAGATAAGAGCAGCCCTGTAGTGTTATATCACACATCTGGCTTGAGATTAATTTAGTTGTAGTCTTATCAGATATCTCTATCCTACTTTCTATTTTTCCGTTGGCTTCAGAATCCCCTCCGGGGAAGAAAGGGATTTCATGTGACTCAAATTATTATTATCTTGCATAAGAGCCAGAAAAAAACAAATGGTTACCTGCAGGTACTAGGTAAGACCTCTACAAAGTTAATTTTTTCATGACTCAAATTGTACAGGCACAATTATCCTATTCCTTATTCTTCATCCCATACCTTTACTGAGCATCTACTATGTGCCAGTCACTGGAATCCATAGTAAATTAACAAACTGCCTATATAAATAAGTGAAGCTCACAGTCTACTAATGTTATAAACAAGTAAACAAACAAAAATGTCAGATGAAAGTGAGTGCCAGGCAGGGTATTAAAATGGAGGGATATGTTGTGATATCTCAGATTAGGTGGAAGGAGGTGACTTTTGTCATGAGAAATAAATGATGAGAAGGAACCAGCCAGGGAAGGACAAGAACAGAGCATTCTAGGCAGAGGAAATGCTTCCCAATGTAGAGTTAAGTACTGGGAAATGTAACTCTCGGTTCTCCCAAACCTCTGAACCCAGCAACCCTCTGTCCTTGCAATGTGTACCTCAAGCTTTACTCTCTGAGTTGCCACCAAACCATCTCTCCTCCAAATTTTGGGTCAGTGCTACCAAATTCGGAAATGTCCCAGCTATTCCCAATTTACTTTTGTCCCTAGCTGTCACTAGACTTCAAACCGGGCCTGGACAGTTCTATTTTATTTTTATGCAATAACGACCCATATGGATCCTTCTTATAAATGGCTCCATGCTAAAATTGGTGGTTGGTAAGATCTTTCTCAACAGCTTAGAGTCTTAATAGAAAGCCCTGAAAAGCAGTGACGTAAAGAGCCCTAAACCAGGCTCTGAGGTCTTCCAGGACCCTTTCACAAAAGAATTTGAAAACAGGCACATTCCATTTTGCCCTTTGTTAGAGAGCTATTGACAATAAACAGAATTCAGCTTAGAATTTGTGCTGTAAAACAGCAGAACACTGAACAAACCACGCTTTCTCACCCAGGGCAACACTCTGCTGTATTCTGCTGATATTCACACAGGGTTTAAGAGGAACATTTGGGAAGTTTATGAGGGCCTAAAGTCTCAAAGCATTAGTTCCTTGAATTCTTTGTTATTTTGACTGCACTGAAGACTATTCCACAAGCCATTATCAGAATCCACCCATCTTCAGTTCCCGTAAATATTATGTCTACCCAGAACTATGTGAACTATTTCGTAGCTGGAATATGAACCAGGCTGTGAAACTTGCTAATGGGAATGAAATAAGAGGAGCATTAAAACCTAAAGGAGAGAAAATTCAGTAGTAAAGAGAAAAGTAGACTAAAGGATTATGTATGTTTTGGGGAAAGAAGATAGCTCACCCCTCAGGGACTGCACTTGATTATTTAAATCCAGCAGCGAATGTACCCTGGCACATTCTTGGGGGCACGAAGGTGACTTTCATTATAACAAGTAAAAGAAGCTGAGTTCAGCTCTCAGAGGTCATTCTTGTCGCTGTGATACTAACTGTTCCAGGCAACAGAGAGCAAGGGAAACGGAGGCAGCAACTGTCAACTGTCAGTGATTTCCTGGGAAAAAGCCAAGTAGGCAGCTGCTGCTGTGTATTCTAGAGCTGAGACTGAACTCAGTCTAGTGCCAAACTTCTGATGCAGACCATCTCCCATCTTTGGCAGCCCTGGCCTCTAGGGCTTTTTCACATTTGTGAAAAGGCATTGTAACCTGGAAAGCAAGAATTAAATGTGAGTTACTAGCGTTAAATCATATATTCTCTGCCCCCACCTCCTGCACTCTCCTCCTCTCTCCAGATGTCAAACTTGAAATGTCAGGTCCTCACACAAGACTTCCCTGAGCACCCAGGCTTTGCATTTGTAGCACTTCACACCATTTCTAATAATAAATAATCATTTAGAAAACAGTTGGGCTAATATCTACACAAGGGTTGGGATCTTTGTCTTGTTCTTTGGTGAACCCCCAAACACCTACAGAAGACCTAACACAAGTAGCTGTTAACTGTTGATTGAGTTTGTTTGGTGTCTGTGTCCACTCCAGGAAGGGAGAAGTCTTGCCTAGCTCACTCATGATGGACTTGCTAGCCCCTAATGTAGTGTCTGGCCATGTACTAGCTGCTTGAAAAATTCTTCCAGAATGAATAGAAAGAACAATAGCTAATATATATTGAGTGCTTGTTCAGGGATTATGCAGAGCATTTTACAGATATTGTTATGTTATTTAATATTCACCCAAATTCAATGATACAGGTATATTAATATGCCATTTTGGCTGAGTAGTTTCAATACATTCTTTAAAATAATGATCTTAAAATTCACTAATCCACAATGGATAATTGGGCTGTTTTCTCCCCAGTATAGTAGGTAGATAGTGCCCTGCTGACCGGAATAAGTGAATTTATTTTCCTAGGTATCTAGCAGGGAGTAACAGTCTCATGTACTTATTCTTAAACTGATTTGAATTCAACTATAGCCTCAATTTCTATTTACCTTTAGGAGGAAAAATATATATAATACATAATACTATATATATATTTATATATGTAATACTATATATTTCTATATAATACCATATATTTCTATATAATATATATAAAATATAAATATATATATATAATTGTTATATATATAATTATATAATGCTGGTTGCATTGGGCTCATATACAACCACAAAACATGTAGAGTATGGAGTGTTTCCACTTCTAACCAACGGAGCTTACCTGCCAAGCGGAGTGTTTCCACTTCTGCCAGAGGAAACTGCAAAGAGGAAAAAAGTATGGGCCAAACCTTGCCCAAGATGCTGGTTAAACTGGCTCTGCTAGTGTCTCCTGCACCTGCCTGGGACACCAGTTGGAAAGCAAGCTTGTTCCCTCCTCTGGGAACTGTGCCAATTTCCACCATTCAGCCCCATCTGATCTGGCTAATGGAGGCATAGGGCGGTCACAATCCCACCATCCCAGGTAATCCTAGAAGTGTTTGGGTGGGTGGGGCTCACTGGAAGCAAGGACCCAACCAACCAGAAATAGAATGACCCAACCCAGAGTGGAAATAATTCCAAGGGAAGTACTCAAAGTATGATATTCCCACAATTGTATAATATTCTTGCCCTTCCTGGTGAGATTATGTTACCAAAGAAACTGGTGATCCAAAGGTGCACAATGCAGAAGTGGTCAGTTTGATTAGGAAAATTAAACAATCCTTGAATTAGATTTTTACCTCTTGATTTCTCTGTCTGCTCTTCACCACTGTCACCATCACCCCATGGAGACCAAGAGGGAATAGAACGGTTAGAGGAAAAAGGACAAAGCAGGGACTTTTCATAGAGCTACATATATTCCATTTAAAAGGACAGTCCCCAAAAAAAATAAAAAATAAAAAAAAAAATAAAAGGACAGTCCCGGGGGATCCCTGGGTGGCGCAGCGGTTTGGCACCTGCCTTTGGCCCAGGGCGCGATCCTGGAGACCCGGGATCGAATCCCACATCAGGCTCCCGGTGCATGGAGCCTGCTTCTCCCTCCGCCTGTGTCTCTGCCTCTCTCTCTCTCTCTCTCTCTCTGTGACTATCATAAATAAATAAAAAATTAAAAAAAAAAATAAAATAAAAGGACAGTCCCGGGATGCCTGAATGGCTCAGCGGTTGAGCAACTGCCTTTGGCTAAGGGCGTGATCCCGGGATCTGGGATCAGGGAAGCGGGCTCCCTGCAAGGAGCCTGCTTCTCCCTCTGCCTATGTCTCTGCCTCTCCCTGTGTGTCTCTCATGAATAAATAAATAAAATCTTTAAAAATAATAAAATAAAAGGCCAGTCTTTTAGTCTTAGTTTGTGTCCTTTTGACTTTTTTAAAAGTGTGAAAATGTCCTATTATTTGTAAAATGATGGTGATAATAAATGGTCATTGGTAAAATTAAAAGCTGGCAACCGATGTCAGTTTACCAACTTTAGAAAACTCTGCTGGCCCCTAAAATCCAGCAGTGTGGGAACCCCTGGATTACTGTACAATAGTGTCCTCAGAGGCTTTGGGAGAGGATGGGGCAAAGAATCTCCCCTTTTCATGTATGAATAGAGTTCCAGATCTGCTGGGTGGGCTCTGACTATCCTCTGTCACCAACTGGCACAACTATGAGGGCTGACTTTGAGTAAAATGAATCACATTCTCTAGACTCCCAGGATCCTGTTTTTCAGACCAACCTAAGAGCCCAGTGTCCTTCTGTGGTGCTGTCTCACCTGTCAGGGAGGAATGTGTCTGATAACCTAATTTAGGTTAAATTTTAGTTTACTACTTGTCAGAAAATTTGTACTTTTTAAAGGATTTATGTATTTGAGAGACAGAGAGAGAGAAGGAGAAGCAGACTCCCCACTGAGCAGGGAGCCCCATGCAGGGGCTGGATCCTAGGACTCCAAGATCAGACCTTGAACCAAAGGCAGATGCGTAACCAACTGAGCCACCCAGACGCCCCAGAAAATTTGTATTTTAAAGCTGAGACCTGAAGAGAGTAGTAAATGCTAACTCCAAAGGCATATTCCATTGACAATGAAATCTTAGGGACAGTGAGGGAGCATGCCTTGACATGGGACATATCAGATCTCACAGGTGGGCCTGCTCCTGAATTATACCCAAGTCCACCTTGACACTGCTCCATTTATAGGTCACCTTGCCTAGTAAAACATTTTAAGACGTAAATGCTTTCTGCTTTATGGTTTTCAAAGCCCTTTCATGAACATTTCTTAATATATCCCTCCTAACAGTGCTGAAAGATAAGCAGGGCAGGTAGCAGTACCTTTGTTTTTATGACTAAAGAAAAGCCATACTTGAGGAGTGGTGGTCGAAGAGCTGCATTCAGTTGTGGCTGGGATGGGCAAGACGGACAATGTGCACTTTGGTGTTAGAAGGCCAGGTAGGCCATGCTCACTGGTCCTCCTGGCCTGAGACAAGGCCTTTCTGCTGTGGAAACCTGGTAGGTGGAGGCTCCAGCTAAAATGAGGAGATGTTGGGGGAAATTGTGCCTATTAATAATAATTGAGCATTTATACACCATTTGGTATTTCCATAGTACCAACTAATAATCATTCTATCATTGTAATCCTCTTAGGTCTACACAAACATGGAGGGTCAGAGAGTTCTCCAGATCCCATTTTATAGATGAGGAAATAAACTGGGGAGATTAATCATCTTGTGGTTTGAGAAAATCAGCAGCAGAGCAGGACAGCACGGGTCCTTAGGTTGAATTTAGTCAGCTAAATGGAGCGGCTGGGACAAACCCCAGGGCAGGAAGGGTCTACGCCTGTGTGTGTGCATGCAAGCACATAGGAAACAGACGGCTGTTTTCAATACCATCAAAACTATAATCCATTTGGTATTTCCTGGATTTAAAACTCCCTAGGCCACACACCATGGCCCACAACCATGTTTGGGTGATGGTCAAAAGAACAAAAGGGAAGAACTAAGTCTGGGCGGGGGATGGAGAAGGACATGGAAGCTTTGAGGTTACAACTGATGTGCTTGGACAGAATCATAAAATCCAGTTCGTGTGCTAGCATCAAATCTAGGCGCTTAGAGATTCTGTTATCTTCTATCACACTCCCCTCTTCCTCAGCCACACTGAGAAATCCCCTCAGTCACCTCTCCTAGCTTTTCGGGTCATCTTCGGTGAATACTGTAAATATTGCCTCATGATTACTCTTTCTATACAACCCAGATACGTTGGCTCTCAGAGACCAAGACATTCTGGATTCCTGGAAACGTAAAGAGAGATGTTAGAATTTGAAAGGGATGTTTGATGGTCTAAAGATGATCTTATATCAGACTTTCAAATATCCCTTGGCAGTGTCAGGACAAGAGGGAGACTTGCCTAGCAATGTAATGTATTTACTGGGTAAATAGTAAGCACTTGCAGTCTCTGTGACTTAATCAGAATGAAGTTCATTACGATAAAGAGCTGTGCCCTTTGGTCCTATTTGCATTAAGCAGGCTCCCAATTTCATTCACATCTCCGAAGGAAATTGTAGGCTATAAGCCGGCCAAGGAGTGGTGGGGAGGACAGCTAGCAAGGGTATTCACCAGAGCAGATAAACGGGAAAAGAGGTAATGGGCTAAGATTACAGCAGAGAGAACAGATGCCCTTCTTATCAATTCCAATCTATGAAAGTAATTTTGCTTTCTTGTTTTTAACTTGAGGTTTGCATCAGTCCCTTTCTCTCTCTCTGGGTTTTGAAAACATATTATCAGGTCATCTAAACCTTTTATGAAACATTTCAGACTTGTATGTGCATGAGCTGGTGAAGATTTATTATATTTGACACCATAACTAAAGATTTTAAGGCATTCTTTCAAGCACAACTTGACTGAAACCCCTGAGGCTAGATCCCTATCTCTTGCCAGATGTTAACTCGGTTTCACTGGTGGGAGCCCAGGGTAAGGTTAAAACTGTTTCTGGAGACATTATCTGTACCTCAGAATGTTTAACTCCATCAGTATACCACTATATATATCAAGAAATCTGGGATTTCCAGATCAGAATCCGCACCCCCCCCCCATCCACCCCTGTCTTCAATTTATTTCTATTTCTTTCAGAGAAGTCGTGGCCCCCTCGTTTTGAATTAAAACAGGCACAGAGAAGAGCCTAAGATTCAATGAGTCCATGAATAGAAGTACCAACCCTTGTCCTTTGGGATTCTTTGGTATTTGCTCAAGGTACAAGCAATCTGGGCATCTCTGGGTAGGAATACGGATAAATGATGTCATTCAGCAGAATTAGGGCCAGACGGAAAAATGTAGCCAAATCCTGCAAGGGGTAGCCCTGAATCCCGGCATTAGGTAGGAAAGGCCCCGACTGCTCGGGGGTAAACAAGTGTAGCTGTGAAGGCAACACACAGTTCCTGGGATGAGGCTGAGAGGGGAAGTGCATTTTCGAGACGTGAAGTGGGGTAGGGTCGGGGGCGTAACACCAAATACTGGGCTGTGACAGCTGCCAGGCCCCAGGGCCGTGATTCCCACCATGGACCTGGGTCACACAGGACCTGTGTCATCCTGAGGCTGTAAAATCGGTAGGTGCAGGCTGCACGTTGAACACGTTTTGTCCTGGATCCTATCCTTGGCGACGGATCCAGACCTCAACCTCCAGGATCTGTTTGAGAAATAAACAAATAGGAGACAAACAACCAACACAGCAACACAGCCGAGCGGGCGCGGGCGGCGAAGCTCCGCCTCTGGAAGCCTCGGGCCAATCAGAAGCCTGTTGCTGGGGCCTGGTGTTTGGCCGCCTGACGTTCCCATGGAGACGGAGGAACGTTACACACTAAACACCGGGCGACGTTGACGTCTGTGCATTATATCCATGGAGACGACTGAGTAAACGTCATGCCCCCCAGCACTTCCCCGCCCTCCCGCCGCGCCAGGGGCGGGGGAGCGACGCAGACGTCGCCGTCACGTGCCGCCGGCCGCGAGCGAGGCCGGGTGGGCGGGGCCTGTTGCTATGGCTGCAGCTGCGGCGGCTGTTGTTGTTTGGAGCTGGAATTAGAAAGCGCTGAGACGGCAGTGGAGCCAGGACCGATCCTGGAACAGCATCTTCCGCCCCCGGGCCAGAGAGGGTTCCCCAGCCCCTGGAAAGCCAGGACACCCCCTCGGCTGTCCCAGCACGCCTCAGCCCCGGGTCCTGAGCCAAGATCTGTGTGCTGCCTGGGACTCCAGACTGAGGGCCAAACCTAGACCACTCCCTCCACGCTTCGTCGGCGGTAATTGTCAGGGTGACCTCCCAGACCGCCGTCTCCTCCAGACAGCAGCGGCCCACAGATCGACCACTGCCCAAACTGCCTGGCCCGCGACACAGGAGCAAAACCCAGCGTGGAAAACTTTCCCACTCTTGGAGTAAACTCCCGAATCCAAGGGAATCAGAAGTTTGGAGATCTCTTATACTCTCAAAGCAGCACGTTACACATTCACGCCTTAGAGTTTTTGTTGGAGACTTGAGGGAAGGGGGCCTAATAACCCCAGTCCAGGGCGGGCCTCCCGAAGAGAGAGACAATTTAGAAATCCCTGAGGACTGGATACTGAAAAGTGGGAAAACCTGAAGAACCCAACTCACTAGGAAGTGAAGCTTTGATTTTTGTATTGCTTGGTAGTGTGAGAAATCTCAGGGGGCCAGCCTCCTTCTCCCCCCCCCCATCCCCACCCCCCACGAAATCCTGGAAACAGTTATAGAAAGGTTGCACGGACAAATTGCAAACAAAACCAGATCCAGTAAGAAGACTGAGGGGTTGAGATGACTGCAAAGGCAACTGCCCTGAACAGAATGTAACATTTGAATGATAAGGCACAGCTGAAGAGTCTGAGACTCTGAATTTTCTCCAAATATCACAATCTTCCAGCCTCGCCAAATTTACATTGTGTCTTATTTTTAAGGGAAAGCAGAACTATTATTTGCTTGAATTAAAAATAAGCCATCAGAGGGGCGCCTGGCTGGCTCAGTCGGAAAAGCACACCACTCTGGGGATTTTTGTTGTTGTTTTGGTTTTTGGTTTTGGTCTTGGTTTTTTTTGTTTTTTTTTTTAAGATTTTAGTTATTTAAGAGACTGAGAGACAGAGTGCCAGAGCAGAGGAAGAGGAAGAAGCAGACTCACCCACTGAGCAGGGAACCCCAGGCAGAGCTGGATCCCAAGGTGCTCCGTCCCAGGCGCTTGATCCTAGGACCCCAGGATCATGACCTGAACCAAAGGCAGATGCTTAACTGAGCCAACCAGGTGCCCCGAGAGCATGCCACTCTTGATCTCGGGGTGGTAAATTTGAGCCTCATGTTGAGTGTAGAGATTACTTTAAAAAATAAATAAATAAAGCAGTAGTATTCACAGAAAAGTAAAAATAAAGTGAAATGCTTTAGAAAAAATAATAAAGATAAGCACATGGCATCCATCTGTTTCCAATAGCAGAAGCATAAAGAAGGATTCATTAAAATGAATGGCATCGGGGGTTGATCTGGGATCCCTCCATTCCTCCACCAGTGCCTATTCAATCCCATTTTCCATCTCTGACAAATCAGCACCTTAGGGTTCCCTCCCTCTTACTCCTTCCTAGCCCTCCCTGGGCTCCCATTCAGATATTTTACCACCTGCCCACAGAGCATATCCGTTCTCTTTCAATATTCCTTTGCTCCATCCTCTGACCTACCTATTACTCACTTCCCCCGACACCTTCTCTAAACAGCTCTCCCTTAATTCCCTTCCCACTCTGTTGCCACTCCCCAGGTTTCTACCCAATTGATCAGCACTCCCCAAACCCTTGCCCCATCCACCCATCTCCACCATAATGTTTTTCCTGTCTAGTCCTTACTAAACAGAGGACGGCAGCCTTTTGTAAATGTAGGCCAAACACAGGAAGAAGAGCACAGTGAGCTGAACTAAAAGTCATCATCTGCACCTAAAAAAAGAAAAAAAAAAATCCCCAGACAGTAGTTGAGATTCCACATATCCAAGCTTTATGCAGATTTTGCTTATTACAGGACTATGGGCAAGGCAGCAACCTACTAATTCTGACATTTTCAGGGAAGTCCGATAATTTCTACTTTTTTTCTGCCAACTGGTGCTCAAGCTAAATCCCTTTGGGAGCATCAGTTACCCTCTCCCCACCCCCAATACTCCACCTAGAGCCTAAGACAGATGGAAGAGAGTGAAACCTCAAGTTCAAGGCAATGGGAAGGCCTGACTTGAGGGTAGATTAGATGGAATCAGTTAGGGCATGGGAATGAAGTGGCTTGTGTTTTCTTTCAGATGGGAAAGGAAGCATTGATATGCTTTACCCCCGGGCACATAAATAACCTATCTTACCATCTAGAAGAAGATGGAAGAGCAGTCATTGTTATCTTCCCTACCTCAAACTCAAAGTTAGAATAAAACAGCTTTGTTAATTGTGAGATTCTCTCACCCTCTCTCTAGGCCTCTCTTCCAATCCCTCTGGCTCATCAAGGGTCCCAGCAAACCACTGACAGAGAATGTAGGGAAAGGGAAAAACTGAGGCAAGACTTCTCTAGTCCTTTGATGGGTGTCCTCGTATATGTTATCTCATTTTATGCTCCCTACGTCCCTGTGCACTAGGTATTTTTGTATCCATTTTGACACCCAAAGAGACTGAGGCTCAAGCAGTGAAATAACTTGCCCAAAGATGTAGCACAGAGCCAGGTTTCCAACCCAGGTGTCAATTTCCAGAGCTTTTGCTCTTCCTGCACCCCGCAATGAAGTGGAATACATGGAAAACCTCTACTTGGACCACTTTGCAAGTTTACTTTTCTACAGGGAGATAGACTCTAGCCCTTCCTTCCCAAATTTATTAAAAAGAAAAGGCAGAGGGGAGATTGAAGCTCTTTTGTGAGATCTACCAGAACTTCATGAGAAGGTGCTGACACTACAAAGTAAGAACATGGATCCATCCCAGCCTCCTGGGATTAACCTATATTTCCTCATTGGTTCAAGATCCAAGAGACAAAGAGAGACATGCCCCAGAGCACAGGCAGCAGAAAAGTTGGGCGAGTTCTGGGAGACTCTGACCTGCCGCAGGCTAGGGAGGCACTACCTGGAGAGCTCGGCCGGCCAGAGTCAACTGAAGCTGTCGCTCGGGCCTGGCCCCGCCTCCTTCCCCTCTCTCCTCCCCCACGGCCGACCCTGCGGAGAAGCACGTCCAGCACGAATTCCTCCAAACCTCGGATGCCTTTAGGATTTTAACGTGTCTAAAGAGTTCCCTCCTTGACAAGCGGCATTAGTCAAGTTGAGTGGGTGGGAAGGGCATTTCCCAGCGATCCAGGGCTGGAAGGAAGGGGAGACCCTCCTCCCTCCTGGCCTTGGCAAGCAGCTCCAGTGGAGTTCCATGTGGGTGGCAGTGAGTCCAGAGGAGCCAGAGGGTTCCTTGCCGGGCAAGAATGCCCACAGGCCACACCTTCTTCAGCCCTCCTAGCACCCATCCTGTCTGGACCCGTGAAGGGAGGGGGTGCAGTGCCAGGGAGTGGGTTCTCCTGTGTCTGACTCCAACAACCGGTTTATTGTGATGATTCTATTTGTGCTCCCTGTGTTCTATTTGACTTGGCAGCATGGAAGGGAAAGGGCAACAGGTTCACTCCGGTTTGTGTGGGGTGGTTCCTGCAGACACACCCAGGCATTAGAGCCAGCGGCTTGCACTGGGGATGCCTTCACCTGGGGGCCCTCAGTGTGCTAAAGCAAGGTGTGGGAAGTATTTCCTTTTTATGGACCAGCCAGGTGTGGTTGGCATTTCATCTATTCCTGTATTACTAACGTCATTCAGATTTAGGTCAAAGGTCCTGGGATCCAGTACCAGTGGATGGTTGATGGTGTCCATTTGGGCTAGATTACCATGAGTACCTACTGCCCATGGACATTGTAACTCGCAGATGTAAAACAAAAATCCCAAGCCTGACAATTGGGTTCTACTTTGGGGAGCTCATGCGCCCAAAGTTGAAATCTGGACTTTTCTAAAGCATCCAGAGGGATTCTTCTCATACAAGGTGGTAACATTCAAAGAGAACAGACGTCGAGGTCAAATACTCTGGATTTGGTCTAGAACTCTGGATTTGCCTCCTTATTTACCTGAGCCTTTACCTAGAACTAAAATCTTTAGCACGTGGGAAATAACAGCTAATACTTATGCTACTACATGCCAGGCACTGTTCTAAGCATTTTTAAATGCATTTTAAAACTCATTGTAGCTTCAAAACAATCTAAAGAGGTGAGTAGGTGGACACTATTATTATCATCTTCTTTTATAGATGACAAACAGAGGCACAGAGAGGTTAAAGAAATCACCAAAGGTCACTCAGCTAATAAGGAGCAGTCCCATGATTCCACAGCAGGTAGTCTGGTTCTGGAACCTATGTGCTTAACCACTCTGTGGTAGTGCCGTTCCTAGAGGGGCTAGGCATGTCATGGAGAGCAGAGCGCACATGTAGCCCCCAGCCTCTACCCTGACATTTCTACACTTGACTTCTGAGGTGCCCAAGTCAACTTGGAAGGGGCCTTTCTACCAAGTCTAGAAACTACCCTCACTCTGGACTCTGCACTCACGGAAAGACAGGCATTTCCTAGGTGAAGGTGACAGTCCTGGTCAGCCAGCGAGGTCACTAAAAGGTGCACTAGCTTCCATGGGATCCTCACTCGCCCCAGAAGCAAGAAGGAAGCCACACTCATAGCCTGTCAGGAAAGAGCATTCTATCAGGCAGGCAGGCATGTACCTCTCCGTGCTCCTTCACACAAGGGGTTGGGGGTGGGGTGGCAGGCAGAGCCAGGTGAGGGTGCCAGATGTAACCAAGCATGTCCAGCAGGCAAGGCCACAGAGCCTTTCCCTGAAGAAAGTAGCCCTGACCTAGACAGCCAGGTGATGAAACCATTTCCTCTACTGGAGAGGCCTGAGCACATGGCTTCAGGGCTTGGCAAGGCCACAGGCTTTGTTCACCAAAGCCACTCCCAACCGGATGTGATAATGTACTCTGTGGACGTGAGACACTTACAATTATTTCTTAAATGGAGGCAAGGTGTAGATAATTACCACTGCTCACATTTATTGAGCTCTTAGTGTGCTTTATGTGGCTGATATGGATTCATTTATTCAATCCTTAAAACAACCCTCTGAGGTACGTGCTACCATCTCCATTTGTCAGATGAAACATGGAAGCATAGAGAAGTTGGCTTCCACAAGTTGGCCCCAGCAATAAGTGACTTTCAAACCCAGGACTGGCTGACTTCCAAGCCTGTGCTCTTAACTATCTAAGGCAAAGTGGACGCCCTTCCTCTGAATCAGTGGAGACGTGTGAACAGGGGGAAGTCTTGAGACATTTCCATATCAGACTAGGGGGGTTCAAGGCCTCAAAGTCTAGTTTACTGGGGATCCTGGGGTTCATGCCTCCAGAAGTGTCATCTTATTGGGGCCCTCAGGTTCTCACTCTCTATTCTAGAGCAACATGGGCCCGAGACAATTCTAGTAATTCCCTTAGGCTAACTAGATCCCATATAAAAATCTAAAACTGGGCTGGAACCTTGTTGCTCCTATAAGAACAGAACAAGATGGAGGCAGAGACTAAGTATAAAACTATGATTTGTCATACCTTGGATATTTGTGCAGACAAGGTTTGGGTTCTGTGCTATGACTGGGAGTGAGGCTTGTCCTTCTGGGTTTGGGTTCTGTTCTGTGACTAGGATGGCACCATGCAAGGCCAGAGCCAAAGCCCTGAAGACACCTTTCTATTCCTGGTCCTTTTCCTCCACCTCCTCCCAATAACACACACACACACACACACACACACACACACACACACACACAGGTATTATTTAATAACACTGGCCCTGGAGCCAGACTCCTACCTCTGCCACTTATTTGCAAAGTATTTATCTTCCAAATGATTTAAACTTTCTGTGCCTTAATTTCCTTATCTGTCAAATGGGGATGACAATAGTACCTTCCTTATAAAGTTGTTAAGAGACCAATGAGATAACGTATGTGTATGCATGTTAGGCGTTGTTATTGCTGTGGTAGCTTGTTACTTCTTTGCATCCTTTTTTCTCTGGATATGAGATAAATTTGCTGAAAATTGGCTCTAAGCTATCACTTACTGGGTTACTATTTATATTCCTCCTCCCATATCCTCTTGCTATCAATCCTTATGGAGTCCTCTCTGAAGAGATCCAAGAATGGGTGCTCTTAGAATGGGAAAGAAATCCCATTAGATTAGGTCAAGGATCTTTGGGAAATTCCTTAAAGCCAATTTTCTTGAGAATTTTAATGGCTCAACTTGGGAAGGCAGCCAAAGCTATTAATTTGTAACAGCTGCTGAGAAATCACTGTCAACACCTCGGTATAGATCCTCTCTGTTGGGCACAGAAGTTAGGTCAAAAGTTATGAAACCTAAAATAATTAATGAGCAACAGCAATGTAGGGGATTACTAATGGCAAAATAAATAACCCTTTCAAAAAACACCCCCTCCCAGCTGTGTCCCCCTGGAGACTCTCACCTCCTTTTCTTAGATTATCATCTCAGTCTGACTAGAAACCATGTCTTAATAGATTTAACTTCTGTTTGACTTCTAACATAGGGCAAATACAAACCCACGTGCCCTACTAAATATAAGCTGATGATGATACAGACCAAGGATAGAAAGTGAGCGACCCAGTGGGTGAGTTAGTGCCACAAAGCAGAGTCAAGGTGAAGGGGTACCTTATCTCAAATCTAAACCAAGGAGTATATTTCCTGTGAGGTCTGATGAGAAAATACAAAAAAAAAAAAAAAAAAAAAAAAGTGTGGTTTGACTCCCTCACACATAGTTACAGTGGGTCTTGCCCCGGCGTAGAACTTTAAAGACCTGAGCAGCACATCTGTGGTTTGGTTGTGTTATCCGATTCTAGGGCTGATACCTGCTGCATTTAGTTCATGGCTGTAGAGTTTCCAGTCCTTCTCAGGGCTCTTACGTTATGGTTTCAGGTTGGCCACATATCTCTCTCCACTATTCGGATGGAACACCAGCAAGGAACCCCCACAAAGAGACCATAAGAGACCAAAGATATAGGGGCTCACCATATGCCAGACACTGCTTTATCTACCTCATTTCATTCATGTTGCCCCCTTCACAGCTTAGGAAACTGAGGCTTACTACAAGTTAAATAATCAACCCAGCGTCATACAAGGAGAAATGTGTCAAGCCTGGATTCACACCTGAGGCCATACCACGTGACTGCATGCCCAAACTGCATCCTTACACACCAAGTTAGGCAGCGGCATCGTATTCTTTCCCCCATCTACCTCTTTACTTATGTTGTGCTTTGCCCTTTTCTCCTGCACACCTACCTGCAATGGCATGTCCACTCAGCAATTTTTCATCCCTCAAAGACCTCCTCTATTCTGCCCAAAGCAGCCTCTCGCCCTCCGAACATTTCATCTGGATCATTTACTTTGACCCTAAAACATGCATTATCTTGGTTACTATTTAAGTGCTGTATTGCATAGGCTCCATCTCTCCAACCAAATTACAAGCTTTGCATTGTTCCCCCCAACACTCAGCCTAAGACTTGTGGACACAGCAGTTGCTAAGTGTCTGAGCAAATGAAAGAAAACTCGAGGTAAATATTCCAAATGGAGCTTCTTCCCAGAGATAATTTTCAGCAAGTGAGAATCATTTTGAGCTCAGCTACTTTCATCTCTCAATCCTTTTGTAGTGCCTGGCCCAACAAATAGGTGACCAATAAATATTTGGGAATACAACAAAAACCTACGGAGTGACTTGGGCAAATTACCTGAATTCCTCCAAGTCTCAGTTTCGTTACCTGTAGAATGGGGCTAATTTTTAGAGCATTTACACTGGATCAGAGACAAGTGAGGCATGTCCTTTCAGAGCCTTTAGCTCCCATGTCTATCATCACCACTATGATAATTTACTAAACCTTCCACAGGAAATGTTTCCAGTAACTCAAAAATAAAGGACTTTGGTCACTTGTCTACTGGGTATGCGGTGGAAAATTGCTGCAGGAGATGATCAAAACAATCCTGAACAACGCTATGACCCACAGCCCTCTGCATATTGCTATTTACCAGGTTCCGGGGTTACCGGTTACGTTTTGTTTTTGCTTGTGGTCAAGTCGGAACCCCCGTGGTGTCTTCCTATGGAACTCAGGGTAAGGTTGCTGCGGAG
This sequence comes from Vulpes lagopus, assembly GCF_018345385.1. Taxonomy (NCBI): domain Eukaryota; kingdom Metazoa; phylum Chordata; class Mammalia; order Carnivora; family Canidae; genus Vulpes; species Vulpes lagopus. Next base: position 25,113,761 of record NC_054829.1, read on the forward strand.
GGTGGGGGGGCTGCTTTTCCTTTCTTTATTAAGAAAAGGAAACAGGAAATCGAATGTAAAACCCTCCGACGGTTAGTGTCACACCGAAGTTGTGAATTTAACCACACCCCCGCCAGGAAATGAAAGTACAGTTCTCACAGTGATGTTCCCTCTCCTTTCAAGGCCCACACAGTGTTTTTCAGATTTTAGTTAGATAGTGTAGATCAAAGGGCTGAACCTAGGGGCAGGGGGCTGTCACCGGGTATTTGTTGATTTGGGCATAAATTCGCACACAGATTTGAAATTGCACAAATGGAGATGGGACTTTCACTGGCTCTGTGACAATATGGCTCCTACCAGATGTCACAATGGGACATCTGACCCCTGGACATGTTTTTCTGTTTCAGCCCACATCATGTATTTTAAAATGTGCCCCATTGGCAATGTTTAAACGTGGAGAGGTTTCGTCGCATGCACACCCAATCTGGATTTACGCCCCGCCTTGGGGGGGAAGTGGTGATAACGGGGGACAGCTGCCCCCTGTAGAAGGGCACTTGTTTCTGGCTCTGTGCGGTAGTCCACTGCACTCATATGTCTTACCTGCCCTGCTTGCCCAGGGGGCTTCTGTCCTGTGTAGAAAGGCAGTTAGTCAGAGACCCTCCCAGGGAGGCAGGAGTAGGTTTCTGTCACCTGAATCTCACCAGTATATGCAACCCTTCATTCTCACCTTGCTCCTTCTGCTTCCAGGTCACTAGTCCTGCCTCACCCCAACATAGACACTTGTTCATAATCTGCCCTAGCCAGATCATAAGGAAGTTTGTCATTTCTTCACTCTAGTCCAAGGTAAGTCTCGATGGGACATATCGATACCCACAGGGAAATTCTGGAGGATCAAATCAGTTGAGGAGATCTTCCTCTGAACTGTAACATTTTCCTTAATTGATGGGGTGGACCTCTTCTTTGGCCACCCAACATTCATTCTTGCTTCTCCTGGCAACCACTCTCACTACCCCACTCCCATTGCCCTGCCAAGAATCCCCTTCCCCACTCCCAATCCCTGAGCCCTCTGTGGAGTTAAATCTACCTCTCCCTCCATAGCTGGGTCTTAGAACTCCTAGATGAAACCTTGCCTGACACAGGCTTGCCCCTGGACTTTCCAGCTCCATGAACTACTCCCTAGAAACCAGCCCTAAACCTTTCTATAGATTTAGTCTATATATATAAACCATGCTGGGTTCATGCTGCAGGTTCTTTTCAAAACTGTCTGTCTTAACCACCACCTTCGCTACCATTCCATGTCACTTCTCTGAGAAGAACTTCAAACTCTCAGAACTGCTGAGTGAATACTTCTGGACATGGGTGACTTTCAGGTGTGGCAGCCCAGTGAGGAGATGTTGAGTTGGCCCGAAGGTCTCCAGGAAACAGGAAAATATCCACACATCTGGGGCAGGTAGCAAGTAGACAACACGTGATCATTAGCCTTTAGGATACTGTTATACTTTTAACCTATTGGCCATCAGCTGAGAGACATCCATGCATGACATGTTCCTTGAAGGCAAGGACTAGACCTTAGGCCCAGTTTATCTCCAGAGCCTCGTCAGTGTGCGTGGCATGTCTGGCACAGAATAAGTGCTTGATAATCATATACTGAGTGCATAAAGGGATCACTTGCTGAATACTTTGGGTCACAGCATCTAGAAATAAGACTCACCCTGAGTCCTCTGTGGAGTTGCTGCTGAGCCCTGAATAACATAACTGACCTAGATCCATAAGTTTTATTAATAATGATGTTGTGCTGATGTTCATACAGGATTTCCACATAGTTTCCCTCATTCTTAGGCACCGAGAACACACACCTCGCAGGTCTTCAAAGACAATTTGATGAGGGCACACAGTGGTATAGGATAGTGGTTACCAATCTGGGAGCTGGAGCTAAACTGCTTAGGTCTAAATCTTAGCTCTTCCAGGGGTGCCTGGCCAGCTCAGTCCACGGAGCATGCAACTCTTGGTCTCAGGGTGGTGAGTTTGAGCTCCATGTTAGGTATAGAGATTACTTAAGTAAAAATTTTTAAAAATAAATCTTAGCGCTTCCATTTACTAGCAGTGCGGTCTTGGGCATGTTACTGAATCTCTCTGTGGCTTCACTTCCCCATCTGTAAAATGGGGATATTAAGAATAACCATTAAAAAAAAAAAAGAATAACCATCACGGGAGGCCCTGGGTGGCTCAGTTGTTTGGGCATCTGACTATTGATTTTGGTTCAGGTCATGGTCTCCAGGGCATGGAATCGAGCTCCTCATTGGGCTCCAAGCTCGGCGGAGTCTGCTTCTCCCTTCTCCCCCTCCACTCTCTCTCTCTCACTTTCTTTCTCTCAAATAAATAAATAAACAAATATTTTTAAAAATGAAAGAAGTTGTAAGGATATAGAACATTTAGAAGATCAACAAACATGCAGTTAGCACTCAATAAACTTAGCATCGTCACTCTGGAGAGCCCTTACCATGTGACTTTTAAAAAAAATTATTTATTCATGAGAGACACAGAGAGAGAGAGGCAGGGACATAGGCAGAGGGAGAAGCAGGCTCCGTGCAGAGGGCCCGATGTGGGACTCGATCCCAGGACTCCAGGATCAGACCCTGGGCTGAAGGCAGCACTAAACCTCTGAGCCACCCAGGTGTGCCCGTCATGTGACTTAAAAAGAAGCCAGAGTAAATGACAAATATGAGATCCTCTACAATCTTTCCCTATCATGCCCTGCATAAACCACAATGTGCTACTGATTTTGAAATATCTTATATACTGAACACAGAATATATTGTTTTAACTTGTCTACTCCCTGGAAGGTGTTCCAATTCATTATCTGTTTCTTGGCAGTGAAAGCACATGCCTTTCTGTGTAATGATAATAGCGCCTAAAACAGATAATCTCTTTCCTACCCACCCACTATGTAAACTGAGTCCCCTCTGCTCCTTGTCATCAGCTGCAGAATCTGTTCCCCCTTTCTCCTCAGTGGCCCAGCATCGTCTCATTCAGAGGAGTTCCTCTAAACCTCTGCAGCTGTCCTAAAATTGTGGGCATGCCAACAGCCAGCCTTCTCTCTCTGACTCCCCAGGCTCCCATTCGAGCAGGCTCTTGCTGACCCTCTGTCACAGCAGGGTGAGTGTCAGGAATCTAAAAAGGGCACTGTTTGAAATTCCAAAAGTTTTCCCCAAAATGCCAGTTATGTTGCTACCTTGTTCCTGAATTAATAGCATTATTATTCTATCACTGGACAATTTTGAGAACAGGGACAAAGGACTTAGGAGAACCTATGTACGTGCACGCACACAGATCTGTCATTGGAAGATCAGTAGGCAGCTTCCAACACAGAATTAAATGAAAATATTTGGGGCAGTGATGCCTTGAGAGTATAGAAAAGGTAGACTCTGATTTAAGAAAGCCCAAAATAGGGTCACCAGGGTGGCTCAGTGGTTGAGCTTCTACCTCCCGCTCAGGTCATGATCCCAGGCTCCAGGGATCAAGTCCCGCATCAGGTTCCCCATGGGAAGCCTGCTTCTCTCTGCTTATGTCTCTGCCTCTCTGTGTGTGTGTCTCTCATGAATAAATAAATAAATAAATAATCTTTAAAAAAGAAAGAAAGAAAGCCAAATAAATGCAAATGTGAGTACTAAGACAGATGAATTAGGTGGTAATTAACCATCCTTTTTTTTTTTTTTTTTTTAAGATTTATTGAAATAGGTGGTGAGTGTGGCCAGAAGCACTGAGAGCAGAGGCAGCGTGCTGATGGCTCTGCCCTGAGTGCAGCCCAACCTCCCAACCTCATTTCCCGGACACTGAAGCACCACCCACCCTCTGTCTTGGGCCTTGGAGACAGACCACTGCAGGCCTGCTGGTGGTGTTCTGGGTCAGATTTCCCAGGACCCATCCTTTTCTCTTCAACTTTATTGACATTTCCTACCAACACTACCTCTATCCCTCCACCTCATGGCATTTGAGGAACTTGTAGTTCTGAACTGTGGCTTCTGCCCAAATTCAGTCATTCCTTTAACAGATGCTTGTTGTAGGTGGAGCAGTGGGCCAGGTCAGGAGCTGTATAGTCCCTGGCTTCTAGAAGCCCCTGGTCTGGGCAGAGCAGAGTGTGGAGCGTTTAAGCACTACGACAGAGCCTGATGCCTGATCCAGGTGTGGAGGGGTTAATACAACTTCCTAGAGAAGAGGATGCGGGAGTTGAGGCCTGAAAGAAGCTCAGGGGGCAAAAAATGACTGGAAGGGCATTCCAGGTAGATGGAATGGTCCATGCTAACACACAGAAGATGAGAGAGTTTCACACATTTAGGGGATTGCAAGCAGTTCAGTAAGGCTTCAGGTGTCAGGGGTGGAATGAAGGAGGTGAGAGGGGGCCCACTTCCAATAGGGTTGAGAGGGTTGCTATGTGACCTAAGCCAGATAAGCAGGCCCAGATCATGGAGAACCTTGTCCGCCTGTGAATTCATATGTGTTTTCTCTGGAGAGAGAAATGAAGAAGCTTTGAAGAGATTTGTGCACTAAGATGACCAGATACGGGTTTTAGAAAGGTCACTTTGACAGTGGAGGATGGGGGCGGGGGTAGGTAGGGGAGGTTGGGGCGCAGTGAGGAGACCACCAAGGAGCCCAAGTAGTGAGTTCCTGCCTCCGACCAGGGGCAGAGAGAGGAGGGGCACGAGTGGTGAAATTTTGCTTAAGTCAATCATTAACAAACAAGACACACAGTGATTCATTTATACCTTCCCCATTCCTGGCTTCATTTCCCCATCAGGCCCCTACCATCCCCATCTCTGATTCTGCTCCAGTTCCCTTTCCTGTTTCCTTAGCCACTCCCTTTGCCAGAAAACTCCAAGGTACAGGTCCCAGGCAGCAGGCTGCCACCTCCTTCTAGTCTTCTACGTGGAAAACTCCTAAGCTTTTTCTCTCTAAAGACCCCTAGAAGTGCTTCGGCCAGTGGAACAGAAGGGTCTTCAACACCTCTCGAAGAGCAGCTGAGAAACAGTGCGGCGGTCAGGTCGCTAGTACCGGGAGCCCCACCTGCTAGGATAGCTGCTGGTGACAGGAAAACCCGAATGAGAAGCAGCAGCGCCAGCCTGAGGTCTCACATTTTGTCAGGCTCCAGGAGCCAAGCTGCACACAAGCCAGCGCTTCCCTCCCCTGGGTAATGCCTGATGAGCCCCATCATGTCAGCCAAAATACACCCTGGAGATTATATATGGGAAACGCGTAGCTCACCGAGTACAGAACATCTCCTCTCCCTGGCTTCTATTGGGGGACAGGACAAACACTTGTGTGATAAGGTCATCGGGCTCTGTTAGGCTTGTTCTGTGTGAATAATTTATATTTTGGGAAACCTGGCTCTTTCAAAATCATCGCCTAATATGCTATATTATATTAGAATTTCGTTGTATGTTCCTTATTCAAAATCGACATGTCTAAAAATATTTATTAAGTTTTAATACTGGGAGACGCAAAGGTAGATTAGATATCATACATGACTAACTTTTGCAAGCACCTGTCTTTATACAATGGCCTCATTACCAGCACCGGAAGGATTTTGGAGATCTATAAGCATATTTTTTCCAGGTAAAATGTGTCCCCAGTGATGTGGGAAATAATCATCTTCTGCCATCAACCCCATCCCTAAATTCATGCTTTCACTTTTGTGCATCTAGCTGCTGTTCCTAATTCCAGATTAAAAAAACAACAGGGGATCCCCGGGTGGCGCAGCGGTTTGGCGCCTGCCTTTGGCCCACGGCGCGATCCTGGAGACCTGGGATCGAATCCCACATCGGGCTCCCGGTGCATGGAGCCTGCTTCTCCCTCTGCCTATGTCTCTGCCTCTCTCTTTCTCTCTCTGTGACTATCATAAATAAATAAAAATTAAAAAAAATTTTTTTAAATAAAAAAAAATTTAAAAACAGCAACAACAAAAAACAAAAAACCTGCCATTCAGAGGCAGAGCTGTTTGTGTATAATTTATGAAACTCTTGGGTTCCTTCAAAATGAAAAGAGTTACTGAAATAGAAGTTATTCCCATCACCGTGCCAACAGCAGACCCATAACATCATCTCACAAATGCACTCTGTCCTAGAGCCCAGAGCACACACGCTCATGCTCCTCCATCAGAAAGATCTCTCCATTTCCTTCCAAAACAAACCATCTTCACGCACAGTCCCCCCTCCCAGTAGTATATGCAGCCCTCCTCCCCCAGGGAGTTGGCAGGAGTGTGCGCGCGCGCACACGCACACGCACACATGCTCTGCCAGCACACACCTCCCTCCTCATTCCCCAAGAGCCCCGGGGGTGTGTGTGTGAATGTCTGAACTGATGACATATTGTGACAGAAGGAGCAAGAGTGAGGCACAGCCACAAAGCAATGCAGGTCACAGCAATAGGCTTTATATAACCCAGAGCCATGGAGAGACCCAAAATAGCAGCCTCCCTGCTGCTCGGTTAGTCTCCTCCATCAACCAGGGATAAAATTAGAGCAGGCACTGACGCGCACCTGCGTCTGCAAGTGGGACTCCAGGGAGACAGTGAGAACAGGCTCGACTCTCTGCCATCGGCCACGCAGACTGCCAGATCCTTCAGGCCCCATCTGTCACCAGACAGAGAGGTGCGTGTGTGTGCGCGCGCGCACGGGCTGTACATGCACACCATGTGGAGCTCTACTCAGAGAACATTTCAAGAGAGTGGCAAGGAGCTGGTGCAAGGAGCTTGGCTATGTGGGGCTTTCAGAAAGATGTTCCAGGCCTTTGGGGAGGAAGTCGTTGTCCACACCCTCTTTTACTTCATGGTACCTCTTCGCTTCCTTCCACACCTCCTCTTGTCTGGCCTGTGTAGGGTCAAGATTGGCTGAGGTCAAGGATATTCCCTCCTGGTTGAGCCCCATTCTGCAAAACAAACGACAAAAACAAAATCCTACTGTGTTTATGTAAGTTCCACCAAACACACATGATCTGGAGGTAAAAAAGTGGTGCCAAGAAGTCAAGAGAAGGGACAAGGCTGAATGAATTTGGCTGCCTTTTCTGTAGGCCTCTTCAGGGCCTTGACTGCATATGGAAGCCGTGATCACTGCTAATAAGTGTGGTGGGCAGAACTACTGCCCAACTGAGGCAGTTCAGCGATTTGTTTTCTTTTTCTGCTTGGGGGAAGGCAGGGCAAAAGATTCCCCCATCCCCGCAAAAAAAAAAAAAAATATATATATATATATATATTTACTGGTTTGTTATCTTGGTCCCTGAGGATCATATATAAATTCCAAGGGAGGAAATGCAGCTGACCCCAGGAACCAGAGACCAGAGAAATGACATGAATAGTACAGAAGAATAAGATAGAATAAAACTGGGTTATGATTTTTTCAAGGAAGTCACCATCCTGTCCTACTAGTACCTCTGAAATTCTGCTAGTATGCATTCACTTCTGAGGGGTAAGGGTGTTTCTGACCTTTGCGCTCTCTTTTAAGTAAATACTTCACAGAGAGAGGTAACGTATTCAACTATTTCACACTGAGGTATCAGTGACTTGTCAGATTCTTTTCCTCTTAAGGTAACCTGAATATATCCTGGAGCTCCTACGTGGCCCAGGATCTGCACTGTATCATCTCCCCAAACAAAACTGAACATACACAGGAGAAATAATCTAAACTAATTAAAAACTGGTTTAAAAATCCATTCCCATTTTGATTTAAATATTGAGAAGAGAAAAAGGGATCTGATCGGTAAACATAGCCACACTTCTGAACATCCTCTTTCTTCTCCTCTCTAAACCTCAGAGCTGCTCCGAGCCCCCTAAAACCTCCAGAAACCCAGCCCTCATGGGTATTTCTCTTCTTCTCCCAGCTGCTTGTCACTCGGTTCTTCATTTTCGTGTAGACTGCCTAGCTTCTGGGGCTTCCTCTAGCCCTCTCCAACATGCCCACTATTTGGCTTCTCCACACACATAAAAAGGAGCATCCAGAAACTGACCAAGTAAGCAAGAATTTGGCCCCCTTAGAAGCCTGGGCATAAGAGTTCAGGAAGAGTGTGGATATTCAACTTGTTAGACCAACAGGACTATGAGACACTGATGAGTGAGGTCAGGGATCCCTGAGGAAAGACCTCCAGGGAAAGACTTGTTTTTTGTGTTTGTTTGTTTGTTTGTTTGTTTTTTTGACAGTTTTCATCTTTAGCCTATCTTGTCTGGTTTCAGGAATTGAGGCCAAGAACTCATTGAAAGAACATGGTGTTCATGACTTAATATTCTATCTACTTTTCTCCACCCCACATCCCACCCCACCCCACACCACAATCTATGGCCCCACTAGACAATTCCTTTGCCACTGAACAGATTTCTTCCTACACTTGTACCTTTATTTGTGGTCTTCTATCTCTATAATGTCCTTTCCACCCCTCCCACAGCCCTCCCCAACAGCCTTCCTTCCTTGGATCACTAAAGCATTAGAGCCTGCAGCCCTTAAATTTATTCTTTAGCACTCGGTGTAAAGATTGCCCACCCTGGCACTTTCCTCTTCCTTCTCCCTCCCCCACTCTTGGTTGACAGAATTTTAAGATTGCCCCCAAGACTCCTGCCCTCTGGTGAACATGCTTCCTAACCCTTGAGGGTGCAGTGGGTAGGATCTATGATGTAATATCACCCCCTTGATTTTGACAAAAAGGATTTTGCCAGTGTAATTAAGGTCCCTAACCAGTTGATATTGAGTTAATCAAAAGGGAGATCATCTTGGGTAGGTCTGACCTAATTGAGTGAGGCCTTCATTTTTTTTTTTAAGATTTTATTTATTTTTTCATGAGAGACACACAGAGAGAGGCAGAGACATAGGCAGAGGGAGAAGCAGGCTCCTGCAGGGAGCCAGATTTGGGACTTGATCCCAGGACCCTGGATCACAACCTGAGCCAAAGGCAGACACTCAACACTGAGCTACCCAGGTGCCCCTAGAGTGAGCCCTTCAAAAGAGGGGTTGGGACACTCCCTGAAATCAGAGAAATTCTCCACCTCATCTTGAAGAAGTAAGCTGCCATGTTGTGAGAGGGCCTATGGAAGGGACCATGTGACAAGGATTTGAAGGCAGCCTCTGGTTGTTGAGGATGATCTCCACTGACAACTAGAAAGAAAAGAGTGTCTTTAATCATACAGGCACAAGGAAATAAATTCTGCCAACAACTACATGAACTTGCAAGAGGACCCAAGCTCCAGAAAGATGTACACGTTGATTTAAAAAAAAAAAAAGATGTACACCTTGATTACAGCCTAATGAGACCCCAAGTAGAGGACCTAGCTAAGCAATGCCTGGACTCCCAACACACACAAACTATGAAGTAATAAATGTTTGTTGTTTAAGCTACTAAGTTTGTAATAATTTGCTAGGTGACAAATTAGGAGAAAACGAGTACCAGTCCCCTCCCAAGAATGAATGAATCATCCTCCACTTTTTTTAATATATAAGATTTTATTTATTTATTTGAGAGAGCATGAGCAAGAGAAAGAGAGCAGGAGCAGGGGAGAAGGACAGAGGGAGAGGGAGAAGCAGAATCCTTGCTGAACAGGGAGCCCAATGTGGGGCTCAATCCCAGGAACCTGAGATTGTGACCTGAGTCGAAGGCAGATGCTCAACTGACTGAGCCACCCAAGGCATCCCTCTGGACTCCACTCTCGCCACTGTTAGAATCACCACTCCTCACACTGTAGCATGATCTTCCCTGCATTTCTGTCATCTTTGTTATCACTATAAGCCTAGTCTCAGTCTTCTTTGGGTCTGGCACCCACTCAGGATCTAGAAGCTAGTAGGTAGTAGTGGTAGGAAGCAATACATGTTTGTGGAATTCCCATCATACAAAACCGATCACTTTTATCTCCACTCACCGAATCTTTGAAGCAGAGGCAATCTTTTATACCTCAGGTGTGAGCAGGCCTGGCTCAAGTCTCCTTGACATTTTGTAAGTATATAAAGATTCAATTATTAATGTAATGCATCTCGTAATAGCCCCTAAAACAATCTATTGTCTCAGAGCTCCCCTGTAGTTTTTTAGGCTATCATGTTTCTCTCAAGTGTACTGGGAATATCAGATCCTCCATAACAGCATCTTTAAAATCACATATAATGGTGCCAATCCTTAGTGGGCTGTGAGCAGCTGGCAAGATTATACTTAAATACTCAGGTCTCAACTCTTAGCCAAATCTCGTCTCTCCCAAGGGCCTCTAGGACATCCCCAAAAGCACACCAAAGCATCTCTGCTGACCTGTTAGCCAACAAACAGCCTCTGTATCTCATGTGCATGTTATTGATCTCATTGTTACAAAAAGACACTTATACTGGCCCATCAATGCATCCTAACTTTGATTTTGAAAATACAGTCATGGAAGACACATATGACTATAGAAATAAGGGACAGATCTATGAGGTTGATTTGCCTGATTCCTACCCTGCCTCTTAAACACATGTAAACACAGACAGACATGCATGCCCATACACCCCTTCTTTATTGGCTCCATTGATAACATAAAATACCTATAACAGGAGACAGAGCTTTAAATTTCTCTCTGTATAAAAAGATTTATGGAGTGAAAAGCTCTTCACTGGGACTCTGGGCACACCCAAGGCACACATTTCCTTTGCCACCATTTTACAATCCTGGCCAGAATTTTCTTTGGCCAGGGTGCCTGAGTGCCTCAGTTGGTTAAATGTCTGACTCTTGGTTTTGGCTCAGGTCGTGATCTCAGGGTTATGGGACTAAGCCCCACACAGGGCTCCATACTCAGTGTGGAATCTACTTGAGAATCTCTCCCTCTCCCTCTGTCCTTCCCCCTGCTCATGTGCGCACACACACACACTCTCTCTCCCTCTTTCTTAAATAAATAAATAAATAAATAAATAAATAAATAAATAGTCTTCCCAAAAATGAAACAATTTTTAAAAAATAATTTCCGGGCACCTGGGTGGCTCAGGCAGTTAAGTGTCTGCCTTCAAATCAGGTCATGATCCCAGGGTCCTGGGATTGAGTCTCCCCCCATTGGGCTCCCTGCTCAGCAGGGTGTCTGCTTTTCCCTATACCCCTCCCTCCTGTTCACACTCTTGCACAAGCGCATGTGAGCTCTCTCTAATAAGTAAATAAATAAATAAATAAATAAATAAATAAATAAATAAAATCTTAAAAAAAAATTCCTTGGCCTTAGGAAAAAGAAGGAAGGATTTCTCAGGATTGGGAAATCAAGCCAAGGACTCTGGGGGCAGGGACAGAAGGGGAAATGAGGGTGGCATGGCAGGCAAACTCTGCGTCTTTATTTCAGACATTCCTGATGCTTACACACCTTTCTCTGAATAGTTCCCTTGCATGCAAAATGGGCATAATAATCATTTACTTCACGGGATTGTTCAAAGGATTGCATGAAACAGTGTGCTTAAGGCACACAGCCACAAGCCTGGCATACAGAAAGCCACCCAATGCCCTTTAGCTATTATCATCATTTGGCCTGTCATCAGTCTCAAAGGGAGTCTTCTAGGGTCTCAGACATTGGGTGGTAATTGGCCTGCCCCCAGAGTTAGTGGTTGTTTGTTGGTTCTTAGGGTCTCTGGAAGGTGAGCAGGTCTGACGGACACCTCATTATAGGCTGTTCCCCTGTCACCTCACCCCCACACTGGGAGTGGCAAGGAAGGCATTGGGCAAGAAACCCAGGAGTGAGACAATAGGTGTGAATGATGAAACAGGAAGTCTGGTTTGGAAGCAAGTACCAGCAGAAAACCACTCACAGAGAATAGAGAATACCCAACTCAGGCCGTTGATTGGGCACTGAGCCATCACTCGGCTCAAGCCTCAACGGGAAGTTTGTATCAGTGCCCAAAAGTTAAAGAACATGGTCACCAGGGAAATAGATTTAGTTGGAGACCAAGGGCTCATTTGAGACAGCACAGGCTTTTGCCTTCTGGGTTCAGATCTTGGGTCACTCTGTTATTATGTGACCTTGGGCTCATTATTCAACCTCTCAGAGCCTCAGCTTCCTTATCTTTGAAAGAGGCAGGGCCTTGGGAAGATTAATTGAGATAACATGCAAAGAGCCTAGCACAGGGCCTGGCCCATTCCATAAATGTGTGCTCCCTCCCACTACCCCTCCCAGGTGTCTGGGACACTGCTCCACCCCTTCCTTGTCTCCTGGCTAAAGACAGTTGACCACTACCTACTACCGAGGATGACGCCAGTTCTTGATTATTTGATATTGCTGCACATCTGGCCTTATCACCAGTTATTGACGGCAATACCCTGCTGCTCTCTGTTCCACCTGGCTCCTTCCTGCCAGGTGGCTTCTCCTGCTGCACTTGGACAAGGATGAAGGGTTGGGCCAGGTCGCATGGTGGCACCGGGACTGATGTGAAAAAGTTTCTGCTTAATACTCCAAACTTATGGGAAGGAACTACTTTCGAGATTTTTATTTATTTGAAAGAGGGAGCATGAGCTGGGGGGAGGAGCAGAGGGAGAGAGAGAGAAGCAGGTTCTCTGCTGAGCTGGAAGCCCAATTCAGGGCTCAACGGGAGGTTCGATCCTAGGACCGTGATATCATGATCTGAGTTGAAGGCAGACGCTTAACTGACTGAGCTACCCAGGCGCCCTGGGGAAGGAATTGCTTTAAAAATGTATATGTATGCATGTACCTGTAATACACACCCCCTTGAAAAATCCTGAGTGCCCAGGCTCCAACCTCTGTATAAATACTCTGCTTGGTCCTCCCTCCACCATGTTTGTGGTTCCCAGGCTTCTCTTTAGGATTCTCTGCAGTTCCTCTTCCTCAGCACATCTAAGTGTTGCAATTGGGGTTCCACCCTCAGCCCTCCTCTCATCCTCCTCCACATGTTCCCTGGGTGATCTCACCCAGGGGCCATCACCACCACATCTCCCCATCTAATCCACGGCCCCATTCACACTCCCTTTCTGACCACAGATATGTATATACAGCTGCCCCTGGCACATTTCCACAGGGTTCTCCAGCCCCTCAGACTCAATCCTCTCAACACTCCCTTAATTCTTCTATATTTTGGGCCCCAGCAAATGACACTCTGTGCAAACCCAGAAGCCTAAGCAAACCTCCAATTATGGTTCCCAACTTCTGTCAATCCTATTTCCCTAGTCTCTCTTGACTGGATGCTCTCCTTTCTATCTCCTCTCTGCAGCTGGCACCCAGGCTGTTGTCCTGCGGGCTCCCCCCTTCCCCTTGTTCTGCCTGGGAGTCTTGCAACCACTCCCTTTCTGAAAAGGCTCTTTGCCTCCCAGCTTCATACTCTGTAATTGTTCCAACCTGTATGGGGCTGGCTGGCTCAGTCAGTAGAGCGTGTGACTCTTAATCATGGGGTCATGAGTTCGAGCCCTATGTTGGGTATAGAGAGTACTTAAAAAAAAGGATCGAGTCCCGCATCAGGCTCCCAGCATGGAGCCTGCTTCTGTCTCTGCCTCTCTCTCTCTCTCTCCCTCTCTCTCTCTCATAAATAAATAAAAATAAAATCTTAAAAAAATAAAAATAATAATAAATAAATAAAAATATAATTGTTCCTAGAGAGACATTTTCAAAATACAGATTGCCTCTTAAAAATTCTTCAAGCCGGGATCCCTGGGTGGCGCAGCGGTTTGGCGCCTGCCTTTGGCCCAGGGCGCGATCCTGGAGACCCGGGATCGAATCCCACATCAGGCTCCCGGTGCAGGGAGCCTGCTTCTCCCTCTGCCTGTGTCTCTGCCTCTCTCTCTCTCTCTCTGTGTGTGTGTGTGTGACTATCATAAATAAATAAATAAAATTAAAAAAAAAAAAAAAAACATTAAAAAAAAAAAAAATTCTTCAAGCCCTCTAGGTCAATCAGGATCCAGCCAGAGAGCTCCATTAAGATTTCAGATTAGTTTTTCAGATCAATTGTTTAGGAAGTCTGAAGTTAACAACCATGACACTGAAAAGACAAAAAGAGCCAAAATACTGTGGAGGTGGCAACTCTCAGTAGGGGCCATTGTCTACTCCCAGGGCTGAGACAAAGAGAAAAGGTTGGGATAATTTATCCTATTTTGCCTTAATAATGAAAATCAAGCGAGTTTGATATGCAAAGCCCTCCTTCTGGCTCCAACTTATCTCCCTGGCCTCTGCTCAGGTCGCAGCACTGCCTTCCCCATCTTCAGACCAAGCCTGTGGTCATTGTGCTCTCAAACTTCTAAACTTTTCTACCTAAACTGGCACCACTTGAAATGAAATGTTGCTCTCCATTCTTTTCTGGTAAGTCATCCCTCAAGAAAGGCTCAAGGAGGCTTCATGTCACTTTGAGAGCCTTTCCTGACCACTGTCCACCCCCACCCCCCTTCTGGCAGGTCCAGAAGCCCCCGTTCTTAAGGGTTTCTGTAACATCCTGGTCATGTTACTGTCATATCACATTGGATTCTTATTGTCATTTTAGGCATCTATGAGCTCTCTAGGGCAGGATGGCGTTCCCTTTTTCCTCTTTGCATTCTCTGCTTTCAGTTCAACGCCTGGCATATAGTACGTGCTCAATATATCGCTGAGTGTTAAAATGAGACTCATCTTGCCTCTCACATAGATCTATCTAATCTCCTACTTGCTTTCCCCATTAAAACCATCCTTGCTAAGGGCAGCTCTGATCACATCTGTCCAATAATCAGAAAATCTTCAGTGGCTCCCCATTGTCTGAGGAATAAAGTCCAAACTCCTTAGTATACTGTCTGGCACCTGTCTCTCTGATCTTCCTATCTAGACTTATTGCCCACTATTCCTCTGTACATACCATGTGCCCCTCCCATGCCAGCCACCCACTATTTCCTCAGTACCTTGAACTCTTTCCCTCTGGATCAGAGTTCACTCTGTTACCTTTCACCAGAAACACCATTGGGGGCTACATGCTACCCTGTTGAAATGCCCCTGGACTTCAAAGCCTAGTTCATTGGTTACCCACTTCAATGTAGGAAATCTTTCTACATCTTCCCTCAGTAGCAGGGGAATAAAGTCCCAAATGTTCATGACCTTCATGTCCTTGTAGATTCTGTCCCCTGCTCACTGGTCTAATCTTATCTCTTTCCACTCTCCTCCTTGCTCTGTCTGCCCTAGAATGCTAGTCTTCTCTGGTTCCTGGGATGTGTCATGCTCTTTCACACCCCTAAGCCATTGTGCAAGCTGTTCCCTCTGCTTGGGTGGCCCTTCACCTTGCTCTCTTTCCAGAACCCCAGATCAAGTGGGTGCTGTCTGTAACACACTCTCCCAGCACCCGGTGTTTGTCCTTGTTTTCAGCTACTGTGCCTATGTCTATAGGCTAGACTGTATGCTGGATGAAAGCAGGCCCTGGGCGGGTCCTGGTTATCATTAATACCCTGGCACTTAGCACACAGTACTTGGCACGCACTAGATGCTCAGTCTGCATAATAAATGCCGATTCATTAACAACCCCTTCATTTATAGCATTCTCAGCAGCCTACAGCAAACCAGTCATTTGTGTATACCTCTCCCCATCTTGAGCATAAGCTTTTTTTTTTTTCTTTTTTTTTTTTAATTTTTATTTATTTATGATAGTCACAGAGAGAGAGAGAAAGGCAGAGACACAGGCGGAGGAAGAAGCAGGCTCCATGCATCGGGAGCCTGATGTGGGATTCGATCCCGGGTCTCCAGGATCGCGCCCTGGGCCAAAGGCAGGCGCCAAACCGCTGCGCCACCCAAGGATCCCAAGCTTTGTTTTTTTAATGAAACTTTTTATTTTGGACATTTTCAAAGATACACAAAAGCCAAGAGAATGATAGAATCACCCCCCCCTCCTTTTTCCATCATGCCGCCTTAATAGTCATCAACATTTGCTCAGCCTTGTGTGAGATATTCTCCCTTCTGTTTTCTCCAGATTATTTTAAAGCACATCTCAGACATCATAAGTCAAACACTCCTTGAGGGTTGATGTGTCTTGTTCATCTTTGCTCTTCTCATAGCCCCCAGCTCAGCATCTGGCCCCTAACAGATGATAAATCCACAGTGAATTAATCAATTTAAAAAAATGTCATTCATTCACTCATTTTGCAAATTTATTCAACAAAGACTTCTTGAGCAGCCACTATATGCCAGGCACTGTTGGCATTGGGGATAGATTCAAGTGGGAGGGCACAGAGAATGAATGAATGAATGAATGAATGAATGATGACATTCTAAAAGCACTCATAGGGGACACCTGGGTGGCTCAGCAGTTGAGCATCTGCCTTTGGCTCCAGGCATGATCCCAGTCTGGGGATTGAGTCCCACATCAGGCTCCCTGTGAGCAGCCTGCTTCTCCCTCTGCCTATGTCTCTGCCTCTCTCTGTGTGTCTCTCATGAATAAATAAATAAAATCTTTATAAAAAAATAAAATAAAAGCTCCTCATAGTGGTAAGTGCTATGCAGATCATTAAGACAGGACAACTTGGCAGCAAGTGATGGAGTGGCTACTTAGAATCAGTGGTTAGGGAGAGCCTCTCCAGGGAGGTGTCCTTTAACAGAGTCCTGAATGGCAAGAAGGAAGTAACATGGGGAGCCCAGGGGAGAAAGCATGCCAGAAGTAAAGAATAGCAACTTCAGTGTCCTGGAGGTGGAGCCGGCTTGACTGCTGGGGGAACAGAGAGACATGTGGTAGAGTGAGAAGGCCAGGGGAAGTGGCTGGAACTGAGGTCTGAGGAGCAAGCCGCCCACATCCTGTAGGGCTTTATAAGCCAAGGCAAGAAGTTTGGGTTTTGTTGAAGGTTTGTTGGGAATCCTTTAGGAGCTTTTAAGCAGGGGAATGCTTTGTGATCTGTTCAAAATATCATTTTGATTATGGTGTGGAAGATAAACTCTAAGGTCAGCAGGGCAATTGCAATAGTTTAGGGGAAAAGGGTAGTTTGAGACCAGAGTGGGAGCAGTGGGGATGGAGAGGCGTGGAAGCCTCAGACTTTTTGAAGCCAGTGTGCATACCTCTTGCTGAGGGACCAAATGTGGAGTTGAGGCAAAAAGAATTAAGGACAATTTCTGGGAGGAGAAAGGTCACTCTTACAGAATGAGGGAGGCATCGATGGCTGGGGAGGTGGTGATCAGGAAGTGCCAGCAAATGAACAGTAGCGTGGCCATACAGATGGAGCCAGCTCTGCTCACACAGTTTTATTTTAGAGGCTTCTACACCCACCTCAGTTTCCTCATTTGTCAAATGGGCATGGTGATACCATCTTGAGGGGTTCTTTGAAAGTTAAATGAGAAGGTACTAAAGGGCCAGCAGTGTCTGGCAGAGAGTCAACACAATGAATGAGAGTTCTTACCCATTGCCCCACCCTGAAAACACCCTTCAATGAGTTAGCCACTGTCTGGCAGAGGATCCATCCTGGGAAGTGGGTGGGTTTCCTCCCTCCTCTGGGAGTGTCAAAATTCCCAGGGAGAACCCATCCACTCACTCATTTGTTGGGTAATTCTTGTACTTTTGGTGTGTCCAATAGGAAGAGACTGGGACAATAGGGAAATTGTAGCCATAGGGCTAAGGCTTTCTAGGATGAGTGAGACCCAAAACTCCTGGGGTAATTGGACTTCCCCCAAAAGGGATAAGAATGAGAGGGAATGGTAAAAGAGGGAGACACTGCTTCTCTGTCCCATGTGGGACCCAGGGATGCATGACCTCCAGGGACCTGTACTCTCAGCCACAGGGTTCCTTTCCTGCCTCAATGACTCCTTGAGTACAAAGACCCCAAGGGATTTGCCTCCACTTGCCCTTAGGTGAGAACACAGGAATAGGGGCCATGGCATCCTGGAGTTCCTCTCATCTTCCCCTTGCTCCAATTTTTAAAGGGCTGTGTGTGTGTATGTGTGTGTGTGTGTGTACATTCATGTATACACCCATGCATATATACATGTATATGTCATATTTTATAAGTTCATATATATATACAGAAAGACTAAAAAAATAAATAAACACTAAAATGTTAATGGTGAATTTTCTCTGGGTGGCTAACCTATGAGTGATCTTCATTTTTATCTTTGTGCTTTTTTGTATTTTACACAATGCAGTGCTTTTCCAATGAGGGCAAAATATTATAGTTCAAGACCCTCTAGGGATCCCTGGGTGACTCACCGGTTGAGCGTTTGCCTTTGGCTCAAGGTGTGATCCAAGAGTCCCAGGATCGAGTCCCACATCTGACTCCCTGCATGGTGCCTGCTTCTCCCTCTGCCTGTGTCTCTGCCTCTCTCTGTGTCTCTCATGAATAAATAAATAAAATCTTAAAAAAAAAAAACCCTCTAGAATATCTTTTTTTCAAAGTGCTCAGAATCTTCCTGGATTCTAATCTGTTCCTGAAACCATCTCCATGGGCAATGTTTTTTTTGTTTTGTTTTTTACTTTTTTTTATTGGAGTTCAATTTGCCAACATATAGCATAACACCCAGTGCTCATCCTGCCAAGTGTCCCCCTCAGTGCCTGTCACCCAGTCACCCCAACTCCCCACCCACCTCCCCTTCCACTACCCCTTGTTCATTTCCCAGAGTTAGGTGTCTCTCATGTTTTGTCACCCTCACTGATATTTTCACTCATTTTCTCTCCTTTTTCCATGGGCAATTTTTTTTTTAAGATTTTATTTATTTATTCATGAGAGAGAGAGGCAGAGACACAGGCAGAGGCAGAAGCAGGCAGGCTCCATGCAGGGAGCCTGACATGGGACCTGATCCCAGGTCTCCAGGATCATGCCCTGGGCCAAAGGCAGGTGCTAAACCGCTGAGCCACCCAGACATACCGCCATGGGCAATGTTTGTGTGAGAGTTAAGAGTAGGGGGCGTTCATTCACTCACTTATTCATTTCATTCATTCTCAGATTTGACAGCTATTCAAGTGCATTATGGGTAATATTGCTAAACCCCCTGGTAACACAAGACATAGGAGGTATGGTTCCTAGCCTCAGAAGCTTTTCAAGTTCAGATTTTAAAAACTTAAAGCCTGAATATTGCAAGGAAATGAAGGAATAATGCAGAAAATCAAGGGTCCCGAGGAGGACGAGATGACTTCCACCTGGAGGTGTCAGAGGTGGTTACACACAAGAAATGGGATTGGAATCAGCCTTAAGAAGTAGGCAGAGCTTGGATAAGTGGAGCAGGTGAAAGGGTATTCCAGGCAAGGTGAATGGCAAAAGCGAAGGCACAGAGGCAGGAAAGTATTAGAAGTATTTGGAAAATAGCAAATAAAGGACCCCATGTTTCTTGGATACCATAGAACAAGTACAGATTTATTACATATATATAAAATAGACTTGAGAGTTTTGCTCAGAGTACTCCTGTGGGGCAGTAGCATGCCATCATTCCATAGGTGGGGAAACTAAAAGTCTGAGGGGATGCCAGCTTCTCCCCATGGCCTCCAAGTAGTAATGCAAGGTCCCAAAAGAAAGAGTTCTCAGATTTTCTGACACCATGGATGCTCACATCTAGAAAAGAGCCTGCTAGACATAGAAGGTTCCCACCAAGAGAGAAAATCAAATCACTAAGAACATGGGGCAGCCTTTCATTACTCATATATAAGTGGCCAAACAAATAAATCAGCCCCATATGTGTCCCTGGGCTGGGCATCATTGCTTGGGCACAGAGAAAGGTGTATGAAAATATATCCCAGCTTTCAACATTTGTTTGGGTGGAGAAAGATGCAGGAAAGAGGGAAGGAAGGTGGAAAAAAGAAAAAAGAAAATGAATGAAATGTTTTAGAGAACACAGTTGGGAGAAGCAGAATTTCTGTATAAATACGTTTTTGCAGGCATCCTTTATAATGGCAAAAAATATGAACAACTAAAATGTTTGGGTAAAGATTTTAGTTAAAATAATTATGGCATATTTGTACCATAGAAAAACTTCTTAGCCCTTCAAAGTGATAGAGCATATAGTCAATTGAGCATGCAACTCATGATCAAGCCCAACATTGGGAGTAGAGATTTTAAAAAGGTGATAGGGCATATATGATTGTTAACATGAAATAGTGCTTAGTAGACGTTTTTAAGTAGGAAAAAATTACATAATAGGGGCGCCTGGGTGGCTCAGTCAGTTAAGTGTCTCTCTTCGGCTCAGGTCATGATCCCAGGGTCCTGGGATTGAACCCCACATGGTCAGGCTCCCTGCTCGGCGGGGAGCCTGCCTCTCCCTCTCCCTCTGCCTGCTGCTCCCCCTACTTGTGCTCTCTCTTTCTCTCAAATAAATAAATAAAATCCTTTTTTTTAAAAAAAAATTATGTAATAGTATGTATGTGAACCTAGCTCTTTGCACATGGAAAGTATTTCAATAAATGGCTGTCAATGGTTGTGGGATTCTTTTTTTTTTTTAACAAGCAGATTGTTTTTTTGAGATTGGGAAAGTTAGCAAGAACTCTAAACTGCTTTTAAATTACAGTTTCTTATTTACTGCATTTGATCTCAGGCATTGTTCTTCATGTTCCTTGTCCATCTAGGCGCCCTCAGGGAGCCCTCTGGCAAGGGCTGCAGCCAGTTCAGCTTGTTTCCTGAAATGCCACACGTGCAGAAAGCTTGTCCCGCTGCCCGTCCTGGGCTTATTCACAACAGATCCTCAGCCCCAAAATAAGCAGCCAGGGTGTTTCCTCTTCCTAAAGGGGAAGCAGAAGCCCCTGATGAGCAGAGGGAAGAGCGAGCCCTGTCTAGACCATCATCCCAGGGGAATTCTATCCACTCAGTTCCCCCTGGAAATCCCCAGGCCCAGAACAGCTCTGCTGACTCAGGCCACCCATTCTGCAGGCACCTTAGATCCCAGCTGACCTTCCTTCTCCAGCACCCAGCTCCATCCCATCCCCCTAAGGAAAGGCAAATTATGCAAAGGCACGAGGGTGAGGGGGGATCTTTAAAGGGAGAATTTGCTCTCAGATAAGGTAATGGGTCCAATTAGAGCCTCCTTGATTGATGGGCCTGTCAGGTCCAGCCTTGGGTCCATGCCTGGAGATAATTCTCTCCTCTCAACCCTGGGAATGCAACTGTCTGGGGCTTGGCCAAAGAGATTCAAATAACAAAGAGACATTTCAGGAGTACAGGTAAACAGGCTCCATTATTGTTTCTGAGTAAAAGAATTAACCATGGGCAATTTATCCCCCAGGAGACATTTTGGCAACATCTGACATTTTTGGTTGTTACAAGTGGAGAGTGTGTTTGCGTACTGCTGGCATCGATGGGTAGAAGCCTGGGATGCTGCTACACACCCCAGAATGCACAGGACAGCGCGCATGTGTGCCCCCCGCCCACCTTAAAGAATCAACCAGCCACGAATGTCATAGTGCCTGAGATTGAGAAACTCAGGTCTAAGGTGTGTTTTGTGCTTTATAAATACAAAGAAAAGGGGTTGTTGGGAATCCCCAGATTTGGGAATATCTGAAAAGGAAGACCTCCTGGGGGGAGGATTTCCCTAAGCAGCAATGTTTCCAAGCTGCTGGCCCCCATCCAAACATGCTATATAGCTCGATTTCAAAAGTATTTTTATTTAATTTTTTTTATTTAAATTCAATTTAATTAACATATACTGTACTATTAGTTTCATTGGTAGAATTCAGTGATTCATCTGTTGCAAACATCCAGAGCTCATTACTTCAAGTGCCCTCCTTAATGCCCATCACCCAGTTGCCCCAACGCCCCACCCACCTCCCCTCCAGCAACCCTCAGTTTGTTACCTAGAGTTCAGTGTCTCTTATGGTTTGCCTCCCTCTCAATTTTCATCTTATTTTATTTTTCCTTCCCTTCCCCTATGTTCATCAAAAGTTTGTTTTTTTTTTTTTTTATCAAAAGCATTTTTAAAGTGATTGTCTTCTAAGAATGTAGGAAAGTGTTGAGGACAGAAGGAAAAAGACCTAGATTCTGGCCCCTAGTTTTGCTCTGATTCTGAGCATTTGGTAATTAAAGACAAGCTCTTTTGTCAGGAACTTAGTAAATAAAGCAAAAGAATAAAATCCGTATCTGTCATGTTAACCCTTATAATTGTCTGGAACCTTGGAAATGCCTTTGACTATGCCTGAAAATATAGCAACACAATACAAAATGAGCCAGAAACTTAACACCACCTGAGTTAATTTAACTAATGGGTGGTCAAATATCTATGTGTAGAGAGCAAGATGGAGTCATTATGTCAAGCAGGGGCCTGCAACAAGCAATGACGCAAGCAGTTAAAGGGAGTGTAGCTACCAGTCTATCACTGACACCAGTATCAGCTAACGACACACTCAGACCTCATACCAGGAGAAGCAGAGGAAGTCTGCAGGGGCCCAAAGCTGATTAAACCCCTTTACGAAGGGAGTATTTTTGCAGCAAACTGTCAAACTCTTTGGACACTGACCCCTCTATGTCTGACCAATGGAAAAAGGCAGCTGCCGCCGAAGGCTCTGCCCAGTTGATCTCTGATCAGACCTGAGATCCTCCACTGCTTGAACATAGTAAGCAGTAAGTGCCAAGAATTGACCCGGATCAGACTGAGGCCTCATCTCAATCATGTACCACAGACGGACTTCGTGCTTGGTTCATTAACTTCCTATCCCCTGCTCTATCTTGTTTGTTGTGTGACTTGTGTCCTGCTTTGTGTGCCTATGAGAAGCCAAGTTAATCACGTGTCAAAATGTCATTGAGTTTGGAATCTCGAACTTGTTTTATAATTATGTTAACCTTGCTTTATGACTGAATAAAGCTGACAATGTGCAAAGACACAACTCATGTGTGCACCTTCATAGCATGCTCATGACACTATGGTTGAGGTTGTGTCAATGAAGATTTAAATTAACTGTGTCTGCAAAAGGTCAGCCAGACCTTCACTTTGCTTCTCCCTACAAACTCTGAGTACTTACTTGGATATCGTGAGCCTCTGATAGGATGTTTACATGTCCTCCTTCTTGGACTCCTTCCCCAAGATCTGATTTGATTCATCAAGCATATCCTAAGCCCTTCCAATATGCCCAGCAGTTTGGTAGCTGCTGTGGACAAATAATATAGCACCTGTGTGCTAATTTAGGATGAGCATCTCTAGGATTTTGAGACTGGAGGCTTGGAAAGATAGTATTGCCTCTAATGGAAGACAATATTTGGTGAGTGAGTGGGAGTTGGATCAGGCTGGAAGACAATGACTCAGGGATGGGATGATCAAGGATGTCCCAGTGGAAAATGTTGGTGAAATCGTTGGAGCTGGAGGGTTGGATCTCAGGTGAGAATATGAGCTCAAGATCTAAATGTGGAAATCTTCCACATTAAGATGAGTCCACCGAGATGGCAGAAAATAGAACAGAAGCCCAAGGGCTGGACCTTGAGGTGCAATTCATAGCTGAGAGGTAGGAGGTGGAAGAGAATGCAGCCAAAGGGGATGACTAAGAACAATTAGAGAAATAGAAAGAAAACCAAGAGAGCACAGCGCCTCTACAGTTGAGGGGGGAGAGGTTTTGGTTTTGGTTTTGTCTTTTAAGGGACAACCAAAAAATGTCCAAACGTCTTTTTTTCCCGAAGTATGATTGACATACAATATTATATTAGTTTCAGGTCTAAGAAACTGTCAATGTCAAAACTGTCAACTAGCATGAACTCTGAGGAAAGGAAAAGATCTTCTGGATTGGGGGGGGTGTCCTCATTTGCCCAAGATTGTCCCAGTTTTAGTCCTGAAAGTCCCACATCTCAGGAAACATGTCAGTCCTGGCCCAACAGGCTTTGGGATGAGCAAAGCCCTGAGCTAGAGTCTAAATTGGAGCACCAATGAAGAGTTCAGCTGCCAGTCATGTTAATACATACCCTCTAAGAGACCACATTTAAAAAATAATCAGATTCTGCATTTGCCACATCCTCTGAGCATGACCCTGGCTCGGACAGGGGCCAAGGTTAATAAACTGAACTAGTTGGATCCAGTCTTTGAAAACCTTTGAACACTTTTTGAGGTTTTTTGGCCTGGAAGCATTTCCTATCATAAAATTGAGTTAGCCAAACTCTTACTTGGCTCCAGTTTTCTTTTTCTAAATTGCCTTCACTCAAGTGCTTTTACTGGAAATGCAGCTGTCAAAATAAAGTCAATGGCTTTCAGAAAAGAAAGTTACCCCAAAAACTGGCACACCCGAGAGAGAGATGAAAGAAAATGAGCTCACTTCATATCAGAGCTATGGATTCAATTTTGAGGAAACTGCAACAGATTTGGGGAACTACAAGGTACATCTCTGGCAACTTCCAGAAGCCCATAGCTTTTCTGAAGACCAGATGTATTGTGTTTTGTGGGTGATTGTCTCAAAGCTCTTCTATTAGTTTCCTGTGGTGCTTGGCAATCCGGTGAAACTCTGAATGATTTTCATGTTTTTTGTTTTTTGTTGTTGTTGGTTTTTTTTACATGCTTCTGGTTCTGCCCATTTCCTTTAAGCCAGAGGCTAATAGCTGGCAGCCTGTGAGCCAATTCAGCCTGTGAATGTGTTTTATTTGGCCCGCAGGGTGTTTTTTAAAAATTTTTCAATTGGTTGCCAAAAAAAAATTCAAGAGATTCAAAAAAAAAAAAAAAAATCAGGATTTCCTGCTTTTCTTGAAAAAAATTAGAAGACCTGAAGACCTTATGGCTGCATGTCCACATGGCAATAATCCACAGGGCTGAGCAGCAGCCACCCCCTTAGGCCAGGCATGAGCCCTGGCCTTGGTCTCATCCCCACCTTCCTTTATTTTACCTACCAGGCTCATCCCAAGACTCCACAGAGAATGAGACTTCCAAATTACCTCAGCCATTAGTTCTAAACCACTTGCCTTGACCTGTTTCCTGTTCTACATCCCAACATATTCCCAAGTTCTACTGTCATTGACTGATTTCCTGTTTGTGGAATTGACTTATCACCCTGGCCCAGTACCTGGTCCCATCCCCCCATGCTACCTGTGCTTCCTTCCCACCTGCCCCTGCCCCTCTCAACCTAGAAGACCCACCCATGTTCCATGCTGCTGGCAGACATACAACTGAGCCATGGGTACCCCTGCTTGGTTTGCTCTCTCTTTGGATCTGTCTCTGCTCATATTCGTCACTTACTATCTCTCCCATGGCCTCCCCGTTTGCTTCAACTTTGTCTCCAGTTTCCATCCTTGAAATCATCCCTTTAGCTTAACTACAGAGTCCAGCTTTTCCCATTTCATCTTTTGGCCTCCCTCTCTTAAGCTTCACTTGTGACTCTTCTTACTTACAAGATCTTCAACTCAGGGACACCTGGGTGGCTCAGTGGTTGAGCATCTGCCTTCAGCTCAGAGTGTGATCCCAGAGTCCCAGGATCAAGTCCCACATGTGGGTCCCCTTGAAGAGCCTGCTTCTCCCTTTGCCTGTGTCTCTGCCTCTCTCTGTGTGTCTCTCATGAATAAATAAATAAAATCTTAAAAACCAAACAAACAAGATCTTCATCTCAATCTGGCTCCAGCTCTTAAAAGTGTAGTAGTTAGAGTAATGCTAGCTGCTGTGACAAGCAAATCCCAACTTTTTTTTTTTTAAGATTTTATTTATTTATTCATGAGAGATACACATACAGAGAGGAGACAGAGACATAGACAGAGAGAGAAGTAGGTTCCTCACAGGGACCCCAGATGTGGGACTTGATCCCCAGACCCTGGGATTGCACCCTGAGCATGAAGGCAAATGCTCAACCACTGAGCCACCTAAGCATCCCAAATCCCAACATTTTAGTGGCTGAACATAATAAAAGTTTGTCACTCATATAACAGTCAAATGGGAGTTTTTCTGGCCCAAATGCAGAACCCAGGCTCCTTCCTATGGCTCTAGCCTTGGAATTCTCCTTACCCAGCTAGTCAGTAGCACAAAAGAGAAAGTGACAAGGAACCACTGCTTCTTAACTGCCTTCCAGCCTGGAAACAACATGTGCCACTTCCACTCACATTCCATTGGTAAGAGCTAATCATGTATTGCCAGCTAAATGTAAGAAAGGTTAGGATATGTAGTCTGTGGGTGAGGTGCCACCACCTCAGGGACAGAATCATGACATGAAAGGGAGAGCCTGAGCTGTGGGAGAGCTGCTGGCAATCTCTGCCCAGCACATAGTCCAAACAGGGGCCCAGGTGGATGCTTCCCTGGCTGAGCTGGTGGTACTGGTCCCATGAGGTGTGGAAAGAGAGTTGCACACTTTTCTCCAGGATTATGGAACTCTCCACAGCAACTGACAGAAACCCAAGTCAGCTAAGGAAAAAAAAAAAAAAAAAGGCATTTTAGGCTCTTGTAACTGAGAAGTTCAGGGGGTTGAAGTGGCCTACAGGACAATTAGATCCAGACATAAATATTGATGTTAGGTCCCTCTTTCTCCATTTCCATATCCCAAGGCACCTTCTCCTGTAGATCTTTTCCACTTAGCAGAGAAAGTGGCTGACAGCTATCCTTGTATCAAAATCTTCCCAATTCCATGTTCTCAAAGGCAAAAGCCCCTTCTCCAGCTTCAAGCTTTAAAAACCACATGAAGGCCATTGGCCTGGCAGGGGTCACAGGATTTCCAGGAAGTAGATGAACTCTGAACTCCTTTCCCACCACATTGGAGTGATAGCCAAGCAGCTTCCTTAGGGAAGTAGGCACTACAGTACAGCAAAAGCAATAAATACACAAATCTTTGACTGCACAGCCTCTGCTTATACCCATACGGTCACCTCAGAGTCTGGGCCTCCATGTAGGTCCCGGGAAGCAGCCTCCCAAGACCAGAGTATTCACTGTGGACTATTTTGGTCAAAGCCATGGTTTCCATAAGATGTAATAGGATCTGCACGACTTCCCATGAATTCACCAGACTTGGAAAAGGCCTGTGGATATGTTTTTTACAAGACCTGAAGACCTAGTAAGCTCCATCAAGTTCCACCAAAGGGATATATATATATATACACACACAAGAGGAAATATCATCAGAAAATTAATGGTTTTCAGGCAGAAATTTACTTTAAATGCTGAAGGACATCCTTTATTCATCCATCCAACAAATAATTACTAAGCCACCACAATATGCACAGCTTGGAGTCAGGTGCTGCTCATGCAATCATAGTGAATGAAGTTCAAGTACTGTGGCCTCAGCAAGCTTAGAGTCTCTAGTACATAAGGAAACACAGTTGAGGCAAAATGTGATACCACAGCCAAGTCTGTAAGATAGCTCTGTTACACAAACAAACAAATAAACAAAAGACACCCTGAGCCCTGAGTATGGAATAAGGAGCTTCTCAAGAATGGAAGAAATTCCTGAGATGCTAAATAAATGAAGGTAGGAATTAGGAGGAACTAGCCCTCAGAATATCTTGAATTCATGATATGTGGCAAAGCACTTCTGGAATGCAGGTATTACCAGTATACTACCTGGCCAGGTTGGCTATTTGGACAAGCCACCCTCTGGCTCCTTCCCCGAGTGCTACTTTGTTTTGGATGATTTTTCCCCCCATGAACACACATTTCCAATTCTCTATTTTTGTTTAAAGACTTTATTTATTCATGAGAGATACATGAGAGAGAGAGAGGCAGAGACACAGGCAGAGGGAGAAGCAGGCTCCATGCAGGGAGCCTGACGCAGGACCCAATCCTGGGTCTCCAGGATCATACCCAGGGCTTGAAGGCGGCGCTAAACCGCTGAGCCACCCGGGCTGCCCTCCAAATCTCTATTGTTAAACCAATGGCAATTGTTCTACATTTTCAGAAACTTACTATACTATTATTACAAAAAGTAAAGAAAACTGTACAGTCTAGCTCTTGATTATTTTAATAAACTTTTTATTTTGGA
The DNA here is from genome assembly GCF_018345385.1 of Vulpes lagopus. Classification (NCBI taxonomy): domain Eukaryota; kingdom Metazoa; phylum Chordata; class Mammalia; order Carnivora; family Canidae; genus Vulpes; species Vulpes lagopus. Next base: position 25,141,470 of record NC_054829.1, read on the forward strand.
ATTATTTTAGATTTACAGAAAAGTTGAAAAGATAATACAGAGAGTTCCTATAGACCCTTCACCCAGTTTCTCCTAACAGTACGTCTGTCAAAACTAAGAAACCAATACTGGCACACTACTAATTAAACTCTCTACTTTATTGTGATTTTGCCAGTTTTTCTACTAATGCCCTTTTTCTGTTCCAGGATTTTCTGTGTACAGGATACCACATTGCATTTTGTAACTTTTTGTTGTTGTTGTTGTTTATAAATATTTCATGAATGTTCCAAAACACCTTCGCTCTGCTACAGGTGAGACTCCTGATGATGGAAGCTGATGAACTACCTACCTAAGTGAGCACGTGATTTACAGTTTCCAAACACCTGGATATCAACCAGAAAGATTCAGTAGGGAATAGCATGATCACTCAGCCAGAGGCTCCTTAGGATTCTTACTTTCCTTTTTCCTTTTCCTCTTCCTTCCCTCCCTAAAGACCTTCTACAGGGTATGGATGCTCAGGATAAGAGAAGGGGATTGAGAGGGTCCCATCATACCACTGCAAATGCATTTTGTAGCTCTTGATCTTTAAGGACTATTATTCTTCAGGCATGGGTCAATTCTGCCCCTTTTCCTCCTTGCTGCCAATGCTTTTAGACATTTCATGGTTCATTAGCACCTGCCCTAGAGTGTGAGCAGGAGAAGGAAACAATTTTGAAATGCAAATTAGCCAAATGTTGTTATTTATTGGTTGGTGGCCATTAGCTCAGTTGCTAATAAGGCCAAGGTTATTGGCTTCATCTCTGCAAATGAGTCAGCTGGCTTTGCAATGACAGGGGAAATTTTGACCTGTGACCATTATTTGCTCCCTCAACCCTATCTAGCTTCTCTTAAATGCAAATCTTTTGTCAGAGTGGGGCAATGGTGGGAGTGCCTATACTCTTACTTTGCAACGTAAAGTGTGGTTCATGGGGCAGCCCTGGTGGTTCAGCGGTTTAGTGCCGCCTTCAGCCCAGGTTGTGATCCTGGAGACCCAGGATAGAGTCCCAAGTTGGGCTCCCTGCATGGAGCCTGCTTCTACCTCTGCCTGTGTCTCTGCCTCTCTCTCTCTCTCTCTCTCTGTGTGTGTGTGTGTGTGTGTCTCATGAATGAATAAATAAAATCTTCAAGTAAAATAAAGTGTGGTTCATGGGCCATCAGCAGAAGCATCACCTGAAGCTTGTTAGAAATGCAGATTTTCAGGCCCCACTTGGGTCTAAGAATCAAAATCTGCACTTTGACAGGATCCCTGGATGATGAAGAAGCATGCCCATTCAACAAATGTTTATTGAGAGCCTACCCTATGTAGGTGGTTTGAGTCTCGGAAGAGAAAAGGAAGCACATCTCACTATTATAGAGCATACAGCCTAGTAGGAATTCCAGACAAGCAAAATGATAATTACAGTTACAAAGGCATTTGTAGGGTACCTGGGTAGCTCAGTCAGTTGGGCATTCGACTCTTGATCTCAGCTCAGGTCTTGACCTCATGGTCGTGAGTTTGAACCCCATCTTGTACCCTCTGCGTTGTGCTCCATCCTGGTTGTGCTCCACACTGGGCATGGAGCCTATTTAAAAAACAAAACAAACACACACACACACACACACACACATACACACACAGAACAAAGGCATCTACAATGATAGGGCACTGCTGGAGAACAAGAAAGGGCCTAATCTTGAACTGGGGACCAAAGGATTTCCAGAGAATATCATATTTGAGGTGAGACCTAAAGAATAAGATTTAGCCACTTGAAAGAGGAAGTACAAGGGATGAGGGTGGAGGAAAAGCAGGTTGGAACAGAGGACTCTGAGGCAAAGAAGACCATGGTGTCGGGATCCCTGGGTGGCGCAGTGGTTTGGCGCTTGCCTTTGGCCCAGGGCGCGATCCTGGAGACCCGGGATCGAATCCCACATCAGGCTCCCGGTGCATGGAGCCTGCTTCTCCCTCTGCCTATGTCTCTGCCTCTCTCTCTCTCTCTCTCTGTGACTATCATAAATAAATAAAAATTAAAAAAAAAAAAAAAGACCATGGTGTCTCCTGAGAATTACATAAAGGTAACATGGCTACAACATCCAAACATTGGGAATGTTTGGTGGGGATGATCCAGAGATTTCCTTCTCTCTGTATTCTATAGCATCATCAACACATATTATTGAGCACAAACTATATGCTGGGTACTGTGTTAGGTGTTGAGGATATGGGTAATAAATGTCACCATCCCATTAGATATGGGACTCCAGTCCAGGTCAGTTAGAGATTGCAATTACCCAAACAAATGGATAAAAGAGGCCTCATACTCACCACTCAAGGATCCCTCCAGATGCAACAGTCCAAGGGAACCTAGGCCTGTGTTCAAATAGGGTCAGGAGAATATGACAAATGTTGAGGGGTTAAGGGAAGAGGTCCCAGCTAAAGCATCCTATAAATAAAAGGGTATGTGAGTCCCATAGAGCCAGGAGGTGATGCCAAGGTCAACATCAGGCGGGAGGGGAGAGGACATATGTCAGTTTTCTATTGCTGCATAACAAATTGCCACAAACTTAGTGGCTTAAAATGACACCCATGTATTAGCTGGCAGTTGACTTCTGTAGGTCAGAAGTCTAGTAGGTGCAGTTGGGCTTTCTGCTTAAGTTCCCACAAATCAAGGTATCTACAAGCTGAGCTTTTATTTGGAGGCCCCAGGAAAGAACCCACTTCTAAACTCCTCCAGGTGTTGGCAAAACCCAGTTCCTTGTGACGGTAGAACTGAGGTCTCTGGTTCCTTGCTGGCTGCCAGCCAGGGTCCACCTCTGCTCCCAAACAGTGCCCCCTCTTTCTCAAGCAGCCTGTTACATCTTCAAAGCTAGCAACAGTACATCACATCTCCCATGTGCTCTGAATCTCTAACTTCCTCTTCTGCTGCAGGCCACAGAGAGCTCTCCTCTCTCAAGGGGCCAGGAGATTAGACCACACCCACCTGGATAATCTCCCTGTGTTATATAATATACCACAACCACAGGTAATCTCTCATCCTATTCAAGGGTTCAGAGTATTAGGAAATCTATGGGTGTGGGGTGGGAGACCATTTCAGAAATTCTGCCTTCTACAGGAGCTAGGAATATACATGGAGGTTTGGAATCCTAACTGGCAGGCCTTGGTCAGCCAAAGTTTCCAGAGACTTGTGGCTAGGGCAGAAACGGAATCTTCATAATCATGAGCCCCTGGGAGGCATGCCTGTGCACCGCTGTGATTGCACACCTTGAGAGTTCTCATACTGACCCATGTTTTATCTGATCTCTTGTAGGTTTCTGATGGTCATGGTTACTTCTGGGGCCACATTCTTTTTTTCACCTCAATTAGATCAGTCTGTGAATCTTCTCACCATCCTGATAAAGGGGCCCTGTTTTGTCCCACAAAAGTCCAGATCTGGAGCTCAGTCCCATGCCTGCCTTGGCAAAAAAAAAGTCACTCACTGTGCTGTGGTGGGAATAGCAGATCTTACTGAGGTTTGAGACATGCACCCTGTAGTCCTCCTGATAGCACTTCAACATCTCTCTCCTTTGAGGACTTTTGTGACACTGGTTCTTTCCACCTCTCATCTCTGACTTCCCTTCTCCCACTGCTTTACTTTGTTCTACCTCTCAAGAGCCAACCCGTTTCTCCCTTTATCATATGCACAGTGGTTCCATTTCCCCCAGCTCCAGACCTTCTTTGCACAGCTGATGGATTTTGGCTAAAGTTTTGGTGTCACCACATCTAAGGATCTACCAGATTTAGCCATTAAGTCAAGAGTCTTTGTCTTCCTGTGGGAATGAGGGTAAAGGCGGTTTTCTTCTTATTATTTCATATGCTAGGGACAGAAGTGCCCAGTGTAATAGGGGCACAGGGGTGGAGCACCTCACAAGCAGGTCAAAGAGGTCTAGATATGAACAAGAAGCAGTCCTCCTCTCTGCCGTTCCATCAACAGGGCCCTGCCTGAAAAGGTGTTTCGTCTTCTCCACTTGCTTGACTCTTAATCTTCTCTCAAGGTCCATTTCTGTGCTCCTTCCTCACTTCCTTTTTCTTTTTTTTTTTTTAAGATTTTACTTATTTGAGTGGGGGGGAGGGGCAGTGGGAGAGGGAGAGAATCTCAAGCAGACCCCACACTGAGTGTAGAGCCCAACACAGGGCTTAAGTTCTGCAGCAAGAGGATATAAAAGCATACTTTTTCACTAAATAGACTCTCAAGAAATATTCTCATGCTTGACATCCAAACTGCAAAGAATTGAGGGGTCTGGAGCCATGTGCCTTTTAGCACATGGGCTTTTCTAGGGTAATAATGTTCCCAAAGCGTAATACATATATGCCTAATGATACATATATCTCCCTCTATGGGAGGATTTTAGATAATACCCAGGTGAATATTTACACAATTCTAATAGATGTGTATTTATTTTAATGTATAGTAGAAAATTTACAGGTAGCATATCAGACCTGATTTCATGAATCAGTGACTTGATGATTTACATAACATTAATTGTTCATAAACAATTATTCACAAACATTACTGTTTATGGCAAGGCTAGAGTTAGAGTGGATAGGAAGTACTCCAGCAGAACATGTTAATTGATTTTGTGGAAAATACTCTGTAAATAACAGATAGATTGCACACAGCTTTGGCCAAAACCATGAGGATGGCATTCAAATGACTGAGTTTGGGAAACTCTTTCCCAGTGACTCATTCTTGTGAATCCCCTCACTGTAAATATAGGGGCAGGGAGCATTTGAGACCAAAAATCCTGTTCTCCAATCTGTACCAGATATCACACCCAAAGACCACTATTCCTTTTAATTCCAGATATTACTGAAAGTCTAAACTGTTCTGCAGAGAGAACACCCAGAGCCTGCAAGTAGGTTATCACACGTCAAGGCTGGATCAGCCCATCAGTGGCACCAAAGGGTGGGGTGGGAAGGAGAAACTGCAAAATAAGCCTGGCTCCAGGAACAGCGTGTATTCAGTACAGAGCCATAAGTTCAGAAATACCAGACTTGGGTGTGTTTGTTATGGAGACTTACTGCAGTGAAAGGGAGGGTAAGAACCCAGGATTACTCTCCCCAAAGGGAAAGCTGGAAAAGTCATCTCCCAAGGGTCCCTGTCAAAAGCCACAAGCCTCAGACACACTGACAAAATAAAGGGACAGCTAGGAGCCACCCTACCTCTTTGTCCTTATTTTTATCCCTCAGACCTCAGAAGAGATACTGCAGATATATGACTCTAAATGTAATGAGTACAAATTGCAACTACTCCAAAGCTATACCTTGATAATGCTTAACTGCAACAGCAGGGAGATAAGACAAGAAACTGGACTAGAGGACATTTAGAAAAAAGGGTCTAATAGGTCAGTGATTTCTAAACACCCGTCTACAGACCAGTGTCCAGCTGGCTATAGAATAATCACCTATATCGAGGATGGGTGTGTGTTTTTTAAAATTTTTTCCAGCTTTATGAGATATAATTGACATATAACATTGTGTAAGTTTAAGGTGTATGATGTGTTTATTTGATACACTTACATATTGCAAAATGATTACCACCATAGTATGGGTGTGTGTTTTACTCTCCATCACCACCCAGGCCACGTTCTGGTTCAAGTCAGAAATGATATCTCAGAATTGGTGTTTTTAACAAGGTGCCCAATGCTTCTAATGCTCAGTCTAGTTTGCAAACTACTTTTTGAGCTTTGTGCCTCACGTCTAGTTGCTTCCTTCCTCTTCCCACTGGCCTAGCCTGGCCCCCTTCTTCCATGCTGGGTGATTCTAACAGCTTATAACCCATCTCTTACCTCGGTCTTTCTTTAAACACTTTAGAGCCAAACCAATAACTATAAAGGATAGAAAAAGCATATGGGAAGGAGAAACAGAGTTTAGTGTTCAAAAAGAGCTTTCCCTCTTGGGAAAAGTCATATAACCTCTCAAAACTGCAATTTTCCTCATTTTTTAAAGATAGGAACTAATAAATGTGCCTACATTACTGGGTTGTTGTAAGGATCAAACGAACCTATTGATTCAAATACCTAGGAACATGTGATCTATGTTAATCACATCGTTTCTATGCTTAGAAGCATTCAGTGGCTACTAGAGCATATTGCCTGGCCAGTATATCCTCCTTTGAGAACTGTCTCCCTTTCCCTGTTCTGCAAAATTCTGGAGGACAATCAATCCCAAATCCTCTGAGGTGGGCACATGACCCAAACTAAGCCAAGCAGATACTTCTGGAAATCTGCATTTTCAGTGGGGATTCAGGGATGGGAGGTTTGAGGTTGAGTCATGAGTTCATCCTCTGGAGATCCCCTCTAGCCTGGTCAGTTCTTCCTTCAATTCTGTAAACTCCCAAGGGTCCTTCCAACAGATTGCCCATTTTTTCTCTTCAGTTAACCCAGAATTGGTTCCTGCCTCTGAAACCAAAGAGCTCTAATTAATACAGCTCATCATCTACAGAACGAAGCATGCAAACTTCTCATCCTATGTTACAGATTCTCCACATTGTGTTTATATCTCACTTGATGGTTCTTCCCTAAGCTTAAGCCTCTATATAACAATCCCTGGGAGCTACTATTATGCTATTTGCATTTTATGGGCAAGGAGGGTGTCTAACTCATTTCCCATGCTAGACAGTTTGATGTATTTTGATCAGATTTAATTGAGAAACAGCTCATTTAAAAATAACAAAAGGCATTCTGTGGCTCAGAGCAGAAATGGTTGCCAAAGACTAAGATTATAGAGAATCTGGATATAAACCAAGTTCTGGGGATTTTTTTTTAAAGATTTTATTTATTTATTTATTTGAGTGAGTGAGAGAGAGTCCAGATACGAGTGGGGGGTGTGGCAGAGAGAGAGGGACTAGAAGACTCCCTGCTGAGCAGGGAACCCTAGGCAGGGCCCATCCCAGGACCCCAATATCATGACCTGTGCTGAAATCAAGAGTTGGAATCCCAACTGACTGAGCCACCCAGGTGCCCCTCTGGGGATTTTTTTTTTTTTAAGAGTTCAGCTTTTATTGAGCAGCTTATAGAAGTTTAGTCAAAAAGACCAAAGCCTATGTCATCATCAGACTCCTCAGATTCTTCTTTCTTTGCTTCCACGTTTTTCTCCTTGGCTGGGGCAGCCCTGGTGGAAGGAGCAGGACCTCCTGCTGGTGCAGCGCCAGCTGCTGAGTTGGGTCCACCAGCTACTACAATGCAGATGAGGCTCCCAATGTTCACATTGGCCAGGGCCTTTGCAAACAAACCCGGCCAGAAAGGTTCAACATTCACACCCACTGTTTTAATGAAGGCATTGATCTTATCCTCCATGACGATCACCTTGTGGTTGTGCACGAGGAGGGCTGAGGCAATGCAGGTGAGCTCCAAGACAGAGGCCATCAGGAGGGCCAGGGCTGAGCGGGCGCTGCTGGGTGTGGTGCTGGTCACCTGATGAAGTGAGGGCCTCACCCCAACGCGGCCTTAACTTCCTCGGAAGGACTGAGCACCTTGGCGGCCCCTGAGGAAAGCTCTGGGGATATTTTTAAAGCATATTCTAAAGGTATATTCTAGTCCTTTGGCTAGAAATTAGATTTGGAAGTTTAAGATCGAGGACCCAAACAAACTAGCCCATGGTGGCCAATGAGGCCAAACACCTTTGGGTTTATATAATATAACCCTCTGGTTTATGCATTTTGATGTTCAGAAAGGTTCTTTGTACCATCAGGACATTCTGATGACCCAGGGAATCTTGCTCATATGTAGGAGGTTTTGAGAACTTAAATCAAGCAAACTATACTTTTTTTTTTTAACAATAGAAAAGGAGTGCAGATTCTTAACTGATCACAAATAAAATTAAGAAATGAGATTTTAAGTTGATTTTAAATTGGTCTAGTGGCAAGACTATTAATAAATTCTCTCTCCTTTCCTATCTCTTCTGCTCCCTCTGCTAAATTAGCTCCATCACCAATTAGCCATTGCTATCTGGGTCCACATTCACCAGAGATTTTTTTACTCCCTGAGAGTAGAGAGAGGTAAGGATTAAGGTAATTTCTCTTTCCAGAATGATGCAATGAACAAGCCTGCCTTGGAGTCCAATAAACTTGGGTTTATAACCTGCTCTGACACTTGTTGGGTAGTTTAACTTGGAGTAACTTAGTCTCAGTTTCTTTATCTGTACAGTGGGGGCAATAAAGCTGGCTCCCACCTCCAAGATTCTGATTCTGTTGTTGGCTGCAGATCCTTGGAATTTTGTTAACAATTGTTTGTTATGAGGATCAGATGTATGCAAAGTCCCAGAACAGTGCCTGGTACTGTTCATAAGTCAGTGTTCATTAAATGTTCCTTTCCCTTCTCCTTTGATGCTCTCTTCCCTAATACCTTCCATTCATTTCCATTCTAGATCTCTGATCATGTTTTATACAGGAAATATGTACATAAAAATTCTTGATTTTAAGTGTGTAAACATATTCTATGTACATATTCACTCATTTGTTCAACAAATAATTACTGGGAATCCCTTTGTGCCAGGCACTGTGATAAACCAGTTATACAAGTTCCCTGTTCTCATAGAGCTCATTCTCTAGTAGGGGGGTATTCCCTGGGATGAGATAGGAAGCCACAGGTATGGAGAAAAAGGACCAGATGGACCATTCAGCGAAGGCTTCTCTAGAAAGGACAGCTCTGAGGCCCAGAATGAAGCAGAGCCAGCCACCAACTAGAGCACCCCAGGCAGAGGGCACAGCAAGTGCAAAGCCCGAGGGAGTGGGGACAGCTTGGTGCTTTTGAGAAACAGAAAGCGTCTGGTTCCAGGAGGGATGGGAATGAGAGGGGGAACAGCAGGGCACTGTTGGTCATGGTGAGGTGTTGGGATTGACATGGGACACAGTGGAGATGTTGAAGCAGGGAAGGAATGGGATCTGATTTAGGTTTATTTATTTATTTTTTAAAAATCTGATTTATTTATTCATGAGAGAGGCAGTGAGAGAGGCATAGACACAGGCAGAGGGAGAAGCAGGCTCCCTGCAGGGAGCCTGATGCGGGACTCTATCCTGGGACCTCAGGATCATACACTGAGCCAAAGGCAAACATTCAACCACTGAGTCACCCAGACATCTCCGATTTAGGTTTAAAAAACACCACTCTGGCTGCTGTGTCTCAGAGTGAATTACAGAAGGCCAGGATGGAAGCAAGTCCACATGACTACATATACATGATACCAGGCATGTGGACTCCTAGAGTTAGAAAGGAGGGCAGAGCGGCTCCAGCCCAGAGGTATGGGAATTCCTGGGGGTGAGGGCAGTCACCAGCCTGGGGAACACTGGTCCTCACCCCCACTGGCACATTACAATCACCTGGAGGCATGGTTAAAATTCCAAGGATCCACAGCCACTGCCATGGGCCAAGAGAATCAGAATCTCATAAATGGGGGCTGGGCTTATAGGATTTTCTTTACAAAACTTCCTAGGATATTTTACATGCAACCAGAGGTGAGAATCCCTGGGTCAGACATCCAATTACTACCCCTCCCTCCACTCCCTTTACCACGCTCACCATCAGCTAAGGCAAATCTCAGCAAAGGGAGGGAAGGAACATGGACGCAGATGCAGGAGCCCTAGTAGGAAACCAGTTGTCAGGGGGCTCTGGGGGGCTCAGCTGGTGAAGCTTCAGACTCTTGATTTTTGTTCAGGTCGTGATCTCAGGGTGGTGAGATAGAGCCCTGTGTGGAGATCTCTGCTCAGCAAGGAGTCTGCTTGGGATTCTCTCTCTCCCTCTCCCTCAGCCTCTCCCCCTGCTTTTGTGCCGTGCATTTTCTCTCCCTCAAATAAATACATTAATTTAAAAAAAGAAAAGGAAAAGGGTTGTCAGGCTTCTGGGCATACCCTCCAACCCCCTGCAGGGCCCCATTCTCTAACAGATCCTCACACCCAGGGGCACTGCATGTGAAACTCAGAGCGCAGCCTCCAAACCAAAGTTCCCTGGAAGGAAGGTAAAGTGATGAGTGTCCTCCCTGACCCAGTCCACATGTATTACCAGAGAATTTGAGCACTGGAAGGGGCTTTCACATAAGTAGTTAAATTCTAACTTAGCCACAGGTTGGCGGGGGTGAGGGGGCCAGACACTAAATATGACCAGTCTTGTATTTCTGGAGCATTCTTAGAAGCTTGAGAAGGGGTGGGAAATTTATCACCTCCATTCTGGCAGCCTCTGTGCTCCATAATTTATAGTCCTCACAAAAAACTCTGTGAAACAGATGTTGTTATTCTTTCAGAGATTAGGTAGCTGAGATTCAAAGAGGTAAATTAACTTGGCCAAGGTCACACAGCTGGTCAGTGCCAAAGGCCCAAGGAAAACTGAGTCAGCCTTGCACCAATGCTGAGGCCCTATCCACCACTGCACTGGGCTCCCTCTTGGTATCTTTCTCTAGAATCTTCCTTCAGTGGAGGGATAATCAGCATCACCCCATTCCCCACATCACCCCATTTGAGTTAAGGAGCCAACTTTACAATTCCTGCTACTCTTCACCTAGCACTTTGTGCCCCCTACCAGTACCCAGCCCCTCTGTCCTCTTTCTCCCCCATGTTTGCTACAAACCCCGACCAGAGCACAAAACAAGTCTGCAGTATTAAGAAAGAACAAAGTATGGAGGTTAAAAGGTGGTCCATTTTGCTGACATGTTTTGATGGAGGAGAGGAGAGAGGGAACTGTTTTTACTCTTCTGTCTTATTGTATGGCTGGTTGCTTGGCCTGGACACTCTGCATGCACTCTCAACGGTGAGAAATTTCCCAACTACTCAAGGCCTTCAGCGATTTCTCATTTTAGGCTGAGCCCCTACAGTTAGCACTTACATAGGAAATCAGTTTATCCTGTAAGGTTCTCTTGCTGTTGCATAGGAACATGTTGTAACTAGCCCCTCCCCACCCACTCACCCTCACAGCCCCTGTTAGTTAAACCAAGGGGTTAGTTGTTGTTGTTGTTAAGATTGATTGTATTTGAGAGGGAGAGAGAGAACATAGGGTGGGGGGAAGCAGAGAGAGAAACAGACACCCTACTGAGCAAGGAGTCCAACACTGGATTCAATCCCAGGCCCCCTGAGATCATGACCTGAGCCAAAGGCAGATGCCTAACCTAACATACATACACACAAAACATATTTATACATTTTGTGTTCTCAACACTCAAGTCGCTAATGGTTCTCGTTGACTAAGTCGTGGACCGTGTCATATGCGGGGACCACTCAATTTACACCTGAAAGATGGCACCACATCTACTCCTAAACCTCACTAGAGTGTGGGAGAAAGAAGCCATTCTTCCCAGTGTTTGCTTTCAAGGCAGAATTCAATCCCTGGAGGTAGCCACTCCTATAACCACATTCCTCCCCCACCTGAAGGAAGCCTGAGGCTCTTGGCAGACCCTTCCCCCTCCACCTCCCCCAGGAACTCTGGAACTAATGTCTTTATCTCAGGCTCTCTGCCAGGTCCTTTATGAATCTTATCTTAGTTCACTTTCACAGCATACCTAGGCAGTATTAGTCCCATTTCAGTGCTAAGGGCACTCAAGATTGGAAAGGGTAAGTAACTTGTTCCAAGGCATAGACAGCTAATAGCAGAAATGGGATTAGAACCCAAGTGTACTGGGCCACAAAGCATCAGAGCCTCTGATAGTTCTGTGCTTCAGCTCAACCAGATTCAAGGCTCTTCAAGGTGGAGACCAGGTTTGGGTTCCCCATAGGCCCTAGCATAGGGCAGAGGCACAGTGAGTGTTTGCTCAGTAAATTGTCAGAGGAAGTTTACCCTGATTACTTATTGTGTGAGAACCAGTATTGGGGAAAGAGGAAGTGTTTACGTAGTGATAAGGCCTGTGTGCCTGATAGTGGCCCCATGCCCTTGGCCAGAGACAAGAAGTGGGAGGGTGGGCAGCAGAGTGGGGCAGGGTAGAAGGCCCCTCTCCAACAGGGGCTGATGGAAGATCTAGGGGTAGCCAAGAGACCTGGGATTTAGGGGAAGATGGGAGGGACATTTTGAAGGTTGACTGGTTGTTGGCTTCCCTGACATCCAGGCCTACAGATTTCTCCCACTTGAAGGAGCTACAGAAGCAAAGAAGGAAGAAGGAGGCAGGCTCCCAGTGGGTAGTGGAGGTTGCGGGAGAAACCAGTCCAAGTGGCTGTGTGTGTGAGAGGCAGGGGAGGGATTTAGGTTTGGGAGACCCTAGGTATAGATGTGAGATTTGAAGGAACTTCCAGGAAGATGGAGGAGAAACATGACTTGATTCAATACCTCTGAGAAGAGGGCATTTTCTTGGAGGGCCCCATACCAAGAAGGCAAAGCATGGAAGCACGGCTCAGAGGGATCAGAAAAGATGGGGTTTGGTGTGGGGAAACTGTGGGGGAGGTTTAGGAAGCTGGTTCAGAGGGATGTCTGGGTGGCTCAGTGGTTGAACATCTGCTTTTGGCTCAGGGCGTGATCACGGAGTCCTAGGATGGAGTCCCAAATGGGGCTCCCTGCGTGGAGCCTGCTTCTCCCTCTGCCTATATCTCTGCCTCACTCTCTCTGTGTCTCTCATGAATAAATAAATAACATCTTTTAAAAAAAGGAAGCTGGTTCAGAGAGATAGCTGGGCCTGATGAGGGTACAGAGAATGCCCTGCATGGGGTGGGGTGGGGTAAGAAGTGCAGGGAAACAGTGGGAGCAGGGACCCAAGTTGATACTTTATATCCACACCTCACCATTCTCTGACTGTGGGACTCTGGGGAAATATCTTAACCCATCTGGTTCTCAGTTTTCTTGGCCATAAAATGAGAGATAGTAGTAATACCAACTGCTTAATGCCATCGTTGTGCAGGTAAAATGAGATAAAGCATGTGCTGAGCTCAGCACAGTGCATGGAAAAGAAAAAGGCTCAATAAACATTAGGAGTGATTGATGTTGGTGGGATGATCAGAGTTTGCTCCTAAGAAGGAGGGATCTTGGAATTCAATGAAAGAAAGAAGCCACTGGCAACCTGTTCTGTTTCATGACAACGTAAGTTCACTGAGTGCATCCTATATGCCAGACACATACGTTCTATATTGCAGATGTTCTACTTCACGTAATCCTCCCCACAACCTAATGAGTAGGCACTATGCTTATCTTCATTTACACGGGGAAGCAGAAGCACAGAGGGTTTAGGTAAACAGCCTGAAGTCACACAGGGAGTGGGCAGCAGAACTCAGGCATTCAGACGTCAGGTCCACACTCGTGCATCCCATCAGCTTAAATGAACGTAAGACATCTAGAGACCCAGTCAAGAACAGGTCATAGGGTTCATGGCATACCATGGGGCTTCTCAAACCTCTGGGGCATCAGACTCTCCCAGGAGATGACCTTAAATGCACATGCCAGGACCCCATGCCCAGAAAGTCTGTTTTGTAGCAGGGATGGTAATAGGGGCTGGAGCAAGGAGGTCAGAAATTTGTATTCCTTAACTAGCCCCTAGGTAATTCTGATGCAAGTGGTCTAAGGTAGGAAGAGAAGGCATGAACAGTGCAAGAATAACTAGATGGCCCAGTGGGGATAATATCTGAGTGGCAATAATAATATCTGGTGAGAAGTGGCAAAGTTTCCTGGATAAGATGACTTTTAACCTAGGCTGGCTTTTGTTTTAATTGAGGTATAATTGATATATAACATTATATTAGTTTTAGATGCACAACATAATGATTCAGTATTTGTATACATTGCAAGATGATGACCTGAGATTTAAGCATGGGTAGGATTTTGTACACCTTTCTACCCTTCTCTATTTGGAGGCTGTATTGCTTTAAATTGTGTCCCCCAAAAGATATGTTGAAGTCCTAACCCCTGGAATCTGTAAATGTGAACTTTTTTGGAAGAAGGGTCTTTGCAAGTTAAGGATCTGGACCTGAGACCATCCTGGATTATCTGGGCAGATCCTAAATCCAAAGACAAGTGTCCTTATAAGAGACAGACAGAGGAAAGACACAGAGAGAAGTCTATGCAAAGACAAAGGCAGAGATGGGAGTTATGCAGCCACAAGTGAAGGAATGCATGGAGCAACCAGAAGCCAGAAGAGATGAGGAAGGATTCTCCTCTAGAGTCTTCAGATGGAGTATGTTCCTGCTGATACCTTGATTTCAGACTTCTGGCTTCCAGAGTGTGACACAGTACATTTCTCTTGTTTTAGCCTTCCAGTTTGTTATGGCAGCGCTAGGAATCTAACACATGCTTTTATCCTACTTACAACATTCATCCTGGAGAGGTCTTTTTGATTAGTCACTGAGCTGTGGAAGTCACAGCCTGTAGACAGCTCAGCCTTGCTTGCTGGATCCCCAGCCAGGACAGCAGGCCCTAAACGAGAGTAGTGGAGCACACCTGTTAATGACATGGTGGCATCACCTTTGCAAGCTTGTGACTTCTCCATTTCTCCTTGGACAGACTTATAAGAAGTCAAAGAAAGGCTCAGTCTTTTGGCTTCGCATTTTACAAAAGAGGAAGTCACACCTAGAAAGCATAATTTCCAGCCCAAGTTTACCCAGTAAGTGGTAGCAGGGCAGAGCCAGGACCCCATCTAGAAAATATGTCTCTTGTGGGATGTTCAGTCCGTGGCTGTCACTGTGGGCTTGCCATGAAGCCCTGGTTCTTATAATGCTGTAACATTGTTACTTTAATTTTACTTCAAAAGTCTCAATTACCTGCAACGATTTTGCTGGGTGGTGGGTCTTCTTGCCCCTGACCAACATGTGGGTGGTGGTGTTTGACCTCTGGCTTAGAGATTCTTCTGATGGTTCCCTTCCCCATAGCTGGGTCTTCTGCTTTAGGGATACAAGTTGAGCTATCTTTGGAAGCTGCTATCTGAAATGCAGAAGTTGGCCATCTGTAGAACTGAGAGCACTGGCTGTGGTCTGTGAAACACCAAATCTTGGAGAAGTACCTCTTTAGAAAAGTTATTAATACTTCCTTGTCCACGTGCCACAATGACTTTCTGCAAGGGAGAAGAAAAAGACTCCCTCATGTGCCTGCAGAGAGCTTCCTCCTCATCTGAAGCCCTTGCTTCTCATTCCTTCCTCTCTATAACACTTGAGCTGGTAGACTGTGGCCACCAAGGAATGAACTTTGTCCCCAAGCTGGTGTTCCAGGTACTCTACTTACCAGAGGACTAATTTCATGTTGTATTCTAGGAGAAAAGACAGCAGGACTTCAGCAGGAGAAATCAAACCAAGAAATATTGAGAGCACACTGCTTAAAAGCCACTGAAAGGCTAGGTGTTGAAAACAGGAATGCGGTTAGAAAGGGTTAAGGTGGAGCATTACTTTTCAATCCTGGATGCATGTTGGGTCCCAAAGAAGTTTTTAAAAATCCCAATGCCCAGGCTACACCCCATACCATTTACATCAGACTGTCTGATGGTGAGAGTCTGGCATCAGCATTTTTAAAATATCTTCAGATGATTCCAGCAGTCAGTAAAGTCAGGGAATCACTGAAATAATGTTATTCCTAGGAATTATACCCCGATATTCTGTTTTCAGAGGTGTAGGGTGGGTTCTAGGTGGGTCCTAGGCATTGGCAGTTTTTAAAAAGCTACTTTTATGATTCTAGGGTGCAGAGGTGATTCAAATTAAGTAGTGATGGGGAAGTCATATGGGCATTATCAAGGTTCCTGCAGTTGGTGCTCTTGTCCCATATGCATGGCCCATGTCTCTTACAAGTTGGAGCTTTTGTTGACTTTGAATGGGTTTTGGTGGATTTCAGAGACAGCTAATGATGGTGGACACGAGATGTTGACTGCTTAGTAGCCTATCAGAAAAGACATTGGGGAGAAAACCCAAAACATTCTCAATATCAAGAAAGAAGCCTGGAAACAGTGTCACTAGCTTTAAGATCCAGGTCACCCAGCTTTAAGATCTTAGAGTACTTTTGAAACAATCCCAAACCCACTGAGGATCTGCATGTGGACAAGCTTCAAGGATGGCTGTGTCGAGATGCAGAATGTAGCTAATGTTTGGGGGTAGATGCATTTGGCTCTCTGTTAATCCTCTGGAGGGTCTCAATCCTGGGGCTACTTCACAAAGCACTGAGTAATTTTCCCATTTCTTCTTTCTTTCTCAATACTTTTTTTCTTCTTTGTAGCAAATGTGGCTATAGACATAAGGTAAACAAGGGGCCTCTGCAGTCCCCATCTTACCTCCTTGACCCTATTCCTTCTCTCCTAGGGTCCCATCTTCACAGCTCTTTTTCTCTCTCTCTTGGTTCTTACATTCCAACTGGTCCAATGGATTTCTTTTTATCTCATTCCTGCCTTGAGATTTTGCCTTCCAGGACACCAGGACTTCATCTCTCAGCACTGGGTTCTAAGGCTGATGTTCTCCATAAACAAACTGCTTATGGGGCAGAGGAGATGCCTCCCATCTTCAACTCCCAGAGTTGACCTTTTCAACTTTGGTTTGCTCTCAAAGTATGTGGGTATTGGTGATGGTTCATGTGATGGCTTTTAAGCTTTCTGAAACTTACTCTTTGTGGATACATTTTATATCCTTTACTTACATTATCCCTAAAATTCTTCCTAATAATTTTTTTTGTTAAATCCAGACTTCTTAGTGCTCTCAGATCACATATATAATTAGACACATATATTATTAAAATATTGATCCTGGCAATCAGGATTTATAGGCTGTAACATGGACAGCAGGATCCTGATAGTTTATCTTGGCATGTTCTATAGACAACATTGATAGAAGGGCATTAATTTTCATGGACAGTTGGTGAGGGGTTCTTGTTTCCCACCTAGGAAGGTAAAAATTCAGCATCATGAGAATCTAGAGAGGAAGAGAAATCTTTTTTTTTTTTTCAAGTAAGTGACTTGAGAGGAGTTGCTAATAGATGCTACTGGTTTCACATCAACTATTGACATCTTCAGGGACATTCTGGAAGACTTAAATTCATTCAAGCACAAAAGTTGTATTATGAATATAAGTGAGGATAGAGAAAAGGAATCTAAAAACTTCTCAATAGGAACTAAATAAAAAGTGCCATGTCTTATCAAATGTAATGACAACTGAAAACTGGTTTCAGACAATTGTCTGAAAATTGGTGTGCAGTGAGGAACTCTCATTTCTATTCTCAACTCCAACACTGACTCATTGGATGGCTTGAGGCAAGTCACTTAATAGTTTTGGACCTCAGCTTCTCCATATGAAAAACAGCAATTAAAATACTAGAGGAACTAACATTTATTGAGCAATTGCTCTATGTTGATGAGCTAAGTGCTTTATTTCATGTTGTATTCATTCATTCATTCACTCATTCATTCACCAAGTATTTGTTAAGCACCCAGTATACACAGTATATTGTACCTGGCCTTGGGATATATCAAACACAAAGACCTTGCTTTCTTAGAGGTAAAATGCTTGTAGGGCTAGGTGATAACAAATAAGAAAAGAAAATATCAAGATACTCTTAAATAGCAATGTGTGCCTTATAGATAATAAAACTTGATCATGGGACAGTAAATAAGCTGGGGACAGTGTTACTTATGCAGGGTGGGCTCTCTATGAGAAACATTGGAGTTGGGACCTGAATGATGAAGAGCAGCCTGCAGAGTCCAGAGTCCCTGGGACAATATCTGGGAGAAAGCACTCTAGGTAGACAGTAGGTACAAAGTCCTTGCTGCCATGTGACTATAGATAGGAGAGTGGTTGGGTGGTGGGAGGGAGTGATCACTGGATAAAATGAGATTAGAAAGGTAGGCAGGAGCCAGACCACAGTGGCCTTTTGGGCTGTGATAAGGTATATGGGCTTTATTCTGATTGATCTGATCTACATTTTTTTTTTTGAAAAATCATTAAAAATGTATTAAGGAGCACAGTGGGGGCAAGAATAGAAGTAGAGACAACAGTAGAGAGGCTGTTTTCTTGCCTAGGTGAGAGAAGCAAACTCTGTAAGGGATCACATAGTAAACATTTTAGGTTTTGTGAGCCTCATGCTTTCTTGGGTGGTACAAGAACAGGAATTTGCATGCTGCATTGACCTGTCTAGCTGGGCAGTAGTTTGCCAAACCTTGGCTTAGAGAGAAGTAGAAACTGATTGTCATATATTTAGGACACAGAATGGGTAGGACATGCTGATGCTCAGTGTGGGGAGGGGGTAAGAGAAAGAGGAAACAAGGATGGCCTCAGTGAAGAAGTAGAAGGTGGTGCCATTTACTGAGATGGGGAAGAAGCAGATTTGGGAGTGGGGGGAGAGGGGAAATTAAGAGTTAAGTGAGTTTCCTATTAGTCATCCAATTTGGAGATGTCAAGTAGGGAGCCTGATATAGATTCTGGAGTTGAGAGGAGAGGTCAGGGCTGGCAATCCACATTTGGGAATTATTGGCCTATGGATGCATTTAAAGGCATGGGACTGGATGAGATCACCCCCAAGTGCAGCACAAAGGTTCTAGGAACAGGTCCAGGGGGACAGTAGAAACTAGAGGACCCATAGTAATCCTTGGAATCACTCTCTGGGTCAAAGAGTATGACACATGACAAATATTGCCAAATTGCTCTCCAAAAGAGTCTTTTGTATCTTCACAGAACCCATCTTGTTTTAGCTGTTTAAATACACACTGTGAAAAAAAAAACCACACTGTGAGAGGGACTGTACACACGAATGGGCAGAGACATCGAGTTAGGAATTCTTGACTGCTTCTGCATTGGAGCGAGGAGCCCTAAGCCACAATGGGGGATTAGGCCAGTTAAGGAGGCCTGGAGAAGGCAGAAGACGGAAGCACTGGCCACAGAATGGCCCAGCAAGTTTATTATAAATGCAGATTTTTTTAAAAAAAATTTATTTATTTGACAGAGAGACAGAGAGCACAAGCAGGGGGAGCAGCAGGAAGAGGAGAGGGAGAAGCAGGCTCCCCACTGAGCAGGGAGCCGGAGACTGTGAGACTGCAGAGACTGTGGAGGGCTTGGAGGGCTCAAGGCTCAATCCCAGGCCCTCAATCCTCATGACCTGAGCTGAAGGCAGACACTTAACCAACTGAGCTACCAGGCGCCCCCAAATGCAGATTAATAAGAGCTTCTGATTCAGTGTCTGGGGTGAGGTGTGTTTTAAACTGCTCCCTCTCATATCGGTGAAGGGTTGAGAAACCTGTGTGGCTAAGGGAAAATCTAGGTAAAAAGTGTGTCCTAGTGACATCTGTTCACCTCCAGAGGCCTGGGGAGCCTCAGGAATCTTGGGAACCTGAGTCTGGCTGGGCAAGTTTCAGGCTGATGGGATGGCAGAGACCGTGAGGCTAAGAAGAAACATTTTTTTCTGGTTGTGGGACACTTTCCATTTGATCTCTACTCCCCACAACAGATGTAAAAATAACACTTCTTTAACATAGATGCAGAAGTTTAAGTCTGGGCTCCCCAGGAGTATCTCCTCCACCCTCTAAGTCCACAGTACAGAGGGGAGAACAGTTTTGGATTTTATTTTTCTATGCTCTTTTTTTTTTTTTTAAAGATTTTATTTATTTATTCATGAGAGACACACAGAGAGAGAGGCAGAAACTAGGCAGAGGGAGAAGCAGGCTTCCTGCAGGGAGCCTAATGCGGGATTTGATCCCAGGACCCCACGATCATGACCTGAGCCAAAGGCAGATGCTCAACCACTGAGACACTCAGGTGCCCCTCTATGTTTTTATATGGAGACAATAACACATTTTTTTTTTTAAAGATTTTATTTATTTATTCATAGAGACACAGCTAGAGAGAGAGGCAGAGACACAGGCAGAGGGAGAAGCAGGCTCCATGCAGGAAGCCCGACGTGGGACTCGATCCCGGGTCTCCAGGATCACACCCCAGGCTGCGTTAAACCGCTGCGCCACCGGGGCTGCCCAATAACACATTTTTTAATTAATAAAAAGATATCCATTTTCTTCGTAAAACTGAAATCACACCTACACTCTAGATACAGTATGGATTAAATAAATTAGTGTGAAAACAACTAAGGAGTCATGGAAAGAATTTGCCATTAGTCCTTGGGCTAGGAGCTAAGGAATCAATCTTGCATTTACTGAGCCATTATTTATTATAGGCCAGGCCCTATTTTAGATTCAGAAGATAAAGCAGTGAACAAAATAGACAAAAATCTCTGCCTGTCACAAAAAAGATATCCTAACTAGGGACATAGGTTAATAAATAAGTAAAATGTATCCTGTATGAAATAGTGGTGAGGGCAGCCTCAGTGGCTTAGTGGTTTAGCGCCGCCTTCAGCCCAGGGCCTGATCCTGGAGACCCAGGATCGAGTCCCATGTCGGCCTCCCTGCATGGAGCCTGCTTCTCCCTCTGCCTGTTTCTCTCTCTCTGTGTCTCTAATAATAAAAAGAAGAAGAAGAAGAAGAAGAAGAAGAAGAAGAAGAAGAAGAAGAAGAAGAAACAACAGTGGTGAGTGCTAAATATATGGGGAAAATATGAAGGAGAGAATGGGAACAGGAAATAGGTGGAGGCAGGATAAATGAGAATATAGGACAAGAAAGCACACGTGGGCTGAGACTTAGGACAGTAAATCAATTTCTCGAAGTCTCAGTTTCTTTATCTGTAAAATAATAAATAATAGCACCTTCCTGAAGAAGGCACAGGCTCTCAAGACTGACTTTGTCATTTTTTTTTTAAAGATTATTTATTTATTTGAGACAGAGCCAGAGCCAGCACAAGCAGGGGGGAGGCATAGCAGGAGGACAAGCAGACCCCCTGCTGAGCATGGAGCCAAACTCTGGGCTCCATCCCATCAAGACCTGAGGTGAAGTCAGATGCTTAATCAACTGAGCCACCCAGGCGCCCAGACTGTGTCACATTTATACAACGGGATTTGGGGTATAAAAGCTCTTTGGCCTCTCAGGACTTCAGTTTCCCTGATGTATAAAATGAACAGACTTGGGATCCCTGGGTGGCGCAGCGGTTTAGCGCCTGCCTTTGGCCCAGGGCACGATCCTGGAGACCTGGGATCGAATCCCACGTCGGGCTCCCGGTGCATGGAGCCTGCTTCTCCCTCTGCCTGTGTCTCTGCCTCTCTCTCTCTCTCTGTGTGTGACTATCATAAATAAGTAAAAAATTATTAAAAAAAAAAAAAGAACAGACTTGCCCAGCCTATGGTGTTTGAAAATGTCAAGTGAGGTAATTATGTGAAGATATTTAAAAAGATGTAAGTTATTATATAAATGTAAGATAGAATTAAAACATACACACACACACACACACACATAAACACACACCCAGGATTTTATGGGTTGCAAATCTTTGGTTAATGGTCAGCACAGGAGGCAGGGAAAAGGCCAATGCAAATTATCAGGATATACTGAGTAGTAGATTAGCAATCTTATCTTAGATCAGGGATAAAATAATCAAACTAAATGTTTCTAAATGGACACCTCATAAAATAATTATTATATGACATTTGCCAAATTTTAAAATGCTTTACAGCTCCTTTATGTTTGTTTTTGTTTTGCTTGTGGGACTTCAGTTCCAGTTTCAGGTGGACTGAAAGGAGTGATTAAATACTGAACAATCATTTAAATTGCTAAAAGCAGATAGTCCATCTTCTGGGTATTTCTGTAAATGCTCAATGAACACTAATCAAATTAGATGATTCTAAATATAGGCTATTCCTTTTTCATTTTCACATTTTCTTCAGCCTTGAATATTTGATAGCGATAGTGATTTGTTAAATCAATACATGTTGGTATTCATGGATAGTATAATGTCCAGCACATAGTAGGTACTCAATTAATATTTGTTAAAGGAACACATGAATGATTATGGTGTAAATTTACTTACTACAGACTAGCCTATTTGATCCCTAAGGTGTTTATGCATTTAAAACACACAAATAATTGACAGCGCTTATTTGGTCAACTGCATTAGCTCCATCTCTCAGACTGAACTAAATCATTGTGTTTTATTCAATTTAAATACAAAATACAGGGGCACCTGCCTGGCTCAGTGGGTGGAGCATGTAACCCCTGACCTCAGAGTTGTGGGTTCCAGCGCCACTCTGGACGTAGAGATTATTTAAAAATAAAATCTTAAAAAAATACAGAACCCAAATTTAGTTTGAATATTACCTAACATAGTAGGCACCTAAGGTTTACCAAAGAAAATGCACATTCAGAGAGCCATCCCTCCAGCCCAAAACTGCTCAGGTGCATGAACTAACTGGACGCCGCCTAGCCCACATTCACCAGGTGACCCTACACCTAATCTGAGATACTGGCACTGCTCTCCTAATAGCCAAATTGGAATCTCTCCCCTCAATCTCTCAAAGTTTCCTTCTTAAGTGCTCAAAGTCCCAGATGTTACTGAGGCTGCAAGGCGCTGGAACTGCACCTCTGCCTCGCCTGGGGCGCCTGAGCCGCTGGTGGGTGGGCCCAAACAAGGGCCTTGTGGCTGTTTCCCATTGGGGCTTCGTTGCTATGGTATCACCGACCTTAAAAAACTCTCCGGTACTACTTCCGGAAGTTAAAGGAGAATTACTTCCGGGGCTGCCCATACTTGCTACTGCCGGGTGAGCAATCACTAAGCTTGACAAAAATAAAGCGTCTGCGGTTAACTTCTAGAAAGTCTTATTTAAGCACTTTAACTTGTGGCTACTACGTGGTATCGTATCCTTTCTTCCCTTTCAAAAGAGTTACCATCTATCCTTCCCCACCACCACTTGCCAGTCTCCAAAATGGCGCCCACGGCATTAGGTCAGAGGTGAGTCACGTGGGCCCTCCCGGTTCCGGCGCGGTCGAGGCCCGAGGAGGTGAACAGTCTCCGGCACCATGTCGGGTTTGTCTGGCCCACAAGCTCAGCGTGGCCCTTGCCCGTCAGCGCTGCTGCTTTTATTGCTGTTCGGCCCCGCCTCGGTGCTTGCCATCTCCTTCCATCTGCCCGTTAACTCCCGCAAGTGCCTCCGAGAGGAGATCCACAAGGACCTGCTGGTGACGGGCGCGTACGAGATCACCGACCAGTCTGGGGGCGCTGGCGGCCTGCGCACCCACCTCAAGGTGCGGCAGTGGGCGGCGCGGGCCGGGAAGCCCGTGGGCACCGACGAGGGGAGGCTGAGGTTGGGGAGGGAGCGGGCGGGCGGAGGCCTGGAGGGCGGCCTGGCCTCCTGGCAGCGCTGAGGGCGCGCTGTGGAGACCGCCCCCTCGCCCCCGCCGGTTGGCGTGGGCGGGGCGGGGCCGGGGAACCCTCGGAAGGACCGCGCGGCCGCGGGGTCGGCGCCCTCTACGCGGTTCGGCCTTCGGTATCTTGAACTGTGGCTTGTTTCCCCAAGAAGTCCTTGGGTGTTGAGTGTAGGTGGGGATTGGCATCTGGTGACTGTAGGAAAATCGTGGTGCGGCTGAAGCTCATGGTGAATAATAAAACCTGTTGTGTCGAGCCTTGGCTGTGCGTCAGGTCACGTGCCACTTTATACCATTTGGTTCCTACTCTGTGAAGTAGGTACTGTTGGCTTCGTGTTGCACGTGAGCACACGGAGGCTCAGAGGGGTGTAGAATAAATTGATGTCAGAGCTGGAATTCTTAGTGCGGGAGTTAATCAAGGTGAAAGAAAAGCACTGCAGTTTTATATTCTCCCTGCGAATGATAAAAATCGATCGCAAAATGGTGATCTCACCTTGTAATAACTTTCTTTTATGGTACCCCAGAGTCTGAAGCTGGCCTATTTTTATGTAAATTTGAGCGACCCTCTTGCGTGGTGACAGCTACTACTATAATGCCAATTTGGCCCTATTTTCCCCTTAGGATGACCAGCCAGATCTTTGAAACGTTGCTGTAACACGATCTCAGTCAAGATTTGATTGTGCTTTATTTATTCGCAGTTAGCTCTTGTTTTTGTTTTTGTTTTTGTTTTTTTAACAAAAATGGGTCTTAGACGAAATAGGAAAAAAAGTATTTTTACTTTTTAATAGAGCTTCAGGTAGATAAGACTATAATTTATGTTTAAGATATTGAAATCCAGAAGTAGTAACAGATGCAATTTATTTAGACTTTATTTGGGAGATATAAACTGTTTTTAGGGGTGTTGTTCAGTGACCCTTTCTTTTATTATTTCCTTCAGGTACCAAGCTTCTGGCTGACCAAGAAAGCTATGATTGTGTAATTATAGAGGCTTAGATGCAACGTTCTGGGGGTCATGCTGCTAGCACCTCAAGGGATGTAGTGCATAGAATAAGAGAATTTCAGCAAGGAGGGAGACTGCTCTCACCTCCAGTGTTGCCCCCTCTGATTTGTATTTATATTTTGAAGCCCTTCAGTGGCTCACTGTTGCTCATCTGATAAAGTTTAAATTTCCCAACATGCTCTGTAGGACTCTTTATGATCTGCTGAAGCTTTATATACTTTGTCACTCCCCACTTTGCATTTTATATGAGCCACCCTGAACAGTACCTTAAACGCACGTATTTTCATTTTATATTGTAGCTGTTTGTCCTTATATCTTATCAGACTATTAGTATCCCGAGGGCAAGAGTAATTTTCATGTTCATATTTTCCAGAATATCAGGCATATGGCCTTGCTTCTACTAAGTACTTACACAGGAAACATAGTGTAGCTTTAGGGCCTCATGAGAATTACATCTGTCTCCAAGGCTGTTGGAGAGACCTCAATAGCAGGAGTCTGTACATCTACATACTAGCATTTTGCTATCCCTCGGTTGCGCTCCCCAGGTCTGCTCTGTTCTCATGCTTCTAGCCAGCTTAGTTGAACATCTCGGGGTCCTAATCCCAATGCCCAGGAGGCAACATAAATGAATGAATTGGGCCAGATAGGATTAAAAACAGCAGCAGTGATGGTTAATGGAGGATAACTGGGAGTAGTAGAAACTGTTAATTTGGAGTAGCCAGTACTCATCTCTTGAGGTAGGTCTTGTTGCCACATTTAATTTTTCATATGAAGTTAGAAATCTAGATTTTGATGTGAAAGCTACTGATTTTTAAATATCACTAATTCAAATTGGCTTTGGCATTGGTTTGTTCACAGTGTTTTCTTAAGTAGGTTTTGTTGCCCACGTGGGGCTTGAACTTAGAACTCTAAGATCACATGCTCTACTGACCGAGCCAGCCAGGTGCCCCTGGTTTGTTGGTAGTTTAGTAGAGAAGTGTACAGTCAGTCCACTGTAAATACAGTACCCAGATTCAGAAATTATCAAGATGTTGCCATACTTTTTTCATTGAAACTGGCTCCCCCTTCACATGTTATGCTAAATTGTTTTATTATTACTATTTTTTAAAGATTCCATTCATTCATGAGACAGAGAGAAAGAAGCAGAGACATAGGCAGAGGAAGAAGCAGGCTCCATGCAGGAATCCCGATGTGGGACTCGATCCCAAGACTCTGGGATCACGCCTCCTGCCAAAGGCAGACACTCAACCCACTGAGCCACCCAGGTGTCCCTATGCTAAATTGTTTTAAAGTAAATCCCGAATATTATACTATTTCAATCAATATTTTCAATTGAATATTATACTATTTCAATCTTGCATACTTCGGCATGAATCTCTTTAAACATATGAGTGTAATCACAGCGTTAAGTGTCTATAATCACACTTTGCAAAACTAACAATAATGCCACTAGTATACTCAATTCATATTCAGGCTGAGCAGAGTGCCTCAGGTGGGGCTTGATCCTAGGACCTAGAAACCATGACCTGAGCTGAAGGCAGATGCTTAACTAACTGAGCCACTCAAGTACCCGTTAGCTAGAATTCTTAAAGAATTCATCAAATTAAAAAAAATGTTTTTTAAAGATCTCATTTACTAATATGAGGGAAGAGAGAGAGTTTGAGAGAGCGCATGCTCACGAACAATGGGGGGAGGGGCAGTGGGAGAGGGAGGAGCAGACTGCTGAGCTGGAAGCTTGATATGGGGCTTGACCTGGGATCATGACCTGAGTGGAAGGCAGCCACTTAACCAATTGAGCCACCCAGGACCCCATCAAATTTTTCTTTTTAAATTTATTTATTCATGAGGGACACAGAGAGAGGCAAAGACATAGGCAGAAGGAGAAGTAGGCTCCCTATGGGGAGCCTCATGTGGGACTTGATCCCAGGACTCCTGAGATCATAACCTGAGCCGAAGGCAGATACTCAACCACTGAGCCATTCAGGCATCCATCCCCATCAAATTTTTAAAAAAGATTTATTTATTCATTTTTAGAGAGAGAGCACACATGCATGCAGATCTAGCAGGGAGAAGGGCAGAGGGAAAAGGAGAGAATCCCAAGTAGACTCCTGGCCGAGCCTAGATCCTCACAAAGTGCTCCATCCCCAGGACTCAAGATCATGACCTAAGCCAAAATCAAGAGTTGGACACTCAACCTAGTGAGCTATGCAGATGATGCCTTAAGGATTTGTCAGTTTTGGACAGCCCGGTGGCTGAGCGGTTTAGCACTGCCTTCAGCCCAGGGTGTGATTCTGGAGACTCAGGATCTGGTCCCACTTCGGGCTCCCTGCATGGAGCCTGCTTCTCCCTCTGCCTGTGTCTCTCTCTCTCTCTCTCTCTGTGTGTGTGTGTGTGTGTGTGTGTGTGTCTCCCATGAGTAAATAAATAAATCCTAAAAAAAAAAAAAAACCTGACGAATTTTTCTTTTTTTAAGATTTTATTTATTCATTCATGAGAGACACAGAGAGAGAGGCAGGGAGCCCGACATGGGACTCCATCCTGGGTCTCCAGGATCAGGCCCTGGGCTGAAGGTGGCACCAAACCGCTGAGCCACCCAGGCTGCCCTCATCAGTTTTTAAGACTATTGGATTACCCTAAAATTTATAGGATGAACATAAAATTCAGTCTTTTTTTTTTTTTTTAAGATTTTATTTATTTATTCTTGAGAGACGGAGAGGGAGAAGCAGCTTCCGTGCAGGGAGCCCGACGTGGGACCAGATCGGGCTGAAGGTGGCACCAAACCACTGAGCCACCCGGGCTGCCCAAATTCAGTCTTTCTTTTGACAATTTTCAGAGTAAGAGATTGTTGCCCTTGTCATTTCCAGTGTAGTCCAAAGAAGGTTTTGTTCTGTTTTTTAAAAGATTTATTTAGTGACACCTGAGTGGCTCAGTTGGTGAAGTGTCTGCCTCAGGCTCAGGTCATGATCCCAGCATCCTGGAATCGAGTCCTGCATTGGGCTTCTTACTTAGTGAGGAGCCTTCTTCTCCCTTTCCCCTCTGTGTGTGTGCATGCAAGCGTGCACTCTCTCTCAAATAAATAAATAAAATCTTTTTAAAAAGATTTATTTATATTTAGAGAATGAGTTAGGGAGAGGGAGAGAAACAGATTACCCACTGAGGGCAGAGGTTAACACAGGGCTTGATCTCAAGAGTCGGTCACTTAACTGACTAAGCCACCCAGGTGCCCCAGGTTTTTATTTTAAGTATTACACTGAAAGCATTTTTTTGTTATTTCCATTTTTAGAGTCATTGTATCAGTTGTGTTATTTCTTTATACTCACATGTCTCTTTGACTCCTGTACCCTTTTGGCACAATCCCATTAGGATTTGATAGCTTCCTGTTTTGTGGAACAAGGTATCCTGGGCTCATCTTTTGTATGTCCAACCCTTGACCTGGAAGCAACTATTCCTTCAAGGAGTTCTGGTCCATTTTCTGGGGAATAGTATTTTAAAGACCATAGCTAGGTGTCATTTAAAACAAAATTAATATACTGGGTACCTCAGTGGTTGAACGTCTGCCTTTGGCTCAGGTCGTGATCCCCGGGTCCTGGGATCGAGTCCTGCATCAGGCTCCCCACAGGGAGCCTGCTTGTTCCTCTGCCTGTGTCTCTGCTTCTCTTTCTCATGAATAAATAAATGAAATCTTAAAAAAATTTAATATACAGGCCACAGAATACTTGTGGGCTCAGTCCAGTCCCTTATAATTTGCAACCTTTTTCGTAGCATCTCATCACTTTCTCTTAACTTTTGATCACTTGTGTCCCAGACTCTGCTTGAGGATTCTCTTTGTGTGTCATTTCTACTTCTGAAGTACACCTCTTTAGTAAGAGAATCTGATTGGTTTAGCTCTTTTTATATGCCACGTCACATTCTAGTTTTCTTATCGCCTATTGATTGTCTTCTCTTTTGTCATCTGTCCACCTTTGGTTCAAGCAGCATTTGGATTGAGGTTAAGGGGAGGGGGGGCTGGAGGCTTTCTGACATGCAAAATCTAGCCAGCTGGACTTGATGTTTCATTGTCACTCTGAATAAGGCATTCTCTCTTATAAGGATTTTTGTAAAAGTAGTTGAACAGAGACTATGTCTCACCATTGAAATTTGTGTCTCTTATACGGTGCCTGGCACATAGTACATAGTAGACTTCAACATAAAGAGTTAATGAACAAATGAATTGGCAGTGTCCTAGCCTTATCTCTCATTTTTTCCTCCTCTTTTTTCCTCTTCACTTCTTTACTCTCACTCCTGACTCTCACCATACTGAACCCCATGCAGTTCCTTGAACATAGTGTTCTCTTAATCTGGACTGGTGTTTACCTGTAAACCCGTGTGTTTCCATTGTAACGTATTTGACATGGCACTTTTGATATAGTATGGTACTTTGTGCAGTCATTAAGATCTCATTCATCATTGTGTCGTAAGGTTAATGTACTGTGTACACATTGTTGTAACTGAGTTAAATATATTAACCTCATTAAATAGCAATTCTTATTAAATAGAAGTGTTTTGGGAGGAACCTGGATCTGGAGTCAGACAAATTTGAGTTCAAATCTCAGCGGCTTCACCACTTAAAGGGTATATGGTCTTGAGGGAATTACTTAACTCTTGTCCTTGGGTCCCTGATCTATAAGATGGGGATGATAGATCTCATAGAATTATTTGTTGGAAGGACTAATTGAGGTGGTTCTTTATTATTCTGGGGATGGGTCAAATATATTAGTACTCTTGTTTTCTTATCTACTAAATGAAAATTGAATTGCTAGTTTCACTCCTCTGTCTTATGTCATTGCAGTGACCTGATAAAGTATATTATAACGAGAAGAGTTCTGAGGATTTTGTTGATTCTCCTATTTATGCAATAAATATTTTAATATTTAGTATATGCCAGACCTAGGTAGGGAAATGGGGATAAA
Organism: Vulpes lagopus; assembly: GCF_018345385.1. Lineage (NCBI taxonomy): Eukaryota > Metazoa > Chordata > Mammalia > Carnivora > Canidae > Vulpes > Vulpes lagopus. The sequence goes on from NC_054829.1 coordinate 25,170,538, forward strand.
TAGCAGACAAGGTCCTTAAGCTATACTGGGGAACAAAGACAAGTTCAAAAAATGCACACAATTGCAGGTAGTGATAAGTACTATAAAGAAAAGTCAACAACAACAAAACAAAACAAAAAAAAGAAAAGTCAAACAGTAGTGGGTAGAAAGTGACTGAAGGGTAAAGAGTATTTGGTCAGGGAAGCCCTCTCTGAATAGAGGAATGGATTGAAACGATGAACTCTATTGCTAAGATTTCAGCTTCAGAACTATATTACGTGTTTTGTGTTGAGATTTCTAGGGAATTTATCCCATACCACCCTTCCCTGTTCTTTTCACAAAATGAGGCTAACTCAGGCTAAGTAGTACCAGATTTAAAGACTTTGCAACATGAAATTGAAGCAGGAAGTATTGACTCATCATTTTAGTGAATATGGAAATTTTTTCATTGCTTCAGGTGCATAATAAAAAGCCTGTTGTAGGGATTTAGAATTTCAACTGTTGATTTTTTAATTGAAAACCACATTTTAATTAAGACTAGATTATATCATGATATTTTAATAAGCTCCAGTACCATTTATTATTTAGAATGCTTGTTAATTTTGGAAATTAGAGGATGAATTAGGTTTAGGGGATGAGATGAGTTGTTGCCTAAGGGCAATTTATCCTTTAGAAATAGATTGTAGAGAGAGAAAAGCAGTTGTGAGCAATTGTCCTAATCATCACCCAAAAGGAAAGAAAGCTTAATGGTAATAATTGAAATGATTTATGATTTTTCAGCCTCTTCCAAATAATCTTATCAGTGACTTTTTCATTGTAATTTTTCAAGAGGGCTAATACTAATTAACAGTTCATTTTATTAAATGCAATTATTTTTCATTGGATATTTGGTGCCAGTCTTCCCAACTGGCTTATAGAAGGCCAAACAAATCATTTGAAGAGTTCAGCATTGAGTCCTAGGCCTAATCACAATTCAAGCCTAAAATTTACCAAGGGATATCTTGGCAGCTGGGAAACCATTGGCTTTAAACTTTTTTTTTTTTTTTTTGCCCATTGAAAGCTATGGAAGGATTGTGTGTGTGTATGTGCATACACATATATGCTATAGTTTTGAGATTCTTTTATCTAGAACAGTTGTTTCAGTTCATTACTGGCATCTGTAGTGAGGGCTGATCTTCTGTTGGGGAAAATCTGTCTTTCAAATTGACATTTGGTGTGACTTTTGTCCAATGGGTTAGAAACAGTTCAATAAATAGGTAGTTTTACATTTAATAGTATTAAAGGGTAGTTTCTTTTTCTATTATATACAAGATTTTTTTTTTTTAAAGATTTATTTATTTATTTATTTATTTATTTATGATAGACATAGAGAGAGAGGCAGAGACACAGGAGGAGGGAGAAGCAGGCTCCTTGCTGGGAGCCTGATGTGGGACTCGATCCCAGGACTCCAGGATCGTGCCCTGGGCCAAAGGCAGACACTAAACCGCTGAGCCACCCAGGGATCCCCTATATACAAGATTTCTGATCTTGTGTTTATTTCTCTGTAAAAGTTAAACAGTATGCTATTTCATTTATATCTCTCTTACTCAGTGAACAGCTATCTGCAGCCTTCTCTTTTGAACTGACCTAGAGAAGAGGGCTGCTTAGAAATGGAAATAGCTATGCCATGTCTTTATGATGACTTCTGAAGACTGAGCCTAGTTTCTAGGAAAATGGAACAGATTTATGAAGGTAATCCAGCAGAGTACAGTGACTTCTATGATGTTTCTTACGTGAATTGCTGACTGGTGGTTGATCTGAGCCATTGCCCCCATATACATACTCAGCCTGGCAGTCTGGACAGTAGAGCCCTCTGTGAAATCAGCTAGCTGGCCACAGACCAGAATTTGGGCTCCCAAACAAGCCTCCGACTTGAGGGAGGTTGATGTCATCTGCTTAATCCTGTGCCCCCAATCTCATTGTTCAACGTAATGTGTGGGAAATCAAGGGACTAGTTGTTAAGAAAGAACAAGGCTTTGTTTGTCCCTTAAAGGGTCACGCTGGAGGTTTTTACCGTAAATAACTTTGGAACAGTATGAAAAAAAACATTTGATCTGGCTTCACCCCCGCAGTCATATTGTTAGGGCAGCAACTGGTCTTTCGTTCTCATTCCCCTCCCTTCCTCCCTCTCTTTCTTCCTTTCTTCCCCACAACTCCTCCCCCCACCCAGTCAAGCATGACGTGTTGCCTATGTTGAGTTAATGTAGAATGTTGATAGAAGCAGGAATAGAGCATCTATCCATTACCACGCCCAGTGCCTAGAAATTGTCCATTTCTAGGTTTGAACACTTCTGTCTTTTTAAGATTTTGTTTATTAATTTATTATTTATTTGGGGTATAGGCAGAGAGAGAGGGGGAGAGAATCTCAGTCAGACTCCCCACTGAGTGCGGAGCCTGACGTAGCTCATTCTCAGGACCCTGAGATCACAATCTGAAACCAAGAGTCAGATGTTTAACCTACTGAGCCACCCAGGTGCCCCAAGTTTTCAACAATTCTACAAGCTGCCTCAAGCAATTCCTTTGTGCTGTGCTATGTCATTATAGAATTGTGTTGGAAATTTGAAAGAATTTAGCATTGCTAAATACTACTTGTGGCCTTTCTAAATTGGACTTTGTTCTGGATGTAATCTAAATGTGATCCTTTGATTTCAGGGATGCAATTGGTAGACTTGGTTAGTACTTGCTCTTGTTTGAAAGATCAGAGTAAATTCATTTTACGCCCCTTACATATAGCATCTAGGCCATCAGTTACCTGTGTTCAAGTTTGAAAACAGTGGTGGCTTGTGGTAGCTTACCTTTCTTCTTGTGATGATGTGAGATGTTGAAATGTCTATGTGATGAGATGAAGTGAAGAACATAGACATTGTGAAGTAGCATTAGGCTACTATTGATCTTCTGAACATATATCTGAAGGAGGATCTTCTGCTTCTGTACCGCAGTGGACTACAGGTAACTGGAAACACAAAGTGAAACCAAGCATAAGGGGAGACTACTGTACTGTTTTTCTAGTTTAAAACTACAGCATCTTCAGTGATTTGTGGTCTTTCTCCTTTTTTATGTCTTAGGGTAATAGACCCCATGGCTCAAGATTCACTGGTTAACTTTTACCAGAAGAAGGATATAGACCTACAGCCCCTAATCATACACATACAATACCCCTTCTCTCCCCCTGTTGTTGGGTTTTACATGTAGTTTATTACTAAAACACACATGCAGGAATTGCTGGAGTCCTTGTATTTCTTACTATCCCTTCTTAGCAACTAAAAGATGTCATTGAATACCTGCTTGGTTAGACATTTTGTATCCCTTCAGTTTCTAAATCTTGCTGCTGCTGCTTTGAGTGTTTACTTTTTTGTCTTTTTCTGTTTCCATGCAGTAACCATTTGGCCCTTACTATCCCTGGGTTTAGTCAGTGTAGTGTATTTTATATAGTTTGCCATCCACTAGCACTATTAGGTTGGAAGTATGGTTAGTAACCTAAATGTTTATGGAGTTCTGAGTTGTTACTAATAAGTAGTTATCATAATAATGCTAACAACAATGACAATAATAGTAACACTTAATGAGTGTAGCCATGTGCCAGACACTATTCCATGCACTTTACCTATATTAAATTTAATCCTCACAATAACCTCATAAAGTATGTGCTGCCATCCTTATTTCACGTATGAGGAACAGAAAGGTTAAGGAATATGCCCAAAACTGTATAGCTGGTAAGTGGCACAATTGTGATTTGAACACAGACCTGAGATGTGACTCTAGCATATTCAGTCTGTTATGCTGTAATGTCTCTCAAAGGGGGAAGAGAATAGGTATTTCTGTTTCAGTTCATTTTTATCAGGGTACAGAGTTTCTACAAGGGACCTGATATTTCTCAATTCCTGAGTTAGTCATTTAGGAGCTACAAAGGGTGATAGCTACCCATGAAATAATATGTACACACTGCATACTCAAACTTTATACCACACACTGATTGTAAACCTGAGGAAGACCATGCAAGGAGGAGCCTATTTGAAGGAAATTACATTTTCAGATTTTCACCAGCTACACCAAAATTGCAAGCTAATTGACCTCTCCTGCTATGGTAGCCCTCCTGGAAAAGAAGTGGGGTTTTTGTTTTTTATTTTTTAACATTTTCTTAGACTTGTGGGGTATGGAGCTGAGTCCGCAAATGAAACCAGTGTGTGACCTTTGCCAATAGAAAGACAGACTTGCCACCTTTCTCATACACCACATGTTATTTTACAGAATAGGTGTAGACTTGGTCCAAAATAACTTTGTATATACCTCAAAAAAGTTTGTGAAAATGCTTAATGCAGGGCACCTGGGTGGCTCAGTTTGCTAAGCCTCCAACTCTTGATTTTGGTGCAGGTCATAATCTCACAGGCATGAGATTGAGCCCTGCATTGGACTCTAGCCCTGCATTAGGCTCTGTGCTCAGTGCAGAGTCTGCTTGAGATTTCTCTCTTCCTTTCTCTGTGCCCCTCCCCATGCTTTCACGTGATCTCACCAAATAAATAAACTCTTTTTTAAAATATAATTTTTAAAAAAAGATGCTTAATGCGTGCTTGGCTCTGCATAGACTAAATTTCTTCAGAATCTGGAGAGATATGTGTATATTTGCATTTGAATTCATCTTTCTAATTAATGTAATTTTATTTTATTTTATTTTATTTTATTTTATTATTTTATTTATTTTATTTATTTGAGAGAGTGACAGAGATAGCAAGAGAGAGCATGAACAAGGAGGAGAAGGAGAAGCAGACTCCCTGCTGAGTAGGAAGCCAGTTGCAGGGGCCCTATTATCTCATGACCCTGGAATCATGACCTGAGCTGAAGGCAGATGCTTAACTAACTGAGCCACCGAGGTGCCCTGAATAGTATTTTTTTTAAACAAACGTTTAATTTGAGAACAGTTTTAGGTTTGCAGAAAAACAGTGAAGATAGTACAACTCTCGTATTCTCCACAGCCAGTTTCCCCTATTGTTAATTAACATTTACATATTTGTCACAGTGCATCAACCAGTATTTGTTTTTTTTTTTTTTTTTTCAACCAGTATTTGTATGTTGTTATCGACTAAAGTCCATACTTACTCAGCTTTCCTTAGTTTTCACCTGGTGTTCTTTTTTCTGTTCCAGGATCCCATCCAGAATATGTTACATTTAGTCATGTTTCTTTGGGCTCCTCTAGATTATGACAGTTTCTCAGACTTGTTTTGGATGACCTTGTGAATTTAGAGGAGTATTAGTCAAGTATTTTGTAGGATGCCCCTCTGATTGGGATTTGTCTGATGTTTTCCTAATGGTAAAACTGGGATTATGAATTTGGGAGAGGAAGCTCACAGAGGTAAAGTGCCATTTTTCATTATATTAAGGGAGCATACTGTCAACATGGTTTATCATTGTTGCTATTGACCTTGATTATCTGGCTGAGTAGTTGTTAGGTTTTTCCAGGGTAAGTTACTTTTGTCTCCCTTTCCATACTATGCTTTTGGAAGGAAATCACTATGTACAGCCCACAGTTCAGGAGCGGGGGAGTTATGCTCAATCTCAATCTTCTTGAGGGCACTGTTTTCTTTGTAAATTATTTGAGTCTTCTGCATTGGAGGGATTTGTCTCTCTCCTTCATTTGTTTAATTCTTTTTATCAGTTTGGATTCATGGATATTTATTTTATACTTCATTTTTTTAAATTTTTAAGATTTATTCATGAGAGACAGAGAGAGGGAGAGACATAGGCAGAGGGAGAAGCAGGCTCCCTGCGGTGAGCCTGTTGCAGGCCTCAATTCCACGACCCTGGGATCAGGACCTGAGCTAAAGCCAAATGCTCAACCACTCAGCCATCCAGGTACCCTATACTTCTACTTTGATTACAGCCCAATACCACTATATTTTGTTGCTCAGCTTGTTTCAGCCTTGGCCATTGGGTGCTCTTTCATTTGGCTTCTCCGTCCCTTGGACATGCCCTCATTCCTGTTTTTTGTTTTGTTTTTGAGAACATTCGTATTTTCTGGCATTACAAAATGCTGCAGGCTTAACTTGTATAACTTTCTGCCCCAGTCCTAGGACCAACCATTTCTCCAAGAATTTCTGGTTCCTTTTTTTTTTCTTTTTCTTTCTTTCTTTTTCTTTTTCTTTTTTCTTTTTTTTCTGGTTCCTTTTATTGGAAAATGGTATAAGAAACGGAGGTCTGGGTAGATAGTATTATTTTTAAGACCTCTCTTCCTGCCCTTTTTTTTTTTTTTAACTTGTTTCAACAAGTGACCGAAAGTTGTCCCAGGCTTCTTGCAATTTTAGTAAGTCTGGGAATTCTGTGAGGAGTAAGCAAGGGAGTGGGATGGAGAGAGAGATTGTAGTGCTAAATTAGGGCAGAGAACCAGAGCACTAGAGCCTTTGTCTAGGTCCTTCAGGTCCCACCTCTGCAGCAAGTCAGGCACATCATTATAGAGGAACACTCATTCAGACTGTCTTTGTATCTTTAGCAAGGCAGTGTTTGAAATTGGAGAGTCTAATATTGGTCACAGTCTTTTTACAAGGACCTTCCTGATTGTACTTTGTGTCTAGTTCCAGGAAAATTATCTCTGAAGATAAATTTGTGAGCTTTCATCAGAACAAATTATGTATAACCAACTTGGTTCTCTTGTTTTTTAATGTTGGCTTCCAGAAAACTTATAGCCAAAGAGTTTCTGTACTTATCATTTGCTCAATTCAGGTTCTTGATAGTGCCTATTTGTTTCTTCCTCCAGACAAGCTCTATATTCTTTTATTCCTGATTGCTTTATTTGCCTAATGTTTGGGCCCAAGCTTCTTAAAGATCCTTGTCAAGTAGGCATGGTATTATCTTGAATATTTCATAAAAGAAATGCGAGCAGGCTTCAAGACCTGCTCAAGAACCTGTTTTCTGGCTGCTGCTTAGAATGGTCCAAGAAAATCCAATTCTAAATGAGTTTTTTCCCCCGTGACCTGTATTTTCACTTATTTGACAGTTTCAGTGTGAGTATTCACATATTCTTGACATCAGCTACTCTTCTTACACAATTAACACTTTTTCCCTACTTACTAAGTTGTGAACTTTGGTTTGCTTTTCAGAAGGTGTTATCTAGAACAAATCTGTATTACTTCCCATTCTTTGATGTCATATGAACAAATTTTAATGGTTTCATATTACCTTTGTTTAATTAAGAATTTTTAATAAACTCTCTAAGTATTGTTTAAAGGGAAATAAGTAATTTATTAAGGACTTGCTGTTACAGAAGGTAAAAGTGGCAGTTATTTATCATATTACCAACATACTTTAGTAGAATTTAAGAAGAAAAAATAGAATCAATTCTTGAGAAACCAGATGATCTTCTAAGGTGATCTGTAATTAGAACATTTTAATTAAAGGAAATTTAAAACCATCATTTCAACCTTTTAGACTTTGCCAGCTCTGGCTAGTCATGAGCTTGGCTCACTTCTCTATTTCTTAATTTTAGCTACCTGCTGATTTATTTATTTATGTTGGGGTTAGTGCATATGATTTTTTTTTTTTTTTAATTAAGATCAATGGCTTGGGTCACACACACACATACACACATACACAAGGATCAATGACTTGGCTCCTAAATCGTTGCAAAGTTGTGAACTATATGAGAAACCTACTGATTTTCAGAAAAATTCTAGGATCTCAGAATGCCCAACAGTCCTTAAGAGCCTAAAATGAAGGTTAAGTTGTCATGTTGCTTACTTGGATTTCCAGATATTCACCTGGATAAACAACCCTCATATAGTTGTGTCAACTGAAGGTCATGAGGAATATAGAAATGTGAAGGCCCTTAGGGAATTGTGATCATTATTACACACTTTTAGGGAGTAAATTTCATTCTGATGAAAGCTGTAGGCAGTGATGGGTCTTTTGCCTTCAGCCTCTTGTAAAGCATTTGAGTCTTTGCCCTAGAATGAATATGAATATATATATATATATATATATATATATATATATATATATATATATATATATATTTACTTACTTATTTATTTATTTATTTATTTATTTATTTTTCCTAGAATGAATCTTTAATATATTTTCTTTCAGATGTCACATGTCCAAAGCAAGTGATTCCACCATAATTGTAGTTACTCAGTTCAGTGTAGCAAGGGACAATTTAAGCAATTCTAACCCCTTCTGAGTACCAGAGTCTTTCAGAAAAACATGGCAGACTTCCTAATTCATTTTGCAAAGTGCTCAGTGAAGGATTTTGGTAATGCCTTAATAAAAGTTTTCTATTTTTAAAGATTGTTTTTTAAAGTTTTTATTATTTATTCATAAGAGACACACACACAGAGATAGGCAGAGGGAGAAGCAGGCTCCCTGCAGGGAGCCCTATGCGGACTCAATCCCAGGACCCTGGGATCACAGGGTCTGAGCCAAAGGCAAATGCTCAACGACTGAGCCACCCAGGTGCCCCTATTTTTGAAGATTTTTAAAAATTTTTTAAGTAATCTCTACACCCAACATGGGACTCAAACTCACAACCTGAGATCAAGAGTCGCACACTCCACTGACTGAACAAGCCAGGTGCCCCTTAATAAGACTTTTCAGACTTAAATCTAGGTTCTTTTGTCATATAGAGAGACTCTTGTCCTTAAATTCGTAATTTAAAAAAATATTTATTTGAGAGACCACAGGCACATGCCAGGAGAGTGGGAAGGGGCAGTAGGAGAGGGAAAGAATCCCAAGTAGACTCTGCGCTGAATGCAGAGTCCCTCACAGGGCTTTATACTACAGCCCTGAGAATATGACATGAGCTGAAACCAAGAGTCAGTCCTGTGCTCAACTGACTGAGCCACTCAGGTGCCCTGGGTGGTTTTTCCTAGGCTAGGTCCTTGCCTGACTGGAGATGATGGTATCTTTGATGACTGTTTAGGGCTGTATTCTTTTTTTTTTTTTAGGGCTGTATTCTTGATGCCATTCCTCGCTGTCCTCTGCTGGTTTCATTTACATTAAACATTTCTTTTCTTTTCTTTTTAAGATTTTATTTATTTATTCATAGAGAGAGAGGCAGAGACACAGGCAGAGGGAGAGAAGCAGGCTCCATGCAGGGAGCCCGATGTGGGACTCGATCCCAGGTCTCCAGGATCACACCCCAGGCTGCAGGCAGCGCCAAACTGCTGCGCCACTGGGGCTGCCCTACATTAAACATTTCTAATAACCTGTAATCCTTTCCTTCTGCCCTATGGATTAAATTAGGGGCACCTGGCTGGCTCATGATAGAGCATATGTGATTCTTGATCTTGAGGTTGTAAATCTCTCTACGTTGCGTATAGAGATTACTTAAAAATAAAATCTTTTTAAGGGCAGGGAAAAAATAAAAATAAAAAATCTTCTTTAAAAAAGAAACTAGTATGGTGAGCAAATCTGGAAGCTTATTTTTATCCAGATATGCCTTGGAGAAGTTCTACATTTTCTGCAACTTTATTCATTGGAGCCAAACCTAAGTTAGAGTTTTTAGATCAGCTTGGAATGTGAAAATCTGTTAATCTTGCAGTCTATCTTTTTGAACTTCCTCCTTGCTCTTAAGAATTGTCGTTGTGCTTTTGGGAGCTAGGGAGTGGGAATGTGTGAGTATCTCATGGGTGAACAGTCTGAAGAAAGGAAGAATGACCCCACACTGGTGACTACACATTACTTTGAAATTTGATTAGTTCTCAGACCTTTGCCCTATAATGTGTGTGTTCAAGGTTCTAAAGAAGTCTCTTTTTACACCTTTTTTTTAGTTGCTTCAGAAAAAGTATCATATGAACAACAGGCCTTCAGGAATCTCTAATACTAAATATTCCCTTTCCCTTGCAGATTATTTAGTTATTGCTGACTTCAGAGCCTCTACTTTGTGAGTGCCTGTTAACCCCTCCAAGGTGGAGAATGGCAGACTGAACAGGGCAGACCCACTTGAGAGGACTCTTCAGGCCCTCTTTATCACACAGACCCAGAGAATCCATCACATTTTGTTAGTCCTTCTTGGCTTCTGTGCAATCCATTCTCTCAGACATTATTTTTGTGGGGAGGTGAAATGGAATATAGGAAGAACATGGATTTTAGACGACCTCAAATCCACATAGATAATTTATTAACTCTGTGATGATGGGCAAGTTACTGAATTTTCTTATCAGTAAAATGGGGATAAGAAGACAGTCCTCTCTGGGATTGTTGTGAAGGTAAAATAAATACTGTGTATAAAGTTTATAACAGCATTCCTTAATCCCCTTCTCCCAGACCACTCAGTTACAGAACCTCAGTCTTAAATCACTTGATACTTTTTTCTTTGCTCCTGCATCCTGGCTACTAAGTGTTGCCGTGAGAAATGCATCCACAGTCTATGATCTCTGCTGAGACCACAGTGCTGCCGAGCAATACTTTTATGTGCTCTTAGCTTTCTTCTTGTCTTAGGCAGAGGTCAGAAGTGGGTGGTCTAGAAGAACTTGGTTCTATAGACCTCTTTTGTTTGGCCTTGAGATAGTTTTTCATATGTTGGGATTAGCTGTGAGAATTTAAAACTTAGGAGATTTCAAATACAAGTTAAAATGTGTAGCGTCTTCTGAAAAATTGGACGATCTGAAAACCCATCGTGACATGACAGTCATTGGTTTCTCTCAAGACAGGCACATTTCACTTTGCAAAATTGTCTGACCTTGTGGGCCTACACTGGCCCATTAGATTCAGTTACATTGCTGGCTTAATGCTTGTGGGCAGTGACTTTTTGGTTTTGTCCTATGGGCTCTGTCTCCTTAAAATCTCTCAAATCTGTTCCCTTTTCCTCATACCCAAAGCGTTCATAATTTCTAACCTGGAGTGCTAGAATAGTGCCCTAATCCATCTTATCTCTAGTATTGTCCCTCTCAAGGGACTTGTCTTCACAGTATTATCAGATTCGTCTTTCTAAATCGCAAACGAAATCACATCATTCTGTTGTTTCAAACTCTTCATTGCCTTTCCACTTTGTACTAAATGAAGTATAAACTCCTTAGCATGGTGTTGCATTTCTGTATGATCTGGCCATATAACCTCTCCAGCCACTTAACCTCTCTGTTTCAATTTTCTGCTATGGAACATAAGAGAAATAATAGTTCTTACCTAGAGCATTAAGATTTAATTAATTAATTTTTATTTATCCATGAGAGACAGAGAGAGAGAGAGAGAGAGAGAGGCAGAGGCACAGGCGGAGGGAGAAGCAGGCTCCATGCAGGAAGCCCCACATGGGACTCAATCCCCAGTCTCCAGGATCCCACCCTGGGCTGAATGTGGCGCTAAACTACTGAGCCACTGGGGCTGCCCAAGATTCAGTTTAAAATACCTATAAAGCACTTGGCATAGTACTCAACATTCAGTAAGTGCTTGATAAGTACTAGTTATTAGTATTATGATAATACTATATTTTTTGGTTTTTTTCCTGGACCCCAAGTCTTCTCTTCATATTTGCCTTTCTTCTACCCTGAATGTTTTTGCACTCCTGTTTTTCCCTGAATTATAGTTCATCCTTCAGGACTTATCTCATGTGTCACCTCCACAGTACACTCTCTGAACTTCCATACCCCATGGCACCTGTGCTTGCTCCTAGTAGTGTACTTTACGTACTCACATTACGATGAAGTCTCATTTCTTATTCACCTCATTTAGACTTTTAAGCTCTTTCAAAGACAGGAACTATCTTACATATCCCTGTATCCCCAATGACCAACACAGATCTAAGCATTGACAAATTAATGATCAACATCATTCATAGCAGAAGATTCATGATTAATATCACTACTGTTATTTTTAGGGAATTTAGATGATGTGCCATAAAACCTTTTAAATTGGCCCCTCATAAAAAATAAATAAATAAATTGACCCATTTCAGATTAGTTTAGCAGTAAAAACTATTTAGTTACTATATTTTTCCCCGAAATGAAATAATTTTATTTCTGACCATAAGTGATACATGCCTTTATAGAAAATCAAAAGAAAACTAAAAGTATAAAGAAGAAGTCTCACTACTCAGAAAAAAAGAAACTGGTGTTATTAAAGTACTTTAAATTATAAGCTCTTATGTACTACTCAGTTTTCATATTTAAAATCCCACCTATAAATGAATCTTGTTTTACAGACAGCATTAGAATATCTAGTTTAATATAATGAGGCTACTACTTTGTGTTCCACATTGCAAGTAGCTTCTTGTTTTAAGTAATGAAATGTGCCTTTTCTTAGGACAGCCATGAGCTCTAATAAAGAATTGCAATCCACTGTGTCATATTACAGTGTCATTCCTTTGTTTTATATATGACTAGTTACTTAATCTGTGCTTACAGGCCATTCTCTACAAAAGGAGCAGTTTAAGGTTGGAGAACTAAAGCTAACAACCTAGAAGAAAGAAATTATCACTGGTGGAAACCAATGATACCTTTTTTAGGACAGATTTCTTGTTTGTCCTTCATGCCTCTCTGCCAACACATTTGATCATTGACATAATTGATGTGCAATTTGCAGGAATGAATCTTCCAGATTTTCTTCTCTATGCATGCCTTTTTTTCTCTTTTTGCATCAGGTGTTTCATTACCATTCTCTGCTTCTACCTCTACCCCATCAAGATTTGTTTCACAGAAGAGGTGTGTTCTTCTATATTTTTCTCCTACAGTCTTCTGGTAATTGTCCTCTTCATTCTTAGGACCTGTCCATTTCTAGGTAATGATACTGGTATACATTTTATATAGTAAACTTTTGCTAATAAGCCCAATTTATATCAACTGTATCAATTTTTTGGTATGGTAAGATATTTTATAGCAGCAACATATTTTAGCCTTCAGTGTGGATGCTGTTTGGGATACTGTTTGGATGAATGAAATTTGCTCTACCTGGTTTTCATCTATAATTCAATTCCTGTCTTTAGGAATGGACTGAACATAGTCACCATAATGAGAAATATCAACTCTCTTTTACAAACAGTAAAAGACATTTACTTACAGACATTTCTCCAATTTCTGTAAGTTCTTTTCTGTGTTATTTGCTTCCTCTTCTTACTTACTTTTTATTTTAGATCACAGATTCTGCTGGTCATATTCTGTACTCCAAGGAAGATGCAACCAAGGGGAAATTTGCCTTTACTACTGAAGATTATGACATGTTTGAAGTGTGTTTTGAGAGCAAGGGTAAGTAATCAGAGTGTTTTCCCTGAATTAAGTGTTTCTTCTTGAGTTAGAGCATGAACTTACTCTCTTGGGCTAGCAGGAAGAGGAAATGGAAACTACATTTGTTTATATGTCTTTCACACATATGAGTGAAAGAAAGTTGGCTAATCAGCTGAGTTCTTCATGAACAGGAGTAGGCATTTCTTGAATGCTGTGACATACTGGCTTGAATGATAGAGTTGAATTTTGTATATATCCTGGAAAATAGCGCATTTATATGCTAGTGACACATTTTTCTTAGGGATTAGAAATAAGATCCGTCTAACAAACAATATATGGCAAAGTTAGAAGTATTTTTGTTCTTGAGAGCACTTTCCTAGTTCTGTCTTGCTATGAATTCTTCTGTGCATCTCAAGGCCAAGACCCCATAATACCTTTTTACTGATTACTTGATGGCTTCTGTGTTCAATCATGGGTGAAAAGGCAGCTGGGTGGCTCAGTGGTTTAGCACCGCCTTCAGCCCAGGGCGTGATCCTGGAGACCGGGATCGAGTCCCACATCTGGCTCCCTGCATGGAGCCTGCTTCTCCCTCTGCCTGTGTTTCTGCCTCTCTCTCTCTCCTCTCTGTGTGTTCTCATGGATGAATAAATAAAATCTTTTTTTTTTTTTTTAAAGGCAGATTCCTTTTTACTCCCTATTCATTAGTTTAAAAGACACTAGCCTTTTCAAAGCTGTATGCAGTTATATTTGTTACAACAGTTACATCAGTTTTGGGCTATAGCCCAAAAGGGTCCTATAGGACATAAAAACAAAACTCAAAACTACCTTAAAGAGAAATTTGACTCTCTGAACTGGGAAGTTTACAACGTGATGCTGACCCAAGGTACAGCTTCATCTTGGGGTTTTAACAGTATCATTGGAACTCTACCTCTCTTAGTGCTTCCTTTCCTTGTCTCCATTTAATTTTAGTCTCAGGCTTCCTCCGTGTAGTAGCAAAAGGACTCCTGACAGTTTTACATTTGTAGAAAGTTCAGAACATAGGATCCAAGAAGAAGAGCAAGCATCTTTGCCAGCAGTGCCAGTAGGTTCCCAGGAATGGCAGATGAACCAGCTGCTTTTGACAGTTAATCAAAAATTGACTCCCTTGATCTAAAGTTGGTCAAGTTAGCCTAAAAGCTAAGGGAATTTGCCAGAAGTAAATGGAATAATGGATTAAAAAAAAAAAAGAATTTTAATGGTGATTTCATGACCAATATCATCTGTGCTCCCACCTATGCTGTTTCCAAGATGTCTCAACTATATTCTAGACACTTCACATGGTTGTGTCACTCCTCAAAACCAAGATGTCTAAGATGTAGAAGACTGTATTCACAAGATTCCCTTTCAAACTAATTCCCCTCTCTTAATCAATGTTACTACTATCCTTCCAGTTACGTGGGCTCACATTTTGAAATTGTTTTTGCCTTTTTCAGCCTATCATTGAGTTATACTGATACTTCTTTCAAAATATCTTCTATATCTGCCACCACACAAATCTGAACTCTAATCTTTTATTTTTATTTTTTTTTAAGATTTTATTTATTTATTCATGAGAGACACATACAAGGAGAGAGAGAGAGAGAGGTGCAGAGAGACACAGGTAGCAGGAGAAGCAGGCTCCATGCAGGGAGCCTGATGTGGAACTCGATCCTGGACCAGGCCCTGGGCCAAAGGCGGCGCTAAACCACTGAGCCACCCGGGCTGCCCTGAACTCTAATCTTTTAAATCATGGATTGTGTCAGGGTGCTTAAGCTGTTAACTCTTCATTTTGGCTCAGGTCATGATCTCAAGGCCCTGGGATTAAGCTCTGCATTGGGCTCTGCACTGGGCATGGGTAGAGCCTGCTTAAGATTCTCTCTCTGCCTCTCCCCCTCCTAAAAGAAATACATATATGTATATATATGTACAAATGTATCCATACACTGTATAGTCAGCACTCAACTTCTAGTTTCATTTATTTTGATATGGAACAATGTGATACCTTGTAGTCTTTGGAGCACCTTTTAAAAGATTGTCCATTTAACAGAAAAATGCAGAGAAGGTTGGTGGGTTTTTTGTTGTTTTTTGTTTTGCTTTGTTTTTAATAAAAGGGACCCTTTAGGGCTATGATGTCAGCTAAGGGAATAAGCTAGCTGGTCTGTGCAAGAGACTGTATGGTCTAGACTGAGAATAGCCAGAGGTCTGTGGTTTTGTGGTTTCACTAGTGTTTGAATGATGCTAATGCTTTGCTGTGGCAACAGAATGATGGTGGGAAGACCCTGTTAGGGAGAGAATATCTTGATCATTTGGACCAGATAGGGTTGTGAACTGGTTCAGTTTCATAATTTTTTAAATGAAGAAGGAGAAGCAAAAACCTGCACTGTATCTCTTAAAGACCAGTGCAGTGACCAGGTCTACACATTGGATTTGGGAAAAGATGCCTGCTTCTCTGGGTGCCACTTTGTTTGTTTTCTTTTTTGTTTAGGAGACTTACTAGTTTCATGCTCAGAAGACATTTGTGACTTAGTTTCTTAGTCCTACCTATGTAGTCTTATTTCTGTTGCTTTCTCTTTCTCCTCTTTTTAAAATTTTTTTTTTAAATTTTTATTTATTTATGATAGTCACAGAGAGACAGAGAGAGAGGCAGAGACACAGGCAGAGGGAGAAGCAGGCTCCATGCATCGGGAGCCCGACGTGGGATTCGATCCCGGGTCTCCAGGATCGCGCCCTGGGCCAAAGGCAGGCGCCAAACCGCTGCGCTACCCAGGGATCCCTCTCCTCTTTTTTAAATTTGCATTACATTTTTTTTTTTTAATTTTTAAGTAATCCCTTACACCCAACATGGGGCTTGAACTCACAACCCCAAGACAAGAGCCACATATTCTACCAACTGAGCCAACCATGCGACCCTCTGTTGCTTTCAAGTTGATCTTTCTGATCTATCCAAAAGAACTTTACTGTCTTTTAAACATGCCATACTCATTTCAATATTTGAGCCTTTGCCAGAGTACTTTGTCCTTGTCTTTAGGTGCTTTCTCTTTAGTGGAGTCTGTCCACAACTAATTCCTTTATTTCTCTAACCTTTACTCCATAGCTGGGATTATCTGAATGGATTTTTTTTCCCTTGAAGTTTTATACTGCTTTGCATTTTCATTGTAGCTGTTACAATTATTTGTCTTAGCTCCCCATCGAATTTTTGAAGGCAGAGATTGTAATTCAGTACATTTCTAGCACCCAGTGAGTTCTCAGTAGTTATTGAATTGACTTTAGTCCATTTCAGAAACCTGCAGTGTTCAGGCGGTGGAGTATAGTGCCATTCTCTCTGGCTTGTAGTCTCAAGAGCTCCAATGTTTAAGTGGCACCGTTTCACTGAACTCCTAATTCCATGCAGGCAGTTTTTTATTTCATAAATAATCAGGTGATTTCCAGGGGATTGGGGCTGAGCAATTTTGGGACTCTGGAGTTTTTCCCTCTCTCCTATTTGATGATTTAAGGTTAAATTCTTTTTTGATCAAGCTGAATCAGTTTACCTTTTCTAATATGACCCTAGCTTTCTTGGCCCTAGTATCCCAAATAGACATTTCTCTAAGTAGCATCCCTGAAAACTGTACTCTCCTTTACAAGAATTTTTCTTGGGCTATTCTCTTTGAAGTGTTTTGTGGGTCCTATAATATTTTATTAACCTACGGAAATGACCTTACATTGACCAAAATGTTTGAATTAAAGTGGAATATTAGTTAAATCCTGTGTTGTTTTCAATACTCATGTTTATATTAAGTAAATCCAAGCTTACCATATACCCAGTAATCCTTTTTTTTTTTTTCCCAAAATTTGACAGGACAGCCTTTCCAGATGTAGAAATGCACCTTTTCAATCTTAGTTGGTGCCTACCACCTATTGGTCTATATGCCACTCATTTTTGTACTGTTTTGACTTGAATTTTATTTCCCGATTCAGTAAGCGTGTATGTTGTCTCTTCTGCTATTCTGTTCCTCTGTAGTACCAGCTACAGTGTCTTGTGTCCTGCTTGCTCAGAGATGTTTGCCAGCAGCATGTTCTTGTTGCTTTCTGGCACCCCACACAGACAGAGGCTTTGTCTGGAATGCTTGTGATTTTAGCCAGAGCCAGGAATTTTTTGCAGCTGAGTAGGGGGAGGAGTTGCGACTGTTTCCCTCTATTGAGAGGGTAGGGGTTAGAGAGAGGGAGGGTGGGTGGGTGATTTCCCGGAATTTTAAATATTCTACACAATGAATCTTTTGATTTCCTTCTCAGGAACAGGGCGGATACCTGATCAACTCGTGATTCTAGACATGAAACACGGAGTGGAGGCGAAAAATTATGAAGAGGTATGTCCTTCTGTAATAGCCAGTAGTAGCGTGCTGTGCTGGGAGGTTTCTGTGACCTAGTCAGGCCAGCCGGCTGTGCTTTGCCCAGAAGGCTTTTGTTTTCTCAGTAGTCATGTGACAATCAGCTACAATCTTAACTAATACAAAATGTTGTGTTAACAGCCTTGAACAATAATTCTGGTAGTGCCAAATGACTGAACCAACTATCCCATAGAAATGTTGGTGAGATAAAACACTCAAGCATATGCCATTAGTGCTCTTGAGACAGAAACAAGGTGTATACTTAGACTTTTTATTTATTTTTATTTTAAGATTTAATTTATTTATTCATGGGAGACATAGAGGGGCAGAGACATAGGCAGAGGGAGAACCAGGCTCCCTGTGGGGAGCCTGATGCGGGACTCAATCCCACAACCCCGGGATCACAACCTGAGCCAAAGCCAGACACTCAACCGCGGAGCCACCCAGGTGCCTCTATTTATACTTTTTTAAAGCTCGACTTCATTTATATGTCCAAGATTAAGAAAAGCAACGTGTTTTTAGTTCTTAAAGATTTTATTCCCAGACTGACAGCTATATATATATTTCTGGGACATAGATTCAGTGCTATTTAGACTTGAACAACTGTGCTGTCTTTGAGAAACACCATAGTCAAAAGTAGCTTCTAGTTAATAAAATAATTTCACACTCTAAGAAACTTAAAGAGCAAGATGGAAGCAAAAACTGCAAGAGACTAGGAATGATGATAATGAATAAACATTTTTGCTGACAGGAAGTATTATAGGTAATAAAAATTGACATTTATTAGGGAGGTGGAGGTGTGCATAGGATAAGGGTAAGGGGACTCTGAGCCATTTTTGTCTATTATGAAAGATATCACAAAATGGTTCTTCAAATGGAGAGCACCTTTTAAAAACCACAAGAACTGGGCTGCCTGGGTGGCTTAGTGAGTTAAGTGTCTGCCTTCAATTCGGATCATGATCCCAAGGTCCTAGGATGGAGCCCCCACCCCTACCTCCACCCTGTGTCCAGCTCCCCACTCAGCGGGGAGTCTGCTTTTCCCTCCCTCTGTCCCCCCCACACCCCCATGCATGCACATGCACGTTCTCTCTCTCAAATAAATAAATAAAATCTTTCCCCCCCAAAAAAGAACAAAAGCACGAGAACTACTTAAGACTGGAGGATGGATCTTCACAGAAAGTTAATAGTATTTTAACCCAGATCAGTCTTTTTACAATGGTACCTTGAAGGCATGTAGAAGAGGTGTGGCACAGGAAATGTAAATGGTTTTTAAAGAATGTAAACTAAATAAAGGAAAGTTGATTTAAATGATTTAAGAGAATTTTTTAGGACTGACGGACCCAGAGAAAGTTGCTCCATCTTTGATCAGGACCTAGAAAGGAGACTAAAATGGAAGAAGATTGGAAATGACCAGCTAATTCTGCAACAGGAAGTAGTACCAGAATTGCTGCTCTTTAGGTTTTTCCTCTTTTCCTTAGTTTAGATATTCAATGGAACAACACGAGGCTGAGTTATTTATAGGTAATCAACAAGAGCAAGGGATGCGGTAGAGGTAGTGAATAGAAGACAGTTTCTGGCAGGGACTTTGAATTGCTTGTTTCTGTGTCTATGCTAGTTTAGTTAAAAGACAGAAAGTTGGGATCCCTGGGTGGCGCAGCGGTTTGGCGCCTGCCTTTGGCCCAGGGCGCGATCCTGGAGACCTGGGATCGAGTCCCACATCGGGCTCCCGGTGCATGGAGCCTGCTTCTCCCTCTGCCTGTGTCTCTGCCTCTCTCTCTCTCTGTCTGTGACTATCATAAAAAAAAAAAAGACAGAAAGCAAGAGGGCCTCTTTATTTGATGAACTGAAGAGTAAATTAAAATAATCCTTTCAGAGGCACCGGGGTGGCTCAGCCGGGGTGGCTCAACTGGGGTGGCTCAGTGGTTGAGCATCTGCCTTCGGTTTAGGTTGGAATCCAAGGATGCCTGGATCAAGTTCTGCATTGGGCTCCCTGCAGGGAGCCTGCTTCACCCTCTGCCTGTGTGTCTGCCTCTCTCTCTCTGTGTCTCTCATGAATAAATAAATAAAATCTTTTTTATAAAGAAAAATATAATCTTTTTAAACTTTGAGGATTCAGAAGAATCATAATTATATTTAAATAAGATAATATATGTTAAAATGTCATTGTAAGGTATAAAGAAAAATGTAGTTATTTTGAGGTAGAAGAATAGCTAAGATGATTTCAGTTTTCTTGTTTTTTTCTTATTAAAGATTTTTTTAAAAAAATATTTTATTTCTCTCTCTCTCTGTGTCTCTCATGAATAAATAAATAAAATCTTAAAAGAAAAAGAGAGAGAGAGAGAGAGGCAGAGACATAGGCAGAGGGAGAAGCAGGCTCCATGCAGGGAGCCCAGTGCAGGACTAGATCCCAGAATGCTGAGCCAAAGGCAGATTCTCAACCGCTGAGCCACGCAGGCATCCCCGATTTTCATTTTTCAGTGACTGCTGCAGTGTCCTCAACTTGAAGCCACTCTTAAGTCAGCATGCATTGAATTCCTACCATAAGGAATTTTACCGGTTGTAACTTTTTCTTCCAAATATGATGGCTACCATTATATGAAATAATAGGGCACTTGATTAGACATTAGATGTAATTTTTCCCTCTTAAAACAGAGGGCATTATTGAGTTTATATATAAAATAATGTGGGCATCACTGTCACGGAGCATTTTAGAACTCCTATTCCTCCTGGAATTTCTGTCATCCTTGGACTTTGTTGACATTGGGGAAGGGCCTTTATCTTCCCTGACCTTTTGCTTAACCCAAGAGGGGAATCCCTAGCAGAAAGGAAACCACAGCACTTCCTTTGCCTGCTTCCTGCTTTGGAAGTCTGGCACGTCCTAAGCATGTCATTACGCACATGGTTACAACACAGCTCTAAATTCTGTTTCTTAACCAAGTAACTCCTGCTACTACTTTCTTTGGTGATCTTACCACCAATCCCTCCACCTCCCCCAAAAAGGCACAGCAAACTGAGACAGAGGAGTGGTTTCGACGTAGGCCAAAGACCAGCCCTTTCCTCAGTCAGTGGCTAGGCTCCCTTGAATCTTGCTTAGAAATAACCGTTACTTGTCTTTCAACAAATGCCTGTGACAAGAACATGAATAATAGAAGCACTTGTTCTCTGGTTAATTACCGGAGAACACTGAACATATGTAGAGGTTTTGAGGCATTTAATTTCAGGCCCTTGAGGTAATAGAGAGCTTTTATCTCCAGAGGATTTGAGCCTATTGGCCTAAGTGTTTGGCTTAGAGGAGGTGGCACATTTCTTTAATTTTTCACATCCAAAGTATCTCTCCCTCGCAGTTGGGAGCGTCATGATTCTGAAATCCCTTGTGGTTTTGTAAAATTTAATAGTAGTAGTCAGGGTTTCAGTAGCTAGACACAGTACTACAATACCTACTAAATTGTTATGGAGGATTTACTTAATTAGTGCATGTGAAATTGCTATGTAAACAATACAAATGTAGGCTAATATTTTGGAAGCTAGAATGGTTATTTAAAGAGTTTGGTGTGTCCTCACATATTAGCACTTTGATCTCTGTTGAGTTTTGAGGACCTTTTACACTGTCTTCTGCCCATTACAATGAAGAGGGGCACATCTTTATAGAGTCAGTATGAATTGAGCCTTTTTTTTTTTTTTTTTTTTTTTTTTTTGTGGTCCATGAACTAGAGCAGCTGTTTGCAAAGACTCAATTATCTAATCCTGCAGTTGTGGAAATGAAGGCAATAACTATCCCACAAAGAAGTTGCTGACACATCCTCTAACTCTGGGACTCTATATATGTTCCCTTCTTGATGTAGATGTCAAAATTTTCAGTATAACTAAAATCCTGTTGTGCCTGTGGGTTCTATTAGTATGTCATTTGCTATCAACATGTATACCAGAAACTCTGTTGCCCTTGTTGGAGCAACAGCTGAAGACTTTCCAAAAGTTCTACTTTTCTGAATGCCCTTAGGAGGGGAGGAGCTCTAGTTCTGCATACTAGATCCAAAATCCCTTTCTCGACATGAATTAAATGAAATAACATATGGGCAAGGCACCCGACACATAGTTTGGTTAGTTCAGTAATTTTGGCTCCCTCTTTCTATCCTTTCTAGAAGTTGACTATGACAGAGTAAATAGGATCATCCTAAATTTCATAAAGCCCTAAGATTGGCAGTATTATCTGGCCTTATTTTGGCCCATTCTTGACCATCTTAGTTTCTACGAAGAGGTCTGTGATTCACATACTTCCCCACACAAGAGTTGTTCTTGGGTGTAGGTCTGCCTTCTTTATCTTGACTGTGTTAGATTAGATGGTGTCCACTGTTACTGCTGTGCTTCTAAAATTTGGGGGGCTGGGGTGGGGACTGTGGAGGTAACAGCAATTTGACTGAATCTGGCTTACCACAAAAAACTTCTCTTGAGTCTCGGTGCTCCAACAAGGAAAACAGGCTAGCAATTCTCTAGAGGCTCGTTCCCACGTGTGCTTTAAGAAGCAGTTTTTCAGAGTTAAAACCTTTCCTTGGTGCAATTATATGACTCTGAACCCTAGGTTCAGATCATCACTAAGGGAGTGGAAGATTTGGAAATACCTTAAGAAGGGTAATTTCACAAGATTTTGGAGGTGTTTTACATGGGCAGAAAATGGCTTTCTGACTTGTAGCTTTTCCAAGGAGTCCCTACCACTACAGACGAGAGTGATAGTGTGGTAGGGAAGACTTTGTCCTGGGTGGTGGGTGAAGGTAGATGCAGAGTGGTCTGAGGAAGCCTTGTTGCTTCAGGGGACCAAAAGTAATTCCTATTGCTATGAGAAAGTTGGCCTTTCTGAAGAAGGCATGAATGGGCATGCTATACAAAGTATACATTGTATTAATTTCCTTAAGTTCAAGAGCCAAACTAGTGTGGGGGATAAAGGATAAAAATCAAACAATGTGAATATGACAGTGTACGATTGAGTGTTAATGATGTGGCACAGTCTAAGTGCTATAGGACTTTAAGAAAGAGGGCATCGGTGTGGTCAGAAGTAGTGAAGGGAAGCTTCATGGTTAAGGCTTGAGAGATAGATAGGATTTGGATATATATTGAGCGGATACAGTTTGATTTGTAGAATGAAGTCCCTTGTAGCTGATAGTCTTCATTTAATGCCTAAATACAGTTTACATTACTACCCTCTAGTGGAGAATCTGTGGTATATAACATTGTCAAATAGGCTTTGCTTTTATTAAGCTGTTGGCAAAATACAAATCATCCTTCCAGCCTAAGAAGAGAGAAGTAGACTGGAATAATAGCCTGCCACCATGAAACATGTATAATTTCACATTCTTACAGACACTTTGAACATTAAATCAGATGTTCAGAAGAGCAGAACAACAGTTATTGGGGATTTTGATACGGATGTTCTTATTATCTTTTTATACTGACTATGATATCAATCTTGATGATACTCATTGAATACTTAGTCCTGGGCAAACGAAGAGGGTCTTCCTGAGAATAGTAATGATAGTTTGTTTAAAATTTTTATTCTATTAGTCTGTTAAAAATTAGAATAATAGCAGTATGAAACCAAGGAAGTTTGACTAATAAACTGGACAACTTATGCAGAACCTTGTGACCTAATATAATATAGCTTGATCACTTCACTTTTGAACCACAAAAAACTTAGTGTGGTCTGCTAGTTTCCACCATCAAATTTTTAGTACCTTCAGAATAAAATATAAACTCAGACTTGAATTCCAGTCTCAGCTCTACCAAGCTCAGAACTAGGGCAAGTTACTTAACACTTTGAACCTTCATTTCCTCATCTGAAAAATTTAGGAATAATAATATTCACCTTATATAAGGTCATGAGGACTAAGCAAGATTATAAGGTATAGGGGCACCTGGGTGGTTCAGTGGTTGAGTGTCTGTCTGCCTTTGGCTCAGGACGTGATCCCAGCATCCTGGGATCGAGTCCCGCATTAGGCACCCCGCCAGGAGCCTGTTTCTCCCTCTGCCTATGTCTCTGTCCTTCTCTCTGTGTCTCTCATGAATAAATAAATAAATAAAATCTTTAAAAGAAAAAAAAAAGATTGTAAGGTCTAAAGTAGATTACGCATTCTGGAGATATACTGATAGGTCTAATTCATTATACTACCTTCTTCATCCTCTTTGTCAATTTAGCTCCACCCTAACTTTTGAGCCTTTCATTTGCTATTACTGACCACCCTCCCCCAAGCATGTATGTGTGTTGACACACGAGTGTGCACATACACATACATACACACATGCGCATCAGACTGCATATGATCTAAACACAGCCATGTTTTGATATGCAAGTTCCCTCAGCCTTGGATGCCTTTCTCATCTCTTTCAAAATCCTGCATATTTGTGAATCCTGCCTCGCCCACTTCTGTTAGCTTTCCTTTATCCTTCCAACTATGATTAATCTTGTGCTATTTTCTTTCCACTTTTAATGTGTACCTTTATTGTAGGAGTTAATACACGATGCCTTATGTTATGGTTATAACTTTTTATATGAGCCTCCCCACCAGACTGTGAGCTTCTTAGGAGCAGAGATCATCATTTATATTGGTACCTTGCACATAGTAAGCACTCAAGAAAGCATTATTGTTAAGGTCTTAAAATGTTTCTTTCCTTTTTTAAAAAGACTGCTTTGTACAGTTTTTTGATCTCTAGGTTTAGATTAAATGTAAATGTTTATGTGTTGCTTGTACAACTAAAAAATAAATGAAACATCAGAAAAGAAAAAGATTAGGAGTGAGATTTTTGGTCTGTAATCTACAAAGGCCATCCTCAATACCAAATTTATTTTATTTTATTTTTTATTTATTTTATTTTATGTTATTATTTTATTTTATTTTTGTAAAGATTTTATTTATTTATTCATGAGAGGCAGAGACACAGGCAGAGGGAGAAGCAGGCTCCATGCAGGGAGCCTGATGCCCAGGTCTCCAGGACCACACCCCGGGCTGCAGGCGGCGCCAATCCGCTTTGCCACCGGGGCTGCCCTATTTAAGTTTTTTTTTAAGATTTCCAAATTTATCTTAATTCCATAATTTTTCAGGTTTGGGGCTTTTGGCCTATTGTCATTTTGCAGAAAACGTGGAAAGGGTTACAAGTAGTCTTCAAAGTAATTTTTAAAAATAATATTTTCAGCTGGCAGAGGCATGGCTATAGTTTCATCTGCAGTTCTTTTTACAAGTTTCTATATAGAAAACTTTAAATCATTTATTGCTAAAGAAGTTTCATGCCATTGCTTTTATACTATCTCATTCAGGAAGCTTTGGAGGCGAAAGTATAGAGCAGGAGGGAAAATGTTAAACAGACTAAAGTTCAGCTTATTATATATCTCTTGAATTGAAATCTTTTTCCTGGGGAATTTCTTTGCTCTGTGGCTAGATACTAGATCAAGCAGCAGATATTAATGACAAAATTTGGCATTTGGGCATTAAGCTAGGAGAGTTAGCTAAATGCATTAACTAACCATTAGTTAAATTTTACGGTCAGTTAGCTTCATTGTTTTTGCGGCTATCAATCACACCATTAACTCTAGCCAACGTTTTACAAATATCAGAAAATGTACATCCAGTGAAAGAAAACTTAGGTGGACCATTGCAAATTCATCACACTTTAATGTACCTTAAATATAAGCTTAATTTTTATGTCCCTATTTTAACAGCAGTTTCTAGTTTTATTTTAAATAATTTTCATATTAAATAACTTCAGATGTTCAATGAGGAATATCAAATTAGCAAAGAAAACAAAACACCCTAAACTCTTCCTGTTTATCCCATATTAACTTCTGTTAACATTAACAGAAAAAGAACAAAGAAGGTGAATTGGACAAAAGAGAAGAAAAGGTAGGGAGTTGGGATGCCTGGGTGGCTCAGTGGTTGAGCATTTGCTTTCGGCTCAGGTTGTGATCCCGGAGTCCCTGGATCGAGTCCCACATTGGGCTCCCTGCATGGAGCCTGCTTCTCCCTCTGCCTATGTCTCTGCCTCTCTCTCTGTGTGTGTCTCTCATGAATAAATAAATAAAATATTAATAAAAAAAAAGAGGTAGGGAGTTCTATAGAGAACACTGATAATATTGTTTTTTTTCTTGGACATGAGTGGAAGGGCAAAGTAAAGTGCTTTAAAATCAGAAATCTTAGGAAAATAACATTTTACTTTATAGCCCACTATATTATAATACTTATAAGGAGTTTTTAGTCAAAATTAAAGTATCAAAAAAGTTTGAGGAAACACATGATCAGTTTGTGGAGAAGGGCAGATGCCCAGATTTCAAAATATGTTAGATTGATAACAGGGGAGATTTTAAGTTTGGTGAATTTTTATTTTTTTTAAAGATTTTATTTTTATTTATTTATTTTTTTAAAATTTTTTTTTTTTTAATTTTTATTTATGATAGTCACACACACACAGAGAGAGAGGGGCAGAGACACAGGCAGAGGGAGAAGCAGGCTCCATGCACCAGGAGCCCGATGTGGGATTCGATCCCGGGTCTCCAGGATCACGCCCTGGGCCAAAGGCAGGCGCCAAACCGCTGCGCCACCCAGGGATCCCAAGATTTTATTTTTAAATAATTACTACACCCAGCCTGGGGCCCAAACCCACAGTCCTAAGATAAAGAGTCGAATGCTCTACCAACTGAGCCAGCCAAGTGCCCCGGATCTGGTGAAACTTTTAAAAGACTCCTCTGTTGCCTGTTCTAGACCAGAGAGCAGTGTTTTCAAGGAGTGAATTCATGATTCCTTTCTTTTCCAGATAGCCAAGGTTGAGAAGCTCAAGCCTTTAGAGGTAGAGCTCAGACGCCTAGAAGACCTTTCAGAATCCATTGTTAATGATTTTGCCTACATGAAGAAGCGAGAGGAGGAGATGCGAGATACCAATGGTGAGAAGGCAGTTCTTGTTTCTTCATAAAGGAGACAGATCTCTTTTCTCAGTTTTGCCGAATGGGATGGGGGAATGGGATGATCACTTACTTCAGTATTGTTGCTTTTCCAGGTAAATGAGCTTTGTTATATTTTCAAGGGAATAGAAATTTCTGTGATATGTGGTTGGCTATATTCTCAGCTTATTGTGTATCAAATTGATAGTGCTAATGTTTGTAATTTTTAACATTCATATATAGAACAGTGAAATTTTGAGAAAAGCCAATCCAAAATCCTACTGACAGGTCTAGGGACTAGATGAAGTTAATTAATTGCCTTTTCCCCCTGGCCTCTGTTAAGCCTGCTGAGCCTCACTTCATAGCCTTATAACACTTTTGTTTTTTTAGAGTCAACAAACACTCGGGTCCTATACTTCAGCATCTTTTCAATGTTCTGCCTCATTGGACTAGCCACCTGGCAGGTCTTCTACCTGCGTCGCTTCTTCAAGGCCAAGAAGTTGATTGAGTAAAAAGACCCAGTCTCCTCCCACCTTGTATCTCAGCCAGCTGAACATCACTGGGACGTGCCTGATCTAAGGCATCCTACCAACAGCACCATCAAGGCACGTTGGAGCTTTCTTGTCAGAACTGATCTCCTTTGGTATGGGAGGACCATGGGTTGCCACCTACACCCAACAAATCAATGAGGGACTTCTTTTTAACTTGGTAGGATTTGGACTGGTTTTGCAACAATAGGACTATTATTAATAGAGTTACCTATGACAAACAATAGGGGGTTACCTAGATAATGCCAAAGCCAGCATTTATACTAGGTTTCCTCCTGTTACCTGTTTGAACTATGTTTTCTTTCTTTTTCCTACTTGCTCACCAGCTTGGGCTTCCACTCTAGTTCTTTTACCAAGGTTTGTATGACTATGTTGAACTTGTTTCATTCTGATTGTCCTCTTTGGATTTCTGTGTGAAAACACTTTCACTTCACTTTCTCTTGACCCTTAGCTGAAATGTTTAGGTAGCTTCTGGTGATATCCTTTCATAAATTTATGTCTCTTAAAAGGGTGATAAGAAAAAAAAAAAAAAAGGGTGATAAGATGGGACACCTCATAGAAAGGAGCTTTGAACTGTATATAACTCCTAAAGAGGACTTCATTTTAGAGAATTAAAATATTTGTGCTCAACTGCCTAAACCTTTTTTGTGTATTTATGTGTGTTTTAGTTCTATGCAGTTTTATCAGGTGTAGATTTGTGTGATCACCACCGCAAAATGCAGAACAGTCCAACTCTTATACCCCTCGTACTGCTCCCTTTTTATAACGAGAGCCACCTCCCTTCCTTTCCCCAAAGCCCCAACTTCTGGCAACCACTAACCTGTCCTCCATCTCTAATTTTGTCATTTCAAGAATGTTTTATATAAATGGAATCATACAGTATGTAATCTTTTGAGATTGGCTTTTAAAAGTCAGCATAAATCCCTTGAAATCCATCCAAGTTGTTGCATGTATCAATAGCTTGCTCCTTATTGTTCAGCAGTATTTCATGGTATGAATGTACCACAATTTGTTTAACCATTCCCCCATTGAAGGACATTGGGGTCATTGTCAGTTTTTGGCCATTTCTAATAAAGCTGCTGTGAACATTCATGTATAGGTTTTCATGTGAACATAAATTCTCATTTCTCTGGGAGAAATACCCAAGGGGGCAATTGCTGGGTTGTATGGTTAAGCATGTTTATTTTTGTAAGAAACTGTCCTACTCTTTTTCTGGAGTAACTGCCATTCTACCTTCCCACCAGCAATGGGTGACCAATCCAATTTCTCCGAATTCTTACCAGTATTTGCTATTGTTATTATTTTTTATTTTAGTCATTCTAATAGGTGTGTCTAGTAGTACTTCTTTATGGTTTTAATTTGCATTTTCCTAATGGCAGATGATGTTGAACATCTTTTCATGTGCTTATTTATCATTTATATATCTTCCTCAATGAACTATTTCTATTCTTTTTGCCCACTTTCTAATTAGATTTTTTCTACTATTAAGTTTCAAGACTTCCTTATATAGTAGATACAAGTACTTTGTCAGATATGTGGTTGCTTGAATTTTTAACATAACTTCTAGCAAGGAAAATGAAAGTAAAATTTACCAACACTTCCTACATGGCCAGTCACTGACTTAATTCCTGTCTTTGTATGTTTTGTCTAGCAAATTAAGACATGGGGTATTAAAAAAACCACATCTGGAAGGATTATGAATAAATACTTGAAAATGAATGTTGCTTCTTTACCACAGCAAGAAGAATTGCTATGGGAATATAAGGTGCCCAAAGGCCTCTACTAATATAAGTAAGCAAAGGTATGGATACAAATGACCATGTTTATGAAAAGTTATGAAAAATACTGTCACTTGAAAATTTCTCCATTTTGCCTAGGAAAGTGGACAGGAGTCTGTCCTTTCTGTAATTTTCTTTTTTAACTCCTGCTGACTGTTGCAGGGCTTTGTCTAATTGCAGTGGCAAGAATTATAGGACTTAGGGCAAATAGCTTGCAATTAAGAAGCAATGTATTAGAATTAATGGAGAACACTGCTGTGATGACCAGGATAAAGTACAAAATTAGAAGAGGGAGTGAGTTACATTGTTAAAATCTCAGGCCGTTCTGTTAATGCTCCAGCTACTGTAAACCCAAAAGCCCCGTCCCCCCTTCCCACCTTCTTGACTTCTTGTCTCTAGAATTCCTCTAGAGTGGCAGAATGGTTCTTTCATTAATTTGTGTAACATTGCCATCTGCTGGTAGGAATTGATAGGTACAGCTTTTAAGAACCTGGCAGCCAAATCCTCACCATAAGGAGGACAATGGATGTTGAGAAAGTCCACCTGTGATATTACATATACTAGGTGACAGAGGATACATCCAAGTAGGGAAGAGAATAACCGAATTTGTGGGTCAGATGCAGTCTTAGAGGCCTAAAGGTCAAATTCTATTCTGTACCATTAGCCTAGTAAGAAACTCATATTTCTGACTGGTGCCTTTCCCCTTTTTCAGAAGCAATGAAAGTTCTTCACTTGATTATATCCTTCTGTTTGACAAAATGGCAAATAAGATAGGAGAGGAGAATATTTTATTTTACTGATGTCTTTGTTCACAGATGTGACTCTGTGAAACTGGTATTTTTTCCATGTCCTTCCCTTTTACTCTCATGCCAGAAATACCAACTCAGACATTTGTGCTTTCAGTTTAAAGTTCATTGATAACACCTTGGTTTTATTGAAAAAGTAAAAATTATTTGCCTTTGATAGAGGGCTAGTGCAAGAGCAAATAAGCTTTAAAAATGGGGATGTTACCTGCTTTCCAACATTTTGAGCCTTTTCAACACAGTCTATATATAACATAGATAGAAATGATACAGTTTAAGTGCTGTTATACTGTTGTCATAAACTCCTGTCATAAGCCATTTTTCTGTTTGTTTAATGGACAGAGGCATGTGGGATTTCTACAGATTCACTTGTAAGTGTTGGATTGGGGATTTTTGTGTAAATTTTCTCAAATAAATGCTAGCAGAAACCATTTTAGGTGTATTTTTCTGTTACTCTTGAGTATCTCTTTGAAGTAGCAATAATTCTTCCATATGCTTCAGTTTTAAAGTATGGCAAAGTATCCATATAAATTAGAGAAAAGTTATATATAATTTGCTGAGATGAATAAAGTTTATTTGAGCTAATAGTTTTATTATATTTTATAAATATGTAAGCTATATGATGTGTATATAAACATAATCATAATCAATAACATCTTCAGAAAGGTAAAATAGGGTTCTGTAAGCCAAATATTCTCTGTAGCTTCTCTTGGAAACTGCTATTGGAATGATTCCTAGAGTGTCCTCTCC
The DNA here is from genome assembly GCF_018345385.1 of Vulpes lagopus. Lineage (NCBI taxonomy): Eukaryota > Metazoa > Chordata > Mammalia > Carnivora > Canidae > Vulpes > Vulpes lagopus. The sequence goes on from NC_054829.1 coordinate 25,200,873, forward strand.
CATACCCTCCATTCTCAAAATACCCCTCCTAGTTCAGAACCTCTCAGGACTGCTTTTTTGCCCATCACATCTATATAAAACCCAACTACAGCCATTTTCTCCTTCCTTTTACTTACAGTTGAACATTTTTCATAAAGCTCCTTTCCAAGAGTCAACCTGAAGTGCTTTGCACATTCACAGGCTGGCTGGCTTTTTTTTTTTTTTTTTTTTTTTTTTTTTTTTAGATTTTATTTATTTGACAGCACAAGTAAGGGGAGCAGCAGGCAGAGGGAGAGAGAGAAACAGACTCCCCAGCTGAGCAGGGAGCCTGATGTGAGGACTGATCCCAGGATCCTGGGACCATAATCTGAGCGGAAGGCAGATGCTCAACCAACTGAGCAACCTAAGCATCCCTACTAATAGTAGTACTAGATCCAGGTCAAGGGAGACAGCAGTCCCTTTGTACTCCAATCCAGAGCCAAGGTGGAGTGTTTTGCAGAGTGTAGGATATCATACTTTAAAAGGGTCATTGATGAGCTGTAGAGAGGTCAAAGGAGTGTGAATTCATCTTTCACAACTCCCCTACCCCATTCTACCAATTCTCTTTATCCTCTCCTTGCAATCACTATCCACCTCATTAAAAATCAGGAAGTGAATCTCCTGGACTCATTTATTTACCTCATCAACCATATCCCTACTGATCATAAAGTTCTAAATGTTCCTCAGATGGAGATGCCTGGGTGGCTCAGTTGGTTAAGCAACTGCCTTTGGCTTGGGTCATAATCCCAGAGTCCTGAGATTGAGCCCCAATTCAGGCTCCCTGTTGAGCAGGAGCTTCCTTCTCTCCCCCCCCCCCCCCCCACACCCTCATGCTTTCTCTCCCTATCTTTCACTCCAGTAAATAATTAAAATATTTTTAAAAATAAATGTTTCTCAGATGATTTCTCAAATATGGACTTCCTTTCCACTCACACTGATAAATAATTCAGTGCCTCTTCTTTTCTTAGAATGTTATTGTCTCTTAACTGGTCTCCCTGCTTCTAGCCTTTGTCCTCCACATTGTTAACAGAGTTCTTAAGAAAATATATCTTTGGTCTTATATAAAGTGACTGTTGTTTATTGTCTGAGCTGGGCACTTGAGCAAAATAAAGCTCTATTATGCCTGGGGAAAAGGCGTGAATTGGGACTTCCCCAGCAAATTAGGATAGTCACTAATCATATACTCCCCTCCTTAAAAATTTCAATTAATTTTTTATTGTCCACAGGAAAGCCAAACTCAACAATTGAAGCCCTGTCTTCTCTTGCTTCTGCCCTACATACACCCTGGCCTCCAGCCACATGACTTTCTCTTACTCTCAAGACATGCTCTCTGAAAGATGTGGATCCAGATTACTGGGTTTGACTTCCCTTATTAGCTGTGTAACACTGAGCAAGTTACTTAATCTCTCTATCTCAGTTCCCTCCGTAGATTGGGGGAAAATATGAGGATTAAGTGGGATGACTCAAGGAAAGACAACCTTTAACAGTGTTAGGAACAAAACACTCAGTAAAACTTAGCTGTTAACTCTGTGATACAGGTCATGTACCTACAGCTTTACAGATTTTAAAAAAGCTTGGAGATGTAAAGTTGCCCAAGGTCAATAACTGATGGAACATGTTTTTTCACTGTATTACAATTCTCTTAGCGACTTGAGGGTTAAGAGCATCTTATTGTAGATTTCCCACCCTCAAATATACCGGCACCCCGTGCTCGAAGAATGTTGCAAGAGGTCAGACGGCCAAAGATTTGGACTGATACACGGAAGGAGAATGTTAAATCGGGGAAAAGAGAGTTGACTTAAAATATTTTGGGGAGTTGTATAGAAGAGGGAAGGACCTAGGGTGGTTCTGGGAGCAACGACTGGGCCTGCGGGCTGAGATGACAGGAGGCAAGTACTTCCGCTAACTACAGTTATCTTCAGTATCTCCCTAAACAACGAGCACAGTCCAACGTGGAGTCCCTGCGCTCGAGATAGGCCTGGCGCCGAGATGCGACCGGGCGACCTCCGGACCTCGGAGCTGTTGGATCCTGGCCAGGGATCGGGGGCGGGTCCACAGGCCGGTCAGCGACTCCCCGGCCGCCGCCAGAGCCCTTGGGTTCCAGGCCGCCCGCCCGCCCGCCGCGACCGCCAGCCAGCGCGGCCCGCCAGCAGGGAGGGAGGGAGCCGGGCCGGGGACGCAGCCAACGGGCCGGCGGGGGCGGAGGGAAGCCCGCCGGGCCGGAAGCACCCGGAACTGCTTCCGGGTCAGGGGGGCAGGAGCCACCATGGAGCCTCGCGGGGTAGCGGGGCGGACGGAGCCGCGGGCCGGCGTCTGAAGGGGGAGAGCAGTAGCGCGGCCAGCGCCGGCCGGCGCCGCTGGGGATACGCAGGCCGGTCCCGCAGCCGCCACCATGTCGGTGCTGGGCGAGTACGAGCGACACTGCGACTCCATCAACTCGGACTTTGGGAGCGAGTCCGGGGGTGGCGGGGACTCGGGCCCCGGGCCCAGCGCCGGTCCCGGGCCGCGAGGCGGCGGCGGCGCGGCGGAGCAGGAGGAGCTGCACTACATCCCCATCCGCGTCCTGGGCCGCGGCGCCTTCGGGGAGGCCACGCTGTACCGCCGCACAGAGGTAGCGGCCCCCGGCTCCGGCCGCCCCAGCCCCTCCTTCGCCGCCCCGCTTTCCAGCCCCGACCAGCTCCCGGCTTCGCCCGAGGCTGGCGCCTCCCTCGTCCTCACTTAGGTTTGCGTGGCCGCAGGGTGTTTGTCTCAGGGTCTTCTCCACTCTTCCAGCTCCCCCGCGCCGGGAGTTTAGATCCCCGATTTTACTAACTGATGGTTTCTGTCGAACCTGGGGAACTGAGCAAAGCGTTGAACCTTCTCTGAGCCTTAGTTTTCCCATCTGTAAATTGGGGTTAATGATAACCCCCCTAAAATAATCTTTTATTTTTTTAAGTTTGATTTTGAGAATCGAAGGTACTTTGCAAACTAAATTAAAGTGGCATACGAATGTGAAGTGTTGTCAAAACTGCCTTTCCCTCGTGTTAGTATAGCTCTCCGAGGTCGGGGTGGAGAGGAGGGGCATAGCTTCAAAATTCCCTCGTTAGTGGCAATTCCACCGTCTTCGCCGCTATCTTTAAATTCAGGTATGAACACCTAGTTGGAGATTTTTTAGAAGATCCTTGGGTTCGTCACTTTCTTCATCAGTGTTTGTGAATGGGAAATACGTTTCTGGCATATTCTAAGCCACTGTTTCTTAACTTGGGTTAGGGGGAGGCAAGGACTCCTTTGAAAACCTAATGTAAAAATAATCCGTCCCTCCCCGCCCCGCTTTGCATATATACACATCCTTTGAAGAGATTCATAGATCACTGACCCCCCAAGTCCGGAACGTATACTGATCTGAAGCCTTGTAGTGCTGACACTACTTCCAAAAACTAACCATCAATTGGACTTTATCACTAAAGTCTTAAACTTGAAGACTGTGGGTGATGATGATTCACCCATAAATGATCCATTTGCAGTTCTGGGGTGTGTTCCAAGCTAGCATAGTTTTTAAGGCCGAAAGTTGGAGGAGGGGAGGTGGGTGGTTGTAAGAGAAAATTTTCGTGTTCTTTTTTTATCTTAGTGCAACATTAATGTACAGATTTAGGGTTACTGTTGGTATTCTGTTTTTCTTATTTGTACTCATGAGAAGGAGAAGATGAGCATTGCTGTTTCTGTTTTATAATTAAACTAAGTATGTTTAAATGACTTGACACTTAGAAGTAAATCTTGGGCTAGAACACAGAGTTGCAGGTCTCCTCTCCCCATGCCTTTCCATCATGTTGAACTTGATTATTGAGGTTGGTTTATGTAAAATTTGATTATACTTCCCCAAAATGGCAGACCATTGTTCATATTGCCAAATGTTTATGACGTTTGTGAATTTACAAAGGTTTAATTAGAAGCAGCCCTTTCGGGATCCCTGGGTGGCGCAGCGGTTTGGCGCCTGCCTTTGGCCCAGGGCGCGATCCTGGAGACCCGGGATCGAATCCCACATCAGGCTCCCGGTGCATGGAGCCTGCTTCTCCCTCTGCCTGTGTCTCTGCCTCTCTCTCTTTCTCTCTGTATGACTATCATAAAAAAAAAAAAAAAAAAGAAGCAGCCCTTTCTCTCCAGAAGGTTTTATTTCAGTGGAAAGACAAGTTGGCCATTAGTTTTTTTTTTTTTTTTAAAAAAGCATTTAAGTTGAATGTGTATATAAATGAGAAAGGATGCACAAATATCATACCAGTGTAAGTTGTGAAAATGAAGGAATGGTTGTACTGAATAAAGGCACAGTAGAAGGTTTATCAGGATAACCCCCCACCCCCAAGTTTTAAAGTTCTGGCAGAATCATTCTAAAGGATAGGGAGAATGATTTAGGTAGGGATGCTCCAGGGCTGGGAAGCAGTATCAGTAAAGAATTTGGGTGTTGTAAAAGGGAGTGGATATTGGGAGCTGCAGATAAGTTGTCATGGATAGAGGGAAACACATGACACAAAAGTTATAGGAGCTATAGGAGTTGCAACATAGGGCAGGTGAGGGAAGTGAACTCTAAGCCCTTAGGCATCACTTATTCCTATCCAGAAACCATAAACAGAAATCACTAGAGAAATCTAAATTTATAAAATTAGAGATAAGTTTAATATTACCATTTTACAAGGAACTGTAACTAGCTATAGATAACCATGCTCTCCAGCTCTCCATTTCTCCCAATATTCTAGCCCTACTTCTGCTTATCATGACTAGCAGGTTGTCATAATGTCCCTCAATAGAATCTTAGAGATCTGCCTTTCCTATTTTTACCTGAAATTGACATCATGCAAATTAAGTGTAGCAACAATGTAACAGCATCTTAGTGCTTTGCTCCCCCCTCCCCCCACATTAAATTACAATGCGCAATTGTATGAAGAATCTTTAAATTCTGTTCCTGTTTTTTTTTAAAGGAAAAAATAAAAGGAGTCAGTCTCTGCCCATCTAGGACGTTTTCTTTCTAGACTTAGAGATCCAGGTGTGGATTCATTCTCTGCCAAGCGAGAGAAAAGCACGATACCTCTATTACTGTGTTGTAGGATGACTCACTGGTTGTGTGGAAGGAAGTTGATTTGATCCGACTGTCAGAGAAGGAACGTCGTGACGCCTTGAATGAGATTGTTATTCTGGCGCTGCTGCAGCATGACAACATTATTGCCTACTACAATCACTTCATGGACAATACCACCCTGCTCATTGAGCTGGAATATTGTAACGGTAAGGTCGAATTCAATGGGCCCTCCTTTGGCAAGACATTCTTGTACCTTGAGGGGGAGAAAAAAATAAAAGGCATATACGTTGATTAAAAATTTTAAGTGGATTTCTAGAGTTGAAGAGAAATAACTCAAATAGTTTAAGAGAATAGTTCTTAGAGAATTTTTGAGTTACAAAATAAGGAAAGGGATTTTCCCCTGCATATTCAAATTCTTGTGCTTATAGTTCCATCTTCAAATTATTCAGATGAATTTCACATTCACTTTTCAAGGTTTTTTCACATGAATTAACTTTAGGCATTAGTGTTAGACATCTAATTAGGCACCAAGAGACATGTGGCATGGCACGGCTTGATGTAATATTAATGAAATCTTATGAGTGTTATTTATTTATTTTAACTCAGCCAAAGTTATCCAACTGAAAAGTGGTTCAAAGTTCATAGCTGAATGAAAATGGCACATGGTAAAGCATGGCCTTAATTTATCTGGTCTCTGATTTCTTTGGACCATTTTGCTTGTAGATAGTATTAGCTCAGTTCTAAGAATATAGACTCTAAACCCATATCACAAGCTCTAGTACTTCTTAACTCTCTAACTTTGCACAAGAAACTTTCTCTGCCTCAGCTTCCTCATCTTAGTATGAATTTATTAATAAACAGTATCTGTCTTCTAGGGTTGTTGCATTAGATGAATATGTAAAGTCCCTATCATAGTTCTTGGGATAGGAGTAAATCTTTAATACATACTGTACTAGCTCTTATCCTTATTACATAGGAGAACGCTCAAAGCCCTTTCTTGAGCTACAAGCTAAAAAAAGTCCCAGCATATTCTTCACTTAGATCTCTAAGAAAAAGATCCCAGACTTCTAACTTTTTGTGTTTTTGGCTTATGTACCGTGATTGTTGCTGGTTCTGATCAACCCTTAATGTATAAGATTATATTAGAGATTTCTGAAATAGCAGAAGCCTAAGCAGCTAACTTCCTTTGTGGTTAGGAGGGACTAGAACAAGTGGTAGATTTGTTGAAACATTGAGTTACTAACTTAAAGGGAAAGGCATTGTGAAACTGAGGCGAGCTAAGGCAGCAGTTATAGTTGCAGGTAGGAAGTAAAATGAATGGTGATCATTTGTAGTCTGTTATTTGATAAAGGCAAGGGAGAAACAAATTCAGAGTTCTTCCTTAGGAAGGAGTTAGTAAAGGGAGTAATGATTAGAAACAGTCTAGGGTATACCCTAAATTATGGAAACCGTTTCAGTGTGAAGTAGTAAAAAAAAGGAAATTGTCAATGAGATACACCTGTATGTACAAAACATGGCATCACAGGTATAACCCAAATGTTCTAGTAGTCACAGTCACACCAGAGAGTTATTACAAAAATATTGCAGTTTCCTTTAAAAGGAGTCCTAGGAAAGAAAATCTTTTGATTTTGAAGACTTTCAAGGTATTTTGCTAATTAGGATAATATAGGAATGGGCTTTGTTCTTATCTTTTCTAAAAATCTCATATTTCCCATTTTTGTATTGAGCCTCCCTTGTTAGGGAGGGGAAACTTTGAAGAAGACTTTGGATACAGTCCTCAAAAGGATGGGAAGAATTTTGTAAAGAACCAAGAGAAAAGAAGGGGTTTCCTTTGGAGAGGAAGCAGAATCCTTCAGTTCCTTGTGTCACTTGTTGAAACCCTAGTGGCTACAGGAGCCAAGCTTTGATCTTTATGAAGCAATTCACACCTGTCTCTTGTTAATTGCAGGAGGGAACCTGTATGACAAAATCCTTCGTCAGAAGGACAAGTTGTTTGAGGAAGAGGTAATTCATGCTTCTTTGGAAGGAACCTAGAATTGTATATTGTTGTGATTCTTACATTCTAGGCCTATATTTACTCTTCCAACAATGAAGAGTGTTTTTTTCCTTTTGTTCAGACTCCTTCCAGGCTCTGGTTGCTATTCATGAGAAAGGAAACCTCTAACAGGGAAGCTCTAGCTGCTTCCTAAACGCTTTACCTCCACATCATGATTCTCTATGGGCTTTCTTTCCCCGGTTCTATTACTGCAGACTGGTATGCCCAGTTTTCTATACTTTTGCGTTCTTTTTCGTTTTTTTTCCACAACTCTGCTTCACCATCCCATATTTTATAATAACATCGGAATCGTTTTTATGATGACCTGCTTTTTATTTTTACCCCTACCACTTTTCTTTGCCTACTCAGCCTTCAAGCAAGAGATGTCAGGTCATGTTGTATCATAACCTCTGGTTGCAGTTTCCTTTGTTTTGTTTGTTTTAGTATGTGTCTTTATTTAAATGGAATTTTTTTTGTTTCCAGTCCAAATATAATTATTTTTTTTCTGTAGATGGTGGTATGGTACCTATTTCAGATTGTTTCAGCAGTGAGCTGTATCCATAAAGCTGGAATCCTTCATAGGTAATGAGTGAAAGAATATGGGACAGAGGGGTATCTGAGTGACTCAGTGAGGCATCTGACTCTTAATTTCAGCTCAGGTCTTGATCTCAGGATCATGAATTCAAGCCCTGCATTGGGCTCCATGCTGGGTGTGTGTGGAGCCTACTTTAAAAAAATATATTTGAGGGCAGCCCGGGTGGCTCAGCAGTTTGGCACCACCTTCGGCCCAGGGCGTGATCCTGGAGACCTGGGATCAAGTCCCACATCGGGCTCACTGCATGGAGCCTGCTTCTCCCTCTGCCTGTGTCTCTGCTTCTCTCTCTCTGAATAAATAAATAAAATAAAAAAATATATATATATATTTGAGATGGATTCCTCCCCACCAATCTAACCCCCATCTTGCATACCTCCCATCAGCACTATTATATTTTTGGTTAAGCGGTCAAGGCTTTTCCGTTAATATAATTTAGGAAGGAAAGAGTGAGTAATGAAGGGTGTTACCTTCACTTCCTGAAGTTAAACTGTGTTTGTAATCTAGGAAGAATCTCAGTAGCTAAGTACTGCTCAGTTGCTTTTTTATGAGATATTTTAGAGTTGAATCCATTAATTCATCAGTAAAGTCTAGAAGTCACTAAGAGAAGTGATGTTAGATTGGTTGGAATTCATAGTAAATGTTTTCTGTGAGCAATAATAATTGGCAAATATTTTTAATTTTATAATTGAGCCTTAATTTACATAAAAATACAATTAATTTTACAATTTAATAGCTATCTATTCATTTCTAGCTATAGGAAAGAACTATTAGAACATTTCCACATTATACCCCTCTTAAGTGAGTCATTCATTGATCATTGCTAGAGATTAGTGTTGATTCACCAGTATTTCTTTTTTTGTTGGTTTATTCATTTAGTTAACATGTGCTTCTTAATATCTATTGAATGGCTATAGTTGCATATTATTTTCTTTTCAAAAGTTACAAAAAGTATTCTGGGTTTTTCACATGTTAAGGAAGCCGGAGTGTGAACCAGGCACAGTTTATTTGTGTTATATATGACCAACTCATCTTTAGAAAAAGAGCCAGTGGTTTTATTTAGGTGATCTACATAACCTAATCATGTTGCTGCTGGGATGTGCAATCTTTTCCCTTGCCTTAACAGATTTGAAACTTTAACATCAACCAATTCAAGGTTTAAATGGTAATTGAAGAGGCAGCGCACCTCATAGGAACTATAGGATTACCTAGAGCACTGTGTTTTCTGGTTTTGTTTTGTTTTTTTTTTTCATGAGAGAGACAGAGAGAGACAGGCAGAGACACAGGCAGAGGGAGAAGCAGGCTCCATGCAGGGAGCCCAATGGGACTCCATCCCAGGTCTCCAGGATCAGGCTCTGGCCAAAGGCGGCGCTAAACTACTGAGCCACCCAGGCTTCCCGAGCACTGTGTTTTCAATCTGGCTCTCAATTTTTTCTGATATCCCCAGTGGTAGGAGAGACGTGACTGTGCTTGAAGCCCTAAAGAATGGAGTTAATTCTCTGCCTCCACTCCCCCCAATCCCCTTTTCAGTGTTAAGGTGCATGTGAAAGTGGTGATCACTGTTCGGGATCCCATAATAGTCTGAGCAGTGGTAACCACTCATTTTATTCTGTACTAATTCTGGGCAGAGTCAGGGGTGAAACAAAATGATTGTCTGTAGGAATTTAATATACAGTATCTTTTATTCCAGAGATATAAAGACATTAAATATTTTTCTGACCAAGGCAAACCTAATAAAACTTGGAGATTATGGCCTAGCCAAGAAACTTAATTCTGAGTATTCCATGGCTGAGACGGTAAGTATGTGTTGCCCTTGTCTTAATTTTTGTTTTCTTATCCTTTCCAGTACCCTGTTCTATAACGTAAACCATGTTAAATCTCACATACTTTTCTCAGTATTTTTTTAAGTTCTCCATATTTATTTAAAAAATTTTTTAAATTATTTTTTAAAATAATTTATTTATGAGAGAGACACAGAGAGAGGCAGAGACACAAGCAGGCAGAGGCAGAAGCAGGCTCCATGCAGGAAGCCCAACGTGGGACTCGATCCCTGGACTCCAGGATCATGCCCTGGGCTGAAGGTGGTGCTAACCCGCTGAGCCACCTGGGCTGCCAAGTTCTCCATATTTATAAAGCAGGTCTTCAGGAGTCTTTCCTGTGCTTACTAACAGGCATTTACATGCTCAGGTGTTCCTTCAAGAGTCATTGTCCACATCATAGCTCTGACCTCATAGCCCTTTCCAACACTTTCTAAAAACAAAGAAATGCTCTACCATTTTTTCTGGCCAAGAATCTTTAGTAGATTTCAGTTTATCTCTTATTTAGTATTTGAGCTTAGGATGTTGGACATCTATTTTTGTGTTTCCTCTGAATTTTCCTGGTTCAGAAGCCCTATATTACAAATAAAGGCTAAGGCACAGAGAACAATCTGATGTTAATATCGTATGCCATCTCAGTTGCAGGGCTCCCTTCTCATGTGATCCTAAGAAAGACCATTGGTAAAGAGTGGACCTAAGTTAATCTTTAAGGACAGTGATTCCATCCTATTATCCTATTAGGAATTATAAAACCCAGTTATTACTCTTCTAGTTTTGCAGTGCTCTTTCCATAAAATTAATTTTGTCTTGTTGATGTGGTTTGGTAATGTCAAGATATGCCTGTAAGCAATTCAGAGACATCCAAGGATGCTAATAGCTAGGGTTTGGAATCTGCTTCAGGAACTCAGTCTGCTTGTATCATGGTGTCATATTGAGCTTCTGAAGAACCAGTCATGTCTTTATATGGATTTTTCTCATCAAGAATAATCTGGTAAAACCAAGACTTGACTTTTTTAGCCAGTTAAATGTAAAAAAGGAATGATACGAAAATTTATAAGTGCCATATAAGCCATCTAAAACTTGCTTTGCTGGTTAAAGAGGACTATCAGTTTTATTAGAGCTTCTGGGGTACTCATTGTCTCTTGTCTGGGGAGAGGCACAACCTCCATTCAGACATTTTTATTTCCAAACCCATTCTTCAAGGCAGAAGATCTTTTTTCAAATTTGAAAGAAATTTCTTTAGCCATTTTAGTATTACAGATGTCAAATTGAGCCATTTACAGAGTTTCAGTACTATGCATTTCAGTTAGAACTTTTGACCCCTTTATTTACTTATCATCTCCCCACTGTCAGTTTTTTTTCCCCCCATTGGCGAACTTCTACTAAGTGTGTCTTTATCTTTATGACATCTTCAGCGGGCCTAAGCCCTCTGTGATCTAGGAATCACTGTTGTGCCTCCCAAATTACCACACTGCCTTAACCCTTTTTAATTGGTCCAAAAAATGTGATATGAAAAAAGATTTCTTCCCATCTCATAAAAAACATTTCGGGATTTGCTGATGAATATTTTATAGTTGTTATCACTAATTTGTGGGAAATTTACTTTAGTTGTTGAAATATTAATATAGTTACCTCAGAAATGAAGTTATTCTTTGTTTTCTTTGTTGTTCAGCTTGTAGGAACTCCATATTACATGTCTCCAGAACTTTGCCAAGGAGTAAAATACAATTTCAAGTCTGATATCTGGGCAGTAGGCTGTGTCATTTTTGAACTGCTTACCCTAAAGAGAACATTTGATGCTACAGTAAGTTGTATTTTCCCCACCTTGTCCTTGAAAATGGTATAACTTGGTTGAGAGAACCAAATTCATTTATCCCCGAGTTTCTGATTTTTTCATCAGAAATCGGCTGTAGGCCAAAAAAAAGAAAAAAAAAAAACTATTCAGGCTTGATGTAGTGTATTACTGAAATACTGTATATCAGATTTATCTTTAACTTGAGCTCCCCACTGAAATAATCTTACTCAAGTGGTTTGAGCATTGTACTTGAATTTGTTGACTCTAATTTTGAAATTGGCTCTAGGATCCACTATGTGATGTTGCAGTTTAGATAAGCCATTTTATTTCTTATGCTTCAGCTACATCATTTTTTTTAAAGCTAAAACAAATTATGTAATACTCATATAAGTGTTATTTTTTATAAAATATTCCACACTGACTCTTATATTAGAGGTTGTTATTGTTTAATGGACAACAAATTCCTTTTAGTTTATCTTCTTTTCTTCCTAAGTAAAAACAGTGCTTCTCCAACTTTCACACACATAGGAGATCACCTGGGCACCTTGTCAAAATGCAGACTCTTTTTAGTAGATCTGGAGTGGGTCCCAGTATTCTGCATTTTTAACAAGTTCCCACATGATGCTGATGTTGCTAGTCCATGGATCAATTGGCATAGCAAAAATGGATTCACATCCAATATTCTCTACAAACCATGTATGAGAACTTAAGTAAATCATTAAAGAATTTCTTCAATCCTCTATTTCATTATCTATAACAAGGAAAAATAGATATTTTTCTTATAGAGATGCTATGATAATGTGTATGAAAAATGCAAATATGAAATAATGCTAGTTCATTGGCCTTCCATGACACCTATTTGTTTTTCTAAATCCTAGTTTATTCTGATGTATCATCTAATTCTTCTTAATAATATAGCAGAAGGAAAATGAGTTTTAGAGTGAAGATAAACTTTGGTTGGTGTTATAACTCCATTTTTTACATCTGTGTAGTCTTAGGCCAGTTACTTTATATCTTTGAACTGATAATTATAATAACCTCCTTACAGGGGTTTTGCAAAGGTGCCTACCTAGCAAACTGTGATCTCCCAATAAAAGTATTGATGGTATTATAATAATAATATTATCATTGTCATCTTATTATTTACTGCCTTGTCTGTTATTGTAGAGTATCCCCTGCATAACATTAGGAGGCAGGTTACGTGGCAGAGAAGATACTTAAAGCCAATAAGCATGGCTAATCTTGCTTTCCTCTTTCTTGGGATTCAGTTGAAGGGTCAGATTATAATATACTCTGAGTATTATACTATTGGCCACATAGTCATACTTCCATGTAGGCCATTTGGCTTCATTCCTTCTGATAGCAACAGTGTATCCCTAGCTATTTCTTGCTGATGCATACTCAGTTATAAAAGAAATCAAACCTAATACAGAACAATTGCCATTTCTTTAAAAAAAAGTAGTCACAGACATCTCAGAACCCCTACTGATAGATTATATAATCTTTATATAACCAAGAATAATCATTTTCTTATAGAATCCACTCAACTTGTGTGTGAAGATTGTACAAGGAATCCGAGCCATGGAAGTTGATTCTAGCCAGTACTCTTTGGAACTGATTCAAATGGTCCATGCATGCCTTGACCAGGTAAGTGTGACTTAACATGTTGATTTCAGTTGAGGGTTTTCCCTTCCCACCATAGTGTTTGGAGTATGGTATGCATACTTTGTGCAGATTCCTGCATAAAACCACATTCACTTCCCAGGGTAGAATATATTTTGACTATACCCAGAAGAATAAGCATTGGCAATTCATGATAGTTATTTGTTGTAGGCAACAAATCCTTAAGCTTTATTCTGCTTTATTCTTACTTTACTGATTTGTGAAATTATCTTACCATCTAAATTGTGCTCCATTTTTTATGATTAAGATTAATTTTTGTAAATTGATTTTATAGAATTTTAGTCAGAGTTCCTAGTGTGCAGAATATATATAATTCTTATATCTCACAGTTGCCTTGTAGTCTAGCTCTAGGTTGGTATTATTCAAAATATGGTTTGTGAACCATAGGTGTTAGAATTGCTAAGGGATGGAAGAGTTTTACAAATAAAAAATGAAGTTTCCTGAGTCCCACCCCAGACCAACTGGATCAGAAACTCTATAGATAAGGCCCAGAAATCTTTATTTATAACAAGCACTCTGGGAGATTCTTTGTGCTATATATATTGCAATTTAAGAGACAATACCATACTGAACAAATAAGGAATGTGCATTCTCATTCACATACAAGTATTGATGATAATGAGATGATATGCACGAAACATGGAATGTGACATAGGAATGTTTTTTTTTTTTTTTTTTTAAACAAAAGGATAATATACAGTGATCTTGGAGTAATCAGCATACAGCCTTCTAAGGGGAAGTAAAATTCCTCGTTAGATCCCATTTTGCCGTTTTCCTTTGTTTTTTTTGTTTGTTTGTTTTGTTTTTTAAGATTTTATGTATTTATTCATGGGAGACACAGAGAGGCAGAGACAGACGCAGGCAGAGGGAGAAGCAGGCTCTCTGCAGGGAGCCCAATGTGGAACTCAGTCCCAGGACCCCGGGGTCATGACCTGAGCCAAGGCAGATGCTCAACCCCTAAGATACCCACAGTGCCCCATTGCTGTTTTCCTTTAAATTAAAACTAACCCAGTTTTGTACTTTTTAGGATCCTGAGCAGAGACCCACAGCAGATGAACTTCTGGATCGCCCCCTTCTCAGGAAACGCAGGAGGTAAAGTACAGAGAAGTCACTTTCTTGTCTTTCTTTGGATAGTTAACTGTTAAAGACCTGATCAGAGGACCACAAGAGAGGGCAGTGTTTCCTGATGTGGCCATTCTGATGCCATTTTCTAGCAACATCTCTGTTTTCTTTTCTTTTCCTTTTTTTTTTTTTTTTTTTAAAGATTTTATTTATTTATTCATGAGAGACACAGAAGGAGAGGGGGAGAGACATAGGCAGAGGGAGAAGCAGGCTCCGTGCAGGAAGCCCGATGTGCGACTCAATCCCAGAACTCCAGGATCACACCCTTAGCCAAAGGCAGATGCTCAACCTCTGAGCCACTCAGGTGTCCCAACATCTCTTTTTATTGCTTGAGGGAAGCTCCTGACTTTACTTCCTTAGTCTGTGCTATTTTGTTCTGAATATATACTGATGAGACCCTAGCACCCTGCACTCCTTTCATCTGTGAGTTTTCATCTAGAATTGGAGCATTAGAGTATAGAAATTAAGAAAGGAGAGCTCTGGACTCAGACATTCTTAGGTTTGTATCTGAATTCTATTATTTTCTTTGTCAAGTTATTTAACATCTCTGTTCTTTAGTTTTCTCCTCTGTAAAGTCAGGTAGGGTAAGGATTAAGAGAGGTAATGCATATAAAGTGCTTAGCCCAGGGCTTGGCACAAGATGCTCAGTGATTGTCAGATAGTAGTATGGATTTAGAGTGGGCCTTTGTTTTTCAGCGCATTCGTTTAGATGGTGTGTTGCAGTCAGAGGAGTTTTCTTATGCTCATTTCCTGAAATCAAGCTTGCCTGATTATTGGCAGGTTACTTCCTGAGATTTTTTTCTGTGTTCAGGGTCTCTAGAGGAAGGAAGGAGGTCCTTTATTCCTCACATCCTATAGGAGGCTTCAAACCCAAACTTATTGTTTTTTTCAAACCCAAACTTAAAAGAAAATGTGTTGTTATTCTTTCTTTTTTCTTTTTTTTAATTTTTATTTATTTATGATAGTCACAGAGAGAGAGAGAGAGAGAGAGAGAGGCAGAGACATAGGCAGAGGGAGAAGCAGGCTCCATGCACCGGGAGCCCGATGTGGGATTCGATCCCGGGTCTCCAGGATCGCGCCCTGGGCCAAAGGCAGGCGCCAAACCGCTGCGCCACCCAGGGATCCCTATTCTTTCTTTTTTAAAAAGTAATCTCTACACCCATCACAATCCTAAGATCAGGAGTTGCATGCTCCTTTGACTAAGCCAGCCAGCATCCTTTTATTATTCTCATCCTGTTATATTCTCATCCTGTTGTACTCTTTTTGTCTTACTGTCCTTCTTCCTCCCCTACCAGTTCTTTGTTTCTATAACTTCCCAATATTTAAACCTTTCCTCTGCTTTTTTTCTTTTCTTTTTTTTTTTTTAAAGATTTTATTTATTTATTCATGAGAGACACACACAGAGAGAGAGGCAGAGACACAGGCAGAGGGAGAAGCAGGCTCCGTGCCAGGAGCCTGACACGGGACTCAATCCCGGGACTCCAGGATCATGCCCTGGGCCAAAGGCAGGCGCCAAACTGCTGAGCCACCCAGGGATCCCCTCCTCTGCTCTTTTTCAAGTCTTGCCCATAGATACATTAAGTATATATTTAATTCCATAATCTTTGCTATTCGGTTAGTACCTTTATTTTGTTATGTCATTTAATCTTTTTTGGTTCTTTTTCAGTTAAGGTCTAGTTAGTGTTTTAGTGTCTAGAATTACATGTAATACTCCAGAAACAGCACTATGACCTTCTACTTATGTTTGATGCATATTCCAGCAGTATAATATGCTGGTCAAGAATATTTAAATTTTTTATCTGGCTTATTTTCCCCAACAGTAAAATCACTATTTAAATTTTTTTCAAATATTTTCATTGATAATTTTTTATTGCAATTTTTATTGAGATAATTATAGATCTACACACAGTACTTCATTAGAACTTTGTACTTTGATGGAAAAACATAAGGCAAAGAGCTTTCCAGGTAAAGCACAGATAGAGCAAACTGTAGAAAATATTCAGGAAACACTAAGTCCTACTTGATTAGTGGGTCTAGACCTGGGGCTCTCAATAAGCAACACCTCAAGGGCTTTCAAAAAATACTGATGCCTAAGGAATTCAGCTATAAGTGTTTTAGATAGAATGAGAACCCTGAGCAAGAATATGGGAAGTAAGTAGAAGGAAAGGCTGGAAAGGTAGGTAAAGAATCTTGAATGCTGGACAAAGGGATCTGTGCTTAATTCAAACTATAGTACAGTAGTGGATGTTTATGAGAGGGTAGTTAATGTGATAAGGGGCATGCTTAAGGAAGACTCATTTAGCAAACTAATCTCAGTGTTAAATCAGTAGAGGACCAATAAAGTGGATTGGCACTGTGGTGAGTTAGACCTATTAGGATGTGCTACAGCAGTCTAGGTGGGAAGCAAAGCTACTCAGAACTAGGGTGGCAAGCCTGGAGGGGAGAGGTGAATATAAAGGGCACCATATAGGTAGAATCTCTAGGACTTGAATATTAAAGAGGGACAGCGTAGGAGTTTTAAGCCTAGTTTACTGGGAGAATGGGGAGTGCCAGTTATAGAAACAAGAGAATCAGAAAGAAAAGCTGTATGGGACAAAGACAATGAGCTGAGGTTTAAAGATGGTGAGTTTGGGAAGTCAGTGGGTAGCCTGGATGGAGAGGTCAGCAGGTACTCAAAATGTGCAACAGAGGTTCTCTAGGTTCTCTGTTCCAGCTTGGAACATTTCTTGAAGAAAGAAAACAAATGGCCCAAACTGCTGTCCCCCTCATATTTAATGATTTTCCAAAGTCAGGCCTATGTAACTGTTTGAATGGTATTGAGATACTTTTCCCAAAGTATTGTCATGTTGCAGGAGGTATATTGTTTATAGAGGATTAAATCTATGAAATGTATTAAAGAGACACTGGTACAATGTAACAACTATTCTTTTACCCATGTATCTTTTCTTTTGGTAGAGAGATGGAGGAAAAAGTCACACTGCTTAATGCACCTACAAAAAGACCAAGGTAATGCCTAGGAGACTCATAAAAATTGAAATACCTTAAATTACCATTAGGAGGTCTTTCTTTCTTTGGTCCATGCATTGTTTGATCCCTGTAAGTAGCCTTTGAGAAGCATCCTTTGAGAAGCCAACATCTACAGAAATGTCAGCTAGTCATTTCTGAGAAAACAGAAGGCTATAATTTCATCCTCATGCTGAAGTGGACATCATTACCATGATGAATGTTGAAATTTGAAAAGTGTAGGTGTTATGGACCAGACTGGAATCTGATCTGGCTGAGCTGTGATGAAGCCCTGAGGCAGAAATTGCAAGGCCTGCTCTGATAGAGGGTTGAAATAAGTTGTCGAGAAAAAACATACTTTCACATGCCATAATTGGCAGTTCTTCTCTGGGAACACTGGAAGCATTTTTCTTTGATATAGTTTTTATGTTAAATGTGCCTTTGTTCTGGGGGTTGTTGACAGGTCAAGCACTGTGACTGAAGCACCCATTGCTGTGGTAACATCACGAACCAGTGAAGTCTATGTTTGGGGCGGTGGAAAATCCACTCCCCAGAAACTGGATGTCATCAAGAGTGGCTGTAGTGCCCGGCAGGTGTGTGCAGGGAATACCCACTTTGCTGTGGTCACAGTGGAGAAGGAACTATACACCTGGGTGGTAAGTGAAAGCTAAGTACTTTAGAACAGTGATGTAAACCTAATTGTTTACTGGGCTGAGGATGTCTAAGTATTTTATTAGTTGAGTGTGCTGTGGGAATGGCAGCATGGGGTGATGGAACGTAAGCTCTTATGAGACCAGGGATTTTGTTTGTTTAGTTCACTGACGTATCTTTCCCCAGTGCCTGGTACATATTAGGTCATTTGTAAATGTTTTTTTTGAATGAATGAATCAAAGAAGACGGAAGGAAAGAATGAATGAAAAGATCCCTAGGTCTGGACTCAGGAGACTGGACTCTCATTTACAGCTGAGTGATTTCAGAGTCACTTAATTATTCTATTGCCATGAGTTTCAGAGCAACTAGTATCTGTGAAATAGTTTTATAAACAAATGAAGCAGTGTACCACATCAGGAAAATTCTAAGACCTTTATCAGTGATTGAAAATGGCTAGGTATATCTTCAGTAGAATTTTCCTTTGTTCCCTCTTTCACCCTGTCTCTACCTTCTGGAACAATTTGCATATATTTGCTGTTTCCTTACTCCTGCTCATTCATCATTTGCCTACAATGCAGCTTCCATCCCTGCCACTTGATTGAAACTACTCTTTAAAAAAATGACCTCTAAATTGTGAATATAAAACAGATACCTTGTCGTCCTTACTTTCCTTGACCTTCCAGCAGCATTTTTGACCGAGTTAATCACTCTCTCCTTGTAGCTTTGTCTTCCCTTGACTTCCATGAGAGCTTCTTCTCTTGGCTTTTATCTTGTCTCTTTGGCTGTGCCTCCTAACTAGTTTTAGGCTGCTTTTCCTTTACCCAGCCTTGTCTTAGGCCCTCAGTTCTTCTCACTATTCCTCTTCTTTCTGGGAGAGCTCATTTTCTCCAGCAGCTTCTCCACAAATAAAGGTTTGTCCTCAGTGTGTGACAGAGTAGACACTCAATTATTAATAGATTGAAAGAAGGATGGAATGATTGGGCCTCTGTTACAGAATGTTAACTGTTACTTCCTTAAAACCCCATCCCTTAAATAACTAGCCCATAGGGGGCTTCCAGAGATGGAGTGAAATTATTGTCCCTTCAAAAACATTTGGATAAGGACTTAGTTGAATTCTTGTATGAAAAGATTTACTTTTCTCTATAAAACTGATGAAACATGATTTAGAACTACTCTTGGTACTATATAGCAGCCCTTGGATGCAGCCAGATTCTTTATAATTGTTCCATAGTTCAGGGAAACTGACCAAAATTCATAAAACTTCTAGTAAGGATTTCCAAGAGACTATACTCCTATAGAAAGCAATCAAGGTAGACTATATAAAGAATTTCTTTTTTTTTTTTTTAAGATTTTATTTATTTATTCATGAAAGATACAGAGAGAGAAAGGCAGAGACGTAGGCAGAGGGAGAAGCAGGCTTCAGGCAGGGAGCCTGATGTGGGACTTGATCCTGAGACTGAGGATCACACCCTGAGTCAGGGGCAGGTGCTCAACCGCTGAGCCACCCAGGCATCCCAAGAATTTCTTTTCACCAACACCCATAATTAAATGTAAAAGCCTTAGACTTGAAGGAGAAAGACAAAATTGGGAATGTGTTCTTTTAGGTCTTGATAGGTATCAGTCTGGATGCTTTTTAAGTCTTTACCTGTTGGCAGGGATTTTTATACTACCTATCATTAAAAGGCTTAATCTCCTTACTGATTTTTTTTTTCATTTCTAAATTTTCAGCTGATTTTTTCCTATGGTTTTTTGATAAGAAGTATATTGAAGAGTAGCTTTTGGCATGAAAAGTTAAAACTTCACAAGACCTCTTTATTTCACAGAACATGCAAGGGGGTACTAAACTCCATGGTCAGCTGGGCCACGGAGACAAAGCCTCCTACCGACAGCCAAAGCATGTGGAAAAGTTGCAAGGCAAAGCTATCCGTCAGGTGTCATGTGGTGATGATTTCACTGTCTGCGTGACAGGTAAGCCATCAACAGAAAGCATGCCATGCATTGACATGGGGTATTGTACTGAATGCTCTGCAGTTTCAGTGGGATTTTATAGCAAAAGACAGTATTCTAAGAACCAAAGACAGTGAGCAGACACACACATTAATAACAGAAGCCCAATTTGCAATGGTATTAGTGTGGGGTGATAAGCAAAGAAAGGCACGTGGATAACAGAGAAGAGGTGGGATCAGGAGAAAGATGTTGTATGTTCCAGTTGGAAGGAAAAATAATGTTACCACCTAGTCAGGTATGGATAACACCAAATCAGAAATAAAGAGCTGAAGTTTAATTTAGTCTTTTTTAAGCCATTTACATTTTTTTTCAAAAATTTTTTTAAAATATTTTATTTATTTATTTATTCATGAGAGCCGGGGGGGGCGCGGGGGCTCAGAGACACAGGCAGAGGGAGAAGCAGGCTCCACGCAGGGAGCCCGACGTGGGACCCAATCCCGGGTCTCCAGGATCATGCCTCGGGCTGAAGGCAGCGCCAAATCGCTGAGCCACCCGGGCTGCCCTTTTTTCTCAAATTTTTATTTAAATTCTAGTTAGTTACCATACAGTGCAAGTTGGTTTCAGGAGTAGAATTCAGTGATTCATCTCTTCCATATAACACCCAGTGCTAAAATTTAGTTTTTATCTTGCCATTAGTTACTTTTTCCTTTTCTCTAGAAAATAGAGATGGCCCCAATAAAATTTCAACATAGTACTACCACCTTTTAAAAATTGTTATAACGTACCCATGATCCCCTAAATAGAAACAACTCTAGACTTTTGTGGTCTATCCTTCAGATTTCTCTGGTGAAATCATTTCATATGAAATCCCTGGATGAGATAGTTTCATTCCAGTCCTGTCCAGCTTTCTGATAGGTTATGCCTTCCTTTTGCAGATGAGGGTCAGCTCTATGCCTTTGGATCCGATTATTATGGCTGCATGGGGGTAGACAAGGTTGCTGGGCCCGAAGTACTAGAACCAATGCAGCTGAACTTCTTCCTGAACAATCCAGTGGAGCAGGTCTCCTGTGGAGATAATCATGTGGTGGTTTTGACACGAAACAAAGAAGTCTATTCTTGGGGCTGTGGCGAATATGGTAGGTGTAGCCTTGTCTCTGTCCACTTATTCCCAGGAGCCAACTTGACTTCAAGCTTGTATGCTTCTAAGCATATCATGTAGCTTGTACTTGAGAACTGTTGATTCTGTAAAAGAGAATGTCGTTATAGAACATTTTCATTGGGAAAGAGGACCTCATCTTAATGGTTTTCTTTCTTATGTGTATCTCAGGACGACTGGGTCTGGATTCAGAAGAGGATTATTATACACCACAAAAGGTAAACTCATAAGCAGCTTCTTCCTAAGCTTATGTAGGTCACTCAGACTCCAGTAATAACACAGACTACTCTTTCCCTGACCCCTCATGTCAAGGTGTTTATTTCTGAAATATTTTCTATCTGGGAGACTGACAGTCCAGGATTCCTGATTTAGCACTATGTGACCTTGTCATCTGACTAAACCATAAACAGTTGAGAAGGAGGATATAGCCATTGTGGATACCCTGGAGTCACATTTTATTCAGGAATGAGAGCTAAAATCTGCATGTACCATGACAAAGACACATTGAGAAAAAAAAAAAAAAAAAGACACATGAGCTAAATACACCCCAGAAAATTCCTTGGGAAGATATTGGAAAGCAATATATTCCCTCTTAACCCCACACAGCCACTTTCCCGTCTGATTTCTACAGTTGAACTCCAGATGAAATGTGTGTTTGTATTTAGGGGTCATGTTATATGAAACATAATACCTAATTACTCTCAGCACTGCAGCAGCTAGCCCTGCAGGAGTTGGCACAGGAGCTGAAAGCAGCTGCAAGAGGAGCATGGTCATCTGTCGCACACTCACCCTAGGATGCAGGCTCGCCTGCCCACTGGAAGGGTGACTGTAATCAACTATATCATTCACTGTTAACTCTGTTTATTTGCATTTCAAAAATTAAACATATTATTTGTAGGACTGTGGCTGTTCCTCTTCTGAAAAGGCTTTTTTAGAAACACGGAGGTTTGAGTTTTCAAGTTTCACAGACCATGATCCTGTCACCTTACCATTCCCCAGCCCTGTTTAGTTAGCTTGAAGGATGTGAGCCAGGACTTGGAAGTCCTGGCTGCTGATTCAGTACACTGTCACTTCACTTATAATGTGACCAGACTAGGACCCTTTAGGGCTACTGAGTTTCTTCTATAGCTGCTGTGGCCTACCATCCCAGGGGACAAAATCAGCAATGGGTTGAAGCTTCTCCTTTCCCAGTGTTTTCGGAGAAGTCTTTGTAAGAAGGACCTACTGCTAAAACAAACTGACAAGACTGTCTGTTTAGCCAACCTGGAAATGCCTTCTTTTTTTATTATCAAACCTGAGCTCCTTGTTGAAAACCATAGTGTTTAAGCTGCTGGGAAAATCTGAAGAGGATATAGCAGTCTTTACTGTGGGCAGTTCTGCTAAATGTGGGACATCACTTTTGATGGAATTTGAGGGTTGTGTCCTAATGCAAGTTACGTTTGGGGGATTTTTTTTTCCTGATTTTTTTTTTCCTTGCAGGTGGATGTTCCCAAGGCCTTGATTATTGTCGCAGTTCAGTGTGGCTGTGATGGGACATTTCTGCTGACCCAGTCAGGCAAAGTGCTAGCCTGTGGACTCAATGAATTTAACAAGCTGGGTCTGAATCAGTGCATGTCTGGAATCATCAACCATGAAGTGAGTTCCCTCTTTGGTGCCTTAACCACACTGTCACACTTTCTCTTAGGTTAGAATTTCTTTGAGAATGCTATTGGTTAGTAACCGTGGAATTTTACCTAAGAATAAAGATTTCGCAGATACCATTTTTTATTTTCAATGAAAGAAGCTAGCCATGAAAGAGTATACACCATGTGATTCCAATTATATGGAGTTTAAGAACAGGCAAAATCAACTTATGATGGCAGAAGTCAAAGTAGTGATTACTTCTGGGAAAAGGTATATGAGTATTAAAAGAAGGGATCCTAGAATCATGGAAATGGTCTATATTTTGATCTGAGTGATGGTTTTACATTCATATACATACAGAAAAAAATTTCAATCTGTACAATATTTTTTATAATGTATTATGCCACAATAAATAAATTTATTACAAAGAATCAAGTGATGGAATTCAGGTACCTATTTCTACTCTATCACTGAAATAGGTACAAGAAAATTTACATGAAAAGAAACATTTTCTTTTTCTTTTTCTTTTTTTTTTTTTTTTGAAAAGAAACATTTTCATGTATCACCTCCCTGAAGAGTTTTTTTAGATTTATTGCTACAAAATCACTGATCCTGTTCAGGCCTAGTGAATATATTTACCATTCACTTCCTTCAAGGATATCATGAAATTTACCACTGTTATTAAGACTTCATTTCCTTAAAAAAAATAAATAAATAAAAGACTTCATTTCCTCCTTATGTTAATATGATGATTTTTTTTCATGTACTAAAGAATCAAATTAAGAGACAAAAGTTTTCAAGGCCGCCTGCCTGGCTCAGTTGGTAGAGCGTATAAGACTCTTAATCTCAGGGTCATGAGTTTAAGCCTCACTTTGGACATGGAGCCTACTTTAAAAAACAGGGCACCTGGGTGGTTGAGCATTTGCCTTTGACTCAGGTCGTGATCCTGGGGTCTGGGGACCAAGACTCGCATCTGACTCCCTGTGAGGAGCCTGCTTCTCCCTCTGACTGTGTCTCTGCTTCTCTCTCTGTGCTTTTCATGAATAAATAAATAAAATCTTAGAAAAATACAATAAATTTAAAAATGTAAAAAAAAAAAAAAAGAGAGAGAGAGAGAGAGAGACAAAAGTTTCCTGACTCAGGGAATAAGAGTTTTTAAGTGGGCCTCCTGGGTGGCTCAGTTGGTTAAGCATCTGACTCTCAGGTTATGATCTCAGGGTCTTGACCTCAAGCCCTGCTTCAAGCTCTGTGCTCAACATGGAGTGTGTTTGTCCCTCTCCCTCTGCTCCACCCACCCACCACTCTCTCTGTCTCTCTCTCTCTCATAAATATATAAAATCTTAAAAAAAAAAATGTTAAGCAATCTCTGAAGTAATGATTCTCAAATGGGAATGTACAAATTTGGGGCAAGTCTGGGAAGGGTGTCTACGTAGTTTGAAAAGACATATTCAGAATTACCATTACTTGATTTGGGTTTTTATTATAATGTTAGGTTTGTTGTGAAATTTGAGAGGAATTTTTTAATGCTAATCTAAAGGGACGTGGGTTTTAATATGTTGAGAACTCTGCCTTGTAGATGAAATTAGATCACAGTAAACTAGTTGCTTAATGGGCCAGAGAGAGTCATCAATATTTTAATCCTTTGCCCTGCGTTTGTTAGTATGCAGTATCTATACCAAGACAAATGTCAATGGTTCTATCCTCATGTAGGTAGATACCATCTGGGATATAGAGTTCATGTTTTGTATACTTACTCTTAGATTAGGAATCTAAAACTTTTGTTGTCAGAAAGTCCTGCTTCATACACTAATTAAATTCTCTGATTAAATATATGAGCTTATTTTGTCTTGTATTCAATTGGATGAAAAGTTACCTGGCACATTTTTCTTAATAACAAATTTGCTTGAAAGCCCTTTTAGTCACCATGACAGCATTTTCAGCCTACTATCCCTTCATTTTTACCTCATGAGTCTTTGCTTTCTGTTTTTACCTTGTTTCAGGCATACCACGAAATTCCCTACACAACCTCCTTTACCTTGGCCAAACAGCTCTCCTTTTATAAGATCCGTACAATTGCCCCAGGCAAGACTCACACAGCTGCTATTGATGGTGAGTTGATTTACAACTTTTATACACAGGCCTCAGTAGCTCATGCTTTTTTTCCGCTCAAGTGTTGGCTCTTCTTCTTCTTCTTTTTTTTTAAGATTTTATTTTTAAGTAATCTCCACACCCAATGTGAGGCTCGAACCCACAATCCCAAGATCAAGAGTTGCACATTCTACTGACTGAACCAGCCAGGTGCCCCAAGTATTAGCTCTTCTTAACAATATATACATTCTGGGACACCTGGGTGGATGTTTAAGTGTCTGCCTTTGGCCCAGGGTGTGATCCTGGAGTCCAACGATCGAGTCTCACATCAGGCTCCCTGCATGGAGCCTGCTTCTCCCTCTGCCCATGTCTCTGCCTCTTTCTCTCTCTGTGTCTTTCATGAATAAATAAGTAAAATCTTTAAAAAAAAAAAAAACCAATATAACAATATATACATTCTTCTGTTTACTCCCTGGCATCCAGTATTATCTCATTAAAAAATTAGGCATTCAAGTAAATTTTTTTTGGTAATGATTATAAATGCAGTCAGTACATCCCTAAATAAGAATGCCACGCCTATAATTCCAGACAACTACTGCCTTTAATTAGTGCCATTTAGGAGTTTACTAAGGTAGTATCCATTTTCTACATGCAAAATACAATATTAGGGAGAAAGTACAATATTGAATCACTTCCTGGGTCAGATTGGTCATAGATCTAGATACCTTAGCTTCCCTGAGTACAAGATTGTGTGGCTGGCTTTCTATTTGTATACACTTAACAACCAGAAGCTAGTCCATGGAACTCTACATTGACTGCATTTTCCCCTCTGTTCTGTGCCCCATTTGTGCCTTTTTATTTGTTTTTATTCTCTCTTAGAGCGAGGCCGGCTGCTGACCTTTGGCTGCAACAAGTGTGGACAGCTGGGCGTTGGGAATTATAAGAAGCGTCTAGGAATCAACCTGTTGGGAGGACCCCTAGGTGGGAAGCAAGTGATCAGGGTCTCCTGCGGTGATGAGTTTACCATTGCTGCCACTGATGGTGAGTCTGTACACACCATTTCAAGCTTTCTGGATGGCTGGCTATATTTTAATGTTTGGCAGGGAAAGAGGTGGACTGGTTATTTAGATAGCTGAATCATACACTTTTTGTTTACATTAAATTGGTGTCCAGTTGTTATGCATTTGGAGCTTCATTAAACTTCATGTGTTCAACATAGTGATTATTTAAAATAAAACAGATTTCTAGGTAATGGCTAAGTTAATATTCTAAGTTCTTTTTATTACTTTAAATATTTTGGTTAAATGTTTTAAGAATTTGGGGTGCCTGGGTGGCTCAGTCAGTTAAGTGCCTTCAGCTCAGGTCATGATCTCGGGGTCCTGGGATCAAGCCCCAAGTAAGGCTCCCTGCTCAGTGGGGAGCCTGCTTCTTTCTCTGTTCTTCTCTACCTTGTTCTCTCTCTCTTTCAGATAAATAAAATAAACTTTTTAAAATAAATAAATAAATGTTTTAAGAATAATTAAATATCTACATAAACCTGGCCCTACACCATGTTGTTTTCAATAAATGTTGGCTGGGTGACTGGAGAGAACAACATAATCTAACCTTGCTCCTTGGCCAGGCTCAGCCACACTGCAGTGATGTTCTCAGGAACTGCTAAGGTTTGAAGGGCTGAATACTGTGTGTTTCTCAGCTTCCAGAATTGGAATTGGCCTAACTGAATTTTCTTCTTTTTTCCTCTCATTGCTCTTTCTTCTCCACAGCATCTTGCTCCTTTCACCACTCTTCTTTACCACCACTTGAGCTAGTCTTTATTCCCTTCCCTCTCTATTCTGCTTTTTAAAATTTTTTCTGTATCACCTGAACTTTTTTGATTGTTGTAGCCACTTCTTTCTTGTGACTACTGAACAACAAATCACATTTCATTTTCTTATCTTTTGACTCATTTCAGTTCTTGTTGCTTATGATCTAAAATGTCTGTTTCCTTTTAGTCTGTGCCTACTGTATATACATGAGGGATCCAGGGACAGTGTCAAATAAGTACTCTGTTACCGTATTTAATTAAGTGAACCAGCTTTTGGGGTTAACCTTCTCCACTTGTCCCAAAATGAGGGATTTTAGGGAGCAAACTGTTAAGGTCAGATTAGATCAATGGAAATGCTACCTAGAAAGACAGAGTGAGGGTGTCACTGAGGATTAAGTGCTGCAAGTCAAGTAGCACTTCCTGACAGAGCCTCAAGAAGGTGATATTTCTTCAGTACATCTGTGTCCTTCACAAGGTCAACTCAGAATGAGGAATGTAGAGTTGAATTCCATGGCTGGGCGTATTATCTCCTAATAAATGTTTCTGTACTTCTCTGAACTATATACTCTGTCTCTTACACAGCCAACATAAACTGAGTGCCTACTATGTTCCAGGTCTACTTTTAGGCTCTGAGAATATAAAAGTGAGTCTCAGAAAGCCCCTATCTTTAAGGAGCTCACAGTCTAGTAGGGTAGGAGAGACATTCATATCAACAGATTAGTATAGGCAAATAGATCAGGTGCCATTGATAGTGATATCTGACCCCTCTAAACATGGAATGCCCAGAACTCAATTCTTCTATCTCCCCCACTGTCTCCCTTAAGTTCCCCATATTCAGTGATGGCTTTATATCACCACCCCTGAACTCCAGGTTGTTATTCATCAGCCCCTGGACTTTGATGTCTAAAGGTAGGGTGGCTTTAAAGCTCAATTTTCCCAGGTAAGTCCTCATTCATGCTTAGTGTCCAGGCTTAATCATTAATAGTACCCCTTTTCATTAAAAAATGCTCTGATTTAGATAAGTTATAGGCATTTCAGACAAACTAGTATTAATATAGTAAAAATCAGACTTGATTTTCTGCCCAAATCTTTTTTTTATTTTTTAAAGATTTTATTTATTTATTTATTTATTTATTTATTTATTTATTTATTTATTTTAATAAATTAATTTTTTATTGGTGTTCAATTTACCAACATACAGAATAACACCCAGTGCTCATCCCGTCAAGTGTCCCCCTCAGTGCCCGTCACCCACTCACCCCCACCCCCTGCCCTCCTCCCCTTCCACCACCCCTAGTTCGTTTCCCAGAGTTAGGAGTCTTTATGTTCTGTCTCCCTTTCTGATATTTCCCACACATTTCTTCTCCCTTCCCTTATATTCCCTTTCACTATTATATATATTCCCCAAATGAATGAGAACATACACTGTTTGTCCTTCTCCGATTGACTTACTTCACTCAGCATAATACACTCCAGTTCCATCCACGTTGAAGCAAATGGTGGGTATTTGTCGTTTCTAATGTTTCTGACCAAATCTGTTCCTCCTACACCTTTCCTATCTCACTAAATGGCAGTTTCACTCTATACTCCGCATCCCATCTATCAGCAAATCCTATTGATTATCTTCATAGTATATCTGACCCATTTCCCACCATCTTTACTCCTACAACTGGTCTCCCTTCTTCTACCTGTGGTCCCTTGCAATTGATTCTCCTCATGGTAGTCTTTTGGATCCTTTTTTTTTTTTTTTAATTAAGATTTTATTTATTTATTTGAGATAGAGCATGCATGCACGCACGCACACACACACGTGTCTAGGAAGAGGCAGGGGGAGAGGTAGAGGTGTAGAGGTAGAGAATCTCAAGCAGACTCTATGCTGAGCTCATAGCTTGAGCAGGGCTTGATCTCAGGATGTGAGTCAAAACCAAGAGTCAGATGCTTAACCAACTGAACCACCCAGGTGCCGCTACTCTTCAGAACTTCCAAAGAATTCCTATCTCAGTAAAAACCAAAGTCATTAAAATGGCCTGTGTGGCCCTACACAACCAGGACCCCACCTACCTCCTGACCTCTTCTCTGACCACTATCCCCTCTCTTATTTTGTTCCAGCTGCATGGGCCTTCATATTCCTTATTCGTGATACTCATGTTACCCACATAGGACCTTTGCAGTTACTATTCTCTCTGCCTGAAAAGCTCTTCCCTTAGCCACATCGTTCTCTTTTTCTCTCACTTCAATCAGGTATCTGCTCAAATGTTGACAGGTACTTCTCTGACTACCCTATCTAAAATAATCATACCCCACTATTCTTTTACCACTTTTCTTTACCATTTATCCTCCATTCATAACATTTATGACTACCAGGCTTATGAGACACTTGACTGATCAGTCTCCTCCAACTAGAATGTCAGTTCCACAAGGACAAATGACCAAAAAAAGCTGAATGAGTCAATGAATGGATGGATGGATAGATGGATGGCAGTACATAGGAGAAGTGGTCATTTTTATGAGGTTGGCATCAGGAATCATTTAAGTTTTATTTATGGAAATAAACCACTTTCCCTTGTTTTGTACATAGTGGAAAATCTTTCTAACTCTAGGACATAAAAGAATAGGGGAACCCAAAAGAATAGGGAAGTCAGTTTTCTATTAAACTATCTGCTGTTTGATTTTTTTTCTAGATAATCACATTTTTGCCTGGGGCAATGGTGGTAATGGCCGCCTGGCAATGACCCCCACAGAGAGACCACATGGCTCTGATATCTGCACCTCATGGCCTCGGCCTATTTTTGGATCTCTGCATCACGTCCCAGACCTATCTTGCCGAGGCTGGCACACCATTCTCATTGTTGGTAAGGGTTTCATATATTAGGCTTGGGGTGGATTTGACAGAGAGTAGACTCATACCTAAGACTCTGATGGTCACATTCTTCGAAACCGAAGTGTCCTGAAGAAAAGAGGCTGTTCCTATAAGTCTCATAGCAGTGACACCATACCTAGTGGTGGGACAGAACACTGTCATTGCCTGAGCTTTGTTGTTTGCTACCTTCTGGCCATATTTTAACATGATAACTTTGGGCTCTGCCACCTTTGCTATAAAATTGTTATCTCTAGTTGTCTTCAAATTGTTGGTTGTCTGTATTCATGCTTTTGTGAGAAACATTCAGGATGCCTTTAAAAAGAAATTAAATCATATCTGTTTTCTGCATAAAGATTACTGTCATGAACTAAATTATAAAAGCCTGTGTAAAGGTTTCCAAGTCCATTCTTTTGGATCAGTGGTTTACAACCTAAGCTGCACATTAGAATCCCCCAAGGAGCTTTTAGAAATCCACTGTCCTGACCAATTAAATCAGAATATCTGGGATGGGACCTTGGTGTTGTTACTATTTAAAGCTTCCCAGGTAATTCCAAAGAACAGTTAAAGTGGAGAATTGCCACTCTACATAGTGAATATAGTTAGAGTAGCTAGTAGTGCTTTAATATCTAGAATAATAAGTAATTATAAAGTTACCTGGAAGGAGGGATAGCTGTTATGTCGTAGATTAACTCCCTATTCTAGTCTTCTCACTTTTCCTGCCTATAGCTATTTATGATGCTTACCTACTGAATATTTTTCCTCAGAGAAAGTGTTGAATTCCAAGACCATCCGTTCCAATAGCAGCAGCTTATCCATCAGAACTGGTAAGTGGCAGTGTCTCAGGTACCAGTGGTTTTTCTGTACTGTAGGTCTTTGATTCCAGCAGTCTCCAATAAAAGGAAATGGGAAATATCTTTGGGAAATGAGGAATACGGTGATCAAGAGAAAGGATCATATTTTGGTGGATTTCACAATAAGCTATGACTTTTATTACATTGTGGTCAGAGAGAGAGTACATCTTTGCCAAACAAGCATATGGAAGTAATTAAGTGGCTTACCCAACATTGTAATGTGGCTATGTATTGTTTCTTTCCTTACCATGCTAGGGGCTATGGGTTCTGTCTGCTTTTTACTTCCACCGTATTCACAGGGTTATTCCAGCCTATAGAAACAGTCCTTCAAAACAGGCCCTCAGAATTAAAAGTTGGCTAAACTTTCAGTGTGGTTAGGAAAATCAACCCAAAGCTCTCTGATAGTTTTCCTTTGGCTGCTTTCTGCATTGTTCTCTGTTATTTGAGACTATGCCAGAAAACGAAATCTGTGTTCCTTTTTGGTTAGCCATTTGCTCTGAAGTACCTTTACTCTTCAGGATCTCAGAACCTGGATTCTGTTAGTTTGTAGAATCAAAGCAGATAAAGACTTGGAATAAAAGCAGATTAATCCCCAAATAGAAAGTTGAAAGTCTGATCTGGACTTGTACTCTAGTCACACACACATACATCATACATTTTATTCATTTCCTTTAGTACTCTGTTGCTCAGCATTTACCTGTGCATGTTAATATCGGTCACAAATGGTGAAATTTCTTTTTGCTAAACTCAGCTGTTCTCTTACAGCTTTGTTTTGGTGGAACAGTATTTAACGGAAAAAACAAAATTAAAAGCACATATCCATTGGCTGGAAAATGTTAACTCCATAAGGGCAGGAATTTTCGTCTTTTTTAATTTGGTAGTTTATCCACAATGCCTAGAAGAGTGCCCGGCAAATGGTGAATACTCAATAAATATTTGCTGGTTGAATGTGTTTTTACCATCCAATGTAATATTCTACAAGAGCGGAGATGAACATTTACAAATAGTTCCCTAATGTAAAATGTAAAAAGCAAGTTGTAGCAGATTATAACGTTCAAAAACAAGCCAAATTAATAAATTGCTTAAGGATACATAAATATTTGATTTTTTTTTTAAAGAAGAAATGATAAATATAGAATAAAATCAGTAGTTACATCTAGGTAGGAGGCCAGAGAAGGAAGGAATTCACAAGGCAGATGCAATACAGGTAGTGTTTTAGTTCAGCACTGTCTCATATATCTTTCTGCAGCAGTGGAAATGTCCTATGTCGTTGTTGTCCCACACTTGAAAAGTAGCTATTGAAAGAACTGGAATTTTATTTTATTTAAATTTTAATAGCCATATATGACTAGTGACTACCATATTGGAAAGTACAAATCTATTTCTTCAAGTTGTAGATTCATGTTTTTGTTTTATTTTGTTAGGTATCAAAACTTACACATATATTAAAAAATATCTTATTATATTTCAGATGTAACCTAATTTTTAAAAGCCATTTAAAACAAGCTTCAGAGCTTTTGTTGGCAGCTACAGTTCTGCTGTTTCAGTAGGATCACAGTGTAGCAGTCAGTCTGCAAACCACCTATATAGCTAGTGATCATAAATAGTCCTTTACATTTAACTTTTTTTTTTTTTTTAAGATCTACTTATTTATTCATGAGAGACACAGGCAGAGGGAGAAGTGAGCTTCCTGCAGGGAGCCCAATGTGGGACTCAATCCCAGAACTCTGGGATCACACCCTGGGTCGAAGGCAGACCCTCAAACCACTGAGCCACCCAGGCATCCCTACATTCAACTTTGGAGTATACAATGCAATTATTTTTTTAGCTTTGACAAATTTACTTTCTTAAATATATATATATATTGGCCCATATTAAAATTCAGTTTCATTTTCTGATTACACATCAGCTAGTCTTCATTTCATTAAGGTAACTTGGAATATGCTGCATGATATGAAAGAACCAGCCGTCATATTTTAAAAATTCTTACAAATAGTTATCAAGGAACTTAATAAATGTAATGATTGAAGACTTCTCCAGAAAGAAGGTAGTGTGAATTTATCTGGCAGCTTTAAGATGTGTTTGGCTCAAATGTGAAAGAGCTTTGTTTTTATATGAAACCTTGATGAGCCTTGGTGGAGAATGCTGGAGTCTAGATGTATCTATTAAAGCCTGGGTGGTAGATTCAGCTATGGTTGGGATGATTGTTGAGTAATGCTTTAGAACATTGATAATTTGCTGTGGATATAGAGATAAGTAAGTTTGGGATATAAAAGTGAATTATCATTATGAAGATACTGATGTTCAATACCTTATGTAAAAACTAAAAATTTTAGTCCCAAGTATCTGACCTGCACTATTGCTACTACTTCATGCGACTCTAGGAAGCTCTCCAGGAGTCAGCAGGGCTGTAAGATCATAAATCTTTCTTGCTACATAGCAAGGCTCTCTCTTTCTGTGCTGTGTATCTGTCAGTGGTTCAGAGCTCTAGCCCAGGAGGCGGCGGCGGTGGGGGAGAAGAGGAGGACAGTCAGCAGGAATCTGAAACTCCTGATCCAAGCGGAGGCTTCCGAGGAACAATGGAAGCAGACCGAGGAATGGAAGGTTTAGTCAGTCCCACGGAGGCCATGGGGATCAGTAGTGGGGCCAGCAGCTCCTGCCCTGGCTGGCTTCGAAAGGTAATTCCTTTGGTAGAGGTATCTGGAAAACATCAGGCCCTTTGCAGCAACTAGAGAGGCGTTGTCAGCATCTCTCCGTGCCCCATGCCCTGTTCAAGTGTGTGTGTTGCAGCAGGAATCAAGGTTTCTGATTTCTACCTGGGACGAAATTACCAAATCTCTAATCCTTTTCTCTTCCTGACATGAAGAGACCCAAAATGTTCTCATACCTTTATTACTTACAATGTGAATTAAGAAAACCCTTCCTTGAAGGCAGTTTTTGTAATGCATGTGTGCAAAAATTGAGCTTAGAGATTTTGTACTGTGATTTGTAGCAGTGGAACATTGGGTCAGCCAGAATGTTTTACAGCAGAGAGATGGGTTATGAGAGTTGAAGTGCAAACAGTAAAAATGTTGGAGTATATTTATTTGGATGGAAAGTTGGTTACAACATGTGGCTGGGCAGATAAAGATGGAATACCTTTGCAGCAGGACCCCATTCTCTTAGAGTATGTGTAATGCATAGAAGAATGTCTGCTATGAAGACTAAATACAGTGTTGCTCATTTTAACAGTGCTTATCTGGGGGATCCCTGGGTGGCTCAGCGGTTTGGTGCCTGCCTTCAGCCCAGGGCGTGATCCTGGAGTTCTGGGATCGAGTCCTGCGTTGGGCTTCCTGCATGGAGCCTGCTTCTCCTCTGTGTCTCTGCCTCTCTCTCTCTGTGTCTCATGAATAAATAAATAAAATCTTTTTTTTTTAATCATAAATTTATTTTTTATTGGTGTTCAATTTACCAACATACAGAATAAAATAAAATCTTTAAAAAAAATTAACAGTGCTTATCTATGAGTAATGGAATTGCTGGTCCTTTTTTATCTGTTATTTTCTCATTTTCTACAGTGAGCATTTGTAGTTTGTGAAATTTTAAATTTTTACCAAAAGAAAAAGAATCTAAGAGATTTATTATTTTTTTTAAGATTTTTTATTTTATTTATTCATGAGAGACACACAGAGAGACAGAGAAAGAGGCAGAGACACAGGCAGAGGGAGAAGCAGGCTCCATGCCGGGAACCTGACACGGGACTCGATCTCTGGTCTCCAGGACCAGGCCCTGGGCTGAAGGCAGGCACTAAACCGCTGAGCCACCTCGGTTGTCCGAATCTAAGAGATTTAAAGCTGCCCTTTTAAGACAACTAAACTCAGTAGCCAGTTCGGAGAATGAGTGGAGGATGCAGCACACTTTTGTTTCAGCCTCAGCCTTGAGCAGCCTGGTCAGTGGCCTCACTGTCATCACCTTTGAGCTTCCCAGCTCCCTGAATAGCCCATGTAGAATAAGCGTGTCAGGGAGACGTGCCACATACCCCAAACTGTGTTCTTGAATTTGAGTTCGAATTCGCATCTCTGTTACTCTTTTGAGGAAGCGATGGCTTGCTCTTTACAGGTACAGTGAGCTGTGTGGAACCCACAACTGTCATGCCCCACTAGAGGGTGCTGATGTCACAATAGAGTGAAAGCTGTAGCAAGAATTGGGGAGAAAGAAAACAAACAGCTCAAACAGAACTGATGAGATTTTTTTCTCTTAGGAGCTGGAAAATGCAGAATTCATCCCTATGCCTGACAGCCCATCTCCCCTAAGTGCAGCTTTTCCAGAATCTGAGAAAGATACCCTGCCATATGAAGAGCTACAAGGACTCAAAGTGGCCTCTGAAGCTCCTTCGGAACACAAGCCCCCAGTAGGAGCCTGGGTAACTGAACTCTTTGCCTTTGAATCACAACTAAGTAAACAGAGAGCTTTCCCCACTTCTGGCTGCACCATCTCCTCTAGCCTTCTCGGTCTCCCAAGGCCTTATATCAACTCATTATACTGTTTGGTAGTGCTTAAAGCCTCTGCCCTAGGCTTAACTGAATTGCCTTGGAAAAGTATTGACCCTTTCCCATTCCTGATGGGCTAACAGCTTTCTACACTGGAGGACCATCTTTCTTTTCTCTCTTCCTCAGAAATACCAAAATTAAATTTCCAAAATTCAGATCCAGTTTTTTTGACACTACTAGTGTGGTGGGTTGGAAGCTCTGAATGTGAATAAGAAATAATGCTTATAGTCTAGTGAGGGAGCCACACATATGTGCCTGACCTTGGTAGATATCAAATTGTGGTAAATTCCTTAATCAAATGTAAGCCCCAGGGGTCATCAAGCTTTTTCTATAAAGGGCTACATAGTCATTATTTTAGGTTTTATGGACCATACAGTCTCTTCTGCAACACCGCTGACATTGTAGCACAAAAGCAGCCATAGATAGTACATAATGAATGAGCATGATTATGTTCCAATAAAACTTCATTTACAAAAATAGGCAGTAGGCCGGATTTGGCCCATGGGCTATCATTTGCTGACCCTTCCTATAAGTAAAGTATAGTAGAAGGGAGAAAAATCCAGACTAGAAAAGATGTAATAAAACCTTTGAAACTTCAAGGTAAATGTTTAATTCCTCTAATTAGCTTTCTTGAATTATGTTGGCAGTCCTGTTTACTGAACACCTTCCAAATGTCTTCTAAAGTGTGACCTACTACATTTCATGAACTGTGGTCAGAAAGACTCATTCCAAACCATATCATGCCTTCCCCTACTTCAGCATTTTCAGTGGGATGATATTAATGCACTTTAAATTTGTTTGCCAAGTTCTCCAAAACAGAGGATTGTTCTTTTGCATTAGCATAACAGAGACGGAGGCACTAAGAGTTATCTTGTCTTGTGAAGTTGAAGCCAGGTGCTACTGTATACCCAGCATTTTCTGCTTTTACATTTCCTTTATGTGTCCCTATGTTACTTTAAAAGTAAAATCTAAAAATAAATAAATAAATAAATAAAAAATAAAAATAAAAAAAGTAAAATCTGATACCATTTAGAGGAAGGTTAAATGGGGCAGCTGTGGTGTCCAGGTAGAATGCCTATGACCTCTCTCTGCTCTCCTTAGCCACCTCGGCTGAATCCTGCAGAGACATGTGCTGGGAAGGCAACGCCATTAACTCCTACCTGTGCGTGCAGCACTCTGCAGGGAGAGGTTGAGAGATTGCAGGGGCTGGTGTTAAAGTGTCTGGCTGAACAACAGAAGCTACAGCAAGAAAACCTCCAGATTTTTACCCAACTACAAAAGCTGGACAAGAAATTAGAAGGAGGGCAGCAGGTGAGAGCATTAAAAGAATAATTCAATTTCTAATTGTTTTGAAGAATCAAAGAAACAAAACTCGAATAGACCAAGAACTGAAATAGACTTATTCCTTTGCAAGTACTTATCTTTTGATGATGTAACTTTCGTAATTAATCCCAACAGCCCTGGGCCTTGTTTCAGGTGCCTGGGTTAAATCATTTTCATCATCTGACTTCCATTGTTTTTTGCTACTCTGTTTTTTTCTTTTACTTTTTATTATGAAAAACTTTAAGCATCACAATTCAGTGAACAGTCATCTATCCACCATCTAGATTCAACAATTATTAACATGTTGCTTCTTTTAAATGTCTGCATGTGTATTTAAAATATATGGGGGTATATATATCTGTATTTAAAATATCTGGGTGTATGTTGTGTATATTATTTTGCTAAACCATTTTCAAATAAATTATAAAAGTTATGACATAGGCCCCCTAAATACTTTCTTATACATACCCAAAAATAAAGACATTCATTCTCCCAGATAACTGGCGAACTATTATTACACATAAAACAGTTTACACTAATCCAGTACCCAGTTGATAGCCCAATTTTCCCACAAAAATGTCTTTTATAACTTTTTATCAGACCAGAATCCAGTCAAGATCCCTACATTACATTGTTATGTATGTCTCGTTTATTTTTATCTGGAATACTTTGTTCTACTACTCTCCCCCT
Source organism: Vulpes lagopus (assembly GCF_018345385.1). Taxonomy (NCBI): domain Eukaryota; kingdom Metazoa; phylum Chordata; class Mammalia; order Carnivora; family Canidae; genus Vulpes; species Vulpes lagopus. The sequence goes on from NC_054829.1 coordinate 25,237,507, forward strand.
TCCCTTTTTAAAAAATTTTCATGCCATTGACTTGAAGAAACAGGGTCATTGTTTAACAAAATGAGCCACATTCTGGATTTGTCCTCTATTTTCTTGGGACATTATCTAACTTGTTCTTTTGTCACCCTGTCATTTTTTTTTTTTTTTTTTTTTTTTTACTTATGATAGTCATACAGAGAGAGAGAGAGGCAGAGACACAGGCAGAGGGAGAAGCAGGCTCCATGCACCGGGAGCCTGATGTGGGATTCGATCCCGGGTCTCCAGGATTGCGCCCTGGGCCAAAGGCAGGCGCCAAACCGCTGCGCCACCCAGGGATCCCAACCCTGTCATTTTTTTTTATATTTTATTTTATTTTATTTTATTTTATTTTATTTTATTTTATTTTATTTTATTTTATTATTTTATTTTATTTTATTTTATTTTATTTTATTTTATTTTATTTTATTATTTTATTTATTATTTATTTTATTTTATTTTATTTTATTTTATTTTATTATTTTATTTTATATTATATTATATTATATTATATTATATTATATTATATTATATTATATTATATTATATTATTTATGAGAGACACAGAGAGAGAGAGAGAGGCAGAGACACAGGCAGAGGGAGAAGCAGGCTCCATGCAGGGAGCCCGGTGTGGGACTAGATCCAGGACCACAGGATCACGAACTGGGATGAAGGCAAGCGCTAAACTGCTGAGCCACCCAGGGATCCCCACCCTGTCATTTCTGTAAACTGTCATTTCTATAAACTTAAGGCCTGATTAGATTTAAATTAAACATTTTTCGTATAAACATTTCACAGGTGTTGCTGTTTGCATTGTTGTTTTAGAACGCAAGTGGAGTGGGGGGAGGATCTGGGGGGGAGAGAGACAGAATCTCAAGCGGACTCCCCATTGAGTGCAGAGCCCGACACGGGGCTCAATCCCATGACTGAGATCATGACCTGATCAAGAGTCACAAGCTTATCCGACTGAGCCACCAGGTACCCCATTTGCATTGTTTTTAAAAAGCCATTGTATTCCTCTATTTAGAGTGAACCAGGAAAGGGAAATAAGGTTCAACCTTTGGCTTTGCCATTTACCAGTTTTATGTGTCTGGACCAAATTACTTGGTTTCTGTGAGTCCTAGTTTCTCACCTAAAAGAGGAAAAGAATACCATCTACCTTGCATGGTTGTTTTGATGAATGAGAACGAAATCATGTCTATGAAAGTACTTTGGAAAGTAACATACTCACTTGAGGTAAGCATGGGGTGATTGGCAGCTATAGCAGGCAGGAAGATTATTTGGCTTAGGACTGTCTCAGTTTAAAATTGAGTGTTCTACATTCCAGAAAATCCTACAGTCCTAGGCAAACAGTCATCCTACCCGCAACGAGTGTAAAGGTGTGGACTTTATTTAAGGTAGCATTGTTAAAGTATCATCTAAGGTAGTATTATGAGCTTGTCACAAAACTGTAGCTACAGGTCCTTGGAGGTCAACATTAGAAACCTAGTCCTGAACTGCTATAACTCGTGGTGGTATTGTTAATATGGAACTGTGTTTTGTTTGGACAGGTGGGGATGCATTCCAAAGGAACTCAGACAGCAAAAGAAGAGATGGAAATGGATCCAAAGCCTGACTTAGATTCAGATTCCTGGTGCCTCCTGGGAACAGACTCCTGTCGACCCAGCCTCTAGTCTCCTGAGCCTGTATGGCCTCCAGGAAACTGGGATCCAAAGAACTTCACAGCACACTTACTGAATGCAGAGAGCGCTTTCCTGGCTTTGTTCACTTGCAGACAAGGAGTGCAAGGCGGAGGCTCTGAAGCACTTTCCGTGTACACTTGGGGAGTGGCATGGCCTGTTAGATAGGATCTAGGAGTGGTTTTGTTTCGGAGAATGGAAGGGCCCCATGGCCCTGGCTTTGTCCTCAGTGACTGCCATAGCAACAGCAGCTCTGTACCTCATCTGGTGATCCCACCTTTGAAGAGGAGACAAAATGCTCACCTTAATTTTGTTGGTAGCAGCTTATGTCCCGTTTATCATTTCACCATTACTTGGAAGCTGCCTTGGGAATTCAGCACCAGGCATTGCACCTCTGGGTGGAGGAGGGAAAAGTGTAAAACTTGAGTGGGCTGGAACCAGGTGGGGCCCATCCAGAGTCATCTGGAAAGTGCTGAAGTGGTAAAGCCCTCTCAGAAGCCCTGAGTCTGGGAAAGTACGTCTGGTGGAGTCAATCTAGGACTTGTTTTCAGAAAGTTCAGTTACTTTGCGTTAGCCAAATGCTTTAGGAGGAAAAGTGGGTTTAGACTGCTTTTCCTCTGAAGGTCGATTAAAATGTCTTCAGTGAGGAGGAGACAAAGAAGGCTAGGTCCCTCCTCATCACACAGCTGGGGTTGCTGTCTGTGGCCATTGCAGGTTGGATTTCCTAACTTTGGAAGGTACCTCTAAAAGGTGAGGTATCCCATAGAGAATTGAGTCACTGGGGCAATAGGAATGACCTTAAGAGAAAACCATGAGGGAGAGAGGTCCTCCTTTAGCTGCCTCTACTTGGTATCTTTGTGAAGGTCTAGAGTACCTCCGCCTTCGTGGCTCTTAGGGTTCTAACCTCAACTTCAGCAGCCCCAACCACTCCCTTTCTGTATGTCTAGTCAGTATTTGTCCCCTTTTGGTGTTTTATGAAGCCATATCAGTGAATCTGTATCATCTTTCCTACTTGAGTGGCCCAAAGCCAGCACCAAACCTGGTAGTACCTGAAGCCTAACAGGACAGGTAGGAGCTACCAAGTGAAAGGAATTTGGCTGATCCCACAGTCATTGTGTCCTTATAGACAAGAAGCAAGCTAGCTTTCCCAAAGAGAGAGTGTCCTCAAAGCTTTTGATAGTTTTACTTAAGGATGTCAACTTTGTGTTTTCACCTCGCCTTATAAAATGTTCCCTTTAGTATTTTGGGTCATAGGAGTTGCCTTGATGAGTCTCACATGCCCCCTTCTTTGAAGCCACTAAATTACTTTTTGTTTCATTTTCCCCAAACCAAAAAATGAATGTTTAATATCTCTTTAACATTTTGGAAGGACCTGTGCGATGGAAATTTTGCCATTTCCCTGAAACTGGTGGTGTAAAGGCTGATGCTTGGGGAAAACCCCATGGCTGGGGACGGGCAACTCTGTTCAATGGGATGTCTTTGGTTTGATGTTCCCATTGTTTTCTCAATTCTGGGAAGCCTAGTACAATGGTACTAATGTAATCACTAAAGCCTTTTCTTAAAATAAGGGAAGGGGCCAACCCTGGATTAAAGTTACAAGTTCTGGGGACTTGGGGGTTTGCTGTAAACCCTAACAGTGGGTTTTAGTTCATCATGTAAATGCACCTTTGTTTTTTTTTTAAGGACTGACTGGCTCTTCATGTTCCTGTATCCCTCATACTCACCATCTCAGCAGGACTGAGAGGCAGGCTCAGTTTGGGTGTTAATCCTGAGTATTGCTTCTGCTGTGAAACTGAGGAACAGGGGCACGTTGCTGAGACAGGGGTGGGAGTGAGCATTGAAGGGAGGGGTGAGCCCTGCTCTTGTTCCAGAGGGGAGCCATTCTCTAGCAGGGGAACACTGCTCATTTTCTCTAGCATGTTCCCATGGGAAGTCTAGTTTGCTGTTAATCTGGCTGAGAATCTGAGTTCTGTGCCTTAGAGACAATTTGCACTTTACCAAATTGTGCCTGGGACAGCCGTATGATTTTTCCCACCAAATAGCTATGCAAACAGAAACCAATTCAAAGGTGGCAGCCATGCATTAGATAAAAAGTGAAAGGTTAGGCAGCAGCAATGCCTTTGAATGGTTTTCTGTAGCTAATTCTCTTGGAGTTTGTCCTGCTTTTCTTCTTTCTGCAGTGCTAGGTGTTTTCAGTTTCCCAGTAGTATTGCTTTTGAGTTATAGTATAACCTGAGTTATTCCTCTGCTCTGACATTGTTGCTGAAGAACTAGCTCATTGTTAGCCAGATGTTTGAAAGGTTGAGGGTGGAGTGGTTTGGCATTTCTGTTTTAAATAAACATTTAAACTCTCAATCAGTGCTATGCCTGCGCATGGACCTTAGTCACTGGGATGAAACACCCAGATTCTAGGCCTTCATGAATCTTTGATTCAATGAGTCTTTATCTAAATAAATAAAAGACCTTGTAACAGAAACAACACAAGGAACATTTGCACAAATAATCTTTGCTTTCTTCCAGTTTCTTTTTCTTGCTCACAGTATCATTTCTGCTGCTACAACTTTTTCTCCCCAGACTTCTCAAATATAGTGCTTAAGATGCAGAGGGAAGGAAAAAAATGAGCCACTGAACGAGGAAGGAAGGATCATTTCTTGTACTCACCTCCTGAATCACAGTGGACTTTTTCAAGTGATAATGTGTGTCTACGTTTACAAAATTGTTGAACTGTATTTGGTCTCCCTGGCATTGCACAGCCAAGTTATCACTTCTCTTGGCTGAGCATTTCACTAAAGTTTAAAGCAAAAGTGGCCTTAAACTCACATTTCATTTGATTTGCCATATATTTGGAAACCTTCATAATAGAAAGAACAGCTCTGGAGTGAGGATGTATTATAAATAAATTCTTTCAAATGAGTATCCCTGGGCCTCCAAAGAAGTATTCTTCATTAGTGTCAGGCCAGACTGGGCTGTAGTCAGGACTACAAAACATGTTCCTTCCTGCCACAAAGCCAAAAATCATTTATTACTTCAATGATTAACTATGGAAATAAACATGCTGATCACTAAACCTCTCAGAATTGGGAACATTAGAGAGAAAAACATTATATCACATCTCTGCTATCTCCTTTGTAGTCATGAAGAATGATAAATTGACCAAAAGCAAATGTTGGTCAAAAGGTACCATGCTGCATTAAATACACTGCTGTTAAGGAGTATCTCAGCACGTCTGCACAGTCTGCATACACTTTTATGTGAAGTGAGTTTCACTATGAGATTTTTTCCCCCATTGCTTAACCTTTTGAACTTTAAAATTTATAACATTTGCTTGTACTGAAGGCTCTTGGATAAAGTTGTATAACACACAGACAGTACCAAGTAGCATTATCCATTGTCATCCAGGAAGGGACTTAGATAGCAAAAGGATTCTGACCTCTTCCCAAAAATCAGGTCGAGCTAAATGTAAAAGACTCATAGATAGTCCTAACCTAATCAAAGCTTACATATGTTGAAATCAGAGGGAACACTGAGGCATTGACTATTGCATTATTGTCCAGCAATATAAGAATGAGTAACTGCTTCCTGTCTACAGAAAGCACTCCCCACACATACATGTGTTCTCCCCAGAGGGTCCTGATCTGTGAACTTAATCACATCATTCAGGGATCCCAAAAAAGGCAAATAAGTGCAGCATGCCAGGCGGGACTTGTGATCTGCAAGGTCAGACCATCTGAAGGACCACGTGGTTGGGGCTATGCAGGATTGCTGGCCTGGTATTTCCAGAACTTCTGGCTTTTCAAGAGATTCTCCATATCCCAGTTTTTAAATGTCAGACTACATTTTTAATTCTGCACCAGCCAAATAAAGCATATCTGTAGGACAAAGCAGTCCATAGGCTATCACTTTGCCCCCTTGGCCATAGCTCATTCTTGCCATCTTTTGTTTTTAAGTATGAAACTTAGTTTGTATTTCATTGCCAGGGGAATGTATATATTGGGTTAAATACCCAGTGTGTGTGTAAGGTTCCTTCAAGTGGCCAGCCTAAAGCCCTGCTATGTGATTCCTCTTCTTTGCAACAATTAAGAAGAGCATAAAGCAATTCAATATGTACTGTTTTTTAAGTATATACATTTTTCTCCACCTAGGGTCCTGCAGCTCCGCAGCTAAAGCCTTAATCACATTTCAAGTCGGTCTGATCTATAGCCCAGCCATTCAGCAGGTGCTGCAGGGGAAATGGAACATGAGTGGCCATTTGTTAGTAGAATATGGTTTTTTTGTCTGCTTAGTCACCTTGGCCCAGGTCAAGTTGGGTGTTTTTTCTCCAGTATTTTAAACTAACAATTTGAGTGATGTTCTCAGGACAATAATCCTACTGTTATTTCATATCTGTTGTTCTATCTTCATCCTATTTAAACTGATACTACCCCTGACGGGCATTACCTTATCACTTCTCCCATCTGACTAAACTAGGACTTACTCATTTTATTATTTAATTTTAAATCCCCAAAACCCTTTTTGAAGGTCTAATTATGAAGAGTACCTGCAGTATGCACAATTCTGCACAGAGAAATTTTTAAAAATCCAGTATCTTTTTTCATTTTTCATCAAAGTTTACTCTCTAAAATAGAAGTTCACTGTGACATAATGGACAGCGACATGTAACACTGCAATGTCCCAGCTTGCTTTGATGGTAGATTTTGCTGCCTTATTTCAAAAGCCATACAACCAATCTGATTTCAAAGCAGAATGCCAGCAATCGCTAAAACTGAAGTTCCTTTTTTTTTTTTTTTTTGACATATGAAATCCATTAGCAAAGAGCAACTACTGAGGCATACAGTAGTGCTCTCCCCATCCCTAGCCTGTAAAGCACATCAAGATGAGGTTCTCTTTATGACACACTATACCACAAGCGGGGCCTAGGATAGACTGGCACCCGAACTTTGCATACTGGTGTTGGCTTTTGGCCAGGACCATGCGTCACAAAGGTCAAGCATAAACTTCCATTTGCCTTACAGCAAAATTGTATTATCTTTTTTTTTTTTTTTTTGTATTATCTTTTATAAGAGATACCACCTAGGTGATCATGATCTTCTGACACCAACTTAATCTAATGAACCAACTTCCTGCAAGAGCAAGAAGCATGAACAGGAACCACAGACATACATGCAGAGGCAGTGGCAAGAAGGCACTGCAAACGCAGGCACTTAACTAGCACAGACCACAAGTCAGGCTTGCGAGAAGAGAGATTTAATACAGCCCACTCGCTACTCTCGAGTGTCTTCACCCACCAGTTCTGAGGGCAATAGAAAGGCACACCAGCCCAACATGGTAATTTAGTGGGAAGCCGAGGCTTCCTTTTGCTTCCTGCTGCTTAGCAATGAGTCTCTCTTCACTGATTTAAGTTCTGCAGGCAGATGTGGGAGATGTAAAGGTTTTAGTTCTGGTTTGTATCAAATTATTCTCCCATTTACTGCTGAAGAGAAGCAGAGCCTTCTGAGACTTCCACTGTGGTCTGTTCAACTGTAATGCTTCCTTGGAGGTGGGGGCCGATTCTTAATGGTCTTACACTTGGGAATGTGGCGCTCAGCCACCTTGGGAGCAAAGTGGCGGCTGCAGTGTGGACACTGAATATAATCTGGATTTTCTGCAGGTAGGATGGGTGGCAAGTCTGAGGGGTTTCCACCTTTGGCAATTACTTGCTGGACCTCTCGGGCCTGACGGAGAGTACGGATGAAAGACTCATGCTTCTGTCTCCAGTTGCTCTTCTGAGGAGGTTCAGCCTGTAAGTAAGAGGAAGACTGATTATTTGACTTGGCATTTACCACATCTCCTTCTGAGTCTTCATCAGAATGACAGTAAGGAAATGTAAAGGATGCTCTCCCTAAGGTCAGAGAGAACAGGACAGGAGCAACAGAGCTGACTTGCCAGAGTGGAGGCACTAAGCTAAGGGCCTGCCAGGGGGGATGGTCCTGGGAGGCTTGGTGTTTACAGGTAGAGGCAGGGGAGAGGTGTGGGGCTGAGAATACATTGGATCCCTGGGGCCCCGTCCCATCTTGTACATCCAAGAGTCTGTCACTTCCAGCAGTCTCACAGGAGAACAGGGGTCTATTCTCTGTAGAAACTGAACCAGACAGGTTTCACACGCAGGAAGTCCAGGCATAATAGAGAAGAAGGTTAATACTGAAGCTGAAAATTGGGATTAAGTGCAAGTATACATGATAAATTATGGAACTGTTTGATATCCTGGGAGCCGAGGATATCAACTCAGCTCCCAGGATATCAAACACATTGGCACCCTCACAGGAGACAAGAGTTCTCTGGTTGCACCAAGCAGTCAAGAGAAAAGCCATTAGATGCTGGCCCTGCATGACCCCAGTGAAAAGGTTCACTATTTGAGGCCTTTAATCAACAAGCCTCACTTAAGCTTAACTATGAATGGACAGCCTGGGGTCACCAAATATTTGAGTAAAGCTCTAACAAGAGAAAAACCAAAACAGGTACATGAATTCTCTTTCTTTCTCTCTCTCTCTCTCTCTCTCTCTCTCTCACTCACTCACTCTCAGGAAGCAGCAACAAGGCAGGTAGAAGAAGAAAACTTAAAACCAGAAAGCCAGAAAGAACTATTACAGATTACAACTGTGATAACTAAGGGGCGCCTAGGTGGCTCAGTTGGTTGAGCATCTGACTCTTGAATTTGACTCAGGTCATGATCTTGGGGTCATGGGATTGAGCCCCACATCAGGCTCCACGCTCAGCACAGTCAACTTGTTCCTCTCCTTCTGCTTCTCCTGATTATGTGCTTATACTCTGTCTCATAAATAAATGAACAAATAAATATCTTTATTTTTAAAAAGACCACTTAAAAAAAACATGATAGCTAAAAATAAAAATAGCAGTGTTTAAAATGTCAAGAAAATTAGAATGGGAAAAAAAGATCAAGGTGGGAAGTAGAAAAGATTAGGAAATTAGAAAGTCAATCCAGGAAGTCCAACACCTGACAAAAAGGAGTTCCAAAAAGAACAGAAAAAGGAGGAAATTATTAAATAAATAATACAATAAACATTCCTAGAATTAAGGTCACTGTCTTGAAATTGAATAGCCTACCAAGATTCCAACACAATCATTGAAAAATTTTGGAATTTCAGAATAAAGAGTGAATCCTGTAAGCTTTCAGAAAAAGAAACACCAAGAGAAGCTTCATATAGTGGCGCAGGAAGCAAAATGGCATCAGATTTCTCAACGGTAACACGATACTAAAAGCTAGTGGGAAAATGCCTTAAAAATTCTAACAGAGAAAAAAAAAAAAATTCTAACAGAGGGCGGCCCAGGTGGCTCAGCAGTTTAGCGCCGCCTTCAGCCCAGAGTGTGATCCTGGAGCCCTGGGATTGAGTCCCACATCAGGCTCCCTGCATGGAGCCTGCTTCTCCCTCTGCCTGTGTCTCTACCTCTCTCTCTTTCTGTCTCTCATGAATAAATAAATAAAATCTTAAAAAAAAAGTTCTAATAGAAAATCATTTTTTTCTTTTTAAAAAGATCTTATTTATTTATTCATGAGAGAGAGGCAGAGACACAGATAGAGAAGCAGGCTCCATGTAGGAAGCCCGATGCGGGACTTGATCGTAGGACTCCATCCTGGGACTCCAGGATCACATCTTGGGCCGAAGGCAGGCGCTAAACCGCTGAGCCACCCAGGGATCCCCTGAAAATCATTATTCTACCTAGAATTCTATACCTAGTCAAATCAACTATAAGGCTATTGTATGGATATTTTCATTCATTTTGAGACAAAAAAATATGCCTCCCATGCACGTTTCTTGAAAGCTTCAGCAAATCAAGGAATAAAGCAAGAAAAAGGAAAACATAAGAAGCTGGAAATGGGACCCAATACAGAAAAGAAGTAAAAAAAAGAAGTCCCAACACAACAAGTCTACACTAGACCTAGAGAACAAACAGTCCAGACTGGTGCAGGAGGAAAAAGAGTAGTGGGAGGAAAGTTTTCAGAATAAAAAAAAAAAAAAATCAAACTGATGGATTAAGTGTTTGTGCACTTACAAAAACACTACTAGGTATCTGACATCAGATGAATAATTTAGGGGAAAAAAATTAGAGACAGGTATGTAGGGAACCAAGCAAATAAAAACCTGAGTCAACTATTAATTCCAGGTACATGTGGGCAGAGGCAGAATTTGTTCACTCATCGGTGAACAAAATTTACATGGTTATTATAAGTAAAAGCTGACTGCTGCTTTAATCCAAAATTGTGATCCCATTACAATGGAAGAAGAGAAGGAGAAAAGTAAAAGGAAAGGAGATGTGAAAGAGAGCTTAACCCACAGCATTCATAGAAGGAAATCAACAGATAATGTGCAAAACTGGTTAATCAAGAAAATAAGCATATTATTGAGAAATATGGAAATGCATACCAGAAGAGTAATCGATCAGGAACTGAATGAAGGCTGCCACTGGGGGCCAGATGAGGATGGAGAAGGGTGAAGCAGGATCCTGCTTATTGCCTTATAGGTCACTTAGTACATGATTTTTTAAATGTATTCAAATATTATTTATATTAATATAAAATTAACTTTAAGATTATTTACTTATCTGAGAAAGAGAGAGGAGAGAGAGCACGCATAGGGTGAGGGGCCGAGAGAGAGAAGCAGACTTGGGAGCCAGATGTGGGGCTCAATCCTGGGACTCGGGGAAGACAGACATATAACCAACTGAGCCACCCAGGTGCCCCTAAAATTAATTTTTCAAAAAAGAAAAAATGAGTTAAGTAGCTGCTTGGTGATCTGATATCATTAATGATAAATGACAGGAAGAGATATTATCAAAGGAAAAGGATCCTTAGGAGAGTCTTACTGAAACAGACAGGAAGGCAAGAAAATCTGTGTGTTGGAGACAGGACCCAGGAACATTTAAAAGAGTTAGGAGAAAGTTCCTTGACTATATGATGGTTACTTCATATTCATAATTCATATTGAAATTTTATTCAATTAACACCTATTAATCACAAAGCACAAAGATGTAGTCCCTGTACTCAAATGCTTCCTTCCTTCCTTCCTTCCTTTTTTTTTAAGCTTTTATTTATTTGACAGAGAGATAGAGTCAGAGAGCACAAATGAGGGGAAGGGCAGAGGGAGAGGGAGAAGCAGGCTTTCCACTGAGCAGGGAGCCTGATGTGGGGCTCCATCCCCGAATTCTGGAATCATGACCTAAGCTGAAGGCAGATGCTTAACTGACTGAGCCACCCAGGTGCCCCTATCCAGATCTTTTCTGCTTCAGTGTCCTCAATGCAACATATTCCCCGCAAAACTAGTTTCCACAAAGCTAGGGTATCTGATCTCAGAAACCCAATTCTTTTGCTTCACTGCTACTGTATTTAGGAATTTAAGAAACACAAGAGTCTTTTAGATGCCTGCCAGAAACAACCACTATAGTGGGATAGAGAAGACCCCAGTGGATTACTGGGTTGACCAGAAAGAAAACAGGAAAGAACCGGAACTGGTGATCATATCATTATCTGCAAGAGCAAAATGTTGACTTCTTGTCAGAAACTAGACTTTGGGCAGATTATCTCTGAACCCAGAAGGGACTTTTCTGTGGTGATCTTCCAAACTATACTGAAAGGAGTAACTGCAATTGACTTCTTGTAACAACCACCACATAAATTTGAGTTTTTAAAGGCCCCAGTAAATACATGTATAAACTGTAACGTGCATAGCGGACAACAAGTGCTAGCACAGCATAGGGAGGGAAATGAAAACAGAATATGCTCTCCTATTTTGTTAGAAAATTAGAGTTGAATGGGGCTTTGAGATCCTGAGGTCTGGGCTTTTCCAAACTTTGATCATTTGCATATCACTTTCACTTTATCCCCCTTAAGATAAATAACTTAATATTTTTAAGTTCATGATTTTTAAAACTACAGGCTTCATATGTTGTTATATTTTTCTAATACACAGTAAAACTACTAAAATAAAAAATGTTTGCCGGTATGCCACACTTTGAAAAACACTCATTTACAAACCAAGAGGCATAACCTTGACAGGGTGGTAGACTTATTCATGAGACAATCTCCAGATATGACTGTCCAAATATGCCTGTGAAATACCCCTAAACTTACCATGCAAGTGTCTCACAGCCTTTTTACAACTTAGTTTTTCTGCAGCTGGAATGTTAACCAAAAATCAAGTCCTTTACCTTTTAAGGTGTTTACGCTCTGAATGGGGAGAACAAGGATTGCAAACTTGAGTTTCACATATTTACTAAGAAGATATATCAGAACTGAGCTACTCTTGAAAAAGTAGATCAGGCTATAGGAGTTGTAACAAATCTTAATCTTGGGAGGTGGCAGTGTATATTGCAGAGAGCAAGGAACTCTCTCCCAGGGGTGAAATGCTGCATCATTTTTTTCTTTGTATTTTTCAAATCTTTTTAATTTTCTACAGTAACCATTTATTACTTTTGCTTTTATTTGTTTAAAGATTTTATTTGAGAGAGAGCAAACATGGGTGGGGAGGAGCAGCAGGCAGAGGGAGCAGACTCCCCGCTGAGCAGGGAGCCCGTACGTGGGACTCGATCCCAGGACCCTGGGATCATGACCTGAGCTGAAGGCAGATGCTTAACCAACTAAGCCACCCAGGTGCCCCAACATTTATTACTTTTATAATCAATAGGACATATATTTTTAAGCCTGGATTTTTTGCAGTGCTTCTAAACCAGATTTAAATTTGCTTTTTTTTAAAATTTTTTTATTTATTTATGATAGTCACAGAAAGAGAGAGAGAGAGGCAGAGACATAGGCAGAGGGAGAAGCAGATTCCATGCACCGGGAGCCCGACGTGGGATTCGATCCCGGGTCTCCAGGATCGCGCCCTGGGCCAAAGGCAGGCGCCAAACCGCTGCGCCACCCAGGGATCCCCTAACCCAGATTTATATGCTGACTCTTGTTTGAGAGAGCACATGGGCAAGTGGTGTGAGGGGCAGAAGAAGAGGAAGAGAGAGAATCCTCAAAGAAATTCCCCACGGAGAGCAGAGCCTGATATGGGGCTGGAGCCTGATGCAGGAGCCCAACGTGGGGCTTAATCCCAGGACCCTGAGATCATGACCTGAGCCCAAATCAAGAGTTGGATGCTTAACTGACGCTTAACCACCACCCAGGCACCCCATATATGCTGACTCTGCCACTCAAAGCTGTTTGTGATTTCAAGCAAATTAAACTCTCTGAGATTTGATCTTTGAATTGATAAGAGACAATGAAACCCTCACAGGGTTGTGCTGAGGATCTTATGATAAACTCCCATCACAGTGACTGGCACACAGTAATCAATAAATGTTCTTTCTCCCTGTATGACACATGAGTTTTTTTCTAAAGAAAACTGATTTAGCATCCTTTTATAATGATCCCCAAAGTCAAATCCGTAAGGCCCTGGCCTTTTTACCTTGACTGGGGCTGGCCCCTTCCAGTTCAGGTACTGCTCTAGTTCTGTGCCCTTGGCCCGGGCCCTGGAGGAGTCAAACACTTTCCTCTTGGAACCCTGCATCCTGCTGCAGACGCTGGAGTGTCTCTCCAGTCTGAGCAAGAGAAACTTGCGTCCACAGTGGCTACATTCGCCAAGTTTGGGCTCTTCAGTGGAACAGCTGGAAACCGAAGAGTCTGGTCCCCTAGACAAACTAGAATTGCTGGTGGATCCCCACAAAACACTGCCAGGCCCTTCTGAAGACTGAGAAAACTCCTTTGATGACTCTGAGACTAGGTCTCGGATTCTGTTATTGCTTGCCACCAATCTTTCCCTTTTGAGCTTCTGTATTCCGTAATCAGAGAACTGGAATGGACCGGAATTTTCTTGAGACTGTCCCCAAAGTTCATCTTCTCCTCTGTCTCTACTGAAGACCTCCTCAGACCCGAATTCTGGGGAGAAGGTAGGTTTGTATGTGGTGTTGCTATTACCTTTAATTCTCCTCCTGGGGAGTGTCATTCTTTGAAGCTCTCTTTTTTCATTTTCCTTAGCCTGTTCCTTTTCTTTCTGGATCCTTCGGAGTTCCTCCTCTGTCTTCTTCAGCTTTTCCCTTAGGAGGGTTTCTTTTCTCCGGATTTTCTCTTGTAAGCTCTCCCCTGCAGCTTCCAGTCTTTGGATCTGCATCCATTCGGTCCTGTTGGGGTTTGCCATGGCTCTCTCCTCCTGTGTGGCAGCAACGGCATGGAGCACAGATGCATTCACCCAGTTCCTTGAACCAAAGCTGCTGTATGGAAACTCTCTTGGTTCAGGGGGTCTCGGAGAGACATCCTGGTCCCCATCAATGCCAGCTTCACTTGTACTGTGAGACTTCCTATGGAACACGGGTTTCAGCGGGTATGCCCGGTCTACCCCAACTCGCTTCTTCGTAAAGGGGATGAATTCCTGATTATTTGCTTTGGGATACCAGGACTGAGAATTTGCTGAGTAAAACGAACCCTTTGCTTGGCCTTGGGAATCACTTCTTGAATCTTGCTGGCTGATTCCAACACAGTGGGGATAGGAGCAGCTCCCGGCTTTTGTGCAGGCGTTCCACTTGGAGTGAGTGTAGAGATTATCCAGCGTCAGCTCTTTGTTGCTCAAAAGCTTCTGCTGGAAATTGTTCCTCAGGTGCCCCAAGGAGGACCGCTGAGAAGAGTCACCTTTTTCATAGGGCTCTTGCTTAGCTGAGAGGAGCCCTGGAGCTTCCCTTTCATTATATGGAAGCATAACGCCCACAGGCAGAGGTGGTGCCAACTGGAGGCCAGCCATTCGGGGACTGGACTGAAGCCTAGGGGAGATTTAAACCAGATATATTGTGAGGAGGTTTTCTGAGGTTACCCCCGGCTACTAAAGTAAACAGTTTATACATTTGTCCTACCTATTCTCTTGAACTTTTTAGGGACAGTGGTGCTGGGTCTGCCAGAACTTTCCTTCAATAAGGATTTGGTGAATGCTTATTATTTCCTGTGGGTGCCTATTAGATCCTGAGGACAGAAAAACGAATGTGACACGGGTGTTCCCGCCACCTCGCTTTATTCCAGTACCAGCCTCTGCCATACACAGCGATGCTCCTGCCATACACAGGAGACTCCTTAGGTGGTGGAAAGATTTACTGGAAAGGGCTGTCGGACTCAAAGTCAGGCTTTAGACCTGTGACACAGGACCAGCAACTTTCCCTTGCTGGCTCGCTTCTTCACCTATCCACTGAAGTTTCGCTCAGAGTTACAAGACCTTAGGACTCTGAGTCCGGGCCTACGGTTTCACAGGTGAGCAAACTGCGGCTGGGAGGTAGGTGGCCCGCACAAGGCGCTCTCGGGGCTTCCCCGCTGCTGGACTCCAGAGGACACCGCAGGTGCCCGGCCGTCCAACCCGCACCCAGGGGGTCCCCACGGCGCGGATCGTAACCTGAGAGGTGGAGGCCACCTGACCGGGCCGCCGCGCCGCCGCACGGGTGCTGAGCTCACGCGCCGCCCCAGAGTCGGCAGCAGGGCGCCCCCGCTGGGGCCTCGGCTTGGGGAACACAGCCCTCGCTCTTCTGCCCATGCGGCCGCCCTTGGGAGGTGGAGGCGCTGACCCTACGTCTGCTCCCCACGCCTGCTTACGCCTACCTGAGGCTCTGGCGGACCGTTCCTGCTCAGGGGAAAAGAAAAACAAAACAAAACAAAAACCAACCCAAGACTTAGCTTTCCACCCCCGACCGCCCCCGGGCCGAACTTCAACAACCTCAACCGCCCGCCGCGCAGGCGCTCTGCGCGGGCCTTTGTTATTCCCGTTGCCTGGAGACGCGAGCGCGTGCGCACCCAGCCCCGCGCGCGGCCCCGAGACGCCCGCGACGGGGGTGTGGCCAGGGCGAGTGTCCCTTGACCCGGAGTCCCGCCGACTCTGTGGCTCCGTCCCGCCCTGCCCGTGGGGAACGGGAGAGGGGGCGGGAGAGGCGTTTCTGGGGCTCCATCAAAGAACGTGTATTTTTCTGAGAACGATGCTCCCAGCCCCTGGGGCGTGCCCTTCTCTGGCAGGAGTCGGAGCCCCTGGAAGGGCCCGGGCGTCGCGGTGCAGGCCTGCGGCGTCCGCCCGCCCGGCGGCAGTGGGCCTGCTGGTGGCCTTGCTGAGCGCGCTCGGCTGCCCGGTGCGGGCCCCGGGTGTGCGGCCCCCCCGCGCCCGTCCCAGCCCACGGTTGGGAGCTTGCGGTCAGACGTCAGCTGCTCGGCGAAGCTGTGCTGCCCAGGGTCTTTTCCGAGGTGGTTTTCGTAGCCAATCTAATTATTTTGATATGATGTTTTGCTCTCACGTGGTAACTCTGGCCCGTCTCTTCGTGAGGCCCAACGGTGACTCAGCCAAGTGTAACGATAATAAAGTTAACTACCGGATTGAAAACGATCGGTGTAACCTGGTCCTCAACGCTAAATGACATTCTGTGACTTGTTAACATTAGAAAGGGGTTTATTTGTCTTCATGCTTTAGTTCGTTTGTGTAAGATGTTTGGAACAGGCGGTTTACTTTTTTCCTGTAACTACTCAAAAAGATTCATGCACTTGGGACATAAAATGGACAGCAGTAGTCGGTGTTAATGCTGCAGCATGTCATTATTACAGCTTTACATGTTACAGAGACATTCCTTGGTGGGCCCTCCTCCGGGCCAGTCCTTTGATTCCTTATTTTCTTTCATAGCTGACTCAACTGCCTTCTCTCTATATGCAGTTTCAGACATTTCCCGCTACACTCCAGGTCCTAATTATGTCAGCATCTGGCCTGCCTGTCATCAACTCCTGCAGCTCCCCTCCAGTCTGGCTGAATTGCCCAGAGTGCCTCCCTTCATCCTGAATTCCTTCCCTCTGGTGTCTGAGGAAAAAGAAAATCTTTCTCTTTCCTTGTGGTCTGTTGAATCAGTCCCTTTCTGTACCCTCCTGGACTTGACTCCATCACGTTACCCCTCCATCTTACTCACTTGGAGTTGTATCTATCCACATACTCCTTCTCTTTGGTTTTAAAACATGTTTAACTTTGCCCTGCAAAGCAAACCTCATCTCCCATGGCCTGCTGCCTCTCATCTTAGGGTCTCATGGATTTCTCCTCTTCTCCTCAAGCCTTCTTAATAGACAGCTGTACATTTGTGGTCCTCATTCTTTCATCTGCCCTTCAGTGTCCAGTCCACTGTTGAATGGCTTCCACCCTTTCCATTTTATTTAACTGCTGGGCTGTTGGTGACTTCCCAATGGCCAAAGACAAAAGCTCCTATTTCTTTAGCCTACTCATTTGCCATCGATTTTTCACTCCCTTGGAACTCTCTTCTCACTTGCTCCTCCGCCTTCTTGGTTTCTTCTTTCACATTTTTGCTTCATCTTCTTCCAGGTCTCGGGCATTTATGTCCTTTCTTTGCCTGCCCACCAAATTTAGGTGTTCTCCAAAACCCTCTTATTTCTCATATACACACAGTTCCAGGCATTCTCTTCTTTAATGATTTCAACCAAATGCTGAAATGTCAGGTCTCTCTTATGTTTAAATGATACTCAGCCTAGGGCTCTCTCCTTCATTACAGACTCAAATTTCTAGCTGCCCATTTAGCACCTCCACCATGAATATTCCCCAGGAAACTCAAATTCAATATGACAGAAAACAAACTCATGATCATCTCCCCATTTCCCCATCTACTTTTTGTCCAGTGTTCTCATGTGAGCTGAAAGCATCAGTTATTTTGCACCACTCCCTCTTTTCTTTTAAAGATTTATTTATTTATTTGAGAGAGAGACAGCACAGAGAGAGAGAGAGAGAGCGGACACAGAGAGAGAGCGGGCACAGAGAGAGCGCGCACACACACACAGCACAGAGAGAGAGGGAGAAGGAGAAGCAGACTTCCCACCAAGCAGGGAGCCCAATGCGGGATTCCATCCCAGGACTCCGGGATCATGACCCAGGCCAAAGGCAGATGCCCAACCAACTGAGCCACCCAGGCGCCCTGCACCACTCCCTCTTTGTCACCCCTTCTGTCTAATTAGTCAGCATACTCTGCTTAATTTACTTTGCAATGTCCCAAATATGATTGTTCCTTTGCATTTCTACTGCCCTTGGTGAGTTCTTCCTCACTTTTCTTTGGGACAGCGTCACTCTCTTGCTATTTTTGCCTTCAACATCTGCTCCTCAACCTCATTTTTTATGTTGCTGCCAGAGTAATTAATCTTAAATATCTCTGACCCCCATGGTTCTCCTACAGGGGCTTCTTCTTTACCTATACCTTCTTTACTTTTACTTTCAAGTTGAAACACATAATTTAACATGGTATTTAAATCTGCCAGATTAGGTCCAGCCTATCTTTCCAGCCCTGACTCCCCAGAGTCTAGCCCAGTGTATGGCAACCCTAGCTAAGCTTTAGGACTCCCTGGAAAACAATTTCTGGTGGTGAGACCTGGGTATTGGTATTTTTAAAAGCTTCCGCTGTTGCAGTTATGTGCAGCCAGGGTTAACCCTTGGTCTGGTCACACCTGACTACCCACACTTACTCTTCTCTTCTTCTCTTTTCTTCTCTTCTCTTCTCTTCTCTTCATCTCTTCTCTTCTCTTTTTCTCTTCTCTTTTCTTCTCTTTCTTTTTCTTCCACTTTTGTATATGGTTTTTACCTTGACCCAAGTTCCATGCACTGGGAGGTAGTAGAGCATAGCATTTATGGAAGGGGGCTCCGTACTCAGACTGTTTGGAAATAATCCCAGCTCCATCACTTACTTACTGGTTGTGGTTGTGTAACCTTGGACATTGTGCTACTTCCTCCAAGAACACTTGCCCAATCTTCCCAGTCAGAATAAATCTTTTTGCTTTTTTGTGCTCTCAAGTATTTTCTGTTCTTGTTGTAGGACAGGGCTGACTCATGAGGAGCTCTCAGTGGATGTTCATGGAATTGACTAGCACGTTGTGCATTTTACTGTCATTATTTGCATGCATATTTGTCCCTTATACTAAAGAAAAGCTCTTGGAGGACAAAGATTACATATCATTCATCTTTGTATATCCTACAGTGTCCCATATTAGTAGACAATAGTTTCTTAAAATCTTTTGAGAAGCTAGGTTTTTTAAAATGAATTTTAGGGGCAACTGGGTGGTGCATTTGGGTGGGTGTCTAACTCTTGTTTTCAGCTCAGGTCGTGATCCCAGTAATGGTCATGAGATCAAGCCTGTTTGAGATTCTCCATCCCTCTCCCCCTCCCACTCATGTTCTCTCTCTAAAATAAATAAATCTTTAAAAAATAAAATACAAAAAAAAAAGAGTTTTAGAGAAAGAAATAACATCAACCGGACACTCTGTTTAGCATTATTTTCAAATATTGCCAAGCATAACATTCAATCCAGCTTTCCACCCTATCCCCACTCCAGCACTAAGGTTATATGATTCTTCAGGATCTGGATCCTCACTTTTCAGTGGGGGGACAAGTGAAGTGATGAATCTTTATGGCTTCCATTGCAAATCCATCTCACCTCACCAAGTCTGCCCACCTGGAATATTCACAAATGGAGTCTTATATTCTGAAGGGACATAATGCATACAAAGCAATCCACAGAGGAACAGGAAACACCACAGTTTTCCTTCATATATTCTTAATCATCAGAGTAGCTGGAATCAAATGCTTGCAAGATGACTGTACTTTTAACAATCATCAGCCACAACTCTGTCAACAATTCTCTTTTCTCAAAAGAAATTCATGGATTTTGGTCATTTGGCTTAGACTGATTGATTCAATTTTTTTTTAAGATTCTATTTATTTATTCATGAGAGAGACACACAGAGGCAGAAGGAGAAGCAGGCTCCCTATGAGGACCCTGATGTGGGACTCGATCCCTATACCAGACCCTGGGATCATGCCCTGAGCCCAAGGCAGATGCTCAACTATTGAGCCACCAGGTGTCCCTGATTGATTCAATTGTGATTCTGGAGCCATGGGTTATTTTGCTTGTGCTTGTGATCAATCAATTTAGGTAAGCATTATTTGGAGTTTTTTTTAGTAAGGTAGAATCTGGTGGGTAGCTTCCATAAGCACAAAAGGAGGAATAATGTCCTCTGGGACCTCCCATTCACTTACCCCCTTGCTACCAATTCCAGACTGGGGCATGACCCCAAATTTGAGGAGAAGTGAAAGAAAAAGGGCAGAAAGGTACAGGCATACTTCAGAGACATTGTGGGCTCTATTCCAATCACTGCAATAAAGTGAATATTGCAATAAAGTGAGTCAAATAGAAATATAACTTAAATATGCTGGTTTCCCAGTGCATTCTACTATAGTCTGTTAAGTATGCATTTGCATTATGTCTTTAAAAATGTACATACCAAAAAAAAATAAAAATAAAAATGTACATACCTTTTTATATATAATAATGCTGAAATATATATGATATATTATAAAAATATAATAAGGATGAAAAAGTTTGGGGCACCTGTGTGGCTTAGTCGGTTAAGCATCTGCCTTTGGCTCAGGTCATGGTCCCAGGGTCCCGGGACTGAGCCTCACATCCCCTCCTCCCTGTTCATGCTCTCTCTCTCTCTCTCTCTCAAAAAATTTTAGAAAAGAAAAAAAGTTTGAAATATTGTGAGAATTACCAAAATGTGACTCAGAGGGATGTCTGGGTGGCTCAGCAGTTGAGCATCTGCCTTCAGCTCAGGTCATGATTCCGGGGTCCTGGGATCAAATTCCACATTAGGCTCCGGGCAGGGAGGCTGCTTCTTCCTCTACCTATGCCTCCGCCTCTCTCTCTGTCTCTCTCATGAATAAATAAATACAATCTTTAAAAAAAAAAACAAAAAACAAAAACAAAGTGCAACTCAGAGGCACAAAGTGAGCAAATGCTGTTGGAAAAAATGGTACTGTTAGACTTCACCAATGCAGGGTTGCCACAAACCTTCAATTGTAAAAAACATATTTGTGAAGTGCAGTGAGACCAGGAATGCCTGTATGTGTCCTATTCAATTTATGTGTTTGTGTATTCAATGTTTATTGTCTATTTCCCATCCCCAGATTTTAAGTTTATCCAGGCCAGTGATCCTTTTTGTCCACTAATGTAGGTCAACCACCTAAAAGCGTGCCTGGCACACAGAAAGCTTTCAGTAAGTAGTTGTTGAGTGGTTGAATTTATTTCAGGTGCTTCTTCATCGACGCCTTTTTCCAGAAAAAGAGAGCAGGGTTGCGCTTAGTGACCAAGGTGAGGTGAGGCCTGGGTCTGTAGAATCAGCGCCTAGACTCTGGACAGATCCCCAACCTTAGGCTTGCCAGTGCTCCCAAACAACCGTATTTGGAAGCCCCACCCCCTGGGCGGGCTCTGGCTGAGCCTTTCCACTTCTGATTGGTCGGCGGAGATGATGGGCATGAGAGACAGCGAAGGAGGGGCCGCTCTCTAGGCTTCCGGGCGCCGAGGCTACCCTGCAGTGGGAACCGTTGGCGTGCTGGTCGGCCGTGCTGCCCTGAACGCCCGAGAGGAGGACGAGGAGGGTGAGCCTAGGAAGGGGCCCCGTAGCGTGTCCATAATTCGATACCCCTAAAATGTTAGTAGAAGGGGATTCTGGTGGCCAATGGAAGCTGGGTCCGTGGGAAGAGAAAGGGATGGAGAGGGAGCCGGACGGGGATAGGTGTAGGGAGGCAAATGAATAAGCAGGTAACTGCCCCAGAGGGGACTCTGTGGGCACTTGCGACCCCAAGCTTCTCAGCCCAGGTGTCTTCCTGTTACTGAGCACGCCCGCGCTGGCACGTATCCGCTTACGTGCTCTGAAGTTCGAGGACCACAATGTCAGGGAAAGGTCGCAGTGGTTACAGATGGAGAAGTGTGGGTCTGACCCTTTCTTCCTTGGGATTTGAGGTCCTGGAATAGGATAACGAGTCCTTTGCTTTTCTGCTTTTCTGGTCTCTGACAGGTGTGGGCATGAACATGGCAGAAGGGGACACCCTGATATCAGTGGATTATGAAATTTTTGGGAAGGTCCAAGGGGTGTTTTTCCGCAAGTACACTCAGGTATGTGTCCTACAGGCTTTGGGGACATACCTACGTTACCTGCATGGAAACAAGAGACAGTGTTCCTGACAAATGTGTATTGGGGGAAACTGGCTATCTAGTAGCTGCATGGTGGTTTGTAGAGCGGTGGGAATGAAAATGCTTTGGAGTGGACAAAAGACAATGTAAATGGCAGAATCATGTGCTGTTGTCATCGTTCGTTTCTGATGGGGGTACCAGAATACCAGACACATATTAATGAGCTTCTCTCTTCCCAAGGGGAATTGAGGGCATCCCCAGTTCTCCCTGTTGTGGTCTTATCAAACCAGATCACGATTCTTGTAGGAAAGACAACGTTGATCAGATGGCATTTAAAGATTTTATTTATTTACTTGAGAGAGAGAGCACGAGGGAGGAAAAGAGGCAGAGGGAGAGGGAGAAACAGGCTCCCCACTGAACGGGGAGCCCAATGCAGGACTCGATCCCAGGTCCCAGGGACCATGACCTGAGCCGAAGGCAGACAGACACTTAATTGACTGAGCCACTCAGGTGCTTGGATCAGGGGGCATTTAGATGAACTCATGATGTTTATGAAATATATGTAATTGCTTCCTCTGTAGGAAGCTGCTGGATTTTCTTCAGACCTCTTTCACTTCGTCAACCTTGCCCATTCCCCCACTGGATTTCTTTCTGCTTATTATGGCTCTGAAAGAAGAGTTACCTTTCCGGGCTAAAGCTTTTCTAATGAAAATACTCTATCTATTCCAGGGTAGGTAATGGTGACACTGGATGTGGGTCTAGTGTTCCTAGTAGAGTGTTGTGGAGTAATTGTGCGGATGAGCTAACCATGGATGATGGCTTTATTGTCACTAATCTTCCCACGACATGTGCACGTAATTGCAATCTCAATATTCCTTCTGTCTCTGTCAAAGGGATATCTGGCTTTTGCCTTCTTCATGTATGGCCAACCCCAAAGATAATGAGTCAAGACTGCAGAGCTTTCCAAGTGTCCCATTCCTGGTACTGTGGCACATAAAATTCAACCCTGCAATCTTTGAAATATGAATGTTACATGTCATTACCTCTTTTTTCCAATCACTTGCAAATCATTTCCTCCTGTTTCATACTCATATATGAAGTGCTTGTTGAAAGAGAATTGCTGGGGGCACCTGGGTGGCTCAGTCGGTTGAGCATCTGCCTTTGGCTTGGGTCATGATCCCAGGGTCCTGGGATTGAGCGCTACATCAGGCTTCCTGCTCAGTGGGGTGTCTGCTTCTCCCTCTCCTTCCTGCTCATGCTGTCTCTTACTATCTCTTTCATTCTCAAATAAATATTTTTAAAAAGAAAGAATTCTTGAAAAGTCATAGCAAAAGTTATGTTGCAGTTAGCTTTAGTACCAATTATGCAGGGTAAATTCCTGTGACTTAGTAAATGGGGATGACAGCCTCAAAGATTAATTGAAGTTTTTGAGGGAAAAGGACAAGACAGTAAGATAGCCCATCTTTCTCTACTGTCTCCACACCCCCCCAGTTCAGAGAGACAATAAAAGAATGCAGGCAACAAATATTGATTTGGAAAACTGCAAGGAAAATACCATCTCTTTTTCTTTTGCATTAGACTTGGAGCTTATTCCTTATTACTTACAGTCATTTAACCATGTGTTCATTTCAACAGTTGTTTTCTTTCATGACAGTCTCTTTGTTTGTTGATATCTGGCCTCTTAATTCAATATCATCAATCACTCATTCCTAGAATGAATGATGAGAATACTCAAAGGGACTTTTTAAAAAGTTGAAATATAATTGACATCCCATAAAATTCACCCCTTTTTTCTGTATCATTAACACTTTTTAAAATTTTTGTTTAAATTCAATTAACATATAATGTATTCTTGGTTTCAGGGATAGAGATCAGTGGCTCATCAGTCTTATATAATACCCAGTCTTATATAACACCCAGTGCTCATTACGTCACGTGTCTTCCTTAATGTCCATCGCCCAGTCACCCCATACCCCCATTCCCCCTCCCCTCAGCAATCCTCAATTTGTTTCCTATGATTAAGAGTCTCTTATGGTTTGTCTTCATCTCTGATTTTGTCTTGTTTTATTTTTTCCTCTCTTGCCCTATGATCCTCTGTTTTGTTTTTTTAAATTCCACATATGAGTGAGATCATATGATAATTGTCTTTCTCTTATTGACTTATTTCACTTAGCATAATATCCTCTAGCTCCATCCACATCATTGCAAATGGCAAGATTTCATTTTTCCTTGATGGCTGAATAGTAGTCCATGGTATATTTATACCACACCATCTTTTTTTTTTTTTTAAAGATTTATTTATTTATTCATGAGGGAGAGGCAGATACATAGGCAGAGGGAGAAGAGGCTCCTCACAGGGAGCCCTATGCAAGACTCGATCCCAGATCCTGGGATCACACCCTGAGCCAAAGGCAAACGCTTAATGGTTGAGCCACCCAGGTGTCCCTATACCACATCTTCTTTATCCATTCATCTGTTGATGGGCATCTGGGCTCTTCCCATAGTTTGGCTATTGTGGACATTGCTGCTATAAACATTGGGGTGCAGGTGCCCCTTTGTATCACTACCTTTGTATCTTTGGGGTAAATACCCAGTAGTGCAATTGCTAGGTCATAGGGTAGCTCTATTTATTCAACCCTTTGAGGAACCTCCATACTGTTTTCCAGAGTGGCTGCACCAACTTGCATTTTCACCAAAAGTGAAAGAGGGTTCCTCTTTCTCCACATCCTCGCTAACACCTGTCATTTCATGCCATTCTGACTGGTGTGAGGTGGTATCTCATTGTGGTTTTGATATGTATTTCCCGGATACCAAGTGATGTTGAGCATTTTTTCATGTGTCTGTTGGCCATTTGTATGTCTTCTTTGGAGAAATGTCTGTTCATGGCTTCCGCCCATTTCTTGATTGGAAAATTCACCCTTTTAAATAAAAGTGGATTTTAGTGGTTTTTAGTGTAGTCACAAAGTTATGCATTAATTCCAGAATGTTTCATTATCCCAAAAAGAAATCCCATCCCTCTGCAGCCCCTGGCAATCATTAACTTCATCTCTGTCTCTATGGACTTGCCTATTCCGGACATTTAATATAAATGGGATTATGTAATATGTGGTCTTTTGTGTTTGCCGTATTTAACATGTTTTCGAGGTTTATCCATATCATAGCATGTATCAGTATACTAAGCCCCCCTTATCTGCAGGTAATACATTCCAAGACCCCCAGTGATTACCTGAAACCGTGGTTAGTACCAAACCCTATATATACTATGTTTTTTCCTATACAGACCTACTAATGATAAAATTTAATTTATAAATTAGATATATAATATCTAATTATTCACAGCATAATGATGCTGTGAACCTTTATATATTTGTTTTTATGTAAACATTTTCAATCCCCTTGGGTATATATACCTAAGAGTAGATTGCTGGGTCACCTAGTAAGTCTATGTATGACTTTTTACAGAACTGCCAAACTATTTTCCAAAGCAGCTGTACCATGTATATCCTCTCTAAAAATGTGTGAGAATTTCAATTTCTCTAGATTCTTGTCAACAACTGTTATTGTCTTTTTTATTAGGGCCATTCTAATGAGTATGAAATGGTATCTTATTGTGGTTTTTTATTGTTTTATTTCATTTTTAAAGTATTAATGAATTTTAAAAGATTGAGGTCATGCAAAGTGTGTTATCCGAATGCCTTTTATTTCTTTTTCCCTGCCCTGGCTAGAACCTCCCGTATAATATTGAATAAAAGTGGCAAGAGCCACTTGTCTTGTTCCTCCTGATCATGGGGAGAAACTGTTCAATCTTTCACCATTAGATATGATGTGAGCTGTGGGTTTTTCACAGATGCTTTCTATATCAGGGTGAGTATGTTCCTTTTTATTCCTAGTTTGAGTGTTGGATTTTGTCAATTTTTTTCCATCTAATGAGTTGATCATCTGTTTTGTTTCATTTATTAATATGGTATTTTACTTTATTTATTAATATTGTGTTTTAAGTAATATGAATTTTAGGGGCACCTCGATGGCTCAGTCCATTAAGTGTCTGCCTTCTGCTCAGGTCATGGTCTCAGGGTCCTGGGATTGAGCCCCACATCAGGTTCTCTGGGAGCCTGCTTCTCCCTTGCCTTCTGCCACTCATTTCCCCTGCTTGTGCTCGCTTGCTCTGTCAAATAAATAAATAAAATCTTTTGGGATCCCTGGGTGGCGCAGCAGTTTGGCGCCTGCCTTTGGCCCAGGGCGCGATCCTGGAGACCCAGGATCGAATCCCACATCGGGCTCCTGGTGCATGGAGCCTGCTTCTCCCTCTGCCTATGTCTCTGCCTCTCTCTCTCTCTGTGACTATCATAAATAAATAAAAAAATTTTAAAAAAAATTAAAAAAAAAATAAAATAAATAAAATCTTTTTTTAAAAATGTGATTTTTAAACTATGGTGTATTGATTTTTCTGTTTAACTGTCCATTCATTCCTGGGATGAATCATGGTGTGCCATCCTTTTTATATGTTGCTGGATTTGATTTGCTTATATTTTGTGGGAGAGTTTTGTGTCTATATTCATTTTTTTAAATTTTTATTTATTTATGATAGTCACAGAGAGATAGAGAGAGAGGCACAGACACAGGCAGAGGGAGAAGCAGGCTCCATGCACTGGGAGCCCGACGTGGGATTTGATCCCGGGTCTCCAGGATCGCGCCCTGGACCAAAGGCAGGCGCCAAACCGCTGCGCCACCCGGGGATCCCTGTGTCTATATTCATAAGTGATATTAGTTTATAGTTTTCTTTTCTTGTGATGTCTTTGCCTAAGTTTGATATGAGGGCAATACTGGCTAATGGAATGATTTGGGAATTTTCTTCTGTTTTTTGGAAGAGTTTGTGAAGGATTGGTGAAAGAGTCTTCTTTAGACATTTGGTATACCTGTGAAGCCATCTAGTTCTGGGCTTTTCTTTGTGGGAAGTTTTAAATTACTAATTCAATCTCTTTACTTGTTATAGGTCTATTCAGATTGCCTATTTCTTCTTGAGTCAGTTTTAGTAGTTTGAGTCTTTTTAGGAATCTTCCTTTTTCATCTAAGTTATCTAATTTGTTGGCACACAATTGTTTATGGTGTTCCCTTATAATCCTTTTCATTTTTGTAAGGTTAGTGGTACTGTCCCCTCTTTAATTACTGATTTTAGTAATTTGAGCCTTCTCTCTCTTTTTTTTATCAGTCTAGCTAAAAACTTGGCAATTTGGTTGATCTTTTTTAAAGAACCAACTTATGGTTTCATTGATTTTTCTCTTTTTTTCTATGCTTTATTTTATTAACTCCTAGTCTAATCTTTATTATTTTTATCTTTCCGCTTGTTTGGAATTTGGCTTGATCTTCTTTTTCTAGCTTCCTAAGTTGGAAGTCTAGGTTATTGATCTGAAGGGAATTTCTTTTTAGATTGAAACTGGAATTGGTGATTATGTTCCTTAAAATAATGTTTCCAGAATATGACTATGAGGAAGAATTAGCCTTTTTGGATTTTTCTTAGGAACAAACACTACTTGCTTATTTAGATATTCAAAATGGAACACGAGTCAGCAACATTATACTATCATTTCAAAATAAGAACAGAATCAGGGCAGCCTCGGTGGTCCAGCGGTTTAGCGCTGCCTTCAGCCCGGAGTGTGATCCTGGAGACCCTGGGTCGAGTCCCACGTCGGGCTTCCCTGCATGGAGCCTGCTTCTCCCTCTGCCTCTCTCTCTCTCCGCCTCTCATGAATAAATAAATAAAATCTTAAAAAAAAAAAAAAAGAACAGAATCAAATGCACAATTAAAACCTACCGGAGGGGGATCCCTGGATGGTTCAGTGGTTTAGTGCCTGCCTTTGGCCCGGGGTGTGATCTTGGAGTCCCGGGATCGAGTCCCACGTCGGGCTCCATGCATGGAGCCTGCTATTCCCGCTGCCTGTATCTCTGCCTCTGTGTGTGTGTGTGTCTCTCATGAATAAATAAATAAAATCTTTAAGAAAAAAACAAAAACAAAATACAAAACCACCTACCGGAAATTCCCATCCTTAATACCAGTCACATTTGGGTTTTTTTTTTTTTTTTCACTCTTAAGAGTTCAGATAAATCACATTGCAATTTAAAGATTTACTTGAGGGGCACCTGGGAGGGGCAGTTAGTTAAGTGTCTGCCTTCAGCTCAGAGTCATGGGATTGAGCCCCATGTCCTTGGCTCCCCACTCAGTAGGGAGCCTGCTTCTCCCTTTTCCCTCTGCTCTTCCCCCTGCTCATGCTTTCTCTCTCTCAATCAAATAAACAAAATCTTTAAAAAGTATATCTATTTGACTTTATAAACTACTGCTCAAAATTCAATATAATCATTATAGCTAGTTACCATGTGAGTTAACTTGAAAGAGCTGGGGATAGCCAGTTCTCCTAGGTTAATTTGAAGCAGAAGAGTGCAATTGTTACACAAAGTCAATTGGATGTAGTCTTCCTTAAAATCTATTCTCTGCATCCTTTTTTTATGACCCCCATCTTTCGCACTTAATATGTGCTTTAGGTATCTTCTATTTTTTTTCCTTCCTTAATTTCCCCTGTATCCCTTAAATTGTTATTTGACTGCAGTCTCTTTTTGTTCATTATACAAACATGTCTTTGCTTTGAACATAACTGATTTGATAGATACTTTAGTTTCTCATCAAACATGGTTTTGCTGTGCATAACATTTTCTTTGGCCGACTGCAGCAATTTCCCATATTTGCGAGGTCACTCCTCTGGCATTTGGGCATGCAGTCATGGTAACTCCCATTTTCTTTTGTAATCTGATTCTTTCCATTTAGATAAGTTACTTTAATGATAACTTTTCTAATATTTCTGCTTGCAAATTTTACCAAAAAAATTATCTCTAAACATTGCTACCTCTCCCAGTTTTTCAGTCGTTCCACAGTTTCATGACTTAGAGGAAAAAATGTTGGAAAGACTAAGAGAAAAGCAACTACAATGATTAGATGGTCTTGATAGACTTATTCTACTTTAAAGGTGTGATTATTTAGACAGAAGAGAAGAAAGTCAAGTGAAAACCTAATAGTTATGTAGTCTCATGAAGCTTTGATGTTCAGAGACTGATCACTACATGCTTTTTCCTTCTCTAGGAGGAGGACAGAAAGTGGACTTTGGATATAACATAAATACCTTGGATTAGACAATTTTTCTAAAGTGAGAACAAATGAATGTGTTGCCCAGGAAATAATGATCTCTAAAGATACAATGAACACTCATTCATCTGGATTTGTTTAGGTGTGGTCTTGGCTGAAGACAAAGAGAAGGATCAGATAACTTCAGGCTTTTTCTATTTAATATACCCACTAGATTCTTGATTAGGAGAAGGGAAAATGAGCAAGATACAGCCCAGTATCCTAACAACAATTAGCCTTAGGGAATGGTTTTGAAAGCATCTGATTTGCGTTAGTACTTAAGTCTTTAGTACTTAACCAAATTGACTATATAGTGAAAATTTCTAGTGCCTAGGTTTTATAGGGTAGAAGAAGGAAGTGGAGTCAAATGGCCAACACTTCATGTTAAGGTCAATGAGATTCTCCTTGCTGTAGTTCTGTTTTGACTGTTCTGGACAACATCAAATTAGTTTCAGTGGCTTGATTCTAGGCCAAGATTCTGGCAACAGATTGTAGTCTCACTGTTTTGTCCAATCTCACTGGATTTTACTCTCTCTTGTATTTTTTTTTCCCTTAGGCTGAGGGTAAAAAGCTGGGATTGGTTGGCTGGGTCCAGAACACTGACCAGGGCACAGTGCAAGGACAATTGCAAGGTCCCGTCTCCAAAGTGCGTCTTATGCAGGAATGGCTTGAGACAAAAGGAAGTCCCAAATCACACATCGACAGAGCAAACTTCAGGAATGAGAAAGTCATCTTAAAGTTGGATTACTCAGATTTCCAAATTGTGAAATAATGGCCTGAATTTAAATTTTCTAAAATAAACTCGCTGGCTTTGTTTTTATTGTTATTATAGAACTAGTCTGTGTTCAGTATTAGAATGGGTCAGTAAGTTATGTTAGTATAGGTATTTGAATATTACTGTATAATATATGTATGATAGAAAGATGACAACTCTACACAGTTCTAAATAAATAAAGCTACACTAGAACCTTCTGCATAGGGTCCTGTCTTTATTTTTGGTGAACTTCATTTTGAGCAATATAAGAGGTTATATATCAGTAAACATCTGTGGGAAGAGAATTTTAATGTAATTTAAAGAGAGCTGAAAGAAAAAGCAGTTAACTCTGAATCACTTTTTAAAATGGTTTCCATGCAGTTTTCTTCCGGAAATTCCATACCTAATAATAACAAATACCACAATTTCAATTTGTTAGTTGTTCAAATGACATTTTAGACATATTACTTTTACTTTTCTGGAGTATCTGCTGTCATTCCTCTCCTCTGGGCAAGGATTTCATATAAAGCAATGCTATGGACTAAATTGTATCACACTTACCTTGCCTACCCCCAAATTCATGTGTTTAAGTCTTAACAGTACCTCAGAATGTGACTATATGGAGATAGCACCTTTGGAGAGGTAATTAAGGTTAAATGAGGTCATTAGAGTAGGCCTCAACCCAATGTGCCCCAGTGTCCTTAAAAAAAGAGGAAATTGGACACAGGCATGTACATGCATAGAGGAAAAGAACATGTGAAGACACAGGGAGAAGACAGCCATCTACAAGCCAAGAAGAGAAGCCTCAGAAGAAATCAACTTGTCAACATCTTGACCTCAGATTTATAGCCTCCAAAACTGTGACAAAATAAATTTCTATTGTTTAAGCCAGTCTGGTATTTTGTTACAGCAGCCCTACAAGCAATAATCAGGATTTTGCTTCATCAGCCCTTCACGTTTCCCAATTTGTCTTGGTCAGCCATTAAACAGGTATACAGCAAATGCTCACTGGACTTGTCATAAATTACAATTTTTGAAAGTGATAGGTTTCAATGAAAATGAGACAGCAAAAACAGGATTGGTTAATAATTTCCCAAACACCTATTCTCACAGTGTTCTTACAGTTCTCATCAGTTAGAAAAGGAGCTGCGAGGGCATTAGGAACATCAATAAAAGTCAATGAAAGGAGTCTTGGTGTCCTTGCCTGTAAATTAAGAGGGTTGAGCTAGTTTCTCAAGTCTCTTCCACCTCTGAAATGCTGTAACTACAGAAGATGGGAGGCTGTGGATTTATTCACCCATTGAGTACCTTAACAGGACAGGCACTGTAAACAAAATAGATAAAATCCCCACCTTCAGAGAGTTGACCTTCTAGTCAAAGACCTACAAAACGCAAATTGAATTAAATGGTAGGCAGTAGGCGCGAAGGAAGAAAGAGGAAAGGAAAACGAGAAAAGCAAAAGTGAAAACTGCCGGGAACAGCTTTTCACATCATGCTAACGAGGTGGAAGGACGGAGAGTTCGGGGTACCAGCGGTTGGAGACCCCCACCTAGCCTCCCAATCAGAGAACAGCCGGTGCGCATGCGCATTTGCGTGTCGCCGACGAACGCTCGTTCCTAGCGAGTCGCCTCCGCTGCGCAGGCTCGTGGCGCGTGCATGAGCCTCGCGAGCCGACGTGCGCGCGCCCGGCGTCCGAGGCGGTTGGTGGCCTGGAGTTGGTGAGGCGCTCTTCAGGGGGACTCGGGGGAAGGCACGCGTCCAGAGGACGGTCCCGGGAGCCTTGTCACGGCGGAGAGGCCGTGACGACCTCCGCGGGCGTGCTTGGGACCCCGCTGCGCAGGAGGCGGCCGGAGGCCTCGTGCGGCGGGGCGGCCGGGCTCGGCCCGCGAGTTGGGGGAGGGGACGGGGTGGAGCCGGAGCCTGGGGGCCTGCAGCGGCGGGCCTGCGCCCGGGAGTCCCCGCCCCTGGGGACCTGCACCAGACCGTGGCCCACGGAAGACTGCGATGTCCTCAAGAAATCGTTAGGTTGGTTGGGTAACAGCATACCCATTAGACGTTCCCCGGGTCATTTGCTGCGGGCTGCAAAGTTACTTATCTTAAAAAACAAAACAAACAGGAAAAAACATCAAATCTGCGTTTTAGCTCTGGTGTTCCTGGCTTTGGAGAACTCCTCCTCCCCCCTGCGAGAGGTCCAGTCACGCTGCCCTCTCACCTGTGAAGAAGGAGGGAGACCTTGAATGGCACTCTAACCTTAATTTATGCGGCAGGAGAACATCACTCTTGTTAAGGTAGTGTGTAGCCACCTGTCAGATACCAAAATGCTGTCAGCTTCCGAAAACTGTTTCTCAAAGTGTGAACAAGATTCAAAAATCAAATGCTACAGAAAGGTTGATCGTGAAAAGGAAGTTCCTGCCCTACCCATTCCCATTCCCAGTCTCTTTCCTCTGAGGCAACATTTAACCAATTAGTGATGAATAATAATAACCTCTTAATGCCCATCTCTTCTTGAGACAATTTGAGTTTTTAAGTTTCCTCCGTCTTTTAACACTTCATTATGAGTTTTTACTAAAAGTCATGGTTATTGTGTAATGTATAAATATTATGAAACTAGCTTGGGTTTTGTGTGTGTGTGTGTGTGTGTGTGAATTTCTAGCTGAATTTAATTTGAACATCTGTTTTTGGTGAAGTGATTAGAATTTTGAACACTGTCTTACGGGTCAGCTTCAAGTGTGATTATGATTTCACTTTAGGGCATGTGGGATTTAGAAAGAAGCAGTGAGAATTACGAAATTGTGAATGCCGATTTGGATATTAAATCCATCGCACCAAACATGAGCTGTGTGATCTGCCTAGAGATCAAAGCAGTAATTTGTGTTGTTTTATTTTTTTACAATGTGGTTTAATAAGAGATTTAATTTACCTCAAATGGTATTTCTCTGTAATGCTTGAGAGAGATGGATAATGCTGTGTGACTCTGAGGCTTTGATTGTGTGTGTGTGTTTTGTTTTGTTTTCTCCCATAGGCAATTATTTCCAGTGAAAGAAGGAAACCAGTGCCTGGCGTTCTTACCAGCTTTCTACCTTGCCATGATCAAGTGCTTGTCAGTTGAAGTACAGGCCAGATTGCGCTCCGGTTTGGCAATATGCTCCTTAGGCCAGTGTGTTGAGGAGCTTGTCCTCAACAGTATTGATGCTGAAGCAAAATGTGTGGCCGTCAGGGTGAACATGGAAACCTTCCAAGTTCAAGTGATAGACAATGGATTCGGGATGGGGAGTGATGATATAGACAAGGTGGGAAATCGTTATTTCACTAGTAAATGCAACTCTATACAGGACTTGGAGAATCCCAGGTTTTATGGTTTCCGAGGGGAGGCCTTGGCAAGTATAGCTGACATGGCCAGCGCTGTGGAAATTTCATCCAAGAAAAACAGGACAATGAAAACTTTTGTGAAACTGTTTCAGAATGGAAAAGCCCTGAAAGCTTGTGAAGCTGACTTGACTAGACCAAGTGCTGGGACAACAGTAACAGTATATA
The DNA here is from genome assembly GCF_018345385.1 of Vulpes lagopus. Taxonomy (NCBI): domain Eukaryota; kingdom Metazoa; phylum Chordata; class Mammalia; order Carnivora; family Canidae; genus Vulpes; species Vulpes lagopus. The sequence continues at coordinate 25,270,656 of NC_054829.1, forward strand.
ACCTATTTTATCAGTTACCTGTAAGAAGGAAATGCATGGACCCTAGACTGGAGTTTGAGAAGGTTAGGCAGAGGATAGAAGCTCTCTCACTCATGCACCCTTCCATTTCTTTCTCTTTGAGAAATGATGTTTCTGGTTCCATGGTTCTTCAGGTCCCTAAAACCAAAGATGTATGTTCCCGATTTTGTCAAATTTATGGACTGGGTAAATCCCAAAAATTAAGAGAAATAAAATTTAAATATAAGGAATTTGAGCTTAGTGGCTATATCAGCTCTGAGGCACATTACAACAAGAACATGCAGTTTTTGTTTGTGAACAAAAGACTAGTTTTAAGGACAAAGCTGCATAAATTCATTGATTTTTTATTGAGGAGAGAAAGTATTATATGCAAACCAAAGAATGGCTCATCCAGTAGACAAGTGAATTCAAGTCCTCGGCATCGGGCTAATCCAGAACTCCATGGGATATATGTAATCAATATGCAGTGCCAATTCTGTGAATATGATGTGTGCATGGAGCCAGCAAAAACGCTGATTGAATTTCAAGACTGGGATACTGTTTTGGTTTGCATTCAGGAAGCAGTGAAAATGTTTTTAAAGAAAGAAAAATTATTTATGGAATTATCAGGTGAGGACATTAAAGAATTTAGTGAAGATAATGATTTTAGTTTATTTAGTGCTACTCTTCAGAAGCATGTGCCCTCTGATGAGAAAGGTGACCAGGTCAATTTCCAAGAAGCATGTAATAGTATTTCGGATTCCTATGAAATGTTTAATATTCAATCAAAAGCTGTGAAAAGAAAAGCTACTATAGAAAACAGAATAAACACTGAGAATTCTAGAGATTTGGAAGGTATCAGAAGAAAGACAAATGATTCATTTTTGTATAATTATGAATCAGTTGACCCAAGCCATAGTAAAGTGATGGAGTCATCTTTACAAACCAAAGATAGCTCTTGCTCAGAATCAGGGATCTTGGAACAACAGACAGCTGAAGTATCAGAATCAGGAGAAAATGAAAAACATAAAAAACTTTGCTTAGAACTTAACTCTTCAGAAAATCTCAGTAGAATCCATTCAGAAATGTTTGCAAGCCCTTTTCAGACATCATACTGCTTTGAGAAGAGTGGAGATGATCTAGAAATACAAAATACAAATACTATTGTTAATGGCATGGCTGCCAGTATCCTGAAAAATAATGGAATTCGGAATCAACTAGAGAGATTTAAAGATGCTACCGAAATGGGATGCCAATCTCTGCCTTTTGCAACAACACTATTGAGACTACATGGTGCTCAGAGAGAGGAGGAGAAAAAAAAACAGCCTAGTAATTGTGGAAGAACAAACGTTTTTAGTTATGGACAAGTTAAATTATGTTCCACTGGCTTTATAACTCATGTGGTACAAAATGAGCAAACTAAGTCAACTGAAAGAGAACATTTACTTAAAAATTGTATTCAGCCTGGCCCCATGAGTGCCAGAGAAACGTTTCTAAATAGAGTGTGCCATTCACTTCAGACTCCAGAAATCAAAGATAGAACCAGCACTTTAAATAAGAAATTTGCTCAACTGTCTAACAAAAAATTATGCAGAACAAATATAAGGTATGGGGTAGAGAACAAACCTATAGCAACTTATAAAAATGTTTCTGTTTCTCAGGAAAGTAGTAAAAACTCACAAATAGATTGCTTATTACCTGACACATCCTCTTCCCCTTGGTGTACACATATTTCAAATGGTAGTAAGAAAATAAATAAATTGATTTGTTCCTCTAAACCCATAACCCATAAAAAGCTAAGCTTAGGTTTACAACTAGGATCTTTAGAGAAGTTTAAGAGGCAATATGGGAAGGTTAAAAATCCTCTGAATATAGAAGTGGTAGAAAATAATAATTTTGAAATCTCTACCAGTCTCAGTCCTCAAGTTGAACCTGGCATTCCATGGAAAGACCAGAATCACTTAGACAACTCAGACATTTATAAAGTAGCTACAATGAAACATGACTCAAATAATAGTTGTCAACCAGTAAGTCACATGCTTTACCCAAAGAAGTTTCCGTTCTCCAATGAAGAAGATTGTTTGGAACAACAGATGCCTTGCTTAAGAGAAAGTCCTATAACTCTAGAGGAATTATCTCATTTTAGCAGAAAACCTTTGGATGTCAAGCAGTCTCCTAAATCTTTAGCCTCTAAATTATCCAGAATGAAAGGTTCCGAAGGAGAGACTCAAGCAGTGGAAATGATGAGTCATTTTGATGAACTTCCACAATCAGATTCCAGTAGGAAAGACCATGACTTGTGCAGTGGGTTAACCCTAGATTCTTGTGAGTTAACTAAAAACAAGTATGAAAAAACAGAGAGTGACATCATTCCAGTGTTGGACTCTGTCACACAGGATAATTCCTTCAATAAAGATAGTGAAACATCCTCTAACAAGAGTATAACAGAGAATTCTGTGATACCAGAAACTCCTTTGGTGTTACCCTGTGATCGTTCTAAAGATGTCAGTAAAGATTCAGATGTTCTTATAGCTTCAGAACCACAGATAGGAAGTCCTGATTCTCCCAATAGAATGTCAGTGAGTCATGTAGAAGTTTCCACTCCTGACCAGAATGGAACTTGTTTTCAGAGTGAAGAATCTATAGCAAGAACTTGTTCTGTAGATGAAGAGTCAAGCACATGTTCTTTGGATTGGCAGCAGCATTTTGATGTAGCCCTAGGGAGAATGGTTTACATCAACAAAATAACTGGACTTAGCACATTCACTGCTCCTACTGAGGATGTTCGGGCTACTTGTACTAAAGACCTGACAACTATAGCTGTGGATGTCCTACATGAGAATGGTAAGTATGTAGTATTCACTAGCATGAAATGCTTTTTTATTTTTATTTTTTATTTTATTTTATTTTTTTTTTTGCTTTTTTATTTTATTTTATTTATTTATTCATGAGAGACACAGAAAGAGAGACAGAGCCATAAGCAGAGGGAGGAGCAGGGTCCCTGCGGGGAACCTGATGGGGGACTCGATCCCAGGACCCCGGGATCACAACCTGAGCCAAAGGCAGATGCTCAACCACTGAGCCAACCAGGTGCCCCATGAAATGCTTTTAAAGGTGGAAATAATGGCCAAAACATGAGGTAATCCTTGCCCAAAGAGATTATCTCAGCTGATGGAACATTTTGAAGTTTAATTATAAACTTTATGATATATGAAGATTCTCTAGGTTCGATACAATTTATATCTAGAAATACAATGAAAGACAGAATAGAATGGAATTGTATGTGTATATATCTGTGGGTGTGCGGTTGGGATAGTAGAGTGAGGCCATTGTAATGAAAATGATACTATTAATAGTTGAGAAATCCACTGTGCTTCCTTACCCTACTTTTCTTCTCTCTCCCAAACATACAACTCCTAGAAATTTGTCAGTAAGGATACCTGCAAAGCCAGTGTGATATTTTTCTGGAAGTTGCTCTCTGCAGCTCCCAAGTAAAGGGCCAGAATGATTCTGTAATCATCCTAGGTTTCCCAGATAATCTATGGTACAGTGCTATATATGTATGAACTTTTTTAATGTTTTTAGAAAAAAGGATCTTAAAGTTTTTGGAACGTAGGTAAAGTATACTTTTCAAATGGAGTTTGTTATAATACATATGCTAATCCATTTGCTCTGTTTATGCTATAAGTAGCTGTTATTCAGGAAGATAGTGTGGCTTTTAAATCATACCACAAGGCTAGATCAGAGCCTACATTGGAACTGTTGAGTTTGAAGGTCCAGTCAACATTAAAAGTGACATTGTTTTGGCAGTGTGTTGACAGCCAGGTGTTGGGAGATGGTAAAGCTGATTTCCATCTGGCTATAATCTTGGTTTTGCATCAGGAGGATAAACATTAAATGTACATCCATATTAAAAATCTTGAATGTTGCAAAAGAATGTAAATTGTATGAATGTAATTGCAAATTAACTCATAATCCTCCTTAGAATGAATATCTCTAGCAGGAGCCTCAGACTTATCTAAGGTTAAATAAAACTTTTATTTTTCAATGGCTTCCAGTGTTTTCCTTGTGAAAAAATAATTACTGTAGTAACATAAAAAGTATTAAATAGGAGAAAACTCTGGTCTTTCAATATTGCTCCTGAGACTCTCAGGTTGCTCTTAAAGACGTGTTTTTCAATCTATGTAACTTAATGCCCTGATTTATACTGAGTGCTTATCAGAGGTAAGCCTAAGGCACTGGCACCTCATCTTTCTGAAATTCAACTGCTTCTAAAATGGTGACAGAAAAGAACTTGATGACATTAAACTGAGGTGTTTGTTGCTAAAACAAAGGGGGAATCTCAGCTGCCACACTCAACATAAACATCTGCTCCTATTAAATCAATCTAGATGTTTAAAACACTTCGATCTACTTAACTTTCAGGATTAGCAAGTTTTGTAGTGAACTTTGAAGGGTCAGGTTAACTCAGTTTCATAAGGAAAAATAAAGTATGTTGGATATAGAAACAAGGTCCATGGAAAGATGGCTCCTAAGCACCCTCCATTCACATGGAATGTTACCTGTCTGCAAAGGACTGATGTATGTAAGACATTGGGACACCACTGTTGAACCATACATAAAACGTTACCTAAGGTGAATTGTTAAAAGGTAAATTGTAGACAAGAGAAGATCTGTAAAGGTAATTTTAAGGAGTAGTGTCAAATCTCCAAGTTCTGGCAGTTTTTTTTCTTTAAAATGCCTTTTACTCTGTTGTTTCTATTATGGTAACCCTACCTTATTTCACCTTACCCTTTAATTTTATCATTCTGAATGAATCTCTCCCAATTCTTGCCCAACAGATTTATCTTTTTCAAATAATAGTTTCATGTTTTGCTGGTATTCAAAAACTGTCAAATTCAGGCATAATTTCTAAAAAATCAGACCATCATTCAGAGAGGAGGGCAGTTTTTGGACCAGATCTTACTGGACTTTGGAGTTTAAATTGAGGACTTTTCATTCATTTATTCATGTATTCATTCATTTATTGATTGTTCATACCGTGCTAGGTTGCAGATTCACTGACTTGGCTTTCAGGAGTTTACAATCTATTGGCAAAGACAGCTATCTAAATATAATATGGTGAGATAAATGTTGTAATGGAAACATATTTTGGGATGCCTGTGTGACTCAGTGGTTGAGTGTCTGCCTTTGGCTCAGGGCGTGATTCTGGAGTCCCGGGATCGAGTCCCACTTCAGGCTCCCTTCAGGGAGCCTGCTTCTCCCTCTGCCTGTGTCTCTGCCTCTCTCTCTCTGTGTCTCTCATGAATAAATAAATAACATCTTAAAAAAAAAAGAAACATATTTTGGGTATAAGAGACCTATAAGTTGTGACCATTGAGAATCAGTGATCTATTTTTGGTGCTCATTCTGTATGGTATAGATGGATAATGGCACTAAGCATTAATGTAGTAGGTTCCTAAGTTAGTATAACTTCATTAAAGAACTCTGACTCTCAATCTAGTGTTTAGTAGTCTGCCTTATTTTTTTATTTGGTTTATGCAGAAATATTTTATGTAACTTGATTTTTAAAATAAGTTATATTTTGAGTTCAAATGTGTAGGTTTTTCTTTTTTTACATTTAGGAACTCAGTATAGGTGTCATCCTTTTAGAAGCGACCTCATTCTTCCTTTCCTTCCAAGAGCTCGGGAAGAGAGGACTATGATGAGACAGAACAGAGGTAGGGGCAAATAACAGAGATTGCTGAGACACCTAGTATGTACTGTATCACCTAACTAAAAAAAAATTTTTTTTTTTAAAGTAGGGTTGTATTATTAAGCTTGAGCAGTGCCAGCTGTGCCTTACTGGAACCAGGAATTCCCCCACGGTCCTATTTAACAACAGAACTAAGTAATTCAGTGCATGCATTTAGATCAGAAATTACTTTTCCAGACTTGAAGTCAATACTGGGTGATTATGCACAGTCTGTGGTGTCTTGTGATTGAAGAAATATCTCTTAAACATTGGCATTGCACTACAATTGTAGTAGTTTTATGTAAGCAAAATTCTTATTTTCAAAAAAAGCTACAGACATAGTGTTTGTTCTTTGTTTCTAAAAATAGGTAAGGTACATTTTAATCTAAAGGAAGTGAGACTACTAATTTGAAGCAGTTTCTTCTCGACTTGTATTCTGAAATATCTTTTGAAAATAGTTTGGAGAAAAAGCTATAATGCCAGAAGATACAGTCATCAACTCTAGTTTAAAAAGTAACAGATCAAAACAATTTAGAGATCCAGCAAACACTGAACATTTGTAGAATATTGGAACAATATGTCTGATCTTTGGTCTTGAGGCTGCACCACACCAAATACAAGATGCCATTCATCTTTTTTTCTGATGCTCTTGATACCAACTTTACCTGTCTCCTTTTGCCTTAGATACTGTGGATGACACTGTTGGTAAAGAATCACTTCAGTCTTTGTTCTCAGAATGGGAAAATCCAGTATTTGCCCGTTATCCAGAGGTGGGTCTGTAGCAATTTTTCTTTGCTTGTTATTTTAAAATTTGTATTTCATTTAAGTTAGGTATGGGCATGAATGACTATACTAATTTTTAATTACAAATGGAAAGTGGGCATGTTTCCAAATAGTTTATTTGGAAATACTGTTTAATATAGAGAGGAGGAATCAGAATCCATAGCATTTTGGGAACTCCCACATTTTGTATTAAACATGTGTGATCAGTGTGTGAATAGTGAATGTGTTTACCACTCTTAAAAACCCTGACTTACAGCCTTGGCAAAGTATTTATGGGGAGATGATAATTAAAAAAAAAAAACATGTTAAATCATTATATAAAGTAGAGTTTTCTACTGGAGGGACAGTCCATCCTTGGACATGAGTGTACATTCTCTCCTCAATGGGTTATCACAGAATGTACTTTGTGTGTTGTAATGAAGGTGTAGAATAAATGAACATTTGATTACAGATTTTTCAGTTAAGATGTGTTTAAGGAGTTGATCATAGGGCATAAACAAATTGTTAATCTGAAACAATATTGGTTTTGTTAGTAATTCTGTTTGTAACCAAAAATTATTAAGACTAGTAATTCACACAGTTTTTTGAATTTCTGTAAGTTTCTTGAATTCAACACACCTCTAATAGGTTCTATGAAAATGAATGTTTTAAAGCACTTTGAGACCTTTGGCAAACAGTTCTGCAGATATAAAGAATTAAAATTTAAATGATGCTTATGCTGGATCTTTCTAGGTTGCTGTTGATGTAAGCAGTGGCCAGTCCAAAAGTCTAGTGGTTAAAATTCACAATGTCTTGTATCCTTATCGTTTCACCAAAGAAATGATTCATTCGATGCAGGTAAAAAATTGACTTTGAAATCTTGTAAAAATATAGATAAGATCTAAACTGGGCTAAATCTTGTGAAATTGTATTTATTTAATGATCTAGACCACCGTGGTCAAGGCACATGTGCTTTTTTAAATCTTACTGGAACTTTTATTATCTGGAGAAAAAGCAAAGGACTAATTTTAATTACAAAGAAAAAATGTCTTTAGTAATGTGAGCAGGTTTGGAGAGATGAATTATGGCTTGAGGCTCACAGTTTCAGAGATTATATATTGACTTTATATTTTGCCAATAATTAATTAATCAACAAAATACTGTGGAGACCTTGTCCTTAAATGAGCAACAGTGCCCCGCAGTGCCCCGTTGTAAATGACCGCCTATTGTGTGAGGCTACAAATGACATGGCTTAGGAGACTCCAGATTGAGGAGCTCTATTAACAAAAGGGACCCCTTGTCTCCTCTGCTTTGCTAGTTTTGCCTTCTCCCTATACCACTCAGGCCATCTTCATCTCCTTATTTTTAGTATGGAAACAAATTAGGAGGTTAGACAGATACAGGTAAACTCCTCACCTGGCCTTGATGTGGTGCTAGAGCAAAGCAAGCTCAGATATAGGGGAGTGGGGTAGGAAAGTATGAGGAGAACCTTTCTGTACCCGGACAGAGAAGAGCCACCGAGGTTAAAGCCCCTGGTGACTTTTAACTTACAGCTCTAAGGGACTGCCTCTTCTGAAATTATTTTCCTTGCTTTTGCATAAATTTTCAAACTTTATTTCATCCCCATTTGGTAGCAGTCTCTGTTCATATTACATACTCAATAAGAGTCATTCTGTTGGGAACATTTCAAGTCTACTCTAAAGTCTTAGAATTCTTAGCATGTCCCTTTTAGAATCCTTAGCTTGTAATCTCCTTTCTTTTTGTGTTCTGATCATTCTACTTGCCCATTTTTCAATCCTTCCTAATGACTCCCTCAGGTTCATCAGCACCTTACCATAGTCTTAGATATGAATGTTATAATGCAATGACTCTTAACTAAGTATAGTTTTATCTCTTAATATGCAGATAAGGCTTTGCTAATTTTTATTTAGTGTTGTACCACTTATTTGAATGTATGACAGGTTCTCCAGCAAGTGGATAACAAGTTTATTGCCTGTTTAATGAGCACCAAAACTGAAGAGAATGGTGAAGCAGGTAAGATTGGAGTTTAGCCTTTATTAATATGGAGCTGGTCTTCTGATAGCCTCTTTTCAAGGTATTTTTTACATACAATACAGTTGCAGTGATTTGGACAGGTTAAAACCCAATTGGGAAAACCAATCTAAATTAATATTATGAAAGAACAGGTTTTTTTAAAAAATATATTTTATTTATTTATTTGAGAGAGAAAGTGAGCAAGTGCTCTCATTAGAGAGAGGACGAGTGGGGTGGAGAGGGAGAGGGAGAAAGAAGCAGATTCTGCACTGAGTAGGAAGCCCGACATGGGGCTCGATCCCAGGACCCCGGGATTATAAACTGAGCCGAAGGCAGACGCTTAACTAACTAAGCCACTCAGGCACACTTGAAATAACAGTTTTAATGTACAGTAGTTTTATATTACATATACAGAGACATACATATGTAAGATACATGTTAAATTATTAATACTAGTTACCTTGGGAGTGACAATAAAGGGGAAATTTCATCTTTTACTCTTTAAAATATTTTATATTGTTTGACTTTTTGATAATGTGTTCATGTATTCCCTTTATAATAATAGAAAGTCTATATAATAAACTCCTCTTAAAAAAAAAAAAAAACTCCTCTAGGTTTATCAAGAGTTACATACAGTATCTTGGTGACTTGCTTTAATAAAACAATAATAGTTTGTAAACAATAATATTAACTCATTCAACAAATATTGATTGTTGCATGCCAGGAACTGTACTAGGCCCTAGAGCTACAATGGTGGGAAAAAAATACACATCTAAGAGAAACAAATAAGTATATAAACATTAACATTTTAATTCTAGCTAGTGTTATGGAAGAGAGAAACAGTATGCTGTAAGAAAATATACTGAGAGATTTGATTTAGACAGGGGGGCCTGGGAAGGTTTTCTTGATAAAGTGAGATCTGAAGTATGCATGTGAGCTAACTAGGTAAAGAAGGGAGGGAATAATATTGTGGGCTGAGGGAATGACAATATTCAATTCGTGATTTCCTCTCCTCTAGTGAGACGAAGCAGGACAAATGCAGCTGGAGTGAAAGCATAGAGATGAGGCCAGAGAAGTAGCTTCCCACCAGTTGGAAGTGCCAGTTTAGAAGCTTTGTATTTGTCCCAACACCAGTTGGAAACAATGGAAAGCTTTTTATTTTCTTTTTCAGTGTGTGTTTTTGTAGTGGCACATGTCATATCACATTTGTACTTGAAAATATTGCTTGGGTTGCAGTGGAGAATGGAGTGAGGGTGGGGTGGAATCCCAGTAACTGCAGAGAGACTGGTAGGAGGATTTTGCAATATCTAAAAACTATTGTTGGCTAAGACCAGAGTGGACTAGAGAGAACTGAGTGCATTGGAAAGATATATAGGAGATAAAGTCAGCAGGGTTCGGTGATGCATTGGATAGATGAAAGGAAATCAAAGATGACTCCTAGTTTTCTGACCTCCATAACTGAGTGGCTGATGTTGCAGGACCAGGTGACAGAGATCCTAAGGAGAGACTCAGATATCTGTGACATGGTAGAGAGGGACTGAAGGAGGGTGATGGGGAAAGACAGTTTGTTTATTGGGTTGGGCTTTTTTTTTTTTTTTAAACTGGAAGACACTTGAGCACATTTATGAGGAATGCTTGATAGTGTACATGGCTGAGAGCCCTGAGCACCAGTGAAGGACTTGGGTCCAGACAGGTAGACCCACAGGCGAGTGCTTCTGAAGTTTGAAAGCAGTTCATTCTCTTTGTATTTCAAAGTATTCCCTTTTACCTTGCTTACATGGTAGATTTACTTAGTAAATGTCGTAAGAGATCAAAGACAGATTAAAAGATCCGTCAGAATTGTCATAAATATGGAATCGGTGAAAGTCAAATTCTGATAGTTTTACTGATCTGGGAAAATTAATAGATTTCTCCGAAGGTTTTGATTACCTGGGATTCTTTGTTGTTTAAAGATCTTATTTATTTTAGAGAGAGAAAGAGAGCGACTGTGAATGGGGGAGGAGAGAGGGCATCCCAAGCAGAATCTCAAGCAGACGCCACATGCACCGAGTTCAGAGCCCGATGCAGGGCTCAATCACAAGACTCTGAGATCATGACCTGAGCTGAAATCCTGAGTCGGATGCTTAATTGACTGAGTCACCCAGGCACCCCTCTTTGTTGTTGAATACCAAAATCTTTATTAATGGCACCTGAGATGGGTATAGCCACAAAATCTGAGATAGAGAAGCAGAAGGGACCTATTTAAATTCTCTTGAGATTCTGTATGGTCATTGGATTATAGTTGACCCTTGAACAATGCAGAGATTACCCCAAACCCCCACATAGTCAAAATCCATTTACAACTTCTGTCTCCCCCAAAACTTAACTCCTACTATAATAGCCTTGACCATTGGTCAAGGTTTGTTGACCAAAACCTTACCAGTGACATAAACACATATTTTGTATGTTCTATATATTACATGTTGTGTTCTTGTAATAAAGTAAGCTATAGAAAATGTTACTAACAAAATCATATAGAGAAAATACATTTACAGTACTGTATTTATTGAAAAAAATCTGCACATAGGTGGACCTGTGCAGTTCAAATCCATGTTGTTCAATGGTCTACTTTAGTTAGTTACCACCAAAGAGTACTCTTAGATAAATACATTTTTAAAATCAAAGCGTATTTTTACTGTCACTCGTGAATACTAAAAGCAACATATTCCAGTAATTGACTTACTTTAATATTTGCACATATTTTTGTAACCGACAAATATAGTATTACTTTAAAATTTTAGTGAAATGGGATGCCTGGGTGGCTCAGCAGTTGAGTGTCTGCCTTCGGCTCAGGATGTGATCCCAGAGTTCTGGGACTGAGTCCTACATTGGGCTCCTGCATGGAGCCTGCTTCTCCTCCCTCTGCCCGTGTCTCTGCCTCTGTCTCTGTGTCTCTCATGAATTAATAAATAAAATAATAAAATCTTAAAAAATAAAATAATAAAAAATAATAAAATTATACTGAAATTAATACCATATACTCATAAATTGGCATTTTGTATTACATATTTCCACCTATGATAAAATATAGTTGTTCAGTTATGATACCCCAAAGAATAAAGATTCATTCATTTATTCCATAAATACTTATTGTCTATTATGTGCTGGGTGCTAAGAGTATAACAGATAAAATCCTTGACCTTATGAAACTGCCATTCTGTTGTGTTAGAATATCGAAATACAGCTTCTGACATGATTACATTATCTTCATATATTCTGCTTCATTCAAGACATACAAAATGTTGTGAACCTTATGTAGATTGTGAATCAATCTGCTACCATCAGGTACAAGATTGATTTCTGAGGGTCCCTGACTCTTGATAATTCACACCAAAGCCAGTTTCAAGTTTAAGGTTACTCCCTCATAATTTTTTATTTATTCCATTGTTTTGCCCAATACAGGATGTTCTGTATTCATCACAACCAGCTGCAACTCCTCCTATTCTCAAAGGAATTTAAAATTCAACATTTTGGGGCCTAATCCTGTGATTGAGCGTCAGAAAAATTATTTCCTTTTTCCCTTAAGTCTTAAGCTTTCATGCCATGAATTTGATGGTGTTTTAGAAATAGTAGATTCTTTAGTAGAAATGGGAAAAACAGGAATTATCTATTTTTGATCAAATTAAAGAGGAGAACTTTGATTTCAATATAACCAATAGCAATAAACCTCAACCCTTTGGCCCCAAGTAATAAAATTACGAGATAAAAAGATGTACTAAGGTAATGGAGAGTCAGTCCTCCTGTCAATGAGAAGGAGATTTCCCTGTAGGTTTGGCTTTTTGGGTCAGGACACTCTGCCTTCTCTCTTGCACTTGAGAGTCAAAACCCTTGCTACTCAAAAGCTTGGTCTATAAATAGCATCACTTGGGAGTTTGTTAGAATTGTAGCATCTTGTGTCTCATCTCTACTGAATCAGAATCTGCATTTTGATAAGATCCACAGGTGATATGTATGACCATCAAAGTTTGAGAAACCTGAGTCTAAAACAAGGCAAACTATGGCTGTGAGCCAAATCCAACCATGACCTGCTTTTGTGCACCCAGGAAGTAAGAATGGTTTTTAAATTTTTAAGTGGTTGAAAAAAGCAAAAGAATAATATTTCTTGACACATTAAGATTCTATGAAATTATGGGAAGCCTGGGTGGCTCAGTGGTTGAGCGTCTGCCTTCCGCTCATGGCATGATCCTGTGTTGGGGGATCGAGTCCCGCATCAAGCTCCCCACATGGAGCCTGCTTCTCCCTCTGCCTGTGTCTCTGCCCCTCTCTCTCTCTCTTGCTCACTTTCTCTGTGTCTCTCATGAATAAATAAAATCTTTAAAAACTATATGAAAGTAATATTTCAGTATCTATAAATAAAGTTTTATTGGAACACAGCTACAGTGTTCATATATTATCTGTGACTGCTTTGGTTCAAAAGGAATAGTTGAGTAGTGGTGACAGAAACCATATGTCCTAAAAAGCCTAAAATATTTACTATCGGGCCCTTCACAGAAAAAATTTGCTGATCTCTGATCTAAAGTATACTAGATGAGGCAGCCCGGTGGCTCAGTGGTTTAGCACTGCCTTCAGCCCAGGTGTGATCCTGGGGACCTGGGATCGAGTCTCACGTCAGGCTGCCTGGGTGGAGCCTGCTTCTCCCGCTGCCTGTGTCTCTGCCTCTCTCTCTGTCTCTGTCTCTCATGAATGAATGAATGAATGAATGAATGAATAAATAAATAAATAAATAAATAAATAAATAAATAAATAAAATCTTTAAAAAAATTTTTTTAAAAAGTATACTAGATCTGGCAGGCCACCTTTTTAATATGTAAAGGGTTTGTGAGAAAAGTTTAAATTGGCTAGAAGAAGCCTGTTTTTTAAAATAATTCTAATTACACTTAAATTTAAAATATGTATTATTATATACTGTAAATCAACAAATTGAATTTATGTGTTTGGTTATAATGTTTTTTTTTTTTTAATTTTTATTTATTTATGATAGTCACACACACAGAGAGAGAGAGAGAGAGGCAGAGACATAGGCAGAGGGAGAAGCAGGCTCCATGCACTGGGAGCCTGATGTGGGATTCGATCCCGGGTCTCCAGGATCGTGCCCTGGGCCAAAGGCAGGCGCCAAACCGCTGCGCCACCCAGGGATCCCCGGTTATAATGTTTCTTAAAGTGAATCACATCTGTCATTTGTTATAAGTGTACTCCCTGGAGAAAAAAAAGTATACTAGAATTACATTCTTCCTGGGGTTCAGAGTAGCTTACAAATCAAATTCAGGTGATTATAATAATGTGTTTAAGGTCCTTCATTTTATCAGTCTGAATTAATAAAACAAAATCAGTATTTAAACATTTTTAAAATTTATTTATTTGAGAGAAAGAGAGTGAGAAGCTGACTCCCAGCTGAGCAGGGAGCCTGATTCAGGACCCGATCCTCAATCCCAGGACTCTGGGATCATGACCTCAACCGACTGAGCCACCCCAGGCACCCTGCAAAATCAGTATTAAACATTAGGAATGTAGGGCTTTCCCCTTGTTTTATTAATGAAATACCAATGAACTAAAGAGTTTTTCATCAGGGATAAATTTGTAGTTTTCTCCATATTTCAATTTTTAAGAAATGAAAGATACAACTGTTACTACTAAGTATGTGTGTTTCCCTTATGCTTATGTTGTTAAATAGTTTGAATTAATCTTTTTTCCCTTCCACACAACATGATGATTTTAATCTTGATCTGTGAATTTGAAGCTTCAGTAACCCTTACTAATCTTCCAGGTGGAAACCTACTAGTCTTAGTGGATCAGCATGCTGCCCATGAGCGTGTCCGTTTAGAGCAGCTGATAACCGGTAAGGATCTGTTTGGGACTAGAAAAGATTTGAGACTCCCCTGCAGAACTTGTATACTTAAGGAGTTTTTCTAACTGTGACTGTTGTGAGGAAGGATGAACTGTATGTTCAAAAAATTAAGCTGAAATCTTCTGGTTTGGCTTCTATAACCGAAAGAATGTAGTGATTCACTTTACTGATTCAGACTTGGTGGTCTTACATGGTCAAAGATATATAGTGTCATTCATTTATTATTGACCTTAAGGGTTCGGTACATAAGAATTAGGCTACTTTCTTATGACATCCAACACAAAGATATGCCGCTGTGTATGGCCATATGCTTTTGGTATACATATCTTCTTCACACCTCATCAGACAGAGACTACCAACTCAGAGGGCCCAATATATTGTTTTTATTTTAAAATTGTTTTTGAATGCATGGTATAATCAAATAAGTTCAAATTTGAAAGGTACAAAATGGAATATAATAAAGTCTCCTTTTTGCCCTTGTTCCTCATCTCTCCTAGTTTCTCCACCCAGAGACAGCCAGTATCACTAATTTGTTACATGTTTTTCCAGAGTCAGTATGTGGTTTTTAATCTTTGCTACCCTCTTTTCTCATCATGAGGTAGTGTGTTCTCCAAATGGTAAAATCCCAGGAAAATCTTTACTCCTATGGTCAAGTAATGGAAAATTAATGTCAAAGAGTTAGGAGAGGACCTAGGAAGACTAGAATGGCAATACTTCCATATTCACTTTTCCTTATGAAATGAAGAATAATTGTTGAGAAAGATACAGTAAAACTAGTGTTAGGAAAATTTGCTACAGTCTCAGAACCATTTGAGAACAGTACTGATCAGTTCTCTTCAGAGACTGGGAAACCCTTCTGAAGGAATGGGGAAGCCTTCTTGAGCCAGATTTTATAGTAAACCAATTTATTTCCTCAGTAATCAACATTACTCCCCCCACCACATTATTAAAACCACATTTATTGACTCTCTCCGGGAACATTGCATTGTTCATTTCAACGTAAGATTTATGTTTTACATTTCTTGTTTTGGAAAATACTGGTGAAATGAATAAATGGACTGGATATTGACTAGTTTGATGTTAATAATGGAAATTCAAAGCCTAAAACTGAACATTGAACACATCGCTAAGCACAGTAATAATTAACATGGCTGTGCCTTATCATGCCTTACTTTTATCTGATTCTAGAAGACTTCACTTCCTACGCCTAACCCATTCATCTTTTTCCCAATAGATTCCTATGAGAAGCAACAGCCACAGGGCTCTGGTCGGAAAAAACTACTGTCTTCCACTGTAAGTCCTCCACTAAAAATAAGAGTGACAGAGGAACAAAGGAGACTCTTACGGTTAGTACCACCGTGAGGATGTGATATTTATGGTATAAGCTCCGACAGTAATTCTATGAGGAAATATTGTTCCTTCTTTCAGATGAGGCACCTGAGACCAAAGGGAGGTTACATGACTTGTTCAAGGTCATAATTCTTGAGTGGCTTTCAGATGCAGGTCTTCTGACTCCCAGTGCTGTTCTTTCCACTATATCACAGCTGTTGAGTATAGGATAGAGTTTCCTTGATAATTTTTTCCAGCAGTTGGCTTAGAATACTCTTACCATTTCTTGGAAAAGTCCATGTTTATGCTGTGCTGTTTCTAAAAGCAAAGTTGCTGCAGTAATTGCTTCCATTCTGCTTTGCCTCGGTGCATTCTAGATTCTTAGTTTTCATTACCATAATCATACTGAGGAGAAAGTAAAACACTGGGCCGCGAGGAAGGGGTAAATCATATGGTGAGTCACAAGATAGGACATTTTCCCACTTTGGGGCTGCACAAGTTATTGGAAATAAAAAAAGGATCATCTCTGAATTTATGTCAGGATTGGGAATATGCTACTGCCAATAAATCTTTTTCCCTGAGCCATAATTTATAATAGAGACAGATCCATTTATTTACATCCCATTAATCAGGACTTCTCAGTTCCTACGGCTATTAATTACCTCCTGCTTTAATGTTGATTCAAAACATTCTCAACCCTTTTATTTGTGCCAAACTCCTTGAAATGCCAGCAATGAGGAGAAGTTAGTAATCCCTCAGTGAAGAATAAAACTTAGGAACAAGATTTAGAAACAAATGGATTCTCTCAATGGAAAAGAAAAAAAAAAAAGAAAGTTACTATAATTCAAAAAGGAAATTTGATAGTAAAATCCTAAACAAATGACCATAAGTATGAGAAAAACAATACAACTTTTAAAACTTGTGGCAGCTTTTGAGAAATCATCCAGCATTTGGAACTAGTACTGAAATGCAAATGAAGTAATACTTTTGTAATTGAAGTTATCTCTTTAGGTGTTACCACAAAAATCTGGAAGATCTGGGCCTTGAAATTCTATTTCCAGACACCAATGATTCTCTGGTCCTTGTAGGGAAAGTACCACTCTGTTTTATAGAAAGAGAAGCCAATGAACTTCGAAGAGGAAGATCTCCTGTGACCAGGAATATTGTAGAGGTAAGACAGAGCTTCACATGTTGAGGAAATTGCTAAGTGAAGGGTAACCTCCTGTTTTCTTTAGAAATTCTCTATATTCATCTTTTATCCAACAAGCATGTATGAGATACCTTCTATGTGCCAGGTGCTAGAGATTCAAAAATGAATTAGCTCAAGGTGGAGAAGGATGTTTACATAATTACAAATACAATGCAATTTGGCCAGAAGAGGTATGTTCAAAAGTACTGTTACAGAGTAATCCGAGCTTCTTCCAGACATGCCTCTCTCCGGGTTTCATGGAGTTTCCTCACAGCATGGCCCCCAAGCGCCAGTCCTAACTCGCACCTCAAATGAAGAAACCCAAGAAACCGAAGCTCCCTCCTGCCCCCAAGTGTGAGGAGACGTCGACCTCTCAGCACTTGCCGAAGGGAGAAAAAGAACAGCAAGAAGCAATTGAACACATGGATGAAGTACAAAGTGAAATAGACAGACTTAATGAGCAAGCCAGTGAGGAGATTTTAAAAGTAGAACAGAAATATAACAAACTCCTCCAATCATTTTTTCAGAAGAGGTCGGAACTGTTCGCCAAAATCCCCAATTTTTGGGTAATAACAATTTGTTAACCATCCACAAGTGTCTGCACTGCTTGGGGAGGAGGATGAAGAGGCGCTGCATAATTTGACAAGAGTTGAAGTGACAGAATTTGAAGATATTAAATCAGGTTACAGAATAGATTTTTATTTTGATGAAAACCTTTACTTCAAAAATAAAGTTCTCTCCAAAGAATTTCATCTGAATGAGAGTGGTGATCCATCTTCAAAGTCCACTGAAATCAAATGGAAATCTGGAAAGGATTTGATGAAACGTTTAAGTCAAACACAGAATAAAGCCAGCAGGAAGAGACAGCACGAGGATACAGAAAGCTTCTTCACCTGGTTTACTGACCATTCTGATGCAGGTGTAGATGAGTTAAGAGAGGTCAAGAGGTCATCAAAGATGATATTTGGCCAAATCCATTACAGTACTACGTGGTTCCTGATATGCATGATGATGAAGGAGAAGATGATGGTGATGATGATGAAGAAGAATGAGGATTGGAAGATACTGATGAAGAAGGAGATGAGGGAAAAAAAAAGGAGATGAGGATGAAGGTGAAGAAGATGAAGATGATGATGAGGGGGAGGAAGGAGAGGAGGATGAAGGAGAGATGACTAATGGAACACTGATGGATTCCAACCTTCCTTTTTTAATTTCCTCCAGTCCCTGGGAGCAAGTTGTGGCTCTTTTTTTTTTTTCCCTCCTCTTGTGCTCATTTGCCCTGTTTTTTAAAGTCTCTTTTCTCTCCCTTTATACCGTGTTTCTCAACTTATTTGGAGGGAAATACCTTGAGCAGAATACAGCAGGAAAAGAATCTCTACCCCTTTCTGTTCCAAATTCATTTTTATTCCTTCCTGTCTCAACAAAAACTTTATGGAATCAACACCACCATGCTCTGTGGGAAAAAAAAAAAACCTGTTCCCTTAGCTTGCTGGAAGCTGGAGGGTGCTAGGCCCCTGTGTAGTAGTGCATAGAATTCTAGCTTTTGTCCTCCTTTCTCTGTATACTGGGCTCAGAGATTATACTGTGTCTCTAAGTGAATATAGACAGTTAGCGTTTACCAACATGTACCTGTCTACTTTCTCTTGTTTAAAAAAATAAAAAAAAAAACTTAAAAAAATGGGGTTATAGAAGGTCAGCAATGGGTGGGTTTAAGATGTTTGGGTGGGTTAAGTGGGCATTTTGACAACATGGCTTCTCCTTTGGCGTGTTTAATTGTGGTGTTTAATGGACATCCTTGCAGTTTAAGATGACGCTTTTAAAATCAAACTCTCCGGGATCTCTGGGTGGCTCAGAGGTTTAGCGCCTGCCTTTGGCCCAGGGATCGAGTCCCACGTCAGGCTCCCTGCATGGAGCCTGCTTCTCCCTCTGCCTCTGTCTCTGCCTCTGTCTCTCGGTGTCTCTCATGAATAAATAAATAAATCTAAAAACTAAATAAATGAATAAAATAAAATAAAACTCTCCTAATGATGACCTGAGCCCTGCGACTCGATAGGAGAATCAGCAGAACCAGTAGGATCTTATTTGGAATTGGCATTCTCTTGTAATTTTGATCCTGTTTATTTTTAAATTTTCTTTTTGTTTCACTGGAAAGGAAAGATGCTCAGTTTTAAACATTAAAAGTGTACAAGTTGCTTTGTTACAGTAAAACTAAATGTGTGCACACACACACACAAAAGTGCTGTTATGGAAATACAGAATGATTACTGTGCCCAGGGGGATGGAGGTCAAGGAAACTGTCACAGGAAAGCTGTTTTTTTTCCTTAGGAAAAATCTTGTAAAACATTAGGAGCCTGTGAAGTACAGAAGAGAAGAGAAGGGCATTCTCAACAGAACAACTGATATCAGAGACTCAGAGCAGATCCTGTGTTTAGGGAACTACCAGTATATATGGCTTGAATGAAGATATGTATGTAATGGTGGACTAGATGAGGCTAGATAGGTCATAAAGGAATTTAGCATACTCTGCTAAGTAGTTTGCATTTCATCCTCCACATATATGCTTTGGGAAAAGTCTGGAAAGCTGCTAGTGGAATGTGGCTTTGGAAGTCTTGAAAATAGCCATTACTTCTACTTTACTTATGTGTTTCATTCTTTTTTTTTTTTTTCCCAAGCCCACCATGGGGCTTGAACTCACAAGCCTGAGATCAAGACCTGAGCTCAGATCAAGTTAACTGCTTAACAGACTGAGCCACACAGGCGCCCCACACCTTATTTTTTACAACAAACAATTTTTTGTCTTTGCTACCTTTTCTTTCCTCCTTTCTGGTTTTCTATTAGAGTTTTCTTTTTTTCCCCTTTTTTCTCTCTGCTAGTTTAGAAGTTACATATTCCATTTGTATTCCTTTAGATAGCCTTAAACTTCAGCCTTAACAAAGTTTCAGGTAATTTGTTTCTCTGTTCTCTTCCTAAACAGTACAAAAATCTTACATCCCTTTATCTTCCATCACTCCCCTCCCATCTTCCATGTTGTTGCTCAGTATTTTAACTCTACCTTGTTTTTAATCTCCTTAGCAGTCATTAATTTTTAGTCAATGTTGGGATCCCTGGGTGGCGCAGCGGTTTGGCGCCTGCCTTTGGCCCAGGGCGCGATCCTGGAGACCCGGGATTGAGTCCCACGTCGGGCTCCCGGTGCATGGAGCCTGCTTCTCCCTCTGCCTATGTCTCTGCCTCTCTCTCTCTCTCTCTCTCTCTCTCTCTCTCTCTCTGTGACTATCATAAATAAATAAAAAAATTTAAAAAAAAAATTAAAAAAAAAATTTTTAGTCAGTGTTTATTTAGATTAAACCAAAACATTTAGCAGAATCTTTGTTCACTGTTGCTCCTTGAATCCTACTGTTCATTCTGTATTCAGCTCTCTTTTTACCAAAATTTTTTAAGAGTTCTTTTACTAAAAGTCCATAAATAATAAACTGTCTTTGAAAATGTCTTTATTTTGCCTTCACACTTGCATGGTTGTCTAGTTTAAAATAGAATTCCACGTTGTCAGTTATCCCTCAACATTTTGAGAGAATTCCCTTACTTTGACATTCTGTATGCCATTGGAGTCCACTGTCTGAAGAGGAGGTCCCTTTTCTGAAGAGGAGGAGCAGCAGGAGGAGAAGGAGGACCAACCAGGAGACAACGAGGAGGAGTCTTGCCAGGAGTCCCAGGAGGAGCACGCGGGAAATGACACCAAGGCAGTTATTAAAGCCCGGGATGAGAAGATTGCTAAATATCAGAAGTTTCTAAACAAAGCCAAAGCTAAGAAATTTTCAGCAGTCAGAATATCCAAGGGACTAAGTGAAAAGATTTTTGCAAAATCTAAAGAGCAGAGAGCAGCTGAAGAAGTTGTAGAAGACACAGCACCTACCAAAAGGGGAAAGAAGAGGAAGGCACAGAGGGAAGAGGACCATTCAAATAAAACTCGCAGAATGCTTACATCTAAGGAACGGAGGCGAGCGGCCCGGCAGCAACAGTCCAAGAAAGTTGGTGTATGCTACTATGAAACACACAATGTGAAAAATAGGAACAGGAACAAAAAGAAGACCAATGACTCAGACGGACAGAAACACAAACACAAAAAATTCAAACACAAGCAGTAACATTTTAAAAGTTTATTAAATTATACAAAAATATGCAGTTAAAAGAAAAAGTTATCATTACTTTATAAGTAATCTGATTTTCCTTCTGGTGAGGGCTTTTCTTTGCCTTTAGTGTTCTGCAATTTCTTTTTTTTTTTTTTTAAAAAGAAGGGATCTTCTTTTTTTTTTTAATTTTTATTTATTTATGATAGTCATACACACAGAGAGAGAGAGAGAGAGAGAGAGAGGCAGAGACACAGGCAGAGGGAGAAGCAGGCTCCATGCACCGGGAGCCCGACGTGGGATTCGATCCCAGGTCTCCAGGATCGCGCCCTGGGCCAAAGGCAGGCGCTAAACCACTGCGCCACCCAGGGATCCCTGCAATTTCACTATAATATATCTTGCTTCCATTTTCTTGAGATTAATCATGCTTCTTCCATTTGGAAAATGTACAGTTATTATCACTTCAAGCACTGCTGCTTCTGCCACTCTCTCTTGTCTCCTAGAAATCTTACATTTTTAACTTCTCTGTCATATTTCCCATTGTCTTACCTCTTTGTGACGCATTCTGGGAAATTTCCTCATTTATCTTCCAGTGAACTAAATTCTCTCTTTACCTACTCTTTAATCAGATATTTAACTGATCTACTAAGCTTTTTTTTTTTTTTTAAGTGACTGTTTTTTACTTCCAGAATTACGATTAGGTTCTTTCTCAGATATATCTGTTCTTTTTTTCATAGTGTTCTGTTCATTGTGGTTTCTGCTCCTTATGTATCTCTAGCTCTGTTTGGAGCACAGGCAAATCCACATGAACCCAGTCTATCATTTCTCCAGAAATCTGAATTACTTTAGTCATATCTAAAAATAAAAATGAGAAGATTGATTTAGTGGATAAATTGTGTGATAGATTGATACAGGAAAGGTTTGAGGTGTGGGGTACAGTTGAGAGGCTATTGCACTGGCTCAAATAGGAGAAGATGAGGGCCTAAGTCAACAGCATTGGGAATGGAGAGAAGGGATATATTCAAAACATAAGTTGGAAGATAGAATCCACGGAACCCTAACAATAGAAAGTATAAAAGGATAAAGGAGAAAAGATAAGATAGGATTCTGAAGGTTCTAGTTTGGATGACTAGAAGGATGGTGGTGCCATTGACAGAAGAAAGCAGTAGAGGAGGAGGGGTACATCTGCCTAGGGAGTTAGACTATGAGCCTGGGGGCACCTGGGTGGCTCAGTCAGTTAAGCATCTGCCTTCCATTGGAGTCATAATCCCAGGGTCCTGATCAAGTCCCACATCAAGCTCCCTGCTCAGCTTCTCTCTCTCCCTCTGCTGCTTCCCCTGCTTGTTCTCTCTCTCTCTCTCTCTCTGTCTCTCTGTCAAATAAATAAAATCTTAAAAAAAATAGATTATACTGGGTTTAGATGCCCTGAATGTGCCTTTAAGTGGGGATGTCTAGTGGATAGACAGACTTACAGATCTAGTGCTTGGGAAAGAAGCCTGGGCTATATGTACTATCTGGGAGTTAACTGTTTATATTTTGATCATATCTGAAGCTGGAGAAGGAAGTGTGAGTGTCTAGGGAGAATGTGAACAACAAAAAGAGAGGAGAACAAAGGGTGAAGTTGATGGAACACCAGCATTCAGGGTGCATATGTTTTGGCAAAGGTCTGGAAAGCCACTGCTGAAAAGAAGAAACTGGAAAGGATGATTGAAAATTTTGGTCAGAGAGAAAGGAAGAAAATCAGGAAAAAAGTAGTATTGCTAAAGCCAGTGGAAGTTTTAAGCAAGAAGGGAATGGTCCAATAATAGTCATAAAGCTTAAAAAGTTGTATTTGGCAATCATGAGGACAGTGGTTTCATGGTGGAATCTGTTCCTGGGAGTGGGGGTGCAGAAGACATTGCTATGGGTCAGAGAGGGAGTGGAGGGGGAGGAGGTGGAGCTGAGTAGACTGCTCTTTCAAGATCTCTGTCTGCATACAGAAGAAGAGAGAGGGTGGTAGCTAAAGGTTAGGGGTGGTCTGAAGTGTGGGGCAGGACACAGGGTTGAGGAAAGATTTTTGATTGTTTTCAGATGGAAGAGACTTAAGCATGTCTGTAGGTTAAGGATGAGAAGACATTTGAGAGGAAGAGGCAATTAATAATGCCAGCTTTTGGATTAGCATGAGTTTAGCCCTTCCAAAATTGCTCTTTGATCAGACAACTTTTGCTTTGCTTTTAGCAGTACTCTTTTTCGCAGCACAGCCTTGTTCTCCAAGGCTCCTCCTCCAAACTGTCTTAAATCCAAAAGATAGGATCTGTTAGAATCTTTTATTGTAATTCAATCCCTAAGTATTTAACCAGAAAATTATAATAAAAACTTTTCCCAAAATGACTTCAAAGACTACTGGTAAGGAGTTTACTTCAAATTGAAATAAGGCTTATGGCTTCAGAAAATCTTGACTATGTCAAGTCACACTGATCAGGAGAGATTTTGTTGATTCTGGAAGAAGCTGGAACAGTTTTGGTGTCTTGGAAAGGAGGTAGCTACTTGGATCCTAACAGTTGAAAGATCACGAATATTTTCTATAAAGTTCTGTCCTCTAGCCTGATGAATGAGCCTTTTTAATATTTAAATTATCTAGAATTAATTGAACCATTGAAATGTGAAATGAACAGAGAATATGGTCTATCCCACCCCCCACCTCACTAGGCTTAAAAAAAATGGTATTTCTCAAGTCCTAGATGATCAAGCACAGGAGAGAATAGTAAAGAGGTTAAGTTTGATCACTGTTTGCATTGAGCTCTGGGGATCAGGTATTATGAGACATCTTTCTGTGTAGGTTTGTTTGGAAAAGCACATGGCTTTTGAAAAATACATGGTATCTACCCCCTAGCTTTTGGTAACTGCTTATTTATGAGCTTGGTAGACTAGAGTGTATATGAGGAAAAGAGGAAAATTTTCTGAGTCTGGTTCAAAAAGAAGATCTACCATATTGTACTCTTAAGAACGTGATTTATACATCACCAGTTCTACAGGTAAAAAAATCTTGTGTCTTCTTATAAAGAAATGATTAAATGTGCCTTATCTCAAAACACTTTTTTACCTCTAGAGGGTTAAACAGATTGGTAGCATGAAAAATTGCATCTGCTTTAAATTTCTTTGAAGTCCTCTTGTAAATATTAACATCTGCAGGGATAACTATTGAAAAGGCTACCCGAGGGACAGAGATATGCTAGTGAGGAGAAACTTCTCAACAAAATGCCTCAGAAAATAAGCTTTTTGACCTGAAGGGAATTGTCCAAAAAACCCACAGAAACACAAAAAACACAAAAACCTTGTGGGAACTACAGTAACTACTTATGTTTATGATATATCTAAGCAAGTGTCATACTCATTGCCCAGCTGTGTTGATGATTGTCGTGTATTTGTTCTGTTTGTGTATATTATTACACTTGTTCTGGCTAAGATCATAAATACAAACAGCCTCTTAGAATCCTTCCTGATATTTAGACTCAGTTGAATCATCAGGGCTGCTCTCAGCAGTTACATAACCTCATGAGTTATGAGCTGTCTCTGGAGGAAGTTTCAGTAGCTAAATATATTCTCTATTCAGTAGGAGTTCTATTAAATTGTCTTGGTATTTTCATATTCAGAGTGCCTCACAACAGATAAATTATTTGCACCTGAGTGCTATATTGCTGGAACTCTCTCCTTCAGGAGGTATATTTTTAAACCATAAAAGGATATAAAAGGGCAATTATAACAGTAGAGTAATGCCTCTTTTCCTCTATGCTTTGTAGGAATTTATTCGAGAACAAGTGGAGGTAAGCTTTTCTCTTATTTTGGGGTTTCACACAGAGGCACCTCACACAAAAGGCTCTATTGTCCCATTTCTTTTTCTCATTAATGGAGAATTTGTTTATGTATTAGCTACTCCAGACCACAGGAGGCATCCAGAGGACTTTGCCACTGACTGTCCAGAAGGTGTTGGCGTCCCAAGCCTGCCATGGTAAGTCTCAACACAGCAGCTCTTGAGTGCTTCTGTATGCTAAGCACTGGCAGGGGTACAGCAGTTATAAAAGGAGCGAAAGGCACATTTACTAGTCACTTCTTGGAGGGTACAATTTGGATCAAACTGAATACACTAAAAGTGAATACTAAAAAATTGCTTTTACAAACCAAAATACCAACACATACATTTGACCATAATTCCGACTGATACATACAAGTGGCGGAGTAACTCATGGAGGAGAGATGCATTTTGAGCCAAGTTTTGAATGAGCTGGATTCATAGGACAGAAGGGAAAGTTTACCCCAAGAGGTAGAAATAGTCCGTGCACAGACCCAAAGACAGGAACAAATTATTATATGAGGAGCAGCAAAGGATGCCAAGAAATTGGGCTGGTAAGGAAGATTGGAAGCCTACAACAAAAATGTATAATTACTGTATAATTATTTGTTTAATGTTTGTCTCTCACCTATTAGATTGATCATAAGCTCCGTGAGGGCAGAGACCATCTGTCTCATTCATTGCCTATCATAGCTCCTGCTACAAATTATATACTTATAAAATATTTGTTGACCAGAGAATGTATGCATAAAGGCAGGTTCTGACCACATGAGAGTTTTTGTTTGTTTGTTTGTTTGTTTATTCATGGAAGACACAGAGAGGCAGAGACACAGGCAGAGGGAGAAGGAGGCTCCCCAAGAGGAACCCAATGCAGGACTCGATCCCAGGACCCCAGGATCATGCCCTGAGCCAAAGGCAGATACTCAACCAGTGAGCCACTGAGGCATCCCCACATAAGAGTTTAGATCAGGAAGATTATTATTGAAATAGAAAAAAGCAAATAAAATGGGCATTGTAGGGAACAATAAGAGATACTGGTGAAAGATTGGCTAAAAGATGACCTCGATTTCACAACCTGGCAGAAGTAGGAAAATATTGCCCTTGCCTCTTGAGAAAAACTCTGAAAGCCAAATCCTAACAAGTTAAGGAATGCCTTTTATGAGGATTAGAAGGACAATGATTCCATAAGGAAAAGCTGAGAGACATGTTAGTCCTGAAGCCTTAGTTTCATCCAGTAAGCGCCAATCTCCAGCAGTGTTAAAGTCACATGAAAGAAGCTGAAGAAACATTTTACTTTTCCCAGATATTTGGCTCTGGCCCAGGGTCAGCACTGGTTTCCCACTATACACACCATAACCTTCTTGTTTCTGTCTTTCGTTTAGGGGCCATTAAGTTTAATGATGGCCTGAGCCGAGAGGAGAGCTGTCGCCTTATTGATGCTCTGTCTTGGTGCCAGCTGCCATTCCAGTGTGCCCATGGGAGACCTTCCATGCTGCCGTTAGCTGACATAGACCACTTGGGACAGGAAAAACAGGTATGGTAATGACTAACAGGAGAAGAGGGAGCAAAGTGTATCTTCTCTTTCTTGCTCAGCTCCTGTTAGCCAAATGTGATCTGTCTTAATCCTTTCCAAAATAACGAGCATTTTGAAAAGTGTGAATTGAGAGTTTATTTACATAAAGTCTCACCATTTCATCTTCTGTCTCAAAGTCAAAATGGAACTTAAGCTGCACTGTCAGATTACACACATGATGCCTTTGTATTTTGTACGCTAAACACATGTACAGACTGACATATCTTGAACATCTGTTGCCTACTGGCTCTTGGTTTGATAAGATAGAGAAGTTCTGTCTGGGGCTACAGAAAGTTGGTAGAAACACAGCAAATCCATTGCTAGCAAATATAGCCTAAACAGCCATTTGCTTGATGGTACTTGCTGGAAATGGTAGCCGTCCCTAAGGATCTCTGGAATTATGATTTGGGGATCATCAGGCAGGAAACCAAGCTTAGGAGATTTTCACATTATGGTTTGGCCTTGATTACTCAACAGCCAAGGAACAATGATGTGGATAATGCAATAAAGGCACAGAATGGTTTAAATTAAAGAACATTTTCTGTTCTTGTTATAATCTTAAATGAAACAGAACATGAGAACATAATAGGAATGTCCATGTTACTGCTTTCCAAAATCTTTTCTTTTGCCTGCCTTTCCTTGTAAGGGCTATAAAATCTTTCCTTGTGTGGAGTTTTCTGGTACTTTTGTTTTCTGATGCATCCAGTAGACTTTAATCCATTAAAAACTACTGTTTCATGTGACAATGAAAAAAAGTCCTGTTCTTATTCCTAAAGAGATGGGAATCTAGACTTAAAGTTTACAGTCCCACTTATCCTACGGAAATCTCTAATCTTTTCTGAATCCAGAAATTCGAAATCTGAACAGATTGGAATAGCCACAATTAGGAAATTTTTATATGCTACTTGGCTTTTCATGCTGCATATGGAAGTTATTCTCTTTCTTCCCACAGATTAAACCCAATCTTGCTAAACTTCAAAAAATGGCCCAGGCCTGGCATCTCTTTGGAAAAGCAGAAAGATGTAATACAAGGCAAAGCCTGGAGGCATCCATGCCTCCTTGTGAGCCACCATGAGAACAGAATTACTGACCTGTAAGGAACCAAAGGGATGCTAACTATATGCCTCTGAGCAGAGACCATGAGCAGCAGGTACCAGCAGAGTCCTGAGTTGGCCGGTGCCCCCAAGCAACATGATATTGGCCAATCTTGAGCAGATGATCCCTCCGAGCTAAAGAGAGTTCATTCGTCTGCAGCCATGGACACAGGAGGTTGCCCTATAATACCTACTTTTTATAACCTATGTAGAGATAAAATTTAATAATCAGTTGGTTCATTTGTGGGTTTTTGTTTTTTGTTGTTTTTTGTTGTTGTTGTTTTTGTTTTTTTGGTAGGGGGGAAGTGGTTTGGGAGCAGTTTGGTTTTGTTTTTGCAATTTTTTCCAGCCTTGTAGTTTGCATTAATGTGATTTGCCTGATGATGAATTGCTCATGATCCAGTCTGCCTTCCTAGACAGTCCATAGCCACACTCCATTGGTCCTTTCCTTACCCACAGTCTTCTTCACTTTTTGCTGCTTTACATCTTAAATTTCAGACAAAAATGTCCCCTGCAGTCTTCCATCAGGCCTGTAGTTAGATTATTTTAGGGATTAAAAACTATTGATAAAGAGAAACAAGGACAAGAATAGGATAGAATAGACAAAATTTCAAGTTGCTCTGGTTGTCTTATTTCCTCTTTAAAATCTCATTCACAGGCTCATATTGTTCATAACCCAATTAGTAAAAACGGTGAAAGGACTATGAACTTGTTTTTTAAATACAAGTTTTTTTGGTATTTTAAAAATATCTCTCTTGATGTGAAAGCAATTTTTCATATCAAAATGCAGCATTTATTCTTTCAACCTGACCAGATATGCCCTCTACATTTTCTCAGGTTCTTTTGGCCCCTTTGAAATCCTGTCTTAGTTTTTATTATAGTAGGCCTATCTAATGGCCTCATAATTTCATTTGGGACAGGACTGATCTTTGTGTAAACTCTTGTTGTGACATCCTTAATCTGTATGTCCTCTGCTTTTTTAGAAGGTTTGATTTCTGGTTAATAAAACTCAATAGACTAAGGTTTTACAGAAGGACAAAAAGAAAAGCAAAAAACCAGCTGGTAATGTTTATTGCAACTGGGATACAGTATAATGAGAAAGACGTTGCAGTGAGAATTTCCACTTTTGTATTTGCAGCCTGCTCAAATTGGCCTTTGTATCAATGGAATGATTTTTCTCATTTTTTAATACAGGAAACAAATTTGTGCTCATGGAAGAAAAGTTTGTTTGCCAGCAGCCCTGCAGTGATTCTTACAGGAGCAATGAAGTATTGCATTCATTAGTGTGTGTCTCAGAGAAGGTTCAGGAAAAGCCTTCACTGGTTTTCAAGGGGATCCTTGTAGAATTACGTAATTGGAACCCTGAAGAATAGGCACCACTGTCTAAAAATGGCCTTTATTCTTCTAAATACATATAAACGGTTTCATAGACTGGAAGACATGACCTTTGAAAGGAGGGTGTTTTCAGGGGATTTGCAAAGATGTCAGGGGCTCTGCCTCCAGGCCCAGTGGGGTGCTGTGGCCTCCGGACCTCTGCCTTCACTCTCCAGAGCTATATGGAGGCCAGCTGTCCTGGGAGTTTAAAAATTCTTAGGTTAGACCAATGTGTGAGATTAAAAAAAAATATTATGATACCTCTTATATTAGGATGGAGTGCAGTTTCAAAATGTTTTGCTATAATCCCAAACCATTGTTTCTTTTTTGAGAATAGCAGAGGATTAGAAAAAGTTCTCCATAAATTATGTAACCAGTCTTTCTGGCTAGCCGGCCTCAAGCAATGGAAGAGATAATTATCATGTTTTAATAATTTATAAACTCAGTTGCCTACATCAGCATAAAATGAACCTATTAGCCAAAAATATCTAACATTACCTTTATTGCCTATTAGGATTTTGTTTTGTTCTGTTTTGTTTTTAACTTACTTACAATAGAGCAGAGATATACTTAATTTTCTAAAACATGATAGTAGTAATCATTAACACTTTCATGGTGCTTTAAGGTTTACAAAATAATTTTTGCATATCTTTTTTGAATTTCTTGGCAACCCATGAGATAAGATGGTATTATGCTCCCCATTTTCTGAAGGCTGAAATATATTAAGTGATTTGTCTAAGATCACACAGATACTAAGTATTAGTAAAGCTGAGAATGGTAAAACAAGTTTTCTGGTTCTGATAACAAGAATAAATATTACCATTTATTAAGGGCCTCCTATATACCCAATGCTTTGTTTACATTACTTCTAGTTCTTCCAACAGTTCTGTTAGCAGGCTAGTATCTCTCTTACAGTGAGACTGCTGAGACTCGGAGCAGTTTCCCCTTTGGCAGAGAGAGCCAGAATTCAGACCCAGGTCTACGTGGCTTCACATAGCACACTCCTTCCCATTGTTAACCCATGCTGCCCATATATTTGCAGTTTGTTAGGGACCTACCAGTTTGTCAACTTAGTTCAGCTTTCTTAGAGTCTGGTTGGTGGACACTTCATTAACTTCAGAGTAAAACTTGACAGATGTGATGTGCAAAGAAGCCATCCTCAAGAGTTCCGTTTTTGGGAACATTCATCACAATTTTATTGAGCAGTAAGGGTGCATGCCTGCAAGAACTTAGCTTTAGTCAGGGAGAGAGACAAGGAAACTGAAAATCTAATGTGATAACTTCCTCTAGGTTTAGAAGTCACTGAGTTACAGCTATGTTGTTGCTTTTACTGGGATAAGAGGAGATAACAATTACGTCAGAAATTAAGGTTATAGAAGGTAATTGGAGCTAGTATCAGAAAAGCTTAAGGCAAAGCTTAGAAAGGAGGGGAGAGACTGGAGAGAGGGCTAGGGAAAAGTCTAGAACCTAGCTGGGATCTCAAACTCCATGAGCAGCTGAGAATGGAGAGATTCTAGCAATCACACATCAGAGCAAGGCAAAGAAAAGGTCAGACACAGATTAACAGATGGGATATGAACCTAGCAGTGGAAAAAAACAGGGCAGCCAAAACAAGTGGAGCCAGATGGGGCCTAAGACCAAGTTGTAGAAATATGTAGGGGGCTGAGGAAGCCATGCCCAGTGAGAAGAACAGATGCAGCCCATCAGTTCCTAGAGAACCTCAACAACCATGCTCAGCTGCAGCTCCAAGCAGGAGCCTGTAAGCGGTGAAGGGGAAAGCGGTGTCTGGCACAATGAGCTGGACTCCTCCAACCTGTTTTCTACCTGAAGTACCACCCCATTCTATGAAAACCTTTACAAAAGCAGGCTAGCAACAAGAACTGACCACTATGTTTGCCATTATCTATCATGCCTATCAAGCTGTATATCAATGGGGAGGTAGCAACAAGGTGGACTCAGAAGAGAAGGAAGTCGGGGAAACCCAAAATCGATAAAACCCTTCTTTCTCTTTTCTCCATTCATTCATCATTCAGGAACTAAATGTATGAGTCCCTTCTGAAGGTACCAGAAGTTATGGGGATATAAAGAAAAAAAGAGGCTCTTCTCTGTCTTAGGATTTTTCAGACCCTTGGATCATTTTCACCTTCTACCCGTTTGTCATAGAGCACTCTGTGCTCAGAAACATCTGATAAAGTTCAGGCCACCTGACCCCAGTCTGGGGGAGCTGAGTGTCTTACCTATCAAAGTGCGGAGTTCGCAAGCTAGGATGACTCCAGCAGCAGTACAAAGCAGCGAAATTTGGCCTGACTCTACCCTTAAAACTGGCTTCACTAAACAACTTAATCTTATTTACTGCAAAAGCAAGGAGTATGCAGTGGTAGTTGCTCACCCACACCCCCTGCAAAAGGAAAAAAAAAAGGTGGTTTGGAGTTGGAGTCAGCTGCTGCTGTTAGCGTATCATTTATTCAAGGTCCTTCATCGTGCCTCTTTTATAGTAAACTGCAGAATTTTGCATATAAATTATGAATTTTAGGAATCTTGTCAAGTTTTCAAGTAGCTTCCTTCTCGAGGCAGGTCTTAATTCTAAATGTTAACCTGCCTGAAAAAACAGTCCTGAAAGGCTCCTTCTCTTCAGTTCAGTGTTTAATATAAACATCAGGCAATCAGAGTTGCAAGTGTGGTTAGGCTCAAAGGCGGCCCTCCCTTGAGTGAGTGTCGTGCAGAAGACAGAAAGCTTAGACTCTAAGCTCTTTATTAATAATAATTGCTTAGCCATTGCACAATAACCTGGAACAGCTGTTTGGTGAATGAAGGAATAATTCAAAGCAAAGTTAGCCAGATAGAGAACACTTCCAAACCACATTTCAGAAGAGCTCTTTTGTATCAACTAGGTGCTCGTTTACAGAGGGAATTTTGCTGAGTTTGGGGAGGACAGGTGGATAGTATGTGGCCTTTACTATAATACATCGCCATCTGGTACTATCTTTATGGCAAAATAGTTCTGATGTACCGAGTTCTACATATGTGGTGTTAGAGAGTCACGTAGCTCGATGATGGGACTGCGGAACTGGCAGCCTTCATTACCCCAAAGACTGATGTGACGGATTGCTTTGAGAAATGATTTGCAAAGCACATCTGTGAAACGTATGATCCTGCGGGTACCGGCGTGTATTTCTTTGAGGTATCACTTTCCGCTTAAGTTTTCCTTGGTGGAGGATTTTTCAGAGACTTCTCTTCTGATGCTAAATTAGGAATTTCTGTTCCTTATTTGAGTTCCAAGAATTGTGCCTTTCCTGCCCTCCGCCCAAATTGGAAGACATAAACCGTGGGAACAGTGTCTTTACAAACTGCACTGAGTGATTCTCTGACTTGATTTAGCATATTCAGGAGGCCTCTCACAGGCATGGCATCCTCTTTCTATTAATCCTCTTCAAGTTGGAGCTACAAGTTTTTGTCTTTGATTTCCGGTTCCATCTGTGAGGGCAGCGGCAGTGGCAGGAGGCAGGCACGAAGGCAGATAGAGGTAGGAAGTTCACATGGAACCCCTGCCTCCCCCTTCAGATCAGGCTCTCCCATTCCAATATTTACTCTTCCTCAAACAGGAAAAGGGAGAGGGAAATACAAAAATGAGGCCTATAAATAGCTTTGTGGGATTCGCTTGAGGTCCTAAAGAGCCTAAAAGAATATGCATTGGTGCAGTTCTTCTGTCCCAGGAACTTTAAGAGTTGACCAAAACGAGACAGAACCTCTACTCTTGTAACCCTCATCCATTGCACTTATGCCTGGGAAGAATGTGGGGGCTAATTTTAGACCTAGAAACTAAGATGCACAAAGGACAAGTATCATAAAGCATTTTTGGGGCCAGAAACAGATTTAAGTTCCTTGACTCACTGCTGCTTTTACTCCAGACCACACGGTTTCACCCAAGTGAATTGCTGTTAGAATTGGTGCCTACAGAGGAGACAATTGCTCATAATTGGTAGCTATAAGCCACTTCACTGAGAAAGTGCGGGGTTTTAGATGCTTTAAGAGATAATTGACAGACTGAAGCCTGAGTCAGGCTCTTCTGAGTCATAGTTTTTAGGTTGTCTTTCTGACTGACCCTCTTCAAGGGAAGACAAGAGCCCTAAGGCAAAGATCTACCTCAAGTTGATGTCAAAGGGTAGAGGCCCTTTACCTCATAACCTGCCTCTGGCCAGTGTTTACCAAAGTGTGGTTCTCAAATCACCTGTTAAAATCCCTTAGGGTGTTTGTTAAACATGCAGACTCCTGGTGCTCCCTTCCACCCCGCAGACAGTGCCACAGGAGACAGGAAGCTGGTCTGTGACCAGCATCCCCAAGGGTTCCTCAGCACATTCAAGTCTGCCTTGGACCTCTGTTCTAGACCAGTGGTTCCCAAACATGGAAGATCATCTGAATTACCTGGGCAGATTTTAAGATTTTATTTATTCAAGAGAGAGAATGAGCGGTAGAGAGGAGCAGAGGGAGAGAGAAGGAAGCCCGATGCTGGACTCAATCCCAGGACCCTGGGATCATGACTTGAGCCAAAGGCAGATGCCACCCCTGGTGCCCCTGGGGAGACTTTCTGAAAAAGTAATTACTAAAGTAGTATACAAAAAATAAAGTAGTATACATAAAAAATTGGAAATGATATATAAACATACTAAATAAAATTAGATGTTGTCCTGCTTGCCACTGTTTGATGCTAGTCTTCCACTTTTTAAAATTTTTTTAAGATTTATTTGAGAGCAAGTGACTGTGGGCAAGGGGGTGGGGGTGGGGGGGCAGGAAGAGGGAGAGGGAGAAACTCCCCACTGAACGTGGGGCCCCACATGGGGCTTGATCTCACGACCTAAGATCGTGAGCTGAGCCAAAACCAAGAGTTGGATGCTTCACCGCCTGGGCCACACAGGCGCCCCTTTTTCTAGACTTTTATCCTATTGCGTATACATACTGTTTTGTTTTAATGAAGGTCATACTCTGCATACTGCTCTGCAGCTTGACTTTTTCCTAGCTTGTTTTACTTAAGAGTGTTTTTTTTTTTTTTTAATTTTTTTTTTATTATTTATTTATGATAGTCATACAGAGAGAGAGAGAGAGAGGCAGAGACACAGGCAGAGGGAGAAGCAGGCTCCATGCACCGGGAGCCCGACGTGGGATTCGATCCCGGGTCTCCAGGATCGCGCCCTGGGCCAAAGGCAGGCGCCAAACCGCTGCGCCACCCAGGGATCCCCTACTTAAGAGTGTTAATTGGACTTTGTTACAAATCTGTCCCATTCTTTTAACACAAGGCTCACAAAGCAAATGCCTGTAGGGGTTAGGTAGATAGTAAATGTGTTAAATGGGAGGAACTGCAGACAGATTTTTCCATTTAATTCAGAAGCTGCCCAGGTACAGTCAGCTGCTGCCATTTGGAAACTTGGGCCCAGAATTGCCAAAGCTTCTGTTTTCAATAGAAGCAAGAAATATGAATTTGTTTAATGTGCAATCTCCACATTTTTTTCTTTGCATTTTTAAATATTGGTAACTAATTCAAATTAAATACAGGATGAACCAGCCAAAACATCTTTAATCCAGATACAGCCCTTAAAGCCCCCCTTTTGAAACCTCTACTGCAGCGTATATACATGATGATCCACAGTATGTCAGATTTGCTTTAAGCAAATTCTCAGGTGCCATTCCAGAGATCAAATGATAGAAGTCTGGATAGAGCCCAAAATGGTACATTTTGTTAAGCTCCCAAATGATTCTGATGATCAGAGTTCTTGGAACCACTGTCTTAGATTACTAACAAGTTGTTTGGGACCACTGCCAGTGAATTAGGAAGGAAACTGTAAATCCTTTCATTTGCATTTCTGTTTTAGATGGTTCCCTCTAATTACAGCCCTCTATGAAAACACAAAAAGGGCTCTGTCGCTGCTGTTTCAAGCAGTTCAATCAGAGCAGAACAATAAATAAACCATCTCAGGAATCTTCAAGAAGCTTTTATTGGCACCGGCCAGGAAAAGGTGTGGTAGCCATTTCTGAGCAAAAACCTGTATCCCAGCAAGGTCTTCAGTGTTAAGTTTAACACCCCACTGAACCAGAAAGTTTAAGTTCCCGAAACTTAAGTTCCAGACACCCCACATCACCAAGAGGTTAAGAGGTGTCCCCACTGAAGAATTTTTTAAGTAAACTCTGTGCCCAACATGGGGCTCGAACTTGGGGCTTGACCCCGAGATCAAGAGTCACATAGTCTACTGACTGAGGCAGCCAGGCACCCCCAAGAGACTCCAAAATCAATAGGTCAAGCCCCGCTGCTCCTATTAAGATCAGAAAGGCAAGCAGCAGTCCTGAATGTGCATCCTTGTTATGGGATGACTAAAAAGGCAAGAAACAGTATTACGGTTTTTTTCAGGTTGACTCCAGGTCACTCTCCATTGCAAGGATGATGTTTTCAGCAGTCACACTGAAGTCCCTCTCCATTCTGTATTTGGCTAAGCAGCTGCTTAGAACAAGTGGTGGTCATAGGACATGATCATCAGGATGGTAGAGTTCACTCATCAGGCGGTAGATGTAGGAAGGTGCATTCCCACCAATGTTGGAGATAAAGAGGGTAATGAGCTCTGGGGGGACGTAGTCAAACACAGGGCAGTGAACGCTGACCTTCTCCAGAATGTCCCCTGAAAGGCAATCACAGGTGCTGAAAATAAAGTGGAGGATCCTGCTCTAATAACTAAACACACAAATTCTAGGCTCAATAATGCAGGCATACCTGCAACCTTAAGAAAAGGAAGTTACAGCAAAGTACAAACCAGAAGAGAGGACTTCACATCATGACACCCTGCTTCAAACTCCAATGCCTTTCCATAGCCCGTAGGATAAACTCCCAACTTCGGATGGCAGCCCTCAAGATCTGGCCCCTCCTCACTGCACTACACTAATTATAACTCATCCCACTCTCCTTCATGTCATTACTCTCCAGCCATATGGACCTAATTGAGGCCCTTTGCATCAACGCCTGGAAGACTCTCTCCTTGATATTTACATGGTGAGCTCTATTCATTCTAGACTCAGCTGGAATGTCCTCTCAGTAAGACCCTTGCCCCATTAAGGTAGTTTCCTACCACTTTCCATCACATCATCCTTGTTTTCTTCCCAAAACATCCCATGACCTGACATTTTCTTGTCTGCTGCAACAGAATGTAAGCTCTGTGGGAGCAGGGCCTATTTGTGTTGTTCAGTGTTACATCCTTAGTACCTAGAATAGTGCTGGATACATAGTGGGTACTCAACAGATACAAACAATTCTTGAAAAAATGGATGTGTGAATAAATGGATGAAGTTATTCAACTTCTAAGAATTAGCATCCCAGCTCTGCTCCTGTAAGGTGTTTAAGGCCCTGTTATGTTGATGAGGTGAGAGGCTCACTGAGCAGAGCTGCTGCCTTCAGAAGTCAGAGAAAGGGACCCCAACACACAAAAGTATCTAGGTTACAGGCAAGTTTTATAGTAGGCACATTTTAGAGCATGCTTCCTTTGGCACTCCTGTCACCAAAATGATTCCCTACAGCAAATAAAAACTAGTACATTTTCCCAGTGGGTTGCTGCATGTGTATCAAGCAATGTGCAAAGCCAAACCCCATTAATGCTAGGTGAACCAACCTACCATGACCCCAGTACTCAAATATATTAGTCTCAGAACAAAATAAACACAGACTAGATCAGGCACCCTAAGATGCTAAAGGGAAGGCCCCATGAGAATGATAAAAAGCCCAATCTGGCCAACATTCAATCCCCACTGACTACCAGAATATCATCAAAAAGACCAAAATACACACATGTGCACATGCATGCACACACACACACCCTCCCCCCCACCCCGCCTTCCATACCTTCTGTGAAAGGCAGGACTTCTTCAGGAGCCACAAACTTGTGAAATGAATCTTCTTCATTGGGGAACTAGACAAGGAAAAATTTGAAAGGGGGGGGGGTGAAAGAGACACTCAGCAAATTACACTTTTAAGTATACAGCTGAGGGAAATAAAAAAAGGTATGTCCACACAGCAACTTGTACAGTAGCATTATTCGCAAAAGGTTGAACAACCCAACTGCCCCCCAACAGGTCAATGGATAAAAACGTGGTAGATCCCTGTAACAAAGTATTATTCAGCCACAAAAAGAAACCTTTTTTTCCTTGTTAGAGCTAGGAACCTTGAACACATCATGCTAAGTTAAAGAAGTCAGAAACAAAAGGCACATATTGTGTGGTTTCTTTTATATGAAATATTCCAAACAGGCAAAGCCACAGAGACAGAAGGCAGATTAGTGATTCCTAGGAGGTGGGCAGAGGGGGCAATGGGGAGTGATTATGTAATGGGTATGGAGTGTCTTCCTGGGATGATGAAGGTCTGAAACCAGAGAGCGGCAGTTGCACAATGCTGTGACTATAGTAAATGCTCCTGAGCTGTACATTTAAAAATGTTTAATTCTATGTTATGTGAATTTCACCTCAATTTAAAAGAGATCTGCAAAGAGGTTGGTATTTCAAAGCAAACAGCTTCTATCACTAATGAAATGGCTCCCCACTTTGTAACACTACTTGTATTCAGGCTACAGGGAACTGTCCCTCCAACGATAACAAATAAAACCGATTTCTATGTTCCGAGTTTCAACTTTTTGGCATTTCCAGAAACAGGGTGCTGGGCAATGGTGACAGTGTAAACAAAGGGCCTCCCCCAACTGTCCTGACCTTACAATTTTGATTTCTCAAAGCTGACTAGTTATAACAATCTTTTTTTCCTGGTTCAAGGCTTCTGTGGCTTTTCCCAACCTCTACTGGGTCTAATCCATTTAGTAAACGCAGATAAAGTGAAGCCTCACAGTGAGTAGATTGGAAGGCCCAGAGCTCAACCGAACACTTCGGCTTCCTTCTCTCTACTGGCTATAGACGGACACATACATACCTGTGGGGAAAGCTTGAACATGGGAGCAC
Source organism: Vulpes lagopus (assembly GCF_018345385.1). NCBI lineage: Eukaryota > Metazoa > Chordata > Mammalia > Carnivora > Canidae > Vulpes > Vulpes lagopus. The sequence goes on from NC_054829.1 coordinate 25,308,552, forward strand.
AAACGATGAGTGGGGTGGAATGGTGTTTTGCTGCCAGTGCTAGAGTGTGAGTTCCTGTCACTGCTCTCAGGGCACCGTTGGCCAGGATGGTCTTTGTGCCAATGATCACCTTTGGAACAGGAAGCAAAATGTGAGTCATCCTACTGCAAGAGCCTTAAATGGGCCATTGGGGACAACAGGCTAAATGCTCAGGCCTCAGTCTTGACACTGAGGGTCGTGCACTAGTAAGGGAAAACGGATTCTACAGTGAAGACCAGGAGTTCTAGCTCAAGGGTAGCTTCCCAAAGAAAGAATAAGTATAGTATGTGACAAGAAGCTACTATCTCCTGCTTTTAGCCCCGTCTTTTCTGGAATCTATATGCCACACCTCCTGAGAAGATAGGAGCTATTCTATTCACCATCCACCACTGCCAAGCTCTCTGAGCAGAAGGCAGGGACCCCCTACCCAATCCCTAGCAGCTGCCACACTTAACATAGCCCTATTTCATTCTCTTCGATGCTTTCATAAAAAAGAAGCTGCTCTGGGATGCCTGGCTGGCTCAATCAGTAGAGCATGTGACTCTTGAGCTCAGGGTTGTATTTAAGCACCATGTCAGGTGCAGAGATTGCTTGAAAAAATAAAATCTTTAAAACAAAAACAAAAAGAAGCTAATCTAAGTGGGGAACAACGATACAGATAAAGGGAAAAGAAGTTCAGGTAATATATTAAAAAGCCCCAAGTATATACTTTCAAAAGGTACTAGAAGCTTTCTTCTCATGGATATTATAGGGGGGAGAAAAAAGAAATCTGTATTTTAGAAGTATAATCTTCATGAATTCAGTATAACTCCAAATACACCCACCTTGTTGACTCTTGACATAACAGCAAAAATGGCAGCATCAGTCATGACAGTTGTCTCAATACCTGCTTTGGATAAATTGACTGCCATTTCATGACCCTGCAATAGGAAAGAAAGGCCTGATGTTAGAAGAGAGTGGGGAGAGTGTGCAAGGCATCTCCAATGGAACTGGATGTGGAAAATTCTGTGATATTGGGCACAGCCAACACACAACTGCCAACAGGTAATTCCTTTTTCTGCCCATGGTAGGTATTCTCTGGTACGCTGCAGGGAAGCCCAGGAGAAGCCAATAAATGTTGAATTTTCCACAGGAGCACTAGAGCAGCCACAAAACTGGAAATACCGCTTGCTTGTGTAACTAGGCAGCGCTGATAGGATAGCTCCTGGCTCCTTATTTTATGACCTCCTGCATCCTTACCTATTTCCTTTCTAAAGACCTATTATTTACATAGGGATTGAGTGGCGACATCAGACCAAGCATCAGTCATCCCCCAAGGCAAGTTACCCTATTTTGATTCCTAAAAGAACCAATATATTTCTTTTCTTGGACCCAGCATTTCCCCTAACTTTCCTCAGCCAGTGTTTAAGAATGTTGACAGGATGAACAACTTGAAAATTCCCTTCATGTTTTACTTTATCTTCTCAATGTCTTGCTTATCAATTGAAAGTTGGCATGGAGCCCATCTATCACTTCTTTATTTTTTTATTTTTTAAAGATTTTATTTATTCATGAGAGACACACACACAGAGAGAGAGAAAGAGAGAGAGAGAGAGAGGGAGAAATAGGTAGAGGGAGAAGCAGGCTTCCTACTGGGAGCCCAATGTAAGACTTGATCCCAGGATCATGCCTTGAGCCAAAGGCAGACGCTCAACTCCTGATTCACCCAGGCATCCCCCAAATGCCACTTCTTTATTCCTTTTGTTTTTCCTTTTTCTTAGCAGCTCCAGCAGTCCACCTACCTGACAGAAAGGAGCACACTCTGCCACAATGACATGGAATTTCCTCTTTCGGGCAGCCTCTATGAGGAAGGCCTCTACCGTTCGGGAGAAGCCAATGGTCATGATCACCTCGTTGGAGTGGATATGCTCCAGCGCCTGGGCTGCAATGTTCTCTGTTGTCCCTTCTGCAAGAACAGTCAGTTTGGCAAGGAAAACGTGAAACTGCCGTGCCACAACACCAACACAAGACAAACATGAATGATAGAACATGGACAGAGACAGGTGCCCTTCACACAGAAGGCCCACCTAAGCAGACCCTGGTAACAGGATTAACAGACCTAATGTGAAGGTCACTTTCTCTGAAAAGCCCTGCCCCACTGGGATTTTTCTACTTTCCAAGTTCTCAGCCTACCTTCTTTCCCAGCAGAACCCTTACTCATCCACTTATCCCCCCCCCCCCAACCCTGCCTGACACACCAGCTCCCTATAATTCATTTTGAAGACCATGAATTCAGGCAAAAGAAATGGTCCAATTTGAGAAACTGCAAAGTGCTAGGAGTGGAGTAAACAGAGTTTCCTCCTAAAAGAACTCGTCTAAAAGGTGGCCAAAACGCCTCCACCTGAGAAGGAGGGCACAGAAGAAAAATAGGGGAGGAATTTGGAAGCAGCAGCTCCAGACACACAGACCCAGCCTCTTCCTCCCTTGGGGAACTCTTGATTGTAATGAATACCTGCAGGTCTCCTGGGTCACAAAGACAAGGGGAATGGAGGTGGTGCATCTGTGTGTATAAAAATTCAAGAAGAAATTTAGTGAAAAAGAGTCTATCATCTGTGGTTTTAGGGAGTTCATCTTTAAAGTGAAAATATAGCTCTGTCGTAATAGTCTCTGCAGCAGTGGATCCACAGTCTATAAAGGGCTGGTATGTAAGGAAATGTAGAGAAGGCTATCTTAATCCTGCCACCTGTTCCGACCCTTCCTCTAAATCAGGACAGAGGACAAAGCTTGGAGAACCACAGGACTGGTTATCTCCCATCTCTGCTGATGAACAACTTCTAGGGTCTTCTCTTCCTTCATCTGCCTGTAACCTGCCCTGTGATCAGGGTTCAGGACTCTTACCCAGTTCCACAAGCAGCTCATTAATTGCCTCAATGATGTTGGACTGGAGTTGGGCATAATGGAAGCTGAAATCCTCGCTCAGGCCTTCGGATGTCAAGAGTTTGTGCAAGGACTCCTGCTGATCGCTCTCATCGCTGCGTCCGTGGAGTCTAAGTAGGCAACAAGACCCAAACAGGGAGGTGGGCGGAGACGTAGTCATTTAAGCAACAGGAGCTGCTCAGCTCCACTAAGGGCTCCAACCAGGGAGAGGGACTGGTGCAAAAATGGCCCACATCCTGACCTGCCATACTCCTCCCGGATGATCCTGAGCACTCTCCGCACCATGTTGCCCACTGTGGTCTCCGAGGGCTGCGCAGCCGTCATTCTCTGGCCCTCTCGGCGGACAAGTTCCATCAGCTCCTCTGTGGTCCGAGGGAGAGAGGTTAGAGGGCACGAGCGAGATGAGGCCTGGCCGACTCTCCGCCTGGGGACTGGGTAGTGGCGAGGGACGCGACAGAACCAACATGCCTTACCTGCGTTGCTCCAGCGGTGGTCGGTGATGATCCGGCGCAGCAGCCCCAGGGTCTCACGAGCCATGTCCTCGGAGCTGCGCCGCCCACCGTCCCGCTTCAGGGCCTCCACGAAACTCTCGATGCTCCCGTACAACTCCGAGCCCTCAGCCGCGGCTCCCGGCATCTCGAAAACAGCCGCCTCGCCGGCGGATTCCACACCTGCACAAGGTCGGTCTTTGCACTTCCGGGGCGGGCGAAGTCGGCTTCCGCTCTGCAACGAGGACGCTAGTGTGAGAGTCTTCAGGCCACGCCCCCTCGATGCCACGTCCCGCCCCTCCACCTGCCTGAGCCAATCAGCGGCTAGGAGCTCGAGTTACTCAGTGGCCGCCGAGCGTCAGCGAGCCCCCGAGGCGGGAGGACCGGAAGTGGCCTTTCTGGGCCAGAGGTGAGCTGCGAGGCCCCACGAGGGTAGCTAGTCCCATTGCTATGGAAACAGCTAGTCTCGGAGACACCCCCCCCTTCCCCCCGACCGCCCGAGATCCGAGGCTGCCCTACACAAGCCGCTGCCCTGGTCCCCAGGCGAACACCCGCTCTCCTTGCAGAGACGCTCAGAGTGCGTGTCCGGGACCCTATGCACCTCGGGCAGACAGGCCATTATGATGCTCTTATACTGCGTGGAACTGGTTGGTTCGCACCTGTGTCTAATAGAGTCAGCTCCCTGAGGACAGGAACCATATCTTTTTTTGCCTTTGCATTCCCAGCGCCTCGGACATCTAACATAAGACGGGAATCGGGGATGAGGAGGCCGAATACGCCCCAGTAAGGATATTCAAAGTGGGAGCTTACGTGGAAGCATAGATGATGTCCTTCCATTTGAACAGACTACAGAGGCTGGGGAACATAACATAATACCAAGAGCTACTGTTAGCGCTGTGTGTGCCTTAGCTCATCTCTTGCAATTTATGAGGTAGGTCCTCTTATCCTCATTTTACAGGAAAGCAACCACAAAATTTAAGCAATTGGTAAAGGGGATGCGTTCATATTTAAATCTACATCTGTCTGAATCCAAAGTCTGTGTAATGAGAATCCCTATTTAAGTTCTTAGAATCTTTGGACACACACTTAAAAAAAAAAAAAAGATTTTATTTATTCATTTCCTTGACAGAAAGTGAACAACAGGGGTCACAGCAGAAGGAGAGCAAGCAGCAGATTCCCCCTTGAGTATGGAGCCCAATGTGGGGCTTGATCCCAGGACCCTGAGATCATGACCTGAGCTGAAGGCAAACATTTAACCAACTGAGCCACATTTTTAAGACATTTGTTACAACTGACACACATTTTATTTTATTTATTTTATTTTTAAAAATATTTTATTTATTTATTCATGAGACACACACGCACACACCCAGAGGCAGAGACACAGGCAGAGGGAGAAGCAGTCTCCATGCAGGGAGCCTGATGTGGGACTCGATCCCAGGTCTCCAGGATCACACCCTGGGCTGAAGGCAGAAGCTAAACCACTAAGCCACCCAGGGATCCCCTGACACACATTTTAAAGACATTTGTTACAATTGACAAATTGCCCTCCAAAAAGCTGCATCAGTACCAAAACCAGACAAAGCTAGGACAAGAAAACTACAGACCAGTATCCCTCAAGGCACAAAGTCCAAATCTGTAACCAATTAACAAGTCAATACATAAAAAAGAGTAATACATCATTACAAAATAGAATTCAAACCTGGAATGCAAAGCTCTTTTAATATTTGAAAATTAATCACCTTAACAACCCATATTAATATAAAAAGTGAAACCACATGATCATATCAATTGATGCAAGAAGCATTTGACAAAATTCGACAGCCAGTGAATTAAAGAAAATTCTCAGAGAACTGGGAATAGAAGGGAACTCCTTTAACTTGGTAAAGAGCACCTACAATAAGAGCCTGCACTTAACATTAATACTTTATGGTGAAAGACCACCTTCTTTTTAAGGTCAGGAACAAGGCAAGGATGTCCACTCCTATTTAACATTATACTCAAATTCCTAGCCAGTGCAGTAAGGTAAGAAAAATGTTAAAAACATACAGACTAGAAAGAGAGAAAACTCCCTATTCACAAAAATTATTGTCCACACAAAAAATCCGAAGAATCAACAACAATGATAAAAAACCCCTCCTAGAACTATTTAGTGAATTTAGCAAGGATACAAAGTCAACACACAAAGATCAATCTTACTTCTGTATACTAGCAATGAATAATTAGAAACCAAAATTGAAAACACCGTACCTCCCAAAAGCCCAGGACTCCGGGATCATGCCCTGGGCAGAAGGCAGATGCTCAACCGCTGAGCCACCCAGGCTGCCCATCTTGCCTACTTTCTTAAAAATCTTTTTAAAAATAGACTTGTAGAAGTACCTTATGTATTCTGAATCTTTTTCACTTTTTATATAAATATCTTTTCTCAGTTCATGTGTTGTCATTTTACGTACTTTGAGTTGTCTTTGAACAGAGTTCTTTATTTTAAATATGATCAAATGCATCAACCTTGTGTTGTATAGTTAATGCTTTTCATGTTTTATTTTAAAAATCCCTCTCTGATATAAAGGCTTAAAGGTAACCTCTTATCTTTTCCTTCTGAATAATTTAAAAATTTAAATTTATGACTAATTTTGAGTTACTTTCTATGTGGGGTGAAAGGTGGGAATCCAATTTTATTTTCTTTTTCCATTGATTTCAATGCTACCACTGTAATATGCCAGGTGTCTATAATGGGTGAGTCTGTTTGGGGAGTATTTTGTTCCATTGCTAAATTTGCCTATCCCTTACCCAATATCACCTTATCTTATTTACTGTTGTCTTATTTTATAAAAAAAAGTCTTGCTATCTGGTTAAGAAAAATTCCCTTGCCATATATCTTTCTTTAAGAGGGTCTTAACTAGTTTGGGGCCTTTACTCTTTCATATATATTTTAGAAATAATTTGTCCATTCATAAAAAAAAAAAAAAACCCAAAACACAGAACTCTAAATATGTTGCTTGGAATTACTTTAAATCTCTAAATTAATTTGAGGAAAATTGACAACTTTAGGATATTGAGTCTTCCCATCCATGGACTTGGTACATTTCTCTGTTTATTTGTGTCTTTAATGTTTGTTTGTTTTAAGATTTTATTTATTCATGAGAGACACAGAGAGAGACGCAGAGACATAGCAGAGGCAGAGGGAGAAGCAGACTCCATGCAGGGAGCCCCATGTGGGACTCAATCCCGAATCTCGGGATCACGCACTCAGCCTGAGCAGACGCTCAACCACTGAACCACCCAGGCGTCCCTGTGTCTTTAATGTTGTTTGGTAAAATGTTGTAATTTTCTCCATATAGGTCTTACACATCTTTTAAAAGATTTATTCCTAGGCACCTTGTATATTTATTGCTATTATAGATTATTATCATTCTTTTTCATCATTGCCAAATTGATAGAGAAAATACAAAAACTTTTAATTTTCATTTCTTTGCGCATTAATCAAGGTGAGCTTTTTTTTCATATTTATTTGACTTTGCATTTCTTCTCTTATGAATTGCTGGTGTGTGTGGTTGCCCACTTTTCTTTTCTTTATTTTTTAAGATTTTATTTATTTATTCATGAGAGACTCAGAGAGGAAGCGGGGTTGGGGGGTGGGCAGAGACACAGGCAGCGGGAGAAGCAGGCTCCATGCAGGGAGCCTGATGTAGGACTCGATCCCAGGTCTTCAGGATCAGGCCCTGGGCTGAAGGCAGTGCTAAACCGCTGAGCCACCCGGGCTGCCCTGCCCATTTTTCTAATATGGTACATGACAGACATTCTGGTTGTCCACCCGATATCCATTTCTTTCTTCTTCCCTGTTAAAAGAACTTGTTTGGTTTCTACCCATAGGAAAAGTGGTTTTAACTTATGGGTAAATCCTGATTGGTTTAAGTCAATCATGGCAATTCCATTCACCTTTAAGAAAAAAAAAATTTAACAGGTTGGTGTTGGGTAATGCATTTTCTAGCCAGCAGGATAAAAAGAGATGTTTGGAAAGCTTTCTTTGTTATTTAGTAACAGAGAAGACTACTTAGTCTCTTCTACCTCTGATTGTCTGAGATAATGGTACTTAAAGCTCTTGCAGCTATCTTGTGAGGTCTGAAGATTGAATATAAAGTTAACATACCAAGGATGGCAGAACAGAAAAATAGAAAGAATCTAGGCTTTTGATGATATCAACACTTAATGGGTATTTTACATATATAAACTCTTTTCATTCTCACAGCAATCCTATGAGATAGATGCTACTATAACCATTCTCAAAATAGGAACCTGAGGCATAAATAGGATAACTTGTTTAATGACACACACCCAGTAAGTGAAAGAGTTGAGATGTTAATCCAACAGTATAGCTTCAGTGCCTGCACTGTTAGTCTGTGTACTGTGGAGCCTTATTAAAGTTGTGTGAAATCAGCAAATCCAGAAGTTGCCTAACTTTTAGACTTCTCATTATATAAAGTGATACGTCTATTTATAAAATTTTGAGTTTTCTATCACTTGTAGCCCAAGGCATCTTGATATTGGGCATTTAGTTTTTTGGTTGACTTGTAAGGTCTATTCATATGTTAAAGATACCAATCATTTGTAATTTGTGTTGCAATATTAGTAGTTTTGGAAACTTTGCCCAATTCTCATATATTGCTATGGGATTTTAAATTGAAACACTTTTCAGTAGGACAATTTGAAAAAAAACAAAGCAAAAAATTTTTAAATGTTCATTCATACTCTTTAAACCAGTATGTCTTAGGAATTTATACTAAGGAAGTAATCAGAAATAGGCACAAAGATTTATCCACAATAATATTTTTTATTTTATTAGTTATAACATAAAAATCAGAAATATTCCTAAATACTCAAAGTTAGGAAATTGGTTTGGAAATTAGGTTCTGCCATCCATATTTTAGGAGAATATTTAATGACATAGGAAATACCTTATGATAAGAATTGCTGACAACATATTGTTAAGTTTAAAAAGTAGGTTGCATGCAGTCACTCTGAAAAATAGTTTGGCAATTCCTTTAAAAACTGAAAATGGATTTATAATACAATCCAGCAATTGCACTCTTGCTCATTCATCCCAGAGAAATGAGCACTTGTGTCCAAACAGCATGAATGTTCATAGCAGCTTTATTCATAATAGCCAAAAACTGGAAGCTTCCCAAATGTCCTTCAATTGGTTGACATTTAAACAAACTGTGGCACATCCATTAGCATGGGATATGGCTCAGCAATAAAAAGGAACAAACTATTGATAACTGCAACAACTTAAATGAACCTCGGAACTGAATGAAAAAAACCAATCTCAAAAGTACATTTAGTGCATAATTCCATTTATGTATCATTCATGGAATAACACATAGAAATAAAAAATAGATTAGGGATCCCTGGGTGGTGCAGCGGTTTAGCGCCTGCCTTTGGCCCAGGGCGCGATCCTGGAGACCCGGGATCGAATCCCATGTCGGGCTCCCGGTGCATGGAGCCTGCTTCTCCCTCTGCCTATGTCTCTGCCTCTCTCTCTCACTGTGTGCCTATCATAAATAAATTAAAAAAATAAAGTTGTAAAAAAAAAATAGATTAGTCATTACCAGGGATTATGGATGGATGGGGGGCATGAGATGGGTGTAGCTATGAAGGAGTGACTTAAAGGATAATACAGTTGAGTCTCTTGATCTTGTGGAGATAGTTATGCAAGGCTGCAGATCATAAAATTTCATAGAGCTACACACATGAGTGCATGTGTAACTGGTGAAATCTAAAACTATAGATTCTGTCAATGTCAATATTTTGATTTTGAGGGAATCCCTGGGTGGCTCAGCGGTTTAGCGCCTGCCTTTGGCCCAGGGTGTGATCCTGGAGTCCCGGGATCGAGTCCCACGTCAGGCTCCCTGCATGGAGCCTGCTTCTCCCTCCTCCTGTGTCTCTGCCCCTTCCCCCCCGTCTATCATAAATAAATAAATCTTTAAAAAAATATTTTGATTTTGATGTAGTACCATAGTTGTATAAGTTGTTACCATTAGAAGAGGTAGGAGGAAGGGGCATGGGACTTCGGTGTATATTCCTTTCAATCTCTTGTGAATCTACAATTATTTTGAAATAAATAGTTAAAAACTTCATAAACCAGGATTTATAAAATAAAAGCATCTACTCAAAAGAAAATTATAGGCATGTCTGGTTGGCTCAGTTGGTGGAGCATACAACTCTCAACTCTTAATCTCGAGGTTGTGAGTTTGAGCCCTACATTGGGTGTAGAGTTTGCTTAAAAATAAAATCTTTAAAAGAAAATTCTAATGGATTACATCACATTACAGTAATTGTTAAATGACTCAGTGCTAAATTGATCATAAGAGAGACTGTTTAAAGTGCAATTTTTCAGAAAAGCAAGATGCAAAAATAATATATTTGGTAGGATCTCAATTTCATTTAAAAATATTATTCATATGTATTATATATTAATATACACACCCACATATATACACACACATATACATCATATATTTGTATATATATGTGTGTGTGTGTATACATATATACACATACAGGTATGAGTGTGTGTGTGGATATGTGTGTGTATAAATGACATACACCAAGATATTAACAGTGGCTCTCTCTGGTACTATGATTACAGGTTTATCAGAGACCCCTAAAATTGCCTCCTAAGCCATTCTATATTAATAGTTTTGGCTCAGCAAATAGGCATCCAGAATAACAACTACATTTCTTAGTCTAGTCTCCCTGGCAGGTAGATGTAGCCACGTGATGACATTCTTACTATTGGGATGATGTGAAACCGTTGTGTTGCCGCTGCTGAGAAACTTCCCTGGAAGATAGCTGGCATGTGTCCATCGGCCTCTTTATCCCTTTCTCTTTCTGGCTGCCTTTCTGCTCTGTCAGCCTAGATGACGAGGATTCAGGAGTAGTGAGCTAGAAGGAGCCTGGGCACCCTGAGGCCTCTGAGGAGCAAAACTATCATACCAGCCCGGACTTTTGAACTTCATATAGCTGCAAGCAAAATAGACTTCAATCTTATTTGAGCCATCACTTGCAGTCACACCCAGTCCTAACAAATATAAGAGTGATTTTAATGTTCATTTGTTTTGTAATTCCCAGTATTTCAACAATAAATATATCCCATTTATAATCAGAAAAAAAAAGTTATTTGTAAGAAAAATAAATCTTTCCATCAGGCCCTTTCCCTCAACCAGGAATATGATTATGTTGACCAGATCTTCCAGATTTTCCCAGTATTCCAATTTCAGACATTCTGGCTGATTGCCTGTGAAGTTATCAGATCACAGTTTCTGAAGGTAATTTGGAGATAGAGTGAGTATGATGATAATTCTCAACTGTGAGGAGGGAGGCTGACCAAAATATTTGTGCCTTTCTCCTCCTGTTCCAAAGAATCTCCTTTATGCCATCTGATCACTTCCTTTTCCTGAAGGGCTTTGACTCAACACTGCGGCATGTGAATACACTACTGTTTTTATCCTTCTCTGATTGTTTTGGTGGATAAGTCATGTCTCTACGCAACCTGAGAACAAGTGCTATTGTCATGGACACCTGTTGTTTTTGTCTGCCCTGCACCCCCTTTCCTCTGGGAACTGTCCCTCCTTATGTCATTCAGGTGGAACTGTCAATCTCAGAGGCTCCTAGCCACAGGGGTGGCACACCACCCAGGTCTGAGCAGTCACCCCAATTCGACACTGTCTGTACAAAGTCATTTAGTCCTTCCCTGTGATTTGCTATACGGACCTCAGAGGAAAGCATGTTTCTCGCCTTTAGATCATCTGCTATCAGAAGACTGGCTTGGGATTCTTGGTGGCCAGCTTTCCTGTTTTGTGGAGGAATCTTGTCTGTAGGAGAAAGTCAGGCAACTGCTCCAAAAGAAGTAGAAGTGAAGAGAGGCAAGTCCTGGAGTGAGAGAGAAAGGGCAAATGAGCTATGACTTGAAGTGAACTGATACAAGCTTGTAGACCTAGTCAGGCTTGAAGGTAGAGCTACCCTTGCTTAGACTTCTCAACAAATCCCCCTTTGGCTTAACTTTTTGAGTTGCTAGAGACTTGACTAAGTTTCTCTTTTTTCCTCCAGGGAGGCCAGCCCTCTTCTCAGGCATTATTTGATTGATTCTACTAGACTAGAAGCTGATCTTGGTCTAAGTGTAGATTTGTATTTTACTGGAATCTGGCTCTGTTCTTGAAATTCTCTGCCACTTGAACTAGTCAGTTGCTAGGAATTTGGAGGAAAATTCTAGTGACAAACACAGGTAATGGTACCAGGGCATGTGATTAGGAAAAAAAAATACCACCCTATTGTTATCAGGACTGCATGTTAATAGCTGGTCTTCATAGATCAACATATACAGTGTATAACAAATATTTGTTCAACATCTTTTCATACTGAGCACCATATTTCATATTGGGAAATAGCCCCTGTACTAGGAGAAACTCAATAATAAAATAGCATCATCCTTTAAACTTAGAGGATTTTGCCTTTTAGTTAAAGATTTTCATACTCTTTATCTCTTGGTCTCTAAGGAGCCCTAATTAGTGAGCTGGTTCTTATCAAGAGATTCATTATATCACAATTGATAAGTTCATCATAAGTGAGAATAGTACCAAGTACATAGATAGACAAAACAATAGTCTGTGATTCTGAAAAAAGAAAGATGTGGAGACTAATGCCCACTAGCCAGCTATCCTCTCATGTTACGTTATACTGTTTAAAAGTTGCAGCTTGGAAGTCAGATGAATCTCATTTTAGATCACAGGTCTGCCCCTCCCAAGCTGGGTGATCATAAAGTGATTCTAATGTACTTAATAAAGATCTGGTTGTATTTTTAAATTTTTTTAATTTAAATTCAATTTGGTTAACGTATAGTGTATTATTAGTTTCAGAGGTAGAATTTGGTGATTCAGGACACCTGGGTGGCTCTGTGGTTGAACATCTGTCTTTGGCTCAGGTTGTGCTCTCAGAGTCCTGGGATCAAATCCCGCATCAGGCTCACCACAGGGAGCCTGCTTCTCCCTCAGCCTATGTCTCTGCCTCTCTTTGTCTTTCATGAATAAATAAATAATTTAAAAAAATAATTTAGTGATTCATTAGTTGCATGTAACACCCAGTGTTCATTACATCAAGTGCCTTCTTTAATGTCCATCATCCAGTTACCCCATTCCCCCACCAACCTCCCCTCCAACAACCCTTAGTTTGTTTTCTATGATTAAGAGTCTCTTATGGTTTGCCTCCCTCTCTGTTTTCATCTTATTTTATTTTTCCTTCCCTTCCCCTATGTTCATCTGTTTTTTTCCCCTTAAATTCCACATATGAGTAAAATCATATGGTATTGGTCTTTCTCTGACTGAATTATCTTGCTAGTTCCATGATACCCTCTAGTTCCATCCACGTTGTTGCAAATGGCAAGATTTCATTTTTTTTATGGCTGAATAATATTCCATTGTATATATTCACCACCTCTTCTTTATCCATTCATCTGTTGATGGGCATCTGGCCTCTTTCCATAGTTTGATTATTGTAGACATGGCTGCTATAAATGTCAGGGGTGCAGGTGCTCCTTTGAATCACTATTTTTGTATCCTTTGGATAAATACCCAGTAGTGCAATTGCTGAGTCATAGAGTGGTTCTATTTTTAACTTTTTAAGGAACCTCCATACTGTTTTCCAGAGTGGCTGCACCAGTTTGGGAAGTTTGCATTCCCACCAACAGTGTAGGAAGGTTCCCCTTTCTCTGCATCCTCACCAATGTCTATTTCCTGAGTTTTTAATTTTAGCCATTTTGACCAGTGTAAAGTGGTATCTTGTTGTGGTTTTGATTTGTATTTCAAACTGGTTGTATTTTAAAGACCAGATAATCCAGATAAAAAATAATACCAGCTTTTATTTCTAGAACTCCTCTCTTTCAAGAATGAATGAATTATTGTAACTACCTGAGAGCATTTCGGAACAGCAACAGACCTTGCATGAGGCTACATCCCAGTCAGGAAGCCTGGGCCCTCCACCCAAGTAGCTTCCTCCCACCCTTGGTACATAAGTGACACTCACTGACTGACCTGCAGACAGAGGCTGCCAGTGGCTTCTAGAGGCCCAAGGCTTACTCTCCCATCTGGCTCCCCTCTTCCCCTAAAGTAATTTCTATCCCTGGTTTGATGCCCGTGGCTCACAACATCCTTAAAAACAGATAGTCATTGTCTAGCTTCAGAGGGTAGTTTGATTAACTGGTTCCTAACCAGAGTAGAAAAAGAAACGGTGGGGGGACTTTTCAAGTGTGCCATCCACATTGTACAGAATGCCATGGGTAGGAAGTACTAAGTTGACCATTGAGATCAGAAAATTCTTTCCAATCTCAGCTAACTTCATTTATTGGGGCTTGTGTATTAAGCATTACAGTGCCTTCCCCTGATTAAACATTCACATTGTGCCAGAGACTATATATTACATCTAAGACTTCTGAGACTACAGTGGAGGAAGCCAAGGCTTGGAGGGGTTAAGGGACATGTCTAGTCATACAGCTAGTGAGGGCAGAGCTTAGGTTTGTCTGTCTCCGGAGACCTCCCAGGACGTCCTAATACCACACCATCCACACCCTTTCTGTTAGAGTGGCAGGAGTGGCCTTTAGGGGTCACACAAGGGCTTCCAACAATCTCTGAGGCCTTTGGGTTCTTAGGGATCTAAGTTCTGTGTCCCTACTCTGTCACATGAGTAAGAAGCCAGTGGATGAGACTGGAGTGGGTGCTGAGAAAGCTGAGTAGCAGGCCTCTGAGAGCTGTACCCCAGCCTTGCTGGGATGCCCAGCACACACCTCTGGGTGCTGGGGGCTGGACAGGGAAGAGCCCTGCTGGGTTCTGGATCTGCCTGCCAGCTCCTAACCCCCTGAAGGGAAGACTGCATGGAAAACTCCCAGGGTTTACAGGCCGTAGCCTGGGGTAGATGGCTCCGTAGAGCCCAGTGGCCAGTTGCACCCCGTGGGAAAGCCTTGGCCCTGGCCTGCCTGGGAGCCACGGTGGTGCCGCCTCCTGCCCACGGCTTGGCTCAACTTGGTTCAGCGGGTTCCCAAGTGGCTTGACTTCCTCCCCTATACCTCCCCCCACCCTGCAGTCTCCAGGGAGCCAGGGAGGCCACTAGCAGAGTTGGCTCTCAGGTCCTCAGGCCTCCCCAAGCACTTGCTCCACACACCTGGGAGCCAGGTTTCCCCCAGGGAGCAGGAGGGGAGCCTCTAACCCCCCTGAGAACACTCCTGCCCCTAGGTCTGTTTAAGACTGGCAGGCCCCATCCCCAGTCCTTCCGCTGTGCACTGAGGCTCCACTATGGGCTGCAATAACAGGGCTTGGGGTATGGGCTGTTGTTTTTGCAGCTGGGCTGGGGCGGAGCGGCAGCGGGAAGGCGGCATGGGTACTGACCGTCTGAGAAAGCCCCGAGCCCACATTCCCACTAGAGCTGGGACAGCCTCCTCAGGCTAGTGACTGCTGTGCCTGCGTGGAGAGGCCCCTAAGCACTGGTGGAGGAGCGTGGGGGAAGGCAGAGAGAGAAGCTGGCCAGTAGAACAAGAGCTTGGGGAGACCCCAAGCCTTCTCTGAGCCAGCCCTCCCCCAGCAGGCTGTGCTCCCCTCATTTCTAGCTGCAGCTGGACCTAACCTCTCCCCTACCCCACCCCCGCACATCTGGGAGATGCTGAAGCAAGCTTCCTTAAAACAAACAACAAACAAAACAAAATATCTCATTTACTAGGGGCAAATGTTAGAAACTAAAAAGAATAAAGGTTACCCATAATCCTTTCACTCA
Organism: Vulpes lagopus; assembly: GCF_018345385.1. Taxonomy (NCBI): domain Eukaryota; kingdom Metazoa; phylum Chordata; class Mammalia; order Carnivora; family Canidae; genus Vulpes; species Vulpes lagopus. Next base: position 25,323,788 of record NC_054829.1, read on the forward strand.
AAAATACCCATCAAGAACATTTGATGTGTTTCCCTATGACCTCTTTTTTTTTATTGTAATAAAATGTACATAACATAAAACTTAACATTTTAATCATTTTTAAGTATACAGTTCAGTGGTGTTAAGTACATTCACAATCTTGTGTAACCATCACCATCTCCAGAACTTTTTATCTTCCTAAACTGAAACTGCCCATTAAGAAATAACTCTACTTCCAGGCGCCGGCTGGCAAGTACCTCTCTACCTCCTATCTCTACGTGTTTGACCGTTTTCTAGGTACGTCAGGTAAGTGGAACTGTACAATCTTTGTACTTTTGTCTCTAGCATATTTCACTTAGCATAATGTCTTCAGGATTCATCCGTGTTATAGGATGTGTCAGAATCAGAATTCATTCCTTTTTAAGGCAGGTTAGTATACACACACACACACACACACACCTCACATATTATTTATGTACTCATAACATTTTTTCATGTAATTAAGATTATACTTCGTCAGCAGTTAGAGATCCTGATTTTTTTACTCCAACGTTGCCACGTCATTAAAAATTTCCCCTAGAAATAGTCTTAGTGCTAGGACTACTCTAGCTTACTCTTTAATTCTTAGTGCTTACACTTTAATTCCTTATGTACATAGATACAGCATAATAGATTTAACCAGTTTCCTGCCATTGGCTACTGAAGTATCTTCTTTGTTTTATTGTTTGTTTCTTCTTATAAACAAAACCAAGAAGAACATCTCAGTAGACATTTTTATGGACCCTCCCTGCTGCCCTGTCATTTTCACATTAGTTCCCAAGGGAGAGTACCAGAAGTAGAATTTGCTCACCAAGGTGATAAACACTCCTCAGTCATCTTGATAACTATCACCTCAGACTTGCCAGAAAAATTATGCCTGTTGCTCCTTCCACAAACAATATAGGAGATCCAGAGGCTTTTCCTTCCTTTACCACACATTTGGCAAATTTCAGAGGACTCATGTCCCTGGTGCTGAGAAGCCAGGTACCTCTTGCTATGCCTTCTCTTTTCCTGGAGAAAGGTGAAGACTTCCACAAATAGGGCTTCAAGATACCCAACCATCTTCAGATGCTTTCTGAGATTGCTCTGCCCTGGCAGGCTGGCCAGTCCAGTTGAGGTGATAAGTTTTTGATGTCCCTAGGGTAGAGTGGCCCAGAAGAGAGCCAGCCTGGGCCTGCAGCCTCCTCAGGGAGATGGCCATGCAGAACTAGCCTGGGAGCAAAGAAGCAACTAGCAGAGTAGGGGTACAGAGTCTCTATCCTGCGTGTGGCCTAGGCTTGGTCCAGGACAATTCTGCGGACTCCCTAGTGACTGCTCCGCCAACCCCATGCAGATAGATAGCTATATAAATGGTAGCCATTTATTGAGGGCTTACTATAGGCTAGCTTCAAAGGCTCTGGTAGGGCTCTAGTAAGGCTGGGTTCCTCTCACAGACCCTAGCTGTAGATTTTTGTCACCACTTTACTAATTAGGCAACTAAGTTCCACAGCCATTTGGGACCTTGTTCAAGGCACACAGCTGTGTGTAGTAGAGCTAGGATTTGTACTCAGACATCTCCAACTCTAGGCTCTTCTGATTTCCTGGTTCTCCTTATAGGGGCTATGCTGGCACCCCAAGACTGGGGAGAAGAGGAAAGAACTGTGGATCGGTGATGGTCTATGGGGTGGAATTTGGCTCTGCCCTCTCTGCTGGGCCTTGCCAAATCCTAGGCCAGAGACCCCTGGCCACTGGGAATGAGGAGTGCTTCATGCCCCAAGGGGACCTGGCTCAGGCAGGGACAGGGGCAACTGGGGAGGGGATTACTAGGGACTTCACTGCACACAAAAAGCCTGATTGTGTTGCAGACTCTGCTCTTTGGAAAAATAAGTATCACGAAGTTGTCTTGTTTTGGACAATCTGGTGTCCCAGAGATCCAAGCCAAAGAAAACATGAACTGAGAAGCAGGAGCCAGCAATGCTGAAGCCTACAGGTGAAGCCCGTGCTTCCAGGTTTGAGGACGGGAGCTCCCGTGGGTTCCCAAGCTGGAACCAGGGTGCCTATGTCCAGAGCAACCTCTTTTCCCTGGGGTCCAGGCAAAGGACAGACCTTGGGCTGGGGAAATTTTTCCACAGACAGATGGGAGGAGGAAATCAGGGGAGATCAGAGCTCCCTGTGGAACCTCAGCCTGGGGGGGGGCCACCACGAGAAGCGCCTCACCACATCCAGGAAACACTGGGAAGCTCAGAGATCTACAAATTTTGTGGGCTCCATGCCCAAGCCTAAGGAACATGCACTGAGATGAGCCAGGTTGGGGGCTGGCCAGGCCTCTGGTATCAGAGCACCCTACAAGGCAAGGGAAGGCAGCTTAGTGGGAACCCAGGCCAGGAGGGGTGATCTTTTTTTTCCGGAACAGGATTCCCTGTGGGGTACAGAACAGAAGTCTGTGGGCTGCAGAGTCTGGGACGTGCCTGTTGGACTGGGCTGGGGTCAAGAGGGCGGCCCACTGGCCTGGCCTCATCAGCCAAAGCCAACACAGGAAATGCCAAGCAGACCTCAACGTCCGGGCACCTAATTTGCTCTGGCTGGCAGGGAGCGCCTCCTTCCCAGCTCTACTGGGGGCAGTCCTGGCGGCAGGGAGGAAGCAGTGGCCTCCATGCGCAGGGGAGGCTCAGCCCCCTGGCCAGAGGAGCCGGGCAAACACTCAGCAGGCAGCACAAGGAGCCAGGCGTTACCCTGGACGGCGGCCACCGGGTTGTTGCTGGGATCCAGTTTCCCGCTCACGCTCCTCCGCTCCTCTGAGAGGAGAGATGCAAGGGGTCAGCCCCTCCACCAAGCCCCAGGAAGGAGCCTAGTGGACAGACAGTTGTTAACGCCACCGCCGCCAGGGTGATTAGGCCGCTGTGAAGGGCCTCGCAACCGGGCGGGGTCCGGCCTGCCAGGCAGGCCACTGGGGCCACCGTGACTGGCTGGGAGCAGAGGAGCCAGGGAGGGAACAGCGTATGTTGCAGCCGCTCGTGCTGATCCGATTAGTTGGTGAATTGACACTCCTTAATGATTTCCTTTCTGCGGCCCAGCCAAAGCCAGAACTGTGGGGTGGCCTGCATGGTAAACAGAGAGGAGACTTTGGGCCTTCCCAGGCTCCTTTTAAGCTGGCCACCAGCTGGGGCTGGGGCAGAGGGTCTTCATACTGGGTGCCAGCTCTGCTGGGAACCACCCTATGGCCCCTCAGGGACTGATGAGCCACCCTGTGTCCAGGGATGGGCTCCTCTCTTGCCAGTTGGGGACCCTCTTCCCCATTTGCCCACTGGTGCCTAGGACAGTGGAGCCTGGCAGGTGCCATCTATTCTCCCAGGCTCAGCTGAAGCCTGGTACAGAGTAGGTTTGCCAAGGATATTGACAACATGAGTGGATCAGCAAATGGATCCATCTCCCCCAATTGGCCTGATTGCTTTGTGGGAGAATCTCTGTGATCCTCTTCAAGGCCTGGGTGGTCCTTGTGGGAACATTTTTCCAGACAGTCTCGTGAATGGAGAGCTCTCCCAAGGCCGTCTGGTCCATTCCCCTGCCTCTAAGGGCAGCATCTCCTAAACCATCTCTAATGGGCAGCTTTGCCACATTTTGGCCAAGTTCGCCCTTTTGGCATGAGCATATGTGCACACACATGAAGGTGTATACATGTGCCTGGGTATGAGCATCTATGTCTGCCCAGAAGGAACACTGGATATTTTCTTCCTTGCCCATCCTTTGCGTTCTCTCAGCTTCCCGGATTCCCTCCCTTGGAGGTCCCAGGCAGGGAGGAGGAAGGTTAGGTCTGGTGTGGAGGCTTTCTGGGTCACGACCTTTTCAGAGCTGGTCTTGTTTATATTTTAGGCTGAGGCACAGGCTGGGCTGGCCTCCCACCTGCCTGTCCCCTCAGTCACCTTCCTAGGAGATGCCCCAACCCCTCTGTGAGTAGGAGATGGTCCTGGCTGCTCAGGGCCTGGGCTGGGGTAAGGGCTGCCTCCCTCCCCTCACTGGTGGACATGCTAGAGGCCAGCTAGCTTGTGACCACATGGGAATATAGGATGGTAGTCCTGGAGGGAGAACAGGTCCATCTAGTCAGCATTAGCAGGCAGGGGCAGTGGCCAGCACCCACCAATGATGTTAGGCAAGAAATGCCCCTTGAGGCCAGGGGAGGAATGTGTGTGTCCCAGGTACATCAGAGGCCAAAATGCAATCCTTCCTTTCCTCTTGACAGATTTGGTTTGAAAACCCCTCCACTACCAGCTAACGAGCCCTGCCCAGCCCAGACATCTAGGGCGCCGAAGCCGCCACAGAGAGGACACTGAGGGATCCTGGGGGACACTGGAGGAGGGGTGCCACTGCATCCAAGCAGACTATGTACCCACTCCTAGCCCACTGCTTCCTTCTCACTTCCAGTCTCCCTCTCCCATCCCAGACCTCCCTCAGGGGGTTTCCAGCCTCTCCCCTTATCATATCTATCCACTGCAGGGAAGAGGCTGGAAGCTCTGGCAGAGTGAGAACAAGGCCAAGCTGTGCAGTCTGGGACAATCACTAGTGCTTTCTGAATCTGTTTTTCTCATCTTTAAAATGGGAATGAGGAATATCCACACTCTGCTGATTGCCTTGCAGGGATATTAATGATGTATTGTTGAATCAGAACGTCAGGATGGAGTAAAGAATGCACTGAAGATGGTCTGGAAGGAGATCCAATAAACTGCAGACAGAAGCTACCCCTGGAGTATGCGAGTAGTGAGGGAAGGATCAAGTAATGGTGTGGGGGAGGAGAATTTTCACTTTTACTTAAGATGCCTTGATATTGCTTGAATCTTATTTCAGCAAGTGTGTGCCTCTTTTGCAATTAAAAAAACAACGTCGGGATCCCTGGGTGGCTCAGTGGTTTAGTGCCTGCCTTTGGCCCAGGGTGTGATCCTGAAGTCCCCGGATGGAGTGCCACGTCAGGCTCCAAAACATGGAAACTGTTTCTGCCTTTGCCTGTCTCTGCCTCTCTCTCTGTCTCTCTCATGAATAAATAAAAAATCTTAAAAAACAAACAAACAAACAAACATAAAGGCTCTATCTTAAAGGGTGGTTGCCAGTTTTAAGTGTTAATGCGGATTTGTGGAGTGGATGAATGAATGAATGAATGAATGAAGGCCTAGTATGTATCTAGTACATGACCTGCTTCTCTTTTCCCCTCTGAGCCAGGATTCAGGTTCTCCCTCCTCGTTTATCCATTTTCTTACCCTGAAGGAGTTAAAATAGCAGCACTTCCAAAGCAGTGTAAAGGTAACCCAGGAGCCCCAGTGAGGCCAGTCTGGTGTGTGGAGTGGCATGGAGGCAGCATCCCTCTGCCTCTCTTCAGGCCCCAGCCCATAAGGCTCCTAGAGCCAGCCCATAGAGCCAGCCCACTCTGCTCAGCCCAGGACCTGCTTCCAATTACCCATGAAATCTGAGCTGGAAGAGACCTATTAAAGCCCCATTTAGTTTGATCCCTCTAGGGGCCAGGGATCTTTTCCGGCGACATTCCCCTCCTTGTCTGACTGGGACTCCAAGCCCTTTGGATGTTATCTCCTCCTGGGTCAATATGTTGACAACTCCAGCTGTGACCCAGGCCACCCCGGAGCCAGAACTGATCTAGGCCTGTTATGGTTCAGGGGGCCCCAAACCCAGCTCCCTTCCTACCTTAGGGCTCCCTGAGATAGCAGGGCTGACCTACCTCAAGTCAGATCCCAGTCCAGCCTACACCACTGTTTCCATACTGGCCTGCAGGCAGCCCTATGGTTCCTGAGCCTACCTGGTCATCCCACAGGAAGCTCTTACTAGTAGGGGCCATCTTTCACATATTCCCTGTTGTGCCTGGTACAAGGTCCCATGTTTCATAACACTGCTTACATAAGAAATAATAAATAACGGTGATTAATGACCTCCTCCTCTCGTCCCTGGGCTCGCCTGGGTCAGACCTCCCAGGGAAGGCATACGAGCTCCAGGACAAGGAGGAGGAGGGGAGCCCAGGGTGTGTGGGGGCATTCACCTTCTCTCCCCATCCTCCTCAAGCACCTCTGCATGTCCTCTCCCATGGCCACTCCCTGGAGAGCCAGAGGAAGCCATCAGGAAAGGCAAGGTGGGGAACCCAACTCCCTTAAGAAGTGGGATCTCCAGCACCAAGGCGGTGGTCCTAGGGCTCCTCTGACCCCACACCAGGGTACACTCTCAAGTCCAGTTGGCCTTAGTTCCCTGAGGACCACCCAGGTGAGGGTTCTTGCCCACCAGGCCTGTTGTCTCCCTGCTCCCACCCCAGTGCCGCTCCCAGTTTGAGCCTCTAAGCGCCTCTCCTCAGGGTGGGAGGCCCAGGGCTGCACTCCAGGGACCAGGCGGGACTGGGCTGGGCCTTTGGGGGTGGTCTGTTGGGAGAATTCTGGAAGCAGGGAGGGAGTGAGGAAACCACTTTGGGGCCAAGGCTGGGGCAGCCACTCAGAGGTGAGAGAAGAGCTGCAGGAAATGAGGGATAAGAAGGTTCCGGAGGAGGGAAGGATCTTGGGAGCAGTGCATGGAAGTGCGCCTGACTAATTTTCTCCCCAGATGCCCCTTTGGGCCCCCTCAGAGCTGCAGAGGAAAGAGCCAGGACAGTAGTGGGAAGGGGTACTTCTAAAGGTCACCCAGGCCAGTCTCCTGTCTGACCCACACCACCAGCCCTGTGGGTGGATATGGATCCTGTTGTTGGGATCTTTGAGGGCATAGATTTTGTGGCCTTTGTCAGTGAAGGACACTCCCTCCTTCAGGTCTAGCCTAAGCTCCCTTGCTGCACTTTAAACCTATATATCCTTGCTCTATCTGAAGTGGGTTCACATAATGGACTCTCCCTGAGCATTAACTTGCCGCTTTGTTTTTTCAAAGTTCAGTCCCCAGAGGAAGGAGGACCACAGACCTGGCATTCTCTGGGTACTCTGGCCCTGTCACTGTCCCCACTGCCATGGCTCAGCATGGCAGCTCCTCACAGGCCTAGGGTGGGGTCTTGTTGCCTGAGGACCAGGACAGAGCCATTATCTCCTGCTGAGCCCTGGTCTTGGTTACCAGCTCAGTGGGGACAGAGATACTGAAGGTTGGGGGCCTGGGGCCAGGTCCCCATAGCTGCTCATCACCACAACCCAGCAACCACACAGGGATTCTGCATGTCTCTCTGTCAAAAGTTAGGGTGCAGTGTACAGTCCCTCCTCATGTCCCCGGAGCTTGAGAGGTTTGTGGAAGGCAGACTGACTGGCCTTGGCCTTCCCCAGTACCCCTCGGCTGGACACGTACACCCACATGCACGTACAGATTTGCCTGTGTGTACAAGCACACCTTCAATATACAAAAGCACCCGGATAGGTTTACGTGTGCACACATGCTTTGGCACATGGGCACAGGTTCACCTGCACAGGCTCATGTGCATACACATGTTCACACAGACATGACATGCCTGCTTTCACACATGGAGAAGCACATTTATTCCTACACATTTCCAAACACGCACATGGCTCCCTCCCTCTGCACGTGCTTGCTTATATCCTCCTCTGAATATATCTGGCTCATTCACACACAGTGACACACTCATTTGCACTTACATGGGACATTAATGAGAGGTTGTCAGCTCCTGCTTGGTCCAGATTAAGGACTATATGATGCAGGTTGTTCAGGGATTGGCTCCAGAGATCAGGGACAGGATAGTGGAAGATCCCTGGGCCCCCAAGGGCCATTTCTCCTGTGCCTTTTCAAGAGCCAGCAGCCTCTGGGAGCCACAAAATGGAAGAATGGGTAGGATTTCACTAGGTGAGTGTGATGGTGTGTGTTCTAGGAAGAGGGGATGGCCTGAGCAGGGCTGTGGAGAGGGGAAGGTTCAGACCAAGTTTGGGGAAGGCTAAGGGACCACTTGAGTGGAGGATTCTGTGGCTGGGGGACTGGTGAATCCCAAAAGGGCAAAAGGCTTTTTCACAACGGGGAGCCATAGAAAATGTTTGAGCAGGAGACTGCCAATACCAGAAGCTTTTTTTCTCTTTGGGAAGCTTTATTCACTCAGTGCTCTGTGCTTCATTAGCACAGGAAATGAGTGATTCTGCCTGGAACAGTTGGGGAGGAGCAGGAGCTTCACATCTGACATGGGCCTCAAAGGATGGATAGGAATTGTCTAGACAGGGAAGGACAGAAAAAAGGACCCGGGCTGAACCTGGCAGCTAAGAGCTGGGGGAAGAACTGAGTTATTATTACGTATGCCTTGTAGACCCAAACAAAGGTCCTCTTGAGGAGTGACCACAGTATCAACACCAGAATCAGGAGTGCAGGCCGACCTGACCCCAGGCAGGAGGGAAACTATTCTCCGGAAAAAGTGAGAGCCATAGGGTGAGGACAGAGGAGTTTCAGAGCCAGTTGGCCGGCCTTCCAGAGGGACCCACGCAGGTCTCATAGGCACCCAGATAAAGAAGGGTGGAGGTATGGGGACCACCTGGCCCTAATCCTTTGACATATCCCCTCGCTGGAAAACTTCACTAGAGATAGTCCATCCAGCCTCCACCCACCCATGACGCCACCATCCTGCTGAGATCCATCCCTGAGGGGCCCAGCACTCCACACTCCAGCCCTACCACGGCCCCATCTCCAGCCTCCATCTCTTCAGAGCGGGAAACACCACATCCCAGCTGTCTGTCCCAAATCCACCTGGAGGCCAGCCAGCTTGGCTGAAGCCCAACTTAGTTAGGCCAGACCCTGGAGACACTGACGGGAAGAGGCCAGGACTAGAAGGAAGCTGCTGGGCCAAAGTCAGACCCTTTCCTGGGCCCAACCTTGTAGGGTTCCCCCTGGCACACCCATGGGCTTGCCCATTGTCATGTACTAATGAGCCTCTGGTCCCCTGAGGCTGCAGACTCTAGGTCCTTTCCATGCAGTTCTAGAGATAAAGGTTACCGTGACAGCTGGTGGTTAGATTCCAACCTGGTTGCCAAAGGCCCAGAGACCTGGCTTTGAGCCCCACTTGGGATAGAAGTGAATCTGTTGAGAACCCAGAATCCCATCTTGTAGGCTTGAAAGCTTGTCAACAGGCTTAGGAAGAGACCCTCACTCTGAGAACAACCCCCTTCTTCCTGCCGTCCCATCCTTGGCAGCACAAGGCTGGCAACAGCAGCAGTATCCCTTGTCAAGGCCTGCGGCCACTGCCACCACTGCCAAAGGCAAAAGGTGCATGGGGGCCCAGGGCTGCCACAGTCTCCCTGATTCACCCCCTCATCCTTCAGACACCAGGTCCACTGGCCCCCCAGCCTCTGGACTGGTTCCTCTTTCCCTTCCCCTCTGCTTTATTCTCTACCCATTCATCTCCCAGCCAGGGAGACACTCTTCTGCTGCCCATGGCAACTGGGTGCCACAATTTGTTTGCCACATTCCATGCAAACTCCCTCTTTGTCCCCTTTGCCTACCAGAGAGAAGAGCCAGAGAAACCCAGAGTCAGGGCAGGATAAAGACAGCCAGAGGACACAGCATCTGAGAGCCAGTCCCCAAGGACACCTGGGGTAGGGGGAAATGGAGACACAGAAGGGGGTGGTGAGACAGAGGCCTGGGGGCACGGGACTCTTGCTGAACAGTACCACATGAGGAACAGCTTGGGTGCTTCTGTAGGGACCCTTCAGCAGCAAAGGGGAGCGTTAAAGGTGTGATTTTGCAGTTAGGCACGTTGGTCTGCCTCTTATAGGCTGTGTGACCTAGGGCAAGTGCCTTCACCTCTCTGTGTTTGGGTTTCCTCAGGGAAAATGGGCCTGTTATACTTGCTATTCTTGTGAGACGTGAATAAGTTAACATTTGCAATGTGTGCTGCAGAATTCCTGGTACCTAATAAGCAAGCTCTAGATTCAGCTATTATTACTCTTATTTTCTGAGCTTTGATTTTCATTTATGTCAGAGGGAGATGATAGCTCAAGCACCCCAGTCGCAGTGGGGAGCAAGTGGTGCATTCAGTAGATGTCAACACAGGGTCCCACTCCTAGCTTGCCTGCCCCAGGCCAGGACCCACTCTAGGTCCCAGCCCCACACCACACCCTGCTGCTGAGGCTCCCGGGCAGGCCCCACGTGCAGTCAGGCAACAGGTGGCAGGCCAGCAGAGCACAGGTGCAGCTTTGTAGGGGATGTGGGGGGTGGTCCTGCCTGTTTCCTCCCCACGAACCGCTTCCCCCAGCTGTTGGCAGGGCGGCTGTGCCTGGGAGGAAGGCTGGGTGGAGGGAAGTAGCAAACACAGCCACGTGCAGCCCCGCAGCCGGGGCTGAGTAAGCTCAGCTTCCTGCAGCCATCGTCAGCAGCTTTAGCAACAGTGGCCAGTGGGCGGCTCACAATGCTTGCTGGGGCAGGAGCTCTGCTACCGGGCAGGGTCACTTCCCTGAATTGTCCTCACCACCGGCTCTCCCCACCACATCTGGCCGGCCACCCTGCCCGCCTGGGGAGCCATGGAGTGCCCGGCTAGAGGCTGACTCCACCATCCTGGGTGGCATCCAGTACCCAGGCCTCACCAAGCCAGGAGGTGGGGGCTTGGCTGGCACTCGCTCTGGGGTCTGGACACAAGTCTAGGCTGAGGCACAAAAGATCCAGGCTGAGTCTGAACTGGACCTACGCTGACCATACTCTCAGGGAGGCAACAACATGAGCATCTACTCTGTGCAGAGCTCTCCACTAGAACTGGGCTCAGGCCACCCTCTCTGCGGTCCTCAGTGACAACATCTCTACTTATCTCAGTGGGTAACTTGCTGGAAAACCTTATGTAAGCCCGGTGACCTCTCCTGAGCTTTACCAGCTGGGGTGTAAAAGAGCCCAGCAAACACAGCCTGTAGAAATGCAAATGGCCAATACTCACATGGAAAAATGTACAACTTGACAGCCTAGTAACAGGGAAACATCCAGAGCCAACCCTGAAATGTTCCTTTCACAGAACTGATGGTAGAGATGTAAAAAAATGATAACACTGAGATGGCTGGGTTGTAGGGATCTCTTTGCCCTTGGACATTGCAAGGTAGAGTGTAAGCTAGAACAGTCTTTCTGTAAGACAACTTGATAATAGCATCAAAAATAGCTCCTGTCCCAGCAAGCATTGTGAGCCGCCCACTGGCCACTGTTGCTAAAGCTGAGCACCTGGGTGGCTCAGTGTTGAGCATCTACCTTCAGCTCAGGTTGTGATCCTGGGGTCCTGGGATCAAGTCCTGCATTGGACTCCCTGCAAGGAGCCTGCTTCTCCCTCTGCCTATGTCTCTCCCTCTCTCTGTGTGTCTTTCATGAATAAATAAAAATTTTTTTAAAAAGTCCTTGACCCAGAAATTCTACTCCTAGGAATTTAAGGGACATGAACAACAAATATGTATAAAAATGCTTATTATAGTGTTGTTAATAACAGAGAAAACATTAGATATAACCTAAATGCCCAGTTATAGGTAGGTTGGAAAAGAAAAATTTAGCCACATAGTTGCAAGTATCCCTTGGGAGTACGATCATTAAAAATGATGCCAGCAGGCAACTCTCGGTTCCGGCTCAGGTCATGATCTCAGGGTCCTGGGATTGAGCACCACGTCGGGCTCCATACTGGGCAGCGTGTCTGCTTGAGAGTCTCTCTCTCCCTTTGCCCTTCCTCCTGCTCACGTATTTTCTCTCTAAAATAAATAAATCTTAAAAAAAAAAAAATACACCAAATAGCACTCTCAAACTTTAAGATACACCTGGAGATCTTGTTAAAATGAAGATTTTTATTCTATAGGTCTAATACCTAAAATCCTGCATTTCTAGCAAGCTCCTAGGCAGTGCCAATGCTGCTGGTCCTATAGAATTTTCATTACTAATATGAAAAGGTATTACCAAAATATGATAAAAATGGAGAAAAGCATACTACAAAACAGTAAGATGCCATTTTTTATAAGAAGAAAAGATACATGTGCATAAAAAAAAACTTGGATATACAACAAAATGTTAATAGGGGATTTCTCTGGCTGATCAGATTGGACGATTTTTATTTTATTCTTTATGCTAATTCATATTTTCTACAATAAATTTATATTGTTTAATTAAAACAAAGTGACTGTGTATATACTGCTAGGCCATACCCTGAATATGAGAGGTAGATCTCCCTGGAAGGGAAAGCATTGCTTACACCAGTGATAAAAAGTGTATCTCTTGGTGCAAGAACCAGCCCTGAACTAGAAAGGCCTGGCCAGGCAGCCTGGGAGTGGGATTCTTTGGACCTGGACCATGAAGAGGGGACAAAATTAGGGGGACCCCAGGTAGAGGGCTAGCAGATGAGCCATACACATGGAGGCAGGCACAGGCCAGGAACAACAGCCACCAGGACTTGGACACTGGAACACAGACACCTCAGGGTCTCACAGTGACCCATCCCTATTCCCTCAGTGTTTGTGTCCCCTTGTCCTTCCTTCTCTGAGTACCCACTGGAACGAGTAGGGTGGGGGCAGTGGGAGTCAGGAAGAGAGACACCCCTAGGGGAAGGTGAACCCAGTTTCAAGGGCCAAAATCAGACTCCCAAGATGGCTCCTCCAGAAGCTCTTCTTCCAGGACCAACCCCCAAGGGTCTGGGTTTTCTTCAGTGGGAAACAGGTTTTCTGCACCAAGTGGTTGCTGCATTCACCTACCTGAGGATGGGGGTACTCTAGAGAGGACCATTAAGGATTTGCTCAGTATTTTGCAGAGTAACCTGCTAGATGACCTTGGGGAGGCCCTGTGACCTCTACTGAGCTTTCTCCAGCCCTCTATTAAGAGAGGAAAGTTACGTGGGGATCTTGTGGGCTTCCCAAGGTGTGAGCTTCAAATACTTAAAAAAAAAAAAAAAAAAGATTCTTTGCAACTTTTTTTTTTTTTTAAGATTTTATTTATTTGACAGAGAGAGATAGAGAGCATTAAGATTAAGCAGGAGGAGTGGCAGGCAAAGGGAGAGGGAGAAGCAGGCTCTCCAGTGAGCAGAGAGCCTGACATAGGACTCAATCCCAGGACCATGGGATCGTGACCCAAGCTGAAGGCAGAAGCTTAACTGACTGAGCCACCCAGGTGCCCCTCTCTTTGCAGGCTATAAAAGGATATACAAAAGCTAAGAAGCCCAGCTATCCTTTTGTTCTTTTTTATTATTTATTTATTTATTTATTTATTTATTTATTTATTTATTTTTAGATTTATTTATTTATTTATGATAGAGAGAGAGAGAGAGAGAGGCAGAGACACAGGCAGAGGGAGAAGCAGGCTCCGTGCCGGGAGCCCGATGTGGGACTCGATCCCGGGACTCCAGAATTGCGCCCTGGGCCAAAGGCAGGCGCTAAACCACTGAGCCACCCAGGGATCCCCTATTTATTTATCTTTAAAAGATTTATTTATTTATGATAAACATAGAGACAAAGGCAGAGACAGAAGCAGGCTCCATGCAGGGAGCCCGATGTGGGACTTGATCCTGGGACTCCAGGACCATGCCCTGGGCTGAAGGTAGGCACTAAACTGCTGAGCCACCCAGGGATCCCTTTTTGTTCTTTATTATAGAGAGAAGATAACATGACCTCTCCCTATTGCTCTATGGGGTCCAATTCCCAGACATCATACCTGCCTGACCACTGGCAGTAGAATGTTTGTTTTCCTATGCCAATGGTTCTTAAAGTATGGACATATGAGATGATTTGGGGCATGTTTGAGATAATTTTGGCTAGTCTTTAATAACATTGAAATTATGGAGTAAGAGAATTGTTCCCCTTCTGGTCTTCTTTCTATCCTTCTAATGAGTCAGGGAGAAAGCCCCAGTTAGGGACCAATGTGTCTCTAATACCTTACAAACGCTTGCTGTGTTTCCTTTTAACAAAAAGAAAGCAGGCCTCAGGCCCAGAGTCTTCACCAGTAACATCCACCTATAATTTAGTTGCTTTTTACAGTTACCTTTCTAAGATAGTGGTATCAAGCTTTCTTTAAAATTAGTTTTTTCAAGTTAAAATGAAGCAATATATGCAAATAAATAAATAGTAGTGTAGGTGGTATTTGGATATGGTAAGCATCATAAATATGGCATAATGTTATGGAAGATTTATGGTTCCTGGAGAGAGGGAACAATGGTCCCTCTAACGGACTCTTCTGAAGACACCATCCCCTACTGCTGCTTATCTCAGCTGTGGGTCTTCAGGATGATACCTTAGCTTTTTCTTCCTAGGACGGCTTGTTTTGAGTGTCTCAGTGGCCAAGAGTATGTCTTAGGCCCCAGTAGCCAGCACCAGGCCTGGGACAGTGTAGGTGTCATTCAAAAAGTGCTGACAAGCCTGAGGTGAGGGATCGGGGCTGAGAAACGGAGTTTGGTGTAGGTCCGTTGCCAGCTGTGTGGCCCCAGACAACTCACTTCCATTTCCTCACTGGACTGCCTCACAGAGGTATTGTCAGCACACTAAGTATATGTAAGGGGTTTGAAATCATCAAACCTCTATAAGGGATTTTTTTTTTTTAAGATTTTATTTAAGGGACACCTGGGTGGCTCAGCAGTTGAGCATCTACCTTTGGCTCAGGGGTCCTGGGATCGAGTCCCACATCAGGCTCCCTGCATGGAGCCTGCTTCTCCCTCTGCTTGTGTCTGCCTCTTTCTCTGTATGTCTCTCATGAATGAATAAATAAAAATCTTAAAAAAAAAACTTTATTTATTTATTTTAGAGAGAAAGAGCTCAAGTCAAGGGAAGGGGCAGAAAGAGAAGGAAAAGCAGACTCCCCACTGAGCAGGGAGCCCTACCGGGTCTCCCCAAGCACCTGAGATCATGACCTGAGCAGAAAACATACCAACTGAGCCACCCAGATGCCTTCTTCTATAAAGGATTCTTCTTATTATTATTATTTGGGGGGGATTATTATTATTATTGGTCAAATTACAAATCCAGTGTTTCTGGAAACCTGGTTGAAGACAAGGCAGGAGGAAATGAGTGGATGGTGAGATGGGGTGAAATGCAGGGATGCTGGAAAGGCGGGATGCCCAGGACTGTGCCCTCCTTCACAATCTGATCTAGGTTTGGGGTGACCTAGAAACTGCCCTCTATGACCTTAGGCAGAGGAAGCCCCCACCCCTTACCCCAGCCCCCTGGAACACCCCAGCACCATCCAGCACAGGCCTGGTCTTTGGAGCACGTGACTAGTGTTCACGGTCCAGCTCAGCCACTCACTGGCTGGGTGACCTGAGACAAGTTACGTAATCTGTTTGTGGCTTATCATTCTCATCTGCTCACATGGGGCCGATGCCAGCTCTCAAGGCTATTGTGAGGATGGGATGAGGTCAGACTTGGGCACGTGAGACCTGCCACATAGTAAGTGCTCAGTAAGTATGGGTTCCCCGGGAACTCCCACAGGTTCCTGGCAGAAAGATAGGGAAGTGATTCAAGGTATTTGAGGTCATCTGGAGCATTTGATTAGTGTTGGGGAGAAATGGACTCCCCAGAGCTTTCCTGACCTAAAGCTAGAGCTGGAAAATCAGAGAATGCAGCTGCAGATGTCTCTTCCAGCCTAACTGCTGCCCGCGCCGCCCCCCCCCTTGCCGCTCCCTCTCTCCTATTTTACCCAAGGCAGGAGCCAGTGCTGCCCCGTTGTGCCTCCAGGGCTAGTCTCAAGGCCCCTGTTCTTCTCCAAGATGAGGGGAGCTGGGGGCAGATCTTTGGAGAAGTAGCCAAGTGTTCTTTGACTCAGAGAAGAGCCTGGGGCCCAAAGGGCCAGCTGGAGATCCACTGTCTGTCTGCTGAAGGCTCTGCTAGACTTTCTGTCTCCTCCACCCCTGGGAATCCAACCATAAGAGGAACTAATCTGGCTCCCCTCTGTACCCCTTGCCCCCAACACAGTTTCCTTCCTGTGCTTTCTGGGGAAAGATGAGCGCTGGGAAGGGAGGGATGTGGCTGGGGAGGCAGGTCCAGCTCAGCTGGGCCGCAACATCTGTATCCTTGACAGTGGCCTCCCCATTCCTGCTTTGAACTGTGGGGGAATGGGAGAACCCTGATTCTCCCCAGGAAACAGTGATATGATTCATTCCCCAGGATAAGCCGTGGAAGAATGCAGCCTTTTCTCTATAAAACTCACGTAGAACTGCGGAACGCATTTTTTCACCTTCATAAGGCAAAACGAGGAACAGCACATATGTTAACAGGAAACTCTGAAATAACTGTGATTTGAATAAGATAGAAATTTATTTGCCTTGGGCTAGTATGGTGACCCTGAACATTTTTAGGGATCTAAAGTCCTTCCAACTCATCTTCCTGGTCCAAGATGACTGCACAAGCTCCTACTATCATATTTGAGTTCCAGACAAAAACTTGACAGACAGAAATGCTTCTCTGTTTAAAGAAACTTCCCAGAGGTCAAACCCAATGCTTCCACTTATCCCCAGAGCCCTAAGAATCCCTGATGGGCAAAAATTGGCCAGAACTTAGTCATTGGGCCATCGTGAGCTCTAAAGAAGGCTGGAGGGGCAGCCCAGGTCGCTCAGCGGTTTAGCGCCTGCCTTCAGCCCAGGGCCTGATCCTGGACACCCAGGATCGAGTCCCACATCGGGCTCCCTGCATGGAGCCTGCTTCTCCCTCTGCCTGTGTCTCTGCTTCTCTTTCTCTCTCTCTCTCTCTCTCTCTCTCTCTCTCTCTCTCTCTCTAATGAATAAATAAATAAAATCTTTAAAAAATAAATAAAGAAGGCTGGAAAATGAACTTCTATCTGGGTACCATTTGCCCACCCCATCTCCTCCCACAGCCACTGATTCAGGCCACTCTCAGTTCCATGACAACCGCAGATCCGGTCTTCCTGCCTCTATGCCAAACCCTTTACCTGCCCTGAGTTGTTTCTACAAAATACACATCTGGCTATTTCACTCTCCTGCTCAATAATTTGCAGTAGCTCCCTAGAGCTCTCAGAATAAACTATGAACTCTCAACACTGCCTTCAAAGCACTTCACAATCTGACCTCAGCCTTCCCTTCAACATCTTGCTCAGCTCCAGATACAGTCCCTCCCCTCCCCTGCACACAGTCCAGCCCCACCAGATTCCTTGATGTCCTTCAAAAATTCATACCTCACCAAGCTCCAATGCTCCTTTGGCCCTTTGATTCCTGATAAAATTCCATTCATCCTATAAGACACTGCATAAGCATTACCTTCTCTATGTGAAGTGTTTCTTGCCCCTCTGTAGACCTCTTTCATTCTCTTTCATGTGCCTGAAAGTCCTCCAGAGGATAGACCATCTTAAGATTTAGAGCCACTCACCTGCCCATGACCATGAGTCTATGGCAGAAGCCTTGTAGGGTTTTGTTTGCACAGACTTTGTTTAAGCCAACATTAAGCCTTTCCTGCTGGACCAGAAGCCCCTCAAAGGCCACTGACTTGGTGTCCCTAGTACTGAGCCCAGGGGCTGGCACTGAGTAGGGCTGAATGCATACAGAACCCACAGAAGATGCAGCTCTTTCTCTCCCCCATCATTAGCTCGAGTCCTGCTGATTCACCGGATGGCCCCCCTCCCTCTGAGGTATACAGCATGACAACTTGACCAGTGGCTAACACTCTCAGAGATGACATTAAAATGGAACAGATATAAGCCTTCAGAGGGATCCTCACCCATGTCCACACTGTTCCAATTATGAGATGTTTAGTCTGTACTGTCTCCCCTAGCCTTTCGACCCACAACAGAGACAGCGTTATTCCTGAGAGAAACAGAAACCCTCTCTCCACCCCCAGGGTTCTCTGCATCAGAGTGAGCACCAAGCAAAGACTTCAGGTCTTTGCCCCACTGCCAGTTTTTCAGGCCAGACTGCCTGTCTCGCTAGACTCTGGACACAGCGCTGTGAGGTTGAGGGGTGGGATGGGTCTTCTGGTTGCTGTCTTCCTCGACCTCCCCACAAGTGCTCAGAGCAGTCCCTCAGTGACTACCTAGGAAGCAGGCAATATGGTTTGTTGGTTTTTTTTTTTTCCTTTTTCCCTTTGAGGGAGTCCCTGCAGAAGATTTTTGTCACACTGCCCAACCTTGGAGACATGGCTCGAGCTTGAAGACCTTCCCCAAGAAGCCCCAGGCCCTGGTTCTAGTACTCATTTCCCTTCCCCTTTCATAGAATCTTCCAGCCTCTGGGGTGAGTGCCTTCTCTGGGGGAAAGGATGGTCAGGATTCCCAGGCCAGGGAGATCCGATATCTATTTTGATTCTCCACCTCCATCCACACACACATCACACATGCCAACATCAGGTTCCCCACTCTATATGCTCCCAGAGCACTTTGCACCTTGATTCTGGTTTTTCAGATGCTAACTCATAATTATCTATGATTATCTCTGAATGAGTAGCATCTCTGTCTCCTTATATGAGTGACACAGAGAAGGGGCCCAGTGGTTATGGAGGCCCTCTTCTCTCCCATCTCCTCCCTGGATTCCCAATCTATCGGGAAGAAGTTCCCTGAGGTTAGCTCCACCCCTCAGATGGCAGAAGAATAACCTAGAAGCCTTGTCTCCTGCAGGATGGCTTTTCTGCTATCCATGGTGATCGCAGCCAGGTCTCCTTGCAACTTGGTAGGGGTAACCTGGCCTCTTTCCCCTTTCTGCAGGAAACTATCATAGTAGCTGAAGTTATTAAGCACGTACAGTGGTACTGGGCACTGCTACGTGACCGACTTCCACTTTCTCATTTAAATTACACAATCAGCTCTGAGTTGGGGTTGGAATGCTGAAAAGACTAGCTACAGCTAGTAAGAAGCAGATTCTTAATCCCTGCGCAACTTTTGCCTCCCTGTATAGCCTCAGCTGGTCCTTGTCCATCCTTCTCCCTCCTCCTGCTCACTAGCAGAGGGAATTCACCTCTCTGAGCCTGTGCTTCCTCATCTGAAACGTGGGAAAAACAATACTTCCCTTCAAGGTGATTGCGAGATTCCCATGTATTCAGTGTGTCACACGCAGAGCCTGTTGCGCAGGCAGTGTTCCCACCCGCCGTCACCCCTCAGGCCTCCCCGGCGGGGTGGGGGAGGAGAAGGGTGACCTGCCATCCCCAACCACCCAGCTGTCGCAGAGGCGGGACAGCCCCGGGGCCGTCGGCTCCCTGAACTCCGTTCCACATCACAGCCGATTAGTTACAAATAGCTTCCTTTCCTCGTGTATCACTTACACAACAGAGAGAAAGGGGCGATTGTTCCTGAGGAGGAAGGTCTCCCAGGCCCCTCTCACCAGGGCAGCTGAGAGACGAAATGGGGAAGAGAGGAGGGGTGGGAGGGAAAGCAGGGCATAGTCACAGGAGATAAGGACGTGGAGGGTCCCCGCAGTTGGGAAGGGACCAGCTGAGCGTCCATCCTGGTGGGCCGCGTGCAGGCAGGGGACCAAGACTTAGCAAGGCTCCTGAGCTGGGAAGGCAGGAAAGGGAGGCAGCTCTGGCACCGCTCATGAGCCTGATTCCTCGACATCAGCTTGTCAAGTGGCCCCAGCTGGGGAGGGATTGCCACCTCCCCCCCCCCCCCCCCCCCGCCTTGTTGGGTAGCTGGAGCACAGCAGGTGCCTGGCCTCTGGATTTCTCGAGAGCTTTGGACACCATCAGGATCTGAACAAATGCCCTCCTTCAAAGCAGCCATGGCTGGCCAGCCCTCTAGCCCCTCTGGTTTCAATAAAGGCCAGTCTGGGACCCAAAAGAAGCCTCAGAGTCAGAGAGGCTGCTGAACACGAGGTGCTGGCTGTGGCCCCAGAGCCTCCCTTTGCCCTTGGTGGTCCTTGACTCTGCTGTCACCATTAAGCGAGGTCCCTCCATTAAAGTGGAGGGCCAAGCACGCACAGAGGACCCCTTTGTCATCCTCTTAGCACAGCTGAGACCAGCTGGCATTTTCACAAAGGGCTTTACTAAATACTAAGGGAGAACAAAAGGGAAATAATTACAGAAAACACGAAAAACCCAGCCCTGGCTGCCAAGTTCCCAAAGTACAGGTTTCCGATCCTTTGGTGACGACGCGTCGCCCTGAAGGCCGGGGACAAGGCTGCGGGCACCTTGCCTGGCTTCCCTTGTTCGCAGTCCTCGTGGCGGGTGCCATCTTGTTTCCCACCCCTGGGAACCACTTGGTCACCCATGGGCTCTACTTTTGTCTCCTTTGCAACCTGACCCCACCCCAGGCCCCCCACTAGGTTCTGGTCTCCGGCCAGAAGCATGAGCCTTGTCCCCTGGGGGCCAGCAGGGCTGTGGTGACCAACCCAGGGCCTGATTACATAGTAATGGGAGGTTGTCCTCCCACACTCACCCCTACCAGAGAGGCCCACCCAAGTTGTCTTGAGCATGGGGTCCAGGAGGGCTACCTCTGATGACTGAAGGACAATTGGGTAAGGAATGGGAAGACTTGGGACATTTTTCCTATGGAGGGAGGAGAGAGTGCTTGGAGGATTGACCCAACTCAACACACATTAAGCCCTTATTGCGTACCAGACACTGGACAAGGTACTGTCTACCCTCTCAGACTTACAGTCTGAGGAAAGAGGCAAGTAGCTGGGCAGTGATGAGACTGAGAGCTAGGTGCTGTGATGGAGAGGCAATTCAAGGTGCTGGGGGAACCTGGGAGAGGGGTGTCCCACCCAGTAGTGGTGGCCAGTGAGGCCATCACAGCCTGCCTGGAAGAAGTACATGGAAAGAAGGAAAGGGCCTCAGAGTTAAGGCCTGGGTGGGCCCACAGGAAATCCCAGCCCAAGAGGAGGAGGAGAAGGCAGAGGAAGCCAACCAAGCAGCTTCTGGCTGGTGATCTTGACTAGCTGGTGGCTACAGCTTGTCCAACCTATAAAGTAGGAAGGCCCTCGGCCCCAGCTGCCTGCTGCTGCTGCTGTCCCTGCCGGCCAGGAAAGGAGAGATTCTAGTCCTTGGATATTCTCCTTCTCACTCACCTCTGGTCATACCCAGGTCTGGCGCTCAGGGACGGGGTCAGAGGGAATGTGCTTACCCACTACCACCTGAGACACTGCTCCAGAGGCAGATGCTGAATTGCCATTATAGGAATAGGAAAAGGTCGTAATTGGGAAATAGTTCAGAGGGTCAAAACAATGAAAAGGCTAGGCCAAAATGGAAAAATAGGTCAGGAAACTGAAAGGCTAGAAATTGGGGTGGATTGAGGCAGATGAAGGCTAAAACCATGACTAAAGCAAGGTGTGGGAAGCCCTGTGTCTTGGGCCAGCCTTGGGAGGAAGGGGCTGGTCTGGCAGCCTGGCACGCAGAACTAGAACCCATGGCTGCTCAGGGTGACTACTGTCATGGCCCAAAGTGTTTCCATGGCCTAGACCCTTGTGTTTATATTTGCCCGACTCCCTGTGACAGGGTCAGTTCCTGGCCTGGGATGACAGCTTCTCCCTCCCACACATCAACCTTTCAGAGTCTGTCAAGCACCCACTTTGCTCTAGCAAGGGGAAGACTCAGAAAAGGTTCAAGACAGGGATTCTACCTTCAAGATATTTGCAATCTGATTGGCAGAGAGAGCATATGCCCAGCTCAAAAGAGCTTGGAGAAAGACCCAGGCTGACCCTCATCTGGTTGCTTCCTTAGTAGCTAAATGACTATGGGCAAATGACTTAGACTCCCTGCACCTTCATCTTCCCATCTTCAAAATGAAAATAATTAAAACTACCTCCCAGGGTTGTGGTGGAATTCAGCCAAGTTGAGGTGATTCATGTGCCAGGCACAGGGCTCGCTATGCATCATTTCTCTCCCTGCAATGCCAACAAATGATTATGATGATAAACAGTTCAATGTGGAGTTTCAAGCATTGACTCTCCGGTGGATCTACTCAGAAGGCCTTGATGACAGCTGGGACCTGATGACCTGGATGGTGATGGTGAGAATATACAGGGCATGGGAGGTGGAGGCAACACACATGCAAATCCTTCCATTGTTTTGCTCCTTGAAATTAGCAGAAGCATAAAATTCTTTATTTTCTATCTGTCTCATGTCCATGATGGCAAGGACCCTGCTCTGTAACTTGAATATTTTTGTATCTCTAATAAGAATCAAAAGTTGAATCAGAAGTCAGGCTGTTGGTGAGAGGAGTGTTATTATTCCCACTTTGGAATGGAGGAAGTGGGGGCCCTGAGAAGTAGAGGAATTTACTTTAGGTTATATGGCTGGTAAGGACTGCAGTTCAGGGGAGCAGAGCCACCAGCACACCTGCCCTGGACTGGGTGTGAGCAAGAGTAGGCTTCTATCTAACCCATGGAAATGTTGGGTCTCATTGGTCCCCTCCCCCGCCACCGCCTACCCTAGCTAATTCATCTCATGACCCAAGAAGCCAGGTTTAGAAGCATATGGTCCCCAGTTTAGTGACAGAACAGGCCCATTTGTGGGAACCACAGACATTGTCCAGGTATTGAGCTCACTCAAGAGTGTAGAAAGAAAGGAGATGATCCAGCCGCCTGAACCAGTACCCCATGAACAGAAATTTTGAGAGAACCTCTGCACCGTATCCACAGCACCTGGGGCAGTGCCTACAGCACCGTGGGGCTGAAGTAGTTTGCATCAGATGAAAGGATGAATGAATACAAACACATGCACATAAACAAAACACGCGCCCCTCTACGTACACAGTTACAGGAAAATTTACCCGATGCATATGTGCTCAAAACCTTCAGTTATAGACAAGCAGATACAATACAGATATTTAAATACACGCACTCCAGCACAGTGCACACATGTGCCCACATACAAAAATCTAAATCCAAAATAAGGACACACATAAGCACATGTACTACACATACACAGACGTAATGGGCAAACATACATGATCCAGATACGCACAAACACACATCTACTCATCCTCACACACGTACACAGCACTGCCGGGACAATCCTCCACCATGACCCTGGGCCCAGGAAGGAATCTTTCTGCTCCACAAGCCCTAGCATGTTGGAGCTTGTTGGAAGGTTCTTTGCAGCCCTCGCGTAGCTGGCTGATGACTGGCCCCTGGCTCTTGGACCTCCAGGCTTGGCCAGGCAGGGAGGCAGCATCTCTGGCAGGCCTGCGTGGGTGGGCGGGCAGGCAATGGACACAGAGGTCACTGGGGTGAGAGCTGGGGCTACCCTGGCCCCTCCGCTCCTGGCTGGAATGTGAGCGGTAGGGGCTGCCTCCCAGGCCTCCCCCTCTCCCACAGCGCCCCAGGCCCAGGCCAATCTATGACTCCTGTCAGGTTCTTGGAGCCAGTGGGCTGTGCATGAAGGGTGGTGGGGGTGACAAATGCTCAGGGACCACAAGAGGGCACACACAAATAAGATGTACAGTCTCACACGGAAGCCGGTCCAGATATTCACCCACACAGAGAGACACACACACAAGGATGCAGGCAGGCAAACAAACTCACGATCCCACACAAATGCACAGACACACTTGCAAACACACCTGGAGACACAGCGGACACACACACACACACACATAATCACGCAAGCACAGAGATACTGAGACACCAGACCCACACAAAGCCGCACTTGTACATATATGAAACACACACTCAGACCACATAGACTCCCAGCACACGTGGACCTCCACGGTCACACACCGACAAACAGACCCCTGCCGATTTGGACCATTTCCTCCTTTTCCTGGGACCGGGAGGAAATGCTGCACTAGGCCCCTCTCCCAACCACGTGGGACGGCCTGAGAAAACTGCTTGCCACGGAAGGCAGTCGTGCTGGACCCTCAGCCCGCGCCCACCGCCGGGTGCCCTGCTGAGTGCCCGGCCGGAGGTGGGGTGCCCGGGGTGGAGAGGCGGCTCTGGAGTCCACTTTTGTCTCTGTCGGTTTCCTCAAACCCACACGGGCACGCACGCGCGCACGTTTCAAGAGTGCAAGTGTGCGCACGACCTAAACAGGCAGGGGCACTCTGGGAACCTCGGCTTCTTCATCTACCGGACGGGGGGGCGGCACAGGTGGCACCGCCAAGGGCCGGGCCGACCTCCGCCCGCGCGGGAGCTGGAGCCGCGTCCCCGCGGGGCCGCTCGGCCCGGGGCCCGCCGCAGTCGCTGGGCTCCCCCACCTGGCTGCCGCCCCGCGCGGGCCTGGAGGGGCGGGAGCGCGGCCGCGGGGCCACGGGCGCCCCGCGGGACACCGGGCACGGCGCGGGCGGGCGGCGGCGGGCGGGGCGGCGGCCGGGGGCGGGGCGGGCGCCCCTTCCGCGCGCTCGGTCCGCGCCGCCGCCGCCGCCGCCGCCGCCGCCGCCGCAGCCGCCCCGGCGGCCGCTCCCAGGCCTCGTCGGCGGTGGGCGGGGCTGGCCCGCGGCCCCGCCCCACTCACGGCCCTTGAAACCCGGTCGCCAACGGGCCGCGTCCCAGAAGGGAGCTGCTGTCGGAGGGGGAGGCTGCAGCTCCCCTGGCCAGCGGGAGAGACCCCGGGGTCGCGCCGGGCGCCCGACGGGCTCCACCCGGGGACCCGCCTGCCCCGCACCGCCCCGCCCTGCCGGGCGCTCCGCATCAGGTGCCCCGGCCCCAGCCCTACCTGCGGGCCCCAGGCTCCCGGGGCTTCCAGAGGATGCTCCGGCCACCTGCGGGGACCTCGAGGCAGCAGTGAGGTCCTCTCCTCCTGTGCCAGGGGCTCCCCCAGGGGGCCAAGCATGGTGGTTTCCCCTTGGAACCTCCTGGCTTGGGACGTCTGAGAAGATGCCTGCCATGAGGCTGTTCACTTGCTTCCTGCAGCTCCTGGCTGGGCTGGCACTGCCTGCTATGCCCCCCCAGGTAAGACCTATCCCAACCCCAGCCTGGCCCCCCTGATCTTTCCAGCCCCCAGCGCTCGAGGCAGGGGTTCTGAAATCACAGACCCACTTGGGGGAGCGGCACCTCCATGGATGTCCACACACTTCCCAGGAGCCAGGCTGGACCACGTCTTCTGGGAGGAGACCTCAGGCCCGGCTGTCTCAGACTCCAGCTCCGGGGTCTGTCTTGGCGGGGGCAGGGAAGCCACAGGGAAGGGAGGGAGGTTTCCTGTCTGGCCCCTGGAGCCCTGGTGGCTTTGCTAAAAGCATCTCTCCACTAATCCCAGGCGGGCCCCTGGCCCTGTGGTCAGGGTCGAGGCCCCATGACCAGGCAGGCGCCCCCAGGACCTCTGACCTGGCCTGGTGGAAGGGAAGCCAGCTGAAGAGGCCATTGGTGGGGAGGCTGAGCCCTCCTGCACCAGGCCTCTGGGTGAGCCCAGGGCTCCTGGGTGGGCTGGGGGCAAGACAAGAGGTTCTGCTATGCCCTCTTTCTTGGGTGGGCAGTTGGAGTTCCTGAGTGCAGGGCCTGGGGAAGAGAGCAGGGCCTTTTTCCCAGGAGCCGGGTGAGTCTGGCTGGGAGCCAGCTTGGGCAGTGAAATCCTGACAAAGCCAATGAGATCCCTTCCCTCTGCACTGTCCTGCTGCTCTAGGAGTCTCCAGCTCCAGCGGAGGAGCGGGTGGGCTGGGCAGCCCTGTAGCGACAGATGAGCCCCATACCTGCCACTGCTGGTCTGCTGCAGGGCTGGCCTGAGGTATAGCCGTACCGGCAGCACCAGCTCATGGCGCCACCCGCTCCAGCCCCTCAGCTCCCACCAGCTGATCACCTCCCCCGGGCTCTGGCATCTAGCCAATGCGTGCTGCACAGGGCCCAGCAGGCCTGGCCTGGGGCTGGGGAGAAGGGAGACCCCTAAGGTCTGCAAAATCTTTGAGACACGGAAGGCAAAGGGTCTCCAAAATCCTCTAGCTTCCCACCCTTTCCAAATGAGGAAACTGAGGCCAGGGAGAAGGGTGGGATCCATCCAGGGTCTAGTGAGGTTTTAGTTGCATCCAGAAAGAGTTAGCTCTGAGACAGGGCAGAGTGTGTGCACCAGTGGCAAGGAGCTCAGAGGGACCTCTATGCTCTTGGCAACTTGGCCACAGAGCTCAGAGGCCCAAAGTGGACCCCCTCATCTTTGTCCCTTTCTGTCTGCAGCAATGGGCCTTGTCTGCTGGGAATGGCTCATCAGAGGTGGAAGGTAAGCACGCTGGGCTGTGGATGTACAAGCTCCCCAAACCTGCTCCTCCCAGTCCTCTGCAGAGGATAAGAAAGGATTGGCATAAAGGATGGGTACAGGCTGATAATGGAGTTCAGGAGCCTGCAAGCTGGCTGACATCCTGGCTGACAAAGTTGGCAGGGCCTGAGAGATCCTTCTTTTGGGACCTAGAGGCCTAATGAAGTGTATTCCTGGGCCAGGGTATCCCAGTGCACAGAGAGTAAGGCTGGGGCCAGTATACCCAGGGTCTGTCCCGTGGGAATGGAGCCCCTTCCCAATATGATGTCGGGAGGCAGATGGGGTCTTGGAGGGCAATGCAGGCAGTGAGAGGGGTCCGGGAGCTAGTTGCAGTGGCAAGCAGTCAAGAGGATTAGGGAGGGGTGAGGACACCTTCCAGAAGCCCAGCCTTGACAAAGCTGCAGAGATCTGACCAGGCCTTTCCATTGATTACAAACAGACAGAACATGAGTCGTGCCCTCCCTGTCCCCTCCACTCCCCACCCTGGGTTGCATCAAGAGGGAATCTTCAAAGGGTGTGTCATTTGCCAAAGAGACATACGTGCAGAAGGCAGGAGTCCCATGCCAGCCCCCATGCCTCGCTCCTCCCTCCCTGACTCTCTGGGACGTGCAGCAAAGCCACACGCCATTACTGAGGCTTCCTATGGCGCCATGGAGGAGGGAGCGTGTAGGGACGTGCACACGCACACTCGTGATAGTCTCCGAAAGCTGAAAATACCCTCCCTCTGCTGCCCTGCCTGTCTGGTGGCCAGCATCAACTGGGCCAGGCCATGCTTCTGGGCCCCTTGGGCAACTAGTCCTAGGTCCCTCGGGCACTGAGGAGGTGAGGAAGGTAGCAGCCCTTAACTTCACTGACACTCCCTCCCTCTCCACGCTCTGCCCCCTGGGACCAGCACAATATTATGCTCTTGGGATTTGGGGAGGGCCCCATCAGCCATCTCCACCCCATAGCCTCTTTGACGGTTTTTAGTGTATTTCAGGCAACAGTTACCAAAGAAGTCCTAGCCTCCCTTTCCTCATCTGTAAAATGGGAACATTAGATTACATGCTATCCAAGGTTCTTTTTCTAAGATTGTGGGATTCTGTGACTCCATGGGGGAGCAGACAAGTATATATCTCCCAGGGACAGGGGTGAGGAGGCTTAGAAGTGTCAGTTCATGAGGGCAGCTCACCTGTCATCCCAATCAGTCAGAGACCCTGTATCATGGCCAAGAGAAGTACCTTGAGTGTTGGACCGCAGTCACCACAATCTGAAAATGACACCCCCTCTTGCTAACACCAGACAAGAGACAACACGGTCTTTACTTTGCAACCATGGACATTGATCTTTACTATTACTTATTATTCTCCACATTTTACAGAAGAACCTGAGGCTCAGAGAGGCCCTTGGGAGTCTGGTAAAGCCTCTCATGTTCCTCAGTATACGTGGCAAAGTCGGTGTGCATAGCACCAGGCCTCCCCGCGGCTCATGGCTGAGCAGGCATGAGCAGGATGTCCCTTTGGCAGGCTGGCTGTGTGCCCTGCCAGTGCCATGGAGGGGACACCTGTCGAATTCAGGCTGGTGCCCAGGGGCCCTGCCCAGCCCTGTGGCCCCTCCCTAGGAGCTTGCTCTCAGGATTAAACGCTTCCCTTCCTCGGTTGCCTCCATCCCGGGGAGTAGGCAGCTGGAGCCCAATGGGAGGCTTGCCCCTGGGGCTGGCAAGAGATTTGCTGAGAGCCGCCTTGAGGCGCCGGCGGCAGCCCCATGGGACTGTCCAGCCCTGGCCAGGTGCCCGACAGAGCCACGGTCTCCAGTTCCTCTTACCTCTGGAGCAGGTCCGGGGCCAGAGGAAGTGCTCTCAGGAGCAGCCGAGCAGAGTTCAGTCTGAGGGGCTTGGCCCCCATCTGGGAGCAGCCCCCACACTCTGGGAACCAGCCCCTCATGCTGCCCCCTCACATAGCTTCCTCTGTTTTTCCCACATGCCTAGAAAGTGGCCTCCAGGGATCAAATGCCCTCTTTCCTGGTAGCCACCAGGTCAGCTGGGCTCAGCCTACCTCCTTCTTAGCCCTCTACCCCTTCTCTCCACATGACCTGGCCACATGGCCCAGAAAGTGACAGATTTCAGGGCCCTGGAGCCTGGGTCCCGTTGACACCTTCTGCATGGCGTGGTGTGGGATGAGGAAGGGAGATCTTTTCTGCCACCAGACCCAGGCAGCTCTGCTTAACTGGCTGCAGCCTGCCAGCCCAGCTGGGTCGCGGGGCGGCGGGGGGGGAGGGGGGTGTCTTGTGGGGAAGGGGCAGGGGTGAGGAGCCCCTTCTCTGCTGCTGACCCTCCAATGGCTGGTCCCAGAGCAGGAGACTGAGCTTTCTTTTTTTAAAAGATTTTATTTATTTATTCATGAAAGACAAACACAGAGAGAAAGAGAGGCAGAGAACACAGGCAGAGGGAGAAGCAGGCCCCATGCGGTACTCGATCCCGGGACTCCAGGATCATGCCCTGGGCCGAAGGCAGGCGCTAAACCGCTGAGCCACCCAGGGATCCCGAGACCGAGCTTTCTATGGCACTTTGGCAGCTGGCTGTTCCTCTGCTGTTATTTATGTTGTCCGTGGCAGAGATTAAACATTCAGAGTTACGTAGTGTTCGTGGATTTTAGACTAAACATGTGCTCATGGAGTTAAAATAGGGAGATGCTCCCCTGACCTTGCACTGCACAGGCTCACTTCCCCGGGGCTCTGTGGCTGCTTACAGGGAGAGGGTCTTGTGTCCCACTTGGGTCTGGGGAGGGTATCCCTGTGACCTGGAGAGATAGGATCAGGGGAGGCATCCGATCCCCTACCTGTCCCCAGGCCCAGTCCCTAGAACCCCCAAAGTAGACAGGATGGATGGAGCAGCAGACACTCAGATAAGCAGTTTATTGCCTCTGTGGCTGCCTTGGCCAACTCCACATGGACATACTGCCTCTTGGGTATTTTCCACCAGCTTGCAGGCCTTTCCCAAGGGCCTCTGCTAGGGCTGAAGTTTATTTTTCCTCTGAGATTACCCTGAGACTAGGCCTTGCAGGCTCAGTGGAATGGACTTTGGCCCCTTCTGCCTCCTAGGAAAGACCATGGGAAGAATTGAGGGGCTGCCAGGAGAGGCCACTGCTGTGGGGCAGACGCTGCAGGGTCCAGCTGGCCTGCCTGTCCTCCCCCACCAGCTGAGGACAACCATCAGGTGTAGGGCAGGATGACCCAGAGTTGGAGATGTTTCTCTGCCCACGGTCTCAAGGCTGGGCTGGGTTGCATGCACAGAATCTCAGACCGTCTGTCAGAGTCCAGAGAGACCTTAGCAACCATCTATTCCCAGCCTTCTTGTTTTCCCTCGGGTGAGGAAACTGATATACCCAAAAAGGTTAAGTGACCTCCCCAAGGTCACACAGCCAGGATGGGGCCAGGACCAGAAAGAAGCCCAGGTTGCCTAGCTCTAACTACTCACTTCCTATGAGCCTCTGTTGGGGACCAGGACCCAGGCCTTCTCCTGAAGGAACAGCATCTTTTGAGAGATTCTGGATCAATCCACACAAGATCCTAGTCATGACCACACCAGGACCTGGAGGGGCTCAGGGATGTCCCTAATAATCCTCAGTGAGCTAGCATCTAAATCAGTCAGTAATTACTTTGCCTGTGTTTACCAGGTTCTTGGGTCTCTGTCCTCACATAGCCTCGACTTGGTTATAAAGGAGATAAGAGCCACTAGTGGCCAAGATAGGGCAAGCCCTAGAGTCCAAATTCTGCTTGAAGGAGGAACATTTGTTCATACTGGAGAAGTCAGAGAGGGCCTCAGAGAGGAGGTGGGGTGGTGGGCTTTATTTGGTTAGAAACAGGAAGGGGACAAGGAGCAGATCCCAAAGGTGGGAGTTGCGGCCATGCCGCCGGGCCTGCTGTGAGGGCCCGTCCTACTGATAGGGAGAGTGGGTTTGGAGTACATCGCTGGCCACGGCCTTGGCTGCCAGGTAGAGGAGCTAGCCCGGAGCGGGGCAGGAAATAAGGACTCGGGGGAAGCTAACCCTCCCTGTGGGACTCTGCAAGTCAATCGTGCAGAACTGACTGTTTTTTGCAAATTCCCCACGATTGAGGAAGCACTTGATCAGGCCTGAGAAAGACCTAGAGGGCCTGAGGAGCTGCCAAGATGCTCTCCTCAGAGCTCCACCGGCACCAAGGCGGGATGTGGGCATCTGCGGAGAGCCTGGACACAGAAACCCCATTCCACCAGGATCTCTGTGTGGCAGATGAGCGGTGGGGCCAGCATGGGGAGGCATCATGTCAGGAGTTCAGAGCATGGGGAGCTCACTGGCTAGGAGCTTCCCGGAGGAGGGAGCAGGGGTGCTGAAGCTGGAAGGGCCCACAGGCCCTGGGGAGCAGGGACTGGGGCTTAGAGGAGCAGCCTTCTCCTGGCCTGACCCAGCTATCTGCACCCCCTCGTAGTGGTGCCCTTCCAGCAAGTGTGGGGACGCAGCTACTGCCGGGCACTGGAGAAGCTGGTGGACGTCTTGTCGGAGTACCCGGATGAGGTGGAGTACATGTTCAGCCCATCCTGCGTCTCCCTGCTGCGCTGTAGTGGCTGCTGTGGAGACGAAAACCTGCACTGTACGCCAGTGGAGACGGTCAATGTCACCATGCAGGTGGGTGCGCAGGAGGGAAGGGGGTCACGGGACTCCAGCTAACTCCCAGGCCCGGGCTCTCCCCGCCTTGGTGCGGTGCTCCCCCTGCACAAACCCCCTCCCCACATCCCTGGGCCAGCTTGGTACCCACTCCCTTCCTCCATTACCACCTTCCTCCCTTAGGAGCTTTCTTGGGCTCTAGCTTGGTCCTACCCCAAGACCCAGGGATGTCTGGCTGAGCTTGGAAAAGAAATCTGTCCAGATTCAAGAAGCTCCTGTGTATACCAGGAGCACTTGGCGCCCTGAGCTCTGCACTCATGTACACACACACACACACACACACACACACACACACACACAGTGGTTTACTGAGCACTTGCCAGGAAGGCCTAGCTCTGTGAGAAGCACCTTATAAATGTTACTTCTCTTACCCCAACATTCAGTCCCACAAGGCACAGAGGAAGAACCTGAGGTTCAGAGGTGTCATTTCACTTGCTCAGCGGGTAGAGGAACCAAGATCGCACAGAGGTCTCTCTGACTCCAGAGCAGGGCCCCCCCTCCTACGCTATTGCTGTGCTGGCGGCTCTGGGTGAGGAGGGACACACAGGCGCCAGGGCTGTTTGCCCCCCACTCAGAGCAGAATGAGAGAACGTCATTCAAAGGCTGGTGGGAGACAAGGAGTCTGGTCCTCCCCGAAAGGAGAGGGTAGAGAGAATACTGGAAACCCATGGCCGTCCACCAATCCAGGCATCCAACCCTTCTCTCCCCGAAGCTCCTGATGATCCATTCTACGGGCCGGCCCTCCTACGTGGAGCTGACCTTCTCTCAGCACATCCGCTGTCAGTGCAGGTAGGTTCCCCAGGGAGGGGCAGGGAGGGGCCCTTCGTCCCTGGCAGCCTCAGCCCACTGGCTGCCTGTCCCTCCAACACTCTATTCCTGGCTGAGGGAGACCAAGGAAGCCGGGGACCATGGCAGCAGCCTTTTATCCCCCACACAGGCCGGTTTGGCCAGGTGGTCCCATCAGCTGCCCAAGAAGCCAGAGGGGCAGAGGAAGCCTGGATTCCTTCCTAACCTTGCTGGGGCTGGGGGCACAGTCTCCCCCTTTCCGAGTTGGGAGGGAGCTGCCGCAGCCCCAGAACTGGTGTGGACGGGGGCGGAGCGGGAGGGGGCATTGCTCACCTGGACTTTGTTCTGGGCTAAGCTGGTTCCTCAGAGAAGGGGACACCAAACTGAGGGGCATGGAGAGGGATGAGGTCTGGCAGGAGAAAAGAGGCAGAAGGAAGGAGTCGGTGGGCTTTCTTTAAAGTCACGCCTCTACCTGGCAGAGACACTTGCTGCCTTCGCCCGGGGCACCCTAAACTTAGTTACCAGGGGCAGCAGGCTTGGCACTTTAGCCAGGCTCAGGGAGGAGAGGGATGGGCTGGAACCTGGTCCTCTCCTGAGACCGCTGGGCTGTGGATGGAGGCAGCCGGTCCTGAGTCCTGTCCTGGGGCCAGAAGACAGGGAGAGGACCACCATGTATTGTGTGCACCTCTCCCGTGCCTAGCACCACACTAGGCCCTGGAATGTTTTCCCATTTATTCAGCAAACATCTATTGATTGCCTACTGTATGCCAGGCACCATCCTAGACGCTTGGGATACAGTGGTGAGCAAGACAGGCAGGGTCCCTCCTCTCATAACAACCCTAGGAGGTAGGTACTATTGTCCCCATCTTACAGATGAAGATACTGAGGCTTTTACAGTTACATCGTTTGCCACAGCTAGTGAGTGAACCCCAGCCTGTCTAACGCCCCTAATGCTACCTCTCCTGGCTGTAAGCACATTCTTCAGGAGCCCCAGTATTGTCTTGGGCTTGCCCTGGACACCTGTCTGGGGCCCCTCCTGTCTGGGGCCCTGGACACCCCTTTTGGATGTGAGCCCAGGCTCTAGGCCCTCTTCCCTGTACCTCTGTTGGAGGCCCTGCTTTGATCCATTTCCTCCCTTCCGTCCCGGCCAGGGCTCAGCCTGACCTGCAACAACAGGTCAGGGGTGAAGCCCTCCTGGGCACAGGGCCACATGCTGGCCTCTCACCTTCTATGTCACCTTTGCCCCTCACAGCCACTCTTTTGGGGCAGGCAGACTGGAGAGACTGAGGTTCCAAGAGTGTCTCTTCCTGGCCCGAGATGGCAGAGACATGACCAGGCAGTCCAAGAGGCCCAAGCAGTGCCCGGTGCTGGCTCCCAGGGGAGATAGCCAGCCTGGGGCAGCATATTCCCTGGTGCCAAAGCTGACTCTTACCACACTGCCCATGCCCCCACCCCTGTTCCCAGGGGAGACTGAGGCCCTGTCCCCTTTCAGCGGGCTGGGCAACAGGGACACCTTTCTTCTCACTTCTGGGCCACCCGCCACAGCCCTGGAGGCTGAGCCAGGATATGCCTGGTGACTGGGGCTTGTGCTCACCTCCCTTCCCTCCGCCCCCTCACGGACTCTCCCTACTATTGCCTGCAGCTGCAAAAGTCCCCAGGGTGGGGGTGATAGTAGTGCCCTGCTGGGCAGCCTTCGCTGGGGGCAACCATCCCCCGGTCCAGGGCCTTGCCTTTCGCTCACTGTCCTCGCAGAAACTCCCAGAATGCACTCTGAGAGGAAGGGCAGGTACAAGGGAAGGAAGTGAACAGAGAAAGTCAGCAGAGAACAAACTCACAAGTCCACAGACTTGATGCCAAGAGGCTAGGTGGTGCATCAGGGTGTGGAAAGGGGCCCCTAGAGGAGATTCTTCTCTCTCTTGGTGGGGTCACAAGAGCCTACAGTGGAAGCTGAAGCCCAGACCATTCCTCCCTCCCTGGCTCCACCCTGCCCCCTGGTGGTGTCAGCACTAACTGCAGGACCAGGGCTCTGGAGGTCTAAGAGATGTGGGGGTGGTGGGGAGCCCCACAGGCTGGTTTCCTGACTCTCCCCTGGTCTCTCTGTTTTCCCAGGCCTCCGTTGGAGGATATGAAGCTAGAAAGGTAAGTAGCCTGGCTGGGGCTCCGGGCTATTTTCGGGCCTGCCAGCCCTTGTCCTAGCATGGGGCCCCCCCAGCCACTTTGTCTTGACGCTTTTGGCTTATTGCAGGAGGAGACCCAAGGGCAGGGGGAAGAGGAAGAGAGAGAAGCAGAGACCCACAGACTGCCACCTGTGAGTGTGCGGAGCGGGGGACCAGGGATGGCAAGGAGCCTGGGCCAGAGGGGAGCCCCTGCCCTGCCAGCAGGGATCAGTGGTCGGGAAGGGGAGAAACCAGGCCCAAGGCAGTCTTGGGGCAGAATAGGGAGCAAGCGTCTCCTAGAGAATCTAGGGCCCAGGAAGCATCAGGGGACCTTGGTTCTTAAGTGAGCTGAGACCTGAGTCCCTGCATGGCCTTGAGAAAGTCATGTCACCTCTCTGAGCCTCGTTTCCCTCTATGTGTAGAAGGAGGAGAGCATTGAGCCATTGTCCAGACACCTGCCAAGCACTTACTGTGCGCCAGGTATCTCAGTGAACAAACCAACACCATTCTTGCTCTTACAGTGCTTACGTTCTAGTGATGCAAAGTCCAACAGCTGAAAACGTATCCAGGGCTACTTCCTGGTGGCCCTGGGGAGGTACAGGCCCACCCCCCACTGGCTCCTAGGCTGGCATTTTTGCTACCCTCCCCCCAACGCAGGGGACCTTGAGGGTCCACTAGCTTCCTCTCTGCATCTCAATGTCACCTACCCATCTTGGCTTCACACCTGCAGGTTGGAGCTCCCGCCCGCGTGTGGCTGGGAGAGGGTGAGAGAGGGGAAAACCCAAATCTGTAAGAGTAAATAGTGAAGCTGTTTCACATGCACAGAAATTCAGTCGCACGAGGGCTCTCCTGTAGAGCCCATCTCTTGCCACTGCCAGACTCCAGGAGATCGTCTCCTACCCATGTCCCACCCCATGAGCCCTCCCCTCCATGAACAGAGACTTCCACCGCATTCCATGAAGGCAGGGATTCCGGGTATGTTGGCACCCCGAATGTGAGTGGCCCTCATCTCTCCCTTGGCCCCAGACATGGACTTGAAGGAGGAGCCTATGTGGGGCTCCCCCAACCCCTGCCAGGCGGCCTCAGATAAAAAGTGTCTCGTTGCTCCATCTGCCAGGACAGTGGTCCCCAAGACCTCTCATTTGGGAATCTTGTGAAAGAATTTGAAAAACTCCCATGCTCCTGTTCTTATTTTTAAGTTGACATTGAACTTTTTCATCAAAATTATAAATCATTGCAAAGGGTATCATTTCTGGTATGTTATAAATGTTAATATTTTAGTAGGGTCTTTATGTGTCCTTCAGGTTACCCTACAGGATAAGCCATTCCAATACTCACCATCATTCACTTTTAAAAAGCAGTGTGAATGCTCTGCTCTAGTGGTTGCATATTTACCTTGCTTCTTTTCCCCTTGACCTTGTATTTCCCTTCTACTTCCCCCACAGAGTTTCAGCCTAACTTAATATGGCCAAATGTTCAAAAGTCCATGATATCACCTTGTCATATTTATCTGTCATGACAATGGTATATAAATTTGAATTATTTTCAATTTTCCCGTGAACAGAAAACAATAAATTAAGTTCTCCCCTGGAATAAATTATCACAATAATTATTAGTAGTACCAATTGATCAAAACAGCACAAATACATCATGTTTTAATAAATGCAAAACATAAAAGTATAATCAATCTTACCAGAAGTGCATCTCAATAAGATGGAGGTGGCTACCTCTTTTTAATTAGTTAATGAATCCATTAATGAATGTTCCCTCCTGCCAGCCTGAGACAGGATTCAGCATTAATTCCATTCTCATTTTTTAATAGATGGAAAGGTTGAGCAACCGTGCTCCCATAAATAAGCAAATGGGATGAGATGTCACACAGTCAGTTGAACTCCTTCCAAATTCTTTGCCAAAAGCCCCAAGGTGATCTGCTTACAAAAATCACTCCTCTTGACATATTAGCTGACAATTCAGTTCAGTTGTTCTTTGGTTTGGTTGAAAGCAAAGACTGGGAAACCACTTGACTTGCAAAAGCCATAGCTGCGGCTGAGTAGTGGGTCCTATCTCCTTTCTCAACACTTAGAGCAATATCTCAAGTTGTCCTTTTGTTCACTGTCCCCACCCCTGGAGTCTCACCCTGGGGCTAAGTGCTGACCTGGATTAGGAAGGGACAAGATGCTTCTTTCCTTCCCAAAGGGAACAGGGCAGTTGTGGGCAGGGTGGTGGGAAAGCAGACCTCAGGTACTTTCTCACACAGACAGTTTTCAGGCAGAGGATATATGGAGGCTGAAAACGGATTCTCTTAATGCCTTCAGTGCTCACATACCCCTTGGACAATCTCCGTGCACATCTAGGGTTGCCTCTACCCCCAGGAGGAGACTGCCGTCCCAGAGTAACCAGAGGCGGCATTGCGTGGAGCCAGACTGGGTTCAGAGTTGGCTCCCTAACAGTATCTGTGTGTCCTCGGGCAAGTTTCTTACCATCTCTGAGCCTTAGGTTGTTTGGGGGCTTTTTGTTTTTGTCTTCGAAAGGGAAGTGATAAAAGGGTCTTCCTCATAGAACTGTTGTCAAAGGGCCTGAAAAAGTGCTTAGCACAGGGCTGGGCACCCGGGTAAGCGCTTGGTGGAGGGGAACGCCTAGCTTCTCGGCCTGGGTGCAAGCAGAGACTCAGGAATGCCACAGTCTCCCTGTGCTCCCTGTCCAAGCTTTCCCTCCAGGTTGGGCCCCTCTCCCGTAGGAGGGACCCCACCCTCACGGGGTGCTGACACCCCCTTTCTGTGTTTGGTCTCTGGCAGGTGCGGCCATACGGTTCCCCAGAGGTAACCGGCCCCTCAGAGGAGAGACGCCTCGCCCCGGCTCCTGTATTTATTATGGCCACACTCAGTTACCTCCCTGCTGACACCTGCCCTCTATTTATTAGCCAATTGTATCCCTGCTGAATGACTTGCTCCCTCCAAGGTGAGGGGCAGGGAGGGACAGGACCCTCAGGAATTCAGTGCCTTAAACAAAACGTGAGAGAAAGAAAGGAGGCAGCCGCAGACCCACGTGTGCATCAGCCGGAGAAGCAAGACCTGTGGCTTTGAGAGGGGCAAGCCAGGCCCCAGCGGGCTTCCCGGGAGCGGCCGCCTGTGCCTGAGCCTTGGGCTCCCCGTGGACCAGCAGCCCTGGTTTTCGGGGCTCCGGGCCAACAACGTGGGGGTGGACGGGCGCAGGCTGGGTGGGAAGGCAGGCAGCAGACAGAGGAGTCCTGCTGCTTCCTCCACCTGGCAGCAGCCCGGCGCCCTGGAGATCCGAAAGTGGGGCTCTGGAGACTGGTGGCTGCCTGGGGGTCTCGGCCACTCCTGGTCCCCTCGGGCTCTCCTCACATCTTGCCGCCGCTGCTCATGCTGGAACATTGTGCTTTATGGTCAAGGCATCACCACCTGCCCCTCTCAGGGACACAGGCGAAGAGGGAGCCCCAGCCGGGATGTGCCTCCAGCCGCCCCTGAGCGGCTTTCTGACTGCCAAGCCAGATTCTCTTGAATAAAGTATTCTAGTCTGGAAACAGCTTTTCTAGGGGAGTGTGTCTGCGGAGCAGTGGGCAGCCACAGTGGGAGGTGGAAGCAGGACAGAGGAAGGGGTGATGGGTTCGCTCCCACAGGACTCTGTCCCAGGCGCCAAGGATTCCATGAGGAATAAAACATGCAAGGACCTGCTCTCACATATCTTATACTTGAGTAGAGAGACAGACTCTGACCATATGTTGTGGGATAGCGGGTGGACTTTTCTGTTGCTCAGATTGATGACTGCACTCAGGACTCAGGAAAAGGGTGTTGAGTGTCTCACACTCTCAAACAGAGAGAAACAATTGGGGGCTGGACACATGTGCCCACAGGATCCATTGTGAGACAGCTGGTATTTGCCAACCCCAGACACCACCCAGCACCCCCTTCCTCAGTCTTCAGAAGCAGAGACCAGGGAGAGGGAAGGGAGAGGTGGGGAGGCGAGGTTAGCGGAGGCCCGGGTGGCTTGGCCCCTTCCCATCCTCTCCCTGGGGCTGGCCTCACTGTGCAGTTAGCCCGTGTGCCAGCTGGATGGTGGCTGGCGTGAATGGAGAACTGAAGCATGACAGGCCAGAGGGAGGGGCATCCAGCACGACTTTCCCAGGGGACATGCTGGAAGGTGAGTGGCCCTGAGCTGCCCTCCTGTTCTCCTGAGAGGAAAACGTGCAGGTGAGGAGACCCCACAGGCAGTGGGCTGCAGCTGGAGAGTGGGGGCAATTGCTGGGTGGGGGCTGTGAGATACAGAGCTGGAAGGGGAGCACATCAGGGAACAGTGCTGTGGGGTGCCCTGCAGGGTGTCCACAAGAGAGTTGGCCTCCACATGCCCAACATGCCAGCTGCGTTCACAGCCAGAGAAGACATGGCTGCAGCTAAGTAGTCCTTGTCCCCAGTCACTCCTTCCTGACCCTGTGTGAAAGCACAGAAGGGAGTTGTAGAGAGGGCAAGGCAGGGTACACAGAGAGACTGTGCCTTCCCTGCTCCCTTGGGCCCAATCCAGGCCCTGCCTGGGGGAGGAGAGGGGTTGGCCTTAAATGGGACAGAGCAGCCCAGGTCGGGCTGGACCTATCATAAGTTAAAGTGACAGGAACATTAGATGATCTTCCCAAAATGCTATTAAGAGACAGGAAAAGGGGGCGCCTGGGTGGCTCAGTCAGTTAAGCTCAGGTCATGATCCCGGGGTCCTGGGATGGAGTGCTGCATCGGGCTCCCTGCTCTGTGGAGAGTCTGCTTCTCCCTCTACCTCCCCCTGCTCATGCTCTCTCTCCTTCTCACTCTCTCTCTCTCAAGTAAATAAAATCTTTAATAAGTAAATAAACAAACAGAATCTTTAAAAGAGAGACAGAGATGCCTGGGTGGCTCCCAGTCAGTTACGCATCTGCATCGGCTCAGGTCATGACCCTGGGGTCCTGGGATTGAGTCCCACTTTAGGCTCTCCACAGGAAGTCTGCTCTTCCCTCTCCCTGTGTTTCTGCCCCTCTCTGTGTGTCTCTCATAAATAAATAAATAAAATCTTTTAAAAACAAAAAGAGAGAGACAGGAAAGGAACAATCAACAGAGTTCATCTAGACACAATGATGAGAAAGAAAAAAACTAGCTTGTTTTATACTCACTGTTTGCTCAATAAGCAAGTTACATGTATAGACAAAGAAATTACTAAGAAAATGTCTTCTTGCCAACATGCGGTTCTGGCATATTCGAGATGGCCTTGAATTCTTTGACATCGCCCTCCTCAAGAGATGAGGTCTCCGGCAGCCCGGGTGGCTCAGCAATTTAGCACCGCCTTCGGCCCAGGGTGTGATCCTGGAGTCCCACGATCAAGTCCCACATCAGGCTCCCTGCATGGAGTCTGCTTCTCCCTCTGCCTGTGTCTCTGCCTCTCTCTCTCTCTCTGTGTGTCTCTCATGAATAAATAAATAAAGTCTTTTAAATAAAAAGAAAGAGAGATGAGGTCTATGTTCCCTTCCTTTGAATCTGAGTTGACTTGGGTCTTCTCCCTTAGGTGGAAGAGACCCAAATGGTTCCTTCTGAGTGGCCTGGCAGCTTCTGTGCTGGTCTCTTGGAAGACTGGGCTGCCATGTAAGGAGTCCAGTTATTGTGAGGCTGCCATGCTGGAAGGAAGCCCAAGCAGCCCAATAAAGATGGAGAGAGAGAGCGCGCTTGTAAGCAAGAGGAGTGAGCTCAGCCAACCTCGGGCTGTTCTAGCTCCCAGCCATTAGAGTCACCTCAGCTGAGGCCCCAGGGAACAGAGATGAACTGTACCCACTGTGCCCTGTTTGATTTCCTGGCCCACAGAACTATGAGATACATTAATAATAAGTTGTTGGGGCCAGCTTGTCATGCAGCAATAGGAGCTGAATCGAATATGAAAAAAATAAGAAAAGATGATGAGGTTGTGTTTAGGGGAAGGTACTCTAGACCAGGAGGCCATGGAGGGCCGCTGTGAAGGTGACATTTATGGTGAAGATCGAAGGGCAGGGGGTGGTTGGTCATGCGAGGATCATGAGTAAGAGTACTCAACCAGAGGACACAGAGGTGCAAAGGCTTGGAAGGAATTCCAGGCCGGTGGGAGTGTGATGAGCAATGGAAGAAGGGCACAATGAGATAGGATGTCAGAGGTAGACAGGGCCAGGTCATGGGGTCATGAAGGGCTTTATAAGACGGGGTGAGGAGCTGGAATACTGTTATAATATGGAGGGAAACCACTGGGAGTACAGGGGAGTGAAGTGATATTAGGTATGTTTTGGTAAGATCCCTCTGCCTTCCGTGTGGAGAAGGGACTCTAGGGACACCAGACTAGAGGTACAAGTAGCCCTCTTAGAAGGCTCTGGCAAACCCAGGCAACCGGTTACAGGCTTGTTCCAGGAAATACTGGGAAGCAGAGAAGTAGAGTTTGGTCTTAATTATACATGGGAGCTGGTTGTGCTGATCATACCTTCATTCATGAGCATTCTTTGAGGCAACTAGGAGCAGGCCTTTTGTAGTAGATACACGTGTGAGGGGAAAACTAGATTTCCACATGAAAGTCTTCCCAGCTTCTGGCTTAATAAAGAAAAATCCCCTTCTGCGAGACAGGAGGTTAAGGAGAGAGGTCTTAGCTGGAGAGGCTAAGTTAATCGACCTCAGAACTAAGAGAATTAATGGAAGGGCTAGATCTAGAGAAAGAGCCTGGGGTTTTGTTGCAAAGCTCTTGACAGCTTCTGGTAACTTGGGAAGTGAAGGAAGGGTTTGGGGGAGTGTTCCTCATGTTCTTTGAGAGATGCTCACTCAGAGAGACACCAGGCAGAGACCAAACCCAGTGGAATACTGGATGACCTGGGTTACACAGAGAGAGGTAAGACCCTGTTTCTGATCTTAAAAATTGGTCAAAGGAATCAGGTATGTGCAGGTGAATATAATAGAAGGAAAGAAAGTCATGTAGCTTAAGCAAATACAGATAAAATGCTACTAAAGAAATCTGAGATATCGGGGATAAGTGGCACACGGGGAAAACCAGGGTGGGCTTTGCCAAGTTGGTGGCAGGATCTATGACTTGAGGAAAGGCAAGATTGAATGTGGGGAGATGAGCCATTAACCCGTGACTATGTGGGGATGCTTGGGTGGCTCAGTGGTTGAGCATCTGCCTTCAGCTCAGGGCGTGATCCTGGAGCCCTAGGATCCAGTCCCACATCGGGCTCCCTTGAGCAGCCTGCTTCTCCTCTGCCTATCTCTCTCTCTCTCTCTCTCATGAATAAATAAATAAAAATCTTTTTTAAAACCCCCAAAACCCCCACATGACCTGTCTAGTGGGAGGCAACCCATTCACAAAGAACCCAGAGGTGGAGAACCCATGGTGCTTTGGGATTTTCAAGCGGTTCATTGTGGCTGATGCTGAAAGTGTGTGAAGCAGAGGCGTGATGGACAAGGCCAGAAGGTAGCGGGGCCCTGGATGCTGTCCTAGGGAGTCAGGGCCTTGCTAGGCAGTGGGAAGCACTGATCTGTTTCAAGCAGGAGAGTGACACGATTTTGCAATTCAAGGCAGAAAGAAAATTTACAAATAACCTATTTCCACCTCCTCTTTTTACAAATGAAGAAGCTGAGGCCCAGGCTTGTCCAAAGCCGTGAAAGTTAAGTGAGCCAGAATTTTAAAAATTTATCAGGGGAGAGGAAAAGGGGAGGAGAAGTGTGTGTACTCCAAGCCTGAGAAGCGGGCCAGACATCTGCGAGGTGGGTCGGCCGGGTCGACGGGATGGGCCCCTCCACAGACTCTGGTGGGAAATCCAGGCTCCAGACAGGGCAGTGACAGGACAGAGCCTTGGTGGGGAAAGATGGCCGCCTGTCAGCACCAGAGCCCGGCAGCTGTTTTCCCAGAGAAGGCTGACCCTTCCCTTTCCTGAGGGAAGCCTGGAGCGCTCCCCCTCCCCCTGACGTTGGCTGCGACTGAGGCAGATGAGGGCTGGCCCCGGCAGCGGGCCTCGGTGGTCCGAGGTCTTTGGGCCCCACCTCAGAGGCCGTGGGGCTCCAGGCCAAAAAGATGGCGTGTTTGTAGTTTCTGAGGTAACTTTGTTAGCACGGAGACCACCAGGCAGGCGGGTGGGGGCCGGGCGGGGAGGGGGTTGAGGGCTTCCCCACAGAGTTGGGCCTCCTCCCGTGTCCTGGGCCTCCCGCAGAGAGGGTGTTGGGGGGGATGGGGACAGGGGGGACAGGGGCCTGCCCCCCACCGGCCTCTCACGGGGGCACTCTGGAGAGTCAGCCCCGTGGCAGCGGGACTGCCCAGCCCCCGGGTGGCAAGTCTTCCCCTTCTGGGTCTCCTCTGCGCCCCCGCCCCACCCGCCGCCAGGCAGCCGCCGGGCCACCCATGCGGGCAGCACCATGACGGAGCCTCCTCAGCCTCCTCGCTCCGTGGCGCTGCTTGTTTACAGACATGTGACCGCCTGCCGCCCGGCGGGCTCTGAGGTTTAGACTGTAATGGTGATAGCCTCTCCTCCCTGAGCTCTTTATCCCTCTCAAAGCCGTCTCTGCCACAGTCCTCTCCTGAAGCCCGTGGAGTCTTCTCACTCGCCAGACGAGCTGGAAGGCAGCACTGAGAGGGTGAGAAAGCTGCCCAGGGATCCCAGGGCCGGGAGGGCCGGGAGGGCCGGGGCTGACAGCTGGCCACGGCTGCCCGCAGGCCGGAAAGGCAGAAGCTGAGGCTCCGGGCTCTGATCCGCTCGAGGAGCCAGGGCGAGGCCCCGGGCCGGCCTGCTGGGGCCTCGGAGCGTCACCCAGGAGGAAGGGCCCAGGCTGAAGCAGGGGCGCATCCTGGAGCTGGCCTCCCAGGTCTGCTCAGCAGCCGGGGCCGGGGGCGGGGGGCCGGGGGGCCGGGGGACTCTTCTCTCACAGCCAGGTCCCAAGCCCAGATCCAGGGGACTCTGGGTGCCTTTGGGATCCTCCAGAAACCAGTCCGAGCCCATCAAGATGAGCCCCAGCAACGAAGGCTCTACTCGACTGTTTCGTGGAGACCCTGTATCTTTCCGTGTGTGTAGACACCCCCCAGCGCCTCCACCCGTCCCTGTCCTGTCCCCTGACAATAAAACGTTCCCCTCCTCTCAGGAAAAGACTAATTGTTCTGTGGCTGTAACAAGGAACTCTTAGAACCAGTTATAAACCCGGTTTATTTGACCACTTGTTTCAGTAACCGTGTTCCTAAAGCCGCGTGCTTAGCCCATAAGAGCACACGGTGAAAATAACCAGTCGGCAACACCTCACTCCGTCGGTCCATGCTTCTAGGGCCAAAGGTCAACCAATGCCTGTACACTCTGAAAGCTGACCCACCCCTGAACTCCATGCTTCTGGAAACCTGCTTGAAGTTAACCCTCTGCCTCGCTCGGACACTGTGCCTTGCAAGTACAGCTCTCCCTTGCTTCCTGCGTGCAGCAAGCTCAGCCTCCTGTTTCAGATACTGAGTGGTTACATCTCCCTTCCACCATGACCCCCACCCAACCCCGCCAAAGTCTTTCTTGTGATCTCTCACAGATGGAAATGAAAAAGTTCAATGAAATGAAATTCTTCCAAAATCCAGAGAATGAGCAATACATGTTTCTTCCAGCATTGATATAAAGTTAGTCTAAACTGGGGCCAGAAGCCCCTTCCTTCTTATCCCTCTGCCCTCCCCCCCAGTATCCCAGCTCCATTCTGGGCCCACATGGAGCAGCCACAAGACAAAGAAAACCTCTCTTTTGGTGAAGGGGATCACTTCCCTCGGCATAATTTGCATTATGTTGCATGATGTCAGAAGACCCGTTTTTTTCTACTAATCAGACATGAAGGCAGAGAGAAAGGAAGTGAAAAAGGAATGATCCTGCTACATATACTTACTTTGTGATATATCAAAATGAGATCGTGGGGACTGTGAAGGGCTCAGTCAGTTAAGCGCCCTCCTTTGCCTCAGGTCATGATCCCAGGGTCCTGGGATACAGCCTCTTATTGGGCTCCCTGCTCAGTGGGAAGCCTACTTCTCCCTCTCCCTCTCCCCCTGCTCCTTCTTTCTCTCTCTCATTCGCTTTCTCTTTCACTTACTCTTTCAAATAAATAAATTTTTAAAATGAGATTGTAACATACTCATTATTTTATAACTTTCTTTTTAAACTTAATATATCATAGACATTTCCCCTATGATGTTAGATATTCTTCAACAATATGCTTTTTATTAAGACTTTATTTGTTCGTGAGAGACATAGAGAGAGAGGCAGAGACACAGGCAGAGGGAGAAGCAGGCTCCCTGTTGAGGAGCCTGATGTGGGACTCAATCCCAGGACCCCAGGATCAAGCCCTGAGTCAAAGGCAGATGCTCAACAACTAGGCCACCCAGGTGTCCCAACAATACGATTTTTTAAGGGCTGCATTGTATTGCATCATTTGGATATCCCATAGTTTGATTGATCTATTGCTGAATATTTAGGTCCTCTTTTGAGTTGCTGTCATAATAAACAGTGCTATGGTGAACATGCTTGGGGGCTTGTCTTTGTGTGTAGAAGTCATTCTCATCATAAAAATAAAAACAGCAGCAAAAAAAATCAACCCCATCTTGCAATTGCACACTTTCCTCCCAGGTGCCTCCCTGTGCTGGTCTCATGCTTCCGATCCCCATGTTTTGATAGTGGTCTACACTTTCCGTCTCTATCTTGGCACGTCCGCTCACTCTCACAGCTCAGCCTGAGAAAGTGACTCCAGGGATTTCTAAGGTGCCAGTCAGCATTTCCGGTTTGTATCTTACTCAACAGCACACCCTGTTTTTAAACTCCTAGTCCCTTCCCTCAGCCTGGAAGCCTCCATG
Source organism: Vulpes lagopus (assembly GCF_018345385.1). Taxonomy (NCBI): domain Eukaryota; kingdom Metazoa; phylum Chordata; class Mammalia; order Carnivora; family Canidae; genus Vulpes; species Vulpes lagopus. The sequence goes on from NC_054829.1 coordinate 25,368,218, forward strand.
AGATCGGAGCTCTGCCCACTGCTAGCTTCATCCCATTTGAGACCTGTCTCTAACATCCAACACACTTGTCTTTTTTTAGTTCCTGGAATTTGCGATGCCCCCCTCAGGGCCTTTGCTCATGCTGTTTCCTCTGCCAGGAAATCCCTTCCTCTCCTTCCCACACCCAGCTTGCTGACTAATAAACATGCATCAGCCAGAGCTCAGCTCAAAGGCACTTCCTCAGGAAAGTCTCCCAAACACACCTACCCATCAAACCAGGTCTACACCACCATCAGAGGTTTGTGGAGCATGATCTACTTCCTTGGAGAACTAATCACTATATTCTGAAAAGAAATTCTATAATTTCATGTCCATATTTAATATATTATTTTAGAATATTAATCTTCACCTCACAAATAATATACCAAATGCCTTTGTTTCTTAAAAACTGAACAACAACAAAAAAAAACTGAACATCACGGGTATTGTAACGCCCACCTGCTCCCTGCCTGCATCAGTCCCTTACTTCCATGCCCTGGTAACATAACAGCACTGTTGGGAGCTTGGTGTGATCAGCACAGGGGACCAGGGCTCGGGCTCTGGAGCCAAACTGCCAAGATTCGCTTTCTAGTGCTCCTACTTCCTAACTGTGTGAGCATAAGCAAATTACTTAACTGCTTATTGAATTACTTAACTAAAACTGCCTCAGTTTTATCATCTGTAAAGTAAGGATTAATAGTAACTAATAGGGTTTTGGGGTTTTTTTTTGTTTTTGTTTTTTAAAGATTTTATTTATTTGTTTGTTTATTTATTTATGACAGAGAGATGGATTTCTGGCAGAGACATAGGCAGAGGGAGAAGCAGGCTCCACACAAAGAGCCCGATGTGGGACTCGATCCTGGGACTCTGGGATCACACCCTGAGCCGAAGGTAGACGCTTGACCACTGAGCCACCCAGGCATCCCTGGGTTTTGGTTTTGTTTCAGTTTTTTAATAGTGTTGTTTTAAGATTTATGTAAGATGTGCTATGTTAGGTTAAGATTAGGATGAGCTCGTAGTAAGCACCGAATAGAGGTCAGCCATTACTATTTGGGATCGTTAATTGTATCTGTCGACTTCAGTGGGTCATGGGGGTGCCCAGATATTTGGTTAAACATTATTTCTGGAGAAATAACATCAGGGCATCTGGGTGACACAGTTGGTTGGGCATCCAACTCTTGGTTTCTGTGCAGGTCGTGATCCCAGGATTGTGGGATTGAGCCCCACATGGGGCTCTGCTCTCAGTGAGGAGCCTGCTTGAGACTCTCTCTCCCTCTCCGCCCCCCCCCTGCCCCTCCTTTCTGCTGTCTCTCTGAAGTAAATAAATAGATAAATCTTTAAAAAAAAAAAGGAAGGAAGAATGTCAGTGAAAGTCTTTGTAGATGAGATTAGCATTTGAATAAAGCAGATGACCTTCCCCCAGGTGGGTGAGCAAATGGATGGAGGAAAGGAGAATTCATTCTCTGCCTTGACTGAGCTGAGACCTTGACCTTCTGCCTTTGGCCTTGGACTTATACCGTCAGTTCTCAAGCTTTAGACTTGGAGTGGAACTTATACTATCAGATCTCTTGGTTCTCTGGCCTTTAGTTCAGACTTTTCTAGGTTGCTAGCTTGCAGATGGCAGATTGTGCATCTTCTCAGCCTCCATAATTGCATAAATCAATTTCTTATAATAATAAATCTACCTACCTACCTACTTACCTACATATCTATCCTACTGGTTCTGTTTCTCTGAAGAATCCTAATACAGTATAATATGTCAATAATATATAGTATTGTTTTGTGTGTGTATTTAATGAATAAAAATATAAAAGCTATCACACTGTAGGTAACATTTGGGAACTGTTTTTACTCAACAATATGTTTTGAGAACTTGCATGTTCATACACAGATTTAGTTCTGATTCATTCTTCTAAAATGCTGAATAATAGGGATATCTTGGGTGGCTCAATCAGTTAAGCATCCAACTCTTGATTTCAGTTCAGGTCATAGTATCAGGGTTGTGAGATTGAGCCCGGTATTGGATTCCATGTTCAGTGAGGAGTCTGCTTGAGATTCTCTTCCTCTCCCTCTACTCCTGCCCCCACTCATACATACTCCCTCTCTCTAAAAATGAATAAATAAATCTTTAGGAAATGCTGAATAATAATAATTTGGTACATGAAATGCCACATTTTATTAATTTATTTTTATATTGATATTCTATAATATACTGAATTTGAAATGTTTTCCCAATTTTTTGATATGGCTGACAATGCTGCCATGAATATCCATATACATCCTTATGTATGTGGGCAAGTGTTTTCCTGGATTAAATATCTAGAAGTGGAACTGATAGGTCATAGATTACGTGTATTTCTACTTCAAATGGTTCTGAGAAACCAACATTCAAAATGTATAATTACATATCTTCACTAGGAATATTTAAAAGGTACTTTCTACCCAAAGATTGTACTGACATTCTTTGATATTTTCTTTTAATAATTTGAGATTGTTCTGGTTCTTTTTCATCTAGAATTTTAAACTTGGATTTATTTTCATTTATGAGTAGGGATTAATTTTTTTTCCACAAGTTGATTTAATTGTGCCAATACTTCTTATGAAGAATTCATCCTGTCTCACTGGTTTGAAATTGCTTTTTTATCCTAAGTCAAATCTTTCAAGATGCATGAGTTTGATTTTGGGCTCTATTCTATTCTTATCCTCTATTAATGCATACCCATAACCTGTTTTTAAAATTGCAGCTTTAAACAAAACAAAACAAAACAAACAAACTAACAAACAAATAAATAAATAAATAAAATTGCAGCTTTATGATACATCTTTTGATCTGGTAAGGCGAGCTCCTAACCCATTTGTTCTTTTTCAAGGGGCTATTGTTGCACATTTATGTATACTGTCTATAATCACCATGAGATCTATGTGTTTATGATTTTTTAAAAAGATTTTTTAATTTATTTATGAGAGACACAGAGAAAGAGGTAGAGACATAGGCAGAGGGAGAAGCAGGTTCCTCGGAGGGAGCTCAATGCAAGACTCGATCCCCAGGCCCTGGAATCAGGCCCTGAGTCAAAGGGAGATGCTCAACCACTGAGCCAGCCCAGGGTCCTTATTATTGGTTTTCTCCCTTAAGAATGAGAGCTCCAAGAAGGGTTTTTTTTATTTGTTTCATTCACTACTATATCTTCAGTACCTAGAACAGAGTCACACCCATAGCAGGCCCTCCGTAAGTTTTTGTGAAGTGAATGAATAGACATAGGAATTTTAGAAGCATCCTCTCAAATTCTATGAAGAGTCCTTTTGAAATTTTGACTGGAATTGCATTGGAATTTTAAATTAATGGTGGGGGGAGAATCAAAATCTTTACAATGGTAGTCATCCTATTACAAAACACAACACTTTTATTTGGGTCCTTTTGTGTCTTTCAATACAATTTTATTGTTTTCTCCATGAAGGTCTTATATTTCTAATTAGTTTATTTGTAAGTATTTCACAGTTTTTATTACGATGATGAAAGGGATTTAAAAATTATTATATTCTCAAATTGTTATTGCTGACAAATGGGAAAGATCTTGATTTGTAAATATTGATCTGGCATCCAGCCACTTTGCTGAACTCATCAATTGTTGCTCTAGGTTTTCCAGGCAGATAATCACATTATCAAAAGTAATGGAGATTTGGCCTCTTCCCTCCCAACCTTTAAACTTCTTGTTTGTTTTTTTATTTCTTATCCCATAAGTTGTAACATCCAATATATTTTTTAAGAGTAGAGGCATTGGTTCATTTCTGACTGCATTGGGTGTATCATTCCAGATGGGTCAGGGTATGCTGCAATAACAAACAGTTCCAGATCTTGTGGCTCTACACAATAATTTGGTTTCTCGTTCAAATTCATTTCTCACACCTCTTGTCCAATGCAAGTCAAGGGGCAGGAGTTCCTTGTTGTTTCTCAGAGAATCAGGCTGAGGGAGGCCATGTGCCTCCATGAACGCGCTTTTATGTTCCCCATGGTAGGAGGGAAGGGGCGGAGTGAATTATACACCGGCTTTTGAAGCTTCCACCCTGAAGTAACTCTTGTTCTGTCCATTAACATTTCAAAGCAAGTCTCATGGCCAAGCCCCTTCCAAAGGGGCAGAGAAGTGTGATCCTACCATCAGCTGGACCCTGGGAAAGCTTCTAATGCCCTACCATTACATATGGTGTTTGCTCTAAGTTTCTGGTAGATAAGCCTTTATCAAGTTAAGAAGGAGGTTCATAAGTTTGTTTAGAGTTTGTTAAGTAAAGAGTTTGTTCTTATCATGAATGAGAATTAAATTTTTTCAAATGATTTTATGCCATGCCATCTGTTTGATGTGCAAATGTTATTTTTCTCTGTGAATTTGTTAAGACATTTATGCATGCCGTTTCTCTGCCCAGAAATTCTCCTCCATTGCCTTCTTCAAACACTTTTCCTGGTTAATTCTTTCTCATCCTTTGGGGCTCATTCATTCATTCAGCAAGTATTTACTGAGCAATACTGGGTACCAGATGCAGTTGTAGCCATTTGGGATAAGTCAGTGAACAAAGCAGATAAAGGCCCTTGCCCATGTGGATCTTGCCTGGGGCAAGGAAAGAAAAGAAACATATAAAAATAAGTAAGTAAGTGATATTGCATGCTAATGGGTTGAGAATAATGGAAAAGAAGTAGAGTAGGGTAAGGGAGAGGGGGTGTTGGGAGGGTGTAGTCAGTAGGTCTCTCAAGAAAGTGACAGCAGGGCAATGAGTTGAAGCAAGGCTAGGGTTTACCAGGCAGATGTCCAAAGGCAGACTATACCAGGCAGAGGGTAACTGCAAGGCAAAAGCTCTGGCATGGGAGCGCTGGGTGCATTCCAGAAGCAGTGAGGAAGCTAGAGTGACTGGTGTTGATTGAGTGAAGCTAGGAGATGAAGCTGGAGAAATAATGGAGAAGGGTGACCATGGGAGCCTTGGGGGTCATAGTAGAGACTGAGTTTTTCTCAGGAGAAGGATGGAAGCTCTTGCAGACTTTGGAGCAGAAGAGGGACAGGATCTGACGTGGGCTTTGAAAGGATCCACTGACAGTGTTGAGAAGTGCCTGGAGGGTGGCAAAGGTAGAAACAGAAAGCCAGGAGGAATCCTCAACAGTAAATCAGGTATGAGAGTATGAGATGAAGATGGCCCTATAAAAATCATACCACTGGAGGGGGAGGTGAGAAGTGGCGGGGGTGAGAAGTGCTCAGAGTCTGGATATATTTTGCAGGAAAAACCAGTATGATATTCTCATGGATTGGATGTAGAGTGTGAGAAAATAGAAGCCAAGGTGGCTCCAAAAATTTTGGCCTGAGCAATTGGAAGGATGGAGCTGGAAGATGGTTTAGATAGACGTCTCAGGTTGGGGAGGATAAGGAGGTCCAGTTTTTTTTCCTTTTCATTATGATCATTTTTAAATTGAGATGTAATTCACATACTGTTCACCTCTTCAAAATGTGAATTTGGTGGTTCTTAATATATTTACAAGTGGTACGACCATCACACTAATTCCAGAACATTTGTTGATCCCCAAAAGAAATCTATTCTTTAGCCACTCCCCATTACCCCCTCCCTGAAATCTATTTTCCATCCCTATGGATTTGCCTGGTCTGGAAATTTTATATAAATGGACTCATACAATCTGTGGTCTTTTGTGTCTGCTTTCTTTTACTTAGGATAATGTTTTCAAGGTTCAACCACAAGTCAGTACTTCATTACTTTTTTTTAAAGATTTTATTTATTTATTCATAGAGAGAGAGAGAGAGGCAGAGACACAGGCAGAGGGAGAAGCAGGCATCATACAGAGAGCCCGACGTGGAACTCGATCCAGGATCTCCAGGATCACACCCTGGGCTGCAGGCAGCACTAAACCGCTGCACCATGGGGGCTGCCCCTACTTCCTTATTTTTTTATGGCTGAATAATATTCCATTCCGTGGATATGCCATATTTTATTTATCTATTCATCAGTTGATGGATGTTTGGATTATTTCCACTTTTTGAGTATTATGAATAAGCCACTATAAACATTCATGTGTAAGTTTTTGTGTGGACACATGTGTTTAATTTTCTTGAGTATAGATAGACCTATGAGTGGATTGCCCCATCATACGCTAAGTCTTTTGGAAGAACTTTCAAATTGCTTTCCAAAGCAGCAGCACCATTTTACACTCTGACCAGTGATGTATGATAGTTTCAACTTCCCCAGATTCTTGTCAACACTTGTTATCATCCATCTTTTTTTTTTTTTATCAGAGCCATCCTAGTGGGTGTGAAATGGTATCTCATTGTGTTTTCAAGTCGTATTCCCCTAATGACTAATGATATTGAATATCTTCTCAAGTGCTTATTGGCCATTTGTATATATTCTCTGAAGAAGTATTTACTCAAATTCTTTGCCCATTTTATATTGGATTATTTGTCATTTTATTGTTGCATAGTAAGAGTTCTTGATATATCTTAGAGCTAGACACTTATCAGATAAATGATTTGCAAATGTTTTCTCCAATTCTGTAGGCTATATTTTTTTTAAAGATTCCATTTATTTATTCATGAGAGAGACACACACACACACACAGAGGCAGAGACACAGGCAGAGGGAGAAGCAGGCTCCATGCAGGGAGCCTGACATGGGACTCAATCCTGGGTCTCCAGGATCGTGCTCTGGGCTGAAGGCGGCGATAAACCGCTGACCCACCTGGGCTCCCCTGTAGGCTGTATTTTAAGACTGCAGTTCTGGATTTGTTTAATTTGAGATGTTTTATTAGACTATTAAACTTGAATGGTATGTGAATTATATTCAATTTAAGAAGAGCAATTTCATTTTTATTTTTTTTTAAGATTTTATTTATTTATTCATGAGAGGCACAGAGAGAGAGGCAGAGGGAGAAGCAGCCTCCATGCAGGGAGCCCGATATGGGACTTGATCCCGTGTCTCCAGGATCACGCCTGGGCTGAAGGCGGCGCTAAACCACTGGGCCACCGGGGCTGCCTGCAATTTCATTTTTAAAAAGATTTTATTTGAGACAGAGACAATGAGCAGCATGTGAGTGGGGAGGGACAGAGGGAGAGAGACAATCTCAAGCAGACTCCCTGCTGAGAGTGGAGCCAAATGTGGGACTGGATCCCACCACCCTGAGATCATGACCTGAGCTGAAACCAAGTTGGATGCACTGACTGAGCCACCCAGGAACCGCTCCCCCCCTTTTTTGAGAGAGAGCAAGTAAGTGGCCAGGGTTTGGCAGGGGAGGGGCAGAGGGAGAGACTTAAGCAGACTCCACACCCAGTGCAGAGCTACATTCAGAGACCCACACCAAGCTCCATTTCACCACCCTGAGATCATGGCATGAGCCGAAATCAAGAGTTGACCACTTAACCAACTGAGCCACCCCACCACCCCAGCCAAGAGCAATTTCAGAGCAATGTTGAAGTGTCATCACAGCAGGTTCAAGAAAGAGTAGGAGAAGAGAAGCTGGAAACCGTGAGTATAGACCTCTCTTTCAAGGAGCTTTGCTGCAAACCTAGATAGAGGGAGGAGTGAGGAGTGAGGAGTGAGGCCAAGAGTGGTTTTATTTTGTTTAGTTTTCTTGTTTTGCTTTTAAAATGGGAGAATCAGTGTTATGCTTGTATCAGATGAGAATGACCGAGTGGAAGCCAAAAATTAATGATGCTCTCTCCTTAATGATTAATTAAGGAGAGAGAGGGGAAGCTTGCTGGTGCCGTGTCCTGGAGTAGGTGATGGGTGGGGCTGATCCCAAGTGGAAGCTGGCCTTCAATGGGGCACAGACAGGTCATCTGTGGGAAGAGGTGGGGAGGCAGTATGTGGGTGCAGATCTGGCTGGTGGGCAGATAGCAAATAGAAGAGAGCTCCAGTGTTTTCAAGGAAAGGAAGAAGAACCTGTCTGACTGGGAGTGAGGACAGAGGAGGAGACATTGGGATTCAGGAAAGGAGAACCGTGTGATAAGGTATCTAGGGGAGAGCAAGTGCGCTAAAGTCAGTATAAGTGCAGCACTGGGGTGCAGGTGAGGTCTGCATGTCCAGTTCAGATATCACTTCCTCCAGAAAGCCTTCTGACCCCCGGCCCAGGTCATTCCCCTCCTTATAAGTCTCATAGGCCCTGTGGTGCTCCTTTCACACAGCTCTGACCACACCTGGAACGAAATATCAACTGTGTTCTTTAGTTCTTTAATCTCTATAGCCCTCCCTAGACGGTAAACCCCCTGAAAGACGTGAGCAGAGACTGTTCCAGCGCTGGGCCTTAGCATCTCACTCCTGCGTAGCACCGTCTCAATACAGAAGTATTACATAGTTGAATGAATGAATGAATGAATGAATGAATGAAATAACAAATGAGAAAAGTCCCAACGGTAGCATGCACGCTTTCTAGTCAGCCTAGATTTCCTTTTTTTAAAAAAAATTAACTAATTTATTTGGAAAGAGAGCCCCAGGGCGAGCAGGGGGAGGGGCAGGGGGGCGGGGGAGAGAGAGAGAGTCCCAAGGAGACTCCTCGCTGAGCGCGGAGCCCTCCCAGAACTCGATCTCAGGACCCCGAGATCATGACCTGAGCTGAAACCAAGGGTCCCAGCTCGACGGACTGAGCATCCCTGCGACCGCGGCTGGCTTATTTCCGGGGCGGGCTCTCGCGCACCCCTGGGTGATGCTGGACACCCCCACCCCTTCCCGGGGAGCTGGGGCTTTAAGGGCCGGCAGAAACGGAGCCGGGAGCTGATTGGCGGTTTATTCTAACGCTAGAGGATGAGCTCATCCGCAGCCGATGGCCGGGGCGCGCCGGCGGAGCCCTGCACCTGGCTGGAGGCGCGGCCGCGCGGCGGGGCGCGGGGTCCGGCGGCGCCGAGGGCTGCGGCAGGTGTGGCCGCGCGGACCGGGCTCCCGGCTCGGGCAGGTACGCGCTGGGCCCGGCTCCTCCTCCGCGCCTCGGTCCTGCGGGCGCTGGCGTCCCCTCCTCCCCCCCAGCACGCTCCCCCCGCCCCCCGCCCCCCTCCCCACCGCGCGGGTGGCGCACCTCGTGCCGGGGCTCGCGGGCTGGGCGCCCCGCTTCCCTGCCCCGCGGGACCCAACCCGGGGGGTGGCCCGGGGCCCTGACTCGAGCGGCCCAGCCCCGGGCCTCGGCACCCCCCCCCCCATCACAGGCCTCCGAGCTGCTTGTCCCGGGTGGGGGGAGCAGGGAGGGTGCGGCTTCCCTCCACCCAGCATCCCGGCCCCGGGTTGAGCTCTCCGCGGGCTGGGGGATGTGGGTTTTCCTCCCCGCCCCACTCCCCATCCTGTCCTATCCGGTCTGTCTCTCCGCAGAGGCAGAGGTGGCCTGTCTTGGAAGTTCAGGCCCTGCCCTTCTCCCTGGGGCCTGAGAGCACAGGTGCCCCTGAGGCTGCGGGGTGGGGGTGGGGGAGCAGAGGCGGCTCTGCCGGCCTCTCTCAGGGCCCTTTCCTTCTTATCCTTTTGGCCACTTGTGTCACCCACTGCTCAGGGAGGAGATGCTGTCAGGTCCTTGGAGGCCATGTGGCCTCCCTGGGGCCCTGGCCCTGCCCTCCTTCCTCAGCCTCCATCCAGAATCTGTCACTTGGACATTTCATTTGCCCACAGGTTTAAGGCCAGGCCTTGTGCCTAATTCTCTGCCAGGCTTCTGTTGGCGGGGCGGGGTGGGGGTGGGGGTCCTCACTTGTTGACCTCAGCACCAAAGAAGATAAAGCAGGGACAATCTCTCCTGTTCAGGGAGGTGCCATTGAGCTGAACCCTGAAGGATAAAGGAGATTTCTGTGTGAGGATTATGACCAGGAACACAGGCAGGATGGAGGGAACAGTGTGAGGAACAGCCTCCACGTGTGGCCAACAGATGTTTACCATGTGCTAGATACCAGTTTGTGAGATGCTGTGAAGGCAGTTCTGGATCACAGATATCCTCCACTGTCTCCAGTGCTCAAGAAATACCTGTTGGGCAGCCCTGGTGGCGCAGCGGTTTAGCGCCGCCTGCAGCCCGGGGTGTGATCGAGTCCCACATCGGGCTTCCTGCAGGGAGCCTGCTTCTCCTTCTCCCTCTGCCTCTGTCTCTGCCTCTCTCTTAGCTCTCTCTGAATGAATAGATAAATAAATCTTAAAAAAAAAAAAAAAAAGAAATACCTGTTGATCTGAATTTGAAATGAAAGAGCCCCAAGTATGTTGTTATTCTATTATCACCCTTTAGAAAAGGTCTGGCCGGGTAGAGGGATGTTACCCACATTAGCTCTGATCCCTCCAGGCCTTGGAGGAGAGTGTTAGTCTCCCACTTTTCAGGAAACCAGGGTGTGGACGGGGTGTTGTTCCCAGCCGGGGCCTCCCTAAGGTGTCTGTTTGTTTCAGGTCCCCACTGCAGCGCAGCAGCCATGAGCCTGGTGGCCTGCGAGTGCCCTCCTGGCCCTGGCCTGGAGCCTGAGCCTTGCTCCCGAGCCCGGTCCCAGGCCCGTGTGTACCTGGAGCAGATTCGCAATCTGGTGGCTCCCGGGGCCTCTGACATGACCAAGCGTGACTACCTGGTGGATGCAGCCACACAGATCCGGCTGGCCCTGGAGCGTGATGTCAGTGAGGACTACGAGGCAGCCTTCAACCACTACCAGAATGGCGTGGACGTCCTGCTGCGAGGCGTGCACGGTGAGGGTCCGGCTGGGCAGAGAGGGGAGCCGGTGGGGAAGGGGGACTTGGGGCTCCCCCCATCACATTCTCTGTCCATCTGCGCTGAGTGAACAGGGCTCTGGGCTGGCCCCGCAGTGCCTCTGTGAAGGGCGGTGATAATTGCTGGCATGTATTGAGCAGTTCCTATATGCCAGACACTGGTCTAAGGGCTTTACCTGTATTAACTCATGGGAGCCTCACAGTAATGGGAATTACTATATAATCGGGGGATTTTGCAGATGTTGATGATGTAACATGTAGGAACTATTTTTATTCCTATTTGCCAGATGCAAAAACCGAGGTACCAGGCAGCTAAATCACTTGCTTAAGGGTCCATAGCTATCAGGGCAGATCTGAGGTTTCAACGGTTGGGGCTCTAGAGGCTGGCCCCTGACTCAGCACACTTGCCTGTCCCTAGACACTGGGCTCCTGCCCACTTGGGGCCTGCCTTACAGTGGGGGAGACTGATGAGTTGACTGACGGGTAATTACCTTAATTACCATCTCGGGTGGGAAGAGCACTGAGGAGGAAATGGGAGAAAAGAGAGAAGTTGAGGCCAGGTTGGGCCAATATAGGGTATTTTCTAGAAGTTAGAACTTTAATCTGAGCCCTGAAGAACAACAGTAGGCGTGTTGTCCCCCGAAGGGCCAGGTGGTGTTCCAGAGAGCAAGCTTGCCAGCAGCGTGTTCAAGGCAAAGGGAGGCATTTCCTCTCCAGGGGAAGGATCCCTGAGGGTGGTCAGGCTGGGGGTCGGAGTCGGGCCCTGCCTCAAGCTTCCCACCCCCCTGCCAAAGAGACCCCTGACACCTGGACTTCTGACCACTTGGTGAATCCGTTCCTCTTCCAGTCTGGGTCCCCACTCTGGTCTTTTCACACCGGGTATCAGAGATGGTTAGGGGGGTGTTCTCTGGGAGCTTCTGTCTCCTTCTCTGAAAACAGACATGGAAATCCCTACACTGCTCCTTCTCAGGGTGCGATGGCAGCCAGTGGGGTGGCGGGTGCCAACCATGAAGTGCAGGAGGCTGAGGGCTGACTGCGGTTCCCAGCCTCTCCGTCCATCTCCTTTCTCCGCCCCCACCTGCCAGTCTCCCACCCAGAGGAGGGCCAGGGAATGGCTGTGGGGGCACCGCCTGCAGACCAGCCTGAGAAGTAGGCACTGCTCTCCTGTGCGGGGCAGAGGGAGCCAGAACCCCAGCCCTCCGGGGCCAGGGTGGGTCCTGGTGACACCCTTGCCCCACAGTTGACCCCAACAAGGAGCGATGTGAGGCCGTGAAGCTGAAAATCACCAAGTACCTGCGGCGGGCGGAGGAGATCTTCACTTGCCACCTGCAGAGGACCCTGGGCGATGGAGCCAGCCCTGGCACGGTGAGGAGGCCCTGCCTGAAGGCCTGCGGGCTCTGGGGGAGATAGCTGGGGGCCCCCCACTGCAGGCCAGAGGACTGTCACCTCCTGTCCCAGGCTGCAGAGCAGGCACTGGTACGCGGTGCATGCCAGGGGCAGGACTACCCCCCTGCCGTTCCCTTGCTGGTGTCCTCTGTCTCCCACACCATCCTCGTCCTTTCATCTTCAAACACTTAGTGTATCATCTCCAGGCCTGTCTCACACAGCCGCGCAGGGTAAACACACACACACACACACACACACACACACCTCCAGACTCCCATGCGCAGCTCATGCACAAGCCTGATGTGCACACACTCAAAGTTTCCCACATCTGTAGAAGTTTGAATGGGTCCCAGTGAGCACAGCTGACCCGTGAAGAAGTCGGGTTTGAACTGTGTGGATCCACTTCTCGGATTTTCTTCGATAAACGCACAGCAGTGTTGTCAATGTATTTTCTCTTCTGCATCTTATTAGGCTGCCTTTCCCCAAAGCAGGTGCCTGGGCCACGTGCCTCAGTCTGTGAGGTGTGTTCCCTGAAACCCACAAGTTCCTGGGTTATCTCCCCAGCCCCAGGAGCGCCTGCCTCCCATGGGTGGGGCTTTCAAGACAGGGCTTCTGAGGCTTGAGGACTCCCTGGGCCTTGGAGGAGGGTTGGCTGGAGGGGGGCGCGGAGGTGGAGAGGGCTGTGTGGGTCCCTGCCAGTCAGGGCCAACTTCTCTATTCCCTGGGGGCAGGAGGGAGCTCTGTGTAACCCAGTTCTGCCCATTGTGCCCCTGCTGTCCTGGCAGCTGGAGGAGGGCTGCATCCTGAGTCTGCATGACCTGTCTCCCACCTCTGCAGGGTTTCAGCAGCCTGCGGCTCCGGCCCATTCGCACACTGAGCTCTGCTCTGGAGCAGCTGAGGGGCTGCAGGGTGGTTGGGGTCATCGAGAAGGTGAGTGACGTTTTGGTGCCGAAGGACATGGTGCATGCAAATGGTGGTGGTGGGTGGGGAGAGAGAGCAGCTCCCCCGGCTTCTGCAGAAGGGGCTGGAAAGGGGTCAGTGGGTCCAAGGCAGGGAGAGCAGCTGTGTCCAGTGGTTCCCCACTCTCCCCGCCCCCCCCCCCGCCAGCACACATTGGTCAGGTCCTAGAGAGGAAAGAGGGGAACTGAAGAGGCAGATGGTCCCTTGTCCACAGCCCACAGCCCAGACAGAAAGGCCCTTCCTCAGAGATTCAAGACAGAAGCCATAGGAGAAGCAGTGCCCGGGGCACCCTGCCAGGCACACAGCGCCCTGCACTCCCCCCTTTTGCCCACACACTCCCTGTGCACCCCAGGGCTGCAGCCACCCTCTCCCCACCAAGCATTGCTGAGGAGTTCCTGTGGTGGAAATGTACACCCCTCTCCAGAAGCCTGTCCTGCTCCCACAGGGGCCTCGGCAGCTCTGCCCCTTTCCTCCTGCTCCCCTCCCCATCCTGACCCCATCTGAGGCCCTTTCCCTTAATTTGGGGCAGGCAGGAAGATGGGAGCCGACATTGCAGTCTGTACGGGGCACACTCATTAGGGGGAGTCAGATGGATAGACACTTGGGTCAAATGAGACCTGAGCCTGTAGCCTTCGGTCGCCCTCTGCCCCAACCCAGGCAGCACCTGGGTAGTTGCTAAAGTCGTTCTTTCTCAGGCCCGCTGTTCATCAGAATCACCTGGGGGGCTTCCTATAAAGAGATGCCTGGGCCCCACCCCAGGCCTGTTGAGTCAGAATTTCCAGGGTCAAGCCCAGGCATCTGTAATTTAAACACTCATCGGGGGATTTTGCAGAGCCTGGGAGCCCACAGAGGATGGCTGCTCGGTGCACGGTGTGGCCACAGCAACCCCATCACCTCCCCGTTGGTTTTCCTCAGCTGTAAGTGGGATAAGAATCCACCCTCCCGCCCCCAAAGGGGGCATGTGGGAACTAAAGTGAAATAATTTTTGGGAAAGGCCTGGCACACGCTGAAACATTTGATACGTGTTTGATGGCTCTAAATGCTAGTGACAAGAGCAAGCCGGAGGGAGGCGTGTGGGCTTCCCGTCCCCCAGCCGCGCTCCAGCTGCTTCCCCGGGTCCCTGGAACAGGCCCCAGTCTGTCAGCCAAGGCCCGGCCAGCTTCCATCTGCCTTCCCTCCAACTACACTAGACTGCGTGGCCGCAGCCCAGCACAGCGGCTCCCACTGCCAGGCCGGGAGGTGACCGCCACCGCCTTCTCGTCACCAGGGACCCTGCTGCACTGTAGGTGTTATGGAGAGAAGGGCTCCAGGTCAAACAAGCGTGGGTTAAAGTGACACGACGTTGCCTTTTTAATTATCCCAGTTTGCAGAGCTCTCAGGATGCAAACGTATACCATGAGTTTCCTTCCGAGAAGGAGGTCTCTAGTAGAATTTCCCGAATTTGACCCCAGGACACACATATGCAAAGGATTTTCAGAATCTAGTATTCTGAGGCCTGTGCACGTGGAAAGCATACATTAAGGCCAAGCCCAACCGTTCTGTCTTGAAATTGTCTTTCTTTGCATTTTTTACCCTTTCTTGGGCACCGAGCTTACCTCCCCCATCGCTCGCCCCCCCTGAGATCTAGCTTCCTTTTCTTGTGTCATTTCCAAGTCGGGACACCATCTTCCACAAATAAGGAGAGGTGGTAGGGCCACTGGGCCAGGTCCCCTCAGCCAGGCCTGGATGTGCTGTGGGTGCGGTCAGTCCTACAGCCGTGGCCGGGCACATCCTGGCAGGAGGGCCAGCTGCCCAGGGGCCATGGAGGGGCAGAGGGCCTGCTCAGGAAGCCAGGAGCGCCCCCCAGAGATGCCCAGTCGTCAGGTTAGTTGGTCTGGGACGGGGGTTCCTAGGGGCTAAAGAGGTACTGGCAAGGGATAGGGGGCTACGGGGAACTGTGGGTCGGGTCAGGGACTAGATAGGCCTCTGGCTACAATACCCAGGGTTTGTTCTCGGGGAGCATGGGAGGGCCTGAGAGATAACACCACGTGTTTGCTGAGCCTCATGTAGGAGCCAGGGATGGGGAAGAAAATGAAGGCCATCCAAGTTACTTCTTGTTTATTTGGCTCACCCCAGGGGTGTTTTTTAAAATGATCATTACTTACCAACATTTAAAAATTGGCAGGTTTCGTATAGAAATCCAGATTTCCTGCTTCTCCTGTAAGATTGGGAGATCTGGAAATGCTGGCTCACATGATCTCCAGTAGCAGCCAGGAGTAGGGGAGTGGGGGTGCTGTCCGTTTCCATGGGACACCAGTCCTCTGGTTTGCTCCTGCCCCTGCCCTGCCCCCTTGGTTCACAGGGGGCCCTGTGGGGTGTCGGGTTTGGGAATCTGTTTGGAACTTTTGGATTTGTTTGCTCCATGAGAGAGTCCTCCTGGGATTTTGATACTTTGGGCATTACTTAAAGGAAGGGTTAATGTGTCTCACCAAAGCTTTCATTGTTCCGTGTCTCAAGAACTCAGTGGGTATCTTAAAAAAAAAAAAAGTTCCCTTTATAAAAAGATGCAAAGGGGGCGCCCAGAACTACCTTCCACCCTCCAAATGGCAACACTCACCTGACATTAGTAAGGCACATTCTCATTTGCAAAACTGTTGCATTAAACCCTCTAGGTGGCCCTGGGGGAAAAAGCACTATCCTGCACAGCCCCATCCAGGAAGGGGCCACAGAAGACTATAGAAGTTCAAATTAGTTAAAATGAAATATTCTGCTTCTCATTCACACCAACCACATTTCAAGGGCTTGATAACTTTTCATATGGTTAATGGCTTCTGTATTGGACAGTGTAGCTGTCTTTTTTTCATGTTCTATTGGACAGTACTGCATTTTATTTTTTAAAATATTTATTTGAGAGAGAGAGAGCTTGCTTGCAGGGGTGGGGGCAAGGGACAGAGGGAGAGAGAAAGAGAGAGAAACCCAAGTGGACTCCGCACTGAGCACAAAGCCCAGTTCTGGGGGCTCTGTCTCATGACCCCGAGATTGTGACTTGAGCCAAAACCAAGAGTCGGACACTCAACTGACTTTGCCCCCCAGGGGCCCTGGACAGTGCTGCGTATTAATAATTATCTTAGGGATCCATGGGTGGCTCAGCGGTTTAGCGTGTGCCTTCGGCCCAGGGCGTGATCCTGGAGACCTGAGATCGAGTCCCACGTCGGGCTCCCTGCATGGAGCCTGCTTCTCCCTCTGCCTGTGTCTCTGCTTCTCTCTCTCTCTCTCTCTGTATCTCTCAGGAATAAATAAAATCTTTTAAAAAAAAAATTGTCTTACAGAGAATGGAACGGAGGTTCATAAGGTCAAGTGACTAGCTAGTGCTCTGTCCCCAGTTAAACTGAGCAAAAGAGGAAGGGGGTTTTTTTATTTGCTTGCTTTAAGGGGGAAAATGCTCCCTCTGCTTTTGAGATCGGAAAGAGAAAGGAGTTGAAACAACATCTATATATTCCCCACCATCCTACCTAGCTCCAAGATAATGGCTATTAATGTACTGGTTTAATTCTTTCCAGATAGGGATGTGTGTGTGCATGCGTGTATTAAATATACATATATATTTAAACACACTCATTCCAGAATACTGATCAAGTTTTATATCTGGCTCTCCCCAGCCGTCACTGCTGGCTTTTTGGACTCTGTATGAGCGGACCTTTGCCAGGACAAGGTGGTAGGGAATCCCACTTGGCAAGCGACAGTCGGGACTTATCCAGGGTGTCAGTACTTGTGGGAAACTTGATTCTCTTAAATGACCCCAGAGTTTTCTTCCTTGGTTTTTCAGACATTGCGCAAATTTGGTCAAGGAGCTGGGGCCAGGCTGGGATCCATCCCTGGCTGTTGGAGGAGAGACCTCTGGCGGTCGGAAGGCATGCATCTCTGCTGCCTCAGGAAGGGCACTGGTGATGGGGGCACTGAGGTCCAGGGTGGAGGGCAGTGCCCCCAGTCACTGGGCTGTGCCCCCCTTGCAGTTAGGTCTCCAGGGCTTGGGGATCAGCCCTGCCTGGATTCAAATCCTGGTCCCACCACCATTTAGCAGCGGGACTATTGGTAACATCACATCTCTGAATCTCAACTTCCTCATCACTAAAATGGGTCACTAATAATGCTCACGTGGTAGGGCTGTGGGGGCTACAGTGAGACAATCCCTCTAAAGCGCCTAGCACAGAAGAAGAGCTTTGTAGCCAGCATGAGGTCCCCCAATGACAGTGTCAGGAACAGAACAGGTTACTGAGGGTGTCTTACGTGGCTGCTGTGATGGGGTCCTCCTTCTGACCCACAGGAGCTATGATGTGACCCCATTTTGCAGTTGAACAAGAGAGGCGGTGTGATGTGGCAGGTGGGAAAACTAGCATTCTCCTGGCCTTTATAGAAGCAAAGGGCTTTTCTGGTTTTTATTTTGTTTTGTTTTAAAGATTTTATTCATGAGAGACACAGAGAGAGGCAGAGTCATAGGCAGAGGGAGAAGCAGGCTCCCTGTGCAGAGCCCGATATGGGACTCAATCCCAGGACCCCTGGATCACACCCTGAGCCGACACTCAACTGCTGAGCCACCCAGGTCTCCCTAGGGCCTTTCTATTTATGGCCTCAACAAGTCAGTAATGTAATTTGTAATTCCTGTTTGGTAGATGAGAACATTCACTTGCCCAGGATTTAAACTCATTGCCCCTTTGCCACCCCAATCCTTGGATGCAGCCTTTGTGATGGCCTGGTGGCCTGACCTCACCTCAGGTTGGGGAAGTGTCTGCAGGGCAGGCGGGCAGCCGAGGAGTCACAACAGCAGGGTGGTGGGCTTGCCCCCATCTGCCCCTCACCTGGCCAAACCTCCTGCGTTCCTGCCCCAGCTGCCCCTGCACTCTCCTGTGGCTGGGGCCCACCCCTGCCCGTCACAGAGATGAGTCAGGGACTCAACTTCAAACAAGGCCCTGACCCAGGGGTTGCCAGGGTGCTGCCTCAAACCAGAAGCCACAGGAGAAGAGGGCTGCTCTCCCAAGACAGCCTCCAGAGAGGGGGGTGGGCAGGCAGGGGAAGCAACCCGAAGGAGCATGCCAAGCCCGTGTGTTCCCGGGTAAGGCTCTGCCCGTGAGTGACCTTGGGCTGCACTCTCAGAGCCTCAGCTCCTTCATCTGTAAAATAAGTGATCAGAAGAGGTGACTGGCTCCAAGGTCCCGCCCAGCCGTGACACCCGCAAGCCTGCAGGTGCGAGGACCACTCGCCGTGCATGTATGAGGCACCTACAGCATCCCTCACTGTGCGGGACTCTGGGAACATGGGGCTCCCTGCCCTCATGTTGCTTATAGCCAAGTGGGGAGACAGGAAACGGGACGCTGTGCCAAGGCTCCCTAAGGGAGAGCCCAGAGAGCACTGGGGACAGATTCAGGCTCCCAGGCTGACCTGAGGGTTGGCACCTGCGCTAATCCTGCTGGTCTGACAAAGGTGGATGAGCAGGACAGGATCGATGCTGGCTTGGTGGGGGCCAGGGGCACAGTCTGTACCACTACAGCCTGCCCTGGAGTGAGTTGGCCTCGGTGGGGGGGCCTGGGGGGCTGGGGCTCAGGTCATGGAGCCCCAGAAACTAGCACGTGCCTTGACTGGTGCCTCCTGGATCTTGGCAGGTGCAGCTGGTCCAGGACCCAGCAACTGGAGGGACCTTCGTGGTGAAGGCAGGTGCCACCTAGTCCCCTGCCACTCTGTATTCCCCCTGGAACTTGGAAACCTCCCCTGTGGGGAACCTCCTACCCCACGCTCCCTCCAAATCTAGAAGCTGCTTGGTCTGCCCCTGAGCATGTCCCCTGCCTCCCAGACAAATGCCTGTCCTGTCTCACCCTTATTTCAGAGGGTGGGGGGCCTGGATTCCATGGTGGAAGTGAGGGTGAGGGCCAGGTCGGGAATTGGGGGGGGAGGTGGTTGCTCCTCAGGGATAGCATCTACCCCTTGTCATCTCTTTGTGCCAAGAGCAGGCTAGGACACCCCCTGGCAGGGCACCCTCTCTCTGGTCTGGCCTCAGCTGACCTGCCTGCCCTGCCCCCAGAGCCTGTCCAGGTGCCATGTGGCGAACCGGGAGCGGCTGACCATCATCCCGCATGGCGTCCCCTACATGACCAAGCTGCTTCGGTACTTCGTGAGTGAGGATTCTATCTTCCTGCAGCTGGAGCACGTGCAAGGTGAGGGGACCTCGGGGCCCTGGCTCCTCAGGCATGTCCTCTTTCATCTCCTTAAAATGCTAAGCACGAGGAGGGGGTAACTTGCACCAGATGTGCAGCCCCAGCCAGGGGACCCAGGCGCACTGGGGGCGGATGGCAGGATCAGGCTGTGGCCTCCGTGAGGTGCTGGCAGGGGGCAGGGGACACCTTGAGGGGGAGGTTCACGTCCTGGGCAGTGAGGGAGTTGGTGCAGATGTACCCTTTGTCACCATTTCCTCCAGTCTCGGCTCTTCACTTTTCTAGTCTGTGCCCATTCTTTGGAGTGGCCAAGTGGGATAGTGGCGCCTGAAGCCATGAGGACAGCAATGGGGTCACGGCACAGATATTTATCGATCACCCTATTATAGCGATTTTTTTTTTTAATGAAGGACACATGGATCATGACATATGGTCATTGCAGGTCCCTGCCTGGCCTTCTTTTATTTTTTTTTTTTACTTAAGTTTTATTATACTATTCTCCCTAAAAAAAAAAAAA
This sequence comes from Vulpes lagopus, assembly GCF_018345385.1. NCBI lineage: Eukaryota > Metazoa > Chordata > Mammalia > Carnivora > Canidae > Vulpes > Vulpes lagopus. The sequence continues at coordinate 25,387,970 of NC_054829.1, forward strand.
AAAAAAGTAGAAAGTGTAATATATTGAGCACTGGGGAACCTACCACCCAAACCAAGGACAGGAGTGATAATTTACAACTACCTTGGTAGTTGGTACCTAGGGGTTAAGCCCCTATTTTGTGCCAGCTTGTGAGGCAGGGTCCCCTCTGGATGAGTCAGAGGGACAGCAGAGGGCATTCCAGGCTGAGGAGGGAGGGGGCACAGGTGAGGACATGAGGGGAGGCAGGAGTTGGGGACCTGGTGTCCATGCTCTTCCTCTCCCCTGCCCCCCCTGCATGGCCCAGGAGGCACTCTCTGGTCCCACCTGCTCTCCCAGAAACACCCCCAACAGCCTGGGCTCAGGTCTGGCTCCAGCCCAGAAAGGACGAAGTCTTCACTCAACTCACCCCTCGGCCTCCAGACCCCAGCGCTGCTCCCCCTGGGCCCCACCCACCTGCAGGACAGGATCCTTCTGGAGCCTCCACGGACTTCTCGGAGTCTTTCCCCAGCCAGGGAGGCCCCATCCATCGCTCCATGGAGAGACACCAAAGGTGACCCCTCGGCCAGGACCCATACCTCCTGCCCCTCGGACCTTCTGAAGGCCCCAGGTGGCCGCCTGCACCTCCAAACTGGGCGAGGACCTGGCCAGAGCTCGGACATGAGGCCCTCTTGGGGGCTCCCTTGGGTTCATCAGGGGGCTGTCCGGGTGCTGGGGGCCTGTGGCCGAGGCCGAAGCCAGAGCCGCCCCTTAGCAGATCGTGCCAGCCCAGGGTGCGGCAGGGGTGCCTGGTGTGTGAAGGAAGAGCAGGTGAAGCAGTGGGCGGCCGAGACACTGGTGGCCCTGGAAGCGCTGCACGAACAGGGGGTGCTGTGCCGAGACCTCAATCCCCGGAACCTGCTTTTGGACCAGGCAGGTAGGTGCCTAGGCCGGGGCGCAGGGATTAGGCCGCCCTCACCCCACCTCTCACACAGGGCCCCCAAAGCCTCCAACCCAGCATGAGAGGGCCCGAAGGTCAAGGGGACCTCGGAAGCTATCTGCTCCCTCTGCCTCCCCCCAGCCTTTTCATGTAGGACTCTGCACAGTCTGGTTGGCCAAGGTCGAGCCTGGAAAACCAGCCCTCCCCTCCTCACCCCAAGTCCAGGGCGGCAGCTCCCAGGAATACCTGGTTGTCTCTGGGCCTCAGGGGACCAGGCCCGAGGGTGGCTGTGCCCAGTGTGGCCGCTGGCTCCTGCTCTGTGACTTGTGGGGGGAGGCTCTGGAGTCCCCTCCCCATGTCACCTGCTCAGTGATGACGGACCATGATTTTTGTTCACCTTTATTCCTCCCTGCGCACACTGGATGAGAAGGTCACATCCGGCTCACGTATTTTGGCCAGTGGTCAGAGGTGGAGCCTCACTGCTGCAGGGAAGCTTTGGACAATCTCTACAGCGCTCCAGGCAAGAAGGGAGCACGGATGGCGGGGGGGGGGGGGTGTCTAGATCTTGGGTGCCTCTGTGGGTTGAGCTGGGGGGCACTGAGGGTGACAGAGGGAAGGGGCCACGTCTGGGTAGGACGAGTAGAGTGGAGACCAGCCCTCCTGGGTGAGGCTGGGACGTGTGTGTTCTTATTCCCACAGAGGTGGGGGGGATCTCTGAGCTGACGGAGGCCTGTGACTGGTGGAGCTTTGGGTCTCTGCTGTATGAAATGCTGACTGGAACTGTGAGTAGCTCGGCCGGGTGTGGAGCTCTGTGGGTGTCACTGAGTGCAGGATGGGCTCGGCTTAGTCCAACCAGCCAGTGTGGGGGCTGAGGCTACCTGGTTCTCCAAGACCTGGCTGTCCCCACCCCCCAACAGCCCCTGGGAGGCCACTCTCACCCAGGTCACGGATACACGGAGCACCCCTGCCACACTAGTGGCTGTAACAAGTGACTCTGTCGGCTTGGGTAAATGAGAGTTGAGTTGGGATAGTCAGGGAAGGTTTCTGGAAGAGAACACATGGGTGCAGGGCTGGAGGGAGGATGGAATTTGACACAACTCTTCTTCCCAGGAAGGCTCCTGAATCATCATCCCCCAAGCTCTTCCCACTGCTCGTTCCCCCACCCACACACATCTGAGCTGTAACCTCCAGATTTTGGCTGAAGGACAGCAGAGGGCCTCCATCCCGGCCGGCAGCTGCCCTGTCCAGCCTGGCTCAGCCGAGGGCTCAAAGCTGCCCCTGCAGGCAGTCCTGCTGGGGGCGGCGGCCTCCGCCCTCTGTGCCCTCCATGAGCTCAGCACCACACCTGGGGCAGGGAGGGAAAGGCCAGACCACAGTTGGGCAGGAAATGACTGAAGTGTGGCCTGCCATCTGTCCAGGCGCCCTCTTGTCATTGTCCCATAGCTGGGGCCTCTGATGCTCCTGGCTGTAAACAGCCCCCAAGAGGGGGTTCTTACCACCTCCCACCGCTTCTCTAGCCTAGGGCTCCTGGCCTTCCTCCTGGTTGCCTCTTGGGGCTCTGACCCCCAAAAGGCCTCTCTGCACCCCAGGGCTGCACCGTCCTGGGACGCAGGGAGGTCTTGCCGTGGCCGTGATGGTGGCATACTTTGGCCTGCTGTGCACATCTTCTTTCTGTAAGGAGACAAGGGCCAGTGCTGTTCCTGGTAGAGTGCCCCAAATGCAACCCAAAATCGATGCTTCTGGCAAGCTGGGAGCCAGGGGTACCTGGGTTCAAACCCTGAACTCCACATAAATCTCTCTACCTCCCCGAGCCTGCTTCTTACCTTTAAATTAAGGATACTGGGACTTACTCTGATGGCTGTTGTGGAAATTATGGATCAGAGATGTCGGGCATCTCCCACTGCCTGGTGTGCAGTAGCTCCAAAGCAAAAGGCAACCATCATCCCCATCGGAGGGGACGCGGGGGGAAGCAAATCTTGGCTGCCACTGGGGCGTACACATTCCCGGAGTTGACCCCTCCGTGTCTTCCCAGGCACTGTCGCAGAGCCACCCCTCGGGAATCCAGCCCCATACCCAGCTCCAGCTGCCCGAGTGGCTCAGTCACCCAGCGGCCTCTCTGCTGACTGAGGTGAGCTACAGCTGGCCTTGGGGAGGTGGCTTCTTGGCCCGAGGGTGGGTGCTGGGAGGGCACAGCCCTGGTGTGAACGGCAGCCCCACATGCTGGATGTCTGATGCCGGGTGCAGGAGGGTGATGGGGACAACAGATCTGTATATGCTGGTGGCCAAACAACACAAGTTCCCCAGGGTACCACTGGGGGTTCCGGGGGCCAGACGGCTGGGAGTGGTGACTGGGTACCCACACCATCCCCCAGGCAGCCCATACCTCTGCGAAGGGGCTGGGAAGGCCTGCTAAGCCCTCTGGGCTTTTTCCACAGCTGCTGCAATTTGATCCTGCCCGGCGCCTGGGTGTCAACAAGCTCAAGGCCCACCCCTTTTTCAGCACTACCCAGTGGAGCAAACTGGTGGGGTAAGAGAGGGCAGAGTGGGTCGTGGAAGCTGCTGGACTGGTCTGGATCTCCTTTCCCCTCTGCCTGCCACCCAGAGCTGGCCCTCTAATCAGTGACCCTCAGACCAAGAAGCCAGGGCAGCTGCCCTTCCTGCTCAGCGCCATTCCTGGGCACCATCGTTCCCCTCGCCACCGCCCAGAAGGGCCTGGGCGTTCCCCAGCCGGCTCTGCAGACCCTCTCTGGTCATTGCTGAAGGGGAGGGACCGGGAGCTCACCCGCCGGGCAGCTCCCTCTACCTTGGCTGCAGACCTGCCGTGCTGAAGGGTGCCTTCCACAGCACTGGCTCCGAGCTCCTGACCGCCTGCTCGGTGGGCTGCAAGGTTTCCTGACTCACTAGCTGCCACGCGCCCGCTTGGGACAGCTCTCTGGAGACTCATCTCAGGATACTGGTCCACTGGCTCAGTGGGCCCCAACCAGGGCTACCCCGCCTGCTTATCCTAGCCCGGCAACGAGCGGGCCTCTCTGGCTCCCAGGCTACTCCTGTGGGGGGTGGGGAGGCTGGAGAAGCAGGAATGTCACGGGCATGAGGTGAGCTGGGGGACGGGATGAGCCACTCCCCTCCCTCCATGCCCCCTTGTGAGTTCAGACTTTGAAGAACCAAAGGCAGGCAGGAGAGGAAAAGGGCAGGGGGAAGCATGGCTCTGCCACTGAGTCCTTTTGAAAACTGAATAAAGAGCTCCCTTCCCCAGCTAGCCCACCAGTGTGGAGAGGGGGCCCTGCCCGTGGGCCTGAGTGGGGACCACAGTGCTGGAGCCTCCAGGCTGAAGCCACTACCACACTTCATGCCCATTAGGACTCCCTTCTCTCTTCTCGGGCGTTTGTCCTGTTTACCATTTTGCATTTTCGTCGTGAGGGTCCACCTCAGCTCACCGTCCACTGTGACTTCACAAAACACATGGAATGATTGCCTAAGCTTTTAGCCAGAAGCAAAATATTTCTGGTCCCTGAAGAGCTGGGGTAAGTAGATACCCCAAAGACAGTCCCCTCCCCAGGTTTGGGGGCCTCTTATTCCTCTTGGTGCTCACCCTGTCACTGGGGTGTGGCCCCTAGGACACATTTCCACCAGACCTCTGCCCCCAACTCCCTGGTTCCAGTGTACCCACCACCACCAGGTGGCGCCTCTGACAGCTCCAGTCGGGCTGTGAAGGCCCAAGGCTAAGTCTAGGGGTAGGGAGCGCTCCTACAGAAGGCACCCGGGAAGCACAGCCTGTGTGCATTTTCCCTGGGGCTTGTCCATGCCGCCCCCCACCCCCCTGCCCCCCAATAAAGTCTGCTGCTGCCTATGGTGTCCTGGCCTCCTGAATGCAACGAGCAGCCCTGCCAAAAGGGAGAGCGGAGGGCTCCCCCAGAGAAGCTCCAGGACAGTAGAGAGAGAGCTCGGAGTCCACCAGAAGGTAGGAGATGGGGCTGGTGAAGGGCCTGCCAGCCTGTGCCCTGCAGAGAAGCTTTGAACTGAGGAAGCGATGGCATGTAGGGGGCACTGGGATCTGTGGGAAATACAAGTAGCAAAAGAAGTCTTAAAAGAGGGTCAGGTACTTGGGAGAAGGGGGTGGGGGAAGACAGGACACTAGTCTTAATCCTCAGTGACCCCAGAGATGGGTGGTGGCTCCCATTAAAGACACTACCATATAGGACCTGGTCAGAGCCTAGTGGAGCCTGTCTGCAAGTCTGTTCCTTTGGCTACACAGTCAGCCTGGACTGCTTCCAACCACTGCCACATGAAGTGTGACTTGCTTCTGGAACTTCTGGGCCTCATCCGTGCAATATCTGCACACTTGCGGCTTTGCTGGGCTCTGAGTTCTGAAAACTGTTGTCCCCACCCTTATGGGGCCTATAGTCTACCTTGTTTTGACATAATGGGGCTAACACCTCCTTTGTAGGTTTACTAGAACTTCTAGCACCAAGCCCAGGACAGGTTAATTCTATAATTTGGCCTTCATTGAACCCATTTCCCCCACCTATGAACTCTAGTTCTACCCTCTGGAGCCATCTGTTCCTGTGACAGACCTTCACCTAGAGGTGACATCACCACAGGACCAGCAGGTGGGGAACTGTGTGCAAAGAACAGGCTGTTTTCAAGCTCAGACACCCTAGGCCAGGGACCTGGGTCTAGGTTAGCTCCCCACCCGGCCACTTGCTCCCTGGTGGTGTTCCGCCCCAGTCTGTGCTTACCGAGCCCCAGCACCCTGGTATACATGTGGCAACCCAGTCCAAAATGGGACAGGAGTTGCACCCACATCCTTAATCCATCCCAGAGATGCTGCAAGCCCCCACAAAAATGCCAGATGTTGGTAACCTTTGTGAAATCACCAAGTCTCTTCAAGGGTATGGCCTGTCAGGCTGGAGGGGCCCAGCCGAAGGAAGCCAGGCACATTCCTGGCAGCGCACAGCTAGGGTTCCACCTGCCTGGCAGCGCACAGCTAGGGTTCCACCTGCTGTCAAGTTAACACAGGGGGAGCCTCAGAAGTCTGGGATCTCACAGGATAGCCACCAGGACACACTGTGGCTTCCAAGGCTTGGGATGGACCCAGCAGCAAGGATGGGTACAGTGGAAACTAAAAGGAGCGTGGAAGCAGAAACCTTTTGAGAACATTTGCCCTTTAATTTGCATTTAAAATCAGTTTCTTTAAATATTTTAGTTACAAGTTCTGAATAGTGAAGACAGAGTAGATGCTGCAGGCACTCAGTATCAGCTCCCAACCCCCTCCTCCCCCAAGCCTTCCTTCCTTGCTCAAGATCCAAAGGGGCACTAAGTGGCTCCTGGTGTCAAGTGGCCACCGCCTCAGGCCTGGATGCAGCTGGATACAAAGTGATGAAGCTCAGAAGCTTTCGTGACAAGTATTTAAACTTGCTCCAGGCAATTCCAATGATTGTACCCAGACCCAAGGGACAGTATCACCTCAGAAGTGTGTTAGCATCTTGGGGCTGGTTTCAACCACGGTCCACCCTCCCGGAGACCCTGGGTTCTGCAGATGAAGCACTTAGGCCCCACTCCCCAAGGGCCATGATGCAGAGAAACAGCTGCCGCTTCAGTCCGAGTGCTTCCACCCAGGGCCTTTAAAAGCTCAAATCAATCCAAGCCAGTCCACAGGAAGCCTCCTCACCCCAACCTCACCAGGCTCTCGATCTTGGCACCACACCCTGTCCCACTGCCATGTGCTAGAATGGTTCCAAGCAGCCCAGAAAGGTCAGCACGATCACAGCTGTTATTGTGCCAAATAGAGCTCTGATGGAGGATGGGCTCTGTTCCTGTCCTGTCTACACCATACTACCTCTGGGGGGGACTCTGTACCACCCCCTTTAACAGGGACCTACTCCCCCCTTCCCTGAGCCCCTGGCCTGTGCTTCCTGGACGAGGTAGAAGAGACATCCTAAAGTCCATGGCAGCGGAAAATGAACGTGTCCTTTAAGCAGCAAGCAGCACCTCTGGGCCTGTGGTCAATACCTCTACCTAGGTGGAACCAAGTGAGAATGTGCACAGCCAGGCCAGAGGCTGCCGTGAGCTTGGGAGACACCACATCCTCCGAGGCGGCTCTGGAGAACAGACTTTCAAAAGATACAAACTTGATCACATGGTCCCCAGTGGTTTCCCTATATATAGTACACTGGCACAGGGGAGAAGCAACATCACCTTTGCAAAAGACTACTGGGAGAAGGGGAGGAATAGTGATGAGCATCCACTATGGCTCTCTTTCCCTCAAGCCTCAAGATATTCGAGTGTAAGAGAAAGGTGGAGAGAGGGGGAGGGCAGCAGAATACCACGAAAAGACCTGTGGGTGCTGGTTACACAGTGCCCTGGTTTTCTTGCTTGAGGCCAACAACATGTGCCTGGCACCAGGGTAGCCTGGGACCCATGAGGGGACAGGGAGAAGACTGGTTTTCAGTTCCTGCATGGTTGGTGTGTAGGGGGTGTGGCTTCCTCCTAGATGTCCAGTAGTAGGACTCTGGGATCCTCTACCGCCGCCTTGATTTTGCGGAGAAAAGTTACTGCCTCTCTCCCGTCGATCAGCCGATGATCATAGGTCAATGCCACGTACATCATGGGCCGTACCTCCACCTACAGACAGGACAGGTTGACAGATTTATCTGCAGCAGAGGAAGCCCACTGAAAATGGGGAGATGGGAAAGCATAGCCCACAGAGAAGTTTCCAGTTCCAGAGCTTTTTCCTATTGATGTTGCTTCTGGATACTTATATTTTCAAAGACCAAGGCTTACCCTTAGTGCAAAGTTTTCCCGTTCAAGAAAGCTTAACCAAGAAAATAGTTTCCTCTTGTGCCTTTTAAAAACATTCTTGGGCCGGCTGGTTGGCTCAGTTGGGTTGAGGACCCAACTCCTGATTTTGGCTCAGATCATGACCTCAGGGTCTATGCTCAGCGGGGAACCTGAGGAGCTCTCCTCCCACCACACACATGTCCTCCTCTCTCAAACTCTGAGGAAAAAAAAAAAAGTCTCTGCTCTTTCATTTATCTGTTGTCTAAAGGAAAACTTTTCCCTTCAATTCTGGCAACTGGAAGTTTCTTCTTTAGGGTCAGAATTTTAAAAAGTAACTAAAGATCCTCAAAGTTCTCTGAAATTGTATGCGAAGTTGGGTATGTGAGTATTTTCAAGGAAGAAGACCTAGGATTTTTAGATTCACCAAAGAGTTAGTGACACAAAAAGGTTCTAAACAGGAGTCCCAGAAATATTTTCTACCAGCTTATCTTCTAAAGCCAGCTCAGGACCCTTTAACTTCATTCCCTAAATTCCCAGGAAACCACTAAACCTTCATACAACCTGGGTGCTCGTAAAGTTCTTCATTGCTGTCCTCTATTTCCCAGGGGCAAGGACGTTTCCAACTGTGTCCCCACTACCAACAGCACCTAGAGAATGGAGCTCGAGGACCACTCCAGATGAAGGAGCAAGCCACCTCAATTCCATGGTCTTCACACTTTAATTTGTATCAATCATCTGCAGTTTCTGCTTCATCAGGTCTGAGAAGGGGTCAAAGAATTCTGCATTTCTAACAAGTTCCCAAATGATGCTGACACACACCATTTGAGGATCAATGCCTTAGCTATTAAGGAACTAAGAGATGGGACACCTGGATGGCTCAGCGGTTGAACTTTACTTTCACCTCAGGGTGTGATCCTGGGGTTCAGGGATCATGTCCCGCATCAGGCTCCCTGAGGGGAGCCTGCTTTTCTCTCCGCCTGTGTCTCTGCCTCTGTGTGTGTGTCTCATGAATAAATAAATAAAATCTTAAAAGAAAAAGAAAAGAAACTAAGAGATGGAGCTCAGGACAGATTCGCTATACTTTCAGGCATGATTAATAGCTTTCTCTTATCTAGCTGCTAGGACATTAGCAGTGATAGTTCCTACCTTGCCTCCCACAGCCACTGGCCTATCAAAGATGCCGTGCATGCCCAGGATGGCCGACTGAGGGGGGTTGATGATGGGTGTTCCAAAGAGGGAGCCAAAAACACCTCCGTTGCTAATGGTGAAGGTACCACCATCCATATCTTCAATAGCAAGTTCATTCTTTCGGGCCTAAGAATGGAGATTTAATAACTGAAACGTAAGTGCAACCCAGCTTTCTCCACCTAAAGAGAGCCCAGAAGACTTCTGAGACTGACAGTTCAACTTCTAGCTACTGTTCAGTTGAAATGCTTGTAGCCAGGGCTCCACAGAGGATAGGCACGATGCCTTAAGGACCTTTGGTTTCCCCAACAGGCCTCCCGATGTCTTCCCATGACAGAAACACGCTAAGCTCTGCCAGAGAGCTAGCCTCTGGCTCCTGGGTGTGACTGCCAGTCTCGGGCTCTGCACACCTTAGCCAGCAGAGTGCAGCTCCCATTCCCTGACAACTGCCCACTGGGGAGCCTGGCCTTCCCGGACTCCTCCTCTCTGACCCAGCAGCTGACACACATGCTGCTTTTCCACTTTACCTTCTCTCCCAGTTCACTGATGGTTCGCTCGATATCTGCGTAATTCATAGCTTCCACGTTCCTGATGACGGGAACCACCAGACCCTGATTGACGGTGAAAAGCGGTTTTCAGTTGCAAATTAATAGTACCCTTTATAACTATAACTCCCTTGTTTCAAGTATAGGTTCTCCCCTCCCCATCGAGTATCTTAATTATTCAATATGATTCAGAGTTTAAAATACTTAGGCTTGATATTAAAAGAATGTGGTAGGGGGATCCCTGGGTGGCTCAGCGGTTTAGCGCCTGCCTTTGGGACCAGGGCGAGATCCTGGAGACCCAGAATCGAGTCCCGTATCAGGCTGCCGGCATGGAGCCTGCTTCTCCCTCTGCCTGTGTCTCTGCCTCTGTCTTTCATAAATAAATAAAAATCTTTAAAAAATAAAAAATAAAAGAATGTGGTGTGGTCAAAAGGTTACTCTTTTACTGACTCCCTTCTGAAAAGACAGAATTACAGAAATGTTCTCTCCCCCAAGGGTCTGCTTTTTCATACAAAGTCAGTTTAAGATCAGAGCTCCCCACCTCTTTCCCTAACATACCCGTGGGGTGGCCACCGCGACACTGATGTCAATATAATCCCTATACACCACCTCTTTGGTTGCGTCATCAATCACTGTAAAAGAAAATATAGGTTACATACAGCTCCCTAAGCCTAGGCTAATGTGGAAATACTTGCATTAACAGAGTGAAAATCCACATGCTTGGTACAGTGTGGGCTGACCAACCAGTTGTAACATCTCCTAAGTGCCCTTAGCCCAAGCATAGGAGCACCCATTTTTAAGCAGCCCTCAGAAGGGCTCAGTACACTGGTTCACACAGAACAGGTATGCAAGAAGTTCTCTAACTAACTCTGCCCAAACCCTCCCTTAACAGAGAATGGCTAGATTTAAAAAGTGCTCCCAAGGGGCCTCTGGGTGGCTCAGTCAGTTGAGTATCCGCCTTCAGCTCAGGTCACAATCCCAGTGTCCTGGGATTGAGCCCCATCATTGTGCTTCCTGCTTGGCTGGGAGCCTCTCCCTCTGCCTTTCTCCCAGCTCATGCTCTCTCTCAAATGGATAAATAAAATCTTAAAACAAAAAAAATAGTGCTCTCTAAAAGACAAATTAGCAAAGGGAGGGGTGGGAGTGCCATCCACTCCACTGCCTACTGTCAAGAGGTGAAGGAAGCCCCTTCTAGGAGACTCCGAAGGAAGCAGGGTAGTGTAAGACAGCAAACCAGCAGCTGAAAATGTAGGTCTAGTGCTCATGAGAAAATACAGGCTTGAGAATCTTTTCCACAGAAAGTCTATGTTGTGTTGTTAGGTCAGCCACCAAGGAAAAGCACGTAAAGTGAGAAAGAGGCCAAAAGAACTCGGAAATGCCTACATGTACAGGCGGGCAGAAGAAAGGAATAGAGAGCCAATCAGGAAGCATGAAAAGAACAGAAAAACGGGCAAAACAAAGACAGCCCTCTACCTACCTAGAGCACAACACACACAAAAAGGACTAGGGCTTCTGTTCCTAGATCTTTAGGGACGCTGGCACTGCTGAGGATTGCAAAAGTGTACTGTCCTCTAACCTTCCAGAGAACAGAGAAGTGTCTCAATAGGAAAGAGAACTGCTTGTTAGGTCAACATTTCAATGACGTAGGTGAGCAGAAAGGAAGGAAAATGAGCACCAAGTCCATGAAAAAGGGGCCAAGCCCAAGGCCTTCCACTGAGGTCCATCGACCAGAAATCAAAGGTCACCCTGGAGCATATGCCAAGTGGGGGAATCAGGCCCCAAGATCCTGGGGCCCATAGGAAGGCAGGAGCAAGATAGAACATGAGCTTCCACCCTGACATGAGAAGCCCTGAGAGCTCGGCTCAGAAATGTTTGCTGGCAGAGCAGCTGTCAAGCTATGAATTAGGAAGAAAAACCATTCTGTCCAGCTAGTGGGTAGAAAATCATCATGATATCATTTCAGGAAGGTGAATCAATAAATATCTGGGCAAAGACACTCATGTTTTCACAGGTATGAAAGAAAAGTTTCGGTGTGTTGACCACAGCTTTCTGTGTGTGGGAGCAAGTCTGTGTTTCTGCACACACCTCCCAGGACTGCTTCAAGTCCAGCCACCACAAACTCACCTGCATTTACAACAGGCTGCTCCTGCAAGGCAAAGGCTGAGGCTTTCACGAATGCTGACATGAAACCTAGTTTGAGGTTATGTTTCTTCAGAAAAGCATCTTTGTGTCGAGCCCTCATCTCCTGGATGTTACTGTAAAAACATATTACAAAACAAAGTGACCACAAAGCCTTTATTCTGACTCTCATACCTGTTTCTAACTCCGTGTACACACTGGGTAAGCATATCTGAGGCCCAAATGCTCCCTTACTCTGGACCATCTACCTAAGTTCAAGTTTTGAAATAGTCCAGCAGAGGTCAATACAATAACCTCGCTTCTTTACAAAACCTGGAATCAAAAAGAATTGGGTCCAATTAGTCTTTAAGGTAGGCTGAGCCCCTTACAAGACTCCTTATTTCACAAGTCACAGAATTCAGTGACAAATAATATGAATAAGAGATCACAAAGCACACCAATATCCTTGCCTGGATGAGAGTGATTTCTAGCTACCCTAAAATCATGAGCTTTCTTTAAAAAAAAAAAAAAAAAAATGCTTTAAGCATAAACAAAGTCTACAAGATAAACAATGTTCTTATTATTTGTTAGAATTAGGTCCAAAAAGCCTACCATACCTGATTATGACTTCCTTGTGACATTCTTCCTATCTCCTACTTACTGAAAACAAAAAAACCTTAAAAAAAAAAAAAAAAAACAAAAACCCACAGGTGTTTGGGCTCCATGTGAGCAAAAGCATCCATGACTATATATGGTCAGGCATATAGACCAGTGTTCCGTTAGGCTCATGGGAAAGTCAACAGACTCCTTTCTAATCTCCCCAAAGTTAGTTCCATATACTTGTTCCTTCAAACAGGTGCTAACGGGATCCCTGGGTGGCGCAGCGGTTTAGCGCCTGCCTTTGGCCCAGGGCGCGATCCTGGAGACCCGGGATCGAATCCCATGTCGAGCTCCCTGTGTATGGAGCCTGCTTCTCCCTCTGCCTGTGTCTCTGCCTCTCTCTCTCTCTCTGTGTGACTATCATAAATTAAAAAAAAAAAAAAAAAAAAACAGGTGCTAACACTCACCACATGTAAGGGCCAAGATATTTATTTTGATATTATTATCAAGATAATAAAAACACCGCTCTTGCCCTTCCTATCAGTTTAATGGATGTGGTTTCCTTGGTATTTAGAAAGGTAGACATGTGTGGACCTAAGCTTTTAAAATACAAGCAACTGGAGCTTCTGGGAAGCCTTTGCAATATACACAGCCTTTGGTCATTTAGGATTGGTTTTCCACAGATGTGCCACATACATACTGCAGTTAGTGGGAAATGGCTTTCCCATTATTTTGCCACAGAAACCTCAGTATTTATCGGAATACAGTTCTGTGATGGAAATTGAATTTATCTCAGACCCAAATGCTCAGTTTCCCTTTCTCCCCATAATGGCCTAATTCGTCATTAGCATGAAAGAGAAGATGGTCTAACTTTAACTCCCCCTTCAGACGGTTTGCCTTTGAAAAAGGAAGTTTTCCTAAGGGGGGGGGGGGGCTGGTGCTGATGAGGTTTAAATGTTTGTTTTCCTGAGTCTAACCTTATTTAGTGCTAGGATTACCACCCTAAAGACATTACTGGTTCCCAAGACACAAGAGCTGCAGAAGAGGGAAAGAGATGTGATAAACATCTCTGCTCTCAAACCTGCCCAAATGCTATTGTCTGGTCATTAAGTAGTTTCTATTTCAGAGCTCTGCCGTTGGAGGCAGGGCCTGGGACAACAGGGCAGAGGAGAAGGTCTCAGAAAGGCCCCTGATGGGGAGCTGATCAGCACAAGACCCAAGGGCACTCAATCTAAACCACATTACCGACTGCATTGAGACCCCAGGCCATCATTAAGTGACACCTCGATTAGCTGCTGAAACAAGAGCCAGCTGCTGCATTTACCTTCCAATCAAACCTGCTGGGCCAACTGCATCTCCCAAGGCCACAAATATTTACGTGTTTTGTCTTAAGGAATGAGGTAGAATTTCAAAGTTCAATTCAATTTGTGTACAATTTGGCCCTAATGCACTGAAACATAAGCTGCAGCCTTTGTGATTCATTAGTCAAGGTCCTTCCCTATGTCCTACAAATAGGAAGGAGAGAAATCTTTGGCTTGAATGACATCCAGTCTTTTAAAGAAGCTTCACAAGAGCGTGGATGACATCTAGTGAAACCGGCCACAGAGCCCAACTCTGTGAACAATACCACAGCATACTGTCCATAAACCACTCGCTTCTCTATGCTTTTCAGATCCCTTCCAAAAGAAAACAAATATCCCTAATGAAAAGTAGGTTAGCAGACTAAACAAGAAAAAGCAGCAAAGGGATGACCTGAAGACTTCATGATTTACCTCCTGAATTAAATATAAACTCTTATATCTGGCATTCAAAAGATTCTGAAGTATGGATCCAACTTTCTTCCTATTCTTTCCTACATATTCCTCACAGCAGATAATTCTCAAATGTGTCCTGTACTTTCCTGTGTCAGGTTCCTATTATTTATTTTGTCTGGAATGACCCTTCCCCACAATGCTACCCGTGTCAAAATGCTAGTGGACCTTAAGGCCTATTAAAAATCTTTCCTCCAGGAAGCACTGTGAGACCTTCCCCTCCCCACCTCTACCCTCCATCTCAAAAACAAATGATCTCATTCTCTCCAATTCATACTCTGTACCCTTCTGATACTTTTTTTAGATTTAACTTTGGGTATGTGTGGTTTAAGATTTATTTTGGAGAGAAAGAGTGCTCAGGGGATAGGGAGAGGCACAAGGGGCAGGAGAGGGAGAGAAAGAATCCCAAACTGATTCCCCACTGAGCCTGAGATCCTGACCTGAGCCAAAAATCAAGAGTCATTCAACCAAATGAACCACCCAAGTGCCTCTTGCTTTGTGTTTATCCAAATCAGATGGTGAGCTCTAGAAGGGTAGTGCTCTTTTCACTTATCTTTGTATGCCCCTCAAATACAGTATAGCATCTTATCCTGTAATAGGCCTTAAGGTCCACTAAGTGCTCAAACACTGCAAAATTTAACTATGTTCTGTTCCCTGCAGTGCTGACACTTGTACACATCAAAACCTTGAAGAAGGGGCAGCTGGGTGGCTCAGTGGTTGAGCATTTGCCTTTGGCAAATGATCCTGGGGTCCTGGGATTGAGTCCCGCATCGGGCTTCCCACAAGGAGTCTGTTTCTCCCTATGCCCATGTCTGACTCTATCTCTCATGAATAAATAAAATCTTAAAAAACGAAAAACCTTGAAGAAAATGGGCAAGTCAACAGCTCACCAAAGAAATGGGTATACTAAATTTGCCCCTTTGGTTATACATTTTTAGGTTTTTACTGAAAAACACAACTTGCTTTCCATTGCATTATCACAGCTGGGAAAGGTGAAAGCTATGACAAGCCTGCACCTTTCCACCACTCAAATCTGAGAAACTTAGGAATGTGAATCAGGAGCAGTTGCTGTGAGAAAGCAGCAGGGTACTGGTCTCTGGCTGAGCGTGCAATCAACTGGTTCTCCAACCCAAGGGCAGGCCTAGCTGCCCTCTACTTGGCAACTGGACACTAGTCATCAGAGTTTAACACCGTTACCAGCCTCATTTATTAGACATCACAAGATTCAGGTATAAAAGGCTAAGTTTTTTAAGTTACAGAGGTAGGCAATTAGAGAACGAGACCAGTGGGTCACTCTTTCAGTCAACGAGCAGTGCAAAGTACCTCTTCTTGCTGTTTTGGAATCAAAATTAGGTAGTGCTGGGGAAAGTTGAAGTGTTCTCCAAGAAAAAGGGCACAGGGAGTAAGAGTTCTCACCTCATGTCGATCTCATTGAAAGTAGTCAGCATCGCACACGTGTTCTGGGCCTCCTTCAGACGCTGGGCGATGCGCTGCCGCATCCTGTTCATTTTCTCCTGAAAACAGGACAAGGATTGATAGTCTAGGTTCTCTGGACCAAGCCCCCACCACTCATTCTAAGGGGGCACTCAGCTTACAAGGACCAGATGAACATGACTATGATACCTAAGTACAACAGGAGCTCCAGGCTCTCTTTTTCCCGTGTGGTGGCCTTGCTCCTCTGAGCAAGGAGATAGCCAGACAAAAACTACCCACTTAGATGCGACTGAGTTTGACCAAGAGTGGAAGTTCAGGAAATGGTGTGACTTTAAAAATCAGAATCAATTTATGAAAAGGAAGAGTGTGGTGTACGGCTAGTCAGCCCAAGAATCACTACAGATTTCTAGTGATAAAGACTTACGTGAGAATAGCTACTTGTGGAATGGAAACAAGTAACAAACTTTTGAGGCTATAGTATTTTTAGGAGGTACTCTCAGGCAGAGGAACCCACACTCTTGACCATACTTCCTTGAGGTTTTACATCGGCTCCTGCCAGCTGCTGCTACCATGTAGCCCTCAGCTAAGTGTCCCGGAAGAACAGGAACAGGGCTCACTAAACCACCTCTCTGCAATGTGTTACTGTGGGAGGGAGGGAGCATATAGCTAAGCTCCCATCCCCTGCAAATATTTTACCCACCCAAAGGCAGTTCAGTGGTAGCACAACACGGGGACACACACGGACACACACACACACTCTGGACGAGTGCTCAGAAGACTTGATGTTCTAGTCCTATCATATGTCAAGTATGTAACTATGAACAAGGCACTTCCTAAACTCAGTTTCCATGAACTGCCAACAAGTCAAAGGTAGGCACCACAATGCCCACACTCCACCAATCTCAACACTGTTCCCTCTGTCTCTTCCTGGAAGTGGTCCCTCGAGGCTTACCCGATGTTCTGAACGCAGACCCTTGCCAGCTCCTGGCTCAGCTACTGGAGGGGCAGCAGCGGGTTTCACCGCAGACACTGAAAACGAAGAGAAGGTAGAGCTGCATCAAAAAATCAGAGAGGCAGCAGCTCTTTCGGTCCATGGGTCTTGTCCCCATGCTTTAATAAAACCACACTTTTGCACCAAAAAAAAAAAAAAAAGAAAAAGAAAAAAGAAAAAAAAGAAAATCAGAGAAACATTTACTAAGTGCCAGTGCTTTCATACTGTACTGTCACTTAATTCTTAAGACATTCTGAGGCATACTAGTACCATTCCCACTTTACAAACACATGCTCTGCTCAAAGAGGTTAAGAGCTAGCCTAAAGTCACATAGCTGTAAACAGAAAGCTGGGCTCCAAAACCCAGGTTTTCTCATACAAAGTCCCTCCCTTCCACAAAGCAGCCAATGAAGTCTGTTCAGAGCCACGATTAGTCTCAGAGTCTGCCCTGTGAAGGAATGTGGCATTGATGAAATGTTCTTCTCCCACACAGAGATACATGGGAGGTGGAGGCTCACCTGGTTTGCTAGCAAGAGGTTGTGAGGGCGAGGGCATTGGTGGCATCTGAGTGGGTATGGATGCTGCAGGGGGAGGAGGAACTGCCGATGCTGCAGGCTCTGCTTTTGGGACTGCAGCAGCAGGAGCTTCAGCAGGCTTGGCCTTAGCAGGAGCAGCTGCAAGAAAAACAGAGGCCATTGGCACTGTCTGGAATGAAAAGCAACCAAGTCAGATGCTAAGCAAGGTTTAGCAGAAAAGCTCCATCTCCAATCTCTTGACAAATGCTAACCGGGTATATACAAGGCACTATGATATGCACACATTGATATAAGGCACCATCCTTCCGTTCCCCAGAACTGAAGGCTCCTATATGTCCTACATTACATAGCTGACTTAATTCAGTTGCCTTCCTGATTTCACAAATACAGACTGATGATCAAATTTAAAAAGTACTTTCAAAACACCTACTAAGCCCATGGTAATGTAAACTACCAAGTAAAAGAAACCCAATGGAGGATGTTTATACACATACATAGAAGTAACACATTTCTAGTAATAGGAGTACTGACAGCCTCGTCTTCTATTTTAAGATCACATATGGAAGAATTCTCTTAACTATTAAAAAAATAAAAGTTTAAATAATCAAAATCTCATAGTTCAAAGCATTTCATCTAGCATAATGCTCATAAACCACAACTTTAAATTAGATAATCATTTTGATTTTATCCATCTGTACATATCTGGTTTCAAATTTAAATCAGAAAAATATTCTTTTTGGGGGCGCCTGCCTTCAGCTCAGGCAAGAAGCCTGCTTCTCCTTCTGCCTGTGCCTCTCTCAGTCTGTGTCTCTCATGAATAAATAAATAAATCTTAAAAAAAAAAAAAGAAAAAGAAAAAAATATTCTTTTTAAGGAATGATCAGAAGATGGAAGAATTGATCTTATTCCCTTCTGCACATTATTTTCATTCTGGGCTTCTGGTCTTACTCTGATCAATCTCAATGATGCAATCTACTATCTCCTTAACTATTTTAGGATAATGAAAAAGAAACAGACTTTAGTAGTTACAGAATTTAACTAAGAATCAGAAAAATATTTTCTTATCTATTTTTTTTAAAATTTATTTATGATAGTCACACAGAGAGAGAGAGGCAGAGACAGGCAGAGGGAGAAGCAGGCTCCATGCTCCAGGAGCCCGACGTGGGATTCGATCCCGGGTCTCCAGGATCGTGCCCTGGGCCAAAGGCAGGTGCCAAACCGCTGCGCCACCCAGGGATCCCAATATTTTCTTATCTAATCTCTCATATTAACTGTAAAGTGCTATACAAATTCATTTCCTATTTCTCACTTCTTCCCTAGAGAAAGAACAACATTCCCTAAAAATGTTAGGAGAGAATAGATGTGAAAAAACCATGCTGACTTCTCCAGAATAGACACCATGAAATATTGCTTCTTACTTTAGAATAGTGGTTCTAAGCCCTTGCTGTGTATCAAAATCAGCTGGAGTGCATTAAAACAAAACAAACTAGGATAACCAGGATCTGAAAACCTCAGATTTAATGTATCCCTGGACCATGGGGTCTAGGCATTTGTGTTCTACATATATTTTAAGATTTATTTATTTGACAGGGAGTGCACACACAAGCAGGGGGAGCAGCAGGCAAAGGGAGGAGAGAGAGAAGCAGGCTCCCCACTCAAAAGGGAGCCTGACAAGGGGCTAATTCCAGGACCCTATGATTATGACCTGAGCCAAAGGCAGACCCTCAGCTGAGCCAAGGTGCCCCATAAATTTTTTTGTTTTTTAAGATTTTATTTATTTGTTCATGAGAGACACAGAATGAGAGGCAGAGATGCAGGCAGAGGGAGGAGCAGGCTCCATGCACGAGGCCCAACGTGGGGACTCATCCTGGGTCTCCAGGATCACGCCCTGGACTGAAAGCGACGCTAAACCGCTGAGCCAAAAAATAAAATAAAATAAAATAAAAGAATAAAAAATAAATTTAAAAAAAAGACCACCGCTGAGCCACCCGGGCTGCCTTTTTTTCTTCTTTTGAGACACACACACAGACACACTATCTTAAGGAGGCTCCACACCCAGGGTAAAGCTCAATCTCAGGACCCTGAGATCATGACCTAAGTGGAAATCAAGAGTTGGTCACTTAACCAACTGAGCCACCCAGGTGCCCTGCATTTGTCTGTTTTTTAAACCCCGATGGGATTCTGATGCCAGGGATGGGGAGGGGAAAAAAAAAATCACTATCTTAGACTCTTCTTCATTCTATTATATCTTTAAAAAAGGGCTAGCATGGGACACCTGGGTGGCTCAGAGACTGATCAGCTGCCTTCGGCTCAGGGCATGATCCCAGGGGTCCAGGGATCAAGTCATGCACTGGGCACTCTGCGAGAAGCCTGCTTCCCCCTCTATGTCTCTGCCTCTCTGTCTCTCTCTTGAATAAATAAAATCTTTAAAAAAAATAAGAAACAAAGGTCTAGCATAAGAAACATACATGGAAAGAAAATTATACGTTTTTTTTTTTCTTTTTAAATACTCTTTTCTTCTAGAACTTGGCATTTAAACTACCCTCTGTAAATATCACCTGTCTTAATCTCTCAACTAACAGGAGCTGGAATACCAAATAACCTCTGAGGTATCAAGGTATTAGTACATTATGCTCAGCCCCAATTCCAAGGGGGAACACTGGAGACCTTGACAACCAGGAGAACTTCTTTACCGCCAGTTTTCCTGAGTGTGAAAAGAGGAGTGCCTCCTTCTACTTTTCCCCCATCAGGTACCAAAAGAGCTTCAATCACTCCATTTGCTGGTGATGGAACCTGCACAGATGTCTAGAAAACAAGGACAGATTGTAAAAGAGTCCAAATTTTTACTCAGTATTAGAAAATTGTCTAGAATCTCAAATATGAGTCACAACACAGATTAGACTCTGCTTATAGAAACACCAAAGCCACACTTTCAGAGTAATGAAAAGTTAATGCTATTGTGAAGATTCACCCTTCGTCCTTTTTCAGAAACAATGTTCAGTTAATGTGTTTCCAAGTGATACACAAAACAAACCAAAACAGTTCATGCACTGTGCATACACACATGCTACAAAACTAACTCTGCTAAAGTACATAATACATATACTGAGAACAATCCAAAATTAAAACTTTTAAGTTTTTCTTTTTTAATAAGCTATTCCAACACTTTTACAATTGAGGTTAGAGCAAGTTAAATTATCTTTAAACAGTTCACAAGTCCATTTAAAAAAAAAAATTAGGTTAAACCAAGAGGAAACCATGAAAAACTACACTAACATAGGACAAGCCTACCTTGTCAGTTTCAATCTCACAAACCACTTCATCTTCTGCAACAGTATCTCCAACAGCTGAAAAGATAGTCAAAGGCTACCTGTTAAGGGGGGACGTCTCCAGTAGCCACAAAATCCCTTTTGATAGGTGTGTTCCAAGCCCCCTTTCCTATAGTGTCAGGAAAAATTACATTGCATGTAAAGAAAAGGGAGGAACCCAATTACTGGGGTGGGGGTTGGGGGGAGTCGGCAATGACAATTTTATTAAATATTTAAACTTAAGAAGGAGTAGAGCCTAAAATCTTACCTTTCTCCCACCTGACATCTCCCTCTGTGACAGATTCTGCAAATGCTGGTGTTTTGACTGTAATCACATCATCCTCTAGGAAAAGAAGAGGAAAAAAAAAAAATTCAAATGTAGTCCGTATTTCTCCTTTTTAATTAAACTCTGTTCATTGTTGCTCTTCCCATTAAAATGCCATTCCCCAAAAAAAATAAAAATAAAATAAAATAAAATAAAATAAAATGCCATTCCCAAGAAGGCAGGGAACTGAAGGCAGGTACTTACTGCACACAGCTGTAGTTCTGAAGAAGCGAACACTGAAGACACTACTGTTGTTAATACTACAGAAAAAAACATAAAAAAGTAAACTCCTTTAGCAGGTGAACCTCTTACATTGTAGTCTAGACAAGGGACCATGGACCACTTTCCCTTAAAAATCAGTGATTCTCAGCCAGGGGTGCCTGTGAGTGTCATCTAGGGAACCTTTTTCAAAGCCTACATGTCCAGGCCCCAACCCCAGGGATTCTGACTCAGCAGGTCTACAGCAGATCCTGGATGACTTGGGTACCCAAGGTAGTAAACTCCTTGGGTGAGTCCATAACCCTCTGTTGCAGTGAAATGCCAGCTCGCACAAAATAGAGATTTTTCACTGGGTTTAATGAAGAAAAAGATAAGCATCTTGGTCCTTTGCACACCCACCAAAAGGAATTAGCTTCCTCATTAGGTTTTTTTTCTTGACCAAATCTAAGTACAATAAATTGTGTGCCCTCAGAGTACCTGCCATTGTGCCACAAACAATGAAATTTCTGTCTGCGGGATTACAGACTGAGATAAGGCAGCAAGATGAGACAATTAACTCAATTAAAACAAGGTATTATAGGCCAGGGGTGGGGAGGGAGCAGAACCACCAAAACACTCCTATGATCTCTCCTAGTCAGTTCTCTTGCCAACAGGCAGCACACTGGTTCATTCTGGACTCATTCAAGAGACCAAGGGATTTTCTGATACGACACTAACTTCAAATAATGTAAACTAGAGAAGGATACTACGTTGTACATGCAAACCATTAATGGTGGTTAACTCTGGAGAGTGGGAGATGCAGATATATACAGTACCTATGGTTATCTATTATATACATACACATTTTGGGAGAGTGATCTGGACCGATGGGGACTTTCACTTTCTACACTTCAGCATTCTCAATATTCTACAACAAGCACCTTTATAATACAGAAGTAAAACAGATTTAAGTTGCCATTTGATATTTTCACTTTTGTAATGTCAAAATAACTATAAGATTTATTTAAAATCAAGGGGGAAACGTACATTAAAAAAAAAAAAAACGAACAAAGTGACTGCATAAAGTTTATAACCACGTGTTAAGTGTTCATGGACAAGAACTCATGGTAGTTTGTAATCCCCAGAGACTGCCTTGTGGGACACTCGAGAACCTGGAGCGGAACTTGGGGGCACTGTAGGACAAGGGTAAAGTCTTTTTACTGTTGAATCACAAAAAACTGAAATGTTTTAATGATAAAAGGTTTTTTAAAATAAAGTGAGTACTTTATTCACAGAAAACAGACAAAAGACAACACAAAAATAATTAAATTAGGGTGATCTAACTCCTTAAAGTGTTTTTTAAAAAATAATTTACTGGGGCTCCTGGGTGGGTCAGTCAGTTAAGTGTCTGACTTTGACTCAGGTCATGATCTCAGGGTCCTGGGATCAGGCCCTGAGTCAGCCCCATATCGTCAGCCCCATGTCAGGCTCTGTGCTCAGCAGGGAATCTGCCTGTCCCTCTCACTCTCCCTTTTTGCCTTTCCCCCCCTTGCTCGCTCTCTGATAAAATTTTTAACAATTTACTTTTAAATACTTTTTGTATTTATTGCCTCAAAATTTGTGGTTGTTCCACTTTCCATTTAAATTGCAGGTGGGGTGGGGGTGGGCACGCCAGGGTGGTTGAGTCGGTTACACAGTTAAGAATCTGCCTTCAGCTCAGGTCATGATCTCTGGGTCCTGGGATCAAGCCAGCCGCAGGGCCTCCCTGCTCGGCAGGAGTCTGCTTCTGCCTCTGCCCCTCTGCCTCTCGCACAAACACCCACATTCCCTCTCATAAATAAAATCTTTAGGGATCCCTGGGTGGCTCAGCGGTTTAGCGCCTGCCTTTGGCCCAGGGTGTGATCCTGGAGTCCCGGGATCAAGTCCCACGTCGGGCTCCCGGCATGGAGCCTGCTTCTCCCTCTGCCTGTGTCTCTGCCTCTCTCTATTATGAATAAATAAAATCTTAAAAAAAAAATCTTTAAAAAAAAAACTTGCAGATGAGTAGCACGTTTGGAATCAGTCTAACTTCTAATTTACAAAAGTATTAGATGTCCACTGTATAATATTTGAAAATAGCAAAAAAATATTCTGTACAGTAAAAAACAGAATCCTTTTATAACCTGTGTTTTCCCCACTTATCATAGCATGAACATGTTAACAGGACACATCTTAACCAATTCCCTGTTGTTTGGCCATTTTGAGAGAAATCTGGGTATACCAGGAATTCTTCAGCATAGATTATTAGAAATGGAATTGTCTCATCAAAAAACATACACAGTTCAGGGATGCCCGAGTGGCTCAGCGGTTGAAAGTCTGCCTTCGGCCCCGGGTGTGATCCTGGTCCTGGGAATGAGTCCCGTATCAGCCCCCTGTGAGGAGCCTGCTTCTCTCTCTCCCTCATGAATAAATAAAATCACAGTTCAAAGACTTCATGAATGCTAACTGCCCTCCAAATATAACATAGAAATTCATACTTCTAGTACTAAGTACATCATTTTCTCAATTGAAAAAATCCCATTGTGATGCACAATGAAGGAACTAATCGGTGACCCTTCATTTTGAAGAGGCTCCCTAGCCAAAACATAGCTGGACAGTGGTTTAACAGATAACTAGAGAGCATCCTCTTACCACTACTCTGAAAATACTTGGAATGCAAAGCGGCATTAAGCAATACTCATAAGCAGAAATTAATCTGGAACACACGAGTGGCCTTTCTCCAAACTGTCTTACGCAATAGTAGCATTCTGAAGTAGTCGAAGTCCCAGGACTCAAGTGACTCATCTTTTGCTTTCACTATTTCTGAAATAACTATGCTACCAAGAGAATGCTCTAAATCTCCACAATACGGCAGCCTGGGTGGCTCAGTGGTTTAGCACCGCCTTTGGCCTAGGGCCTGATCCTGGAGACCCGGTCCTACGTCAGGCTCCCTTCATGGAGCCTGCTTCTCCCTCTGCCTGTGTCTCTGCCTCTCTCTCTCTCTCTCTCTCTCTCTCTCTCTCTCTCTCTCTCTCGTTGTCTCTCATGAATAAATAAATAAAATCTTTAAAAAAAATAAATAAATCTCCACAATAAATTTTAACTTCTTTTGGCTGCACTTGTATCCAACCAGAACACTTTATTTTTTTTAAGATTTTATTATTTATTTATTCATGGGGGGGCGGGCAGAGACACAGGCAGAGGGAGAAGCAGGCTCCACGCAGGGAGCCTGACACCTGACATGGGACTCAATTCCGGGTCCCCAGGATCACACCCTGGGCTGAAGACGGCGCGCTAAACCGCTGAGCCACCAGGGCTGCCCATCAACCAGAATACTTATGAGTAACCTTCTATCTTTTCCCATAAAGAGAGGGTTCCAACCTCACTTTCATTACAATCTAAACATCTGAGGACAAGCACACTCCAGGGCCAGCACCTGACATGGGGCTGAAGCTTAAGGTGCATCACACATCATAAACCAACATCAAGGTCAGATATAAAGACTCAAATAAGCGCCTTGATTATCTAGGCCTGGAAGCCAGTGAAGAAAGCAGATGGTCAAATTTAGAACCGGTGTCTTAAATACCCCATGGCCACACATCTGTGCTCCCCAGAAATACTTACACAATCTTCCTGCTGTCAGGGTAACCTGGTCCCTGACATAAGGAGACCCCTGTAAGAAACAAAACAACTCTTAACCAATAACTCTTATACAGGATACCTGCTGGGATTGGAAAAGAAGTCTGTTCAGCCCCTAACTCTGACAAAGAGCAAGATCAAATGTAGGTAACAATATAATCTTTATCATGCAGAGTCCTGCTTCTCAATGGCCCAGAGCAACAAGTATGTGGGGCGGGGAGAGTGGGTTTGTGTTTGAAGAAAGGGGAGAATGCTAAGGGCAAGGCCTGAAGTACTTTTATAATCTTATTTACCTTAAAATTCATAAACTGTCATTATCCCTATATGTTTTCATAATAAAACCTCCCTACTCCCTCAAGTGTTCAAATATAATTGAAGCTTCAGAAAGACCCATGATGGCTTATCCTGTGACTACACAGAGCCTAATGTGAGAAGCAGTGGGCATGTTTGGTCTGGGTCTGTTTCCCTGGTTACCTAAAATGCACTGAGCTGGAAGTCTTACCTTAGTAGCAAAGACTGGGCTACCAAGAGCAAATCTTTCAGTTTACCTCCTTCCCATGATCTCTCTGAGGTCTTCCCCTCTGGTCAAACTCAGCAAGGTGGGAGACTCTTTCAGCCCACCAAATGTCCTTATCACAGAAAACTGCATTTCCCCAACTGACAACTAATTACAGCTACTAACAGCTATCGCCTCCCATGGACATATTTTTCCAGAGGTCTTATTTTTTTCAGATCTATTAACAACTCTTTTTAAACCATGGGTTCAGGAAGCACCAGAGGAGAAAGAGCTCTCCCTTGTGCTCCCTCCTCCCCAAAATCTCCAGTGTTTGGGAGTCAAGTAAATCACGTCCGTGTCCAGCTGTCAATGCCTCTGCAGTAGAAATCCCAAGTATAATGTATCTTTGAGCTAGAACTGCCAGCAGCCCATACTGAGTTGTGGAACCCTGAGTCCAAATTAGAGTTCATCCTGCAGCAAGTCTCATTTATATAGTGCTTTTGGGTTTATAAAAAACTTTCACATAATGACCTCATTTTGATTTTCATGTCTCACAACTCCCTAAAGTAGAACGACCATCTGCTATTATTCCTACTTTATATATAAGCAGGGCTTCTGGAGGTCTCAGGGACTAGCCCAAGGTGAAGTCCTGAGCCCCAATGCAAACCCCAAGTACAAGGTTCTTTCCTTTGTCCTGCCAGTCTATAAGTGGAGAAATCGTTTACTTTTAGGATTCCTAGTTTAAAAGAATATTTATTATTGAGAGTCCACTATGAACCTACACCCTGCTAGGTGCCTATGATCTCATGACTCTCAGAATAAAGTCCAAAAACTTTACCCATTCCTGTACTGTCCAGCCCTCCCTATCTTTCTAGCCAGACAGGCTTCCTTTCCATTTCTTTTCCTTCCTGCCTGACAACCTTTGTACAAGCAATTCCCTTTGCTTGGAATACTGTTCTCTTCGCCGACTGCGACATATTCTTAGAGACTTGACTTAAATGTCACTTTTTCAGGGAAGTCTTTCACTGATATTCTCACCACACTCTCCACCCTTCCCAAGCTGGGCTATATCCCACCCTTTCATTACACCCTGCACTTCTTGCTTATAATCCTCACAAGGTAAATGTGTCCTTCTGTGTGCATAAATGTGTATTTGCTGTCTCTCCAGCTAACCCATAAGATCCGTGAGGGTAGAGACCATCTGTACCCCTGTCACCCAGCACAGGGCCTGGCACGTACTAAGAACTCAAACGATCTGCTGAGCACGAGTAAACGACATCACGGTGGGTTAAGAGTTTAGGCTGAGGAGTCAGGTAGACATGGCTTGACCAATCAATAGGTGGCTGAATGACCTTGGCCAAGGCACTTACCCTTGGATCATGTGTTCGTAAAACAGAATACCCCCCTTATTGTCTCTTGATGATTAATTGCAAAATGCACAAAAAGCACCCAGAACCATGCTTGGCACACAGAAAACTCAACTCATCCAACAAATATTTATGCCGGATGTTTAAAAAAATTATTGGGATGCAATCTAAATTCCTTCCACTTGCCTCTACACCATCTTCTGTCGCGTGCCATTTCTTCCTTTAACCAAAATTCTCTGGTTAGGTCACTTTTTTTTTTTTTCCAGTTCCAAAACATCGCCAAGCTCTTCCCTTCTGCAGGGACTCTGTCCGTGCTATTCCCCTTTCCTGCTCTACACTGAACTCGCCCAATGTCACATCCCCCCGGGGGGGCTGCAGCTTTAACTGCTCCTACTAAAGAGGGCCCTTTCCCCCACCTTCATCTGTTTCCACCTCAGCACTTAACCAAAATTCATGATCCCTCACTTGCTTAGCCATTTGTACTTTGTGTTTTTTCCCCCCTAGACCGTAAAGCTCCAGGAAGGGAAGAACTGGTAACTGCTGCATCCCAGGGGAGTGCCTAGCACAGTGCCTGACAGGCAGTAGAAATTCAGTTGACTCCGTGGCCAAACGAATAAATGGCTGTTATTAAATAGCACTTTGTTTCAGTCCACGGCGCGTGTTGAAACCTCGGCACCGCGGCTTCCTCACGCACCGCTCTGCCCAGGGGAGCATGGTAGCTGACGGCAGGCAAGGGCACAACTTACCAGGCAGGGAACGTCTCCCTAGAGGGCAGTTCCCCTGTTGAGAAAGAAGACATTATCGACGTCACCCGTGATGAGAGGAGGGAAGAAACCGCTTTCTAAGTACAGCCTCGAAGCTGTCCAGGTGCCAGTGACAGGTGAACCCCGTGCCTCCAGGGGGCAAGCGCGACGGCCGGGGGGCGCTCCTTCCCAGCCGGCACCCCGAACCCGCCGAGCTCTCCCAACTTCCCACAGCGCTGGCACCCGCTGACTACCGGAGGGAGAGGGCGGGCCCTGGATGCAGCCCCGGGGCTCCGCCGCGCCTCCTCCCAACTCCGAGTCCCGCGTCCGGACGGGCGCGGCTCTGGGCTGCTCCTCCGCCCCGGCGCGGACGGTGGGCGCCGCAGGGGACGGGGCGCCGGCTGCCTCGGGAAGGCGCCCCCGGGCCGCCCAGCGCGCGGCCTCCGCGTCCCGGTGCCCTTGGTGCCGGCTCGACCGGCGCGCCGCGCCCCTGCTCCCCAGGCCGCCCCGCTGCCCGCCGGCGGGGTTCTCACCCGCCGGTGCCCCGGCCCGGCCGGGCCGTACCTTCTGGAAGGCAGAGAGCGAACGGCTGAACGCCCGGGACACGCAGCGGGTCCGGGACAGCATCGCGGCGGCGGCGGAGCCGAGGGCGGGCGGACACCGGATATAAGGCCCGGCAGCGACCGGAAGCGGGGCGGGCCGCGGTACCCGCCGCGCGGGGAGGGGTGTTCGGAGCGAACCACTGGCGGGCGGGCGTGGGGGGGGGGCGAGGGGCAGCACCACGCGGCCCCAGCCTCCGCTCGCGGGTCTACGCCCGGGAGCCCTGCGCCGCGGCGCGCTCTCGGAGTCCGCTGCGCTGCCTGGCGGCCTGGGCCGCTCCTCCCGGGGGTGCCAGCGACCTCCCGGAGACCAGGCCGCCCTCCCGGGCCTCTCCGCGGAGTCGGCTCTGAGCTTGGCGCCAGTCTCTCCGAGGACCCCGGGACCCCGCGCCTTTCTACCTCTGCAGGGCCGGAAAAGCGCGGGAAGCGGGCAGGGGTTTTGAACCCCGGGCCTTGCCAGACACGCCTGCCCGATCTTGTACTTGGGCGGCCTTGGGCTAGTGACGTTGCTTCCCTGAGCCTCAGGTTCCTTAAATATAATTAAAAAGCAAGAGTCACTTCCCTGCCTCCCTAACCCCAGAACAAAGAAACAGCCCAAAGGAACCTCTGAAGGGTTCCCATTGCCCTTCTACCAGAGGATCACCAAGCAGCCTTACTTCTGATCTTCTCTAGTCCTACTCACACTCGGTCCAGCCAAGCTAAATGTTCCCCATACATCCTGTGCATTTTGGAGGTGGTTTATTAGTCACCCTATATCCCTAGAATATAAACCACTAAATTAGGGACCTTGTCTGTCTTGTTCACTGCTATATTCACAGCATTTGGAACAGAAACTGGCATAGGCAGGTAGGTGTGTAACAACCATTCTGCCTTCCAAGTGCAAACACATAGCTTGCGCTCCCCGCTTTTAGTTTTCCCTCCCCTTAAAAGGCCAGGACCCTGAACATTCACCTTTATAGCTCACCTTCCTTTTCTTTAAGATTTTATTATTATTTTTTAAAGATTTTATTTATTCATGAGACACACACACACAGGCGGAAGGAGAAGCAGGCTCCACGCAGGGAGCCTGATGTGGGATTCGATCCCAGGATCACGCCCTGAAGCCCAAAGACAGACGCTCAACCGCTGAGCCACCAAGGCGTCCCTTAAGATTTTAAGTAATCACTATGCCCAAGGTGAGACTGGAACTCACAACCCCAAGATTGAGAGTTGCAAACACTACCAACTGAGCCAGCTGTCCCTATAGCTCACCTTCCTAATAGAAAAGGCTTTCTATAAACTTTGGTGGAATTGAGAATGAATGAATGAATGAATGAATGAATGAATGAATGAGCCACTGGTGCCTGCTCATATTGTTTTCTTCAGCTGAGTCATCATCATCTTGCCTGGTCCTCAGGCACCTTTATGGTGCCTTCACTCATCCAAACTCTGAAAGCACTTCCACTGGAATTCTGGAGGGAGGGGCAGAAGCCCTAACTAGAAATGGAGAAAACTTTCTTGCCCAGCTGCTGCCCCCATCATATACTTAGCATCCTTCACCTGGACTACTTTTAAAATTTTATTTAAATTCAGTTAATTAACATATAGCGTATTGTTGGTTTCAGAGGTAGAGGTCAGTGATTCATCAATCTTATATAGCACCCAGTGCTCATTACATCATGTGCCCTCCTTAATGCCCATCACCCAGTTACCCCATCTCCTCACCCCCTGACCCTCCAGCAACCCTCAGTTTGTTTCCTATGATTAAGAGTCTCTTATGGTTGTCTCCCTCCCCTAATTTCATCTTGTTTTATTTTTTTCCTCTTTTCCCCTGTTTTGTTTTATTTTTTTCCTCTTTTCCCCTGTTTTGTTTCTTAAATTCCACACGTGAGTGAGATCATATGATAACTGTCTTTCTCTGATTGACGTATTTCACTTAGCATGCCTTAATGCCCATCACCCAGTTACCCCATCTCCTCACCCCCCACCCTCCAGCAACCCTCAGTTTGTTTCCTATGATTAAGAGTCTCTTATAGTTGTCTCCCTCCCCTAATTTCATCTAGTTTTATTTTTTTCCTCTTTTCCCCTGTTTTGTTTTATTTTTTTCCTCTTTTCCCCTCAGTTTCTTAAATTCCACATGTGAGTGAGATCATATGATAATTGTCTTTCTCTGATTGACGTATTTCACTTAGCATGCCTTAATGCCCATCACCCAGTTACCCCATCTCCTCACCCCCTGACCCTCCAGCAATCCTCAGCTTGTTTCCTATGATTAAGAGTCTCTATGGTTGTCTCCCTCCCCTAATTTCATCTAGTTTTATTTTTTTCCTCTTTTCCCGTTTTATTTTTTTCCCCTTTTCCCCTGTTTTGTTTTATTTTTTTCCTCTTTTCCCCTGTTTTGTTTCTTAAATTCCACATGTGAGTGAGATCATATGATAATTGTCTTTCTCTGATTGACGTATTTCACTTAGCATGATACCATCTAGTTCCATCACCTGGACTATTTTTAAATAGTTCTAAAGAAACCTGGGCCTCCAGGATCACTGTCTCCAACCATCCTCCATATCTGTGTCAAAGATCCTTTGAAACACAGATCTAGGGCAGCCCTGGTGACTCAGCGGTTTGGTGCCACCTTCAGCCCAGGGCCTGATCCTGGAGACCCGAGATCGAGTCCCACGTCGGGCTCCCTGCATGGAGCCTGCTTCTCCCTCTGCTTGTGTCTCTGCCTCTCTCTCTCTCTCTCTCTCTCTCTCTCTCTCTCTCTGTGTGTGTGTGTGTCTCTCATGAATAAATAAATAAAATCTTTAAAAAAAAAAAAGAATTGAAACACAGATCTAATCCTGTCACTCTCATGCTTGAAGTTTTTCAATTGCTTCTTCCTATCAGTAGGATGAAGTCCAAACTCCTCAAGGTGAACAGGCACCTGATAACGTGGCCTTGGGCTCTGTTGTGATCCGCCCCTTGATTTTCACAGGTGCTGAGTTTTAGTCCTACCACACTATTGGCAGTGGCCCCTGAGGGCTATTTCACTCCTTCCCATCTTTGGTGGGCCCATCCCACCTCCTAGTTGCCTAGGGACTCCTAATCATTCTCCAAGTCTCTTTTGAACCCCTTCCTAAGGCCCTCTGTCAGAGTTAACAAAGACCTTTTCTGTGCTTCCAAAGCATTGCACCTGTATCTCTTCTTTGCATTTTATTTTTTTTTAATTTTTTTATTTATTTATGATAGAGAGAGAGAGAGAGAGAGAGAGGCAGAGGGAGAAGCAGGATCCATGCACTGGGAGCCCGACGTGGGATTCGATCCCGGGTCTCCAGGATCGCGCCCTGTGCTAAAGGCAGGCGCTAAACAGCTGCGCCACCCAGGGATCCCATCTTCTTTGCATTTTAATGTCCTTTTTGCTTGTCTGTCTTCTCTCCTGGGCAGAGCAGGAGGAAAGAGATGATTACTCTATTTCCCTGAACACCTGCACAGAACACAGTGCCTGGTACTCCATAAGTACTCAATAAATACAAGTGGGATGACTAAAGACCATTGTACTTACAAGGCTGCTAGATGCAGCTAACGAGCCCCCAAACAGGAATCCCTTGAAAGGCTTACTGTTAATATTTCTTACACAGCCACTTAATTTTTTCTGCTTTAAGAAATTAATTTTAGAGATTCTTTTTTAAAAAAGATTTTATATATTTGAGAGCGAGAGCGAGTGAGAGAGAGCATGAGTGGGGGAAGTGGCAGAGGGAGAGGGAGAAGCAGGCTCCCTGCAGGGAACCTGATGTCAGGGCTTGATCCCAGGACCAGGGATCAGCACCTGAGCTGGAGACACAGACTGAACCCCCCAGATGCCTTAATTTTAGAGATTCTTATCTAAAGTTTAGAAGCTCAGGCCTGGATCACGTGGCAAAGCATTCCTTCTGGAGTTTCCATGATCTTATATTAACCAAATTAATCTTAGATATTATGATTTTAGATACACATACATGCACAGTAGCATGCAAAGTCTCTTTCAGAGGATAAAGGTTGAAATTGACTTCCTTGAGACTCCTAATGAGTTTCCATGGAGTCCAAGGTGCAACCCAATGAGCTCTCTCTTACCCTCTTCTGTATTTAGAGCCTCCTAGGACACAGTGTCATCTATTAGGACAGAGGTTATGAATAACAGTTCGTAAATTTGTGTTTATGGCTCTAAAGGGAATTTATTTATTTCACATTTTAAAAATTCAATTCCAATATAGCTAACATTTCAGTGTTATATTAGTTTCAGGTACAATACAGTGATTCAACAATTCCATATATTACTCAGGGCTCATCAAGATAAGTACACTCCTTAATCTCCTTCACCTTATTTCACCCAGGCCCCCACTTCCCCTCAGGTAACCACAGTGTGTTCTCTATAGCTAAGAGTCTGTTTTTTGATTTGTCACTTTCCACCCTTTGTTTTATTTCTTCCATTCCACATATGAGTGAAATCATATAGTATTTATCTTTCTTTGGCTTATTTTACTTAGCATTATATTCTCTAGCTCCACCCATATTGTTGCAAATGGCAAGATTTCAATCTTTTTTTTTTTATTTCAATCTTTTTTATGGCTGAGTAATATTCCAGTGTGTGTAGCTATATCTATCTATACGATATCTTTTTTTTTTTTTAAGATTTTTATTTATTTATTCACAAGACACACACACAGAGAGGCAGAGACACAGGCAGAAGGAGAAGCAGGCTCCTCGCAGGGAGCCCAGTATGGGACTCGATCCCAGGACCCAGGATCACGTCCTGAGCCAAAGACAGACGCTCAACCACTGAGCCACCCAGGCATCCATATCCGACATCTTCTTTATTCATTCATCTATCAGTGACACTTGGGCTGCTTCCATAATTTGGCCACTGTAAATAATGCTGCAATGAACATAGGGTGCATGTATTTTTTTTGAATTCGTGTTTTTGTATTCTTTGGATAAATACCCAGTAGTGTGATTATGGTATCATATGTCTTATTTTTAACTTCAAAAGGGAATTTTATTTTAAAGATTTTATTAAAAATTTTTTTACTTCTTTATTTATTTGAGAGAGAGTGCACAAGTGGGGGGGGGAGGGGTGGAGGAAGAAGCAGACTCTCTGCTGAGTAGGGACCCAGACATGGGGCCCCCAGGATCATGACCCAAGCTGAAGGCAGATACTTAACAGACTGAGCCACTCCGGTGCCTCATCAAAAAGGAATTAAAAATTTTTTTTTGTTATAAAATATATACTCAAGGGTGCCTGGGTGGCTCAGTCCATTAAGCATCTGCCTCTGGCTTAGGTCATGACCTCAGGGTCCTGGGATGGAGCCCCTGGGTTGGGCTCCCCGCTCAGGGGGGAGTCTGCTTCTCCCTCTCCCTCTGTGCTCTTTCTCTTGCTCTCTCTCAAGTAAATAAATAAAATCTTTAAATATATATATATATATATGTATATATATATTCTAAAGGGTATATAAATATATGTGTATGATTTAAAGAAAAACAGTAAAAGGAATACTCATATCCACCATCCAGCTTAGAATGGAAAAGCCCTATGTGGCCCTTCTTGCAGGTACTCCCAGAGTTAACCACTGCTGGGTTCAACTATATATTACCCAGTCCCTCCCTTTCACTACAGCTTCTACACATGTGTGTCTAAACTATAGACTTGTTTGGCCTATTTTTTAAAGTGAAGAAAAGATGTATTTACTCTCAAATTATGTAAGAAAAAATTTTGTTTCTAGAAAGGATAAATGGCTTAGTTAATGAAAAACACAACAGAGTGGGCAGCTCACCTTAGGTAATACACACAACATTCTTTTACCTGAAATCCCCCAGTATTCATATGTGTATGGTCTGAACTATACGCTCATATCATTGTTTATATTTTTTGAATATTATTGATCAGGTAATGATCAATGGCTGGATGACAGCCTGTTTCCCTCTGGACTCCTGTTTCCATCTCTGGATATAGAGACTATATCCTATATTCACTTTGTATATTACTCATGATACCTAGGTTCCATTTATCTACCCATCTCTCCATTCAGTTGTAATTAAAGATAATGGATGAATGAATATACTCAATGAAAATCTAGACATTGTTGGGCCTATTTTTAAATGTAATATAAATGGAATCCCAGTGCCTCTATCATTCTGCGACTTCTTTCAGTTAGCATTATGTTTTGAGGATTTACCCATGTTGAGTTGAGCTGTAGTTCACTAATTTTCATTGCTGGATAACACAACATACACTCCACTTCCCAAACTGAAGGAGAAGATGGCAAAATTCAAGTGATGTTTGAGGTTAGGTGGATTTGGCCAGTGAGTTCTCCCCAGCTCTGCCAGACACAGAGGCTTTAGGCCCAGCAAACAGCCTCCCCAACAGTGTTTAGACCTCTGCTGGAAGGAAAAGCCATGCGGCCACTCCTTCCTGCAGAGCTGATATCCCATATTTTGGTGTTGAGCTGGTTTTAGTATCCTCAGATGCTTGAGGCACAGGGGGAAAGATGTTCAGTTTGGAGCAGCCTCACTGGGGAATTTGGAAGCAGAGGTCAGGAGCTCCCCCGGAGGCCAGTGTACTGGGAGAAGCCGGGTAATTCAGTCCCCCACATTTTTAAGGGACTTCATGGGTTTTTAAGCAAGAAGAGATGGCATTTCTGGAAGGTCTTCTCTCAGCTGGCTTTTCTGGGCATCTGAGTTGGGGCGGGGGTGGGAGATGGCAGGGGGGGTAGCCAACCAGCTCTGGCCTCTATCTGCATATTCATAAGCCCCCCGCACCGGTTGGCTGCGCTAGGCAGCCCCCACTGTCCTCGGTGCTGCCTCAGGGCTGGTTCTATCAGACGGTGCCTTGCACTGAGAAGGGGCGGGCAGGAGGCTTCCCTCACTCAGCCACAGGCACCAGGCCTGCCTGAGGAGGAAGCCAAAATCACTTCCTCACCATGGTTCTTCTTGCCCAAGGCTGGTGAAGAGTGGGCTGCTCCATCTTCTGGGGTAGTAGGCCCCACCTGGCTGCAGAGCCCACCACTTGGATCTCCCTGAGGGCATCTTATCTGTGAGTAACATCATCTCTTCCATTTACCTTGCCAGAGCACTTTTTTCTTTTTAAATGATGGAATAGTTATTATAAAAATTTTCAAGTGTGCAGAAAAGTGGAGAGCCTAGTATAGCCATCCCCACCACCTAGATTTAATCAGGGTTAATATGGTGCCATATTTGCTTCATCTGGTTTTGTTGGCTGAAATATTTTCGAGCAAATCACAGACAGCAGGACTTTTCGCTCCTAATGCTTCACTCTGTAATACCCTGATACACATCTCCAGAGCACTTTTTAATATTTTTTTTGTTAAACTTTTTTTTTGAAGATTTTATTAATTAATTCATGAGAGACACAGAGAGAGAGGCAGAGACACAGGCAGAGGGAGAAACAGGCTCCCTGCGGGGAGCCCGATGTGGGACTCCATCCCAGGACCCGAGGAGAAGGATCAAGAGCTCAGGATCAAGAGCTGAGCAGAAGGTAGACACTCAACCCCTGAACCACCCAGGACCCCCTCCAGAGCACTTTTAAAACTCTTCTTTCATCAGGTTCTCACACCAGTCTTGAGTGAGGGGACGATTTCATCCCCATTTTAGAAGAGCAGAAGAAACTGGCTTTAGGGCAAATGGCTGTAGAATAGCCCAGACCTCCTAACTCCCAGCCCAGGGTCCCGGTCTTGACCACATGAAAGGATCTCACATCCGCAAGAGTTTTGCTAGATAGCAACGATAAACTGCAGCCACTTTGTGACCTTGGGTATGTCCCTTCACCAGGCTTTGGTTGTCTCATCCATACAGCAAGGGCAGGGCATGAAGATCCAAGGTTCCCTAACACTGGTCTGTGATGTTTTCATTGGTTTTCAGAAAAGACAATGTAAAGAGGTTTTTTACAAATCTAAATAAATTTGAATATTATGCCCTTCCTCCTTCCCTCTCTTTTTTTTTTTTTCTTTTTAAAAATCTGGGTAGTTAAGATTCTTTTATGAGATAAAAATGATAGCAGATTGTAGTCTTTTGCAGATTTATTTTTGGGGGGCTCTTATCTACAAATAAAATGTCAAGACCACTCAGGCTGGTCCAATTTTTTGTTTGTTTTCATTTTATTAATGGTTGAAATCTAAAAATCTGGAAACTATGCACAGTACCAGATGATCCCCAAATCCCCTCCAGAGCTAAATAAAGTTCCAGGGCTGTGGGGCCTCCCAGGCCCACCCTGGAGGAAAAGGAAATTGCAAATTAAGGAGTGCCTATTGTTGGTGCTGGAGAGAGCAGACACTACAACCCTGGGAAATAGCACTGTTACCAACCCAATCCCCTCCTGTAGATGAAGAATCTGAGAAGGGAAAGAGGCAAAATTAACTTACGTAAGATCACAGAAGAGCTCTGACCCAGGTCCAACACCCAGGAGATCACCCTCACAGACACCAATGATGCAGACCAGCAGGGCTTCTGACTTGGTTGTATTTATCTATGGACTAGGCTGTCAAACTGACTTCCTCTACCCATTTCCACCACCAGCCAATGCAGGGAGAGTTACCCAGAGTTGGGCCAGAGATGGCTGGGGTCATCCATCCCCAACCTATAGCCACATAGGGATGATGCAGGGGGGCCCCCAGAGAATGCAAGAGATGAGGCTGTATACGAAAACATCTTAGTAAGTAGTATAAACATGCCATATGACCTTGAGATGTGCCACCCTGAACAGGTTTACATTGGCAGCTAAAGTTTGTTAAGCCTTGTAAGTACCTAGATGTGAGGCTGCTCAAGAATACTGTATTTGTACATGACGTGTGATCACTAACAAGGGTTCTCTGTGGTGGACCCTTAGATCTTGTGACATCTGCTTGTGAGAGGCTATTTCAGGCTAAGGCATCTTCCTCCCTATTTGTCCAACCGTATTGTGGGTGGCAGGTGCAAGACTGGTCCCACTGAATCCAACCGTCCTGCCTAAATCTGGATCCAGCATCAATGGCAGCAATGAGAATGTATCTCTGGGACTTCACGTGATGCCCCACAGCCCACCTTGCTTCACTGATTCGTTCTCTGGTGGCCCTGCTGGAGTGTATCAGGGGTGTTTGCTGTTCCCTAAACGTGGGCACCGCACAGAAGGGGAGACAGCCTGTGAGCTGCTGGTCTCACCTCAACCAACCCCATGAGCTTTCCTTTCCCTTTGTCCCCTTGGACACATATCAAGGAAGATTTTTTGCAAGGGCATAGACTCACAGGGAGAAGGGCTCCTCTGCTAGGAGGTGATCTGTGCAGTTGAAAATTCCATGGACCTTGGCTGTCTTTTCAGCTCATGCCCACGGCCTCTAACACTTCAGGCACACAGTTTCTTTCTTAGGCCTATTATTCCCTTGAAATTCCACCTTATTCTCATTTTACACTTTCTATCTGTAAAATCCTACATAACTTTGCACTTATCTCATGAGCCCTGTGTTCTGTGCTCATGTTTGTAGCTAAATTTGCTTCTCTAGTGGAGCTTTTTATTCTGGTGCCCAGAAATGTATATCTAGGAAAGAGTCAATGAGAGAATTCAAGCTTTGT
Source organism: Vulpes lagopus (assembly GCF_018345385.1). Lineage (NCBI taxonomy): Eukaryota > Metazoa > Chordata > Mammalia > Carnivora > Canidae > Vulpes > Vulpes lagopus. The sequence continues at coordinate 25,425,109 of NC_054829.1, forward strand.
TTGTTTGTTTGTTTGTTTGTTTAGTAGACTTTAATTTTTAGAACAGTTTTAGGTTCACAGCCAAATGGAGCAGAAGGTAGAGAGATTTCCCATAGATTCCCCTATCCCCATACATGCATAGCCTTCCCCACAAATGTGAATTTTTTTATTATCAAGGGCACTGTTTGCTTTTTTAAAATTACAATGTGAAAATGTGCACATTGAAAATATGGAAAATACAGAAAAGCAAAAAGAAGAAATAGAAAGAACTATCCATGGTTCTATCACCTGTAAACAACATTGCTGACATTTTAATGTATTTCTTTTTCATCTTTTCTCCTTTGTATTTTTATTTTTTATTTATTTTTTCCTTTGTATTTTTAATAAGCGATTTTCTCTTTCCCTACTTATTATAAAATAATAATAAACTCTTCCTAAACGTGATTTTTAAAAAATGGTTACATAGTATGCATCACATTGATAATACCATATTTATATCTAACCCATGCCTACTCTTTAATTGTGGGATAATCATTTTTGACATAAATCTGTGGGTATGGCATCATTTTCTTGATTTTACTTCTTAGACCTAGAATCGTTGACTCAAATAGTATAAACATGTTTAAGTTTTGTAATATATAGTCCATAAATATTTTCTCCCCAAATATGAGAAAAAGGAGCCAGTTTGCTGAGGATCAGAGACACAAAGGGTAAGGTGATATTTTCACCCAGCATGTTAGCAAAGATTTAAAGGACAGGCGATGCCCAGTGTTGATGAGGATGAGGGGCTGTGGGGACACATGTTGTTTTATTGATATGTAGGTCAGAAGGAAAATTGGCTATTTAAAAATATATATACAAACAATGCAATGTTTGTATATATCCTTATTGTATATATCCTTATAAAAATTCAGTTAATATAGAAATATACAGAGTAACCATGGAAAGTTCTCTTTCAGTCCCTCATCTCTACCACCGATCAGTTGGTACAATTCTGGAGGGCAGTTGAGCAATAAGTATAAAAGTATCACACATGCCTAGTCTTTGACCCAGAATTTCCACTTCTAGAAATATATTCCAAGCAAAGAATAGTGTAAGTTCCCGGAGATATAGACAATACTTTTCATCCCAATATTATTCATAAGAACACTAGCTAGCACTTATCAGTAATTTACTAGATGCCAGGAACCATTCTAAAAACTGGATCCTTAAAACAACCCTATGGTAACAGTAGGTGTTTTGGCTTTTTCCATGTAATTGATGAGAAAGCTGAGATACAGAGAGGTCACAAAGCTAGTAAGTGGCTCTAGGGATTGATTGATTGATTGATTGGTTGGTTGGTTGACTGATTGATTTTTGGCTCTAGGGATTTAAATCGAAACAGTCTGACTCTCTGGTCCATGCTCTCTACCTCCAAGCTCTATTGTTAGTATTGCTATACTAGTGACAACATAAGAAAAAAACCCCTGCCTTTCTAATCAAAAGGGACTTTATTAAATAAATTATGATATATACATACAACGGAATATCATCAGCTTTTACAATGTTGTAGATTGGTAATTATTGACATGAAAGACCAAAAAAAAAAAAAAAAAAGAAAGAGAAAGAAAAGGAAGCTAGAGGACTTTAGCTTTATTTATAATTCAATTTTTAAATTTTTATATAATTAGGAGAAATCATGTAAGTTTATCTGTACACAGAGAAAAAAGTATGGAAAAAAAATGGCAAACACCAAAATGTTAATTGTGATCTTTTTTTCCCTAGAAGGCAGCATTATAGGTGTCTTTCTTTTCCTCTCAATATGACTCTCTATTTGGGAAGTAAAATGACCTTCTAGGGCTTTCATCATCTAAGAAAAGCAGTAAAGCTATTTTTAAAGGGTCATGCCAATTGCTATTCTGTCAACGTGAATGCAAGCTGCCAGTTAATTTTTAAACAGAAAGCATTGCTGCTCTGTGCCACACCCAGCTAAACGGCTCTAGGTGGCCTGCTGGCCCAGCTCAGAGGTTTCCTGTTTCTTAGCTGCCAGATGCAGACTTTCCGTGATTGTCCTACAGAGATGGGCGTAAACGTCTCTGGGCATCCAACCACAGTGGAGTCTGGCTGGATTTCTCATTTCTGGCCTCAGGACATTCCCGCTGATTGTTGCTTCGTTAGGCACACTGAGCTCCATCTCTTCCTCTGGGAGTTCTGTCTTCTGGAGCACACAGACTGCATGGAACCTCAAAAAACAAAACCTGCAAGGGAGGTTTGGCAAAGTCGGTGGTTCCATGCCCAGGTGTCTATCTGACTCTATATTGATTTTGTTCCACTTAGATGCTAGAAAGATCTGAAATAATGTACCTCTGATAAAGAGATGAAAATCAGTCTCTGTGAAGTGCATACAAAACACTTTATGCAACGGAGTCAGCAAACATCTATTTGGTGACAATTGGCAATCAGGCGCTACTTGGGGACACAAAGAGAACTCACAGTCTATTTTTTTTTTTTTTAACTCACAGTCTAAAGAAGAGACAGTGATCACTTTGGAGAGGAGGTGACATTTCAGTAGGATTTTGGAAAAGGAGTAGGGGTTTGTCAGGTGAAAAGTCAGAGCAGGGCCTTTCAGGCAGACGGAATGGCAAGTGCAAAGACCCAGAGTCCTGAAGGAGTCTGACGTGCTCAGGGAACAGAGCCCAGGACAGCTCAGTGGCAACCTTAAAACGAGGCAAGTTTTGAGGACAGTGGCTCCAGAGGAGCTGAGACATCTGTACCTTATATTTAACAGGGAGCTAGCAAAGACTCATTCCGTGCAAGGGCATAAGCAGGCCTGTGTTTTAGAAAATTAATGCTGATGCCAGTGTGGCTGACAAAATGGAGACAATAAGAAGGGAATTTCTACCAGCTTCCATCACTGCAGCTACCGCTTGGCAGCTCCTGTCCACATACACTGCCTTCCCCCCTCTATCATGGACGAACCAAGGGTTCTTCTCTCTAAAGTCCATCTCTCCCCATGTATGACATTTCACCCCCACCTTCCTACCCAAGGACAGGACGGGTTCCAGAAATTCTCCCCCTTTGGCCTACATTAGCAAACTATCCTTTTTTTTTTTCTTTAGCAAACTATCTTTCTACAACATCACCATTTGCCCACAAATATGCTGTTATTTCTTCTTCTTCTTTTTTCTTTTTTTTAATTTTTTTAAGATTTATTTATTTATTTATTTATGATAGACATAGAGAGAGAGATAGAGAGAGAGGCAGAGACACAGGAGGAGGGAGAAGCAGGCTCCATGCTGGGAGCCTGACGTGGGACTTGATCCCGGGACTCCAGGATCGCGCGCCCTGGGCCAAAGGCAGGCGTTAAACCCGCTGAGCCACCCAGGGATCCCCTCTTTTTTTTTTTTTTTTTTAAGATTTTATTTATTTATTCATGAGAGACACAGAGGGGGAGAGGGAGGCAGAGACACAGGCAGAGGGAGAAGCAGGTTCCATGCAGGGAGCCCGACGTAGGACTCCATCCTGGGTCTCCAGGATCAGGCCCTGGGTTGATGACAGCGCTAACCCACTAAGCCACCCGGGCTGTCCATGCTGTTATTTCTTCTATCTTGAGATACCCTCCTTGACCCCATTTCTCCTTCTAGCCACTTGTCCCCATTTCTCCTCTTGCAAAACTCCTTGAAGGGGTTCTCATAGTTACACCAATTCCTGCTCTTGTCCTTTGCCTTAAATCCACTCCAACCAGGCTTTTTCTCCCTGCACTCCACCAAAACTTCCCTGATCAAGCTCTGGAACACCTCTATGTTACTAACAATCCTTATGTGACTGGACATCTCCCTGCTTCTAGAAACACTGTCTTCACTTGGCTCTCAGGAACTATACTCCCTTAGGTTTCTTCCCACCTTGCTGATCACTTCTCATCCTTGACTGATTCCCCTCTTACTCCAGCCTCTTCTTGTTGCTACGTCCCAGGACTCGGACCTTAGCCCCTTCCTCCTCTCTGTGTACATTCATTCCTTGGTGAGCTCATCCATCTATATAGTGACAACCACCAACTTTATACTTTTAGCCCAGATTTTTTCACTAAGTCCTAGGCTTATTTATCCAACTGCTTTCTCAACATCTTCATTTAGATGTCTCATACTTATCTCAACTTCAACACATTAAAAACTGAGCTCTTGATATTCCTCCCCAAACCCACTCCCCTATAATCCTTCTGACTCAGCTTGTGCAATTTCGTCCTTCCAGTCGCTCAGCTCAAGCCAGACACTTTCGAGTCATCATCAGTGATACTTTATTTCTCTTTGTGCTCCATATCCAATCTGTTAGCAAATTGAATGAGCTCCACATTCAAAATGTATCCAGGATCTGACTGATGTAACTACCACTTGCATTGCTACCATCCTGGTCCTAGACACCTCATCTACATTATTACCCTCTAGGTCACTGCCTAGATGCCTAGAGCCTCCTAAGGCTGTTTCGATACTTGTTCCCCATCCCCAGTCTATTTTCCATCTAGTAAAGAATGATCCTTTCGAAAAACTGAGTCTGGTCATATTACTTCTAACCTCTGGTGGATCCTCATTTATCTCAAAGTAAAGGCCAAGGTCTTCACAGTGGCCAACATGACCCTATACGATGACCTTCCATACTTACCTACTGTGTTATGACATCTGGCTCCCTTTGCATGAATGTTAGCTCCACATGGGCAAAGGATTTTGTCTGTTGTGAGCACTTGATGCATGTTGTTGAGTGAATGAATGAATGAATGAATGTAAAAGGACCAGAGTGAGGAGATGCTAAAGGACAGGAGAACCAGTCATGAAGTACTGGAATTATCTGGATAAAAAGTTGAGATGCCGAATCAAGAAAGTGTAATGGGAAAGGGATGGTGGAATGCAGTCTAGAGCAATTTTTTGCCATAAATTACCAGACGTGGTAACCAAATCAGTGTTGAGGATGAGGAGTCGGGGAGGAGTCAAAGAGACTCCCCAGCTTCCAGCTTAAACAAGATAGGTAGTATGAGCCATGAGGCAGAGAGGCAGCTATAGAGTTTAGGTTTAAAAGTGTTGAATTTGGGCAGCTCGGGTGGCTCAGCAGTTTAGAGCCACCTTCGGCCCAAGGCATGACCCTAGAAACCCGGGATCGAGTCCCACGTCATGCTCCTCCCTCTGCCTGTGTCTCTGCCTCTCTCTCTCTGTCTCTCTCTGTGTGCCTCTCATGAATAAATAAATAAAATCTTTAAAAAAATAAACAAATAAAAAATAAAAGTGTTGAATTTAAGCAGATGTTCACTCAGCAGTTAAAATAAGCATGACCAATCCCCTCTTCATTTTGGAAAGTACCTAACTGAAAATATGTAGAGTTTGTATTATTGTGAGTCTCTCATTGTTAAAATATCAATTCCGCTAGTTCAGTGATTGTTATTAGTTAGAACCCAGCCAATGCATGCTTAATGAATGACCCAGATATGCCTAGCAGATGGTAAGAGTTGATGTAAAGATAACTTTTTCATATTATACAAATAAAATATAATCATTGTCAAATGATCACAGGAAGTTAAGAAACATGTCTCTCTTCAAGAGGTGGTAAACCATCCAAACTGTTGGGATAAGTTTGGTGATAAGTTTTCAAGTGTATATTAATTTGGCAAAGCATCTATTTTATCTTAGTAATTAACAAATGTCTGACTCAAAGCAAAAACCTTCTAATTATTCTGACCCATGAACATCGCTTTCATTTTCTGTGTGATGGCTCTGCAGCTGCCGCCACTTCCCTGCCTCTGCCCTGGCACTTGGGGGGCACATTGCTCACTGGGAGCTTGTGTTGGGTGTCTCTGCTGGTTGTCCGGAAGCTCCAGGTGGAGGCAGTGGCCACGTCCATACAAGAACCCAGTGGCTGCTGAAAAGCTAAGCTCTGCTGGAGGTAGAGAACTCCAAGTAAGCTTTAGATGGGAAGTAGGAAGAGAGCAAGCGGACTCTCTCCTGCCAGCATTTGTGCAAGAGAAGCAAAGGAGAGTGGAAACTTGTAGAGGAAAGAAGTTAATTTACCTCTTGTAGGAAAGGAAGCATCCATCTGACAGAGAAGTCAGTCTCTTTTTCTTTTTCTTTTTTCTTTTTTTAAGATCTATTTATTCATTTTAGAGAGAGAGAGAGAGAGAGAGGATGGAGGGAGAGAAAATCTCAAGCAGAACTCCATACTGAGTGTAGAACTCGACTTGGGGCTCAATCTCACAACCCTTAGATCAGGATCTGAGCTAAAACCAAGAGGCAGACATTAACCGACCGTGCCACCCAAGCACCCTGAAATCAATCTCTTATACAGGTCTTTCTTTCTCCAGGGAGGCAGCTAAAGTGTGGTTGTGTCAAAGGATTTGGAGTTGTAGTATCTTAGTAACTGGGGGCCACTCTCAGCCTCACTGAGCCTCGGTTTTCCTCATCTGTAAAATGGGAGCATCATACTGATTCTCCAGCTTGGTGAGAGGTGCAAGGAGGTGGCATGTACAAACATTTTGTGAACTCCAAGTGCCTTACACTTGAGATCTGAAGCCTCTTGGTTAAAGTATGGTGGTATTTTGTGGGGGAAAAATAGCTTTAGGCAAGCTTTCCTGAAATAGCTTCCTCCTTCTTCCCACACCCTCAGCCTGATTTCCAGTCCCTTTTTGCACTTTTCATTCATAGCAGGTATTACGACCTGAAAATAGATTTGTTCATTCTCTCTTCCCCCAGTAGACAGCCAGCTCCATGAGAGCAGGACTCAGCTGGTCTTGTTCACCACTGTCTCTCCAGGTGCTCAGACAAAGGCCCGATGCCTCGGAGGTGCTTTTTTTTTTTTTTTTTGGAGGTGCTTACTAAATAGTTATTGAATGTGAACAATGAATGTGTAATCAGATTCTTCCAGGAGCAGGACAGTGTAGTGGTCAAACAGCTGGTTCTCAAACTCTGGTTTGCTGTTTTCAAATTCAGGTTCCCGGCCCCAGTATGAAGGGGTTCTGATTTTGCAGGACTGGTTGGGGCTACTGAATTTGTTATTTTTAACAAGTGCCTGGGGTGGGGGGGCTGGTGAGGGCCGGGGTTGGGGGTGTGGATTCTGTGGTGGTAGATGCTAAGAAAATACTCTGAATCAGTTAAACCTTGTTTTGTTTCCTTATCTCTTAAATGAGAATGACAACATTCTCAGGGAGTTGTTATGAGAATTATATTGGGTAATGGATGTAAAGCTCTTGGCATGGTGCCAGTTGTGCAGTTAGCTACTGCTATTACATTCATTATTTTTATTCTATTGTCATGCCCTAGCTAGAGAATTTCTCTCTGAAGGATCTCTCTTAGGAATCTTCTTAAAGTAGGATCCCAACCAGCAAGCACAGCATCGCCTGGGAGCTGGTTAGAGATACAGAATCTCTGTCCCACCCCAGACCTGCTGAATCCAAATCTGCATTTTAATAACATCTCTAGGTTATTTGTTTGCACAGCTCAAAGTCACATACGCTATTCTTTTCTTCCTGTCTCTTAGTTCTGCAGAGTCTGCTCAGGTTTATAAGCCCTGGCACCACAGAGTTTGAATCCTTGACGGCTGCTTCTCATCCTTCTGAGTGCAGAGGAGGAACCCCTGGCTCACTCTGGGTACCCCTCCACCTGAGGACCTTAGGAGAAGGGATTCCCTTGCGGAGCTGCAACCAACCCTCTGAGCAGGTGCCCGTGGAGCCAGGGGATGGATCCAAACTCTGGCTTGCTTCCTCCTCTGTCCCGGGCTTGCTCCCACCTGGCACAGCCCTGTATGGAAGGCGAGAGAAGCCCAGTCCCCCGAGAGAAGGCCGGAGGCTCCCCCTTTGCCTGGAGCCCAGTCCCCAGCTCTAGCTTTGCCGACCCTGACTGGTTCTGGGATGAGAATATCCAGGCAAAGAGGGCCAGAGTGGAGACCATCGTCCAAGGCATGTGCCTCTCTCCCAACGCTCTGCTGCCAGACGGTGCCCGAGCCAGGGAGGCCACATGTTGCCCAGAGAGGGCGCGGGAGCGGAAGAGGAAGCAGAGCCTTCCCGTGCAGCAAGGCCCCCTGAAGCCAGGCCCTGCTGGGAACCATGACAGCAGGAAAGGGGGCCCTCGGGTGAGAGAACAGCTCCATCAGCTGAAGCAACAGCTAAGACATTTACAGAAGCACATCCTGCAGGCTGCTGAGCCCAGGGATGCGGCTCAGGACCCAGGAGGCTCCGAGACAGACAAGGGCCCTCTGAGTGTGAAGCAGAGAAAGGGCTATGGATCTAGGCCCTGGGTGGTGGGCAGTGACCACTACCAGGGCTCCCGTGGGGACCTCTCTGGAGAGGAAAAACACAGGGCATCCGACATGGAATACGAGTCTGAGGAGCCCAGGTTCCTTCCGTGTGGAGCACGGGCTTTGCTGGAGATTCTGAGGAAAGAGTTGACCGAGGCAGTGTCCCAAGCTGTGGACTCAGTATTACAAAAGGTACTGTTGGATCCCCCAGGCCACCTGACTCAGCTGGGCAGAAGCTTCCAGGGGCTTGTGCCAGAGGGGAGAAGCGAGCCCTCCCCTCCTGAGAGAAGTGCCTGTAAAGATCTCTTTCCTTTGGCCACCTTGCCCAGGAGGGCCCAGCCACTGACCGGGGTCCCACTGAGAAACTTATCCCTGGCCAAGTCCTTGGATCCTCCTAGGTACCCTGTCTCCCTGAGGATGATCTCCAGACCCTGTCAGGGTCCCCCAGCAAACTGCCCTTTGACCACACCTTCCCAAGTCCAGGAAAATCAGATTCTCCGCCAGCTACTGGGGTGTGGACCCAGCAGTCACTGGAGCAGCAGTCTGCCCCAGGACTCATCTTTCCAAAGCCATCCCTCCTCAGAGTCCGCCCTGCGACCTTGGGGAGCAGCCAGACTGCGGCCATCGGTTCTGAGGCAGCAGCAGTACCCCTTGCCCTTCGCTTCCCCACCTTTGGAAAGACTGGCCCTCCTTCCCTCAGTGAAGCTGGAACAGGGTGGCCTGCAGGCTGCCCCGGATGTGCTGCCTTTACCTTCAGTCCATGTATCCTTTACTAGTAACTGAAGTGCTTGGTGCCACGGCCCAGAGAAACGGGAAGTCTGGAAGATGAGCACAGTTGGGGACAGATAACCCCATGGCATGACATGGCTTTGCTCTCCTGATGGCCTTAATGTTGCTTCCAGGCTCTCCTTCCCTGTGGTTTGTAGTTACTAGGTTCTGAGAAGGTGGTGGCCACATTCTGGGATTTGAGGCTGCTGGGGAGGTTCATTTACCTTCTTCAATGACACACTGGATTCCACCACTACTGACTCTTTCTTTTGGGTCTGAAAGAGTTTTGTTTGCTTTTAAACTCAAATGGGCTTCCAAAATATGACAAATGCCCTATGGGAAGAAAACCCCCATAATTTGGTTGTCAGTGACCTGTACACCTAGGCAGAGAGGGTCCGAGGAAGGACCTCATCTGAAGTATGGCTTCCCCAGTCTCTTGGCTCCACAGGCAAAAAAGCATGCATTGTCCAGGTAATGCAGGGAAGCTATGAAGGACAAGACATTTCTGAGGAAGATGGAAAAGGGGATGCTTTCCTGAGGGACTGGACCCAAGAGGCAGCCGGAAGGGATAAGAGGCCTTTAGTTTAAGGAACAGCTTCTAAGTGGCAGCTGAGAGGATGACCAGAGGTTGGGGGCTAGGCCTCTGGAGGGAGGGGGTGCCCCACGGGCCAGGTCTGTAGGGATTTGGATCTTATTGTAACCCATAGGCAGACTCCGCTCTTCCAAATAGTGTTGCCCAGAGTAATCCTCCCTCAGGATATTAATAGTTGGTAAATTAGGGAAAAAAAAAACCAGCTTGGGTAACTACTAGATGATTTCTACTGGTTGTTTAAATACTGGTTATTTCGGCCACTGGGTAGTTTGCGGGACTTCTCAGAACCTTTAACATGCCGGTTGTATGTGAAGCTCTAAGAGGAGGTCTGCAACCTGAAACTCACATGACCAAAGATCCTCTTCCAACAAGCATCCTGGTAGGGCTAAAGTTCCCGACCACATTAGTTTGGATGTTGTTTTTTAAGAGGGTGGAGCTCCACTGCTGGTTTTCATGGGAAGCCTAGACTTGAGTCTCCAGAGGTTGATGCGTCTGTGGAGCTGCATATCTAGGTGTGAACAGTCATGTCCTTCTCCTGGGAAGCTGTATTTAGGGGCAGAAACGTGGGGTGGGACCCACTTAACTGGCCACACCGGTGTGGGCTCTGGTGTCCTAAATGCCATGAGCGCCCTCTTCTGGTCATAGGTGTTGGAAACACCCTTAAAGCTCGGGCACTGCCGAGAGCTGTCCAGGCAGGCAGGCAGGCCACGAGCAACCATGAAACCAACACTGAGAACACCTCACAGGCCACTACTGCTTCTCGGGCAGTAGGAAATCTTGGAGGTGTAGAGATAGATTGTTAGGACATCGCCTTGTAAGACAAAGGCTGCCTGTCTGGGCCTTCGGTAAGAGGCTAGTGGTTAAAGTTGGACCATGGTGGAAAAAACCTAAAGGACTCAGTCCCCAAAAGTTCTCTGCTATACTTCCCTTGGGAGGGGCATGCTGATATTTCTTGGGCACCTACCCAAGGTGCCTAGCCCTGCTCCGGAAAATAAGGACTGGAATTCCGAGAGCTTTGGGAGCCCATGCACAGGGCCTGGCTGCCAGGAGTGATTTGAGGCCCCTGGGCAGCATCCTGGTTCCCGACCATTCCCTCGTTCCTGTTGCCTACCCTCCGTTAGAGATGTGTTCCTGGCCCAGGGAAGCTACAGAGAGCAAGCTACTTTGAAGTGTAAAAAAACTATCACAAACTTCTGCAACAGGCAAAGCAGGAGTGACGAGACAGCCAGTAGGGGGCAGCATCTGCTGCGCACCTTCCCTGCGGCAGGCAGTGCCAGCAGCCGTTCCCATGTACGTGTCCACCGCCACTTAGCCACAATTCTGGAACTCAAGAGCTCTGAAAATCCCTGTCATTTCTTCCCTCTAAGGTTGATGGAAACATTTTTGGTGCCAAAACCTGACCTGCACTGATTGGAGGCTCTTTATAGACTATTCACTTAGTGTAAATAGCCATCCACTTTGCTGTGGAAATAGGAATGTGTTGGTTTATGGACTGCTGCCACAGCCCCTGCTCTGGCCATTAACTAACATATGGCACATGCACCATGTGACCATAATAAAATAACAAATTCTGAAATCTGAACCCCATTTGGCCCAGAGTTTCAGATAAGGGGCTGTGGGCCTGTGTAACCTCTTCATCCTCAAGCATCCACCCTAGATCAGGTGTCTGAGAGGCAGGGACAGAGAAGAAAACTAATCTGCCTAAAGTCATGAGACAGACACACGGAAGAGACAGGATTCAAACCCAGGATCTGACTGCCAAGCACAAGCTTTAACTACCATGCTTACGTTTTAGAAATGAGGCCCAGAGAAGGTAAGTGGCTTGCATAAAATTGGTGGCAAAATCAGTATCTGAAACTGGGTCTTTGGACTCCTAAGTCCAGCCTTCTTTCCCCAGCATTTGTGAACATTTGTGAACCTTTGAGAAGGATAAGTAGTAGGTCAAATGAGGCAAGGGCAGCATCCTGGGTGCCATGGCCAGTGGTAACTGTGATCAGTTGGTTTGGTCTCCTTTGGCTAAACTGGTATGTCCTATGGGAAGTCTTAACTGTCCAAGCTTAACTCCAAGCTTACTCTGTGTCACGCTTTGCACCCAGCCCCAGGACTCTCCCTGGGAATGCTATGTGTTCTTATGTCGGAATCTTTATTTCCTTCCCATGCTGGTGCAAGACAGTCACACCACAGCCCCCTACTCTTGTTAGCAGACAAGTGATCTGTTCTCAGGGTGAGGTATGGGGTTGGAACATAATTTCCATATTTTGGTACAGATTAAGGTTGATCATCCAATCACTCACTCGTTCCTTCAGCCAACAATCATTTATTGAGCACCTACTACATTCCTAGCACTGGGCTAGGCATGTGGAATACAAAGATGAAAAGATAAGGTCCTTGCCCTCAAGGAGCTCACATTCTAAATGGGGACACAACAACGTGTGATAAAACTTCCAAGAAGGTCACTGCTACAACAGAGATTTGTACAAAAAGCCTCAACAGCCCAGGGTAAGGAAGGCCTGATTCAGCAAGGAAATATTTCACAGGGAAGGGGTGAGGGAGAGCTCTGCCAGCCATACTGGGAGCATGCACAGCCAAGAAATTCAAGCTTCCTGAGCCGAAGCAAACTGGGATCTGGTACTCAGGCTGGTTAGGCGTTTGTTGGCTTGAACACTGCAAAGGGAGCTGTGAGAGTAGAACAGGGACCAGTCAGCTCACCTCATTTTACAGACAGGGAAACTGAGGCAGAGAAAGGGAAGGAAATCTCTATGTGGGGTTTTGAGATCTGGCACAGACTTGCCATCTCTTCCCATTCTATTCTGAAAGCACACACACACAAAGTACATACAAAGTACGACAAGCTGAGATCCTATGTGCCACAGAACTTTTACACATCAAAATGTTTTTTAAATTCTGCAAATCTACCGTACATATATGGTATTCAACATCTGGAAAAAGCTTTTTTTTTTTTTTTAGTTTTTTTCAGTAAGCTCAAGCCCAGTGGGGGGGGGGGTCTTGAACTCAAGACCCCAGGATCAAGAATCATGTGCTCTACCGACTGAGCCAGCCAGGCACCCTAAGAAAAAGTGTATCTGATCAGACTGACTTCATAGAGACAAAAAAAATTGGAACTAATACACCATTCAACCAGAAAAAAATAAAATGAAATAAAATAGAAACCATAAGGAGCAGGACAATTCATTATTTGGATAAATTGATAAAATTATCTGACAAACTGGTGTAAATTTTCCTTGACGCTGAGATAAATCCAGGAGGGCCTAAATCCCGGTCACTTGAAGAAGGCCAAACTGATGTTTTTCTTCACACGCTACCCCAGCTCCAACATCCTGAAGACTTACTTCCCTGATGTCCAGGTAGAGTCATTTATCACCTCTGAAAGCCTCTGCAAAACTCCCAAGAGGCACTGGGTTCTGGCCAGTGGTAGGCAAGCACTTCAGGTCCCCTTCATGTTGCTGATGGCATCAGTAGGATTTCCAGTTCTGGGTTGAGACTCTGCATGAATAACTTCGGGCCACAAAGATTAGGTATCTGAATTTTAAACTTTTGAGCTGTAGATATTCCCAGAAACAAATGGGTAGAGGGGGGTGAGGGAAGGTGGCAGGGAGAGGGAAACCTTAGTAAATGGCATCTCAGCCTATTGTTTTGTCTCTACTGTGGAGACCATGAAAAAGAAAGAATATATAAAGGGTTGTACGCTGTCTTGTTTCTTTCTTTTTTTTTTTTTTTCCCTGTCTTGTTTCTATTCAAAGTGCTACCTTTCAAACCTGATTGAAGGCGCAGAGAGATCAAGTGTGACAGGAGAATCAACCTCTGGTGGTTGGAACCAGACTTTGCCTGTTCCTGAAAAGCTTCTGAGGGCCTCCTCTACCCTGGGTGTTGGGATTGGGCTGCTAATATTTTGTATCTACATCTTTGCATTTTTTTCAGATCTTTCCCTCATATTCAGTTGCTCAAGTGGCTCCTGCATCAAGCTCTAATTTCAATTCATTCTGCAACTGTATGGTTGCTACGAACTGCTCTCCAGTCTACACCTTTATCCCTTCTTTTTGCACTTGACCCGACAGAAGGCTCTGGGGCTGCCATGCACAGCAGAAACATCTGGCCTTGACCCCAGGTCCTCCCAATGTTATACTAGACACCATGGAAAGCTTTTCATGGGTAAAAAAATTTAAAAAAAAAATTTTTAAGTCATAAATCCAGTATATCAAAAACATTTTTTTCCTTCTTTTTTAAAATTAAAATTTAATTTGCCAACATATAGTATAACGAAAACAATATTTTCTAATAGACATTGTAGCTAATTGAGATTTTCCTGTGTATAAGTGAATAGGCTAGGAAAACAGCTGTGGCTTCTTTTTAAAATAAAGCCCTTTTTGGAGTGCCTGGGTGGCTCAGTTAGTTAACCATCCAACTCTTGATTTCAGCTCAGGTCATGATCTCAGGGTTGTGAGATCAACCCCTGGGTTGGGGACTGCTCAAGATTCTCTCTGCCCCCCCACCCTTCCTCTCTAAAAAACGAAAGCCCTTTTTAATGGTGGTTGAAGCCCTCCTTATTAAGCCCTATGCTGAACTGGAAGCTGAGCACCTCATGGTAAACATCTGACCTGATGGAGCCTATTGTTTGTACAGTTCAACCGCTGCATAACCTCCCAGATGATCAAATGGTTCAGCAACTTCCGTGAGTTTTATTACATCCAAATGGAGAAATTTGCCCGGCAAGCGATTTCAGATGGTGTCACAAATCCCAAAATGCTGGTGGTACTCCGCAACTCAGAACTTTATCGAACTCTCAATATGCACTATAACAAGGGAAATGACTTTGAGGTAAGACCATATACTTGGGTCCCATGAGGTCTGATGATTGCCTTCCCTTTGTGATTGAGTTTTAGAAAAGATCCCCTTCTGTGTCTGTCCTTAAGTCAGTGAGAGCCAAGGCAGCTTGGGGCCAATGTCTGTATTGCCCACAAAGATAAGACTCAACATCTTCTCTTAGGCAACAGTTGAATGTCACAAGGTGAATATACAGCCAGTCTTCATTCTGAAACTAAAGCAGAAGTTGACCAGGTGTTGTGCCATTTTAGATTTAATACTCTGTACTGAAAAGTTCCATAGCTTGTTGACCTTTCCCCCCTTCTATCCAGGAGGCACACCACTAAATGATGGTAGCACCTAGACTTGGCCTCCATTTTCTTTACAATTTCTGTTCATTTCATCATTTGGTTCCTTTTTTCTCATTTGAACAGTTTTATTTGTGGGCCTTTCATGGCAAGTCACCTCAAATCCTTTCTTTCTGTAAATACTGAATAAACAGGACTCAAGCTTCTTGGTCCTTTGGGAATCTCTATGAAGGCACACTGGTGGCACCTTAGAGGTAAAGCATCAGTAAAGGGGGAGCACATGGCCTAAATGTTATCCATGACAACTCCTAATCTAGGCACGCATTTCCTTGTGTGCAGCTGACAGCTCTACTGGACTGTCATCCTGCTCTGTAGGTCACTGACTACACTCCCCTCTCCTTGCCCTTCTCACTTGATTCTGATACCTCCAAAAAGGGAAGAACTATTGGCATCTACCAGATGTTCAGTCATGATATGTTTGGAAACTTAAGCCTCCTTTCTGAGGCTTCTGGGGTCAGGGGGTGTGGAGGGGGAGCAGTGCTGCCTATGTTTCCACATGGGGTGGTCATTTGGCATGCAGTCCTGGCCAGCCCTGGGCCAGGCTGGATTTAGAGGACCTGTGGGACTCCCCCATCATTTATGGTGCCAGTCTGCGTGAGGTCCTGGAACATATTATTGAGTCCCCTCAACCTCATACTTGGCTTTGGAAGCAGGAATGATTCCAAGTCTTTTGGATCCAACTCCAAAAGATACAACAGTTGTAAATTTGAGGGCATGCCTTTCAACATCAGGCACTAAGGAAAAGAATACTAAAAACCTCCTTTGAACCACAAATTTAATTTCAATCAGAGTCAGAGCTTCCCACTTACTAAAAACATCACCATTAGTAGAAGCAGCTTTTCCTACAAAGTAGAGTGCCCCTGATATGCTTTTTCCCAGGGCTGTCTCACAGGGACCATCATTTTAAGGTTTGTACTTGATGAGAGAGCAGGGGAAATTCTTAGGGCTGCAGAAATCGAGGGCCAGGAGAGTAGAGATGCTCTTCTCAGCCCGTCACCCAAGGAACAGGCAGCATTGAGGTCTGCACAGCATTAGGGCTCCATAGCCTCATGTCTTTTCTTTCTTGTGGGTCTCTCTGGGAATGCAGGTACCAGATTGCTTCTTGGAAATTGCCAGCTTGACGTTACAGGAGTTCTTCAGGGCTGTCTCCGCGGGGAAAGACTCAGATCCTTCCTGGAAGAAACCCATTTATAAAATTATTTCGAAACTGGACAGTGACATCCCAGAGCTATTCAAATCTTCCAACTATCCTCAGGAGCTGTTTCAGAACTAAGACCCCATAAAGTGAGGAGCAACTGGCCAGGGTTTCCTGGGTTTGTCTTAAATGGCAGTCAGTATAGCTGTAGGCATATAAAAAGGGCATAAGGAGAAACCCCCCACATAGGTACCATTACCATTTCTGGTCCTTTATTTCCTTTTTCAGAATCATTACAGGCATAATCTTAACTATAAAATATATCAACCAAATGCAATGGTATGTTTGTAGCATATTGTGAAAAGGGCGCAACAGTTTGTAGCATATTGTGAAAAGGGCACAACAGTTTGTAATCAGAACTTAAATCTTGACTCCACTGTTTTCCAGGTGTTGTGACCCTGAGAACTTTGCCAGGATCTCTGCATCTGTAAAACCAGGTTGGGAGGATTAAAAGATGTTCTGTCTTAAAGCCCTCTATGAAATGTTACTCACTACACAAATGTTAGTTTTCTGCCCCCCTTGGCTTTCAGATAAAATTATCTTTTGTGTTTTATTTTACACATCTCTGGGTTTAGTTACCTATTTATGGAGGTCCACCTCTTTGCTAGACACTTTCAAACACATTATCTTTATGCTTTTCACTCAGAAAAATAGATATTATCTTCATTTGAAAAATAACCAAACCCAAGTTGTTAGAGCTGTGAAGTAACTTGCCAAGGTAATAAGGCTAGGGTATTTGGGTCAGTGGGGATGGCCAGGGGTATGGAGGTACCCAAGCCCTTCTGATGCCAGACTCTATGCAGGACTACCTCATGCTGCTTTTTTGTGATCTCAAAACAGGCCACCATGCCCAGGAAGCATCCAGCACTGATGGGGCACTGTCAATTGACAAGCCCTGCCCGACACTCAGGAATGCTTCATCACCCAGGATTTTCACTGATCATTCCAGCATGCCCAAGGCAAATTCTCTGCTGAACTTGAGTGTTGCTGTTCATTCACTCATCTGCTGGGAGTTTATCAATGAGAAAACCCAAGTAGGCTCTAGATGGCTAATGCAACTGATGCCCTGACCTCTTATGTACAGAAGAAACTGAACTTCAGACTTGGAAGCTGGAAGTGGCCTTAGGAGATCACCTGGCACACCTTGCTTAAGAGAGGAAGGAGGTCCAGACAGGAGACATGCACAGCCTGTACACAGTCTCACAGATGATGAACGGCATAACTGGGAGAAATATAGCAGCACATGCAGAAACAGAAATTCTCCCACTCTATAAGGAAATTACAGAAATTCATGAAATCAACATTTTTTTTCACCTATTGGCCCAACACAAATTGTGACTCACTCTGAGCATATAGGCAAGACATAAGGGGCACAACAGTTTGTAATCAGGGCTGAGTACAAACTCAGCAAAGCTGAGTAACTAACTGCATTTGTCTTCTACACTAGTCAGAGCCAAGTCTCTATAATAAGCACTGCAAAGGTGTGCAGGCTGGATTGGGGGGGGGCACACAGAGCTCAGGGCCAGTCATTCTTTTTATTTTATTTTATTTTATTTTATTTTATTTTATTTTATTATTTTATTTTATTTTATTTTATTTTATTTTATTTTATTTTATTTTATTTTATTTAGGGCCAGTCATTCTGATGAAAGGATGTCTGTGACTTCATTAGCCTACTTCTCTATCTACACAAAACACGTTTCTATATTCAACTACCCCACTTCCTTGACTTTTTGGGTGAGCTGGATCAGAGGAGATAAAATCCCTGTAGATGTATCAATATAAAAAGATATGCAAAATGTCTTCCTTTTGAATATTCTCTTACTTCTAACAGCTCAGAGGAAAACCAAAGCAGATGTATTCAGCCCAAACCAATCTTTTCAGGTTGCTTTAAGATTATTTCTAAATGTCCTTTAATACATCGGGCTCCACTTAGATGATCTTTGCCATATTTTCTCCCACAATGTTCCCTTCAAAAATGAAGCAATCTGCCAAATCTAAGTTTTAAAAGTAGGCAAGCACGGAGTATCTTGAGCAAGGGAAGTTATCTGTGGTCGGAGATGGCAGAAAAACCCACTATCCAGAGTGGTATTACATAGTCCTTGAAGACATTCATGGGAAACAATTCCAAGTTCACATGATTGTCTGATACGGAGCAGCCATTTTCTGTCCCAGACCTGAAATTCATTAGCGTGTGTTTGAAAGATGAAGCCAAGTCACCTCCAGGGCAGTGAACCTTGTCCCAGGGACCAATTAGATGAAATGTACAAGCTCAAATTGAAAACATTTGTGTACCCCGGTCCTTCCAGGAAGTGTTCTCCAACCACTGACCTAAACACAGAAGAATGTATAAATATACATGCTCTGCCAATAGAAGAATTCTCATCTTTTATATTTTTGTTTCTACCAAGTATATCTCTTTCTCTGTTGGGAACACACTTTGAGCTGGTTATTAAGTTCTTTTAGCTGTCATACCATTGCCAGAGGGCTGGCCATTCTTTCCATTAAGGTATTTGTGGGCACTATTCTGTTCCAAATCAGGCATTTTCAAAGTCTGGTCAAACACTGCATAATTGTCTAATCCTTCAATGGTAGAGAGTAGGACCTGGACCCTGGTTAATGATGATGGCACTATCTATTAGGGAGTTAATGCCCAATTAAAAGCAGGCAGTTAGTTGGCATTGCATGCAGGAAAAGGTTCACTAGAAACCCTATTTCAAACATGGCTTCACATAGTACACATAGCTCCAAACCAGGTTTGCACACCTCCTGGGGAGATGGATGATGCCTGAACTGTTTCCTTCCCATCCAAGAAAGGGCTAAGCCTACAGGGCAGAGGGAACAAAGCTCTCGAATAAGGTTCTGCACCTCACTTTCGGGAGGTTCACGGGTCCACTTTAAAAAATAGCCTGTCTTCGTTTTTAGTAACAAAATACAGAATACAGAAAAAAATAATTTAAGACAAGACTTCTACAGCATAACTTTACATGTACTTTTAGAAAATATTTCTTTTAAAAATCCTTTAAAAATATTTCTTTTAAAAATCCTTTTAAAATTACCTTAAATTATGGTAACCAGTTTCCTGGATAAAATCCTATATATTCTAGATTTTCAAAATCTTTGACTCTAGCTCTTTTTCTTTATAGTTTTGACTCTGTAAAGTAGGTCAAAAGTTTCATTGTATGTGCTTTCAAAACAAAATAGAAAATTTAAAAACCTTTTGATGTTTGGAGTTTTTATACAAACTCCATTAGGCATTTGCATAGATTCACATAAGGCAAGATAATTTTCTCAGGACTGAGAAAAAAAACCAATAATGAAAGAGTGATGGCTGTGACATCACTAAAGAACATGTTGGCTAAAATAAGTTACAGTTCTGTCAGGCTGATGATTAAAATATGCACATTTGAATTTGAGGAGAGCTCTACAATTCTTAACAATTGCTTCAGGGCTTGATACTTTGGAAGAGAACATAAACTTGTGAAAATATAGCAAATATAATACTTCTTATGAAAGTATAAAAATATTCTTGGTCAGATTTAAGTATATATAACACACACTGTAAAGAATGAGCTCTGATGACCTATTTGAGTATTGATAATACATGCTGTATCTCTGAGGTAGATCATGGTACCTACAATTTAAATATATGTATTAAGTGCTCACCTGTGGAAAAAGATAATTCATGAAGAGTATTTTTCAGGGGGACACAATTCCTATTGACAAGAAAAAATTCTTTCAGACTACACAAATCTAAAGTATGCAGGAGTTGAATGCTAAAACAAACCCCAGATGTTAGCCTCCAGAGGAAGAAGGGAATGACGTTGAGAGGTAAACACAATGAAAACAGTAAGAACATCCATCCTGAGCCTCACCAGTTCACACATCTACCCACTCTGAGGAATTGGCTTCCTCCTTCACCAACAGTCTTCTGGGTTTGGTTTCTCAAATCTCACCCCTTCATGCACATAGACTTGTTTTGCTATTTCCAAATTCTCCAATCACCCCTCAAATATATATCAGGTCATAGTCTTCTCTTTGAACCACCCTCCTCTTCATTTACTGACTTATGTGGCTCAAGCTCCTATTCCTTGATAACCACTTCTGGCCTGGACATTTAGCTTTGAGCAAGAATGCTGTCTCTACCTTAACATTTTCCCCACTTTATCCTCAGCATCTGATCTGCCGCCCTTCCTCTCAACCAATACCTTTCTTAGGAAGAGTACTGCAGTTAAGTGCAAGAGCCCCAGAAGCTTGTTTCATCTGGGCTCAAGCACTTACTGGCTATGGATCTCTGCAAGTTACTCTCTTGGCCTCAGCTTTCCCATCTGCAAAATGGAGATAACAAAATAGTATCTACCTCACAGTAATGTTTGAATGTTTAGGTAAAATAATACATGTGAAATTCTCAGCCCATTCCGACTGCCCAGTATGATCTTCGCTATATTATTACTTAGCAGTCCTGAACTGTTAGCAAAGCCAGGAATTTGGATTGCTTTACAGTGGAAAAATATTTCTTAGCTTAAGAATGGCCCTGGGGATCCCTGGGTGGCTCAGTGGTTTAGTGCCTGCCTTGGGCCCAAGGCGTGAACGGCATAACTGGGAGAAATATAGCAGCACATGCAGAAACAGAAATTCTCCCACTCTATAAGGAAATTACAGAAATTCATGAAATCAACATTTTTTTTCACCTATTGGCCCAACACAAATTGTGACTCACTCTGAGCATATAGGCAAGACATAAGGGGCACAACAGTTTGTAATCAGGGCTGAGTACAAACTCAGCAAAGCTGAGTAACTAACTGCATTTGTCTTCTACACTAGTCAGAGCCAAGTCTCTATAATAAGCACTGCAAAGGTGTGCAGGCTGGATTGGGGGGGGGCACACAGAGCTCAGGGCCAGTCATTCTTTTTATTTTATTTTATTTTATTTTATTTTATTTTATTTTATTATTTTATTTTATTTTATTTTATTTTATTTTATTTTATTTTATTTTATTTTATTTAGGGCCAGTCATTCTGATGAAAGGATGTCTGTGACTTCATTAGCCTACTTCTCTATCTACACAAAACACGTTTCTATATTCAACTACCCCACTTCCTTGACTTTTTGGGTGAGCTGGATCAGAGGAGATAAAATCCCTGTAGATGTATCAATATAAAAAGATATGCAAAATGTCTTCCTTTTGAATATTCTCTTACTTCTAACAGCTCAGAGGAAAACCAAAGCAGATGTATTCAGCCCAAACCAATCTTTTCAGGTTGCTTTAAGATTATTTCTAAATGTCCTTTAATACATCGGGCTCCACTTAGATGATCTTTGCCATATTTTCTCCCACAATGTTCCCTTCAAAAATGAAGCAATCTGCCAAATCTAAGTTTTAAAAGTAGGCAAGCACGGAGTATCTTGAGCAAGGGAAGTTATCTGTGGTCGGAGATGGCAGAAAAACCCACTATCCAGAGTGGTATTACATAGTCCTTGAAGACATTCATGGGAAACAATTCCAAGTTCACATGATTGTCTGATACGGAGCAGCCATTTTCTGTCCCAGACCTGAAATTCATTAGCGTGTGTTTGAAAGATGAAGCCAAGTCACCTCCAGGGCAGTGAACCTTGTCCCAGGGACCAATTAGATGAAATGTACAAGCTCAAATTGAAAACATTTGTGTACCCCGGTCCTTCCAGGAAGTGTTCTCCAACCACTGACCTAAACACAGAAGAATGTATAAATATACATGCTCTGCCAATAGAAGAATTCTCATCTTTTATATTTTTGTTTCTACCAAGTATATCTCTTTCTCTGTTGGGAACACACTTTGAGCTGGTTATTAAGTTCTTTTAGCTGTCATACCATTGCCAGAGGGCTGGCCATTCTTTCCATTAAGGTATTTGTGGGCACTATTCTGTTCCAAATCAGGCATTTTCAAAGTCTGGTCAAACACTGCATAATTGTCTAATCCTTCAATGGTAGAGAGTAGGACCTGGACCCTGGTTAATGATGATGGCACTATCTATTAGGGAGTTAATGCCCAATTAAAAGCAGGCAGTTAGTTGGCATTGCATGCAGGAAAAGGTTCACTAGAAACCCTATTTCAAACATGGCTTCACATAGTACACATAGCTCCAAACCAGGTTTGCACACCTCCTGGGGAGATGGATGATGCCTGAACTGTTTCCTTCCCATCCAAGAAAGGGCTAAGCCTACAGGGCAGAGGGAACAAAGCTCTCGAATAAGGTTCTGCACCTCACTTTCGGGAGGTTCACGGGTCCACTTTAAAAAATAGCCTGTCTTCGTTTTTAGTAACAAAATACAGAATACAGAAAAAAATAATTTAAGACAAGACTTCTACAGCATAACTTTACATGTACTTTTAGAAAATATTTCTTTTAAAAATCCTTTAAAAATATTTCTTTTAAAAATCCTTTTAAAATTACCTTAAATTATGGTAACCAGTTTCCTGGATAAAATCCTATATATTCTAGATTTTCAAAATCTTTGACTCTAGCTCTTTTTCTTTATAGTTTTGACTCTGTAAAGTAGGTCAAAAGTTTCATTGTATGTGCTTTCAAAACAAAATAGAAAATTTAAAAACCTTTTGATGTTTGGAGTTTTTATACAAACTCCATTAGGCATTTGCATAGATTCACATAAGGCAAGATAATTTTCTCAGGACTGAGAAAAAAAACCAATAATGAAAGAGTGATGGCTGTGACATCACTAAAGAACATGTTGGCTAAAATAAGTTACAGTTCTGTCAGGCTGATGATTAAAATATGCACATTTGAATTTGAGGAGAGCTCTACAATTCTTAACAATTGCTTCAGGGCTTGATACTTTGGAAGAGAACATAAACTTGTGAAAATATAGCAAATATAATACTTCTTATGAAAGTATAAAAATATTCTTGGTCAGATTTAAGTATATATAACACACACTGTAAAGAATGAGCTCTGATGACCTATTTGAGTATTGATAATACATGCTGTATCTCTGAGGTAGATCATGGTACCTACAATTTAAATATATGTATTAAGTGCTCACCTGTGGAAAAAGATAATTCATGAAGAGTATTTTTCAGGGGGACACAATTCCTATTGACAAGAAAAAATTCTTTCAGACTACACAAATCTAAAGTATGCAGGAGTTGAATGCTAAAACAAACCCCAGATGTTAGCCTCCAGAGGAAGAAGGGAATGACGTTGAGAGGTAAACACAATGAAAACAGTAAGAACATCCATCCTGAGCCTCACCAGTTCACACATCTACCCACTCTGAGGAATTGGCTTCCTCCTTCACCAACAGTCTTCTGGGTTTGGTTTCTCAAATCTCACCCCTTCATGCACATAGACTTGTTTTGCTATTTCCAAATTCTCCAATCACCCCTCAAATATATATCAGGTCATAGTCTTCTCTTTGAACCACCCTCCTCTTCATTTACTGACTTATGTGGCTCAAGCTCCTATTCCTTGATAACCACTTCTGGCCTGGACATTTAGCTTTGAGCAAGAATGCTGTCTCTACCTTAACATTTTCCCCACTTTATCCTCAGCATCTGATCTGCCGCCCTTCCTCTCAACCAATACCTTTCTTAGGAAGAGTACTGCAGTTAAGTGCAAGAGCCCCAGAAGCTTGTTTCATCTGGGCTCAAGCACTTACTGGCTATGGATCTCTGCAAGTTACTCTCTTGGCCTCAGCTTTCCCATCTGCAAAATGGAGATAACAAAATAGTATCTACCTCACAGTAATGTTTGAATGTTTAGGTAAAATAATACATGTGAAATTCTCAGCCCATTCCGACTGCCCAGTATGATCTTCGCTATATTATTACTTAGCAGTCCTGAACTGTTAGCAAAGCCAGGAATTTGGATTGCTTTACAGTGGAAAAATATTTCTTAGCTTAAGAATGGCCCTGGGGATCCCTGGGTGGCTCAGTGGTTTAGTGCCTGCCTTGGGCCCAAGGCGTGATACTGGAGTCCCAGGATCGAGTCCCGAATCAAGCTCCCTGTGAGGAGCCTGCTTCTCCCTCTGCCAATGTCTCTACCTCTCTATGTGTCTTTTATGAATAAATAAATAAAATCTTTTTGTTTTTTTTTAATAAATAAAATCTTTAAAAAAATAATGCAAACCTTAAAAAAACAGCTCTGATGTGTGACGTTATAGGCCCAAGACATATTCTGAATATTTTTACTATAACCGTGCAGTAAAGTGCACTAAGAGCTGTGGTGACATCATAAAACTTAACTTTAAACCGAGATGTTAATATTTTCTGAGAGGGAAAGAAAATCCAGCTAAAAAAAACCCTTGTGCTATAAAGTCTATATGCATTCCCTCATTTACTCTTCATAACAATCCTATGTTGACCTGTCTATTTGGCACATGACATAACTACTATTGCTATTTGCCAGTTGGTTACTAAAGGCTTGTCGTTTACAGGCCAATACATAGTCTGACACTCTTAACTTTAAACTTAGTGACTAAATGTAGTATTTCTAAAATTATTCAACATGCCACATATTTTTTTAAAGATTTATTTATCATGACAGAGAGAGAGAGAGGCAGAGACATAGGCAGAGGGAGAAGCAGGCTTCCTGCAGGAAGCCTGATGCAAGACTCCATCCCTAGAATGAGGATCAGGCCCTGAGCAGAAGGCAGACACTCAATCACTGAGCCACCCAGGCATCCCTTAACTTGCCAACAACTGTTTTTTTGGGGCTGTATCAGTGTCCACCGAAGAGACTGTTTGGCTTGGATCTTTTCTTAACTCCTGTACAGTTGTTCAAAATATCTTTGCAGCTGTTCTACTCCCTAAAAGATTGGGTGCATGTATAGGGGGAAATACACTGACACAACCACGCTTTTCTAACATTTAAAATATATGTTCAAGGGCAGCCCCGGTGGCACAGCGGTTTAGCGCCGCCTGCAGCCCGGGGTGTGATCCTGGAGACCTGGGATTGAGTCCCATGTCAGGCTTCCTGCATGGAGCCTGCTTCTCCCTCTGCCTGTGTCTCTGCCTCTCTCTCTCTCTCTCTGAATGAGTGAATAAATAAATAAATCTAAAATAAAATAAAATAAAATAAAATAAAATAAAATAAAATAAAATAAAATAAAATAAAATAAAATGTATGTTCAAGATCACATTTCCACATAGATAAGCTTGCTTTTTTTATTTTTATTTTTTTTAAGCTTGCTTTTTTATTGCAGATAAACTGGCCCCTTTTCTGGTTCTCTTCATTTTATAGTCATTAATGTTGATAATCTTCCTCCTCTGCTTTTTTCATGAATGTGGGTTGATTATCTTTTTCAGAATATTTAAGACTTTAAGGTTTTTTGGCTACTCTGTTCCAAAATAAATGGACTTTTTCAAACCCAGTGTTATGAGACAGTGGGATTATCAACTTGATGCTTTGCTGAGTTCTTACTATATTAAATCCCTAAAAAAATAAAACCTCCATAATTACACCTGGTGGCATGTATTCTTTATAAATACCCCAAAGATGCTTTTGCCCAAGATTACTATCTTGATGTTTTGACACTCATTTCTCATCACATATCCCATTACTTCGTCACAGCTGAGCTTACTGGGCCAACCAGAATTTTCCAACCAACCAACCAACCAGCCCCAGAACTCTTCTCTCCTATAGGATTCTTGCTAAAAATAGAATCAGAAATAAGAGTTTCCAAGAAAGACTAGGGTGCCGGTATTAGAACAACACACATATAAGCAGTTTTGTTAGATTGTAGATTTATCAGCAAATACTAGGAACAAAAGGTTTAATGGCACTGAGTTTATATTCCTAAACACCTTTTGATATATTAGGTGCAAAGGCAATTAAGATCCTTATGCCCTGTAAATGGTAGATAGGATTATGTATCCTTAAGCTCTGGAGACAGCAATTACCTAAAAAACATATGTGAGGCAGAGTTTAATTATGTTGACAATGCTTAGAAGATTTTACTAAGTGACTGCTTCCATTTCTTTATTACAAAATTATATCTAGTCACTTCAAACACATCAGGGCATTTCTCTGGGTGAGGGGCAGTCTTCTGTTTCAGGAACCACAAAGATGCATCATTTATTGAGCAAGTCTCCAATGTTCTAAAACTTGGCAGAGAAGGAACTTTCTAGTAGTCTATTGCTGTTGTGCCAGAATTGTTGGATCTATAACAGATTTTTACATTTTGGGGCATAAATTTATCATTTCACTTCCTTCATATAAAGTGACCATGATTTACCTCCTCAAAACATAGTCCTTGATAAAAACACCTTTAATGATGATCAAATAAAAGAAGAAAAGTCACTTTCTGTTGCAAAAGCTAAGCTACCTATCCCCACAAAGCAGCAGTCCCCCAAAATACAAAGTCCTGAACTCAAGCTGGTGATGGGACCACAAGCAAAACAACTCATTCCATACCCCTTAACGGTTCTTCAAGTCCCATGTGGAGCACAGTATCTGGAATACAGAGGTGTTACATGAAGTTACGCATGATAGCATTGCACAGAACCACACACACACACACACACACACACACACACACACACACACACTGCTTTTAAAATTAAAAATCTGAATAAGCTCTGTGGAGTATTCCAATGTCAATTTCTTGGTTTTGAGACATCTCTGATTCATATAAAATGTTACCATATGGGCGGACTTGGTGAAGGATGCATGAGGATTTCTCTGCACATTTTTTGCACTTTCTATGGATCTATAATTATTTCAAAATACAAAGTTAACCCTCCCCTCCCCCCTGCCACACACACACCATGTAGAATCAGAATCTTTGGTAGAGGTCTACTTAAGGACTAATGTCCCTTAAGTAAGAAGCAAATAAAAGTCCACACCACCATAAATAAGAGTGCTTTTATAAGGACATTTAAAACCACAAATAACTAATTATTTTAAATACCAAAGCAGGCTAATTTAATAAGGTATATTTTAGCTTCTTAATTAAATATCAATTTTTCATTTTGCTACGGTTTACTTGGTTTTGTTCTGTGTACACAGATAATCAGAACTATCAGCTAATTCTGTCCTCAGAATCAAAAGTCATAAAAAAAAAAAAAACTTATCCTGCCTACCCAGTGCACTTGTCTTCTCCCATTTATGACCCCTCCACAAATCTAACTTCTCCTCCAAACTTTCCAGTTTAAATGGCATTGTACCACAACTTACTTCTGTTGTTAGGAAGCTTCACCACAACTTGAAGGGCTATGGCTTGTTTTCAGGCCCAGGGGTACATATGTGTTTCATATTAAAAGACATTTTAAATCTTGGCTTTTATTCGCTCCCAATAAGCCAGATTCTCCATGTGCCTAGACTATTTCTTGTCTATCAAGCACCTTTGGAAACTGCATTAACTTTCAGGCTATATGGATTTTACTTTGCACTTACAGAGTTTCATTAATTATTACTAACAAGTATCCTTCCAACACTCCAACATCTACCATACCTGCAAAGTACTAACAGACCAAGGCCCTTAGAAATTATAATTAATGAACTTATCTTTAGATGGAGATAGAATAAAATTAAACATCTCTTTTAGCCCTCTGGTTTTCAAACTTGGCTGCACGCTTGAACTACCTGGTAAACTTTAAAAATTACCAATGAGGGGATGCTCGGCTGACTCAGTCAGTAGAACATATGACTCTTGATTTCAGAATCATGAGTTCAAGCCCCATATTTGGTGTAGACATTACTAAAACAAACAAACAAAAAACTTTAAGGGATGCGTGGGTGGCTCAATTGGTTAAATGTCTGACTTTGGCTTGGGTCATGATCTCAGGGTCCTGGGATGGAGCCCTACATCGGCCTCCCACTTAGCAAGGAGTCTGCTTCTCCCTCTCCTTCTGCCCCTCCACCCACCCATGCTCTCTCCCTCAAGTAAGTAAAATCTTCAAAGACAAAAAAAGTTTTTTTAAAAAAATTACTTATACCTGAGTCCTACCTCTAGACTCTAATTGTTTTAAGTATATCATTGGTTGAGCCTTGTTTTAACAGATCCCCAGGCAATTTTTAGATATAAAGTTTTATAATTACCCGCTCTAGCATAGGACTTTTCACATGGAACACTGTTTATGTTTCATTGTTTTTCCAAACATGTATATGTAGAGAGTAATCTTATGTTCAAGTGCTTATGGAATCTAAGCAATTATTCAACCAGAACCATACCAGTTCTTGGTTTAAGGCCTTCACTGTCAATATACTTCCCTGACAATAAACTTAAGGAATGCTGTTCAGATCTTGGAGAGACCCTACCGACAAACTCAGATTCACATCTAGTGAAAGCAGAGGGATCTTATGAAAAACAGAACATCCTCAAAGTATATAATTAAAAAAATAGACTTAAGAGTCATGTTGGGCTCACAGCAAAATCAAGCAGAAGATACATAGATTTCCCATGTATTGCCTGCCTCCATATAAGCATTTAGGCTCCCTCATTATTAACATCCCCACCAGAATGGTATATTTGTTACAACTGATGAAACTATGTGCATCAGCATCACTCAAAGTCCATGGTTTTCATTAGTGTTCACCCTTTGTGCTGTATATTATGAGTATGAACAAGTATAAATGACACGTATCTACATTTACGGTTATCGTACAGAATAGTTTCATTGCCCTAAAAGTGCTTCCCTTCTCACTAACCCCTAGCAACCAATCACTAATCTTTACTGTCCACATAGTGTTGCCTTTTCCAGAATGTTATATAGTTGGGATTATATAATGTGTAGTGTATGATTTTTTCATTTATTAACACACACTTAAGTTTCCTCCATGTCTTTTGATGGCTTGACAGCTCATTTCTTTTTAGTGTTGAGTAACACTCCATTGTTTGGATATGTTTACTTAACCATTCACCTCTGAAGGATATCTTGGTTATTTCCAAATTTTGGCAATTATGAATAGAGCTTCTATAAACATCCATGTTTAAGTTATTGTGGGGCCATAGTTTTCAACTCCCCTAAGAAACTGTCAACTATCTTCCAAAGTGGTGGTATCCATGTTGCGTTCTCACCAGCAATGAATAAGAGTTCCTGTTGCTGCACATTCTCACCAGCATTTGCTGTCATCAGTGATCTAGATTTTGGCCATTCTAATGGTGTGTGTTGATACCTTGTGTTTTCATTTTAATTTCTCTGAAGACATATGGTATGAAGCATCTTTTCATATGCTCATTTGCCGACTTTTTTTGATGACCTGTTAACTCCTTCGGCCCAATTTTAAATTGGGTTGTTTTCCTATTCCTGAGTTTTAAGAGTTCTTTGTATATTTTGGATAATAGTCCTTATCAGATATGTATTTTACACATATTTTCTCCCAGTCTGTGGCATTTCTCTTGACAGTGTCTTTCATAGAGCAGAAATTTTAATTTGAATCAAGGCCAACCTATCAATTCTTTCTTTCATGGGTTGTGTCTTTGGTGATCTAAAAAGTCATCACCAAACTCATTTAGGTTTACTTCTATGTTATCTTCTAAGAGCTTTATAGTTTTATGTTTTACATTTAATTCTATGATCCATTTTGAGTTACTTTCTGTAAGAGGTGTAAGGTCTGTGTCTAGATTCAACTTATTTGCATATTGATGTCCAGTGGTTCCAATACCCTTGGTTGAAAATACTACCTTTGTGGACACCTGGATGACTCATTTAAGTGTCTGCCTTTGGCTCAGGCTGTGATCCTGGGGTCCTGGGATCCAGCGGCAGTCAGGCTCCTGCTCAGCGGCGAGTCTGCTTCTCCTTCTCCTGCTCCTCCCCTGGCTCATGCTTTCTCTCCTATTAATCTTTTTAAAAAGATAGTATTTTTTTTTTTTCCATTGTATTGCCTTTGCTCCTTTGACAAAAATCGGTTGATTAAATTCATGTGGGTCTACATTGGGATCTCATTTCTGTTCCTTTTATTTATGCCTATTATCTATTTTGTCTGTTTTTGTCTCGATTACTATAGCTCTATAGTAAGTCATGAAGTCAGGTATTATCAGTCCTTCAATTTTGTTCTTCAATATTGTGTTGTCTAGGGATCCCTGGGTGGCTCAGCAGTTTGGCACCTGCCTTTGGCCCAGGGTGTGATCCTGGAGTCCCAGGATTGAATCCAACATTGGGCTCCCGGCATGGAGCTTACTTCCCTCTGCCTTTCTCTGTCTCTCATGAATAAATAAATAAAATCTTAAAAAAATATATTGTATTGTCTATCCTGGGTCCCTTGCTTCTCCATATAAACCTTAGAATCAGTTTGTCATTATTCACAAAAAAAGTTGCTGGGAATTTGACTGGAATTGCATTGAATCTATAGATTAATTTGGGAAGAACTGACATCTTGACAATTTTGAGTCTACCTATCCATAAACATGAAGTCTCTCTGTATTTACTTAGTTCTTTGATTTCTTTCATCACTTTTGTAATTTTCCTCATATACATCTTGTTAATTTAAGTATTTTGTTTTGGGGGATGCTAATATAAATGGTATTTCAAAAATTTTTTTAAAAGATTTATTTATTCATGAGAGACACAGAGAGAGAGAAAGGCAGAGACACAGGCAGAGAGAGAAGCAGGCTCCATGTAGGAAGCCCGACGTGGGACTTGATCCCGAGACTTGCTGAGCCACCCGGGCTGCCCAATGGTATTGTTTTAAATTTCAAGTTCCACTTGTTTATTGCTGGTACATAGGAAAACAACTAACTTTTATATATTAACTTTGTATCCTGTAACCTTCCTGTATGTATTAGTTCCAGGAGTTTGTTGATTCTTTTGGATTTTCTACATAAACAAGTGTCTTCTGCAAACAAAGTTTTATTTCTTCTAATCTGTGTATCTTTTCTTTCCTTCACTTGACTTCTTGCATTATCCAGGACTTCTAACAAAATTTTGAAAAGCAGTGGTGGGAAGGAACATCTTTGACTTGTTTCTGATCTTATTAGGAAAGCTTCATGTTTCTTACCATTAAATATGAAATATATTAGCTATAGGTTTTTTATAGTTACTCTTTATCAAGTTAAGAAAGTTCCCCTCTATTTCTACTCTACTGAGGGTTTTCAATCATGACTGGGTGTTGGATTTTGTCAATGCTTCTTTCATTTGTTTATATGATGTGATTTTTCTCCTTTAGCCTGTTGTGATGAACAACGTGTACTAATTTTTGAATGTTGAACCATACCTTGCATACTATCCCACTCAGTCATGAGCATAATTTTTAAAATACATTATTGGATTCAATTTGCTAATATTTTGTTAGGGATTTTTGCATATATGTTCATGGAAACCCAGAGTCTGCAGTTTTCTTTACTTGTAATGTCTTTGGTTTTGGTAGAAGGATAATGCTGGCCTCATAGTATGGGTTAGGGAATATTCCTTCTGCTTCTATCTTCTGAAAGAGAGAATAGAAAACTGGTATAAATTCTTCCTAAAAAGTTGGGTAGAATTCCCAGTAAGCCTATCTAGGCCTGGTGCTTTTTGTTTTTGAAGGTTGGTTAAAAGAAATAATAATAATATTTGTTAGTATTGATTCAATTTTCTTAATAGATACAGACCTATTTATATGTCTATTTTCTCTGAGTTTTGGCAGATTATACCTTTCAAGTAACTGTTTTATTTCATCTAGATTATCAAATCTGTGGGCAGAGTTGTTCATGGTATTCCTTTTCTTTTAATGTCATGAGATGTTTAGTGATGTCCATTCTTTCACTTCTGATATTAGTTATTTGTGTAAAGAACATTCTTTTATTTTTAAAATTTTATTATTTATTTAAGTAATCTTTATACTCAAAATGGGGCTCGAACTCATGACCTTGAGATCAAGAGTGGTATGCTCCACCAATTGAGCCGCCAGGCACTCCAAGAATGTCCTTTTAATAAAACCTTTAATACCTAAAAAAATGAACTAGATCCTCTCATGTAAAGTAGTTATTCCAGATTTTACCAAACTAATACTTTTTTTTAAGCAAAGGTACAGTATCAAAACTTATATTTTCAAACTAGTATCAAACAGGATGTGTGATGTGAGAAAATATTTTCATAGTACTTATGGATCCAGTTGTCATAATTCCAAAAGGAGAAGAGAAAGAATTGGAAAAAAGAACTTCACAACTAAGGGAGATAATCTTCTCAATTGAAAATTTAATTTCCCCACCATTGAAACACAGCACCTATTCCCAAAAACTTAATAGCTTTGATCTATGTATGGCTATTACTTTGAGTCTATTTTGCTTATCCTTATCAATTCCAAATTTACTCAAGACTGAATTTTAAAGTACCAAGAAAACAATTTTTAAAATTCCCAGCCATTAAGTTAGGACTCTTTCTAAAATACACATACAGATTATTAGAAGGACATAAATGGAAAAATTTTTTCCTATAGCCCAATAATTAAATTTTTCTGTATTTTCCCTGGAAAATTTGAAACTATGCCCCAGAAGGGCATTTACAAGAATGCTCAATGTAACACTGTCATGACAGTGAAAAACTGTCACAAATAAGAGAAATAATCTATGCTACATAGATATCATGGAATATATACTTACACATATGTAATTTATATGTATGTGTGTGCATATATATACACACACAGACATAAGGGGTTTGCAGACAACATGTAAAGAGTATCACTCACGTAAAAAAAATTTAACTATACCCTTATAGGTACATATATATGTTTATAAATGCACAGAAAAAGATTTGGAAAGCCACATCCCAAAATGGTAACAGTAATTACCTCTAAGATTTTAAAATGTTTGATGCTCAACAGGGGTTTTAGTATTATCTGTAGTATTTTAATATTTTTAAATAATGAGAACGAATGAATTATTTTATGACTGGAATAAACTTGAAAAAGATAATGCCCCAAAATATAGTTTAAGAAATCAAACATAGCAAAAGTACACCCACCTTGACACTGACAGGTGCCAACAAAGAAGCTTTAATGACATGTATCCTCTCTCCCTAGTAGAAATAGTAGCAAGCAATGGAGAGTTATAAGTAGGACATTCTGGTCAAATTCACCTCTGGGTATGGCTGCTCAGCTGCTCCACTTAACCAAAGGGAATTCTTGCAGTCTTCTTTCTCTGGGATAAGTGTGTGCACACTATTTAATTGTGCACACACAGGTGCTCATCTGCCATCTTGATAAATGGAGGCATGGAAAGGATGTCACCCAAGGAGGAGGCAATATGCATGCATCCATGTGACAGCAACCAATGAACAAAAAATAACCTACTGCAAATTCAGCATTAGTATATTATGTATGTACCGCTATCTGACTCAATGAAAACAGATTTACTCCAAAATGTTAGTTACCAGGTATTGGCCAAAATCTTTACATGCAAACTATAAGCTGATGTTTCCTCTCCTATTAAGATCTTCTTTAATTGTCTTTCCAAAGTCTTCTATGACATATGTCAGAAGTCTCAAAATGATGGCCTGTAGATAATATGTAGCCTCCAGCTGACTTGCCCATTGCCACTACTCAATTGCCCCTATAGTATTTTGAAAAGACTTTATCACATAAAAATTGAGCTTTCCCTTTATCTTCATTTGGTAACACCTGGCTGGAGAAGAACGATCTCATTGAGATAGGGCAAGCACTCAGTCCTCACCATGCCCTACTGCCTCCCCAACCTGAGAGCAGTTCCCTTTATGATTCTGCTTCCACTGTTGATTTTCTCAGAGTAAAGAAGAAAATGAACACTTGTACTTATATCTCTACCAAATGTAGGGACACTAAAGATACATAGTGTAGAATATTTTGAGAAAAAATTGGAGAGGACATTTTCCCACAAGACTGAAGAATATTCCTACACGTCTAGTTTGCAAAGTATGTTCCTGATGAAAGAAGAGAACATGCCATTATGAAACTACTGGCCAATTCTTTCACTTATATCCATAGCAGGCATTTGAACTTGTGATGCCTGGTTTATATAGTACTTATGGAAATGCCACCAAGTGGAAAATAGGCAGTGAAAAAGCAAACTCAAGAACTGGAGTTTTGGGGATCCCTGGGTGGCGCAGCAGTTTGGCGCCTGCCTTTGGCCCAGGGCGCGATCCTGGAGACCCGGGATCGAATCCCACGTCAGGCTCCTGGTGCATGGAGCCTGCTTCTCCCTCTGCCTGTGTCTCTGCCTCTCTCTCTCTCTCTGTGTGACTATCATAAATAAATAAATAAATAAAAATTAAAAAAAAAGAACTGGAGTTTTGTGAATTACACATATATTGACCTATATGAGTTAACTTTATATTTAAATTCATTGCATCAATTCTAAATATGCTTAATGAGCATCAACTATACATAACAGGTATTGCATATTAGGTGTTATAAGGATGGAAGAGGAGCGAAATAAAGTTTTTACCCTCTAGGAGCTGTATTTGGGAATGGGAAGGGATGGGGCAGAAAGACAAGACAGGTGTGTGTGTGTGTGTGTGTGTGTGTGTGTGTGTTATTCTACTAGAAAGATAAATTAAGAGGAGATCATAGATCTACGGAAGGACATATGGGTTGCTTCCGTATCTTGGCTATTGTAAATAATGCTGCAGTAAACACAGGGGTGCATATATCTTTCCATTTTCTTTTGGTAAATAACCAGTAGTAGAATTACTAGGTCATTTGATAATTATATTTTTAATTTTTTGAGGAACCTCCATACTGTTTTCCACAGTGGCTGCACCAATTTACACTCTCATTTACAATAAGACGTTAATAATGTTGTGTTGGTGACAGATGGTTACCACACTTACTGTGGTGAGCACTGAGTAATGTATAGAACTGTTGAATCATTGTATTGCAACTGAAACTGTGTATATTAATCCTACTTAAAAAAATTAAATATATGAAAGCCACATCCAAAGGCAGAGAGAGAGAGAGAGAGAGAGAGAGAGAGAGAGACCGATCATAGGACAAATCAAGCAAAACCCTGTGCTGGAAGGAGGAAGCAAAACAGGAAGATCAGAGAAAACACAGCTTTAGGGAGAATGTAGCATGTGATCCAGGCCCTAAGATACAATTTCTAAAGGAAATGGGAAATCTTAGGGAAAGCTGAGGATACAGTAAGTCACACAGTGTGTCTGTGGTATGTGTACACGTGGTAAGAAGAGTGGAAGAGGAAGCTGGAAAAGTAGTTGGGATCGTGTTACTGACGGATTTCACTGCCAAGCTGATGAGTTTGTCCTTCATAAGATGGGTAACAGGGAACTTCCAAGTGAAGTAGGTTAAGATGCTAGTTGTTGGAGCTAGAGCAAATAGGCTAGTTATATTACATAAGAAATGTCAAATTACAGAAAACAAAATTATTTCTATGAGCTATCCAAACTGCAAAACATGATTTCCTCTCCTCCATTCTTACACAAGAATTCAATACTCATCAAATTTTTAAGCTTCTGTGATTAAAAAGAAGTATCAAGCAATCTAACAAGTAATAAATAAGATCGCAAGCATATAGTTTTACTGTGGGAATGCAAGGAAGATGGTTTCAGAGGTAACCAACTGAATCATATTGTTCCTGATAGATATATTTACATCAGAACGTACTTCTAGGTCCACAGAATTTAGAAAACACGCCCATGTGCACATGCACACAACACACACAATACTGAAGCATTTACCATCCTAGAACTTATGAAGGCCCTCAGAAAGAAGGTATCATAGTTAAGGAAAAAGAAAAAAGTGCTAGTCGGGGACCAGGAAACCCAAGTTTTAGTCTTGTTCTGCCATCAAATAACTATGAGATTTTGAGCAAATAATTTGTCTTCTTTCAGACTCAGAAACTTCATCTCTAAAGTGAAGGGATTTGACCGGAATGAGACCTAAGGTCTTTCCAACCTCTTCTCTAAATATCAAGAGTTTCAAACTGGCAGCCTTCAAGTCTGAAATGGCAGGCAAACTGTGCATGCCAAAGCATCATTTGCAAAAAGCCCCCAACAATCAAATCAAAACCAAAATAAGTTCCTAGTGCTCAATGATTTCACACATAAAAACCCAGATTTTTCACTTTTCTTGAAAAGCCAGAAAATCTGGCAACAAGAACCCACTTCCCCACATAGCCACAATCTGCTGTGGCTTTGCAGGTGTTGTTTCCCCTTTAATCGGACCTACCTTGTTCTCCAGTTTGCCAGTCTCCACCCTCTGACTCACTCCTTTTTTTACCTGTCCAACTCTGAATAAGTGTGTGACTACTGCCACGCTCATGGGAGACATCCCCTCTATTCACTCAAGAGATAACATGAGCCATGCACCAAGCTAGCTAGATGCTGTAAAAGAAACAAACATTAGACATACCCAAGAATTAGAACTCACCATCAGAAATGATAGGTATGAGAGAAATTCCAAGTTATGGTGGAAGAGATTACTTTAATTCTTTAAATACAGGAGAAGGATCTGCAATCTAGATCAATGCTGTCAAAAACAAGAATGTGAATATTTGGTAGAAAGTGCAAGCTTCTTAAATAGAAGACTCAAAGTCTTTCCCTTTATAATAAATTGTTAAATTTGTCTACAAGCTCCTCATAGGATCACAAATGCAAGGTCCTGCTGGCAGGCAGACGGCTGTGCATTAACTGCAGAAGCTCCGCCTCACTCAAGAGGATGCTCATTGACCATGGTCTAACATGAAAGCAATGGAGCCTGAGAATGGAATCAGATCAATCGTTGTGGTGCATAAATATCCAGGTACAGAGGACGGTGGTCTAAGGATTTAACATTCAGTCACGTGTGCTCTAAGACGCATCATGATTCTTTGCTTTGTCAGAATCCTATTATGTAAGATTTACCAGGAAACAAGATCTGCCTTTGTCATTTCATTACGGCATCTCTCTTAATAGTTCACCCCTGTGATATGCTGGCTCTAAAGTGCCTATCATCCCCCTGAGAATATGTAAAGGATGCCATTGGTACTGTTCCTTCATTGTTAAAACTCAGGTAAGCATAGGGAGTGGCAGAGTGATGATGATATATAAAATTCAAATTTTGTAAGAACAGAAGACAGCATGGATATCCATCAACAGAAACCTGGTACATTAAATCACAGTAACGACATACAATATTCTGCAGCTGTAAAGGGAAAAAAGGATGGAATGCCACTGAGCAATACAAAGGAACAAAGCACTGATACACATAACAACTTGAATGAATGCCAAGAGAATTATGCCAAGTTAAAAAAAAAAAAAAGCCAAGAATCCAGTCCCAAAAGTTTACATCTTAAATGATTTCATTTATATCACATTCTTTAAATGATATAATTATAGAAACAGAGAACAGATTAATGATTGCCAGGGGTTAGACATGGGGGTATGAGGAAGATGGGGGTGGATACACCAACCTACACATGTAATAAAACTGTATAGAAATATACCTACACAATATATATTCCATGCCATGAAAAGAACAGAAATATAAATGAAGCGGTTGCTTAAAATTTTTCAGTAAAGCTCCTTAAAATACAAAGGTACCTTTGGAAATTAAGGAGGGGGGAAGGAAGGAGGGAGGAAAGGAGGGAGAGAGAGAGAGAGGAGGAGGAGGAAGAAAGAAGTTAGAAAGGGGAGAAGAGAGAAAGAAAAAGAGGGGGAATGAGAATGTTCTGTATACAATCTGAACGACTTCCAAGACCATTAAAAAGAAAAAACAAAAATAAGGTGGTTCGTGTAGCACTCTACCATTTGAGTACACAAAAACAAAAATGTTAATACTTAATGCTTATCCATAGAATTTTTCTGAAAGGAAACAAAATTAACAGGCAACACTGGTCACTTCTATAGATGGGATGTGGGAGGCTGAGGTCGTTGAGATGGAAGGGAGACTTTAATACATATGCCCTTGAACCTTCTGAATTTTATACCACATGCATGTATTACTTAT
The DNA here is from genome assembly GCF_018345385.1 of Vulpes lagopus. Classification (NCBI taxonomy): domain Eukaryota; kingdom Metazoa; phylum Chordata; class Mammalia; order Carnivora; family Canidae; genus Vulpes; species Vulpes lagopus. The sequence goes on from NC_054829.1 coordinate 25,462,914, forward strand.
GCATAAAATTACCATTTTCTTTTTGAATATATGCAAGTCAAAGAAAATCCACAATTCAGTACCTTCACCTTTGTACACACCTGTCGTCTGGCAACTGTTGTTAATACTTATCCTCTCTGGGTATTTAGTAGTTAGCCTTTGCACCTAAGCCTCTTAAGCCTCCTTACAGGTTCTGAAGATTAGTTTCATCACTTACCTGAAAATGCTTCTCAATGATTACTCTTCCAACACACACACACACAAACTGCACTGTTTCATATGGCATACCTCAGTCTATAGTAGCTGACTACAAACGATGATGATTATCTTTAAGCCAAGTGAAAATTTCAGATTTCAAAAGCAAAAAGAGGAACAAATAAAAAAGTAATAATGACAATGATGACGGCTACTACCAGTTTTTTACCTTTTACTCTGTGCTCAGTACTGGGCCAAGCAGCTTACAAGCATCCTCTCAATTCACTCCTCCCAGCAACCTGTGCTAGCTAGGTAAGTTTTGTTATGTTCACTTTATAGATGAGGAAATGGAAGCCCAGATAAGTTAAATGATTTGCTTAAGGTCACATAACTTCTGAGAGAGGAACTTGAACTTGTACCAGTAAAATTCATCTGTTTTGGTAGCTCTAAACTGTATTTAAAATAGCCATACAGTCTCTTTGTAGCCGACGACTTGTTGCTTTTACAGTCCTAAGAGTATGCCAGGCTCTAGATACCAACATTACCTTTAAAATACCTGCAACTTGCACAGTCAGCAGGATAAAATACTTAACATAAAAGCTGAGGCACCTCCAAAGTATGAAAACCTAGGTTGAAATTTTAGTCATCCAATTCAGAATTTTATACGTGGTTTGCCCAAACAACAACCAGAATTCTTTCACAAAGGAAAGAAATCCAACCAGAAAATTTAAGATTTTTGTCTGTCAGTAAACTTCTGAATTAATCATTGATATCAAAATCAAGTATAACTTCTTGAAAATTATGTGAATCGTGTCAACAAACAGATTACTGTGTATAACTGATGGCTTTTGATCCCTGTAATCAATCATAATGTGTTCTGAATATGACAACTTAACCCTAAATAAATGATTTCTAAATAGAAAAAATTTCTGCATCTAATCAAGCAGAGCTGAATCACCAAAGTGAGAGTTTTCATTTAGTTTAAGAGATCTGAAACATTAAAGATACCAAGAACTTTCCCCAACATCAGATTATTTTTGTATCAAGACACAACACAGGATTTTAAATCAACTTCATACGATTATAATAAAAAATGTAAAACACATACCAAGCAGTTTTTTGAGATGATAAAGAAAACAATGTTAATAAAACAACAGTAAAATGCGTAAAATACTAGCAAATAAATGGAACCCAAGTTTGGTTTTCTGTATTCCAAGGATATCTCAATAAATTTAAAGTATCTGTTATCAAGGCATTTTTTACTCACACCAAATTTCTCCAAGATATTCTTGGGCTTTCTAATTCTATTCTGCATCTAGTGAGAATGCAAATTCAAGAATTTTTTACCAGTCTCATTAGATTAGTAAAGTCAAATATTAACTGACAGTCTCTATTATTTTATTTTTGGGGCCTATCTTTTTTTTTTTCATTATTCTCTTTCATTGAGGTTGTTAGGCCAACTTCCTAAAGTAGCCAACATTCTATATCCATCTCCTAAGGTCATGTTATTCTGTATATTCTGAAAACCAGCAGAGGCCATTTCTGACTGTTCTCTTCCCTATCCCCTTTGGTATAAGATCAGAGACACAAAGGCATGGCTGCAAGGCAAAAGTATGGTGGATTTAAAGTGATTACCACTTCTTATTTCACTGGCATTCTAAATACTGTTAGAACATAAAAAGGTTAAGAAAACTAAAGTAAAACATCCTTTATGAGAGCATATATGCTTCCATTGTCTTCTGAACTAGAGAACACACTCTGGAAATACTGTTTTTGATAAGAACAGACATTTGGTAGATTCACGTGCGTCTCTGTACAAACAAGAATTCTATTGGTTATCCTGTGATGTACCTTCACTCATAAAGGTGGCTGAGAAAGATGGGTACATAGAAGTGTACTGTCGGCCAAGAAGCAACCAAAGTAGCTTGTTAAATACTACAAACAGTAGAAGTCATCCAATGTGGCCAATTAGACCTTCAGTATTGACTTGTTAATGATCTTAAAGCCTCTTACATATAAACATTCAGAACTTCAGGGAAGACAGAAGAACAGAAAGTTGTCAGGATTCCCATTAAATTCATCTTCAGTACTATAATTTCACATTCTTGAACCCAAAGCAATACTATTTGAGTGCTAATAAATATCATTTCTGGTTACACAATATTTAATGTAGGTCATAAAATTAAAAGGTTTTTGTCTGTAGCACAAAAGTGTATATTTCAAAATAGTTAAGCCTTTTATGAACATATTTACAAATTGCTGAGTTGGATTACAAAGTGGAAATGGTGTTTGAGGAAGAAGGCTCCTTTCTGTCTTCTCTCATGCCACAAAATGTTTTTTTCTTTGCAGATTGGAAAAGGGAAAAGTGCTTTTTGCTTTTAAATTGGAGTATTTGGGTTTTAGCTCTGTGCATTTCTAGGTTCCACCTGGTACTATCCACAAGAGAAGAAGAATGAAGGTACTATCTGTGCAGAAGGCCATGCTTTCCAATAATGAGCAATCTGGCAAGAACCTGAAAACTCGACAGGCTTAGAGGGTGCCTGCCAGAAGGCTGCACATCTCCGTACTCATCCTTCCCTGTCATCTTGATGAAAACATCAATGATTCAAGTTTAGCAATAAGGCAACAAGCTCCTGAGTTCTATGGAGTACATCAGTTCTGCCCACCAGGAATCAAAGCCAGATGAGGGAAAAATCAAATTATAACATAGCATGAAAGGAGAAAGTGAAAAGAGGGAGGAACAGCAAGAGGATCAAAAAAATAAGACAATAAAACACCATGCTACAGAACTGATGTGCTCCAGAGAACTGATGATTATTTGCAATTGTCTATACTAGTCTTCATGCTGCAAAGACAGAGAATGAAATCAGCTATCAAACAAAGATCAGTGCACCTTCCTTGTGTTTACAATATGTGCTATGGAATCACTGAGCTACATAATATTCAATGGGAAAAAGGCTTTGGGATGTTCGGCTAGCATGTAATTAGAACACATCATATTAAAAAAGCAATAAAAAATAAAATTAAGAAAACAAGAGAAAGGGGCCCATGCTGTATAGCCCATGAATACTCATCGGCTTTATCGTGAAAGTTTATTGTTTTTAATCCTAGTACAATCAGCTACCAGTTACATACAGTAAAAAACAAAAACAGCCACAAAGCAATGATGATAGAGATAGTCTGTGACATTGTACAGTGGAGGAAATATTTTCTGTTGGAATCCTCCAGCAGACCCCCACATGGTTTCAGCAGTTAAGCTATCACTCCCTCCCTCCCCAAAATAGTTAAAAAGAAAAATTAATGTCTTGCTTGGGTACAGCAAGATTCTAATACCTCTTGGGGACACTGGAGAACTTTAAAAAACTAAAGTGGTAGAAACAAAACAAAAACTGAAACGTGGAAGGCAAGGTGACACACAACGAAGCTCCATGAGGCTGTGGCTTCAGAATCACCTCAAAGCGAACCACCTGAAAGGAAAAGAAAAGGCTGTCAAGCCACGAAACAGCAGGCAGAAAGTTCAATAGACTTTAGTATCTCATCGTTCTACTCCTTCTCAAATCGAAAGAATCCAAGCTTTTCTCAAGTCTTGTATAAAGTGAGCCAGGTTGCAGAAAACTGCTCCCTTTTCTAACACCCTCATTCTATATACTGGCAACTAGCACATACTTACTCTTCTAAGAACCAGAAAATACAAGAAGAGAAGCCTTTTTAGTAAAGCATGCTGTCTCCTTTATCTCAAACCCTTCAAAACAACCACACAGTAGGCTATTTACGTGACTGTGCAAACTTACCTTAGAGGAATTAATGACTCCGCTCAAAAACTAAGTCTCATATATATTTGGTTCGATTGAGGGCTTTTTCAGCCAGGTGACCACTTTCATCTGTGATCTTCTCCCAATCAGTCTGTCCGACCACAAAACCTATGGCCCTTTTCCTATCTGCATCCTTCTTTTCTTCCAGGTCTGCCCATCTCACCTAAAAAGAACACAGCATTAGGCTGGGCTTTAGGAAAAATACATACATAAATGAGCTCTTCATTCTCTTGGTAGTCTAAGGGATATTTAAAACAAAGAGATAAAAACATTAGGAATTAACTGCGGAGAAGTGGAGAAAGCCATGTATCTTAAGTTCCAGAAAGAAAATTCTCTAGCCAGTCACCAAGTCCTAAACCCTTCCAACTCCTGAACAGTTCAGCTCTCAGCTCTCGGCTCAGTCCTCCATCTCTTCTGTCCCTCCTTTCTGGTTTACTGATCTTATTTTTCCTTTTGCCTAGTCTTCCTACCTTTTACATGCTCACTCCCTCTGATCCATTCTGCCAGTGATCCCCAAATACAGACAGTTGTGACTATCACCTGCTTTAAATCCTTCCCTCGCCTAAAGAATAAAATCCAAGCACACAGCTCCCTTTGGATCTGGCCTGTCTGCTCTCCAGTGGCATTTCTGGGCAGTGACTACAGCCTTTTATATAAGCAGTACAAAATTATTTCTAGCTCTCAGAGCACATTGGACCATTTCCCATCTCTGTAACCTGGCATATACTAGTCTCCTTCCTGAAATGTCTTTGCCCTAACCCTGTCCACCTGTCATGAGTCTAGTCATCAACCCTTGCTTTATCTTTCTTGTCTTTGCCAAATAATTAATTAATCATTGCTTCTTTAGAGCTACTTCTAGATCTTGAGGTTTACTTTTGAACTTTTACACTATATTGCTATGATCTATTACAGACTTATTTTCCCTAACAGACTATAAGTACCCTAGATTAACAGACTTTCTTAAAAAACAAAAAAACAGACTTTCTTAGAAAATAGGAAGCAGGTATTACTATTTTCATTCATAAGATAAAGAGATGGACTCAACTGCTATCACTTACAGAAAGATTTTAACTACAAATACATAAACTGGATATTTCCCATTGGCAGGTATTCTGATAGTTTAAAAATGTAAGCAGATACATTTTGAATTTTAATAATATATCAAGTATAGATTCTTACATTAACAATTAAAAAACAAGCAGATATATCAAATTCTGCAAAAGCTGAAATACTTAAGGAGAAACTATGAAACTGGGGACACAGCACCAAAGTCTGTAGAAACTGTGTTTTTTAAAAAGATTGTTTAGTTGAGAGAGACAAAGAGAGTGAGAGTGTACAAGTTGGGAGGGGCAGGAAAGGGAGAGAGAATTTCAAGCTGACTCCACACGGAGCATGGAGCCTGACATGGGGGGCTTGATCTCACGACCCTGACATCACAACCTGAGCTGAAACCAAGAGTTGGACGCTTAACTGACTGTGTCACCCAGAAGCCCCCAAGACTGTATATAAATTTAGCTTGTGATTTATTATCTGTTGCAAGGAAAGAAAACGAGAGCATGCATACTCCATGCTGTTCACACTGGACACAGAAATGCATTACTGCTCTTAGAGGTATACTGACCTTTCCTATTACCATTTACAGGACTGGTAATGAAATGACTAGGCTTCTCCAAATAGCAACCACTTGGCCAAAGAGAAGATACATAGTAATGGCAGTGGGGAAAAATTGATAACACCCAATTCTTTTTATTTTTTTAAGATTTTATTTATTTATTCATGATACAGAAAGAGAGGCAGAGACATAGGCAGAGGAAGAAGCAGGCTCCTTGTGGGAACCTCGGAATCATGACCTGAGTTAAAGATGGATGCTCAACCACTGAGCCACCTAGGTATCCCATACCCAACTCTTTTTTTTTTTTTAATTTTTTATTTATTTATGATAGTCACAGAGAGACAGAGAGAGAGAGGCAGAGACACAGGCGGAGGGAGAAGCAGGCTCCATGCACCGGGAGCCTGATGTGGGATTCGATCCCGGGTCTCCAGGATCGCGCCCTGGGCCAAAGGCAGGCGCCAAACCGCTGCGCCACCCAGGGATCCCCCCAACTCTTTTTAAAGTAGATTTTTAGTGTGTAGAAAACCTAAATTTCCTTCATGGACTTTAGAAAAAAAAAAAGCCTAAATAATGTGGGCTTTTGTATACAGAGATCTCTGGTCTTTCTGCTATGTATTTATGCTGATTGTATTTATTTTGATAGATTCATCTACTCTCTCAATCTCCCTTGGGATCAAGGGGACACACTTTAGCAAAAGATGATTATGGTTAAGGAGGATGAAGGATGGAGAAATGGACAGACTGTGGCCACTGAAGAAAAAAACAGTACGTCCTTGGCACAGAGTTAAACACACTGGTCAATTTCACTTTGAATAAACTAAGAGCTAACTTTTAAGTCTGCAGCTTAAATTAAGTCTTTAAACTCAGATAAAATAAAGAACATAGGATTAGAAGAAAAAATATGTAATTATGTTTTAAATAAGCAATATGTTTCAGCACAAATAGTTTTATGTTGAAATTATTTTATTTATTTTTAAAAGATTTTTATTTATTTATTTATGAGAGACAGAGAGAGAGAGGCAAAGACATAGGCAGAGGGAGAAGCAGACTCCCTGAGGGGAGCCCGATGCATGCTCAGGACCCCGGTATTACACCCTGGGCTGAAGGCCAGCTCAGCCACTGAGCCCACCCAGGCGCATTAGAAAAAGCCATCTGTCTTTCTTTTTAAATTTAAATTCAATTTGCCAACATATAGTGCTCATCCCATCAAGTGCCTGCCACCCAGTTACCCCATCCCCCCACTTTCCTCCCCTTCTGCCCTTTGTTTCCCAGAGTTAGGAGTCTCTTATGGTTGGTCTTCCTCTATTTTTCCCCATTCAGTTTCCCTCCTTTCCCTTATTGTCCCTTCAGCATGGAGTTTTAAAGGTCAGCAGGTTGGCTGGGAGAAACATAAGAGAATTGCCCTGCTCGTGGAGAGAAGACAGGCAAATATAGAGCGTGGAAATAGCAATCTGAAGAATGCCTGTGGCATACAGTAGGAAAGTTATTTGCTCATTTTGGAGCACATCCCAGAGGGACAGCATTCACAGAAAGAGACCCCTCTAGGAACAAAGGACCTGGCCAATGCCACTTCCCTCACCTACCCCTCAGCATAACCACAGGACTACCTGTGGGAACCAGTGCAGCACCAACACTAACGACCTAACTTGCCTAAACCAAGACCTGCACCCCCCCCCCCCCCCCCCCCCCCCCCCCCCCCCCCCCCCCCCCCCCGTGCTCTTGCGGAACTTAGCCTCAGTGAGGCAGAACTCCTCTCTCAGAAGACTGAAGCAAACGCTCATGTTGCATCTCCCGATGTGGGAGTTTGTGGAGCCTCAGTTCTGGCAGTGGTGGCAAGAGGTCTCATTTCACAATCAGACCAGAGCACATCTATTTAAAACGCACCACATTCAGGCCAGGGACCAAACACTGCCCACAACTGGCAAAGAGCCTCTGCAGATAGCTGGCCTGAAGGATAAAATGGCCAGAACAAAAGAGCAAAGCCTACAGAGCATTCACTGGTCACACTTTCAGAAGCATGAGGCCCTGGGGAACAGGGGATACCATATGGACCATATGGCAGGGCACTACAGGACCTTTTCTTCATAAAGTCATTACCCTCAAGAATGAGAGATGTAGCCGACTTTCCTAACACAGAGAAAGAGGCAGAGACTCAGACAAAATGAGAAGTCAGAGAAATTTATTCCAAATGAAAGAACAAGAACATGGCCAGAAGAGATCTAAGCAAAACAGATATAAGTAACATGCCTGATAAAGAATTTAAAGCAATGATCATAAGGATACTAACTGGACTTGAGAAAAGAATAGAGGATATCAGTGAGACGTTAACAGAGATAAGGAATAAAATAGCAGAGAGAAAGGGTACAATAAATGAAATGAGAAATATGCTTGAGGGAATGAACAGCAGGATGGAAGAAGCAGAATAAATTAGTGACCTAAGGAGACAGAGTAATGGAAAGTAATCAGGCTGAACAAAAGAGAAAAAAGAATTAAGCAAAATAAGCATAGCCTTAGGGAACTCAGTGACTCTATCAAATGTAATGACATTCTTATTATAGGAGTCCCAGAAGAAGAGAGAGAATTTATTTGTAGAGTAACAGCTGAAAACTTCCCTAACTTAGGGAAGGAAACAGATATCCAGATCCAGGGAGCACAAAGAACTCCCATCAAAATCAACAAAAGCAGATCCACACCAAGACATGTTGTAATTAAATTGGCAAAATATAGTAATAAAGAAAAAGTCTTAAAAGGAGCAAGACAAAAGAAGGCAGTAACTTACAAGGGAAAACTCAGAAGGCCAGCAGAAGATTTTTCGGCAGAAACTTTCCAAGCCTGAAGGTAGCACTACATGGGAAAACTCTGCAGTCAAGAATACACTATCCAGCAAGGCTATCATTCAGGGAAAAAAAAGGACAAAGAGTTTTCCAAACAAACAAAAACAAGGGAATTCATTATCATTATACTAGCCCTGCAAGAAATATTAAAGGGGATTCTGAGTGTAAAGGAGAGACCAAAAGTGACAGTATAAAGGTAGAAGCATGAAAGCAGTAAAAATGAGTACTTCTATAAAAAAAAATCAGTCAAGGAACTCACAAAAGGATGTAAAATAAGACAACATATATTTAAAATGTGGGGAGAAGAGGAAAAAATGGGTTCAAACTTAAATGACCATCAATTTAATATAAATTACATGCAGAAGAGGTTATAAATAAACCTAATGGTAATTACATATCAAAACTATCAATAAATATGCAAAGAATGAAGAGAAAGAAGTCAACTGTATCACTAAAGAATTTTAGCAAACCATGGAAGAGAGAAAGACAAGAAAGGATCAGAGAAAAAAATCTCCAGAAACCACAAAACAAACAGTAAAATAACAATAAATAAATATTTATCAATAATTACTCTGAATGTAAGTATACTCAATGCTCCAATCAAAAGACATATGGTGATGGAATGGATAGAAAAAATGATGGGGCAGCCCAGGTAGCCAGGATCTGGATATCTGTTTCCTTCCCTAGGTTAGTGCTGCCTTTGGCCCAGGCTGTGGTCCTGGAGACCTGGGATCAAATCCCACGTTGGGCTTCCTGAATGGAGCCTGCTTCTCCCTCTGCCTGTGTCTTTGCCTCTCTCTCTCTCTCTGTGTGTGTGTGTGTCTCTCATGAATAAATATATAAAATATTTAAAAACAGAAAAGAAAAAATGAGACTCATCTATATGCTGCCTACAAGACACTCAATTTAGACCTAAAGACACCTGCAGATTGAAAGTGGATGGAGAATATCTATCACACAAATGGATGTCAAAAGAAAGCCAGAGTAGCAAGACTTAAAATGGACAAAACAGACTTTGAAACAAAGACAGTAACAAGAGACAAAGAAGGACATAATATAATAATAAGGGTATAATCCAACAAGAAGATGTAACAACTGTAAATATTTATGCACCCAAAAGGGGAGCATCTAAATACAAAAAAACAGTTAATAACAAACCTAAAGATCTGAAGAGATCACATATTTAGTCCACAAAACAAGCCTCAACAAATTCAAGATCAAAGTTATACCATGCATTTTTAAAAAAGATTTTTATTTATTTATTCATGAGAGACACAGAGAAAGGCAGAGACAAAGGCAGAGGGAGGAGAAGCAGGCTCCATGCAGGAGCCCAACGTGTTCTGAGACTTGATCTCAGAACTCCTGGGATGTCCTGAGCTGGAGGCAGATGCTCAACCACTGAACCACCCAGGCGTCCCTACCATGCACCTTTTTTGACCACAATGCTATGAAACTAAAAGTCAACCACAAGAAAAAAATCTGGAAAGAGCACAAATATATGGAAGTTAAATAACATGCTACTAAACAATGAATGGGTCAACCAGAAAATAAAAGAAAAAAATTTAAAATGTACAGGGAAACAAATGAAAATGAAATATAACAGTCCAAAACCTCTGGGATACAGCAAAAAATGGTTCTAAGAAGGAAGTATGTAGCAATACAGGCCTACTTGAAGAAACAAGAAAAATCTCAAAAAAACAACCTAACCTGACACCTAAAGGAGCTAGGAAAAAAACGAAAACAACAACAACAACAAAAATCTAAAGCTAGAAGAAGAAAGGAAATAATAAAGATTAGAGTAGAAATAAATGATATAGAAACTAAAAAAACAATAGAACAAGACCAATGAAACCAGGAGTTGGTTCAATATCAATATCAATAAAATTGATAAAACTCTAACCAGACTTACCAAGAAAAAACAAGAATGGATTCAAATAAATAAAATCACAAACGAGAGAGGAGAAATAACAACCAACATCACAGAAATACAATTTCAAGCGAATATTATGAAAAACTATATGCCAACAAATTAAGACAACCTAGAAGAAGTGGATAAATTCCTAGATAATATAAACTACCAAAACTGAAACAGGAAGAAATAGAAATTTTGAACAGACGGATAATTCCAAAGAAATGGAATCAGTAATCAAAAAACTTCCAATGAACAAAAGTCCATGGCCAAATAGCTTAATAAATGAATTCTACCAAACATTTAAAACTGAAACAGGAAGAAATAGAAAATTTGAACAGACGGATAATTCCAAAGAAATGGAATCAGTAATCAAAAAGCTTCCAGTGAACAAGAGTCCATGACCAGATAGCTTAATAGATGAATTCTACCAAACTATTTAAACAATAGTAGCTATTTTCAAACTATTCAAAAAATAGAAAAAGAAAACTTCCAAATTCATTCTATGAGGCAGCATTATCCTGATAACAAAACTAGAGAAAGACACCACTAAAAAGGAGAACTAAAAAAATAAATAAATAAAAAGGAGAACTACAGGCCAAGATTCCTGATGAACACAGTTGCAAAAATTCTCAATAAAATACTAGCAAACTGAAGCTAACAACACATTAAAAAAATCATTCACCATGATCAAGTGGGATTTATCCCTGGGTTGCCAGGGTTGGTTCAGTATTTGAAAATCAATCAATGTCACATCAATAAGAGAAAGGATAAGATACACATGATCATTTCAATAGGTGCTGAAAAAATATTTGACAAAGTACAACACCCATTTATGAAAACAACCTTCAACAAAGTAGCTTTAGAGGTAACATACCTCAACATAATAAAGGCTATATATGAAAAACCCACAGCCAGTATCATCCTTAATGGGAAAAAATGGAGAGCTTTTTTTTTCCTAAGGTCAGAAACAAGACAAGGGTATTCACTCTCACCACTTTAATTCAAAATAATATTGAAGTCCTAGCCACAGCAATCAGACAACAAAAAGAAATAAAGAGCATCTAAATCAGTAAGCAAGCAGTAAAACTTTCCCTTTTTGCAGACAACATGATACTACATAAAGAAAACCTGAAAGACTCCACCAAAAAAACCTGCTAAACGATTTTAGTAAAGTCACAGGATACAAAATCAATGTGCAGAAATCTGTTACATTTCTATACACCAAAAAGGAAGCTGCGGAAAAAGAAATTAAGAAAACAATTCCATTTACAAACTGCACCAAAAATGATGATACCTAGGAATAAACCTAACCAAAGAAGTAAAAGACTTGCACTCTGAAAACTATAACTGGTAAAAGAAACTGAAGATGACAAAAAGAAATGGAAAAACATTCCATTCTCCTGGGTTGAAAGAACAGATCTTGTTAAAATGTCTATACTACCCAGAGCAATCTATACATTTAATGCAATCTCTATCAAAATGTCAACAGAATTTTTCACAGAATTAGAACAACATTCTAAAATTTGTATGGAACCACAAAAGATCCCAAATAGCCAAAGCAATCCTGAAAAGGCAAAGCAAAGCTGGAGGCATAATTCCAGACTTCAAGTTACATTAAAGCTGCAGTAATCAAAACACTACAGTACTAACACAAAAATAAACACACAGATCAATGGGACAGAATAGAAAACCCAGAAATGAACCCACAATTATATGGTCAATTAATCTTCAACAAAGTAGGAAAGAATATCTAAGGGGAAAAAAGACAGTCTCTTCAACAAATGGTGTTGGGAAAAAAGGACAGCAGTAAAAGAATGAAACTAAATCATGTTTCATAAACAAAAATAAATTCAAAATGGGTTAAAGATCTAAATGTGAGGGACACTTGGATGGCTCAGCCATTGAGTATCTGCCTTCACCTCAGGGCAAGATCCCAGGGTCCTGGGATAGAGTCCCACATATCAGGCTCCCTGCAGGGAGCCTGCTTCTCCCTCTCCCTATGTCTCCACCTCTCCTTGTGTCTCTCATGGATAAATAAATAAATAAAATCTTAAAAAAAAAAAAAAAAAAGATCTAAATGTGAGACCTGAAACCATAAAAATCCTAGAGGAGAACACAGGTACTAACTTCTATGACATAGGCTGTAGCAACCTCTTGCTATGTTTACTGAGGCAAGGGAAGCAGAAGCAAAAATAAACTATTGGAATTACATTAAAATAAAAAGTTTCTGCACAGCAAAGGAAACAATCAACAAAACTAAAAGACAATCTATGAAATGGGAGAAGATATTTGCAAGTGACATATCCAGTAAAGGGTTAATATCCAAAATATATAAAGAACTTACAAAACTCAACGCCTAAAAACCAAATAATCCAATTAAAACATGGGCAGAACTTACGAACAAACATTTCTCCAAAGATGCAGAGATGGCTAAAAGACATGAAAAGATGCTCATCATCACTTATCATCAGGGAAATGCAAATCAAAAATATAATTAGATATCACCTCATACCTGTCAGAATGGCTAAAATCAACAGCACAAGAAACAGCAGGTGTTGGCAAGGAGCTGGAGAAAAAGGAACACTCGTACAGTGTTGGTGGGAATGCAAACTGGTGCAACCACTGTGAAAAACAGTATGGTGGTTCCTCAAAAAAGTTAAAAATAGAACTACCCTATAATCCAGCAGTCATACTACTGGGTAATTACCCAGAGAACACAAAAATACTAATTCAAAGGGATACAAGCACTCCTATGTTTATAACAGCATTATTTATAATAATCAGATTATGGAAGCAGCCTAAGTGTCCAACGATTAATGAGTGGATAAAGATGTGGGGGTGTATGTACATATACTTGTGTGTATTATATAAAACGTGAAGTAAGTCAATTGGAGAAAAACAAATATCATATACTTTTATTCATATGTGGAATTGAAGAAACAAATGATCAAAGGGGAAAAAAAGGGATCCCTGGGTGGCGCAGAGGTTTGGCGCCTTTGGCCCAGTGCGTGATCCTGGAGACCCGGGATCGAATCCCACATCGGGCTCCCGGTGCATGGAGCCTGCTTCTCCCTCTGCCTGTGTCTCTGCCTCTCTCTCTCTCTCTCTCTGTGACTATCATAAGTAAATAAATTAAAAAAAAAAAACAAAAAAAACAGGGATCCCTGGGTGGCGCAGTGGTTTCGCGCCTGCCTTTGGCCCAGGGCGCGATCCTGGAGACCCGGGATCGAATCCCACGTCGGGCTCCCGGTGCATGGAGCCTGCTTCTCCCTCTGCCTGTGTCTCTGCCTCTCTCTCTCTCTCTCTATCATAAACAAATAAAAAAATAAATAAAAATTAAAAAAAAAAAAAAACAAAGGGGAAAAAAAGAGACGAATCAAGAAATAGACTCTTATAGAGTGCCTGGGTGGCTCAGTCAGTTGGATACATGACTCTTGGTTTTGGCTCAGATCATGATCTCATGGGTCTTGAGATCGAGCTCTGTGTCGGGCTCTGTGCTTAGCAGAGTCTGCTTGAGGTTTTCTCCCTCCTCTTCTGCCCCTCCCCCTGCTCATGCTCTCTCTTTCTCAAATAAATAAATAAATAAAATCTTAAAAAAAAAACAGATTTTTTTTTAGAGACAGAGACAGAGAGAGAGAGAGAGAGGCAGAGACACAGGCAGAGGGAGAAGCAGGCTCCATGCAGTGACTTGATCCCAGGTCTCCAGGATCATGCCCTGGGCTGAAGGCAGTGCTAAACCGCTGAGCCACCCAGGCTGCCCAAGAAACAGATTCTTAAGTATTAAGGACAAAGTGATGGTCACCAGAGGGAAGGTGGGGGAACAGGATGGGAGAAATAGGCAACGGGGATTAAGGAGTGCACTTCTCATGATGAGCACCTGGTGTATGGAAGTACTGAATCACTATACTGGACACCAAAAACTAATATAACACTGTATGTTAACTAACTGTAATTAAAATAAAAACTTAAAAAAGAACTAGGATGTGCACAACTTAATTTTTGTCTACCCAGCTTACAAAGTAAATTACAAGGGATCACATACTCTGTAGATTAATAGGTATTCAAAAAAAATAAACCAGAGAAAATGTTTTTCATTTGAGATTATTCGTTGTTACTGAACTACACCAAATTATTATTCCCTAGGAAGAGCTATTTCTATTTTTTATTGCCCCAACCTTAAAACTGGAATAGGAAGAATCGACACAAGTAGTATCTGAGTGGAGCTAGGCACTAATCTAGAAGGCCCCTAATCTCCCTTTGCCCTCCTCTCAAGCTACATGGACAAGGGTGGGTCTAGGGACTATGTGAAGTATTTAAAAGAGCTTTGAAAACTGGGATTCTTCGTAATGTTATCCAATGTAATGAAGTGTTACTGGCAATTTTACCCTCTTACAATAAATACTCTTAATATTAAAAGTACTGAAGAGGGATCCCTGGGTGGCGCAGCGGTTTGGTGCCTGCCTTTGGCTCAGGGCGCGATCCTGGAGACCCGGGATCGAGTCCCACATCGGGCTCCCGGTGCATGGAGCCTGCTTCTCCCTCCGCCTGTGTCTCTGCCTCTCTCTCTCTCTCTCTGTGACTATCATAAATAAATTAAAAAAAAAATTAAAAAAAAAAAAATTTAAAAGTACTGAAGAAACTCATAAGAAGGAAATGATATGTAAAGATAAATGATACAGAGCTTCATCCTAATTAAGGAAATGCAAACTGAGATACCATTTTTGTTTTACCAAATTGTCAAAAGGTTAAAAGGTTAAAAGTAATAGCACCTTTAGTGCAAGTGTGGAAAAACAGGCATTTAGTTACATGTGGGTGTATAAACAGCTGTAACCTTTTTGGGTAAAAAGCTCACAGTATTTGTCAAAATGATAAATCATATTCTATAAGATTGCAGCTTTTATGTTAACTATTTAACCTAGGGATATGCTGTCAAAATGATGCCAAGAACATATGCACCATGACTTTCACCCTAGTATTTATATTAATAACGCAGTGAAGACAGCCTAAGTATTTACCAGTAAGGGACTGGATAAATAACTGTACAACCAATGGCATATTAGGCAGCTATTTAAAAAGAATGGTACGTCTGTATATACTTATATAGAAAGACCAAGACAAATTAGCTAGAAAAGGCTTATCCAGATCATATATAATATGACTCCCCCTTTTTTTTCTTCATTATCTTGTTTTAAAGGATACACAAAGATCACTTTTCCTGATTTTGATGTCTATGTGGAAGGGCTATACAACGTTCTGGTTACATTTCTCTGTTCCTTTTCACAGCAAAACTTCATCAAAAAGTTGTCTCCATCTGCTGTTCTATATTTCATTTCTTATTACTTTGTTTGCTCCAAACTGGCTTGTGCCCTTCAACTCTAAAACTCAACTGATTATTGATCAATCACCAATGATCTCCAAGTTGCCAAATCTAATCTAATAGCCATTTCTCTGCTCCCAATTTACTTGCATTCTCTATATCATTTAACAATTGACTACTCTTTACTTCTTGAAACATTTACCTCTACCTGAATTTCTAAATTTTGGAGTCTTGCGTCTTAGTATCATTTCTAATGTAAATGGTCCCTCACTGACCTTCTCATTGTTTAGTCTCAAACTAGACTCCTCCAATTTTTTCTGAGTCAGTAAATGGCACCACACATGTGGAGTGCTTATGGCCAAAACCCTGAAGATTCACTTTTGATTTATTCCATCCACTCCTGGACCCTCTGAATCTAATCCACTAAAAAGTCCCACAGATTCCTGGGGCACCTGGGTGGCTCAGTCAGTTAAGTGTCCCACTCTTGATTTCGCTCATGTTATGATCTCAGGGTAGTGAGATTGAGCCCTGAGTCGGGCTCTGTGCTCAGCAGGGAGTCTGCTTGAGATCTCTCTTTGCCCCTCCTCCTGCCCTGTGCTTACTCTCTCTCTCACATAAATACATCTTAAAAAAAAAAAAAAAGACATTCCATATTCTCTTCAATACTCTACTTTGCACCTGGCTATTCTGCCCCATGACGAAACAGTACAAGTGGCAACTTAAAACTCCGTTAAGGTTGTCAGCATGCTAGCCATGATATTCTTTTTTTTTTTTTTTTTTAAGATTTTATTTATTTATTCATGAGAGACAGAGAGAGAGAGAGGCAGAGACACAGGCAGAGGGAGAAGCAGGCTCCATGCAGGGAGCCTGATGTGGGACTTGATCCTGGGTCTCCAGGATCATGCCCTGTGCAGAAGGCAGGCGCTAAACCGCTGAGCCACCCAGGGATTCCCTAGCCATGAGATTCTGTTCTCCATTTTTTAAATTATCTATACATTTTAATCTGATAATTTATATGGTCTGACTCCTTTTTTGATTTGTAATATGATACAGTATAAACTAAATCACTCTAAAAATACCATTCATGTTATCTGCCTATAACTTTCTAAAACCAGATGGCTAAAGAAGCCCTTTATCTACTGACAATTACTGACAAAGTCTCTTACCCTCTTCTTCCCAGGTTCAGAGGCACGAGTGTCATAATCATCAGGGAGCTGTAGGTAATCTTCCATTCTGCTGGCAATTGCCTCCCAGTCACGTTTCCTTTTAGTACCAGTTCTCAAGCCATCCAACTTGTCTGAGGGACAAACACAGAGCCGCAGCATTAAGGAAGAGTGTGAGTTTGCACACAACACACAAACAAAGGAAAAGAAGTCTGGAACACTGTCAGAGGGCACATCCACATTTTTGAGAGCAGCATCACTTGCAGATCGAAACTATCTTCTTGGTTGAGATAGTATCAAGTTCTGTGCAATTTCCATTGTTTATTTGGTGTTCATACTGGCAGGCATTACATTACGATGTTGGTTTAAGGAACAAATACAGGCAGAGCAAGAAAAGTCACTTGTCTCCTGGCCTCCCACCCCCAAATCACACTTCAGCTCTCATGTTCTGAAGGAAAATGCGAAGACGGGTTTTTCTAAAAACTACTTCTTCCACTCGTTTTCTTTAACACAATATTAACATCACCCATTTGATTTGCAATCATGTGTGATACTGTGTCATATGAAAGGTAGGCAGTACCAACAACTTAATGAACCAAGCTAATATTTAAAAAGGTTTTACATTAACAGTTCATTGGGATTTTGACCACTGTGTGAGGATTCGCCGTAAGTTAAGGTTTCTGAGTAAACCGTACAAATCACCGCATTCTTTGGTTATACTACGAAGTGCTACTGACCATTCTGAGGCTAAAAGCTAGCCAGTGAAAGTGACCAGACCTAAATTTTCTTTCTGAATCCTCAATCTGAGAGGGCTAGGCTTTCCAAGGGCCCCAAATCGTAACCAATTAAATGAACAGAGATTGCAGATTCAGAAATTATAAGACATGAGTTTAGGTGTCTTCAAGAACACATGATGAAAATGTGCAGTCATTTTTATTGGTCGTTAATACTGATTTTTAATTTTGTATTTTTATTCTCATGTGAAATATGAGTTACACTGAAGCACTAAATTATTGAATCATCTGTGATTATATACACATACTATTATTAAGCAAGTCAATAAAAGAAAAACTAAAAATGTCAGAAATACACAATAACCACACTTCATTAAACTCCATAAAGGGTGCAGAGTGCGTATAATAAAAATCTGTTAGGCACCAAGTTGGAGAGAAATTGATATGAAAAGAAAAGTACAATGGAAGCAGTGGCAGGAGAAAGGGTGAGTTTATGCTTCAAATGTAAAAGATTCACACACAGCTAACTGTACCATACCAAACAGGCTTAAAAAAAACCAGTAAGATTTCGCATACTTGGCAAAATTTTTATTTCCTAAAACCCTCCCCCATAAAAGCAATAGTATTGAAAAATCTGCAAGGCACACTACAACACTTTACAAAACTCAATAAATTTTTATCATATCACTTTGGAAAAATTTTTAACATGGATGAGTTCAAAAGAAACAGTTGCCTAATCTCTGTAAACCACATGCTGTACCAAATGGCTTTACCCCGTGTGTGTGACAGGCCGTATTATACAGATTCTTAAAGAAGTGATCCCTTGATTGCATAGGGACACAGATGATGGTATTAGAAAACCAATGAAGTCCCACAAACAATAAAACTGTTCTAGTTCAACAGTATACAGACAGTATTACTAGAAGAGTAGGAAGCTCTAACACACTTATTAAATAAACCTCAAGGGATTTCCAAACTTAAGATCAACTTTGACATTAACATACTTCAAAGGAAAAAAATTCATATCTGAACTCCAAGAATAGAGCATAGCCAAGGCAGCAATGCAGAAGGGCAAGTATGAAAACTGCAAGAACTTTTCCTCAAACACTGGGTATGTGACAGGAGTCCCATATTTGCAACATGGAAGATCAGAAGAACATGTACTTCTAGTCTGAACACCCTTGTTTGTAATGTTTAATTTGAAATTTCATTGTACACAGCATGTTTAAAGCTTCCTTCTTGGGGCTGAAGAAAGGTTCATACCTCTTCCACATGGCATCCTGGAAACCCAAACACACAGATGTATGGCATAAGGTGAGGGAAGAGGAATCTGGGGTGTTAATTACAGAAGGCGGCTGGTGTCCCATACACCCACACTAATGATTTTCAGAGGTTTGAATTTCAAAAGATGAGGTTTTAAGATGAAGATGAAGGTTTAAATATCCAACTTGGCAGGTCACAGAATTTCCCACATCTTCAGAACAGTAAATATTATTATAGCACAACAGAAAATTTTTGTAGATACATCTATGCATTTTCTAAACATAAATGGTGTTTCTGAAAATTTGGTCATGGTAAACATATAAGGGTTACGTGCCTATATGAATAATAACTTCATTCCAACTGTGAAGAGATGAAATTGCCTGACATGTAGAAGGCCAATATACAATAACCAATAATCAGAGACAAATGACAGATGAGAAAAGCAAAGTACTTGGTATGGAGAAATCTAAATTAGGATAGCAGTCTCAAACCTTTTGGTTTCTCAAATTGTGAGAAATTCTCACAATTTGAGAAACCAAAATCATATCATCAGAATTTAAGTAGCTTCAATACTGAAACCCAGCGTCTGATGTGGCATGTAACACCTACCCTAGTATTAGGGTGCCTGTGTCCCAGCTGAAAAGGAGCCAGTCAGGGGCAACTGAAATGGGCCACAGGCCGTCTTTAACAACTCCACAGCACCCATGCCAGATGTATTTCAGGCCAGTTTTGAATCTCTCTAAAATTACACCACTTCCAATTTAACATTCAAACATTGGCTGAAGTGCATACTGTACTTAATGAACACAGATCAAGAATCTGCAATGGGATTTAACCAGCTGCATGAAAGGTAAATGAGTACTTTCTCACTGGCAGACTCATTTGTGAATCAAAATTCCCCAGGTACACATTTAACTCTTCTGGCTCAATGTGTGACTTAGATGAAGCTTAGTATGTTTTCATCTAGCATAATCGTGTTACCAAAAGTAATTTAAGAATGTTGGTAAAGTACTAGAAAAATTAATTGTATTTGGTAATCAAATCTATCGAATTTCTTATCATAAGGAAAGCACCATAGACTAATTCTCAGATGAAGGGCCTTATGTTTTAGGGAATAATCTTCTCATTTGGCTCCACGGACCAATCTCAAAGAAGCAAGCACTTTCAAGAATGCTCACACTCAATTTGCCTTCCTCCACAAATAGATTAGCTCTCAAGATAACACAGTGGTGCAAGATGTCCGTCATTAAATGAAAGAAACATCACTGTCACTTATTAAAACAACAGCAGCAGTGGCAAACATGGTGGGGTTTATTTTCTAGGTTCATTACTAGACCTTCAGTGCTTTTAACTGAAATGGTTTATTTACCAAATCCATTTCTGGAATTAATTGCCTAATGCTTTAAGATGGATTGAATTTGTATAAAATGTGTTTTCTGAGAAGCAAATGGTAGACAGGACAAAATTTTTTCAGAAATCAGTACCAAGTTTAATAACATATTTTCTTGAATATTCATCACAGCTAAATTTCCTTTCTCTTTTGAAATTAGAAAGAAAAATAGAAATTGGACTGGCTCAAGTTTAAAAATTATTATTGTAGATCACATATTACACGATACCTATGAACATTACATGCTTAGCTAAAATACCGATCATTTTTATAATCCTCTTGATCTGTATTTATGATCTCTTTTTGCCCCAAAAGATAATTGCTATTTAGAGAACCAGAAGAGGGAAATGATCTTACAGTCTTACAGGTTATTCTCAAAGTACAGTACAGAGCTTCAAACAGACTTAATCTAATATCAAAATAAGCAGATCTAAAGCATTATTATTTAAAAAGTAATTTGTGATTATTATTTTCCTACGTATTTAATGGCATTGAAACGTTTATAAATGCTTTAAAAGTTTAGAGGAAGAGATCATTGACTAAGATTTCCCAAAGAGAGAAGACCAGTTTAAGAATATGTCAGTAACCACATACAATTTTCACATGTCATACACTAGGAAAAAACCCTAGACTTTATATCAAAGCACCTATCCCTATTAATAATACAGTAATACTAAAGTTTATGGAACTACTTTACATAGGATCTAGTGGACATCAATTGCTAACATGATCAGCTGGGCAAAATAAAAGGCAGAATTTATGCAACTTATGTAAAATGTACTCCTCTTACATCAGAAACACAAAGGATCCCAAACAGTGAAGCAGCTAAATGACTGAGATGTGTTCTATAAACTTAAGATACTTAGATGGTTACTTCAGTCTTGGAGTAACAGTACGATACCAGGAAAAGAAACGCAGAGACTGACAGTTAAATTTCATACATTAGTAAGGTCAATTTTCCAGGAAGTCCTTATCTCATTTTCTTAGATTATTTATTAATACATCTTAACGTGATAAATGATTTTTTTAAGCGAGGTGAAAAAAAAGTTTTGCAATTATTACCATTAAATATTGGATGAAAATCACTGGATATATATGATTTTCTGCTTGACAGACAAGCTCACATTAGGCAACTCCAACTTTTGGGTTAGATAGTAATTTTAATCAGTTTACCTTGTAATCAACCTGCCACTAAAAATAAACCTAAGGAAAGAATCTTACAAAGCAGGCTCCTTAAAAACCTGAATTACATATCTACCTCCCCCAAACCAGAAACTCTTATTTATTATATAAGAAAAATAACTGCCTTTTAATGAATGTTTGAATGTTTAAACTTCAATATTTATTATTATTACTACTCTTGTTACCCAAAATATTCATAATCAGGTTCAACTTTGGACTGCCTTTAAATATTCTCTTTTTTTCTTTTGCCATTAAATATTCTTTTAAAAAAGCAGAAATCTCATCATCTCTAACATTTCTGATTAATATAACAATGGATTTTAGAAGTGACAGTATTTTATTGCTAAATTCATCATACTTCTGCTTATTCTAAAACTTTGAAGTGGTAGTAAAGGCAATTCTTCTAAATACTCTTCTTTCACCCTGTCACAAGATGTAACTAGTTAAACTGAAAGCTTGCTACGGATGTATTAAGGTAGGCCAAAAATCTTGGTTTAAAGCAGAAATTTGGGGAAATTTGTTCTTCTTAAAGCAGAAAGATCTATGACCATTACCATCAGGTATCACATATAAAAACAGGAAAAAGGAGATACCCACCTAGCTTGGCCTCAGATGTGTCCATCTCCCATTTGCTTTTCGGAATGTAACCCTAAATCGCACACAGAGAGAAGCTCGAAGGGTTAGAAAGAGACACATACATGCATATCACTGTTGAACTGGAAAAGCATTAAAACTGGGAACGGATTCAGTTTCCACTCACTAGTTATATATATATCCTTAGGGAAAACACAGTCTCATTACCTCTGAAGAAACTGAATTACCCAATTCACCAACTTCACTGCCCAGATTTCAGAGTAGTCACTTCAAAACACTATTGTGAAGGCGCTTTGAGGCAGCTACAGTTCAGGACACACAGTTGTAGTCCGAACAACAGCTGGATAGGAAATATGGTGAGGATGTACGGTGGTTACTGTGCTAGTATTAATATCATTCAGAGTAGCAGAGTAGTTATTTGTAATAACTAGCTAGCTTGTTTTCTAAGTACAACTTCGATTCTCAAGTGATAGTAGACAAAGAGTGTTCTTCAAGACAGTTACTTTATATTGCAGTGTAATTTTAAGTACTCAAAAGAAAGAAGAAAACATGGTATTGCTGAACACAACTATGAAGTTCCAACTTATTTAAAAATGACTCAACCCATTTACCAGTTAGATCTTACAAAGGCTGGTTTTTACTGAATCAGTATGAGAGCATTTCTTTTTCATCGGTTGGAACCTAGATTATTATTTCCAATGTCTTTTAAAATGACATTTTCCTGTTATTCGAAAACCAGAAATCTCCACAGGCAATTTACATTTTATTTAATAAAATAACTGGGTGGTTTATTTCAAACAAAGTCCCGTAAGATTTTCAAATTTCCCAATGTACCTATTTAACTATGTAGTAATACTTTTCCACTTATTCACCTAGCAAGTGTACGGTTATGATTCCTCTTTTCCTTCATTTGGACTCTGTTGTTAGACCCTAACATACAGAACTTTAACATTAGGGCTTATTATATAAACAGATTCATCAAAGGTGTCAGCATCTTCTTTTCAGAATTAATATCTCTACATAGAGAATATTCAAGTCCATGGAACAGACTGACACAAAGGTAAGTTGGCAAGTATGCTGAATGTATGATAACAATAGCTGCTGTGTAAGAGAACTGGAGCATCATAGTTCTTCCAGGAAACCTACAGATTTTGTACATTTCTAGTTTTTAGGCCAGACTAATTATTCACTTTCAACTTATTAGTACTTGAAGTTATAAATCATACCATCTTTCCCAAATACATTTCTACAACAAACCAAGACAAAGCTATGCTGAAGTGATGGTGCTAAAAGTACTCATGAAATTTGTACAAGTGATATCTCGAAAATCATCTGAAAACCTTAAGCATCACTAGAATAACATTTATAAATTCTGAATCGTATCTACTAGGTTCACTGAAGCACTAAAGAAAGAAAAATATCATACCAATGATCCCCCAGAAGGATTCTCTTAACCAAGAAAAGTTTGGATTTCGCCCAGTTGCAGTGATCAGTACAAAGTAGAAAATGCAAAGTTTATTAAGAATTCCATTAAAATGGTCTGAATGACATGAGACTTGCTCTTAACCCTTTGGTTAAAATTCTCCAAGAATCTTTTACTCTTGGAATAGAACCCAATAGTAGAAGATCTGGATTCTGCATTTTTGAATGGGTTAAGAGAAGTTTTATAACATAAAGATAAGCAGAATGAGTATATTAATTTCCTCCTGCTGGAACCACCCTGTTCTTCCTTAAAACTGTGTATCTTCTCCCTGGTTAAAATGTTAGGCCACTTGGAAATAAAAGAGAGAGTCCAGCAGGGTAGAGTTCTATGACTTCCTTGACATGTTTCTGATGTAATAACAGAGTATTACAGTGTGTTTCACTTTTCAAAGTAAGTAGTACGTTCAATTAAAAGTTCCGAGCTTTGACCTACACTTAAACGAGTCAGATGTTATGAATCATAGCCTGAAATCTCCACAAAAGGAAGACGGAGCTTCAGAAAGCTAACATTACAGACTTCTCACGTGATCATTTTCTAGTACACACGCTGCAAGTAGCTAAAGAGGTCATTAGCCATATTCCAGAACAGCGTGGACCTTTAAATGAACTTCCTACCTATGTTTTAAATCATATATGTCAAAAGACAACCTAATTAAGAAAAATAATTTGTTTAAAGAAAAAAACATACTGAGACTCAAATGCAATTAACTTTAAAGCTTATTTTTTAATCCGCGTATGAAATCTAAGAATGTAGAGGTTGACACCATCTCTATGTACACACAGTTTCTTTCTTTTCAGAGTCCTCTATATCACACATGGGTTTGATGGGACCACTCCTTAGAGAGTCTGTATTCTCTAGGGGTAGGAATCAGGGTTCTCGCTTTGTACATTTCCAGAAGAATATGAGAAGCAGCTTTATAAAGGGCTGAAGTATTAAATAAACCAAATAATACTTTAAATTAAAAAAGCAACACTGTTTCAAGGCATTGCTAATCTCTGTGCCTCATTATCAAACACTGAAAAGTAACATAACTCTACAGGTCGCATATTTTTCAATGACAGGGTAAGGCAAACATCTCTACAGAGGTGTGATCAAAAGCATTTACAGTAGGTACACGGGAACTTTGAACTCACACTACGGAAGCCTCTCATCAGTTTAAACAAAATGCATTGCCTACAAACTCAATTCATTTTCCCCATCACTTAACAGGATAAAATGCAGAACAAATCCAGCAGTCAGTGGCAACCCTCTGCCTCCTCATTCTAGAAGTTCTTCTGCCTCAGTGACAGAACTCAATTTTGAAATCTTGTAGCAAAGAAGAGACAATTATGCATATGTTGGGTAGGTTGTACCACATATCTGCTGGAATGTAAGAATGCCCTCTCATATATCATTGATTTCTTAAAAAGTATACTCCCCTAAAGCCACCCACAAGTAGATGAGTGAGTACAAGGGTAAGTTTCTTAGCATTCTTAAAATTTTCTTGTAACAACACAGTAGAGGGTCCTTTTGGTCAGAGGGAAAAGAAAAAGTATCCAAAAGTCTCCTTGAAGATGATTATGGAAACTTTTACCATTAAGGTGCAAATCAACAGTAGTAATCTGACCATAGATCTGAGATTAAACCCTTAAAAATTTCAATAGAGACACTTTGTTCAAAGTGGTTGGTCTGTCTCCTACCAGTTCGCTTTCCTCTTCCTCTGCATCTTTCTTTTCTTCCTTCTGTTCTTCGATATTTGCATCAAAATCTTCCATCTCTACCTACACCATCCCAATTAAAAAAAAAGAAAAAAGATGAGTTAACATTTAGGAAAATATTGAGTCCCTCACTGAAATCTGAAATGAGCACAGTTGCCCAGAGCAAGACAGCACAAACTCACTGTTACATTCTAAGTAATTTTTAAACCGTAAACTTTGAAACAGAACTTGTAAAAGAATGATATTCCTGTCTTTCATTTGCCTGGGATATCCATCTTTATAATTCCCTATGCAGTTGAGTATAATTATCCATGCTAAGTTGACAATTACTGTTTTGAATGCCTATGATTACTAGAATTTCATTTTAAAACCTTTAGCAAGTATTTTTTCCAATCAAGTAAAACATGGTTTGGTTTTTTTTTTTTTTTTGGTAAAATATGTATATGATTCACATTTCAAGATGTAAGAAAGGGTATAGTGAAAAATAAGATGATAGTAGCTTGGCCCAGAATGGTAGCAATGCAAATAGAGAGTAGATAGATTAAAGAAGTATTTATAAGGTAAAATTGACAAAACTTGTAGACTGACTACATGGTGAAGAGATAAAGTTGAAGGTTGATATAACACAGAATCAAGAGCAAAGGATAACAGAGAGTTGAGTCAAGGTTTCAGCAATCAAGTGATTTGTGGGTTCAGTTACTAAGAGAATACCAGAAGAGGAGCAGGTTTGTATGAATTATATAGTGGATAGGTTGAATTTGAGATGTACTCAAGTAACAAGTTTTTGGTCGAGAATTTGGAAAGTAAGGGTAGAGTTTTAAAAATCACCCATAATCCCTCCACTAAGATATAATTAGTGTTGTACTGATCAAAATTATTTGATTCTTCACAATTTATTATTAAAGGCACATATGTGGTGATCCAAGCTACCAGAAAGATCTATATCAAATGTGCAGAATGACAAGATCCTAAGATAGATGGAGCCCCAAAGAACTCCAAAATTTTAGGACTGAGTAGCAAGAAAAGCCAGCAAAAGAGACTGAAAGGGATGGCCAGAGAAGCAAGAGGAAAATCAGAAGGTGGACTTGCAGTAGCCAAAAGGAAAACGCTGTCAAAAGGTGGACATGAGGGCAGCCTGGGTGACTCAGTGGTTTAGCGCCGCCTTCAGCCCAGGGCATGATCCTGGAGACCCTGGATCGAGTCTCATGTCGGGTTCCCTGCATGGAGCCTGCTTTTCCCTCTGCCTGTGTCTCTGCCTCTCTCTCTCTCTTTCATGAATAAATAAATTAATTAAATTAAATTAAAAAAAAGAAGTTGGACATGGTCAATTAAGTTCTACGTGGCTGCAAAATTAAGCAACAGAAATGAAAATTATCTACTGTCATGAAATCTTTGCTGAGAGTGTCTGGAGAATGGTTGGAGCAGAAACCAGAGGAAATGAGTTGAGGAATGGCATTGGGAGGTAAAAATACATAAAAACACAATGACAACATTAATAGGAGCTCAAACCAAATAGAAGTACACAACTGATTAAAAGAGAAAAATCTCTACTTTTCCATGATAAAGATTTACTTCCACCAAATTAATAACTGATTTAGGCAAAATTATCAATGAGTAAAAACTTAAGGAACAAGATATTAACAAGGTTTCTCCCTACAGATTATTACAAAGGATAAAGGTAGAAAAATTTGATGGATACCACCTGAACTAAGTGATCAACATTTGAACCACCAGGAATGAAATAAATTGACATCATATGGTTCTGATATGATGCACTAAAGACCCAACATCACTATGTAGCATTCCTGGTAATGTTTAACCTGAAACTAATCATGTGGAAACAACCAGACAAACCCAAATTGAACTGTATTCTACAAAACAACTGGCCTACACTCTTCAAAACTTATTTGTCTTTCCTGACAATGACATGGCTGAAATAGTACTTCTTTATATTAAACGGCTATATCCTGGATTTTTAAAAATTGCTGTAAGGCACATTAAGAGAACATTTGGTGAAATGTGAATATGGACTATATGAGATAATTCAGGAAATTTGTACTACTTAATATAATACTTTATCAATGTTAAATTTCCTGAATTTGATAATTGGGACTTCTAGTTTTGTAAGAGAATACCCTTGTTCTTGGGGAGATACATACTGTAATACTGTATTAGAGGTGAAGAGTTAAGGGTTATGAAGTTTACAAATTAACTTTCACATGGTTCCACAGTAGTAGTAATAAGAAGACATATATGTCTATCTCACATCCATCAAAATCCTAGAGGAGAACACAGGCAACAACCTCTGTGACCTCAGCCACAGAAACTTCTTACTGGACATGTCTCCAAAGGCAAGAGAAACAAATCCAAAGATGAACTATTGAGACTTCATCAAGATAAAAATCTTCTGCACAGCAAAGGAAATAGTCAACAAAAACAAAGACAACTGACAGAATGGAAGAAGATACATGCAAATATCTTTTTTTAAGATTTTATTTATTTATTCAGGAGAAATACAGAGAGAAAGGCAGAGACATAGGCAGAGGGAGAAGCAGGCTCCCTGTGGGAAGCCTGACGTGGGACTTGATCCCAGGACCTGAACCAGGGATCACGACCTGAACCAAAGGCAACGTTCAACCACTGAGCCACCCAGGTGCCCTGATATCTGCAAATGTCTTATCAGGTAAAGGGCTAGTATCCAAAAAAAAAAAAAAAAAAAAAAAAGGGCTAGTATCCAAAATCTATAAAGAACTTACCAAACTCAACACCCAAAGAACAAATAATCCAATTAAGAAATGGGCAGAAGACATGAATACACATTTCTCCAAAGAAGACATACAAATGGCCAACAGACACACAAAAAGACGTCACTTGGCATCAGTGAAATACAAATCAAAACCACAATGAGATACCACCTCACGCTGGTCAGAATGTCTAAAACAAGTCAGGAAATGACAGATGTTGGTAAGGATACAGAGAAAGGGGAATCCTCTTACACTGTAGGTGGGAATGCAAGCTGGTACAGCCACTCTGGAAAACAGTATGGAGGTTCCTCAAGAAGTTGAAAATAGAGCTACCCTATAACCTGGCACTTGCACTACTAGCTATTTACTCTAAAGATACAAAAGTAGTGACCTGAAAGGGCACTTTATCCCCAATGTTTATAGCAGCAATGTCCACAATAGCCATACTGTGAAAAGAGCCCAGATGTCCATTGACAGATAAATGAATAAAGATGTCATATGTGTATATATACTGGGCTATTACTCCGCCATCAAAAAACCCTGAAATCTTGCCATTTGCAACAACATGGAACTAGAGGGTATTATGGGAAGTGAAATAGTCAATCAGAGAAAGACAATTATTATATGATTCCAGTCATATGTGGAATTTAAGAAACAAAACAGAGGAGCACAGAGGAAGGGAGGGAAAAATAAAACAAGATGAAATCAGAGATGCAGACAAACCATAAGAGACTCTTGATCATAGGAGACAGACTGGGGGTTGCTGGAGGGGAGGAGGATAATGGGGGACATAGTAATTGACTGATGGACATTAAGGAGGGCACGTGATGTAATGAGCACTGAGTGTTACATTAGACTGATGAATCACTGAACTCTACCTCTGAAACTCACAATACACTATGTTAATTAATTGAATTTAAATTTTAAAAAGATATATATCTATATAGAGAAAAATGTGGCAGAATATTAACAATCAAAATCTCAGTGAAAGTTCTATAGGTGTTCTTATATGATTCATGCAACTTTTCTGTAGTTAAAAATTTTTTCCAAATAAAAAAGGTTAAAAAAAAAAAGGTCCCTTTTGCACTGGTTCAAGGCAAAGGACACTTACCTCTTCAATAGCAGCATCTTGCAGCAGAGAACGAATGTCTAGACGCATCATATGACGAGGTGCAGTTTCCCAGTGGTCAGCCATCTATTGAGAGATTTAGGAGGTCAAGTTATCACAGGAAACTATTCAAAGAAAGACCACATGAGCACCTAAGACAAATTTAACCAATACTGTGAAGTCTAACAGGCCAGTTCCTGGAAGAATTAGGCCACATCTCTTTCACTTAGATACAAAGGATAATACACATTTACTAAAGAAGGTAGAAAAGACTTTCTGAAAGTAAAGGGGATAAACAACTTCCATACAACAGTGATCATACAGACAAAATGAAGTTTAGAATACAACACCTCCTATGTTTCCAAAAATCACCTTATTTATTTCCTTCAGTTTTCTTCCATGAATATTTCTCTTGCCACAGGTCTGGTTATCTGCACTCATTTCAGCTAAATATACCTAAAAAAGAATGAATAGTGATTAAGCAAACAAATGCAACACTTACATGATAACACAAAGTACTCTAAAGTTCTTTTACCTCAAATCCCTTGGTTTTTGCTGCACTCCAAAACTGGTCAAAATGTCTAACTCTGTCATTGATGGCATCCAGGATGATAAAGGGGAAAAAGCCATCATCCAGAGTCTTTTTGAAAGTTTTGAACATGCTGGTGCGGTAGGTCTCTTCCATCTCGGCTTCGTATTCATATTCCATGACCTAAGACACCCCAAAAGAGATATGGAATAAGCAAAAACAAAGAACCATCCTAAACCTCTTCTCTTGTTAGCTTCTGGACAGACACAACTTTGTAGCGTTTCCTTCGCATCTAATTACTAAAATTTGTATTCAAAAAAGAGAAGTCTTTGTCTTCAAAAAAAGCCACATTTCTCTCTGAACATGTTTTCCTTTCAATACTATTAATTAATCAGGATGTAACCTGAGAGGAATATGCCATACCTTCTTTTTCACTTTCTTTCCAGAATCTGGGTCTTTTTCTTCTTTCTCCACTTCAGTGATGAAGTAATCATCTAAGCTTAGAACTCTGGGTGCAGGTCCTCCAAACTCTACCTCTTTATCCTATAAATCATGCAGCCAAAGTGTTAAAAAGAATTTACAGAATAAATTAATGAATGCTCATACCAAAGCTCCTTCTCATGACTAAATAATATGCAATCTTCTGGTAGTTTCAACTCAAGCAGAGGCAAAAATATTTGTCTACGCAGAACAAAATATTTATGGAAAAGAATCTACCACATGGGTCAACAAGGATGGATCAAATGGGAAATACCTGTATCAATATCACACTGCTTGCTAAGAAGGCAAGTGGCTAACAAAAGCAACTGATTTTTTTTGGCTTTCCCATACTCACTCGAATAAGTTTTGCAACATGTGTCTTTCCACTGCCAGGCAATCCTCTCATTATAACAACAATCTGAAACACAGTGAAAAACCAAAAAAAATCACTTAGAGATTTTTTTACAATGAGGTCTTACAATTAAGTGACCTATCTATCGTTCTCTAGGATACACTATATGACGGGTCATGAAATAAACCTTAATAAATCTGAAAGGACAGA
Source organism: Vulpes lagopus (assembly GCF_018345385.1). NCBI lineage: Eukaryota > Metazoa > Chordata > Mammalia > Carnivora > Canidae > Vulpes > Vulpes lagopus. The sequence goes on from NC_054829.1 coordinate 25,493,504, forward strand.
AATAATACAAAGTATGTCTCTGGCCACAGTGGAATGAAATTAGAAATTAAAGTAAGAAAAAAATTGAGAAATTCACAACTCTATGGAAATTAAACACCATATTCTTAAATAACCAATGGGTCAAAGAAGAAATTTAAATATCAGAAAATACTTTGATATAAATAAAAATACCAAAACTTACGGGATGCAGTGAAAAGCAGTGCTTATAAGGAAGTTTATAGCTGTAAGTGCCTATATTAATAAGAAGATCTCAAATCAATAACCTAACTTTCCAATTTCAGACACTGGAAAAAGAAGAACAAACTAAACCTGAAGTAAGCAGAAAAAAGGAAATAATATTAGAGCAGAAGTCAATAAAATAGACAATTGAAAAACATTAAAAAAAAAAAGATCAATGGAGCCAAAAGCTGGTTCTTTGAAAAGATCAAAAAAATTGAACATACCTTCAGCTAGACTGACTAAGAAAAAAGAGAAAAGATTCAAATGATCAGAATCAGAAATGAAGGATGGGACACAATTACCTGCTTTATAGAAATAAAAAATGGTTATAAAATGGACACCTTAGATGAAATGGGCAAATTCCTAGAAAGAGACAAAGACATTTTCAGTTGAAAGTGACTGGAGAAAAAATAGACAATCTGAAATAGACCCATGACAAGTGAAGAGATGAATTAGTAATTAAAAACTACCTGCAAAGAAAAGCTCAGAGGCCCAGATAGTTTCATCACTAAATTCCAACAAACATTTATAGAACCCTTTACAAACTCTTCCAAAAAACAGAATAGGAAGGAACTCCCTACTCATTTTGTGAGGCTAGCATCTCAAATCACACAAATACTCTAAAACCAAAATAAATAAATTAATTAAAAAAATAATACTCTAAAACCAAAACCAGACAAAAACATCACAAACAAACAAACAAAAAAACTATAGATTATTCCTTATGAATACAGATGCAAAACTCTCCAATAAAATACTGGCAAAGGGAATCCAGCAACATATAAAAAGAATTATATACCATGACTAAATGGGATTTAACCCAGGGATGCAAATTAACATCCAAAAATCAATTACTTGGGGGATCCCTGGGTGGCTCAGCAGTTTAGTGCCTGCTTTCGGCCCAGGGCGTGATCCTGGAGTCCCGAGATCGAGTCCCACATCAGGCTCCTGCATGGAGCCTGCTTCTCCCTCTGCCTGTGTCTCTGCCTCTCTCTCTCTCTCTTTCTCTCTCATGAATAAATAAATAAAATCTTTTTTTTTAAATAAATAAAATCTTAAAAAAATCAATTACTCTAATCAATACATCATTATCAATATGATGATAAAAAATCACATGCAAAAGAATAAAATCACACACAGTAAAAACAAAAATCACAAAAATCTCAAATGCAGGAAAAGCATTCAACAAAATCCAACATCATTACATGATAAAAAAATTCAACAAACTAGGAATGGAAGGGAACCTGATAAAGGGTATCTACTGAAAACCCACAGCTAATATTATACTTAATGGTGAAATAATTAAAGTATTCTCTCTAAGATCAAGAATAAACAAGGATGTTCACTCTCACCACATTTATTCAACACTGTACTGGAGGTTCTAGCCAGGGCAACTAAGCAAAAGAGAGAGAGAGAGAGAGAGAGAGAGAGAGAAATAAAAAGCATTCAGATGAGAAAGGAAGAAGTAAAACCTCTATCTGCAAATCACATGATCTTGTATACAGAAAATCCTAGGGAATCCACTACAAAATTAATTAGAATAAATGAGTTTAACAATGTTGCAGGATATGAGATCAATATTTAAGAGTCAGTTGTATTTCTTTTTTTTTTTTTCTTAAAGATTTTATTCACCTATTCATGAGAGACAGAGAGAGAGAAAGAGAGAGAGGCAGAGACACAGGCAGAGGGAGAAGCAGGCTCCATGCAGGGAGTCTGATGTGGGACTCGATTCTCAGTCTCCAGGATCACACCCTGGGCTGAAGGCAGCGCTAAATTGTTGAGCCACCCAGGCTGCCCGAGTTAGTTGTATTTCTATACAATTAAACAATCCAAAAATGGAATTAAGCTAACCATATCAATAACAATACTATAATATGAACGGATTAAACAATCCAATGAAAAGGTATAAGTTGTCAGACTACATTAAAAAACATGATCCAAAAAAATAAAAATAAAAAAAATAAAAAAACAAAACAAAACAAAACAAACATGATCCAACTATATGCTGTGCTGTCTAAAGGAGACATACTTTATAAATTCAAAGACGAATAAGACTGAAAGTAAAAGGATGAAAAAGATAAATCATGCTATCAAGCAACCACAGAAAAGCTGGAGTAGCTATACTAAAAAGAGGTGAAACAGACTTTCCAACAAAGACTTATGTAGTCCTATGTAGTCAAAATAGCTGATGGAAATCTCTAGTACCAGTTTACTGAAATATAATCTAACTATTTTGCAATATAAACTTAAGAATGCATACATTTGACACCTGTCAGAATGGCAAAAATGAACAGCACAAGAAACAACAAGTGTTGGCAAAGAGATGGAGGAAAAGGAACTTTGTGCACTGTTGGTGGGAATGTAAACTGGTGCAGCCACTCTGGAAAACAGTATGCAGGTTCTTCAAAAGTTAAAAATAAAACTACTCTATGATCTAGCAATTTCAATACTAGGTATTTACTCAAAGAATACAAAAACACTAATTCAAAGGGATACATGCACCTCTGTGTTTATAGCAGCATTATTTACAATAGTCAAGGTATAGGAGCAGCTCAAGTGTCCATCAACAGATGAATGGATAAAGAAGATGTGGTGTGTGCATATATAAATATTGTATATATACACATACATATGTATTACATATGTAATACATATAAATATGTATGTGTATACATATATATATATAAATAGAATGTTAGACATAAAAAGAATGAAATCTTTTAGCCATAAAAAGAATAAAACCTTGCCATTTGCAATGACATGGATGGAGTACAATGCTAAGTGAAATTAGTCACAGAAAGACAAATACCATGTAATTTCACTCATATGTGGAACTGAGGAAACAAATGAACAAAGGAAAAAAAAAAGAGAAAGAGAGACAAATCAAGATATAGACTCTGGAATATAGAGAACAAACCGATGGTTACCAGAGGGGAGGGGGGTGTGAGGATGGGTTAAAAAGGTGATGGGGATGAAGGGGTACACTTGTCCTGATGTACACCAGGTAATGTATGTGTACACCCAAAACTAATATAACACTGTGTTAACTAACTGGAATGAAAATAAAAACTTAAAAAAAAAAAACATACATATTTGGAGGTCACTAGGAAAATAAGCCCAAGTAAATCAAGTCCTTTTTGTTTTATATACCATAAAACCAAATCCACTTTCCCTCTCGTCAAAATAATGGAGCAATTAATGGATCTCTTGTCAATTTTTTTTTCAAGTTTTTCAACGTTTTTTTTTGCCAAGCAATTAATCTCTAATTTCTTAAATTCTATAGCGTAAGCAGTTTGAGATTATATGGTGATTTGGAAATAGTAAGATGCCTTGAATCTGATTATTACGATGTCATAGAAAAGTAGAGAAATTCTGCTCAGGATATTAAAAGATCTCCTTTCAGCCTCTGATTTGCAAGAAAGCTAGTCAACTACATAGGACTCACTCTCTCAGGTCTGCTTTCTCGGCCAGGTGGTTTCAAAATATCATCCACATTCTTAGATTCGGGTTTCTTCTCAACCCGTGGAGCTGGAGGTGGCTGGTGGCTTAGTGAAGGAGCTGGCAGGGGCATTCGCTCCTCAGGGTAAGTTCTTCGTTCTCCTAGAATTCCAGCAGTTGAACAAAATTACTATTTATATGGTAATTATTTTAAATTTTAACTTTCTTCGATCATGCTAAGGTAAAATAATTTATGATGACTTGGGGGGTACCTTAATAAGAGAAACCTTAATAAGAGAAAGTTTAAAGTAATGTAAATCTACTGAAATCAAGAAAATAAAAAGATTTAGGTAAACAGAATGTTCTAAAAAATACTCAAATCATTTTTGTTTGTATTAAATTTAGGGGAAAAGTTAAGCAACAGGACACAGAATAACAATTACACTTTGCTGGACAGTCCCAAGTATGATTTATAGTCTGTCTGTAATGCCAGCTTTACAGCTTTATGAACAAGAGTCACCAGCTTAGGAAAGCTTGCTCTTACAAACAGGGATGCATTTTTAGATTAAGTGTATAGTTGTGAAAAACTAAAAGCAACCTAAATGTCCAACAAAAAGGGTTTTCTATTTTATACACTCAATGGAATATTACAGAGCCATTATTATAATAGGTTTACATATAGAAAAATGTATATGGTACAATATTACTGGGAATAAGCATGATAAAAAAACTGTATTTACACTTTGATTACAACTCCATTAACACATACATGAAAAGAGAATGAGAAGAAATATACAAAATTATAATAGTTGTGGTATGGTAGATGGTGGCATTATAACTGATTTTGTTTCTATTTTCCAAATTTCTTTAATAATACAAAAGAACACTTTGTTTTCTTTCATTAATTACATTATTTTAAAATTTTTAAAAAAATTTAAAAAAATTTTTAAGTAGGTTCCACATCCAAACATGAAGCCAAACATGGGGCTTGAACTCATGACCCACAGCTCAACACCTGAGCTGAGATAAAGAATTGGATGCTTAACCGAATGAGCCACCCACGCACCCCTACACTGCTATTTTTGATAACAATGTTGCCATCTCTGAAAAATCTGTGACTACATTCTACTCTGAAAGTTTAAATCCATAGCTACAGTGGGAATCATCTCCAGTGGTTTGCATTCTCAATATCCTCATAGTTAATAAGGCACTGCTTTACCTCCAAACATGGATGGTCCTTCGTAGGCTGGTCGGTCAGACTTCCTGTCATAGGATGGCCTATCAAATCCCCCTCTTCTGGATGAGGAATGGTCTTTTTTGTCTCGATATGACTGAGTCCTAGAAGATGTTAACAGGGAGCGCTTTAGAAAATAAATGTGGAGGTCTCTGTCTTACAATGCAATAACACTATCTGCCCAATTTTTTCCATGGGTAGTTACTATACATAGTCAATATTTTTATTTTGCTTTTCTTTTTTTTAAAGATTTTATTTATTTGACAGAGAATGTGAGAGGGAGAGAGAGAAAGCACAAGCAGGGAGAGTTGCAAGCAGATGGAGAAGCAAGCTCCCTGTGGAGCAGGGAACCTGATGCAAGGCTCGATCCCAGGACCTCGGGATCATGACCTGAGCCAAAGGCACAGGATTAACAGACTAAATCACCCAGGTGCCCCTTTATTTTGCTTTTCCATTTCAGTCTGACTTGCATACACATATCTAAAGAGCTCATGAATTGCAAAAATACACTGTTTGCCTACTATTTAAATAATGGCTGCATCTTTATTGACAATACTATTTTGTTTCCTCACTGGCTATCCTCATCTCCCATTTAATTCTCTGGAATTCAAGCTCACAAAACTCAAGCATCTAGTTTCCTAAAGATTAGTCTGGAACTGTTCTTCCCTCTCCAAACTATACACACACGTATAAAAATTTATGAATTTCCTTTAGATACAATGACTTTTGCCAAATTTAAGTCTATGGTAATTTGTATACCTGGCAAAAAAGATATTTTTCATAACATACCTATCATCTCGAGGTCTGCGTTCTCTATCAAATCGATCCCGGTCGTAGTCAATAACACCCCGATCCCGGTCTCGGTCTCTGTGTGTCTCCCGATCCCTTTTGAAATCTCGATGATCTGCGATGACATTACTTTGACGATCAAAATAAGGCTCACGATCTCTGTCTCTATCATAACGATCACGTTGGCCTGCATGCTCTACGAAATAATTAGTATAAAATAAGAGCTATAGCCCTTCTTCTGAAATAAAAGCTGAAGAGTGCAAATCTAACTTTAGAACTAATATAAACTATTGTTCTAAATTCAGCTTATGAATCTTTTAGCTATTTTAAAGGGAAGCCTAGATAATATTATCAAAAATATTATCAAAAGGAAAAGCAAATGATAACTAGGTCCTAAAAGGTTTAAAAATACTGCTCTCTCTGGGACTCCTACCTGTCTCAAAAGTTGATCTTTCAGGTAGTGGATCTGGGCGCAAAGTTATTCTTTCTCCATAGGGTATCTGTTCAACTTTATTAGTGGACATATCTGGTGAAACAAATCAGGGATAAAACATGGTAAGAATGAAGCTAAAAGAAGACAAAGCTGAAGCTAACAATTTCTTGACAATCCCAAATACAAACCTGTCACCATCACTCACCTCGGCCATGGCCATAATCAACAGTCTGCTGCACCGGTGGTGGTTTGGACATTGGTGGCATACCCATAGGCAATGGGCCAGGAGGGGGAATGGAAGGGTGCAGTGGGGGTGGTAACACTGGAGCAGATGGAATTGTTCCAGTTTCTGGTTTAAATTCTGAATTCAGTCCTTGTTCATCATTTGTATCCCAGAGACCGTAGAAAGAATCTTCATCCCAGCGTTCCTGTTCCACAGCTGAAGTTTGTGGCTTTATCACTGGAGGAGGAGGTGGAGGAGGAGGAGGAGGAGGCGGTGGTGGTGGTATTGGGATAGGCGGCCTGGTCACAGGAACAGATGATCTTGCTGGGGGAGCAGAAGGTCTTACAATTGAACCTGGTGGTTTACCTATAGGAGGGGGTGGTCTATAGGACCCTGGAGGCTGGAGAACAGAGTAAATGGTTTAGTAGATAAACACACCATTATGTTTTCACACATTAGCAGCAATTAAAATCTGATTCTCTGTCCATAAAAGAAAAGGCTGATAAACTGGTCATTCAAAATTAAAAACTTTTTGTGTTTAAAAATACACCAATGGAGAGAAATATCTAAATCATGTATCTGACAAAAGACTTGTACTTAGATTATGAAAAATTTTTACAACTTAATAAGACAAATAATAGGAAAAAAATGGGCAAAAAATTTGGACATTTCTCCAAAGTAGATACATAAATAAGCACTTGAAAAAATGCTCAATATCATTAGTCATTAGGGAAGTACAAATTAAAATCGTAATGAGATACTATCTCATACCCAGTAAATGGCTGCAGTTAATAAAACAGACAATAACAAATGATGGCAAGAATGCAGAGAAATAAGAACCCAGTTAGATTGCTAATGGGAATGTAAAATGGTACAACCACTTTGGTAAATGGTTTAACAGTTGTTCAAGAAGTTAAACATAAACTTACACACTCAGCAATTCCATTCCTAGGTGTCTATCCAAAACACACACACATACACACACACACACACATCCACCAAAGGACTTGCAGAAGTATTCACAGCAGCATTATTCAAAATCCAAATTTCTGTCAACTGGTGAATGGATAAACAAAATATGATAATCCACATAATATAATATTTCTTGGCTGTAAAAAGAAATGAAGTACTGGTTCATGCTACAACATGGATGAACTTTGAAAACATCAGGCGAATTAAGAAATGACAGACATGAAAGACCACATATTGTATGAATTCCATTTAAATGAAATGCCCAGAAAGGCAAATCTACAAAGTCAGAAAGTAGATTAATTGTTGCCTGGAACCTGGGGTAGGAATGAGGATTAACTGCAAATTGTCAAAAGGGATCTTACTGGGATAACGAACATGTTCTAAAACTGGATTATGGTGACAGTTGCACAACTTAGTAAATTTATTTAAAAATCACTGAACCACACAATTAAATGGGCAAAATACATGCTATATTATACCTCAATTAGGTTATTTAGAAAAAGGAAAAAAATTGTCTTTGCCCTTTTGCTGGATTGGGCTGGTTGGCTCTTGCTATTGAGGTAGTGACCCATTTCATCCCATCTTTCTGACCCTCTTACATATGGAGATCTTCATATTTCTCTAAGCTTTTCCACCTAGATACATAAGCCTGGGTCTTTTCTTACAATCTTGCTCTTTGGCTGTCTAGGTAGCTCAGTCAGTTGGGGATTCCCTCTTGATTCCCTAGTTCAGATCAAGATCTTGGGGTTGTGACATCAAGCCCCATGTCAGGCTCCAAGCTAAGCAGAGACTCTGTCCCTCTCCTTTTGCTCCTCCTGCTGTCTCTAATAATAAAATAAATACATAAAATCTTAAGAAAACCAAAACAAAATCAATCTTGTTTCTCATTCTTTGTTTTTTTCCCTCTACCCTTTAACTCAGCAACAGAAATGTGGATTCAGTTCAGCCCGTATCTGCCTTGCCCCAAAGCACCCAATTCTAGGGATTCTTCTCAAATGCCTGAGATTTATGGGTCTAAAAAAAATTATGCGTCCTTGCAAGTGTCATCTGTTGAGACACCCCACGTGGAAACTGCCTCTCCTCTTCCTTCCTCCATAGATCTGCTTATTCAGGACAGCCCCGATTCTTCCACCAGTCCCAGAGTAAAACTACTGGCCGCTTCTATAGAGGAGAGCACAGTGAAGAAGGAAGGTATGGCCCTGGGCAAGACACAGAAGATCAGAACCCTGTCCTCTCAGAGCTATATGTACTCAACGACAGATTTCAGAGACAGAAATACCTCACTCTAAAGTAGATCCAAGAACTTCCCAACATTCTGAACCTTAGCTATAAGCAGGTTAAGACCTGGTTCCAGAACCAGAGAATGAAATGTAAGAAGTGGCAGAAAAATAACTGGCCAAATAGCAAGTGTGACTCAAAACAAGCTCAGCAACTATTGAATAATCAGGCTTCTCTTCTTACTACCAGGAATAACTGATAAACACTTCTGGAACCTTTCAATATAGAGCAACCAGACTTGGAACAGTCAGTCTTGGAACAACTATTCCTGGAAGAGTCAGAGCTGGTGCCCCCAAGCCTGGAACAACCAGACATGGAACAATCAGCTCCACAACTGTGGAGAGGAATCCTTGCAGCCCCAGATCCAGTTCCAGCAAAATTCTGTCAGTGATTTGGAGTCTATCTTAGAAACTGTTGGGGAAAGCCAATAATGTAATACAACAAACTGCTAAGGATTTTAGCACCCAGCAAATAATGGATTTATTCCCAAATTACTCTGTGAACACAGACCCTGAAGACGTATGATGATGAGTATATTATTCAATCTCAATTTGGGCAGCGGCTGTATTACTTTTCCTAGTATTTATATTTTAGGGTCCTGTATCTTGCCTTGATATTCTGTTTCTCACTGTGCTTATTTTGTCAAATTGAGGGGGTACAACTGGAGTCTAGTCAAGGAAGTTTCAGTAGCATTGGCTGCTATGGACAACATGGCATGTTTCTGGCTATAAATAACTAGATACCATACTAATTTGGGTATCTTTAAGCTCTAGGATCTAACCTCAAGAATAGGAAGTAAAAATACAAAGATGTGTGACAAAGGATTATTTGTATTTTCAGAGAGTGTGAAGCTTTACTTGTTAATAACTTCAATTGTTACGGTGAAGGGTTAAACCACATGTGCTTCATTGATTTCCTCTGCCCCTTGTGTTGTTTTACAATAACTCCTAATGTGTTCATTATTTTAGTATTTGCAGAAAGATGTTTTGTATCTTAATGTATCATGATAATAGTACCAGTTGGCTGGCTGGTTTACAGGTTTAAGTACAAATAAACAAAATACCCACTTAAAAAAAATTGTCCTCAACACTACCATCCCCTCCCCTCTAATGTACTATCCTCTCTCTTTTCTCCTTCCTGAAATATTAGGGAGCTAGCCACTTAGATATAAATGCCCCAGGCCTACCCCACACCTACTGAATTTCTGTAGGGGAGATCCTAGCATTAATTAAAAACAAAACCTCCATGAATAATTCTGATGTTGACCACTTGGCTAAGAATCTCTGCTATAAACTATCTTTCTCACTCTGGTGGTCTATCTCTACAAAAATAGTGAATTTCCAGTGAAATAAACTCTAGCTAGCCTCCTCACTTCTATTCAGTTGTCTAGTTGACAACAGTAGTTTGTGGCAGGACTGGTACCAACATACAACACCAAAACCAGGAAACAAAACAAAGAAACTGAATAGAACATTTAGTAACCTACTCAAGAGGGAGTGCTACTGTAGCATGCAATGGTTGTATTTGTTTTCCCAAAGCAATCACCAAATGTCAACAGAAATGTGTATTAAAGAGACAGTAGAACCTCTTAGATAGATAGGTCCTACCTATCTACTCAATACTGAAACCTAATTATTAAATTTTATTTTAATCTTTACAAGTTTGATTCAAATACTCACTACACTTTTCTTTTAGTTCATTGTTTCTAGTTTGTTTGTTCTTCACTGACAGCTATTTTAGACCTTACACAGACCAGCCAACAATATATACATTCCTTACACATTTACTCACATATGGGCTGTGCTTTAAAAAAAACTTTTTGAGTAATGAAATGGATTTGGCCAATATATAAGGATGCTGTTTAACTAGAGATCACTATAGGCTACAGTTAAAGACAAAGGGTTACTACCTAAGGATAAACATTTGATTATGGCATTTTAAACTCCAAGAAAATGTCATATAAGACAAAAACTTTTGTGTGGAGCACAGCTATCCAGACCTGTTTCAAATATCTTAAGAATACTTGGGACTTTGTCTATAAATAAAACAAAAAGTATTTCCTTCACACTACATAGTGAAAGCAATACACACACTTGTAAAAAAACAAAACAAAACATCCCTACAGTATTTATATGAGAAAGGATTAATATCTATACTGTATTTAGAATAATATAAATTGGAAAAAAAAAAAAAACCCTTAAGAGTCAACAGATAAATGGGTAAAGAACAAAATAGAATTTTTATAGGAAGAAATTAGTTAACTAATATGGAAAAATACTCATGTTCACTATCAAAAATGCATATTAAAACATTTTAAAACTATTAAATCTACCAAAAATATTAAGTAGCTGACACCTGCAAGGCTCTAGTATACATGTTACACAACTATTTTTGAGAGCCACTGGCTGTATTCCAGGAATCATTAAAAAAGGTCCTTATTCTGTTACTGAAGTATCCCACTTTGGGAATTTAAGATTATTTTAAAAAGTTATCTAGAATAAGAACTTGATACAAAAATATTCATTAATGTTCTATTAATAATAAGGCTGAAGGATTAGAAACCAATTGTCCAACAGAAGTGGAATAGTTTTAATAAATTATGCATCAAAAATAATAATGTATGCAGGAATACAGAAAAATGTTTATGATTTGTGAAGTGAATAAAGCAGACACATGGAACTATAATTTGAAGCTTCTACTATTTGCTAAGAGATACAAAGATAAAAGACATAGTTCCTATCATTATGAGCTCTAAATATTTTATTTTTATTTATTCATTTGAGAGAGAGAGAGAGAGAGAGAGAGAGAGAGTGAGTGAGTGCACGTGTGCACAGCACACAAGCAGGGAGAGCAGCAGAGGAACAGGAAGAAGTAGACTCTCCACTGAGCAGGGAGCCCAATGCAGGGCTTAATCTCAGGGTCCTGGGAGATCATGACTTAAGCTGAAGGCAGACGCTTTACTAACTGAGCTACCCAGGTGCACCAAGAGCTCTGTTTAGAAGGAAAGACAGACCTGATAACAGACAAAATACAACAGGATAATGGCCATGACAGAGGCTTGTATAAGACGTTACAGAGGTACATGTGAAGGCAACCATCTTACACAAGTGTAAGAGAAGATACAGAGCTGAGTTCTAAAAAAATGAACAAGGATGAACTAGTTGGAGAAGGGGATAAGAAGAGAAAGAAAAGAAACTCTGTTTTAGAGAACATGCATGTGCAAAACGATAGAGAGGAAGAGCCTGGCACACTTTGAATTGTAAGAAGCTCCATGTGGAAGGAAAGCAGAATGTAGCAGAGTGATGGTAATGGTAAGTAATGTTAAATTCAGGAAGAAAACATAAAAGGTCATGCAAAAGACTCTAGATTTTATCCTGAAAGCCATGGGGGAATACAAAAGCATTCTAAAGTGAGGGCACATGCAACATAGTGAGATTTATGTTTTTGCATGTCCATTTTGGCCAGAAGCCCCATCAGCGCTGTCTTAAGTGAGGTGTAGGGGTACACAGTGGCACTAGAGAACTTTTTCAGGTGATGGAAATTTTGTTCTTCCTTCTATTTGTCAAAACACAAACCTATGTAGGCTTAAAATGAGTTATGAGATGTAAACTAAACCTCAAAATTTGATTAAAAAATACAGCAAAACAATCACTCTAGCAGCAGAATGGAAAACGGGATCAGAGGGGAGTGAGATGGAGAGATGAAATAATCTGAAATAATATAGGCAAGAGCTGATGAAGGCTAGAACTGAGATTGTGGGGAAGTGGAGGACAGTATATTTGAAGACTATTAAAAAGGTAGTAAAATCAATCAACAGAATGACTGGATATGGAAGGGCAGGACAAAGAAAAGAATTAAGGCTGACTTTCAGGTTCCCAGCTTGGGTGACTATGTGATGGTGAGGAGAAAGAACCAGTTAAATAGAGAATGATAATGAGTTCTGCTTTGAATCTGTGGAGTGACAGGAGACACATCAAGATGCAGGTGGATGCACACACAGGTCAGAGACAGGACATGGAGAGGTGACATCATGGTGGTTGTTAGTGTTAACAACTATATCTGAGTGTTACGTGTTAGACCAGAGTGAAAGGGAACATTGAAAAATGAAGAGTTAATTTCATGAAATGATTTGTTTTTTTTTCTTTCATTGTGTTGTTACAAAGTTATTTGCATGACAATATTTTTAAAGCCCAACACTGGCTTAAAGATAAAACAACAAATAACAACCACAAAGATGAATGCAAAACAAATAGAAAATTTGATCAAACAAGTCTTCTTTAACAGAACTTTACTGCCTGAACTGAGGCAGGACGTTTGATCCCTTCCTTAGCTGTGGAACTAGTAGCTTGAGGAAGTGGGGAGACTATGAGGCTCATAGGAGCAAAGTTCATGGGGAGCCCTTACACTGCCCAGATGAAAAACAGCACTATTTGAACAAAAGAGACTATTAGGAAAATTCTACAGTTTTGTGAACATGAAGCCATGTAGCTCAGGTGTGCTTGGTGTACTTATCAAAACCTAGGGGAAAAATGCTCACAGGTGACCACATTTAAAAGATTTTCAAAGGTCAATTACCACTAGCTTTATACTTTCCCCAAATTTACATTTTTTTTGTAGAGGAAATTTATACTTATTACAATAGGAAAAAAAATCAAACAAAATATACAAACATACAAAGTAGGAATCATTTCATTTCCTGAGCACACATTTTGCCATACCGGGTACATTCCAGGCCTTGAAGATGCATTCTGCAACCTCGCGTCCTGGGGTGGCAGATGGTCAGGCATCTGTGGCTCCGACCCAAAGTCTTTCATCTTCTGAAGCTGTTCTTTTTGTTCCCTGTGAACAAATAAAATTGCCATGGTACATTAGGCATGTTTACTCCATTCCTAAGTGACTACAATTGATAACAAAGAACAAAAAAGAGACCTAAAATCCTTGTTCTAAAATCCTCTCAGTGCCCACAGAGCACAGGCAGGATAACACTCTTTTGCCTATATGTAGCAACTGACCAGTCATCTACAACCTATAAACGACTACAAATTATCAAAGATCTTCAAGGGCAGGTTCTATAATCTGCCTCATTAGTCTATTCTAAAATATCATCTACTTGTCATGTTTTTCTTTCATTGAACAAAAAGTTGTCTCACTATGTCTTTTGTTCAATAGTCTCTAGACCAAAGGTTGCAACATGGTGGCCAAATATGACCTAGAAAGCGATTTTTTTTTTTGAAATTTGGCTTTCACATCAGTTTTAAAAATCTGAATTAGCTGCCATCATTTACAAAGCAAAATATTTCATAGATAAATTCAAATTTTAAAGGGATTTGGTAACAATGGGTTTAAGTTCCCACATGCCAATGATGAGCTGAAATAGTGGCTGTCCACTTTAGATGAAACAGTTTGCCACAATCCTCACCACATTCAGTAAGTAGTTATTCTGGCCCATTTTTACTCATTTTAGTTACCTGTCTAGTTTTTGTGGATATTTTAGTTTATGGCCCTGCTGTATACAGTGAGAACAAATGTCAGCCTATACCCTTAAAAACGGTACTTCATATTCCTAAAGAGTAATTACACAACTCTTTATGCTTTTCTTCAAATATCTCTGGTCAAATTCCTTTTTTTATTTTTAACTTTTCCTTACAATGCCCACCTTAAACAGGTATAACATCTACTATAAGCTCTTCGGACCTTTTATAATTTTTTCCCTACATTGGGTATAGTGACCCAAATAGACATAAAGGGTCAAATATAGAAAAAGTTTATTTTCTGCCTCACATAAATCATAATATAACTTTACACCATCACAACATAGCTTACTTGTATTCAGCAATGACAATTCTTATCCATCACTTCATATTTTAATTAGGTTTATATTGCCTAGAAAGAGCTTTAAAAAAAAAGGATGGTGAAGAAGAAGCACCTTTTATACAGCATTTCCATATAAAGCAGTAGATGAAAAGGAAATTTTAAAATGAAAGGAAAGAAATCTTGGCAGCTTGGTAACACCAATCAGCTTGGTGTTCTCCATAAACAAAACAGATTTTAGAGTTGGACAGACTGCACTGAAATTCTGGGTTTGCCACTGAATAGCCAAGTGGACTTAACCTCTATGAGTCTTAGTGTCATCTGTGAAGTGAGGATACTATCTACTTCTCTTTGCAGGCCTTTGAGATAAAAGGATATGAGACAGGAGAACTAAGATAACATACACTAAGCACTCAGTACACAGTGGGCTTTAAATTAAAGGTGTCTATAACTTAAAAACGAACAGTGTAGTAACTAAATATTCTCTAGCATGCTTTCACATCTTCAAGAGTAATCTAGAAGAGTCTAATTTTTCAGAGCGTATCTTCTATAGACAGAAATCTGTTATGCTGCCTGAAACATCAGATCTTCCATCTTTACCTACAGGTATTTTTCCTCACTACACTTTTCTAGTCATAAAGCTTCAGTTATAATTTCAATTGGTATAATCCACAAATGCAGAATAGAATTAAAAAATGAAGGAAATATAACACACTGGAATATATCAAATCCTAACCATTAATTTATTTTCTCAAAACGTTGTTAATTCCTAAGAAATTACTCAAAAATCTTGCAATCTAACAATGACTCCTAAATTATTTCAGGATATAGTTGGTTTAAGGATTAAATGTGTATATACTAAGTATTCAGTATAGTTCCTAGTACATAGTAAGCATGCAATGTTAGCTTTTTAAAAAAATTTTGTTATTGCTACTACCCAGGAAGCATTATGTAGATACCTATACAGAGTTGGGTGACTGTATATCAAGAAATCCAAATTCTATTCTCCATTTCGCAAAGAAAATATTTGATTATGCAGAAACAAGTAACATCCTCAAGTAGAGATATCTGCTTCTAATTATACGGAAAGATAAAGCACCCCAGAAAGAAAGTAACAATGATTAGACAAATCTGAGGACACTTTAGGTAAACCATTCTTAGCTTCAACAGAGAAAAACCTTATAGCACTTCCCAAAGTTTTATCAAAGATTAGTGAATATGAAGTCTATCAGATCTAATACCAAAGAACAAATGCCTCCTGGGGAAAAAAAAAGATGTTACATATGAGCTCCATGAAATCCAGAGCACTAGAGACTTGAAGTTTGACACCTGAAACATGCATAAGCATGGTATATCAGCAACACATCCATAAAAGCCAAGAATGGCTATAAAATTTTCACATTTCAGGACATAAGCTTACAATTAACACAGTTCCTAAATATATATCCTAACCCTAAACAGTACTGAATGGCCAGGTAATAATTAAAATTACGAGATAAGAACTTGAAGCAAAATGATTCCATTCAAATATATCACATCACTTTAAAAGAGCAGTTTGAATGTGGTTTTGACTAAAAGAAATGATCTTAAGTAGTCAACTTACCGAAGCATTTTCAGTTCTTGTGCAGCTTTCAAAATGATTTCGTGCTGCCTCTGACTGAGAACCATTACCCCTCCAAGGCCTTGGTCAGAGTCTAAGTTTGTATCCGACCCCATCATTTCAGAAGAATGATGTGAGGAGGGCATATGTTCCGCCATGGGGGAATGTCTATCCACATCAGATGGGTACCATCTGTCTGACAACCGTTCTCTTTCCCAGTCCATTCTGTCAGGGATATAATCTCGCTTTTCCCGCCATGTATCTCCTCTTTCTGGATACTCTCGGATCCTCAACTCACCCCTATCACGAAAATCTCGATCATACCCATGGTCTCGATTTCTTTCTTCTCTCCATCTATCATCCCGATATCTATCCAAAGGTGGAAGAGGTGGGAGGGGTGGTAAAGGTGGAAGAGATGGAATATCCCGTTCACGAAACTGTGATTCTTGTTCATCCAGTGGTCTCCCATAATCTCTGTCCCACTCATTATCCAAATTTCTATCATACATATCCATGGGTCTTCCAATCCGATCCACATCCCTGTCCAAGTCCCTGTCCATTTCCCTGTTGTAGTCCTCATCCATATCCTGATCTCTCTCCCAATCATCCCACCAAGGGCCTCGTCTATCTCCATCATGAGATCGAGATGGTGGTGCTGAGAACCTGTCCTCTCTGTTATATGGATCTAGTGTATCATCTTGATAGTCACGTTCACATTCTCTCCAGTATCTTTCTCTATCCCAATCATCAAGTCTTTCTCGTTCCATTGGAGCATTTCTACCATCTAAAGGGAACTCTTCATGCCCTCTCTCTTCTCCATGGTTCCATGGAGCCCTAGAAGGCTCGTCTCGGTGATATGGATACATTTTTTCCCCACCATCTCCTGGTTCTGGTCTAAATGGACCTCTGTCACGACCAAAATCTGGTCTTCCCAGTCCCCTTTCCCTACTGCCAGGCCCTCGGGGTGGTCCCCTCTCCCTACTCCCGGCTCTTCGTGGTGGTACTCTCTCCCTACTCCCAGCCCTCCGAGGAGGTCCTCTCTCCTGACTGCCAGCCCTCCGAGGTAGTCCCCTCTCTCGGCTGCCAGCTCTACCTCTGTCCTGGCTGCCTTGTAGACCACCTGGCACTTTCTCCCGATTGCCTCCTGGCCTCATTAACCCTCTGTCCCGGCTGCCTTCTCCTCTATTCATCTTCTCTCGACTGTCTTCTCTTCTACCCATCATCTTATCACGAAAGTCTTCTTGCTTGACCAACCCTGGGCCACGGCTGAGTGCCTGGCCTCGACCTCTATTTACTAGTCCTTTATCCCGTATGTCTTCCATTCTGTTTTGCCCTGGACCTCTGTAAGATGAGCTGCTGCCTCGATTGCCTTCTAACCTATTATCTCTGTTATCTGGCCGAGGTAGCCCTTTCTCTTGGCTGTTTTCTGAGTGGGGCAGACCAATACCCAAAGGTTTAAAATCATTATCTGCAGTTAATGATGATGATGTTGTCACTGCTGCTCCTCCCTCCATCCCCCCTGGTTTTGAGGGAAAAGCAGATTGAGAAGGTACAGGTTTATTTGCAAGGGATACAGGCTGAGTAACAGCTTGGGCTTTGTCCATTTGAGTCTCCATACTTTGAGAATTCGGGTCCCAATTAGAAGGCTCTATGGGCCCTTCCGAGACTTCGCTTTTAGGTGGCTCTTGTTGAGAGTCGCTTAGATTCTCATTTGACTGAGCCGCCTTGGCATCCTTTATATCTGCAGCAATGGAAAATGTAGCTGACTGCATTTTAAAATTCTTCTGCTGGTTACTATTGGTGTCTGCTAATTGTTCTTTGTTTCCTGAAAGAGGTTCTGCTTGTGACTTAGGTTGCGGCTGATGTTGCTGTCCAAAAGCTGGCTTGGGGCCTTTCCACTGTGGTCCACTCTGTCGAGGACTGAGGGATGTATTGGGGGTAATATAAAACTGAGATGCTGGCCCCCGGGGAATCATTCCCCATTTGCTTTTAGTGCCCTCTGTTGGGTGACCTTCATATCTGGGTCTTGGCCCATCGGGGCGATTTCCTTCAAAACGAGGCCCTTTGGGTCTCGGTCCTTCACACCTTGACCCTAAATCCTCAAATCTTCGAGGACCATCAAATCTACAAGTAAAACAAAAGATATTACTCAAGACAGTAAAGCAGAAAAAAATATTCTCCATGTAAGAATATTTAAGGCAATCTGGCCTTAGAATTTGTTTACAGAAATGACTCTCAGTCATTAAATAAATCCTGAGGCATCTATCTTAGAATCAGTAAGCTAAAGTGGCAGTGCTCAGGTCTCAGGACAGGCTTTGGAAATCATGTCAGTAGTATTATAATTCACTTCAAAACATTTCCTGCGGCAAGTCACTGATATTTTAAATAAATTGTTAAAAAGCAATTATAAACATTGTGACTTAGTAGACAGAAAAGTCCACTCATTTTTAAGGGGGAAAAAATGCCACAGCTAATTCTGAGAGTATTTTCAGAATTAAAATATAAAAACTAAATAGGAAACAATTAACAAGGTAATTTAGGATGATTATAAATACTGTTGGAACTAACATTATCATCTGGACTGACAAAATTCAAAAAGACAGTAGCCAGCTATATCTTAGGAGTATGCCCTGACATTTTAAAGTCTGGACATCTTAAAGTCCTGAAATTTTGTTATGGACCTCCTTGCTTATTCAGTAAATTTTTAGTGCACATTCCTTGTCAAGCACTACAGTACATCCAAGGGATATACAAATAAAATGTCATCTGTGCCCTCAAAGGGTTTGCAATCAAGGAGAAAGAGAACCTAAGTGTAAATAAGTGCCCAAAGGTGCAATGACAGAAGTCTATCTGCATATAACAAGGGCAAACAGAGGAGGTGATGGTTAATTCTACCAGGATAAGGGGAAGGTTGCTGTCCAATAAAGGCTTTATACAATATATGATGCTTAAATTAAGTCTTGAAGGACAAATTCTCTGAGGCCAGGCTCACAGAGTGCACTGGAGATAAGGTAAATGGACAGCAAGGACATCTAAGGTTAAGGAAGCATTGTGAGGAAAGGCAGGGAAGCACACTAGCACAACATGTCTCGAAGTGCAAACAGTTCAACATGGCTGAAACAAGAGGAGACAGAGTAGGGAGAGCTGGGAAAGGAGTGGAAAGGTAGAGAACTAAGAGACAAAGTAAAGAATAGGCAAGAATCAATCTCCAGAAGACCCTGTATGCCTGTGTGGCAGAGACTACTATGCTCCTCCAATAGCCAGCCATTCCCCCTTTTCCTAGAGTAACTGAGCCTCTCCATTCTTAGCTGGACATAAAGCTAGCCAGCCTAAATACTCTCTTTTCCAAATTCTCCTGCACTAGAACTTGCAGCCATGTTCTGGCCAATGCGCTGAGAGTGAAAATGACCAGCACATCCTTCTGGGTCATACCCTTAAAGGGAAGGGCACATATTCCTCTTTATCATTTATCATTTCCTTTTCATGCTAGCTTTGACATGGTAATGACACATCTTGGACCATGTAGATAAGGGCAATATACTAGGGGATAAAAATTAACAAATCAGAAGGAACCTGGATTCTTGACATTGTAGAGCCACCACATAAGTGCTGAGAAAGAATAAAACTAACTTATTAGAGCATGTGACTTTGGATCTCTGTTATCATAAATGAATTAATTCAGCTGGGTAAGAAGTTGGGGGTTACTTAATGAGACTTAGAGCCACTACAGATGGTTTGAATTTTAAAAGATTGCTCTAGCAGAAAAGTAGCAGATGGATAGGTGGGAAAAGTTTATTTAGAATTGTTTCTATAATTTGGGTAAGTGAAAGGGAAGCCTGTCCTAAGGCAGTGACTGACATGAAGATGCAGGGGAGATAAAAGTGAGAGATGTGAAGGAAGGTAAAATGGATAGGACTTTCTAACAGGTGAGATTAAAATGATAACAGAAGGGAAGGATTTACGATGATTCTAAGGTTTCTGTCTTAGGGCTAAATGGATGGTGATACTTTTCAGGATTTTAATGATAAATAGAAGAGTTTTTCTCTCATTGGTTTGGGAAATCAATGAGGAATAATAAATTCAGTTTCAGATAAAACATTTATTTTCCATTCCTGTTGACGTCAGGTTTTGCTGGTCTAGAAGTCTTAGTTTCAAAGGGAGGAGGGAATGCTCCCATCTGGGGAAACAACAATAACTCCATTAAACTCAAGATTGCCACCTGGCTACTCTGGGTTCTGAATCAACAGGCGAAGAAGGGAGTGACTGGCCCTGGGCTGCAAGGGGGAAACTGCACACTGAAGGTAAGGAGGAATATGTCTGGAATGGAGATCCTCTAGAACACCTCTTAGCACTTCCATGTCCTGTGATTAAAGTAAAAAAAAAAAAAAAAAAAAAAAAAAAAATTTACAACAGCTGAATTCAGACAGGACTGCCAACAGCCCAGAGCCTTCAAGAATGAAGGTTTGGGTCACTCCACCAGGCAAAAAACCAGGACCACCTGAGGTGCATGTGAGAACAAAGGGACTATGAAATGGGTTGTGGATAAAGGTTATTATAAATACCAACTATGGTTAGGTTACATGACCAATCGCAGAAAGAAGGACTGTAACAGTTATGAGTAGTTCCTTCCTTATTTGATATGTTTAAATATGTCTTAGTCAAATTTCTTTGGTTGATTGTTCTTATCTAACATAAGATGTATTAATAATAGTTAATTTTGTATCTCAGAGTTTAAATTACAAAGTAACAAAGAAAGAGTGTGAACCCAGGTGGAAGAATGAAGATTTCACCAAAGACAAAAAAGGGACTTTGTATCCTTTTCTGGGGAAAAGGTGAGAATCTTTTTTCAGTTGTCCAGAGATAAGTATTTTATGTCAGATGCAAAAATCTCCCTTGTGACCCATCCTAATCAGAAACATATAAGGGAACTCTGGGAAAGAACATATTAGTAAACTCCACTACAGCCTAGCCAAACTGACACCACACAGACTCCTCACAAGAAATTTCAATATACATAAACCCATTATAAACAGAAAAGGGATCACCAGCAGATGAGAATTTTGTTTTTAAATTCTAAAAGACAAAGAGCACATGTGAATGGTAACAAATGGAGCAAGAAGAAGCTGCAGTTTAGAATGCTGGTAGTAGAAAGGGATACAATAAAAAT
This sequence comes from Vulpes lagopus, assembly GCF_018345385.1. Lineage (NCBI taxonomy): Eukaryota > Metazoa > Chordata > Mammalia > Carnivora > Canidae > Vulpes > Vulpes lagopus. Next base: position 25,514,668 of record NC_054829.1, read on the forward strand.
GGAGTTGGGGGCAGCCCGGGTGGCTCAGCGGTTTAGCGCCACCTTCAGCCGAGGGCGTGATCCTGGAGACCCGGGATCGGGCCCCCGGGCTCCCTGCATGGAGCCTGCTTCTCCCTCTGCCTGGGTCTCTGCCGCTCTCTCTCTCTGATGAATAAATAAATAAAATCTTAAAAAAAAGGGGGGGGGGTTGGTTTGCTCACAGAAACCTAGAGTCAAAATTCTCAGATACCATGAAGGACAAGAGTAAGAGTTGGGGTTAAAAATATATAAGTTAAAATCTATAGTCGGAAACATCAACCAGACTTTCTCTAGGCTGAATGTCCCTAATTTCTTGAATCTGAGAGTCCTCTAACATTAGCAGACAGTTCTTTGCCCTACCACCTCAAACAAAGCCTGAATTTGCTGACTGGGAGCAATAATAGCTAATAACCCCTTCATATGCATACAGTTTTCAATTAGCTTGTTGGTGTCCCCAACTCTTAAATATAAATGATAACCAAGGATCACTAGATATTTGAGGAATGTCTCCAATATGAAAGGAAGAGACCAAAGGTAAACAGGTCATAAATCTGGAGAAAACAGAGATAATGCAAAAAAACAGAAGATAACTTTTTAAAAATCCTCAAATAACATCCCCAGAGAGATTCTTAAAGATACTGTGCTATAAATCAATTTGCTATACATAAAAAAGGATGAGAACCAAAAGAACTGTGGAACATTTTTAAAATTCTCCAAATAAAATGCAATGAAAGAATTAGCAGTATTTCGAAGTACAACCAAATGAAAGAGAAAAAGACAAATATAATCAATCTAGCAGGTCCAAAAACCTACAAATGAGGCATTCCAGAAAAACAGAAAACAAGAAAAACATTTATAAAGAAATAGCACAAAGGTTTAAGAGTTAAGAGACTCTAATCTCCAGACAGAAAGGGCCTAGCTCACTAAGTACCAAATGTAACTAGTAAAACAAAACCACTATGAACTTTTAGAATACCAGGGTGAAAAAGTGTTTCTGGCAAAGGGAGAAGTCACCTAATTAGGAAAAGAATCAGAACAGTACAGCAGCTACACTAAGTAACAGAAGAAAATAGAATGATGACCCTAAAACCTTGAGGAGTAATTATGTTCAACATCAGTATGTGCTATGTAAATGGTATTAAACAGTTTGGTATTAGCATTAAAACAGACATACAGATCAATGGAACAGAACTGAGAGCCCCAAAATAAACCCACACATATATTGTCAATTACTTTATGACAAAGGAGCTAAGAATATATAACGGAGAAAGGACAGTCTCTTCAATAAATGATCCTGGGAAAACCGAACAGCCATATACAGAAGAATGCAACTACAGTGCTATCTCACACTATACACAAAAATTAACTCAAAATGGATTAAAGACTTGAAAGTAAGACCCCAAACCATAAAACTCCTAGAAAAAAACACAGGTGGTAAGCTCCTTGACATAGGTCTTGGTAATGATTTTTTTGAATCTGATATCAAAAACAAAAAGGTGGGACCACACTAAACTACCAAGCTTCGGTACAGCAAAGAAAACCATCAACAAAATGAAAAGGTGAACAACTGATTGGGAAAAAATACTTGCAAATATTATATCTCATAAGGGGCTAACATTCAAAATAAACAACTCATATATACTCTAGCAAAAAAACACTCTGATTAAAAGATGGGCAGAAGATCTGAACTGATATTTTTCCAAAGATGACATACAGATGGCCAATAGGTACATGAAAAGATTTTCTACATTATTTATCATCAGGGAGATGCAAATCAAAACCACAATGAGATATTACCCCACACCTGTTAGCATGGCTATTTTCAAAGACTAGAACTAATAGGTGTTGGCGAGGATATGGAAAAAAGAGCACTCTTGTATATGGCTGGTGGGAATGTAAATTGGTTTGGCCACAAGGAAAACAGTATGAAGGTTCTTCAAAAAATTAAAAGTAGGGGATCCCTGGGTGGCGCAGCGGTTTGGCGCCTGCCTTTGGCCCAGGGCGCGATCCTGGAGACCCGGGATCGAATCCCACGTCAGGCTCCGGTGCATGGAGCCTGCTTCTCCCTCTGCCTGTGTCTCTGCCTCTCTCTCTCTCTGTGTGACTATCATAAATAAATAAATAAAAAATTTAAAAAAAAAAAAAAAAAAAGCTAAGAAATCCATTGTTTAAAAAAAAAAAAAAATTAAAAGTAGAACTACCATGTGACCCATCAATTTTACTCCTGGGTATTTATATCTGAAGAAAACAAACAAACAAAAAACTAACTTAAAAAGATACATGCATCCCTGTATTCACTGCAGCATTATTCACAATAGCCAAAATATGGAAACAACCTCAGTGCCCATCAATGGAAGAATGGGTAAAGAAACTGGATACTGAAACTGAATATTATTCAGCCATAAAAAAGAATGAAACCTTGCCACTTGTGACAACATGGATAAACCTTGAAGGCATTATACTAAGTGAAATTAAGTTTGACAAATGCTGTATGATCTGTCTTATACGTGGAATGCAAAAATAAATAAATAGAAAAAAACCCAAGCTTATCGATACAGAGAATAGGCTAGTAGTTGCCAGAGGCAGGGGTGGGGCATGGGAGAAATGGGTGAATTGTTTTTAGTTTAAATAAATTAAATTTTAAATGCTCAACTTCAAATTCTATATCCAAATTATTAATCAAGTGTGAGGTTAGAATAAAAACATTCTCAGACACACTAGACTCAGAAAATGTACCTCTAACCCATGATTTCTCAGTAAGTTACTTGAGCATGCACTCTGGGAAACAGTCACTAAATCACAAACAGGAAGCCATGAGATTCAGTAAACCGTGAATCCAATCCAGGAGGACAGTCAAGGAAAATGCTGGAGTAACAGCCATATATATGGCAGATCTTTTGAGCAACCAACCACCCAACCTGCCTAGGTGTAAAGCAAGATGCATACATTCTGGAGAGAGAGCTCCTCAGGAAAAAAAGGGTGGTGCTTTTGGGACTGGGGTTGGAGAATTATTTTAAACATTTTTCAAGAAGACAATTAGAAATCCTAGAAAAGTCATTACAGTAAAGAAAATATAACACATTGCTTATCTCTACAACAAACATTTTTGCTTATCTAATAACAGTGATATAAATATATTAGGCAGATGAGGTTAGAGTAGTGTAAGAGCTAAATCTATATCAGACCCGGAAGTAAATATTAATATCTAAAATGTGTAAATCAAGAAAGTAGGAGCATTATCATTTAGTGATAGGAAGGTAACTACCAAAAGAAACAGCTAAAGAATTAAAAGATGTCATTAGAAAACACATCTAGCTGGCTATTTTTCTTGATTTTTAAAAACTATGGTATGTACATACCACTTTGATAAGAATAGAAAAGGAATTTCTTTAAGTGGCACAGACAGATTAGCCCTAACCAAGAGAAAGAAGGGCTTCTTTTGAGGCTAGAAGATGAGGATAGCAGAGTAAGGTAAACATAAGGGCAGAAAGTGAGTTTCACTTGGCCTGAAAGCCTTGATTTTCTCTGGGAGTCAGGAAGCTAAATTAAAGCTACAAAGTAAAATTAAAATGTTTGTGGAGACCAAAAAAGCAGCACTAGTGCAGATGGTCTCTGCAAAGCGGCAAAGGCTTGGCACAGTTATTGTTGGGCAAAGGGAAAGGAGCTGACCAAAGACTTGTCAAAGGATACATAGCAATGCTTAGGATGGAGACCACTTATTTACCTATTTATGATACTGTTTCAGAGCTTATGATGGTTTAGTTCCTTTTCTTGAAGTTACATTTATTAATTCAAAGTGCCTGGAAAAACACCTTAGACCATTAAAGTCATGTAAAGCAATCTGTTTGTATTTGATTCAGCAATGATTACTTCATATAAATGAAAAGAGAAGATTATTCTCCACAAGGAAGAGTCAGAAGAACCCTTTGTCCACTCATTACCCAGTATTATAAACAAATTTAAATACGAATGAACTGCCTTCCTCACCAAATTGTGAATGTCTTCAGAATTTTATCTATAACTAAGACATTCTGGCATAAGCACCAGTGATTTAATCTGACACGTCAGGTATTATGTTTGTGATGGAAATAAATGGTACTTAAGGAGTTCACAGTCATGGGAAAATGGAGGCAAGTAAATCAACAATCAGAACACAATTTGATAAAATGGGATGTGTTGGCTTTATTTACTGAAGTATGTCCATTGTCTGACTCACTGAAGGATCTCAACATATAATTACTGAATTGCTCCCTGCCCCCTAGGGTAAGAAAAATAGGAATTAGCAAAGTAAAAACTGACAGGAAAGGAATTCCGGACAAAGAGAAAAGCACACGTCAAGGCCAGAGGAAAGGATGAAGGAAGCAAGAGGCACTAAAAGATGTGCAGATAAGGAAGAAGAGAATCCAGGGACAAAGCTGTAAAAGGTTATGAACTCAATACTGCAAGCACCATGCCTGCAAATACAACACGCAGTTTCCATGAAAGGGTAGGGTGCTTTGCTTTTAGATTAAATTGCTGATCAACAGCCAAGGGTCATCATTTTATTTTTATTTTGGGTGTTAGAAAATGTTAAAGCAATTGAAATATACTTTCAACACTACATGTAAATGGCAATTATTTATCAATACTGCACTTTCAAATTTTCAAAACTCAAGCCTGTAACAAAATGTTAGACTATCAAAACCTTTTGTATTTATAAAAGAATTTTTAAGCTTTTGGAAGAAATATATTTAGAGATAATTTAAAAGTATGCACAAAAATAAGTCATGTTTACAACAATACAATGAAATGCTATGACCTTTTAACATATAAAAACATTTGAAATAAAGTACAAACATATATATATTCACTAATACAATCACATAAAAACACATGCATTGCCCATTGGTTAGATGAGAAGAAAAACAAATATTTGTTGTTTTAAATCTTTAGAAAATTTTTGTACAGTTAGGTATTTCATAAACTTCTAAAAAAATAAAAAACCTAAAACTAGATATGAAACCATTAGAGGTATGTATAAAAATTTTAGGATTTGACATAAAAACAGACTTCAAATTGGGTATAAAAACTTAAGAGGTATGAAAAAATACAAAATACCCTTAAACAAGATAACATCTTATTGTCACAATAATTACATAAACATAAATCAGCTGACCATGGGAATTACAAAATATTAAATTCTAGAATCAAATTCTTGCCCTTTTAGTTTTCATGTGAGATAATTTTTCCAATTATTTTCATATATATATATATACATATATATATATATATGTATATATATATATAACCAAGATCCTGAAATCAAAATCCGCCCCCTGCCAAGTGTTATCTCTATAGTAGGAACAACCATGACAAATGGAAACATAGATAAAAAATTTAGTATTTATAGTCCCTTGCTAATCCTAATAAAGTAGGTACAGAATGGAAGAGGTGCATAATTCCAATCTAAAAACCAATCAAAAAGTATGTGTGACAGATCAGAAGTCAATATATTACAAAGATTTCAATTCTTCTGCAAAACAGTCAATAGATTCTATGCAATGTTTATCAAAATTATAGGTTTCTGAAAACGGACAAGGTGATTCTAAGCATTACATGGGAAACACAGAGGACGACAAATAGTCAAGTCAATCTAGATTGGGGGTCAGGGAACCATACGGCCCATGGGCCAAATCCAGTTAAGAGTGGTTTTTTTTGTTTTGTTTTGTTTTGTTTTGTTTTGTTTTACAATTTTAAAGGTGAAAAATAAAAGAATGAAAAATATTTAATATAAACCAAACATGGCCTGCAAAACCTAAAAATATTTCTCATCTGGCCCTTCACAGAAAAAGTCTGCCAACCTCTGATCTAGAAACACAGAATTGGAGGACTTACACTCAGAGACATCAAGATTTATTACAAAGCTACAGTAATTAAAACAGGACACTTATGCAAGGATAGACAAATAGAATCCAGAAACAAACCCACACATAGAGTCATCTGACCCATGATGAAGGAGATAGTACCAAAGTAGTAAGAAAAAGTTAACTTTTTCAATAAATGGTGCTGGGGTCAACTAGATAGCCATATGAAAAATAATAAACCATGAACCCTGCCTCATATTATATATCAACAATCAACTCTATAAATTGTTGATTTAAAAATAAAAGATAAAACAACAAAAGATAAAATAGGATAATGTGTTCATGGCCTTAGGGCAAATAAACAAAGATTTCTTAAACAAAACACAAAAAAAGCACTAATAACTATAAAGGAAAAGGTCAATAAATTCGACTACTAAATTAAAATCAATAATTTCTATTAATCAAAAGACACCACTAACCTTTGAGGCTCCTCTGGGTTCACTGCATCCTAGTTTTAGAACTGTTTTGTTTTTATTTTTGTTTTGACAATCTATTATAGTCATACCTGTCAGAATGGCCAAAATCAAAAGAGAAGAAACAACAGCTATTGGTGAGAATTTGGAGAAAGGGAACTGTTGGTATTGGAATGCAAACTGGTACAGCCACTAGGGAAGACAGTATGGAGGTTCCTCAAAAAGTTAAAAGGAGAACTACCCTTTGATCTAGCAATCACACTACTAGATATTTACCCAAAGAATACAAAAGTACTAATTCAAAAGTTATGCACCCCAATGTTTACAGCAGCACTGTCTACAGTAGCCAAATTAGGGAAACAGCCCAAGTGTCTATCAACTGATGAATGGATAAAGAAGATATGAGGTATATGTGTGTAATGGAATATTAGTCATAAAAAGAATGAAATCTTGCTATTTGCAAGGATGTGGATAGAGCTAGAGAGTATTATGCTAAATGAAATGTCAGTCAGAGAAAGACAAATACCATATGATTTCACTCATGTGGAATCTAAGAAACAAATGAGTAAATGGAAAAAAAAATAGACAAACCAATAAAGACTCTTCCTTTTTTTTTTTTTTTAAAGTATGCTCTACACCCAACTGGGGCTTGAACTCTCAACCCTGAGATTTAGAGTCCCATGTTCTACCTGCTAAGCCAGCCAGGAGTCCCCCAAGAAACAGGCTTTAACTATAGAGAACAAATTGATGGCTACCAGTTTATTTAACCCAGTGATGGGTTAAATAGGTGATAGGGATTAGGAAGTGCACTTGTACTTCCTTATCACATATCCAGTGATAAGCACTAGATGTTGTTTATTAGTGTTGAATCACCATATTATAATACCTGAAACTAATATTACACTTATGTTAACTAACTAGAATTTAAAAAAACACTTAAAAAAATAAACAAAAATAAACAGTTCTATTATAAGGATTGACATTTCATGACTTTTTTTTTTTTACAGGCTTTTCCCAAGAACAAAGAGAAAACTTAACTCTAAAAAAATAGAATAAAACTTATATTATCATGCAATTACTATTTGGGTCCATTCTTTTCACAAATCTAAGATACATTATGGGATCCTATGGGATTTTTTTTCTGTATCTTAAAAACATTCTGCAATTTCTTTATCCTAGAATTCTTACTCATCTTACTCATTAATTATCCCCAACTATGCCAAAGAAGATTAAAATATGAAGACAATAAAGGAATGATGGATTTGCCTAAAGGATGAAGCAAAGGTAGAAATAGCTGTCATCTCACTCCACTTTGTATTACCCAAAATATTACAGCCTACTTTTAGGCTTCTCTGAACACAACTGAGAAATGAGAAATTTTCAGAATGGCAAAAAGTGAGAGAGAAAGCTGTGTCAAAATAAAAAAATAAACACAGAGACAGAAGCACTCTAGGCTCTAATAAATGTGAAACTGATCGCAGCAGTAAAATCTCCAACTCTGAGTCCTCACATGACAGTACTCTAGATGAATATTCTCAAACTCAATATTTGATGAGTGAACAATATATTTCTAAGGACAGAAAGGAAATGTAGTACTGCCATCCACTTGGTTATTAAACTGGAAGGATGTTATCACATAATATTTTCTGCCAAGAACCTGGATCATTCTGCTTTGCCAGAAGAATGTGTGACGGGATTATTTGATCTTTTATATTTATGTGCCAAAATTTACTTGATGCAGAGTTTTGCTCTTATAAAACTTTTGTAAAAATTTCTAATAAGTTTTTTTTTTCACTATTCCTTTGTTGTTACTTCTGTAAGTTATTTGTAAAATGACTTTAAAATTTAAAAAAGTAAAAAGGATCCTCTGGATCTATATGATACTTTTTTGGTATACTGAGGATAAGAAAAAGGGTTATAGAATGACAAATAGTTGAGACAGTCTAGACACAGAATAATATCTAGTATACACAAGGAACTCCTACAATTCAATACATAACCCGATAGAAAACCTGGGAAAAGACCTCAATCAACACTTCATAAAAGAGGAAATTCAACTTAACAATAATCAAATGGACAGAGAAGTTAGCTTCATTTGTCATCAGGGAAGTACAAACTAAAGTCATACTTATAATCTCACTAGACATCCATCAAAACGGCTAAAATTAAAAATTTAACAATACTAAGTGTTGATGAGGATGCAAAAGAACTGCTGGTGAGAATGTAAATAGACATAATCACACCAGAAAACTGTTTGGGGGCACCTGGGTGGCTCAGATGCTTAAACATCTACCTTGGCTCAGGTCATGATCTCCAGCTCCTGGAACTGAGCCCCGCATCGGGCTCCCAGCTCAGCGGGGAGTCTGCTTCCCCCTTTCCCTCTACCATTCCCCCTACTTGTGCGCTTGCTCGCTCTCAAATGAATAAAAAAATCTTAAAAAAAAAAAAAAAGGAAAAAAACAACTGTTTGACAACATCTACCAAAGTAAAACCATACCTACTTACCACCTGATCAAGCAATTTGAATCCTTGGTATATTTCTAAACAAAATTAAATACATGGCGCACACACGTACACACCTAAAGAGACACCTACAGCGCCAAAAGACACAAAGCAGTGATCTTCATAATAACCAAAAAATCTTAAATGACTAAATATTAGAATAGATAAACAGACTGTGGTATATTCAAACAATAAAATATGGTAGAGAAATGGGAATGAACAAACTGCAGCTACATACAACATGGATGTATCTCACAATAATGTAATGTCAAGTGAAAGATGCTAGACTCAAAAGAATACATACATTAGAATTCCAATGATATAAACTTCAAAAATAGGCAAAACTATTATATGAAATGTCAGCATAATGGTTATCTTTGGGGTGAGAGAAAAATGGGAAAGGGCATGAGGAGGACTTCTCAGACACTAGTAATCTTTAGATCTTGATCTCAGTTGTGATAATGTGAGTGTGTTTACTTTGTGCAAATTCACTAAGCCATATACTCAGGATTGTGCATTATCTCTGTATGTTACCCTTTAATAAATAAGTTTTAAGATTGAAAAATAAAAGGTTCTGGGAAACCAATATCCACTGACCTAACAGTTTATCAGAGCAGTGGTAGTCTTCTAGAAGTCCTGATGAATCAAATGACACACACCTACACACAATTTCAAAAGAGCTTGCCCCAGATGCTCCACAATGTGGTATGATATTTACACATGATGGTTTTTAGAAAGCAGCCTCAATCTGGATTTCGCAAAAACTCAAAGTAATCTACATTATTTTAATAGTGTGTTATTGATCAGTTATCTGTGTTCTCTATTCTTGTTTTTCTACACAGCTTTGTTTAAAAAACAAAATGGAGTGGCTTACCATGAGTTATGTGATTATAGCAAACTCGAATTCAACTAGTAAGAAAAATTCACAAGTTTCCTTAACAGTGTGGATTATTTCTACCTCAGTCTCTTTCACTCATTTACCAGCTTCTCACTGATTTTTTTTTCACCTAGTTACACAGGAGGAAAAACAACCATGCCCTGGCAACCATCAGAAATGACACTCAATATAAGCTAAGTGAGCAAAAGAAGTGGAAAGGTAATAGAAACAGAAATGACATAAGCTAGATTGGGGAAGGGTTTTAAAAACAGGATAGATAATGTGAGCAGGATCCAATTCAAAAACAAACAAACAAAAAAACCCATCCTTATCAAAGTTGCAGGTGGAAAAGATGGAGAGGAACATCTTACATCTAAAAGCAACATAATCAACATTTATTAAGATTTCAGCAGACTAGAATGTTGGCCCAAACCTAACTAGATGAAATGTAAAATAAAATCTTAGAGAAAGACAAAACAACAAAAAACATCCTGCACAAGTTCAGGATGAGAGAGACTTGGCTTAATAACAGCTGAAAAAGACTTGGGAAGCCAAACTGATGTTAAGCTCAACACGAGTCAACACTGTGACAGTGCTGCCCAAAAAAGCAATTTGTTCAGCTACACAATACGTTATTTATAAAAAAGGTGGTAATAGGTTCTATGGTTCCCTGCATCTAAAGTAAGGGTTCATTCATTCTGAAGGAGACTGACAAATCCAAGGCCCTTTGCAAGACAGTGAGGAATGTAGCAGGAGGCTAGAACCAAAATAAGTGTGAAAAGAAAAGAAGAATATGAGTTTCTGTGATGGCAGAGAAGAGTACGTAGGACAGGATGCAGGAGTCAAGAAGGTGGTGTTTAAAGAAATGTAGGAACTCACTATAGAAGGAGGATAGGATAATCCATCACGTGTTACACCACACAGGCAGATCTAGAATCAACAGGTAGAAGTGACAGCAACACATTTAGATTCAACACAAATAGGCTTTCCGGCAAACTGTCAACACCTTGTATGGTAGTATTCCTTATCACAGTGCCAATGTTCAAACAGAGGCTATTAACCAATTGTCACAGGAAGTAAAATGAACTCAAAAGTGGATCAGGAAAAAAAAGTGGGGGGGTGGGGGGATCCCTGGGTGGCTCAGCGGTTTAGCACCTGCCTTCAGCCCAGGAAGGGCTGGAGTGAAGATCCTGGAATGCCAGGATCAAGTCCCACATTGGGCTCTCTGCATGGAGCCTGCTTCTCCCTCTGCCTGTGTCTCTGCCTCTCTCTCTCTCTCTCTCTCTCTCTCTCCCTCTCCCTCTCTCTCTCTCTCTGTGCCTCTCATGAATAAATAAATAAAACCTTAAAAAAAGTGGATCAGGGGTGCCTGGGTGGCTCAGTCAGTTGAGTGTTCAACTTTTGATATTGGCTCAGGTCATGCTCTCAGGGCCGTTGTTAGGTCAAGCCCCCACGTGGGCTCCACACCCAGGGCAGAGTCTGCTTGGGATTCTTTCTCCCTCTCCCTTTACTCCTCTGCCCCCTAACCACACATACATGCTTGTTCTCGCTCTCAAAATAAATAAACAAATCTTTAGAAAAAAAAAAGGATCAGAAGGCCTTGGATTCTAATTCCATCTCAATCATTTACTAGCAATGTTATCTGGGGCAATTTATTTATAACCTCTCCAAATCTCAGCTTCCCTTATATGTTTACTTCATGAGATCACGGAAAAATAATAAGGTAATACATGTAAGATCCAGGATGACAAACTAAAATGCAATACAAATATGAATTGCTATAGAGGGGATATTGCACTAGATAATTGCTAAGATCCTCCCAGCAGTGAAATTATTAACTATAAGGTAAGAAAAAACTTAAAATGGGTCCTAAATTTACAACAAGATTTGGTAGGCAAAAGACAGAAAACATTAATATGATAGAAAAAAAGGGGGGGCACCTGGGTGGCTCAGTGGTTGCGTGTCTGCCTTCAGCCCAGGGCATGATCCCAGGTCTGGGAATTGAGTTCTGCATCAGGCTCTCTGCGAGGAGCCTGCTTTTCCCTCTGCCAATGTCTCTGCCTCCCTCTCTGTGTCTCTCATGAATAAATAAAATCTTTTAAAAGCGGGGGGGGGGGGGGGGGGAAGAGCAGAAAAATCTATGTTTCACAAGGTCTTAAGAATGTACTTTTCAGATAGCAAATTAGTCACCAGATCTAAAAGGCAATGCTTAATCCAAGAGATAAGCAGGAATTCTAATAAAAAAGTTACACATGCCAAATAAATCAAGATTACAAAATGTACTTGTAATCACTCACAGTATGAATATCACTTAATCATGGCATTAAACACAGTGCTTAACTAGTGCTTTTGCTCTGGGACCACCTGGACTCTGCTCCCATTGGGTGTGGACTCAGGCTCTATTCTCCCAGTTACATGATGCTGAGCAAGTTTCTCAAACCTCTCAGCCTCAGTCTGTCAAGGGTAAATGTAGGGTATGAACCTGCCTAGTTAACAGGTTGCTGAGAAGACTCTAGGAGATAACATATATATGGCTTCTGGCAAGGCTTCTGGCACCCAGAGAGTTCATGTTAATTATGTGTTGCACCACAGAATCAGATCTAGAATTAACAGGTAGAAGTTGTAGCAATACATTTAGGTTCAAAGCTAGAAAAAAACTTTCCAGAGAACTGTCAAGAATATAACTGTCATTATAAGATGGTAGAGTTCTGTGCCATGTTGTTTTCAGAGTTATAAATTTGGTGAACAAATCAAAGATATATTTGGTTTCCAAAAGCCAAAATTAAGGTTAAATTAAAATAGTTAATATAGATACACTGACACTGAGATAGAAAACTAATCAATGTACTGACGAGTGCAAAAAAGCAAGCTTACAAGACAATATGCTCAGTATGATCTCATTTTTATGACATTTTTAAAATAATTATCTCAATGGCGGAATTAGGACTTTCACTTTTTAAAATATTTTTCTGTACTATCTAAACTTAGTATAAGGAGTATATATTTCTCTTACAATTTACAATTGGCAAAAAAATGTGATTGACGTTTTTCTATAGAAAAATTAACATGTAGGCCAACTGGGGAAAAATATACTTTTACAAACTTGGAAAAATGAATTTAATACTTTAAAAAAAAAAAAAAAAGCAAAGCAAAAAAAAAGTTAGAGATTACTAGTAAATTTTCCTGTGTGCTTTTTTTTTTTTTTTTTTTTTTTTCTGTGTGCTTTTCTAAATAAAAATGTGGTGCAGACATAAGGAAAACATCTCCCAAATTGAGGGAAATATATAGGAAATGAGCTCCATGGGGGTGAGGATTTTGTCTACTCTGTTATATTCACTGCTATAAGCACAGAGCAGGAATAAATATTTGCTGAATAAATGTATAAAAGCTGTATCTACCCTTACATGAAATTTTGTTGCCTTATTTCACTAGAATTTGACTTATCTTTACCTCCAATAGCTGGCATATTCTCTAACAAAGAGAAGTTACCAATTCAGTTATTTGTCAAATCAAGGAAAAAACCAAAAAAGATAAGTACACTTAATAAATATTACTGTTGAAGTTAAAAAGTCTATAAGACATTGATAAGCATTACTCTAAAACAGGACATTCATCCTGGAGTGTAATCTCTACATATAGGATAAAAGCAGTGACATCAAAGAAATGGGGGCACGTTACTATTTCTAGATTTTTATTATGTTGTGTCTAATAAGTGAACAATACTAACGTTATTAACTGTAAACCAGGAATGTATATAAAAGTACAAAGAAATATAAAAATCATATAAATAAAGCTTTTTATATAGCACCAAGGCCTACTCAGCCTAAATCAACAAAAAAGCCAAACCAAACCAACAAACCAACCAAACAAAAGCAGACCTACCTTGGGCCTCTTGGGCCTTCCAAGTAACTGCTTCTAGGAGGATCTGGAAGCAGTCCACCTGACCTCACTGGCATGTCCTTGACTCCAGTGATTGGCTGAGATGGAGCAGCTGAAGACTCCCCAAGTCCTTGCTCAGATGAGAATGAACTATATGGCAGAGTCGACTTGCTCAGAGGGGCTTTAGAATTCACTTGGTCTGATGGACTAACAGCTGATTGCAATGGAGGATGGTAGGTTGAGGGTGGGGCTGAACCAAAAGACACAGGAGTGGGAAGCAGTGCTGGTCTAGGTTTCTCTGGAACCTGTGAACTCTGAGAACTGGAGGCTGGTGGAACTGGGGCTGTGGCTAACTGAGGAGGTATCCCTTGTGGAACCCCAGGGGGAGGTAATCCCGGAGGAGGTGTGGCTAAAGACAATGGTGGGAGGGGCAAGACAGGTGGAGGTGCTGCAGAGGAGAGAGAAGGGGGGGGAAGAACCGGTGGTGGCCCTGCAGAAGAGAGGGAAGGTGGGGGAAGAACCGGTGGTGGCCCTGCAGAAGAGAGAGATGGAGGCATCACAGGTGGGGGCACAGAGGTGGGTAGAGAAGGCGGCATCACAGGGGGGGGCATGCCGGGCGGTGGCACTGAAGTAGGCAGGGCAGGGGGCATCACTGGTGGTGGCAATGATGGGGGCAATACTGGAGGGGGCATTGTTGGTAGAGGTGGAGGCATCTGAGAATATGGAACAAAAGGAGGTGGCATTGACATGTTCCCCATATACTGGTTCTTCATGTTCTGAAATGAATTGACTTTCTCCTGGAGATAGGTCTGAGTCGCTTTCATATGTCCCTGCCATGTTTTCCACTGCTTCTCATACTCCTGAAGCTGATCTTTATGAGGATAAGAATGGAGCTGCTCCTCCCACAGCTGAAACTCCCGCTCCCATTCTTGGTAGAGATGTTGAAACTGTTGCTGCTGCATCTCATAATGCCGCAGCTGCACGTCTACAGACATGGTCTACGAATAAAGGGGTGACAATTATTTCAAGACATTCATATAAGAGAATTAATCACAAGTTAAAAAATTAAGGAATCAAGGGCATTTGTATCTTAGGAAACTAAAACACTAAAGACTTTGTAGGCTAGTAAGGGATAAACTTGTCACATCTATTCAATGATAATCATTCTTTCTTCCTTTGACTCATTTCTATGTTGCCCCAGAGTTGGAGAACTAACTAAACACTAAAGCAAATACCTATCTTAACAAGAATTATTTTTCACCCTTTTAATATTACAATGGATAATTTTAAGAACTTGAAAAATGATCTATTATTATGGACATACAGACACAAGTTTGTGTCTTCAAGGTACAAGAAGGACAAGTATTTTTTATGGTGTATTTCCTTAGGTTTCTGTGGTGGTTGCTGTGATCTTTTTGGTGGATTTTTGCTTGTCTGTCACTGTAGTGATTTGTAGGCAACTTGAAACTACATGATAAGAATCTTTGGTTCTGGGGCACCTGAGTGGCTCAGTCAGTTAAGTGTCTGCCTTTGACTCAGGTCATGATCCCAGGGTCCTGGGATGGAGCACCACATCAGGCTCCCTACTTAGCAGGGAGCCTGCTTCTCCCTCTCCCTGCCTCTCCCCCTGCGTGTGCTCTGTCAAATAAATAAATAAAATCATAAAAAAAGAAAGAATCTGAGGTTCTTAAAACTCTTAGCAATGGGCCTCTAACACCTGCTTGGGTGGACAGAAGACTCGACAGAGACTCCACAACAGAAGACTCCACTAGCCCTGCCCCGCCCTCCCAACAGCATTTTCATAAAGCTGTACTTCCCAAACTCATGGTGATGTGACAGAGAACTACTCAGAACCCCCTTGGAAACATCTAATTTAATTTCTCTCCTTCTTCACATTTAAATCTTTTTCAGGAATAACAACTCCTTTAAATGACTTGGGGCAACTTCCCACCATGTGTCAGCTGAGGAGGCACTTGCCTGCATATGTGGCGGCTGCTGTATGATCTGTTGGTACTGTTGGAGGATCTGCTGTAACTGAGTATGCTTCTGCATTATTCCCTGATACTGGAAGCCAACTCGATGTTGCTGGTGCTGCTGCCAGTGTGCTGCTGCAGCCTGCAACTGTTTTAACCTCGCATCTTCTTCTGGGTCTTCAGACTAAAGATAAGAGAGAGAATACACTTTTATGTAAGCAATAAAACAGCAACCAAATTAACAAACAACCTGAATATTTTTTAAAGTATTGTATTATAAAGTCCAGAATCCCTACACTCTGGCTGACTGAGAAAAGTTATTTTATGTTTAGATAAAATATCTGGCTCTACTTACACTGTGGATCATGAATACTAATACAAAGGAGCTTATAAATTCTAGTCTTTACTGGAGTAATAAGAGTCAGTTTATAGCTATGTGCTCTGCATCCTATGAGAAATATTTTTTTTCACATTAGCCATTTTTTTAAAGATTTTATTTATTTATTCATGAGAGACAGAGAGGCAGAGACATAGGCATAGGGAGAAGCAGGCTCCCTGCGGGGAGCCTGGATGCAGGACTTGATCCCAGAACCCTGGGATCACAACCTGAGGCAAAAGTAGACACTCAACCACTGAGTCAACCAGGTGCCCCCACATTAACCGAGAGACTACAATGTCATCATTATGATTCACAGATTCCACAGAGGCTCTTGGGAGAACAACTATCTTTGGACCAAAGTGAGAACTTTTCATGTGTCAGTTAGTATGTTAAGTGACAAGGATTATCACATTTAATGCTTCAATAGCTCTATAAGATAGCTACTATTTGAATATACCCATTTTGCAGATGAGGAAATTGTAGCACGGGCTAACTAATTTGTGCAGAGTCACCCCCAGCAAATGGCACTGCCTCGACTACAGCCCCAGTAGTTTGACAACAGAAGGTTAGGCTCATAACTACTGCCCTGTGCTGCCAATATGAAAACGCCCTGACTTCCCTTTAGTGCTGAGAGAGCCTTAATTCAGAAGTGTCTAATTCTTCACTCACTTGAACCATGAGAAAAATGCCTTTTCTAAACTTGATCAGGCATTTATCTGATTATTCCATAACAGAATTTTGCATGTACTTAAAAAAAAAATCAAAATATATATCTATTTTGACAAAGGTTTATATAAACGAATCAGAAAAAAAAAAGCTAAACAACTTATTAAACACCAAGTAATTAGTTTTATGGTTACCTGGGGTTCCTCAGGTGGGAGAGGAGGTGGTACCTCTTCATTAGGAGGTGGTAATGGGGGCTCCTCCGATGCAGGGGGTTCTGGTACTTGACTAGTTGCAGGTACAGTCACTTCTTCCTTTACCGGCTCCGGTGCATCCTTTGCTGTGACAGGACCTTTTTTGTGACCTGGCAGATGCACTTTTGTCCGCTGCTGCAAACTAAGAAGGTGCTGCCGATACCAATACTGCTGCTGTTCCTACAACAGAAAGCATTTTTAAGAATTTTAACTAAAACTCCTATATATCTGCAACTTGGTGTTGATAGAGACCTGCGTTTGTACCTGTGTTCATCTGTCTATATGTAGGAAAGGGCAAAGCCAGACTCAGAAAGACAAGTAAACAAGATCTTTCAATTCCTCCCCCAAATATATACATTTAAGTTAAACCATACATATTAATTCAACATACTTCTCTACTCTTTTACCACACACTTTTGGAAGTGAGAGCAGTCTTTTTGACAAATGCTCAGAGGAGGAACGCCTGGGTGGCTCAGCGGTTTAGCGCCTGCCTTCGGCCCGGGGCATGATCCTGGAGTCCCAGGATCGAGTTCTGCATCGGGCTCCCTGCATGGAGCCTGCTTCTCCCTCTGCCTGTGTCTCTCTGCCTCTCTCTGTGTGTCTCTCATGAATAAATAAATAAATAATCTTAAAAAAAAAAAAAAAGAAACTTAAAAAAATGTTAAAAAGCTCAGAGGAAATCCTATTAGTATTCACAGCTGCTTGTTTTGAGCCTGCCATTAGCTGGGGTAGATTTATCCAAGGGGTCTTGTAAGTAATGAATATATAGCCAAATAGTTCTGTCCCTTCTCTGACTTCTCTCTCCTTTGGTGCTCTTTCCTCTTTTAAACACCTGTTGTATCCCAGCTCTATACAGATAAATGAGAATATACTTTTTTTAGAATTCTACTCATTTTAAAAGTCTCAGCTTTGTCCTCCAAATTATATTGTACTTTAATTTTCTGAAAGTTTGTTTTGTGTTTCTACTTGAAAAAAACTACAACAAAAAAGAAAAAACTACAATAAGAACTTTAATGAAGAAATAATTAGAAAATACAGCTGATCCTCATTAGTCATGGATTCTATATTTGCAAATATGCCTACTTGCTAAAGTTTATTTCTAACTCCAAAATCAATACTCAGGAAACTTTGGCTATCATTTGTGGACATGCATAGTGGAGTGGTGAAAAATCTGAGTTGCCTGACTTGCACATTTCCTGCTGTTACAGAACAAGGATATGGTCTGCCTTTTTGTTTAGCTCTTATACTGTAAATAAGTGTGCTTTTCACAGTCTATTTAGGAACACATTTTTCAGATTTCTGTGCTTTTTGTTGGTGACTTTGCTGTTTAAAATGGCCACAAGCATAGGCTGGTGTGCTGTCTAGTGTTCCTAAGTGCAAGAAACCTGTGATATGTTTCACATAGAAAATCTACATGTTAGATAAACTTCATTCAGACATGCGTTATGCTGCTGGCTTTGAGTTCAATATTAATGAATCAACAAAATATATTAAAGGTGTCATTAAACAGGGGCACATATAAAACAGGTTATGTATTAACTGGTTGATGAAAATGAGACCAAAGACTCACAGAAACCTAACCCTGTAATTCCCCTAGGAGCATTGGGTTAGTATTCACTAATTCAACGTTCTTGGCAACTTTATGGAACACAAATACCTCAAATAAAGAGAATCAACTATACAAATAAGTGATAACTAATGAATTAAAATCAATTAAGGGGATCCCTGGGTGGCTCAGCAGTTTGGCACCTGCCTTTGGCCCAGGGCGTGATCCTGGGGTCCCGGGATCAAGTCCCACATCAGGCTCCTGGCATGGAGCCTGCTTCTCCCTCTGCCTGTGTCTCTGCCTCTCTCTCTCTCTCTGTCTATCGTGAATAAATAAATAAAATCTTAAAAAAAAAAATCAATTAAATAAAATCTCACCACTCAGACATAACTATAGGATCTTCATTTTCCCAGCATTCATTATATAACTCCCTATGGTTACAAGGTTGCATAAGTAAAAAGTTGTCATAACATGAAAATATTCACTCACATACCATCTTTTATACTTCCATAATTAACAACAGCATGTATTTCTACTACAATTATAAGAATGCAGGATTTTATGAAACTGATGTTGGAGAGCTTTGGAACTCATTACTGATAGCTGAGGATCTAACAGAAATCCTGCCAGTTAACAATCACATTTTTTATAATAGGAACTGCAAAAGAGAATGACACGAATATCAAAGGTTGAAAATAGCCCCTAGAGGGATGCCTTCGTGGCTCAGCGGTTGAGCGTCTGCCTTTGGCTCAGGTTGTGATCCCAGGATTGAGTCCCACATCAGGCTCATTACAGGGAGCCTGATGTTCCCTCAGCCTATGTCTCTGCCTCTCTGTGTCTCTCATGAATAAATAGGTAAAATCTTAAAAAAAAAAAAAAAAAATAGCCCATAGAAAAACTGATAAATTCCTACATTTTTCAACATATCCAAAACCAAAGTAAAAGATGATATATAATACTGCCATATAATTTTGTCATAAAAAATATAGTACATAAACCAAATCAACACTATTCTTTGTTCATTCTAAGACAGCTATTCCTTATGACTTTGAGCTCTGTTTTTTAAAGGTTGTGTCCCAAGTTAAATTTTTAAAATAAATTTTACTTATTTTTTACATGAAACTTTTGGTCCCTATGTTAAATAGATTCGTTTTGCTTAGATTCACTGGGATTTATTATCCTTGAATAGCCAGGATTTTCTATACTGTTAATATTTTAGTGTACATCCTCTCCAATTTCCCACAGGCAAACAAAATACATAAGACATATACAATATACTCTTTTCTCACTATGATGTTTTATTATTTGTTTTTTTACTCACAGAATATAATTTTCTTGGGAGAGAGCTGTCTCATGCTTTTCTTATATCCTATCTGGTGCTTAAGCACAGAGCTGGAGCACAGGAGGAATGTCAATAAATAGTTATTGATCAACCGAAGACTTCCCTTCTAGGCCACTTATTTCTATGACCTGAAACTTGCTCCAAACCATTGGGAGGAAAAAATTCCATCTCACTACCTGCATCTTGAAGTCTGGGTCATGATTGAGTTATTCTGTGTTTAATTTCCATGCACATAATCATCCGCTCCAGAGATGTAATTACCTTTTCTATTGAACATTAAAAAAAAAAAAAAAACAAAAACAGCACATAGGCCATGATAATTGACAATAATGTACCATTAAAATATTTTCAACATTCTTTTACTATTTTATGAAAATAGCAACAGGCTTATCTTTCAGCTTAAAAAAATTAATAAACCCAGTCTCTTTCAAGTAGAAGTTAGAAGCTTCCCTTAGTTTTTAGTTGCTTTGAAAGCATCACTAAAAGATACAAAGATGCAAACCATCTTTCATAAACTAGAAGCCAATGGCTACTACACAGATCTAGATTCTTGATCAATTTGTATGTATCCACCTTATTGTCAATGCTTCCCATCTTTGTCTTAGACCTAGCCTAGGTCTAACTTTGTTAGGAGCTGGAATACTGGTTGATTTGCTGAGAGTATGCACTACAGGTCAATTTCTATTTCATACGAATCCAATAAGCAGAAACCAGATCTATTTCAGTTCTAAGACTAGGCTCTGGTACATTTTTAAAGCTCTACAAAGGAGCATCATTCATATATGTCTTCAGTGTCCCCAAGAGAAAAGTGATTTCTGTTTTAGAAAGGAATAAAACCTGCCTCGACTTCCTAATGAAGCCAAAGCAAACCTAGAGCCAGTTTTTCCATTTGCTCCATCATATCAGACAACTCCATCTCACATGGGATGTTAATTCATAGAGGAAAATCACTGCATATGTCACACTCAAAGAGACTGAATGAAGAGAGTTAAAAAGGATGTAAGAACTACTTGTCACAAATATCATTATTAAAAAGATGCTAATTTATTCAGCAAGCATCAACTGACCACTTGCTATAGTACAGTAATGAACTAGGTACTAAATGATTTTCTAAACAGGGTAATGTAAAGCAAAGAGTGTGTGAGGTGGGGAGGAAGAGAGATGGAGAGAGAAAGAGAGAGAGAGAGATGTTTTAGAGATTAATTTTGGAAGGTTGCCTTTCCTATCCAAGTTATTGGAAATGCCTATAACACTAAATGTCCTATGTCTTACATCCTAAAGCAATGGGTGGGGAGAATCTGGCAAAATAGTGAATTGGTTTTCCATTTTTTAGACTTATTTAAAACATAGTTATTTTCAGTATTTTTGAGGTTTACATTCTACTGCAGGAATTAAAGTCACCAGATAATCTTAGTCCCATCTAAAAAAAAAAAAGAAAGAAAAATGAAAAAATAAAGCTCCTCTATTTCAACCTCTTCCTCCAGCTCCTGCCCTCATTCTCTCTCTCTCTCTCCTTCAGTCAAACTTCTTTAAAGAGTTGTCTATACTCACCATCCCCATTTCCTCACCTTCCATCACTCCTCAAATCAATGCAATATGGCTTCAGTCACTATGAACTGCTCCTGCCAAGGTCAACAATAATCTACATGTCAGTAAATGCAAAAGATAACTCAAAGTCTTTATCCTGCTTGACCTGTCAGTGGTGGTGCTACAGCTACAGCTGAGCACTCCCTCCTCCTAGAAACAGTCCTCTTTGCACTTCCGCGGGACTGCACTATCCTGACTTTCATCTACCCATTTGGTCTTTCTTCTGTTGGTTCCCCTAGATACTGAGATTCTGTGGGGCTCGGATTAACATCCTTTAAACTCTATCCCTACTCTACACACATACCTCAGGAGACCTCATCCATTTCTGTGCCCCAAATACCATATTTATACTGATGACTCACAAGTCTGTCATGTCTCCAAGATCTCGCTCCTAGACTCCAGACCTATCTATAGCTAACTTCCTATTGAACATCTCCATTTGGAATCATGTGGCTCAAGGACCTCAAACTCAGTAGGTCTAAAACTGAACTCATCCTTTCACATCATCCCCAGACCTGTTCTTCCTCTTCTTCCAGGTTTTCCTATTTTATTAGTAAATGGGACAACCATCTACCTAGCAGTCTACTCCAAAAACTCAGGAATCATCCTTGACACCTCCCTCTCTGCTACTACTCAATCTCCAATTAGGTTCTAGCACACAAATATTTCTCCAGTCTTTCCACTTCTATTTCTGTCACCATCCAAGTCCAAGCCACTGTTATCTCTTGTCTGGATTATTCTATTAAGTATTCTCTATAAATCATCCTTGCTTTTCTCAATTCCACTCTCCACACACCAAACACAATGAGCTTTCACAAATGCCAATCTGTCACATTCGACTATATAAAATCCTTCATTGGCTTCCAACTGCCCCAAAATCCTCATAGGCCCTCCCTGATCTGGTTTGTGTCTACCATTCTCACCTGGAGCTTTCAGGAAGCCTTACTTTTAATGCTATCTGGTTAATTCCTACTCATTCTTCAGGTTTCACTTAAATATCACTTACAAAGGAAGGCCTCTTCAATTAGGTTACAGCTCTCAACTATAACTAATCACTTAAAAATATTTGTTCTTAAAAAAAAAAAAAAATTTTGTTCTTCACCTACTATGTGCTAGACCCTGAGTAAGACACTGTAAATACAATGGTGAGCTTAAAACTAGAAGACAAACAAAAACCCATTCTTCATGAAATAGTCTAGTGATATTGTGTATTTTATAATCCCACAGCACCTTGCACTCCTCATAATGACTTATTAAATGTCTTGTTCTTCCCATTGGGACAAGTCAATGAGAGCAAGAACCATGTCTATTTTCTTCAACTCTGGTACTAAGCTAAGCACGGCACTTGGCACATAGTTGCTACTCAATAAGTACTTGGATATCAAATAAATGACTAAAAATTCTTTTTTTTTAAATGACTAAAAATTCTAATCAAAGTCAAGAGCTTTATGTAAGTTTTGAGAACTAAAAGATAAATGAAGTCACAATTTATGAAAAAAAAACTGGCTAGTATGCATTTTACCTAGCCAGCCCTTTAAATACATAGAAAATTAATTCTTCAAAATGACACATTCCATTAAATCACCAATGCTTTACTCTGAAAACTAGAAATTAAATGGAAGAATATTAAGCATTTATCCTATCTTTCCCATACCAACTATATCTCCAATTAAGTAGTCCTAATCAGTTAATGAAAGTTTTTCTTTACAGAATTCCATATAGTAAATGTAGAAGCAATGCTACGAAAAAAAATCACCATGTTATAACCTTCAACAAAGAAATAATTTACTCAAGCAAAGACTATCAGTGGATAAGTCACTAGATAAAACCCAGGGCAGCCTGGGTGGCTCAGCGGTTTAGCGCCGCCTTCAGCCCAGGGCCTGATCCTGGAGACCCAGGATCGAGTCCCATGTCGGGCTCCCTGCATGGAGCCTGCTTCTCCCTCTGCCTGTGTCTCTGCCTCTTTCTCTCTGTGTGTCTCTCATGAATAAATAAATAAAATCTTAAAAAAAAACAAAAAACAAAAACAAACAAACAAAAAAACATTAGAGGCAAAATTGATGGGAAGCTTTACAATGGAGGGACCAGACTATTGTTACCTACTGATCAATCTTGGCTCTGCTAATAGTGGAATAACCAGGCATTGTGTGTCTCCTGATGGAATACAAACGAAGTACACAGCACCACCCTGGTAACGAAGTATACTTGTCAAAAGAAAGGTGAACTTAAGAATAAGCTTTCCAAGTTTACCAGAAGCGTGAAAGAGAGTGTAACAAGTCGAATGATAAGAACAATGAGTAAGCAGACAAATCCAGAATGTGGGATATTATACAAAACTGAGATAGACTTCTCATCAAGTTCAATGGCATGGGGTTGGAAAAGAGAATAGGAGAGATTAATCTAGATCAGTTCTCAATGGAGGGTGATTTTAAACCCCAAGGGATATTTGGCAACGCCTGGAAACATTTTTGTTTCCCATTGGAGGCTGCTACCAACATCTAGTAGTGACAGGCCAGAGATGCTGCTAAACATACTATAAGGCCAAGGACTGCCCTCCACAACAAAGAATGATCCTGCTCACAATGTCTACATTGGATCCTGATAAAATCTGAATAAACCAATAATACATGATTGAGTCCATTGGGGAATGTTAACATGGATGATATCAAATAATTATTTTTAACTCCATCTAGTATGATAAGACAATAGGGGAAATCTGAATGGGCAGGTAATTAGATGGATGATACAAAGAAACTGTTACTTTTTGTAGGTGTTATAATGTATTTACCTAAGAAAAGGTCCATTAAAAAAAAAACAAACCCATGACTAAGAATGGAATGTAGAAATGACATGAGATCAAAGATTTCCTTTAAAATATTTCAGCAACAATTAAAAAAAGGCATAGGTGAAGTAAACATGGTAAAATCTTGATAGCTGTTGAATCTGATTGATGGGTTTATAGGAGAAATCATACCATTTTCTTTACTTTTGTGTTTATCATCTTTTGCCATAAAAATTTCTAACATATTCCAAAATTAAAATATGAACCAAAAAATAATAAATTGGCAGAAAGGTTCATTGTCAGAGACCAGCACTGGTATGAAGAAAACCTGTGTAATCTAATAAGCCAAAGTATCCTAAGTCTAGAACATAACAACTCTTATAGCTTACTCAACAAATCTTTGTAGAGAGCCTACAGTTTGCAAGGCACTGTCCTAGGTGCTACAGAGGATAAAAAGATGAGTGAGATGGTCCCTGTTTACAAGGGACTTACAATCTGAAAAACATCCAACCAGATAGGTGAGCTCAGGGATGGCTTTACTGAGACCCTGATATTTGAGATGTACCTTGAAAACAATACAACTATAAGGCAGGAAGAGGAGGTTGAGGAAATTGGGAGGAATTCTAGACAGAGATAAGAAAGCCTAAACAAGCTTACAAGGCCCTTCTTGGTCTGGCCCACATACTTCTCAAGCTTCATCTTCCATTTTTTTTCTGGCTGTCACCAAAGAATTGGAGGCAATGAATACTCAAAGTACTGAAGGAAGTTCAATATAGAAAAGAGTACAAAGGCAGAAGAAAAGCAAAACCAGCAAACCAGTGTTCATGTAAGTATTTGTATTAATGACTGGTCAGATACCTCCTCCCCTCCTTCCAAAAACAATTTATTTGTCTATCTAAAAGGCCAGAAAAAGTCTAGTAGAGAGGAATATATTGATGTTGTACTTTGACTTGGACTAACTCTGAGGCTGACAACAAAGCACTGGGAATGCGTTGGGAATGGGGACAGAAATTTTCTCTAATAGAGGCATCTGGGGGAAATAACTTGGTAGGATGGTACTAATTTGGTGTAAACCAGCAGAATCCCTTATTCTCCTATTTCACTTCAGCATCACAAGCGTTTTCTCCTGATGATGTGCCAAGTACAACATCTGGCTTACCTAAAACAACTTGCGTATGTTCTTAATTTCTAATGCTAAACCACTATAAAATTAGAGTACCACAACCTATCTTTTGAAAATCTTTTATATATAAATCTGAGTCTGTAGATTAAAAGACTCTTTTTTTCACTTAGGGGATCTAAGGTAGATTAGTAATTGCTCAAAGTGTCTATGTTAAGAAATCATAACAAGTTATTTATTCTACTTGAGAGTTCTATCTTCTTTCTTAAGGGAGGAATTCATTAGTTACTGCTATCCAATCCGTCTTTGCTCTGTAGGAAGCATCACTTAAAACAGAAGTTTAGAGGAATGGCTCTCTCATGAAGGAAGAGATATCACTAACTTATTTTCACCTTGGCCAAATTCCAAGGCAGTTGAATGGTAACAAGTCACTCCGTAAGCAAATTGCTTATGTCTTAAAACTTGATGTGAGAAAGGGCTGTATGGGTTCATTCCTTAAAATAACCAAGAGACTCCCAAAAAGGTCAAAGATGAAGAGACTTCCTATGTATTGCATATGTGTCTATAAGTATAATTAGGATACTCCTGATAAGAACAAGATTTCCATTCTTCATTTACTAACACTTTGTAATTCACGAAGCTGACAAGCTATCAGTGGCCCCTAAATACCTGTTTAAAGAAGCTAACTAGTCAAAAGGTTTGTATACATTTCAAGTATCAACCCTTTGGGAAGCCTCTTTTCTATGCTGCCTCACAAACGGAAATTTGAGTTTAAAATACAATTTTAAAACAAAGCTCTTTGCAAAAGCAACAAAATCTAGGAGGTCGGTCAAAGGGAACCAAAGAACAAACCTAAGAAGTAACTCTTGAGCCACCCCACTATTCCGTGGACGTTAGGAACATCTTCAAACAACTGTTCTTTTAATAATCTACATTTAGCTACTTGAAAAGCTGGGGTGTCAGACTTCTGACTCTTAAGGAACCCTTTGGAGTGTAAATTAGCTATTCATTGTGTTGGAATTAGCCTAAACACGGGTTAAAGCCCTGAGGCCTGCTCACTTAGGGCCCTTTAGGTGAAAGATGAGGCTCAGGCATATGCTTTTCTTACCTGTGGAGTCATTGTTGAGGGATCTGGCTCAGGGGCAGCTTGCTGCTGTTCAGCACTCTTGTTCTTGGCCCCACTCTCCGAAGGCTCTTGCTGGACAGTTGTCTTATTCCCAGAAGGGGCGGACGGTGGCGGTGGAGCTAGTAGTTGGGATTTAGAATGGCCCTGGGAGGGGCGGGAAGGAGATGCCTGAGAAGGGGGCAAGTAGGACTGGGAATGGCTCAAATAGGATTGCGAGGAAGAGGAAGAGGAAGAATAAGAAGGGGTGGGTGCCAGGTAGGATTGGGAAGGTGGGGACTGAGAAGGGGACGGCTGAGCGGGAGGCAGGTAGGGCTGGGACGAGGCCGGGGGGTAGTACGAGGGTGGCGGCTGAGGTGGGGGCATGTAAGATTGGGACGGGGGCATATAGGACCCCGGCGGTACAGGGGGAGATTCAGGGGGGGAATCCAGCTCCATGGGAACCAAACCAGGAGACCCATCTCGTTGGTGGTGGAGCATCTGGTGTTTGTACTGCTGCTGCTTCTGATAGCTGAGGGCCGGCCCGGGTGGCGGGGGCATCGGTGGTGGCGGTGGCTGCCAGTCCCCGTAGCCGCCCCCGGGCATCACCGGCGGGGGCGGCAGGGGGGGCGGAGGAAGGTGATGGGGCTGGAGCACGCACTGCATTTGCTTCTGGTGCATCTGCTGCAGCTGCTGGAGCTGCGCCAGGTGCTGCTCGCGGAAGCTCATGAAGCCCGAGGAGGAGGGGGCCGCGGGAGTCGTCGAGCTCGAGTACCCGGGCCCCGGCGAGGCCTCAGGAAGCGCCACCGGCGGTGGCGGCGGCGGGACCGGCGGCGGCGGATAGTGGCTGCTCCCGCCATACCGGCCCCAATTCGGGTACATATCGGAGAAGGCGGCGCAGGGCTCGTCCCGGCGCCGTTACTCGTCGCAACCGACCTCCAGGAGCTGCGGCGGCGACGGCGACAGCCGGAACTCGCGGCGCCTACAGGCCCCGGAGCGTGTAAACGGAGCGCGCCAGTGCGCCGGCGCTACCGAGCTGGGCCCGCGACCGGGAAGGCGGGGACGACACTGGGGCGACTACGCCTGCGCAGTAGCCACCGAGAGGAGAACAAAGGCAAGATAGAGCGACCCTTTCCTTGGCGACTCTCGGTTGCCATCTTCCTTCCGGTCCGGATAATGTACGTGCGAGTAGAATGTTCTCATAGAACCGAGGAACCATAGAGTCTCAGAGCTGAAAGGGGTGGTAGAGATCCTATCGCTCCACGGGCTCATTTTTGAATGAAAAAAAAAAAAAAAAACAAGGTTCCATTCACAATAGCAACAATCTCAACAACAACAGCAAAGCCATGAAACAAGTAGGAATAACTCTAATAAATATGTGGAATGTATATGAAGAAAACTACAGAACCGTACGGAATCATATCCGAGGGGAGTAAATTAGACTTGCAATGATGGAGAGGCTTACCATGATCCTGAATGAAAAGAGGGGAAAATGTAGACATGCCAGTTCTCCTCAAATTAAATGAATAGAATTAATTCAATTCTAACCAACAAAAAAAGAAAATAATAATAATCCGGAACAAATCTGTGAAGAATAGAAATATTTTGGAGATAGATACGCCAATTCCTGCAGATGTTACATGAAAGATAACATCTGCAGTTATTGTAAAAGGCGAGGAATGGAATTCTTTAGAATAACTCAACACATAAAAATTCGTGTTGGAGAATCTCAGCTAAAGCAAAGATAGCAAAAACCAGATTCAACGATTGTCCCGAGGGGGTGACCTAGAAAATAATCCAATCTGTCAACGTAAAACTCAACTTTGGCTTGAGTGGATCACTGAAAAACAAAGCTGATACACTCTGAATTCTGGAAAGGAAAACAACAACAACACTACCTAACTCTGAGAATATTAAGTGTGTCAGTGTGTCAGTTAAAGATTTGACCTTCCATCTTAGCAACCCAGATCTTCACCTCTCTTAGGAGGCAGATGTGAGTGGAAAGTGGGGCATCTAAGTATCTTTCAGAAGGCGTTTTCATTCGCAAGTAGGAATTCAGTTGCATTTCTCTTAACTTTTTGTTGAAGTATAACATATATACATATAACTAAACATCATAAGTTTTCAGGTTAGCGAATTTTCACAAACCAATCACATTATGTAACTAGCACCTTGATCAAGAAACAGAACATTAGGGCCAGGTCAGATGCCTGCCCTTGTACCCCTTCTTTTCCCAAAAAGAGAACAGAAAAAGAAACAGAATATTGTCCAACTCATAAATCCCACTTACTTATAATTTTAATATTTTCTATTGAAATTCTCTTGAAAAAATATTAAAAATGCATGTAAATTACTATACTAATAGCCTAGAGGAGAATATGAGATGGTTATCTCATTAGATGAAGAAAAAGAATATGATAAATTTCAACATCCATTCACAATTTTTAAAAAATCTTAGCAAACCAGAAATAAAAGGGAACATCCTAATCTTATAAAGAGTATTTATTTTTAAAAACCACAGCAAACATCACACTTGATTGTGAAAAGTTCAAAGTTTTCCCACTAGGATCAACAACAGATGTTCATTACCAATCACAGCTGATATGGATTGAATTGTATTCCACCCACCCCCCAAAATGTTCAAGTACTTCAGAATGTGATTTTCTCTGGAAATAAGGCTGTTGCAGATGTAATTAGTTAAGATCATATTTGTAGTAGGGTCAATCCAATATGACTACTGTCCATTTTTTAAAAAAGATTTATTTATTTGACAGAGAGAGCACAAACAGGGAGAACTGCAGGCAGAGGGAGAGGGAGAAGCAGGCTCCCCACTGAGCAGGGAGCCCACAGGGCTCTCAATCCCAGGACCCTGGAATCATGACCCGAGCCAAAGGCAGACACGTAACCAAGCCACCTAGGCACCCCACCACTAGTGTCCTTATAAAAAGATGGCCATTTGAAGACCCAGACACACAGAGAGAATGCTCATATGATGCTGAAAGCAGAGATTGGAGTTATGCAATTGCAAGCCAAAGAGTGGAACAAATGGAATTCTCATACAGTGAGGGTGGAAGTGTAAATTCGTTTTATTTATTTTTTTAAAGATTTTTATTCATGAGAGAGAGAGAGAGAGAGAGATTGGCAGAGACACAGGCAGAGGGAGAAGCAGGCTCCATGCACCGGGAGCCCGATGTGGGACTCAATCCTGGGTCTCCAGGATCACACCCTGGGCTGCAGGCGGCGCTAAACCGCAGCGCCACCCGGGGTGCCTTGAAGTGTAAATTAGGATGATCATTCTGAAATACTATTTGGCAGTAGCTACTAAAGCTGAGCAGACCCATAGCTTATAACCCAGGAATCCCACTACTAGGCATATAATGAAGACAAACGCATGTATACGTTATACAGAAGACATGTACAAGAATGTTCATAGTACCACTACTTGTAATGGCTGAAAACTGGAAAGTAACCCAAGTGTCCACCTATGCTAGAATATATAATGACATTGTGGCACATTTATACAATGGAATACAGAACAATAAGAATGAACAAACTATAACCACATGTGACAATTCAGGTGAATCTCACAAACATATTGTTGAACAAAAGAAGCTATGCAAAAAAGTATGTACTGCATGTTTTCACATGCATAAGTTCAAAAATAGACATAACTGATATGTAATGTTAGAATTTAGGATAGTAGTTACCCTTGGGGTGAAGAGATAGTGATTGAAAGGGGGCATAAAGGCAGCCGCTGGTATGTTATGTTTCTTGATCTGGGTACTGGTTACATAGGTATGTTTTGCTTGTGAAAGATTCATCCGACTCTACCACTTGTGATTTATGCACTTTTCTGCTTGTTTAATTCAATAAATGTACCTCCAAGAAACTTTTGAAAGATGGAACTCCAAAAGAATAGTGTACAATTGGCTTTACATGTTGTTCAAAAATTGGCAAAAGGAAATTATGTTAAAAGTAAGACTAGTGGTTGCCTTTGGGGAGAGGGAAAGGGTAGTGGCTGGAAGGGGTACAAGCAGGGCTTCTGAAATGCTAACAATGTTCCATTTATTGAACCAAATAGTAATTACACAAATATTTGCTTTGTTAAAACTTATTGAACTGTGTGTTTATCCTTTGTGCTTTCCCATTTGTATGGTGTACTTCACAGTTTTTTTTTTTTTTTAAGTTAAAAAAAGGTGGGAAGGAGAACAGTGATAGTTGTGGAAAACAGAGAAAGATGAGATTAGGTGGGGGGTAGTGGAAAGGTTTCTCTTCATCTCTTCCTTTCCCACCTGATATTGGTAGGTTCTAGCTGTCCTGTCCTCTATTCCATCCCTCAATAACGACGGATCTTTCAGCACCTATGTGGGAGATAACACCTTTCCCCTCATTGTTTCAAGATAAAGACCCAATTGGGAATTGTTTTAGATGCTATAGAAAATCCTAGCCTCTAGATTCTTACTCCCTGTGAACTAACAGAGTTGTCCACTCAAACCTTCTAGTCTACACAACTAAACAACAACAACAACAACAACAAAAACAAAAACAAAACTTTGATATGGAACCCCTATCTAGATACCAGAAAATTATTGAAAAGAGGCCTCATGTATAATGCTCTTCTCAAGACATTTTAGTGAAACTGATTTCACATTGTATGACCAGCCCCAGACCAAGTATTTAGAGATGGATTTTACTAATCTAGGATGAAAGAAGTCGCAACAAAAATATAAAGTGCTCCTATTCAAAATGAACTAAGGGATGAATTAAAGCATAAATCACACAAAAGGTTTTGTGTGGGAGACTTCAGAGAGGGTTAGCTCTTAATTGTCAGTGCTGTCAAAGTCAACTTGCAGGAGTCTTCTCTGGTCTAGGTTTATAACCCAGCTGTACTTCTTTCTTGTTATGTTTCATTCTTGCTGTTGCTAGGGGGACTTGGTTGGGGGCTGGGAGGAGGGGGTGGCATTTCATTGGTTAGTGGTTTGAGGCCATATTCCGATTGGCTGATGGCATACATGCCATTTTGAGGAATAAAAATCTGCTAGCTCTTGCAGCTTGTACTGCTCTAAACAACAGGATTTGGAGTCAGATTGTCTCCTATTGGACCTATGCTTCCTTAGGTAGGCATTACCCAGGATTTTGAGTAGAAAATGTCTAAACTTAAGAGTATCTAAGATTGGTCTTGCCTAATCTTGGCAATGTTAGTGCTTCTTTCCCTCCCTATTTCAGAGTCATGTTCTCGTTTTATCCTAAAGAAACCCATGGGTGTTCATATGTAATCCCAGTTAACATGTAGCCAGTCCTTGTAACCATGCCCAGTTTAGGAGTGAAAATCCTGATTCCCAGGATCAGAGTTTAGGAGAACCTGGCACTTGGGGGTGGCTGTATCCATTACTTCAAAAATGCATTGAAAATACACTGTGGGAGTCACAAAATAGACAAGAAGGTCATTTAACTAGAACTAGGAGTAGAAAAAAACTAAGGCAGGAACTATTCTATCATCAAAGCTCTGGATGCTATAAGAAACAAAGTTCACCTCTATTTTTTTTTTTAACCTTTAGCCACTCGGTGGCTTTTTAGATATATGGGCTGGTGAGAGGAAGAATCTAGAAGAAAAAGCCTCCATTCCCCTCATCTTCTATAGTGAAAGGGCCGAGTACTCTGATCTAATTCCTGTATACAATTGGGGGAAAATGTAACACTGGGGAAATTGCATATAAGTGGGGAAAATGTAACACTCCAAAACCAAACCAAAACAAAGAAGTCTAGGTGCTGTTAGGAAGGAGGAGTGGATATGGATAAGCAACAACAAGCATCCACTACCCTGGGCCACTGTTGTCAGGCAAATATGCTTAAAGACAGGAGCATAAAAAGGAGTTTAGAAGTATAGATCAAATGCAAAAAGAACATCATCAGGAAGATCTTGAGAGAGAACAAACATAAGGGTAAAATTGAGAAGGACTTCAAAACTGAATAATTAATGCATTTAAAATATTTTATTTATTTATTCATGAGCGACACACAGAGAGAGGCAGAGACATGGGCAGAAGGAGAAGCAGACTCTTTGCCAGGAGCCTGATGTGGGACTCAATCCCAGGATTCTGGGATCATGACCTGAACCAAAGGCATATGCTCAACCATGAGCCACACAGGCATCCCAACTAATGTATTAATTAGGATGCAGCCTAAGCTGCTATAACAATGAAACAGCAAAGTATAGTGACTTAAACAAAAGTTCATTTTTTACTTATGAAAAGTGAACTTATGAAAAGCCAGTTCAGAGGTAAGCAGTCCAAAGTTGTCATCTTCAACATATAGCTTCCATTTCTGGGTTTAAAGTGGCTGCTCTGGCTCTTGCCATTAAATCTGCATCTAGCCAGTAGGCTAGTAAATGGGTTAGAGTAGAGAAACATACCTTTTAAGGAGCATGCCTTTTAAGGTAAGGAACCGAAAGAGATACACATCACTTTCAGTTACATCCTGTTGGCTACAACTTAGTTGGTTGGCCTTGCCTAGCCTTAGGAAGGCTTGGAAATAAAGATTCCACCTGGGAAACCCAGATAAAACTCATGAGATACATTATTAAGGGAGGATGAAAGAGGGAATACTGGGAACAACTGGCAGTATCTGTATTGAAGCATTGAACCTGACAATACCAAGTTCTTTTTTTTTTTTTTAAATTAAGAGAGAGAGAACAAGCAGCAGCAGGTAGGGTAAGAGGGAGAAAAACCACATGGGGCTCAATCCCAGGACGCTGGGATCATGACCTGAGCCAAAGGTGGCCACTTAACCAACTGAGCCACCTAGGAGCCCCAACAATACCAAGTTCTTTTTTTTTTTTTAAAGATTTCATTTATTTATTCATGAGAGACAAAGAGAGAGAGGCAGAAACACAGGCAGAGGGAGAAGCAGGCTTCCTGCAGGGAGCCAGATGTGGGCCTCCATCCCAGAACCCCAGGATCAGGACCTGAGCCAAAGGCAGACGCTCAACCACTGAGCCACCCAGGTGCCCCTAATACCAAGTTCTAATGAGGTTGTGGAACAACAGAAACTCTCATACACTGTTGATTGGAGTACAAATGTGTACATAAAGAGTAATTTGACAATGTCTATTATCACTGAAGATACACAGTGCCTTAGGACACAATTCCAGGGGCACCTGGGTGGCTCAGGGCATGATTCTGGAGTCCTGGGATCAAGTTCTGCATTGAGCTCCCCACAAGGAGCCTGCTTCTCCCTCTGCCTATGTCTCTGCCCCCCCATAAATAAATAAATAAAATCTTTTTAAAAATTTAAAAAATAAAATCTTGCCACTGGTGATGACATGGATAGAACTAGAGGATATTATGCTAAGTGAAATAAATCAGAGAAAGACAATTATCATATGATCTCAGTCATATGTGGAATTTAAGAGACAAAAGGAGGATCATAGGGGAAGAGAGGAAAAAAATAAAACAAGATGAAATCAGAGAGGGAGACAAACCACAAGGGACTCTTAATCATAGGAAACAAACTGAAGGTCACTAGAGGGGAGAGGGAGGGGGTGGGCGGACAGGGTAGCTGGGTGATGTGCATTAAGGAGGGGACATGATGTACTGAGCACTGGGTGTGATATAAGACCAAGGAATCTGTGAACTGTACCTCTGAAACCAATAATACATCATACATTAATTAACTGAATTTAAATAAAAATTTTAAAATGCAAATTATTAAGCCTCAAAAAAAAAAAACCCATAGACCTTACATATAGTCAAGGTATTCAAATAATGGGTAAAATTATAATGAAAATCAAGGGGACACAAATAAAAATCCAGAACGGTGTTTACCTCAGAGTTGGGGTGGAGTTGAGGGAAAGGAATATAATCAGGGAGGATTACATAAAAGTTTCAAAGTTGTGGTTAATATTCTTTTTCTTAAATTGGGATGGGGTGCAAGGGTGTTCATTTCAATAATATCCTTTTTAAAAAAAAAAAAAAGAAAAAGATTTCATTTATTTGACAGAGAGCATGGGTGTGTGCACAGGAACGGAGATTGGGGTGGGCAGAGGGAATCTGACCTGGAACTCAATCCCAGTACCCTGGGATCATGACCTAAGCCAAAGGCAGACACTTAACTGACTGAGCTACCTAGGCGCCCCTAGTAATATTCTTTATGCCTTAAATATATATATATGCAATATTTATTTATTTATTTGTATTTATTTTTTAAAGATTTTATTTATTTATTCATGAGATACACAGAGAGAGGGAGAGAGAGGCAGAGACACAGGCAGAGGGAGAAGCAGGCTCCATGCAGGGAGCCCGACGTGGGACTCGATCCCGGGACTCCAGGATCACACCCTGGGCCGAAGGCAGGTGCCAAACCACTGAGCCACCAGGGATCCCTATATATGTAATATTTAAATCATACATACAGTATTTCATAATTCAACGGCATATGTATTTAAATATATAACATAAATCAATACCTTTAAATACCTAAAGTATTGCCTACTTTAAGGTGGGAAAATTAAGGAGAATGGAGAAATATCAAAGTGGATTGAAGAAAAATTAGAAAAAACTGTTGACACTTGTCCTATACTCTAAAATTCCACCTCAAACACTCAAGTGTGGGCAGCCCAGGTGGCTCAGCAGTTTAGCGCCTCCTTCAGCCCAGGGCCTGATCCTGGAGTCCTGGGATCAAGTCCCACGTCGGGCTCCCTGCATGGAGCCTGCTTCTCCCTCTGCCTGTGTCTCTGCCTCCCTCTCTCTCTCTCTGTGTCTCTCATGAATAAATAAATAAAATAAACCACTCAAGTGTTTGAGAATGAGGTGTAGTGAATACTATTCTTTGCCTATAGAACATCCATTCTTCCTTAATAAAATCCCAGTTTTGCGGAGATATTCACATCTCCCGGTATATATCTCATGTCACTCAGAAAAAGCTGACCATCTCTGGCTCCAAGAGTAGGTCCCAATTAGTTTAAGTCAATCATAATTACATCATCCCTCTTGCCATTTATTGGGAGATTCTGTAGTAACCTAATCGGCACATGACCTTTCTTTGGCCACCCAAGGGTTGGCATCTTCCCAAACTTGGTACAATCATACTGAAGAGAAGGATTTTTATTATATGATTGGGAAAGAAACCCTCTTTCTTTCTCCAGTGGATGTAAACAAGGAGCTTGTTGCTCCAGTTGCTGTTTACAGCCAAATGGGGGCTTTGATGACAAAGCGAACAGAGGGCAAAGTTCAGAGTTGAGGGACATAGAGCTTCAGCTGATTATACTGGGCATAGAGCTACACTACCTTTGAAATTCCTGTTATTCAAGATGCATTTCCTTATTGTTTGCACTGAAAGCACCACAGCTGAAATCTGGATATATAGTCTAAGGATACATGTAGAAACAGGAATCTCAGACACACAGTTGGGGGGCATGGAAACTCAGAAACTCCACTAGGCACTATAAGAAGGGCTGCCTATGTCGGCCCTAGAGAGACTGGAGTGTGTTTCAGGATCTCAATGGTGCTTAAGGACCCAAAGTAGATAATAGCTGTTACTCCCTCAGCATTAGGAGGTTCTTGATTAATTCCTACCCCAGGACTCTGAGATCATTGTACTCTGGTGTTAGATGCACCCCTGCTTTTACATGTGGCTTCTACTCTGGCTATAACTATTCAACTCTTCATGTCTTTGGACCTA
The DNA here is from genome assembly GCF_018345385.1 of Vulpes lagopus. Classification (NCBI taxonomy): domain Eukaryota; kingdom Metazoa; phylum Chordata; class Mammalia; order Carnivora; family Canidae; genus Vulpes; species Vulpes lagopus. Next base: position 25,550,686 of record NC_054829.1, read on the forward strand.
AAGTTCCCCAAGAGAGGATATATTTCCTTAGGACAGAACTTTCCAGCAGCCCACCTCATGATCTCTTGGCCAATTTGTACATTGGATATTTGTGGGTAATTTGCCTGTAGCTTTGACTCAATTAACAGAATTAAGTTTGTGATCATGAAGGACCAGTTTGGCAGTTTATATCAAAAGAACCTCTTAGCATTAGCCTATGTGTGTGCTATTCATGCTAGGCTCCTGTTTAGCACACATTTGGGTTGATCATGGAACAATTTAGGCTCAAATTGATCATGGAACAATTTAGGCACAAAGTTCTTTCAACATGTCAATCTCAAAATCTTTAACCACAATTGGTACCCATAATGCAACACCAACTCTTACTTTGCTGGAACCTCTGATACTTTAATTACAGATCTCAATCTTTTATTTCGATAGCCCTCTCAATTCCTAATTTTTAATATACGTTAATCAGTCTTCTTGAGACCCAGCCCCTTGACTGATGCTTAATCCGAGGTCACTGCTCCTCTCATGGTTTTACTTCTTTTCCTATCAATTCTTGAACCTATGTTACATCGATTCAATCTTTCTCACATGTATCTTCAACTCCTTGTTCTACTGTGGCATTTGTCCCGTAAGTTCCCCTTATAGCTTACTGAACTTTGTTTTGCTGAATGGTTATGGAGAAACCACACAGCCTGCAATTAGTCCTATTCAGGTTCTGCAGTCCTGTCTGGGTTCTCATCATTTACTTTGCCATTATTTTATGTCATCGACCTCTCCCACTTAGTACAGTAGCTATTTCAGTCCTTCACCACTACTTCAAGCCTTGTGTCTCAATAAATGGCCATGCTTTCAATTTTACAGAGAGACTAACAGGCACCAACTCCTTCAAATTCTGCTCACCCTCGTAAGTACTAATCTTCGCTGGCAGCCACCCCTGCCCCCTATCCTCCAGTTTTGAGTATCTCTTCTCCTGTCCCAAGTTGATGCTGGTCTTCACATTCTAGATTCCATCCCTTGACATTGCTACTCTGTCAGTTATCTTTTCTCTCCACTGTGTTTCACTTAGCTTATTTTTTTTTACCACTTTTTATTTTGAAAAATGCCAAACCTAGAGAGAAGTTGTAAAAATAGTAAATAAATACCCCTCTATCCTTTAAAAAATTTTTTTAAAGATTTTTATTTATTTATTCATGAGAGACAGAGAGAGAGAGAGAGAGAGAGAGAGAGAGAGAGAGAGGCAGAGACACAGGCAGAGGGAGAAGCAGGCTCCACGCAGGGAGCCCGACATGGGACTCTATCCCAGGACTCCAGAATCACGCTCTGGTCCGAAGGCAGGTGCTAAACCACTGAGCCACCCAGGGATTCCACCCCACCCCCCCACCCCCGCTCTATCCTTCATCGAGGCACACCATCTGTTATGTTTTCTTACATTCTCCTTCTTCCTCTTTTCTCTCACATCTATTATCTATCCATCTTTCCCTAAACCATCAGTTACTTGAAGACACTGTGACCCTTCACACAAACATTCAGCATATATTTCCTAAAACAAGGGTATCCTTACATGTATCTACAATATAATGTTCATGCTAAGGATATTTAACATAAATACAATTATATTATCTAGCAATCAGTCCATATTTAAATTTCCCTAAGTGTCTCAACAGTATCTCTTATGGCTTCTTGTTTTTTTGTTTTTTGTTTTTTTAAAGATTTTATTTATTTATTTATTCATGAGAGAGAGAGAGAGCCAGAGGGAGAAGCAGGCTCCATGCAGGGAGCCCGATGTGGGACTCAATCCTGGGTCTCCAGAATCAGGCCCTGGGCTGAAGGCGGCACTAAACCGCTGAACCACCAGGGCTGCCCTTGTTTGTTTTTGTTTAAAGACGTTATCTATTTATTTATTTGAGAGAGAGACACACAGAAAGGGAGTGAGTAGGGGGAGGAGCAGAGGGAAAGGGAGAAGCAGACTCCCCGCTGAGCACAGAGCCCAATGTGGGGCTTGATCCCACAACCCTGAGATCATGACCTAAGCCAAAATCAAGAGTCAGACAGTCAACCACCTGAGCCACCCGGTTTTTTGTTTTTGTTTTTTTAAGTAGGCTCCATGCCCACCATGGAGCCCAACACAGGGCTTGAACTCATGACCCCAAGATCGAGACCTGAGCTGAAATCAAGAGTTGGATGCTTAATTGACTGAGCCACCCAGGTGCCCTGCTTCTTGTTTTTTGTTTTTTTTTTTTTTTGGTTTTTGTTTTCGTCTTCTTAAATTCAGAGTCTAGTCAAGGATAAGACATTGCTTTTAATTGTCATGCCTTGTTAGTCTCCTTCAATGTAAAATAGTTTGCCAGCATTTTTTTTTTTTATGTCTCTCATGACATTAATTTTTAAGAATCCAAGCCAATTCAGGTCATGATCTCAGGGTCCTGAGATCAAGCCCTGCATCGGGCTCTGTGCTCAGGGGGAATCTGCTTCAGGATTCTCTCGCTCTCTGCTCCTCCTCCTGCTTGTGCTCTAAAATAAATAACTGAATCTTAAAAAAAAAACAAAAAAAACAAAAAAGAATTCAAGCCAATTATTTTGCTGAATGTCCCTCAGTTTGGGATTTGACAGTTTCCTCATAATTAGATTCATGTGAAAAAATTCTAATTTGGGGGACAAAAATATTACATGGGTATTGTATCCTTCTATACACTGCATCATGATGTACATTATGCCAACTTATCCTCCTAATAGTAATATCAAGTTTAATCATTTGGTCAAGGCAGTGTCTGCCAAATTTCTCTATTGCAAAGGTGTATATAACTAATCTGTGTGGTGATACTTTGAAGCTCTGGAAATATCTTGTTCCTTACGGTTGTCCACCAATGGTTCTAGCATCCACTGATGATTCTTGCCTGACACAGTACAATGGTGATTGTAAAACAATGATTTTATATTTTAATCATTCCTTCTACACTGAACAGTTGTCATATTTCTATATATGAAAGTTCTCCTATCCCATTTTATTTATTCTTAGTATCTTATGGACTCATGGATTCTTCATTAAAAATTAGTGTGCATCAACATGTTGTATACCTTAAATTTACACATTATATGTCAAATATAGTTTAAAAATCAATGTGATAATCCATTACTGTCATCATTAATTCTGATGACTAAACTGTCTCAAATTTGGCCAGCATGAGCCTTTTCAAGCTGGCTCCTCAAAAACTGAGCACTTCTTTGCATTTTTCTGTAATTAAAGAATGCCTTTATTATGGAGAGGGACCAGGATGCTGACATTGGAGGCTCCTGAACTTCCCTCCACTCCTGGACACACGGAATGTACACACAAAGCAATTCCCTATGAGAGAAATCCAGAAACCAGCTGAGTGACTACTATACATCAGGCAAATGAGAAATACTCACCTCCAAAGGATAGGAAGGGCTGAGACATACTGTTACTTACCATGAAGCTTATCCTTGGCATAGCACCAAATAATTGGGAGGGAACCCCCAACACCCAGATTCTTCCTGAGGAGTAAGGGGTTTGAACCATGCATCTAGTGCCCCAACTTGTAAGGCTCCCACACTGGATGTCCCCAAAACACCTACCTCTGAAAGCCAATAGGGCTTATGTCTACAGGCCTATAGCAAACAAAGAAGCAGTTCTGAGTGGGAATGGGACTTCTCTGGAATGGGACTTCAAACTTTCGTTTCTCACTGTGTATTGCTTTGATCTTGTATCTATTTTGTACTGAAATCCACATCACATTAAACTTACCATCTTTTAAAAATCATTTTTAGGTGCACAGCTCTTAAGTGTTAAATATATTTACATTGTTGTGCAAAAAATCTCTACAACTTTTGCATCTTGCACAACAAACTCTATATCCACTAAACACTAATGTCTCCTGCCCACACTCCTCTGCACCTGGCAACCATGTTTCTATTCTCTGTTTCTGATTTTAGCTACTTTAGACACTTTATGAGTGGAATTATATGGTATTTGTCCTTTTTGTGGCTGGCTTATTTTGCTTAGAACAATGTTTATCATATTGCAGAATGTAACAGGATTTCCTTCTTTTTAAAATCTGCATAATAGTCCATTGTGTGTATATACTACATTTTCTTTATCCATTCATCCATCAGTGGATATTTGGGTTGCTCCCACTCTTGGTTATTGTGAATAATGCTGTAATGGACATGGGTATGCAAATATTTCTTTGAGATCCTGCCTTGAATTCTACTGGATATATAAACAGAAGTGGGATTGCCAGATCATATGGTAATTCTATTTTTGATTTCTTGAGAAACCACTATACTATTTCCATTGTGGTTGTACCATTTTACATTCCCACCAACAGTGACAAGTGTTCCAATTAATCAGATACTGATTGTATCCTTGACATTTATTTTCTGTTCTTTTGATAGTGGCTGTCCTAATGGATGTGAGGTGGTATCTCATCATGGTTTTGGTTTGCACTTAGCTTATGATTAGGGATATTGAGCATTTTTTCATGTGCTTATTGGTTTTCTGTATATCTTCAGCTAATTGTCTATTCAGGTCTTTTTGCCCATTTTTAAATTGGGTTATTTGGTTTTTTTTGTTGTAAAGTTATAGAGGTTCCTAATGCATTCTAGATTTTAATCCCTTGTCACATGTATGCTTTCTAAATATTCTCGGGATCCCTGGGTGGCACAGCGGTTTGGCGCCTACCTTTGGCCCAGGGCACGATCCTGGAGACCCCGGATCGAATCCCACGACGGGCTCCCGGTGCATGGGGCCTGCTTCTCCCTCTGCCTATGTCTCTGCCTCTCTCTCTCTGTGTGACTATCATAAAAAAAAATTAAAAAAAAAATTCTCTCCCATTCCATAGTGTGCCTTTTACTCTGTTGATGGCTTCCTTTGAAAGAAGGAATCATTTAAATTTCATGTGGCTCAGGATCCCTGGGTGGCGCAGCGGTTTGGCGCCTGCCTTTGGCCCAGGGCACGATCCTGGAGACCCGGGATCGAATCCCACGTCGGGCTCCCGGTGCATGGAGCCTGCTTCTCCCTCTGGCTCTGTCTCTGCCTGTGTCTCTGGCTCTGTCTCTCCTTCTATCTCTCAAGAATAAATAAATTTTAAAAAATCTTTAAATTTCATGTGGTTCCATTTGTCTATTTTTGCATTTGTTGCCTGTGTTTTTGGTGTCATATATAAGAAATCATTACCAAATTCAATATCCTCAAGCTTTCCCCATTTTCTTAGTTTTAGGTCTTATGTTTTGGCCTTTATCTACTTTGAGTTAATCTTTGTTAATTTCATGGTGCAGGAGTCATTTTTCCTTCTTTTGCATGTGGATATCCAGGTTTCCCCAGGACCATCTGTTGAAGAGACTGTCCTTTTCCCATTTTGTAGTCTTAGCACCCTTGCACAAATCATTTAATATATTCAAGTATTTATTTCTGGACCTTCTATTCTGTTCCACTGGTCTATATCTCTGTCTTTATGTCAGTACAACACTGTCCTCATTACTATTGCTTTGTAGTGTGTTTTGAAATCAGGAATTGTGAGGTATCCAACTTTGTTCTTCTTTTTCAGATTGTTTTGGCTATTTAGGATCTCTTGGGATTCCATATGAATTTCGGCATTTTTTTTCCTACTTCTGCAAACAAATGTCATTGGGATTTTGATAAAAATTGCACTGAATCTGTAGATCATTTTGAGTAATATGAACATTTTAATGATATTGAGTCTTCCAATGCAAGAACACAGGATGTCTTTCCATTTCTTTGTATCTTCTCTGATTCTTTTGGCAACATTTTGTAATTTTCAATATAGAAGTTTTTCACTCCTTAGTTAGGTTTACTCCTAAAGTATTTTATCCTTTTTGATGCCATAGTAAACAGGATTGTTTTCTTTTTTTTGAATTAATCGTTCTTAGTATACTGAGATACAACTAATTTTTCCATGTTGATTTTGTGTCCTGAAACTTTGCTGAATGCATTAATTAGTTCTAACAGTTTTAAAAACGGTTTCTTTAGTACGCCTGAATGTTAACTGGAATTAAAATAAAAACTTAAAAATAAAAATGGCTTCTTTAGGGTTTTCTACATGTAAGATCATATCATCTGTGAAGATATAATTTTACTTCTTCATTTCCTATTTGGTTGCCTTTAATTCTTTTTCTCTTCTAATTGTTCTAACCCAGACTTTTTAACATGCTCTTTATTAGCTGATACAGACAAGTTATGCTACGGTAATAAAAACAAACAAAAAGCCAATCCAAATTTCATAGTTTAAAATAACAAATGCTTATTTATCATTCACTCTGATGTTCCCATCATTAAGCTGGGATCCAGACAAAGCAAGTTTCCATCTTTGTCTTCATGACTGTAAAGAAAAAACAGGGCAGCTCCGGTGGCGCAGCGGTTTGCTGCCGCCTGCAGCCTGGGGTGTGATCCTGGAGAGCAGGGATCGAGTCCCGCATCGGGCTCCCTGCATGGAGCCTGCTTCTCCCTCTCCCTCTGTCTGTGTCTCTGTCTCTCTCTCTGTGTCTATGAATAAATAAATAAAATCTTTAAAAGAAAAAACAAAGGGGGCAAAAAAAGCTAATCACACAATGACTTTTAAAGCTACTGCCTAGAAATGAATGTCATCTTCACTCACGTTGCCACCCCTAACTTCAGAGATGGTGGGGAAGAGCAATCCTACCCTGGGTTCATAAAATAGAGTTGGAAATGTTTGCTGAGCAGCACAACAACTGCTACACTCCACCCTTTTAGTTACCAAATGCTGGCCTCACTGCCTCACTTTCCTTCTCAGAGGCCAAGTACATACAACCCCCTGCTCCCCAGAGACATTCTCAAAATTGTGTCCAGTCATGACATCAGGCTCAAAATTCAGGATACCTAGGAAAAGTACAGGAGTCTCTACAGCAAGGCATATATGTAGTAGTATCCTTATCAGGTGTGGCTTTTTTTTGATCTAAAGACCTATGCAACAAGAGGGCAAATGATCTGCCCTCATATACTCATATACCAAGCACACAGTTGTTGTAATAGGAGTAGGACAACCACAGTGAATACTCTCATTCAGAAAAAAGAAAGAAAAAAGAGGACAAATAAATGATTGGTTTCTAGCAGTTCTGTCTATAAGATAAAACACACCAGGTCACCTCAGTTTCAGGATAAGAAATTCACAAAAAATAAAAAATAAAAAAAAATAGCTAAACATATACAAGGCAAATAAATGTATTACAAAAGAAAAAACAAAACAAAACAAAACAAAGAGAAAGCAGAGATCCTGTTAACGTCAAAGAAAAGAGAATTTGGGCCCAAATGCATTCAATGAGACAAAATAGATACAGTATAAAGCTAAAGGCTACAATTCACAACAAAAGAACAACAAAACAAAAACAAACAAAAAACCAAAAAAAAAAAAAAAAAGGCTACAATTCACAAGAAACCTATCAGTTATGAGTACCCATGCACAGAACCACACAGTAGCAACTTTCATCAAGTGGAAACTAAGTAAGAAGCACAAGGAGAAATAAACAAAACATACTAATATCAGGAGACTCTAATGTATTCCTCTCAGCTTGAGACAGATTAAAGAGTCAAATAAGATAGAGAAGACCTAAACAATTAGATAGATCTTATGGATAAATATCAAAACTTTTACCCTGATAATATCATGGTGGGATCCCTGGGTGGCGCAGCGGTTTAGCGCCTGCCTTTGGCCCAGGGCGTGATCCTGGGGACCCGGGATTGAATCCCACGTCGGGCTCCCGGTGCATGGAGCCTGCTTCTCCCTCTGCCTATGTCTCTGCCTCTCTCTCTCTCTCTCTCTCTCTCTCTCTCTCTCTGTGACTATCATAAATAAATAAAAATTAAAAAAAAATCATGGTAACAGAGACTGTACCTCCTTTCCAAGTGTACATGGGACGTTCATGAAATTGATGTTAGGCTACCAAAAAAAACCCTCTGTGTTTTCCATATTGCTTATTCGAACAGCATATTTTTTTTGCATCTTTTCCCATCTTTTAGTTAAGTATAATCTATGCACAACAAATGCACTCATTTCGTGTACAGGTTAAAATGCATTTTGACAAATCAATATATCCAAGTAACCATCACAATTAAGATATAGAATATTTCCATAATCCTCCCCCCCCAAATTCCTTTGTATCTGTACACAGCCAACCTTCCACCCAACCTCAGGTAATTAATTATTTCCCATCACTATAAATTAGTCTTTTCTAGAGTTTCATATAAATGGAATCACATAGTATATATTCTTTTGTGTCTGGCTTCTTTTGCTCTACTTGATTTTAAGATTTATCTATGTTGCTGTATCAGTTCATTCTTTTTATTGCTAAATAGTATTCCACTGTGTGAAGGCACCACAATTTATCCATCCACTTATCCATAGATACTTGGGTTGTTTCTAGTTTTTATCTTTTATGAATAAAGATAACATAAACACTGTGTACAAATTTTGTGTGAATATTGTTTTCATTTCTCCTGGGTGTATCTCCTAGGAGTAGAATTACTGGGTTGTGCAGTCAGTGTATTCTATCATTCCCAACTGTTCTGGGTCATTTTATTTTAGGTGTGTTTTGTAATACCACACAGCCACAAGATTTTAAAAATATCCAACCTGTATATTTGTCTTTTATTTTTTTTTTAATTTTATTTATTTATGATAGTCATACAGAGAGAAAGAGAGAGAGGCAGAGACACAGGCAGAGGGAGAAGCAGGCTCCATGCGCCGGGAGCCTGATGTGGGATTCGATCCCGGGTCTCCAGGATCGCGCCCTGGGCCAAAGGCAGGCGCCAAACCGCTGCGCCACCCAGGGATCCCTATATTTGTCTTTTAATAAGAAAACTTACCTAATCACATTCATCATGACTACTGTGAATTTGTACTTTTCTCTACCATCTTACTTTCTCTTTTTTATCATTATTTCTTCTTCCCTCCTCTCTTCTGCATTTTTTTCTTTTTTGATTTACAGATAGCAAAATATGCAAATCTCCAGTGATTCAGTTCAATGGGTTTTGACAAAACCTATTTTGTTCTTTGAGTTTTTTAAATAATTCAGTTTCCCTTCCCATTTCTTCTTTCTGACACACATCCTATATTAGTTAGGATTAAGTTTGACTATACAACCAAAGTAAAAACCAAGCCAGCTTTTCCAATGTATTGCCAAATCTGATCACTGAGTTTCCAACTTTACATTACCCAACGGCTCTCCCACAGAAAAAGAGAGCAACTCTCCAGTAAACACTCTGGGTAAGACTATTTCACTTGAGTTTGATCTCCCAGGTTTGAAATAAGAACAATGGCAAAGGGAATAAGGATAGTCTGATTGGTCCAACCAGGAAGATGAAACATCCATACTATGTGCTGGGGTAGGAGTGAGCCACAATCCAGTCCTGTAACAATGGTTTTCTCCTAAGAGGAATTCTGTTAGCAGAGAAGGGAGGCTAGGAAAAGAATTATTTTCAGACCTTTTTCTATCCATATATGTCTATTACCATATAAACAATTTTGTAATTTTGTTTTAAAAAAAAGGAAAACACTTATCACACCATACTTTTTTTTTTAATTTTTATTTATTTATGATAGTCACAGAGAGAGAGAGAGAGAGAGAGAGAGAGGCAGAGACATAGGCAGAGGGAGAAGCAGGCTCCATGCACCGGGAGCCTGATGTGGGATTCGATCCCGGGTCTCCAGGATTGCGCCCTGGGCCAAAGGCAAGCGCCAAACCACTGCGCCACCCAGGGATCCCCTATCACACCATACTTAATTGTTCTACAAGTTGCTTCTTTTTCTTAACATTACTAAGTAGTATAGCTCGTATTAATTGTGGTAAGATATACATAAAAATAACCATTTTAGCCATGTTTAAGTGAATACTTCAGTATTGTTAAGTACATTTACAATGCTGTGCAACCAATCTCCATAATTCTATTTTGGAAGACTGAAGCTCCATCCCCATTAAACTTCCTATCCCCCACTCCCTCCAGCCCCTGGGAACCACCTTTTTACCATGTCTCTATGAATTCAGTTATTGCAGGTACTTCATGTAAGTAGAATCCAGTATTTGTCTTTTTGTGACTGTCTTACTTCACTTAGCATAAACGTCCTCTAGAGTCATCCATGTTAGAGTATGGGTCAGAACTTTCTTCCTTCTTAAGGCTGCACAATATTTTATTATATGTATATACCACATTTTGATTACTCGAGTAGTCATCTGTTGATGGACACTTGGATTGCTTCCACTTTTTTGGTTATTGTGAATAGTGCTGCTGTAAACATAGGTGTGGTGTGCAAGTATCTCTTTACGATCCTGTGTTGATTCTTTTGTATACACTCCGGAGTGGAGTTGCTGGATCATATGGTAATTCCATTAATTCTTCCAGGAACCACCATTCTGTTTTCTTTTTCTTTTCTTTTTTTAAAGATTTTATTTATTTACTCATAGAGACAGAGAGAGAGAGAGAGAGAGAGAGAGAGACAGAGACACAGGCAGAGGGAGAAGCAGAATCCTCACAGGGAGCCGGATGTGGGACTCGATCCTGGGTCCCCAGGATCACACCCCGGGCTGCAGGTGGCGCCAAACCACTGCGCCACCAGGGCTGCCCGCCATTTTGTTTTCTATAGTGACTGTACTATTTTATATTTCTAACAGTGCACAACAGGTTCAATTTCTCCACATCCTTGTCAATTCTCATTATTTATTTATTCTCAATAGTAGCCATCTGAATAGGTGTGCAGTGGTATTTCATTGTGGTTCTGATTTGCATTTTCCTAACAGTTAGTATCCTTTTATATGCTTTTTTGACCATCTGTATGTCTTCTTCAGAGAACCATCTATTCAAGTCTTTTGCCCATTTTAAAATCTACTTCATTCTTTTTAAATGCTCAGGATATATATACTTTAAGAATATGGGATTAAACTGCATGGGTCAGTTTTCTTTTGGTACAGTATTAGAAACATATTTGCTCTTATGATTTTCCTCACATTTTCTTTTCTCTAGTTTATGCTATTGAAAGAATACAGTATATAACACATATAATACATGTAACATTCAAAATATTCATTCATTGTTTATGTTACCACTAAGACTTCCAGTCACAAATAGGTTATTAGGAGTTAAGTTCTGGGGAACAAAACTTCAACTGTGTGGGGCATCAGCTCCCCTAACCATTGTTCAAGGGTCAACTGTATAGATGTAACTATATTAAGATTCATTTGATAGAAGTTTACATTCTTCTCAATCTTTCTCTACTACAAACAGTGGTGCAATAAGATGCTTCTAGACACTTCCTTGTACTCATGTGTTAATGTTTCTTTACACATTTATATTATACTTATTCACTTATAACACATTAACCACGTATTTTAAGGAAAATCACCTGCATAATACCTATAAAAACCAAAAAATAGAATTGGGCTCCTTGGATATCTGTAATTTTTATTTTAATGGCTCCTGCCAAACTGCTGTCTAAAATGATTATATCTATCTGCACTCTTCTTAGCATCGCATAACTACTCATTTCTTCACACTCCTATTATGTATCCTGGAAGATCTTTTGGCCAGCCACTTGTCTTAATTTTGGGGGGTTGCCTTGCACAAATCTAGTTTTAATATAGTCACACTTACCAACCTTTTTTTTTTAAATGGTTTTTACATTCTCCATCTTATTTAAGAATTCTATCAAAAAATTATAGGCATTTTTTGGTGTTTTTTTCCTAAGACTTCCATTGCTTAGAAGAAAAAGTTTAGATCTTTGATCCACTTGAAATGAATTCTCATGAAGGATATGAAGTAGGAATACTAAAACTTTTTTGAATGGATAGCCAACTCGTCACTATGATAATAATCACTGACACTTACTGAACAATACTTCAATTGTCATGTACTATTTGATTTCATCCCATCTTATCAGGCTTGTTGTGAGGATCAGAAAACACATTTTAAAGAGGGAGCAAGGGGGATCCCTGGGTGGTGCAGCGGTTTGGCACCTGCCTTTGGCCCAGGGCGCGATCCTGGAGACCTGGGATTAAATCCTACGTCGGGCTCCCCGTGCATGGAGCCTGCTTCTCCCTCTGCCTATGTCTCTGCCTCTCTCTCTCTCTCTGTGACTATCATAAATAAATTTAAAAAAAAATTTTAAAAAATGTTTCTATAAAAAAATAAATAAATAAAGAGGGAGCGAGGAAGGCACCAAAGGGTTACATACAGTGCCCAACTCATACAGATAGTAACTGGTAGAATCAGGTTAACCCCACTAAGAATTACTCCATACTATTTGGCCTTCCAATAAAGTTTCCTTTTCCCACAGATTTGAAATACTACCTTGATAATACACCAACTTGCCATAAATATATTGGTCTGTTTATGGACTTTCTATTTATTTCAATGATCTATTGGTCTATCCTTACACTACCTTCTGATCATTTAAACTATGTAATCCGATCCTGTTTTTCACCTTAGTTAAAATTCTAATAAGCTCCTATTGACCTCACAATCAAGTCCAAACCCTTTAGTATGTCATATAAGGCCCCCTCTTAGCCCACCTCCTCCCTTGGAGTCTCAGGTGTGGTACAGATCTCTTTTCCTTACTGTTCCAGTAAGAAAAACCTTCTGGTAGCTGTCTGGGCAGGCCAAGCAGCCATTCCATGTTTCCATACTTTTGTTCATATGCCTCCTATGCTAATTTTCTTTACTTCACATATTAGGCAAGCACCTATTTGTTTTTTTTTTTTAATTAACTAAAAAAAAAAAAATTAACTCAAATATTACTACCTCTAGCCTATCTATCTTCCCTCCCCATTCCCACCAAGGAGAAAGAAATCATTCTTTCCTCATACACAGGTCTATTGCCTATATAGTTTTAATCTGGCATCACTATGTTACTATATTCATATACATGCTTCTCTTTTCCCCTATTATAATATGAATGTCTTGCGAGCAGGACCATACCTTACTAAGTACGTAATATAACTTTAATAAATGTTTGTTGAGTAAATGAATATAAAACAACCATCAAATTATACAATCATCTGATTTATAGAAAGATGCAACAATACTTAAAATGATACAAAATACTGATTTCAAAACATCAAAAAATGAATATATTTAACCATACTCAGCTCGTAACAGAGCAAATGGATAAGAAGAATAATTCATACTATAGCATATTGCTAATATGAACTGGCAACAGAAAAAGTTTGTATAAGAAGACAGAAAAACTATCTTTTAAGAATCAGAACCGAGGGGCTCCATAATCATCTGGCATCCGCTCAATGTTGTACCTAATCAGGACAAAAAATTAACACTGGTAAGAAAGATGGGTCCAGAATCCACCTAAAAACCCATCCTTTTCTGCCTGCAACACTTTCACCTCCCCATTATGAATCCTTTTTGTCAGTGGGAAAATTTTAAAGGGATATCATAATAAATGATGTATAGCAAAATGCTTTTAATATAGTATCTTTATTTTTCAAAGCCAGAGAGTTAACAAGTGAGGGAGCCAGGCACTGAGTCCAGGTAAGCCCAATTTCTCCCAGCCCATATTCTTCCCACTATATTGCATTCTTCCCAGGTTGAAAAGTGGGGAGTCTGAGCACTGGTATGAGAACATCCAAACAGGGTAAAGACCAGCTTTTTTTTTTTTTTTTTTTTTTTTTTTAAATAAGCTTTTAGTTTCCCAGATGAGGTGCTGATCAGATATACTAAGCTTTGGGAAAAAAAAAAAAAGATATTTCTGGCCAAAAGATTAGCTTAACTTAAATTACTGTTTTGTATTTAAAGCTACACATTTCGAGACACCTGAGTGGCTCAAGTGGTTGAACGTCAGCCTTTAGCTCAGGTCATGATCCTAGGTTCCTGGAATGGAGTCTGCATCAGGCAGCAACAGGGGGCCTGCCTCTCTATGTCTCCCATGAATAAATTTTTAAAATCTTAAAAAAAAAAAAAAAAAAAAAAAGCTACACATCTGTTTCTTCTAGTGATCTTACTGCAACAGTGGGAATGTCTGCCTCATTCCCAAGTCCTAGCTTTATCTTTTGTCCTTGTTCTTGTTCCTCTCATTTCTTCAAATACAACTATGCGAGCATTTGATACAACAATCGCTTTCAAATTTTCCCATAACCTGACCTCATTTTTAATTGACATCAGCTATATACTTTTAATTACTTCCCCAAGAGACAGTTCTCACCTATGGTTAGAAATGTACATGATGGGAACTCCAGGGATCTTCCGGATCCTTCGTTTAAGGTCCCGGTCAACTGTGGCCACAATGTAACACTTGTGCTGTAAAAGATACCCATTGAGTGTTCATACTTTAAGTCTACTTAGTTATACTGAATAATAGTACACTGGCTAATCCGGAGAATTACTCATTTTCACAGTAAATAGCAAAGGAAAGGTTTTAATAATTTATTGAGTACCTACTATGATCTAGGAGCTCATATTTATAAAACACAAACAAGTTGCCTCGGGGAATGTAGTTCTAAGAATCTTGAGGAGGAGAAGATAGAAAAACTATTTAAGAGCTGCAAATTGTTTTTTGTCTTTTAAGTGGAAGGGACTTTGACATTTAGGGCAGATGATTTCTTGGTTTTGGGAAACACCCCCAAAAGACTATGCAAAGGCAGAGTAAATGCCTTAGATCAGAGGGTACAGCTTTTACCTTTCCTGGAATCTCTGGGCTTGGGCCTACCCTGAGACCTTCTAGTGGTAGAGGGAGGCTACTTCCTTGGCAATGAAGCCAGAATGGATCTCCAGGACAAGTCTGAGTCTAGCAGCTCTGAAGGCAGTAGCATTTAGCTGCCAGTCGTTTCATGTTTCACTTGTCATACCCCAATCTCCCATTAAGTTTTGAAAAGATTCATAACCTGGTGTCAGCTGTGCTGTGGGAAAGGCAAATGCTATCTCTACCCATGGAATGGAATGGCTTAAGAGATGGGAGCATGGTCATCAAATGAAGATGATTATCCTTAGCAGGGAGAGGCTATAATAAGGGTAATCAAGAGCAGAAGTTCTTGTGGTGCTTGACAAGGAGGCCAGAACAGAAGAATCAAAAACCTAGTTATTCCAGGGTACTAAGATAGCATCCCTGGAGACTCAGATGTAACTGAGAAACACTCTTGCTTAGGCATGGTGGAGAGAAACAAAATTCCTACATGAGGAATATGGAAATAGATGATTTCTAATTCACAGGGAGGTGAAACGATATTATATGTACACTCACAGCATTTTATATAAATGATTTGTGGAAAAAGGATCAGTTAAGTGCCCCACATCACATACCCAGTAAATGCAGGTGCTGAGATTTGAAACCCATGTCTCCTCCCCAAGCCTATGATTTTCCCATTAAAGTTAGAGTATACATTTCCAATCCACTTCCTCAAGTACAAGAGGCATCTATGCTTCCTGTGAAGCACAGAGTAATAAACATTTAGAAACTGATGATACCTGAGTTACTCTCTGTACTAAGCAGTCATCTGCATAGGTTCCTTTGTGTGTGCATGGCAATCGTTCAAATCTTGGATCCTTGGCAATCCTAAAGGGTTACAAAACTGGATTAATGACAACATTCAGGCAATGGGATAACTTTCTGACTCTTGATTTGTGAAATAAGAATGACTTGACCTATGTCGAGATGTTAAGGCACCCCTCTCCTTCTGCACCTTATCTTCTAATTGGAAAGACACCTAACAGAGAAGAGAACGAAAGCTTACTGACTGACAGCTGGTGTGCCTTAGGTCATATAATCTTCACAGAATTCTGAATTACTATGTTTCCAATTTACAAATGAGAAAGCAGATTCAGAGAGATTAATTAATTGTATTTGTTCCAAGTATACAGCTGGGAAAAGCTAGGATTCAAAATCAATTTTAACCCAACCACTTCGCTTTGGGAAGCTGTCTTACACAAACGTGCAACAACACAGGCATGAGGCTGGCCAGTATTATAATAGTGAAAAACTGGAGATAATCTGAACACCCATCAGCAAGGTAAAAGTTAAATATATTTTGGTGTCCCATCTTGTTTTTTAAAAAATAAGTACAGCTGTCTACCAACATGGAAGGCTTGCTGAATAAACAAACTCAAAAAATTCACACTGTTGGGATCCCTGGATGGCTCAGCGGTTTAGTGCCTGCCTTCGGCCCAGGGTGTGGTCCTGGAGTCCCAGGATCGAGTCCCATACAGGCTCCCTGTGTGGAGCCTGCTTCTCTCTCTGCCTATGTCTCTGCCTCTCTCTCTCTGTCTCTCATGAATAAATAAATGAAATCTTAAAGAAAAAAATTCAAACTGTTGAATAAAAGTCATTGAACAATATACATATATGATTCAATTAAGAAAACATAAATCTCTTTCATTTTCTTTCTCTACATTTGCATTTGCTTAGAAAAAAAGGCCTGGAAAACATATACAAACTATACACTAACCCTTCTCAGTTATCACCATTAAGGTAGAAGAATGGACAAAGTTGAACAAGCAGGACTTTTACTTTTTATTGTATATATATATATTTATATTGTTTGCCATTAATAAACGTGTTATTTTCCTACAATTTGAAAAAAAGTCCCAAATCTGTGATTCCCAGAGCCATGTTCTTCCTATTACATAACGATGATGAATTACAAACAGAGTAAAAATACAAGGCATCACATAGGTACCAAGTGCAAGAAAAATACTCCATATTGTAATAGTTCAGAGCTAAGTCACTGTGGATTTAGTATGTATACTTAAAAAACAAAATTATATGGAGGTTAAATAAAATGAACACAAAACAGTATTCCCAAAAAAAGTGAAGGCAGGCATGTTCCAAATAGGGCACCAAACATCTATAAAATGGCTCAAGGGTGTGAGGGAAGACCAAACACATGTTTCTGGAGGGAAGAAGAGTGTTTGTGCAGAGGACAGTGAAACAGGGCTGGGAAGACAGAACTTTCTGCTGTGATATTGCCAAGTTGCTCTCAGAAGTGACTGTCCACTTTACATTCTTATCTGTTGAGTATGAGAATTCCATTGGTCCCCCGTCTCAACTACATGTGGCATTGTTAAATAGACTTCAATTCTTGCCAGTCTGCTAGGTATGAAATGATTATCTCCTTGTGAATTTAAGTCTTTTTCTTATGGATTTGTACTTCTTTATATATTTTGAAAATAAGCCGTTTGTTGATTATATGCATTACTAATATCTTCTCACTATCTGTGGCTTCTTGTGTTGCTTTCTTTATGCTATCTTTTGTTCCACAGTTGTATTCAATATAGTCAGATTGATTAGTTTTCTATTATGGTTTGGACTTCTTCAGAAAGCTCTGCCCACTCCAAAATCACTAAGATATTCTCTATATTTTCCACAAAAGCCTAGATACTTAATCTACCTTGAACGGATTTTTGTGAAAGAGGTAAAATAAGAATTTAATTTTCTTTCCACAGTAATAATCAATATTTTGATAGTTTATCACTTTTCCATTCAGCTGAACAATGCTCTTATACATTGGGTTCCCATTTTTCTTTGCCTTTAAAAAAAGTTAGCTTTATTAGGTATAAATGAAATACAATAAAATTCACTGGTTATACATGTAAAATTTGATGAGTTTTGACAAATTTATATATCCATATCACTATCTCCACAATTGAACTATAGAATACTTCCATCACTACAAAAAAGTTCCCTGTATCCCTTTGCAGTTAATCCACTTTTCTCATGCTCAGCTCCAGTTAACCACTATATTCTATTAGTATAGCTCTGACTTTTCTGGAATTTCATATAAATGGGATCACACTTCTGGGATGACAGAAATGTTCTATTTCATGACTATGATGGTGATTCCATAACTGTACACATTTGCCAAACCCATCAAATTATACAAATTCAGTGAATTTTTTTATTTTCATTATTTAAAAAAATATTTTATTTAAATTCAATTTGCCAACATATAACACCCAGTGCTTATCTCATCATGTGCCTTCCCTCATGCCTGTCACCCAGTTACCCTATTCCTTCCCCACCCCGCCAGTCCTCCCCCTCCCTGCAACCCTTTGTTTGTTTCCCAGAGTTAGGAGTTTCTCATGGTTTGTTTTCCTCTCTAATTTTTCCCCACTCAGTTTCCCTGGTGAATTTTACAGTATGTAATTTACACCTCTAAAAGGTGACACACACAAATTCACTGGTACATCTTGGACCTCGAATGAATCTTTTACCAATGCATAATTTTGTAATACTATTCAATGATCATTTGGAAAATACCAATTCGCTGAATTACACAAATCTTCCAAATTTCTTTATACAGTAACAAAAAAAATCATACTCAGTATCTTCACTGGTCTCAACAGAAAGGTCTTTAGTATTGGGAATGTGACAAATTCATGACTTTTCAAAACTCTAATTTTTCACTTGGAAGCTTGAATTTTATCATTGGTAACTAATACAGTTGTTTTCCTTTAACAGATTCACTGCATTAATTTTTGAGAAACTATCTGCTAAATGCTAAAGTCTGAAAAATCAGTGTTTGTCAGTTATTTTTCACATAAAAATGACATTCCATGCAAAAGTAGCTGGTTTGGCTCATAATCCAAACAAGCACACACATGCTTTTCATTGAGGTAGGTTTCACTCTTGGGTAGCAGCAGAAGTGCTTTTGGTATACTTTACCCACTTCATCACAAGGAATACCAATGTGTACTCTAGGGTCTATATTTAACAAAGTCAACAAGTGTTACTGCTTCATCAAGGATATTCTTAAGTGACTCTAGGTTGTTGGTTTTTTTTATTTTATTATTTTTTTAAAGAGTAGCTTCTATCTTTTTTTTTTAATTTTTTAAATTTATTATTTATGATAGTCACAGAGAGAGAGAGAGAGAGAGAGAGAGGCAGAGACACAGGCAGAGGGAGAAGCAGGCTCCATGCACCGGGAGCCCGACGTGGGATTTGATCCCGGGTCTCCAGGATCGCGCCCTGGGCCAAAGGCAGGCGCCAAACTGCTGCGCCACCCAGGGATCCCTGTTGTTTTTTTTTTAAAGATTTTTTTTTTTTAAAGTAATCTCTACATCCAATTTAGGGCTCAAATTTATAATCCCAAGATCAAAAGTTGCATGCTCTCCTGACTGAGCCAGCCAGGCACCCCTGGGTGGTGGCTCTTGTTTTTTTAACTGCCAGTGAATGTCGGTGAAGAATACAGTCTACTAGTATTATTTGGGTCCACTGCCTTTCTGCCATCAGGATAAATGTCAGCACAGTAACAACGACAACATCTTGATATTATTATGAAAATAGTTTTGTGGACTTCCTGCAAAGGTGTCTGGGACTCATAGGGGTCCATGGACCATACTTCAGGAACCACTACTTTTAACTCAAGTGTACTTTCTAGAGTAAGCTCAAAACTTAGAATGTGAATCCTTTACGTGTGAGATTCTAAAAGAGGTATCTAAATAACTAATAATAAAAAGACACTTTCTAATTGAAAATCCAGAGGAACTTAAACGAATTCCTACAAGACCAATATGACTAACTTCATTCAAAAAATTTCAGCTTAGGGGTGCCTGGGTGGTTGAGTTACACGTCTGACTTTGGTTCACGTCGTGATCTTAGGCTCCTGGGACAGAGCCCCATGGCAGGCTTCCTGCACAATGCGTAGCCTCCTTCTCCCACTATCCCCTCCTTGGCTCATTTTTTTTTCTCTCTCAAAACAAACAAACAAACAAACAAACAAACAAACAAAAAACACTTCAGCTTAAGATTCTCTAACCTCCAAATGTTTGCTTTCTTGATCATAAATTGTTACTAGTTTTGTGTAGTTTTTATTTAAACTAATTATCCAAGAAATCCTTGGACACTGAATAGATGAAGGAAGGTCAAAAGAAATCTTCAGTATACCAATCTAGACCAGCTCCTTCCTACCTTAGAGCCACTCGATACTTTTGCCCCAGTTTCTCAATTTCAGCCATTACACAGTCAGTTATACAAGGGATACCTGCCATGAAAAAAAATACATATTAATGATAGAATTTGTGAAGGAACTGGTTTTGCTCTCTCTGAATTATATCCCATTGAGAATCTTTAAGAGACCCATGAGGCTTCCAGAATGACAGCAGAATAAGCATGCTGAAACGAACAACAGAACGAGAGGTGAATAAAATCCCTATTGGTAAGGAAACTAGTGAACTGAACTATCTCAAACCCACAGATTCATAAAATGTCATGAATGTATCTGAGGGAAAATTTAAGCTGGATCTCTGTCATTCTTAAAATAAATTCTAGATAGAAAAAATTTTAAGTGTGAACCAAAAGAATCCATGCAATTAATTAGGAAATGTAAATTTCATCACATAAAAATAGAAAACTTGTTTGACAGCTACCAAAGTCATATTAAAATAAAAATAAACTAGGAAAAATATTTCTACACATTCATCAGAGGGCTAATTTTCTTAACATACAAAGAGCTTGTTTGTAATGAGCTTAAATTAAATGTTATCTGCCAGACACTGGGCCAAGCACTTTATGAGGATTATCTCACTTAATTTCAGAATAATTCCTACCAGGTAGCATTGTTATTATTGGCACCCCCATTTTATAGATCAGGAACCTAAGGCACAAAGAAGCAAGTAGAAATAAATGGTGAAGCCAAGACTTGAATGGAGACTGGCAGTTACAGACTAGATTCTTAACCACCAATGGTATATTTCAGTTCATACACTTCAGGTCATAGAGGAAGACATATAACAGTCAATGAGCATAAGGGTGCTCAATCTAAGCCTAATTAAAGAGATACAAATTGAAACAAGATTTTACTTTCTACCTGTTCAAGAGGCAAAGATTAAGCAAGGAAAATACCCAATACTGAGGAAATAGGTATTCTCACACTAAGTTAGTAGGTGTACAAATGCATATTACTATTTTAGGGCAATTTTGCAATACCTATTAAAATAAAATATGCATATCCTTTTATTTTTATTTTTACATATCCTTTTATATTATAATACAGCTTCTAGAAATGTATTCTAAAGAATTACTCCACCCTAACAGAGACATTCACATAGATATTTGCTATAGAATTATTTATAATAAGGCAAAAACTGCAAGTAATCCAAATATCTAATAGGATATTCACTTTTAAAAATTATATAAATACTATGTAAACTTAAAAAAAAATGAGGTCCATTATACATATTGACACAGAAAAATGTTTAAGACATATTTGTAAAAAAAAAGAAAAAAAAAAAAGACATATTTGTGCACGGGGCCCCTGGGTGGCTCAGCCAGTTAAGCGTCTGCCTTCAGCTCACATCATGATCCCAGAGTCCTGGGATCAAGCCTCGCATCAGGCTCCCTGCTCAGGGGGAAGCCTGTTTCTTCCTCTCCCTTACCTGATGCTCCCCCTGCTTTGCTCTCTTGTTCTCCCTGTCCCTCAAATAAAAAACCTTTAAAGTTTTAAACTTCTATGTAAATGTAATGTACAAAATGTAACTGTAAAAAATAAGAAAAAAATGGATGAGTGAGATGTGATCCCAGCCATACAATGGAAATGTTATTTGGTAATGAAAAAAAAAAGATATACTGATACATGTTTTAACACAGACGAGCCTTGAAAACATGCTAAATGGAAGAGAATAAAATATTATACAGTCTCATTTAATGAAATATCCAAAATAGACAAATCTATAGAAATAGACTGCAAATTAGTGGTTGTCTAGGGGAGGAGGATGGGAAAGGTTGGCGATGATGGCTAAGGGGTTCCGAGTTTCTTTTTGGGTAATATTCTAAAATTGACCTTGAATATGCTAAAAGTCATTGAATCATCTACTTTAAATGCTATGTGAATTATATCTCAAAGCTGTTAAAAAAGGCACAAAGATAAATAGTAAATTATCTATGATCCATTTTCATTAATAAACAAAAATAACCTATACTTTGCAGTTTGTATCTGAAGTTTTAAAGGGGATACCTGGATGGCTCAGTCAGTTAAGCATTCGACCTTAGATTTCAGCTTAGGTTTGATCTCAGGGCTGTGAGTTCAAGCCCCACATTGGGCTTCACACTGGGTGTAGAGCCTACTAGAAAAAATAAATAAATAAATAAAATAAAAATAAAAACTGTTCCTCTCTGAGGAAAGGTATTACAGGGAGCTTTAATGTTTTTATGCTATGCTGAGCGAAATAAGTCAACTACTACAGAAAAACAATTATCATATAGCTTCACTCATATGTGGAATATAAGAAACAACACAGAGGATCATAAGGGAAGGGAGAGAAACTGAATGGTAAGTCATCAGAGAAGAAGACAAACCATGGGAGACTTTTTTTTTTTTTAAGGATTTTATTTATTGATTCATGACAAACACAGAGAGAGTGAAGCAGAGACACAGGCAGAGGGAGAAGCAGGCTCCATGCAGGGAGCCTGATGTGGGACTCAATCCCATGATTGCGGGATCATGCCCTGAGCCAAAGGCAGACGCTCAACCACTGAGCCACTGAGATGCCCCCAATAATGCTCCCAGGTGTCCCAGGAGACTCTTAATTATGGGAAACAAACTGAGGGTTACTGGAGGAGAGGTGGGTGGGGGAATGAGGTAATCGGGTGATGGGCATTAAGGAGGGCTTGCATCTAGAGTAGGAAAGTAGGCCCAGGAAGAGGA
This sequence comes from Vulpes lagopus, assembly GCF_018345385.1. Lineage (NCBI taxonomy): Eukaryota > Metazoa > Chordata > Mammalia > Carnivora > Canidae > Vulpes > Vulpes lagopus. The sequence continues at coordinate 25,573,300 of NC_054829.1, forward strand.
CTATCAAGAAAGGAAAGGTAGGGATCCCTGGGTGGCGCAGTGGTTTGGCGCCTGCCTTTGGCCCGGGGCGCGATCCTGGAGACCCGGGATCGAGTCCCACGTCGGGCTCCCGGTGCATGGGGCCTGCTTCTCCCTCTGCCTGTGTCTCTGCTTCTCTCTCTCACTGTGTGCCTATCATAAATAAATAAAATTAAAAAAAAATTAAAAAAAAAAAAAAAAAAGAAAGAAAGGAAAGGTAACAGAGAAAAGGACTCATGGGCAGAAAAGAAAGCTCATGGAAAGCTAACTGCCCTTACTTGTTGGAATATCAGGCAGAAAGGGGACCAGGAGCTAAGAAAAGTCAAAGGGGCATCTTTAAAGGTCTTCCTTCAGGTCACTCCTTCAGGTATAAAGGCAAGTGAGGAAAAATTAAATAGCTAAAGCTTAAAAAAGTATGGAACCTCCTAGGTAACCGAATTTTGAATGTTTCTTCATCCTTTCCTTTGAAGTATTATTACACAGAAAACTGTAGAAAGTGGTATTTTCCTTAACAAGCTTGTTTTTATGTTTATGATTATTATTATTATTAATTATTATTATTTAGAGACAGGAAGGGGCAGAGTGGGAGGGAGAAAGAGAGAGACTTAAGAGGCTCCATGCCCAGCATGGAGCCCAACATGGGGCTAGATCTCACAACCCTGAGATCATGACCTGAGCCGAAATCAAGAGTCCAACGCTTAACCAACTGAGCCACTGAGATGCCCCCAATAAGTTTGTTTTTAAAAAAGGCACAGTGAGAGCATTTAGCTGTACATATTATAACTGTACTCCTAGGTATCCATATCTAGAGAAAGCAATCCTCTAGGACGAAAGCTATCCTGAATAGTCACCATTTAGATAACAGTGATGGAACTATACAGTCAAGGAAACAATTCACCTTCAAAGGGCCATGCCTGAACCCTCCATCCATTTCATTTATAAGTAGGTCACAGCATTCCTAGATAAGCAGCTAGCACACTTTATTTATGGTTATAAAAACACCACGGGAGGGATCCCTGGGTGGCGCAGCGGTTTGGCGCCTGCCTTTGGCCCAGGGCGCGATCCTGGAGACCCGGGATCGAATCCCACATCAGGCTCCCAGTGCATGGAGCCTGCTTCTCCCTCTGCCTGTGTCTCTGCCTCTCTCTCTCTCTCTCTCTCTGTGACTATCATTAAAAAAAAAAACAAAAAAAAAAAAACACCACGGGAATACAAAGAGTCTACCAAGTTAAGTGTCTTCCCCCATCCAAGACCACCCTAGTCCACTTTCACAGGCAGGTAGTGTCCCAATTTCAGGTTACTCTTTATTATTCTACAAGCTTAAAAAAAAATTAAAGTATTACATGTACATAGCTTAAAAAGATAAGGAAAAGTCTGTATGAAAAATTTACTGTTCCTTGATCCTAGCCCACCCCACCAATTCTGATTCTTAAAGAGCACTATTTTCCTTTATTAGCTATTTTTCTCATTTGGTGGTTACCTTCACATATTAATATAATTTAGCTCTCTTACTCATCACATTCCCTCCCCCATCTTCCCCATTTTAATAAATCAAAGCAACATTTATGTTATCACTCTATAAATGTTCATTATACAGCATCCTTTCAAAATTAAAGGAGGCATAAATTTTTTCCTTTTATGTATTCTTTATGGCAAAGTGAAGTTTAATTTTCATTTGTACCTTTAGATGACTGGAAAATAAACAAATGTCAAATGTAAAAAAAATAAATAAATAAATAAACAAATGTAAAGCCATCACAAAATGCAACAGATCTCATTATTAGGAAGTGATTCTCTTACACACGGCCTAGATTTTCTTTCTTACTCATGGTAGTGAAGGAAGATCACTAAAGGAGGGGACCCAAATACAAGGGAAAGCTACTAATGGTAAACTGCATACCTATGTGTAAACTATTTCTGGTCCTTTGTGGTACAAATAAATACCAAACTGAATAAATTTAGGAAATGTTAAAAAGCATTACTTCTAGTTCTGTCATCATAAATGGCAAAATATCTTATTTAGCTTTTCCACAATAGAGTGGAATGGAGAATGTTTCCTCCTTAATGTAAAAGAATATATATTCTTAAAAATGTAATAAATTTTTATTGCCCAGAATTTTAAAATCCAAAATTCTAAAACAAAAAATTCCCATCCTATTTTCAAAATTGATGTCCACAACAATAGTCAAAGTAGGCTAAATGTTTTCCGAATTGTGAAGTTTAATTATTCCCAGTCAAGTCTGCATTACATTTCAATTCACTGAAAATCGTCATGGCTACTGTGAGCAAATTAAATGACCAGAAATCCAAAAACTAGGACCCCACTCCCCTCTTTTCATGTATTTGGATAATTATAATTATTCTGTACAAATGTCAAGAGAAATGCAAAAGTATGATACTCACACTTGGCATACAGACAGTCCATCATTGACTGTACTAAGTCAAGTTTGGCTTTAATGGAAAAGTTGATAAAGTTGGTATCAACCAGGATGTGGTAAGGTGGGCCCAGCTGTGTGTTATATTGGAAGAATAAGCAGGAAGGATGTTGGGGGCTGAAGGAAGAAGACACAAAACAAAGTAATGTCTACACTGATACTTTGATAGCAACATTGTAAATGAAGTCTCTGCTTCAAACTGTTTGCTATAGTTTAAGCTCCTTTTTCCTTATTCATTGGAAATAATCTTAAAAAATCCTGTTATGATATATCCATTACCAATCTAGGGGAAAATGAGATAATAAGGAACATATACTGAAGCTTCATAAAGTTAAGTGTACTTATTTAAAAGAAATGACCCTGAAATTTTTTGCTTACTATTTTTGGTGATACATTCTTCCTCAAATGCTGGTGTGTTAAACAATAACAATTGCCTCTTTTGAAAGATCTTTTGAAAGAAAAAAAAATAATAATTCTAGATCTAATTCCCAAGATTTTAGGGGAAATTTTACTGCTCCATGAAATCCAAAAACCTTCAAACCACTGGAATGGATACGTTTTCACTAGTATCACTCTCATTTGCATAGCTGTGCCAGACTTACAAATGACTGAGCAAATCAGCTCAGGGGAAGCCTGGATTTCTAAAAATTCTATGGTTCTAAAATGTCTCCTCTAGTTTCAAAGGAAAACTCGAAATTTTTGATTACTCACACTTCTCTTTCCTTGAGTGCACTGGGATCTTTCTTTTCTTTCTTTTTAGGTTTTAATCTATCCTTTTCTTTACTAGGAAAAAAGAAAGTAAATTAAACACAAGAAAAAAAATGAAAGAGAGAAGAAAAAAATCATAGCAGTTATAATTTTAATCAACATTTAAAGTTTCTTTCTTCTTTTTTTTCTTACAGAGGAAATTTTACTTTGTGATTTCTTCATGTTCATAACAATACACCCTTTTTAAGCACAAATAACTGTGTGGGAAGTAGGCTGAAAATAACAATCAGTTAAACATAATGAAATTTAAAAATAGCCAATAATCCATACAAATTAATTATATTAGTTATGTAATTAATTATATTAGTTATATTATATTTTTTTGTCAGAAGCTCTTTATATCAAGGATCAAAATCCACTTCAATGCAATGGAGAAACAGGTTGACATTTATCTTCTAAAGACTCAAACGCTCCAACCGTAGGGAGGAAAAAGATTCCTCCATATGACTCATAAGAGACTAAAATGTAAAACTATACACACAAAATTTAACCCTTAACTGAAAATAAAATATTATCAATGAAGCAACTTCCCTAAAAATTACATAATACATACTAAAGGCTGAGAATACAATTTGATAACTCTGAAGGCTGTTCCTTTGTTCTAAGGCTAATAAACAAAAGAAAAACTAGTCTTTCTTTTCTTTTCTCTTTCCTTCCTTCCTTTCTTTCTAAAGTAAACTCTACTAGGCTCAACCTGGGGCTTGGACTCACCACTCAGAGATCAACAGTCCCATGCTCTACTGATGAAGCCAGGCAGATGCCCTGGGACCAGTCCTTATATCATAACTTTGTCTATTCTTCACCGAAGCAGGGAAGCTTACAATAGGGAATATCGTTCCACTCTCTCGCAGAGGTTTGGATTTTTATAAGATTTATAAAATGAAGACATCTAGGTGTTTTCCCATTCTTTCCTTCAAAACTATATAAGTGCTCTGTGTGTGTGTGTGTGTGTGTCTCTCACGAATAAATAAATAAAATCTTTAGAAAAAAAGGGGGGGGGGATCCCTGGGTGGCTCAGCGGCTTAGCGCCTGCCTTTGGCACAGAGAGTGATCCTGGAGTCCTGGGATCGAGTCCCACATCGGGCTCCCTACATGGAGCCTGCTTCTCCCTCTGCCTGTGTCTCTACCTCTCTCTCTCTCTCTGTGTCTCTCATGAATAAATAAATAAAATCTTAAAAAAAAAAAAAAACTATTTAAGTGGCAGGTGCTTGGGACACAAGACAAACATGGCCTCTGACCTCACCATCTTTCAACAATTTTAAAAGGTATTTTTTCCCCGGGGGGGGGGGATATAAGTAATGTAATGGCAAAAACAGCTTCCTACCTACGAAGCTGTTAGGTGGCTTAAATGTGATATGGTAGATAGAGTATATAAAAAAAGGCGGAACAGAGCGAACGCTTCAGGAATGTTTAATCCCCATTCCCTTCTCCAGTGTAATTGCTCAGCATCTGAGTGGCTGTTACACACTTGCCTACTATGTTACGCTATATAAATCCAAGACACAATACATAATTTTACACGTAAACACAAAATAACAACAAAGCTTTTACTACTTATGCCCTCCTAACTCATATCTTTGGGTACAGCTTGATTCCAGATACTCACAGCCTCTGATCTCGGAGACTAAGCATTCGCTTCATGGTCGCATACTTCCTTGCTTTCTTTTGCTTCCCCTTGAAACAGAAATTTTAGAGTTAAAAGAACTGGATACATTGTATCTTCCTGAGTTCTTTCTCTTCTTTTGTCCATTCCCTTCTCTTCTTCCTCAAATACCCAGCACTTCATCCTCTGTGCCCCCAACCTGGTTCTCCTCTCCCCACTCGGAAGAGTAGAACAAGCACCGCTGGGAGCAGTTTAAGAACCACAACCACGATGACAATAATTAGGGTTATACGGAGGAAATTTGGCTAAGGGATGACTGGCTCCATCTCCTCCCAAAACGTGGTCGGACAAAACCCTTTCTCCGACCCTCCTCTCACCATGTTCACGCCGCACTCTTGTTTCTTCCGGAATCACCGACTGCGCGACACTTTTGCGTCATCCAAATACTGCTTCCGGCAAAGGCTAGCCCGGAAGCGGAAGCCGCTTTGGGAAACGGAAGACCTTGGAGCCGGTTCCCAGCCCCAACCGAGATCTGTACTGGGAGGATCTTGAGCCAGTCTCGTCCCGGGTGCTGCGGCGTCGCCCCGGGCAGCACTTCTGGGACTTCGCCTCGCTGCTCGGGTAACGTTCGTCTCCACCACCGCTAGCTCGGAGCAGTGCCCCGAGGACCTCGCCTGCATCAGAGTTCCGGAGAGGCAGGACAGGGGGTCGGGGCGGGGGGACGGAATTTTGGGTTTTCCAGTACTTTAGGGAAACACATTCTCCTCATCCCTCAGCGCTGGGGGTGTCAGGTCTCTACGGTGCAGCTGGGAAGCTGTAGTGCCTACTCTGCTGTCCTAGCTGACACGGTGCTTCGTGCAGCTGGGTGCACGATTCTCACGATTCTCTCGAGTAAATACCGTGTACTTGTGTCGGTGCAGAGAGGGATGAATCATCGCCTACTTTAGACCATCTCTAGAAAATTGGGGCATAAGCTTGCATATGTTACTAATTACCAAACCAGGAAAATGGCGAGGGGATAATTGACATTTATTGGAAAGCCTTGGTTTATTTATCACCCTCAATGGAAAAGGAATGGTTTTTGAGGATAAGAAGGGAAAGAGAATTTTTTTTTTTTTTTTTTTTTTTTTTGAGTAGCCGCTGTGTACTTCCGTGGTTCTTAGCCTTTCGGAGATCAGGTACCCCTTGAAGGTTTGTGGACCGCCAGGGACGATTCTTAAAAAAAAAAAAAAAAAAGGCTACATACAACATTTTTCATACAGTTGATGAGACTCAGAGACTGAAACCCGTCCGTGGACTCTCTAGATGTCTGTGAACTTAAGAACCTCTATCTTGTATATGTACTTGGCACTTTAATTCTATTATCTTCTTTGACCTTCACTGTAACTTAAGTATCATCCATTTACATGTGGAATAGCCGAGGCTTGACATTGCCTAGCAGTGTGTTCGGGTTTGATTTGATTCCGAAGCCTGTGTACTTTTCATATTGCACAAAACTATTCTAATGTTTGAAATCCAAAAAAGTTATTAGTTTTTTTTTTTTTCTAAGCTGACTATTGCATAAAACACAGTGCATTGGTTAACATGAACTTTGGAGTCTGACTAACGGAATTAAACCCCTGCTCTGCCTCTTACTAGCAGTATGACATTGGGTGAATTAATCTATCTGTGCCTTAGTTCCTTCATCTGTAAAGTGGAGATATACTCTTAATAGTACCTGTCTCATAGGGACGTTATCAGGACTAAATGAATAAAAATGTGAAGTCCCTTGAACAGTGCCTACCACAAATAAACCCTATTAAAGTGTTTTCTATTATTAGTGTATGTGTTCCAACATGTGGTGACATTTGAATTTTATGCTGTTCGTATTTTAATATAGTTGCTCTGTTTTGGAACTTGAATGTGTTGATATCTTCAAGAACCTTATGAAGTTTTCAGTTGAAACGCTCAGTTGCAGGATGATTTGTCATGTTGATTTCTGTATAAACACATTTCTTCTTTTTCTTTTCAGCTCATAGGTATTTAGATAGCTTTGTCGTTTACATATCTGACTTTGTAGGCTCTTGAGTTTTTGATGTTGAAACAGTTTTATTATTGAACCATCTGATAACATGTGTACTTTTTTTTTTTTTTAACCTCATTTGCAGTCAGAAGTTCCTAATCTCATCAAAACAGCTTGTCTGCAAGCTGTCATTCATGGGTAGAACTGAGAGCAACCACTTTTTTGATGCCTTAGAACCCCTTGGTGATTAGGCAATAACCTTTTCAAGTGAACATGACCAGTTTATTTTAAACATAAGGGCACTGACCAGTATATAGTTGGGGTCAAAGGAAAAACTGCATATAATTAAAAAGTAAAAAAAAAAAGTAATTCACCTGTAAGTTCAGCTGTTGACAGAAAACACTCTCCTGGTAATTTGTGCCATGAATTTTGGAATCCATGAACAATAATAAACTTTTTAAAAAACAAGTAACTTGTAGTATCTATTCTGAGCATTTTCTTGTTTCCTTGTTAATTTTTGAGAGGGAGCTAAATTGGTGTAGGAACACCACAGGGAATGAGAACATACTTAGAAAAATGTTTTTGTTAAATTGTAATTTGATTGCAATCTGACATTCTTATAGTCTAAGATTAAAGTACTGAGGTATAGCATGCTTTGATGGCAATAGGAGGGGGGGCATGGTATTGCTCTGTGTTGGGTGGGAGCAGAAAGTAATTGCTTTTGATTACATACTTGTGAGAAAAAGAAATACTATTAGTCCTTCTCAGCAGTCAAGAAAGTTGTTTTGTATTTTTCTGCAGTCTTGAAGAGAAAGAATTTTTTAAGGCATTCAACCCACAGTTTTGAACACATAATTGGGCTTGGACTTCATTCCATTCACTAATTGGTCTTACTTACCAATCTAAGTTAATAACAAATTTCTTTATAAAATTATGGATTAATGCAAGATTCTTTTAAAACTTATGTTTCAATGTTAGAAAGTTAAAGATAGATTGACTTTGGTGGACTTCAAGGGAAAAAAACTAATTCACAGATATTTTCTTCATTTTCAAGCTACAGTTTATACACTTATTTTTGTGTCCAATGCGACACAAGTTTTTTTCAACATTAGTTGCCATCAATTATTTTTCAGTTGACTTGACTGTCTCCTAAATATGTCACATAGTATACAGCATGTTCTGCTCCTAAGGTGTTGATACCAAATTGGCTCATAAGGATACCTCAGAGGTACATTAGTGCTGCACGTGCCTTCATTCAGAAGGCATGTATTAAGGGCCCGTTCTGCTCTAGGCAGTGGACTGGTTAGTCTTGAAGAGCTCAGATCTGTATTGGAGATAGACTGGTGAACACATATATTATGGTAGATTGTTCAACAGAGGTATGCAAATTGAACTCTTTCACAGGAATTACTCTACCTGTTCATCTTTATGGAAGTGGTCCAGGTCAGAGTACTGTTGTGTAATATATATTTAATTATTGGGGTGCCTGGGTGGCTCAGTGGTTAAGCATCCGCCTTTGGCTCAGGTCATGACCCTGGGGTCTTGGGATCGAGTCCTGAATCAGGCTCCCCACAGGGAGCCTGCTTCTCCCTCTGCCTATGTCTCTGCCTCTTTCTGTGTCTCTCATGAATAAATATATAAAATCTTTAATGTATATATTTAATTATCACAACATACCGTATAACAAATACTTAACAGATTCTAGTATATCATTTTACTTTTTAAACATTAGTTTTTTTATATATATAAATTTATTTTTTTATTGGTGTTCAATTTGCCAACATATAGAATAACACCCAGTGCTCATCCCATCAAATGCCCCCATCAGTGCCAACGATGTTAGTTATTAAATAGGTTTAAATTTCAATTATCTTTCTTTGGTTTCTTTTTCTTTGAAGGTTCATGAATGTTTAGCCTTCACTAATATTCTTTTATATAGTAGTTTTCAAACTTTTGAGGTTATTTAGCCTTATTGCAGCTTGTGTATATGTACATATGCATGTGTGTCTGTGTGTGTGTGTGTGTGCACGTGTGCACGCCCATGCGCATGAGCACATACATACTTTGAGGCCTTGATATGGTTGGTATTATATCACCATGTTTTCCTTGTGGAACTCTTGAAACCTGTCCTACAAGTTATGGTTTAATATGGAGAGTATTCACTTAATTATCAGAAACCAAATAGTCCTGGTAAATAGATGTTTTGTCATTTAGCCTGAATTGAACAGCACTATATGAGTTTTTTTTTTTTTTTTGAAGGAAGGAGAGAGAGAATCTCAAGATGGCTCCACATCGAGCTTGGACACAGGATTCAATCTCACAACCCTGAGATCATGACCTCAGCCAAAATCAAGAGTTGTTTAACCAACTGAGCTACCCAGGAGCCACACCATATGATTTTAATACAAACTTTTGTTACCTTGAATAGTTGAAGAATTTGCACAATGTTTTGCAGAGCTTCTAGCTGCAGCATCATTTCAGTGCAGTTTGCCTATTGGTATTGAGATGCTAGTAGTCAACATCTATTCATTGTATTTTCTAGTCATAATCCTTTTTGGCCAGAGATAAGGTAAAGGTAATCTAATAATATACAACATATATTTTCTGTAGAGTCCTCTTGCTCTTATCCAGAGATCCAGCCCAGGTTATTTTAACTCCTCTTTTTGTCCACTTAGAGAGGTTCCACTCCAATGATACCCCCTGGTGTATGTGGTTAAGCTATTAAGAAGAAAAAACAGTTAAAATCTCCCAAATATGATCTAGTTTCTCATGTCTGGGTGAAGAAGGACACCCAGCTGGGTTACATAAATGGTTTATAGGAAAGATTGAAAAAGATTTGAAAAAAATGTTTTAACCAAGCATTACCTGGATTGGGGTCTGGATTAGGGAGGCATGATCAGAATCCTAGGGGGAATGAGAATGTAAAGTGGGGAACTGGATGTAACTTTTTAAAATCACATTTTATTTTGGAGTAATTTTAGGTTTATAGAAAAGTTGCAAAGATGGTAGAGAGAATTTCTATATATCTTTCACCCAGCTTTTCCCCTAATGGTAACCATGGTACTTTTGTCACGTCTAAGAAATTGACTTTAGTACAATACCATGAACTGAACTACAACTTTATTTGGACTTTACAAGTTTTTCCACTAAGTGCCTTTTTCTGTTCTAAGATCCAAATCAGGATACCACATTGATTTAGACCATGTGCAATTTGATAAACAGGTGAGCAATAAAAGTTCACCATGTGAACTTTTTCTCTGCCATGTATGTGGTTCAGGAATCCCCTCTGACCACTGCTGAAGAGAGGAAGTCATTTGACCATGAGAATAGACAATACTGTGTAGGTAGTGTTTTATACCTCCTTAATTCCCAAAACACTGTTAACTCAGTGGAAGAGTTGGCTTTGCTCCCGGGAAGGTTGTATGAAGTTTCCTGAGAAGCTAAGAGCTAATCTTGATTGAGAGGCTCCACTGACACCATGTGCTCACTTCATAGGCATTACTACACAGAATTGTCACCAGTTGGTTTACTTCTTTATTAAACTGTATGTTTCTAAGGGTCAGGGACCACCTTATTCATTTTGGAATCCTCAGGGTCCAACATAAGTTTGACTTTTTTTTTTTTTTTTTTTAAGATTTTATTTTTTTATTCTTCAGAGACAGAGGGGCAGAGACACAGGCCGAGGGAGAAGCAGGCTCCATGCAGGGAGCCTGATGCGGGACTCAATCCCAGGTCTCCAGGATCATGCCCTGGGCTGAAGGCGGTGCTAAACCGCTGAGCCACCCGGGCTGCCCAAGTTTGACTTTTAATACATTTGAAGAAATTCACATCTTGTTTTTTTTTTTAGTTTGTTTTTTATTAGAGTTCAATTTGCCAACATATAGCATGACACCCAGTGCTCATCCCATCAAGTGCCCCCCTCAGTGCCCGTCACCCAGTCACCCCCACCTCCCTTTCCACCATCCCTTTGTTCTGTTTCCCAGAGTTAGGAGTCTCTCATGTTCTGTCTCCCTTTCTGATATTTCCCACTCATTTTTTTAATTGTTTGGTAACACTGATTATTAGGTCAACAAAAATTTTGTTTTAATACTATGTAAGAGTTGAGTTTCTCCTTTTGATTGAGCCATCTTGGTTTGCCATTTCTGTGGCTAGTTGAGTTTTTCATCCTGGAATCTTAAAGAACTGTATAATGCTCATTTAAGATAGCCTTTTTTTTCTGATTATGTAAATTATTTTCTCTAAAAATAACAGCAGTATAGATGGCAGTAGAGGTAGAAATTTTGTTAGCTTTTAAATGCATGTGTGATGACTCTAGATTCATCCCACTGGACTGTAGATCTGGCTGTTTGCCTGCTACTTCATGCACAGTTAATGAAATAACACCTTCCTAGACTTATTGAGGGAGACGGCTTGTCAGATTCAGGGAATTCGTTTTAAAATTTTCCTGTTATAGCCAAGATTCAGTGGCCCAGGGTCACCTAAGCATAAAAGCTGCCATGGGATGGGAACACAGGGGCCTGTCCTAATTCTGTGGCTCAGGCCCAGCAGAGTTAGTTTGGTAAATAAGAAAAAAACATCACACTAGGAGAGAGTTGTAAATTGAAGCCGCTGTTTTCTTGACGTAGATGAAAGACTGCTATAGGGCAGAGATGGGCCAGTTTCCTATTTTTTTTTCTCCAGATGTCCCAGGAAGTTACAAAATGAGCAATGATACATTGACCCTGGTTTCCCTGTTTTGCTCACTCTAGCTTTGAATCACTTTTTCCTCCTTTCTCTGAGCTTTGCTGAGAATGGCAAAGCCTATTCCAAGGAGCAGTTGAATCGAAACTGCACTTTCGGGGCACCTGGGTGGCTCAGCAGTTGAGCATCTGCCTTTGGCTCAGGGCATGATCCCAGAGTCCTGGGATCAAGTCCTGCTTCAGGCTCCCTGCAGGGAGCCTGCTTTTCCCTCTGCCTGTGTCTCTGCTTTTCTCTCTCTGTCTCATGAATAAATAAAAATCTTTAAACTGCACATGTGCTCTTCATTTCAAGGCTGATGAACTCTGGTTTGTTTTAAAGAGAATGGTGCAACAGAGAGAATCCATATTGAATCCAGAAATGGAAAATCACTTTGGTCTCTGTCAGCTTCACCTTGATAAGCCTAACTTTTCTTTTAACCAGTGACTGATAAGGGAACGGTTTCCAGCCTCCTCTCAGGTGAGAGTAAGTTTGTAAAAGCTTCTCTTCAGAACCAGAAGGGCAAGTAGATTTATTGTCCTTGGCTTAACCTGCAGTCACAAGCTCTGGGTTTTGGAATTTTGTTGTTGTCATGTTAAGACCCAGCATCAGGGGTCCAGAGGGTTATGTCAATTTGAAGAGAACTGAGGAACTAAAACGTTGGCTCCATTTAGAAATGCCTTTTATTAGTTTGCAGAGTAGGGAGAGACCTGTTAAAAGATTAAAAAAAAATCTTTCAAAATTCTGAAACAGACTGTAACTGAAATGCTGGAGAGTTGGTAATGTGGAGAGTTGAATTTGAAAGAAACAAAGCAATAATAAACTGAGTAAATAAGGAGATAAAGGGCATGCAGGAGATTAAGAAACTTGTTAAAAATATATTTTGTATTTTTAAATTATAGTTGACATATATATTGTGTATGTATTAGGTACAACATAATGATTGGGCAATTATACACATTATGAAATGCCTGCTATGATAAGTGTAGTTACTATCTGTTACCACACAAAGATATTCCAGCATAGGGAATATAGTCAACAATATTGTATTTTTCATCTTGGTGCCTTAATTTATTTTGTAACTTAAAGGCTGTACCTCTTAATCTCCTAAACCTATTTTCACCCATCCACTCACACCCCTCCCCTCTGGCAGCTATCAGCTTGTTCTCTATTTTATGAGTCTATTTCTGTTTGTTTTGTTTGTTCTGCATATAAGTGAAATCATATGGTATTTGTCTTTTTCAGTATGACTTATTTCACTTAGCATAATACTCTCTAGGAGTCTATCCATGTTGCTCTGAATAGCAAGATTTCATTCTTTTTTTTTTTATGACTGAGGGATATTTCATTACCTATACATATTTGTATGTGTATGTATATATAATATCAAGAAGATACGGTATGTGTATATTTATGTGTATGTTTACATATGTATACACACGCAAAGTATCTTCTTTATCTACTCATCTTTTGACAGACACTTGGCTTGCTTCCATGTCTTGGCTATTGTAAATAATGCTGCAGTAAACATAGTAGTGCATATATCTTTTTGAATTCATTTCCATTTTCTTCAGGTAAATACCCAGAAGTGGAATTACTGGGTCATGTAGTTCTACTTTTTTTTTTTTTTTTTTTTTAAGATTTATTTATTAAAAAAAAACCAAACATTTATTTATTTATTTTAGAGACACAGAGAGAACATGAGCAGAGACACAGAGGGAGAGTGCTCCAGTGCCTGCTTTCTCCCTCTGTCTGTGTCTGCCTGGTGTGGAGTGATCCCCAGACTGGGATCATGCCCTGAGCCAAAGACAGACGCTCAACTGCTGAGCCACCCAGGCATCCCTCTTGAGCATCTTTTCACGTGTACTCTTGTTAAATATCTTAACAAGAAATCTTCGTTTGTGAAACTTTGGATAAAATTTCTAGAAGAAATTTTGTGTCCTTGAGTTAGGCTATAAAAAACACAAACTATAAAAGAGGATGATTGATTAGTTGGATCTCATCAAGTGAAAAACTTTAATTCTGTAAATAGCACTATTGAGAAAATGTTAAAAACAAATCACAGAAAATCTTTGTCAAACATATATCTAGTAAAGGACTTGTTTGCAAAATAAAAAATTCTAACTACTGAGGCACCTGGGTGGCTCAGTGGTTGAGTGTCTGCCTTTGGCTCAGGTGGTAATCTTTGGCTCAGGTCCTGGGATCAAGTCCTGCATCAGGGAGCCTGCTTCTCCCTCTACCTATGTCTCTGCTTTTCTCTATTATTCATGAATAAATAAATAAAATCTTTAAAAAAAAAGAATTCTAAAACTAAGTAGTAAGAGGACAAACAGCTCCATTTTAAAAAATGCAAAAAATTTGAGTGCCAATGAAGTGTCACAAATAGCCAATGAGCACATGAAAATATACTTTCCATATTGTTAGTCCTTATGGAAATGCAAATAAGACCAGATTGAGGGACCACTTCACACCTATTAGAATTGGTAAAATTTAGTAGAATGTTTTTAACCTCTATGTATTTGTGCTCTTTCCAGATTTTTTTCTTGTGGTTGATTTCTAGTTTTATAGCATTGTGGTCAGAAAAGATGCATGGTTTGACTTTGATCTTTTTGAATTTGTTGAGAAACTCGTTTTGTGGCCTACTATGTGATCTATTCTGGAGAATGTTCCATGTGTACTTGAGAAGAATTCATATTCTGCTATTTTAGGAAGGAATGTCTCTTAAATCTATCTGGTCCAGTGTGTCATTCAAAGCCACTGTTTCCTTACTGATTCTCTTTTTGGATGATCTGTCCATTGATGTAGGTGAGGTGTTAAAGTCCCCTACTATTATACTATTATTGATTTCTTCCTTTATGTTTGTTATTAACTACATTAAGTTGGGTACGTAAATATTTGCAATTGTTGTATCTCATTGGATTGCTTTAGAATGATAACATTTAAAAGACCGACAATATTCACTTTTGGCAAATGTGAACAACTGGAGGTCTCATACATTGCTGGTAGAAATGCAAGATAATACAGATGCTCTGGAAAACAGTGTAACACTTTCTTATAAGTTTAATATATACTTATCATGTGACCCAGCACTCTTTTAGCTGTTTACCCAAGAGAAATGAAAACATGTGTTCACACAAGACTTACAGTTTGAATGTTCATAGCATCTTTATCCATAATAGCCCCAAACTGGATAGAATCAAATCCTTCAACTGGTGAAGGAATTGTATTATAATGGACTACTACACAGCAGTAAAGAGAAATGAACTGCTGCTACATGTAATGACGTATATGGATCTAAAATATATTGAAGAAGAAATGCCACACACAAAAGACTTCATTTTGTATATGATGCCATTTGGCACATGGAAAAGGCAAAACTGTAGTGATAGGAAGCACATCAGTGGTTGCACAAGAGGATCATGAGAAAACTTTAGGATGATGAAAGTTCTGTATCATGATTATGTTTTATATCATAACCTCAGAAAATTGTCATAGCTCTTATTGTTTGCTTTAAATTGGTGACTTTTACTATATATAAGCTATATGTCAATACAGCTGATTTTGGCAATATTTTTTTTTGCCAGTGATTTTTGCAGGATTAGAGACTGGATTCAGATTAATTCAGATCTGAATTTGTTATAGACACTAAAATAATTTTGGAATAAAAATAATAATTTTGGAATAATCAATATCCCTGAATTGAGTTGCAAAGAGCTTACTAGTTATCAAGTTGGGTCAAGTTTAGGCTAAAAGACTAGTATTATTAATGAGAGTAGGTGGAAATAACATACACATTTTATTTGGAGTTGCTTGATTAGAGAATCATAGTTCCAAATAATCAAGGGAAAAAAACCTTGGGGTTGATTAGGGTTTGGCCTAACTCTTTACTGGTTCTAATACTGTGACCACCAGTTTCTAGAATACTCACTTCCTTTTGCCTCCAGGTAACCACTTATACAGTTTTTCCCTCTTCTCTGATTGTTTCTTTTCACTCTTTACCTCCTTTTTGGAGGGTTGAGGAGTACATTTAAGGCTGATCCCTTCAGGGTTCTATAATTGGTCTTTTTCTTGGTCTGCTTGCTTTGCATGACAGTCCTTTTTATTTCCTGTGTCTTTTAACTGCCCTCAAGATACTGGTATCTCCATAGCTTCAGATGCTTAGTTCTATTTGTCTTGTAAATATATTCACCTGGATATCTCATAGACACTGCAGACTTAGTTCTGTACTCTTTATCTTTCCCTAAGCTTTGGCTCTGCCTCCTTAATTCACCACCATCATTCATCCAGGCTCCCAAGCATAAAAAAATCCAGATTTGTCCTTGGCTTCTTGCTCTCTTTTATCTTTTTGACCTCACAGGTCACTAATCCTGTTGCCTCTAACTGGGAAACAATGCATACTCTAGCCTCCCCACCCCCCACGAGCCTTGCGGCCAGTGCCGGCTGCTCCCTTGGACCAGCATTTTCCTTGACTCTCAGCCATTGATTGATCTATCCTCCTCTTCAGTCTCTTTTAATGTGTGATCCTCGTTCTCCCTTAGTTAAAAAACATCTCTTGGTTTTTTTTTGTTTTTTGTTTTTTTTGGTTGTGATTGCTTAAAGTCTAAAAGGAAGTCATATTCTTTGAAATTTCCAGGGTAAGTATTTCTTGAACTCTCATTCTTCCTATCCCAAGAATCTTTCCCCCCCCCCCTTTCTTGGGGTTCTTGATACATCAGTGTTCCTGGTTGAGTGTAGGCTCTGGAATCTCATTGCCTGGCTCTTTCATTTGTCAACTGGGTGACAATGGGCGGGTTATTTTAACTCTCTGTGCTTCTGTGTCCTAGTCCATAAAACATGGCTAACAATACAGGTACCTTATGTGATTGCTGCTAGTTAAGTGAGATAATAAGTAAAGTACTTCAAACAGTGGGGGCGCTTAGTGGGTTCTTAGTAAAGGTAGATTTGTTTATCATCACTCTTGAGAAAAAAAGAGAACACTCGGTATTTTGGATTGTTGCTCTGGTTGTTTCCAAATAAGATTTCTCTGGAAAACCAGTTAGTCCCTCAGGTACACTCAATGCCATCTTCATAATTTACTGCCGGCTGGGCTGTCATTGTGGCCTGGACACAAACTACCATCATAAGCTGGCAGCCTGGTTTGCACGTAAAGCCGTATCCTGCCAATCACCTGCTGCCAGTTCCCAGCCTCTTCCAGTCCTTTGTCTTATGCACCGTATCTTGCACTCAAGAGCAGCTGAGTTCCTTCCTTTTCTTAGGACACCTCCATTTTATATCCAAGGCAACCGAAGAGAAGTAGCTTGTCCAAGATTACTCAGTAGTTAAGAGTCATGCTCCTGAGCACTTTACCGTACAGTGCTGAGAACCAGTCATCTTAGTTTGCCCCAGGTGGTCTTTCTAAACTCTTTGCTTTCATAATGCTGACCTTTTTCTTCACTCCCTTTCTTTCTTCTTTTTTTTTTTTTCTTCACTCCCTTTCTTGACTCAGCTTTGGCCTATGCTGTTTTTTTTCTGCCTAGGGTACTAGTCCTTTTATGTCTGCCTTGCCAATGTTTGCTCAGTCTTAAGTAATAGCTCTGCTGTCTCTCTTGTCATTACTTAACCACTCTCAGGCATAGTTACCTTTCTCTTCCCTTTGCCCTCCACATATTGTTTATTCCTTTTTTTGTGGTACTTGCCACATTGTATTGTCCATCTCCCACCTTGGACAGAGTTCCAAGGTAAGAAAAACCCTGTCTTACTTATCCTTGTTACCTTAGCTTTTAGCACACTATCTAGCAGATAGCAAATGCTCAAGAAATATGAAATGAATGAAGAATGAACCTTACAGAAGAACCTGAAAATGTTGGCAGATTATAGTCAGTGAATTACAGTGAATTTGCTGAATTTGCTAAAAACAATGTTTTATCAAATTATGTTAGGCAAAGAGAAAATATAGATATCCAGGGATGGGGGAACATAGCAGAAAAAAATTTTATTTAAAATGTGGGTATATGGGATGGGTGGTAGTGGGGTAATGAACCATAAGTTGAGTGGGGACTGTAGTGCTTTTCAAAGTTTGCAGTTAAGTACCTTTGGTGGTAAAGGATAGTGGGCATGTAACTCCTTAGGAGTTGGGAGTAGAGCCCCAAGCAGCTTTTCTGCCTCCAGTATCAAGTATCTGAATATTATGAACATACCCATATTTTAGAAATTAATGCAAAATTTGCATCCTATTCCATTATGTGTGAGTGTTTTAAGATGAAAATACTTTTTTCTCCCCACCCACCTCATCCTCCAGTGAATGGTTGCTGCAGGAACTTGTACCATTTACCCTCTGGCTTCCAGCACGTTGACATGCTCCAATGCCCAAATCTGGGAAGCATGGAATGGGGTTATAGTCTAATATGGCAGTATGCTAGCTTGCTGTGATGTGGGGGATTATCTACTCAGGAGTATTATGTCATGGAACTGAGGAGGGTGAGCTCATCTTTGCTCTAACAAGGCTGTTTCTGGAAGGCTGCAGTCAGTTGGAGGCACCTCATTACCAGATCACTGGGGACCAGCTGGAGAGAGTTCACAGAAGACCCACAGGAATGATTAAGAGACTGGAGGGGCTGACTGATGAGGGAAGAATATAAATGAAAACCGTATAACTTGGCTGAACTGAGATAGCAGGAATACACAACTGTATAAATATCTCACGAGAATAAACTTGATGGGGGAGGGTGATCTCTTATGGTGGGATTTGGTGGAGAATAAACCAAGGCTGAAATTAAGCAAAGGAAAACGTAAACTAATAATCTGAAGTATCTGATGGCGCACTTTGTTTCTTGGAACCTACTTAGATCACTCTAAACTGTGGGCCTCTTTTAATTGAATGATTTTGTTTTTTTAAGATTTGATTTTCCTGGGCTTGTGGCTGGTGCTTCTGTATAGAGAATCCTGAAGACTACATTTTCCAAAGCCAACATCTTTCTTTTGTCTCATCTTTCTTTGTCGGACTCTGTGGATGATAGTTGGGTGATTGTGTGCTGCCATTGCTGCTTTTCTTTATACACCAGAATTCCAAAGTGGACTTTCACACCATTTTTTTCATGACTTTAAATGCCATGACTTTAAAAGTTTAAAAGTAGACCCTGAGTCAGTAATATATATTGTAATAATTTTAGAAACCTGGATATGGTATTGGTCCTTGAGGTACTGGTTTTAGGAAATTATAGCCTGGATAAATGCAAGTGTAATTGTAGGAAACATGTACTTTGGGGAAATGATTGTATAAAATTCCTACTTGGGGTATGGGAGGCATAAAACTTTTAAATAACAGTTGAAATTAGCCAGGAGAAATATTTGCATAATGTTGCAAGTTTTATAGCTCTTTTCCTAAGAGGGGACAGTAGAACTAGAAGAAAATGATTTTATGCTTTTTTTGATTTATAAAAATGAGTTCATTTATATTAAGCAGTTATGTAGCTTTAAGACTGAGACCTCTATTCTAGAGATTGGTAAACTTTTTTTTTTGTAAAGGGTCAGATAGGAAAACTTTATAGACCACGAGTTTCTGCAGCTACTCGACTTTCCTCTTGTGCAAAAGCAGTCATAGACCATATGTAAACGAATGAACTTGGCTGTGTTCACCTTTTTTTTTCTTCTGAAAAAAGCAGCTGTCTGGACTTGGCCTACAGGCTGTAGTTTGCCAACTCCTGCCCTAGACCTTTGCTCCCAAAAGCATGATCTGTAAACCAGCAGCATCAACACTCCCTGTGAGTCCGTTAGAGATACCGAATATCGGGTCGCTTCTCGGAGGGACTGCTCTATAGCTTAGACCGAGCTTCTCAGACTTTAATGTGTGTAGGAATCACTTGGGGGCCCTTATCAAAGTACAGATGGAAATAAACTGAATAGCATACTAGCTACTAGGAGACAAAGATGAGTAAGACCCAGTCAGTATCCTTAGAGATCCCTGAATTCATTAGGAGAGACTACTATACAGTACAACAACTACAGGCTAATACATGTTATAATAGAGGTATTTTCAACATAGGAGTATCACAGAGGAGCAAGTGATAGGGTCTGCGTGGCAGGGGGGCAATCCTCACAGGGGCCTGAGAATCGGACCAGGAAGGGGGAGGGTGCTTGATTTGAATTTTGAGGCTTACTAGAGACACTGAATGAAGCATTATCATGGGTAGTAGGTTCATGGTGGGGTGCAGTAAAAATGATGTTAGAACCGTGAGTTATTTGGACACCTAGGTGGCTCAGTTGGTTAAGCATCTGCCTTTGGCTCAGGTCATGATTCCAGGATCCTGGGATCAAGCCCCATGCATTGGGGTGCTGTCTCTTTAGCTGGGAATCTGCTTCTCCTTCTCCCTCTGCCTCTGTTCCTTCCCTCTCTTTTTTTCTCTCTCTCTAGTAAATAAAATCTTAAAACAAACAAACAAAAAAGACTACTTAAAGAAAGAACTAGGAGTTATTTAATAACTAAATGGCTGATTACAGGGCTGGAGACCCACTAAGATCATAATGAATAGAAATAAAATTTCAGTACCTTCTATTATTTTTAGCTAATTTCTTATACTCTCATTTGAAAAAGGATAACTTGCCTGTTCTCTCCCCATAAGTTATTTGTTTTCCAGAAGTAGAAACTTTTAATAGGTTCTTACATCAGTAAGAATTTGGAAAACACTGTAAGAGGCAGAAAATAAAAATTATTTATAATTCCGTACACCAAGACATGACGACTTTAAATATTTTTATGTTCTGTCTAGCCTTTTGTATGTAATGTAACATTTTAAAAATTGGGCTCATGCTATCTAAATAATGTTGTGCTTGCTTTTTATTTAGCATTTTATTTGTGGGAAATTTCTTTCTTTATTCCTTAAAAGGTGTCATTTTTTAATGCTTAGATAGCATTCTAGTAGAGCTCCTATAGTTTATGGAACTTATCTTGTTTGTGGATCCTTTAAGCTGATTCCAGTTGCTAGTTGACCCAGTTTTTGGCTCATGTACTTGGCAATTCTGTCACCATATTTTAAAATAAATACATATACTTGTTTATTTTTAATTATAAAAGTTTGCTAACTTGTTTGATCTGCTGGCCTTCACTCATTCCATTCTGCTGTTCTTACTAGCACTGTGGGTTTTCTTTCTTGGTTTCCCAGGGGAGGGAGGCAGTAGGGTAGTCATTAAAAGCATGGATTCTGGGTCCAGGTTGTCTGGGTTTGACTTAGCTCTACTACTTAATGGTACATAATCTTGAAAAGGTACTTCAGTTTCCTCATCTGTAAAATGGGGATAATTCTATTTGTCCTGAGGTTGTGAGTTAATATAGATGAAGAACTGAGCACGGTTCCCACCATGTGGAAAGAGAATCTTTTTTTGTAATGATGAGTAGCTTCTTATTTGTTTTATGGTGGTTGTTTGTGTATGCTTTGCCATAATCCCTCTTCTGCTATATTTAGTTTATAAATGACTATAACTCAAATGTCTTTGAGTTACACACTGACTTTACTAGACTTTACTTAGTGACTTTATCTTGAAAGTTCACAGACTTTTTTTCCTGGTCAGTAAATTTTACTATTTAAAAAATAAAGTTAGTGTTGTTTCACTATGTCTTAGAAATGCAGCCATGGGTGCAAAGGCAGCAGACTGCATAGGCACATAGGTTTTAAAGCTTTTGGGTGGTTTCCCCTTTCGAACTGAATATTACTTTGATTGCTTCTGTGGCATAATAAGGCCCTCTGTAATGTGTCCCCACCTATCCTGTGGTCTCATTTCTCTTCACCATACCCCCACACCCTATGCTCCAGTCCCATTAAACTGGAATTGGGCATGTGATAAGTGATGAGGCTCACTTTTTAAATCT
Source organism: Vulpes lagopus (assembly GCF_018345385.1). NCBI lineage: Eukaryota > Metazoa > Chordata > Mammalia > Carnivora > Canidae > Vulpes > Vulpes lagopus. The sequence continues at coordinate 25,594,683 of NC_054829.1, forward strand.
GTGCCTTACTAACTTCTCTTGAAGGATTGGAATCAACTGAAGTGCTGTAGTTTCCTTTTGGGGAGTGACACAGTTAAGGCAGTGAGGTTGCCACTGGCCTTTTTTGTGTGTGGGTAGTTTTAGCTGGGAAAGCCCACTCCGAGTTTACCAGGCCTTATTTATTTTTAGTGTCCCAGAATTTCCTCTGCCCATCCTATCTACCTCCTCTTTGATGTTTTCTGGGGATTCTCTTTCAGAAATAAAAACTTCTTCCACTGACACTTTTTTCTCTGTTGAGTAGGATCCTGGGACAAGAGGACAGATGCATCCTTTGGCAGTCGATTGCACCCTGCACTAGAGAGAAGTCCAGGATAATAGTTTTGGGGCTCAATTTCTCCATCCTGGAATTCATCCAGTCCGTTCCAGAAATACTGACCCTATGCTTCAGTGACGCAGCTTCAGTGAATGTCCAATGGACAGACACTTTCCGTTGACCTTGCCGCGATTCTTTTTCCTGTGGAGGTTGGAGGACGAGGTGAATGGTGCCAAAAGTTGCCTGCTTTGGTGAATAGAAGTACCCCCCTTCGTTCCCAGAACATGGGCCCTCGTTTCAAGGTAAGACCATAGACTAGTTAAAACTCACTTGTTATTGGGATACAGAACACAGACTCAGTAACCAGCATCTAAACCTTTTCAGCAAGGAATCACTGCTGAAGTGCGTAGTTGCAGTTAGAATACTCCATCTGCCCCCCACCCAGAGCACCTTTGAGAATGAAGAAATCAGTTCTCTGTTTCTAGGAAGTGACTTTTTCATCACTCATCTCCAGTGCCAGGGTTAAAATATATTTGGCATTATAATCACAAATCTTTAGGCTCCTAAAAAAAGCAAAGAATTTTAGAATAGGTATGTTAGTCAATTTTCTGACATTCCCTTGAGGCAGGTACTTTCAAGTGTTCCCTCTCCCCCACCTTTTGTAGGCAATGTGAGCCAAAGGACTGTAGTATTAAGCAACTGGCCCGGGATCTTTTAGTAAGCAAGTGATATTTCTGCATTAGATAATTGGTACTGCATTCCATTTTCCTTTGTCATGCTTTATTTTTATTTCAAGATTTTTAAAAAGGGCCATAAGCATTTATTTTTCTAATTTTAATCTCCTGGTGGGATTCCTCACAGTAAGATTAAGTAATGTTTTTCATACTTTCTTTTACCTGGTTTTTTTTTTTTTTTTTTAATCTTTCTCCTCTTCCCAAACACCTCACAATTGCCATGACTCCATTTTTTGTCATGATTTAGTGTTAGGCTTAGAACATTGGGTTTCAGAGTTAGGCGCAGACTTGAGTCTCAGCTCTGTCACTTAACCAGCTGGAAGATGTTCAGGTTAACTTTCCAAATTCAGCTTGTGTGTGTGTGTGTTTCTTAATCTGTAAAATGAGAATAATAGTGTTTATTTTACCAAGTTGTCATGGGGACAACTACTTAGCTAACACATATAAACAATGTAGTGTTTGGCCTATCATAAGTGGCTCAATCAGGGTGGGGAGTATTACTTTACTACTACTACTGTTATTCTGCTAACTTAGAGTATCACACAGTTTGCTGAGTTTTATGAGAGCAAGATACTAAAGAGATGAACTTGAAAACAAAATACTCAGGTAGCTGAATGGCAAGAATTAGTATGGCAGAGGCTTTACATACTGCTTCTTTGCGCTTGAATTAGTCTTGGGAAGAGTTCCAAACTAATTTTATGAAGCAGAAGTGTGAACAGCAGAAAATGGAGGGTACTATAGAAGCTGTTATGGAAAAATAAAAGCTCAAGATAAGGGAGATAGAATCATAAAGCCAGATACCATGCCATGCATAAGAACCTATGGGGTAGTTGTGGGTATTTGGTACATACTTGTAGAACTGAAGCAAACTGGTAACTTGTGGTCTGAAGAGTTTATAATCCGTGGTTAAGTGAAGATACTGCCACTTAGAGAAGTCTTTAAAAACTGTATCAGAAAGGAGGTCCCATCAAGAAAAATCCCTGATCCTTAAGGCATTCTGGACAAAGGAAAGAACAAACGTTTGACCCTATCCGATAATTCAGATACCTTATTCATATTTCTTGCAGCTACTATAGGCAGTTCTGTTGGATGCCATGGAGAATTTTAAAGATGAGTCTTTGCCTCATGTTATTTACCACTCTGAAATGGAAAATAAATACGGGGCTAAAATGAAAGAGAATATCAGTGCCATAAGATAAATAATAGAATAATGTGCAAATTCAGAGGAGGAATGGAATTTCTAAGTTGAGGCTCAGGGAAGATTTCAGGGAGGGGAGACAGGGTTTTCCCTAGACTTCAGGGTTAGGAGATTTCATAGAGACATGAGAGGGGAGTGGTAAGTGGAAGCAGAGGAAGTGACTTTTGCAAAGCATGGAGATAGGATGTTTCAGAGCTTGGATGTCCAGGTGGAAAGGATGCGAGTCAGGTAGATCACAGGATGGCAACAAGGTATTGCAGGAGAAGGAGCCAAGGGGAATATTGTGGGTGGGGAAGAGAATGGAGACCGAGCAGAGAGAGCCTTAACCAGGGTCAGGAAGAGGACAGAAAGTGCTTACAGAATGGAAGTGAAATCTCGAATAAAAGTGATCTAAGTGATAAAGATAGGAAGGTTTGTGACAGCCTTCAAGAGGAACAAGACAGGAGGAAGACGTAGAAGGAAGGCAAGTTCAAAATGAGACCAGTTGAGAGATGGGTAGATACTGTCAGGGAGGTTGTTGAGAGCTACTATAGAGAAGTGGAATACTTCATAAAGGTCAATCAAGGGGTAATGAATCGACAGAGCTAATTCCCTCACCACAAGGAGGTTTCCAGGAGAAGAGAGGAGGGTCGTTTGGGAAAAAGTGGTGACAGGTATGCACAGTTTTAAATAATAAAAGGAATTGGAGTGCAAATGTAGAATTGACCTACTGGAAAAAATCTCAGTGTTCTGGATCAGTGGTAACAATTTGGCTGAGAAATAAGTGAATGAGGAAAAAATGGACAAGGACTCAGCAAGGTCAAGCTCATTACTGCTAGCTTCATGAGGACTGAGGCTGTTTGCTGTACTGTTTGATTTTAGAGTCCTGATGGCTATGGGGAGTTATATTGAAGTTGTGCAACACTAAAGGATATGGTGCCATGGAAATGGCTAAACCTCAACTCTTTCTATAGCAATGAGAATTCTGAATCCTGGACAGGTCACGCAATTTCAGCCTTGGAACTGGTCTGCAGGCCTGTGACTCACTGCTTATCCACTGCCTCTCCCAGGAAATGTTATAGTTGTCAAGAGATAGCACATGGCAATTTTCTTGGCCCTCATGATACTTGCCATACAATTGGCATTGCTCTTGTTCTTCTAAGTCCTCTAACATCAGCCACATACACTTTATTTTCTGCTGAGTGTTATAACTTTGCTAAGGACCATATTTTCATATCCAGGATCAGATTGGATGGCATCCAACTGAGGGAGGACTTCAGACAGTTCATCTGCCAGTTTGGTTTCTACAAAGTCAGCGGTATCATCCGCATCCTGTGAGGTGCAGACAGATGCTTTTTTGAGAGATGAAAACAGCTTTCAGCATACGGTCCCAGGAGATGAGATACTTGTTTGGGAAAGAGGCTCAGTAGTTGTGATCCCAACTTTTGGGTCTATATATTGTCTCTTTATAATAGACCCTCCTGGGAGCAGCCTAATCTCTGTATACAGACTGTGTTATGTTCCCTGTGTGGATCTCTTTTCTAGTAGGACTTTAGATGCCAGTCTAAATAAAGATTTCTATGAAATGTGGTATGGTTGCTTGCCAAAGTAATTTGTCTACTGTCTGTGGATTCTGTTGGGAATATTGTTACTGTCAGAGGAACTGATGGCCATTTTCATTCTTTTAAAGTTTTCCAGTACAGTTAGATATAAATGCATATCCTATTTAAAAAACAGAACAAGACTTGTTTTGGTCCCTCCCAGACTTGAGCCTAGATAGCCTTTCAGCTGTCTTGTCTCTGAGTAATATTCTATTGCTGATAAAAGGTACTGGGTTGAGTTAATGTTGATAACCTTAATATACATTGACTTGAAAAGAATGACTCCACTGCATTGTAGAGGGAAGAGCTCTTATAGACTATACTAAAGTCAAACTCAGTGATAAGATACCAATGTCAATGTACATTGCATTTTTCCTTGGTAATACCTTAAGTTCAAGTAATGGCGATTAAAGTCTTATTCTGGAAAAAGTTTAATAACAGTGAAAGTTTCCCCTCAAACTCTGGCCCCTGTTTGAATTGTTCTGACCTTGACAGGCATCACTTAGGATAAATATAGTCTCCTCCTTTTGTTCCTGTCCTTGGCCCTTCTGCTAAGCTCATCTTCCATAAGACCTGTTGTCTAATTGGTAACAGCAAAAATGACCTCTTCCATGCCCACTGCTTATTATTGGGACGACCTTGTGGTTTACTTTAATTACATAGTGCCAACATGATGATAATAATACTTTTAAAAATCCCCATTTGATATAACTATTTCTACTCAGATGAATTACTTCCAGAAGGCAAATAGAAGGGGAAAGTGATTCCATTATCCTCTTTGCTTGTGTTAATTAGCACTACTTTGCATGGGGGAGGGAAACTGTCTTGGGGCCCTGGATCTAAGAAGATAAAAGCCATCTTATTGCATTTTGTAATGAGCACTAAAGCAAGCAAGTGGCTGTTGGTGGTATTCCTAGGGTGGTCGTAGATTGGAAGACTTTAGGAGTGATGCAGTCACTGTTTTGCTGACATTTGTTATAGGGCACCTGTCAGGCTAGAGAGGACAAGGATAGTAAGGCTTGAGTCACTCAATTCAAGTCATATGTTCTTTGTCTCTCTCTGAGATGGCTGTAAGGGAGAGTTGGAGAAAGAACTAAACAAGTTTTCTTTTGCAGCTGCAGCTGTGATCCTCGGCTGTCCGTCGGCATTGAAGGGACCTGATGTTTTACGTTATTGGTATGTTATGGCAAAAGCTCTCTTTATTAGCTTTTTGTTAGGGTTGCTGCATCCTTTTTGCTTCTCAGTCTATCCCTTTCCCCTTGAAAATAGACTTAGAAGTATTTCTACCCATGCCAGAATGTACCTTCACAGAGCTGGCAGTGGAATTCATTCATTTGGGAAATATTTATGGAGTAATTCTGGTCTGTGCCAGACACTGTTTCCTGCCGAGGCAAAGTCGAATAAGGTAAAAATCTGCCTTCAAGAAGTTTGTAACACGAAGGGGGAGAAAAGCCATAACATGTGAGAGTTTGAGGGAGCCCAGGAGCAGGAACTCCTCACGCAGGTGAGGATTGGGGAGGGCTTTTGCCAAGTGGACAAGAGAGGGGAAGACTTTCAAATGGAGGGAATAGAATTGACGTTCTTTTCCCTGACTCCTGTGAGGGCCTAGCACGTGCAGGAAGTTGGGGGTTGCACATTCAATAGGCCAATGGTATAGAACTAGGGTTGGCAGACCTTTTCCATAAAGGGCCAAAGAGTAAGTATTTCGGGTTCCCAGACATACAGGCTATGTCACAACTACTGAATTCTGCTGGCTTAAGGCAAAAGCAGTGCTAGACAATATGTAAATGAATAGGTGGGGCAATATTCTAATAAAACTTTATTTATAAAAACAGGCAGTGGTTGGGATTTGGCCTGTTTGTCTGACTCCTGGTATAGAAGTTCCTTTTTTCGAGGCACCTGGGTGGTACAGTCAGTTAAGTATCTGGCTCTTGGTTTCAGCTTAGATCGTGATCTCAGGGTTGTGGGATCAAGCCCCGAGTCGAGGTCCATGTTCAGTGCAGAGTCTGCCTGAGATTCTCTCTCTCTCTCTATCACTCTGCCTCTCCCCCTGCTGTCACGTGCTCTCTAAATAAATAAATAAATAAATAAATAAGTAAATAAAATCTTAGAAGTTCTTCTCTTCACCTACAGAGGTAGTGACCCAGTACAGTGTTTTTTATTTTTAAAGATTTTATTTATTTATTTCACACAAGGAGTGAGAGAGCACAAGCAGGGGGAGTGAGAGAGAGAGGGAGAAGCAACTTCCTGCTGAGCAGGGAGCCAGATGTGGGGCTCAATCCCAGGACCCCGGAATCATGACCTGAGCTGGAAGCAGATGCTTAACTGACTAAGCCACACAGGCGCCCTAGTACAGTGTTTCTTCAGAAGTCTTGTTCTCTCATCCTGACTTAATTTTTGAAAGATGACTGGCCTTTTCTACAATGAGAGGCTATAATGTGTAACTGGCAGGTGGTATGTGTGTTCTCTCTTTTACATAGGTGGGATCACAGTGTCTGTGGTTGCATTCTTCTTCACAATTAAGTTCCTCTTTGAGCTTGCCGCACGGGTAGTCAGCTTCCTCCAGAATGAGGACCGTGAGCGCAGAGGGGACCGGACGATTTATGACTACGTGCGGGGAAATTACCTGGATCCCCGGTCTTGCAAAGTCTCCTGGGATTGGAAGGACCCCTATGAGGTGGGCCACAGCATGGCCTTCCGAGTGCATGTAAGGGAATGTTTCTGTCTCCATACCCATTGGGTTTTCTTTCTTTCTTTTTTTTTTTTTTTTAAAGATTTTTACTAATTTATTCATGAGAGACATGGGGCGGGGGGGTGGGTGGAGGGTTGGGCAGAGACACAGGCAGAGGGAGAAGCAGGCTCCATGTAGGGAGCCTGACGTGGGACTCGATTCTGGGTCTCCAGGATCAGGCCTTGGGCTGAAGGTGGCACTAAACTGCTGAGCCACCCAGGCTACCCCCCATTGGGTTTTCAGAATCACTTGCTTTCCAGAGCCCTGTTCAGTCTGTTGGTAGTGCTGGCCTGAAATGTTAAAAACGTGTTTCCTTGTTTTTCAGCCATTCCCAAGGACCTGTTAATATGGCAATTCCCAGGCAATTGTGAATATCTGGAAGGGTCACAAATTTCTCTATTATTTTGGTTTAGTGGGTGTTTAACTCTGAAGATGTATAAAACTTAATGTTGCTTTTTCCAAATGAAAAGGATATTACCAAAAAGGATAGCTGTGATAGATTGGGGGTTGGCAAACTATGGCCTGAGGGGCCAAATCAGGCCCACCTCTTGTGTCTGTAAATACACTTTTATTAGAACACAGACACACCCATTCATCTTCCTGTGTTGCCTGTGGCTGCTTTTACACTTGAATAGTTAACCACAGTTGAATTGAGTAGCTGTGTATAACCCACAAAGCCAAAATATCTACTTTGGCCCTTTACAGAACAGTTTGTTCCCAACCCCCATGACTTCACTGCAGCATTCTACTAGGCTGATGGCCTGAACCACCCACCCCACCCCACCCCACCCCACCCCACCCCGCACCCTCTGCCAGCCCTGCCTGGTGTGTTAGCTTGCTCAGCGCCAAGTGGTGCCTACTAACTTACCTTCACATTTCGGGTTAACAGTGATAATATAATAATAAGGACTGGGTATACAGAGGAGGCAGCATTTGCAGCTCAGAAATGTCAAGTCAGAATGGATTCAGCAGTACATTTTATCCCCGTCTTGTGAACAAATTAAGAACTTGTTCATGATTTAATGTTTTCTCTGAGCTGTGCTGTTTCTCTCCAGGCCTGTGAGCAGGAGTGGAAGAACCAGTGGGTACTGGGATCTGCCAGCCGCCTCCTCCCTCCCCACACTCCCTTGAGTTAGGTGGGAAATGGTTTTCTCCTCCTGTTCCCTAATATGGGCCCCTCATCTCCTCACCGCAGTTGTTCTACAAGAACGGGCAACCTTTCCCAGCACATAGGCCTGTGGGACTGAGAATTCACATCTCCCACGTTGAGCTGGCCGTGGAGATTCCAGTGACCCAGGAGGTCCTCCAGGAGCCCCGTTCCAATGTGGTCAAAGTGGCCTTCACCGTGCGCAGGGCAGGCCGTTACGAAATCTCAGTGAAGCTTGGTGGATTAAATGTGGCCTACAGTCCCTACTATAAGATTTTTCAGCCTGGTATGTTCCTTCTTTTTTGCCTCCCTTTCCCCATCCTTATCTTCCTTTATTTTCCTGCCTCGCTTTGTAACAATACACCTTTATTAAGATTTAATGCCCACACCACATAATTCATCCAGTTAAAATACACAGTTTCACAGCTTTAAAAACTCAGAGTTGCACAGCCAGCACCAGTCAGTTTTAGAGCATTTTCGTCACCCCAAAAAGAAATCCTGTACCCGTTCACAGTCACTTCGCATTTTCCCCAAACCTCTCCATCCCTAAGTAACCCTTTATCCATTCTGTAGATTGGCCTACTCCAGACATTTTATATAAGTGTAATCATAAAATATATGACCTTTTGTGACTACCTCTTTGACTTAACATAGTGCTTTTAAGGTTTATTCATGTTATAGCATGAATCAGGACTTCATTTCTTTTTACTGCTAAATGACATTCTATTGTGTGGCTATACCACCTTTTATTTATCCATTCGTCAATTGATGGACATTTGGGGCTGTTTTTGCTTTTGGCTGCTGTGAATTCTTGTGTCCAAGTTTTTGTGTGGATGTACGGTTTTATTTCTCTATGAGTAGAATTGTTGGGTCATCGGCCTAGTGATTTCTTAAGGGGTAAGGGTGCCAGGATAGATGAAAGGCAAATTCTTCTGATTTTTGAAATCTTTTCAAGTAAAAGCCCCTTACCCTAATTCCACCCTTGCCACCCATATGTGTGTTACTTCTCATGGCAGAGTGTCTGCCCGAGCTGCTGGTATCTAAGAATTGAGAACTCGGTCTCTACTTTTTTCCCCACTCATCTCCTTTATGCCAGATAATAGGTGCTCACTGACTTTGAAGCCTAAAGGTACAATCTCTGACTTCTAATTCTGCAGCAAATCTGTTCAGTGTATAAAGATCCTATCTGCTCTGTGTGCCCTGCCTTGGCTTCCTTTTAAGGGTGTCATTAAGTACTGGCCAGGTTGGTATCCACAGAAATGAGAGGACTTTGAGAACCTTTTGGAGTCAAACCGTAAGAAGAGGGGTCTTAAGATTTATGTATCTTTGCTTGACTGGTCCTCGGTTTTCTTTTCTTACAGAGGAAGGCTGTGGACAGGGTGGTTCCCAAGCCATTTCCTTCTCCATGTACCTCCTCCTTTACTTCAGTGACTCACTCACAGACTCGTTTCCACAGGAGTTATCATCACCCCACCTCCTTGCCACCAGTGGATAACGGGTCATATCCTTACAATATGTATCAGCCCCCTTTTTTTGGTAAAGATTTTATTTATTTATTTATTTTTAAATTTTTATTTATTTATAATAGTCACAGAGAGAGAGAGAGAGGCAGAGACACAGGCAGAGGGAGAAGCAGGCTCCATTCACCAGGAGCCCGATGTGGGATTCGATCCCGGGTCTCCAGGATCGCGCCCTGGGCCAAAGGCAGGCGCTAAGCCGCTGCGCCACCCAGGGATCCCCAAGATTTTATTTTTTTATTAGAAAAAGAGCACAAGCAGGGGGAGCAGCAGAGCGGGAGGGAGAAGCAGGTTCCCCACTGAGCAGGGAGCCCGATGCAGGACTCGATCCCAGGACCCCGAGATTATATACTGAGCCACCCAGGCACCCAGCCCTTTTATGTTTAAATTAAAATTGAACTCTTCATTTTGAGATAATTATAGATTCTCCTGCAGTTGTAAGAAATAATACAGAGTGATCTGGTGTACCATTGACCCTATTTTCCCTAGTGGTAGTAGGATCTTACAAAACTAAAGTACAATATCATAGCCAGGTCAATTGACAGTGATATAGTCAGGGTCAACACATTTCCATCACCACAGGGATCCTTATGTTGCCTTTTTGTAGCCACATCCATTTTTCCTCCCACCTGTTTCTTAACCCCTGGCAGCCCGCTAATCCCTTCTCCATTTCTGTAATTTTGTCGTTTCAAGAATGTTACATAATTGGAATTATATTTCACTCAGCATAATTCCCTAAAGATTTATCCAAGTTGTTGAGAGTATCAGTAGTTGGTTTCTTTTTATTTCTGAGTGTCATTCATTCCACAGTGTGAATGTCCCATAGTTTAGCCATTCACCAGATGAAGGACACTTGGATTGTTTTCAGTTTGGGGCTGTTATGAATAAACCTGTGAGAATTCATGAACAGGTTTTTGTGTAAACATGAGTTGTCATTACTTTGTTATAAATGCCCAGGAATGTAACTACTGGGTCGTATGGTAGTTACACACTTAGTATTTTTTTTTTTAATTTTATTTTATTTATTTATGATAGGCACACAGTGAGAGAGAGAGAGGCAGAGACACAGGCAGAGGGAGAAGCAGGCTCCATGCACCGGGAGCCTGACGTGGGATTCGATCCCGAGTCTCCAGGATCGCGCCCTGGGCCAAAGGCAGGCGCCAAACCGCTGCGCCACCCAGGGATCCCCACACTTAGTATTTTTAAGAAACTGCCAAACTCTTTTCTGGAGTGCCTGTGGCATTTTACATTCCTACCAGCAATGCACGAATGATCCAGTTTCTTCACATTCTTGCCAACATTTGATATTGTCTCTGTTTTTTATTTTAGCCATTCTGTTAAGGGTGGGTAGTTTTAATCTGCATTTCCCTAATGGTTAATGATGCTGAACATCTTTTCCTGTGCTTATTTGCCATTTGTATATGCTCTTTGGTGAAACGTCTTCTGCCCATTTCCTAATTGGATTTTTTTAAATATTGAGAATTCTTCATATATTCTACATACTTGTCCTCCGTTACATATGTAGTTTCCAATATGTTCTATCAATCTTTAGCTTTTCTTTTTATCCACTTTGCATAGTCTTTCACAAAGCAAAAGTTTTTAATTCTGATGAAGTCAGTTTATTAATTTTTTCTTTTAAGGATTCACGCTTTAGGTATCTGAGAACTCTGACTAGTGTAGATCCCAAAGATTTCCTCCTGTGCTTTTTTCCCTAGAAGTTTTACGTTTTATATATAAGGCCATGATCCATTTTGTTTGTTTTAAATTAGGAAAGACCAAGTTGCCAAAAATATTTTTTCTTTTCTTTTTTTAATTTAAATTCAGTTTGCCAACATAGAGTATAACATCCAGCGCATTCATCTCATGTGCCATGATCCATTTTTAGTTAATTTTTGTATACTGTGTCAAGATTTTTGAATTTTTATTTTTTTATTTATTTGCTTATCAGTGTCTAGTTGTTCCAGCACAGTTTCTTGAAAAGACATTGCCCTTTCCCCTATTACATTGCCCTTTTTTGTACCTTTGTTAAAGATTGGTTAGTCATATTTGTAGGAGTCTATTTCTAGATCCTCTGTTCTGTTCCATTGATCTGTGGGTCTGTCCCTCCATCAGTACTACAGAATCCAGATTACTGTAGCTACTATGGTAAATCCTGAAATTGGGTAAACTGACTTCTCGCTTTACTCTTTTTCAGGATTGTTTTCTGCTACTCTAGATCCTTTCTCTTTCCATACAAATTTTAGAACAGTATTTTCTGTAGCTACAAAGACTCTTCCTGAGATTTTGATAAGAATGGCATTAAACCTGTGTATTACTTGGGGAGGATTGACACCTCTACTATGTTGAATCTTCTAGTTCGTAAACATGGTAACCTTTGACTTCATACTGGCCTCTTCATTTCTTTCATGTGCATTTTGTAGTTTTCAACATAGAAGTCTTCTGCGTGTGTCCTTAGATTTACAGCTAAGTGTTTCAGGGCTTTTTGTTTGATGGTTGTTTAGCACTTATTTCTGAGGCCTGCCTCAGTTGTAGGTTCCCAGTGGTACTGTAGGCACTACGTAACTCTCAGTTCTGTTTCCTGTGAGTTTTCTCATTTTGTTTAGTGCAGCAATGGTTAGAAATTTGTGAAAATGAGCCCCCTGGTTCGTTTGAATTAATCTCTTTTTCTTTTTTTTCCTCATCCTCTTAGTGGTGGCACTTATCCCTAGGAATTTAGTGGGACCCAGCTCTCTGGGACTCACTGATTGAAGAGATCTTCATGCTCTGAAAAGCACCCCCCCTAAGGATGAGATTCCATTGTCTATTCCAGGAATGGTGGTTCCTTCCAAGACCAAAATAGTGTGCCATTTTTCTACTCTTGTGTTGACCTGTGGACAGCCACACACCCTTCAGATAGTGCCCCGAGATGAGTATGACAACCCTACCAACAATTCTGCTTCTTTGAGAGACGAGCACAATTACAGTTTGTCCATCCACGAGGTGAGCGGTTTCCTTTCCTCCACCTTTTTCTGTTATTCTCATCCTCTCTGATCCACTTCCTTGCATCGCCACCCTGACTTCTGTGCTGTCTGCCTGTCCTTGTCTGGCCGTGCCCACCTCATTAGTAATTATGAGACTTGGATCAGCTTGTCCATAAGAAAATTCTATGTAAAGAGTAAATTGCCCTGCAGTAGAGAAAATTATAAATTTTCAGTGATGCTCTCTGTCTTCCTCCTATAGCTCGGCCCTCAAGAAGAAGAGAGCAGCGGTGTCTCATTCGAGAAGTCAGTGACATCCAACAGGCAGACCTGCCAGGTGTTTTTGCGACTCACCCTGCATTCTCGCGGCTGCTTCCATGCCTGCATTTCATACCAAAATCAGCCAATCAATAATGGTGAATTTGACATTATTGTCCTAAGTGGTGAGTTGAAAGAAAAGCTGTGATTTAGTTCCATTCCTAGGCCACTTATTCTTTGTGTGTCTGCACCCTTCTGACCAGCCTCACAAACATTTGCTATTTGAGCCAGAACTGGCTTTTAGAGTCCTACAGACTGAAGGTCTAGTGATAGGTCATTTCTCTTGTCCCCTGTCTCTGACTCTAAAACCTTATTCCTTGTTATACTTCAGAGAACGAGAAGAATATCGTTGAACGCAACGTGTCCACCTCAGGAGTGAGCATTTACTTTGAGGCTTATCTTTATAATGCCACCAACTGTACCAGCACACCTTGGCACCTCCCGCCCATGCACATGAGCTCCTCCCAGCGCCGGCCTTCCACAGCCCTGGAGGAGGAAGATGAAGACTCACCCTCTGAGTGCCAGACCCCTGAGAAAGTGAAGAAACCCAAGAAGGTGTACTGCTACGTGTCACCAAAGGTTGGACCGCCCATTCTCTCTCTCTCTCTCTCTCTCTTTTTATTTTTCAAATTTTATTTATTTATTAGAGTGAGAGAGAGGGTGTGAGCAGGGGGAGACATACAGGGAGAGGGAGGAGTAGGCTCCCCACTGAACAGGGAGACTAATGTGGGGCTTAATTCCAGGACCCCGGGAGCAGGACCTGAGCCTTTGGCTAGAGGCTTACTGACTGAGCCACCCAGATGCCCTTGGCTTTCCCATTCTTTTTTTTTTTTTTTTTGGCTTTCCCATTCTTATCTCAAAATCCCCCTGCCTGAATCTGCATATAATTGGCCATTGGTAGTAAAAACTCAGAGTATTAGTGTGAGGGTCAGGGCAAGATCATTGACTTGTAGGCTTTCTGGAATACTGAGAGAGGCTACTTAAGACTGAGCATCAGAAGATGGTTCCCTCTCTTTTGTTGCACCTGTTTGGATTGGACTAAAAGAAAATTCTGTGTAGCAATTCCTTGTACCTTGTGCTTCAGAGCACCAGAGGCATTCTGCCCTTTGATTGCCCCTGGGAAGATTTTTCAAGGCATGGCTCTTAGAGTTTTAAAGAAAGCTACTTTTGACCGTTAAAAAATTTTCACTGGTAGAAAAATTACTGTTGGTTCCTTATGCTCTTTTGAAAGAGTTTGATCTTTCATCCTGTGCTTCATGAAACCACAATAAATGCATGTCAGTATCAGGCAAAAAGAATTGGAATAGAGAAATTTTGGCAGAGGCAAGGAGGTGAACTTCCCAAGGCCCCTGGGCTAAGAGGCACTTTGTTTTAGGAATTTTCTTTTTAATATTTGTATTTTGCTTATTAATTCAGATCACAGGAAAATAAGCTCTTCAAACATCCCATCACATCCCTTTAATCTCGTAACCAAAACAGTTGTAATTTTGTTCTACTTCAGACTTTGCTATGTGTGGTTTATCATTTAAAAATCTAGCCCTTCTGCCTACTTTGGACTAGGGGAATGGGAATGAGGGCCAAGGTGAGGTAGAGATGAAACAAGATTGACTATGAATTGATAACTGTTAAAGCTGGTGTTGGGTCATTATATCGTTTTCTCTTCTTTAGCATGTGTTTGAAAATTTCTTCATGAAGAGTTTTTTAAAAATCAAGGAAAAGTATGATTTATACATTTATGTAACAGTTTTTTTAGATTTAAAGTTATTGCTTTGCCTTTTCTTTTTTTAATATAATGGTATAAAGAGACCCTTCTGTATGCTTACCTATTTTTATGAACTTTTTTCTTTGAAACCATCCTACCACCTTTGCCCTCCCATCCCCCACCTGCCCTCCCATCCCCCACCTGCCCTCCCATCCCCCACCTGCCCTCCTGTGGCAGATCCTTGGTACCATCCTAATAGAGATAGAGCAGTAGGTATAGGTCATTGGTATCACGTATCCATTGAGGAAGTTTGAGCAGCACCCAGCTGAGCAGGAGGAGATTTTGATTGCTTCTAGGTGAAATGTTTGCTCATAAAGTGCAAACCTGATCTCAGGCATTTAAAAATGGTAGTAAGACTTGAGTGTCAAGATTATCAAATGCCTCTGTGCAAAATTGCATTGTCAGAGTAATAATACCTTTAAGCTATTTTAAGATAAAATAGATGTTACCGATTTGATGTTAGTAATACAGAATTATCCTCTTCATCCCTAGAGGGAAAAGGTAATGAGAAATGGAGGTTAGGAACTCTGTTTTTTTTCAGTACAGTACCCACATAGACCCTTTTTATTTTATCATTCACTTCCTTTTCTGTGTGTTGGTCCTCTAGCAATTCTCAGTGAAGGAATTTTACCTGAAAATCATTCCCTGGCGCCTTTATACCTTCCGAGTGTGCCCAGGAACAAAAGTAAGTTGAACCTTCCATCTGGTTTGTGTAAGCAGACTCCAACCCTGGGATGTTTCTACCTTTTCTTTTTTCCTCAAAGGGCCGTCGGTGTTTCTGGAAGTTCTTACTGTGACAGGGTTCATTGCCAAATACGGACAGAAAGGGTCATTTTCCCCCCACAGCATGGCATAGAGAATATAGAATTTCTAGAAGGACACATACCTGCAGAAACAGGAATTAGTAGCAAGTCAGAATTCTTCCACAGTTATCTTTTGCCCCCTAGACTAAGTTAATGGAGAGAGTCTTGGCAGTTCTGGCTCCAGCTTGGTTTCCGAGTGTGCTGAAGCTTGCTCTTTTAGAATTAGCATTCTCTCTCTCTCTTTTTTTTTTTTTTTTTTTAAGATTTTATTTATTTATTCATGAGAGACACAGAGAGGGGCAGAGACACAGACAGAAGGAGAAACTCCATGCACGGAGCCCGACGTGGGACTTGATCCCGGGTCTCCAGGATCACGCTCTGGGCCAAAGGCAGACACTTAACTGCTGAGCCACCTAGGCGTCCCAGCATTCTCATATAGTAAAAACATTTCTTCTAACTTTTCTGAGCTTTTGGAATCTCAGGGTGAGTCGCTTTCCTCCAGCCAGTCCGTCCAACCTCATCAGGTAGTCATATGCTTGATATATCTTTACTGCTTTCACCCTTCCTATATTTTATGTTAGGAGGTCTGTAATGTTGCCTGTGATCGTCACTAAAGCCAGTCTCGGTGACTCAAATAATTTAAAATACAATTGGATTGTAGAGTACTGAAATGAAAAACAGGTGATATGCTCCTAGGAGATAGTCTCTTAGAGAGAACAGGCTTAACTTGTTTATTGGTTGATACTGAAGGTTAGGGATATGGAAAGTTTTTGCTGGATTTGAGGGCTTTAAAGGTTAATGCCTTTTTTTTTTTCCTTTGTTAGTTTTCATACCTTGGCCCTGACCCTGTTCATAAGCTCCTCACCCTGGTGGTAGATGATGGCATTCAGCCGCCTGTGGAGCTCAGCTGTAAGGAGAGGAACATTCTAGCAGCCACTTTCATCCGCTCCCTCCATAAGAATATAGGTAAGATTGAACAGGGATTCTGACAGGGAAAGCAGTGACCCTACCCACCTGGGTGTCTGAAGGTGCAGAGTGGACTACACAGATGTCTTGGAATGAGGCTGTCATCATGATGGATCTTATTGCTCCTTAGGAGGCTCTGAGACCTTTCAGGACAAGGTGAACTTTTTCCAGCGAGAGCTTCGGCAGGTACATATGAAAAGACCACATTCCAAAGTCACCCTGAAAGTCAGCAGACACACCTTGTTGGAATCGGTGCGTAAAGGTTAATTTCTGTCATCACTTGTCAGGGTTTTGGAACTAGAAACACCTTTGGTGTTTGGTTATGTCCTGCAGGCCATCTTTTTTATGAAACCCAAATTTCTCTTCTCTTTAAACATATCTGTTAAAGACTGCTCTTCTCTGTGTTTAATTATACTAAGTTTGGGGTAAATTTGTTCAAGACCTATTATTGAAGGGAGAGACTAGTGGACACCGTGGCTTTACAATCTTTACTGAACTAGTTCCTGAACCATCTCATAGAACTTCTGTGTAGGGAAGGTAGAAGTAGTTGGTACAGAAGAACATTGTTGTTCTTGAATTCCTGAAAGAGAAGAGCTCTTGTTGGGTTAAGAGGAAATGATTTTTGTTGTCACTCTGGTCTGAGGGAAAAGGAACACCTGATGTGTGTCTGTCTCCACTGCGCAGACACTGGCATAGTTGTTGCATTCCTCAAGAATGAGAAGGTTTGGTCCCTGTCCAGAAAGTGTTTGTGATGTTTGGCTCTGGTAGGTGTGACTGGAAACCCCTTTTCTCAGCCACATTCTCTGTGTCTGAACATAGCCTTGTGGGTAAAGAGTTCCAGTGGACACTGTACTTGATTGAAAACCAGGACTCCTTGGTTCTCTTGCTGACAGCTTACTAATTTGAGTCCTTTTATTTCTTTATGCAAGAGTTTTCTCATTAATAAAATGAGCATAAAAAAAAAGCTTCAACTGCTCAACAAAACAATGGTATAAAGATGAATTAGATTGTTTTTTAAAATCTTAAATTTCTTCTGGAGATATGTGCACTTTAAATATGAAATGAGATGGTTATAGTTTATTTATGAGGACTGCGTCTCCTCCAAGTACTAATTGTTAAAGGGACAGTGGCAATATTCTTGTGTTTTTTCTTTAACACCCAAGAGTCGCCAGCCAGTCTCCTGACAGTTTCCTTCCCTTCACTGCTTTTCAGTCTCTGAAAGCCACTCGGAATTTCTCAATCTCAGATTGGAGCAAGAACTTTGAAGTGGTTTTCCAAGATGAAGAAGGTCAGTTTTTAAAGTTCATGTTCATTTTCTTTAACGATCTCCCCCCCCCCCAATTACTTGCTCTCTGCAAATAAAAAAAATATCCCCCTACTCCCACCTCTGCCCCTGTTCCAGTTTATTTTTCTAAAGGAAAAAGAAGTCATGAGTCAAAACAGAAAAGGTGGTATTGACAGGCAGGTGGCTTGGTGGAGCTTGTAGAGCACAAAGGGACTGGGAGGGCAGGTTTTAAGAGTGGACCAGAAGGGAAAGTGACCTTTATAGAACAAAAGAAATGTCTATTTCCTGGGACATCTGAGCTCCTGTTTCCATACTAAGGGGCATTAACTTAGTGAATAGAATATTTTAATTCTACAGAATTAAAAAAAAAAAAAAACGCCACAGTTTAGGTGGATTAGAATGGGGAAACACTAATGTAGTGGAATGGAAGGAAGGTGGAACGTGTTGAACGATGAATACACAGACACAAGCAATAAGAGGTGGTAAGCTAGAGTTGCTTTTTAAAAAATACGCCACAGTTTAGGTGGGTTAGAATGGGGAAACACTAATGTAGTGGAATGGAAGGAAGGTGGAACGTGTTGAACGATGAATACACAGACACAAGCAATAAGAAGTGGTAAGCTAGAGTTGCTTTTTTTTTTTTTTTTTTTTTAAATTTTTATTTATTTATGATAGTCACAGAGAGAGAGAGAGAGGCAGAGAGACACAGGCAGAGGGAGAAGCAGGCTCCATGCACCGGGAGCCCGATGTGGGATTCGATCCCGGGTCTCCAGGATCGCGCCCTGGGCCAAAGGCAGGCGCCAAACCGCTGTGCCACCCAGGGATCCCGCTAGAGTTGCTTTTTAAAAAATATTTATTTATTTAGAGAGCGCAAGAGCGTGCACGTGTGCCAGCAGGAGGAGGGGCAGAGAGAGAGGGAGAAAATCCCAAGCAGACTCCCTGCTCAGTGCAGAGCCCATCTCAGGGCTCAATCTCATGACCCTGAGATCATGACCTGAGCCAAAATCGAGTCAACTGCTTAACCCACTGAACCACCCAAGCGCCCCCACTTTTTATTTTTATTATACTTTTCAGCTCTGGACTGGGGAGGACCTCGCCGAGAATGGTTTGAGCTAATCTGCAAAGCACTGTTTGATACCACCAATCAGCTCTTCACTCGATTCAGTGACAACAACCAAGCATTAGTGAGTTTGTGACTTCTCCATGAGTGGGTGGAAAAATGCCAATTGTGTTATAGTGGATAGTTTAAGAAGGGTTTGAGATCATGAAAGTGTCCTAGGAATTTGACAACCTGTGTCTTGTTCTTAACTTTGATATTTACAATATGAACCCAAATTAGATTGCTTCCCTCTTTTTTGCCTTTATTATTTCATCTGTAAAGTAAGAAAATGCAGACAGATGAGTATTTGACTAAAAAGTAGTATAATACAATGGCTATTCTAATTATTGTTATAAATGATTAAGCCATTTTCTCAAAACGTACCTAAGGCATTGAATTCTGTACTAGATCTTTGAATAGGCAGAGGTATCAGGAGTAGAGAAGTAGACTTTGTTTGAAAAAAGTTCTGGTTTAGGGGAAAGGCAGCACATCATCCACTGGTTGACTTCCATACTCAGCCAGGGACCACAAACTTAATGGAAGATTCTTCCACTTACTGTAAGTCCATCTTTGCCCTCTATCTTCCAGTCACTCTAAATTATTCATGGTAGCTACCAAACAACTAATACCATTTAGATGACTTTTTGATTCTAACACGGAAATTCTTGTTCCCTTGGGATGGAGTTGGTGGGGAGGGTCTTTCCAGAACTAAGCTTGAAGAAAAATGATCCAGAGCCTTTTAATCTCTTTGACAGGTACATCCCAACCCTAATCGCCCTGCTCATCTACGCTTAAAAATGTATGAGTTTGCAGGGCGGCTGGTGGGCAAGTGTCTCTATGAGTCCTCTCTAGGAGGAGCCTATAAGCAATTGGTCCGGGCTCGCTTCACCCGCTCTTTCTTGGCTCAAATCATAGGACTACGTATGCATTACAAGGTAAAGTCTTAGGTGTACATTTTTTAACTAAGACCCCTAGCCATTAATTCTGGAATCCCTCTGCTCTGAACTCATTGTTCTTAAGGTTGAAGGGGTAAGGGGTTCCAAACAGTTACAGATTTCATTTCTGGGTAAGATTAGTCATGTTCTGTTCTGTCTTTCTGTCTTCCCAGTACTTTGAAACAGATGACCCAGAATTCTACAAATCTAAAGTTTGCTTCATCCTCAATAATGACATGAGTGAGATGGAGCTGGTCTTTGCAGAAGAGAAATATAACAAATCAGGTCAACTGGATAAGGTGAGAAAGAGAACCAAAGCCTTTGGGTCCCATGGTTTCCAGCCTCCTCTAGAGTAGGGCTACTTCCTAGAGCTTTCAGCAGTGGTGGAAATGTTCTCTATCAGTGCTGTCTTTGAACACCCAAAATGTGCCAAGTTATTCACCAAGTAACTGAATTTTCCACTTTATTTTATTCTCATTAAATGTAAATAGGCTCGTGGGACTAGTGGCAACCATATCAGGACCTTGCATCCCACAGCTTGATGATCTTGGTCCGTATGATGGAGCAAAAGACACATGTACTCATATATCCCACCCATTCCTACTTTCCAGTAGAAAAAGAACTGAGTAATAATCAAGTGTCACTGCACAAGCAGCTTTGGGAGGGACAGTAGTGTCTTTCTCAATTTCCAGAGTTGTGATATAGGTAACTCCTATTTTAACACTGTGCCTGTATATTTTTCAGCTTCCTTACTAGAAAATTCATGGCCAAAACATTTCTTTTTTTAATTTAATTTCACTAAAAAAAAATTCTTTTAAATTAGAATTGTTTTTTGGCCAAAAACATTTCTGATGCAAATTTGGTTGTTTATGTTAAGTAGTATTAGATAATAATTATGACAGTAAAGTTGGAGTAATATATAGTTGAAAGTAAAATAGCAAGGACTAAAAAATTATGATTACTGAATCTGTTGTGCTGATAATCACATGGCCTCTGTGAACACATTGGGAAGATTAAGGAATAGTTGTTCCCATTCTAGAATTTCTGAAATCTAAAAACACTTCTTCATTACTTCTCTGGCCCTACTCATTTTCAAATAAGTAGGCTCAGGGGTTTAAGAGAAGTCACTAGGGCCTTAATTTCGGATCACAGAGACGTTAGCATATTGCTAACAAGGATCCATGATATCTTCCAATTACATCACCATATCAGAGAAGACTCACTCTGATACCCTAGTCGCCAGTGGGATAGGCAACAGTGGTAGGATTGCTGGAGCTTAGTAACTGAATAAAACTAGATGTGTTGAGAGGTTGGACATGCAGCAGAAACTCATGGCTAGCTGTGTTTACAAGACGTAAACACAGGACTGGGTAGGTGTCATCTGATAACTCCCATCCACAGCCTCCCCCATCTGTCTTTTGCCTCTTTCAGGTTGTAGAACTCATGACAGGTGGAGCTCAAACCCCAGTCACCAATGCAAATAAAATTTTCTATTTGAATTTATTGGCCCAATATCGGCTGGCCAGTCAAGTGAAAGAGGAGGTGGAACACTTCCTAAAAGGTAAGAACCTGTCTACTCTTGGCCTTGAGATAAAAACCTCTGTATCCATGGTGTGGATGTGGCTTTAACTTGGCTACTTTGTTTCAGGCCTGAATGAGTTGGTCCCTGAGAACCTCTTGGCTATTTTTGATGAAAACGAGCTTGAGGTAAGTGCTTATAATTATAGACCCCCACTCTTGAGTCTGTGAATGTGCTCATAGGAACCAGGTTGTTACATCTTCTGTTGTGAGATGTGGTGGGAAAGTCCTTTATGGAAGAATTGGTTTCGCTTTTGTCACTCTTCCATGCATTGACCCTTTCTCTTGCTTTCAAAACATTAGAATGTGAAAATTAGAAACCAAATAACTAATTCTTTTTGAAGAGTAATAATTAATAGTTGTTTATTCAAGTATTATTGATACTGGTTGAATAGTAAAGAACATTAGTATTGTGTACAGACCTTGTAAATCCTATGACATTTAAAGTTTATTTAAGGGAATAGTAGAATTTATTTATTCAGGGGCTATGTATTAAGTATTTCCTGTAAGACATGGATGTTTGAAGCAGTTGGGGAGCTAGCAATGAATAGGACAGAGTCTCTGCCCTCATGGAACTACATTTCAGGGAAGGAGGCAAACCAAAAGATGTGACATCTTTCATGTATAGTGTTGGGCTACAACACTATACAGTTAATATCTTCTTATCACAGATCCTGTAACAACCAAAAAATGGTGAATACCATTCTATAATTATCAAAAATTGAAGTTGTGGGCAAAAAATAAAATAAGTTGGTCATTTATCTGTTGCTCACAAATGAAACATACAAGGCAATTTCCCACAGCCTTTATGAAGAGTGTGTTTTTGCAAATTCTTCCCTGTAAGGAAGAGATTCTTCTTCAAAAATGAGAAAAAAATAATTTCACATGGTCTTGTGCAATGTTTATTCATATTAACTGAATTGGCCTTGAGAATAAGAATCAAGTTGTGTGTGATTTTCATCACATTTATACTTTGAGACATGAAATTCAAACAAAATGAATGCTCCATCTCGGAGCCTACAGTTTCCTAAAGACCTCATCTAGTGCTGTTATTTTTTGGGGCTGAGGAATAGGTACTGGTGCATTTTTTATCAGAAAGCATAACATTTGTAACAGTTTGTAAAAGTGAGTAGGAAGGGGAGGACACAGTCTCTTAGGGTCATTCCATGCCCCATTCTTACTCATTAGCTTAAGCAGGTTCTTTTTGAAGGAGCCAAAGCTCCTCAGGCTTAATTTGGACTTTTCTTGTCTCTTGATGAGGACATACCATTCTTTATAGCTATTGAAGGAGTACTCGCAGTCTACTAAGTCACATGCAGGATCCAAACCAAATCAGGACACCAGCAAAATGTTCAGGCCTCTGATAATGATTAATGTTCTCATTTTTTGGTATACTCTTTGATTTATCTGATCAAGTAGAGGCAGGGCTGAAGGGAAGGTGGTAAAAGTTCAGTCCACAAAAGAAGGATGGATCCTGAGAAACAGGAAAGGCCATCTGACAAATTTGAAAATGGAGCTGGGGGTTTCATCAGCGGAAGGGGGCTGTGTTCCGGGCAGAATCAGGAAATACTTGGCTTTCTTTTTTCCTTTTTTTTGTCTTTTGTTTCAGTTCAAAATAATCTACAACAGTAGTTCTTTCTTTTTTTTTTTAATATTTATTTTAGAGAAAGAGCACATGTGCATGAGCAGAGGGAGAGGCAGAGGGAGAGAAGCAGACTTCCCACTGAGCATGAGCCTGACACGGTGCTCAGTCTCATGACCCTGAGGTCATGACATGAACTGAAATCAGGAGTCAGACACTAAACACACTGAGCCACCCAGGTGCCCCCACTACACTGCAGTAGTTCTTAATTAGGGATACGTGTCGGTAACAGGAGACTTTTTCAAAATACACAAGTTCCCAACACATTCCTGGAGATTTTGATTGAATAGGTCTAGGGTGAGGCCACGGGCATCTATATTTTTTTTTTTTTAAAGCTGTGTGATTTTTTACCACACTGGTTAGAAACTGTTGGCCTATTATAATTATCCTAAAGCAGAGTTCTGGCATTATGATCTTACCTCATGGTCTTTTTCTTGGTCCTTCCTTTATTCCATATTCTGCATGTTAACACAGGCAATTTTGACCTTATATTGAGTGTGTGTCCTCCAACTGTCCTAGTAACACCTGAACTGTCTTCTCCAGCTGCTGATGTGTGGGACTGGGGACATCAGTGTGTCTGACTTCAAAGCCCACGCAGTGGTTGTTGGCGGCTCCTGGCATTTCAGAGAAAAGGTAAGTGGGCCAAACTTCTTTTCATTGGATCTGTGCCGTGTCGCAAGGAAAACCTTTCAGAAGAGAAATGCTGAGGAGTCAGAGAGGCAGATAGGTCAACTGGGGGGAAATGGTATGCGAGGGAAAGACAGGTGGTTGTCTAAGCCAAAGGGACCCCTGGTCCCTAAGGGCTGTGGAGCCAGTTGCCATGGGAATGGTACATTGGCAAGGCAAAGAAATAGCACTAGCCAACCAGAGACTGCCCTGCTGATGATTTGATCATATAAATTCCTGAAGAAGTTATTGACTCTCCCCATTGCTACCCATGCTTCCCACTGCAGGGTATCCTCTTCTTTTCCCATGGTCAAGTCTTAGGCTGTACCCTGAGTGTGACACCACCTTGTGCTCTCCCTGCCAGGTCATGAGGTGGTTCTGGACTGTGGTTTCCAGCCTGACCCAGGAGGAGTTGGCTCGGCTACTCCAGTTCACAACAGGCTCCTCTCAGCTACCACCCGGAGGTTTTGCCGCCCTCTGCCCCTCATTCCAGATTATTGCCGCTCCTACCCACAGCACGCTCCCGACTGCACACACATGGTAGGTACCAGACTGTTTAGGGCACACTCTGACTGGGGAAGGTCCCCCAGCCCTGGCCAGTGTTTCTGGTGGTTGAGTGAATCACTTCTCTCCTTGCCCTTCCAGTTTTAACCAGCTGTGCCTCCCCACATACGACTCGTATGAAGAGGTGCACCGGATGCTGCAGCTGGCCATCAGTGAGGGCTGCGAGGGCTTTGGCATGCTCTGACCACTCCTGCCACCCACCTGGCCCCCGTGCTTCCTGGAACACCTGGGTGCACATAACACCGTGACAACCACCGACCCTAACACACACATAACCATCAGCCAGAAGCTGCTGCATGCGCCCCAGTGTCTGAAGTATTGGGTCACCTATGAGCTGGGTCGTTCCCTCGCTGCCTCTAGCACATCTCCCCCACAGGCCACTTTGGCATGGTATAGAATCTGTACTGCTCATTCATGAGGAGAGGACCACGTTGCTTCACTTCACCTGGTTTTCAGAAGATCTCAGGAGCAGGAGCTGCTTCAATAGCTAAGGGAGATCGCAAAAGGGCCCGGCTTTCTTAGAAGGCTGGGGTGGCCTTGCTCAGCTTCCTATGCTGATGCCCTTGAGAGGTCCTCTCTGCAGCCCTTGCTACTTGCCCTACAGGCACATGAGTCCTTCCTGTATGCGGGGCAATCACCTCTTCTCATCAGGAGTCAGGAGGAGCACAGATAGGAAGTGGCCTACATGAGCAGTCTTCAGTTTTCTCCTCCTGCACCATAGCAGGCTCAGGCCAATGGTGCCAGACTACCTCTAATGGAGACTGATGGCACAAAAGGACCTTTTCTTGTGGTGTCAAAACTAGAAAAGGAGCGTTTTCCCTGAAGGCATTTCTGGAAATGATCATTAATCCATAAAAACTCTAAGCTTTTTTCTTGAATTTGAGCCAGTGAGAAAGACAGACCCAAGAATGTGAAAGATAACTGGGCTATAGCTTCCAGTGCTGAAAATGATTTTCCTCTAGGGCAAGGAGCATGTGTAGGCATCTGGCTGGCTTGAAGACTACTGATGTTTGTTCCTGGGTTTGTTCTGTATGCTCAGGTGTGGCTGGTCCTGGCCACTTAACTCCAACTTATGCAGTCTGCTGAGAGGTAGGGATTCTTTAGCTTTCTACAGAAGAAAATTTAATAGCAGGGGATTTGGACAGTAAGAATAGCATGCTAACGATCCCTGATTCTTTGCTTGCTATTCTCTAGCAGCAGCACTGTGGCAAGGAAAAGGGACCAGTGGTTGAAGTGCTTAATCACAGGTCCACGGGGTCAGGGCCCTGAGAATGTATGTAGAGAAGCTGTGTCAGACAATAAATACCCACCTGTCCATGACTTCCTTTACTCTGTAAGTTGCCAGCAAAGAGTCCCTGTGAAGGGAAGGCAATTAGTAGGTTCACTGTTGTATGGAGATTGAAGAGAACCTGCATCTGTCTTTTGGAAAATCCCACCATCCTTTTTCACTACAATTTGAATGCAGACATTTTCAAGACTCAGAATCTCATCAACTTTCCACATTTCTGTTTTTTAAGAAGGCTTTGCTGCTCAACGGGACATTCAACTCTGAGAATATTACAAGCCATCTTTACTGCCAAAACCAGCAAGTCCACAGAGTCCAGAGATGAGGCAGCACTTGTGGCAATGCCTCGGCCTCCTGGAAGCATGTCTGAGCCCTCCCGTTCCCAGGGACCATGAGGAACAAGCCTTCCTGAGCTGCTCGAGTTGCTGCCTGACCTCACCCCTTTGCAGTCGTCATTTGTCCTTCTTGGCATGGGTGCTGACCTCACTCATTCTTGGGGGCCAGGATCCAGCATCAGGGCCTCAACACCTGAGCCAGGGTCCTCCATGCCACATGGTCACTGCTCTCCTCAGGGACCAGGACAAGGTGCTGCTGCTTGCCCCCGTGTTTTCCCATGGGACATCTACAGGCAAGTTTCGTCATCACCCTGGGAAACATGACAATGCCCCTCGGGCCTAGAGAGGGGTTTCCAGCTAGGGGCACGTGGGCTGGTTCTGCTTTCTTTGGCAGTTGTTCCTCTTCTGGATTCTGCATTCTCCTCTCCAGCAGCCCTCCAGAGACTGATGCTGGAGCTCGATTTGATTTTCTTGGCTAGATCTGTCCTTTTCAGCTCTAGTGGGAGCACTTTTCAGAGCATCCTGGGTACCGTGGCAGCCTGCAGCCCCGTGGTTGGTCCTTAGCCCCAGGGTCTCTGTTTAACAAAACCATTTGGTACTGTTGTGGTTTTCTATTCCTCCACTGCACTCTGTCTCCTAAGTCTGTTCCAAAGTATCTTTGCTCTGTTTGGCCTTTTCTTTTACCTTTTTTTTCTAATCCTGCTTTGGCACTGGCCAGTATGGGGAAAAGGTACAACTCCTCAGAGAGAAGAAAGAATATCTGTTACTTCTCCGGCAGTTGTTAATTTCACGTTTCTTACTTCAGCCAGTTTAATTTTATTTATGCTCCTGTGGCCCAGGTACTTGGGGCCAGCCAAGCTTTAGCCTGGCCTTTTAGTGTCTTTGAAGGAGACCAAGCACCAAGTGAACACTAAGGAGAGCATCAGCGTGTTTTCTAGAGACCAAGCCCTGCTGCAAATCCATCAGGCCAGGCAAAGGGGCCGGACAGTTGCAGTGATAGTGTAAATATTTTGTACAGTAAATAAATAAATATTGAAAAGGACTAAGGAGCAAGTGACTTCTGTAAGTGGCGATTCAGAGCTCAGACTGGAGGTGGAGGAGGAAAAGAAAGATTTAGAAATGTTTTCACATTTCCCCAGGAATTTCTTCAAGAGCCATGAGCTCAGAGTAGAAGGTACCTACGGAGCCCTGGCCTGTCCCAGGTCCTGCAGTTTCACCCTTCACTGAATGCTGTTCATGCCAGGCAGGCCCATGGCACAGGACAAATGCTTATGCTCAGCTCATGAAGAAGAAACCAGTTTGTAAGAGCTGAGGATATCTGTTCTCATCTGTCTTTTAAATGCTCATTTGTTGTTTTACTACATAGGAAACTCAGTATAGAAAATTTAGAAATAAGAGCCCAAGAGAAATAATTCGCTTGCCATCCAGAGGTAACCACTGTTAACTGATGTATATTGCCTTCTAGTTTGCGTACAATCACATTTATTTCTACACCTCCTCCTCCCAAGGGTACTGGGCATGGCAGACAAAAACACAGCTTCTCAAAAGTGTGGGTGGCAGGTAGTACCAATTCTTTTCCAACCAGAGGTAAGTTTGGCAGAGAGAGAAAACCAGACTTCTGATTTGGGGCCTACAAGGAAAAGTATCAGGGTTTTGTTAGAAAAGTAATTATGGTGTCATTACACCTTGGTTCCCAATCTGGAAAATCAAAAAAATACCTTGGAATTGTTTTTACTCATTTTTGCCCCACCTCCCAGACCTAGTGAATTGGAATCTTAGTTTGAACACCACTCTTTTAGAGTATATTTGCTCTACTTCCACCTCCTCAAGCTCCTCAGTGATAGGAGATGTCCTTAAAGAAACAAAATTTCCTCTGACTTCATATTTTTAGGTTAACAATCCTACATCTTTTACACTTGCTGCTCTTATGGCTTTGAGTGGATCCCTGTGAACATTCGTCATTAATTGCAGTTTATCATAAAATTATTCTTAAGATTCAAGATGGTGGTAGGATTGTTCTTGAATTAACACCAACATAGATACTAACATCAGCTTCTCATGAGTTGTTACCTCTGAACCACTGCAGATAGAGCTCTCAGACCTCTGCCCAGCCAACCTTCTCATAGGAGCACAGTAGAGATTCTCTAGTGAACCAGAGGCTCCTTGCCTCTACTTGGGCTTCATATAGACCCTCAGGCATAATAGAACAGCTCTAAGTGTTCTGTAATACTTTTATTTGAAAATAAATTCCCTTTATTCTTTGATTTTGAGATGCAGTAGATTAAAAAAAAGGTCAAGCGCGTACAATTTAATAAATAATTATAAAGGAAACACACGTGTAACTACCATCCAAGTCAAGAAATAAAACATTACAGCACCACAGCACTCCCCACCCCTCCCAAGGTAACTATTATCCTGACTTTTATGGTCGTCATGGCGCCAATTCCTTTTTCAAACAATCTGTCCTAAAAGTCACAATGGAGGAGGGGAAAATAAGAGCCCATGTGAGCTCTTGATAATATACTAAGCAAGGTCAATTTCTCCATAGTAATTACTACACATCACAATTAGTTTAAAGAGAATTCTGAGATCTTTGTTGCACCATGAGAATCTAGTTCAGATTCTTGATGCTGAATGTGATGAATTATATTCAAAGACAAGGTCCTTCTGCAAAGACTTTTCCCCAAATGTTCTAAATTGAATACAAAATCCTTTGCTTTTGTACCCCGAACAGGTTTTGGGGGCTGGTCTAACATGATGATGATTCTCTTTGGTGTTCAGCAACAGGTTCTCAAGGGTCTTAAGCATCACCTAGGTGTAGTATTAAAAATTATTCCGCACTAAATTGTCTCAAAAGTTGTGAAACAGGCTAATATTTCTGACTTGGGTCTGTTTTACATCAAGGCCCAAACTCTTTTCACATTGCTGGTTTGTCTCAGACAGGTTAGCTTAGACTAAGGAACACACCAGGTACTGGGCCACCAGTGCTCACTGACTCTGCCTTACTTTTGTTTGATGACACCATGTGACAGATGAACATTTTATACCTCTGTTTTATACCTGTCAGTCACTTGAGGATTTGGGATTTACAGAAGGGAAAAAGCCCTATTGTAAGAAATACAACTATTGGCAGGGGGAGAGATGGGGGTGCCTAGATGGCTCAGTGTGTAGAGCATGGGACTCTTGATTTCAGGGTCATGAGTTCAAGCCCCATGTTGGGCCTGGTGCCTACTTTAAAAAAAGGAAAGAAATGTAACTATTGCTAGTGGCTTTAAAGCTCCACAGAATAACAACTAATGGCTTGAGTGAGATGACTTCCAAGTTTAAATGAACCTGCATAAAGAATACAAATAACTGAGGGGGGAAAAATCTTGAAATTTTAATATCCCCACTTAGGTAGAAAGTCTGCAGGTCGCACGCAAATGAAATCATTAGAATGAGGTCAGACAAGCCACACAATACCCTGATGCTTATCTCTGGTAACTAAGTCTGCAGAAAAAGCCTCATTTAAATAAATCTTTTGTTTCTAAACTTTCCTTACATGAAACAGCACCGTTTGGTAAAGGCCAAATTCCTGGTGGTTATCTCACTAAGGAAGCAGACATTTTCGAGAATGCCAGTTAAAGGGAGACCTACCCCCTCACACAAGACTCATTCTGTTGAAACTAGCAACATAGCATCTTCCCTACGGTGAGGGTCCTGGTCCTGTCTGTGATGAAGTCACCATTTCTACAACCCCCACTTCACCTGCAGTATGGGTTTTGCACATGAATGAATCTTTCGGAATCTTCCCATCCTCCTACAGGCCAGCAATGTTCCCTCTCTCCTCAGAACTCCCACTCAGAAGGAATTGCCAGGACATTCCTCTGTTTGCCTATTAGCAGAGTCAGGGATATCAGAGTATTTGCAAGCCAGCTCGAGAGCCTTTGATGGTTTTCATGTTCCGTTGAAAACAAAATGTTAATTGTGTAAGAGGAAGATGCTGTGCATGTCATCATTTTGTGCTAGATCTCATAAGTTCTAGATCTGATCCTGCCCCAAGTTGTCTTTCATTTCCTGTAAATATACCTCTGCAACCACCACCAAATAACCAAACACCAAAATCTGATGTTTCTGTTCCATCACTGGGTTAGTGTCCTCCCTTTTCCCTGTCCTTCTTTGCAGCTCTGCATGTTAGCACTTTTCCTCTGTACCAGGCATTGTGCCCTGAGCTAGGGACACACGAGACAATATGTGTTCCCTGCCTCTGAGCAGCTCACATTCTTTTTGGGGGAGACAGATATATAAATAATCCAGTTTCCGTCATTTCCTTCCCCCAAGGCTTGCACACCCAAACCCATCACCAGCCTTCCCTATAGTTTCTCTCATTTTAGTTTGGTTTGGGTGGGGAGAACACTTCTATACATTTGGAGATTTTCCATAGTGTAGGAATAATGGCTGCAAGTGAAATTTGTCTAGCTCCTCACACATATACAACGAGACAGAATTTGTGTTCCCTGTTGATTTGCAGAGAAGCAAGAACCTTTGCAAAGATGGATTCCAAACCAGGAGACCCCCATTGTCCCATAAATAGGCCATCACATGAGCAGGTCCTAGGAAAGGCTGGGAAAGAGAACTCTTGTGATCTCAGGACCCACTCTCCCCTTAACCTCCTCTTCCAGACAAAGCAGACCTGAAGTGTTGACTTTGGCAGTGGGAGGACTGGCCAGTAGCCTACAGCTCAGTGAATAAAATTAAAATCTTGAGTGGATGGGGAGAGGGAGGTATCTCCAACACTAGCAGCCATCAGAAGGGTCTGTACAGAGGTGGCAGAGAAAATAATTCCATTTCCAATGAGTCTAGAGGTGTGAAGAGGCAAATCAACTTCATGAACAGCCCTGAAATTGGTTGGTTGGTTGAGACCATGATGGGTGGAAACACTGAGCTTCACTCCAATTTCCCTTGATGTTAATCACACCCAGGAAATTGAAGTCCTTCCTCATTTCTTTGTAGTGTGCTGTAGCTAATGCCTATTCTTCTCTGGGGTTTGGACAAATTGTAGCATTGATTCCCCAAGCTTCTGATCTGGATCAGTGCTGGGTGGCCCTTGAGTCAGGCCACATTGCCTTTAGGAAAACCTTCAGTCTTGTCCTGGGGGGATTTCTCCTCTGATACTTTATGATGATGGCAGCCTGTGTCTCCTCAAATACTCAAAGCAACAGAATTAAAACTTGGGTATTCTATAGATCTGGCACTTGCTATCCTCATCGAGGTAGACATGTTGGATCCTGACAGCCTCTGGAGGTGGGTGGGAGGTCTGGAGGTGGGTGTGGGTGCAGCAGCCATGCATGCATCTCCCTACTTCACAGTGGTTCTGGTTTCAACAATTGTGACTTCCGATCCCCGTACACCTTGAAAATTGTATTGCTTTGGCATCCAAGTTATGTCTTCCAGACAGCCTCTCATACCCGGAAGCAGTGCTTTAAAACTTTTGTCAGGCCATATCTGGAGTTTTGGTTCCAAAAATGCCATTGTGGGTTAGCTATACAGGGATTTAAAAAGCACAACTCTAGTCTTGCTTTTGGGGTGCAGGCTGGGCTCAGGGGCTTGGCGTGGTGGGAAAAAGGGGCCAAGATAGTGGTTGGCACAAGGATAGGGAGAACTTTGGAAGTGGAGCCAGAGACTCTGAGGATTGAGGCCCAGGAAAGTTTGGCACAAGTAAAAGCTGGGTATTTAACCAGGAACAGTCCCTCTATTTTTCTCAGCCTTGGCAGCAGGTCAGAGCAACAAGCAGTTCTAGCAAGGTCCACATCCTTCCTATTGTCTCCACCCCAGCCTCACTCATCGTCCCAAACATCTGCTTCAGATTTGGGCCCCTGCCTTCTCCCTGATTCCTGTACCAAACCGCGAGGGCGAGGGCGAGGGGCAGGTCTGCAGGTGTGGGATGGGGAATAAGAGGAAGTGGAAGGTTTTGGGGAAAGTCGCTGAAAGATTTTGTTTCAGGTGCTGCAGAAGGATTAAGGGTCTGACCTTTTTCTTCTTTTTATTTTTTTTCAATGTGCATGTATATCCCCAAAATCTAACCAGTAAGTTGTTTCACTCTCTGGGTCAAGGGAGCAACTGAGGGAGGGAATTGGGACCAGCTGGGGATGTCTTTGGGCCATCACATGGCCTGCTTTTCAGAGGCAGCTCAGAGTCATTCCAGAGGGAGAAACCAAAGTCATTAATGTCCACAATGAACAGTTGAGAAGTGCTAATGAGGTAGTAAACATTCTTCTCCAGCTAGCAGCTGCCTGGAGGCTGAAGCAGAGCTGTGAACCAAGCCCAGGACTAGAGGTGGCAGGAGAGAAGAAACCAGCCGGTGCTAGCAGTTAGTCATGGCAGCCTCAAACATCTCACTGGGACGAATTTAAACTCTCTAGCACCTGCCCTGAAATGTCAGTCCTATCTACTTTATCTATCTATCTATCTATCTATCTATCTATCTATTTATTTTTAAGATTCATTTATTAAGGGATCCCTGGGTGGTGCAGCGGTTTGGCGCCTGCCTTTGGCCCAGGGCGCGATCCTGGAGACCCGGGATCGAATCCCACGTCGGGCTCCCGGTGCATGGAGCCTGCTTCTCCCTCTGCCTATGTCTCTGCCTCTCTCTCTCTCTCTGTGTGACTATCATAAATAAAAAAAAAAATAAAAAAAAAAAAAGATTCATTTATTAAGGCAAAGAGAGAAAGGGAAAGTATGGGAGAAGGGCAGAGGGAGAGGGAGAGAGAGAATCCCAAGAAGACTCCTGCTGAGTGCAGAGCCTGACCAGGAGATCAATCCCAAGACCCTGAGATCATGATCTGAGCCAGAACCAAGAGTTGGACACTTAACCGACTGAGCCACCCAGGAGCCCCGTCACTCCATTTTAAGTGACAGAAACTCCCCAAGGGAAAATACTGGGGAGTCTTAGGGAGTAATCTCGAACTCTTAGATTAGTAATAGCCAGCATCTAATACTGTGCCATGCCCTGCTGAAGGTACTGCCTGTGTTAAGTCATTTAATCTTCACATCAATCTACAAGGTACAGACAAATTATTTCCATGTTACAGATGAAAAACTGAGGCACAGAGAAGTAACTTGCCCAAGGTTGCATGTCCAGTGACGAGTCTAGGTGTTAAGTTGGCCCTGACACTTTAACTCATATGAGCTCAAAGGAGGTAGAGTTTGGGGGCAGGACAGTCAAACCCACAGGATGCTGGTAAGAAAATGCTAGTGTTCGGCTCATCTTCCAAATCAGAGACAGATTGTGTGGCCCTCTGACTTCTGGGGCTCCAGGAAGTCAGTCTGGCAGGGCTTCTCCATCGGGTCCCACTGTTCTGTGCCTCCTGAGGCTTCCACTACCCTTCCAGGTCAGAGCTTACACTTTCCACGCCTCTCTTCAGGGCAGGAGGTACCCCTCCATCCACCTAGATAGCTGGGGGAAGCACCTTAGAGACTTGCCCCAGCTCCAGGCCCCTCGGGAAGAAGAGGCCCTGAAGGGTAGGAGTTGGCTAGGCCCTGTGTGCTGCCAGGAGCACCATTAAACTTCCAAGCCGAGGTATGGGAGGGAACCAGGCCCATCACTTGGCTGGGAAGTTGAGAGCCTCAGTGACATACCAACTCACCCTGGCAGGGCCTCTATCTGCAGAGAAGCGACCTCATGGGTAGCGACCGGCTGAGGGCCCCTTCCAGCTGCTGCTGCCAGAGCTTCTCCAGAGCCCAATTCATGTCCCTTTTCCATAGGAGAGAAGCATGTGCTGGTGAGAGGTCACAGGGCCCTCTCCTGACTGGACCAGAGCCCCATGGACAGTGGGTCGCAAGCATGAAATGAACAAGCCCAGGTGATGCCTGCCTTTGAGCCTTTGCTTATGGTGGGCACTCCTTGCAGACTACTGCCCATCTCGGTCCCTCCAACCACCTTGCCCTTTAGACTCAGGTCAGAACAGGTGAGGGCTAAAAGAATTTTTTAAAAGATTTTGTTTATTTGGCAGCATGCACACAAGCAGGGGGAGTGGCAGGTAGAGGAAGTGGCTGGCAGAGGGAGAGGGAGAAGCAGACTCTTCACTGAGCAGGGAGCCCCATGTGGGGCTCCATTCCAGCACCCTGGGATCATGACCTAAGCCAAATGCTTACCGACAGAGCCACCCAGGTGCCCTTAGGTAAGAGAATATGGAAAGTGCTTCCAGTCTAACACACGTGGAGCCTTAAAAAAAAAAACAGCAAATCAATACACACAGCTATCTTTGGCTTCATCATAGATTTGAATTTGGAAGATCTGGGCTCAAATCCTGACCTTGTCCCTTCTTAGTTGAATACTCTTGCATAAATTGCTTAATTTCTCTGAACTAGAAAACACTGATTCTAACACCTACATGGCATACCCCACAGAGGGAGTGGGAAGCTCAAAGATAATGGTTGTGAAAGACGTTTTGTAAAATCTCAGAACCTCCTATGAATGTTGGCATTGCCTTTCCCACTTCCTTGGCTCACGTGGGGGCTCTGGCCTTGGCAAAGCTCCTATCCCCGCCCGCATGCCTGCCCTCTGGGCGATCTGACCCCTGCAACTGGCCTGGCTGAGGTTAAGTCCCTTTGCCCCTTTATTCAGCGAAGACAAGCCT
Organism: Vulpes lagopus; assembly: GCF_018345385.1. Taxonomy (NCBI): domain Eukaryota; kingdom Metazoa; phylum Chordata; class Mammalia; order Carnivora; family Canidae; genus Vulpes; species Vulpes lagopus. The sequence continues at coordinate 25,628,695 of NC_054829.1, forward strand.
GGAATTTTTTCAGAAGAAACTTTGGTTTAAAAATTAAAGGGGCAGGGATCCCTGGGTGGCGCAGCGGTTTGGCGCCTGCCTTTGGCCCGGGGCGCGATCCTGGAGACCCGGGATCGAATCCCACGTCAGGCTCCCGGTGCATGGAGCCTGCTTCTCCCTCTGCCTGTATCTCTGCCTCCCTCTCTCTCTCTCTCTCTCTGTGCCTATCATAAATAAAAAAAAATAAAAAAAAATAAAAATAAAAATTAAAGGGGTAAAAAAATAAATAAAAATAAAAAATAAAATAAAAAATAAAAATTAAAGGGGTAAATTAAACCAATAAAATACAAAAGGAAAGCAATTTGGCTTAAGAATCTGATGTCTCTTGCTGTGAAGTCCAACCTTCAGGAGCAAATTCACTTTGAGCAGTGGCCACAAGCATCATCTGCTGTCCTTCCTCTGCTTTGCCCAGTGGATTTGGGGTTTGAGGGGCACCAAGAAAAGGAGAGCCCAGAATAATAGTGAACCACCTCCTCTCTCACACACACAGGATGTGGCTAAAACACACAGGTCTTCAAATACGACGTGTCTGAGCCTCACAGTGAGGCCAGCCATCAGAGGCAGGCGTCCTGAGAAGCTAACAAGGTGTATAGTTGGGGCTCCTTACTTGCACAAGCCCCTTCCAAGGTCATATATATCTTTTTCAAGATCATATATTTTGTAATATTTGCTAAAGTAAGATTTTTTAAACCGTAGTAGTTCTACTGTCCCCATCATGATTTCTCCTCTGTCACATCATTCATGTCAGGTAGGGGGAAGTGGCTGTGGCATTCAGGGATGTAATGAGGAAAATTTGAGTTGGGAATGCATTCGGTTGGGTTTATTGTTAGATGTTCATTTAGTTATGTTGGGAAAACATTCAGTTGTGTTATGTGTAATACATTTTATGCTGTTTAATACATCTAATAGGGATCCCTGGGTGGCGCAGCGGTTTGGCGCCTGCCTTTGGCCCAGGGCACGATCCTGGAGACCCGGGATCGAGTCCCACGTCGGGCTCCCGGTGCGTGGAGCCTGCTTCTCCCTCTGCCTGTGTCTCTGCCTCTCTCTCTCTCTCTGTGACTATCATAAATAAATAAAAATTTAAAAAAAAAATACATCTAATACTAGCCAATGTGGTTAGAAATGGCTTTCTGGAATGTTCCCATTGCCCACTGTAGGGATTCACCTGATGCAGTGACAGGCGCAGGGCCTGAAGGTACCAGGAGTATTCAGGTAGGAGAGGAGAAACAAGGGCTGAGATATACAGATTCAGAAGCTAATCTGTGGGGATCCCTGGGTGGCGCAGCGGTTTAGCACCTGCCTTTGGCCCCGGGGCGCGATCCTGGAGACCCGGGATCGAATCCCACGTCGGGCTCCCGGTGCATGGAGCCTGCTTCTCCCTCTGCCTATGTCTCTGCTTCTCTCTCTCTCACTGTGTGCCTATCATAAATAAATAAAATTTAAAAAAAAAATTAAAAAAAAAAAGAAGCTAATCTGTGAAAATCCTTTTACTCATCAAATGTTCAAAGTATATTGAGGAACTCTGTCATCTGAAGCTAATAAAATTTTGGGATCCCTTGTTAAGAAAAATAATACTAAAGTATGTACAAAGGAGAGTGTTTATTTGAAATTTAAAAAGTCACAAAAAAAATTTAAGCTAGCAAATAGCACAAATATCACAAAGTCTAGAAAAGTAATCCAGAGCAGCATCTGGATCTGCCCCTGTCAGCTTCTATGTGTCTCTCCCCTGTGTGGGTCTGCTATTTCCCCTCTGATGGGATGTAGGGAGAGGACCAATAAAGGATTAACTTCAAGGTAACCATTTGGGGTTCCCAGAGATAAAGAAAGATGATAATGATTAAATATGAATTTTATGCCATCTTTTGGTACCTTGTGCAGGTCTGTGGAGGTGGGAGGGACAGAGTCCTACAATCAATGTTTCGATTCCTTGAGAGAGAGGCCGAGAGCTACAGGCCAGGGACTCTCCTGCCAGCATCCCATGGTACTGCCTTTGTGTGTTCAAATACAGAGAGGACGGATTTCCTCAGAGTTAGGAGTCTGCTGTCACTGATTCCTTAGGAACTTGCGAGAACCCACCTTGACCAGAGGGTAGCTCTGCAGGAAGTGTGAGGAGGAACGAGATCACACAAGGATGTGATATCAAGTGAGAAGCCACAGGGGGAAGTGGCTCCATGTGGAGGGAGCTTGGGAGATGGACCTGTGTTAACCCCAACCCCGGAGCTGTTGGTTAGGGGCTGTCCTTGGGGGCCAGGGGCAGAATTTCATGAGCACCTCCCTGACCTCCATGCAGGTGGCCGAAGCAGGTTCTCACAGCTGGAGACAAGCCCTAGCAGGTGTCCTGAGGTGGTACAGAGACCAGAGGATAACGTGGGCAGAGTCCTGATGGCACCTGCTGAATCCGTGCCCTGTCTGCTGCTAATTGCTTTAGCCACACAGGCCTTATTATCTCTAGTTCCTGGGCATCGATTATATCACAGAATCCTCAGACAGCCCTGGTATCACTCCCAGCTTCACCAGTGAAGCAACCAAAGCTCAGAGACAGGTGCTGTGACCTGCACCCTCTTCAATGTGCTGTCCCAGGCCCTCCCTGACCATTAGCCCCAGTCTCACCACCCTTTGCTTCCTTCATGAGCAATGTCATCCCGTGTGGTTTGCTCACCACCTGCACAGGGTCAGCACGTAATAGGTGCTTGATGCATAGGTTCCAGACCAAGGCTTCAGCTGCCACAAGACTCCAGAGTCCGTAGCTTGTGATGTTGTGCTGCAGCGATGCCCACTTGGTGCCAGCCCGGTGCCTCTGGGGACCACACAGTGCCCCTGGGGGCTGGGACAAATGCCCACTGGAAGGAGAAGGCAGCCCTGAGCAGAGCCTTGGAGGGTGCCAGGGAGACAGGACTCAGCTGTATTCTGACAGCATCCTCATGCACAGCTGCAGAATCATTTGTGAAATTGCCCTCTTAATTCCAGTTTCCTGGGAATGACAGCAGCCTGTTTGGGGATGGTTTTCAGTCTGTCCCTCAAGACCACCCCTCGCCACAAGTTGTACAAGGCATTCACAGCCTGTACATGAATTTATTTTGTTTGAAGATTTTATTTATCTACTTGACAGAGAGAGAGAGCACAAGCAGGGGGAGTGGGAGAAAGAGGGAGAAGCAGAGACCCTGCTGAGCAGGGAGCCCAATGCGGGGCTCGATCCCAGGAGTCTGGGATCATGACCTGAGCCAAAGGCAACAGTTAACCAGCTGAGCCACCCAGGTGCCCCTCACAGCCTGTACATGAATTTCAAGTTAATGTCTGAGGTCACTAGTGGCCTTGGGAATGTGCCACAGATGGTCCTGAGGCCCTGCCCGAGCGCTCAGAGGGCTGTGGACAGATTCATAAAGGAAAATAAGACAACTGGATGTGGAGCCGATATCAATTGGATAAAGTATTTAGACTGTACACAAGCCAAAGAAAAAGCACATTTGCCTTTGGAGACTGTCTGAGGCCCCGCAGGGGTTGAAAGGGAAGGGCTGCTCCCAGCTCTTGGGAGAACAGTGGGGGATACAAAACACACCCTCTCCAGTGCTGCCTGCCCCTCACCTGGGCCTGGGTCCATGAGGGAGGCAGTGGTCTCAGTGCTCAGCTGTCCTGCCCCCCCAAACCCTCCCCCCGCCCCCGTACTGGAGAGGGCAGGATCTGGGCCAGGAGGCAGAGAGCACACTGAAGGGGGCCTCCGACCCCTGCGGGGCCTCAGTGGAGCTGCTTTTGCAGGCTCTGGAGCTCCAGGCTGCTTGCCGCCTGCCCTCTCCACCTCAGACTAAATATCCAGCCCTACGGGTAAGTGAGAAATTCTTGGCCTCAGCTTGTCCAGGCCTCTCTGGCTTAAAAATCTCCTTCTTTCATGGAACTGGGGTATCTGCCCTTAGTCTGTTCTTCCTGTCCCTCACCCCAGGGGCTCAAGCTGATTGGCAGATTTATCCAAGCATGGAGGGCAGGGGCACTGGCCTTGGTGAGCCGCCAGCAAGAGGGAGGGAGAGAGCTAGAGACAGAGGACAGCCACGGAGTCAGAGACTGTCTGAGAGCAAGAGACAGAGTAAGACCAGCAGTGACATGAAGACAGGGACAGAGAGGAACAGAGAGAGAGAGAGAGAGAGCAAGAGAGAGAAGCTCAATGAGACAGAGCAGGCTAGAGACAGGCCAACAGGCATCTCCTGTAGGAATGCAAGACAGAAATGTGAATGGAGAGAAAGAGGGCCCAGAGCTGAGCAGGCTCCACCTGGAGCTGGGGCTCCCACCGCCAGGATTGGTCCCCATGCCGGGAAAGGGATGCGTTCCCCAAGGTGGGCCTTTGACGCTGGAGCAGGGACTTTCCACATCCCACATCTGCTTCCCATCTGCTTCCCACTCATGGCGGCTTTGCATCCCCAGGCTTTCTCTCCAGAGCCACAATCCATTCAAAACAAACCTTGGCTTTTCATTCCTAGCTGCAAATCCACGCAAACATCTGCAGCTCTTCTGGGTCCCGTGGGGTCCCGTGGGCACAGGCAATGCCATTGTGGAACCAGGGATGGGGAGTGGGTGACAGAAGGCAGAGGAGGGGAGCCCTTGAAGGAGAGGCAGCAGCCCTTTGGCGCTGACCCGGAGAGGACTTGGAGTCCTCACCTCAGTGCTCTCAGGAGGCACCTCGAGTTCACCGGACCTTCCAGGCCCTTCCCCAGAGGCTGTGCATGGTGTGCTGGCGATATGACCAGCTTGGCCTTCCCACATCTAGGGAGGGACAGGCGAGACCAGAGTCCTCAGCCATCTGAGCTGGTCATGTCAAAGCAAGATGCACATTGTCCTTGACAAATGGCATTTAGGTAAAAAAACAAAGACAAAAACAAACAAAAAAAAAGAGGTTTTAAAAAGCTAAACTCTATAAAAGGCCGAACCTCCAGGTTTTTATGTAAACGCTGGGAGATTGGGTGGCATCTGTCTCTCTCCCGCCATCCTGCCGTGGTATCTGCCCCAACCTCCTGCCTCTTTTTTTAAAAGATTTTATTCATGAGAGACACATAGAGGCAGAGACACAGGCAGAGGGAGAAGCAGGCTCCACGCAGGAAGCCCGATGTGGGACTCAATCCCAGGACCCCAGGATCACGACCTGGGCCGAAGGCAGGCGCTCAACCACTGAGCTACACAGGCGCCCACCTTTCTCCTTTCTCTGCTCCTCTCTTCCCTGGGTCCAACCCCCATCCCCTATAGGGCTTTTCAATCCTTCTGCCACTCCATTCCAGTCCTGTTACTGCGTCTCCTTATTAGTTATGGATTTATTTATTCATTCATTCACTCATTTCACCATCCATTCAGTAAGTCTTTATTCAACCACTGATTTCTTCATTCATGAAGGTAGGGGCCCATGAAGACATTAGTGGGCTTAGAAGAGGAAGAGACCGGAGCTTGCTCCCTCTCTGCCACGTGAGAACACAGGAAGCCAGGAAGGCTCTCACCAGACACTGAATCTGCTGGCCCCTTGATCTTGAACTTCCCAGCCTCTAGACTGTGAGAAGTGAGAAGTAAATTTCCGTTGTTTAAGCCACCCAGTCTAGGACATTTTGTTATGGCAGCCTGAGCTAAGACGGCAATCTGTCAAAGAGGCAAATCATATACTGAGTAAAAGCTAACACAACAGGGGTTAGAGGACAGTAAAAGAAATGTTAGTGTGGTGGTGGAGACAGTGAATTCCCTAGAATTTGGAGATGGAAATCGTCTCAAAGGAAGTAGCAGTTTGGGTTCTTTTGGTCTGCCCTTAGGACATGGCTTTGACTAGGACATGGAGGTGGGAGAGCTCAAACATCCTTGAGCCACCTGCCCAGGTCTAGATTTAAGACCCTAGGGGGAAAAAACAAAACAAAACCCTAGGGGGAGCCCCTGGGTGGCTCAGCGGTTAAGCGTCTGTCTTTGGCTCAGATCATGATCCCAGAGTCCTGGGATTGAGTCCCACTTCGGGCTCTCTGCATGGAGCCTGCTTCTCCCTTTGCCTGTGTCTCTGCCTCCCCTTATCTCTCTCTGTGTCTCTCATGAATGAATAAATAAAATCTAGAAAGAAAGAAAAGAAAGAAAGAAAAAAGAGAGAAATCTGGGGACAAGAAGTTAGGTAGTGAAAAGGGGGGTCTTCTAGGGTTTGAGCCTCAGTGTGACTCCTGAGATTACATGGAGGTCTCTCTGGCCATCAGGGACTGGGCAGTGCCCCTCAGGCCTGCTGGGATGGAGGAGGTAGGGCCGCAGAAGGTAAGGCTGAGGCCTGGGAATTGACTTGCCTCAGAAAGGTGCTTGGGCATAATGGTTGAGCCCACCCATCCATCTCACACACATCTGTGTGTGTGTGTGTGTGTGTGTTGTGTATGTTGGGGGGTGTGGGGTGAGCTGGAGGGAGCGGCTCCAGCTCTGGAGAACCGGGGAGGGTGGGCTGAGTACTGCCCTTCCCAAGCAGGCGGCAGTGGGCCAGAGGTAGGAAGCGGGATGGAGCGCTGATTTGCCTGCCTGATGCTTTACACTTGGGGTCAAGGCAGGAAACTAAATGCTCAGAGGGAGAGCAGGAGCTCAGAACAGGGTCCAGCTTCCCACTGAGGGCTCAGCTTTGTGGGGAATCGAAGTAAGCTCAGGGCCCTCTCAGTAATGAGTAGTAAAAGGGAATTCACTGGGTTGTGGAACTGAAAAGTCCAGAATAGAGCTGACTTCAGGCCCATTCTCCACCCGGGGGCTCGAACACCGCCCTTGGGACTCTGTTTCCCTCCCCGTCCGCTCCGCCCTGCATGGTGGTGGCTTATCCTCAGGCCATCCCCGCAGCCCCAGCTCTGAGCTCCGAGGTGCTGACCCATAGAAGCCCCAGCGCAGAGGCCTCCCGCCTCCCCGGTGCTGACTGGGCGGCATGTCTTTGCCTGAACCCATCACTGCGCTAGGTCAGCACCATGTCTGGACTGGCTAAGACTTCGATGCCATCATGCCGCGGGGTGGCTCCCGGAGGAAGACGAACCCTCTGGCCCGCAAAGGGTGGCTGGTTTGGGTGACCCGCAAAAACAGCGGTTCCCATCGCCCCACTACCGTCTTCAAAAGTATTGCAGTGTCCTGGAGCGGCAGGCTGATTTTATCCTAGGAGAACGTGGGCTCCGCGACAGTGACTTCGCCTTCTGCTCGCTCTTGGAAGCCGCTCACAGCGATGCCACCTGCTACAATGCTCAGCGAATCATTGCCCAGTGAATTCAGCGGGCTGCGGGACTGCAGCAAGTGTGAGGCCCTGGCTAATGATTGCTGAATGTTTCCGTGCGCCACACATCGTTCTAAGCCACTTAAACATTTAAACTCATTTAGTCATTACACAACATCATGGCAAGCCCTGCTATTGTTACCTGTATTTTGCCGATGGGGAAACTGAGGCACGGGGCGTATACACAGTAAGTAGCAGAACCAGCTCGGCATCTGGCTCCAGCAGTGTGCTCTCAAGCACCACCTGGCGCAGCTTATAGATGTTTTAAGTGCATGCCCTGGACTTTCAGGGCAGACCAATTACCCAGCCTACAACCTCCACAGATCCTGTTTCTCCTGCCTTCAGTTTCAAAGTGTCTCCGGCTTTGACCTTCATAGGGCAGTGGAAGTGAGTAATCCTATGAGTCATAGGAGCATCTCCCATTCTTCCTTCCAGCTGAAAATTGAATTAGATACAGCTCCTAGTTGGGGAATCACAGAGGGACTGAGTTTCTTCTATACATGCACCTTCTTTATTGTTCTACCATTTAGTAATTTGAAAATATTTACTAGGTGTTATGCTATATGTTGGCAAATTGAACTCCAATAAAAAAAATAGATAAACACATATACATTGTTAAGCAACCATCAAAAAAAGATATTTACTGGACAAAATGAGTCTGAAACATTTTGTGGGGACAAAAAAATGAAGACGCACTTGGAAAAGGATGGGGCATGGCAAAAGGACAAGGCGTCAACTTGTGGGAGCTCCCAGTGGATGGAACAATTTGAAGAACAAAATAAGATGATAATAATAACAATAATACTGAATTATAACCTATAGAATAAAATAAATAGCCATGAGTCTTTACTGAGTAAAAAAAAAAAAATGAGAAAAATGGGAGAAGAAGGTGCAGCTCTTCTTTATAGAAGAATTTCAATTAATAAATACAGAATGAAGGAAATACAAAACCATCACCAGACAAGCACAACAGCGATAACTGTTGTAGGTAAGACCCACCAGCGATGGATCCTAAAATTAGTTGGGAAGAAGTTTGAGGAGAATCAGAATATTTGCAGAGTCTCAAAAAAAAAATTCTTCTTCCATCATGCCCAAGATACTTACTAATTACAAAGGAAAGGAGAGTAGTGATTTTACAGTAGAGAGTGACAAAACCCAGCAAACAGGAGCTTCACCGAGTGATCAGGGTTAACATCACTAGTAATAAGACATGTCCACAGGAGATAAGGGTACAGCATCACTTCTGGGGTATTCTTGCCCAAAATGCCTAACTTTAACATAATCACAAGAAAGCGTCAGGCATACTCAAGTTGGCCAACTAAAAGATCACGGAGGAGTACTCATTAGAAAAGTGCTCATTAGCAAGAAAGGGACAGACTGAAGAACTGTCACAGATCAAAAGAGATGGAAACTCTACAACTAAATGCCACAGGGGTCCTGGAATAGAAAAAAGACATTAGGGGAGAAGTGATGAAATTTGAAAAGGAACTCTGGTTTAGTTCATTTACCATGTTGAATTGGTACTTGCAGTCTGGTGCTATGAGCTGTTAACATCAGAGGAAGCTGGGGGAAGGGTGTATGGGAACTCCATACTCTTTGCAACTTTTCCGTAAGTCTAAAATTATTTCAAATCTTTTTTTTTAATTTTTTTTATTTATTTATGATAGTCACAGAGAGAGAGAGAGAGAGAGGCAGAGACACAGGCAGAGGGAGAAGCAGGCTCCATGCACCGGGAGCCCGACGTGGGATTCGATCCCGGGTCTCCAGGATCGCGCCCTGGGCCAAAGGCAGGCGCCAAACCGCTGCGCCACCCAGGGATCCCTCTAAAATTATTTCAAAATAAAAAGTTGAAGCATACGTTTATTGAGTACCTGCTTATTGCCAAGCAGCCGGGATACAAAAGCTTAGTATATAAAAATAACTTTGGCATGGATAACTCTTGCTTCCAAGTAGTAGTGTTTTTCAAACTGTAATATGCATTCAAAATTCCTGGGGACCTTGGAGTGCCCCCTTAGTCACAGTTTTGCTTTCTGTCGTTTCAGTGATCTTAGGTCAACCAAGATCAGGTCCAGGAGCAGATGAGCCTCCTATGTCCATATCATCAGGTGGTTACTAGTGGCCCTAACACTGTGTCACAATGCCTGCCTCATTCATCTCACTTCATCTCACCACCAAGGCATTTTATCCTCTCACTTCATCACAAGAAGTATGAGTATAGGACAATAAGATATTTTGAGAGAGCAACCACATTCACATTACTTTTATGACAGTCTATTCTATTTTATTATTAGTTATTGTTCATCTTTACTGTGTCTAATTTTTAAGTTAAATTTTATCATGAGTATGTATGTATAGGAAAAAATATTGTATATATATAGGACTTGGTACTATCTGTGGTTTGAGGCATCCACAAGGGTCTTGGAATGTCTCCCTTGCAGATAAGGGGATGGGGGGGTGGGGGGGACTAGATTCTGTATCCAGATTCTGATCCAGTATTCTGTGATAAGATTCAACATTTTTTAAAAAGATTTTTTAAAATTTATTTGAGACAGAGAGTGAGCGAGAGCAAGAGAGAGCACAAGCTGGGGGAGGGGCAAAGAGAGAGGGAGAAATAGGCTCTCCACTGAGCAGGGAGCCCAGTGCGGAGCTTGATCCTAGGACTTCGGGACCATTCATGACCAGAGCCAAAGGCAGATGCTTAGAGTGAGCCACCTGGGTGCCCTGAGAGTCAATATTTCTAAGGGGATCTCAAGTAATGCTGTTTCTGCTGGTCTATGGGCTATAGTTGGAGGAGCAACAGCGACTTGAAGTCTAATAAGAGAGCAAAACATGCATACCCGTGGCCACAACAGAAGTCAGCTAGGGGGCAGCCAGGGTGGCTCTGCGGTTTAGCGCCGCCTTCAGCCCAGGGCGTGATTCTGGAGACCTGGAATCGAGTCCCACGTCGGGCTCCTTGCATGGCGCCTGCTTCTCCCTCTGCCTGTGTCTCTCTGCCTCTCTCTCTCTCTCTGTGTCTCTCATGAATAAATAAATTAAATATTAAAAAAAAAAAGAAGTCAGCAAGGGTACTGTGCAGTGCAGTATGGCCTACAAAACACAGGTGACAGCAGCCAGCGGCTTCTCACACAGGTGCCTGCTCAGAGAAGAATCCTTCAGGCTTTTCACTCCTCTGGCCTAAGCCTGGTTCTCAGAAGGGTTGGCCATTTCTTTCCAGGCTGCTTTGGCTGCAGGCTTGCCGGGCCAGGCCAGCTGCAGCTAAGTGAAATTCCATCAATGCTTGTAAGAGCCAGAACTGAGCCTGGGGTTGCACACATGTTTCCTTCCAGACCTCCACTGGCCATCAGTGGCCCTTCTCTGCCTGGAGCTAGCCTTCTGACCAGCTCCTAGGCAAGGAAGTACTTGTGTGACCCATTGGATGAAATCTCCCCCTCACTCCAGCTCCAACACTTTTATGGCTTAAGTGAAACTCAAGCTCCTCCCTAAGATTTCTGGAAACTTCTACAGATTTGCAGGCCTGTGTCCATACTCCCTGGGGCAACCCTACCACAGTCACAGCAAAACAAAACATCTTCCTCAAAGCAAACCTTGTGGTTGATGTGGAGATGACAGGGTCAATCTGATTCGGGCCAACCCTATGCCCAGGGCCTTTCAGGAGGCTGCTGCTATTTTCTCTCTCCATTCTGATGCCACAGACCCCAAAGGTTCCTGTTCAAGCTTTGAGTCCTTTGCTGGACAGCCAAATGACACTGCTTTAGAGTAGTGATTCCTCGTGTGCGAAGGACAGAGGACCTCCTCCTGATGCCCCACTGGTAGGTCCCCTGAGCCTTCAGGGATCATCTTCCAGCCAAACACCTCTTTTTTGCTTTACCCATCTTGTTCTTCCTTCAAGTAGTACCCATCCCCCTAGGATGCTTCCTCCCCCACCTCAGCACACAACAACATTTCCCTTCTTTGACCCCCACCCCGTGATCTTATTGTCAGAATCATCATCAGAGGCTGTACAGTATGGAGGCTAGCAGTGCAGGCTCTGGACTTAACTCTCTAGGTTCAAACCCAAGACGTGGAATTGGGGTATTGTGTGACCTTGGGCAAGCTGTTGAATTTTTTCCAGGCTTCAGTTTCATTGTCTGTAAAAGGGAAGTAATAAGAATAATTTCTACCTTTCTGGATTATTATGAAGATTAAAAGAGACAATGCAGGTAAGCTACCCAGTCCAAAGCCTGGCATGTAGCAAATGCTCAGTACTTATCAATACCTGTTGGTGTCAACTATGCAATTAGTAATCAACTTCATATTATTTTCTACCAAGGGAGTCAGGGCTAACTTGCTGACGTGGTCACAGAAGAGGTCTCTCAATGATGGTAATTGCAACAACAACATCCCAAGTACAGGCTATGTGCCTGGAACTGGCTTAAGGGCTTCACACACATTAGCTCTCGGCTTCAGAAAGCATCAGCCCGATGATTAACCAATGAAATATCGTGAAAATTATATCATGGCATGTGGGTACTTTGAAATGAAGGATAAATAAAAATACAAGGATTGTGATTTATTGGTTTGTTTAGGTCTGCCTAAATGGAAGATAGAACTGGAAGGTATGGATTTGCCAAGCTCTTTCCCACTTTGTCCAGGAGGAAAAGCGTTCTGATGCTTTCCTGAGCAATAGCTGAAAATTTATCAGGTGGAGCAGTGGGGCCAAGTTGAAGCTCATCAGTTTAGGATCTGGGTGGCTCAGGTCAGGAGCAGGGAGGGTTGTGCCCATCCTGCCCATCTCTTTTATTTAGGTGGTTAAGAGCAAAGGTTGATTTGACCCCCTGCTCCATTCCTTACAAACTGTGTGATCTGGATAATTGCTTTACCGCTCTGAGCATCTGCTTCCTTATTTGTGAAATGAGGATAATAATACTTGTCTCAGTGGGTGCCCTTGACAATTAAACAAAATAACATATATCAAGAGCATAGTATAGTATCTGACATTTGGCACAACTGATAGCTATGATTACTTTCCTTATCTTAGGACATGAAAACTGCCTTATAAATTCATCTCTTCCCAGATTCTTGGCTTTTTATATTTTCATTTTGTTCTATTTTCTTCTAACTTTTCTAGATAAGCTCCTTTTGAAAAATTCTGACCATGCCTTAGCTAAACTTCGGGGAAATAAGCATGACTATCCCTAGGCAAGGAGTGACGGCTACCCTTTGAGTCCAGCCACCATAGTGGCTGCTGGAAATAAAGTGAAACTGAGGTAAATGGCCAATGGAACTTGAAAAGTAGGCTACCTAAGATGGTGAGGAGCGGTTCATTTTTTTTTTTTTTCCCTTCTCACCTGATGGTAGGAATCTATAGTCTTGCCTCCCCAATGAATATAAGCCCCCATGTTGATGTACTTAATTACCCTGTGCCTTAGTTTCTCTATCTCTGCAACAGAAATAATAGTGATCAATTTCAAGGGTGGTTACAGGGATTAAATGAGGGAATACACTTTAGTGCTGAGTACCAAGCCAAGAGTGTGTACTCAACAAGTATTAGCTTTTTTTTTTTTTAATGTTTATTTATTTATGATAGGCACACAGTGAGAGAGAGAGGCAGAGACACCGGCAGAGGGAGAAGCAGGCTCCATGCACCGGGAGCCCGACGTGGGATTCGATCCCGGATCTCCAGGATCGCGCCCTGGGCCAAAGGCAGGCGCTCAACCTCTGCGCCACCCAGGGATCCCCAAGTATTAGCTTTTTATAGTTCATGGTGCCCATGATGCTTAGCCTTGCTGGGCACATGGTGAGGTCTCTGGGTCCTGGTTTCCAGTCCCAAGAGTCAGACCTCTCTGTCCTGAATCGCTGCCAGTGCCCTAAGTTTGGCCCTACCTTGTTGATCCCCCCAGAAGATGATGTTGAAAGTAGCTGATGCTGCCTGTCTGGGAACTCTGGATTTTTCTGGACCTTGTATTAGCAGTGTGAAGGGGACCAGGTTACAGCCAGCCTTAATGAGGAAAACAGGAGCGACGTGGCTGCCAGAGGGCAATGGAGCAGAGAACACCAGCCCTTCCTCTGGAGGAGACACTGTCTGCCGAGGCCCTTGGCTGGCGTGTATTGTGAGACCCGACTTCCCTCTTGCCGTTTTCTTTATAATAGAGAATACCCACCCACGAGCCAGACCAGCCTCTGGCTTGGAAATGAAGTATGAAACTTTTGGAAGCTCCCCAACTTATCAAGTACCCCAATCTAAAAATTCAAATGCTCCCCCCACCCCGTACTTCCCTATTTCCCCACCTCCCTTCTCCCTGTCATGTTGGGAGGATCCATGCCCAACCAAGAGCGAACGAACATCTTTACCTTCATTTTCTCCTTTCATCATTTCTACAGTCCTGCTGTAGGTTTTATTCCTCTCATTTTTACAGAAGGGGAAGGGGAGTCTCAGAGAAGCTGCATTCTTTGCTGAAGATCACACAGTTACAATGGGAAGCAGCCAGGATTTGAATTCAGGCCTATTGCCACCTGTTCCCTTGTCCTCCTACACTTGCTTTCCTCCGGGGGGAGGAGAGCAGGACAGCAGGTGCTCCATGCTCACAGAGCAGTGTGCCCGGAGGAAGGGCAGAGGGAGAACGGGGAAGGAAGGAGGCTGTTGTGACACAACTTAGCCTCAGGCCAGCCCTGGCTGATGAAACCACCTTCTTGACCCCAAGAGACTTTTTTCTCCAGAGCTACTCCCAATCAGGTTCAGAGGGGACCACCTCTGCCTCCTCCTTCTTCTTAAGAACATTTCCACCAGCCGGACCTTATTGGCCTTTGTCCCCCCTGTAATGCCTGTCCTGCCTGGCCCTTGCTGGCAGGGGCAGGGGCAGAGGCTGGGCGGTCTTGGTCCAGCTGCTGTCTCTAGGCTTTTGCCCAGGAGCTGCAGACAGGCCAGTGAAGGTCTCCAGAGAGGCCAGAGCCTGGGGTTTACTTAGATAAGGACCAGCTGCATGGAGGCAGGAAAATCCCAGCCTCAGCTCAGACTCCTGCCATGCACCCCCCTTTCAGATCACCAGCTTCTACTTCTGCTTTCCCGGGCTAAAGTTGGTGATATATTACAGCCCCACCCCCTTCTGGCCCCCTGCCCCTTGCAGCTCTGCTTTGAGAACAGGCTGACGACTCTCCTCCCTAGACTGTCTTCTCGGTAGCTGCCCTTTTAGCTGGGGGCAGTGGCTGGAGATGTCAGGAGGCGCCTCCATTCCCCAGGGCTTGGGAAAATACCCCACACTTGACCTTGACCCCCAGGGTGGAAAGGAATGTTGAGGCCAGAGCTCAAGTAGGATCTGCAATCCTGGCAGGCCGCCTCCCTGTGCCTCTCAGGCGAGCGATGGGGAAGGGCCCTGGGTGTCAGGGACCCTCACGGCATAGGGGGAAAGACAGGGCCCCCGGGCAGGCAAGGGGCAAAATCCCATCGTTGGGGCCCATTCCCCATGCCTAACCCTGGGTTGGCCCTGGAGACCACCCCCTCCTTCTTGTGACATTAAGTTGTGCAGTGTTTTCAGAGTTTGTCCCCAGATCATATCCGGCCAGCCACTCCCCAGGGAGACTGGGTGAGGTGCCCAGAGTTGACAGGGCAGTGGGGGTGGGTGACTGCCAAATCTTACTCTTCTCATCTGAAAATGGCCCGGATTAGTAGTTTCCAAGCTGCATTCTGATGAACCCTGTGGTTCCTCCGAGAAGTCTCAGGGGCTTCAAGGCAAGGAGGTGTGTGTGTGTGTGTGTGTGTGTGTGTGTGTGTGTTTGGCAAGGAGTTAAGAGGTAGGCCCCTTTGCAGCTACTACAGCAGCTCCCCTAGTTTCCTGCTTTTGTCCTTGACCTGCCCACGAGGCCCTGGCATTCTGGTCCCTGCATCCCTTCACCTTCTTGCCCTACTACCCAGCTTGCCTGGCTTCACCATAGTGACCTTCAGCAATTCCCTCTAACAGAACTTTCTACCTCGGGGATTTTTCTCATGATATCTCCTGCCTGGACCCCTCTTTTCCCCACCTCTTTGCTTATTTCCTGTGTACCCACCATATCTCAGCTCACATGTCACTTCTTTGGGGGTGTTTTCCCCAGCACTGACCCCCCAAGTCTATATTAGGCCACCTAGCTGCATGCAACTCTTTTACAGCTCTACTTCACTTGTGACTCATTACCAATCAATTTACCTCATTATTTTTTCCATGTCTGCCTCCCCTGCTAGACTGGGAGCTCACTGGGGCAGGAATCAGGTCCATACTGCCACCGCTGTGTCTTCCCACATTGCTTTTGGCATACGGTAGGTATCCAACAAATATTTGTTGAATGCTGAAAAACTGTGCAAAGATTTTGCGAATTTTTTTAAAAAGTTTGAAAATCATTGGCTTAGCGGCCTCCTCAGGCCCTGTTCAGTTCTGTACTCACATCTGTAAAACTTAGATGCAGTTCCTTTCCCCACCAAAATATTTCTGGCCCTCCCATTGAAACCTTACCTGGACCTCTCCTAACTTCTGGGGTGCTCAGCAGGGAGAAGTATGGATAGGAATGAAAAGAAAAATAAAAGAATCCTAAGAAAGGCGGGGTAACAGTTCCTCCTTTGCCACTGGAGAAGCGGGTGGGGTGGGGAGGACAGCCTTATGATGGAGGAAGATGGCAAGGCGCAGTATTGAATCCCAGGGGTTTTGCTTGTCCTGGGACACACCTGTCCCATGTCCATGAAGCTGCCTGGTGGGGAGGGGTGTATAGCACCTCAGGACCCAGTGACCACAGCTCTCAGGCCAGCTGTTTCCTTGCCTTTGAATCGGTGGCTGACCCTGTGCCGTCCCCAGCCTGTTCCAAGCAACCTGGGAAGCTTCCAAGCATGTCTTTTGCAGGCCAGATGTGTGTCCACTGGCTGTGAATTCTTGCATGGAGAACAGGTGGGTGGTAATTACTCTAGCAGGAGCTGAGCGTGACTGGAAGCTAAGGAGGCAATTCTATTGAGCTGTCAAGAACAGAAACAGTGTTCTTCCCCTGAGCTTGCTTTTATAGGAGGAGAGGGAGACGGAATTCAGGGCTGAAGCAAGAGCCTTGGCTCCTATGGCAGATTCTGGAGAGTCCTGGCAATTCCCATATCCCAACCCCCTCATCTCCCTCCACTCTAAATTGACATGCCATCTGTAGTGAACATCTGTTGTGTGCATATGCCCACCAATCCCTTCCCTTCCTCAGATAAAGGAAACTCAGTTTTCCTTTGGAGGACCCCGCTGCACCAATCCCAGGCATTCCCTCCTTGGGGGAGCTGTCCACCATGGAGACTCTCCCACCTCACCTCTCCACCCCGAGAGGGTGAGCGCAGGACCCCAGGTCACACTCTCTTCTGGGGAATTTCAATCCGGGGTGGAGTCACTACTGACCACGGGAAACAGTTGGCTTGGAATCATCCAAGCCAGCCCACCTAGGAGTTCCTGTGACCCAGACTCCCAGTTGCCCTGGCCCCTGGCTTCCCAGGCCTGGTTTTTAAACACCTTCTCCAATTTCCTTCCCCCTCCTTTATGGAAAAGGTGCAAGGTACTTTCTTTCTCTCCACTAAAGTTTGCCCGAGTCAGCTTCCAGAACTTACAGCCAAAGCTGATGTGTATCTCATACACTTGCAATGGCCATTCTTTCCCGCCCTTCCTCGTCCTCTCATTCCACCTGCAGACTTGTTTTTACTTTCTTTCTTTCCTTTTTTTTTTTAACATTTTATTTATTTATTTGAGAGAGAGAGAGCAAGAGAGAGCATGAGTAGGGGGAAGAGGAAGAAGCAGGCTCCCTGCTCTGCAGGGATCATGACCTGAGCCAAAGACAGATGCCCAACCACTAAGCTATCAGGCACTCCCTCATTTTCACTTTCCACACCCTGAAAACTTTTATGCTCCCAACCCTTATTCTCCTATCCAGGTCTGTTCTCTGGGAAGGGTCTACACCCATCATTTACACTTTGGAGGGGTAGATGAGTTTCCAGCCCTATAACTAAGTGTTAACTGAGTGCCTTTGCCTCTTGTTTCAGGAATGAGAAGTATTCATGAAGAGACGGAAGAGATATCTGGGGGGACAGAGCGGGCCTTCTCCAAAACCCTGAAATGAGCCCTGACCACTTCTCTCCAGCACTCATCCCCTGCATGCACTGGGAATTGCCTCGTCCCAGCTGTGGTCTATTCAGCAGCTGATTATATCTGCCCTCCACATATTATCTCCCAATACTTGTTAAGTTTTGTCCTCATGGGGATCACCAGCTTCGAGCTGTTAGATCTTGATTCAATGAAACTGAGCACCTGCAAGGTGCAAGACCCTGAACTATTTGTATCTGGAATACAAACGTCGTTGGTTGCTGATGTTTGAAGTCTTGTTGAGCAAACACACTCTACCCTACTGTGTCTCCTACGTGAACCAAGTGCTACCGAAGAGCTGAACCAATTGCCCCAAGGCCACAAAGGAGGGAGGCCTGTAGAGAGCAGGGGCCTGGCATCTAATCCACCTGGCCTCTCTCTCTTGCTTTGTGTATATAGAGTACTTTGGTTGCAAGCAACAACAAAAACTCTAATTTGTACATTTAAAAAAAAAAGATTTTAGGAGCAAGCAAAATAGAATTAAGAATTAAACAGGTAGGGGGGCACCTGGGTGGCTCAGTGTAGCTGAGTGTCTGCTTTCGGCTCAGGTCTTAATCCCGGGGTCCTGGGATCGAGTCCCACATTAGACTCCCTGCAGTCAGCCTGCCTCTGTCTCTGTGTCTCTCATGAATAAATCAATAAAATCTTTAAAAAAAATAATAGAGGTAAACAGGTAGGTATCAAGAAAGTGTCTAGGCAGCGACAGGGCTCAGTCCCAGGAACTCCTTGGAGTATGTCTTTTTTGGAAGCTGCCATTGGATGATCCAGTTCTAAATAAATGTCTCTGCTTCCGGGTCAAATCATCACAGAAAATCTGATTGGCCAGTTTGGGTCATGTGCCCCCTGGCAGGTATTGCAATTGGTGTCCTGTGAGAATGATCTAGAAAGTAGGACAATTCCCTAAAGAAAAAGAGATGCTGTTAGACATGAGTGAGACAAGGGATAGCCTGGCAAACAAATTAACAAAGCCCTCCTTAGTCACAGACTAGTGAGTGACCTGTCTGCTGATCCACCTGTGACTTGGGCTATTCCCATGGCAACCACAGGCTGAGGGAAAGGCCCTACGAATGAAAACCATTGCATCAAGAGCATGCTTAGTCTCCTCATGTTGCAGGTGGACAGACTGGGGCCCCAAGACGACAGGTGACTTGTCCCTGGTCACAGCCGGAGTTCAGTGCAGCTAGGGCTGACCAAGGGAGCACATAGGCTTCTGCTTCTGGAAGAACTTTTGCACAACAGAAATGGAGTAGGGGTGAGGGTCCCCATAGAGGCTGCTGGGAGAGATCATAGGAAAGGTGAATGTGGATGCTCCATAAATATTTATCCAACTGCCCTGGCCCCACCTGATCCTGGGAGGCAGAATTGGCTCCCCCATCTAGCACCATGCCTCGGGTCCGAACGGAACTGCCAGGATTGAGTTCCTGGATCCTGGACCCCAGTAGGAGAGACCTGTCTGGGGCTGTGTCCAGCTCCTGGCTTGAGTGGGGCTTTGTGGGCTGGCTTTGTGGGCTGGCTGTGGAGCTCCCAGAGTTACTCTTCTTCCAGGGCCCCTGGACAGTTCACTGCAGAGAATGCCAGGCTCAGGCGTCTGTCTCAGCTCTGCCCCTCCCCTGCCAGGCCTAGCCAGGTCCCCGCAGACCCAGACAAGCCCCGTCCCTCTTGGTGTTTACAGTCTGCGAATACTGGTGGCCGTTTCTGCCTCCCTGACAGGGTTGGGCGGCTACCCATTCTGCCTGCCTTATTAAGCAAGTCGACCATGCAGACTTTGCCTCTGTTCACTTTCTCTCCTCGGGGTCTGTGGCTACAGCTGGGGACCCCCCTGGGGTCTTTACCCTCCACAGGGTTGGCAGGGTGCCTCTGTCGCTCCTCGGCTCTCTCTCCCCCTATGCCACCGACCCTTGGCATCTTTCTAATCCCCTTTCCCCCAGGAGGCCTCATTCCGGCCTCAGCTGATTTGCCCTGACCTCCCAAGTCCCTTCTTCTGGAGGCCCCAGCCTCCAGCTTGAGAATTCAGGGTGTGGAGAGGGGACGGGCTTTGTTCCCACCCCGCTCGGTCCTCTCCTGTCCAGCTGGCATGGGGAGGGCCTTCCCTTTGCTGGCCTTCACATGCTGGGCTGTTTCCGCCTGCTTCCAGCTCATTAGTGCAGGTACAACAGGAGCCAGCCCGGTCTCCCGCCCAATACTGAGCCCACGGCCTGCTAGGGGCCCCTTCCCATGCTCCCGCCACAATGCCCTGTGTTTTTCACCCAGTCTTAGAGCGCTTGGCCTGAAGCGAGCAGCCCTCCCCGCCTCGCCCACCCCCAAGGGTCCTCTCTCTCTGACTTATCCAGGCTTGGCTCTCTTTCCAGGGTCTGGAAACAGGGAGGCCTTTCTGCTCAGGGATCCTACACATCTAGCCCAACCTTCCTAGCTAACACCGAGCCAGCGTGAAAGGCCACAGACGGGGTTTGTTGGGGCGATCTGAGAGGTCATGACAGCTCAGGGCTGGAAGAGACCACCACAAGCCATGTAGCCCTTCCCCCATCTTCTGGGAAAAAAACATTAAGACCATTCCAGAATGACAAGAATTTAACCAGCCTTTAAAGACCTCTTTCGTTTCCTTACCTTTACCAAGATCAATGTAATGAGTCACACAAGCATTCCAAAAGAAAGGGGAAAAAAAGGAGAACCCATTGCACGTAGCAACGGTAAGTTGCTGCAGCAATAAACGTATGCCCATGTGTGGTGAATCATGTTGTAAGATCTCCTCCCCATGAGCTGTGGTTACAGAGTTTGAAAGACACCAGTCCCAGCTGACCTGTGCTTCTGGTGCTGTCCCCTCCCTCCTCCTCACTTCTCCAGGTGTGGTTCTTGACTAGAGACAAGAAAAACTTCTGGGTTTGATTCCATGAGGCAGGCTCAGAAGCATGCACTTAGTTCCCCTTTCTCCAGCTCTGTTCAACCCACCAGGGTCAGCATATTCCCCAGAACTGTGGGGGCAGTCCTCCTTGTACCTCAGAATGAACAGACTCCAAGCTCTCTGAGGGGGTTTGACACACTGAAGACACCCAACAAGTGTTTGACAGATGAATGAATCACCTCTTGGGTGTCTATTTTGGTAAGGAAGCAGCACCTTAGCTTGTCAGGTCCACTTAGGAGCTAAGAAGGATTCCCTTCCCTTTGCCGTGGAATCAGAGTTGGGGCTGGAGCAATGCCAACAGCTTCAGTCATGACCATGGCAACTCGGGCCATCCAGAAGCTTCAGGCAGCTTTCCAAGTCCTTGAAAAAAAGAGTCTTCCAACTTCTAGATGTTGGTTTTTATATCTACACCATGGTGGCCATTTCTGGCAAGTGACAAAGATAGGGCATCCAACAAGCAAACAAAGCTCCAATTCAGAAAGCCGCATTAAATTCTTCTCAAACACACTCACATGGTGGGTTGCCAGCTCCCTTTTGCCCATCGGAAAATGTGCATTTACATCTGTGTTTCATCTCCTCCTCTTCTTCGTGTCTCAGGAATCCTCCACATGGCTACCATGAACTTCATCTTATATTCTCTCCCTCCCATGTCTTCACTCTGGGGGGATGATGGACAAGTGCAACGTAAAAATGAGTACTAATCCTCTTGTGTCATCTCTCTGGCTCTTCAGCCCTATTTTCCCCTCCCAGGATTATTCAATTCTCTGCATTGACATTGGTGAAACCTGCTGTTGTACAGACTATTGACCCTTGAGCTAGCTCATGGCTCTAAGGAGCCCTCTGTAGCTATAGGACCCATAGGGTTCATGAAGCAGAGCAACTCTGCTTTCCCAAAAGACAACTTTCAGTGTCTGAGATGAGGACCCCAAAGCCAAAGGTGGAGAGGAGGCCTTGGTCAAAGGGAGATAATCAAATCTTTGAAAAACCCTGGGCCCTTCACAGACTCAGGCAGTCTTTAGAGGCTTTCCTCCCACACAGAAATCCTGTCTGAGATGTTGATCCAGACACTCATTACTCCACGATGGGATCTGTCCTGCTGTTGGACAACTCTAAATGTTGCATCTATTGCCAGTAGAAATCTGTGTTTTCTTGTACCCGATCCTGGACCTGGAAGAACATTGTGAGCTCTGCTGTGGCAGAGACAATACTATTGACTTTCCATTTTACGTGACATTTCAGTCACTCTGATTAAAGTTGCCATGCATTCCTTTTTTAAATCCTCTCTTTCCTTGGATTCTGTACCACTTCCTTTTTCCACTGTGGATATTCTTATTTCCTTTGCAGGATTACTTTCCTTCCTTCAACGTCAAAGCACTAAACCCAGAACTCTTAAAAAAATTATATATATATATATATATATATATATATATATATATATTTCACCATTTTCAAATGTCAGATTAAATTATTTTTTAGTCAATTTACCAAGTTCTACAATTACCACCATCACTCAGTTTTGGAACATTTTTATCACCTCAATAAGATCTCTTGTGCCCACTTGCTGTTAATTTCCTTCCCTCTTCTCCCATCTGTGTCCCTGGGATTTCTTTGTCTCTATAGCTTTGTCCTTTTTGGATATTTCATATAGATGGAAGCATATCACATATGATGCTGTGAATGACTTCTTTCACTGACCATAATGTTGTTGAGGTCCATCCATGTAGTAGCATGTGTCAGTAGCCCACTTCTTGTTACTGATGACTAGTATTTGGTAGTATAGATAGACCCAGTTTCACCGGTTGATAGGCATTCTGTCTTTAGCTAACCTTTGGTTTTTATGAATAATGCTGCTAAGTCTACATCAATTATTTGCAAGTCTTCGTGTGGATAAATTAAACTCTGAACTCGTCACTCCTAGGGCAGTCTCTTCCAAGTCTACAACTCTAAAGCCCACAACCATAGCCTTTTTCTCCTGGACCCACAGTTAGATTACATTTTCCAGCCTCCTTTGTTGTCAGGTGGGATCATGTGACTGGGTTCTGGTTAATGGAATGCAGACAGAATGGTGCTTGCCTCTTCCAGACATTGCCCTTAAAAACCCTGTGCAATCCTCCACATTTTTTCCCTCTCCCTCTATCTATTGGCTGAATGAGAAGGAGGAAGAATCTCTATAATGGAGCCTCATCCTAGTGCCCTGCGTGACCTTGTGAATTTGAGTCCTGCTTGACATGAACAAAAATTCACTTACTGTTTTGAGGTTGTTTGTTACTGCAGTTAATCTGCTATGACTAATGCAAATACAGAACAACTGCTCTTACCCAATAATCTTGAAAACAGTTGAACATTGCCAGACTTTTCTCCAGCATCTTAAGTACTCCTCCTTGGTTGCATTTATCTCCGTGGAAGTTACCTTCTCCTAGACGACTTGTAACAAGCCATCTAAAACATGGCAGCAGTATTAAACAATCTGCATAGCTTGGAGTACACTGTTACCCTTTCTGTTGTAAGCCCTGGATACAGTCCAAGATGGCACTAGACCTTCTAGAAGTTTGCATTGTTAGGTTATTTCAAACCAGTAGTTAACCAGGATCTCTCTTTTCAACAGTCTCTGTACCTCCCCACAACACTCTGCCCAAATAAAGTCATTTCACACAAACTGCTATCAAAGTAAGTATCCCTCATCCTTTAATTATTACTTATTTTGGATCAAGATGCAAGGCTTTTTCACTTATCTCTATTAAATCTCAATTTATCTAGATCAGTTTATATCTTGCCTCTCTCATCCAGTTTTTATCACTTATTCCTCTAATCCTATGTCATGTGAAAATTTGATTAAAATACTTTCTCTGACTTCATCCAAATTGTGAGAAATCTTGTGTGAGTGCCAGCCCTGGCTCATGTGCTACCGTAGATCTCAACAATCTTCACCTATTCCTCAACGTGGGGAACAATGGCTTAAACATCTACACACATATCCAGCCGCATTACTGTAAGCTCCACATTTCCCCAGGCTATCCACATTGAATACGATGTGATTTTCATTTGACTACCATTCAGAACTCTGGCAAAAATTTCTGATCAGTAACTCCGTCGAAAAAGGAAATGGGATAGACTCTGGTGTGGTTTAATTTTTGCAAACTTGGCTCTGGTATTCACTGCCGTGCCTATTCCTCACCATCCTTTCCTCCTTCTCCAGGCCAAAACCTGGCCTGCCTTCCAGACCCTGCTCAGACAGCATCATAGGTAGGATCTTCCCTGACCAGTTGTCCCATGCTTCCAGCCAGGAGGGCTCTGTCCTTATATTCACATTACACCCTGAACTCACCTCAATCATAGCACTTACCGTGATGGGTGGTGCTGCCTTTCCTACCACGCTGGATGCTCCTTGAGGATAACGACTAAACCTTATTCTTCTTGGCAACCCTGATGCCTGACAAAGGGATGATTAATGAATGGTGGCTGAAATGCACCAGGCCCTCCCTTGCTCTCTGTTTGACGTCAGGCACATATGGCTTATCTATCTATGGGGCAAAGCCAAGCCAGAGGATGCAGGGTGAGTATTGAAGATGTATATTAAGATACTTAGGCATGCCATAACTTCAACAACATGAAATTATGGGATTGGAGAGGAATCTGAGGCCCAGCAAGAATGAGACTGGGAGGCAGGAGACTGACTAGGGAGGCTGAATCTCCAGGAAGATCTGGGTCCAGAGAGAGTGGGGAATTCAGAGGAGTACTTGGGGAAAGGGTTGGGAAGGGTTGGTGGGTCACAGCAGTAGGAGCCTGGGGGGCAGGCTGAACCTGCTGAATTGGCAGCTCCACAATTTCTATAAAAGTGGAGGCATGTGGGAGAATAGACTGATAGGAAGCAAGGCTGGAGGATTGTTTTTAAGCATGGCAGGCTCATGGGTTTTATGTCAATCTGTGTTTACTTGGGGTGGTTTGGGATGGAATGTTGACAGAGATTATGAGTATGTTGCTTCCTCCCCACACAAATGACCTCCTGCTATTAACCAGAGGATATCAGTTCACTCCATGCCCTCCAGGGTGATGGCTTGGATGTGGAGAACAGGTTCATCTTTCTGAAAAAAGGAACAGACTAGAATGAGGCTCCCTACCCCCACCCTCTGCCCCTGAATTGTTCCCAGCCTACCCCTCCCACCTTATCTCCCCTTCTATAACCTCTGTTCCTATCTAAACTCCAGCCACACGAGCTACTTGAAATTCCCCCAATAGCCCAGACTTCATCTTACATCCCTGCCTTTGCATATGCAGTGCCTGTCCTTAGCATATTGCCCTCCCCTACGTGGTGAAATCTCCTTCAGCCTTCAAGGTTCAAGTCAAAGTCAAGACTGAGAAATTCTTCCTAGCCAATCGCTACCCTGCATGGTTCCTCGCCGGTGAGCCCAAGTGACTGTGAATTCCCCTATTGAAATGTTCACCATGACACTGCAGTGAGGTTGTCCTACCCATTCCCAGTGCCTGATGCAGTGCCTGGGTGCATAGTAGATGCTCAAAAATGTTTCTGGAATGGGAGGGCACCATGACAGGTTGATCATTAGAGGGTAGGCAGATCTTTAGAGACATATCTGGCAGTTAAAGAAATTCTAGGCTGTACCAAATACTGCCCCCGAGAATATCAATACACATCTTGAGAGCAAGGAGGTGGGGCAACAGTTTTCAGCAGCTAGGCAGGGGTGGATAGTGTGCGTGTGTGTGTGTGTGTGTGTGTGTGTGTGAGAGAGAGAGAGAGAGAGAGAGAGAGAAAGAGAGAGAAAGAGAGAGAGAGAGAGAGAGAGAGAGACACCAGCCCTCCAGGGAGCAATGGCTCAATCAGAAGTGGGGGCTGTTTCCCTTCAATCATTACGGACCCTTCTCCATTTCTTCTTGCCAACTGGAAGAGGAGAGATGCTGACAGCTTATCTCCAATACACCCTCCCTGGCCACCAGCCCCAGCCCTTTCCACCAGCAGCTTTGGCACTTGCACCTACCCTGTCAGAGATGTTCCCAGGCTCTGAGGCCCTGCTGCTGACATGCACAGACACTCTTGGCTTTCCTGGCTGAGACAGCCAAATAGCTCCCAGCTTCTTGAGGGAGTTGAAAGAGAAAGAGCTGAGAGGTCTGGGAGTCAGGAGACCCTGGTTCAAGAGCTGAGGCTGCCAATAACCACTCATGTGACCTCGGACAGGCATCTCTCCCCCTTTGGGCCTCAGTCTCCTTCACTCTAAATTGAAAAAGTGGGCTGGCTGGTCTCTCAGGGAGGTCCCCTCCAGTTTCACGTTCTGTGGATACTACATTTCTTGGATCCACACCCACCCCTTGTCTGTCTGCTCCTCAAATCAAAATCTTAGCATTGACATTAAGTTTGAGTTCATCCAGTAAAATCCCCTGTTTTTAAGATGAGGAAACTGACATTTGGGAGAGAAGGAGTAGGCCCAGGCAGACACGGGGAACATATAGGGGACTAGAACCAGGGTCTGTGCTCCCTGCCATGATCCGACCTTTAAAAGCTGCCTTGAAAAAAAAAAAAAAAAAAAGCTGCCTTGAAGCTGGGCCAGCACAGGTCATCACAAGGCATGGTGGCTCCTTGGTCTTCTTCAGGCAATCTGCTCAGGGCCGCATGCCTTTGAGACTGGAGGAAGGGCCAACCACCCTGGACTAAACCCAGGTCCAGAGACCTGAGCCCTAACCTTCTCTGTGCTTCTGATTAGCTGCATGACCCCCTTGGACTGCAAGCTCTCAAGAACTGGGACTCACCTGCTCTAATCCCAGGGCTTTATTTTCAAAGTAAAACCTATTGGTTCACAGTTTTAACACAGAATCTGTTTTTTCCAGTAACCAATGATGTCTGCGTTCAAGTCAGACCCAGAAGTCTTAGGTGCCTAACCAGTCAATGAAAAGGT
Organism: Vulpes lagopus; assembly: GCF_018345385.1. NCBI lineage: Eukaryota > Metazoa > Chordata > Mammalia > Carnivora > Canidae > Vulpes > Vulpes lagopus. Next base: position 25,654,864 of record NC_054829.1, read on the forward strand.
TCCCTTGGGTCAGATGCTCATCTCTGGTCCAATCAGTTGTGTCTGGAGTGTTCTGTGGTTGGCAAATACAGTTGCCCTATCTAGATGAGATGCTTAGACAGACATCTATTAAAATTTCTATTTTATTGGTAAGGAAACCGTGGCTCAAAGAGGTTAAGTCATTTCAACTGGGACCCAAAGCCGGTAAAAGATAGTGCAGATGGAACCCCAAAGCCCCATGTATTTCGCACCACTGAGGACTGGCAACTGTGGCCCAGTCATGCAGGTGGAGTGAGGTACACTGAGGGCTACAGGGCTTCAGTGGAGGGAGCAAGCTTTCCAGACTTGGGGTGGGGTGGGGGTTCTGAGAAGTCTTCTTCTTAGAAGAAGTGGCCTTTGAGATAGGAGTTGAAGGACAGGCAGGCAGAAGCTGAAAGAATATTCCAGGTGAATAAAATGATGTGAGCCAAAGTATGTGGGTGAGGAGACATGGGAGAGGAAACTAGGGGAATTTTGAGTAAGTAGGACTGTGCTGCATACCAGCACACATGAGGGGACATATATGAGACGAGCTGGTGTGCCAGGCCTAGTGAGAAGTTTGGGCTTGACTTGTGAGGCCATGGGGAGTCATTGAAGGTTGTTGAGCAGGTGAGAGGCCTGATTAGAACTCTGCTGCCAGAAAATGTCTGAGGAGTTGTTTACAAGTCCGACTCCCCTTCACTGCTGTCTTCAGGCAGATGTGGGGAGGACTACAGCGGAGCTAAGGAGGGCCAGTGGCACCCATATCTTCAGGCGATGATCTGAAGAGGGGTGAGAAGACAGTGGGCAGTGGCCGGGGCTTCGCGACTGGATGTGGCGGGTAGAGAGGAGGGGGAGGAGCTGGAGACGCCTTTCCTTCCTTCCTTGGCCATCGGCCTCCTCCAGCCTGAGGTCTGGTCTGGTGAGGCAGAGCACAGAGCATGCCTCTGCTGTCTGTGTGAGTTCCTGAGCAGTGAGATCTTTAATTTTTGTCTGCTGAGCCCCGATGGGCGAGGGGCCAGCCTGTGTTACAACCTCCTGGAGGCCCCTGGGCCAAGGCGCTCAGACCAGAGTGGACGGAAACAAGGAATGAGTCATGCAGGCAGGCTGGGGCCCACTGGGATCTGGCTGCCCCTTCTCTCCCACTCCCAGCCTGGTGTCTGTGCCCTGTCTTGAAAAGTTTTAGGGTCCAAGCCTGTCCCCAAGGGCTTGGAGTCCTAGGGAGAGTATTGGGGGCACCAGGGGAGACCTCATTGGGTGTCTCCATCCTCAGCATGTGATCCAGGGGACAATGGAGGTCAAGAGATGATAGCAGAAGGTGTTATCCCCCTTTCTTTGCCTTGATGATGAAGAATGCATGGGAGGTGCTTACAGACCTCCCTGGTAAGAGCTTATTCTGGGAAACACCAGACAGCAGCTTTTGTTTCCTGTCCCCACAATTCCTATCATTTGGGGTATGAGGGATACCACTGCATCCCTGCAGGAAGCATGGTGGGGACAGGCTGGGAGACCCCAATGACAGCCAAGGGAAGTTCTTTCTACTTGCCTTCTCAAATTCCAGCACAGCCATTCCAGAATCCTGGATAGGTCGGCACAGTCCTTTGGCCCACAGGACTTTCTCCCTGGGGCTTTGGAATGGGTAATACGGTATGAGATTCCTCCCCTTCCAAATACCCCTGACTCCCACCCCCAAGGGAGCACTCGAAGCCCCTGCAATCTTACCAGAAGGAATTAAAAAGGGGAAGCCTTCCAGGCTGTTCACATTGTTTTCGTGCTCAGTCTTCAGAGACTCTGGAGAGAAGCTGGGCTTCATCCTCCAGGAGTTCTAGAAGATTCCACCCCAGCCAGTGGCTGAAGGAATTTATGCAGGTAAGTAGGAAACGTTGTCTGAGCTTTAGCTAAATGAACAGAGCCTTCAGATCAGTCCACTCTTGTATCAGAGACTGGAAATGAAGAGAAACAGAGTACAATCTACTATTTTGAGACGCTTCATTTTCACATGATCGCAAGACATCCTAGAGCAAGTGTAGTGTGCTGCATGGAGACAGAATGGGCTTTGGAGCCATTCAGACTTTTTGGTTGAATTCTGGCTCGACTCCTAGCTGTAAGCCCTTGAGCAAGGGTCTTCACCCCTCTGGGTTCGTGAAATGGGAATTACAGTGCCTACCACACAGGGACATACGGGTGTTCTATTTATGGCACTTTTCTTTTCCAAAGAGAAAAGCTGAAGACTGAGATGAGACTTACTTTAACAATTGAAACCGATTTGATGTAAAGGTAATCTTGGTTTTCCTTCCTTCTCCTCCACGAGAGGGAATCAGATTCACTGAGACTCATCATGATGACTTTTATCTGCCCTTGACCCAAAATGGATACCTAGCTGCAAACAGACCTGAGTAAGGTGGGACATGCTTGCTGGGGGCTCTCTTATGGCAGCAGTCCAAATGGCACTGCCAGTGGCACCTCCCACCACATCACAAACAGCTATGAATGTACCCAGTTCCCAGAGAACTGCATCTAGGAGTACATTCCCAGAGCAATGCTCCTCCAGAAGCTGCCATTGGCTTCATGTCTGGAACCAGACAAACCAAGGAATGAACCCTAAGGTAGCCACTTACTAGCTTTGTGATTGTGGGCAAGCCATCTTACTTCTCTGAGCCTTCATTTCCTCATGTCCTATATGATGAAATAGGAATATTTCCTTCATAAGATTACTGCAAGAATTAAATGAGAAAATTTCTGGGAAACACTCAGCCTCATGCCTGGTGCATTTTAAGCACTCAAGAAATACCAGCTGGCTGATGGAGTAATAGTAATTGATCCCCCCGCCCCCCTTCACAGGTTAGCTGGGCTGGTTATCTAATTTGCCCTGAAGGTGGCAAGAAGAGCATCTTTGTCTCCATTTTCAGATGAGAAAATGGAAGCCAAACACAGCTGAGAGCTGAGCTCAGGTCACAGAAGGCAAAAGCATTCGTGCCCACCTGGAGAAGATAGCACTTGCCCACTAAGGCAGGGTGGCGGTGAGCTCTGGGCAGATGCCAGGCCATGGTGTCTGAGGTGGAAGGGTCTTGGCAGCCCCTGTGGGCCCTGAAGGTCTCATGCAGGAGGAAGCTGGGGCCTCGTCCTACAGCCCCCACCTTTCAAAATGGAAGCTGAGGCTACGCAGTTGTCTAATATCTGCACAAGAACATCGGAGCCCATGAGCCACTCCAATCTGGAAAGCCAGGGGCCCAATCAACCTTCCTTCAGCTGTTTTGCCCACTGATTAACCAGGAAATGTGTTATTTGTTCTGAGCAGGGGAACAAGCTCTCCTGGGGAGAGGAATTCAGGGCTGGAGGTCCAGTCACTTCCAAGGAAGAAAAATCCATGGAATTTTGTTGGAAGTCTGGGTCTCTGCAAAGGGAACACAGATTCATTCCTTGTTTTTTGGTCTTTATTTATTAAATTAGTTTAGGTTCTGGTAGCTATATGGCTGCCAGCATCATTCCAACAAAACATGGGAAAGCAAATAGGTTGCCCTGGGTGTCCAGCAGGTCACTACTCCCTTTTGTCGTGCATGTGTCCGCCAAACTTTCCTGCAGGAATCTTTTATCTGTCCCTTCCGTCTCTCTCTGCAGGGCTTTCCTGACCCAGACCCAAGAGATGAGTGAGTAGGCTTAGCAGCATTCTGTACCTCATTAGGGAAGAAGTTGGGATCAGGGTGAGGAAGTGACACACGGTGAGTCAGGGGCCCTGCTGGAAACAGTTAGGCACCCCCTTCCTTCTTTTACTGGGCAAGGGCAGAGGGGGGCAGAAGGTTCTGATAACTCCATATCCCCAGGGAACTGAGATAGGGAAGGGCCATTGGGAATGTGCAGTGGCGGAATTCAGGTGGTGCCAGGAGCAGAGGTGCAGAAAGGTACCACTTCAGCTATGAGAAGGGCTGCTGAGGCACAACCCAGGGTTAAAACAACACGGTACAGGCTTTAAAGCTTGAGTTCAAGCTTTGGAAAACCACCAAAGCTTGAGTCCCGCATCCACTACTTGCCCACAAGCCAGTAGCTTATTCCCAGCCTCAGTTTCCTCCTTTGTATGTGTGGAAATCATAATGCCTCCTTTATTTTGTTAAAGTTATGTAGCACGCTTAGCACAGTGCTTGGACCATAGTAGGCTCCATAAATTTTGGCAGCTTTATAAAAGAAAAACAAACAAAAAGCTCAAGTGTTTATGGGATTGGAGATTCTGAAGAGCTGTGTCAACAGGTCCCAACAGTTACAGGGGAAGGGAGGGATGGGCAATAAGTGGGGAAGCCAGCACAGGAGGATGGCCCTGGAGTAGGGCAGAAGGAGAGTCTTCAGAGTAGATGAGCCAGGCTGCAGCCCCAGGGAGAACAGGGTGGGAATTTCCAAGGACCACTTGTACTCAAAGAGGAGTGGGCGGGGCGCCTAGTGGTGAGGGAAGTGTGTCTGCGTGAGGGTTTTGGCCCAGGCCAGCGGTGAGAGGCTGAATGGGCGGCAGACTTCCAGAAGTGCAGACGGAGGAGACGGAGCAGTAATAATGACTTGGACACATGGGAGGAAAAAATAGCTCAGGGACGAAGATGACGCCAAGGTTTCTGGCCTTGGGAGGCTCATGGGGCTCTGAGGTGAGGGTTGAAAGATGAAGAGGAGAGCTCCTGAAGGAACAGGGCAGGTAGTGGGCAGAGGAGTGGGACTTGGAGCTAAAGAGTGGGGTGGATAACAGGCAAGGGGTAAGTGTGGAGCTGAAGCTTTCCCAAAGCTGGGAAGGTGCAGTGTCTCCGGGAGAGAACCAAACATTCTGGAAATTCAGATGGCGTTCGTCTCAAAACACAAGGCACATGATTCACGGAGATCCTTAGGACCAGACTTGGAGGCAGCAAGCACATGAACTTGGACCAGTAACTACCTCCAGAAACTCAGTTTTTCTCTCTTAGAGTGGATCTAATCTTACCTTTTTACTTGATGGAACCATTCTGTCATTCGTTTACCTAGCCAACACTGAACACATATTTCTCAGTTGTTTGTTGGAGTCAAGCACTGTTCTAGGTTCTGGGGAAACAGTGGTGAGCCAGGCAGACAAGATATCTATTCCTTTAGAGCTATCACCGTGGTTTGGGAAGTCGGACATGATTTTATAGGTTGTTGAACAGGATTCTTCTGTGATCTTTGAATTTCTGCTGAGGCCGCAAAGACTAGAACAATAAGGACTAAATAATCTCACATTCTGAAGAGAAGTACTAGACACTTTCTCAAAGGCAGAACTGGTTCAACAACACTTACGCCACATCCCTCAATTCCAGTCTATACATGAAAGGGATTGAAGAAAGTTGTTGAGGTAGGGAACTGTTGCATTAGTAGGCAAGGCTGAGATTTCCCCTGGGGGCACTCATCAGTGCAAATCAAGCCCCAAAGAACCAATCATAGAGATTGGGGGCTTCCAAGAAGAGGAGACTAGCATGACTCCTCATGGAGTCTCCTTCCATGGATGCTGGCTGAGTTGCTGGAAGTTGCAAGCACTCCCCAGTGCCCCAGAGCACAGTAAAGAAGTTCTGGAGAAAAAAAAAAAGGGAAGTTCTGGAGAGAACCCAACACATATCTTTAGGAATCGAGGATGGGCCTAAGTGAAGAGACTTGTGTGGACCTCCAGTCTGGGGAATTTTGACTGTGGATCCTGGCCAGAGTGGCTTCTATGGCAGAGCGAGGAGCTGCCAAGTCACCACTGGTTTGCCAGCATGGACGAGTAAGTCCCACAAGAGGCAGGTAATACAGGGGTCTGCAAGAAGCCGGCCAGAGAGTGCTTTGTGACAGCAGTGCAGGGTGCAGGTCCTACAGAGAGACTCCCAAAAGCCCATGAATGTGCCCATGAAAGAACAAGCACTTGGCACCTACCAGCCAAGGGCACCTGTCACATAGGATTTTGCCATGTTTCCCCTAAAGCCTCTCCCCCAGTCCTGACACAGGGGAACCACAGTAGAAAAGGGAGATTAGAAAAACAGACCATGTGAGAGGCGCCTAGGTGGCTCAGTCAGTTGAGTTCACCTCTTCATTTTGGCTTAGGTCATGATCTTAGGATCCTGAGATCAAGCCCTGTGTCAGGCTCTGCACTCAGCTACTGGTCTGCTAGAGATACCCTCCTTCTCCTTCTGCTCCTCCCCCTGCACACATTCTCTCTCAAATAAACAAGTAGATGAAGAAGAAGAAGAAGAAGAAGAAGAAGAAGAAGAAGAAGAAGAGGAAGGAAGGAAGGAAATGAAGGAAGGAAGGAAAAAGGAAAGGAAAGAAAAGAAAAAAGAAAAGAAAAGAAACCATGTTCTACCCTCTCCACTACAGGATCTTGGGCCAGGGGATAGGCCTATGGGGGAGGGGGACGAGTGTTAAATTGGTTGCAAGATTAATTAAACTGGATGAAGTTTTGATTTGGACAGGACTAGACTTTTTAGTGCCTAAAAATTGCTCTTAATTACAGAAATGAGACTATTCTCGTGGCCAGTGGGGATGGGCAAGCCAAGGACTCTGCTCTAGAGGTCATCAAAGGTGGAGAAGGGAAATTCACCGTAATATGGCTGAGGGCAGTGAGGAATGAAAAATGTAGCTCTTTCCTGACAGTCCCCTTTCAATTCAGTCCATTCAATAAGTCAGATGCACAGGTAAGCAATTTAAAAATATGCTTTCAACTAGGCACTGGGGCAACAAAGGTAAAGCAGGGTGTTGTGCTATAAGTGGGAGGACTGCTCTGGATTGGAGGCTCAGGGATGGCCACTCCAGGAGGTGAATGATATTTGAGTTGAGAGGTGAAGTGATGAAGAGCTCATTCTGGAAAACATCTTGGAGATAAGTGTTGCAGGGAGAGGGAAGTGGGCATTAACTTGGCTTGTTCGAGGAGCAGCGAGGAGGCTGCAGGTGGTGAGTGCCAGAGCAAGAGGGGAGATAGATCAGAGAGGGGGCCCAGTCACGCTAGGGCTTTGTTGGTCAGGGTCGGGTATTAACTATGCCCACCCTTTGGTGGTGTGGGAAGTTATCCACTGGTGCCCTCCTGCCTGCTGTCACTCTTCCTTTCTAGGAAACAGTAGGCTGCAGAAATGCACTGGGGACAGCAGGGTTGCCAGGCCTTCAGGCTTTAGGGCAAGGGGCCATGGTGTGAATGATGAGCTCATTGTTGGAGGTACTGGGATGGGTGGCAATCAGCACTCTCGCACCCCTGCCCCTCTCGCTGCCAGTACTGGGTGTGAGCACACACAGCAGGTCAGTCAGAGACTCCCGGAGTCCCTCCCACCCCTCCCACCCCTTGGAGAAATTCCCCGAGGGAGTCCAGAGAATGGGCTTCCGAGGGAGCTGGAAGCAGGAGGCCCGGATCTCATCCCCTTTGGGGACACACGCTGTTTCCTGCTGTGGCCTAATTCAAGATCCTCCATGGCTATACCTCTGCTAGAAAGATGCTATCTCTTCCAGGATCCGCCATCACCGCCTCAGGCCCAGCCTGGACCCCTGACGCAACAGGAAAAGGATTAAGATCTAGGAGCGAGGGCGGCGGGCAGCGGCTGCGAGGTGGCCGAGGACGCAGGCGGCTCCACTAGAGGGCGCGAGCCCCCAGGCGACCTTGCAGCGCTCACGCGCCCAGCCCCGGCCGGAGGGAGCCGGGCTCCCCGCGCCTCCCGGCTCTGCCCCGCGACAGCCGACCCCGGCGCGGGCGCCCCCAGTGGCCGGGGCGGGAAGCGGAGGGGCCGGGCGCGGGCGCCTCGAGGCCCGGCTGGGTCAGGCGGATCTCAGCGCCTCTCCTGGCCTCCTTCAGACCTTCGAGGCGCAGCCTGGGTCATCCGACCGCGAGTCCGTTCCAGAGGGCAGGGGCAGGAGATAGATGCGGGACGGGTCCGCAGTTCGAGCTTGAGCAGGACGAGAGAAGGGGACCAGGGGCCCCTGTCCCGGCAGGCGCCGTCTCCCCTGCCAGCCGTCGGGGCGGCCGGGCGCTGCCCCCAGCTCCTCAGGGGTTAACCCCCCTCGCCGCCCGCTCGCTTCCCGGTGCCAAAGTGGGTGTTGCTGGAATTCCTCTCTCCCTCTCCCGTAATGAGGGGGCTGAGCTGTCCCTCCGAGGAGGGGGCACGGTGTAGATAAAAGAGACGAAAAACAGGGGGAGGTTTCCAAAAATAAAAGCGTCCGTCTCCCCTTCGGAAGGCTGCAGAGACGGGGAGAAGGCGCGAAGGTGCTGCGGCGGTGCGCGCCCGCTGGAGAGGAGCCGACCCAGCTCGGGGCGCGCGGCCCTCGCCCCGGGAAGGCTGGCTCGGAGCCCCTAGACCCCGGGGAGCCCGCCGCCGCCGGGGAGCGCAGCGCAGCCGCCGCAAGCCCCCGGGGCAGTTCCCCCCGCTCGCCGCTCCCCAGTGGCCCCCGGCGCCATGGGGCCCCCGGCCACCCACCGCGGCCCCGGGCGCGCCCCGCGGAACCCCTGTGGGGGCCTCCTGGCCCTCACCCTGGCTCTCTTCGTGGGCATGGGCCATGCTCAGAGGGACCCGGTGGGAAGATACGAGCTGGCTGGCAGGGACGCGAATCGGCTGCGCCGCCCCGGGGGCAGTCACCCCGCAGCGCCTGCAGCCAAGGTGTACAGTCTGTTCCGAGAGCAGGACGCGCCAGCGCCGGGCTTGCCGCCCACGGAGCGGGCCCAGCCGGGCTGGGGGAGCCCCCGGAGGCCCGCCGACGCGCTGGCCCGGAGGCCGCCCCGCGCGCAGCAGCCCCGGCGAGCCCAGCCACCTGCGCAGACCCGGAGAAGCAGCCCCGTGGGCCAGCAGCAGTCCGCAGCCCGCGCGCGGGTCGCCCCGGCTCTCCCGCGCCTCGGAACCCTCCAGCGGCCCGGGGCTGCGCCCCCAACCCCGCCGCGAGGGCGGCTGACGGGGTGAGCACTGCAGAGGGAAGCTTGGGGTCGGGGGAGCGAGGGCGGGTTTCCATGTGCTCACTAGTGGAGCGATGCGCAGGCGAGAGGAGAGGGCCCCCGGCTCGTGCCCTTGGCCCCCCCCCCCGACCCCCCGGCCTCAGGACCGAAGGGAAAGCCCCGGGGTCCCCAGGCTCAGGCTCGGAGATCTGACCGATTTCCGAAGAGTTGAGGGCAGAGAGAAACACTGTCGTCACCCTTTCGTGCCGGCTCGCTGAGACCTGACGTTAAATCCTTTCCCAAGGCGCCCGTGCGTTCCCCGGCCTCCGCTAACCGCTAACGGTGCGGGCAGACCCGCAGCGCGGCGGGCGTCCGAGGGGAGCCCCGAGGGGGCAGCGGGGTGGGCGTCCCAGGCGCCTGAGGCCCCAGAGCGGTTGAGCGGGCCCAGAGCGCAGGTAGGCGGAGGACGTCGGGGCTCCCGAGCGGGGAACGGGGCTGGCGGCGAAGCTCCGGCTTGGCTACAAGTGTCTGAGCTGGGACGCAGGTCGGCCTGGGCCCGCGCGTGGCGGGACGTGGGAGGGGGCGTGCGCTCCAGGGCGCTGCGGGCGGGAAGCCTGCCTGCGCTGGGGTACAGCGGGTACGTGGGGCACAGTGGGTACGCTGCACAGTGGGTACGTGGGAGAGGGGGTCTGTGCGTGCCCCTGTGCAGCTAGGTGTCCGCGCGACTCGCTCAACCTGCAGGGCTGTCTCCCCCAACCCTGCGATTTGCTTTTTTTCCCCCTCATCCCGGCATCCCTGCCGCCCTCTGGGGGCGCCCTCGCAGCGTCGGGAGGCTCCCAGGCAACCCCATCCCCAGGGGCACTTTTCCTTGCCCGAGTTTGCCAGGTGTCTCCAGAATGGCGCGCACGGGAGCCCCGGGCAGTGCGGGGCTGGAGGAGGGCAGGATCGGAGAGGCTGGGAAGGGCTCTGGCAGCCCCTTATGGCCTGGGCCCAATTCCCCAGTTGAGTTGAGTCCCAGTGGGCAGCAAGGATACTTGCACCCGCAGATCTACACTGGAGGACCGCACGCCTCGCGGCCTTCCACTCCAGGTTTTCCTCGGCTGTTGAACTCTTTCTGTTTCAGCAGAATTGCCTCCCTTCATTCAGATCTCTGCTCAGACAGGTCGGCTCTGACTACTCCTGCCCCACCCTCTCTCCCTTCACGTGCTTTACCTGTTTCTGCATTTTGGGTCTGGTCTCCCTGCCCACACTAATGTCAATTCTAGGAAATCAGAGGCTTTGTTTTATTACTATGTTACTGGTGCCTAGAACAGTGCCTGCCTACAGTAGATGATCCTTAAGTATCTGTTGAATGAGCAGATGAACTCCCTGCTGCCCCAGGAAGGCCCAGCTTAAAGCAGGCAGAGAGTAGACCCATGCACTGCCAAGTCCCTTACACACAGGATCAGTCAACAAGTGTTAATGGAGCACCAGCCACGTGTCAGCTTTTTTCCTTTCCTGACGTGTGCAAGTGAATACATGCTTCTTAAGAGTAAGTGTGCAGAGCCTGAGACAGGGGATGAAGGCTCGAAAACAAAGGCATTGTTCCTGCTGAGAATGCAACTCACTTAAAATAGAGTTGGAGAGATGAATAGATATGTGCCAGTGAATGTGCTTACTAGTAACGGAAGCTTCACATTAAGCATAACGGAATGGGACAATTATGGCTGAGGAGCTCAGAGGAGCCCGAGTCCCTGGGGCTTGGTGGGCAGTATGCGGAGAAGCAGAGGGGAGGTGGCAGGAGTGGGGCCCAGAGGTGTAGCACTGCCCAAGAATGAGGGCTTTTCACTGTTGGCACTGGCCTGGGGGCAGGATGACACCCTGGTGCAGGGAAGCCATAGGAGTGAGGCTGGAGGCATAGGTTGGGCCAGATCATGGAGGAGCTTATATCATTGGCATTTAGATGGAAGTTGGGGGAAGGTAAAATAGTGGAGGTTGAGAGTGGAAGTTGTGAAATGAGGTGGGGATATACAAAGCAGATTGTCACCAAAATAAAGCTGGTATATGTGCACAGGTGTGTAAGGATATGGGCAGGGGGTTACCCATAGGCACCTGTCATACACAGGTGCACACATGGAATCACATGCTGGGGTTGGCTCCTCCCCCAGATTCTTTTCTGCAGCTTTGATGAGGGGTGGGTTTCTCTGGCCGTGCACCCAACCACTCCAAGTCAGCTGAGTAGCAATCTTGTCCATCTGCTTCCTCTCCGCAGGCCCATTCTGGCTAATGGCTTCTGGCCAGGCTGACCTCTCTGGCAATTGCCTAGTGGGTTCCTCAGGGCCAAAGACCAAGTGCCACCTGCTGGTGAAGCTTGGAACTGCATTACTACTACGGGGGATTCTTCATTCATTCAACAAATACTTGAAAAGCCTCCTGTATGCCAGGCACTTGTGCTGGACCTTGGAGATACCGCAGAGGCCAACACAGCCCGTGTCCTCACACAACTTGCATGTAGTGGGGATTTATTTGCACACAAGATATATTAAGCATGTGCCAGGCACAGTGCTAGTGTGTGGGAACATCGTAACCACACCAGACACAGATCCTGCACTAATGGAATTTATGGTCAATAGGGGACTTTTTAAGCCAGGTTTCACAATATTCAGTGTTTCTTGAAATAGCCTCACAGGCTAATACTTTCATAAAATTTTCCTTGATCTTTTCCCTCTTGTTCTATTATTTTTCTTTAAATTTATACACTGTTAAAATAGCATGATTTTGTATTTTATCTATCAAAGTATTTTATATTATAAGGGTTTGTACAAACATACAAAAAGGTATTGGAAATAATATAACTAACGACCATCCAGATTTTTCAGACCTTAATATTTGGGCATATTTTGCTTTTGATATTTTTAGTTGAAAACTCCCCTAAAAATTTGTCTCTCTCTCCCTAGAATTAACCACTACCCCGGATTTACTCATGATTCCAATGTATGTTTTTGCACTGTTACTACAGATGCATGCCTCCATAAAATACACAATATTGTTTTGCATATTTTAAACTCAGATAAGTGATACCATACTGTATCAGCTTCCAACAGTTTGCTTTCTCCCCTCCTCCTTAGATTTTTGAGTTTAGCTACGTTAATATAATCAGCCCATGTTTATTCATTTTAACTGTGGTATATTATGCCATTGTCTGAATATACCACAATTTGTCCACTTTCCTGTTTTTGAACATTTAGATGACTTACTTTTTTTTTTTTTTTGCTATTGCAAACAGTACTTGGCTCATTTTTCCACAAATAAATTCATTTTTCAAGGACACTTTGTATCACTATCATAGTTGAAAATAGTACCACTTGTCATAAAAAGAAGGTAATTGTCGGAAAATTGAAATGAAAAGAAAATGTTCTCAAATTCTATTCAGACACCACTACCTTAGGAAGCTCAACCCTCTGGTGTGTCATTCCTATTGAAAAGAGAGACTAGCAAGTGTTGGGGGAAGGACCTGGCATGGAGACCCAACCTCAATTTTTTTTTTTTTTAACTGATCTAATCAGGCTAGAAAGGTAACTGAAAAGGGGATAACTTTCTCACCACATGAGTCGCATTGTTGAATGCTATGGTTGTGGAAACCTAAAACTTCCTTTCCTAACCTGGGTGTGGCTCATCCATTATTTGGGAAACAGTGGATTAAGTGAAACAAAGAAGTATTAAATGTATATCACGTGTCAGGCATCGCGTTAGACCCAAAGAAGAATAAAAAAGAATTCTCAATATAGTCAAGATGGGGCCACATAAGACCAATGACCTGAGACAATCAGTACTAAATGATTGCAGTGGATGGGGAATGGGGAAGGCTGAGCATATATCAGGGGAGGTTTACACCAAGGAGGTAACATCTGATCTGGGAGTCTTGGAGTATGCAAAGGATTTCAATTGGCAAAGAGAGGAAAGGCAGAGAGCAGTTTAAGCAAAGCATCAAAATGGGACCCTATGTGGTGCCATTGCAAGACTACAAAGTTTGTAGCGTTGGAGGATCATAGCCTTGGTTGTGGAAGGTCATGGAGACAGGGGACAGGTGATGGGGACAGTTAGACTGCACGGGCAGATGGGAGCCTGGCCAGCTTCATAGAGGCCAACAGAGAGTTGTGGAAGATTTTTAATGAAGGGCCAGTATGATCACATTGGTCTTAGGTTGACCAGCAGCTGTTCCAGGCTGTTAGCCAGATGTGCCGAGGTTTGGACCACGATGCTGGATCCTGAGCTGATGTTTGCTGAGAGATGTCACCTGGAAGGTTGGGCTCCTCTGATCTCATGGTGGTACCTTCCAAGAAGTCAGAACCATTGAGTCATATATGTCTCAGCTAGTCAGACTTAGCTGCTCTCTCTAGTTAGCCAGAGACTGCTGATGGTCATCTCCCACTTCCCTGGGCCTCTGCCCAAGATTCTAATAGGGGCCTAGAACAAACTCTCAGAGTTCTCTCCACCTTGGGTACCTGAATCTCTTGAGTGCCCCCTCCAGCCCTAGCCTGGCTGCTACTTCCTGGCAGCCTTTGACTCTGACCAGGCCTCACTATGTTCCCGAGGGCCCTGAGACTCTACCACCATAGGGCAGTGGGGCAGGGCTCACTGCTGCTTCCTATAGTTAGCTGTCCTGAGGGCATCTGGGGTGACAGCTGGCTCAGGAGGCCTCCTGGGGCTGGGATCCATGCCATGACCTCCCAGCCAAGAGGCCCCTCAGTCTGTTCTATCTGGGCACAAACAGACCCTAGTTCTTAGAAAACTCTCAGGGCATGCATGCAGTCTGATTCCTTTTGAAGACCTCGTAGGCCTCTAACAGGACTTGTCAGTACCCCCAAGGGCTCGTATGCCCACCCCTTCCACTGGCGTGTACCCTCAGAAAGCCTGGGTATGAGGATCAGCCCCCTCCTCAGAAGCCAGTGACTTGGGTCCTGATGAGAGCTAGGAAGCTGCAGAAGGCAGCCGTCCAGAGAAGCTTCGAGGTGGCCAGGATGGCACAGCTTTTGGCTGGGAGGACATTCTGGGAGCTCCCTGGGAGGCAGCTCCCTGCAACTTTGGGCCATGGAACTAAAAATGAGCTTCGGCTTTTCCAAGCTGCAGGAATTTATTTTGAATGTTTTTTCAGGCTCCAGAAACCACACAAGCTTTGGGGTCCACTCAAATGTCAAATGAACTAGTAAACAAGACCAGATGCTCACTCTGCTGTCCACAGAGGTTACAGGAAGGGCCCCCTTCTCTGTCCTGCACCTTGCTCCTCCGGCTCATACTTTGCTGCCCCACTTGCCCTGTTTCAGTGAGTGCTCAAGTAGACAGTCTCTGATGGTAACAATGGGATCCACAAAAAGCCAGGGTCAGGCCCAGGCCCTGGCCCTCAGAAGGCCCTTCTCCAGACTTCTAGAGAAGTTACCCGGGGCCAGAGATTTGGGGCTTTAGATGGTGAGTCGAGACTGGTGAAAGCTGCTGGTGCTACAGGGGCCTCACCACATACTTGAGAGTGAAGTCTGGGCGAGTTGGGTGAGTGCCTCAGCAGTTACTACAGACCAGCATCTCCCGTGGGGGCCCCCAATGCGAACACCAAGGAGTAGCTGGGGAAGGACTAGCCCCCATAAAGTAAGTTCCATTCCCCTGCCCAAACAGAAGGAATGTGTGCACTATGCAGAGGCAGCTTAACTCAAGTCCCCAGTTTCATCTTCTTACCAGCTCATCACCTCAAGCCTCTCTCTCTTTTTTAAAATTTAGAATTATTTAGGATTTTTTTTATTTTTTTATTTATTTATGATAGTCACAGAGAGAGAGAGAGAGAGAGAGAGAGAGGCAGAGACACAGGCAGAAGGAGAAGCAGGTTCCATGCACCGGGAGCCCGACGTGGGATTCGATCCCGGGTCTCCAGGATCGCGCCCTGAGCCAAAGGCAGGCGCCAAACCGCTGCGCCACCCAGGGATCCCTATTTAGGATTTTTAAAACTTAAATTCAATTAGCTAACATATAGTACCTTATTAGTTTCAGTTGTAGAGATCAGTAATTCATCAGTTGCATATCATACCTGGGGCTCATCCCATCACATGCCCTCCTTAATTACTCCATTCCCCCCCGCCCAGCAACCCCCAGTTTGTTTCCCAGAGTTAAGAGTCTCTCATGGTTTTTCTCTCTCTCTGATGACTTCCCCTTCAGTTTTCCCTCCCTTCCCTATGATCCTCTGCGCTGTTTCTTATATTCCACATATGAGTAAAACCATGTGATCATTGTCTTTCTCTGATTGGCTTACTTTGCTCAGCATAATACCCTCTGGTTCCATCCACATCAGTGTAAATGGTAAGTATTCATCCTTTCTGACGGCTGAGGATTATTCCATGGTGTGTGTTTATATCTCACATCTTCTTTATCCATTCATCTGTCAACGGACATCTTGGCTCTTTGCATAGTTTGGTTAAGCCCCTCTTAAATAGAAATTCTCACCCCAGGTCTCTCTGTCTCCACCTGCACCACACACCAGCCTGCCCAAGGGCCAAGGCTCCTCCAGTGTGCATTTGCTGGCAGGTGATGCATATCTTAAGGCTGTTTTATGTGTGTTTTCTAGCTTCCCTTAGAGAGCCAGCTTTTGTTGGGCCAAGGACCATGGTGCTTATTTTTTGGTGAGAGGCAGTGTAGGGTTGGACCATGACTTAGAGGTGGGCAAACTCAGGTTTGAATCTGGCTTTGGCACTTGCTCATTGCTGAGCCTCGGCAAGTCACTGAAACTCTCTGAACTTAACGTTTTTCTCATTTGTATGATCACTGTCATTAATTGTCCCAGGGAGGGCCTTCTTTGTGTTAGGTATTTTCTCTCTCATTCAATCATGAGAATAACCCAATTAGGAATTATTACCTCATCATACTGATGCAGAGAGTGAAGTTTCCCAAGATCACTCAGAGAATGACAGGACTCAAGGTTAGATCTACGGGATCATAATGTGCTTGCCCCTGGGCCACATGGACTCCCTAGAGAAGGAAGACGGTCTGGCCAGTCTGGCAGGGTTCCCCTGGGCCCTGCCTGTAGAGGGTGGGACCCTCAAAGGGGCTCTGGAAATTGTACCACTCTGAGTACCCTTGTGTTGACCCCATTTTGCTGACCCCACAGGAGGAATGTCTGCGGGGGACAGTGCTGCCCAGGATGGACAACAGCAAACAGCACCAACCACTGTATCAAACGTGAGTGCCTCTGCCCACCCACCCTTCTCCCCCTCTCTCCTTTGAGGTTGGCCAGGCCCAGGGACTCAGGGACCTGGAGCAGAGGTGTCTTCCCCAGTCTGCCTCTCCAGAATGGAGGTAACAGGTAGTGGATAGGAGAGGGTTTCAAAAAGGCCTCCAGCTGCAAACAACTCTCAAATAAAAGTTCCCACTCATGTTTTCAAAGCTTCCTGCATTCCCCTCCTGCTGCCCAACCATGTCGGTGCCCCACTTGCCTAGTCCATACGGTCCCTTGGGTGCCCACATACACCTGTAGTCTGCAGAACATGCCTGGCTCCAGAACCTCTGCATTGCACATTGCTAGGGGCACCATTCACGTTGTGTGCTGTGGGATTGCACCTCTGCCTTGGCCGCTGGCCCTGCTGGTCCTGGCCTCTGTCAGGCATCCTGCCAGGATGAGGCTATCAGATGAGGCTCTGATCCCATGTCTGGAGCAGTCTTCCTTTAGACCACTCTGAAGCTGGCAGCCTGGCCCAGGCGAGAGAAAAGAGAGAGTAATCATCTTAGTTATGTGGAAACCAAGGAGCAGGAGACAGGAAGAGCCAGGGCCTCCATGCCCAAGCCTCCTCTCACGGGGCAGATGCAGTGACAACAACAGCCAATGCCTATGCAGCACTCATTTTATGCAAAGTCCACTTTACATGGCCTATGGGGGCAGGGAGTACCACTATCCATTTGGCAAAGAAGGAAACTGAGGCACAGGTAGGTCACATGGCCTGAAAATGGTAGGATTTGAACCCAGGTCATCTGACTCCAGGATCCCTCTTCTTTTTTTAAAAAAAAGATTTTATTTATTTATTCATGAGAGACACAGAGAGAGAGGCAGAGACACAGGCAGAGAGAGAAGCAGGCTCCATGCAGGGAACCCAGTGCTGGACTCGATCCCAGGACCCCAGGATCATGCCCTGGGCCAAAGGCAGGTGCCAAACCGCTGAGCCACTCAGGTGTCCCCAGGGTCCCTCTTCTTAATCACTATACCCTGCTGCCAGATCTCTTACCTTATCTTTCCGGGGCTCACTTTCTACACCTGTGACCTAGGAATGGCTACTCCTACCATTACCACTACTACCATTACTGCTACTACTAGTAGTTGACAGCTGAGCATTTGCTCTGTGCCCACCACTGTGCTAAGCTCTTCATGTACATCACCAAGCCTCTCAGTAATCCTACAGAGTGGGTATTTAGTAATCATTCCCACTTACAGACAAGGAAGCTGCGTCTTGGGTTGATTAGGAAACATGGCCAAGTTAACAGTACTCTAAGCCCTAGGGCTGGATCAGGCATTTTGATTTCTGAATCCCATACTCTTCCCTGTGAGGGTTTGTTCGCTCCCAACCCTGGGTGAGCCGGGGCCTTCTAGAATTTGGAATCCTCACAGGTGAAAAGAGATATTGGCTCTTTCTCCTTCTCACTCCAGGGCTCCCCTCCTGAGCCCTCGTTAGCTCCCTAGACCTTTATGGCTGGCTCAGGAGCCCTGCCTGACCGCCCCTGCTGCTACCTTCTGCCGGGCTATGAAGACTCCTGCCTGGCTGTGAAGACTGGTCTCACCAGAACCCCTTCCTGCCCAACGACAAGCCCCAGGCCCTAGCCAGTGTGAGGGTTTCACAGCTAATGGTCTGGATATATGACGAAACCTGTGGTGCTCCCAGCCCTGATGGATGCCCTCAGCTCTGATTCTGATGCCTCCTGCAATGGGGATGAGATGGGGACAAGATGGGGATGCTTCTTTTTCTGTGGAGATGGAGATGCTGACTCACCAAGCTCTTGGTTCTGCTTCAAACCCCATGACCCTGACCCTCTCCCAGCCTGACGGTGAAACGAAAGCAGAATCTTGGGTCTCCAAGGTAGAGAAACCAAAACCCTAAACCCAGAAACATACAGCAAAGCAGATCTTTCCCCCTGAAAATTCTTTCCTTTTCAGGGAGCCTGGATTAGTTGGGCTCTCAGAGGACAGGCCCTCTGTGGCTGGTGGCAGAGATGAGGGAAAGACACTTGTCCTTCAAAATGATAAAGATAAAGACAGTGTGCCTCGAGTGGCTTGCTTATGGTCACAAACTCACTGGAGGGGGATCAAAGACTCAAAATCAACAGTTCCCCTGGGCAGAGAAGCCAGGCTTGTGGGTAGCCAGGTGGTTTCCTGCTCAGAGAAGCCCTGAAGTTGGGAGCTGGCGCCTGGGGGCTGGTATATTTTTAAAGCCCAGCAGGCAATTCTAGCCAGCACTAAAGAGCAGAGCTACTGAGCAGAGTTTGGTTGGTCATAGGAAGATCTGCCTTGGGGGCCCTATCTCAAATCTGGGTGTTCCCACGACTCCTCTGGGATCTAATTTAAAGCACAGATTTGGATTCAGCAGGTCTGGGGTGGGACAGGAGAGTCTGAGTTTCTAACAGGCCCTCAGAGGCGGCTGCTGCTGCTGGTTCAGGGACCACACTTTGAGTAGCCTTGGGGCACTCTGGAGGCCTGGGGACGGATTGGGGGTTGGAGATGGGGAGGAGGGTTGGTATGTTTCAGTGAACTTGGCAGAGAGGGTGGCTGAGATTTGAATTGAAGCTGGACCACAGTAGGCTTCAGAGGAGGTGGGCTCCTCACCAGCTGCAGGGCTCTGGGCAAGGACCTGGCTCCCGGCCCTCGGGCCCTGGGGCCCTGGAGATTCTTGATTTCCTAACTCATCATTCATGGTTCTCCCCATGTTAGTCTCTGCCAAACTGAGGTTTTGACACTGGAAACTCAAGGTTGGGTGAATCTGCATACTGTCAGAACCAACGTGTGTGTGTGTGTGTGTGTGTGTGTGTACCCTTGTGCCCCAGCCTGGGGATGCTCCAGGGTGTTCTGTGTGTGTGTGTGTACCCCCGTGCCCCAGCCTGGGAATGCTCCAGGGTGCTGCCAAATCCCACTCCAGCCTGGGAGTCCTCAGCCCCCGTATTTCTCTCCCGGTCCTCTCGCCCTGCTGTTCCCCGGGTCATCCCCCCCGACCCTGGCACGCAGGCTGGCAGCTCTCCCGGAGGAATTGCCAGTGGGCATTAGCCTTCCCCACTTGAAGTTGGCTTGGCCACTGAAGGGCTGTGTGCTAATTAGCTGGGCCTGATGCTGTTTGCTTGTTGCTATTTTGCTGCTAAAGAGCCTAACGAGAACCACGTGGGTGGTGGGGTGTTGGCTGTGGAGAATGTGGGGCTCTTGGCTCCACACCCTGTCAGCTGGCTCTCCCCCCACCCCCGCCCCGTGGTTAGTATCTTCCTTCCCCCTCCCCACAGCTGCCCTCCTGGCCAGAGCCAAGAGTGCCAACACTCGGAGAATGTTCAGGACTCTTTCCTAGCACTTTCACACATGTGGGGTGTCTCCTTGGCCAGGAGGAGAGGGGAGTTGACAAGGAGGGGTGTGTGACCTACCCCCATAGCCAAGAATGAAGTCCAGCCCTAGAACCATGGGGAGACTCAGTTGGCCTCGTAGTATCTGCCAGAAATCTGTGGGTCCGACCCACTGCTCATGGGCATGGAGGGATAGCCCTTGCCCCCCTGCCCTTCAGGCCACCCCTCAGCCCCCTCTTGCCACCTCTCACAGAATCCTGGGTTGCTGGGACCTACTAGTCTGTCTGCCCGGCGGGCCCCTTTGTCCCTGTCCAGTCCTTGGACCTCTGGGAGCCACCCCAGTGGTCATTGGTGGAACCCCAACTCCTCACTCCACCCTGGCAAGGTCAGATGTTGGGCTCTCTTCCCTTCCTCTGGTCTTAGCATCTGCCCTCCCTTCTGTGGCCTTGCCAGCTCTGCCACAGGATTTATGTGTTTATATATTTGTGGAGGCAGCTGCTGGGGGCCTGCCTGAGGTCCTTCCTGAGGGGGAGCGCTGGAGAGTGTGGGCTGACTGGATCCTGTTTATAGTTAGGGCTTTTGGAAGACTGTCCAGCTTTCCCAGACTGGCTCGCCCCCATTGTCACCCCAACACACACACACAAGCTTTGGGGACTTCTGAAGGCTCACACTGGGGAAGAAGGTTTGAAGAATTCTTTGAATTCTCCTTTTATTTTAGCACAGAGGCCTAGAGGCTGAGGTTATTCTGGGCAGGGCAGAGGGTGTCCCGTGGCTGTAGAGGAGGGGTTAGGTGGGTTCCCCCACTGTAACCACCACCAAACACATGCTTGAGGTTAATAGTATGTGTTTGGGGGGGATCCCTGGGTGGCTCAGCAGTTTAGTGCCTGCCTTTGGCCCAGGGTGTGATCCTAGAGTCCCGAGATCGAGTCCCACATCGGGCTCCCTGCATCGAGCCTGCTTCTCCCTCTGCCTGTGTCTCTGCCTCTCTCTCTCTCTCTCTGTGTCTCTCATGAATAAATGGATAACATCTTAAAAAAAAAAAGAGCATTTGTTTGGGATTTTGGTAAATCCAAGGAGTTGTGGATCTGAATCCCAGCTCTGTGTATTCAGGCAAGAGACTGGTCCTCTTCTACCATACAGCCTCATCCATAAAATGGGTATAACTATCTCTATAGTGTTGTTTTTGAGGATTAATAATAATAACACTTTAGCTATTACCATGGTCTGGTACTATTCAAGACTTTATATTGTTAATTTTTCATCCTCATGATTCCATAAGCTAGATTTGATCTTTCTCCCCCTTTACAAATGAGGTTAACTCTTTATCCAAGTCATGCATCCAGGAATCGGCAGAGCCTGGATAAGAATCCAGGTAGCCTGGCTCTGGAGTACAGGGCTTGTGCTCCAGATAAATGGGCAAGTCTGAATAGAGAACCTGGCACGTGGTAAATTTAGCCATCATTTTAATCCACACCCTGGAGATTGTGCTGATTTACCTGGGTTTAAAGGCAAACTCCACCACTTAGCCATATGGCCGTGGGCAGGGTGCTTACTATGCTCTCTGTGCCTCAGTTTCCTCCCCTGTGAAATGTGCCTAATGTTAGTCTCTACATCACAGAGTTGTAAGAGACAAATGAGATAACTCCGGTTAAATGTTTAGTTCAGGAGCTGGCCTGTTCTCTGTGCTCCATACATGTTTGGCCTTGATACTGAGGGAAGGGACAGTCGTGGCAAGTGCTCATTGGACACAAGGAAAAGCTCAGTAAGCATGTACTGAATAGTACAGGGCCTATCCGAGGACTGTGCTGAGAAGTCCCCGTCTGCTGCCTCACTTCTCTCAGCTCTTCCAGAAAACTCCAGAGATCCTGGTGTGTGACTTGGCATCTGTTCCTCCCTTCTTGGTCCAGAGCCTCTGTGTGTATGGTGGCTTTTACTCTGGTCCACATCTCAGTGCAATGAGGACCCTATTCCCCCCAACACACCCTTAATGTGGCCTTACTCATCCCATCTCTGTAATGACTTCATCCCACAGGGCAAAACTATGGCCAGGTGGGTAAGAGCCCCAATCTGGAGCCAGACTCCTTGGGTTCAAACCCTTCCTCCATCACTTAGTAGCATGGTGATCTCAGGCAAGCTGCTCAACTGCTCTTAGCCTCAGTTTCTCCATATGCCAAATGGAGATAAGAATAGCAACCCTTGTGGTTATAAGAATAAAGAGAAATGATTACATGTAAAGAAGTTAGCCCAGGGACTCATAATGGTAAATGCTGAGCAAACATTAGAGAGAAGTATCACGGCAGGGGTGGGATTTTCACTGACTGGTTAGGAACTGCCAGGAGCCAGGGTCTGGAGGCTCTGTGTGGCTTGTCCCTGGAAGAACCATCTTATGAGAGTCTTATGAGACTCATCTTATGAGTAGTTGGCAGGGAGTGGAGAAGAGCAAGGTGAGAGGTAGTTAAGGGGAATAATCACATGACCTCAGTGGAGACCCAACTAACATGAAGGGTACAGTCCTAGTAAGAGACCGTCATCTCTCTCCTCACCACGTATGGGTACCTGAGATTCTCCTGGTGAACAGGCTATGTCCCCAGGGCTCTTTATTCAAATAAGTATTTAGGAGATGTTCTTACCCAGGGGATCCTGAAGCCAGGTGCTGTGTCCTGTTGATACCAGGAGAGTGCTTACTTAGCACAGGTTTGGTGAAGGGCTGAGTAGGTACAGGATCACATGGGTGGCCTAACAATTTCCTTCCTCCATCCCCTCCTCACCTCCTTGGCTGGCATCTCCTCTTCTACCCAACATCTTAATGTTGGGCTTCCCCCAAGACTTTCTGCAGATCTTCCAAATCTCCCACACAAAGAGGGGGACAGTGGGAGCCAAGTCAAGCATTAGTTGTCCCCTATCACTGAGCACTCGTAGGCACTGTTAACTGTCAATTAACACACAACGATATTAATAACAGCCACACTCTGTGCCAGGGACCACACTAAACATGTCAGCCCCCAACCCCCTGGCCCTTGGTGAGTGGTCATGGTGTGATTCTCTACTGTGTGCCCCCTCCTGTGTCCCTAGCTGCTGATGGTCCTCTACCCAATGACTAAACATAGGCTTCCCAGGACTGAGTCCTGGGTCCTCTTCTTTCTTGCCATACCACACCTGGAATGATCTAAAGTATTTCCATGGATAGAAGCATTGTCTCTGGGCTAACAACACCCAGATTAATATATATCTTCAGCCAGACTTCTCCTCTGACCTCCAGACTCCTTCATCCTGATTCCTACTCAATGTCTGCTCTTGATGTTCCCCAGACATCCCCACCCAAAACTTGTCTAAAGTTTCCCTCCCTCTATGCCAGCTCGCCTGCCCAGGTGTTACCCGCCCTATTAAAAGGCATCCCTGGGCAGCCCGGGTGGCTCAGTGGTTTAGCACTGCCTTCAGCCCAGGGTGTGATCCTGGAGACCCGGGATCAAGTCCCACATTGTGCTCCCTGCATGGAGCCTGCTTCTTCTGCCTGTGTCTCTGCCTCTCTCTCTCTCTCTCTCTCTCTCTCTCTCTCTCTCTCTGTGTGTGTGTGTGTGTGTGTGTGTGTGTCTTCCATGAATAAATAAATAAAATCTTAAAAAAAAAAAAAAAGGCATCCCCATCTACCTGAATGCTCAAGTCAAACATCTGGGGGCCATCCGGGACACCTTCCTCACCGGGATCTTCCTCTTTGTTTCACCTTCCTAAATCTCCTAGAAGTCTGCTCCCTGCTTCTCCGGCTGCTTCTCTAGTCCAAGACTCCGGTATGAGCTCCTGGGTGATAGCTATAGCCCGCTGCCTGCTCTCCCCACTCTCTGGTTCTTTCTCCATACATCATATCATAACACATCTCTGCTCTCTCCTGCCCACCCAGCCTCATCTCCCAGATCCCCTTTACCCACCCAATCCAGCCTGGGATTCTGGAATACGCTGCCTCCAGGCTCTGGCACAGGCTGCTCTGTTTGCTTTCCCTCCTCTCTTTATGCGGCCGGCTCTTTGTCATCTTTCCCATCTCTGTTTCAAGCTCCCCCCTCAGAGGAGCACCCCCAGCCACTCCTTCAGAGCTTCCCCACACCAGCCTTGTTATTCTGGATTCTAGCCCCTTGATTTTTCTCCCTCCACAACTCATATCTCAATTTTGGTGCTTCTACTTACTTGTTTGCTTGCTCTGTGACCATCCTTCTAAGTTGGAAGCTCCATGAAGAAAAGGACAGTGTCTGTCTTGCTTATTATCCTAGGTAAAGAGTAAATGTTGGACACATGATGGTTTTCTAGGTGACACTGAGGCTCACAGAGGTAAAGAGACTTGTCCAAAATCACACAGAATTTAAACACAGGACTCTCTGGCTGCAAGGTTGTTTTCTCTTCCATGCTCTGTCCTGGCTTCGGTTGAGTTGTGAAGTGGGAGTGGTGTATTCCCCCTCTCCTGACCTTCCCAGGGCCTGCGCAGGGACCTGGGGCTGCCTCAGAAGGGGCTTGGTGGCTTTGTGTCTGCCACAGAACTGTCTTCCATGCCCTAGAGCTGCTCCCCTAGAAAAGGCTGGTGCCTGGGCTCATCCCTGATGGAGGCTGTCCCAGGACCCCATCCCATCCTTCTCGCATCTCTAGAGGCCCCTCTGGCACCGAGGCCTCCAAAGCCCTGCTTCTTCCCAGATAAGGCCCCCCGGGCTGTGGGGATAGCCGGAGAACTCTTCTGCTTTCGGGCAGGAGTTGGAGACACACCCAGGCCTCAGCCGTGGGCCACAGCCCTGCCCCATGGTCTCCCTCCTCATGCCTGCTGGAGCCGGTGGGAATTGGGACTGCTCTGTGCCCTTGGCCTCCGGCCTCCCCGGCCCCCCGACTGGCCCAGTGTTGTGGCATTTGTTAATGCAATTAGCAGGGCGGTCCATGCTCAGGGGCTGGGGGCCAAGGTCTGACTCACACCCCCTTCCTCCCCTCTGGCCGCCAAACGGTAGAGGCCCACTTGGCCTGCCAGACGGCGTCTGCAGAGAGTGCACGAGGGGCCAAGAAACGGCATCTTTCTCTCATTAGAGGCTTTTATGTGAACACAACTGCTATTTTGGAGCTGGGTGCTTGGCTGGCCCCTGAGCCCCAGTGCCGTTTCCAGCCGTCCTGAGCTGCAGGCCCAGCACAGCTGTGGCAGGAGCAGGGCAAGTCCTTGAGGACCTGACTTTTCCCACAGCCAGCGGGGGGCTCAGAGATGAGGTTGGGAGGTTGGGGCCTGGAGACACAGCCCCTGGGCAGAGCCCGCATCTGGAGGGGACAGGTCCCCGGGTGAATTCTGAAGACACATGTGTGGCGACCAGACAGGGATTTCCTTGGCCTCAGGGATCTGACATCGGGGTTCCTTTCTGTGGAAACCAAAGGTCAAGGCTGTAGAGAAACTGCTCAAGGCATAAGTAGACACCTCACCCCCTGTAAGAGAATTTCAGGGCAAACCAAAACCGCTGGGTAGAGGCCTAAGGTAGGGTGCACAAGGCAAAGGCTGAGGTAAATACTGAGGATGGGTAGGAGACTGTCCTGTCTACCAAGGCCTCTGGGTGTGGAAAGGCATGGGGCCCCATCCTCAGGGAGGGATTGGTGACTCAGTGGGTAGATTCTTGGTGTCCCACTGACATAGATTTTAGGAAAGATGGAGATTTAATCTAGGGAAGGGCTGAGTTTCAGGTGTGGGGGTGAACAGAGAGTCTGATCTGGAGCTAAAGGTCATCTTCCAGGCAAGAGGGGATGGTACTAGAGGCCTTAGAGCAAGGCACAAGGTTACAGGACCCATCATGAAGTCAGTGCTCATCTCATAGGTCATAGATGGAGGGGGAAGTTGTCTCGGGGCGCCCCCCTGGAGAAAGAGCCAGTGACACCTGAAAAGGAGCCCTGCCTCTGCACTGCAGGGCTTGGTCCATCCCTTTAACCAGGGCCTGTACTGACTGTTGCCTTTCCCTGGGAGAAGAGTTGTGGAAGAGAAGTCCAGAAGCCATCTTACCTCTGCAACTAGGCGATGTATGGTGGTTTTTCTTTAAGCTTTGCAGTGCAATCCAATAGAATTTTCTATGATGTTGGAAATGTTCTATATCTTGTTGTTCAACATGGTAGCCATGAGCCACATGTGGCTACAAGCACTGGAAATGTGCCTACTGTGAGAAACTGAATTTTACATTTTGTTTGATTTTAATTTCATTTTATTTATTTTTTAAAGATTTTATGTATTTATTCATGGGAGACACAGAGAGAGGCAGAGACATAAGCAGAGGAAGCCCGATGCAGGACTCAATCCCAGGACCCCAGGGTCACAACCTGAGCCAAAGGCAACGCTCAACCACTGAGCCACAAGGCACCCCTCAATTTCATTTTAAATAGCTGCCTATAGCTTGTGGCTGCAGCATTAGACTATTGTGCACAGCACAGCCTTAGAGAGTGCGATGAGATAACTGAGTCACCAGCCCAATGTCACACGGCAGGGATGTGCCTGAGCTCGGGTCAAACCAGCCTCATGTTCTTTCTGCTACCAAGTAGCTGATCACAGAGGCTCTGAGCGGGTGGTAGGAGCAGGCCACACGGTGAGAGCTATTTCCAGAATCCCTCTGGGCCTGCCCGTTCTGAGTTTGGTCTCCTCCCAGAGGCAGGGGTTTGTGTGGAAAATCTGAGCAAATCTCTGCTTGGCCGTTTGGAGCCGAGGGAAGGTAGAAGGGGCATAGCCAGAGGTGGGGGGTTGGAGGGAACGATGCCTTCTATTGCTTACTTTCAAAGCAACTTAGAAAATTTTCTTTTTATTCCCCTCTCTTTTGGCATCCTGCTAACTGCACAGAGCTGAACTCCCAAGGCTGAAACTTTCCACATGTCCAATCCTCAGTGAGGAAGAGAGTGCCAGGAGAGTGTGGAAAAGCAAGGGTTCAGGAGAAGCCTAAATTATGAATGGCTAAGGACTGGCATTGGCGAAGGAGCACAGGAAGGCTGACAGGGCCTCGCTTGCTGTTGTCTGAGGATATGGCCCCTGGCCGGGGGAGGGGTGTGTGAAGGTGTGCCCTCCATGGCTCAGCATGGACATGGGGCATCCTGCTCAACAACCCTTTACCCATCATCAATCAATGAATCCTCATAAAGCCATATAATACCCCATTCTGGACTGATTTCTCAAGTATAGGGCATGATCTCTTCTCGAGAGAAAATGGGAGAGATGGGGCTCTAAGAACAAAACATGGAGACTTCCCAGCCGACCAGGGCTGAGCCCCTGCCATTGGCCATTTTGACTCGGATGGTTTCCTCTCTGAAACTTCAATTCTGAAATCTGGGTCTGTTTGACAGGAATGTCTTGCTTCAGTCTCCTTTCAACCAGAGGACACATGACCACTACCACTATGGCCAAAGGGTCCCAAACTTTTGGATTTCATGTACCAGTAAAATATCCCCAAACACCACAGTACAGTAGGCAAAGTACAGTAGGCAGTTTTTCATTTTGCCAAGTGAGGATGTTTAGAAATACAAACGACCATTTTCCAGCACTTCTAATTTAAAAACATTTAAAAAAAAAAGGTAGAAAAGACACTTTTTAAATGGGCAATATAGCATTACAAAACAAGAAACTATTTTCTTTATTTTATGGCAGACCAGTAAAAACTGTCATAAGAATGTACCTTTTGACAGATAGACAGTAGGAACCACCACTTTGAGCCATTTGGGGATGACTTTTTGGGGTAGCGCAGACTGAAGAGAGGAGTTTATGCTCCAATCCCACGATGCAAACACTTGGCTCAGGACAAAAGCATGACCGCTTTAGTGAGGATGTCAAGTGGTTCCCTGTACAACAACTCAAGATAGGATGCAGATGGAGTCAATGAGAGCTGGCTCAAAACCTCTGAAAACCTGACGCTTGTTGGAGGATCTTCCTTGGCACATCTGGCCTCTGCGCAATTTCATAAATGGTTGATCCAGAAAGGTTATCTTCCCAAGCAGATTTTTTCCATCAACAGATCTGGCTGGTTTAGAAGCCTTTTAGAACTTTCATTTACCATGGTATTACATACATATGTAAATACTATTTTTATGATTTCCCCCAAATACCCATTTTCCATCAGCTGTTCATTGTACCAACCAAAGTTTGCCAACCCTGGTCTGAGAGACTAGGAGTCATGCAGTGTTCATGGGAAACCATTCAGGCCTTCCCTTTTTAATTCCTCCCAAGACTAAAGCAGGGCCAAGACCTGCCCTGGGCTAACCTGCTTTCCCAGTGTTCATTGGCCAATGGTTTGCCTACCAGGCTAGTCTCTGGTGGTGGTGATGGGGCCTGGTGGATGGTCAGGTGAGGGCCAAGTTGGCTTGGGCAGATTGAGTGGCAGCCAGGCAGAAGGCTCAAATCCTGCCATTGTGGCACTTTGTGTTTGGGGAAGCGCTCAAGGGGACAATTCTCTGACATGGTCTGTTTATCTGGAGAACTGGGCCCTGCCAGGAAGTGATGCAAAGGCACTGAGGAAAATGCTCTGGCATCAGGATCCAGATCATGTTTAGAATCCTGAAGTGAGACCTGTTATTTCCCCTACTCTCCCCTGAAGATTCAGATGGCACATGATCGACATGATGCCCAATCAACTCATCCTTGGTGTCTTTGATCAGCATCACCTCCTTCAGGAAGCCTACTCTGACTCCTTTCTCCTTGCCTCAGCCTGGGTTAGAGGCACTGGCTGACACTTATCACATGACCTATGTCCTGGCTTCCCTGTGAGATAATATACTTTTTAAAAGAGGGGCCTTCTCCTACAGGCCTCATACCTAGTGAATGTTCTGTGAATGCTCACTGAATGAATGCATGAGTTGGTAAACATGGTCCATCGTCATCTAAGATTTCCTGTGTGGGCTTTGGAGAGGGATGGGATCCTACAGTCTCTACCACCTGCAAAGGTACATTGGGTGGCTGACTTGAAGCCAACAGATCCCTTTGTTTCATCATCAGCTCCAAGTCAAGGTTCAGAAATGGTAGGGAGGAAGGACCATACCAGCCCTGCTGGGAGGCAGCGGGGAGCAAAGACCCTGGGCTTTGCAGTCAAACAGACCTGGATTCGAATCCTAGATTCGACTGACTGGCTGGGTGACCTCAGGCAAGTTTCTAACCTCTCTGAGCTTGAGGCGTTGTTTGTAAAATGAGATTCGTAACCACACTTGCTACAGAGGATTGTCATGAGGGTTAAATGAGGTAGTAATGTGAAGTACAGTGCCTGCATAGTATAAGCACTCCATAGAGAGTAGCTGCCATAAAAAAAATAAATAGCAGTGCTGGTGTCATTGTTAGGCATATACCGGGAGCTAAGGATGCAAAGAGGTGCAAGGGGCAGTTGCAGGGGCTGATCATAGTAACTGGGGAATTAGCCACATAGTGGAAAACCCATCACTGACTGTGGCACTTGGGGCTTACCCAGTGAGTGCAGGTCCTCATTGCTCAGAGGAGGGCACACTGCTGGAGGAGGTCATCAGGGATGGGCAGGAGGACTTGAAGGGATAGGACGACTTAGGTAAGTGGAGAGGAATGAGAAAGAGTGCCAGGGAGGGGACACAGTGTGCACACAGGCAGAGAGAAGAGAGCCACACCCACAGGCCAGTCTGGCTGCAGTAGGTTGACTTAGAGGGATTTATTGTTAGAGGGGGATCAGACAAGGGAGGTGTTCAGTGCTAGTCTATGCACTTGAATCCTGGAGGCACCCAGGAGCCAGTGAGTGTCTCCAAGGAGGTGGCATGGGCCAAGTGGAATTTTGGAGAGATTTCTTCAAGGCCCTGATTTGGACTCCGGGCCTGTTCTCAGAGGGGAAAGTACAGCTCAGGAAATCCCAGGCTCTGGTCCGTGTAGCGGTGCCTGGGATTTTACAAATGCACTTAGAATAACTGAGGCCCACGAGGGTCTGGATGATCTGCCTCTGTTTCCCTGGCCTTGCATGCTTCCCCCTGTCATCAGACCCCAGCCCCCCTGGGCCTCTGGTAACTCCTCGAACATGCCATGTTCCCTCCAGCCCCCAGAGATTTGCACGTGCCCATCCCTCTGCCTGGAAGGCTCTGCCCAGACCTTCACCTGTCCACCTCCTTTGTACCAGTTGGACCCTGCTTTTCAGAGACGCCTGTCCTCCCCATCTAACGTCAAGGGTGAGCCACTGCATCACCCTGTTTAATTGTCTTCACAGCCTGAGATACTGCCTGGAAGCAACTTGATGCTATTTCTTATTTTCTTTTGGTCTCCCCCACTGGACTGCAAGCTCCATGTGGGGCAAAGACATCATCCCCAGTGCCTAGTACACAGTAGGGGCTCGGCAAATGTTTGTTAAACAAATGAGTGACAGCTGGAGGGGACTTTGGGTTTAGAGGGTCCAGGATGACCCTGACCATTCTTTCCTGGGTTCCTCCTTATACCCCAGAGGAGGTCCTGGGTTGGGAGGGCCAGGGACCTGCACCCAGTGTATGCCTCTGCATGTGACTCTCTCTCCCATGGCTGCTCGTCACTGGAGGAGGCTCCAGATTTTGCAGGGTGAGGAAGGGCAGCGAAAAGTCACGGCTCTGGTGGCCCGTGGCTGCTGCATAGCACCAGCTTGGAGGAAGGCGCCCAGTTCCAACTGCATCTTGCCCCCAGGCTGATCCCAGAGTCTACCACATACTCAGGAAGGTGGGAGCTTGAGAGCAGATGCCCTCCAAAGAGGAAGAAGAGGAGGGACTGTCAAGGCTGAAGATGACTTTGAGAGACCTCAAGAATGTCCCCAAGCTCCTCAGCCTGCCCTCACATGATTCATGAAGAAATCAGAGCTCAGTGAGATCAAGACCATGCAGCTCACAGAAGACAGAAAAACCCCAACAACTCAGCCCCTACCCCCTGACTTTCAGGCTGGGTTTGCACCTCTCCCATGAAAGAAACTCTTTCTTTCTTTCTTTCTTCTTTCTTTCTTTCTTTCTTTCTTTCTTTCTTTCTTTCTTTCTTTCTCTCTCTCTCTCTCTCTTTCCTTCCTTCCTTCCTTCCTTCCTTCCTTCCTTCCTTCCTTCCTTCCTTCATTCTTTACTGAGAATCTACTCTGTGACAGTCTCTATTCCAAGTTCTAGGGTGGCAGGAGAGAAGAAAACAAAATGCCTCCCCCCCTGGGACTTTCAGGCTCGGAGGAGAGGCAGACAGCTAAAAGTGAGCACAGGCATGCAATACAATGTCAGGTGTCCTGCTGAGAGTGCTGCACACCTTTGGTCATTCAGTCCCTGATTGGCTATTCGGAGATGACAGGGTAACCTCACCCTGGGGACCTGAGGGTTGAGGGGATGGGCAGCACATGGGCCCAGGGAGCTTTCTTTCTTTTTTTTTTTTTTTAAAGATTTTTATTTTTATTTATTCATGAGAGACACACAGAGAGAGGCAGAGACATAGGCAGAGGGAGAAGCAGGCTCCCTGCAGTGAGCCTGATGTGGAACTTGATCCCAGGACCCTAAGATAACGACCTGAGCTGAAGGCAGACACTCAACCACTGAGCCACCCAGGGCCCCCCCCAGGGAGCTTTCTGAAGCCAGAATCAGGCTTCCTGCTTGAGTGGGGGAGGCCAAGCAGCACAAAGCAGTGGCCCTCCTGGCAGGAAGGTGTCAGGGCCACCCCCCACCCCTGCCCTCCCTCCTCTCATCCCTCTCCATGTCTCTCCAGCTGTGTGCCAGCCACCCTGCCAGAACAGGGGATCCTGCAGCCGGCCCCAGCTCTGCGTGTGCCGCTCTGGCTTCCGTGGAGCCCGTTGTGAGGAGGTCATTCCTGAGGAAGAATTTGACCCCCAGAACTCAAGGCCAGCACCCCGACGCTCAGCTGAGGGATCACCCAACCTGCGAAGGAGCAGTGCAGCCAGAGAAAGCACCACGACCCCCAGAACACGGTCTCTGGCATCACAGCTGCCACTGGTCAGGTAAGTCCCCTCCTTAATAGGACCTTGGGTTCAGGGGCACAGTCTGCCTCTAGAGGGGCTTCTTCCTTAGGACCATTTGGTGAAGACCATGGTGGAGAAGACCAGAATTATCCTTCTTGCTCTCTGCTCTCCTCCCCTTTCTCTGCCCTGAACAGAGGGGCCGTGAGCAGGAAATGAGTGTTGGGGTTGGCACAGGCTTTGCCAGGCTGGGGTAGCCAGGGAAGGTGGGAGGTGGAGTCTCTACCCTCCAGGTCTTAGGAGAAAGCTGAGGAGGGCATAAACCTGGCCCCTCTAGTTTTGAATCCTTCGAGGCCACCTTTTGGCTGGGTGGCCTCGGACAAGTTATTCACTTCTCTGATTTCGCACAGGGAGGTGGGGACAATGATGATAATCACAAGCTTGGAATTGTAAGGATTAAGTTAGTTAATAGAAAGAAAGTGCTTAGAACAGTGGCTGGCACATAGTAAGCTCTTTATAAACGTTTTCCTCCCCCACCTCTGCCTGTGGTCCATGCAGAAAGGACCCCTCTGTCCGAAGAAGCCCTTCGGTTCGCTCACTGCCCAGCAGTTAATGTCTCTCCTTGAAGAGAGTAGAAGAAGCATGTTGGGGGAGGGTGTAGAATAAAGTGCGGGCGAGGGGAATGTGCATGGGCAGGATTCCCTGGCCTGCTTGCCAGCCAACCTGGCTAGACTTTTTCTAGCTCTGGACAGGAAATCTGAACTTTGTAAACTGGTCCATTTCTAGGGGGCTGTGTTTTCCTTTTGGTTTTTCAGGCTAGTTTTTCCATTCGCTTCCTACTTAAGATGTTCTTTCTGAAATGTTGCAACCTTGTCTTGCTGAACTAAGGGGAAAAAGGATTTGTCCTCTGGGAGGCCAGGAGAACCAGGGAGAGGAGGCTGGCCTCAAGATCAGGACCCCAGCCAGAAAGCTCAGGAGAGAAGGGAAAGGAGCCTGAGATTATCCCACAACTCTGAAGCAGGGAGCCACCAGGGTCTGAGGAAGGTGGGGTCCCAGAGCACCTAACACCCAAGCAGGTAGTTTGCAAGGGTAGCCAGAAGCACAAGAAGGAGAAGGATGAACTCTGGTTGAGGTTTAGGGAGATCCAAATCAAAACCAGAAGAACCAAACCCTTTGGCCAAGGCCTTGGAATGCTGAGGCAGAGAGAGGGGCAGAGCTCAAGGCTAGGTAGACAACTCGGGGGCAGGGTGAATGGCCTGGGATTGGCTGTGAGCAGGTGGGCAGGGCCTGAGCCTTGTTACGATTGGTCCCAGCTGTTGGTCCAGGTGGCTGGGCCTGATGTGAAGGCCCCTGGAAGAACACCAGAGGTACCAGCTCCAGAGTCAGGCCAGGGCACGATGGGAGCAGAGTGCTTCCAGCCTGACATTCCTCTGCAAACGCTCTTTGGCTTGTAGGATTCATGCATTTTAGAATGCATGGAGCCCCCATGTGTGCACACAAGTGAGTATGGGGGATGGTTGCTTGGCAGGTCATTCTGTCCCTTGCACCCTTGAGTCAAAGCTGTTTAACATCCCCTGCTCCATCTTCCCAGCTCAGCCCACTCCTCTTCTTCTTTAAGGCCCAGTACCACCTTCTCCAAAAAGCTCCCCTGGTCACTTCCACCTAGCTCTCTGACCCCCTGCAGTGCATACCCTGTGGATCTGTGCCCTGTGTCTGCAATCAGACTGTGTGGCCTGGCCCCTGGCAGAGATACTGTCTTGCAACCTTTGGATCTCCCCAGAACTCCTCCCACAGTCTTAGCTTATAGAAGGGGCTTAATAAGCATTTTCTTCACTGGACCCAAACTGAATGGTTACCTAAGAAAGAGGGCCCCCACCACCGAACCCTCACCCTGTGCCCAGAGCCAAGAGCACCAGCCCCTGTGTTGCCCTGAGTACAGGAAGAGGGGAGGCTCTGCGCCTCCCTGGGGGAGTACATCCTACTCTGCCTTGAGGTGGTCTGTTCGTCCCGGAGAGTAGGGACTGTGTCCTGCTCTTTCATGAAGACATCCTTGGTACCTAACTAACACCGTGCTTGGCTCATGAGATGCTCAGCTTATGAAAGCTAAATGAATGAATGGACGAGGCCTGATGCTAGGGAGAGAGGAGGCCGAGAGGAACGGAGGTGGAGCTGTTTGAGCCGTGAACCTTCCATCCCCTGGCAAAGGATTTGTGTGTGCAAGAGGCAGTGGAGGGTGAGGGCCCACAGTGAGGTCAGTGGCCCCCAGCAGAGACATCCTCTTCCAGCTTCACAGGCTCCCTGGCCAGGGGCTACTGTGATGTTGTGAACTTGCTGCCGCCTCGGAGCCACCCTGTCTGTCTTTGCCCTGGGACCTCAGTGCCATGAAATCTGGGAAAGTCCGAGTGGCCCGCTGTCGGCCCAGCTGTGTTTTGCTTTGAGAGGCCAAATCCCGCTTGCCTGGTGGTGTCAGACATTTCCTGTGAGCTTGGCTAGGTTCCCCAAACAGCCGTTGGCCTCTTTCCCAATGGCAACTCGCACAGGCCCTTGGTGTCTAGATAGAGGGAGTGACATGAAGCAGGGGGCATTCTAGAAGCCAGAGGGGGGCCCCCAAAATACTTAAGGAGGGGAGACACTGCAAGGATTGGTGATGACCAGAGACTCCCTTCAAGAAAGCACTAGACAGAGGCCAAAGACTTGTGTTCCAGAAGGAAGTCGAGAGGGAGGGACCAGGAGAGTCTCGGGCAGCCGCAGCAGCACGCCCTAAGGAAAGCCAGACAAGGATTGATGTTGTCCAGCTGTGGCCTGGGCTGGCTCCAGGGGCCTGGAGACTCTCTCTGAGACCCAGGTCCAGGCTTCTTCCCCAAGGCTGGGCAGAGGATCTGCCCCACCTGAGGAGCAAGAGCCAGGCGTCCGGGGACAAGCCTTAAGAGGTTGAGGGCAGGGTGGTTACAACAACCTGGGACTGGCCAGCCCTGAAAACCTGCTTTATACCAGTGCTTCTCAAACTGCAATCAGCATGGGCATCACCCCGGAACTTGCTGACATGCAGCTGCTTGATTCTGCAGGGCTGGGGAGAGCATCTCTCAGGTGGCACTGATGCAGCTGGTTCATGGACCAGGTCTTGAATAGTGAGGGTCCAGCCTGGGTTTTGGATTCAGATATTCCTGGGGGCCCAATTCTGGATTTACTAGTCACCAACTGTGTGACATTAGGCAAGTTTTTGGAGTCAGTCGTCCCCCGCCACCCCCATCCCCCCACCGCCCACCCCACCCCCGCCATAGGATTGCAGAAAGGATGAACCGAGACCATGTGAATAGAGCACCTAGAACAGTGTCTGATGGGAGTTAGTCCTCAATGTCTTAGCCATCAGCAGGCTGCTTCTTCTTGCTAGGGGATCTTGGGTGGCAAAGAGCAGACAAAAAGCCTGGGGTGCCTGCATATGTGTATGGACTTGCTGTGGGGAGCTGTCAGAGCCCAGAAAAGCCTCATGGGAGCCATGACTAGCTGATCCCGCAGTAGACCAGTAGTGGGTTTGGCTGGCTTATTTGTTTCACCAGGAGCATTCTTACCAGCTCTATGGGACAGGGGGCCAAGGGGAAGTGTTGCAACATTTCTCAGAATAGGAGGCACATGAGTTTGCTCCTTAGCCTGACCTGAAGACCTAGAGGCTGGGCCCTGAGCACCTTCTTAGCAGGCTTGCTCACTACCTGGGCAACAATAGGCTAAGTGGGGTTGGTAGGGGGAGATGTCTGGGCAGCTGCGGGCCCTATGGTGGTGGCTCCCAGTGGGCTGCTCCCCCAGAAGGCAGCTAGGGAGTCCACCTTCTTTCTACCCACCCGGTCTCTCTCTCTCTCTCTCTCTCTCTCTCTCTCTCTCTGTCTCCTGGATCTCCTCTCCACACACCCCCGTCTTTATCCACTATGTTCATTTCCTGTGACTGCCATAACAAATTGCCACAAATGAGCCACTTAACACAATGCAAGTGTGTGATCCTACAGCTCTATAGGTCGAACATCTGAGGCGGGTCTCCGCAGGTGAAAGTCAAGGTGTCAACGGGGCTCTGTTCCTGGAGCGTCTAAGGGAAGAATCGGTTTTTTTGCTCACTCAGGTTGGTGGCAGAAGTCAGTTCCTTGCTATTGTAGGACCGAGTCTCTGTTTCCTACTATCTGTCACTTGAGGGCTGTTCTTAGCATCTAGAAGCCACCTATACTCTTTGGCTTGTGGCCGCCTTCCTACCTTTCAAGCCAGCAATGGCATGTGAATTCTTCATGTTTTGAATCTCTGCCTCTGCTTCCTTCTTCGGCTGAATCTCTCAGTGACTCTTCGGCCTCTGCTTCCACTTTCAAGGGCCTGTGTGATGACACTGGGCCCATCTGGGTAATCAAATCAGGGCACGCTCCCTCTTTTGTCAGCTGATTAGCAACCTTTATTACACCTGCTTCCTTAATTGCCCTTTGCCATTTATTTTTGTAATTCCAGTGTAGTTAACATACAGTGTCCTATGAGCGTCATTCCTTTTGCCGTTTAATGTAACATATTCAATGATGTACCAGCAGGGGACAAAGGTCATAGGGGCCAACCAAATCCACCCACTGTAGCCCATTCCAGTTAGAACTTCGCCCCCATCTGAATTGTAACAGCTCCCTTGTCAGGGGCTTGCCACACGGCGGCCCTCCATGATCTGGCCCCCAAAACCTTTCTGACATCTCTGATATTGGCTTTCATCATTCGTTCTCCCCATTCATTCTGTTTCTGCCACACTGGCCAACTGGTTTTTCCTCAAATATGGCAGAGATGCTTCTACTTCAGGGCCTTTGTACTTGCTTTTCCCCCTCCTTGGAATACTGTGTTAGTATTTCCTAGGGTGGCCATAACAAATTACCACAGACTAAGTGTCTTAAAACAACAGAAGTTTATTCTCTCACAGTTCAGGATGGCAGAAGTCCAAAATCAAGGTGTCGATTGGGTTGTTCCTTCTGTGAGAGAATCTATTTCATGCCTCCCTCCTAGCGTCTGATGGCTCTCATCCATCCTTGACATCCTTGGGCTTGTAGCTGCATCACACTGGTCTCTGCCTCCATTGTCACATGGCCTGCTCTGTGTGTGTGGATTTAGGATCCACCCTAATCCAGGATAATCTCATCTAAACCTAACTGATTACATCCCGCACAGACCCTATGTCCAAATAAGGCCACAAATTACAGGTCTTGAGGGTTAGGACTTCACATTTTTGGAGGAAACACAATACAACCCACATCAAACACTGTATTGTTTTAAATTTTATTTATTTATTCATGAGAGGCAGAGACATAAGCAGAGGGAGAAGCAGGCTCCCCACAGGGAGCCCAGTGTGGGGCTTGATCCCAGGACCTGAGCTGAAGGCAGACGCTCAACCACTGTGCCACCCAGACACCCCACAAACACTTTTTCTGGATACTCAGATGACTCTCTTCCTCCCCCTTCAAGTCTTTTCTCCTCAGCAGGAGGGGGAAGGGGCCCTCTATTCACCTGATTTAAAACTGCACACTCCCAAACATGCCCTACTCCAGCCCTGGCAATTTTTCTCCATTGCACTAATGTCTTCTGTGTTTTACTTACTTAATTTATTGTTTTCTTACCCCAGGAAAAGGTCAAGTCCAGGAGGACAGGGGTTTTTTTTTTTTGTTTGTTTGTTTGTTTTTGTCTGCTTTCTTGCTGCTACATCTCCAACACCTGAACACAACTGGCAGACCTTAGCCATCCCTGGCGATTGGGCCTCAAGTCCTCCTTGGCAAGGTCGTGGTGGGGATAGCCGCCTGCTTCTTTGACACTGTGTCACCCCTTCCTCGTGGCTGTGCCCTGGCTCCTCCCTGCTAGGTCAACCCTACCCTAAATCCAGACTGAGTCAAACAGTTAGAGATGTCTGGAGATGGAGTGCCTTCTTTCCTTTCCCTTTTTTTTTTTTTTTTTGGTCTTATTTTTTTCTGATTTGTTTTTGTAACTCTGAGCTCCCAGCTTGCCTCCCTGGGGTTTTTCTGGAGTTCCCCAACCCTTAGGACCTTGAATATACTATTTTGAAAGGACTTGGAGTCAAGAGACCCAATTTTGTTTCCAAGCTGGGACACTAAGTAGTTTTGTGGCTTTGGGTTAGCTACTTCACTTCTCTAAGACTTCATGTCTCTATCTATAAAATGGGAAAGAGAATTCTTTCCGCCCTGAGATGTTGTGAGGATAACAAAAACATTATGGGCAAAAGATTGCTTTGTGAACCGTAATGTTTATCGCAGGTACTGGCTAATGTTGTTCTTTAGCAGCCTTGACAGTGGGCTGGGGTGTTTGTTTATGTGTCCTATTGGGGCATGGATTACTTTCAGAAGAAGGTCCTCATTGAAGCCCTCTCTGACCACCTTTTAAAGATTTTAGCATTAGGGTTAACCTCAGCCACTGGACACAAACCAGAGGATGTACCTCACAGCACAGATCACAGTGTCTACAGTGGGTATCCTGACAGTTGTGTGGTGCACAGCCTGTGTGGCTGTATGTGGTGATCCTGGACTCAGTTCCTTTCCAGGAGGGAGATGTCTCCTATTTCCCTATTATTTAATACATAACCCACTCCAACTTGAGAGACCCCTCATCTTGTTCACTTTTTATTCTAACAGTGCTTTTTACTTTCTGTTTTCTAACATGGCATATGATTGAGTTATTTGTTACATTTAGTGTTTATCATCTGTTTTCCCCCCCGCTACAACGTGAGCTTCTTGAGGGCAGGGATCTTGCTTTATTCACTGACCTGGCCCTATCTCCTAGAACAGCGCCCGGTATATAGTAAGCACTCAATAAATACATATCTACCGAATGGACATCCCTATCGTAGTGCATCCCCTATTGCTGCTTGGAGCAAAGAAAGTTGGTCTTGGGTCCATTCCCTTCTGCGCTGACATTCAGCCCATCCCCTAGCATGACATCGGTCAGGAAGGGCATCTTGTGATCCTCCCAGCAGGTAGGTATCTACCCCTTGGCCTGGGTGCTTTGGAGCTCCCCTAGCGGTGAGTAGAATGGGGCAGAGCCAGACTTAGCAGACCCCGAGGAGTGCCAGGAGTCTGGTACAGGACTGTGGCAGCTGTGAAGGAGTCCCCTTCCAATTTCTTCTGTCTCTTGGGCCTTAAAGGAGCCCCATGAATGCCCCTCCCTGGGCTTGTGGGTTTGGAAGAGGGAGGGCTCAGAAGGGGAGTAGTTAGAGGGAGATGCTCACTTGCGGGCCTCCAGCCAGAACAAATGGAGAGGGTTTTATTTTCCCAAGTCTGAAGTCCCAGAAGCTCTGCTGCCGCTTTTTGAGGAGAGTAGAAAAAATCTGAGTTTCAGCCAAGTACTTCCTTTACTGCCCACACCCATCTCCCTGCTGCTCATAGTGGGGTTCTGCAAGTGTAGATGGGCCACATTAAGGTTTGTGGAGGGTCCCTTGGCACAGCCCAGAGGACTGCCTGGAGGAAGTGGCTAGGTCTGAAGCATTCCATTCCCACCAGGGAGAGGAAGGAGACAGGTTATTCTATGCTGGACTTCTCAGTCATTGGATCCAACAGGAGATACCCATCACATCACAGTCTCTATGATAGGTACTCCAAGAATTGTGCAGTGTATAGCTTGTGCAGCTGTATGTCATGACCCTGGACCTGGCTTCTTCTCAGGAAGAAGTTTCCTGTTTCCTCCACAAAGCATATTGCTTCAAAGCAGTCCTCTGTAGCTGCATATGGCTGCTGAGGTCCCTTCTAGATTTCTCTGAAATGATGGGGTGGGGGGAGGCTTGAGTGGACCTCTGGGGCTTTGTAGAGTGTTAATATGCACCTCTTCAACCCGCACATGTACCTGGAATCCACAGAGCTCAGGGCCTGAGCAAGGTCTTGGCTAGCCATGTATGAATAACAGAAAAACACAGGCTCTGGGCAGATGTGGCCTGAGGCATGCGTCCTGGCTATGCTTTGCTTCTAGGCCTAGTGGTCTTGACAGAGATCATGAAGAAGGAGCACTCAGCCCTTCTGAGGTGCCACCAGGCACCTCAGTGTAGATACCACCAGGTTGGTGAAGGTGCCAAGTTCAGTCTTCTGAGTCCTCAGGGATAAAGGGAGCCCAGCGCCTTCTAACACGTCTCCGGCTCCCCACATAGGACAAGTAGGCGGGTTCCAGGGAAATGGTGTCCACTTCCTGCACACTTCCTTTTGCCTTCCTTTCTCTCCTAATTAAGCTGAAGGTGAGCATCTGGCCTGAGGCAGCCGCAAAATCTCTGATGAAGACTACATGACTCCCTTTGCCAGGATTCTCCCAGAGCTGAGGATTTTCAGAACCTCCCTGGGTGATATTGCAGAGGGGGAACCCCTCCCAGCCCAGCCCTGGCCCTCACGCATCTCTGAGACAGGAGCTGTTTCCCTCCTGTCTGCCAACAGCCTGCAGCAAAATGATAGAGAAAGCTACAGAACTTCTCCCTCTTCCAATCCTCCCTCTTCATCACCACCATCAATAGCGTCGATTGCACCCTGCCATGATTCAGGCACTGTACTAGATTCCCTACCCTCGTCTTTCCTCTCCTTGTGTTCCCCACCCCAAAGTCAGCAGCTCAGTGACACGCAGAAGTAGATGTTACACAAATGTCTTCTGGCCCATCACCTGGAGTCTAAATGGAGAGAGGTGGCAGGGCTACACCTGCCAATGGGATGAGAACAATCACCCAGGAGCAGAGGAGTATGGGAGACCTCCCAGGGCTCACCACTGCCCTAACCCTAGTCTGACCCTAATGGGGTGTCTAGAATTATGGTCACAGTGGTGAATGCCGGGTTAGGATTGGGTGGGACTGAGGTTGTGGTTGGGGTAACACTATTTCACAAGAGGGTGGTGGTGAGGGAAAGATGAGAGGATAACTTTAGTGTGGTATTATGATGCGACTTTAACCTTAGGTTGTGGCTAGGGTTGGGCTAGGGTTATGCTAGAGTAGAATTTAGGACTGAGGTTTTTTTGTGGGTGGTATCGTTGTTATTTTAACCCACCATTTATGGAACATTATTGAGTCAGCTGGCCCTCCTGTGCAGAGCACTCAACAGGCGCCACCTGAAAATGGGGACCATGTGACGTAGTGGTTATGAGCATGGGTCATGAGTCAGACCTCTGTTTCATCCAATTCTGTTGCTCACGGCCATTTGATGCTGGGGGTCTCTTCACCTCCCTGAGTTCAATGTAAAAGGAAGACGAGAATACTGGCCCCACAGGGTTGTGGTGAGAATAATGTAAAAGAAGTGCTGAGTCACATGGCTAAGTGCTCAATATTCGAGAGCTTCTACTCTTTCTTATCTGTATCAGTTAGAGTTCCAGGAGGAAACAGACGGCACACTCAGAGAGAACAGTTTGATAAAGGGTCTATTTGAGGAGGCATGGACAGAGTTGGAGGGAATAGAAAAAGGGGTGGAATGTCCCGGGTGTGGCTGTGTAGGGAAGTCTGAAGGGGCTGGGGGCCAGTAGTTACTAGAACCAGAGCAGCTATAGCCACAGGCCAGCACAGAACTGTGGCCTCTGTTAAAAGACCTGCTAGTGTTCTCCCCACCTCCCACCCCTGCACTGCACTTGTCAGGAGGGCATTGGCAGGATCAATACCTCCACTCCCTCTCCTGCCTTCTTGTTGGACTCTCACTTGGGCTGAATAGGACTGGAAGGCAGGGGACGAAGGAGCCTCCAGGGCCCCGAGTGGGGTGGAGAAAGCTCTAGAGGAGCAAGTGGAAGATCTTCAGAACATTAACAAGTTGACACTATGAGGAGGACATTCCTGTTAACCCAACTGTGCGATGAAGATACCAAGGGAAAGGGCCCTTCCAGCCCCGCTCTACTCAAGACTCCAGAACCCTTGCCAGCAAGCATTTTGCTAAACAGCCTGTAGAGCAGGTGAGCTCAGGCCAGTGCAGAGCAGCAGGCCTGATGAGGGAGCCGCAGGGACGGGGTCAGGCCAGGCATCCAGTGTCTTTGCAGCAAACTACAGAAACCCCGTGAGAGCCTGGAGCAGATTCTCCTCAGCAGCCGTGTGTGGGGAACAAAGGCGGCTTGTT
This sequence comes from Vulpes lagopus, assembly GCF_018345385.1. Lineage (NCBI taxonomy): Eukaryota > Metazoa > Chordata > Mammalia > Carnivora > Canidae > Vulpes > Vulpes lagopus. Next base: position 25,696,191 of record NC_054829.1, read on the forward strand.
GGGATCATTAAAACATAATGTATGCAGTTCCCAGCATCCAGCTTAAAAAATAGTAACAACAAACATTTCAAGCTTGTGGCTGTACTCATACATAGCATTTAACTGACCAAAGTCCTCTAGGATTTTTGTTTGAAAGGAAAAGGTTAGGGAGTGATGAAGCAAGCAGGGACTAGAAAGACAGTCAGTGCTTTTTTTTCAGATGCCCCAAGGGATGGTTTGTCCCATCCGGTTGCTTTGTACAGAACTGTGGCTACTCAGTGAATGTCACCCTCCGGGTAGGGTGTGTGTGTGTGTGTGTGTGTGTGTGTGTGTGTGTGCACGCGCGCACGCATGTGGTTGCAGCATGGGTGGGAGAGCTGGAGGAAAGAACATGCCTAAGAAATTATCAAGGAGATTTTTGGGGGGCGTTGTGAGTTCTCCTTTTGAGCTCAAGGTTTTCCAACATCCGTATATCAGGTTTCACCCCTTGTCCGGAACGCAGAGGAAGTTTCTGATTTATAGGTCTGGTAGTTTCTCTGGTTATGCGACCTTTAAATCTGCCATCGGTTAATTAATTTGCCACTGGTTAGTGAAGTTAATTTGCTTCCCGGGTGAAAATCGCTTTACCAAAGTAAACTGGTACTATGATAACAGTAGTAAAAATGGGGCTCAAATACATACTTGTTTCCATTCGTGGAAAACTGATTTAGTGTCTCAGCCTTCCTCTCCTGATCACTGCCATGTGTGTGTGTGTGTGTGTGTGTGGTGTGTGTGTGCGCGCACACGCGCACGCATGCACACCACACACACACACACACACACACACACCACCACCACCACCACATCTGGAGAGGTCTAAGGAAGAAGATTTAAGGCTTGCAGGATAATTTCCCAGAAAAAGATCAGAAAGGAAAAATGAATTAGATGCAAAGTCATCTGATAACCATAGTTGTAAGATTGGCTGCCCAGGACCAAGAGGGTTGTGTATGTACGTCTGTGTCTGTCTGCAGATGACATCGTGAAGATCGCTAAATGATTTCCAACAACAAAATGTGAAAACACATAGTTCCTTTGTTAGCCACATAGCTGTGGTTTTGTGTCCGTGATTCATTGTGGAAGTGAGTAGCTGCAACAGGCATTTTGTGGGGGTTTTTTGTTCTTTTTTCTCCTAAAAAAATATTTGTGAAAGGTCTAAAATTCAAGGAAGTCCAGTGCTTTTTGAAAAGAAAAATCCCCGTTCCTTGCAAAATGAAGATTGCAAATTAAAACCCCTGGAACTAGCACATTGCTGCTTCTAGCCAGTAGTCTACGCTGCCTTTCCCGCCTGGAGCCTCAGTCCCTGACTAATACCTAACATGTCCACTCATATGTGCACCCAGAGAGGGTGGGGGTAGCCTCTCAAGGGAATCAAGACGTACTGCAGGGGGTACTGCAGGGAGACCTCAGACACACCCTTGTGGAACCATTCATCCCACATTTCTTTCTGTTTTTGGGGTTCTTGAGTCAAGGTCAGAGCCCCTGGAGTAGGCAGTGGTGTGTGTGAGGGAGGAATCATGAAACTATTGATGTCTTATAGTTAGGTAAGTCTGGATCTGAATCTCAGCTTTGCCGCTTAACAGCCATGCTGCCACAAGCAAGTGATTTAACCAGACAAGCCTCAGTATTCTCATCTGTAAGATGGGGATTCCGTCACTACCTTATAGAATTGTCAAGGGATTTTACTAACATATCCAAATGCATCTGGCATCTTTGAAGTGTTCTGTGGATGGCACCCACTCTTATTTGTCCCCTGACTCTGGGGTTACCTGGGCCTTTTGTTTACATAAGAAAGGCAGCAGCGGTACCTGGAGACTCTGAGAGGTTGTCCAGACCACCTGAATGTGTTTCTGGCCCTAGTGATAATTCTAGTTATGGGCAAGGGTGAGCCACAGGGTGGCAAATATCACCCATCAAAGGCAGGCAGACCTCAGGCCTCGAGACCCCACCTCAGCACTTCCCTGTTGCTGATGATCCTGGCCAGAGTGACAGCCTCACTCTGCTTTAGTTTTCTCTTCTGTAAAATGGGGGAGTGGTAGTTCCTTTATCATACGGGTTGCTGTGCTAACCACATAAGGTATCAACATAGAGTCTGGGAAAAAAAATTTTTTTTTAGTGAAATGCCTATAGTGGATGTCTGACACATAATCAGTTGGTAGGTTTGGGATGCTATGAGGCTGGGTGAAGACTCCTCACTAGTAGAAATCTCCTTTTGTTTATCACCCCAGGTTAGAGTTTTAGCCCCTAGAAGAGCAAGCTGGCTGTGGGCTGCCAGGACTTTGGCCTGCCCCAGAGGGGAAGGATGATGCCACAATCCTTGACCCCAGCCCCCTCAGTGGGCCTATCTGGGCAGGTGCAAAAGTGGGATAAGCTCATCTGACATCACAGGCCTGTGTTTGCCATCTGCTAGGGCAGGCCTGCTAAGCTCTGTGCATGGGAGTGTGTTTCAGAGCATAGAGAGGTCCAAAGGCCATGAGCTGGGGACTCAGGGGTTCAGGAGGTGGGCATCTCATGCCAATTTGACAATGGTGAAATGCCCATACGCCAGGCTCTTCGTGGCTTTGGGAGATGGTCCCAGCTCCACCTGTCAGCCTAAAGCTCTTTCCTTTCCCTGCTTCACCTCCAGCCCCTTCTCCTCCCCCAGTCTCCCAGGAGCACTTGCCATGCATACCACCATACCACCACAGCAGCTCGGGCGTGAGCATGGAGGGCATGATGAGCTTTGCACGTGAGATATACAAGATAAGGCCCGGACTCTTGGCTCTACAGCTCAGCCTCAAAACATAGTTCTCAAGCTGCCATGATAGTGTAAAGGTTTAGAGTACAGGCTCTGGAACCAGAACACCTATAGGCTATCTGTGTTTGATTCCCAGCTCTGTTAGTCATTGGCTGTGTGACCTTAGATGGAGTCACCTAGCTTCTCTGTGCCTCATCAGTAAAATAGGGATAATAAAAATACCTGCTTTCAGATTTTAAAGATGGTTAAATTTAGTTAATGTATGGAAAGTGCTGAGACCCACATCTGGATGTTACAAGCCCTATGGAGGTATTTGCTTGTATTTACTGTCATCTTTGGCCTCTTCTCCTTTATCTTTAACCAGATGGGCTTCCTCCTCCTCGAACACCAATAGCACATGCCTGGATATGTCCCCTTAGGGTTCTCTCTGCCTTGGGTGGGCTCTGCGCTCCCGACCCCTTTCTCCAGCTCATGTCACACAACCACTAGGATGCCTTCCCCATGCATCCAGCTGTGAGACTCCTGGCACCTGCTGCTTTTCCACCCTTGGGTTGTTATGAATCACCCATGCACAGGGTCTTATCCCAGGGGTGCTGTGCCCCATGCAAGATGTCAGTCAGGGCATGAATGGGGCTGAAATCTAGCCTGTGTTCTGCTCAGCCAACCCTGGCACCGTGAAGGAAATGGGGCAGCTTCTGTGAACTGGCTGCCCAGGGAGGGGCCCTTCTGTAGTCCACACAGAGGTGCCAAGTGCATACCCGCCACCTTCTGCCTCCCTGCATGAAAGAAGCGATATGTCTCTCCTGCAAGTACCTGAGTGGGACTGTGCACCTTATGAGATGCTCATAAATGTACCTTGGAAGTAGGTGAGTGAGGAACAAGTCTTCGTAGGGGAAGTTGAAGCCAGAGGTTTCAGATTGCCTGCTGGCTCCAGCTGGCTGAAGGATGGGGCCCCGCCAGCACTGGAGAGAGAGCTCCAGTGGAGAGACCTCGAGCTGGAAGAGGCCACTGAGAAGTTGAAGGTGCATTATGATGACTGTCGAGGGACAGTACCTGTGTGCCCGGCACTGTGGTGACTCTATGGAGAAAATAAAGACAATGTAAGACTTGATCCCTTACCTTCCTCTCTAAGGGGATCTGTGTTCCTGGCCAAACTGCAGCCCCACCTTTGGGTGGTCTGCTGGGCCCAGAGGGAGGCGGAGGAACTCTTGGAGGGGCTCTTTCGTCTGGTGGGAGGGAGAGGGCAATAACACTTGCACAAGTTATGTTGAAAATTAGAGGCATTTCTGGGACCCTGGGAAGCCCACTCAGGCTCTCCTGTCCTGCTCCCTACCCAGTTGGGAGAGAAAAAAAAGGGCAATGCAGAGTCTCAAGGGACCAGGGCTTGGAAGCCTGATAGCCTACAAGGCAGGCTGCTCAGTACGTAAGGGTTTGTCAACATGAGGGGACAGGGATCCAGAGGACAGAGGAGAGCCGTGAGGCCTAGTGGGGTCTCTGGACCCCTGGGAGACTGAGGTGGCAGCTACTTCAGGGTGGCTCTAGAGGCAGGAGTCAGGCCCCAGGCCAGCCTTGTGCCCCACAGACATTCCCCTGGACATGCACAACTCCCACCAACCTCTGCCTCTTATTTACCTGCAAGGAGACAGGGGTGCTGGATTTCCTCCTGAGATGGCGGGAAGAGCATGGTGGGCAGAGACTAAACAGGACAGACTGCCCCCTTCCACCTGCCAGCCTGGCAGAGGCATCCCCTGGGGTCTATGTCCAGATCTCCAGATCTCTCAGACCTGGATGTGGGCACAAAAGAGCTACAGACTCAGGCCTTGGAGCAGGAGGTTGTGACTCACAAGTGCCTGAAATGGGGCTGGCTTGGGGACTCTGGCTGACCACTGAGGCCCAGGGGTGACAGGATGGGCATAGCAGGGTGAGCCACAGCAGGGTGGGCATAGCAGGGTGAGCAACAGAACAGGTCTGGGGACAGCCAGCTCTCACGCCTTTCAGGAGGGCACCAAAGAGTGAGGGTGTAGGCGCTGATGATGCCACATCAGTGTGCCAGGCAGCAGGCAGGGCCTGTGTCCCCCGGGCACTACCCCACCGAGCTTACCACGAGCCCATAGGGCTGCGGCTTCCTCTCCGGCACTCAGGAGCACAGCTCCACTATTCCAGGCACATGAAGCTCCTGCCTCATCAGAGGTCACCGTGTCACTGGTCAGCTCTGGCTCTTGAAAAGTCCTGCTCCCCTGCGGCATGGTCCTGGGTCTGTGCTCTGCAAATCCAGTCTCTTTCCGGCCACAGCCCTCACATCTGATGATGGATACTGCAGTGTTGGGAGACAAGAGAGCAAGGTTTAGGAGGGTGCTGATTCCCCCAGGCAAGGACATCCAGGGGACCCTGGTGCCTGGGGTAAGAGTGAAGCCTTCAAGGGACAGAGAACAAAGTAAGGTCAGCCAGGGGAGCCTCTATCCACATAGTTAGAGGCCAAGATACACTTTTGGGGTTCCAATGCTGACTCTTCCATTTTTCATACTTGCTCTGTCCAATACGGTAATCACCAGCCATATGGAGCTATTTAAATTTAACTTAATGTAAAACTCAGCCACACTAGCCACATTTCCAAGTGTTCAAAAGCCACAAGTGACTGGTAGTTAGCGTATTGAATAGTGCAGACTATAGAACATTTCCATCGCCACAGAATGTTCTGTTGGACAGAGCAGTTCTAGACGAATGATCTTGGACAAGTTCCTTAATCTCTCTATGCCTCAGTTTCCTTTTCTGAAACATGGGGCTACCCCTAGGGTGGTTGTGAAGATCAGTAGCTACCCCTGGGGTGGTTGTGAAGATCAGATAACATAATGCAAGTGTAACAAGGAACACACAGCACAGAACTAGCGCTTGATAAATATTCATTATTGTTGCTCCAGCCCTCACCTCCTCACAGCATCATCAGAGAACCCACCAACCTAGCACATCTGGTACCCAGACGCTGGAGAGTGACAGCTACTAAGTCTTAGCCAAGCCAGGTCTCACCTGCTCAGCCCCTGAGCTGTACATCACCTAGATCAGTGGGCTGCTGGCTCCTATGCCACAGCCACAGTGTCCCCTCCTCCTTAACCACCCTGGCCTGGTGCCCCCTTGCCTTCAGCTGAGGCAGGGCAGGTTTGTGGCAGGGCCTGGAGCAGGATATCTGGTGACACTACGTTGGGTCCCTGGGTTTGGCGCAAGGGTTGGCTGACCCTGGCCTGGGTGTGAGGTCTGCCTGGTTTGAGGAGAGAAGGAGCAGAGAGACCTCTGTGAGGGCTTCCCTAGGTTTGCCAGCACCCAGATCCTCAAGGGAGACTGAGCCACCTGGAAGGGGCTAGTGTCTGGTCACCTGCAATTAGCCAGGCCTGTAGTCATAGGAAGCCATTCTGGGAATGCCCTCCTGTCTATAAGTGCTCTCTCTCCGTGTTCCCCTCCTGTCTGGCTGTTTCCTCTCTGACACCTTCACAGCTTCTTCCTCTGTCTGCCCTCAGGAATTGGTCATCCCCAGGCCCCCCATTCCCCTTGTTTATTCTCTCTTTACTCCTATACTTTTCAATGTGTTTAGGTGTCAGGGTGCCTGGAAGTCATAAGGAATGCCATCGATGTAATTAATTCCCTGATTAGAGCTGAGAGCAGTTTTATTAGCAGAAACTATGACGATTGTCTGTGTGTTCAAAATAAAAACCCAGCTATAGTCACACAGATGTATCCATGAAAAGAACATGCTCTCAGGTGGAGTGTGATGGGCCCCCGCCACATTTTCCCTTCCTATTCATTTACTGCTTGTTCATTTGTTTTATCGTGTGTGAGCAGACAGGTGGTAGCAGGTGCCAAAGGTCGGAGACGAATTTATGGGAATGAAACTCAGAACTGAGACTAGTCTGTCCATTAACACATTTCCCCTCCTGAAATTGGGAAGTGTTAGCCCAATTTCAGGCTAAGGCCTGAAGTTAACGCCTCGGCCCAGCAGGGAACTCTGAAGCGTGGTTTGTTATGCATGCTCTCCCAGAGTGATAGCATCCCTCCCCCTTAACTCCGTAACCACCACCTACCTCTACCCTTACAACACTCTGGGCTGTGCCCTGTCGCTCTCCTGAGTGCTGCATCTTGGAAAGTGCTGCATCTCCCATGTGGAGGCACCGTCTTGAGGCACCCAACACTCATCGTGTCCAAACTCATCGTGTCAAAACTGAGCCACTTCTTGGATCTCCCAGTTGAGATGTTGGTTCCTGGAACTCCCTCCACTCATTGGTCTAAGCCATGACTGGGAATTCTCTATGACTTAGATATCCCTTGAATCCAGACTTTCTTCTTGGTCCTATCCTTGGTCACCACTAGCCTAGACCACAGCCAAAGCTTCCTCTGGCCTCCAGTCCTCTTCTCTCTGGTCCATTTGCACTTGGATCATCTTTCACCAAAGTAATAATCATTTGAAGAGTCCTATCTCATCATGTTCTGGACCTCATTGAAGACCATGAACATCTCAAGGCTAATATGTGGCTCCCCTATGACCCCACACCTTTGCTGGGGTGCTGCTGGGACTTTTGCTCAGACTCCACTGGAGCAGAGAGAGTCAGAGGGTCTTTGTCATCCTTGGACCTCAGTGTCTGGCAAGTGGTAGGCATTCAGTAAGTGCTTCTTGAATGAGTGAAAGAAGGGCTTCTCCAGGGACTCTTCCTCACCCATTCAGTATGGCCCAGACACCTCTCTTGTATTTCACTCTGTCCATCATATGGACTAGAACCTATTCTTCTTCAATCCCCCCAAATCTCAGTGTCCTCATCTTTAAAACGGTGATACAGCAATAACAAATGGTGGAGTAGTGCAAGGATAAACACCTGGTTTGGTAACCTGGTTTCTGCCCTCAGGAGTTCTGTAACCTTCAGGAAGGGATAGAAACTTGCAACTCTCTGTTTTCTCGACTATAAAATGGGCAAAAATGAGTAACTCTTTAGAGTTAGAGACCTACATGAGATAGATGTGTACAATGTGCATTACTGGCATCGAACCTGGTGCAGAACAAGCACTCATTAAATTGTGTCATGAGTTTATTCCCCACCCACCCCCTTCCCACTTCCTCCCACCCCACGTACATAGGTAACCACTGTTATTCGTTTCCAAGGTAGCCTTCCAAGGTTGCTTTATAAAGATGCAAATAAATGCAACACATATGCCTGTTTTCTCTATTTTTACACAAAAGTTTACATACCCTATACCAGGAGTCAGCAAACTTTTCCATAAAAGGCCAGATAGTAAATATTTTGGGCTTTATACAGCATATGGTTCCTGCAACTGCTCAGCTCTGCCATTGTAGAACAAAAGCAGCTACAGACAATGAGTTTGGCTGTGTCCCAACTCAACTTTATTTATGGAAACCTTAACTTGAATTTCATATCACTTTCTGATGTCCTGAAATATATTCCTCTTTTGACCTTTTTCAACCGTTTAAATATATTTTTAAAAACCATTGTTTGTTCACTGTCCATATAAAGACAGTCAGTGAGCCAGATTTGTGCTATCTTTTCACTTTTCAGTATGTCTTGGAGACCTTTCCCTATAGATGTAGAGGAGCCACGTCTTTCTGTTTCAGTGGCATATGACTCCATCCTGTGGATATATCCTAGTTTGTTTAACCAGTCTCCTACGAAGGACACTTAAGTTGTTTCTATTCTTTGCAAAACATTCTGTTATTACAGAATAGTGCAACTATGAATAACCTTGTTCATCCATCATTTTGGACATTAACAAGTGTCTGTAGTCATATTCCCCTCGAGGTGGAGCTGGGACATGGATTCTGATGTGTGTGATTTATTGGGGCATTGCCAAGGGAGGGAGGGAAGCAGAATGCGAAGGTGGAAAAAGCCTAACAAGGACTGGTCCCAGGGAAATCAAGCCAAGGCATGATGGAGGGTGGACCTTGCAGAATTTTCCCACCTTGAAGCAAGAGGCAGGGCTTTTGAACTTCTTGTTTAGGCAGTCATTGGTGGTGGGTGGGGCTTGTCAGGTGGTTACCATCCGCCTAGAGCAAGACTCAGAAGAAACCAGTGGAAGGTGCACCAGCTGCTGCAAAGGGGACCTGGGCAGGGTGGCAGCAGTGCCTACATGGCAGGTTTATCTGCGGGATCATCTTGGAGGTGGAACTGCAGGAGCAAAGCATAGATGCACTGCAGTGTGGATAGACCCTCTTTCATCGGGTCTATATCAATTTACATTCCTAGCAGCAACATTTGAGAGTGCCTGTTTCAGGACAATCTCACCAAATTAGTCTATTATTAAACGTTTGAATTTTTGCTAATCTAATGGGTTAAAAAGTGCTATCTCAGAGTAGTTTTCATTTGCACATCTCTTAGAATGAGCATATCTTCAGGGTGCCTGTGTGGCTCAGTCAGTTAAGTGTCCAACTCTTGGTTTCGGCTTAAGTCATGATCTCAGGGTCATGAGATTGAGCCCTGTTTCAGGCTCTGAGCTCAGCAGGGAGTCTAGTTGAGATTCTTTCCCCACTCCCTCCCCCTCTACTCCTCCTTCCACTCACACTTGCACACACACATTCTCTCTCTCTCTCAAATAAATAAATAAATAAAATCTATTTTAAAAAAAGAATGAACATATTTTCATGTGTTTAGGAAACAGTTGTATTTTTTCCCATGAACTGTTCATACTTTTGCTGATTTTTCTTTTTAGGGCTACTGGTCAATCTTTTCCATTTCTAGGAGCTCTTTCTATATTGTGGAGATTGGTCCTTTGCTTATGATAGGAGTGGCACATATTTTTCCGTTTGTCATTTGTCTTCTTACTTTGTTTAAGGGTTTTGGCCAAGCAGATGTTGTGATCATAGGGCTGTTTGGACAAGTAAGTCATACACTAGTTAAGTTTTAGATAATGCCTGCTACCTGGTAAGCACTGAACAGGTGTTATTTCCTCGTTGCCCCCTCCTCTCTGTTCTATGCTTTATCCAACTGCGCTTGTTACTCTCCCTGCAATAATGGTTCATGCTCCCCTCCTCCATGCATTGCCTAATGCTATTTTTCTTATCTGGAATGTCTTCCTCTTCATTTTGGACTGTGAAAATCCTATCCCTCTCTTAAGCCCCAGCTCAAATGCCGTGGTCTTTCTTACATCTGAATTCCTGTGCCTCTGCTACCCATCACAGTCTGCCTTAGATCCAAGTTATTGGCACACATTTACCAGACTTTTTCTGAACCTCAGTTTCCTTATCTATAAAATGGAGCTGCTAAAGAAAATAGAGATTTCTTTTTATTACAAAATGATATGTGTTTACTGTAAAAAAAAATATATTTTACTGAAAAAATTCCAAAAATGTAGAAACAGAGGCAGCCCACGGTTTACAGATCCTTCCAGATCTTTCCTATGCCTATATAAATATCTATAGGGGGAGACAGCAGTTTTTCTTAAGACACAAACCTGGAAGTATACTATCTATATTATTCTGCAACTTCTTTGTATCATTCCATAAAATAATGTGGCTAAGATGATGCATTTAGAGCCTCTGGCTCAGTGCTCAATAGATGGTATCTCTAATTACTCTATGCACCTTACAGTGATGGTTTTAAACTTTCTTTCAGCAGCAAAAGCCTTTTCAAACAAAACAGTATTTGGAAGCCCAACTTATAAAGTAGATAGAATGGAGCCTCCAGGCTAGGGTGCATTTAGATGAGGTAGAGGGCATGGAGCCCCTCACCAACTTGTATCCCCAATTGTTTTTGAAAACCTCAGTGTTAATATCTTTTCAGGATGGAAGAATGAACTGAATTGAACTGAGCAGCATCATTGTGGGTATGCGCCATCTGGGCAGTTTTCACTTGGGCCTGAAGATCCCAGCCAGCAGGGCCAGGAAGTGGGTTCTCCCAAATTGGTCAAAAGAGCCCAAAAGTCCTCAGACTAGAGCAGACCTTGGTGGATCATGTAGCTCATTGGCTTCCTCTTGGCTTGGTGCTAGCCTGCCATGAAGTTTTCATTGGTCCATGAAGAAATGAAGAAAATAAAGCCAATATGGTGAGGTTTCCATGAAGTTAAGCTTATTCACATGTTTCTTTTTGGCATTGCAATGTCTTTTCTTTCATGGAATTATGGTGGCAATAATTGGTAGGGGTGTGTGTGTGTGTGTGTGTGTGTGTGAATTTCTTACTTACCTAAACAAAAAACTGGCAACTTTATGTTGTTCCCCTACATTTGATTCAAAATTTCACTGATCCACGAGGTCCTACAGCCTAGAGACAGCTGTTCTTGTCATGTGGTTCTTGCCATGTGGCCGGACTTCTCTGGAAGAATCCCAGAGAGATAGCAAATTCTATTCTTGCGTCAGCAAAGCTCAAGAACTGCTATCCTTTGATGACACTGAAGGAGCTCTTCCAAGGCTGAGTCGAAGGAACCTTTCCTGGGGTGGAGGCAGGGGCTGTGGTCCAAGAAAGTCACCTGATTCCCAGTGAAGCTCTTGCAAGCCTCTGTTGCCTCTGCCCTTGTCCTTAAGGGGGCACTGCTTCTTTAGAACACTCTGACAGAGCATGAGAGACTCCTAACTGGGAACCTGAACAAGGGGTGGTGGAAAGGGAGGTGGGCTTGGGGGGGGGGGGGGTTGGGGTGACTAGGTGACGGGCACTGAGGGGGGCACTTGACGGGATGAGCACTGGGTGTTATGCTATATGTTGGCAAATCGAACTCCAATAAAAAAAATATACAAAAAAAAAAAAAAAAAGAAAGAAAAGAAATAGCCACAATATAGCCTTGAACTTAAAGAAGAAGAAGAAGAGGAAGAAGACGACCACTCTGGGCCCAACATGGTGCCACACCCTTCTCAATGTCCCACGACCTGAGACGAGAATGGGGCATGCAACTGGGCTTTTGCTAAAAGCTTGTGAATCACTTAAGAGAAGCTAGCACAAAGCCAGATGACTGGGCTTACAGACGCTGCAGCTCACAATCTGCGCCTCGTCCCACCTGCCTACCACCTTCTATGTGCTGATGGCACAGGCAACCTGCTGGAGGCCACCAGGGGCCCCACAGCGCTCCTCACATTGTGGGCCTCCCTGTCCACCTCTAAGGACCAAGCTGGGGCTTCTGAAGGGAGATGGCGGTTTCCTTATAGCAGTAATTTTGGTGGAAGAGTAGAACCTATCAAAGAACTGGGGGCTTCCTCCTTTACACTGCTGTGAGCCTATCAGGCAAGTCAGACTTTTGATTTCTGTCATTTAATCCCAAAGCCCCATCCCAGCAGTAGATGATAGTGGGTTGGGTTCAGGAGGCCCCAGGTGTTAAAAATGCATGGACATCTGATTGAACACATGGTCTTTCTTTCACATGGAGGGATGCTTGGACAGTATAACATAGCATTTTGGGGAGTCTTTCATTCCCCTTGGATGAAGAAGAATTTTCTGTGGCATGCCTGAGTTGTATCTAGCTCTTCTTTTGCTGTCATTCATGTGATTTTAAAATTCTGGCATAATTTTCAACCTAGGACCATTTACTTATATTTGCAGAGAAATCACATGACCTCATTGTTTCTCTTAGTCTTCACTCTGGCCCCGTGATGGGGTGTCACTATTCCCGCTTTACTAATGAGGAACCCGAGGCTCAGAGGAGCTCTGTAACTTGCTCAGGCCATTCTGCTAGAAGAGTAAGAAATGACGTTTGCCTCCCCTAATCCTGTTCTCTCCCCTCAGTACAGCTCGGTCCTACGTACAACTAGGGAATGCGGGAGTTTCTTTGTTGGTGGTCGTTTTTGTCTTCTCTGCAACACTAACTACTGGCGTTGGGATTTGAACTCAGGAATCTTGCAGCCACTAGCATTGAGTTCCATTAGAGAAACAAGTGACAGGAATGATGGCAACAACAAAAAAAAAACTACCAAGAAAGAACTCTTTGAGTTTCCATCTTGACCAGATTGGGGAACTCTTGGTTGACCAACTCGTTGGTCAAGTTCAAAAACGTGCAGAACAAGGCAGAGCATGAGCTACTTCCTTCATCTTTGTGGTTTGACACTAAGCTGAGCCGTGGGACCAGCATGGTGCCATCAGGAGACTCCCACCAATCCACCAGCTCACTTTCTCTCTCTCTTTCTCTCTCTTGGGCACACTCTGGGAAGCTTTTGAAAGGATTGTGTTTTCTGCTGCCGGTGGTTGTGCCGATCTGCTCCTGGGAATGAGGAGCAGGTGCCTGAGCTCCTGAGCTCCTGATTCTGGCCCATTACAGCTCCTAGAACTTCCCGATTGGCTAATAGAACCACTCTCCCACTCTAGACCCCAAACTTGGGAAGTAGGGTGAGGCGTGGTGGGGGCCTGTCAGGTTAAGGATTTGCTGCTGGTGGCCCTGGAAGGAAGAGCAGCATTCAACGCTATAGGAGCCAAGCTCTGAGCAAGGGGTCCTGGGGGAGGGCTAAACATTGCCTTGGAAGTACTGGGGTCCCAGCCTCTGACATCTCTCCTGATTTGGCTCCTGCCAGGAAAGGGTAAGAGGAAGCCTGCTTCTTGGTCAAGGCACCCGGGGTCAACAGAACTGGAGTAGACACAGAAGGAGAGGGTCCCACACCTTATCCCACTTGGGCAAGGAATCCAGTGGAGAGGTGAGGGTTGGGATCTACTGGGGGAAGGAGCGTCCTCCAGGCCTGAGCAGATGCTCCCAGGCTGAGCTGGTCTGTTGGGTGGCCCAGGAGTCAGGATGCTCTGGGTTGGAATCCCTGGGCCCTGATTTACTAGTAGTCTAACCTCAGACCAGGAAGTGCACCCTCAGCTTCAGTGTCCACAGTGTGCTCACACTTGCCACAGTTCAGATACTTTCATATACTGTGGTTCGTGTACACAGTGAAGCGACATGATATTTATGGTGGAGGCCGCCTTGTAGAATGGCCTAATAATAAACACATGAATTACACGTTCAAATTTGTGAGGCAGCTTAATAGTTAAGATCTCAAAGGACATAAGCAGAAAGTTTCCAACTCAGAAACAATAAAGGAGGGGGATAAAAAGCAACAGTGAAGTACCATTTTATATTTGTTCAATTAGAAAAGTAGAAAAAATTAATAACACATTAGGATGTTGAGGTTGTGCTCTGAGTGGTACATTTATATATTTTGATACTTTCAAAAGGCAATGCACCTGTGTGTACCCAGAGCCATAAACATTTATAACCTTTTTAAAATACTCTTCAATATGGTCCCTCTAGTCCATAGAATTAATCCTAAAAAAATAATCCTTTTTAAATGTCTATTGTAAGTATTTTTCAAACATACAGAAAATAGAATAGTATAATGAATCCCCTTTACTAAAGGAGTATTTTAACAGAAGTTAAACAAGTATGTCCACAGTGATAAATTAAAAACCATCTATGCAACGGAAAATGTCTGAATAAATTGTGATTTGTCTTCAGATGGACTATCGTGTAGTAATTGAGATGATAAATATGAAAACCGAAATTGTATAAAGTATGATCTAATGTTTAGTGAAAAATTCAAATTTAAATTGTGCCTACAGGTAATGACAATAGGGTAAGAACATTTATTTGAGCAAAGGTATTTGCTGTGTGGGGGTAAGGGGATGATGAATTAGGTTTTTATTCTCCTTGAATATTGTTATATATTTTTACAATGAAAAGAAATGAGAGAGATAGTCTAGTCTCCACCCCCAAAATCAATCAATGAATAAGCATTTGTTAGGCATCTATTCCACAGGTAATTTGTGTTAAGAGTTGAATTAAGAAGTGGCAGGGGATAGATTTGGGGGCAGGACTTGATTTGGGGGCAGAAGTTGGTCCCTAAGAGTCTCAAAGACTCTCAGAATGTCAGAGCTATATGGGACCAGTCTAATACCTTCATTTTATAGTTGAGGGCCCTGAGGCCCAGAGAGGCTGTGATTTGCCCAGAATAACCCAGCAAAAGCCTGGCTAGTCCACATAGGAGTAGGCACTCTCACAGAGCTAACTGGCGGGCCTTACCTCAATCCCCCTAGCTCAGGGCACCTCCACATCCCTGAGTCACTGCCCGTGGGTGGAGAGAAGGCAGCCAAACAGAGGACACTTTTCTAATGCAGAAGCAGGGGGGAGGGGGTGGCCCGAGTGGGGACAGAGGGCACAGGGATGTTGCTCCTAGGTGGTAACCCCCTGTTTTATGATGATCTCCACAGGACCCTGAGTGGGCTCAGCCAGACCCAGCCCTCCCAGCAGCACATGGGGCTGTCCCGGACCGTCCGGCTTTACCCAACCACTGCAGCCAATGGTCAGCTCACCTCCAATGCCCTGCCCGCAGGGCCAGGCCTTGAGCGGAGAGATGGCGCCCAGCAGGCAGCGTATCTGGACCACCCGTCACCCCCCTGGGGTAAGGATGCCCTGTCTTAGGGTCCTAGGAGAGCAGGGCATCTAAATCTCTGACCTTCTCATCCTCACCTTTGCTTCCCCTCCACTATCACCAATGGGCTGAGGTTCAGCTGTCCCTCAACCTCTCAGCCAATCAACCAACAGTTGCCAAGGGCTTGCTTTGGGCCAGTCTCCAAGGGTCCCAAACCAGCTGATCGGGGACTTTGCCCTGTCACATATCCTGCCTTTGCTTCCTTGTATCCAGCTGCGAAACTCACCTCCCTGGCCCTGGTCCTTCTACCTCTTCCTTCCTGCAAACCGTAACCTTCCTGGACCAACCTGGCCAGATCCTCCCCTGGCAGCCATAGCAGGGCCTCTGCTTTCTAGAGGAGACAACTGAGCATCCCTGTGGGTTCACACTTTGGCACATTCTGGTCATTGCCCAACAGTCCTTTCCTCTGTGCCTGCTCTCTCTCTCTCTCTCTCTCTCTCTCAATCTCTTTCTCTCCCAGTATCTCTCTGTCTGTCTCTCTCTCTCATCCCTCAGAGCAGTTACTCCAAGCTGCCCCTACTTGCCCATGTCCCATCCCATGAGCACATGGATAGGCCGCCTGCCACCCCTTGGAGAGCTCCTCGCCTTCCTGCCCATCTGTCCCACTGTGCTCACCACTTCCTTACCTAAACCCAAGCCTGAGCTCACTGCCTTTCCTTTTTCCCATGTTAAAAGTTAAGGTAACATTCACGTAAAATTGACCATTTTAAAGTGTACACACCAGTGGTTTTTAGTGTATTCACAATTTTGTGCAACCGCCAGCACTATCTAATTCCAGAACATGGTCATTGCTCCACAAAGGATGCCCCTGCCCATGAAGCCCCTCTCTCCCTCTCCCAGGCTCCGGGCCCCACTAGTCTACTTTGTCTCCGTAGATTTGCTTATCTTGGACATGTTGTAAACAGAACCTCCACAGAATGTGGCCTTTTGTGTCTGGTATAACTTAGTATGATGTTTTCAAGGTTTATCCCTGTCAGTACTCATTCCTTTATATGGTTCATGACCTCCTTTCTTGCTATCTTGGAAAGGGGATATCGCCCTTCTTGATTTCTCTAGAATGCTAGACCATCCCTTGTCTTCTCCGCACTCTCTCCCTTCTCCCTCTTCAGCCTGCCCCCTCTCCTGGCCCCTTCCCATCAGCAGATCCATGTAGTGACAGTGCCCATTCTCACACACAGGTTTGCACGTGCATACACCCCCACAGAGTTATTTCTTCACTCCCTTTGGGCTTCCATCTCTCTGCCTTTCACGGGACAGCTTCTTGAACACACGACTACGCAGACTTTTGATACTTCCCTCCTCAAGCCCTCGCCCTGTGCCTTCCCTCCCTGGGCTCCCCATGCTGAATGAATACCCCCCACCTTTGTATTTCCACTGCCACTACCTGTGTTACATAACCAGCTTGCGTGATCACCCTGCCTCCCCTTCCACCTGGACACTCCAGCTGGGAAGGCACCTCTTTGATCTCTTACTGAAAATTTTCAAAGGTCACCACTACCCACCAAATATAGTGCCCGCCCTTGCTCTGGCAGCCAGGGCACTCTGCAACCTGACTCTAGTGATTCTCAAAGGCTCTATCTTCCTCTGCTTCTCTTAGAAAACCCCCCACTGGCAAGTCAGAGCAACAGTCAATTCTCTGCCCATGGGTTCAAAGCCCAGCTGCGGCACTTGCTAGCTGTGTGACTTGGAGCAACCTAACCTTGTCTGGGCCTCAGTTTCCTTAACTATAAAATAGAAACATCAGCTTGGTTATAGGACCATTGTCAGTATTCAGCTATTGTAACCCTCAAAAACGCCAAAGATCTAATGGTTAAACCTAAAAGAGTACTCACTCAAGAAGATAAAAGGTTAATGTACATAAAGCATGGGCTTAGTGGTTGGCACACTGACATATCTCAATAAATGTTGGACTGTGAGATTCTCAAAGGTATTACCCTGTCCCCACTATGCCCCCACTATGGGATCTTACTTCTAGTAGGTACTTAGCAAATGCCCTTGGGATGGATTCACCCCTGACCCCAGGGGCCTTTCTAACCAGCCTCTGGAGGTCACAGCTGTGCCTCTCAGCCCTGCCCCCTGGACCCAAGCCCTCTCTCTGCAGGGCTGAACCTCACTGAGAAAATCAAGAAGATCAAGATCGTCTTCACTCCCACCATCTGCAAGCAGACTTGTGCCCATGGGCACTGTTCCAACAGCTGTGAGCGCGGTGACACCACCACCCTGTATAGCCAGGGCGGTCATGGGCATGACCCCAAGTCTGGCTTCCGCATCTGTGAGTCCCTTCCCCCGACTCAGGTGGTTCCCAGGTCCTGGGGGTTGGGGGCGAGGGACAGGCCTGCCTTGGGCAGGAGCCCAGACCTTCTGCAGGAAGGAAGCCTCCTACTCTCAGAATGGGGCTTCTGTGAGTGGCCACCAGTGCCACAGAACGCTGGACCCTCACCCAGTGCAGTTACAGCCTAGCCGTGTGACTCAAGGCAAGCCCCAGAACCTGCCTGAGGGCCTGTCTCCCCCCCAGAGAAGTGAGGGCATTAGTAGTGCCACTGGCCTCCTGTCCCTCCCAGTTACTGTGGGGTCCAGGGCCCTGGCATGAAAGGGCTTTTTAGAAAGGCAAGGACTGGCTCTCATCCGCCCTTCCTCACTCCCAGCCTCCTGGAAAGCCCCTGCCTCTCAGGGTGTGCTGGGCTCCCCCAGCCATCCAGATTTGAGCCCCCGCTCCCCTGCTTCCCTGGCCCCACCGGCCACGTGGTGGGGGCCGCCGTGTTCTCCGACCACCGGTCACCTCGAGGCCCGTGTCCCAGATTTCTGCCAGATACCCTGCCTGAACGGAGGCCGCTGCATCGGCCGGGACGAGTGCTGGTGCCCCGCCAACTCCACCGGCAAGTTCTGCCACCTGCCCTCCCCGAAGCTGGACGCAGGGCCGCGGGAGCGGGGCTCCCGTCTCGGGGCCCTGCTGGAAGGCCCCTTGCGGCAGTCCACCTTCACACTGCCCCTCTCCAACCAGCTGGGTGAGTGTGGGGCTGCGGGGTGCGCTGGGGAGCGGGCGTGGGGGTGCTGGCATGGTGGTGGAGGGCACGCCAGCTGCCTCCAGTCCGCACTCCCTCCTTCTCTGCTCCCGGGGTTCAATTTAGTTCATTTCCTAAACTTCTCTTTGCCTTTCCTCTGAACTCAATTTTTTTTTTTTTTGCCCTTGCCCCCTACTGGGCACTACGGATGAGACCAAACAGTATCAAGGCAGGGTCCTGCCTTCAGGGAACCTTCCGTCCTGGACAGGAGAGTGGGGCGGGGTAGGAAGGACAGCATCACCCTATAAAACATGTCATTCCCCTGCCTTCCGCTCTCAGGTACCAAGTAAAGGTACCAAAAATATAGACTTCTAGAGGAGGTCAGGGTGTGGAGAGCCCCCCGATTGTGCTCAGGAAGGCTAGATGGAGGAGGGGGGGCTTCAGCTGGCCTTAAAGGGTGGATAGCCTTTGACTAAGCAGAGAGGGTGGGAGGTGGGGCCCTGCATGGTCTGTTGGGCCAGATTTCAGGGGTTGTACAGGATCGTGGGGGCAGGTAGAAAAACCAGGAAGGTGGTTTGGAGGTTGAGAGGTCCTTCCTCAGAAGGTGCAGAGTGAAGGAGTTTGTGCTCCATCCTGTCCTCACTGGGGAATTGTGCTGGGGTTTGAGCAGAGAGTGGAGAAATGGAAGGAAGTTTCTGGGGAGACATGCAGCCAGTGGCCTGCCTGGCCTAGGGCTGGTGCTGGGGCTCTGTGGCCCGGCTCTGACCCAGCCCCTGTGCCCAGCTTCCGTGAACCCCTCCTTGGTGAAAGTGCATATCAACCACCCGCCGGAGGCCTCTGTGCAGGTCCACCAGGTGGCACGGGTGCGGGGCGAGGCCCCAGAGGAGAACAGCGTGGAGACCAGACCCTCACCCCGGCTCCCTGCCAGCCCCCGCCACAGCCATTGGGACGGCAACAGCATCCCCGTGCGGTCTGGAGAGGCCCCTCAGCCGCCACCCCCTATAGCACCCAGGCCCCCTGGACGGCTGGGCCGGTGTTATCTGAGCTCCGTGAATGGACAGGTGAGAGCGCATCCCCTGCCATGGCCCTACGGACTTCCAGAATAGTGCCTGCCCCTCACTCTGCCCCTTCTCCTTCTCTCTCTGCTCCTCATCCTTACGGAATAAATGTCTGCAGCATCTTCCATTCCCCATATGGGAAAACTCAGGATATAATATTGCCTGAGCAACGAGAGGGCTCCTCCCTACTTTGGCTCTGCTGGGTACTTGTCATTGCCAGGCATTCCAAAGAGAACCCAAAAGAGCCCGCCTCTGGAAGGGCACCAGCATCCTCTGGTCCCAGTAAACCCTGGCCCATCCTGGAGCTGAGCCTGGGACTCCCTGTGCATGGACAGTAGGGCTGTTAGAAAGAGTATGGTATTGAGTTGAGATTGGGGTCACAGAGATGTGGAATTGGAAAAGGCAGGTTAAACCCTAAAGCCTTGGGGCTAAAAGATGAGAGAGCCTCCATCCCTCCTGGAGGCATCCATAGTCAGTGATGGGAAATCAAGAGAGTTTTTCTGAGTCTAGGCACCTAAAAATATGGGCTAAGCCAGACCCAGGATGGTTTCTGCTGGGGTTGCATTTTGTTGTTTCCAGAAACCCCTCCTGACTTTAGGGAACTGGAGGATGTAGGGAGTAGCCAAGGGATAGGGACTCTGAGTCTCCAGATCCTCCTTGGCCTTTCAGCTTGTAGTATCCCTGAGCCTAGGCCCTGTTCATGGGGAAGGCTTGAATCATGGGTGAGTTCCTTGGACTCTGATGGAGGAAAGCCCATCCTTTGGGACTCTCTGTGGGCTGGGGACATGGAAGGGGACAGTTTGCAGACCTGCACAGAACAGATCTTATCTGGACATCCCCAGGCCCCAAATATAGGGTTTGGTGGAATGGAGTATAAGTTTCTCTGCTTCCTTCCAGGACATCACCTGACTCTCTCTCTCCTCCCTTGGGTGAGGCATCCCTGTAGCAGGATATTGGGGTTGAGCTCTTGCCTCAGGCTTTCCTGAGACATCTCTGTGCATGGCAGGGAAGGGAAGAGGGTATGATTGGTGTCCATGGCTTCTTTTCCAGTGTGCCAACCCCTTGCTGGAGCTGACTGCCCAAGAGGATTGCTGTGGCAGTGTGGGAGCCTTCTGGGGAGTGACCTCATGTGCCCCATGCCCACCCAGACCAGGTGAGTGCTAGGTGCCAGGGTGTAGGGTTATAGATGAAGCTTTCCCAAGGCTTGGCCTCCACTTCATCTCCCACCAGGGTCTCAGATGCCAGGCAGTTAGAATGGGCTGATAAGCTGGGCAGGCTTTCCAGATCTGCTTTTGAGGGTGCTTCTGGCTGGTGGCTAAGGCTCTGGACAGCTCATAAGGCTCAAGCCCAGAGGCAGCCTGGACTCTCTGCTCTATCTGATTACCTGGGAGGGGCTCCTTCTTCTTGCCAGTTGTTCTTGCCCAGATTGTAGGGATCCCATCTCATGCAGGGCCCTCTTCTGCCCCTCAGCCCCCTGCCCAGGCATCAGAGGCTCAATGATCTTGATTCAGAGACTGAGCATTTCCCTCACTGTCTCTCTGGAGGGGCCTCCATGCCTCTTCTTCACCTCCTCACCTCCTGTTTCCTAACCCAATTGGGTGTCTGTCCCAGAATGTCCTTGACCTTGGGATATGGGAAACCCTCTTTTGGATGGTAGGAAAAACCTAATATGTATTCATTCATTTGTTCACTCATTCCTTCATTTGTTCAACAAAAACTTACCAGGTGCCTTGTGTGTGCCAAGCACTGAGGATTTGGGAGTCAGCAAAATGACCATTCATGCTGCTCTCCTAGGGTATCGATCTTACAGTTGGGAGGTGGGTGATGAGATGCCTGTGCCTGATATTGCTTCTGCCCACCCCGCCTGTCTTTTCCCTCTGGGCTCTACTCCTAGGGCCTGGGCCCAGGCCTGGCATGTATTTCTTTTGCCTGTTAACAGTCAACTTGGTGAGTTGGCTTTGTAGGGGGCTGGCCTGGAGCCCAAAGGTGGGAGGGACAGGGCTGCTCCTAGCTTCAGACTTGGTTGTGGAGCAGTGACCATATTTTCCAAATTAAAAATAAGTTTGGACGATTTTGCAGTATGATGGAGCTTTTGGTGAAGCAGCAGAGGGTAGCATTAAGCTTCCAGGCTTGAGCATCCAACACATAGCAGGTACCAGCCCAAGCTCTGCTGGCTCACCTCCTTCTCTGCGCCATCTCCAATCTGCAGGATGGAGATGGTAATGGTGCCAGCGGGGCTGCTGTGGAAAGTAGATGAGGCATGTGCTTACATTAGGTCAGCAAACAGTAACTGCTATTATTATTGCTACAAAATATCCCTCCACAAAGGGAAAAGGGAATGGACCCACTGCCCCACGAAGAAGAGGGTCTTGAGCTGCTCAGTGTCTCCCCTGCAGGCCAGAGATGGTCTCACTACTTTTCTTCTTCCCCTGTGTCCCGTCCTCCTTCCTGGTTAGGCTCACCCTGGAGACTTCCACTTCCCACATTCCATTCAGTCAGTGGATTTTACATTAATGGGACTTTACATTAATTAATTACATTTGGAGCTCCTAGTGTGCAGGCCCTGGCAAGACAGTGGAGACTGAGGTAGAAGCGGTACCTCCTTTCTCCAAGCTTATGGTCTGGAGTATGAGGGGAGGGGCATATACAGATAGCACTAACTAGACAAATGCCAAATGCTGTGGGAACACGGCAGAACCGGGACCACAGATAGGTCCTATAGCACCTTTGTACAAATTAGAGAAAGGTGCCACTTCCATTTGTTCAAAATAGCCTTTATAAATATAAATGCCAGCAATTCTCTTAGGTGTGGTGCTTTTGTGCAGTGGACAACCTGCACATCTGTTCACTGTGGGGTAGGGGATCCCAGCTCAAATTTGCATATCAGAGAAAGTTTCATACAGGAGGTGACATCCAGGATGAGGTCTGAAGAATTGTTAGAGTCAGCGAAAGAGAGGGGGAAGAGCTTAACAACCCAAGGAAATTGCATATACAGGTGAGACCAAGAGAATGAGACACTTTTCCTGAAACACAGCACACCCAAAGCTGTGCCCTCACCTCCTCCCTGTCCCAGTTAGCGCCTCCTACCCTCCCCCCCCACTGTGTTGAGCACATCTCAGCAAGCTGGGCACCAGGGTACAAACCCTGGAATGTCAAGCATTCCAGCACACTGAGCAAGAAATAACAAAGACCAGGGAACGTAAACACTTAAAATACATTAAAGTGCAGCTAGGCATTGTATAGAGACGGGGCAAGACACTGAGGAACCTTGTTTGTGTTGACAAGGTGCCAGACACCTAGCTCCACACCTGAGCCTGGGGCTGGGGGTGGGGGATGTTTCTCTAAGTAGACACGACAAGCAAGCTACCATGCAAGAGTCCAGGGAAGAAAAGGTGAGCTGCTGGGGTGGGTTTGGGAATAGTTGGCAAGACAGACAGGACTTCTGGGTTCTAGAACATTCCCAGGCCTGGTGGCCTTGCCCCTCTGAGCCTCTCTGTCTCCTTTGATGAAATAAAGCTGTATCCTTCAGAGAAGGGCTTTGTCATCCCCAGTGATTCATCTAGCAGAATCAGGGGGTGACGGGAGTGAGAAAGCTAGCAGCTATGTGACCTCGTGGCTTCCCCCAAATCACCTTTTGGCTTCTGAGGCTCCATGCTGGACTGTCAAAGAAGGCCCCTGCAGAATGAGGCTATTTCTGATGAGGAAAGGGACTGTGTTGAAGTCTCATTTACACGGCACAGATAAATCCCTTTTCTTCTGGAAAAATTCTCCAGGGCTCTCTTTCTCAGAGAGATGGCTCAGGGAGTCAGTTTAGGTCAGCCCATGGTCTCCACCCTTCTCCCTTCTGTCTGAGTGACAGATGCAGCTGACCTTCCAGGACTCAAGCCTGAGCCACATCTTCCTGAGCCTGGGGAGTTTTCAGAGCTTCTGCAGATCCCCTTGCCAGGGTCCAAAGAGCACACAGCTCTCAAAAGCCACTCTGATTGAGGCCACATTTTTGAGTTTTTGTCTGAGAGAGACAGACATCTGTGTTGACTGGAAAGTTGGCCGCTGCCCCATCTGGCTTGGCACTGGCTGTGTCAACCCCCAGGCCCCTTTGCTGGGGCAGGCGGTGCTGGCATCCTGCTCACAGCCCGCACTGGTGGGCTCCAGCTGTTTGCCACGATCGGCTATCCATCTGCCTGGCATGCGCTGAGTTCACCTCAAAACCCAGGCCCCTCCCCATATCTCCAGGGACTGCTGATTCCCTTGCTCTGCCCCTTCAAGGAGTTCTGCATCTTTCCCTCTTAAAAACAATAATAGCCACCAGTTGCTGAACATTTACACCATGCTGGGCTCTTCGCCCGCCTGATCCCTTTAAATTGATGCAACCACGTGCAAGCTAAGGATCTTTATCCCCACTTGACAAATGTGGACAATGAAGCTCAGAGAAGGCTGAGCAACTTGACCAAGGTCACACAGCTGGACAGGAGAGCCAGGCTTCAAGCCACAGTATATCTGATTCTCAGCTGATCAGGATCTCCCTAAATCATTCTGGGGAGACTTGGACCCGCTTGAAGACAACAAAAACCAGGACACAGACTCAGAGTGCACAGCCAGGAGGGGGCCGCCCAGGGTCGTGTTTCATGAGTTATGTGCACACGAAGGGCAACATCCCTCGAGAAGATTGGGACTGGCCAGACAGGCAGGGCAGCAGCCTGCAGCTCAGGCCTGTGAGTCCACGGAGATGTGCCAGTAGAATTGTCCCAGAGAGAAGCCGGTAGGCTTTTCCCATGTGCTTCTGGAGAGCTAAAGCTGATGCGTGGATGCTTCTGGTGAGCAGAGCTCAATCTGCAACTGAGCACAAGCTTTAACAGCTTATTAAAAACTGCAGCCTATCAAAACCCAGTGATATAACAGGGTCCTAGAAGTACTTCGCTCCCCACCACCGAGAGGATGCCTACTAAGAACAGGTTCGTAGGAGCTGGGAAAGGAAATTGATTTTTGAGGGAATGGAGGCTCGTATGTATGTGTCTGAAAATGTATTTGAAACCCTGCATAGAAAGAACGCTTTGGTTTGCCTTGGTTTGGTCAGGGCCCTTGCCACGGGACCATTTCAGGTGAGACCAGCCCCCCTGGAGAAGGTGGGGTAGGTGAGGGGATGCAGGCAGTTGGCAGGATTTGGAGCAGGGAGCACCAGGGCAAGTCACAGCAGCAGCGCTGTTATCGTCACCATCACTGTTAGCAACCGTGTCTTCAGAGAGCTCACTAAGTGCCAGGCACCATGCTAAGTGCTTCCTCATTCCACCGCATCCTGACCATGTCTCTGAGAGTTGGGTGTGACCGGCTTCATTTTACAGATGAGGAAATTGCGGCTATGTGACCAGAGACCCCTGCCTCTAACCAGCCTGTGATCTACCTCCTAGGCTGCTTCTTGTGTACTTGGCTTGGGGAATTTCCTCAACCAGAGGACCCTGGCTTAGGGAACATCTGTGTTGGGGTGGGGCTCCTGTTCTCTGGGACTCTGGGTGAGACGCCCAGTTTCCTGCCCTAAAGAAATGGGATTTTTCAGAATTCTAGTTGTTGGGCTGAAAAAAAAACAAAACAGTGTGTCTTTGGCTCAGGGATGTCCTGAGAGCTTCTTCCAAGGGACTCGAGGCCTCCTGGGAATTGTGCCTCAGCTCATGTTAGCACCCTCCTTATCCCAGGGCGAGTGTCACCAACACGTGGCATCTCCGGCCTGGAGAGGTCGGGGAAGGGCTAGGGAGGGGTTGGGTGGAGTGGCACCTCTCTGAACCAGGGTCTGAGCCTCTCCACCTCACTGCTTCTGGTGCCCAAGATACCTTCTTTGGCTTTAGTGCTGCCCAAGGAAGCAGTCAGAGCCCATCTTTTGGTGGGATTTCCACAATTCTTGGGGTAGGGGGATCCATTAGAACTTCCCCAAACCGGAATATCTGGAATAATGAACCTTATGACAATCACCAATATGTGACAAGGATCAGGCTCAGAGTTTTGCATGGTCGTTTACTCTTCACAAGAGCCCCAAAGAAGGAATTGTCACCCACATTTTACTGATAAGAAAACTCAGAGGTGTTGAGTAACTTGCCCAAGTGTCTCCAGCCAGTGAGGGGCAGCAGCCAGCTTGCTATCCTTGAAACTGTGTTGCTAGAAGGAAGGAGAAAAGGAGGAAGGAAAGAAGGAAGAAAAGAAGGAGGAAGGAAGGAAGGAGGAAAGGAGGAAGGAAGGGAGGGAAGGAGAGAAGGAAGGAAGAGGGAGGAGCTAAGTCTCGAGTGCATCTACAAGGACTGTACCAGGCATGGTGCTAGCTTCAGTCTGACATTGACTGTTTCTCAGTAAAGTGGACCTTCCCAGCCCATGGAACTGAGTTTCTGTCCCCACTTCTACAGATGAAAAATTAAGACTGACAGAGGTTAAGAAATGTGCTTCGGGTCACACCGCTAGTCAGAGCAGAGCCAGGAATTCAATGTGGCTCTGGCTGCCCCAGAACCCACACTTCTTCCATTGCTCTGGGGGACTGGAAGGTTCTTTCCAGCTCTACCCACCCGAGGTTTGCACATCAAGGACTCAGCTCCAGTCGGCTCACATGCCCCGGTGCGTCGAGCCCAGCCTCATCCGGGGTGTGTGAATATGTGTCTGTCTGTCTGTTCTCTGGCAGAGCAATGTGTGGCAGGGTACCCTCCAGAACTCCCTGCTGTGGCCAGCTGTCATCACAGGCTGAGATCAGCATGGCTTGTAAACAGCCCCGTGGCCAGACATATGTCTCCACCATCTCCTCCCTGAGCTCTGTCGTAGAGTCAGGGCCAAAACTGTCTCCAGCGATTAGTCTGTCCTGGTTGAGGCCTCCTTGGGAGTCCCAGCAGCCAAGGGGGAGAGTGAACAGGGCAGGGGCCCCTCTCCTTCCTTCCCGGGGGTGAGAGCTGGCCCAGGTACAGCAGTGAGTAGACAGGGCTGAGGTCAGGGGCCAGGAGACCCAAGGTTCTGCCCCACATGACCACGATCCATAACAGGAAAGGTCTGCCTTAGGGGCTTCACAGGCATTCTGTGATGCTCAGACTCCTTGGAGTTAGGGTTGATCCCCACTGACCCCTCCACAGCTGCTTGGGCTTTCTCAGGCCTAAGGGGCCCAACTGCAAGGTCACTGGCAGCTCTCCATGTGTCTTTTTGAAGCACCTACTGGAAACACCACTTAGCCACTCTCTTTCCAGATCCACTTCTCTCTGCCTTCTGACCCCTGTGTTCTCCTTGTGTTGGCTGAGGAGCCATGGGGGGTTGTGCAGGTCCTGCTGCATTGCCTTTATTCATTCTGCTTGGCACTTTGGTGGTAGACCTTCTGGAACATTTACCCAACATCTGATTAGTCCTCTGGCCATCTGTGACCATCAGTCCTCTAGTCTGTTTTCTGACCTCCTCCTGGGCATCTCTGCCTTTATTTTTCCCATTTGCTCTCCTGATCCTGTGTTTAAAAAAGGGGGAGAAGAGAGGTTCCCAAGAAGGGTAATATACTTCCTAATGGGCACACGTCTCCCTGTAGCCTACAGACCTTAGGATCCCTGCCTAGACAATTCCTGAGGCTTGGCATGAGTTCATTCATTTATTTACTCAGAGGCGGTAGAGAGGAATGGTTCAGAATCTATCCTCCGGAGGCAGACTGCCTAGGTTCATAATCCCAGCTCCCTCCACCAGCTAGGAGACCATGGGCACGTTTCCCAACCTCTCTGTGACTCAGTTTGCTCCTCCATAAAATGGTGATAATATTACTAAGTTCCCTCAAGGGCTGTTATGAAGATTAAATAAGTTAATACATGTAAGCCCTTTATAATAGGGCTTAGCCCAGAGTCAGTACCATTTTAGTGTTTGATCTTATTATTCATTCCATTTTGATTGAGTGCCTATAGGGGCATCTGGGTGGCTCAGTCAGTTGAGCATCTGACTCTTGATCTCAGCTCAGGTCTTGTTCTTAGAGTCATAAGTTCAAGCTCTGCATTGAGCTCCATGTCCAGTGTGGAACCTACCAAAAAAAAAAAAAAAAAAAGATGATGAGACATCTGAATGGCTCAGTTGGTTAAGCGTCTGCCTTCAGCTCAGGTCGTGATCCCAAGTACCAGGATCGGGCCCCACATCAGGCCCCCTGCTCATCAGGGAGTCTGCTTCTCCCTCTGCCTCTTACCCCACTCATTTTCTCTCTCTCTCTCAAACAAATAAATAAAACCTTTTTTAAAAATTAAAAAAAAAAAGATGACTGAGTGCCTATAGTGTGCCATGTGCTGTGCTCAGCTCTAGGGACGTAGCAACAATGAAGACAAGGTCCTGTGCTCATAGAGCTTGCACTTCAGTGGGGGAGACAGACAAGCAAACAGGCAGCCATGACAGCATTTTAAGTGCCATGGCGAGGGAAGGCTTGAGTGTTGAGAGCACTTGGGAGGCAACCTAGTGTGGGTGGCAGGGGTGGTGGCGCCTGCCCTCCCCCCTCGCCATGAATCACACAGCTTGTTGGCTGCCAGGATCATGCCTGGAGCCTCGGGTGGGTGCTGAGTTCCACCCCGAGGCAAGGTTCTCCCTTCCACATGGCTATCTAAACTTCAGCCTTCTATCCCCTGATGAGCCCGAAGCTGACTTTTCTGGATTGGGTGCTACACTTGGTCTTACAGAAGCTCATAGGTGGCCTCTGTGAGGTGCGAGGAAGGGTCTGAGGGCCCTCTTTGGGATCAGGTTGGGTTGCTGGCAAAATGGGAATTGCATCAGGGGAAGTGGCTTTGAAATTTGTTCCTCTCCAGAAAAGTCTGCCTTCACCAACGGTTGCCCATCCAACAGTGTCTCTTAAGGCCAGTGAGAGGGCAGAGTGCCGTGGGAAAGAAATCACTTTATCTGGGAAAAGTGTGTGAATTCAAATGACTGAATGAGCACAGCTCCCGTCAGTTTGCACACTCCTGGGTTCTCAGGGTGCCCTGTAGTTCCCAGCAGCCAATCCACCCTTGCTCCCAGCTCTAAACCCAGCTCCCACCACTCCTCTCCTGCTCACTGAAGAAGTAGGGTCCTTCTGCCTCATGTCTCCCTCCTGACATCACCGTGCTGCCCTGGCCTCCTGGCCCCCTCTCCTCCCTCCTGCTTCCAGCAGAGTGGCATGCAAGGGATGCAGCCTCTGCAGCCAGAGGCTAGGATTCAACTACTCCTGGGCCCCCTCTGAGCTTCAGCTTTCCTAATCTGTACAATGGGAATAACGCTTCCTGCCTTGCAGGGTCCTTGTGTGGGAAACAGGATAATTCATACCAACGGCCTCACAGCTCTGTCCAAATGTTCCCTTGTTCCCAAATGTTCCTCGGCCCTCTGGCATCAGCCTCGCATTATTCTTTCCCACCTTCTGCTCCTCATAATGTTTGCAGGCTGCATCGAATCAGCTAGCTTTCTGAGTTTCTCCAAACAACTTCCCCCCCTTCCTTCCTCCTCCCTGTCCTCAGCTGATACCCCCAGGCCCCATGCCAGGGGCGCTCACATTTCCCAGCCTCACTCCCATCCTTCTGTCTCAATGTCAGCATGTTCAGAATCCTCATTTATCCCCACCAGGCCAGAACCTAGTCCCCACAGTGGGACAGCAGGCAAAGCCTGAGCGAGACTGCTGTCCATAGTGGGGAAAGATATTACAAATTCAACTGACATTTTTTTAATGTTAAAAAAAAAATAAAGCTTTACTAATTTACATCTTTGCTTGGTCTGTATGTCAGACTGTCGGATGTCATGTTTGGCATGTGGAGTGTCCTCAGGGAAGAGTGGGATGCCAAGAAAACATGGCGTCTCCTCATGTTTGTCTTTGGCATATCACAAGGCGTAACCTACAACAATGCTCAGTTTATGGGGTTTTTCAATTATGTTGTCAAGTTTTAACGAAAACAACCCTCACCAAGTAGAGAAGTGACTCTAAAAAAATTCCTGTAAAGAAACAGGATTCAAAATAATACTAATAACATAATTGCAAGTAATCACTTTTACAGTGCAATGCTGCTGCTTCTCCTCTGACCTGTAATCAACTGTGTTCCAAAGTAAACATAATGAGGACTTCTCAGATGTGACCCCAAACGGACCCTAGGATCCAAATGATCAAGAAGGCTGTATGAAATAATGGTTCATATCTACCAACCTGAATAACGGACTTCACCCCAAGTCTATAATGCACTGGGAACTAGCTGCTACTGATAGAGGGAAAGCTAGATAGCTTAGAAAAACATTTAAAACACCAAGATGCTCAAACTTCATTGTACAATTAGATGAAAGTATAGATATCTTTAACGTGCCTCTTGGTATTTGCAAGAGTCCCTATATGAAGAACTATTCTTTTGTAAAGATACTACTAAAGAAAGAATGAATCACAAGGCATATATTCTCAACATAAATGACTTCTTGAATAAAAATAAGTTTTTCCAACAACTCCATCTGGGTAGTTGCTGATGCTCTAACTGAAATACAAAGAGATCTAGGTGAGGTCATAGAGGTGGAGGGTGCTCTGTGTGACATCCCCTTACCACAGCATCTGATCATAGGCAAGGAAGTCACAAGGAAGTCAAAATCAGAAGACAAATTGCCAGGGGAAGTCTTGTTTATAAAACAAGACCTTTAAAGTAGGATGGAGCTTTGTGGAACACTGTGTCAGAATAGTGTCTGGGAAAAATCCCCATACCCATGAGAATTGCCGGCTGTGTCTTGGCCAAAAAATGGTCAGACTTATATATGAGCTGTTCTTTTCTTTAAAAAAAAAAAAAAAAAGATGGGTGTCCATATCTGCTGCCCTTTCCTGTGATGACAAACGGCTGTCAGTACTCTGCTACCTGCTAGAGCTTTTCAGGGAAAGAAAGAAAATCAAAATGCCCTTCAAAGCATTCCTCTGGAGGCTGACGTGCTAGTCCATCCCACTAAAGTAAGAGAGATGGTTCCCTGTTTTCAAGTCAATAGGTTTTTCTTTTTCAAAGCACTCCCCACCCCTTTATAGTAAAGGAGAATGTTGAGAAATCCAGGTCAGATGGGCGGGTATTAGCACCAGAATCTGAGACTTATTTCCTTGTTGGTGAATCTGGAGTCAAACCAGTTTGGTCTGCCATTAACTTTGGGGAGGGCTGCTGTGCCAGAGCCTGTGCCACAGAAAGAGCCTTTTGAAACGGATGTTTGGAAGCAGTGCCATCATTATGGGATTGGTTGCTGTAAACCAACTCCATTTGCACATTTAAAAAACTTGAAAACTGGAATTTTTTAATGTATTTTACATTTGTAAGAACAACTAGCCAACCTCAGGGGAGATGGAAAGTTACTGGCCAGATTTCAGCACCAGCATGGCACAGCTGGTGAATGAAAACCAAATAGTGTGGTTTTATAAGGTGCCATCAACTAGGAGCTTCTTCTGTCTTGAGCCAAGACACCTTGTCAGCTACGGCAGCATTCAAACCCAAGATCGAAATACACTGAACTTAGACTGTGAACTGTTCCATCTACGATAGTACAAACTTGGGCGATGGACACACGGGACCTCTCTGTGACTATTTCTTGTAACTTCCTGCAAATCTATAATTACTTCAACACCAAAAAATCAAATAAATAAATAAATAAATAAATACAGAAAACATGTTTAATCACATTAGAGTGTATAACATTGATATATGTTCAAGACCTGCAGTCATGGAGTGTCTTTTCTAGAAAGAGCAAGGTGGGGATGCCTGGGTGGCTCAGCAGTTGAGTGTCTGTCTTCAGCTCAGAGCATGATCCCGGAGTCCTGGGATCAAGTCCCACATCGGGCTCCTCGCAGGGAGCCTGCTTCTCCCTCTGCCTGTGTCTCTGCCTCTCTCTGTGTGTTTCTTATGAATAAATAAAATCTTTTAAAAAAATAGAAAGAGCAAGGTGGGTGCAGAGTGACCTGGTGAGAGCCAGAGAAGGAATTGTACCCAAGGAGGCACAGCTGTCTGCAGTGATGACTTGGGGGACAGGGCCTCACAGCTGTGGAGTGGATTGCCCCCTACTTTTTTTCATCATGAGTAACAGCCCAAGGCCCTCCAGTGAGACCTGTCTATATCTTTACTCTTCAGCCTCCCCGGTGATTGAAAATGGCCAGCTGGAGTGTCCCCAGGGGTACAAGAGACTGAATCTCACTCACTGCCAAGGTAAGGATGACCCAGGCCAGGGCTGGGCTTAGGGATGGGGGATGATGAAGGGCTGAGGATGCCGGGGCACTCCCCCTGCCCATCCACAGACAGAAGGAGTGGTGTCACTGAGTGGTCTTCGCTGGGCACCTCTAAGCCCCACCTTGAGGGAGTTGTGGGGGCTGCTGTTTCCAGGGACCTAAGAAAGTCATGGTGGGATAATGATAGAGCAGGCCTAGAAAGGACCTGGGAGCTGAACCTGTCCCTCTTTCCCTCTCCAACTGCCCCACCCCACTCCCTGCCAGACCTAAGCCAGGTGCCTCTCTCCAGCTGCAGGATCTGTGTGTGAAGGCACTTCCCCAGTCCCCACATATCCCCTTACCTCCCTGGCCAATCCCCCCTGGGATGGGAGGACTTTTGACTTCACGATCTAGTCAGCCTGAGTTGTTGGGGACTTCTGTGGACATCCTTCAACAAATTACCTCCAGCTGCTAAGACCTCCCTCCCGCAGCCAGGAGGGGGCAAAGAAAAGGCACAGGTGGAGGTAAGAGGGAACCATGAAGCACAGACCCTGACCTTGCTGGCCTGGCTGACAGGCCAAGGAACCCTTCCCCAGGAGGCTTCTTCTTCGGGAGAGAGGGATCTGAGGAAATCTCGGGGTGGCCAGGCTATCTTCCAGGGGGGGTACTGGGCCTGAAGGGGATTTCTGGCCCATGGACAAAGTGCTTGGGCCAGGCAAAAGGGCAGACCTCTGACCCAGCCCAAGGTCAGGCTCCCCTGGGGGCAATGAGGACTAGTAGACTGGATGGTGGGTGTGGAGAGAAGTCTTTAGTGTTGCTCTTAGAGGATACAGAAGGGCCATTCATATCTCAACTGTCCCCAGTGGCCTCTCCTCCTGGCAGGTTTCCCAGTGCACAGGGTTAAAGTTATTCTTGGGATCGCATGTGAGCTCTTGGCCCTCCCTCCATTAAGCCCCAAGGATACAGGAAGCTAAGGGGCCCTCCCCAGGAGGCCTTCCCCTTTAAACCTCCCCCTTTCCATGTCTGTCGTCTTGGTCTCCATATCTGGGGGGGGGGGGGGGGGGGACCTGCTCACTTCTACACCCGTGTGCGTCACCATCCTCTCTCTCTCCATCCTTCTCTCCTGCTACAGGGCAATTTTGGGGAGTGTTGTTATGGGCTGCATGCATTGTGCTAGGCATTAGCACACAGTGACAGATAAACACAGCAGCTGCTTCGGGTGAATACAGATGTTTAAACAATTATACACCATGGGAGAAGTTCTCTTGCTAGGAAGAAGCTCTGGGTGCCATGGGATGGTGGGGTAGGGACCCCTTCCCAGACTGGGAGGTAGGAGAAGGGCTTCAGGTGATGCCTGACCTGGAGAAGGATGAGTAGAGGCAATCAGTTAAAGAGGATGCAGGCATTCCAGGCAAAGGAACAGTTGGGCTGGCTGGAGTACAGCGTGTGTAGCCACGGGAGACAATACAGACATTTCAGGGCCTCATTGGAGCCACCTACCCACCCACAGGCTTTGGGGAAATATAGTGGAGGGCATTGGATACCATGTGAGGGTTTAGGAGCTCCCTCTAAGAGGTGAATGGGGACCCCAGAGGCATGTCATGTTTTTGTTTTTAAAGATTTTACTTGTTTATTCATGGAAGATGCAGAGAGAGGCAGAGACACAGGCAGAGGGAGAAGCAGGCTCCCTGCGGGGAGCCCAAAGCAGAACTCAATCCCAGGACCAGGGATCACACCCTGAGCCAAAGACAGATGCTCAACCACTGAGCCACTCAGGTGTCCCAGCATATCAGATTTAGATATATCACTCTGGCCACAGTCCAGAGGCAAATGGGTCTGTTCCCCTTCCTAGATCTCAATGGCATTTCCCAAGGGCACCTCGCTCCCAATAGGGTGTCCTGCCAAAGAATGGTTGGGCCATCTTCTAGCCCCTTCATTCCTGTGCTCAGTGCCACTTTCCCTGAAGCCTACAGGTGAGCAGGTGACTCTGGTGATGGGGTCGTCATGTCTAATATCCTGGCTCTGGAGGTGAGAGTGCCCCTCACAAATCTTCCATACTCACCATCATCACCAAAGGCACCATCGCCAAGACTTCTTGGAGCTTAGAGTGTGAGGGTTGGGATTTCTCCTTGGCAGGAAGAAGTTTCCAACATGAAATGTTTTTGAGATCACAAAGGAAGCTAATGTCAGTCCCTTATCTAAAAAACAGCACGAGCATCCACTGGTGTTGGAGGATGTGTGTGGCCTGCCTGAGGCCTCCCAGCCTCCTGGAAACACGCCCTCCAAACCATGTACCCTTTGGGGCTTGTTTCCATCTTCCTCCCTCCTCATCCTTGCCAGGGACCCTCCATCCTGAAACTCACTGTGGACGTGCTCCCTAGATCTTGGGCCCAGCAGAGATGCTTCAGAGTCCCTCAAGGAAGGCTGAATAGGAGGGACTGGGGACTGGGCAAATGGTTCTCCACCCTCCATCCCAAACTGTCCCCTTATCTGCTCCCCTCATTTGCATCCCAGCATGCCACTCACCAGCTGAGTGACTTTGGGCAAGTTACTCCTGGACCCTGTTTCCTCACCTATGAAATGAAGCCACATGGGTCTACTTGATAAAATTATTGGTAAGAATTCAATGAAGTGTCATACGTAAGCCACCTGGCATGGTACCTGGCACATAACAGACGGTCCATACACATTAGCTCCTAATATTATGATTGTTAGTACTAGTTAGTAGAATTAAGTGATTTGCAATTTTTATCTTGTTTTATTCTCCTAACAGGACTATTCTCCTAACAAGACTAGTTACTATTAATGTACCCCATTTTATGAATGAAGAAACTGAGGCACAGAGAGAGCGACCACACTTAACAGATGGCAGCTCTCTTATTGTTGTCCCCCTTTTTTGGAGGAAGTATGGGAAGAAGATCTGTGCGCCAGCCCCTCCCCTCCATCAGGCTTGGTGGGGCGGGTGCTCCCTCACCTTCTCCAACCCTGCAGATATCAACGAGTGCCTGACCTTGGATCTGTGCAAGGACTCGGAGTGTGTGAACACCAGGGGCAGCTACCTGTGCACCTGCGGGCCTGGCCTCATGCTGGACCCATCCAGGAGCCGCTGTGTGTGTAAGTGCTGGTGGGAAGCAGAGATGGTGGATACCGGGAAACAAGATGGGATCCTTGGGGGACACCTGAGTGGCTCAGTTGGTTGGGCATCTGCCTTGGGCTCGGGTCAAGATCCTAGGGTGCTGGGATTGAGCCCCACATTGGGCTTCTACTCAGCAGGGAGCCTGATTCTCCCTCTCCCTTTGCCTGCTGCTCTCCTTGCATGTGCTCTTTCTCTCTGTCAAATAAATAAAATCTTTAAAAAGAAAAAAAAAAGATCAGATCCTTGGAATCCCAGGGCCCAGGACGTCTGTCTCAACCTGGAGCTGGGCTCAATGTACAAAAACTGACCTGCCCCTGCCTGCTAGAGCGGGGACCGTTATGACTTCAGTTTTGGTTTTTGGCGTTTCTTTTGGGGCTTTGCAGTTTGGGATTTTCCACTTCTATTTTTTCTCTAATCCTTTCTGTCCCATCTGCTGCCTCATTTACTTTGAGGGGACATGTGTTGCCTTTGCTCTGATGCCTCTGAGCTGTGGCTGCCTCTTCTAGGCCTGAGTTTGAAAGCCTGGTCCCTTAACTACAGATAGGCCTCCCTTAAAGGTCCCATCTGTAGCATGAACGGCACTGCTGCCTGGCCCAAAGGCCTTCCCATAAACCTGGGGTCCTTTATGGTTCAGAATGTGTCTGCATCCGTGAATACATACACGTCACTGGTCATATTAAGACCATGTCTGTGTGTGTGTGCACGCTGTGTGTGTGTGCATGCTGTGTGTGTGTGTACCCCCAGGCAGTTGTTTCCAGTGGCCTCTGTGGCTTCCTGCTGGAAGGATCCCAGGCTGGCAGCACCCCCAGATAGCAGAGCTGACGCCATAGCCCAGACAGGGTGGACTGACCAGAACAGGAGAAAACCAGTCCTGACTGGCATCTGTCAAATGGCAGTCCGGGTCAGGTTGGCCACCCTCGGCTCAGCAGAGCTCCCCATGCCTAGCCAAGCCCTCAGTCTTACAAACCACTAGGTGCTGGGTCTGGGGGGCGCCGCAGGATGAGCAAGACTCCAGTGCCACCCAGAGGGAGCATCCCACGTGAAGGGAAAGATGAGACTGGACCCAGTGCATGTCTACAGGGAAAGAAGACAGCAAGAGCCTGAAGAGGGATCCCCAGAGAGTCAGGAGGCCCAGAGTGGGCTCCCAGGGAGACTTTGTGGTGACAAGGACATGCGATCAGTGCCTCCAGGAGCATACAGCACTTCCTTCTCCTCATCCTACGCACACCCCCACTTAAGGTCATTTGATTAGGCATTTTTCACACCTGAAGTGGCTTTTAGTTATTAGTGCCAGAAAGAAACCCTTAATATAGGGAGGCAGAGATGACACTTAGGTGTCCTTTTTCTCCCTCCCTACTATTACTCCCTCCAGCTCCCTCTTGATGATTTACCTCCCTGTAGGTGGAAAGAGGCAGACATGAAGTTTCTCTTGCCTTCACTTCTAAGCTTTGCCCTCTTCCCAGCCACCTGACCAAGGCGATTAGAGCACTCTACAAGGGCCCCTCTGTGCGGGGCAGCCTCCTGATACTCTCAGCCAGGTCACCTCCACCCTGGGGCTCAGAAGGACCAAGCCATTTCCTACAGCATTCCAAGGGAAGTGACCACTGGAAACAGAGATTATACCTGGAGACCCAGGCTCCTGGACTGAGCATGAATTGATCTGTGTATCTAGCACATGACCTTTGACAAGTCACTTTCATATACATCATTGTGAAGAAAGTGCATTAGTCAGGGGGTGCCTAACTGGCTCAGCTGGAGGAGCATATGACTCTTGATCTCAGGGGTCATGAGTTTGAGCCCCACACTGGGTGTAGAGATTACTTAAATAAATAAATAAAATAAAATAAAAAAGTATAATAGTCAGGAGCCTCTAGGTTGCAAGTGACAGAGACCCAACTCAAACCACTGTAAGCAAAAGTAATTGGTCCACACAACTAGGAAGTCCAGGGGTAGGTGTGTGCCTCAGGCTTGGTTGGATCCAGGTGCACACAGTGTCCTTGGGATGCCTCTTGCTCTGTTTCCTGTTTGTTGGTTTCATAA
Organism: Vulpes lagopus; assembly: GCF_018345385.1. NCBI lineage: Eukaryota > Metazoa > Chordata > Mammalia > Carnivora > Canidae > Vulpes > Vulpes lagopus. The sequence continues at coordinate 25,732,685 of NC_054829.1, forward strand.
TTCCTTCAAAGGTGGCCACCAGATGCTCTAGGCCTACATCTCTCAGCCCTGTAAACTCCAGTTTAAAAATAGAGAAATAAAAAGTATCTCTTCTGTAATAATCTCGGGAAACCCCCGAAGCCGATTATTATCATTGGGCCTACTTGGTCAAGTGCCCATCCCTGAGCCACTCACTATGACCAGGGGTATGGACTCTTTCAGCTAGGAAGTGGGGCCGGCCTCCACTTCACATGGACAGAGTGAGAGACAGGGTAGATCCCAGAGGAAACCTAGGTGCCTTCACCAGAACACAGGGGCATCGGTGCTAAGCAGGCAGAAACAAAGGTGTCTGCTCCTCATGGAATTATCATCATCCTTATTTTACACATGAAGATAGTAAAGCCCAGGGAGGCCACAAAGCTCCTGGTGGAGCAGGGATTTGAATTTGGCCTGCTGAGTCCTGGACCCTGACCTTGGTCATCAACTCCTTAGCTTTGAGTGTTGTCCTCTCTAACCATCCCTCCTCCCTTCATCTGGCATGACAAGGAATTCAGTCTGTTCCAGCATGACATGGCCTCTTCATCCACCACTGAGAAACTTCCAAAAGGATAGTCTTCAATATTCACCATCAAAGGACAAGAAAGGGGATAATGGTGGTGGTGGTGTTTCCATCTCAACCCAGCATGGCTCACACCAACAGTGGTCCGTAGCATTTTGATTCGTGGATATAGCCATCCATGCACGTGGGTCCAGCCAGCATTTACTGAGCATCTGCAAGCACCAGACACTGTACAAGGTGTTGGGCTACAAAGGTGGCCAAAATAGAGTCACTGTCCTCAAAGCTCCCCATCAGTTCTTTGGCTCTCACTTTGTCTCATCTCCCCAGGGAGACTATGGCCCTAGAGCCCACTGCTCCCCACCCAACCCCAGGCTGGTGGTAGACTTTTATAAATATTTGTAAACTCAGCACCTGGAGACAAGCATATACATCTCCATTTCCTGCCCTCAGGCTTTCCAAGAGAGGGTGGGAGTCAAGGCGCCCCTCCAGCAGGTAACACAAGGAGATGCCAAAGCCTTCCCCTGTGGCCATTCCTCCCAACATTCTTTTGAGCATTTCCAGTGCCCAAAGCTGCAGATCGAGACTTGGGTCAGGCTAGCTGGAGTGTGCTGCCAGCAGCCACTCCCATCCACTGGCCAGCACCCGCCCCCGTACTTCCCTGTACTTGAGGCTGGCCACCTGCCCACACCCCCTGCTGTGTCTGTTGCAGCCGACAAGGCCATCTCCATGCAGCAGGGGCTGTGCTACCGGTCACTGGGTCCTGGCACCTGCGCCCTGCCTTTGGCCCAGAGCATCACCAAACAAATATGCTGCTGCAGCCGAGTGGGCAAAGCCTGGGGCAGCAAGTGTGAGAGATGCCCCCTGCCTGGCACAGGTAAGCATCTGTCCCAGTCTCAGCTCTGGCCACCAAAGGGCTTCCTCCGAACCAGTGGCCACCTGGACCTCACCTCAAGCCAGAAGACCCTTAGTCTTCCTTCCCTCCTGCTCAATTCTTTACCCCGACCTGAGTCCCTCCTCCCTTGCTGCCACAATGCTTGTCCCCCAAAAGGAGGGAAGGGAGGGCCCTGGGTTTGTGCCTGTCAGCTTGTCCTCTGACCAGTGACTTTGCAGAGGCCTTCAGGGAGATCTGCCCGGCTGGCCACGGCTACACCTACTCGAGCTCACATATCCGCCTGGCCATGAGGAAAGCCGAAGAGGAGGAACTGGCCAGGCCCTCCAGGGAGCAAGCACAGAAGAGCTACGGGACCCTGCCTGGGCCAGCAGAGAGGCAGCCACTCCGGGCGGTCACTGACACCTGGCTAGAGGCCGAGACCATCCCTGACAAGGGTATCTGGGCTGGTTGGAAGGTTCCTGAGGCAGTCCCCTTCCCCCTCAAAGAGCCACTGGGTATTTATTCTGGATCCATGGCTTTCCAACTCTGGAGCATTAGGAGAGGGCATTTAGAGCAGCAACACCCAACCCCAGGAACCTCCTCTCCTGGTGCGCCGGGCAGGCCCCACCTCCTTCCCATCACGGACGGTGGCAAAGATGCCCACATCCCAAGGGTTGCTTGCCAGTGGCGGTTGGAGAGGTCAGCAACAGCCCCCACCCCAGCTGCTCAGGTCTTTCTATCCCCTGCCCCTGGCCATGCAGCGTCTGGGGCTGGTGCTTGCTGCAAGGCCTGAAGAGCTGGCAGGGAGATCCCGGGGGTCTGGGTGCTGTAGATCCCCTCCCTGGCCTTAGGGTCAGACCACTAGCTCCAGCTCAGTCCCCCTGGGCCCAGCAGGCACCCCTGGCAGGGGCCCCGGGAAGCCACACTGGTAGCACACCCAGGTTGCCGGTAGCACACAGTGCAGGAGGCCAGGGACATGTTAAGACCAGGAGAGCTACGTGTTAGCCACAGCGCTGCAAGAATCTGGAACAGACAGACAGGGAAGTCAGGACAGAGTCTCAGTCGTCATGGGAACTGGACACTGGCCAGGCCAGGAGCTCCTCTCTTTCTAGAACTGTTGCTCAGGCCTTGGCCCAGGGCAGGGGGCGGAGCGACCTGGTACAGGTGGGAGGTTTGAGAGGGAGGCGATGGCAGAGCAAGGAGGGGGGTGACATCTCCGTGTGAACTGGCCCAGGAAGGGGTGGGCCTCATCACTGAGGCTTAAGGGAAGGCAGGAGGTTTCCTCCCACGGAGGGAGCCACCGCATTGGCCCTCCAGGCCTGGCATGAGGGGATCTGTGGCGGGCAGTCCCGGCTGGGCCGGAGGGGCAGCAGCAGGTAAAAAGATCCTGCGCTCTCTCCACTGCTGGCCTCTGGGGCCAGGTCAGGAGTCAGAGACTGAACCAACCCTGGCCGTGGGTGGGAGGGAGAAGGCAGCCAGGCTCTCCTCCCCAAGCTCATGCTCTCACCTTTCCTTCCCAGGAGATTCTCGGACTGGCCAGGTGAGTGCGTCCTCTCAGCAGAGGCTGGGCAAGCATGACAGAGAGTGGGACAGGGTGGGCACTGACGCTGTAGGGCAGTGTCCTCTGAAGGAGGAAAGGGAGACAGATGGATTATGAGTAGGGTCTCCATTACCTGGAGAGATGCTGGCGTGGGAGGGTCCCTCCAAAGATCTAGTTTTACCCCAAGGGAAGGAAGAACAGCAGCTCTTGTACCAGTGTTCTGTCATTTGGGGTGCTCTGGGGAAGGAAAGGAAGTAGGAACACGTCCTATGAGTGCAGATAAGGTCAGGAACTGCTTCCGGACTAATTCTGGATTCGGCACTTTCTAAGCCTGATTTGCTTACACCACAAGATCACCTCTGGGAGTGGCTCATGGAGAAGAGGAAGCAGAGCTGTGGATGGCCTCTTCACTCCCTTCCCTGTGCCCAGGCTTCCCCTGTAAAGAGCTGAATGTTCTCCCAGAAAAACATTCCAGAAGAATGCACCTGCTTCTCCCTCACCAGTCTGTCAATCCCTTCCCTGTCCCCCTGCCCCTCCAACCTGTGTGCCTGACTGACAGGTGCTTCTTTCCCTGGAAGTGAGCTGGAGAGTCATGTGTTGTCCTCCCAGACCAGAGTTCTACGTCCATGTCCTCACAGCCCCCAGCAGGCCCCTGCCCCTCTGTTATCCTCTGCCCCTTCTCACCTCCTAGTCCACCGCTGCTGGCAGTGCACTATGGCCTAGGCTCTTAGTTTCACCACACTGGCCCTGTGACCCTACGTAGGCCAGTTAACCTCTGGAGCTTCTGTTGCTTTATCTGGGCTCATAGCATTGAGAGGATCATTATACATTGCTGGTGTGACACTGAGCTGGCACGCCATATACATCAGTTCACTTAATCAGTACAACCGACTGTCACCCGAGAGTTGAACAGATTAATTAAGACAACGGACATTAAGTGTTGGCAGAATGCCCAGCATGTAGGAGGAACTCCTCAAGAGCTGGAAGGAATGAGAAAGTGAAGAAGGGAGGTGGCCGGGAAGCCTGGAGGCAGGGGTGAGTGTGGTGGAAGAAAGCAAGTCATGGAGGTGACAGAGGAAGCAACAATGACCTTCTCCTATTTCTGTGCAGGTCACAACCAGTGTTACCCAAGTACCTGCCTGGGTCCCAGGTGAGTCCCTCCCTCCTAGCAGCTCCCAGGTAACAGGAGGGAGGGAAGGAGAAACCATAGACTTTGTACTGTGGGCTGATACATGGGGCTCAAATCAGATGAGGTCATGGATGGTATGACATGTGAATGGTTTTTTGTGGGCACTCTATCCACCTAAGGTGCTGTAAGGTCAGTGAAAGACCCTGGGACGTTTTGCAAGTATTTCCCTAGCCACGGCACCCTTTCTGCATTTCATGGTGCCACTCAACGTATAAATGAGACCAAAGAGGAAGTGCTGGCTGAAGCAGGGGCTGGTCAGGTCCCCAGAGCCCCTCCCCAGTGACCTATCTTCCTTTGGGAAATAGTTGGAGCTCTGCAGACCCCAGCTTGCAGAGGGTGACTGGAGTTGGGGACAGGGCACTATCCAAGGGCTCTGTCTCTACCAAGCTGGCTGGCTTTGGACAAGTGGCCATTTCCACAACCCTATCTCCTCACCTGTGAAAGGGAAGCTGAGACTGGAGGTGCTCTAGGACCCATTAGAGCTCTCAGATTCTCTAACTCTGGAACTAGGTTAAGTATCTGGAGACTAGTAGGAGGCAGAAGGGCTGACCCACCCTAGGCCCCAGCCCTGGTTCTCCAGTTGGCATGGCAGGAGGAGGGAAGGGCCACTGCCAGTATGTCTGGAGGGAACGCTCTCCGGGGGTGGGAAGGTGGGTGGCCAAGGAGTCGTGGCCCAGCTGCCCTCCCCTGTCCCCACCCCCCATTCCCTGCAGGAGATGCCATAAAAAGACCAACGCCACCGCTTCCTGGACAGGGGATCCCAGACAACCAGGAAGAAGAGCACGTGACCACCCCTGCTGAGGGGTTGGTGGCCCTGGGCCCCTCAGGTACCTGCAGTCAGCCTGGTGGGGTGCGGCTGGTCAGAGCCAACTCCAGGGCCTCTCCCACCAGATGCACAGTTTCCAGTGAACTCCCGCTCAGGCTCAGCACCCCTGGCTTCATCTTACAGGGTGCTTCTTGTGAACACAGGGGTCCTGTCAGGAGCACCAGTCAAGTGGGGGAGGAAAAAGAGAAGGGAGGTCTTAGGGGAGCCTCTTACTCGGAGGCTTTCTTTCTTTCTTTCTTTCTTTCTTTCTTTCTTTCTTTCTTTCTTTCTTTCTTTCTCTTTCTTTCTTTCTTTCTTTCTTTTTTCATATTTTATTTATTTGAGAGCAAGAAAATGAGAGAGAAAGAGAGAGAGAGCAGGAGAAGGGGGAGAGGGAAGAGCAGACTCCAGGCTGAGCATTGAGCCAACTTGGGGCTGTATCCCAGGACCCCGGGATCATGACCTGAGATGAAGGCAGATGCTTAACCTACCCAGCCACCCAGGCGCCCCTAACTGGGAGACTTTCTAAGAGAATCCAGGGGGGCCCTCTAGAGGAAGGGCAGCGCAGCGAGCCTCCAGGAGCCTGGCTCCTCCAGCCTGTCCACCCTGAGTGGGCTGAGTGCCCGGGCAGCGGGGCAGTCTCCTGCTCACAGGGACAGCAAGCTTTCTGGAAGGAAAGTGGTTCTGTTCTCAAGGTTGTTTAACTGTCAGAGAGCCTGCGCTCCCCCTCTCTGGCCGCCTACAATGGTGAGGGGGTGCAATGTGGGGGAGATCCCTGGCAAATGCACCTTGCTCTGGAATGTGCCCTCCTCAAAGGCTCATTGTTTGGGGACTTGGTTCCAGAGAAGCAAAGCTGGTGATGCCGCAGCTGCTCCCTGTGCACATGTGTGCTCACGCGCACGCCCTCGCGTGTGCCCTCGCCAGGGGCTGGCTGACCTCTTCACCTCACAGCCTGAGCTCACCTCAGGGGAGAGAGATTTCTGGATTTCTTCTGGCAAAGAGAGAGACCATGCAGCCAGGCGGGACAGTCCAGAGAGTGCGGGGGTGGAGGAGGGGGTTGGCCCTCCCGGGTATGAACCATGAACCGGGGTAACCTGCTGCCCTTTCCCGGGACCTCTGTCCTCTGTGCTCAGTGCACTGCTCATCCCCCTCTGCGAGGCAAGCAAGAGGAGCTGGGTGAAGGGGCTCCCTTAGGGGTTCTCCAGCACAGGAAAATGGGCCTGGACGCAGGGCCGGGGGGGAGGGGGCAGGAGGAAGAGCCCAGGTTAGGCTCCGCAGTGGCTATCAGCTATGTGGGAGAACAGAATCCCCCCTCAGTCACCACCACAGCCTCCTTCTCCCCTGCCTTCCCCCAGCCTCGCCCCTCTGGGGAGATGTTTAGAACCAGGCAGGGGGTCCCCACAAGCTCCCCCACCCCTCCCTCTGGGCTGACCCAAACTTGGAGCCAGGCCAGGGACAGGGTAGCCTTGCAAGCAGGCCAGTGCATATTCAGTTCAGTCCCACTCAGCAACCACCTGAGGCCTGCTGTGGACCAACACAGGCCTTGTCTGCTCGTCTGGTCTCCAGGGTTACCTACGTGCTGTGAGGCAGGGCGGGGGAGCCTGGGCCTGTGGGCTTACAGCGAAAACCTTAGGGCAAATGCAAGGCTGCAAGCACCACTCACTCACGCATTCATGTGCCCATTCAGCATGCTCTAAGAGCCAGGCCCTTTTCTAGCGTTAAGGACACAGTTCGAAAAAGCTAGAGCCTCTGTCCTCTACACAGCCCCACTGCTGAATCCAGGCAGTCAACCCACTGTTCCTGAACTCAGCATGTCTCTGTACTTTTTACCCCATAACCACCACCCAGGGCAGTCCTTGTTTGAATTATTTCAACAAGTTTCTGAGAGCCCCCTGTGCCTCCCTGCCCAGCCCATGGGCCATCTGCAGCCTTTCTGAGCGAGATGGCATGGCAAGATGAGTGGTGTTTCCAAGATGGCTCTGATCATACCCCACCTTGCGTAACCCCCTTTCTCGTGGGCCTGTCTCAACATGGCATCCGAGGTCCTGCTGGGTTGGCCCCAGCCCAGCTCTCCTCTCTCCCTCTGGCAATTCTCCCCCAACACCCTCCTTGCCAGCTCTGTCTGTCTGTCCAAGGGAAAGGGAAGGGAAGCTCTGTGGACTGTGGGTGAGAGCCATGCCCTCATTCAGGGAGAAGTCAGGCTGGAGGCCTCAGCAGGGGAGGCCCTTTACTAGGACATGGGTTAGTGGAGCCCACTAGGTCTTAGTCAAAGGGATGCACTACTGTGATCCATCCTGGGACTCAGGGTCCCAGGAGGGGCGCCAGGGGGTTTTATACACGGCCATGCTTCACATGGATATGAGAGGGCCCAGCCAAGAATGGAGTGAGGCTTCTGTGGGTCCTCTGAGGCCTGTGCCCTGTCCCCCATACTCTCACCATGCTGCTCCACTGTCTTCGTCTGTCCTCACCCCAGCATAACCTCTGCTTGGCTGTGTCTCCCACAGGCATTGACAGATGTGCCGCTGGAGCCACCAACATCTGTGGCCCTGGAACCTGCGTGAACCTCCCAGATGGGTACAAATGCATCTGCAACCCCGGCTACCAGTTGCATCCCAGCCAAGCCTACTGCACGGGTATGCACTGGGACACCATGGGCTCACACGGTGCTGGGGACAGAGTTAAGAGTCCAGGCAGCAGAAAGTCCAAGCAGTGCTGTGTGGCCAATGAGTTGAAGAGTGCTTTCCCTGTGGATAAAACCAACCTAAACCTTGGGGAGACAAGCCTCCGGGAGCACCATCTGATGAGTCTCCAGAACTCCAGGAGAGTGGGAAGCCACCCCAGGGCCCCTTGACCAGTGCCTGGAGCCCTCAGCTCTGAGATCAGCCCACCCTTCCAATTAGCCATCTTGCTGCCTACAGAGCAGACCAAGGCCTAGCCTAGTTAGAAATGTCTCCGCTGATCCCCCATCTCAAGAGCTTTACACAAAAGAAAACATCCACTGTGCCTTGAAGGAAAGAAAGTCAGCAGGGGGCCACTGAGGGAGGGGGACATGGGGCAAGGAGGAGGTGCTGGGCCACTGCCCCAGGCCCTTGGTGCCTGAGTGGGCCCTATGCGCAGACTTCATGACCCCAGCCTTAGAGATTTTTCATCTCCCCAGCCTTCTCTACTTACTCCCTCATCCTCTCCTTGACCCACAACACCATCCCCTGTCCAGCTCCTAGCATGGGCAGGTTGCTGGCAGGTGCCCAAAGAAAGGTCTCCCTGACCTCCCTTTCCCACCTTTCTCTGCTCAGATGACAACGAGTGTCTCAGGGACCCCTGTGCAGGAAGAGGGCACTGTGTCAACCGAGTGGGTTCCTACTCCTGCTTCTGCTACCCTGGCTACACACTGGCCACCTCAGGGACCACACAGGAATGCCAAGGTAAGCAAGCCTGCGTGTGTCCCTGGGAGAGGCACAGGACCCCACAGTGAGTGTTGAGGTGGAAGAGGATCTAGGCATTCGCAGCACCTGGCACTGCACTGCAGTGTGCAGAGCACAGGGGCTGTGAGAACAGAGACTCAGGGCTCTGACCTGGACCTGAATAGAAGCTGACCCCTGCGCTGAGACCAGACCAGGAGGAGAGGTTCAAACCTGAAAGATAACAATATTCCCCAAGGCTCCAAGGAGGTGTGGCTGGAGCTGGGAGTGTGAGAGGGTCGGGGGATATGGCTGGAGATGAGAACCTAAAGTCTAGTCCCCAGATTCTGAGTGACAACTTTCATTTTGGGTAAGGAGGGCAGCACGTGAAGGCACCGGCTGGGACTCCTGGCAGACCGGGGAGCACGAGTGCCTTTGCAGAGGGTCCTCAGCAGCTCAGAGAGCCTGCATATCTTGGAACTTCCCTGGGAAGGCCTGCCTCCGCCCACCACCACCACCACCAGGGCCCTGGGCAAAGCAGCTTCCAACACAAACCCTTTAATGTCCAGCATTTGCCCCGTGATACAAAGCCTCCATGTACATTTTTATGAATGAGCTCACAGAGAATATGATGCAGCACTTTGCAAGCATACCTTGTGATGCCTCACCAACTGGAACACTTCAGCTGGAGGATGGCACTGCCGCTCTGGAAGGCTCACAGTGTTGGTTCTGGCTGGGGCAGCCCAGCGTCACTCAGGGCCCCTCCTGGAGACCAGGAAGCTGTGCGTCTTCTCACTACCAGGGTCACCCAGGTCCTAACCCCCCAAAGATCTGGTCTGCAGAGACCAAGACTACGCAGGTCCCCTCACCTGATATGGGGTAAGGGGAGTAGAGAACAAGCAGGGAACTTAATCAGAGTGGGGGAATTACACATGCCCTTCATTCACACCGAGCGTTGAGCACCCACATGCTAGGTACCATGTAAGCTCTGGATCCTGCAGTGAGTAAGGTGTGTGCGTGTGGTGCTGCGGGATCCAGATGAGGAAGCAGCTGGCTCTCCATGGTAGGATGCAGGCATGTTTCACTGCATGTTTCGAGGGAGGGTTGGAACTGGGACAGAATAGTCATTGCTACCATTTCATGAGCCCTTCTGTGTGCTGGCCCAGTCCTAAGCCCTAATCATATGAAGCTCATCATCCCACCCCCATGCGGTAGAAATCCTTACCCCATTTTATAGTTAAGTCAACTGAGGCTCAGAGAGGTGATTTGAAATACCCAGGGACCTCCTACCTGGTGTGGCAGAGCTAGAAACAGAATCAAAGTCATTCTGGCCCCAATGCACGTTGTGTTTCCCACAGTCTCTGACACTCACGGTGAGGGAATGGAGAAAGCGGAGAGTATTCCAGGGGAAGGGAACCATTTCTCCAGAGAGCAGAGTGGTGAACAAGTCTGGCATGCCCTGGGAATAATGATAAATCCAGTGTGACTGGAGCGAAGGGTATGTGGAGGAAGTAGCAGGAGCCGGGGCCAGTTTTTGAAGTCTTGAGTGCCAGGCTAAAGTGTTTGGACACCATTCGGCAGGCCACGAGCAGCCAGGAGAGGTTTGTAAGCAGAGGGTGGGGATGGCCCTCAGCTGGCTTTCAGGGCTGTGACTCAGCAGCACTGCTCAGAATGGCCTGGAGGTAGTGAGGGGAGAGGCTGGGGACGAGGGGCTTCTCGGGACTTCCCTGGGCTCCATGGCATTAGCAGGTGTTGCAGGTCAGAGGCGCTGCTCTCTGCAGGCCCAGCCTGGGACATTGGCTGGGGACAAGCAGTGGCCACTGCAGGGAATGGTGTCACCAGTCCGGGATGTCTCTGCTGGCCCCAACAGCTGGGGAGGGAGCCCAGGATCAGCTGTCAGTGCTTCTCCCAGTGGGGCTTGACTGACACCTGATGGGACCTTATTCAAGATAACATCCACTTTCTAAATTTTGCCAGTCTTATAAAGTAATATCTCATTATTTAATCATTAATAAATTATTTCCTCCACTTATATAACTAATTAATATAAATTATAACAATTTATAGAATTTAAACGAATGTAAGTAAAACTAATTGATCAGTATACATTATTTGAATATTAAATATTTTTAAAGCATATTACTTTACAAATAAGTATGAGCATTTCTTTGTACATTAGCCGTTGGGTTTCCTTATCTGAAAATTGCTTGTTCCTATTTTTCACTCAGTTCTCCAGTGGTTGCTGGCTTTTCTTGTGGCTCCTTGGAAGTTCCTTAGATATTCCAGATACTTGCCTGGGTTTTGTTTTGTTTTGTTTTTTATTCATGATAGACATAGAGAGAGAGAGAGAGAGAGAGGCAGAGACTCAGGAGGAGGGAGAAGCAGGTTCCATGCCGGGAGCCCGACACGGGACTCGATCCTGGGACTCCAGGATTGCACCCTGGGCCAAAGGCAGGCACTACACCGCTGAGCCACCGAGGGATCCCCACTTGCCTGGGTTTAGATATTGCCACTCTCTCATTTCATTCTCTGCTCACTAACCTTATCCACATGTCCTTCTTTTTTCTTTTTTTTTTTATTTCTTTTTTCTTTTTTTTTTCTTTTTTTTTTTTTTAAAGATTATATTTATTTAGGGCAGCCCTGGTGGCCCAGCAGTTTAGTGCCGCCTTCCACCCAGGGCCTGATCCTGGAGTCCGGGGATGGAGTCCCACATCAGGCTCCCTACACGGAGCCTGCTTCTCCCTCTGCCTGTGTCTCTGCCTCTCTATCTCTCTCTGTCTCTCATGAATAAATAAAATCTTTTAAAAAAAGATTATATTTATTTATTCTTGAGAGATACAGAGAGAGATAGACTGGCATCGCTGGGTTCTTCATCAAGTGACCACATGCGGCTCTGTGTCTGAGCTTCCTTTTCTCTTCCACTGGGACCACAGCGTCTCAAACTGAGGACTAGTTATTTCAGAAATGCCTGGAAAGTGATTATAACGCAGTTTCCAATACTGCTTGGGCAGACTCTCCAGATGTGGGCCTGGGGGTGGTGGTGCATTTTACACCTTCTGCCAGTGACCCCACTGGGCACTACAGTGTTACAAAGTACTACTCAGATAAAAGCACTGTCCATAAACCAATGGTTAGTATTCCATTCATGTACCAAGTACTTTTGGGAGTTCTGTGACGGGCACTGGGGACATTAGGATAATAAGGGACATTCTCAGCGGTGGGAGAGAAAAAAGCAGGCAAATGAATAGTTACTCTCATGGCTGGGTCCTAAGGGAATCCTGGAGAGGGGGCATATGGGTTGGAGGGGAGAGGTCAGCCTCACCTGAGAGATGAGTAGGAGACAGCCAAGCTGGTGGGCAGGAAACCACTCTGGGCAGGTGAGCAGCACACGCCCAAGCTCAGAAGCAGTGCCTGCATGGCTGAGGCTAAGAGGTGGGACAAAGGTGAGAGAAGCAGACAATGGCCAGATCATAAAAGATCTCACATGCCAGGCATAGGAGATCAGATTTTGTAGGGTAGGTTTAATGCTAGAATAATAATAGCCAACATTTCTTCAGTGCTTAATTTGTGCCAGGCAGGCACTATGCTGGGCCCTTCTCTTGGATTATCTCATTTAATCTGCACAGGGACCCAGTGAAATGTTTGAACCAGTGCCGGGGCTTGGGGGGCAGCGAAGGCAAATCCTCCATCGATTTGACTGTGGGGGCAAGGAATGGGAAGTGGCCAGAGCAACCTTGGGTTGATCAGTTGAACCATTCCTTGAAATGAGGAGTCGCATTCTGCTGACCATTGAGGCAAAGAAAGATACTCCTCGTGGAAACATCTGTATGAACAAGGCGTGGTGGCTGGACCAGTGGGGATCAGGGAACACAGCGAGGTTGGGGCCAGGTGGCAGAGGCCTCGTGAGCCAGGCTGAAGCATCAGGGAAACCTACTAGGGGTTTAAGCAGGGGAGTTATGTGACCAAGGTCGGACTTTTGAGCCACTGCGGGGTACCGGGACGCTTTGGGACAATGGAATAAACTGCTTCAGTAGATCCACAGCTGCCTGAGATGCTCTCTCTCTGGCTGCTTAATCCCCTAACTTTGGGGAAGGCCTTCAATAACTCTAGGAACAGACCTCTGGAGGATGTCTTGGGGCCAGGAGGGGGACTTTATTGGCCTCCTCCAATGGTGCCATCTGACTCAAGACCAGCCCTTGCCTTGGAGCAGGGGTCCCCGAAGGCCCCCAAAGTAGTATCCCCCGGGAGAAAGGAACTCAGGGGTTTGCAGAGGCCTGCGCTGGAGGAGTCTCAGACCTGGCCTAGGAGTCTCCCACCAATCATAGCTGTAGCAAGGTTGCCTTTCCCGCTGGGGCCTCAGCACAAGCAACTCTGAAGAGATGCCCCCGGACTCCCTGCAGGGCTGGCCCAACTCAGGACTTTTCTATGTGTTCACAGATGTAGACGAATGCGAGCAGCCAGAGGTGTGCAGCGGGGGACGATGTACCAACACGGAGGGCTCGTACCACTGCCAGTGTGACCAGGGCTACATCATGGTCAGGAAGGGACACTGTCAAGGTAAGAAATGAGATGGGGGGGCAGCCGGCCGCCCCATTGCCTCTCCAGGCTCTAGCTGCCCCCACTTCACCTTTCAGCTTGTCTCCCACTGGGCTCCTGGATGCTGAGCCCACTGTCAGGCAGTTTGTGAGGCTGTCTATACCCTCTGTGATCTTTTGGCCTCCTGCCTGCCCCCCCAAAGCAGGGGAGCACAAGCAACTCTGTATACATGAGACCCCAGAAACATCCCTCTGTACGCCTCTTCCCCTCGCCTTGAGTCACACTGCTCTCTTAAGTGACAGAGAAGTTGGTCTATGTGGGAAGAGCTTAGGGCCTCAGCCCTGGCCTACTTGCTAAAGCTTGTTAGGCTGTGAGCTCCTCGGGACTGGACCATATCCTTAGATGACTCATATGCAGACACCTGAGAAATGTCCTGCATTGGACAAATGTCAGCAAACGCTAGCTGAATGAGTGAATGAGTGGAGAGTGAATGTGTGAGCCCCGATCCCTGCTCTGTTTCCCAGGCTCTGCCAAAAGGCGGCTGTGCTGTTGCCAACCAGTCTCCTTACAGGTTGGCTTGAAGCTGCTACTATCACGCCAGCTCCTGGCAACCCTGCCGCTACCACCTCCTTGCCAGGCTGGGGTGTCAGATGCTTGCAAGAGGCCTGGGTTGTGTGCTTAGACCAGCTGAGATAGGAATAAATGAGGGTAAATCAAGGTTCTCTCTGGAAAGAAATCCTACCCATGACCCGAGGTGAGGACTAGCCACCTCCCAGCCTCCAGGTTTTTCCTGGCCAGGACTTGCCTGGTTTCACAGCCTCCTGGAGGTGAATATATAGCAAAAGGAGAATGCCCCTTCCCATTGCCATTATCAGAGAAGCAAAGTCTGGAGTTGTAGCAGGTCTTAGCAAAGTGGAGAGGTGGCTGGAGGTGTAGGACAGACAACTATCTGCGCCCCCAGGGGGTCACCTTCTCCTCTTGATGCCTCCCTCTACCTGAGTTCCCTTTAATACCCTGGGCTATACACCATTAAAGCCAAAATGTACTCTCTTTGTCCTCATAAGCACAATGGAGTCAGAAAGCCTGGCATTTTCCAGGAGAATGGAGAGTGAAGAGAGTAAGCTTTGGATGGGTTCCTTCTCTGTGCCGGGAGCTGTGCGAGTACTGAATAGATGACCTCATTTAAGCATGACAACATGACAAATTTGCCATTAGATTTTATTTAAAAAAAAAAAAAAAAGGCAAAACTAAAAGAGATGAACCAAGAAAATACCAGTACATTAAAAAAGATCAAATTTGTACTAACTAGTCCATTTTATGGGCATAGGCTCTGGTGGAGAGAGGGCCTGGGCTTGGCTCTTGTCTTGACATCTGAAAATGGAAACCATAATGCCCATCTCAGAGGCCCTGTGAGGACCAGTTAACCAGCTAAGCTAATGCACACAACAGGACCTGCAGTGCACAGGGGGCAGTATTTCTCTGTGAGGCTCCCATTCTTTTTCACCTTTAGACTCCCCCGATGCCCCAGTCCACTCCTCTGGACTGTCCCCTTCCCTTCTGGAGGAAAAGTTCCAGACACACACCACAGCTGGGAGGTCAGAGAGGGTTCCTGGCCCCAGGCAGACAGTCAGGCTGCTGAAAGCCTGATGTAGCCTGCAAACTTCTCCAGGTTTCCATCAGCAACCACAGACCCAGCCGTCACCCTGGGAGCCCGGTCAATTTCCTCTCTCTCTTTCTTCTCGCTCCAACTGAGAAACCACTCTCTCCACTGCAACTCAGAAGTCTCTGATGGAAGGCCCGAGTGCTCTGGACAGCGGCCCATCCAAAGTCTCAGTGGCATTTCCGTCGTGCCAGGACTCCAGGTTCCCACGGAGAGGGGTTAGATCTGTTTGCAGATTGCCAGAGCTCTCCTGTGCCCCAACCACACCCAAATTCTTCTAGCTCCTGGCCCCTGGGCACCCTCGCACTCCCACCCCATGCTCTCACAAGTAGCAGAGACAGGCACCGTTACATTTCCCCACACAAAGGCTGAAGCCCTGGTTTAGGGAAACTCCAGGATCTTCCCAGGGTACAGACAGGTTGGCAAGCACCTGTTTCCCTGAGTCTTCTGGGGTCTCTTCAGCAGCCTCATAGCAAGAGTGTGTGGAGTTTTCATCATGTGGGCTCATTCTTTGGTAAGCGAACATTTGTTGAGCGCCAGCTGTGTCCCAGTCATGGGCTAGGAGCGGGGCAATGAGTAAGACAGAGGTCCTGCCCCGGATGACCAAGTATTAGAACCTAGCAAAATATACAGTAATCTTAGATTAAAATTCAAACCCCAGACTAGGCAGGAAAATCTGGCTCCAGTCCACATACCAAATGGGTTGGTGGAACAGCCTCAGGCTACCTGGTGACACTAGAATCTATGCCCTTAACATGGACTGGTCAGGAGTGGAATCTACGTCATCTGGAATCTTTACTTGGCTCCTTTGGGTGGGTTTGGCAGATGGCTCTGTGACATGCACCCCCCATTTGGGGGAGGCTTTCCCTGGCTTAGGGGGTGACTAAGGGCTGCCATAATCTGCCTTCCTTCTCCCACTTGCTGACAGACCTCTCACATCCACTAATCGCCGGCTGGGGCTCTGGTCTGAGGAAGGAAGCCAGCAATGGTGTGTCAGGATAGATGAGGTTATGTTGCATTAACAAGCAACCCCAGGCCTCAGGACTTCGAGCACAGCAAAGTTTGTATCTGACCAATGCCACAGGCCCATCATGGCTCAGCTGGGGGTTGTGCCCCACATCTCCTGACTCTAGAACTAGCCTAAAGGAATAGCCGGTATCTTGAATGTGGCCGGTCTCCATCGAAGAAAGGAAGAGCGCTCTTCAGAATTGCTCACAATTATGCATTGGTCCATAAATTACACACTTCATGGCTCATCAGCCAGCACTAGTGCCCTGGTTCCACCCAACCACAAAGAACCATGAGGCACCCACCCCAGCCCAGCAGGCGAGAGCTGGAACACTTAGTCAATCAGTACCACAGGTCTCCTAATGCCCAGCATAAGATACTTTGTGCACCACCTCCATGAGCGTGCCCAGACATCAGGGCTCTTCACTCCTGCTAAATCTAATCTCCTTCCTACCCTGCCTGATCTCCGCAGGAGAGATCCAAAAACTTCATATTTTCTCAATGTGGTCTTAGAAATGGGTCCTGACCTCTTTATCTCCTGAAGCAGAGATTGCTTATCATTCCCAATGGCTTTGCCCATCCTCCTCCAGTACCTTAGCCTAGGCCCCGAGGCCATGGTCCTGGTTGCTCTCTCCCAGACGGCCAAAGCTGGTGGCCCTAGACCCTTCAGTCCCCCTCCTCTGTCGCATTCTCTCCATCTCTGTCTTTACAGAGAACCCCTTAGAATAGGTTAGCCCAGTGTCACCACAGTCCATTCAGGGGCTCTTGGCTACCCTCTTTGTAGAGATGAGACTTATCTCAGTATCCCCAAGATTGCCTAGGGGTTCTGGCCATCTCCTTACAGATACCCCCCTGAATAACCACCTGCCCTGTGTATATCTTCCCCTTCTGGACCTTTGGGGTGAAATTTGGGTGTTGAGAGGATCCCAGTTCCCTGGGACGAGGGCTTCAATGTGAACTGACTTCTGCAGACCAAACCACCTCCTTTTCACTCTTCACTTCGGGACCCTTGTTCTGTTCTGTAACAACAGCTGCCAGCTTTTGTCTCTTTGCAGAAAGCCTGTGTTCTGACTCTTTGGCCCTGCCTCTTGCATTTATTCCATGGGTGCTGACTAGATCTTCCTCTTAGGCAGAAGGGCTTCTGAATCTGCTCAAGCTGGTGGACTTCCTCCAGGAGAACAACAGTTACTCATTTACAAAGAGTAATTTCTCTTCTTTCCTCAAGCTTAGTCAATCTGTCTGTCACAAATAGGAACTGGGAGCCTCAACACTGAGCCAGAGGCACATAACGTCCTCCTGTAGTCCCAACGCAGAGTTTAAGTTTGACCTCCCTAACTCAGCCCAAGTCCCGTGTATTCCTTGAATGATGGACTTGCAGCTATGCCAGTCGCATGGGGAAGAACACTGCCTGCAGTTCCCGGGAGCAAGATCTCTGTCCTCTTCCTTGCTGTCATTCTCCCAGGACTGGCTGCTCCTCTCCTTCCTCGCGTCCTCTCTTCCTCTGTTTGTCTGATTGGTACCCAGGCCCATCCTTTCTGACTCTCTCGTGGGTCTCCCCAGAGTGGATGCCGGGAGCCCTGAGCTGGAACAAAAGTCCCTCCAGTCAAGAAGCCGTGCCAGCCTCCATCCATGACTCTGCATCAGGCTCAGGGCTGGTTTTGGCCACATCCGAGACTGGGGGTCATTCTCAGTCCTCATCTCCTAGTGCAGGAAAGCCCATTTTGCCTCCATTGCCCAGCTGGTGATCTGTTCTGAGGTCTCTGGGACCTGCTGTCCCAAGCATGTGCAACCCCAGTAATGTAGGGGAACAGGATTCACCAAGACAGATATGAAGGCCCTTCCCAACAGTCCAGCTCACAAAATAGAACTCTCCCACCCTCCCAGAGCTAGCTAGTGGTGACCACGGCCTCTTGCCCCACCCAGGGAGTCTCCCTTTCTAAAGCTCTTCTATCTCTCTTTGTCCAGGACAGTGGGTGGGAGGTGGAGCTGAAACACTGGACAGCACTCACTTTTTCCTAGTTTCCATCTGTACAGAAACTGGCATTCCTCCCTCTCCCCCACCAAGGGCAGGGTCAAGGATTTGCTTCCTCACTGAACTACCCATGTGTTGTGGTTCCCAGGGATGACCAAGGGAGGGGATGTTATTTTGCAGATATCAACGAATGCCGTCACCCTGGCACCTGCCCTGATGGGAGATGCGTCAACTCCCCCGGCTCCTACACTTGCCTCGCCTGTGAGGAGGGCTACAGGGGCCAGAGCGGGAGCTGTGTAGGTGAGGGCTGCTCGCTAAGGCAGTGAGAGGGCCATTTGGCCTTGGGACCTCTGGTTGAGCCCACACACAGGGAGGGAAAGAAACGGGCAGAGGGAAGTGGCTTGGAGGCTATTGTCCTCCAGGATCTGGCTGGGTTCCTGCATGACACTGGGCATGAGATGGGTGTGCTTCAGTCATTGCTGCTCTGCCCTCTGAATCAGCTTGGGTGGGGGCCCCTTTAGCTCCTTGGCCATATCCATCCAGGAGCTACAGCCCAAGGTCCCAGAAGCTTCTGTGGCTGGATCCTGCAGGGTAGAATGAGTTGCCTAGAACCTTAGGAAGAGGCTGACTGGTGGTGTGAGTTGGCAGCCAAGTCCTGCTGTGGTTCCTGGGCAGGAGGGGTCTTCTGCTCTTCTGCAGCTCCACAGCAATGTCTAAACAGCAATACCTATCTGACCAGGGGGTGCTCTTCTCCCCCTAGAGGGGGCTGCAAGTCAGCTGTAGAAGGAACGTTCTTTCCTGTCAGTCCCTGCAGGAAGAAGGGCCCAAGGTTCAGAATGCCAGGAGGGACTGAATTGTGAATAGATGCTTTGAGACTCTGGGGAGGGCAGGCATTTCCCAGGCCCTTGAGTCTGCCACTCAGCCACTCAGGCATAGATCAGCCTCTCCCTGCATTGCCCACTCACCTACTGAAGCTGGTCGTTGGGCTGGGAACATGGACTCATACCAGTTTGGTGGGCAAGTAGGAGACTAGAAAGGTTTAGATCCACTGTGAGGTGAGTCAAGGGTCTTGGATATTTCATTCCGGGTGTCCTCAGATGGCCCAAACCAGCCCCAGGGCTGGGGGACCTGGCTCCCCTTTCTAGGACATATGCAGAGTGCTGTGTGTTACTAGATAACGCTGCAGTGGGCTCAGGCGGGAAGGGCGAGGTGGGTGGAGCCAGAAGCAGGAAGAACCTCACAGCCTTCCCAGGGTGGCCTCTGCCCCCCACCCTCCGAATGCTGATTGCCTGGCCTCACAATCAAGATGCCCTAAGCCTGACAGTGGGGACTACATGGAGGACAAGAAGAAGCCAGCCCACCATCTGGACTTCTCTTCCACAGATGTAAATGAGTGTCTGACCCCTGGGGTCTGTGCCCATGGAAAGTGCATCAACCTGGAGGGCTCCTTTAGATGCTCCTGTGAACAGGGCTACACGGTCACCTCAGATGAGAAGGGCTGCCAAGGTACAAAGATGCTAAAAAGCACCTTCCTCTACAGGTGCACCAGCGTCCGGCTCCTTCCCTCTGCACACTCACTCCTAATCCAGCCCTGACACCACATCCCTAACCACGCTGACCCAAACCCACATCCTGCCAAGACCCATCTTTTGCTCTACCCCTGCCCACCCATCAGCCTCTGGCTGTCCTGCCATGTCTGTCCTGCAGAGTCCCACACAGAACTCAATGGCCTGTTTCAGATGTCGACGAGTGTGCCAGCCGGGCCTCGTGCCCCACGGGCCTCTGCCTCAACACCCAGGGCTCCTTCACCTGCTCAGCCTGCGAGAGCGGCTATTGGGTGAATGAAGATGGCACCGCCTGTGAAGGTAACCGGGGAGGCGCTGGCAGAGGGGGACGGACAATATAGGCCTTCTCACCTCCCAAGGAACATTCTATTTGTCCCTAGCTTTGGGCTAATGCCAAAAGGTCTCCAGGCTACAGCTGAAGACCCTATAAATGGACTTGACCCCCAAGGAGAGTATCTCTTGTCACCGTCCCCAAGTATGGGGGGTGAGGACAGGAGGAAAAAGAGGGAGCCACAGACACAAGAGGGAAACTGATGATAGAGCTACCCCCAGAGCATTCTGGGGAGAGGGGACCAGGGTTGCCCTACAGAAGGCCCATGGCCAGGGCCTGCCCCTCCCCAGAGGCCCAGAGAGAGTCCTACAAGCTCAGAGAGGGAGGCCAGTGGTGTGGGGGGCCTCCTGCCTTGCTAGGTGGAGGGAGCCCCTCTGCCAGACCCCGGGGTGACTGGCTGGCTGTCTGCCCCAGACCTAGATGAGTGTGCCTTCCCGGGAGTCTGCCCCACGGGAGTCTGCACCAACACCGCCGGCTCCTTCTCCTGCAGGGACTGTGAGGAGGGCTACCGGCCCAGCCCCCTGGGCCACACATGTGAAGGTGAGAGCCCCCTCCCCCTGCGCGGGAGGAAGGGGAGCACAGACCGGCTGCAGGAGACTGACCCACTGCCCTTAGAGAAGGGAGTGACCAGACACAGCAGGGGCTGCTCCCAGGCTGGTGTGGGGGGCCCTTCTGTCTACCTTGGGTGGGCTACCTGGGGACACCTATTCTCACCGCTCCTCAACAGGAGTTGGAAAGACAACTGCACATCTGGGTGTAGGGGGCCAGGTAGCCACCAGATCAGAAGCCTCAGGGGAGTCTGCTCCACATGCAGTCTCCTGTGTTCTTTGTAAGGGCGGCAGCTCGGTGCATATTTGGGAAACATCGGCCTGTACTCGGCAGTCTGTAGGGCTGCTTCCAGAGCCTAGTCCTGTGACCTTCTCAGGTTCTCACGTCTGTTTCCTTCCTTTACTTCTCGTCTGTTTCCCATCGCTTCCCAGTAAAATCTAAGCTGTCTCAGCCATGCTAAGGACAGCAAGTTTGGCCACCCTTAGCCAAGGTCGCTGGGAGAGGCTGAGTGTCCCCAAGGGCACTGTGTGGGCAGCTGAGCTCCTCCAGGATGAAGTAGACGGAGCTGCAGTCACGAGGCTCTCCAAAGGCTCCCTCGCCAGCTTCTCCCAGCTGTGCTGCTTTACAAGGGGATGATGCCCCTATGGGTCCAGGCTCCTCAGGCAGGGGACAGGTCCTCCGAAGACCTCCCCACTGGATCCTGTTCTTGGGAGGTGCTGCCACGGACCGTCTTCCCCCCTGTGTGACCGTGCAGATGTGGATGAGTGTGAAGACCTCCAGAGCAGCTGCCAGGGAGGCGAGTGCAAGAACACGGCTGGCTCCTACCAGTGCCTCTGCCCCCCAGGCTTCCAGCTGGCCAATGGCACCGTGTGTGAGGGTGAGTGGCTCCATATCCCATCAGGGACTGTGGGCAGTGAGTGTGGGGGGACAGGTGGCAACACGCCTGGGAGACACCACTGCCCACCTTGTCCTTGCAGACGTGGACGAGTGTGTGGGAGAGGAGTACTGCGCACCCCATGGCGAGTGCCTCAACAGCCACGGGTCTTTCTTCTGTCTCTGCGCACCAGGCTTCGCCAGCGCAGAGGGGGGCACCAGCTGCCAGGGTGAGAAGCCAGCTTGGCCATGTCCACTTGCCAGCAGCAGGGGCTGCTGGAGGCTATGTCTAGACTATGAAAATAAAGTGCCCCCCGCCACCCCGAGATGGGAGGTGGGAAGCTGCATGGTGACAGGGAGCCAAGTGCCAGGAAGGCACTCAGAACCTTTCACAGGACCTCTCTGTGATGTCTACGACACACATGTGCCCTTTGAACCCTTTGGGTGTTACCCTTCTGCCCTTGATAATGCCCTAGTTTGAGGGCTCCTCCCCGCAGCCAGGCCTCTGGCTTCCAGCTCTGGACTCTTCCTCAGATCTTCCGGCCCTTTCCTACCCTGAGCCACTCTCTGGCTCTCCTCTGGGCTCCCGAGGGCCCCAGGGACCCATGGCTGGGTCTGCTGACAGAGGTCTCTATTCTAGATGTGGATGAATGTGCAGTCACAGACCAGTGTCTGGGAGGACACTGTGTCAACACCGAGGGCTCCTTCAACTGTCTGTGCGAGACCGGCTTCCAGCCCTCCCCAGAGAGCGGGGAGTGTGTGGGTAAGGGCTCCAAGGCGAGTGGACAGGACACTGCCCCATGTCTGCCCACCTCCACCCCTGCCTGGTCGTCAGCTCCCCGGGACCAGGAACTGCAGCTTGCAGGAAGCAGAGCACTTTCCAGATTAATCATCCAATGGATAATGCATTTATTGAGTCTCTGCTGACTCAGGGCCTATCCAGAGACGACAGAATGAAGATAATCATAATCCTTATGCTAGCAGAGTTTTTATTTTTTATTTTTTTTATTTTTATTTCTTTTTGCTAGCAGAGTTTTTAAAGCTAAATTGATTCAATAAGATATTTATTAAACCCCTGCCAGGTTCAATGTCTTTTGCTAGGACAAATAGACAGTTATGGACAGTGTTGAAATTGAGCAAGGGAGACAAATATGAAGACAATTTTCTGCAATACACTTTGGTGAAGATTTTATATAATCATAAAGTATTCTGCTAGAGGGAGAAGGGAGTGGGGGGACAGGGGTGTCACAGAAAGAGCTCAGTGCTTTCCTAAATAGCATGTAGCTCTCTACCTAGACAACCATCCCTGCTGGGTCAGGAGGAATGATCCTAAACATGGCATTGGCTGACACCAGCGATGTTTTGGAGTTGAGATGAGCAGTGTAGTTTGTAACAGATCAAGAACAAAAGTTGTGGGGCATGACCTTGTAATGCCAAAGAGTTGGGGCCAGAGCAATGACCCTCCCATTTCTGTCCCCTCTCTTGGCTCTGGGGACAGATATTGATGAGTGCAAGGATTATGGAGACCCAGTATGTGGGGCCTGGAGGTGTGAGAACAGCCCTGGCTCCTACCGTTGTGTCCTGGGCTGCCAGTCCGGCTTCCACATGGCTCCAACTGGAGACTGCATCGGTGAGTAGGAATGGGGCGTCAGAGGTAGGAGGACTGAGGACACCTATTTGTCAGGTATCCAACTAGAAAGTCCTTTGTCCTGAGGACACTATTTTTGTAGCTCTTTGAAGTTTGCATATTTTCTATGCAGCAGGGCTTGCACAGCAATCGAAGAGGAATGTTAATGTTAGAGTGTTCTTGTCCTGTGTTTAGAAGTCCCTTTTCACAGACCTTGGTGTCAGTAGACCAAGTGTTCCCAGCAAACAGAGCAAGGTGCACCCTACACTCTAGTCCCCACTGTCCCACAGACATAGATGAGTGTGCCAACGACACCATGTGTGGGAGCCACGGCTTCTGCGACAACACCGACGGATCCTTCCGCTGCCTCTGTGACCAGGGCTTCGAGACTTCGTCCTCCGGCTGGGACTGTGTTGGTGAGAAGCCTACCGGCTAGCCAGGCTCGAGGCCAGGGAAGGGAAGGCCTGTGGGCCCTTGGGCGCATCTCCACGGGGCGTGGCTGTCCTGGAGAGAGGCCCCAGGGCCCTCCTCCTGAAATGTTCAAGGTCACACGGTTCCATACATAATAGGTCCTCACAGAGTGGGTGATTTCAACCCGACAGCTGGCACCCTGACCAGATTAGTAGGAGAAGCCGGTCATGTTCTACCAGCAGGGGGAGCGAGCACATTAGGGAGGCGCCGCCACCCTTCTGAGCCAGGTCTCGGGGGCGCCTCTGGAGAATGCACAGAGAAATCCTTCCTCTTGGTCCCTTTAGTAGACAGACCCTTTTCTGCCACCCTTCTCCTCTCTCCCTTCTCATGGTCTGTGTTCATCTGTTCTTCCTTCCTGCTAACTCCCTTCTATTCCTCCCCAAGACCTAGCTGGTTTCTTTTGGGGGGGGGGGGGGGGTGAGAGGAGGATCTGCCCGGCTGGAGGCAGAGGGGCAGGGGGCATGGGCCGCGGCTTCCCCCCCACCAGCCTGTGCTCGCCGGCAGACGTGAACGAGTGCGAGCTCATGCTGGCGGTGTGCGGGGCGGCGCTCTGCGAGAACGTGGAGGGCTCCTTCCTCTGCCTCTGTGCCAGTGACCTAGAGGAGTACGACGCTCAGGAGGGGCACTGCCGCCCGCGGCTGGCTGCAGGTGAGCGCCCCCACTCCAGGCCCTAGTCCTGCAGGGACCCCTCTGCCACTTACAAAGCGCTTCCACTGCGCTTCCAGCGCTCTGGCTCCTGAGAGGGAACCCGGGCCGGGCCCAGGGCAGTGTGGGCAAGGCTGCCGCCTAGGACTGGGGTGGAACGGAGCGAGGAGCCGGAGGACGGCAACTGTCGAGACTAGAGGACGTCCTCCCCAGGCCAGGGCACGTCTAGGCAGCTCAGGGCTGTGACAACCCTGAGGGGCTCAGGAAGAACCGATGCCAATTTAAGGTGCCTAGGGGCCTCAGATGGAGCCCCAAAGGGGGCCTTTCCGGGTCGGAGGCCTTGAAGCTGAGCTGAGCCTCACTTTCCCTGCTCACTCTACCCAAGCTGGTGGGTTCAGCCCCTCACTCCAGGCTGGACTAGGACTCAGTTGGCCTCCTCTGACTGGGGGAGAAGAAAGCAGGGACTGGAACAAGGGAAGGTGAGAGGGCCTGGGGTACAGTGTGAGCTGAGGAATGGAGAAGGCCTGCCCATATGGCAGGCCATGGACCAGGAGTACAGTGAAGGCGACAGGAGCTAGACCTGAAAAAGCAGGGGTTTGGGTGCCAGAACTGGGGTCAGTGCCACCTAATAGCTGGTGGCCATAGCAAGTCACCATGGCAAGTCACTTAGCCCCCTAAGCCTCAACTGCCTCATCTGTAAAAGAGAGCTGATAATATTAATGCTGTCGAGAGCAACAAGTGAGACAATATAGGTAAAAGCATGTTGTACACTGTGAAGTGCTAATATAAAACTCTGAAAAAATTCAAAAGCTGGAGTGCCCCAGATGGTCAAGGACAGACAATATAATAAAGGGCATCTATCATACACAGGTCAGAGTATCCCTGAGGCCCCACCAGGGGACCACCCCCCAGGCCCTATCCGCATGGAATGCTACTCTGGGCAGAATGGCCAGCTGCCCTGCTCCAGCCTTCTGGGCCGAAACACCACACAGGCCGAGTGCTGTTGCACCCAGGGCGCCAGCTGGGGAGACACCTGTGACCCCTGCCCAGCTGAGGACTCAGGTAAGGCCCCAAGGGTCCCATTCCTCAGTGTCAGCTCTGTAGAGTGACACTGAAAGAAGGGGAGAGGAATGGGGACAGAGCCCTTCTGTCTCTAAGCTTGGATGCCTCCCTACACAGTTGAATTCAGTGAGATCTGCCCTAGTGGTAAAGGCTACATTCCTGTGGACGGAGCCTGGATGTTTGGACAGACCACGTATACAGGTAACCTCCCTAGAGACCCACCTCCCCAAACTCCACTCACCTGAGCGGACCCAGCCTGGTCTTCTAGGAGGAAGTTCTGCATGCAGCCCCAGCCTACCAAACCACCCCGCTCCCCTGGTTGCTTCCCTTGTTCTGTCCCAGGGCTGACTACCCTGACTACCCAGTAGATTTGTAGCCAGAACGTCTGACCTAAACTCTTCCTGGAGGTGTCTGTATAACCCGACCTCAGTTTCTCGGCTCCCCCACGGCTAAACCCTCCAGAACAAACTATGATGCTTCAACTGACCCAGTCACAGGGGACAGGGTCAGGGTGGAGAGTACTGCTGTACAAAGACAGCTGCTTATCTCCCTGGCCCCACTTACAAACTTCAGAGAACCCACATTCAAAGCAGGTAGTTCAGTTATGAGCCCTTCAATGCCCTAATCTGAAGCTGGTGACGGAAATAATAGAAACAGAAGTGGCTTTCCTTAAGTGCTTGCTATGTGCCAGGCACTATGTAAGCACCTACATATATTAACCTTTTAGTCTTCATAACAATGATAAGAGGTTAAGTGGTAGTATCCACATTTTTTAGGTAGGGAACTAAGGCAAGGAGAACTCAGGCAAGTTGCCCATAGTCACCTAACTAGCCAGTAGGAGCACCAGGATTCCAACCCACCAAGTCTGGCTCTGGAGCCCCTTAAGTTCTGCTTCGTCCTGCTTCTCACCTCATCTCTGCCCTCCCACAGATGCAGATGAGTGTGTGATGTTCGGGCCTGGTCTCTGCCAGAATGGCCGGTGCCTCAACACGGTGCCTGGCTACATCTGCCTGTGCAATGCTGGCTACCACTACAATGCTGTCCACAGGAAGTGTGAGGGTGAGGACACACATGACCCCTCCCCACCCCCACTGCTGACCACTCACTGAGCCCCTGCCAGCCAGGCCCATTCCTCCTGGGAGATCCCCCTGCATCAGGCAGGCCTGAAGCGTGGGAAGCTGTGCGGTTGTCAGGACTTGTACATGGTCACCTGTTGGAAAGGCACCCCTGGGGAGGGGTCTCCCACACCAGGCTGGATCAGGGGAGGAGGGGGAAGCAGGATGCTACAACTTCATTATCAGTTCCACGAAGACAGTCCATGGGCAAGCTGCCTTGATACTGCCCCATACATTCCTTCCATCTTTCTGCCACCACAGATCACGACGAGTGCCAGGACATGGCCTGTGAGAATGGTGAGTGTGTGAACACTGAAGGCTCTTTCCACTGCTTCTGCAGCCCCCCCCTCACCCTGGACCTCAGCCAGCAGCGCTGCATAAACAGCACCGGTAGCACAGGTCAGTAGGCCTGGAATGGTGGGGCAGCAGGGAGAGTGGATCTGGACTGGGAGGGCTCACGCGCTTCTGGGCCTTGTGCCACCAGAGGACCTGCCTGACCACGACATCCACATGGACATCTGCTGGAAAAGAGTCACCAATTACGTGTGCAGCCAACCCCTGCACGGGCGCCGCACCACCTATACAGAATGCTGCTGCCAAGATGGCGAGGCCTGGAGCCAGCAATGTGCCCTGTGCCCCCCCAGGAGCTCTGGTGAGAAGGGTGACCCGTGCCTGCATGTGGGGAAGGGCCTTAGGGGAGGGAATGCCCTTACCTTGGAGGAACGGATTTAGAAGGAGTAGAGCAGTCAGAGCGTGGCCCTGTCTTCCATCCCTATTACCTGGGGGACAAAGTAGGACAGGGGGTAGGGCGGGGTGGGAAGAGCACTGCCAGGAATTCCCATAGGGCACCAGTCCCAGCATGTTCCCACTCCCCAGGCAGTGAGTAGGGGAATAGCCGACCAGGCTTTAGCTACCAGGAACTCGGCAGCTTCCTCTCTCCCTCCTTCCTGACAGAGGTCTATGCTCAGCTGTGCAATGTGGCCCGGATTGAAGCGGAGCGGGAGGCTGGAGTCCACTTCCGGCCAGGCTATGAGTATGGCCCTGGACCCGAGGACCTGCAC
Source organism: Vulpes lagopus (assembly GCF_018345385.1). NCBI lineage: Eukaryota > Metazoa > Chordata > Mammalia > Carnivora > Canidae > Vulpes > Vulpes lagopus. The sequence goes on from NC_054829.1 coordinate 25,759,501, forward strand.
TACAGTCTCTACGGCCCAGATGGGGCCCCCTTCTACAACTACCTGGGCCCTGAGGACACCATCCCAGAGCCACCCTTCCCCAACACAGCCAGCCACACAGGGGACCACACACCAGTTCTTGAGTCACCCCTGCAGCCCTCAGAACTCCAGCCCCACTATGTGGCTAGCCAGCCAGGTCTGTGTTGCTGCAAAAATGGGGAAGTGGTAGGGGCCAAAGCTGTTTTACTTCCATCTCTACCTACCTACCTACCTACTGCCAGTGGGATGAGGCCAAGGAGGGGGAAAGATGCACCAAGCCCTCTCACAGGTCACTCAAGGGGCAACTCCACATGCCTGGGTCAGACCCTAACAACCCTCTCTGATGAACTGGCACTGGGGACACAAAGAGGTACAGGACACCATCTCAACCTCAAAAGCTCCCCTGAGGGAATTGAGAGCAAGAGAAAGCAGGTACACTCCAGTCTGCTTTTTTCCCTCCACACACTCACAATGTACAGAATAACCTGCTCTATGAGCTCATGCTTGTGACCTGAAATGTGCATTAAGGATTTCTAACCACTTTAAAGGCCTGCTGTGGTGACTCGGTTTGTAAGCGGCAATGACCCCAGCACTCAGGACTTGGATTCTAACGAAGTCAGGCCCGGCACCTGTGTGATGGATATAGTAGCTGCCACAGGCATAGCCACTCTATCAGACTGCATGGGGACAGGGATAGGGTCAGTGTCTTTCCCAGGGTTGGGAGCTGCTCAGAGAGGAGGTGTCCAAGCAGATCGCTCAGTTCTGCTTTATGTTGAGGGTAATCCCCTTTTGCTGCCAATCTCCCTCCCACAAAAAACTATGCAAAGATTTTAACCACCAACAACCACAAAAAACCAAAGCTGTAGAGACACCCTTGCTTGGGAGCCCCGGCACCGTGAAAATAGTAAGTTGACATTTAAGGCACAGCATGTCTCTGCCATCACAAGTAATGACACACGCTTATTTCTTAAGGATACTGCCTTTTGTTTCAGCGGCTTTCTGTGAGGGTTTTAGACCCTCGCAACCCCAACCTTAGGGGTTCAATAGGAGCAACTCTTTGTGGTGGAGGGTGAGGGCTCCAGGGTTAAGTGCAAGGCCTCAGCGTCCTTCTCTGACTCCCTCCTACCAGAGCACCAGGCTGGCTTCGAAGGGCTTCAGGCAGAGGAATGTGGCATCCTGAATGGCTGTGAGAACGGCCGCTGTGTGCGCGTGAGGGAGGGCTACACCTGTGACTGCTTTGAGGGCTTCCAGCTGGACATGGCCCACATGGCCTGTGTGGGTAAGTTTCCATCCAAGTGGCAATGCCCAGGGAGCAGGATGACCCTGATGGCTCCAGGTGGAAAGGTCAGACAGGCCCACTGCTCACTTAGGAATACATGGCTGAATTTAGGATAGCTGGAAAATCCACTGCTGCCCCCTAGCGGGGTGTCCTGGAGCCAGGCCAAGTGGTGAGGGAGTGCCAAAGGAAGGTCTCTTGCTGTGCTGCGGATAGAAAACCCTTCCCCTGGAGATTCCTAGGAAGAAAGGCAGGGACAGAAGAGCATGATGACTCAGGAGCACAGGATGGGCCCTCTACCACCTGCTTTGTGTCTCTGAGTTGCTTAGTTTGGGGCAGTGACTTCAGCTTCTGACTGCCCCATGTAGGATTCCACTGCAGGGCAGGGGCCAGAGCTTAGTGGAAACAGCAGAGGCAACAGGCCAGAGGCACCTGGGTTCCCTACAGCTCTCTCCTTCCTTCCCTTCCTCTTAGATGTGAATGAGTGTGATGACTTGAACGGGCCTGCTGCACTCTGTGCTCATGGTCACTGCGAGAACACCGAGGGCTCCTACCGCTGCCACTGCTCTCCAGGTTATGTGGCCGAGGCAGGCCCCCCACACTGCACTGCCAAGGAGTAGCAGTGAGGGGTCAGTGTGGACAGCTACCTGGAAATGGGCCCCAGCCTCAGGGGCCTGGAGGAGGCTTTCCTAGCTGGGAAGACACCATGAAGAAGCAGGCAGAAGGCCCTGCAGCCCAGCTCCCAGCCAGCTCTGCCTGCTTTTCAGCTCTCCCAGTTTAGGCTCTGGCTGTGAGCTTGTCACTGCCTTCATGCCGCCATGCCCTTGCTTGGCTCAAACATCACCAAATGCTTTAATGCTTCAGCCACTGGCCATGAGGACCAGTCTGCCATCTGTCCTGGCCTTGCTATGGGATGCTTACCAAAGGATGGCCCTCATCCACCCCCAAGCTGTGCAAACATGCAAGGTGGTTCAGCCTCACATTGCCTTTCCTAGACAGGATCCACATAACATCCTGACGCTTCCACAACTGGGTCAGAGGTTACATCTCCCCAGGTCTGGTCCTTCAGTATCTCTTTAACAAAAAAAGGATTGGGGGAAGTTTGGAAAGTGATTCCAAAGGCCTCCCAAGAACCATCGCCTCAGCCAATCCCGTCTGGGCCAGATTTTGCCACATTTCCATCCTGTAGCAGTTCTGTAGCCCCAGGGAAGGGCGCAAGATCTCCTTATCTCAGGAGGAAGACTGACACTAGCTTGCTGAGTGTTAAGAGACACAAATGAAGGGGAGCATGGTGACTGAGCAAGCAGCAAGAGGGCAGTATGAAAAATATGGGGAGTTGATAAGAAAGGGGGAGCCAAGGCGTTCAACAAGGCTGAAGAAAATGTTCAGTAGCTCTGAGTAAACATTCATAATCTACCCGTGATAGCTCCTGTGCATCACAGTAAGGGGTGCCACAGGACAGGGTGCCCATCTCTGAGGACCCGTATTAAATACACAGTTTCTTACAGGAAGCAAATCTCTCCTGGGCTCTCCTTTTGTGACACCAGTTTGAGGTACTAAAAATAAGAGGTCTATTTTCTAGCTTGTGAAATACAGTGTAGTCTTGTTTAGGGGAAGCCAGATTTCCTACTGTTGTTTCTTCTCTCTACTCAGAAGCCCTTGCTGTCTTTCTTTCAAAAATGGGATGGCTAGCATCCTTCTCAGTTTACAAGTAGAGACCCACTCCAACCTTGGCTAGCTAGGAATTTAGAACTATGGTGGAATAAAGAAATGTACATTTGGGCTCCTCTGTTTTTGTTTTTATTTCATATTAAACCAAATATCTTTACCATATTGGCTAAGTCTAAATATTAGACACAAGGCTGTGCCTATCCTTTTGCCAGCTCTGCCAATAGCCTATGATTGGGATCCAATGGGAAAATGTTCTTTACTCTTCTAAGACAAAGAAAGCTCTGCTTTTGCATTTGTCTGATGAAGGGCAATGTAAATGAACAATACTCTATATGCCTGAAGATACGGAGATGAATGCTATTCTCTTAATTTAATCTGTTCTGTCCTACCTGCTGCTCTGATTGTCAGCCATCCCATAATAACTTATTAAATGCTTGTTACATGCCAGGCACTATACTGAGTGCTGAACACAAATTTCATTTAATCATCCAACAATCCTTACTATTTTATTCCTAATTTACAGATGAGGAAATTAAAACATATAGAGTTTAAACAGTTTGCTCTAGGTTACTATACTAGTTGAGATATTTTCAGCAGACAAAAATATGTAGTTTTTACACATATGAAAATATTCATAACAAAATAAATTTGAGTTAAAACCACACTTGATACACTTTTTAGAAACTGTCAGATTGGCAAAGATCAAAAAGTTTGTTAAGACTCCTAGCTGGCAAGCATCTGGTGAAAGAGGTACTCACATAAATAGCTAACAGGGGCTTAAATTGACACAACTTTTGAAGAGGATAATATGGCAATGTCTTGAAATTATAAAAGCACTTACTCTTTGATTCTTCTAGGAATTTAACCTTCAGATATATTCTCATCAAATGTGAAATGACACATGTAATAGGTTATTTATTATAACATTACTTGTAACAGCAAAAGAGTAGAAACAATTAGTTGTTACAGAGGCCTAAAAAGGAAAGAAAAAAAAATGGCTCTAAATGCCTTGAAAAGAAATCCAAAATAGACTAAGTGGGGAAAGAAGGCTGTACAACAAAGTGGAACATATGCTGCTATTTAACAAAAGAAAGGGGAAAGACAAGTGGGTATCTGCTGACCTCATCCTTGCCACTCTGCCTTATACCCCACCGTTCAGAGAACTTACAACTCTTCCATATACCAATGGCGCTGCGCCTCCTCCGAATCCTCACACTCCTACTCACCCTTCCAGAAAAACTTCATGCACATACACATAATTCTTTGTATAAAAAACACAAATAGCATCCGATGCATGCTGTTCTGCACTTTGCTTTTTTCACTTAATCCATAAAGAACATAAAGAACTCCTGCACATAAAGAACTCTCATTCTATTTTATAATTGTACACTATTCCACTAAATGGATAAATCTTAATTTATTTAATCAGTCCCCTATGATGGACATTTCCATTGTTTCCTATCTCTTGCTATTATAAGCAATGCTATAATGAATATTCTTGTGTATATGTTATTTCACATTATATCTATGGGATTATTCCTATAGAGTAAATTCTTAGAAACAACAGTGGTTTGTGGGGAGGGTAACAGGGTGGATGGGTACAGGACTGGGAGACTTTTCACTGTATCCCCTTTTGTGTCTTTCTGAATTTTGTACCATGTGTATTATCTTTCCAAAAAATAAAATATTTTTAAATAGAGCTTTGGCCACAGACCACTTTAATGCTCCCTTCTTTATATATTTATCCACCAATGAAAGCCACATTAATTATTTCAAAACTTCTTAAAGCAAACTTCCTTTAAACAGCCCTGTAGCATTTCTGTGGAGAAATGGCAAATAGGGATTTTATTTTATTTTATTTTAATTTTTTTATTTATTTATGATAGGCACACAGTGAGAGAGAGAGGCAGAGACATAGGCAGAGGGAGAAGCAGGCTCCATGCACCGGGAGCCTGATGTGGGATTCGATCCCGAGTCTCCAGGATCGCGCCCTGGGCCAAAGGCAGGCGCCAAACCGCTGCGCCACCCAGGGATCCCCAAATAGGGATTTTAAAAGAGCAATCATAAACACTACTGCTAGATGGGACACCTGGGTGGCTCAGCGGATGAACATCTGCCTTTGGCTCAGGGCATGATCCCAGAATCCGGGATTGAGTCCCACATCGGGCTTCCTGCGAGGAGCCTGCTGCTGCTTCTGCCTATGTCTCTGCCTCTCTGTCTCTCATGAATAAATAAATCTTTAAAAAAAAAATTGCTGGATACCTAGAAAAGTAAAGTAGTTTTCTGCCATTGAAACAAACACGCAAGACCATAATTATGTTGCAGTGGGCAATGTTAGGTCCTGTCCACTACGAACAGCATGTATCCACTCTCACCCAGCATTTAAGGGAGGGCTACTCCATACAATCAGTGCTGCCCACTTCTCCATATAAGATGCTCCTGCCAAATGTCAACCCTCCACTCAATGCTTTATAACGGAAGGCTGAAATAATGAGTTTTCAAGTCTGAGAAGTTAGAAAAGTTAGAAAGTTCTTGTGGGACACCTACTTTAGTAGCCCTTTCTAATCTCTTACTTCTAAACCTATTTTCTCCTAATCCCTTGTGACTTGTCAACATTCCCAAAGAAACTAAGGGTGGGTGGGACACCTACAGTTTACACAATCAATCACGTAACTGAAGAATATGATGCCACAAGGTAAGATCTGGACATTGACCAAAAGGCCCCCCTCTTTTGAGCCAAAAACATAAAGCAGATCCACAACACAGGTGCTTGGGTGGTTCAGTCAGTTAAGTGTCTGCCTTTGGCTTGGGTCATGATCTCAGGATCCTAGGATTGAGCCCTGCTTCAGGCTCCCTGCTCAAAGGGGAGTCTGCTTATCCCTCTCCCTCTGCCCTACCCTCCACTCATGCTCTCTCTCACTCAAATAAATAAAATCTTAAATTAAAAAAAAAAAAAAAAAGCTGAGGCACCACGGTGGTTCAGTTGGCCAAAAGACCCCCCTCTTCTGAGCCAAAAACATAAAGCAGATCCACAACACAGGTGCTTGGGTGGTTCAGTCAGTTAAGTGTCTGCCTTTGGCTCAGGTCATGATCCCAGAGTCCTAGGATCAAGCCCCACATCAGGCTCCCTGTTCAGCAGGAAGTCTGCTTCTGCCTTTCCCCCTGCTCCTTCTCACTTTCTCTCAAATAAATAATATATTTAAAAAAAAAAAAAAAGGCAGATTCACAACATAAAGCAGATGCAGGGCTTCCTTGCCTTTGGTTCTTACATTATGTTTGCTAGGGCAAAGGTAAAGGTATGCTGCCTCCAAACACTAACTTTCATAAATAAAACCAATTCTGCAACAGTAAGACCTTTCCCCTTGAAAGTAATGGGGAAGCAAAAAATCTTCCAGAGGATACTAGAAGAATATAAAGTTTTCCTAAATGCATTTGCACAGTGAGTAAAATTTGTGAAAACATCTGTTGGTCTTTCCCAGAAAGAGGGCATCTGGTCCTAAGGGCCTGCAAAAGACCCTAAACCTATTTTACTACACTTACTATTTATTCCAAGCAAATTGCCCACTGTACTGTTCCCTTGATGTATTTATTTCTCAATGATCTGTGCTCTTAAAATTTCTGTATCATCCTACTCCAATGGAAACTTCTTGTTACTACTTCAGATTTTCCCATAAGGCTTTCTCAATGTGATTTCTCCCAAACCCACCCTTTCTAAAACAGAGAATTCCAATTCTCCCATTAACAGCACTTACAGGGATGCCTGGGTGGCTCAGCGGTTGAGCACCTGCCCCTGGCTCAGGGCGTGATCCCGCAGTCTCAAGATCGAGTCCCACATCAGGCTCTCTGCCTGGAGCCTGCTTCTCTCTCTGCCTATGTCTCTGTCTTTCTCTCCCATGTATTTCATGAATAAATAAATAAAATCTTAAAAAAAAAAAAAAAAACAGCACTTACATATGGGCATTTCAAGGGACTCCGTTCCTGTCTGACCATGCAATTTAATGGTTTAGGTAGCATCTAAAGATTTTAAGTTTGCGCTCTGAATGAGTTTTATTATTTAAGATTTTATTTATTCATGAGAGACAGAGACAGAGAGAGACACAGAGACACAGGCAGAGGGAGAAGCAGGCTCCATGCAGGGAACCCAGTGTGGGACTCGATTCCAGGACTCCAGGATCATGCCCTGAGCCAAAGGCAGACACTTAACCGCTGAGCTACCCAGGCGTTCCTCTGAATGCATTTTAAAATCACCAAGTCATGGGGCACCTGGCTGGTCCAGTCAGTAGAGCATGTGACTCTTGGTTTCAGTCATGAGTTCAAGCCCCATGTTGGGCATGAGCTTATTTTAAATAATAAATAAAAATAAAGTGCACTCTTTAAAAGAATAGGTTCTAACACTTAAAATGTAACAAAATCTCTTTTTAAACAGGATGAAAAGACTTAGTCTGAATTGAAAACCTTATAGGCTCAGGTATTGGCATAACTTTAAATGTCTTAGTAAAGTTACAGACACTCCCATGATATGTTGCTTTCTGCTTCCTTCCATAGAAATCTGCTAAACCTGAATCTGCTAAATCTGAGTGTCCCCTCCTTCCTCTTTGTACACACAACAGGTTTGCTTTCTCCAAATACCAGGTTTTCCCATATTGAAAATGTTAAGTACCTAAGCTTCTGTCTCTAAACTCTGCATGTCCCTTTTTACTGGTAAAGTCTTCTACTGAATGACCTTAATTCCAATCCAGTTCAGAAATTTAAGTTTTTGCTGTAATGAACTTTTAGGAAAACAAAGGCTTAACCAATAATTTTTCCAGAATCAATTTGGTTGTGGTTTCCCCAACATAAACATTAATAAATCATTTGTTGTGATGGTGGGATTTGTCTTTTTTTAGTTGTCTGTCCACACAGTTCCGGCTCCCCCAGCACTGTCACATACATGTCACAATTATTCTAGTTCTGTAGCCTAATTAAGTGCCATACCCAAACAATAAATTTAAAATTTAATGGACTTGGCTTTAAAAGCTTTTCTTTCAGTGACCCTAAAAAAAACTTGCCAGGTTTAACAAATAAAAATACACAATGCCCAGTTAAATTTGAATTTCAAATAAATGACAAATTTTAGTAGATGTTTCATGAAATATTTGGGACATAATAAAAGTTATTTGTCATTTATTTGAAATTCATATTTAACTGGGCATCATTTTATCTGGTAATCCAACCTGAAAGAAAATCCCTAACTATCCATTATCTATACCAATAAATGGACCACTTCCTGCAAAGCATGAGACCAATGACATTTTACACCATTAAGTGAAACAATGTATCCTAAAAAGACTCAGTCACTGACTGATCACAGAATCTTTAAGTGTCTGTGTGAGTATGGAGTATGGGGACTATTTTTCGAATGATTCAGGTTATCAGTGAGAGTTAGTTAGATCCAAGTTTTCTGGGTGGGCTGTTGGTTTTATGAATCTAGCACACTGGCTAGTAAGAGAGAAAAATGTATCTACCCTAACAAATGGGAAGTGGAGAAAAAGAAGGATTTCAACTAGCACATTCAGAAGAGTGAGATGAAAAAAAGAATCTTCCCTTTGCCTTTCTCATCCTCTCTAGCCTAGCCGGTGTTCAAGCTACCCAATCTGTGACCCTGATCCAGAACACAAGTAAATAAGGACTTTCTTCAAAATGAAGCTTTTATACATAGCTATACACCTATATATAAGCAGCTGTGAAGCTCAGAAAAGAAACTCCAAATTTTGGAAGCTTGGAGGCTCTACAGATTATACTGGGTGGGTTTCAACCAGTCAGTAGATCTTAGATCACAGCACCTGGAGGCTTAGCCTTAGAAATGTCTGAGTGGAATTAAATCAAGTGTAAAAGCTTCATATTCTGAAAATAACAGTGGCAAAACACAACATTCCTGGACTGAGGGAAATAAAATTGAGAGAAGGACATGATTGGAAGGAAACCTCTAGAATTCTACTAATCCCAGGTTCCTCAAACTGGTACAAGCGGTGGCAATCTCTGGATCACCTGTTGTTACATCAAAGTTTGATAGAGAAGGATGATCCACAGGAGCAGCCTTGCTGTGCTTGAGGATTGTTCAACACTTGAAACGAGCTTCGGATCAGTTCTTGGCTGAAGTCCACCTGGGCCCCTTTCACGAAGGCGAAGCTATCAGAGTCAACCACCACTTTTGCCCCACCCTGTTCAAATACCCTGAAAAGACAGGAGGAAAACATTAATGATGATCATAAACACCAAATACACAATATCCTCTGAGCCCCGAGGTGCACATCCTGTTGACCAAATACAGGTGAGGCATTCCTCATTACCTCTAAAACAGGTGCTGCTTTTCTCTGAGGCAAGGAGTCAATGGAATGAATAGTGGTCAATGTTTAGGGACTTAGGACCTAGACAGGCCAACTTTCCTCCTATAACATGGTTGTTCTGAATCATGACAACAAATCTTCACTTGTACTCCCACTGCGTGAGAATGGTGGTGTTAGGCGTTCTTAGCAGACCCTTTAAATTTGAAGTTAAACGTCCACTTTTATCCCTCCCACACGTTCTCTGAGGACCCACCCCTTCCTTCTTGCCTGTCGTCGGGGTTGATAACTGTATCCAGTGAAAATTTGTATTGGAATCCGGAGCATCCACCTCCCTCCACTTCCAGCCTGAGGAATTCTGACCCTTCGGTGATTTCCAGAAGCCTCTGAAATGGGGGAAAAAAAAAAAAAAAGATGGGTGGGGGGTGGGGATCAAGAACGCCAGGCGAAGAGAGAAAGAAGGGGAGGCCAAGGGGCAGTCCCCGCACCCCGGGCCGTCGCCGCACGCCTACCTGGACGCAGCTGTTAGTGAGGTGGATCTGCCCTTCGCCGGCCTCGGGGCTGGAGGACGACGTTTCCCGACGAGCCTGAGGTCCGCGAGAGGCCGCGAGGAGCCTGCAGCGCAAGGCAGGAGGATGAGCCCCGCAGCAGAGGGACACCTGGTAGCTTCCACCTGGACAGCCTCACGCCAAACCCTCGCCTCCCCCGCAGGCCTTAGTTTCCCCTTAGTCCCGGAGGCGCAGAACCTAACACCCTCCCCAAGTGCCTTTGTAGACGTGGTACCTGCCCCTTGCCCACGGAGTGACCGCCCTTAACGCAGCCACCGTTACAGACAACCCGCCGACGGCCGCCATCTTCCTCCACAGACCCTGCCCCTCGCGTCACTCCAATCCTCTGCTCCAATCCTCAGTCTCCACACACGGAGACCCCGCCTCCGAGCACACCTATTGGGTGGTGCTGGAGGAGACGGGATTTGATTGGCTAGGGATGCTCTCACGACGGAGGGGGCGTGCCAAGAGGCTCGTGCGGAGCGCCGGGGCGGGGAGGGGGCGGGGCGGAGCTGGAGCCTAGCCCGCGGGGCCCGCGGCGGGCAGGATGGGCGGAGACGGCCGGCGTCTGGGCGGGCCCGAGCCAAACGCGGCTCTCGGGAGCCGGGAGCAGGGGGCGGGCCGCGGGCGGGCCGCGGGCGGGCCCAGCCCGGGTTACTGGTGACTGGTCGCCTGACCGGGATCCTCCCCTGGCCCACCCCGGCAGGTTATCTTGTGACTGAGGCGGTCGCTTCTTCCTCCCTGGAGCGCTTGGAACCTGTCTAGCCGCGATGCGTCTCTTGGTGGCCGCGTTCCTGCTCCTGGCGCTCGGCGCCTCGGCCCTGGCGGAGCCGGTGCATTTCAAGGACTGCGGTGAGCCCGAACCTGCCCGAGATTCCCGCGCCCTCTGCGGGAGCCCCCCCCGAACCCTGCCCCGAGCCCCCGGGCTAGATGGGGCGGGCCCCGCGGGCGGCGGGGCTCGGCGTGGGACCCTCCGGGAGCGGGCTGCGGCGGGCGGCCGTTCGGGAGCCGGTGCCCGCGGCGAAACCCGACGGCGCGCAACTTTGTCTCTTTCTGGGACGCGCGATTGGGGTCCCTGGGCGTTTCCTGGAGCTGGGCCTTTTGAAGTTCTTGAAGTCTGTAGGGCCGGCCGTTGAAGGTCCCAATGCTGCGCGGGGCGTGGGGGGTGGCACAACTTCCTTCTTTTTGTATGCCCCTTATCTCGGATGCCCTCTCCCTCCCCACGCCGTTTGCTTTTCTTTTAAATTTCCCTTTTTGCTGGCAAGTCAAAAGTCCATTCTCCTTTGCATGATCTCTTCCATCACCGCTTCCTTTGAGCTATATCATTTTGTGCTTCTTAATCACTTTTTCCTCCTGGATATAAAACTCGTGTTGCTGGTCACAGCTTGTGACACACAACCCGCTCTTGTTGCTGTGGTAGGGATCTTTGTTGGGAAATACGACGGGGGGAGGGGGCGGAGGGGGTGGAGGGGGAGGGTACGAAATAATGAGCTCCTTCAGTCAAGTCTATAGAATTGTTCTGAGCAGAACTTTTCCCGAAGTGCAAAGGTGTAATGAGACATGAAAGAAGACATTCTATAAGATTTTTTTTAATTTTTTTTAATTTTTTATTTATTTATGATAGGCACACAGTGAGAGAGAGAGAGGCAGAGACACAGGCAGAGGGAGAGGGAGAAGCAGGCTCCATGCACCGGGAGCCGGACGTGGGATTCGATCCCAGGTCTCCAGGATCGCGCCCTGGGCCAAAGGCAAGCGCCAAACCGCTGCGCCACCCAGGGATCCCGAAGACATTTTATAAGATTTATGAGCTGGAAGGCAACCTCCTGGAGATCCTGTAGTCAATCACTCTGAATTCCAGAGATGTTAGATATGCTTACTCAAAGTCACCCAGCAGAATGGGAACCGGAATAAGTTTGATGCCTTATGTCTAGTGCCCAGGTAATAGTAACTGCTCAATAAATATTTGTTGAAAAGGTGAATGAGGGAATAAATACTCTTTACACTATGTCGTCAAAATTCTTTTTTTTTTTTTTAAGATTTTATTTATTTATTCATGAGAGACACACAGAGAGAGGCAGAGACACAGGCAGAGGGAGAAGCAGGCCCCATACAGGGAGCCTGACGTAGGACTGGATCCCAGGTCTCCAGGATTACACCCCAGGCCAAAGGCAGGTGCTCAACCGCTGAGCCACCCAGGCATTCCATCAAAATCTGTGAGGCATTCTTGTTGAGGCAAAAGGAAAGTAGACCAGGGGACAGGACTGATGAAGGAGTAAAGACTGATGGCCTATTAATATCTAACAAATCGGGTTGCCTGGGTGGCTCAGCAGTTAAGCACCTGCCTTCAGCCCAGGGCGTGATCCTGGAGACGGGGGTCGATTCCCACGTCAGGCTCCCTGCGTGGAGCCTGCTTCTCCCTCTGCCTATGTCTCTGCCTCTCTCTTTCTGTGTCTCTCATGAATAAATAAATAAAATTAAAAAAAAAAAAAAAAAACCTAACAAATCCTGTTCCACTGAACTACTGGCACTTGAAAAATGCTATTATTATCTCAAATTACTGCGTTTCCCTCCATTAAACTTAGTGGCCAAATTTTTTTTGAAGATACTATATTAACTTTATTAACTCATCCAACCCTCGGGATCTTCTTTACAGATGAGGAAACAGGCACATGGAGTAACTTACTCAAGTTTTCACAGCTAGTAAGCTGTAGGAAGTTAGTGGGTGTTTGTGAACCACTTTGAGTTTCTGTGGTAACATTAACATTAAAAAAAAAAAAAAAGCTATGGAAACCAAATCCAGAGATTGTTCTCATTTGAAAAAAGCGGATGTACCCCTATGGCAAGAACATCTTAAAGGAAGGATGGTTTCAGTTACAGATTTTTTTTTTTCCAGTTACAGATTTTCAATTTACTTTTGAATTGGAAAATAACAATGTAAAAACTTCAGTGCCCACATCAAAAGGTTTTCAAGTTCCACTCTACCACTCTGGAGTGGTATTTCCTCAAGTAAGCAATGGGGCCAAGCAAACTGGTTTTGCTGTTTTTGCCATTTTAGGACTGAGACTGTTCTATTGACATTGAAAGTCCAAGAACCTCTTGTCAGGAAAGCTGGATGAAGGAGCTACAAGTAGTACCTTTTATTCAGGTCCCACAAGATCAGGTGACCCAGCCTTGAAAGAAGCAGATAGAAGTGGATGTCGAAAGCTCTGGCTTAAGCACTGATTTTCAGTGGGTTATTAATTAGAGTTCTGGATATTTTTTCCTGTTCATAGAAGGTAGGAAGACAGATTGGAAGACAGTGTTTAAAGAAGAGAATTCTTGCATGTGTGTTTTGAGAACATTGCCATGCTGGAGAAAGAAGCTGAGGATGAGGGACAGCAAGTTATTATTTATAGACCTAGCTGGAACACTTTTGGTCAGTATGATGAAACTGTCCCACCCAAGAGCTGGCCACAGGCTCAGAAAGCCAAGTACATTTACATGAGTTTCTCATTTCATATCCTATGGGCTAAGCTACTAACCTAATGACTGCAAAGGAGAGGCTCACCTTTTTAGTCAAGAGGGAACTTGCTAACCCACCCAGGAGCAACTATTCTAGATTAAATTCATGGACTGAATCCTGATGTGATGGTAATAAAATGAACACTTACAAAGAACTACTGTGTTGCAAACACTTACCTAAGAGCTATATGTGTGTTAGCTCACTGACCCCAGGAGGCTAATCACTTATTATCCCCAGAGGAATAAAGCATCTTGTTTTGAGGCTTCACAGGAAGTCAGGGAACCTGTGAGATTGCAAACTCAAGTGTCAGGTCCCAGAACTAACCTCTCAGTCATGATGGCCAAATGGCAGAGCTTAAACTTTCCTTGGTATAGGTGGTGTTAGCAGTTTGCTTGCATTCTCTCCAAATTCAGCTGTCCAGTTTCAGGGGCCTAGATGAGGGAGTGGGATTTTTTTTTAAACATTTATTTATTCATGAGAGACACACACACACAGAGGCAGAAACACAGGCAGAGGGAGAAGTAGGCTCCATGCAGGGAGCCTGATGTGGGACTCATCCCGAGACTCTAGGATCACACCCTGGGCCGAAGGGAGGCGCTCAACCACTGAGCCACCCGGGCATCCTGAGGCAGTGAGATTTTTAAAGATTTTATTTAACTTCTTTAGGTCAAGCATTTACTGGGAGCAAATAGCACTTCCGTCTTTGTTTAGACTAAAAAAACAGACACCCCATCTCAAAGACACTTATTTCGAAGAACACATTTCCAAAGTGGAGTGTACACCTGTATACTGCAGATGCATTCTTAAAATTGTTTTCACTGGTAGGGGTACACAAAGCTCAGAGGCCACCAATATGGAGCAATGCCAGACAGGATGAGAAGAAGTGGGGGAGGGCAGTTGAAAAGCAGCCAGTCTTGAGAGTCCAAGTGGAAATGGCAGCCCTGAGGCTGAAGCAGTCATCACTTGTGCCATATGTATTCTGCTTTAAATCTTGCATGGGGATGGAAGGGGGGGTGGGGATGACTTTCCCTGGTATAGCCCTCCCAGTTTATAGAGCAGGGGAGTGGGCTTTTTTTTTTTTTTTTTTTTGAGATTTTATTTATTTATTAATGAGAAAGAGAGAGAGACAAAGGCAGAGGCACAGGCAGAGGGAGAAGCAGGCTCCATGCAGGGAGCCCGACAAGGGACTCGATCCCAGGTCTCCAGGATCATGCCCTGGGCTGAAGGCGGTGCTAAACCGCTGAGCCACCCAGGCTGCCTGGGAGCTAGCTTTTTATACTTAACTGATTTTATTTCCCCTTCAGCCATCAAATATGAAGAGTTTCCTGGAGAACAGAGCACCCTCCCATTAGGTAGGGGACAGCATAGGTGATTCATTTTCCTTCCTATTCCAATTCATTTTTCTTTTTTTAACAGGTTCTGCAGTTGGAGTTATAAAAGAACTGAATGTGAACCCATGCCCTACCCAGCCTTGCAAACTGCACAAAGGCCAATCTTACAGTGTCAATGTCACCTTCACCAGTAGTGAGTAAAAGTGGCTCTTGCCTTCAAATTCTTTTTTTTTTTTTTAATTTTTTTATTTATGATCGTCACAGAGAGAGAGAGGCAGAGACACAGGCAGAGGGAGAAGGCAGGCTCCATGCACCGGGAGCCTGATGTGGGATTCGATCCGGGGTCTCCAGGATCGCGCCCTGGGCCAAAGGCCGGTGCCAAACCGCTGCGCCACCCAGGGATCCCCTTCAAATTCATTTTAAAGCGTAACATCAGTCCCAAGTATTGGAATGAGGGTGGTGAAGTGGGAAGGAGAATTGCAGCCAGGAAGTCTGTGATCTCCCTTCCAACTTGTGCAAAGCTCAGACTTACCTTCTATAAGGTTTAGGGAATTCATTTGGGACCCAAGAAAAAAATCTGAGCTTCATTTCTAGAAAGGGCATCTACCTTGAATCCTTTCCTTATTTTTTATCTGTGGAACTAGACAGGGCAGTCTAATAAGAAATCTCAAAGTTCCTGTAATCATCTGTTCTTAAGCCTAAACATAGCTCCAAATAACTAGAGTTGTTTTCTTTTCCTGGACAATACACTGCCCCCATTCTTGTCCCAAACCAAGAATGTACCTTCTAAACAAAAATAATCCTCAACCCAGAAAGGAAACAGAGCCAATATTCCAGATCTCCAAAATAACCTAACAGCTCATAATTCTAGTTGCACTAATTTATTGTATTTATTCCTCCTGCCCATCTTGTGATGTGGAGGGTAGCGAGGTGACAAGAAATGTACCTCCTCTTTCTAATCTTACCCAGTTTGGGTAAGGGTTCTCTCTTATTGTTACAGCTCATGGCATTTCTGTGGGGATTCCTTTCCTTTTTTTTTTTTAAAGATTTTATTTATTTATTTATTCATAGAGACAGAGAGAGAGAGAGAGGCAGAGACACAGGCAGAGGGAGAAGCAGGCATCATACAGAGAGCCTGACGTGGGACTCGAGGGTCTCCAGGATCACGCCCTGGGCTGCAGGTGGCGCTAAACCGCTGCGCCACTGGGGCTGCCCCGATTCCTTTCCATTTTGTTCTTAATATCTAATGGAATCCTGTGGCAGGGTATTTGAGAATTCAGAGGCCAATCTTCTAAAGCTCTGTAAGATAACCCGATACACTGATAAAAGCTGATATAATTAATAAAAAGAAAGTTTACTGCCAAAAAACTCCATTACTTTGTTGGATAAGGTTATTTACGTAGCTCTGGTTCTCCCGAGAAACCGAAAGACAGTGAAGAGCAAGCAAGGTGGGGGTGAGAGCAACGAAAACACCCTTTTGGTTGCTTAGTTGCTTTTTTTTTTTTTTTTTTTTTTTTTTTTTTTTGAGTGAATACTTAATTCTGTAGCATTCACAGAGGTATCAAGCATAACTACAAAGAAAAACAGACTGAGAATTAAGAAGTACAGACTTTATGATTTGCTATCATAGCACTGCCATTGCTTGGGAACATAACTGAATTTTTCACCTACAGTTTAGAAACAGGCTGTTTCCTTCACTCTCTGATTCTCTTTTTTTCCTCTTAGATATTCCATCTCAAAGTAGCAAAGCCGTGGTGCATGGCATCGTGTTGGGCGTCGCAGTTCCCTTTCCCATTCCTGAGGCTGATGGTTGTAAGAGTGGAATCAACTGCCCCATCCAGAAAGATAAGACCTACAGCTACCTGAACAAACTGCCAGTGAAGAACGAATACCCCTCTGTAAGTGACCTTGTCGTTCAGGACACTGGAGGCCTGTGACTAGATTAGAAATGTGAGGGGGGGGGCAGGGGGGGCAGGAGGGAAAGAGTGAAGTAGGAGTCCTTCATCACTCCTTGATGAAGAAGCAGAAATTTGGGGGTAAGGAGAGGAGTTGGAGTGTTAGGAATCCTGAGGTAGGGCAGATATTTTTCACGATGCCCCTTTCCCCTTTGTTCTTTGTCACCTGCTGATTCCATTCTGATATACAGTGTTTTCCTGGATCCTCATGACCACCTTTTGCTGAGGCATTATTACGTTGGTTTTATGAATGAAGAAATTTGAGCCTCTGATGTTAGGCTATATAAACAGAGTCCACTCCTCTAAGAAATACTGTATCTAGTTTTAGAGGTGGGCCTTGTGACCCTGAAACCTGTGCACTGTTAAAAAATTTTAGGCAAGTATCAAATAGTTCAAGATGTCAAGTTATCTAAAAAATCCTGGTTTCTCCATTAATTTTTTAACAAGAGGAACAGTAGTTTCCTAGCTCTGCAGCAGAGGCACTTTTCCCACACACTTCTTTCTCCCCTCCATCTGTCTCCAGCCCCTACCTTCCCCTCTAGCTCGCCCTGCTATACCTATTTTTTTTTCTACCACACACTTGTGAGAGGGAACCTGTTGGAATGGGCCTGTATTAAAGATAGGAATCCTGATAGGAATGGAGGAAGTAAAGGGATTCCTTTTTTCCATAAAGGAAAGGAATTTTTTTTTTTTTTTAAAGGAAATCAAGTAGAACCCAGGAGCAATCTGGCCATTTATTTTCTAGAAATGGCAAGTAATTAAAGAACATCCCAATGGGATTCTAATATAGGGAGTCAGTGTTTAAGGGATATTGGAGACCCCATGGGCCAGGAACAGGTTTGTAGGGGCACCTGGGTGGCTCAGTCAGTTAAAGCATCTGCCTTCGGCTCAGGTCATGATCCCAAGGATTGAGCGCTACAGAGGGCTCCCTGCTCAGTGTGGGAGTCTACTTCTCCCTTTGCCTCAGGCTGTCATTCCCTGTCATTCCCTCAGCCTTTGTTCTCTGGCTTTCTCTGTGTCAAATAAATTTAGATAGAGAGAGAGAGAGATAGGGAAGTAATCTTAAAAAAGAAACAGGTTTATAGATTAATTGGCAGTCTCTGGCTTTCTCTCTGTGTCAAATAAATAGAGAGAGAGAAATAATCTTAAAAAAGGAACAGGTTTGCAGATTAATTTGCAGAGTATCCATTAAATCACTGGCATTTCTGAGTCTCATCACTTACTCGGAGTGTCTAATTAAGGCCTGACACAGTAGGCACTTCGTATGTGGTAGTTTGAAAAACAGCTTTAGGGCAGCCCTGGTGGCTCAGCGGTTTAGTGCCTGCGGTTTAGTGCCTGCCTTCCGCCCAGGGCGTGAGCCTGGCTGGGCCCAGGGCGTGATCCTGGCTGGGATCGAGTCCCACATCAGGCTCCCTTCCCTGCATGGAGCCTGCTTCTTCCTCTGCCTCTCTCTCTCTGTGTGTCTCTCAAGAATAAATAAATAAAATTTACTTATTAGAAGGGGCAGTTCAGAGTATAACAGGTCAACGCAGAGATTTTTAATGAGGTGTATTACCAAAAAAAAAAAGAAGAAGAAGAAGAACAATTTAAGGAAGGTATACAACTGAAGCTATATTGCTATAAAGCGTTATTGTTCATAAAATTATTTATACGGTCAAAATGTTTTGGTCATCCTTTGTGTTTTGATATTTCCAGCTAACAAGGTATTTTATCATTCCTACAAATCTAATTTTTTACTCTCTGCTCTTCATGGTTATGCTTGGAAAAAGTTGGATCAGATTGCCAAATACATAGAAATTGTTTAAGTGTAAAACTATCTTCTGTGCAAGGCTTCATTATGTACCACTGATCTAAACGGGAAAAGAATGCTTTAGAAATTATATCTCTTGGGCAGCCTGGGTGGCTCAGCGGTTTAGAGCCGCCTTCAGCCCAAGGTATGATCCTGGGGCCCTGGGATCGAGTCCCACATCAGGCTCCCTTCATGGAGCCTGCTTCTCCCTCTGCCTGTGTCTCTGCTTCTCTCTCTCTCTGTCTCTCATGAATAAATAAATGAAATCTTTAAAAAAAAATCATATCTGTTGAGTTCATGAGGTTAGTATGTGGTGCCGCTAACACCAAATCATAGGTGTGACTTAGTTTGCTTTTCTAAGTTTGAGGCCATGGGCTGTGGTCACATCCCAAGCAGCCTTCATAATGGCATTATTTAAGAAGAAAGATCTAAAGAATTAGGCAGTTTGTTACTAGGGTTTATAGTTAAATCAGTTCTGGATTGAGGCAAGGTCCTGCTTTCATTTTTCCCAATTCTTTTTCTCTTTTATCCAGATAAAACTGGTGGTGCAGTGGATGCTTCTGGGCGACAACAACCAGCATCTCTTCTGCTGGGAAATCCCAGTTCAGATTGAAGGCTAGTGCTGTTTAAGCCAGTATGTCCATCTGGGGGTGAGAGAGCACAAGTGGAGGGAGGGCAGGAGAAATCCAGTCTAACCTAAATCAGTGCCATAAGATGAAAGGAATTTCCACACCACCATTTTATGCCTCTCAGCCTCCAGAAGGTTCCAGACCCTGTTTCCTGAGAACTCAGAACTATTGCCCTTGTAATATCTTCTTTGAAGGGTTAGAGGGAAGAAGAGAGAGGGAGGGATAGGCATGAATTTAATTGTCCTCAGTGTTTCTTGCTGTTGGAATACAGAGGGTCCAGCTGGTCAGGACCCAAATGAGGCTGCATAGGGCCCTTGGATAATTTGCCCTCGGGTGATCAGCCTTTGCAGCGGAGGACGGGTTCCCAACCTCCCCCACCTCCTGGGATATTACATCCGCAAGTTCCTCATCTCCAAGTGCCTCCTTGAGTTCCGTACATTGGGCCAGCAAGTCTGCTGACCTGTGACAGCACCTCCAGCTCTGCTGCTTCAACAACAGTGACTGGCTGTCCAGTGGTGCCCAGCATGTCAATGGAGGAGACATGCTCAACCACAGAAACTCATGTCTGAGTGGCCAGTTCTCTATAGTTCTCTCCTATCTCCTTTTCTGTCTAAGGTGGTTTTCATTAAATGCAGCACTTGATTAGCAGATGTTTGATTTTTTTTTTTTTTTAACAACACTAACTGTGGCCTCTTTGTGCAACTGGAAATGTCCTTTTGAATAAATAAAACTTGGTGGTCTTGTCTTCTGCATGTTGGTGGTGATCACCTACTTCTTTCAAAGTGTTTTCCCCCAGATCTGTGGAAGGTAGACACAGGTACCATGGGCCCAGAGTGAAGTGAAGACGTGACTCTTTTCAGAAACTGTCATTTCTTCCCTCTTTGCCCAATTAGACTTTGCCTGTTTTATGCAAAATGACCTTATTGTTTTGCTATATTTTGCTCACTCTTAACAACCATATGTGCTTGAAAGAAGCAGTGAAAGCACACACCACTTAGTTGAGTATAACATCAGGAAGGTCGAGGGAACTAAATTGGCAGGTAGGGGAAAGGGCAGGGAGTAAAAGGTTATAAGTTGGCATGAAGCATAGTAGTCTTTTGGGAGCCTTGAGCCATGAAGAAAGCATAGAGCTTAAAAATGAAATGTGAAGTTGTGGCAAATAATGGCCAAGTTAATTAAATCTTGGCATTTCCTGCTTTTGAAGTCCAAGTATAATCATGGGGCATATATCTTGCGGCCTGTTTTTTGTTGTTGTGGTTTTTTTTTAAGATTTTATTTATTTATTCATGAGAGACAGAGAGAGAGGCAGAGACACAGGCAGAGGGAGAAGCAGGCTCCATGGGAGCCCAACCTGGGACTCAGTCTCCAGGATCACACCCTGGGCTGAAGGCAGCGCTAAACTGCTGAGCCACCAGGGCTGCCCTCTTGCTGCCGCTTTTAAACAATGTACTGTCAATCAGCTTTTAGCAGTCATAGGTATTACAGCCCTCTTCACAAGTGAGTTGGGAAATGTGGACCTTGAAAGGCCATCTCTTTTAGATTGGGCTGCTTTTAGATTGACCAAGTAAAGGGGATCCCTGGGTAGCTCAGCAGTTTAGTGCCTGCCTTCGGCCCAGGGCATGATCCTGGTATCCCAGGATCAAGTCCCACATCAGGCTCCCTGCATGGAGCCTGCTTCTCCCTCTGTCTGTCTCTTCCCCTCTCTCTCTCTCTGCGTCTCTTATAAATAAATAAAGTCTTTTTTAAAAAAAGATTGACCAAGTAAGCTGTTTGGTCCAGTTCACTTCATCCCACTAGAGCCTTGGATTTCCTTGGCTTGTGAGTTTCCCGGGAAAACCACCAGGGGACAGCCATAGATCAGGAATAAAGTTAGCAGCAGCCAAGACTTACTAGTTACTGCCCAGAGCCAGTTCAACCACTGTCTTCTTTAGCTAAGGTACTTTGTGTATCCTATCACATTGTGTTTAGAGGGTCAGCCCACTCCTGGGTCTCCTCATGATGGGCCCTAGGTCTATCAGACTTGGCCAACTTCAGGGGCGCCTGGGTGTCTCAGTGGTTGAATGTCTGCCTTGGGCTCAGGTCATGATCCTGGTATCCTGGGATTGAGTCCTGCATCAGGCTCCCTGCAAGGAGCCTGCTTATGTCTCTGTCTCTCTGTATCTCTCATGAATAAATAAATAAAAATAAAATCTTTAAAAAAAAAAAGACTTGGCCAATTTCTTAAAAAAAAAAAAAAAGATTTTATTTATTCATGAGAGACCCAGAGAGAGAGAGGCAGAGACATAGGCAGAGGGAGGAGCAGGCTCCACGCAGGGAGCCTGATGTGGGACTTGATCCTGGGACCCCAGGATCATGCCCTGGGCCAAAGGCAGACACTAAACCACTGAGCCACCCAGGTGTCCCAACTTGGCCAATTTCAAAGGTGGTTTAACTGCTATGGTTTCTGGCTTCAGACTTCCAGTAGTTGGATCCTCACTTCACTAATTAATAGGACGACCAGGGCAATCTTCAAATACCTTAACCTCTCTGTGTTTCTGTTTCCTTATCTGTTAAATAGGGGTAATAACAGCAGGGCTGCAGGAACTAAATGGGATGATGCATGTAAAATACTTTAAATGACCCCTGGTACATAGTACACACTGGGTAGATGTTCGGTATTATTCTAGGAGGCAGACATTCTTCCTCCTCTAGAAAAAGCAGGAAAATCAGAAGGTTCAATCAGATGTGTGATGATATGCCACCTTAGAAAAATGAACCTATTCTCTGCATGGAACTTCTCGAGATGGCTGGAAAAGCTCAGTTCTCGTGCATGCCTGCTCTCTCCCTGTTCTCAGAGGATTGCTCCCGTCACTGAGCGCATTCCAGGCTCACCATGACCTACCCTGCGTTTTGTACTCATGCCCCTCATATGTTAAAAGAAGACAAAAAAAAGTAGTTCAGGTAGCGTCTACCCTTCAGTCAGAGCAGAAAGTTAATGCAACAGCTTATAACTGTTTACCAGCCATTGTGAGGCTACACAGTCTGCCATAGCAAGCGAGGTAGGGCTCCCAAGGGGGGATTAGATGGAAAGGTCGTCTCCTGTACAGGCGGTTCATTGGCGCCCCCAGAGTCATTAAAGCATTGGGAAGCACTGAACCTTAGGCTACATAAAAAAGGTCATGCTCTTTCCAATGACAGTCTCAGACTTTTCTAGTCCACTGAGCATGCCGTGGAGGCTTAGACCCAGCTCCTCTCTTGCATGAATTCCAGGGCAGAACAATCCCAGACTCCACAGTCATTAAAAAAGCATGAGGAGTACCCCTGCTCACAGAATAAAAAGAACCCAATATCCAGTATCTAGTTTGGGAGAGTGGTAGGTGGGAGGCCTGACATTTAGTCAGATCTTCAGGTTAATGAAAAGCAATAAGCATGGAATAATTTCCAACCTCGTATGTTTGGTTTTGAAATCTTAGTTGGTTTTTTAAAAAGAAACAGTTAAGACTGATCTTAATTATGCTTTGAAAAGGTTGATAAAGCCTAGGTGAGGTCCAGGCTAAGGGAAGATGATCTAGGATTAGTCATTCATGTCAGACAATCCAAAGAGCAAATGTTGCTTAAATGACTAGCTTGCTTACTGAGGTTAATTATTTAATAATCAATACACTTGAAAGTCTGGGAGGAGAAACAGTTGGTCTGAAGACGAGGTCGTGGTACATAGGAAGAACACCTACACCAAGGAAAGGGTTATGTGTGAGATTTGTCACTAAGGGGATAGTCATCTTGAACCAGTGTTTTTCCCAAGGGCCCTTTGGGAAAGAGAACTGGAAACAGCTTAGAAAATTTAAAAGCCTGGGGTCCTCAGCTGTGTGTGTGTGTGTGTGTGTGTGTGTGTGTGTGTGTTGGGAATAGGAGAGGCACTGTTGTCTGACCTGCGGTAGAAGATGGCACTGGTTCTCCACAGATGTTGCCTAAAAGAGTGCTGAGAGGAGTGGAGTCATTTGGGGTGGTTGTATCTTTTTCTACAAAGAGAATCCCCTGGCCCATCCCTCAGGTTCCAAACTGAAGCCTATTCACTTACAGCTGTCAGTTGACTAGCAACTAAATGGTCTGGGTGTTGGTTGCCATAGAAACAGCTGAAAGGCCCATTGCTATGGGAACCTACCATGCTCTCCAAATCAGGGGTTTGGTTCCTAAAAAGGAGTGAAGGACAGGGTGGAGGGTGGAGCCTAAGAGATGGACTGCAGAGGCCCTTATGGGTCCCGGAAGAGGATGAGCAAAGTTGAGTGACCTTCGCTAGCTCCCTACCACTAGGACAGAAAAGCAGTGACCTCGTCCACTTCCTGCAGGCATTCCCCACCTGTTCTCTGTGTGCCACCCCCCTCCTGCGTCCTGCAGCCACAGAACACAGGCGTTCACCCCAAGTGGAGAGGAAGGGCGTGAGATCTTGGGGGCAGACCTAGCATGCCAGTGCCACAACCCTCATCTGCAGGGGCTCTGAGAGAAAGAGTCTTGGCTCCTCTCTGCATGACAGGCCCTTCTCCATGCATCCTGTGGCCCAGATAAGCAGCTGGCAGGTGAAAGGAGCTTAGCTCTGGCTGCCAGTGGGTCAGACCGATAAGGAGCCTGGCAGATGAAACGGATGGCTGCTGCCCTTGAATATGGCCGAGAGGTTGGGGCCTCCAGTGAGGAAGCAGAAGGCTGGCCAGCCAGAGCCATGTCTGTTGTCAGCACTAGAGAAACACACCACTCTGTTCTCTGCCCTCTACCCACCCACACGCATGGCTCTACCACAGAAGAGTGCTGCACCTGGAACCAAATAGGAAAGACGTGGATGCTTGGGTGGCTCAGTGGTTGAGCATCTGCCTTTGGCCCAGGGTGTGATCCTGGAGTCCCAGGATCGAGTCCCGCATTGGGCTCCCTGCATGGAGCCCGCTTCTCCCTCTGCCTGTGTCTCTGGCTCTCTCTGTATCTTTCATGAATAAATAAATAAAATCTTTAAAAAAAAATAAGACAAGGTTTGATGGAGTCTCTGTAGATGTGCACAAGAGCGGTAAGATTCCTTCTCAAGGTTTGCAATCAAGGAAAGTAACTGCCATCGGTGTTGAGCGGTAAGATGACCTTGGACCCAGACAAGGAGAAAAAGCATTCTTGGTGGCTCTGCCAGTAACTACTGGTAACTTATGGTTTGTAAATTGAAAGGACTGGGCTGGTTAATCTCTAAAGTCTCTGTCGGGCTCACAGTTGATGATTCAATGAGACACTGAAGGGAAGTTTTGGCACCAGGGGGGAGCGGACGCAGCCTAATCCTACCTGCGAGAGGGAGGGATATCCCTGGAGTCCAGAGAGGCTGGACGCAGCCTAATCCTACCTGTGAGAGGGAGGGATATCTCTGGAGTCCAGAGAGGCTGTCGGCTGAGACCAAGACTTTTTATTTATTGATTGATTGATTGATTGATTGATTGATTTTTAGGATTTTATTTATATAATCATGGGAGACACAGAGAGAGAGGCAGAGACACAGGCAGAGGGAGAAGCAGGCTCCATGCAGGGAGCCCGACGTGGGACTTGATCCCGGGTCTTCAGGATCACGCCCTGGGCTGAAGGTGGTGCTAAATCGCTGAGCCACCCGGGCTGCCCAAGACTTTTGATTTAGAGGCGTCTCAGACATGTTTGACCCAGGGGACTTTCACCTGTTCCTCCAGAACACTGAGATGCGTAGTCTTTTTTTTTTTTTTTTTTTTTAAGATTTTATTTATTTACTCATGAGAGACACAGAGAGAAGCAAAGAGAGAAGCAGGCTCCATGCAGGAAGCCCGATGTGGGACATATCGATAACGGGACCCCAGGATCACGCCCTGGGCCAAAGGCAGACAGACGCTCAACCGCTGAGCCGCCCAGGAATCCCAAGATACATGGTTTGGGTTTTTTGTTGTTGTTGTTGTTTTCCTAAACTTGCCTTTTGCCTGGAGTTGTTGGTCTCGATTCGTCCCAGAGAGTTTTATAGTCTAGAAACCTGGCACCAGAAAGAGAGAGATGCCACCCAACCTTTGCACTGCTCCAGGGGATGATTGAGCATTTCCCCCAGGATCTGGGAGGAGATTTTCACCTTTGGAACATAGTTGTCTATAGATTTCTGCAACATTTAAAATGGTAACTACAAGCTTAGTTTATACCCCACCTCCAACTCTTCCCCCATTGATTGACTTTGGTAAGTTATTTAACCTCTGAAGGCCTTGCTTTCCGCCTCCATAGAATAGAATCAGAATACCCCCTCGCTGTTCTACTGATGACCTGAGGTGGTATATGCAAAGTGCTCTGTGCGGGTGCCCATCTCTAATAAGTACCTGATCATTATTATCCTCCCAGATAAGAAAAGAAGGTTGCAGCCATGGAAACTGCTCAATGGCCTAGAATCCTAGGCATTTGCCGTGGATTTGTCTTCCAAATTTAATTCCAGGTGCCATTCAAGACTAATGTTCCCTCTGATGGTCCTCCCTGTGGTTTGCCTTCATTAAGGCAGATTCTAATCCTCTCTCTTTAGAACGCTTAACCATTCTTTTTTATGTATAATTTTCATCTGTCAGCTTACCTTCCTAACTAGAACTGTAAACATCTTGAGAACAGAGATTGCCCTTTCACATTTAAGTAAATGCCCAAAACTCAGCACTCAGCAGTTTTTTAGTGAATTTTTTTTTTTAAATACAGGAAAATGTCATGACTCCTTAGGTTTTGAATCTGACCATTTAGTTCTATAGTAGTTTTGGTCTCCAACGGGACGGGAAGAATAACGGTTGACTTGTTTTCATTATCCCGAAGAAGGCACAGTGGTGCCCTATCCTGGATAGGTAGCTCCAGAGCAGGACTTGGGCTCATCTCTTGTAGAAGCCAGCTGTCAACTGCATCCAGGACTCATTGACCACACTAGCCTGTCTCCAGCCTGAAGGGTCCTGGCCTTGGGCTTGGGAGGAAGTAGCTCCCCTTCCCTGCCTGGCTTCTGGCTTCAGTTCAGTTCAGCAAACCTTCTGACTGCTCCTGGCTCCTCCTGTCTGGGTCATGATGATGGCTCTCTAGCTGCACATTGTGTCAGCTTGACTCCAGAAGGGCAAGAGGAAGAGGATCTGGCTTATCCAACTCTCTCGCTTCTCTGGTAGAGGCTAAATCCCTGCAGCCTCTGGCAGACCACCCCATCCCACCCCGCCTGGCCTTGGCTTCCCACCAGAGCTTGCCTGTGCTTGCTCAGCAGGAACAAGGCCCAAAGAGCTATTGGAGCATCTCCCAGACTATGGCTGCTGAGAACCATCTTCTTGCAAGGTGGGTAAAGCGAAGTGGTGGGTTAGGGAATAAGGCAGCAGAATGAATGTAGGAGAAAAGCTTCTAGGCCTGACTGATTTGCCATGTGACCTTGGATGAATCATTTAGCTTTTTTTAGTTGAATATCTCATAGAGGTGGTTCATGAACAAAAGGAAATGATGGGTGTGCATGTGGTAGCTTGGAAGCTTGGAAATATAAAAGTTACTCATACTCATACTCCTATCACAGGCTAGTGGGGAGGACTAGCAATTCATCCTTTGGATTTTCCTGCCTAGTTGTCATTGACTTGATGAGCTGGACACACCCACAGAAAAACCCACAAGAAAAACAAGGTTCTGGATTTGATCGCTTAGAAGAACAAGTTTAAGATTTGGGCACAAAACAGATGTTTAATGCAGATGGCTCTCCCTTAATGTTTGCTTAGTCCTGAGGGTATAGAAGGCTTAGGCAACCTGTCACTCGTCATCCTGATCACCACACAGCCTAGTTGAATTTATATGGGCCAGAACGCGTGCTACAGCGTGCTGTCCTTCAGCCAACACTTACTGAGCTCCTATTTTGTGCCTAGCACAGTGAAGGGCCCTCGGGACAAAAGAATGAGGAAGGCAAGGTCCCTGCCTTCAAGAAGCTCAGAGTCCAGTGGGAGAGGCAAGCAGCAAACTCATTACTGTGATACAGTGAAACAATGCCAGTCACAGGTATGGAATGCCATGGCAACCAGAAGGAAGAGCACTGGGGGTAATTTGGTCTGGAAAAGACAGAGCCAGGTCAGGGTTCTGTTGGGAGCCAGGCCGTAAGTGGAGACGTCTAACACCATATTCTTGATCTTTAGTCATCCCTCATTTATCCTTCTCTCATTCATTCATTCAACAAATATGTCCCTGCCCTGTGTCTTCTGAGATTTTTTTTGGAATATTTATTGTAGTGAATTGACCTCCTGCCAAACAGCTGATTTTTTTTTTTTAACTTAAAATTCCTTCTACTTCATTTACCCTGGAACTAAGTAAGCATATTTAGTTATGTCCTGACCACATACTCAGTATTTTAGAATTCTGGCCACCACTCCCCAGCCTACCTGACCCACTTCTCCTTTCTATCTATGCTTCAGCCACACTGAAGCCACACTGGTCTCCTTTCAGTTCCTCACATTAGCTGTGCTCCCTTCCCTCAGCCACAGGACTCTGGCACATGCTTGTCCCTCTGCCTGGAATGCTCCTCTCAACTTAGTTAACATTCATTTAGTTAACCCCTGCTCATCCTCTACATTTCTGCTGAGAGGAAGCCTTCCCTGACCACCTAGCCCAGATCAGATCAAGTGCTTTGTTCTAAATCCTCAGAGCCCCCTGTTCTCTCCTCTCATGGTACAATTCAGAATTACATACTGTGATTCTTTGATTCTATAATTAAATGTCTGTCCTTCTGGGGTAGAGAACATTTCTATTTTGTTCATCCCCGTATTCTCAGTGTCTAAGAGTGCTCTCAGTCCAAGGAGCAAGTGGCCAATAAATATTTTTTGAATAAATTAATTGAATGATAAATGGGTTTTGTAGCCACTTTTTGCCTTGGGCCTAAATGGTTGAGTGTCCAAAACCAAAACCAAATAGCTAATATACAATACACAAGAACAAGGGCCAGAACCAAACAGAGAGCCTCCCATGAGAGAGGCACAAAAAGAAGGTAGCCCGGGATGGGATGTCCCAGAACTAGGAGGCCCCAAGCTTGTATCTGTGGGGACGGGACCAAGGGAGGAAAAATGGAAAGACTGGAGCCACCTGGCAAGGTCAGACCTGGGAAGTGACCTGGAATGGAGGGAGAATTAGTAATACTGGGTATGTGGTCAGATTATAATCAAACATGCTTACTTAGGGACACCTGGATGGCTCAGTGGTTGAGTGTCTGCCTTTGGCTCAGGTCATGATCCTGGGATTGAGTCCCGCATCAGGCTCCCAACAGGAAGCCTGCTTCTCCCTCTACCTATGTCTCTGCCTCACTCTCTTAAATAAAATCTTAAAAAAAAAAAAAAAAAACCGCTTACTTAGTTCCAGGGTATTGAGTATCTACCACCTTCATTCTCAGGTGGTACCTATATGCCTTGGATGCAATATAACATGCTGGGGTACAAAAGACAGGATTACCGTCCCATTTTCCTACTGCTTCAGTTGTAACTAGACTTTGATAAGTGTGGGATTGGGGAGGTGGAGGATCATTTTATATCATGAAACCAATACTGATACAGAGTAGAATATAAATTTCTTATGATTATAAAAACACACGAGATTTCAAAGACATTAATGACGTTAGCGGTAGTTCAGTGAAGGAGTCTGAGAAGCATTAATAACTCAAAGTACTACACTCCAAAGGATTCTGTATGATTGAAGTTTTGTAAATCAAGTATAGAAATACACGGAAGATATGCTGTTTCAATGCAAGATTTATCTCATGCATTTTTGTACTGCTCACCACACCTGCAAAGACCACGCACAATGACTTGTGGTTGGACCTTAAGTGTCGAACTGAGTCCATAGCAAAGAACTCACTCCCCGTCCAGTCTGTAAATTGTTAATTGGATTTTTTTATCAATATTGCTTGGCCTGTCCACTCCACCAGTGAGAATTGGGGCCATTTCTGTATCTCTCTGGAGAAGATCTAAGTAAAGAGGCTCTGTGGGGTGTTGTGTCCAAGCTCTTCCAGGATGGAATCGTGGGGGAGACAATAGGGAGATAGCAAGACTGAGTTGAAAGCAGAAAGCACAAAGAAGAGAATTTCACTTCCTGCATTTACCTATAAGGAAATTAGGCTCTAGTTTCTCTGTATGTTTCCATTGTCAGCTGTGTTTGCTTCCACTCCAGGAGAAACAGGGAGCACCCTGAAGACAGGGCTGTGTCTGTTTTTAACACTAGGCACCTTGAAACCATGTGCAGCCAATACTTGCCCACTGTCCAGCCCAGGGATTCCCCGGGATCAGAGTAGATCAAATCTTGGTGAAGATAACCATGCAAATTGCAAAGCCTGCAAGACCAAAATTCTGAGAGGTAGGCAGCAGTAGGAAACAGGAAGTTAGAAGAGTAGGTGTCTGAGGAAGGTCCTTCCTCTTCTCTCCTAATCTACCTAACAAAGGAGTGAGCTGCCTCCGGGAGGGAGCAGCCGTGGTGATCCGAGTGGTGATTACTGGGATTGATTCTCAGCAGGGGCTGAGATGAAGGAGACAGTGTTCTCAGACTTAATCGCTGCTTTTTAACTCCCCCGACGTCATCTCTAATGGTCCCTGGCTGGTGCCACGCAGAGCCTCCACCCCCAGACCCCCCAACTCTGCCTACCTGAACAAATTCCTCCCAGCTGCTCAGCAGCTCTGAACCTCAGATCCATGCCTGCCCCCACCCTTTCCAATGCATCTGAGCCTATTGCTTCTGTGTTCAGGGAAGGGGAAAGAGCAAGGGGGCAGCTCTGCACTCTGGATACTGTATCTAGAAAGTATCAAATCAACTACTCCCAAAGCCTCAATCTGATGAAGGGACCAGACCCACTGGAAAAAGATAGCAAGACAAGAATCCAGAACGCCAAATGCTTGGGGTGCCAGCGGGCAGTGATACGCCTTGGAAGCAGCAGGCCAGACTGCAACCTTGTCAGGAAAGGGCTGGAAATAAGCCAAATAGAACAGAATGGAAAAACAAGAATCATCTGCAGTTTAAAAAAAAAAGCGGGGGGGGGGGGGGGGGGGAGTCAAGGGCATGAGCCTTGTTGCCAGAGAAGTTAGAGATGAGGACAAGAACTGGGCAACACTCCTCCACTCCCTCCTGACTGTATTTTCTCCTTTTCTCATAAGCTCCGCGATAAATCACCTGCAAACTGTAGCTGCGCTGGCTGTACCCACTTGAAATTGCAATCTGGCAAGCCTAAGATTGGCATTCAGGGACTGTCTTTGTCACGAAAAGCAGAATTCTTGTTTATTTTGGTAAATTAATTGCTGGCAGAGAGGGCTTTTCATTTTCCAACCAGAACAATTGCAGGCTTCAAAAGAAATTGCAGGGTTGGAAAGCACCTAAAGGTTACCCTGGGTTAAATTGCCAGACCTAGCAGCAAAAAATGCACGGTTCTTGGCAGCTCGGAACGGAAGACCACATGAGAGGCCCAGGCTATGTGCTGAGCTGAATCTGTGCACACAAGTAGCCTCTGAGCCTTCATCCCTCAGCGATGTGTGGGTGGCCCAAACCAACCAGCCTGCCACATTGGGAATGGGCGGCAGTGTCAGGGCCCCATCTCCGGTCCCTGCCGCAGCTTGCAGTTGATGAGTGGCCTTAGAGGAGGATACTCTGTGGCCTAATTTCAGCAAAAAGTCTCTGGAAAGTCTCACTGTCATAAAAGTCACGGTAGCCTCTGCACCTGATGCTATCCTGTCATCTCCTGCAACACCAAAGCTGACCTGGTCGTGTTCTGACGTAATGAGTTTGCCTGCCAGTGACCTGTACCAGTCCCACCATGGGGAACCAGTGGCTGTGGTCCCTTTGGGAAGGATGACCCTCATGGAACTTACCAGAAGCCACAGACACACACCTCACATATGCACACACTACAGGGATTCCAAACCGGTTCTATTCTGGAAAGTGTTCAAAGTGAAGGGAGGTCAAGATTTCAGTGAAGTCATTCGGGGAAGGTTCACTGGAGGGGAGATGTCTGACCAATTATTCAAAAGGTATTTTCTTGATTTAGCAGAGAGAAAGGAGAGCACATCTCAGGGGAGAGGGTTTGGAGCCAGGAGGAAGTAGAAGGCTGATTACTTACAGAGAGGCCCTGTCACAGTTGGTGGCTGGGGTGGTCAGTGAGAAGTCAGTGGGCCTGTGTGAGTCCTTGATGAGTAGCTCAGGCTTAATGTGGGATGCACACCTGAACGTGCAGCAGGCTTCTGAGCAGAGAGGATGATGATTCCAGCCCAAGTGTGTGGGATGAGCTGGAGCTGGGAGGATGGAGCAAAGGGTCCGATCGGGAGCTTTAGCTTATTGGGAGCTCGGCACCAGAGGCTGGACCAGGGTAAAGGCTGGGAAAAATAGGAGGGTAGAGGGAGGATGCCTTTGGGCAGGAAAGTAGAAGAAAGTTCAAAGGAGGCTTCACTGGAGCAAGTTTACAAGAGCAGGAGGAAGAAGATTCCAGAAGCAGTGGGAACCTGTTAGCTAGACCCCAGCCCTCTGGCCATTGCAGAATATCTCTAAAGCAGTTTTAAAAATTAAAAGGAAAAACTTTCTCACATCTGTAATTTGATTTGATCCGAGCATCTATGTGATATAGGCAGGATCAAAGGGAGGTGGATGGAGGTACATAATGGTGAAAGTAACTTGTCCAACATCCCGGTCATACCCAATTCATCTCATGAGGCAGGCCAAGAGGAAGAATGAGAAGTTCAGCGGGCCCAGCTTCCCTCTCCACAGAGCACCTTCCTACCTTCCTGACAACCTTGTTCCCTGAACTCCACTGGGTGAGCACTGTAAGCTGGTATCTAGGTCCCGGGACACTACGCTACTATATCTCCCTTAGGACCTCAAACAAAGGCCTGCCACCCCCTCCTACCTCAGGATGGACAAGGGAGGATGGATCCTAACTCCACTTCCTTGTCCTGGTCTTTTCCTCTGAGCTCTCCCTGCCTCGAGGCTCTTTGCCAGCTGCACGTCCACTTGCTTCCTCTCCTAGGTCCAGCTATAGGTTTGGATCATCTTCTGGTCAGCCCTTCCCAAGCCACTCTCCTACTACTATGAAAGGGCATCCCCTCAGCCCCTCCTAATCCTTTGTTGGGCACTTCACTTTTCTCTTATTGGAAAAGACAATTGGCTGGATGGGAGCTCGCCTGTGTTTTATTGCTCAGATAAGGGATTTTCATATCAGTCCTGATGAGAGGCAGTTGAAGGGCTATTCTTGCCACCTGCTGCAAGAAGCAATTTCTGGCTTCCTGAGTCTGAATGTGCTTGGAGAACTGAGCTGCTGTTGGTCTAAAAGACTTCTTTCCAGGAAGTACAATATCCAGAAATGATAAAAATGACTCAACCCTGATGGAAGGGGTAGGAGAGCCCTGTCAACCCATCACTTCTCTTCCTTCCAAATCAAGCCCAGTGGCAGCGCTTAGTTCATGGAGGTAAAGTGGAGGGATGCAAAGTGGTGATGGAGGTAGTAGTGGGGATCCTTGGGGGTGGCTGAAAACTGCTTATCCAGTCTCCTTTTACAGATGAAGAAACTGAGGACAGAAGGGGAAGTGCATTTGCCCAAGATCGTGCAGAATTCCATCAGGGTCCATGACTTGATGCACAAACCAACTGGACCAGCTCACATCCTCTCCTCTGATGGCCTTTGCTCCATCTATGCTTAGATGCATCCTCCCCCACCCATTCAGCCAGTATCAGTGGAGCTCTGTGCCCACCACTGCACTGGCCACAGATGCAGCGATGAATGCAACATGGTCCCTGCTTCTTGCCATTGGTGCCACCTTCTCAGCAAACCCAGTAGCTGCAAAGTTTTCCCACCCCAGCACAAGCCCCCACCCTGCCTGTCACTCAGGCTCCCAGCAGCCAGAGCTAAAGATAGAATTGAGGGCAGCGTTTTAAGTCAGCAATGAGCAGACCTGGCTGGCCAAGTGGGGAGGGGTAGCTAAGCCGAGTTAGGAGTCCTCCTCAGAGCAGCCGGAGTGTGTTTCTCTTAGTGGCCCATGCCTGTGAGACTGGCAATAACTATTGCTGGTCTTTCTTCTCCTACTGAGCCCTGGACAGGGCAGGTGGAGCCTAAGTCTGATACCTCACTCCAGAAGCCAGCTTTCCCTGAATCTCTCAGCTATATTCTGGCTTTCTCTCCTCTGAACCCACTGCCTTGCAGGGCTTTGGTTATTCCCAAAACCGGTGAAGACCACACTTCCACAGCTCTGCCCTGCCCTCCTGCTAATATTCACAGGTTAGCATTAGGGCCACGGGAAACTGGAAGAGGAGGCCCAGGACTGGGGAGGTCAGGCCCTCTGCTGAGAGCCCACAGGACTTACATCCTGAGAGATACTACTGGCTGCCAAAACCTGGATATTGCCTCCAGAATTTTGTGGGGGATGAGGTCACCAGCAGGTCCCACCCATCCGGATTTCCTCTTCCTGCCTTCAGGCCACCTGCTTCTCTGCTGGTCCCTAGTAATAGGCCAGCTGATGCACACCAGCATCACCCTTGCATGGCAGGGAAGTGAGTGGTGTGGGGAGGAGAGAAACCTGGAATTATTCCTATTCCCAGCCAAAGTTCTCCATTCTTCAGGCATGGTGAGTTGTAGGCAGTGGAGGAGCCATGGGGAGAAAAGCAGGAAGAGAGATAGGATGAGCCACCCTTTCCCAGAAATGCAGAAGAGGAAGGCAAGCTGCCTCCTCTTGAACCTGAGTCCGATTGAGGGGTTACCTCAGTACCTCACCAGCACCACTACAGCATCAAATGAAGGGATAGAGACAAGACATGGCCTGCAACCCTCCAGATGGCTGGCATGACAGTGTTGGCCATGCTTTCTAAATCAAAGGGTTTAAAAAAAGTAAAAATAAAAATAAATAAATCAATCAAAGGGTTTGGTCATAGCCCCCGAGGAGGGGCAGGCTGGAGAGCTGGGCGTGGGGGATAGCTCTGCCTGACACTCACCCCCTTCTCCCCACAGTGGCAAAGCAGGGACTACCACTCCAAGAACCTGCATTCCAGGGACAGAAATAGTAGGGGAGGGTGGGGTGCGGGGGCTGGGGCTGCCACATGCTGCTTTTCCATGGGCATTCTGGGTAAGAATAATAATGAGGCTATTAATAACTTCTTACCTCTGTATAAGTCTTAAAGACCTTTCTCTAGATGTTTTTCCTGCCTGCACACCCATGATCTCAATTTGATTTTCAAGTCAACTCTGTGCATCTGTGTGGTCAACACCCCCAGGTGATAGCTGAGGAAACCGAGGCATGGGGAGGGGATTGTCATGTGGTCATCACTCATTCTTCTAATAAAGGGCTGGGCAAAAACCAGAAGCCGGTTCTGCTTGGGTCAGCTCTTCAATTGTGCCGTTGGAAGGGGGTTCCAAAAAACAGGTTTTTTCCTAGGCTATATTGAAGTCACTTTTGAGGTATATGCAATGTAGATATAGTGCAAAGTTCCCCAGGGGCTTTGACCCCTCCGTCAATTAGTCAAGACTGATTTACCCAGCTCTTCTCTGCCTCTGCTCTGTGCCAGGTCCCAGAGACAGGCATCAACAAAACAGTCTTGCCATCAAGGAGCTCACAGTGTGATGAAAAGAGAGACAAACCCTTAGGCCATCTCAGTACAGCAGGGTTCATTTAAGGACCAAGGCAGTACAGGGTATTGTGGGAGCACAGAAGAGGAGCCCTAAACCAGCCTAGGGGTAGCAGAGAGGGCTTTCTGAAGGAGGTGATGCTCTAACCAGCTACTTAGTCAAGGTTACTCTCTCTCATTGTGCCCCTCTTCTAAATACCAGCTTCTGGCCTCTTTCAAAGACTGGTACAACCAAGCAGCAGTAGCTAGACTGCCCTGACCCTGCAGGTCAGAACGAACCTACCCTGCAGCCCAGGAATGGCTACAGTCACACTCCACTGCTGGAAATGGACAGGATGTGGGTTCCAAGCTCAGCTCCACACATTTGTCCCTCATACAGCCCTGGAACATGCAGATCCTGAGATGCAGCAGGTTACTCAATCCTCCACCTGCCCACCCTCAGCTTGCTCTACGCAGGAATCATCTCAGATGTGCAAAATCCTAACCTACTTTTAAAAACCTGCTGATGAGACTCCACATTGCTCTAGCTAATTCCTGGCATTTAACGCCTCTCTATCCTAACCTGGATCTGTCATTTCTGTCATTACTAAAACTTAACCTATTCTTATTTGGTCTTTGGAGAAGACAGGGCAGTTGGTCTTGTTTCTCAAAGCAAGGGGCCTCTGTAGACTTAAAAGCAGTAATGAAATCACCCCTCGGGCTTCTCCATCTGGGGTCGATGAATTTCACTTACTCCCTGCATTAATTTATGGCCTGATCCTTACTTCCTGCGGGGCTCTCTCTCCCTGCCTCCTTTGGTTGAGGAATCCAAGACTGAATAAAGAGTAGCCCAGAGGTGCTGATGTAAATGGATGGCAAAGGGAGGAGGGCAGGGACCGTGGGACTTTCTGTAGAAGGCAGGGATGTTGGGCACCTGAGTGGCTCAGTTGGTTAAGCATCTACCTTTGTCTCAGGACGTGATCCTGGGGTCCTGGGATCAAGTTCCATATTGGACTCCTTGCTCAGCGGGGAGTCTGCTTCTCCCTCTCCCTCTGCCTGCCGCTTCCCCTGCTTGTGCTCCCTCTCTGTCAAATAAATAAAATCTTTTAAAAAGAGAGAGGAGTGTGGGAGATGAGGTTAGCAGAGGCCAAATGCTACTTGAAGCAGGGAACCTCAGCAAAGCCCTAAGGTGCAGTAACCCTAAGGGATGAACAAATGGGTGAAGAGAAGCATGTGAACACAACCAAGGAGGGGCCAAAAGATAATGGAAATCAGGAGTTTGTGATATCACAGGAGCCAAGAAAGTGTGAAGAAGGGAGGGCTCGATGTGGTGCAAGGTTGCAGGGGCTTCCTGAGGTGAGGGCTGAGAAGAAGCCACTAGATTTCAAAATAAGGAGGTCACTGAGGACTCTGTGGGAACAGTCTGAGTGAAGAGGTGAGAGCACAATGTGGAAACAGCCAAGGTGCATGACTCTTTGAGTTGGTCTGGCTGTGAAGTGGGTTGTGGTAGCCAACCACACACTGGGATGGTATTTTCACCCATGTTGGGCCCCTCCCACATTGTCCCAGGGTGGTCTATGAAACCAACAGAATATAGCAGAAGTGATATAATGTCATATCCAAGAGTCAAGTATAAAAGACATTGCAGCTTCCCCTGCATGCAGCCACTTCCTCTCAGAGCACTCCCATTGGGGAAGCTAGCTGCCACGTCCTGGTCCTGAGGCCTGCATGATGAGGCATGGAAGCCACCTGCCAACAGCCATATGAATGAACCCCGGTGGAAGCTGATCCTCTAGGCCAGGTCAGACCTTCAGATAATTGCTGCCCAACCTTGACTACAGCTTCATGAGTGACACAAGCCATCTTGTTTAGCTGATCCCATTCCTGACCCTCAGAAACTGGGGGAAAATAAATGTTCATTACTTTATGTTTGTCGTTTTAAGCTTCAAAATGTTGGGGGAAATGTGTTACCTGAGCAATAGGTAATGAATACAGGGATTGAGATAAGGGTGTGGGGTTAGGGGGGAGGATTTTTTGTTCTGTTTTGTGTTTAAAGAGTGAATCTCAAACATGTTTAAATGCTAATGAGAAGCCAAGAGAGAGGAGAAAAAGTCAGCTAAGGGAGAAATGCATGGAAAATCAATCAAATGAGGTTTTTCTTTTCTTTTCTTTTAAAGATTTTATTTATTTATTCATGAGAGACACACAGAGAGAGAGGCAGAGACATAGGCAGAGAGAGAAGCAGGCTCCCTGCAGAGAGCTCGATGTGGAACTCAATCCCAAGACTCCAGGATCATGCCCTGGGCAGACGCTTAACCGCTCGCTGAGCCACGTAGGCGTCCCAAATGAGGTTTTTCAAGGTGGAAAGGGAGAGAGTCCAAAGCACTTGAAGGGATTAGCCTAAATTCTTGGGAGAGACATCTGGACCCCTATCTCTTCTATTGTGACTACAGAGCAAAAAAGGAAGGGATACAATCTTTTTGATGATATGATGTTAATGGGATTTCTGCCAAATGACTCTTATTCTCTCCTAGGTTATCTGTGGAGAATGTGGATGGAGATGTTGGGGAAGATGGTGGTTGATGAGAATGGAGAAGGTCTGAAATAGGTGATGTTGAGCTCTAGGGAGAGAACCAACAAAGAAGGCAGGAAAGAAAATTCTGGGCCACTTTGAAGGTACGCTTGTGATGGAGACTATGACTGCATAGTCCCCTGAGTCTTCAGTTGTGTGATTTTTTTTCCCCCCACAGCACCCAGTATCCTAGATAGAGGTACAGAGAAGGGGAATAATTGAATTAACTTTGGGCTGGGGCTTTGCCAAAACGGTGTCAGGAAAAAATAAGGTAGCAGTGGAGGTGAGGCTGTTAGAAGAAATAGAATGGGGACTCTAGGCTGAGGGATAAACAGAAGGGGCTGATACAGGGAGAAAGTAAAAAGCCAAGAAATCAGAGGAGCAATGATATCACATGACAGTCGCAGGAGAGATGGTGGATTATGGCCAGCCCTCAGGATATTGGGATTTAACATTACAGAGGTAGGGGCAGCTCCAAGATGACTGGTTGGGGAGAGGGGGGTGCGCTCTAGAGTCATGAGTGCACCAGTGGAGAGACCAAGCTGTTGAGGAGGTGATGTAAATGTGATGTCATCTGAGATGATGATGACATTCAGACTTGTCCCCAGAAGAAGAGCAATGTCTCCCATGAATGATGCGGATGCATGCCAGCATCAAAGAAAAGGAAAGCAGGTGGCAGGAGCTCACTGGGGCGGGGTGTTGCATGAGAGAGGGTGGGGCTTAATGGTTTGTTGGAGCTCAGGCTGCCATCCCATCTCTTGAACCCAGTGGCTGAGAGAGAAGGGCAGTTTACACCTAAGACGGCCCAAAGAGAAGCTGTGCCCCTTCGGGCATCGGGCCATGGAAATGAGGGGTGCCCAATGGCCCCGGGGAATATTGGAGGGAGGAGGGCCATGGGAGGTCAGAGGAGAAGCTCAGCATGCAATGGAGTAAGTGTAAGGAAGAGTCTAGCTGGCCGAAGGGGCTAGATTCTGGGGCCTGATGGGTTTTCCTGCCTATAGTTTTTAAAGGAATCTGCCCATGCAATGAGTTATTGCAGCTGGGGGAACGGGAGCCTCTCAGAAAGGGTCAGCAACAGCCCTGATTATTGTTCATACTTCTGAGGGAGTCCTGGTTCCTGTGCACCGGCTGGCACCATGACTCAGCCCATGTGGGAATGAGTGGTGGCCTTTGGTGGCTGGAGGTAGAGTTAGCCAGGGCCTGGATAATTATGCCAGCTGCCTGGAAGGGGTTGCAGGGTCACACACAGGCTCCTGGACAGAGTCTGGCCCTGTGGCCTGAGGATACCAGGCATGGTTTGGTTTGGTTTGGTTTGGTTTGGTTTGGGAGGTGATCTGTTCAGCCTAAGGTTAGCTGAGAGTGAGAAAAGTCCTTGCAAGGCTCTCAGGCTGAGAGCCCTTGTGTGGAAGCTCGGTCACACGTCACACCACATGACACACCATGCCTTTTCTTAGGTGGCCCCATTTCCTTCCAACTTTTGGCCATCAGCCTACTTGCCAACACTCTGACCCCAAGAGCTGTCCCCACCAAGCCCACTTCTCTGTGGAGTCACCTTGGCCATCAGGGAAAACTGCTGCTCTCCAAGCTCCATTCTGATTGTTCTGGGGAACTTCACTGGGCATTCCATTCTGGCTTTCAAGAGGCTGCCTGTGCCACATGCACTTCCCACATTGCCCAAGATGGAATGCGTACACTTCCCATGGCAGAGGCAAGTGGAGAAAATAGGCCGAGCTCTCCAGGCTCTGATTTCTGAGTCTTGGTCTCCTTATCCATAGAATGGGGCTAATCATATCTACTTACCTACTTCAGAGCAATCATGTGAAGATCAATGAGATGATGTGTGGATCCATTTTTCTGTTAACAGAGCTGTTCAAAAGTGCTCAGTTAGGCATTTTCTGGGAACAACGGAGAGCCACCATTGTGGCTTTCTGGTTTCCCTGTAATAACTGGCATCCACACAGCCCTTTCTAATGTGCAAAGCGCTTTCACAAACATGTTGAAATGCAAGCATATTCAAAAGTGCCCAGCATGGAGCCCAACATACAGAACATAGTCAGTAAATGATGGCTGTTGCTTTCTTGCTTGGCCATCACAGCTCCATGTTACCAATGGGAGGACCAAGGCCTAGAGAGGGTAACAAACCTGTCCAAAACTCTCCTGGAACTGGTCCTGACATTGAGTCTTCTGGTTCCAAATCTTGGACCCTTTAAATAGCATCTCTGTAGGAGGCTATAACCCTCTTTCCTCAATGATCCTAAATCTAGGAGATGGGCAAGAGTCACCAGGGAGGGAAATGAGCATATTGCTTTGGGCCTTTTTTCTGCCCCCTTCTACCCTGACAAGGAGCCTGCAGAAAACCCAAACCCTGGAATGAGGGGAGGAAGAGAGAATAGGAATATGGGAAAGGAAGAAAATAAACAAGCCAGCTGAAGACAGTCAGAGAAGGAACTGTGACCAGTGAGGCAGAGAGCTGATGGATGGCAATGTCTCTGGAGGAGGAAAAGCAGGGCCCAGAGGATGGAGAGAGTGTGCCAGAGGCCCAGGGAGGGGCTGGAGAGCAGTTCTTGGTGAATCAAGCGTGCAAAGAGCTGTATGTTCCTTCTCCAGGCAGGGTATTGATGGTTTATTGACCCAAGGCATGGGAGAGGTGGCTAGGGAGCACTCTGCTCTGCTCCAGGCTACTGGGGGCAGTGGGTGAGGCAGGGGCTGTGCTCAAGGATAGGAAAGGAGAGAGGTGAGGGTGAACTGATGGGAAAGGGGGAGGGATAGAGGAAGAAGGCCGGATGACTCCTTGTGGAGCAGCAGAAGGCACTGACCCAACACCCAGCTTGGTGACCTGAGGTCACTCAGAATCTATAGGGCTATCTCAAAAGGAACAACCAGCCACTCTGCACAGCATTCCCTGTGCCACATGTCTCTGAAGGCCTTGGACACCTCGGCCCTACTCACGAGCCCACGCTGGCCCTAGATACTTAGCATGCATCGGGCAACATCCAGACGATTGCAACAAAATTAGCCAATTTCCAAAACCCATTAAATACGCTTCTCGATAGCATCTCTCTCCGGGCCATTTTCAAAAGCGTGAAACGCCTGGGGCTGTGACTAGTCCTGAGCCGTCCTCTCCTCCCCTTAGCCTGATTTCATGGACTGAGTGGTCGCCGTTGGCAGCTCACACAGGGGCATAGCATAGACTTGGCTCCTGGAATCCTGTGGCCAGAACTCTCAGTGCCTCCTGGAGAAGTCTAATTGCACTCACCCAGCCCTGACTGATGAACACTGCAGTGTACCAGGCTGCTGGACTGTGAGTTCCAGCTCCAACTTGCCAGGAAATTGATGGCATGACCCCCAGCCCCCAGCCCCCGAGCTCCAGTGACCCTTCTTATAAGATGAAAGCAAAATGAATATATAGCTGACTAGGGAAAGGAAATAGAATCAAGAAAAGCAACGAGTTGAAAAGGATCTTCTAAATTACCTAGTCTTCCTCCCTCCCTTTATATGTAAGAAACCCAAGGCTCAAAGACAGGATGTGATTGTACAGTGTCACACAACAGGTTAGCTGCAGAGCCAGGATGAGAAGCCATGCCTCCAATTCTGGGGTTTCTGTTGTTCTCATGGCTCAGTCTGGTGAAGAGTCCTGGGTCAGATAGGGCATAACCATCAGACTTCTAGAAAGCACTGGAACTAAAGTCTGATGATCTTGTCCCAAATCCTGATCTTGTCCTTTAACAGCTGTATAATCTTGGCAAGTTATAGAACCTTGTTTACTGCAATTTCCTCATCTATATAACGGGGGAAATGATATCTTCTGCAATGGAATTTTGTGATCATTAAGAAGACAGCATTCACAGGGCACTTCCTGGCTCAATCGGTAGAGCGTGCAACTCTTGATCTCAGGGTTGTGAGTTCAAGCCTCATGCTGGGCACAGAGCCTACTTAAACAAAAAAGATGGCATTTGCCTGGCACATAAGACGTACCAAAATTTTCTTTTCCCACACCACACTCTCACCCTCCTTTCTCCCCTATTCCATAAAACATTTTACCTTTTCCTTGACTATAAATTCCTTGAGGGAGAGGCCTGCTTTATTGATCTTTGCAAACTGAGTGCCTGGCACATGGTGGGCCCTTAAGAAAGGATTCTGAAATACTGTGAAAACACTGCAGCAGGCTTTCGTGTGCAGTTTTCAGAAATTTTCTCAGGCAGAACAGAGAAGGAAGAAGAGAGGGGACACGGGCTGTAGGGTCAGGTGAACGATGGTCACGCCTCCCCACTTGCCATCTGAAGTCAATGTGATGGCCATGTGGGCAGCTACTCCCTGCTGGGGTTGGGGAGGCTGGGAGGAGTGGCATCCCCCTCCCAAGAGAAATCACCCTAGAGACACTCAGGTCAGCCACTGATGCAGAAGGGAAGACTACACACAGGGAAGGAACCAGGAAAAAAGCTCAGAATTTCTGGTAAAGAAAGACTGAGAAAGAAAGGGGGTTGGAGGCTGGAGGTGTAGAGGGGGAATGCGAGGCTGAAGAGGCAGGAAATCTTAGAGGCCAGGTCCGACTGGAGGCAAGAGAGGGCACTAGCATGTTCTGCCTCAGTGAGGCAGCAGCTCCAGATGGGAAGGCATTGAGCTGGGGCAGGTGTGCCAGACTCCAGGGCTAGTGCAGACACAGTGCAGGTGTTCTTGGCCAGGCTAGCCTCCTCCCTGGTTCTTTCATCCTAGGCAAAGCATGAAGAATAACAAGAACAGAA
Source organism: Vulpes lagopus (assembly GCF_018345385.1). Lineage (NCBI taxonomy): Eukaryota > Metazoa > Chordata > Mammalia > Carnivora > Canidae > Vulpes > Vulpes lagopus. The sequence goes on from NC_054829.1 coordinate 25,801,391, forward strand.
GGCCCCTGAGTGGGGATGGGGGGAGTCCGGTGTGAAGGGACAATGTGATGTGAAGCAGCAGTTGGGCAATCCCTGTGCTCTGTCTAGCCAGTAGTTCTGAGCCCAGCTGCACATTAGAATCATCTAGGGGATATTTCAGCCAATACTGATGCTCAGGCCCTGTCCCCCAGAGATCCTGACAGGATTGGTCTAGGGTAGGCCTCAGACAGTGGAATTTTGAAAAAGCTCCCCAGCAAATTCTGATGTGCAGCCAGGACTAAGAGAGGATGTAGGGGACAGATGGATCCTTTATATCTCTCATTCCCCGGTATGGCCATCCCTAGGGACCACAAGACTGGGTGAGAGTGTGTCCCCACGGACAGCTCTAATATTCCTAACTGGAGAGCAGGGGAGATTGATTCACAGCTATACTGGGACTCAGGTAGCTCTGCCCCTCGCTTGCTGTGGGTCCTTGGGCAGGTAACTTGGTCACTCAGGCTTCATCTACTTATTTTTACTGAAGAATAATTGGCATACAATATTGTATTAGTTTCAGATATACAACATAGTGATTTGACATCTCTATACATTACAAAACTATCCCCAAGACAAGTCTAGTTACTATCTGTAACTGTTAGTTTTTACAGTATTTTTTTAAAAGATTTTATTTATTCATGAGAGACACACACAGAGAGAGAGAGAGAGAGAGAGAGGCAGAGACATGGGCAGAGGGAGAGACAGGCTCCTTGCAGGGAGCCCGATGTGGGACTCGATCCTGGGACTCCAGGATCACACCTTAGCCGAAGGCAGACACTCAACCGCTGAGCCACCCAGGCGTCCCAGTTGTTGTGACAATATTATTGACTGTATTCCCTTCTGTACATTACATCCCTATGTCTTATTTATTTATAACTGGAAGATTGGGGGGCACCTGGGTGGCTCAGTGGTTGAGCATCTGCCTTTGGCTCAGATCCTGATCCCGGCGTCCTGGAATTGAGTCCCACATTAGGCTCCTTGTAAGGAACCTGCTTCTCCCTCTGCCTATGTCTCTGCCTCTCTCTCTGTGTCTCTCATGAATAAATAAATAAAATCTTTAAAAAAAAATGACTGCAAGATTGTGCCTCTTAATCCCCTTCACCTACTAAACCTACTAGATCCATCCCTTCACCTCTCTCCCCTCTGGCAACCACCAGTCTGTTAGGTTTCAACCAATTAAAGAGGGAGTGAACTAGGGGGAGATGACCTCCAATGGCCCTGGATCACTCTTAGGCTCTGATTCTAGAAATGATCTACCTTGTGGGGACTGCTTTGCTTTCCTTTCTTGTACCCACCCCTCCACGTTGATAGATGAGTCTCAAAGAGATAGAGAGGCTTCCCCACTCTGCTTCCTGCATTTGCATTCCTCTTATCACCAAGGGATCATTCTTCATTTGGCCCCACTTGACCCACCACCTCTCATTCCCATCCTCCCCAAACACTTGTTTCCTTCTCACTCTACTTTAAGAACAGGAGAGGAAGAAATGGCTAATATATGAGTGTAGCAGTCAGGGTCCTCTAGGGAAATAGAACAGGAGGATACATATAGACTAACACTTATTTTTAAAAATTGGCTCATGCAGTTGTGGGAGCTGGCAAGTCCGAAATCTGTAAGAAAGATTCACAAGCTGGAAAGTCTCAGGCAGAAGCTGATGCTGTAGTCTTGAGATAAAATTTCTTCTTCCTCAGGGAAACCTCAGTTTTGCCTTTAAGGCCTTCCTACTGATTGAATGAAGCCCACCCACATTATGAAGGATAATCTCCTTTATTTAAAGTCAGGTGACTCTAGATGTTAACCACATTTACAAAATAGCTTCACAGCAATGCCGAAGTTGGTATTTGAATAAGTAATGAAGTACTAGAGCCTAGCCATATTGACACATAAAACTATCACAGTAGGTGATTTTTTTTCCCCTTTAGGTTGCTATGTGTTTATTTTAATGTATATTTGGAAAATTCTAAATGCTTATCAAAATCTTAATTTCCAAGCTATTATTGCCTAGGGTATGTCTAAGTTCTAGAAGTGAGTCAATGTGGGAGCACCTGGGTGGTTCAGTCAGTTAAGTGCCTGCCTTCAGTTCAGGTCATGATCTCAGGGTCCTGGGATCAAGCCCCACATTAGGCTCCCTGCTCAGTGGGGAGCCTGCTTCTCCCTCTCTCTCCCTCTGACCCTCCCCTGCTCACTCTTGTGTGCTCTCTCTCTCGCAAATAAATAAAATCTAAAAAATAAAAAGTGAGCCACTTTATAAAACTACAATGAGATAGCACCTCACATCTGTTGAAATGACTAAAGTCAACACAAGAAACAACAGGTGTTGGTGAGGATGTGGAGAAAGGAGAACCCTCTTGCACTCTTGGTGGGAATGTAAACTGGTGCATCCACTCTGGAAAGCAGCATGGAGTTTCCTCAAAAAGTTTAAAATAGAACTCTACTATCCAGAAATTGCAGTGCTAGGTATTTATCCAAAGAATATAAAAATATTAATTCAGAGGGATACATGCACCCTGATGTTTATGGCAGCATTATCAACAATAGCCAAATTATGGAAACAGCCCAAGTGTACATTGACTAATGAATTGATAAAGAAGATATGGTGTATATATATGATGGAATATTACTCAGCCATAAAAAGGAATAGAATCTTGCCATTTGCAACAGCACAGATGGAGCCAGAGAGTATCATGCCAAACGAAATAAGCCAGAGAAAAGCAAATACTGTATGATTTCATTCATATGTGGAATTTAAGAAACAAAACAAATGAGCAGAGGGAAAGAGAGAAAGAGAGGTAAACCAAGAAACAGACTCTAGAGACCAAACTGATGGTTACCAGAAGGGAGGGGCAGGGGGGATGGGTTAAATAGGTGATGAGCACCGGGTGATGCATGGAAGTGTTGAATCACTATATTGTACACCTGAAACTAGTATTACCCTGGATGTTAACTAAAAGAAAATAATAAAATAAAGTGATATAACTATGCTCTGGAATATTACATACCTATTTAACAGAATAAGATTTCTATGTACCAGTAGGGAAAGGCAGTACCTTATTTTTACTTTTCAAAATCTGTGTGTGGGGATCCCAGGGCGGCTCAGTGGTTTGGCGCCTGCCTTTGGCCGGGGGCGAAATCCTGGAGTCCCGGATCAAGTCCCGCATCGGTCTCCCTGCATGGAGCCTATTTCTCCCTCTGCCTGTGTCTCTGCCTCTCTCTCTCTCTCTCTCTCTCTATCACGAATGAATAAATAAATAAATCTTTAAAAAAATAAAAAAATAAAAATAATAAAAATAAAAATCTGTGCGTGTATGACTTTACCTTGTACTCTATATACCTTCAAATCATTTCAATTCTTTTTTTTTAAGATTTTATTTATTTATTCATGAGAGACACACAGAGAGAAGCAGAGACATAGGGAGAAGCAGGCTCCCTGTGGGGAGCCTCATGTGGGACTCCTTGGGACCCTGGGATCATGGCCTGAGCCCAAGGCAGACGCTCAATCACAGAGCCACTCAGGTGCCCCTCAATTCCTTTTTTTTTTTTTTTAAGATTTTGTTTATTTATTTGACAGAATAGCAAACGGAGAGGGAGAAGCTCCCCGCTGAGCAGAGAGCCTGAATGTGGGGCTCAGTCCCAGAACCCTGAGATCATGATCCAAGTTGAAGGCAGACATTTAACCGACTGAGCCACCCAGGCACCCTAAATCATTTCAATTCTTAACAAGTAGTTTAAAAATGCATGAAAATGAGAAAAGTAGTCATGCTTGTGAAAAAACAAATTTGTGTGGTACAGAACTATAGAGGAAATGTGGGCATCCTCCCCATGTTTATCAATTCATGAAACAAACCAAGCGCTGATTATGTCTTCATGTAGTTTATTTTCCACCAAACAAGGAAGAGCATGTAAAACAGGGTAACAATTTTTTTTTTAAGATTTATTTATTTATTCATGAGAGACAGAGACAGAGACACAGGCAGAGAAGCAGGCTCCCCATAGGGACCCCAGTGTGGGACTCGATCCAGGACCCCAGGATCACGCCCTGAGCCAAAGGCAGATGCTCAACCGCTGAGCCACACAGGCATCCCCAGGATAACAAATTTTAATTAAAGAAGGGGGAAAAAGATCCCCTTGGGAAGTGAGGAGTTAGCTAGAAGCCTGAAGGGTAAATACGCTATCCAGGTGATGAATAGGCAGGAGAGTGACCATGAGAAGGCGCAGAAGTGAGGGATGTGACATGTGTGGTGCACAGGTGCGCTGGAAACCAGAAACAGCCCCCAGAAGGGCTTGGTGACTGATTGTACCAGAGGGGAGGCTCGTGGGAGGAAGAGGAGTCTCTACATTTTCAAGCTGTTAGTCTCAGGACTGCGCGATTTGTGTTCAGGAAAATCTACCCTTTCTAGGTAGGCAATTTGGCAGATTTTGGTTAATATGTTCAGTCATGTAACCACCACCACAATCAAGTCACGGGACACCTCTATCACCCCCACAAAGTTCCCCTGTGCTCCTTTGGAGGCCACTCCTTCCCCTCCTGCCTGCCCCTGGCCACCACTGCTCTGCTTCCCATCACTAAAGTTTTAACTTTTCCACATCATCATATGGAATCATACAGTATATAGCCTTTTTCACAGGATAGTGCTATTAAAATTCATCCATGAAGTTGTGTATATCAGTAGTTCATTCTGATTTGTTACTGATGGTACGGATGTGCCACAATTAGCTTACTCAATCACTAAGTAAGGGACATTTGGGTTTTGGGGGGAGGGTTCTATTTTTTTTCTGGCTGTTATGAAATAAAGCTTCTGGGAACATTCATTGCACTCACAAAAAAGTGAGTCAATATAAAGAAAAATACTAAGTAAACAACGGTAAGTGGTACCTCATGATTGAAATTTGGCAAACAATGACGATGTTTTACTCATGTTTGGACCACAGGTTTTGGAGTCAGATATCTGAATTTGAACCAGTTCTGCCATTATCTGTGTGACCTTGAATAAGTTACTTATTTTATTCCATTAACTTATTTGCTATTTCCTTTTTCTTTGTGTTTTTTTTTTTTTTTAAATTTTTATTTATTTATGATAGGCACACAGGGAGAGAGAGAGAGGCAGAGACACAGGCAGAGGGAGAAGCAGGCTCCACGCACCGGGAGCCCGACGTGGGATTCGATCCCGGGCCCCCAGGATCGCGCCCTGGGCCAAAGGCAGGCGCCAAACCGCTGCGCCACCCAGGGATCCCTTTCTTTGTGTTTTTATTCAATTATTCCAACTTTTTTTTAAGAGGGAGAGAGAGAGAATCTTAAACAGGTTCCACACCCAGCGTAAGCCCCACCTGGGGCTCCATCTCACAAGTCATGGTCCCAGGCATTTCTTTTTTTAAACAGCTTTATTGAAATATAATTGACAGGGATCCCTGGGTGGCACAGCGGTTTAGCGCCTGCCTTAGGCCCAGGGCTCAATCCTGGAGACCCAGGATCGAATCCCACATCGGGCTCCCGGTGCATGGAGTCTGCTTATGCCTCTGCCTCTCTCTCTCTCTCTCTCTCTCTCTCTCTCTCTGACTATCATAAATAAATAAATTTAAAAAAATATATAATTGACATACAATAAACTGCATATATATTTTTTTAAGATTTTATTTATTTCTTTAACATGGAGAGAGGGAGAGAGAGCACAAGCAGGGGGAGTGGCAGGCAGAGGGAGAGGGAGAAGCAGGCTCCCTGCTGAGCAGGGGACCTGATGTAAGCTCTATCCCAGGACCCTGGGATCATGACCTGAGCTGAAGGCAGATGCTTAACTGACTGAGCCACCCAGGTGTCCCTAAACTGCTTATATTTAAATGTACAATTTGATTTTATATGTATTATAAATATATTTGATATATACCCTTGAAACTATCACCATATTCAAATAATGAACACACCCACTACTCCTTTTTTTTTTAAGATTTTATTTATTTATTCATGAGACTTATTTATTCATGAGAGACACACACAGACAGAGAGGCAGAGACATAGGCAGAGGGAGAAGCAGGCTCCATGCAAGGAGCTCCAGATTCCAGGAGACGCTAACTGCTGAGCCACCCAGGCATCCCATTACACCCCCTACTCCTAAAAGTTTCCTCCTATCTCTTTGTAAACCCTCCTTTCTGTTCTTCCCCCTTTCCATTTCTCCCCACTCAGGCAACAACTGATCTGCTTTCTGTCACAATGTTAGTTTGCATTCTCTAGAGTTTTATATAAAGGGAGTAATACAGTATACACTTTTTACGGGGAGGGGAGAAGGGAGCTGGCTCTTTCACTAACCATAATTATTTTGAAATCCATCCATGTTATGTGTATCAATACTTCATTCCACATGTTATTGCTGGCTAGTATTCCATGGTATGGAATTCCATTTTATTCCATTTTATTCATCCATTCATCAGTTGATAGATTTGGGGTTGTTTCTGATTGAAGGCTATTACAAATAAAGCTTATTTGAACATTAATGTACAAATCTTTGTGTGGACTTACGCTTTCTTTTCTCATGGGTAAATATCTAGGAGTGAAATAGCTAGTACTATATGGTAGGTGTATATGTTTTAACTTTCAAGCAATGGCCGAACTGTTTTCCAAAGTGGTTGTACCATTTTATAAACCACCAACAGAGTATGAAGTTCCAGTTCACCCACATCATCAACATTTGCTATAGTCATTATCAGCCATTCTAATGGGAGTATAGTGGTAACTCACTGTGGTATTAATTTGTACTTCCCTAATGTCTAATGATGTTGAGTATCTTTTTATGTACTTACTTGCCATCTCATACCTTCTTTGGTAAAGTTTCTATTAAAATCTTTTGCCCATTTTTTTGAGTGCTTTGTTTTCTTATTATTGAGTATAGTTCTTTTTTTTAAGATTTTATTTATTTATTTGATAGAGCACAAGCAGGGGGAACTGCAAGCAGAGGGAGAGAGAGAAGGGGAAGGAGAGGGAGAAGCAGGCTCCCCACCAAGCAGGGAACCCCATATGGGGCTCGATTCCAGGACCTTGGGATCATGATCCAGCGAAGGCAAACACTTAACCCACGAAGCTACCCAGACACCCCAGATCTTTTGTATTTCTATATGAATTTTAGAATCAGCTTGCCAGTTTTCACCAAAAGACCAGACTGGATTTTCATTAGAATCCCAGGAAATCCATAGATCTATTTAGGGGAGAATTAACATCAAAACAATGAGTTTTCTGGCCCATGAAGAAAGCATAACAGGGCAACCCAGGTGGCTCAGTGGTTTAGCACCGCCTTCAGCCCAGGGTGTGATCCTGGAGACCTGGGATTGAGCCCCACATCAGGCTCCCTGCATGGAGCCTGCTTCTCCCTCTGCCTGTGTCTCTGTCTCTGTCTCTCTCTCTCTCTCTCTCTCTATCTCATGAATAAATAAATAAAATCTTTAAAAAAAAAAAAGAAAGCATAACTTTTCATTTATTTACATCTCCTTTAGTTTCCCTCGGTAACATACTATATTTTACAGTGTATAAGTCTTTCACATTTTCTGTCAGATTTACCCATCAGAACTTCATATTTATGATGCTATTGTAAAAGGCTTTTTTATTTCAGTTTCTGCTTATTAATTGGTGGGATATAGAAATATAATTGATCTTTGTATACTGATCTTATATATGTATATGTATCTATATATGAGTATTTGTATATGTATTATAAATATGAGCTTGGTAAGATGATTTGAATGTACCTTTTTGTAGTTTCCATCAGATTTTTTTCAGTCATGTTGCCTGTAAATTAAGACATTTTTACATCTTTACATCTTTTTATTTCTTTTTCTTGCCTTATTGCACTGACTAGAACCTTAATACAATGTTGAATAGGAGTGATAACAAGAGAAACTTTTTCTTATTCCTGATCTTTGGGGAAACACATTCAGTCTTTTTACTATTAAGTCTGATGTTTCTATAGATTTTTCTTAGATGCTTTTTCTTCCCAGATTGGGGGAGTTCCCTTCTATTCCCACTTTGCTGAGAGTTTTCCTTGGGAATGAGTACTAGATTTTGTTCAATGATTTTTCTGCAATGATTAAGAAAATCTTATGGGGGGCAGCCCGTGTGGCTCAGAGGTTTGGCGCCGCCTTCAGGCCAGGGTGTGATCCTGGAGACCCCAGATAGGGTCCCACGTCGGGCTCCCTGCATAGAGCCTGCTTCCCTCTGCCTGTGTCTCTGCCTCTCTCTCTCTCTCTGTGTGTCTCTCATGAATAAATAAATAAAATCTTGAAAAAAATATCTTATGGGTTTTCTTTATTAGCTTATTAGTATGATTAATATGATGAATTGCAATGACTGATTCTTGAAAGTTAAATCAACTTTGCATTCCTAGGATAAACTCTACTTGGTCATCATGTATCATCCTGTGTATGTATTGTTGGATTTGACTTGTTAAAAGTTATTTATTTATTTATTTATTTATTTTTAAGATTTTATTTATTTATTCATGAGAGACAGAGAGAGGCAGAGACACAGAGGGAGAAGCAGGCTCCACAGGGAGCCTGATGTGGGACTTGATCCCAGGACTCCAGGATCACGCCCTGAGCCAAATACAGATGCTCAACCACTGAGCCACCCAGGCATCCCCTGACTATTGATTTTAACTCATGTCATGATCTCAGGGTTCTGAGATTGAGCCCCAAGTCAGGCTCCATACTCAGTGAGGAGTCTACTTGAGATCCTTTCCCTTTCTCTCTGCTCCTCCCACCACTCTTTCTCAAATAAATAATTTTTTTAAAGATTTTATTTATTTATTCATGAGAGACACAGAGAGAGAGAAAGAGAGAGAGAGGCAGAGACACAAGCAGAGGGAGAAGCAGGCACCATGCAGGGAACCTGACTTGGGATTCGATCCCAGGTCTCCAGGATCAGGCCCTGGGCTGAAGATGGTGCTAAACTGCTGAGCAACCCGGGCTGCCCTGTGTCTCTTTTAAATAGCATATAGCTGTGGGGTGCCTGGCTGGCTCAGTCAGTGGAGCATGCAACTCTTGATCTCAGGGTTGTGAGTTTGAGCTACACATTGGGTGTACTGATTACTTAAAAATAAAATCTTTATAAGGGTGCTTGGGTGGCTCAGTCAGTTAAGCATCTGCCTTCCGCTCAGGTCATGATCCCAGGGTCCTAGGATAGGCCTGAGTTGGCTCTCTGCTCAGTGGGGAGCACTCCAATCCTGCTTGTTCTCCATCTCTCTCTCTCTCTCTCTCTCTCAAATGAATAAATAAAATCTTTTAAGAAATAAAATAAATTCTGGGATCCCTGGGTGGATCTTCTCCCACTGCCTGTGCCTCTGCCTCTCTCTCTGTCTCTCATGAATAAATAAATAAAATCTTTAAAAAGTAAATAAAATAAAATTAAAAAATCTTTATAAATAGCATATAGTGGGGTTTGTTTTTTTAATCTTGTTTGAGAACCCTTTACTGCAGCATTTAATCTATTTATATTTATTGTAATTGCAATAAACAATATTTGAATCAATTTCTGCATTGTATTTTGTACACTCCATTTGTCTTATCCTTTCTATCTGCTCCCCATTTTCTTGACTTCTTTTGCATTATTTGAATTTTCTTCACTCCATTTGTTTCTGGTACTAGTTTGGAGGATATGTTCTCTATCATTATTCTTCTGATATCTTAGAAAAATTCTACATGCTTAAATGAATGAAATATAAATTAAATTAATATTTTCACCCTCTTCTCAAACCATACAAGAAACTTGGGACACTTAGGCTCTGTCTCCTGAGCCCTAGAAGTCTGTAAAATCTCAATTTTTTTTTTTATGATAGTCACACACAGAGAGAGAGAAGCAGAGACACAGGCAGAGGGAGAAGCAGGCTCCATACACCGGGAGCCCGACGTGGGATTCGATTCCGGGTCTCCAGGATCGCGCCCTGGGCCAAAGGCAGGTGCCAAACCGCTGCGCCACCCAGGGATCCCAAAATCTTAAATTTAAGTTTACTAAGATAAGGAGACATCCTCAGAATGATAGCCAGCTTTAGTAGTCTGCTTAATTATTTGAGTTCCTTCTTTTACTCTGTAGATTCCTTACTTTCTTGCCAAATCACTGATGCCTTAAATTATTTTAGTTGTTTTCAGTGAAAGGGTTTTTTTTAGTGTATATAGACTTTCCATGTTTCCAGAAATGAAATCTCTCCATGCCTTAATTTCTTGTACATTAAATGGAGTTGATAATAATTACTTTATAGGATTGTTTTAAGGTATAAATAAAGAAATATATTAAAACAGATAATACAGTGTTCATAAAATAGTTTAAGTCAATATATGTATTTGCACACAGACATACACACACACACACACACACACACACACACACACACGGGTACCCTACAAGCCAACTTGTTCTCAGGACTAGCTTATGCAGACCTTAGAATAAATGTTCTTCTTTCCCCTTCCCCCTTCCCACTTTTTAAGCAGGCTCCATATCCAATGTGGAGCCCAACACAGGGTCCAAACTCACAATCTTAAGGTCAAGACCTGAGCTGAGATCAAGAGTCAGATGCCTAACCAACTGAGCCACCCAAACACTCCTTCTTTCCTCTTTGATTAATTAAAGAATATCCTGATATTGAAAGGTAAAACTGTTATAACCTGCAACTACCAGATGAATTAGGATTTGAGAGTTCTTTTCTAGTCAAAATAAAATAAAGAAAGAGGTTGGCTTTTTAAAATTTTATTTGTTTATTCATGAGAGACACAGAGAAAGAGGCAGAGACACAGGCAGAGGGAGAAGCAGGCTCCATGCAGGGAGCCTGATGTGGGACTCAATCCAGGGACTCCAGGATCACGTCCTGAGCTGAAGGCAGGTGCTCAACTGCTGAGCCACCCAGGCATCTCAAGAGGTTGGTTTCTGAGGCCAATAGAACTCCTGGTTTCTTTCCTTCCTCATGCCCTCCTTGTCTCCCTTCCCTCCCTTCTTTCTTTCTTTCTTTCTTTCTTTCTTTCTTTCTTTCTTCTTTCTTTCTTTCTTCTTTCTTTCTTCTTTCTTTCTTTCTTCTCTTTCCGTTATTAGAATAGCCACATTTTTCTCATTTGCTGATTTTAAAATAAGTAAAAAATGAATGTATAAAATAAATTCCTTCTAATAAATTTTATATTATCTGATTTATTAGAGCCTCAATAAGCAACTGATAAATTATATAGGGCCATAAGTACTATAGGAGTTCAAAGAAGTCAATGAATTGAAGTAGCTGATGAAAGCTTCATGGATTTTGACTGAGATGTGCTAAAGGAGAGATGCCTGAAGGTTTGGACCTTTATAGGGAAATCATCCTTCCTCACCCCTAACTACAGTTACTGACTCTGCCTGACCCTGACCCTGGGACCATATGATTCCTAAAGAAAGTAGCTTTAGGGTGAGTCATTTGGTTAGGCATCTGAATTCAGCTCAGGTAATGATCTCAGCGTCCTGGGATTGACTGCATTTCAGGCTCCATGCTTAGAGGGGAGTCTGCTTCTCCCTCTCCCTCTGCCCCTCCCCCTGCTCATTCTCTCTTTCTCTCTCTAAAATAAATAAATAAAATCTTTAAAAAAAAAAAAAAGAAGGAAGGAAATAGTTTTAATCTCTTCTCTTCCCAGCTGTCCTCCAGGTCTCCCCTTCAAAAAAATTGAGTCCATATTGTAGTTCTAGAACATAAGTTTCACTGATTTTATGTAGAAGCACTAAAGCGAAATACCCAGGTCTTTCAAAGAAGTCACATCTTTTTCTCCAAGGCAAACACCCTCAGTCCCAGTTTCCTCTGGCTGAAGCACTGCCCTAAGCATTTTATACACATCATATAATTCACAACTTCCAAGAATCAGGGTACTTACTACTCAATCTTTTTATTCCCTTCCACAGTTATGAAATACTATTCTATATTCCCTATTATCATTTCCTCACTTCCTACTCTCTTCTCAACATTGGCTTTCACCTTATCACTCTATATCTACAGCTCTGGCTAAGGTCACCAGTGATTTCTGTGTTGTTAAATGCAATGAATGTCTTCAGTCCTCATTTTACTTAACCTTTCATCGTCTTTCCATATAGCTGAGCACTCCTCTTTCATGAATCATTCACTTCACTGTGACCTTCAATTTCTAGCATTGGTTTCACTTCCCCTGCCCCCTTTTCACCTTTTGAGGTTCATTCTTCTTAACCAGCAATTAAATGTTGGGTTTCCTTGAGTTTGCAAGGCTCTCTCCTTATACTATAGTTGATTCCTGGGACATCTCATTCATGTGCACAGCTTCAACTGTAGTTTCTGCTTATTTTCCCCAAATTTTTGTTTCCAATTCAGACCCACATATCCAGGTGTCTGCAGAACAACTCAACTTAAATGTCTCAAGGGCACCACGAACCAACAGGTGCAAACTCACTCAGGCTCATTCCCCTACACCTGTTTCATTCTCCTGGAGAATGGCACCATTAGCTGTCCAATTGCTCAAACTAGAAACCTGGGCATCACTCATGACTAAGTCCTCTCCCTCACTAGCCCCTACTCCACCCCATCTAATCTATTACCAAATCCTGTTTTATTTTCTCTGCTAAATAGCTCTCTAATCAGTTCACTTCTCTCTAACTTCCTCTACTCCCACCCATTTTAAGCTACCATATTATTTCACCTAGATCACAGTAGTGGCCTCATATCTGATGCACCTAAACTCATTTTACCACCTTCCCTTAAATCTGTTCTCAGAGATTTCTTCTAAAAGCAAACATGAATAGTAGTACCCTACTTAAACTCTGAATGGTCTCCTACTAATTTTAGGATTAAAACAAAACTTAGATGCTTATCTTTCCATCCTCACTTGGTCCCTGGTTGCCTTTTATTCTCTTCCCTCCAGCCTCACTGGCCTTCTCCTTTATTATCTGCCACTAAAGGACATTTGCACACCCTGTTTCCCCTCTTATCTAGTTATCTATCTTCACTCTTAAATGCTCAGTGCAAATATCATCTTCCCAGGAAAACCTTACCTGAAATTCATTATCACAACAGGTCCCTCTGTTATAGGTTCTTATAACACCATTTTGCAAATCTTAGCCACACTTGTCACAGCTGTGATTTTATATTTCTTAGTGTAGTTACTGTGTCATTGTGTTCCATGCTAGACTGTAAGTTCCATCTGTTATTTCTCATGATTGTATTCTCGTGCCTAGCACAGCGTCTGGCTCATAGTGAACACTCAACAAATATTTGCAGAATAAAGGATCAAAAAGCATAAGTATTATTTTAAGATAGGTACTATTATTAACCCCATATTTACATAATAAGGAAGTTGAGGCTCAGGTAGGTTAAATAATATGCTCAGTTAAGAAGTGGCTGAGTCAAAATTTGAACCTGCTTTTCTGATTCTAGAACCTTTAATAATTAAACAGCACTCTGCTTTCCAAGCAGACCAACCACCAAAGCCAGACTAGCCAGCAGCTTTCTAAGAACATCAGTTCCCTGTAGCCATATCTGTTTAATCCTGGAAATCAAAAACCAGAATCCTGGAAATCAGAACAGGATCCTAGAATCCTAAAGCTGGATGGGATTTAGAAATCCTCTGGGGAGGGGCACCTGGGTGGCTCAGTTGGTTGAGTGTCCAACTCTTGGTTTTGGCTCAGCTCGTGATCTCAGGGTTGTGAGATGGAGCCCCTTGCCCCATGTGGAGCCCCATGCCCCAAGTGGGACTCTGTTGGGAGTCTGCTTTAGATCCTTGGCCTCTCCATCTGCCCTTCCCGTGCCCCCCCGCCACACACACACACATGCTTTCTGTCTTTCAAATAAATAAGTAACTTTTTAAAAAACCTTGAAAGAAAGAAAAAAGAAAAAAAGCTCTCTGGTGAGGAGAAGCCATCTGTCCAAAGTCACATAGCCAGGTGGTGGCAGATTTAAGGGTAAAAGTTTGAACTCCAAACTCAGTGCTTTATATGCTGAATTGCACATATCCATCCTGCCTCCTTTCCCCAGGGCAAGAGCTTAAGTGTCCAAGGTCCAGGGTTCAATCTGACAAGAGCGGTGATCTTCAAAGTTTTTTTACTATGGTCATTTTGTGATAAGAGAAAGAGGAGAGGAGAGCAAGAGATCCCTGGACCTACCTATTCTCACTTTCCAGGATAAAAGAATTCAGTGCCGGCAGCCCCGGTGGCGCAGCGTTTTGGCGCCTCCTGCAGCCCCGGGCGTGATCCTGGAGACCTGGGATCGAGTCCCACATCGGGCTTCCTGCATGGACCCTGCTTCTCCCTCTGCCTGTGTCTCTGCCTTTCTCTCTCTCTCTCTCTCTCTCTCTCTCTCTCTCTCTCTCTCTGAGTAAATAAATAAATCTTAAAAAAAAAAAAAAAGAATTCAGTGCTATCAATTAGAGGCCATCCTACAAGCAAATATAGGAAGATCCCTATACATCTACTCTAGCAGTAGGAATGTAGCTGCTTCAGATTTGAACTATATACATACCTTGTTCTGTCCCAGGGACTGTACTAAAACACTAAACCTATTACGTGGGCAGCCCCAGTGGCGCAGCGGTTTAGCGCCGCCTGCAGCCCCGGGGTGTGATCCTGGAGACCCTGAATCGAGTCCCGCGTCCGGCTCTCTGCATGGAGCCTGCTTCTCCCTCTGTGTGTGTGTGTGTGTGTGTGTGTGTGTGTGTGTGTGTCTATGAATAAATAAATAAAATCTTAAAAAAAAAAAACCTATTACGTGTATTTCTTGCCTAGCATATACAATTCCACGAAAGAGGTATCATGATTAAGCCCACTCTACAGATAAAGAAATTGAGGCTTAGAAAGATTGAGTAACATATCCAAAGTTGCAGAGTTTATGCAGAACAGAGTAGACACTTGAATCCAAAATGCTCTAGGTCTAGGCTCTTAACCACTATACTAAGCTCCTTCAAAACCAAACAGCCATGGGGGCATCTGGGTGGCTCAGTTGGTTTGTCTTCAGCTCAGGTCACGATATTAGGGTCCTGAGATCAAGTCCCACATCAGGCTCCCTGGTCAGCAGAGAGCCTGCTTCTCCCTCTCCTTCTGCCCCTCTCCCTGCTTGTTCTCACCCTTTCTCTCAAATGAATACATAAAATCTTTAAAAAAGAAAAAAACAACAACATCAAAAACCCAAACAAACAGCCCTGTGTACATGTCTTAAAGTTTAGTAATCAGAAACTCATTCTTTCCACTGCTGTTTGCCTAGCACATTTATCATTTTATTTTATTTTATTTTATTTTATTTATTTATTTGAGAGAGAGTGAGAGAGATTACAGAGGGAGAGGAAGAAACAGAGTCCCCACTGAGCAGGGAGCCCAACCTGGGGCTCAATTCCAGGACCCTGAGATCAAGATCTGAGTGGAAGGCAGACTCTTAACTGACTGAGCCACTCGAGTGCCCCTATCATTTAATTCATTTTTTAAAATATTTTATTTATTTATTCATCACACACACACACACACAGAGGCAGAGACACAGGCAGAGGGAGAAGCAGGCCCCATGCAGGGAGCCCAACGTGGGACTCGATCCCGAGACCCCAGGATCACGCCCTGGGCCAAAGGCAGGCCTTAAACCACTGAGCCATCCAGGGATCCCCTATCATTTCATTTTAAAAACTAGTTTAGGGGCAGCCTGGGTGGCTCAGTGGTTTAGCGCCGCCTTCAGCCCAGGATGTGATCCTGGAGACCCGGGATCAAGTCCCAGGTCGGGCTCCCTGCATGGAGCCTGCTTCTCCCTCTGCCTGTGTCTCTGCCTCTCCCTCTCTCTCTCTGTGTCTCTCATGAATAAATGAATAAAATCTTAAATAATAATAATAATAATAATAATAATAATAAACATCAGGTATTCAGTATGTTCAGATATGGAAAGTTGTATTACTAAGGCAAAAAAAAAATGTCATGGTAGACTATGTATGATGTCCTATATGTACTGAAAAGTACATAAATACTGCTGGAAGGGGATCCCTGGGTGGCGCAGCGGTTTAGCGCCTGCCTTTGGCCCAGGGCGCGATCCTGGGGACCCGGGATCGAGTCCCACATCGGGCTCCCAGTGCATGGAGCCTGCTTCTCCCTCTGCCTGTGTCTCTGCCTCTCTCTCTCTCTGTGACTATCATAAATAAATAAAAGTTAACAAAAAATTAAAAAAAAATACTGCTGGAAGAATACAGAATAAACCATAATTTGTTGGGAGTGGCCCTGGGGAGACCATAAGCAAAAAGAAGTCTTCTACACTTTACTCCTTCACCACATGAGCAATTATTACCTTTTTTTTTTTTTTTTTTTTTTTTTTGAGCAGGCGAGGGGGTTAGAGGTAGGGGGAAAGGGAGGGAGAGAATTTTAAGCAGGCTCCAAACTCAGCACGTGAGTGTGACTTGGGGCTCCACCTCACAACCCCTAGATCATGACTCAAGCTGAAATCAAGAGTGGGATGCTCAACCGACCAAGCCACCCAAGCATCTCAAGCAATTATCATTCCTACAATTTTTAAATTTGAAACATAGGGCAGCCCCAGTAGCTCAGCGGTTTAGCACCGCCTTCAGCCCAGGGTGTGATCCTGGAGACCTAGGATCGAGTCCCACATCAGGCTCCCTGCATGGAACCTGCTTCTCCCTCTGCCTGTGTCTCTGCCTCTGTGTGTGTGTGTGTGTGTGTGTCTCATGAATAAATAAAATCTTTTAAAAAATAAACTAAAATTTGAAACATATACTGTAAACATAGGTCATTTCATGTTATAGTTAACTAAAACCCCACCACAATCTAACCTGATTCAATACTAGCAGCAATTTAAGCCCCTTATTCACACTCAAGCCAATGCCCATGGCAATGAAGGCAAAGGAAGAGGTAAAGCAGTGCAGGTACATGAGAATCTGGTCAAGGTTCAAATCCTTGATTCCACCATTTACCAGCTTATGATTTTAGTTGGGCTATTTAATCTTTCCTCATCTGTGAAATGGGGACAATCCTGCCTCACAGGATAGTGTTAAGGATAAGAGAGCTAATGCATGTCAAATACTTGGTACAGAGCCTAGCAGGTAGTTGGCAGTCCATAGGTCTATGAACCATTATTATGTCCTGATAACAAAACTTTCTTTCCCCATCACAGACATGCCAACTATGTTTGTGCTTATGTGGTAGGAAATATGAACTTGCCCAGAATCAAGGGATAGTCAGGCTGGTGGGTAAAAAAAAAGGACTTAATGGCCCCCTCCTCCCATTCTGTGTGCTATCTCTGTGACTCCCAAGATTTCCAGCTACATACTTTAAGAGTTATTAGCTATTTCTCCTAAAGAGAAAATTATGCCTGTGATTCTTTGAGGGTGGTGAAGTTTAAGGACTAGATGGTTCAAGCTGCTTCTCCTTGGTTTCATTTCACTCTTCATCTATCCTCTGCCTGACCCCCCAGTCAGGAAATTTACAAGCTTAGAAAGTTTGATGAACCATAGGAATTTTTCAGGTCAATTGGACCCAAGGTGGAATCCAAAGGCTGATGCCACTGTGGGACTACAATCCCTAACCAAAATTCTGAATCCAAAACACACTAAGACCAGAAGCTTTTTCACAAGTCTAATGCAAATAAAATCATTTGGAGGAAGATCTTGAGTTGCTGTGAAGCTATTTAATGTCTTTATCGATCACATTTGGGATGACTAGTCACACATTTTTCTGAGGAAATATCAGTGTGCTTGATTATGTGATGCTGCCCTGGACCTCACTAAGGATTTTACATAATACAGTGGACACATCATATTACCTTGTTAAAAATCTGAAAATTTAGAATTCTGAAAAACATCTGACCCCAAGGATCTCAGATAATACACTGTGGACCTGAATATCCAGACAAGCTCCGAAGTCTTTTGTCCACAGCCCAACCTCTTCCTGTCATTCATCAGCTGGGTCATCTCTGGGGGTAGAAGAACCTGGCTAAGACTCAGATGCCACAGGGCCCCAGTGGGAACTCAGAACCATGGACAGCAGCACATCCCAAGTTTGCTACCAAATGAATTTGCTAACATATTAGACTCGGTTTTCCCAAGTATAGAAAGAGATTGGCAACAATGCAGCTTGCCTGAGAAATGTGACCATTGTTTTCTAACAGTAAAACACAAGGTATGAGGGTGTGGGGGTGGCAGTTGTGGTCTGGGCACAGAAAATAAATGTGTTTCTTATCTTTTTCCTCCAGCTGGTTCCAGGCTCTTCTCCTTTGACATTATTGAAAGCCTGGCAGGTACTTTGAATGTTTGTTTCCATCAAGTTTTCCTTGCCTTTCTAATCTACAAATATTTCTGGCTGGTTTCCTTTCCTGAGTTCAGTGTTGCCTAGCCACTGGATTTTCCCAGCCTCACCTGCCCAGCAACCAGGTAACTAGGCAGAGACTTTGCCAGGAGTGGACAGAAAGTTCTCAGTGGACTTTGCCAGGCCCCATCATTCTAATAAAAGGAAGTAAATAAGCCACAGGTTCCCACTGTTGTTCATGCTCATATTATCATTAGGTCCTTTAGGAGAAGAGGGAAAGAGTGAGGTGACTTCCTTCACTACTAAGTGAAGTCATATCCAGCCTCAATGAAATTGAGACCACTGTCACTGAATACAATGCTTCAAGGGGCAAGCATAAGGGACCTTAGAGCTTATATGCTGGAAGCAACAAAATAGAATGGTCATTTTTCTTTATTCAACAAATAACTATTAAGTGTCTGCTTGTGTCAGGCACAAACTAGGTACAAGGATGGAAAATGAAGTCCCATCTTCTTCCCCCAAAGCTGAGAGTCAGGTCAGAGAGAGAGAGATAAGTATAGTCAGTGTGCTGAGTCCTGTGGTAGAGAGAAATGCAGGATATTATAGGAAGCCAGCAGAGAGGAATCTATTCCAGGCTGAGGAATCTAGGGAAACACCCGAGCTGTGCAGGTGGGTGCAGTAGGGAATGTCAAAGAAGAATGGTACATGCGAAGGCAGACCACTGTGAGAGACCTCAGACTTGTCATCTTGTTGTATTTGTATGTATTTAGCCTTATTCCAAAGCTAAGATAATCTTGTCTCTGATGACCAGGGCCATGTCTTATATTTCTGTGTATCCCCAGAACCTACTCTGTTCCCTGTATACAATTAGTGCTTGATCAACGTTTTATCAATGATAATGAGTTTAAGGCCTCACATCAGAACTGTAGCCATGCAGATGATTTCATGGTAGAAATCAGAATGCCACAGCAGAAACTGGGACACACTCACTCCACCTCTAACACTTTCTGGGCTGCTCCAAGGAGGAACTTTGGTCCAAGGACTCCAGCAAACTGGAGAAATTGAAGTCGCTCCTGACTTCCCATGGTGGAAAGTTCCTCAGGAAAGTGTGTGGCCTAGCATTTATGCTCTTGAGAAGATTCGGTTTGAGCTCCAGCACATCATCAATCAGCCCACTAATCCTGGAGAATTCCATGGCTTCTCTGAGCTGCAGATTTTCTACCCACTAGACAAGAGCTGATTCCTGGATTACCTACCTCAAGGGCATATTACAAGGGTAAAAGAAGGGTAGGATCATAACAAGCCCTTTGAAAACACAAAAAATACCATTCACAAGTGTTTGGTCTACTGGGTAAAGAGTCAGAAAGCCCAAACTCCCCCTGCCAACCAGCTGTTGGCCTTGGCCAGCTCTGGGCTTCATTTCTTTCCCTGTGGCAGTTTCTACAGATGACCATCAAAGATCTCACATTATTCCATAGGTTTGGGTTTTAGTTTTTTTTTTAATACCTCAGTTTATAAACTAGAATAGAAGCCTTAGGCACCCCTCTGGGTATTTTTTATTTATTTATTTACTCATGAGAGACATAGAGAGAGAGGCAGAGATACAGACAGAGGGAGAGGCAGGGTCCCTGGGGGGATCCTAATGTGAGGCTCGATCCTGGGACCCCAGGATCACGCCAAAGGCAGATGCTCAACCACTGAGCCACCCAGGAGTCCATAATCCCATGTTTACATCATGAGTCGTGTCCACTGGTACCAAGGCTTCCTCCCAGCATTGATCGCAGGGTTGCAGCAGGGGTAGGTCTAGTTATCCCTGGCAAATTGCAGTGGCTATGGTGCAGAGAGGTCCTTCTTGGCTAGAGCCTTGAGGACTGGGGAGTAGCTGACAGCTGGAAGGAATTCAAGCTGCAAGCCCAGAGAAAGGCTTCCCCTAGATGGAAGCATCATTTAACTACAGAAAATGGTTTCTGTAACACTGGGGAAGTTGTCTGCAGTGTAGCAGGAACACTGGTGAAAAGAATTTAAGTCTTTTACCAGATTACTGTGGTGTGTGTGTGTGTGTGTGTGCATGTGTGTCTCTATCTGCCCACCAACCCCCCCACACCAGGCCTTTTCACCCCTCCCAGCAACCTGACCCTTCTCTGGGCTCCAGCTTTCTTTTATCTCTTCCCCTTTGGCCCCCAAGCCATCTCCCTCACCTCCTCCTTCTCTCCTGCCATTGTGTCTCCTGCTCTCTACATCCTCCCTGCTGTTCTCTTCTTTGCCTTCCTTTTTTCTATGAGGATCACTAGGGCTTCAATCCACCCAGCTGCAAGGGGAACATAACCCTTTAGAAATGTGACCTCATTTACTATAATTCTCCCACAGTGCAAGCCAGGGGTAGAGGTCACCCCCTCAACCCCACTGTTATTCCTGCTGTCAGTGGTGGGATTAAAAGAGTCCCAATGAGTCTTCGAAAGGCACCCAACAGACCAATCATTTATTCAGTAAACACTTGTTTTCATGTAAGTTTTTAAATAATTTTAAGGTACTGTATGGACACTGCAGAGAACTTAGAAAGTAAAGGGAAAAAAAAGAGAAATATTTAAGTGAATCATAGTTGCCTCTACCCAGAAATCACCTTTAACAGCATTTTACTTTAATTCATCCTAGGCTATTTTACTGGGCTTTTCTGCATACTTATGGTTTTACTGTATATACAATTTTGTAACCTACTTTCTCCTACTTCGTATTATAGCATAAACATTTCCTTTATGGTATTGTAAACCCTTTAAAAACATTATTTAAATTTGCTTACTCTTTGCCCTCTTTTTTGGACATTTATAGGTGTTCCAAATTTCCTATAATGATAATTATACTATGATGGGCAGTGTTTTGGGATTTTTTTAAGATTTTATTTATTTGAGAGAGAGAGAAGGAGAGAGAAGGACCACAAGCAGGGAAGGGGCAGAGGGAGAGGGAGGAGCAGGCTCTCTACTGAGAGGGGAGCCCACCATGGTGCTTGATCCCAGGACTCCGGGATCACGACCCCAACCATAGGGAGACACTCAACCAACTGGGCCACTCAGGTGCCCCAAGATTTTATTTACTATTTATTTATGAGAGAGAGAGAGAGCATGGAGAGGCACAGAGAGAGAAGGGAAAGCAGATTCCCCGCTGAGCAGGGAGCCTGATGTGGGGCTCCATCCCAGGACCCTGGGATCATGACCTGAGCTGAAGGCAGATGCTTAGCCAACTGAGCTACCCAGGTGCTGATGGGCAGTTTTTTTGTTTGTTTGTTTGTTTTATTTTTTGTTTTTTTAATTTACTGATGAGCAGTTTTATGTGCAAAGTTTATACAGTCAATATGGTGTAGGGTTCATGAGTGGGACTTTGGAGCCCAGCTGCTTTGATTGGAATCTGAGCTCCACCCTTACAAAGGATGGGTAGGTTAATATCTTGGTTTTCATATCTGCACAATAGGGATGACAATAGTACCCCCCTCCTGGGGTTGCTGTTAGAATGAAATAAGATGATTCATCTAAAACAGTTAGAACAGTTCTTGGCATGTAGTAGTTATTCAATAAATATTAGCTATTAGTATTGCCTTAAGGTAGATTACCAGTAGTGGATTTACTCTGGCCCTTGATATATAGTGCCAAATTGCTTAAAAAAAAAAAAAAAAAGAATGAATCTGTACTGACAAATCTACCATGATTTAAATTAAACTCTGGCCCGACCTATGCCAAGGCTCATGCTCTTTCTACTACCCCTTCTATAATACCTCTTCAGGCATGTGCTAGGAATCCCTGCAGTAATTATTCTCTTAATGCAAAAGAAATGGGTTATCATTAAGACTATAGAAAGCATCTAGCACAATGTCTGGCACCTATTAAGTTATTTGAGAATAAATACAAATTGTATTGTAGAGTGAATGCTTCTTTTGTATATTTAATAGATGATCATTGAGATAATACATACAAAACTCCTAGCCCAGTTCCTGGCACATGGTAGTGCTCAGCCTATTATCTGTGAACCCATCCATCCATCTGTCCAGCTGTCTTTCTGTCATCTACTGGATTTCTCTCCTGCTAGCTCTCCAGTGCCCAAGCTGGCACAATATGCCTTCACCACCTTCATTATTGACAGTCTCATTGACACAGCAGAGCCCTGCCATTTTGTTGGAGTCAGGACCCAAAGTTTATGATGGAATAACAAGCCTGAGAGCTGAAGAGGGAGGATTGAATATCAAGATGTGAATGACAGATGGGACATGGACTGCAGTGGAACCAAAAGTGTGCTTACTGTGAGGCAGGGCCTTATGTGGGTGCCCCCAAGTACTACTGGGACCACGGGGGGACCAGGGATCAAGAAGCTGATAACTGCAAGTAACCTGGCCTCTGAGGACTTATTTCTTGTCCCTTTCACACACACACACACACACACACACACACACACACACACACACACCTTCCAAGGTAGGAGAATAGAAGGGCTCTTGGGAGAGGCGTTCTGTAAGAGAAAAACAGCAGACTGAGTATTTCACCTCCCCCTGGAATTTGTCTTTTTCTTCTCTGCTGGCACGCCCTGTTAGCCCTCAAGGCTGCATTACCACTTGTCCTTCCTCCTCAACCCACTCACTCTTAGGTCCCCTTAGCCCAGCTGAGTTAGTCCAGGACCTTCAAAGGGAACATCAGAAAGATTAAGGAAGAACAGAAGGGAAATAAACAAAGAAAGCATATGAAAATCCTCAGCCTTACAGCTTGGCAAGTATAGGTTCCTGATCCAGCAGAGAATTTGGGGCCTCATGCCATTCCAGTTCCATCTGAGAAGAAATGAATATCTGGAAAGGCCCTTTCTACACTTCAAGGTTGTTTCCTTTGGTTTCTTTTTCTGCTCCTTCATGAAATAACCCAATTCCTTGGACAAAGATGGAGATGAGCAGGGTTGCTGGGGAAGAGAGTGGAGAAGACTCAGCTTTGGCATCAGAGAGAACTGGCTTCAAATCTGTATTTGCTGGACGTATGCATCTGGCACATTAACTTAACCTTCATGAGCCTTGAGTAAAAACAATCTAATTTAATTGTTCTGAAGATTAAAAGGTAGCTATTTGACACAGAGTAGGCACCCAGAATGGGTCTCTCCTGCTTATCCTGAGTTGAAGAATATAAAAAGTACTCCAGCTTCTCTAGGAACATTTTCTTAGCATCAATAGCCCTCTTGCCTTCCAGTTCCCTGCCTCTCTAGACCCTGATCTGGGAAAGAGTGAAGGATCATTTCTCTCATCCATACATTGGACACAGAGACATAGGCAGGAGGGAGCCATGAAGTGTCTTGCTACACATAGAGGCAGAAAATTCTTTCCTTTCCTAGGCCAGAAAGTTGCCCTTTGTGGGTAGGGGCAACTGGGTAGTTCAGTGGTTGAGCATCTGCCTTCAGCTCAGGTCATGATCCCAGAGTCCTGGGATTGAGTCCCGCATCGGGATCCCCATGAGGAGCCTGCTCTCCCTCTGCCTATGTCTCTGCCCCTCTCTGTATCTCCCATGAGTAAATAAATAAAATCTTAAAAAAAAAAAAAAGAAAGGAAAGAAGGAAGGAAGGAAGGAAGGAAGGAAGGAAGGAAGGAAGGAAGGAAGAAAGAAAGAAAGAAAGAAAGAAAGAAAGAAAGAAAGAAAGAAAGAAGAGAAGAAAGAGAAAGAAAGAAGAAAGAAAGAAAGAAAGAAAGATGAAAGAAAGAAAGATGAAAGAAAGAAAGAAAGAAAGAAAGAAAGAAAGAAAGAAAGAAAGAAAGAAGAAAGAAAGAAAGAAAGAAAGAAAGAAAGAAAGAAAGAAAGAAAGAAAGAAAGAAAGAAAGAAAGAAAGAAAGAGAAAGTTATCCTTGTAGTCAGGGTGCCTGCCTCACTCAGTTGAAGGAGCATGTGGCTCTTGATCTTGGGATCATGATTCTGAGCCCCACATTGGATGTAGAGATTACTTAAATACATAAATAACCTTGAAAAGGAAAAGGAAGTTACCTAGGGCAAGCACACACCAACCTACACACACACACACACACACACACACACACACACCACTCTTGCTCCCAGATGGGAGCTGTCCTTGGTCTCAGACCATATTACTCTTTGGAGAGCTCCAGGGCAGGGCCTTGGAAGAGTCTGGAATCCAGTCTGCGCTGTCTCAGTTTGGGGTGAAGGCAAAGAAGGTGTCCCCATACAGACCTCCCCTGGCTAACTGTAGCCTTGAGGGCAGGAAAAAGGCAACATCATGTATCAGTTTCATTTCTTTTTACTTCAGCTCAGTGCCTGATCTCCGACTTTTTCTTCCAAGTTGGCAGTTACTTAACTTCTCTGGGACTCATTTTCCTCACTGTCGCCTAGGAATGACACACGTTTATGAGAGTCAAATGAGATAATGGCTGAGCAGATGCTTCAAAAACTGTAAAGGAAGGGCAGATATAAAGCATTTTTATTCCTCCATTCATTTTCATTTTTACTATTGCGTCAGAGGAAAGACCTGGATGGTCTGATAAACCTCCTCCATCCCGCCCCCCACCCCCACCCCCACACGCCCCTCCCCGCCCCCTCACACATATACAGTCATACATCGTGCTCGGGCACAGTGGGAAAGTGCCAACAGTGCAGGTTCCTCTGCCAGTGAGCAAATGCTCGCATGCCCCTCAGGCAGCCTGTGGATGCCAGAGTGGATGCTGTTGGAGCTCTAAGCTGTGCGGTCTGTGGTTGCTGCATTCCTCCACCTTATGCTCTGGCTTTGCCTCTCAAAGCTGCAGTAACACCCATTCTCCTTCTCAGGCTTGAATGAGCCTGTGCTCAGTAGGAGAGCAAGAAGTTGAGCAGGACTGGTGCTGAGAGCTCTATCTTCTTTCCCTGCAGTGAATTGGTATGCTGCTAAAGAAATTGTCTCATCCTAAGCTTTGCCAATCTCCTATGGACAGAAATGGGTAGTTGTGGAACTTCTAAAGCGCCGCCCCCCACCCCGACCAAAGAAGTTTAAGAGAGAGACTACAGACCTCATTGTTGGAGGGGTGGTGGTCTGCCTCTAACCAAAGGGCCTGACAGAAGCAGTGAGGATCTCCAGGGTTCTCTCTTGAGTACAGAGTCAAGAATTCATTCCCACTACCTGCTTATATGCAGAAATGAACTCCTTCTTGGAGCCATGTTATCCTTGGAGACAGGATTTGGCTGATGGGGAGCCCAAAGGCGCACTTGTTCCTGCACTCAGGAATGAGCCTGTCTCATTCCTGCCCCATTATCCAGGGTTTTGTGGGTCCCAGCTATGTGACCATGAGTTTGACTCAGAGGTACTGAGCCCACTATGCTGGGAGTGAGACCTGCCTTCCCCTTTATGGGGAGAGTCTCTTCCATTGTGTGGCCTATTGATATAGTGCGTGAAGGAGATCTCACACTTGGTGCTGATGGACATCCCCTAGGGAATGGTGTGAGCAAATCAACTCCTTATATAAAGAACTAAGAGTTTGATCATAAAAGAGTTTATGGAGAGAAATCCCCAGGTAGAAAGAAATTAGCAACAGAGTTGATGCCAACATAAACAAGAGTCCACTGTGTTGGATTCTGTTTGGGGAATGTCAGGAAAGTAGGAGCAGAACAGGACATGAAGGCATTTCATCCCAAACTTTCACCCAATGCCTACTCCTTCCCTTCTCTATGAATCTTGCTTTAGTTCCAGCTAAGACACCTGCTGCCTCCTCCGAGAAGACTTCCAGGGTTGTTCTGTCCCACTGAGCTCTCCTGGCTTAAGCCTGAGGCATTCTCTTTCCTACTAAGACAATCAAGATAAGATGGAAGGCTTGTTTTTGTTTTGTTTTGGTTTGGTTTTGGCTTGAGAGTGTTCCTCAGAACTAAAGAGAGAATAAAATTGAGAATGTAAAAGCCTAGAAACTGAGGAGTCTATGGTGCATAGCAGCATTACTCAGGGTGAGCAGAGTTTGCTCCCCTCCCAATGCCATTGTAGATAGTAGCATCAGATACCCAGAAGCAGAAGGCCCCAATATTACTCTTAATGCCTTGCCCCCTCCCCACAACCAATCTCTACTGTTCTCCCCCAGAAATCTCAAACCCATCCCCTGTTCTCCATCCTACTGACTCTGCCTTGTTCAAGTTCTCATCATCTCTTTCCTGGACTCTGCTGCAGCTTCCTCGCCAGTCCTCCAGGGTGATCTCTTCTCTCCAGCCTTCCTAACCAGAATTTCCTCCTCTCCTGGCCTTCCTGGTGAATGTCTCATTGTCTAATAAAACTCAAATGTCACCTCCTCCGGGAAGCCTGCTGCGACTTCCCCAGGCAAAGTTAATCGTTTCCTTCTCCATGTACCTTTCACTCATCCTATGATAGCATTTATTTCACTACGGTGGCATTGCTGGTTAACATGTTTATCTACCTCACCACCCTTTTTGTCATCTCCATCAAGGACCCAGACTATGGCTTAGACTTTGTATTCTTAGGGTTTAGCAAGGGAGCAGACCTTCATTACATAGCAGGACATGCCTGATAGGGAAAAAAAGGGAGGGAGAATAGAAGGGAGTGGGACGTGGAATGGAAAGTTTGCATAGTTGTAGATTCTTCTGTTCCTGAACCACCCCCGATATCTTGTGAGGATAATCTCCCTAAAAGAAGCACTCATGGCTGCATTAGCCCGTGTTCTCAGTCACAAATTCACGTGGTGCTGATTGCCCCTACAGTGTCTTCAAAGCTGCTGAGGAAGCTCAGAATCCTGAGGGAGCAAAAGGCCATGGAGATTAGGCTGTGCCAATTCACAACAAAAACCAGATCAGAGCCTAGGTCTTTTGGTGCCCAGGCCAGGGTCCTTGACATGACACCAATGGCCGCTCTGCAAGTTTTCCCTCCAGGCAACAGCATATAATTATCAACATTAGTATTTGGAATTTATATGCAGCTTTTGCTTCACTGGCTTTTTTTATTATCCTTTTGATTAGTAATTCGGTATGCAGCCCAGGCATGGAGCAAAGCCAGGGTAGGGAGAGAAGGAGCAGAGGGAAGCCAAGGCCAAGTAGGGGGACATGAGACCCTGTGAGGGGAAGGCCAGGAAGGAACAAAGGTGCAAGAGGGTGCATAGACCCAAGGGACAGTATCTTGTGTGAGGGGGGAGGAGGGAATATTTGTAGATGCTTTAAGGGCCCAAAAGCTTACGAGGTCCAAGAGCCTTCCCAGCGTCAAGGCCTCTACTCTGTGATGCAGCAAAAGCAAGAAAAGCAAGTATACCTTTAGTATCCAACAGGTTCAAAACCAATATCAGCCCAGCCCTGAGACCCAGCACAAGGCTCAGGGAGTTCTCTGTCCAGAGGAAAGGAAGAGAACCCAAGCCCATGCTGGTGGCTCCTGGCTCCTATGGTGCATGCTGGGAACTAAAAGGAACTGGTCCAGAAGAGTGAGGGGGTCACTGTGCTATGACATCCTTGGATGAGGGGGGAGATGACTCCCACTGCCAGAGCCTGGTCCCCAGTGTCTCCTTCCACCCCCCAGCCTAGCTACAGTCCACCCTGGGGTTTGCTTTGCCTTTATGTGCTTTCAGAAAATGAGAATACTCTCCCCTCCCAACCTCCTGGTACTGTGGTGAGACTTGAGACAGGGTATGTGGCTTGGAAAATAGCCTCATCTACTCATAACACTCAAGATGATGGTATCCTCATGAGAAAGAGAAAGAAGAAGAAAGAAAGAAAGAAAGAAAGAAAGAAAGAAAGAAAGAAAGAAAGAAAGAAAGAAAGAAGAAAGAAAGAAAGAAAGAAAGAAAGAAAGAAAGAAAGAAAGAAAGAAGAAAAACTAAGAAAGAGGAAAGGAAAGGAAAAGAAAGTAGGATGGGGGGGTGGCAAATAAAAAGCAGCACAGTGGGGGAGATAAAGCAGACAGAAGCTCGGGGCTCAGATCTCAGATCGCCCTCTGAGAGAACAGAGGAAAATACATGCCAACTGAGGGCCTATTTGGGACCAATGTGTCACATATGTCATCTCACTTTGTCCTCATATGACCCCTATGAAGCAGATACAGCTCCCCCATTTTGCAGATGAGAAAACCCCAAGACTTTCAGAGGTCCATTTGTTCAGGGTTAGACAGTCAGTGGGACACTAGCACCAAATCTTAGGCCTATGGTCTTCAAAGCCCGTGCATTTGGCAGCAGAGCCTGTTGTCTCCAAATCAAGAGATTTAATCTCTGCGAGCCTAGCGTTTTCGTGTGGAAAACGGAGGTGGGAGGTGGCAGTGAGGGGGCGGATCGTATTGCCTCATAGAACTGTTAAGAAAATCAAATGAGAGTATATTGGTTGAAAACATAAAAACCTGGCATGGGGTCTGGTATATAGTAGGCGCTCAATAAATGATTTTTGTTTGCTTGTTTGTTTTTTTTTTTTTTCCTTTTTTAGATTAATATTAAGAACTCAGGGCTTGGGGACCTAGGGGCTCCAAAATACTTCAGGAAGCCCAAGGGCCACCCATCGCCTCTGGGGGAATGGGGAAATAGGGTAAGGAGAAGGACTGGGTGAGGGAGCCCGGCTCCGGGACCCGGAGAGCCCTTTCCAGCTGCGCGCCCCTCGCTCCGCCGCCTCCTCCGGGCTCCCCTGACTTCCCGCCCCGCCCCGCCCCGCCCCGCCCCGGAGCTGGGTCCGGAGTGCCTGGTGGGCTGATTCCCGAGCGTGGAAAGGAGCACGAAGGGGAGAGAGGCGGCGGCGGCGGCGGGAGGCAGGGAGGAGGGGGATCCTCCTTGCTGCTCTCCCAAGTCTGCGCGGAGCCGCCTCGGGCCGGACTGAGGGCTGCGTGGCGGCGGCGGGGCCGGGCCAGGATGCGGGGCTCCCGGGACCGCGCCGGGCGGGGCGGGCGGCGGCGGCGGGCGGCGGGCGAGAGCTGTCCGCGGTGCTGAAGCGGCGGCGGCGGCGGCGGCCGTGGCAGGGACCCGGGGCCCGGAGCAGAGGCGCCCTCCTGGGAGCTCCACCGCGGCCGCAAGGCGGGGGCGCCGTCGTTCACCGGCCCATGCTGGGCCCCCGAGCCCCGCGGAGGAGGCGGGACCGTTCTCGGCGGGACAGGTAAGGGGCCGTCTGGGGGCGCAGCGGGAACCCAGAGCCAGGCGCAGAGGCTGGATGGAGCTGGGGAGGGTAGTGAGACCCCTCTCTGGGATGAGGGTTCAGCCTCCCTACAGACTGCACCTTGCGCTCCGCCGGAGATCGCGCCAAGTCTATCCCTACCCTCACCCTACATGCTGGGGATGCTGGGGGGCGGGGGTCTGAGGAACTGGGGCCCAGGTAGGCACCTGGGCACCCTGACCCCATACCACCAGGCCTTGACCCCAACCTGAGGCAGCTCTTAGATACCCTGCCCGCAAAGAATGATAAGGAGAGTATCCCAGACTCCTGTACCCTAGTCCCTACCATGATTTTGCTCACTAGGGAAATCTGAGCCAGCTTCATTCATTAAGCATCCCTCTCTTCCCCAAGCTTGCTCATCAGGGTGACTGGAGTGGCTGTGGTCGTCCTCCCACCCCCATTCCACCCTCAAGATTTCTTTGCCCTGAAATGGCCCTTGGGCCAAGGATGGGCCAGGCCCCTTAGGACCAATTAACCCGTTTCTCCAGGGAAGGAAGGAGGTATCAGAAAATACCTTCATTTTTTTCCCCATGGCCCTCTTGACTCTAACAGAAGGAGGCTGGTTTTGCATCATACTGCTTGGTGCATGAGGGCAAAGAGTGGGGGAACCTGAGCCTTCTTTTCTATTATGTGCCTAAATGCTGGTCACCCTAGACAGAGCCTCCATTTGGAGTCCTCCCTTTTTCTGGCAAGAGTGTGGTGAATGAGCTCATTCAGGCCTGCAAAGTGCTTCCAATTCTTCTGAGCAGAGTTCTCTGAGTGGCAGGATGTAGTGATCAAAATAAAACTGCGTAGAGGAAGATCAGCCTATTGCTGTGGCTGACCACTGCTTTCTCCCCATCTTTTGGACCCAGCAACCTCCCCACCTCCCTGGTGATAGAAAAAGCACTGAACTAGGAGTTCTTGGCTGGGCACTGACATGTATCAGCTTGAGGCCAGTTACCTAAACTCTCTAAGCCTCAGTTTCCTCATCCCTAAAGTGAGGATAAGGCAGTTGCTTTGCTTACCTCAGGGAACTGCCTTGGGACTCAATGAAACTATGTACCTGATTGAAGGCTTGTCATCTGTAGGTCACCATACTAGTGTGAGCTCCTGTCACTGTTCCCATCACCAGCCAGGCCTGCTGGCAGTGACCTGATCATTGTTACCTCTACCCCCATTTTCTCCCAGGCTGGCTTCCTTTGTCCTTGGCCTTCCTGGGGCACGGTCCGTGAAACCCAACTTATAAATCTCTATGAGCAAAAGGGTTCCCTCTCTGTTTCTCTTTCATCATCACCTATAGAAAATAATATAGAGTGAGAGTCTGATTCACAGTTTTGATGTTGTTGTTGTTTTTTCCCCCAAGAATCATAGATCTAGGGAAATAGCTCCTTGAAGGCAAGGATTGTGTTGTTTTCATCTCTTTGCCGCCCTGCACATCTCCCCTCCCCCATATCACCTGGGAGATAGTAAGGACTCAGTAATTGGGTGTAAAACAAGAGAATGTAGTGTTAAAATACCTCCAAATAAAAGCATTTGGCTGAAAGTCTGGAGCCCGCATTCTGACCCCAGATCCTCCACTGACTCAGGCAGGTCTCTTCCCCTCTATAGGTTTCAGTTTTCTCATCTGTAAAAGAGGGTTGAACTAGATGAGTTCTAACATTCCCGATGTTCTGTGAACCTCTCTGAGGGCCATCCTGAGACCACAAATCCCTCAGTTCTTGAACACAGCATACCAGCTTCATTAACCTGGTTTTAAGAGTAGGTTAATGTCCTTTCAGCAAAGAACTGGATTTTATGAATGGAGTGGAAGGGAGCAATAGGAACCTGAAAAAAACATTTCTATTTCTGATATTTCCTTAAGATCTCCCTCTCTCCCTTATTTTCCTGGGAAAGCCATGTGTGTTTATAGAGTTGCTGAGCCCGAAGGTCCCTGCCTCCAGGCCAAGAGGCCAGAAAGCACTCCCCCCAACATCCCTTGTGAGTAGCCGGGGGCCAGAGACCCAATTCTTGGCCAGTTCCTCCCAGGGACTCTGCCTGGCTAGATCGCCTCTCTTAGGAAGACTGGAGGAGGGGACAGTCAGGAAAGATCCATCTCTGGGGAGAGCTTTTTTTATATAAAAACAAAATGAGCTTCTCTGACAATAATTTTCCTCAACTGTGGCAGACCCAGCCAATGTTCAGAAAAACCTTAGCTAATTGGCACTTGGTTAAAGCTGAGTAAGCCATGCCAGTGACCTCCCTGACTTACCCTGCAAGCACCCAGCCCAGAATGGGGGATCAACTGCCACGTGAACCCCACCCCCCTTGTCAGCACTTTCTGGCTCCTAGCTATTGGTGCAGCACTGGCAAAAATCAGCTCTCCAGAGTTAATGGACAATCACTAACCCTCATAACAAAGTGATGGCAGCCACAGAGCAGCAGGGCTTTATTTCTGCAAGACTGGTCTGTAGGGGTGCTGGCCTCCTGTCTGGGTCTAGAATAATGCACAGCCACTTTCTGCAGCTGTTTGGGTAGACACCCTGCCTCCAGAGCACAGGACATCTCTGGTAACCTAGGCAGACGCATCTGGCTCCTCTCTCAACCAGGGAAGACTACCCACTGGCAACTCTTTGTGTTCCCCTCCTGCCAGCTCCCTGCTGAGGATCTGACTCTGACCCCCTCTGCAATGCCTCAAAGGGAAGAACAGAGTCAACTCTGGCACGTGATTTGGTGATCTTGGTTATCTGGGGCTGGGGAAAGGGGAGATCTAAGGAAGATGAAGAGATAAATATAACATGGTCATTAAGAAATGACGTGTGTGTGCACGCGTGAGACTGAAACACTGAAATACGTACATGAAAGTCCCTTCCCCTTCACACACAAAATGACAGAGGCAGAGAATAAGATAATATCTAGAGACATCTGCACAATATTAATTACCTTCAAGTTCAAAGGCCAGTTCATCTTTGTATCCTAGAGGGACTTACAGTCCCAAAGTACACCATTTCAGCGAGAAAGTAGAAGAAATATCCCAGTTCTCTAAACCCTTGGCATATTCTAACCATCTTTTCTTCTCAGGGGATAGGTGGGCATCCTGCCTGGAGCAAGGTCCCCTCTGCTGCCACATGGGGGACAATAAAGCCTGATCTCAGGTCTCTCTTCTCTTTACTCCTCCCTTATTCTTTCCTTTCCCTTCTGCCTGCAGCTGGCACCAGCACCCACCACCCCCTCCTCCAAGCAAAGCAGCAGGGAGTGAGGATCCAATGCTCTACCTCTCCATTAGGTGTGTTATCTTCCACCATTAGATGCACTGTTTGCTTCTAAGTGGTTGGAAACGAGCTGCTTCAGTGAAGAGACAGGTTGTTTCAGCAAGAATAAAGATTTGATTTCTGCCTGAAAATGGACTGATTTAAGGAGTGGTGCCACTGTCCCAATCCTCCCAGCAATTTTCACCTTTGTCAGCTACAAACCCATCCCCAGGCCAATACTCTACGCTCTGAGAGAGAGACCAGTCCAGCCCATGGGAGCCCAGGGTGTCAGCAGATAGAAAAAAAGGCAGACTGATGTTCCCTGGAAGTGCCTAGGAAGCCTCCCCAGGAGCTGTTTTCTCTCTCTTTCCTGGGTTCCCTCCTTCACTCTCTCCTCTCCTCCGCTCTCCTTTCCTCTCCTCTGTTTTTCTTCATAAGTCTTTTGACAATTCTTAAGTCTCCCTCCAGCCCTGACCATGACCCAAGGCTTTAACTGCATACATCTAATTGCCAGGTGGATTTTCTGCCCTAACACCCAAAGGCACTTTAAGATCAACTCATCCACTTCTCATCCTGCTCTTCCTTGTGGAGTGCGTGTGTGTGTGTGTGTGTGTGTGTGTGAGAGAGAGAGAGAGAGAGAGAGAGAGAGAGAGAGAGAGAGGGAGAGAGAGAGAGTTTCATTTTACTAGGTTGATACTTGGTGGACCTTTTTAATTTAAATATTCTTTTTTTGGGGATCCCTGGGTGGCGCAGCGGTTTGGCGCCTGCCTTTGGCCCAGGGCGCGATCCTGGAGACCCGGGATCGAATCCCACATCAGGCTCCCGGCGCATGGAGCCTGCTTCTCCCTCTGCCTGTGTCTCTGCCTCTCTCTCTTTCTCTCTGTGACTATCATAAATAAATTAAAAAAAATTAAAAAATATATATATTCTTTTTTTTTTCCAGTTCAGGAAACACTTCCTGTTTCTATTCTTTTAATTGTTATTCCTGCCCCGTCTCTCTGTTGTGTCTTTCTGAAATTCCTATTAGACGGCTGTTGGACCTCTGAGATGCTCCTCCCTGTCTCTTACCTTTCTTTCATAGGCTTCATGTTTTTGTCTTTTGCTCTATGTTTTGGGAAATTCCATTAACTTTTTCTTTCACATGAAAAAGTTAGTCTCTGTGTCCATCCTGTTATCTGGTCTCTCCATTAAAAAATAATTTTAAATTGTATAAATAATAAGTAATCACTACATTCAGCGTGGGTAGTGAACTCCGGGTCGAACTCCCGGTCCCAAGATCAAGAGTCACATGCTCTTCCAACTGAGCAACCAGATGCCCCACTTCATTTAATTTTTAAAAATTGAAACAGTTATTTTCATTTTCCAAAACACAGTCATGTTCTCTGCTCCTTTTTCATACAGTCTGCTCTCATTTTATGGATGCAAAGTCCTCTTTTTTTTGTCTCTCAGAGGATATAAATTGAAAAAAATTGAAAGATCTTTTGTGTAACTTGAACGATGTAGATCTTACTGAATCAATTGCTCTACTTGTGTATTTAATCTTTCTCTTTTATTTTCATATACTTGTTCTTCCATATCCTTTGGCGTCCTGTCAGACTTACAAATAAAGGAAGGTACTGACTAGCGTAGGCAGCTGGTGTGGACTTCCTCCCAAGCTGGGTAAGTTTGTTTCCCTAGCAGACTTCTCCTTTGCATGAAACTTATTCTCCTTATTCTCTTTGGGGCCACAGGTGCCTTTGCACTGACTTCTTCCCCAAGGAATTTCATTTGCTCTTTATCTCCCAGAAATTTCGCAGTGTTTCTGGTCCACTGATAACATTCTTGTTTCCCAATTTTGTTATGATTTTGTTCTTTAAAAAAAAAAAAAGTCCATCATTTGAATACAACCTTAAAAAGGAGAAGACGTGGTCATTTGTGCTCAGGCTGCCTTCTTGAACCAGCAGCCTCTGCCCAGGATTCTCTGTCTCAGCTGGTGGCATCACCTTCCACGTAGTTGACAAAGCCAGAAGCCCAGGAGTCATTCTTGGCTCCTCTCTCTTCCTCACTCTGAGTTAGCCGCAAAGTCCCGTTCATTCGGACTCCTGACTCCTCTTTGGATATGACTCTTCCTCTCCATGTATTTTGCCACAGATGATGATCAAGTCCTCATCTTCTCCTGACTGCATTTTTGTAATAGTCTTTTCACAGGACTTCTAGCCTCCATTCTTACTCCCCTCAAATCCTTTCCATCTGTTGCTGCCAGCCAGAGAGCTCTAAAACCCACATATGACCATATCACATCCTTGCCACCACTCTCATTGGCTCCTCACTTCCCACAGAAGAAAGCTTCTCTGCATGGAATAGAAGGCCATCCCATGTTTCCTACCTCATTCCATCTATACCAAACCACCCTGGCTTCCCCTCCACTTCCCCGCTTCTGTGCTCTCCCTTTCCTCTCACCTGGAAAACACCTCCTTGTCTCACCTGGAAGGCTCAAATTCTTCCTTCAAGACTCAATTCAGATGTCACCTGCTTTGAAAGCCTCTTCTTAGTTCCCACTATTGCCTCCACTCCAGTCCCAGGGTAGGAGTCCCTTATCAGTGTGTCCCTAGCATTCTGCTTGTGGCTAGCACACCTTACTCCATTGAACTGAAATTTCATATTTGCTAGTCCGTATTCCTTCTCAAAGTGGGTACCATTTCTTGCTTATGCTTGCGTCCCAAGAATTGGTCTGAAGTAACTGCTCAAGAAATTGTGCAGAAGTGCTCCATCCATCCCAGATCCTGAAAAGTACTTTAGTCTGAGGGAGCCTTAGCACACCTAACCCACTCATTCACTAATTCATTCACTTATTTATGAGATCAACTGTTTCCTGAATGCCTACTATATGCTAGATAAGGGGCTGCAGGGATGAGGAAGACACAATCTGCACTTGCTTAAGCTCCCAACCTGGTGAGGGAGAAAGACACTAATCAACAAATCACACATATAGAAATAGAGACTGGGAGAAGCTCTTTGAGAGAAGGAGTTGGAGGCTGGAGAGTAGATAACCAAGGAGCCTAAATCTGGCCTGAGGACATTAGGCCAACTCCCTGAGGAAGTGACTTTTGAGCTGAGAGCCAAAGGATTCTGATGTGAATGGAGACGATGCTTCTGAGAAACACGGCTGTGAGGTGAAGGAGAGAGAGGACAGGAGCTGTAGGAGGGAAATGGTGCTGAGGAAAGATGTTCCAGGTAT
Organism: Vulpes lagopus; assembly: GCF_018345385.1. Classification (NCBI taxonomy): domain Eukaryota; kingdom Metazoa; phylum Chordata; class Mammalia; order Carnivora; family Canidae; genus Vulpes; species Vulpes lagopus. The sequence continues at coordinate 25,837,155 of NC_054829.1, forward strand.
CTGTTGCTGCCTAAATACCCCCAAAACTTAGTGGCTAAAAATAAGGACACTTTTTTTTTTAATTTAAAGACATTTTCTTATACCTCATGACCTTGAGGGTCAGAAATTAATGCAGGGTTGAGCTGTGTGATTATTTCACTCGTTGTGGCATGGACAGAGGTCTCTGAGTGGTATTCAGCTGACAGATGGGCTGATATGAGGAGTCCAAAAAGGCTTCACTCACATGTCTGACATCTTGGCATGACTGGAAAGCTGGGCTCAGCAGGTTCCATTGCCTAGAGCTTCTATGCACATGGCCTCTCCAGCATGGCAACCTCAGAGTAGTCCAGCTACATACAGGGTGGCTTAGGGTTCTGAGAGTGAGTGTTTCGGCGAGCAAGGTGAAAGATGCATGGCCTTTTATAACCTGGCCTCTGAAGTCACACAGCATCACTTCTGCTGTGCCCTGTGGTTGAAGCAACTGTCACAAACCCACTCCGATTAGAGAGGAGGGATTTAGACCCCCCACCTCTCAAACAGAGGAGTATCAAAGTATTTACAGCTGGGTTTTACAATCATCACAATTGATTTCTTTTTTAAGCGAGAAAGACTACAATATGTTTAAGTGTCATTAGGAAGGATCAGGAGTTAGGAGCTGTTGAAGGCAGAGGAGATAGGATAATCAATTGTGTTAGCTTCCTGAAGAGGCAAACTGAAGCAAAGAAAGCTAAGTTCTCATTTTTAAGGACTCCGACTCTTCTGGCCTCTCCCCACTCCCAACCCCTGACCCCTGGCTTTCTCTCTTTACTGTGAGGCGCAGCAAGCTGCAGCCATGATGCTAGACCAGAGGTCATCAAATCCAGCCCCAAGCCATCTATAAACAACCACCATAGTCACAGAGCTTCACAGTTTGCAGAATGGTTTACAGTATTATCTGATGAGAGGATGGCCTAGCACCTAGTCTTAAAGATTTCACCTTTCCCCTGGCTTTTAATCATTTTTATTTAATCCTCTGCCTTACCAGGAAGAACTTGCTTTTATCTTTTCGGTTTAGAAGCAATCAGTCTTGTTCACTGAGAGATAGTGGTCGGTCAGGATCTAAGCATCCTTGCAATGGCTCTGTATTTATATGAATCCAGACCTTGAGGTTATCTAGGCAGCCACCCCTGGGCTGCTAGATCACCCCAAATCTCCTGATCTTTTCATAAAGCTTCTATTTCCCATCCCCTTCACTGATACTTCTGTTTTAACCTATGCAAGACCAGGTCCTCAGCACTATCACACCCACACCACTTATCACATCCCTCCATGCTAAGGTAGGCTCTGAAATGTGTAGTGAGAGCCCAGGCTTTTGATTCAATTAAAATTGAGTTCAGTTCCAGTCCTTATCACTGTTTAATCTTGGGCAAGTAGCTTGACCTTTCTGAGCCTCAGTTTCTTCATCTGAAAAATGGAAAATAATAATAGCCAGCCCCACTGGCCATCGTACAGTTTTGAAATGAAGCATATGAAACACCTGGCTCATTCACATAGGGCTGCAGTAAATCATAGCTGTTATTATTCCACAGGGTCCCATCCCAAGGATATGTTCAAACTTTGGGACATGTATCACACTGTCCCTGTGGCCTCCTTTAAAGGATTTACAAGGTATCTTCCCAAGAACTTCGGAGCCCAGTGGTAGCACACACAACAACCTGAAAACCTGGTGCCATTCAGGCCAGGATAAGCTCCCATCAGACAAACTTGTGGCAAACGGGGCGCTGCTACTTTCCAGCTGTGTGATCTCAAGAAACCTATTTAAGGGGGGGGGGATCCCTGGGTGGCTCAGCGGTTTGGCACCTGCCTTTGGTCCAGGGTGTGATCCTGGAGTCCCGGGATCAAGTCCCACATCAGGCTCCCTGCATGGAGCCTGCTTCTCCCTCTGCCTGTGTCTCTCTGCCTCTCTCTCTCTCTCTCAGTCTGTGTCTCTCATGAATAAATAGATAAAATATTTTTTTTAGGGATCCCTGGGTGGCGCAGCGGTTTAGCGCCTGCCTTTGGCCCAGGGCGGGATCCTGGAGACCGGGATCGAATCCCACGTCGGCCTCCCGGTGCATGGAGCCTGCTTCTCCCTCTGCCTGTGTCTCTGCCTCTCTCTCTCTCTCTCTGTGACTATCATAAATAAATAAAAATTTAAAAAAAAAATTTTAAATATTTTTTTTTAAAAAAAGAAACCTATTTAAGCTCTCTGTGCTGCAGTCCTTCCACATGTGAGAGAAGATGGCCTAAGTGAGATACTGCATTTGAAGCACTTGACATGGCGTTCAGGACAAAGCAGGCACAAAACAAATGGTAACAGACACATAGTGGCACTAGCACACAGTGACTCTGAAGTTAGGCTTCCAGGGTGTGTTTCCAGCTAACCCCTCACCAGTTGTGCACCTTTGAGGACTTATGTCTCTCATGTCCCAATGTCTTCATCTGTAAAATGGGCATAATGATGGCATAGACTTTAGAGGGTTACTAGAGGGTACTGTAAGAATCAAGTGAGATCATTTGTAACATGTAGAATCATGCCTGGAGCACAGTAAAAACTTAATACGTGTGAGGTGCTATTATTATTTCATTCTTTTACTTTGGGGTTTTTTAAACTTTTTTTAGATTTTATTTTTAGGTAATCTCTACACCCAATGTGAGGCTCAAACTCACAACCTGAGATCAAGAGTCAAAGGCTCTACTAATTGAGCCAGCCAGGTGCCCCTCATTCTTTTACTTTGAACTTTTGTGTATTTTTATAATTCACATGCATTGCTTATAAGCAGCTTGTAGTTGACTTTTGTTCTTTTAAAGATCCAGTCTTTGTTTTTTAAAAAATCAGCTTTGACATATAATGAAAGTCATTAATTTTAAGTACACAATTCAGTGAGTTTTGTGAAATGCATGCAGTCATGTAACCACTACCACAATCAAGATCAGAACCACTCTGTCTCTCCAGAAAGTCCTCAAGGCCCTTAGCAGTCACTCCCTTCCCCCCACTTCTCCCCCATTAGCAGCCAGTCTTCTAGAATTTCATACAAATAGATTCATACACAGTGGATTATCTTTGTTCTTTACAGCAATTTTATTCCATTTACATTCAATGTGATTACTGATACAGTTGGGTAGAAGTCTAACATCCTACTATTTGTTTTTTATTTGTCTCACTGCCTGTTCCATATTCCTGTTTTAATCTTGCCCCATTTTGAATAAATCAAATATTCCTATTATTTCATATTCTGCATCTATTAGCTTACTGGTTATCTTTTATTTTAAAGATTTTGTTTATTTATTTTAAAGCTTTTTTTTTTTAGATCTTTTATTTTTTTTATTTTTATTTTTTTTTAAAGATTTTATTTATTCATGAGAGTCACAGAGAGAGAGAGAGAGAGGCAGAGACACAGGCAGAGGGAGAAGCAGGCTCCACGCAGGGAGCCCGACGTGGGACTCGATCCCGGGTCTCCAGGATCGCGCCCTGGGTCAAAGACGGTGCTAAACTGCTGCGCCACCAGGGCTGCCCATAGATCTTTTATTTATTTATTCATGAGAGACACAGAGAAGCAGAGACATAGGCAGAGGGAGAAGTAGGCTCCCTGGGGGGAGCCCGATGTGGGACCCGATCCAGGCACTCTGGGACACGCCCTAGGCTTAAGGCAGACGCTCAACCGCTGAGCCACCCAGGCGTCCCACCTTTTTTTTTTTTTTTTTTTTTTAACTATTCTTTCAGTGATTATATTAGAGCAGGGTTCTTAAAGTGTGGTCCCTGGACCAGCAGCATCAACACCCCAGGAAGTTGTTAGAGACGTAAATTCTCAGGGTCATTTCAGAATCATCAGCTGTGAGGTTGGAGCCTTGCAGTCTGGGTTAAGTCCTGCAGGTGATGTTAGCGCACACAAATGATGGGGAACCACCTGCCCCGGACAACTTCTGCTTCTGGCCGGCAGTGAGGCTGTGTGCAGATCACCTTAATCCGATTAGACTGGAGCTGGTTCAAAGCCTGGTTTCTGTGCCTGTGAGGGCTGGTCTGTGTCTGGTTTGCTCCTGCTCCTCTGGGATACCCTAAAGAGGTCCCAATAAAACCAGGGGTGTTTGCTGGGGCCCCACCTTAAGAGGCCCTGAACTCCCATTTATCTCCCCAGCCTGATACTGCTGGAAGGCCAGAGTGGTGCCCAGGGTGGGAACTCACCGCTCAGTGTTTCTCTTTCCCCTGAGATCTTGCTCCCCTGGTGATTCCTTGATGTCTTCATATTCTTCCCTGTTTTTTTCTAGCAATTCTTGGCAGTTTGGTGTGACACAGGTTAGCCTGCCACAGCTAGGGGAGGAAGCCCCTATCCCACTGTGACTTTCCCACTAGAAATTACAGGTCAGAGGAACATTTAGAGCAGTTCAGCTCTTGGCACATGGTGAAAAGCTCAATAAATGTCAAGTTACTGTTCTTCTTCTCCCAGTACAATCCCAGGGTCATACTGATCTTAGCTGTTAAAAATCAACCCCTTCTACCCTCCCATTCATTTTATAGATAAGCAAACTGAGGCTGTAATTGGACCTCGGTGGATGGATTCCTGGAGGGCTTCCTGTCCCTGGTCTGGAGGTGGCCAGTATGTGTATTCTCCGTCTTTAAATCAGGGAGTGGAAAACCTTAGGGTTTAGCTTAGTTCTCACCTCCCAGGTTACAAGCCAGGGGCTGTGGCCTCCCACATCCTCCTCTTCCTCCCTCTCATGGGGCCTGGACCTCTGATTCCAGCTGCACAATCTGGAGCAAGCTCCTTGGCTTCAGAATCCCTGACATCGCATGTCTTCCCTCCAGAAGGAAACTACACACACACACACACACACACACACACACACAGTTGCATGCTCACCAGCAAGAATGCAGGCATACAGTATGACACGGACAGCAGACAGGGACAGCAGTCACACACAGCCCAGGTGAGACCAGGCAAAAGTGGAGATGAAAATTACTCTGCGGGATCCCTGGGTGGCGCAGCGGTTTGGCGCCTGCCTTTGGCCCAGGGCGCAATCCTGGAGACCCGGGATCGAATCCCACATCGGGCTCCCGGTGCATGGAGCCTGCTTCTCCCTCTGCCTGTGTCTCTGCCTCTATCATAAATAAATAAAAATTAAAAAAAAGAAAAGAAAAGAAAATTACTCTGCTTTGAACACTGGTCTCTTACTGCAGAGGGAACAGGGAGAGGCAACTCTGAGCAACAGGCCAAAATGTCAGGCCAGGCTAAGGGCAGAGAAGCCTGGGCTGGGAGACCTGCCACCCCATCCTTCTGGCCAGGACTCAGCGCTGGGTTCCCAGGATCAGCTTGGTGGACTCTCATGTGGCCTTGCTCAAGAACTGTGACTCCTGGCTGGACTGTGAGGAGGTTCTGTAGCCCATAACTTGGTTGATTCATGGAAGTGGAGGGGTGTGTGTACATGTGTCTGCCTGTCTGTCTATCTGTCTCTGGGTAGGCTTTGATGCTGTGCTCAGCCTTTAAACCCAGAAGGAACTCTCAAGTCTGCAAAGGCTTAAAACCAATTTAGGTAATTTGGCTCAGAAGAAATTTATGCACTTAATTTTTTCCTGGTTTAAAAGAAATACATGCTCAATGTAAAAAATAAACATGGGAAACAGAAAATATGGTGTGAAAAGGAAAATGAAAAGCACCTGTGCACTCACTGCTGGAGATAATCACTATGGACGTTTTGGTGGAGTTAGATTGCATGTGCATACCACTTTCTTTTCTTCCTTCTCACTGAAGCTGCAATGAACATTTTTCTCATGTCATTCCTCTTTGTAAACCAGTTTGAAGGCCTTGTACCACCAGCTTGTTGTACCATCATTTATTTAACTTGTCCCTGATTGTTGGACATTCAGGTGGCTTTCAGTTTGTCCCTATTGTCGAAACCCAGGATCCTGTATCTTTGTACACGAAGCTGAGAAGCCCTGCCCAAAGGCACAATCAGAGTTCAGTGGAGAGGACTATAATCTAGGAAAAGACTGTGTGGCTGGCTTCAGTAGGTCAGCTGGGTATGCTTTGACCAAGAAAGGATGGCTAGCAAGAGCAGAGGGATGAGGTAGGACACAGTTGCCCCCGCCTGCCTTGGACAAGGACCCTGCAAATGCCCCTACAAGTCTCTAGAGCTCCAGGGCCTGATGCCTGACCACAAGTTATCCTTCCTTTCTTTCTGAGAAATCGGACAGGTGCCTTGCCAAGGCCTCCTATCCCTCCTTCAGGGCATAGGGCAAGGGTGACTTTGATACATGAGTCTGCTTGGAGGAGCATGGGGCTGGTCCTTCCCCCCCCAACCTGCCAGAAGGCCCCTACATACCTCTGCCCACATGGATGACAACAGAGGCCCTTGAGGCTATATGCAGAGGGGACACTGATTAAGACTAGCTGGAGGAAAGGCTAGGGGACCTTCGGGAGCCATGTCTAGAATCCCATACATGCTCTTCTCTGGGTCCCTCCATGATTCTTCACATCCTTGAAGCCTCAGCCCCAGAGGCCACATTTGTCAGGGCTCAGAGCCTCTGAGGCACAGGGAGCTTCCTCTTGCTCCTTTGCCTTCCTCTTCCCTCATAGCAGGCCAGCCAGGGGAGCCTGGCCCCCCCATGGACTCACTGTTTAGACCCTCCTTCAGTCTTGCCTGGCCCTTCCTTCCCTCTGTTCCACTCTCCATTATTCCTGGGGCCCTGCTCTGTCTTCAGGTTTCCCAAAAACTGGCTTTCTAGAATCCAGCCACTTCTCTTGAGGTAGAAAGAGAAATGGTCAGGCTCTGGCTGTGGATTCTTGATGGGGAGTGGGACTGGGGAGGGGGCCTAGACAAATTCATCCCTGAAGGGGAAATCCCTCCCCACATTTTCCCTTTACCATCAGGCAGAAATGACCCTGGGTGGGTAAAGACTGAAGCCTGGAAGTCAGCACAGCAGCCCCTCCTACTTGTAATCTGCAAGGGCATCTCAGCCATCTGTCTGGATCCTCAGAAGAACCTTGTGGGTTGGGCTGGGATTATCATCTGCACTTTACAGATGAGGAAACCCAGAAGAGCATGATTATTGGTCCAAAGTATCAAGGGCAGGACCAACTCTTCAATCTTCAGATTAAAAATCCAGGATAAGACATGCTCCTCTCACCCTTTAGCCTCATGATGGGTCTGGGAGGGAGAGTGTAGGGTCCCTGGGGTCACCTGGCCTGCCCCTCCTCTCTCTCCATATCCCATCTCTACCTGCCACACCCCAGAGTGTGTGTAACTTTGTTGTAGACACATTCACAGGCCGCCTTTCCCTCCTTCGGCTGGTCCTGAGCACCTACTATGCGCCCTTCCCAGGTTCTCAGGGCTGGCTGAAGGAGGAAGAGGTAGCCCTACATGGTATCTACACGCTAGCCTATGAGTGTATCTACGCTTCCAGCTGGGATGTACAAGTCTTTAGTGCCCAGGACGCCCTGCCTTAGATCCCACAGGACGTCCAAAACCACAGTTTGCCTCAGAGGGGAAATTAGTCTAAGGAGCACCCTCTTTTTTTTTTAAGGAGCACCCTCTTAAGACCATAACTAGGGGGAATCCCTGGATGGCTCAGCAGTTAAGCGCCTGCCTTCCGCCCCGGGCATGATCCTGGAGAGACCCCGGATCAAGTGCCACGTCAGGCTCCCTGCATGGAGCCTGCTTCTCTCTCTGCCTCCCTCTCTCTCTCTCTGTATCTCTCATGAATAAATAAATAAAATCTTAAAAAAAAAAAAAGACCATAACTGGGGAAAAGCACCCCCCCCCAGGAAAAAACCAACAGCTGTGAGCACATGGCCCGTACTGAGCACTGAGCTCTGAGCTAAGTGCAGTCCCATCCAACCTTCAAACAAACCCTCCCTCAACCCAATATCCCACCTACTACCAAGTCCTGTCACTATCTTCCCACTATTGAGTTCCAGTTGTCCTCAGCTGACCTGAGGCTGTAGCAAAGCCCCCTCCGGGTGTAGTAAGCCAGCCCTCTCTCCAAGCCAATCCCCATACACAGCCACAGGAAGACTTCTAGACCCAAGTCCCATCCTATCGCTCCTGCCAAGATCCCTGAAGCCCTCTTAGACCTAAACGGGGCTGCTCCCCCTAGCCCCACACCCTATCTCTGTACCCTGAGAGATGCAGCCTTCTCCCAGGCTCTCAGAACCACCATCCTCCATCTGGCCTCTGCATGAAATGTGCTCCCCCTCCCCTTGCCTTGCCAACTGGTCCTTTTCCTTCGGACCTTCGATGCCAAAGCTTTCCCTATACCTTTGTGTCACTTCTGTCCCTTGCACGTTCTCACTCCACTTGCCATCCTTCCTTTTCTGGACAGGTATCTTCACCACTGTGAGCTCTGTGAAGACAGCGTGCATCCTCTGTCCTCTTCCTGTTCCCTGCCTTTCTTGCCTTCGTGTCTGCAGCACCTGTACGGTGCCTGGCAAGGAGCTGATGCTTGACCATTATGTTGACAGGATAGATGACTGAGCCAACTCTATGAGGTAAGTACTGCTGCTGTGCCCACTTTGTAGACAAAGAAAAGGACATTCTGAGAATAGAAGTAGCCAGCTCAAGGCCCTGCAACTGGCCAGTGGCAAAGGCAGAGTCCGAGGGCCTGTGTTCTTAAATACTTCCAGTCCTGCATCCAGCACCCTGGACTCAGCAGCTGTCTGTCTTGCTCGCCCAGCAGGCTCTCTGAGGACGGCTCAGCTGGCCCAGTCTCCCCTCCCCAGAGCTGCCCCCGGAACCATGGAGAGTCTGAGTGAACTGCAGAACCCTCTGCTGCCTCGGACCCCCACCCCCCTCCATGGCCCCTACCCCTACCCCGAGGCTTCACCCAGCTGGTCATGCCAGGAGAAGCTCTACTCCTACCTCCTGGGTGGTGCTGGCTCTGCTCGCACCCACCAGCTCCTGGATCCAGGATCCCTACAGCTGGCCGTGGAGGCCTGGTACAGGCCCAGCTGCCTCCTGGGGAGGGACAAGGTCAAGGAACCCAGAGCCAGCAGCTGTGAGACCAGCTTCACAGAGAACAGGGAGCTCCAGGCTGGGCCCACAGAGCGCTCCACAGAACCTGGCCAAGTAGAAGAGGATATCACCATCCAGACTGTGTCCTACGGGGTTCAAGAGGAACTGCAGGGCCAGGAGAACGACCAGGAGGAGGAGGAGGAGGTGAGTGCATATGTTTGAAATGCAGACTCCAGGCCAGCCTCTAAGTGTTGAGATTCGGTAGGCCTGGTATGGGGCCCCGGAATCTGTATCGTTACCAAAGAAAAGGTACTTCTGGCACAGGTGCTGTCCATACTTTGAGAAACACAAGTTTGGGCTGGAAACTTAATCTTTTTTTTTTTTTTAAGATTTATTTATTCAGGGATCCCTGGGTGGCGCAGCGGTTTAGCGCCTGCCTTTGGCCCAGGGCGCGATCCTGGAGACCCAGGATCGAATCCCACGTCGGGCTCCCCGTGCATGGAGCCTGCTTCTCCCTCTCCCTGTGTCTCTGCCTCTCTCTCTCTCTCTCTCTCTCTGTGTGTGTGACTATCATAAATAAATAAAAATTAAAAAAAAAAACGATTTATTTATTCATGAAAGAGGCAGAGACACAGGCAGAGGGAGAAGCAGGCTCCATGCAGGGAGCTCCATGCGGACCCAATCCGGGATCCCAGGATCAGTCCCTGAACCAAGGCAGATACCCCACCACTGAACCACCCAGGCGTCCCGCAACTTAATTTTTTAATAGCATTTATTGTTCTCGTTTTCTTCATTATGTAAGTAATTTAAAAATACAGAAAACCACTGGAAGAAAACATTATTATTTTAGTAGATGACGTTCTAGCCTTTTCTCATTCAGTGTTTTTCTCCTACCCTACTCCTCCAAAAAGATCTTGCTGTACAGTTTTACCACCAGATTTTTCTCTCTAAGCAACGTATTTCAGTATTGCTCCAAATCATTTACTATTTGTCTACGACACAATCTTTAAGGGTTCCCTGGTGTCCTGTTGCACATTCTCCCACCATTTGTTTACTCAATCCCCTGGTCATTGAGCATCAGGACTCTTTCTCTTCTTTCACAATTACCATCCAATGATGCACATGCCTGTACATGAGTACTTGCAATCTTTCTTTGTACAAGTGGGCTACAGAGGGAATCAGGGGGTCACAGTTAAGGCTCTGGGTAGAGAGTGCAGAGCCCAACCTACAACACTACCTGTGGCCCCACATCATTGCCACTGGTGATCTTGGGCCTGGTCACAAAAGCCCACTTGTGTTTTACAGAGTGATATGACCTCGACAGACAGTGAAAGTGAAGACAACTTCGTGGCGCTGCCCCCCAGGGACCACCTGGGCCTTACTATCTTCTCCATGCTCTGCTGCTTCTGGCCCCTGGGCATTGCTGCCTTCTACTTTTCCCAGGGGGTAAGAGCACAAGGGGCATAGGGCATCAGTTCCAGCCCACTCCCTCCACTGGAGGGTTTAACAATGGGTGTGTGGGACGGGGTTGGAACCCAGTGGGCTGGGGCTGTGTTGCCTGCGGTGGGGATATCCATTTCACTAGCACCTCTCTCTCCCTAGACCAGCAAGGCCATCTCCAAGGGAGACTTCCGCCTGGCCAGCACCACCTCCCGTAGGGCCCTCTTCCTGGCCACACTCTCCATCGCTGTGGGCGCCGGTCTCTATGTGGCTGTGGTAGTGGCTCTGGCAGCTTACATGTCCCAGAATGGCCATGGCTAGTGGCCAGCAGGGCCTGGCATCCTGACTCGCCTGCTCCACCTGAGGAGGCCGTGGGGCTTAGGGTTGCAGACCCTCTGGAGAGCCCTGGCCCCTCAAGACAACCTGCAACCCCAGCTTGTTGAGGGGAGGCCTCCCAGGCTGCAGCCTGCAGGGCTCCACCATCACTTCTTCTTGTCCACAGCCCCCAGCCCCAGAGCAGAGCCAGGGGCACCACTCTCTAGCTATGTCAGGAAGCAGGAGAGGGTAGGGCTGCCCACCAAGCCATCCAGGCAGGACCTACCTCTGGCTTGAGGCTGGCTAGGAGTTCAGCCTATCCTGCCCACCCCTAGAGGGTCACCTTCCCTGCCAGCAACCCACTCCCCAACTCTGTCAGCCTCACTACAGAGAAAAAGCAAGAGGTTACTGGGAGAGAAAAGGACAACTAGGGGCAAGAATGTGACCCAGTTCTTTTGGCTATTAGAAGTCTCCACTCTAAGGACAATCTGAGCTTCCCCAACTCCACTCTCTGGCCCCATGAGGCCAAGACCCCAGCCAACCAGGAGGAAAATACAAAGACACAGGGGCCCCGAGCTCTTTCTGGTTCTCTCCTGTAGGTTTGTAAGACACTGTAGATTCTAGATAGTGAAGGAGCATCTCAGGCATGTAAAGTGCAGCCAGGGCAGGTTCTCAGAGCTTCCTCGTGCAGGAACTAAAGGCAGATGTGATGACAGAGTCCTGAAATATTGCCAGACCCCATGGGCCTCCCCAGTCCCTTCCTGGTCCCTGCCCCCACCATCCTCTTCTGGGCTCCTCCTAGGTGGCCCTGAGCTAATGCCATCCCAAGAGAGAGTGTCATCAGCCCACCAGCCACGAAGCATAGGGCCCCAGACCCATCCCTGTCGGAAACCAGTGAGGCAAGACCCTGGGACATAGTATAAATGAAGGGAGGGATCTAGGACTGGCATGGCTGCTAAGCAGCTAGCAGTGCCCAGAAGGCTTCCTGGAAGAGGTGTTCCTTGAGTAAGGCCTAAAAGGATGAGGAGAATTTATCTAGGGGATTCATTTTCCCATAACCCTTAGTATTCATGACCAGGGACATGGCAGGAGTCTCCCAAGCTATTTGGATTATGCCTCAAGCATCTGGGCTGGAGGCAAACTGTAGCCATTTCTGAGGGCTCCACCAACTCAGAGAAGATGGTTGGGCAGCACATCTCTCAAAGACCAGTGATATTTTCCTACTTCTAAATACTTGGGGTCAGTGGTGGCACCCTGGTCAGTCCCTGCCCAGAACTGCTCTCGACACCCCCAGCCACTAAGGAACATCCAGAATTTTAGAGGCAACCAGAAGGGTAATACATTGGGAGGGCAGGCCTGTCTGGGCTCAAGCAAAAGACCCAACTGTGCTGGGGATCTTGGGACTTGGTCATTCCTAAGCCACATCCAGAGCCCAGGGCCGTGGATGTACCACTGACCCACCTTGGCCCACCCACTGCTCCCCACATCTCCTGAAACCCCACAGGCCTAGGATCAGCAGTTTTAATATCCCATTATTGTATATATTTATCCTTGTAATAAACATTTCTGTAACACTAGGTGCCCTCTGGGCCTCTTAGTGTCCCTGCCTGCCTCCACCTTTGCCTGCAGCCTGCTGTCCTCCAAGACTGGGCTCCAACCCCATGTCTGCTGCTCTGGGTCCCCAGTAGTATTCCCAGGAAGGCCTCAGGAGGAGGGGTAGTCAGAACACCCACCCTCCCCAGGACTTCTCTGCTCAGAGTAGCCTGGGTGTAGAGTGCTAGGGTGCACTTGACTCCATGTCAGAAGAGACAATGCCTGTGTGTGAAGAAAAATCCCTTCTAGGCTCAAGCTCTTGTGGGTCAAGAGGAAGAGTGGGTGTGCCTCCACTGAGTTGCCTGCAGCTATCAAGAGTTGGATGCAGGGCCAGGGGGGCACCAAGGAGCCCCACTCCCCTGGTGCTCATTTTTGAGTCCCTCAAACCTGTGGGGAGGAAGCCATCTCTGCCTCAGCCCCCAGGCGTGGCACCAAATCTCCAATATCCTCTCGCTTCCTGGCCCCCATGAGCCTGCCTGGGCCAGCAAAGGGACAGGCTTGGTTTCTAGATTACTGTGCACAGAAGACCCTGGGGGAGGTAGGATATGCACACCTCACACCTATATGCGCCTCCCGGCAAGACACAGCTTTGCTCGCTTCCATACACGCATGCTGCGTGGGCTGGATGCCCCTGAGGCAGAGATTACTGTCAGGTGGCTATTAGGGGCTGCTCTCAGGCTATTATTTGAGGAAGGGAGGAGACAGATCTGGGCAAGGGGAGGTCCCATTTGGGGCAGGCCCAAATGTAGTGGGGATAGAGCCAGGAGGATACCCTCAAGGGTTGATGCGAGTTGGGACAAAGCCCAGACTTTTGTAACCCCTCAGCAAATAGTCACTGGATATGGGCCACCCAGAAAAGGAGAGTGGCCCAAGCCAGCAGGCTTGCCCTGAGGCAAAAAAAAACATCATTCCTGCAGGGCCCCCAAGTGGCGTGTCACCACTCCTGCCACATCCACCACACAGCAGCAGACCCTCTGGTGCCACCTAGATGCCCTCAGCATCTACCTCCACACACAAAGGCTGCTACCTGGGAACTCTGCGACACTAGGCCAAGGCCAAGCCAGAGTGCCAGAGAGCCAACAGCCCTGTCAGGAGGCTTCAACCAGTGACCGATGGGAGTTGGTGGGCTTTCTGCCCTCTGGCTCCCATGACTCCCCAGCGGGATTGATTTTCAGGTGGCCCTGGCAGCAGTATACTGGAGACCATGGCCCTCCCTGGCTGCTTTCCCTCTCCTTCTACGTCATTTACCTACCGTGCTATCTGGGGTCATCTACCTGCAGTTGAATCTTTGTCTCTGGGTTGGCTTCTGGGGGAACCCAAACCGAGGCATATGCATGCACATGCAGAGGAACATGTGTGTAGCATACCCGTGCACACACATGCACCTACATGTGCATACACATACCCGCGGGCCCAGGCATGCAGCCATGCGTGTGCACACACGAAGGTACAGCCCCCACACACACAAACACTTCAGGCCCACACTCACTCACAGGTGCACCCGCACGTGTGAGGGGTGACAGAGACATGGTGCCCGAGGGGGTCACGCGGCCCTGCCTGCTGTGCAGTCTCACCGTCACCAGCCTGGTTGGGCCCCAGAATGGGCGAAGGGAGGCCCAGGCTGCTGTCCGGGCCCCACTGGGGTGGGCAGGCCGCCTCCCAGCCTAGATGACACCTGCCTCCTTCCCAGCCCTCCAGAATGCTGCTTCCAGGCCTTGAGACACAGGGGAGAAGAACCACATGATGTCCTATGTTCATCCCCATCCTGCTCCCCGGCTTTACCCCAGAAGCAAAGCCCGGCTCTGCAGGAGAAGATGAAATCAGAAACAGAGCCCCAGGGGTTTCCCTCCCACACAGTTCCCCAGGAGGGGCCCAGCAGGTGGCCCCGGACTTCTCTAGATCAGTCCCTGCAGCAGGGGCAGCAGGGGCAGCAGGGGCAGGGCCCTCCCCAACCCCGTGCTGCCCTGCGGAGGCCTCCCTCCGGGCGCCTGCGGGGCACGTCGGGCCTCCTGCTTCCCAGATCTGCCTTAGCCTCACCTCCCGAGGCTCCTGGGAGGAGGGGGAGCTTGCTGTTACCCCGCTTCAGGCTGGCTCCTCAGGCTGGCAGGGAGAGGCTGGGGGCAGGGAGGGTCCCCTGGGTAAAGGTGCCCGTGATGAGCTGCAGTGCCAGCACATCTGTGCAAATATTACCAATTATTTTCCTCACTATAAACACCCAGCAGGAAGGCAGGGAAGCAACCAACCCAAACTGTTTAAAATAGAAAGCGAGATCGCTGCACAGGGAAGTCAGGGCAGCAGGCGGAAAGGGGGCCCTGCTCCAAGAACCCGTGGTCCCCCAGCCACCAGCTGCCCTTGTACTGGCCCTGCTCCTGCTGTCCCCACCTCTGCAACTCCCCCTCAGCTTTCTCCTCTGCTAGATCTAGGCAGATCCAGGGGAAAGGTCCTCGTCCGGGGGGGCGGGGGGGATAGGAGTGAGGCTGAGGTGCCAAACAGGCCCCCACGGGGAGGGGGGCCAGAGGGAGGCAGCCACAGAGGACCCAGCGCCGAGGCCGCCCAGCTGGTATGCAGTGCCCTGGTCAGGCCTTGGAGCCACGGGGCTGTGTGGACAGGAGTGGCAGGGAGGAAGCCTACCTCGTTGTGGCCACAGGCCTGGGGAGGCCGGGCCAAGTGGAAACAGTGACCGGCCACCCACTCTGAGGGAAACGGATTTTTCTGATGGTGGAAACAGCAAGAAAACTGGTCCTAGGGCCTGAGCAGTCTCTCCTGTCCCTCTCTCCACACTCGGGGCAGACAGACAGCAGGTCTCCCATACATCCACAAGGGTTGTCAAAATGTTGACACATTTCTGTGCCAGTTGATAAATAGGCCCAAGCCCCCCCAAATGTTTTCCTTTCCTGACACCCTAAGTCCCCCCCTGGAACCCCCAGCTAGAAGGGTTAACAGCTGACGCAGCAGCCCCCTACCCTAAATGCATTGGGCCATGCCTGGGCTACCCTGATTGGATGTGGCCCTGCCCACCTCCCAGAAAGGGGGCTTTAGGCAAACCCACCACCCCTCAGTGATGCGCATCCATCTGTCCCTGCTGGAGTCTCAACACATCTCCTAGGCCACCCAGATGATGGGAGGGGGTGTGCCAAGGAACGAGGTCCATGGCCAAGTTGTCAAGGATGCTAATCCTGAATGTCACAGTCCCTCATGTTACAAATAAGACAACCCAGCCCAGAGAGGGAGGTGAGTTGCCCAACACCCAGCAATTTGGAAGCCGAGCCCGGGCCTTGCCTTCCAGGCCATGCAATTGCTAAGCGAGGCTAGTGATTGTCTGCCTGCCATGAAAACACAGAAAACCGAGGGATGACCGCTGCTGCCCCGTGAATATTAACACACTTGCTTCCCTCAGCCTTCCCTCCCAGGCTGTTTCCTGCTTCAAAGGCTTCCCTCCCTGGGACTGACACTTGGGTCCTTCTATTTTGGTGGAATGGCAGGGGTGGGGCGGGAAGATGACAGTCTCGCCTAGCCTGCCCGCCCCAAGCACGCAGCAGACACCCCCTCCCCTGGTGCTCTCACATCCTTTCTGCAACAAGGGGAGACAAGACTCTCAGGGGTGGGAGTGCCCCACAGAGACACTCAGATGTTCTGAACAAAAAAACCCCGTGCTGCTGCCGCCCATCTGCATTTCCAGCCTACATCCCTTAAACTGCCTTTACCTCTCTCCCTCTAAAGAGCCAGGCAGGCTTCAAAGCCACTTCTAGCTCCATGAGGAAATAACAAAGAAAGAAATTGCCAGAGCACAGGGCACCTGACATGCAGCCAGGAAGGGAGCAGAGGGGGTGGCAAACGTGTACAACGGTGGGCAGAGCCCAGAGTGAAGCAGCAGGGCAGGCTTGTTTCTGTCCCCATTTTACAGATGGAGAGACTGAGGCTGGCAAGGCCCTCTTTCCTCCTGGTTCCACAGCTCAATGAACCGTACCAGGGTGTTACCTGCCCATCCCCTACTCTCCCACATCTTCATCAGTCCCCAGCCTCCCCCTACCCCCAACCGCACCCCCCCTTTGCTTCCACCGCTTCTTCCACATCCCAACTCCTGAAGCTGACTCCTGGACACCTCCCCCCCTTCATCCCCTCCAGCCCTGTCCCAGCTGCCTGGGACACACAGCCAATGACAGTGGTTGATCTGGAGTCAGACTGCCCAGTTCAAATCCTTGCCTCTGTGCAACTGTGGGTGTTCATTCTCCCATCGGGAAGATTGGGATCCAGGTGGTGAGCACCTCATAGGGTGTCTGTGCTTGCTACACGAATGAGCACTAGAATGGCTCCTATAGCTACCCTGGATCTCTAGTAAGTGCTCTGTGGGAAATGTTTTCAGTTATCTCCAGTTGACCACCACCCTAAATGGCTTCCCTGCCAGAAGTTCCTCACTGCCCCCCTATCCCCACCCCTACACAACCAGACAGTTTAAAACCAAAATCCTGGTATACCTCAACCTTGTGGACCTCTCAGCAGACCCCAGCTGGTAGCAAGCCGAAGACCCGGGCCTGTTTCATGTGTTCCCTCTGCCTGTAATCCCTGCCTTGACTCCCTGACCTTTTCTTCCAAGACGCAGTTCTAGAAAATCCTATCTCCTCTGTAAGCCCTTTCTGATACCCCCACACACACACACAAACACACATCTACCCCCAAACCAAATAGAACCAACTGCCCCTTTCCTGAACCACCAGGGCACCTATTCAAACCAGCACATCAGTCACCTGTTTGCTCCTCCAAAGGTAATTCTCATTGTGCTGCGGGACCTGCTTTCCAGAGATGCCACACAGCCAAAGAGGGTCCAGGTCAGGATTCTTTCTGCTGCAATTTCTCTCTCAGGGGGGAAAACCGACCACTTCTGGAGGAGATAAGAGTGGGATGGGTAGGGGGTCTCTAGGTGGGAAGGTAGAGGATAAAACAGGCCAGAGACAGCAGAGTAGGCCCTCAGAGTGGCCAGTCTGGTGGATAGTGCCAGAGCATAGGACTTGTACACACTTTCCATCTTTCATCTGGAATGTCCTGAAGACAGTGGTGAGGTCTGTACTCTGTAGGGAAGATATGACCAAGGGGATAAAGAAGCCAGAGTGGCTGCTTGCTTTCATCCCGTCTGGTCTCCTCAAGGTTCTGAGCTGAGAACAAAGAAGAGGTTTCTTGGGACGCCTGGGTGGCTCAGTGGTTGAGCATCTGCCTTTGGCTCAGGTCATGATCCCCGGGGTCTGGGGACTGAGTCCCACATTGGGCTCCCTGCAGGGAGCCTGCTTCTCCATCTGCCTGTTTCTCTGCCTCTCTCTCTGTGTCTCTCATGAATAAATAAATAAAATCTTTAAAAAAAAAAAAAAAAAAGGAAGAGGTTTCTTCTCCATTTATTTTGCTCCCAAATCAGGCCCTGGGTCATTTCCACCCCCATCCTCCAAAGGAGCACACAAGTCAGAGTGTCACTGACCTGTCCACTGCCACCTTCGAAGGCCAAGGCTGGAGGCAGAAGCACAGCTTAACTGGCCTCACCACATCCCCATCTTTCACCAAATTCTGCAACTCTACCTCCCCACAATCTCTGATTTGTCTACTTTGCCCCTCTCTGTTGCCAAGCCCCAATCCAAGTCTCATCAGCTCTCACTGAAGCTTCTGCAAAAGCCTCCTGGATGTTTTGACATACGCTACAACGTGAATAAACCTTGAGGACATCACGGTAAGTGAAATAAGTCAGTTACAAAAAGACAAACCCTGCAGGATGCCACCTTTATAGGTACCTAGAGTAGTCAAATTCACAAAAACAGAAAGTAGAATTTGTTTGCCAAGGGCTGCAGGGCTGGAGGCAGTGCTAAACCACTGAGCCACCCGGGTTGCCCAGAGTGAACTTTTCTAAAGGCAAATCTGGTCAAGTCAACCTGCCTGATGAAAGCCTTCAAAGGGAGGAGCAATTGGATGCCTGGGTGGCTCAGCCGTTGAGCGTCTGCCTTTAACTCAGGGTGTGATCCCGGGGTCCCGGGATCGAGCCCTGCATTGGGCTTCCTGCATGGAGCCTGCTTCTCCCTCTGCCTATGTTTCTGCCTCTTTTTCTCTGTCTTTCGTGAATAAATAAATAAATAAAATCTTTTTTTAAAAAGGGGGGTGCGGTGCCTGAGTGCCTCAGGTCATGATCCCAGGGTCCTGGGATCAAACCCCACATCAGGTTCCTTGCTAAGCTGCTTCTTCTCCCTCTACTGTTCCCCCTGCTTGTTCTCTCTCTCTCTTTCTCTGTCAAATAAATAAATAAAATATTTTTTAAAATAAAGCTTTCAAAGGATCTGTTAGATAACCAAACTCCTTAACCTGCTCTGCATTGCTCACTGAAAAGCACCCGGGCTGCCCGCTCTCTCTCTTAAAAATAAATAAATAAATAAATAAATAAATAAATAAATAAATAAATAAAATAAAAATAAAAATAAATAAAAGAAACTGAGGTCCTGGGATGCCTAGGTGGCTCAGCAGTTTGGCACCTGCCTTCAGCCTAGGGCGTGATCCTGGAGACCCAGGATCGACTCCCACATCAGACTCCCTGCATGGAGCCTGTTTCTCCCTCTGCCTGTGTCTCTCTATCTCTCTCTCTCTCTCTGTGTCTCTCATGCATAAATAAATAAAATCTTAAAAAAAAAAAAAAAAAGAAACTGAGGTCCAAAAAAAATAAGAAACTGTCCTTGGTCACAAGCTTGTAAATGGAAAGCTAGAATCTAAATTCAGGCTGTCTGGCTCCACCGTCCACATGCCTTGGACATTATCCTATCCTGCCCAAGTCTGATGCCACCAGAGTCACAGGTATATATCTCTGCCCTCCTTCTCTTCTCCCATTGCTTCTTTCCTCCTCCCTTCCCTAAATGACACTGGTCAGGGATTAGGGTCATGGAAAGAGAACCACCTGTTTTACCCACATGTATTTTTTATATTAATTATTTTTTATTGGAGTTCAATTTGCCAACATATAGCATAACACCCAGTGCTCATCCCATCAAGTGCCCCCCTCAGTGCCCATCACCCAGTCACCCTAACCCCCCACCCACCTCCCTTTCCACCACCCCTTGTTCGTTTCCCAGATTTAGGAGTCTCTCGTGTTCGGTCACCCTCAGTGATATTTCCCACTCATTTTCTCTCCTTTACCCTTTATTCCCTTTCACTATTTTTTATATTCCCCGAATGAATGAGACCATATAATGTTTGTCCTTCTCCGATTGACTTACTTCACTGGGCATAATACCTCCAGTTCCATCCACATTGAAGCAAATGGTGGGTATTTGTCATTTCTAATGGCTGAGTAATATTCCATTGTATATATAGACCACATCTTCTTTATCCATTCATCTTTCGACAGACACCAAGGCTCCTTCCACAGTTTGGCTATTGTAGACATTGCTGCTAGAAACATTGGCGTGCAACCCACATGTATTTTAAGGAATATTTACTTCCTGTAACTCAAGAAACCCAGTAAATCTACCCAGAACCTGTAAATCCTGGTAGATGGTGAAGAACAAGAACAGCCTCTGGCCCCTTCTGAGCGGCCAGTGAGAAGCAAGGAGGACTGAGCCATAGGAGCCTACAGCCCACTTTGGTGGGATCCAGAACAGACCCCTAGAAAGGGGGCAGGAATCTTAGGAAACAAAACCACTGGGACCTGAGGCGTGGGGTAAGTGGTCATGGATAGGATTGATGGTGGCAGCCAGAGACACAGGAGCATGAGGACAGATCCTTGTTTCCATCCTATTCCCCAAAATGCTGCCCCATGCCCAGGGACAGGCCAACTGCCACCCTGCCCATGCAGAGGACCTGTGTGTCACCAAAAGAAGTTGGAAGAGAGATGGTGCTGGAGCAGACGTCCCCATGGAGAGCTGCCTGCTTAGGTGGGATGAAGTAGGGACCTTCTCAACCATGGACAAGAAATGAGAGGCAGGGATCCCCGGGTGGCGCAGCAGTTTGGCGCCTGCCTTTGGCCTTTGGTGGCGCGATCCTGGAGACCCGGGATCGAATCCCATATCAGGCTCCCGGTGCATGGAGCCTGCTTCTCTCTCCACCTGTGTCTCTACCTCTCTCTCTCTCTCTCTCTCTCTCTCTCTCTCTCTCTGTGACTATCATAAATTAAAAAAAAAAAATTAAAAAAAAATGAAAGGCAACCTCAGGTTTTAGACTTGGATTGCTGAGTGCCACCACATGCCAATTACTGGACTTATTCTTTTTCATATTAGCCCATATCTTATAGACAGGAAAAGTGAGGCTCAGAGAGAGAAGGCAAATCACCCTACCAGCTGGGAAGTTGGGAAGTCTTAAAATTAATTGTCAAGTCCTCAGTCTTTAACCCTCTGCACCTCAAATCCCTTCAACTCAGCAAGGATGAGTAGGAAAGTAAAACAAATGCACAGGAGCAGAGATCAGCCTGCATTCCTGGCTGCAACAATTCTCTGGTTTCTTCTTTACCCAAATCTGGGCAGGAGCTGCATCTCATTATTTGAGCAGAGAAACATTTCAGAGCTCACCAGCCCTCTGCCCAGCACCCCTACCAGCTCCAGACCCCCTCTTTCCCTGCCCCCCCACCAAGCCTGCAGGTGGAGGAGCAATGAGCAGCTTTCTCCAGCTGTACTTCCCCCTGGGGTGGCATATGGAGGATGCCACACTCAGAGAAGCCAATTAAAGACAAGCATCCTGGTAGAGCTGCTGGACTCAGTGCTGCCGAAAGCACGCCCCCCCTCCCACCCTAGCAGTCTGCCCAGGAAGCCTCAGGGAGCTGCCTGCCAAGAGCTCCCCACTCAGGGGTCAGGGGCCAGCAGCCAGGCTGGTGAGCTGGGAGCTGCACTGACGTCCCCACCAGCCAGGAAGCCTGTGTAGCTCCAACTTCCTCCCCAGACTCTGCTCAGCCTCCCCACATCCTTCCATCAGTTAAATATTGACTCAGCATCTATTAAGCACAGAACAGTCTACTATGTTCTCCAGAGTAAAATGAGTCTCTTTTCTTCGGAAATGACACACCTAGAGACAGTCTCCCCACTGGTCCTTTAACACACCAAGTGGGCTCCTGCCTAGTGTGACCTACTGGCCCGGGTCCTTCCACCAGAAACATCTCCTGATATCTGCTCTGCATTGCTCACTGAAAAGTCACCTCCTCTTAGAGGCCCTCCCTAGCCACCTCACCCCTAGCCATTTACCTGCCATTTTTTTCATAGCTCTGTCCCTGCCTGACATTTTATTACCTGCTTTTGTCAGCTTTCCTCCATTGGCAATTCAAACTGCAAAAAGGACTCCTGGGTCTTACTCATGGCCGGCTGAATCCTCAGTGCTTAGGACAGGGACTAGCTCTCAGTAAAGATCTGTTCTATGAATGGGATCTGGGTTCTGGCTCTATTCTAGCTGGGCTCTATTCTGTGTCCCCAGAAGAGCCTCTCCCCCTTCATCTCCCTTTTTAATGTGAAAGGATTCGTGGTTAAGACTTTCTAATAAAGTCTTAATTGGAATCCCTAAGAGTCATCAGAGGAAGATGGGAAGGAGGGCCAATGAGCTATTTTTTTTAATTGAAGTAAAATTCTCATAACATGAAATTAACCATTTTAAAGTGAACATTTTGGTGGCATTTAGTGCATTTACAGTGTTGTGCAACCACCACCTCTCTCTAGTTTCAAAAGATTGTCATCACCCCAAAATGAAATCCCATACCCATTAAGTAGCTGCTCCCCTTGCCCTCTCCCTCCAGCCTCTGGCACCCACCAATCTGAGTTCTGTCTCTGTGGATCTCCCTATTAGGAATATTTCACATATGGAATAGTACTGTATGTGACCTTTTGTATCTGCCGGCTTCTTTCACTTAACATAATGTTTCCAAGAATCATCCACATTGTAGCCTATTTCAGTACTTATTTTTTATGGCTGGATACTATTCCTTTGTATGGATACACCATAATCTGTTTATCCTCTCATTCACTGATACCATGAGCTACTTTGAAAAGCTTTTCCACACCTGTGGTAAGACCATACCCTCTGACTAAAATATCTTTGATAGACAAAAGCCTATAAAACAGGGCAGGACACCTGGGTGGCTCAGTTGGCTAAGCATCCAACTCTTGGTTTCAGCTCAGGTCATGATCTCAGGGTCATGAGGTCAAGTCTCAAGTCAGGCTCCAGGCTCAGTATAGAGTCAGCTCTAGATTTTCTGCATCTCCCTCTTCCTCTGCTCCTCCCCCTACTCTCCTACTGTATCTCAAATACATAAATAAAATCTTAATAACTAAATAAAGTAAAATAGGGACAATATAACAAAAAAGATGCTCGCAGTTTCCAGGGCCTGATTGCACAATTTTGTAGCTGGCCCCACAGACACGACCTCCATCTCTGGACACTTACAGTAAGCCAGGACCCAGTCAAAGCATTGTACATGCTTTATCTTTTCACCCCTCACCCTCAAACTTGCTGAGGTAGGGACTATGATTACAACTCATTCAGGTGAGGAAACTTAGACACAATGTACTGCTCAAGGTCACGTAGGCAATCATAGTCGTGGAGTTGGCATCTGGATCAGGAGGATGAACCCTTAACCACCAGGGTGCTGCCTGGGGCACTCAACTGGCCTCTTGGTCACACCTCACCAAGCACTACTGCCAGTGAGATATTTTATATTTTTAATACTAAGTCTTTGAAATCTTGCATGTATCTTTTTTTAAAAGATTTTATTTATTTTTTCATGAGAGACACACAGAGAGAGACAGAGACATAGGCAGAAGGAGAAGCAGGCTCCCTGTGAGGATCCTGATGCGAGACTTGATCCCAGGACCCCAGGATCACAACCCGAGCCAAAGGCAGATGCTCAACCACTGAGCCACCCAGGTGCCCGAAATCTTGCATATATTTACACTTAAAACGTATTTCGGGGGCACCTGGATGGTGCAGTCAGTTAAGCAACTGATTCTTGACTTTGGGTCAGGCTCACATTATGATCTTAGGTTGTGATCTCAGGGTCATGAGCTGGAGCCCTGCTTCCAGCTCCACACTCAGCTAAAAGTCTGCTTAAGACTCTCCAGGGACACCTGGATGGCTCAGCGGTTAAAGCATCTGCCTTCGGCTCAGGGTGATCCTGGAGTCCTGGGATCAAGTCCAACATTAGGCTCTTCACAGGGAGCCTCCTCTCTCTGCCTGTGTCTCTGCCTCTCTCTCTGTCTCTCATGAATAAATAAATAAAATCTTTAAAAAAAGACTCTCTCGGGACACCTGGGTGGCTCAGCAGTTGAGTGGTGCCTTTGGCTCAAGGTGTGATCCTGGATTCCCAGGTTCAAGTCCCACATCAGGCTCCTTGCATGCAGCCTGCTTCTCTGTCTGCCTGTGTCTCTGCCTCTCTCTCTCTCTCTCTCATGAATAAATAAATAAAATCTTTAAAAATAAAAAATAAATAAAAAAAGACTCAAAAAAAAAGATTCTCTCTGCCCCTCCCCCCATGCTCGTTCTCTCTCTGTAAAATAAATAAATCTTATATAGATATATATATATATTTCTTTCTTTTTTTATTATTTATTTATGATAGTCACAGAGAGAGAGAGAGAGAGAGAGAGAGAGAGAGAGAGAGAGGGGCAGAGACATAAGCAGGCTCCATGCACTGGGAGCCCGATGTGGGATTTGATCCCAGGTCTCCAGGATCACACCCTGGGCCAAAGGCAAGCGCCAAACCGCTGCGCCACCCAGGTATCCCCTATATATATATATATATATATATATTTCAATTCAAATTAGCCACATTTTACGTGCTCAATAGTCAGTATAGCTATCGGCTATCATATGGGACTTCAAAGGATGGTAATAATAGTTGCCCCTGAGAAGAGATTTTGCAGAATTTAAAATCATGGAAAGAAGAAGTAACTTTCACTATACGTTCTTTTGCTCTGTTTGACTCTTTCTCATGTGCATGAGTTACCTTTTTTTTTTTAATATTTTGTTTATTTATTCATGAGAGAGAGAGAGAGAGAGAGAGGCAGAGACACAGGCAGAGGGAGGAACAGTCTCCATGCAAGGAGCCTGATGTGGGACTCGATCCCAGGTCTCCAGGATCACATCCTGGGCTGAAGGCAGCACTAAACCGCTGAGCCACCTGGGCTGCCCCAGTTACCTATCTTTTTAAACTCACAAGCTGACAGGTAAAGAAAAACACGGAAAAGTCAGAAAACAAAAACAAAAACAAAACAGAAAAGCAGTGATCTAAGAAGCAGGAAGAGATTCCAAACATGCAGGTGCAGTGTCGGGGAGGTCAAAAGAGGGGAGCTTTTCAGAAGATGAGAAGGAGGAAGTGGAAGAGGCAGTATCCCGAGATGACTTCAGATTTGGCAGCTGGGACACCGCTCATCACTCATAGGTGGCATTTGAGAGCTGTGTCAGGAAAGGACAGAGGTGGAACAAGACCGTAGCAGGTTCAGATGGGGAAGCTAGTAGGTGTGGCCCTCCTGTGCAGAGGAGACAGACAAACATGGGAGCCAAACAGCAGTGACTCAGAGGTGGCTTAGGGACTAAAGGCTGCTGGGGATGGCTCCAGGATTGGGTAGGGTGTGACAGGAGACCAGTGGAGAACAGGTGGTTCAGACAGTAAACTTGGGCCTGCCACCAGCACCATGCCGCGGAGTGGAGAGGAGCCCAGCCTGGCTGGGACCAAGGGTATTGGGGAAGAGCAATGATAACCAGCTTGGCTAACAATCAACTTCTTAACCTCTTTGGACACAGACCCCTTTGAGAATGTGATGATGGCTAAGGGCCCTCCCCAGAAAAATGCACACACGATGCATTGCAGTAACAACACACGATGTTATTGTACACAGCTTCAAGTCAGGTCCAGAGCCCCTGAAGGCCACCCCAGATCACAAAACCTGCTGTAACTGTCCACTATGACCTCCACAATGTGGCTCTGATTCCTCACCTGCCATGCACAATCTGGCTCCACCACCTGCTCCAGCCTCAACCTCTGCCCACATCACCCTCCTTTCCCAGAGCCATGTGCCTCAGCCCTTTGTTCTTGACCCTGGGATACCCTCTTCCTCTCAGGAGTTCTGCATCCTCCTCATCATCATTCAGAAGCTGCCTCTTCCCTTACCACCCCCCCCCCAGGCACATTTAATCACATCTTCCAATTCCTACTGACATCCAGGGTAAGTGTTGCATGTCATTACAGTTTGTGTATTTGATCTGTTCCCATCTTCTTGCCCACGCAAGTTTTGTGCAACCTACGGGCCAGGATCTAATCTGATCCATAGCAGGTAACTTGATAAAGGAATGAATTCAAATATGACTGAATTAAGGAAGAGATCCTAGGGGCCCCTGAGGACTGAGAAGTGTTTTCAGGGTCTGTAGTTGGCTATTGGGCCACCTTATAAAGGTTCATCCATTTTGTAGCAAGTATCAGAACTTCATTCCTTTTTATGGACACATAATATTCCAGTGTATGGAATATACATTTTGTTTATCTATTCATGTTATTGGTACACATTTGGGGCTTTTCCACCTTTTGGCTATTGTGAATAATACCGCTATAAATGCTCGAATACAAGTATCTGTTTGAGTATGTTTTCAAATTTTTTGGATATATATACCTAGGAATGAGTTTTATGTGTCATACAGTGCTATGGACTGAATGGCACCTCTCAAAAATCATTTTGAAGCCCTTACCCCCATTGTGATGACATTTGGATGTGGGACATTTGTAAAATAGTAGGTCCTGGGAGTGGAGCCCTCATGATGAGATTAGTGAACACAAGAAGGGGAACACAAGACAGCACTCCCCTCTCTCTGCCATATGAACAAACAACATGAAGGGAGCTGTCTACAAGCCAGAAAAAGTGCTCTCACCAGAACCCAACCGTGAGACTTTCCTAGCCTCCAGAACTGTGAGAAATAAATGTTTGTTATCTAAGTCCCCTAGTCTATAGCAAATTGTTATAGCAGCCTGAACTAAGATGTGGCAATTCTAACCTTTTGATGAAGCACCAAATTGTTTTCCACAGTGATTGCACCACTTTACATTCCCACCAGCAACGTACAAGGGTTCTGATTTCTTCACACCCTCAAAAACATGATATTTTCTATTCGTTTCCTTTTTAATATAAGCATCCTAGTGAATGTGAAGCAATTTCTCATTGTGATTCTGACCTGTATTTCCTTAATGACCAATGAGGGTGAAGAGGTCTTCATATGCATATTGGCCATCTTTAACTCTTTGGAAAAATGTCTATTCAAATGCTCATTTTTAAAAATTACCTTGTCTTGGGGTTCTTGGGTGGTGCAGTTAGTTGAGTGTCTGACTCTGGCTTCCACTTGGATTGTGATCTCGGGGTCGTGGGGTTGAGCCCCACATGGGGCTCCAACCTCGGTGTGGAGTCTGCCTGAGATTCTCTCTTCCTTCCCTCTGCCCCCCAACCCCACACTCATATGTACATGCGTGAATGCTGTCTCTGGAATAAATAAATCTTTTTTAAAAATTAAACATTAAGTTGTCTCTTTGCTTTTGATTTGTAAGAGTTCTTTTTATAGAGACTGGATATTAATTTTTTTTTTAAGATTTATTTATTTGAGGGCAGCCCGGGTGGCTCAGCAGTTTAGCGCCACCTTCAGCCCAGGGTGTGATCCTGGAGACCCGGGGAGTCCCACGTCGGGCTCCCTGCATGGAGCCTGCTTCTCCCGCTGCCTGTGTCTCTGCCTCTCTCTCTCTCTGTCTCATGAATAAATAAAATCTTAAAAAAAAAAAAAAAAGATTTATAATTTATTTGAGAAGAGCATGCATGTGCATGGGATAGGGGAAGGGCAGAGGAAGAGAGAATCTCAAACAGACTCCCCACTGGACAGGGAGCCTGACATAGGGCTGTATCTCACAACCCTGAGATCATGACCTGAGCCAAAATAAAGAGTTGGTCCCTTAACCGACTAAGCCACCCAGGTGCCCCATATATTTAAACTCTTATCAGATAATATGATTTGAAAATAATTCTCCCACTCTTTTAGGTTGTCTTATTTTTTAAAGATTTTATTTGAGAGAGAGAGAACACAAGTGGAGGGCGAGGGGCAGAGGGAGAAGGAGCAGACTCCCTGCTAATAAGTGGGGAGACTAAGTCAAGGTTCTATCACCTACTATCCTTTTTATTTATTTATTTAAGGTTTTATTTATTTATTCATGACAGACACACACACACACACACACACAGAGGCAAAGACACAGGCAGAGGGAGAAGCAGACTCCATGCAGGGAACCCGACGTGGGACTCGATCCTGGGTCTCCAGGATCACACACTGGGCCAAAGGCAGGCACCAAACTGCTGAGCCACCGGGGCTGCCCTATCCCCTACTAGCCTTTTTCTGTTCCAGGATCCAATCCAAGGGCCACATTGCATTTGTTTGCTGTTTCTCCTTAGTCTCCTCCAACGTGTAACAGTTCCTCAGTTTTATTCTTCATGACCTTCAGACTTTTGGGAAGTACTGCTCATTTATTATACAGAGCATATGTAGAATGCCTCTTGATTTTAGCTTGTCAGATGTTTTCTCAGGATTGGATTGAAGTTGTAAATTTCTGGCAAGAATTGCACAGAAGTTATATGCCTTCTTACCAGTATTGTTAAGCTCTATCTCTTGATTTCACTGGTGTCTGTCAGGTTTCTCCATTGTAAAAAGTTACTATTTTGATCCTTTTCCTAAGAGAAGGGATGGCATTGAAGGGTTTTAAGCAAGTGACTAATTTTTAAGATTTTATTTATTCATGAGAGACACACAGAGGGAGAAGCAGGCTCCATGCAGGGAGCCCGATGTGGGACTCAAACCCAGAACTCCAGGATCATGCCCCATGCCAAAGGCAGACACTCAACCACTGAGCCACTCAGGCATCCCAAGTGACTCATTTAGACGTGCATTTCAACTATACCCACCCCGGGGGAACCTGGGTGGCTCAGTGGTTGAGCATCTGTCTTTGGCTAGGGTCATGGTCCTGGAGTCCTAGGATAGAGTCTGGAATCAAGCTCCATGCAGGGAGCCTGCTTCTCCCTCTCTCTGCCTGTCTCTGCCTCTCTCTCTGCGTCTCTTATAAGGAAAAAGAAAAATCTTTAAAAAAATAAAATAAATTTACAAAAATGCCCTTCTGGGTGCAGTATGAATGTGGGAAAGACCATATCAGCATATACTGCAGTCCAATAGGTGATGATGGAAGTGAGAAGTGGATAGATTTTAGAGATATTTAGAAGGTATAATCATAGGGCAGGTCAATGAGATCATGCAGTCTCTCTGATTTAATTGGTCTGCATTTGGATTTGGACCAACATCGTTTTACAAGCACCTAGATGGGGCACCTGGCTGGCTCAGTTGGTAGAGCATGAGACTCTTGATCTCTGGGCTAGGAGTTTGAGCTTCACATTGCAGATAGAGGTTACTTAAAAGATTAGATAGAGGGGATCCCTGGGTGGCTCAGCAGTTTAGTGCCTGCCTTTGGCCCAGGGCGTGATCCTGGGGTCCTGGGTTTGAGTCCCGCATCAGGCTCCCTGCATAGAGCCTGCTTCTCCCTCTGTGTCTCTGCCTCTCGCTCTCTCATGAATAAATAAATAAAATCTTAAAAAAAAATTAGATAGATAGACCCAGATGATTATAATGTTCAGCCACATTTAGGTGACAACAGATAATTCTACCCAAAGCCAGAGAAACTAGGAGCTGAGCTTAACCAGCAACATGCACAAGCCACAGAACTACACTGTTCTAAGCAGGGCTGCGCTGGGGCAAGGGGAAGGCAAAGCTACTCAGATGCTCTCTGAATACCTCCCACCAGCCTGTATTTCCCTCCTCCCAGACTATGGCCTCCCACCAGCCTGCACGGTGGGGGCTGCAGCCTGGAATAGGTGAGGCATGGGGGAGGATCCCCTGCAGCCCTCCTGCCCTCCACCATCCCGTCTCCTCAGGCAGGTAATAACGTGAGTAGATGCCTGTCTAGCCTCCTCCTGGCTCCCCACAGATCTAGGTCCCCCTGCACCCCCCTCCAGCTCTGCCCTGCAGGGAGGAGCCGCTAGAGTTAAGCGGATTTCATGCTATTTTCAAAGTCATTTTCCATGGAAATTTTTTTATACCATTAAACCTACTTTCTGCTGCTCTTCTCATCTCCCTGAAAGCTTCCTCCTTCTCTTCCATGAGATAAACCAGTAATGGGAACATTTAGGAACCTGCTAGTGATACTCTAAGGGTGTCCTGGGGTATCATGAGCCAAGGTTGTGGAGGAGAAATCACACTAAAAATGCCTGTTAGAAGTCAGGCCAGTAAGATGGGCAGACAGCCCCTGGGGCAGAAGCAGGCTCTCCTTGCACTTGCACAC
Source organism: Vulpes lagopus (assembly GCF_018345385.1). Lineage (NCBI taxonomy): Eukaryota > Metazoa > Chordata > Mammalia > Carnivora > Canidae > Vulpes > Vulpes lagopus. The sequence goes on from NC_054829.1 coordinate 25,866,784, forward strand.
ACTCCGGAGCTTTGCCTCTCCACCTTCCAGCCCCACCCTAATAACTGCCTTGTCGGATTACCTGTCCTTCATCCTCCCATGACAGCCACTACACTGGGACAAGTGTTTACAACCAGCGACCGAGGTCATCTGAGGAGCAATTGAGGCATTTCCCAGAGACCCCTCCAAGGACTCAACATTTCTGAGAAAAGTTGACCCTGGGAGCTATGAGTTGGCGGGGTCAGGATGAGCTAGGAGATGCCAAAGCCGGCATATGCCTCCTTGTGAACCCACTGCACTTTGTTGTGCATCCTGTAGAGAAGTGTCTATCATATTGCTGCCAGCAAATGGAAGCCTTTGTGAGGACAAGAGTTGAGGCCAAATGACTTGTACCCTCAGCTCACAGCATAGGGCTCAGCCTGTCCTGGGTTGCTGGACAGGAGCCCGTTACATCTGCCAGACCCTATGTGAGCAAGTATGACCTAGCAGCACAGCCAGAAAATTGGACCAGACTTGCGCAAGGAGTAGCCTCAGATATGATCTGGCAGGAGAGATGTGCTCAGAGGAGAGGATGAGGATGGCCTGGACAGTCCAAGTCCCTTCCTCATGATAATCTAGCAGTGTGGAACCACATGAAGTCTGCAGTGTTCCTCAGGTCATGCAAGATGGAGATGTGAGAGAAAATTCTAGGAAGACCCCCAGCTTTCTGTCCAGTTCAACTGCTAACCTGATGCCAGCAGCAACCAGCCTAAAAAATACTCAAGAGAAGAGCAGGTTGGTGGGGAATGAGCCCAGATTGGCAGTTAGTGAGGCTGAGGTGCTGGTGAAACATCCAGGAGGGGCAGGTGAGGGTTCCTCAGGGCTCAAGAGCCACCCAAGGGCCCAAGTGCTGGCCTCCAGAGAAATATTTGAAGAGCAGCCTCATGCAGCAAGGTAGAAAGATAATCGCTACCAAAATACAGGACTCCTTCCCCCAGGGGATAAATATATTACAATTTTTTAAATAAAAATTTTCATTAAAAAAAATTAAAAAATTAAAAAAAAATTAAAAATTTATTCACCTTTCACCTAATCACTTTTTAGGATGAAGTTTTTACATTCAAAATTTGTAGAACCAGCTATTACCCTACAATGGCACAGAATGTTAGAAGACGTAGAGCCAGCCTCTCACATATTGTTTTCTTCCTTTATTCACAGTGTTCATTTCACTGGAATTTCTTTCTACATCTGCCTTTGAGAAAGTGGTGCAAAACATACAACTAACTTTAACAAATGTCAACTTCAAAACCACCATGAAGTATTCTTAGCAAATATAGTCTCACTGTTTAGGTATAATCTGCCTTTCTAAGCAATTATGGAGAAAACGATTTTTCTACACAAAAATAATTTAACTGTACTAATAAAAGTCTCCAAATCAATAAATATTGACATATCATGTCTATCTTATTTTTTTCCAATAGAAGCTAAAGTATCTCACTGTGGCCTTGAGACTCAGGGCTGGCCTTGGACTAAAGGACCTTTCAGTCTTGGAGCAGGAGTATCTTGCTGGGCAATCTGGAACAAGAATCTCCCTGGGCATTACCTTACTCCAAGAAAACAGGAATTAGAGTCTCAAACTCTACATGATTGTTACCCATAGTAAATGCTCATCTAGGACTTACTCTGTAATCCCCATTTTACAGATGGAAAAGTGAAGTACAGCAAGGTATAGCTCACCCATGTGCACATGCTGTCTCTCCAATGTCTAAGACTATCATCAGTAGGTCTGGGTGGGGCTCTGGAATCGGAGTTCCTAACCACCTCCCCCAGGGACTGAGATCCGGGTGCGTTTTAGATCCCATTGAGATATTGCTCAGGCATCAGATCTGCTCTGGTTCTGAGACCACATGGGAAAGACAAACAGAATCCAGAGCCCCAGCTAGGGGAATTCTCAGGAGGGAGGTTGGTACCACCCTGACAGCTAAGGCAGTAAGGGCTTGTAGGCTGGGGGTTCCAATCAGCCAGACCAGGCTGGGTCTACCAGCAACTCACTGGTTTCTTGCTGCACCAGATCGCCACCTGCTGGCTATAGGTGGCCACCGCAGGACAGATTTAGCCAGATCATTCTGGCATTTGTCAGGATGGACGGTATGCGATAGTTTGAAAGGAGAGAATCAGTTATGGAGAGGAGAGCAGCCACTGACCTAGATTAGGGGGTTGCTGTGGGATGAAGAAAAATGGCCAATGAGAGATATTTAGGAAGTACAATTGATTAGATTTAGTAACACTAACCCCAAAGGCCAACAGCAGGAAAAGCATAGTGGCCCCATTACGTTCATCCCTTCTTTCAACACGCTGCAGCACCTACTATGTGCCAGCAACTAATCTTCCTGCTAGGGGACACCTGGGTGGCTCAGCGGTTGAGCATCTGCCTTTGGCCCAGGGCGTGATCCTGGAGTCCCAGGATCGAGTGCCACCATACAGCTTCCTGCATGGAGCCTGCTCTCCCTCTGCCTATGTATGTCTCTGTCTCTCTCTGTGTGTGTCTTTCGTGAATAAATAAATAAAAAGCCCTGGTTTACATTGAGCTTATGCTCTAATGGGGTGAGTGGGGGTAAGAAGTAATCAAATAAGCAAATAAACAAGAAAATTATCAGATGGGAATAAACACCACATGGAGAATTTAAAAGGGTAATGCAATAGAGACTCAGATCTGAATGGTAAGGAGCCTGCCACGTAAAGGTGTTCCAAAGGAACAGATGAGAAGGCCCTTAACAGAAGTGCAGCATGTTTAAGACCCAAGGTAGCCAGTGTGGCTGGAGAAGGGCCACGGTGGGACAAGAGGCAGGCAGAGCTAGTCAGGGGCCAGACTACAAAGGCTTTTTTTGTCAGGCAGTGCAGGGAATTCTGGGTGAAGGGGAAGCCTCGGACACATATTAGACAGGAATGTGAAAGAATGCAATTTCACTTAAAGCACTCTCCAGCTGCTCTAAGGACCATGAATTGTACTGGGAAAGAGCAGAAGGGAGACAGACAGGAGGTGGAGACGTGAGTCGGTGGGGATGGCGACAGCAGAGGGAGGGTTCTGGGCCACTTTGGAGTCAGTCAACAGGCCTTGATGGTAGACTGGATGTGGGGGTGAAAAAAAAAATAGAACCAAGAATGACTCCCCAAGATGATGAGGATGACAGCCATTGCAGAAATGTCTTCCCCAATGATGCCACACCTCAACAAGCCTTAAAATCCAGCCCACCAGAGGGGGTTTGCAGTTTAGCCACTCTGAGGCTCACAAGTGTCCTGTCCTGACCTGGACCTAGGCCTGGGCCTAGCCTGCTTGGGCGCAGGATGAACACTAAAGAGAATGCCTAACAAGGACCTGACCTGACCCTTGTGCTGGCCTAGCCTGCGAGAACACCTCATCGGAGTATTTTTCCAGGCGGCCATAGCCCTATCCCCAGCTGGAGATGCACCCCCAGGTCACCTCTAGATCAGATTCTAAACGGAATCCCCAGAGCAATCCCTCCCCATCCCCCAAGCCCTAGACCCAGGAATGTCCCCTCCAAAGAGAAATGGTCATTGTTGGTGCCCTTAAACCAAAAGGAATGTGGAAATGAACAGGCACATCCTGACTAATCAAACACCAGAGACCAAGGGCTATGGGTACCACAACTCTTTATTTCTTTGGTTTTCCAACTTGACTCTTGGACAATGCAAATTCAGTTACTTGCCTGCCTGGTCACTGTATGATCCCTCACTGATGGGGCCCAGGCTCAGGGGAGAGGCTGAACAGAAGGACGAGTGTCCCCAAGAGCCATCCAGACTGGCAGAGGACTAGAGGCTCCACAGCAGATGGGCCAAGCACCAGCAGAGACTCGACCCTCTCCCCCAGCCCCTTACCAGCTCCTTGCAAGGGACAGGCCAGCACCTCAGTGATCTAGCTCAAGGCCTTCCATTAGAGGTTCTTCCTCTATACCCTTACTTCTCATGCTGAGCCTGGCACCCTCTTCCTTGGGGGTACCAGAAAGAAGCCACTGACCTGCTCCACCTTTGACTCCCATTGTTTCTTTGGAAATCATCTTTGAGTAATGAGGGTGTCAACCCCCAAAAGAAACCAAAGACATATATTCTGCCTAAGGGGACAGATAGCCATGTTAGGTTACAGTACTTCCTTCATCCCCAGGAGAAGTTGAAAGCAGCTTTAGCTAACAAACCCCCTCAGAACCCCCAAACACAGACAGTTTCCAATACCAGCTGGGGGGTGGGGCGGGCAGCCCACCCACTTAAATCAAAACAAAAAACTAAAACCAAGACAATAAAAAGCAACAATGGCAAACAACCGAAGAGAACAATTCTGGTCCTGTAGCTCTCTGCAAGAGACCAGATGGCTCATTTCTGGCTCCGTCTGCCTTAGAGCCAGGAGATAGCACAAAGCTACCCTTGGATTTGAGGTAGACACTGTGGGAACCAGAGCAAAGGGCATCATAGCCAAGCCAGAGGCGAACTTAGGTCCCTGACCCTGTCCAAATGGGCCCCCTCTCCTCCCAGCCCCCTTCACACCTCCTCGTCAGCCATCCACCAAAGTGAGGCCATCATACAGTGCCCGCTTCCACATGTAGTAGGTAGAGCGGGCCGTGAGCGGAAAGAGGGCGCTGAACTCCTTGAAGGAGGGGAAACTCTTAGACTGGAAGCGCTTCTGCAAGAACAGCTTGGCCTGGGCCTTGAACTTTGTGGTGGCGAGCATGTCCATCACCAGCACCTGGCCGTCCCTGCCACCCGCTGCTGCCTCTGCCACAGGGTGGCTGGACAGGAACCTGCTGTGGGGCTGGCCCTGGGTGATGGCCCCCTCTCTGGAAGGCCCTTCCTGGGCTTTCCCTGGATCCTCTCCTGGAGAAGCCCCCACCTGCAGGGGGGCCCCAGCAGGGGGGGCATTCACAGCAATCACATCTCCACCAGCTTCTTTCTCCTGCTTCTCCTCAGCTGCCTGTATCCCCACTTTGCCCAGGGTGGGGGCCTGCATCTGGAATTTGGACAGGTTTCTGGGCCAGCTCCGGGCAAGACTCTTCCAAGCCCAGAAGGTGGAGGGCGAGAGGCTGGGGTAGCGGAGGCGGAAGCGACAGAAGGGGAGGTGCCCACTGAGCACCTGCTTGCGGGCAGCCCTGCGCAGGCGCCTCTGCCAACGGGACAGGGGCACCTTTGGGGGCAGAAACTCGTGGGGGGCGGGTGGTCCCCCCACTGTTGCTTTGCCTGCCCCCTCTCCCACCTCACTCTTCCAAGAGAGCAGAGCCTCTTCCGGAACAGAGGCTGGCTGGGGAGCCCCCGGGGTGGACAGGGCCGGTGCCGGCTTGAAGCTGGGGTTCCTGTGAAGGGCCTTCCGGCGCCAGTTGTAGTACGTGGACCGGGAGATGCCGGGGAACCTGCGTTTGAAGCAACGGTAGGGGACCAGCGTGTTCAGGGAGATGCAGTGCTCCAGGTACAACTTGGCCCGCTGCATTAAGATCACTCCAGGGCTTGACGGCCGCGAGGAGCCTCCCAGCCCCTTGGCCCCCTGCTCCTCCTGGGGGGCCAGGGCCGGGCAGGTGCCAGAGCCCAGGAGCTCTTGCTTCCAGGCGTAGTAGGAGGAGCGGGAGATCTCGGGGAACCTCTGGAGGAACTGCTGCAGCGACACGACACCGCCGCGGTGGAAGCTGTCCTGCAGGAAGTGCTTGGCCGAGAAGCGGGCGGCCACCTTCTGCCGCTGCTCCTGCGACTGCCGCCGCCAGCGGTAGAAGGTGGTCTTGGTGACGCGGTAGCGCCGGCAGAGGTGGGAGTAGCGGAGGCCAGGCTCGCGGTTGAGCAGCTCCAGGGTGTTGGCCGAGGCCGGCAGCGGGGCCAGAGGGCCCGGGGCAGGGCCAGCGGCACCTTCGGCCTCCACCTCCTCCAGCCCCACCACGGGGGCAAAGTACTGGTGGCGGAAGAGGTGGCTGGTGAGGGGCTGGCCGGCCCACATGATGTGCAGCGTGGCGGGCACGTGGTCACAGCGGCGAGGCCGGATGACCCGGTTAAAGTAGGGCCGGATCTTGAGGTTTCGCATGGGGTAGATGGAGTAGATGTTGCGTTGAAGGACAGAGGCCAGGGCGTACAAGTGCCACACGTTGGAGAAGCTACTAGGGAAGCAAGTGGCCTTGACGTCCGCGTCGAAGATGGCCTCCAGGGTGGCAGACGGCAGGCTGGTCATCTCAGGGGACTCCTCAGAGCACAGGGAATAGCGCACGGCCTGCAGCATCACCTTTGAGTCGATCATGCCCTGGAGGTAGTAGTGTCTATGCAGCAGCATCTCCACCACGGTGCGGGCCCGCAGCTCCAGGCTGAACCCCACATCACCCCACAGCAGCACGCTGGCCGCCTCGAAGAGCAGGCTGCCCTCGCCTTTGCACACCAGCGGCAGCATGTTCCGGGGAGCATCCTCCGGGTACAGGCTCAGGGCCACGGAGTCCACCTCCAGCACCTGGGGGCTGGAGCCCCCCTCCCGGCTGGAGGGGAGGGTGAAGGACGACAGGACCTGCTTGGCCTCCAGAGCAGCACTGACCAGACCCTCCAGGCCTTCTGATTCCACCGCCTCCTGCAGCTCCTGCAGCACCTGCTGTATCAGCTGCTCCCGAGAGGTCATCCTGCCAGGACAGAGGACAGAGGGCAGAGTCAGGACAGGGTGCCCAGACACCCAGCAATGGAGACCTGCACCTTCTCACCTAAAGATAGTGCCCACCTACTCTCATTCCTCCATAGGGTCTAAGTGCCTCCCAGGCTTTAATCACTCAGTGGTAGTGAGGAAGAGCTGGGTCTCTGCAACCTGGCTTTGAGTTCTGGTTCTTTTTTATTTTATTTATCTGAGAGAGAGAGGGACAAAGAGAGACAGAGAGAATGAGTGGAGAGAGGGGCAGAGAGAGAAGCAGACTCCCAGCTGAGCAGGGAGCAAGCCCCATGTGGAACTCAATCCCAGGACCCTGGGACCACGACCTAGCCAAAGGCAGATGCTTAACTGACTGAGTCCACCTAGGTGCTCTGAGTCCTGGTTCTAATATTAGCTTGAGCAAGTTACTTCAGCTCTCCATGCTTCTAAAAAACTTAGTTCGTTTTCTGTAAAGTGGGACGATAAAAGCATCCACCTTATACAACTATTGTGGGCATAAATGGGACAATGAACACATGGAGATATATAGATCTACACACACACACATATACTCCTTAGAACAGTGCCTGGCACACAGGAAAGTACTGTAGAAGCGTCAGTTAGCTATTACACATTACATATTCCATAGTACCTGTACCTCTATAGCTGTTAAGAGTTACAATCTCGGGATCCCTGGGTGGCCCAGCGGTTTAGTGCCTGTCTTTGGCCCAGGGCGCGATCCTGGAGACCCGGGATCGAATCCCACGTCGGGCTCCCGGTGCATGGAGCCTGCTTCTCCCTCTGCCTATGTCTCTGCCTCTCTCTCTCTGTGACTATCATAAGTAAGTAAAAATTAAAAAAAAAAAAAAAAAAAAGAGTTACAATCTCGGGGCACCTGGGTGGCTATGTACCACCATGTACTCACAGGGAAAAAAAAACACCCCACTAGTTGTACTCAAGAATGTCCTTAATGAAGCAGTAAAGATTTTTATTTTGATTTAATCACAGCCCTTAAATATATGACTTTTCAATCTTACAAGAGGCAAAGTAGGATATGCTCATTTCTGCTGCATACAAAAATCTCACATGACAATTGTTTGGTTTATATGATGAACTAGTCACTTTTATCATGGAATATCACTTTAACTTGAAAGAAAAACTGAGACATTACTCTTTAGACTTGGGTATGTTTGGCAGACATTTTCTCAAAAATGAGTAAGACGAGCCTGTCACTTCAAAGAAAACTGTTGACTATTTGCTGCCAGTGAAATTTTGAACTTTCATTTGAAAACCGTAATTTTGGAAAACCTGTATCCACTACAGTGAGCTTGACAGCTTCCCAATACCTAAAGACTTTTCTGATGGGATCAGTAGTGACACTAACAAATGTAACTTTTTATACTGTGTAATGGACTTGTCAACATTTGAAGATCTACATCAATCAATGAACTAGATTTTCCAAAACCAATGGGTGATGTTACAAAGTCACACACAGGTAAAAGATTCACTCAAGGGCAGCCCCGGTGGCACGGCGGTTTGGCGCCGCCTGCAGCCTGGGGTGTGATCCTGGAGACCCAGGATCGAGTCCTACATCGGGCTCCCTGTGTGGAGCCTGCTTCTCCTTCTGCCTGTGTCTCTGCTTCTCTCTCTCTGTGTCTCTAAGAATAAACAAAATCTTAAAAAAAATTAAAATTAAAAAAAAAAAAGATTCACTCAAAGTATAAAAGGAAACAATGGATTTTACTATAACGAGGAACAAAAAAATAATGAGTGTTGTTTCAGCTTCTACATTACAACTAAGCTTTAAGAAACTACTACTTAGGGGATCCCTGGGTGGCTCAGCGGTTTAGCACCTGCCTTCGGCCCAGGGAGTGATCCTGGAGTCCCAGGATGGAGTTCCACATCAGGCTCTTCGCGAGGAACCTGCTTCTCCCTCTGCCTAAGTCTCTGCCTTTGTGTCTCTTGTGAATAAATAAAATCTTAAAAAAAAAAAAAAAAAAAAAAACTTAGTTAAAAAAAACTACTATTTATCAAGTGTTGATATAGTTCTCAAAGAATATTCACTGAACAAGCTATTGAAATACTCTTCCTGGGACACCTAGGTAGCTAAGCAGTTGAGTGTCTGCCTTTGGTCCAGGGGCCTGATCCTGGAGTCCCAGGATGGGATCCCATATTGGGCTCTGCAGGGAGCCTGCTTCTCCCTCTGTGTCTCTGCCTCTCTCTCCTTGTGTGTCTCTCATGAGTAAATAAATAAAATCGAGAAAGAAAGAAGAAGGAAAGAAATAAAGAAGGAAGGAAGAAAAGGAAAGGAAAGGAAAGGAAAGAAAAAAGAAGAGAAGAAAAGAAAAGAAAAGAAAAGAAAAGAAAAGAAAAGAAAAAAGAAGAAAAGAAAAGAAAAGAAAAGAGAAAAGAAAAGAAAAAAGAAAAGAAAAGAAAAGAAAAGAAAAGAAAAGAGGGATCCCTGGGTGGCGCAGCGGTTTGGCGCCTGCCTTTGGACCAGGGCGCGATCCTGGAGACCTGGGATCGAATCCCACATCGGGCTCCCGGTGCATGGAGCCCGCTTCTCCCTCTGCCTGTGTCTCTGCCTCTCTCTCTCTCTCTGTGACTATCATAAATAAATAAAAATTTAAAAAAAAGTTTTTAAAAAAAAAAAAAAAAAAAAAAAAAAAAGAAAAGAAAAGAAAAGAAAAGAAAAGAAAAAAGAAAAGCTCTTCCTTTTTCCATCTACATATCTGGACAAAGTTGAATTTTCTTCATACACTTCTATCAAAACAATGTATCACGAGCAGCCCAGGTGGGTCAGTGGTTTGGTGCTGCCTTCAGCCCAGGGCGTGATCCTGGAGACCCCGGATTGGGTCCAACGGGATAGGGTCAGACGTCGGGCTCCCTGCATGGAGCCTGCTTCTCCCTCTGCCTGTGTCTCTGCACCCCCCGTTTGTGTCTTTCATGAATAAATAAATAAAATATTTTAAAAATATATTAAAAAATGTATCACAACAAACTGAACACAGAGACAGGAGAATACCTTTTAAGCCAGATATTACAGGGATCCCTGGGTGGCGCAGCGGTTTGGCGCCTGCCTTTGGCCCAGGGCGCGATCCTGGAGACTCGGGATGGAATCCCACATCAGGCTCCCAGTGCATGGAGCCTGCTTCTCCCTCTGCCTATGTCTCTGCCTCTCTCTCTCTCTCACTGTGTGCCTATCATAAATAAATAAAAAAATTTAAAAAAAAAAAAAGCCAGATATTACAGGCTTGAAGACATGTAAAAGAATGCACTCTTCTCACTACATTTTTGTTGTTGTGGAAAAATTGTTTTTCATAAAATTGTGTTATTTTTTTATTGTGTAACAGACTTGTTTTTTCATATTTTCTAAATTTCTCAGTTTTTAATACAATATACATTTTATTTAAGATTTTATTTATTTATTCACGAAAGACAGAGACACAGAGAGAGAGAGAGAAAGAGAGAGAGACAGAGAGACAGAAAGACAGGCAGAGGGAGAAGCAGGCTCCATGCAGGGAGCCCGACGTGGGACTTGATCCCAGGTCTCCAGGATCACGCCCTGGGCTGAAGGCAGAGCTAAACTGCTGGGCCACCAGGGCGGTCCTCAAGTTTTAAAGGGATTCTGACACCAAAAAGTTTGAGAACTATTGCCCTGAAACAAAAAGCCTTTTCAAAGGGGTGGCAGGAGCCTAGTCACTCTGCTAACATGGATCTAATAACTAGGATGTACTGAGCATTCAGTATTCGCCAGGCAATGTCCTAAGCCTGACAGCCATACTTTAAAGTATAGGCACATGATCATTCCCAGGTTAGAGATGAGAAAACAGAAAACCCAACCTAGGCTAATTTGCCCTGGGTCATACGAGTGATGCAGCCAGTACCTTTGCTTGGACTCAGACGCTTTAAGGTCTATGATTCATCTCCAGTTTAAACTGCCAGCCACCTTTTCAACACAAAACTAATGATCCTAATTACTGGTACATTTTCATTGTTGCATTGCAAAGCAAAGTAATGGTTCTCGGACACTTTTTTTTTTTTTTTTTTTGGACACTGGTTTTAAATTAAAAAGGAGACCATTGTCCTCTCTGTTCTTTGTTCTCAGAATTCAATAAATTGTTTTAGATTAGCCTGAGGTCTAAAAACTGGATTTGGTTGGGACTCCTAGGTGGCTCAGTGGTTGAGCATCTGCCTTTGGCTCAGGGCGTGATCCCAGAGTCCCGAGATCGAGTCTCACATCAGGCTCCCTGCATGGAGCCTGCTTCTCCCTCTGCCTGTGTCTCTGCCTCTCTCTATCTCTGTGTCTCTCATTAATTAATAAAGTCTTTTTTAAAAATTAAATAATTTTTAAAATTAAAAAACTGGGTTTGGGTGTATACATTTGTCAGCTCATCAATCTGCACACTTAAAAGGGAATGCATGAGTATAAATGATGGTTCAGTAAAGTTTTGAAAAAAAGGTTTTAGCACCAAAGGAGTACCACTAGAATTTTACCTGATAATCACAAAAAAGCTTTTCAAAAATTAGTAATCAGAGCACCTGGCTGGCTCAGTCAGTAGAGGGTGTGACTCTTAAAATTGTGAGTTTGAGCCCCATGCTGGACAGAGATTACTCTAAATTTTTTTTTTCTTTTTAAGTTAAAAATTAGGGATGCCTGAGTGGCTCAGCGGTTTGACCATCTGCCTTCAGCCCAGAAATTGACCCCAGAGTTCCAGGATCGAGTCCCGCAATGGGCTCCTGCATGGAGCTTGCTTTTTCCTCTGCCTGTGTCTCTGCCGCTCTGTGTCTCTCATGAATAAACATTAAAAAAAAAAAAAAAAAAACTGTTCAGTGATTCTTCCTGCCCTGCCACCCAGTCTCTTTCCCGAGCAAAGCACCATATTCCCTCCAATGATGTTCCTTTGGGCTTTACAAGGAGTGAGTGTTTGGATTTCATGCCTTTTTAGAGGTGATTTTGTTTATATGTGGTTCTCACCTTCCCTCCACGTGAACCACAATTCCATCACACCTGCACCATTGCTAAAATGGCTAATCTGAGCTCACACCTGGAAAAATGGAGGCTTGGGGTAAAATTAAACAACTTTCCCAAGACCACGCAGCTATTAAAGCTATAAAATTAAGTGAAGGGATTCCAGAATGCCCCTCCTAACCACTGTAATTCCACCACCCAGGGGAATGCGTCACCCAAAATGTTTATTAGCTGAAGGATCCAGAAACACATGAATTCTTGGGAACTTTGAGGAAATTGAGGTCCAGAAAGGTACAGATGGTTTGCCTGAATTCAAGCAGCAGTATTTGGATATCTTCTAACAAAATGTCCAGACATACCACACTTCCTTCTGCACAAACCCCCCATCCCCCTCCCTAACCTATCCCACCCTACCTACTCTTCCCAGTACCGTCCCAGTCCCACCCAGCTCCACTTCACCCAAGCTCATTACTTCCTCTTCCCCAAAGAGGTAAGAGGAGGTGTGAGTAGGTAATACCCCACTTTGATTCTCCTCAAAAGCTTACTGAGAAAAAGCAGCTCCCTGGAGAAGCTCTGCACCCCACATCCATCCAAGAAGGTCTGGACGACCGGAGGACAGTAAGGGAAAGGCCAGAGGCCGTGCAGGGAATCTAATCATCCTTAAGTAGACAATTGGTTGATGGGGTTCAGGTGCGACAGTCTTTTCAACAATGCCTCCCTGGAAGTGCAATGCAAAGCAGATCTGGCAATTGCCAGGTGCATTCATGGAATGAGGTGCAAAAGGTGAAAGGTAATCTATGGGCTTTGTTCAACTGGCCTCCCTGGCCCCCACAGCTCTTGGAAGGAATCAGAAAAGGCATGAAACCAAGGAGGCAAGTCCCCCTGATTACAGGATCTCCCCGTTGGAGGTTGGAAGGAGGAAAAACAGGGTATCCAAAAAGCACCCCGCCAGCATCTTAGCACTTAGAAAGGGCTCTGGAGCCAAGGAATAATTGAAGGGACATCGGCAATTCTGCAAGAGACTCAAAGCCTTACCTTCACCAAAGCCAGCTTCCTCTTCCCTCCATCTCCTTATTTCAAGCAGATGGGGTCTCAGAACCCAGGACTGGACTCTGCCCCTTCCATTTTGGAAGGGGTCATCCAGGGTTCTAGGCAGGGCAAGGGAAGGAAGGGCCAATGACTCTGATAACACAATCCTGCTTTAAGTCTCCTCTGGCCTCTAGAACAACCTGCTTCTCTGCCAGCTTCACCCTGGGCTCTGTGTTTGCTCACCAAGTACCCCATGTTCTCCCCATCCCGCCTTCTCCTCATCCCTCATAAAGTAGGCTGGCTCTGCAGTCTCTACAGTCAACCAGGCTCAACAAGTAGGAGGCAGTGCCACACAGGCCTCAATCCTCGGCAAGACCGGATAAGACCATGGTAAACTGGCTGGCATCTCACCTGGCCTGACTCCGCGCCTCTCTGGCCTGCCCTCTCAGCTGCCCAGGTTAGGTCCCTGGCTCGAGGGAGCGCCAGCCATCTTGGCTCTCTCCCTGGTTTCCAGGAGGCCCAGCAGGGCAGGGGCGGCCATGGGGGCTGGCTGGTGGCAGGAGAATTCATCAGCTGTGACTTCCCAAGGAAGGGTAACAGGAGTGCCTGGGGGCTCCAGAGTGGGCCTGGGGCCATCAAGTCAACCATGCCTCAGGGAGTTCTGGAGTTTCCAAGTTTAGCTGTTCCTGTGGACCACGTGTCCGGAGGAGTAGAAGGGGGAGTGTGGCCCACGAGGGGAAGCAGCGCAGGCCAAAAGTCGCCCCTCAGGATGCCAGGAAGGCAAAGGGCAGCTAGGGAGAGAGCTGGCTGGCCCGGGGCTTGAGTCAAGCGACCCAACCAGGGAAGCTGAGAGCCTGGGGTGGGGCCGGGGACGGACAATTGTGTAAGGGTTGGGAGGGGAGCTAGGCAGGCGGGTGGGGGTGGGGATGAGATTGGAGGTGGGGGTGGGGAGAAAGAACTTGAAACAATGCCTCACTTCCCCCTTCCACACACACACCCACACACCTATGCACGCATACACACATGCTTGCAGCATGTCCACGGAGTCACTCCTTGACTCTTGGGCCCTTGGCCGTCCCAAGGCCAGCCCTCACTCCCCTGGGGCCTCCAAGCCGTGCAGGGCACCCACTGTTCCGAATTTTGAGGAAGCTAGTTTACTGACCTCGAGGGTGGCCCAGAGCCCCGGGGGCGTCCACTTCTTTCTCCAGCTTCCAGCTTGGGACATTTAAGTCACCCTGCGGCAGCGTCCCCAGCCGAGCGCCACTCTCACTCCAGAACTGGCTTCGTATCTGTAGTGGACCATTGAGCATGGACCGTCTACAGCCAACTGGCCGGTGGAGAAGCAGTTTAAGCCACTCCCCCCAGGAAATCGCCCACCCTCAAGTGCTCTGGTCCCAAGATGAAAGAAGTGCAAATTCGGGGGTCACTTCCAATGGTAAAGTGATAGCAGCTATTGTCTGGTCCACTCTACCCAGCTGGGGGCGTTAAAGCGCCCAGACCTAGCTCTGAAACAGACCCCAAACTGCCCTGGGAAAACTTGAAAGAAAGTTGAAAGATTTCCAAAGAGTTTGGGGGGGAGGGGTTGGGGAGGTTCAGATAGAAAGACCCAGGGAAAGAAAGTCTATAGGCTAGCCTTGAAGGTAGGGGTGGGGGAGCATGGCTGGAGCCCAGAAACTAGCCTTAGATGACTGGGTAGACTTTGGGGCTTTCTGAACCCCCAGGATGCATCTCTTCCTGAGGCAGCTCCCCATCCCTGGTGGTGCTGAATAGGGAGGTTTTGGAGAGCTCACTGCCCCCACCTCAGTGCAGGCCCCTTTTCCTTCCAGAAAGGACTTTCTCCAAGGGCTCCATTCCCACCACCTTTCTCTGAGCATCCCCCAGGCGTGGGGCTCAACACCTCTTACTCCCAAAGCCTGACTGGGCCAGAACTGCTTCTCTCAGGGGGTCAAGGTGCCTATCCCAGGACACCTAGTTTTCAGAGCCCCATAGGAAGGCGGGGGCGAGTAGTATCTGGGCTTCCGTCCCCTCCTGCAGCTCATCTCAGCCTAGGGGCCTCAGATAATCCCAGAGGAACCAGTCCTATCCGCCCGTCTAGTCCCTGCTGATGGGGGAGGTGAAGGCCGCCGGATTGCAGGCTTTGGTGGTAGCTCCCCCCAGGGGCTTTCCTGCCCAGCTTTAACCCTTTGGAGTGCTGGGGCTAGCTGCTACCCTCCTGGGCTTTCATTCCACCCACCTCCCCTCTACAGCCTGACCCCTGGCTACCAATGTAAAATGCACCCCACACACAACAAACCAGTGTGGGTTATGCCCGAGCTCCACAATTATCATTTCCTCCTCTGCCAATCCTGAACCCTACACTTACCACCTAGATCAAAAATCCTATCAATCACTGGCTCCCAAGAGCACGGGAAGAAGGAAGGGGCCCATCAGATGTGAGCTCAAATCCAGTCCCTGGATCAAAATCACACCAGCCCCACCCGTCGTGATGGCAGCCGCCCCAGGCAGCGGCTTAGACCTGTCCTGGACTTGGATTTGAATGCCAACCCTGCCCCTTACTGGAGTATGGCCTTAGGCGAATCATTTCAACCCTTGGAGCCCAGATTTAAAGGTTACCGGGGCACCACCTTTGCCGCAGAGAATTGCAGGCATAGATGCAACGAGATGATGGATGTAAAGCATTCAGGTCCGTGCTTGGCATTCCGAGAGTCTGTTGCACTCCTCAGCCCCTCCAGTTAATTTTTAATTATTTTTTAGGTCCTTAATATAAATGTGGAATTTTAAAAGTTTCAGAAAATAGTGGTTATCTTGTCGAAGGAATTGGATACTTTAGCTTTCCAAATTATCATTCTTGTGTTGACATTTTATAAGGCATCTACGCTCCTTGCTAGCATTTTAAAAAGCAATGAAGATCATTTTCAAATTCTTTAAAAGGCTAATGGAATCTTTAAAAGAATATTTTAAAAAGGAACTAAAGGTTTGTGTGGTGCTTCCATCACCAAGGTACAAGTCTTTTTTGTAGACTAATTGGGAAAATTTAGAATAATTGGGAAACTTTCTAAAGTAGAAAGAACAAAAAGTTACCTATAATCTCATTGTCCAAAGACAGCTATTGTGAACATCTTGGTATATTTCTTTCTAATCTAGTTTTTTTTTTTCTTAGACTTAAACAAATTAAATATTCTCTTTCCAAAAAATCCAAATGGTACAGAGTAAAAAATAGAGTAAATTGAGCAAGTCTTCCCTTTCGGTTCCTAACACATTCTCTTCACTATGCTTATCTGCCAGTTCTTTTTCTGTGCATTTACAACGCGTATAAGTTTCTGATCTTTCTATGCATATTTTTGTTCTATATTACACATTTTTTAAAAACTGCTTTTGACTAATATACATTATATTTTATATACCTAAAAAATAACATTATTCAAAATGCATGTAAATTTTGGTTCAAGAATTTACAAAAGGATTCAGGATTCAAATTTCAGCCCTGTCTCTAGTTTCCCTCTCCAAAGCAGCCAATGTTGTTTCTAGGGTACCATCCAGAAATATGCATAAACAAGCAAATCTCTGAGAGAGTGCTTTTTTCCTCTCTTTGAAGCACAAAGGGTAGTACACTAAATCCTTTTACTCATCTGCTCTTCTCATTTTATTTTTTTTATTAAGATTTTATTTATTTATTCATGAGACACACAGAGGCAGAGATGCAGGCAGAAGGAGAAGCAGGCTCTATGCAGAGAGACTCGATCCTGGGACTCCAGGATCAGGCCCTGGGCTGAAGGCGGCGCTAAACTGCTCGGCCACCGAGGCTGCCCTATTTTTTTTTTTTAAGATTTTATTTATTTATTCCTGAGAGACACACAGAGAGAGGCAGAGAGACCTAGGCAGAGAGTAGGCTTCCTGAGGGGAGCCCAATGAGGAACCTGATCCCAGGACTCCAGGACTCCAGGACTCTAGGACTCCAAGACCACACCCTGAGCCAAAGGCAGATGCTCAACCACTGAGCCACCCAGGTGTCCTGTCCCTCACTTTATTTTTTTATCAAGTCACCCTTGTCCAACAAAATGATATAGAGCCACACGTGTACTTTTACATTTTCTAGTAGCCACACTAAAGCCACACTACTTTTACATTTTCTAGTAGCCACAGTTAGAAGACTTAAACTGAATGGACGGAGGGATCATTGAATTGAACAGGTGAAATTAATTTTAACAATATATTTTATTTAAACCAATGTATCTGAAATATTATCATTTTGACAGAAATCAATATAAAATTATTTTAACATAAAATTATTGATGAGATCCTTCACATTCTTTTTTTGTACCAAGTCTTCAAAATTCAATGTATTTTCCATTTGAGGCAAATCTCATGTAGAATTAGCTACATTTCAAATGTTCTATAGCCATATGTAGCTGGCAGCAAATGTACTAGTACATATCTAGATGTAGCAGGAATTCCATTTTATGAATTAGCATAATGTACTATCCAGACTTCTATTGGAGAACATTAAGATCATTTCCATCTTTTGCTCTTAAAACAAGCTACAATGGGTAATCTTGCACATATGTAGGTATAGCTATACTTTCAAAGTACACTGTAGTAATTTGTATAGATTTTCACCAAATTTCTCTCCCTGGAAGTTGCACCAATATATTTCCCTAAAAACAAAGTATGGAAGTGCAATCTCCCTACCCCTGGGCCAGCACAAAATGTTATCACTGTCTTATCTTTGCTAGTTTAATAGGTGAAAAATTAGTTTCTCGGTGTGGTTTTCTTTTTTCTTTTTTTTTTTTTTTTAAGATTTTATTTATTTATTCATGAGAGACACAGAAAGGGAGAGAGAGAGAGAGAGAGGCAGAGACACAGGCAGAGGAAGAAGCAGGCTCCATGCAGGGAGCCCAATGTGGGACTCGATCCCGGTTCTTCAGGATCACACCCTGGGCTGAAGACAGGCGCCAAATTGCTGAGCCACCCAGGGATCCCCTCGGTGTGGTTTTAATGTCCATTTCCTCATCATAAGAGAGAACATTTTTCTTTCTTAAAGATTTTATTTATTTATTCATGAAAGACACACAGGGAGAGAGAGGTAGAGACACAGGCAGAAGGAGAAGCAGGCTCCATACAGGAAGCCCGATGTAGAACTCGATCCCAGGACTCCAGGATCGTGCCCTGAGCTGAAGGCAGGAGCTAAACCACTGGGCCACCAGTGCTGCCCAAGAGAACGTTTTTCTTTTCTTTTTTTTTTTCAAGAGAACGTTTTTCATATATTTTTGAACCAATTCGGTTTTGCTCCTTATGAATCTCTTTTTTTTTTTTTAATTTTTATTTATTTATGATAGAGAGAGAGAGAGAGAGGCAGAGACACAGGCAGAGGGAGAAGCAGGCTCCATGCACCGGGAGCCTGATGTGGGATTCGATCCCGGGTCTCCAGGATCGCGCCCTGGGCCAAAGGCAGGCGCCAAACCGCTGCGCCACCCAGGGATCCCATGCTCCTTATGAATCAATCTCATTTGCCCATTTTGCTATTGATTATAAACCTTTTTCTTACGTTTAATGAGAGTCTTGTATAAAGATCATCTTTGGTCCGTGGTAGAAATTACAAATATTTTTTCTTTTTTCTTTTTTTTAAGATTTTATTTATGTATTCGTGAGAGACACAGAGAGAGGCAGAGACATAGGCAGAGGGAGAAGCAGGCTCCATGCAGGGAGGCCAGTGTGAGAATCCATCCCAGGACCCCAGGATCATGCCCTGAGCCAAAGACAGATGCTCAAGCACTGAGCCACCTAAGCATCCCAACAAACATTTTTTTCTGGGGGTACCTGGCTGGTTCAGTCAGTAAAGCATGCAACTCTTGATCTCAGGATTGTGAGTTCAAGACCTAAATTGGATCTGGAGATTACTTAAAAATAAAATCTTAAAATAAATAAATAAAATAAAATATTTAATTTTTTTTTTTTTTTTTTTTTTTTTTTTATGATAGTCACAGAAAGAGAGAGAGAGAGAGAGGCAGAGACAGAGGCAGAGGGAGAAGCAGGCTTCATGCACCGGGAGCCCCACGTGGGATTCGATCCCGGGTCTCCAGGATCGCGCCCTGGGCCAAAGGCAGGCGCCAAACCACTGCGCCACCCAGGGATCCCTAAAATATTTTTTAATAAAATAAAATATTAAGACAAACTTTTTAATAAACAAATGAATAAATAATGTGTTTTTTTAAATTTTGTTGTTTATAATTGGACTTTGCTTATGGTAGTTTTTATCCTGAAGAAATCTTTTTATGTTTACATATATTGACCATTGACCATACCTGCTTTTTTTTTTTTTTAAGATTTTATTTATTTACTCATGAAAGACACAGAGAGAGAAAGGCAGAGACTCATCCTGAGACCGCGGATCATGCCCTGAGGGGGGGGGGGCAGGTGCTCACCCGCTGAACTACCCAGGCGTCCCTATACCTGCTTTTCTTTAATAGATTCTAGATTTGGTGAAATTTTAATTTACCTTTATTTAAACTGTCAAAATTAGGTATTACAAAATTAAAGTCTTGGTCATCAGGTGTCCAAACACCAAAAATCCCAGATTCCCAGCAATAATTAAACCAAATCCTTACAAGTAGCCATCTTTAGTTAATATGTACCTTGCCTGGAACAAAATTCAGATTTAAGAAGCAGATGAGTCGGGAGTAATCCTTCACTTATAAAAGGACATACAGGGAAGCCCGGGTGGGTCAGTGATTTAGCACCGCCTTGGCCCAGGGCATGATCCTGGAGACCAGGGATCCAGTCCCACATCAGGCTCCCTGCATGGAGCCTGCTTCTCCCTCTGCCTGTGTCTCTGCCTCTCTCTCTCTCTCTCTCACACGAATAAATAAATAAAACCTTTTAAAAACTAAACAAACAAACAAATAAATAAATGACATACAATAGAAAAGCTTCCTTCAAATAATGAATTGAGATAAGCAATTAACTGGGTTTAAACATAGAGGTGTCCAGGACTTGTATAAGTGGGGGGTCACCTGCATTTGCCTCACCTACAAAAAAATAAGTTCTGAACTGAGCATCTATTTAGCACTGGCTAGGCAGTGCATAACCGAATAGAGCCGTGGGATGTCACCGAAGGGTTGAAATTCCAGCTCCACCCTTGTGTGCTGCTGAACAAGTTTTCTCATGTATCCAGATCTAATTCCTCACTTAAAAAAATGATGAGAATAATACTGGAGAGGTTGCTATGAGGATTAAATGAAAAATGGCTTATGAAATTCTTAGCACACGTCTAATGATAAAGACTCAGCAAACGACACTGCTATTCCATCTAGCTATACTACTCATTCTCTACAGAGATTTAAAGGATTCATCCCTCTCCATTCGATTAATTTAACCACTCAGTACCTTATTAAATAATTTATATACTAGTTCATCATGCATTCAATCATTTTTTATTCTGTTGTTCACTTACTCATATGTTTGCTCATATACTGGCAGATATCTGAGCTCCTACTGTATGCCAGGATACAGGGATAGTGATGTCTACAGACTTGCCTCTAGACTTTAGAGTCCAAGGGTTGAGGCTCAACAATCTTTTCGAGTGTTCCACACATACCACCATAAACACCTATTCTTGCATTTACTGTACGAGAAAGCCCTACATCCAATGGCTAGCAGTTACTCCATGATGTCATAATCTCCCAGTTTCCTTTCTTTTTCCTTGGTTCCTTTTCTTTTCTTTTTGTTTTAATATTTTATTGATATATTCATAAGAGAGGCAGAGACATAGGCAGAGGGAGAAGCAGGCTCCTGGTGAGGAGCCTAACTCAGGACTTGATCCTGGGCCCCAAGGATCATGACCTGAGCCAAAGGCAGATGCTCAACCACTGAGCCACTCAGCCATCACCTTTGGTTCCTTTTCTTCTCCCCCTTCCACATCCGCCCCATCACTCTTCCCTTCTACTCTTCCTCTGCCTCTGCCCAGGCCTTTTCTACCATTACCAGAGTCCCCTGGTGATTACCAAAAGACAGATAACAGCTCAGACTCTGGAGTCCAGCCCATCAGAGTTGACTCTCAGCTCCTCTACTTCCAAGTTAAGGAAACTTAAACAAATCTGACCCCTAGTTTCCTCATCTGTGAAATGAAGATGGTATCTACTTTATTCTAATGATTGAATTAAACCATGATGTCACTCCTTGGCTGTCAAAAAATGTTTAGTACCAGGGAGATAGGATTATCAATTCAAATCACAATGGGTTGAGCAACTACTCTATGCAGATGTGCTCAGTGCTATGAAAGACACATAAGGGGCTAATGTAGTTTCTTCCAGGCAGAAGCCACAGCCCAGGTGGGGACATAGTGAGTACCCCAGAAGAGCTGCCATTACTTGTTATTACCAAAGAAAGGAACAAGTGTTTTTTGAGCTGCTCACTCCTGGACACTGGACTTGCTCAGAGACCTGTGCTGAGTAGGCTGTCAGGCTGTTGCTGGCTTCTCTGGTTTCATTTGCAACTCCAGTCTGGAATTATCTATATCTTTAAAGTCATTCAGTTTTGTGGTAGGTTTGAATATGGACTGTATCTTAGCATATACTAAGGAATTAATGTTAATTTGTTCAGGCAGCCTGGGTGGCTCTGCAGTTTAGCTCCGCCTTTGGCCCAGGATCAAGTCCAGCATCGGGCTCCTTGTGGGGAGCCTGCTTCTCCCTCTGCCTGTGTCTCTGCCTCTCTCTCTCTGTGTCTTCCATGAATAAATAAATAAAATCTTTTAAAAAAATGTTAATTTGTTCAAAGCGATCATAGTAAAATATGTCACAAATTTTCAGATATACATACAAGAAATTAGGGATGGAATGATAGAACCTCAAGTATTTGCTTTTTAAGCCCATAGTAAAAGAAGGGGAAAGGGTAAGCTACATATGTCAAAGGGCTGATAGTTATTATTGAATCAGGTGCTTTGGTGTACCTGGGTGGCTCAGTGGTTGAGCATCTGCCTTCAGCCGAGTCATGATCTTGGGGCCCTGGGATTGAGTCCCACATTGGACTCCTCTAGGGGAGCCTGCTTCTCCCTCTGCCTGTGTCTCTGCCTCTCTCTCTGTGTCTTCCATGAATAAATAAAATCTTTAAAAAATTAATCAGAGCTTTGTTTTTACCATTCATTCAGAGTGATTCATTATGCTATTCTTTAGTGTATTTCATAGATTTTATAATAGAAAGGTGAAATATGCGGATCCCTGGGTGGCCCAGCAGTTTAGCACCTGCCTTCAACCCAGGGCGTGATCCTGGAGTCCCAGGATCAAGTCCCACATTGGGCTCCCTGCTCAGAGCCTGCTTCTCCCTCTGCCTGTGTCTCTGCCTCTCTCTCTCTCTTTGTGTCTCTCATGAATAAATAAATAAAAATCTGTATTAAAAAAAAGCAAAATTGAACAATTTATTTTATTTTATTTTTTTTAATTGAACAGTTTTTTTTAAAAAAGAAATCACTGGTCATTGGCTGCAGGGATTGACTTTTTTTTTTTTTTTTTTTTTAGGGATTGACATTTACTTTGTAGGGCCTTTGCTAGGTGCCCTTAGAGTAATGGGCTTCACACAGCAGCTGTCCTTAGGGAATTTACCTGGAGTCGGAAGAAGGCTTCTGGATAACTAGCCCCTCCCCTGGCCCCAAGGGAACAAGCTCAGGCACCCAACTAGGAGAACAGCCCGGCCTCAAGCAAGGTTTCAAGGGCTCATGGTCCTCTCCCCACAAGTTCATTGCATTTCTTCTATCACCTCTGTTTCATCTGGAAAGAGGGCGAACCCAAGGTCACTCAATTGTTTTGGTCTTAATCTCAGGCCAGATGCCCTTGATTTGGGTCAATTCTCAATGCCTTCCACTGCCGCCATCACACTCAGGTAAACACTTTTATGAGTTTCCTTCCAGAGTTTCTTTTTGTAATTACAAGCAAACACAAACACCCTCCAAGTATGTTTCGGATAGGCTTAAAACTAACAAACTAAATTGAAAATTAAGGAAAATTGCTAAGTGTTCCAGGTAAAAAGCCAAGCCTGGGAGTTGTTAGCATGTAGATAACAACTTTAGATAAGATCTAAAGCCAAGGGAGTGGAAGTGATAACAGGTAATGGAAGAAGATAGGAGGAACAAGAGGAAGGAAAGGGACCACCCCATAGAGTCGGCTGGAGAAGAAAAAACAAAGTGAAGGAAAAATCAAGAGAGAGGTATTTCTTTTTTGAGAGATTTTTTTTTTTTAGATTTTATTTGTTTATTCATGAGAGAGAGAGGCAGAGACTTCCATGCAGGGGAGCCTGACGTGGGACTTCATCCAGGGACTCTCCAGGATCACGCCCTGGGCTGAAGGCGGCGCTAAACCCCTGAGCCACCTGGGCTACCCTTGAGAGAACTATTTTAAGAAGAAAGGAGTTAAGTCGTTAATTGTGGTACTTGCTTCTTCTTTTTTTTTTTTTTTTTAAGATTTTATTTACCTATTTATGAAAGACACAAAGAGAGACACAGGTAGAGAGAGAAGCGGATCCCATGCGGGAGCCCAATGCGGGACTCGATCCCAGCACTCCGGGAGCATCCCCTGGGCAGAAGGCAGACGCTCAACCGCTGAGCCACCCGGGCGTCCCATGATACTTGATTCTAATGTGTAAATAGGTCTATGTAAACCTATTCAGAAAAATAGCCATGTTAAAGAGGGAGTTCAGAGTAAAATGTATTTTCTGGTCCCGTTTTTGCAAAGCCTATCTAATTGATATGTACCTACACTTGTTCAGTGAGAAGAAACATTAAAGAGAGCAAACTAATAGGGGAATAACGTGGTGAGCATATTTGTGGGAAGAGGTGGCTTTTTTACCTCGCACACTTCAGTTTGGTTAGCATTTTTTACCATAAGTACACATTCTTTTTGTAAATAAAAAAGATTTGTAAAAGATGAGAAACTGGGCAGCCCAGGTGGCTCAGTGGTTAAGCGCCGCCTTCAGCCGGGGGTGTGATCCTGGAGTCCCCGGATCAAGTCCCACGTCAGGCTTCCTGCATGGAAGTCTCTGCCTCTCGCTCTCTCTCCCATGAATAAATAAATAAAATCTTAAAAAAAAAAAAAAAAAAAGATGAGAAACTACTGGTTAGAGCCATCTATATTCAGTATTTCTCTCTCTCTTTTTTTAACACTTAAGTAAACTCTGTGCCCACTGTGGGGCTCGAACTCCTAAGCATAAATCAAGCATCTCATGCTCTACCAACTCAACCAGGTGCCCTTGTATTCAGAATTTCTGAGGCTGTAGAGATTAAGATTAAAAGCACTTGGCTTTAGGGGCACCTGGGTGTCCCAGTTGGTTGAGTCTCTGACTCTTGATTTCCGCTCAGGTCCTGATCTCAGGGTCCTAGGATCAGCCCTGGCCAGTTCCCCGCTCAACGGGGAGTCAGCCTGTCTCCCTTTTCCCTGCCCCCTCCCCTCAAGCTCACCCATGCTCTCTCTCTCCCTCTCTCTGAAAATAAATAAATCAATCTTTAAAAAAAAAAAAAAAAAAAAAAAGCACTGGCTTCAGAGCCTAATAAACCAGAGTTTAAACCCAGCTCTAGCCCCAGGAACAAATTAATCTCTCTAAAGCTCAGTTTCCTCATCTGTAAAATGGTGATTATAATGATAATTACCTCATAGATTGTGATAAGGATTAAATGAGGAAATGCAAATAACAGCATTTAGTACAGTGACTGTGACAAAAGGCTCAGTTAATATTGGTGTCCTTTAAAATGGTTTCTACTAGGGGGTGTCTGGCTGGCTCAGAGCATGGGACACTTGATATGAGGGTTATGAGTTTGAACCTCATGTTGGGTATAGAGATTGGTTAAAAATGGAATCTTAAAGAAATAGTTATTAGATCAAAAGATAAAATGAGGGGATCCCTGACTGGCTCAGCAGTTTGGTGCCTGCCTTTGGCCCAGGGCGTGATCCTGGAGACCCGGGATCGAGTCCCAGGTCAGGCTCCCTGCATGGAGCCTGCTTCTCCCTCTGCCTGTGTCTCTGCCTCTCTCTCTCTCTCTCTCTCTCTCTCTCTCTCTCTGTCTCTCATGAATAAACAAATAAAATCTTAAAAAAAAAAAAAACTGGAAGCTCAACCAAGTCACCCAAGTGCCCCCCAAAGCAATTCTTATTATTTTTAAAAAAATTTTTTTTAATTTTTATTTATTAAAAAAAATAATAATAATAAATAAATTTTTATTTATTTATGATAGTCACACACGGGGGGAGAGAGAGAGAGAGAGAGAGAGGCAGAGACAGGGAGAAGCAGGCTCCATGCACCGGGAGCCCGAGGTGGGATTCCATCCCGGGTCTCCAGGATCGCACCCTGGGCCAAAGGCAGGCACCAAACCGCTGCACCACCCAGGGATCCCTATTTTTAAATTTTTATTTTGAAATAATCTCTACACTCAACATGGGGTTCAAACGCACAATCCCAAGATCAAGAGTCATATGCTCCACCAACTGAGCCAGCCAGATGCCCCAGCATCTAAAGCAATTAGAACAGGGGTGCCTGGGGATGCCTGAGTGGCTCAGTGGTTGAACGTCTTGGGGCATGATCCCAGTGCCGGGATCACATCCCGCATTGGGCTTCTTATGAGGAGCCTGCTTCTCCCTCTGCCTGTGTCTCTGCCTCTCTGTGGGTCTCTCACTTACATTTGTGTAAATGTGAGCCATTTACACAAATCACGCCAAAGTTGATGAACGATTTTTTTTTTCTGTACCTGATGCAACAGTTAAAAAAAAAATACATAAAATCTTAAAAAAAAAATTGAACAGGGATACCTGGCTGAGTCAGTCCATAGGCCATGCAACTCTCAATCTCAGGGGTCACAAGTTCAAATTTACTTAAGAAAACTTTTTGGGCAGCCCCGGTGGCTCAGCGGTTTAGCACCGCCTTCAGCCCAGGGCCTGATCCTGGAGACCTGGGATCCAGTCCCATGTCAGGCTCCATGCATGGAGCCTGCTTCTCCCTCTGCCTGTGTCTCTCCCCCCCACCCTCTCTCTCTGTGTGTGTCTCTCATGAATAAATAAAATCTTAAAAAAAAAAAACTTTTCTAAATATTAAAAAAATAAAGCAATTAGAACAGTACTCAGCATATACTAAGTACCCAAATATTATTTATATATTTTTTAAGATGTATTTATTTATTTATTTTAGAAAGAGAGAGAGCACAAGCCAGAGGAGGAGCAGAGGGAGAGCAGAGAGAGAGAGAGAGAGAGAGAGAGAGAAGCAGACTCCCCCGCTGAGCACAGAGCCCAATGTGAGGCTGGAATCCACGACCCTGAGGTCATGACCTGAGTCAAAGTCAAAAGTCAGATTTTTTTTTTAAGATTTTATTTATTTATTCATCAGAGATACACAGAGAGAGAGAGAGAGGCAGAGACACAGGCAGAGGGAGAAGCAGGCTCCATGTAGGGAGCCCGATGCGGACCCGATCCTGTGACTCCAGGATCACAGCTGAAGGCAGGCACTAAACCGCTGAACTACCCAGGGATCCCTCAAAGGTCAGATTGTCAACAAACTGAGCCACCCAGGGGCCCGATATTGTTATTATTATTATTGTTATTGTTCTTATTGGCTCTCATTCTCGGATTTCCCTACCCTCACATTTCTTCAGCCCCATTTCTGCAACTCTATATGTATTTTAGTAAGATATTTCAAATCTTTTTTTGGAAAAAATATAAGCAAACAACTACATAAATATATATGTTTTAAATATATTTTTTAAAAATATATTTTTTTAATATACCAGTCACTGTGTTCAGTGCTTAAAAAATACAAGGATAAACAAAAGGTAATTTCTGTCTTCAAGGAAATGTTCAGTCTAGTGGGGGAGACACACATGCACATAGCTATAACCTAAGTACAGAATATGGTAAGCCATGCTTGAAAGATGTCCAAGTGCCATGAGGACACAGAGCTGCTGAGATATAAGGAGGGTTCCCAGAGAAGGTGGCATGGGAGCCACACTGCCCAGGAGACATGGATGACGGAGCAGGGTTTCCAGGTGGAGGGAGCCATGGATGATCCAAGACAGACTCTCCAGAGCTGACATCCTACCCACACTGCTGGGGTCTGGTGAGGGTGCTCAATAAAGCCCAGTTTTTTGACTATTCTATTCTAGTAGTGTGGAAAGGGGTAGGAAGAGACAATAGGACAATCCCCAAGGGCACCTTCCTTTTTCAAGAAAAGTGAGAGTATCAGCAGAACCAAATCCTCTAAGGTGGCAAGATCAACTTGCCTGCCAGGCCAGGAAACAGCTGTGAACGCCAGGTTAAGCAGCAGATGTTTTGAGGGAGGAGGGAATGGAAGGTTTGGGGTTGGAAAATGGGAGGATTCCTCTGTCCAGATCCATCTGCAGTGCAGAACAAATGCCCAAAGCCCCTAATACTTCTCCTTGGGGGAATCTCTGGGTGGCTCAGTGGTTTAGCGCCTGCCTTCGGCCCAGGGTTGTGATCCTGGAGTCCCAGGATCGAGTGCCACGTCAGGTTCCCTGCATGGACCCTGCTTCTTCCTCTGCCTATATCTCTGTGTCTTTCATGAATAAATAAATAAAATCTTAAAAAAAAAAAAACAAAAAAACTTCCTCTTGGGCTCAGAGATAGAAGTCTCCCTTTCTTTCATGGTGCGGCTTCTACTTCAGGTCTTCTAGAATCACATTTTAGCACAATCTCTCTCTCTCTCTTTTATTTTTATTTTTATTTTATTTTATTTTATTTTATTTTTTTAAAAGATTTTATTTATTTATTCATGAGAGACACAGAGATAGAGGTAGAAACACAGGCAAAGGGAGAAGCAGGCTCCATGCAGGGAACCCAACGTGGGACTCCATCCCGGGTCTCCAGGATCAGGCCCCGGGCTGAAGGTGGCGCTAAACTGCTGAGCCACCTGGGCTGCCCTCTCTCTCTTAATAAAAATAAATCATACATGCTTTATATATATAAAGATTGTATTTAGGGGATCTCTGGGTGGCGCAGTGGTTTAGCGCCTGCCTTTGGCCCAGGGCGTGATCCTGGAGACCCGGGATCGAATCCCACATCGGGCTCCCGGTGCATGGAGCCTGCTTCTCTCTCTGCCTGTGTCTCTGCCTCTCTCTCTCTCTCTCTCTCTCTCTCTGTGACTATCATACATTAAAAAAAAAAAAAAAAGATTGTATTTATTTGAGAGAGAGAGAAAGAGAGACAAAGCACAAGCAAGGGGAAGAGAGAAGAGAGGGAAAACCGGGATCCCCACTGAACAGAGAGCTGATGCAATGCTCCATCCCAGAACCCCGGGATCATGACCTGAGCTGAAGGCAGATGCTCAACTGACTAAGCCACCCAGGCACCCCAGATGACTTTTCAGGAATGGAGGGAGCTCAGAGATGATCTCTGAGTACTAGGGACTTGTACATTCTATCCCATAATCCTCCCAAACAAACCTTGGAGGCAAACATTGACATCTTTTTTTTTTAAGTAATATCTCCGCCCAACATGCGGCTCGAACTCAAGACCCTAAGATAGAGTTGCATGCTCTACCAACTGAGCCAGCTGGGCACCCCTACACTGTCACTTGTTAGGTATATTTGGGGCTGGGAAATAACTGTGATTAGCCCTCTCATTTTCAGATGCACTCTCCATATGCCTCCAGAGAAAGGGAGGATGTGACCAAAGTCATCTGGGGTCATTCTGCTTAGAGATAATAGAACATGTGAGCTGGGACACCTGAGTGGCTTAGCGGTTGAGTATCTTTGGCTCAGGGTGTGATCCTGGGATCGAGTCCCGCATCAGGCTTCCTACATGGAGCCTGCTTCTCCCTCTGCCTGTGTCTCTGCCTCTCTCTCTGTGTCTCTCATGAATAAAAAAAAATTAGAGTCACATACTCTACCTACTGAACCATCCATATGCCCCAATTATCTCACGCTTTTAACAGCTACGGAATATATATAGGGGAAGGACAGGGGAAGGAAAGAATCCCAAGCAGACTTGTGCTGAGCCAGAGCTGGAGGCAGGGCTCTGTCCCAGGACCCTGAGATCATGACCTGAGCTGAAACCGGGAGTCAGATGCTTAACTGACTGTACCACCCAGACACCCCAGCTACCAGATACTTTATTGTAGGGATTACAATAATGTATTTAAGCAATCCCTTGCAATTGGACATTTAGGTTGTTTCCAGTCATTCTGTATTATAAACAATATGCAGGAGACATATTTGCACATATTGTACAAATATTTTTATAAGATTCATGAAGTAGAATTACTTAGTCAAAGAACATAATATGTAGATGAGTATTTACATACTTATGTATCTATTTCTGTGTTTCTTTTTTTTGTTTTGTTTTGTTTTAAAGATTTTATTTACTTATTCATGAGAGACACACTCAGAGAGAGAGAGGCAGAGACACTGGCAGAGGGAGATGCAGTCTCCATGCAGGGAGCCCACGGACACTATCCCAGGACTCCAGGATCATGCCCTGGGCCCAAGGCAGGTGCTAAACTGTTGACCCACCCAGAGATCCCCTCCCTAAAGTGGCTTTTGAAGATGGGGTCCTTGGCCCTTTGAGGTTGAAAGCTGCCAGTCTACTGACCACTGACCACATCCAGGGCTATGCTTCAGCTCTTCTATCAGAGGCAGGAAGTGGCCAGGGTGCAGTTTTCCTTCCTTTCCCCACAGGGTGCCTTTTGATGTGTTAGCCCATGACCTAGGAAGTTGGAGGCACTTTGGGAATTACCATAAGAGGTGGGATATGCCAGTAAGAATCAACCAGCACTTATTTGGACTGAAGGTAGGCCCTGTCCACAGGGACAAGGTCTAAAAGAAATGTAGAGGGCCAGGGAGCAGCAAATCTGAGCCATGCTTGAATCTTGACAGGACTTCTCCCAGGAGGTAAGGAATAACTGTCACTTTTCCTGGCCTGTCTGGCTGATTGCCAGCTGACTGTGCGGAGGCTTGGGGCAAGCTTTTCCTCTCTGAGCCTCTGGCCTCATCTGGAAAATGTGGCCCCTACTCATTTCACCTGGGATTGTTTTGAGATATACAGGAGGGAAGAGATATAAAGTCATTCAGCACTGTCCTAGTACACAGGAGGTGCTTAATAAATAGCAGCTGCATTTATTAGTGGCTTAAGAAGCCATGCAAAAATATAGGGACCAATATCCTCCAGGAATAGGAAGGCAACTAACATGTGCTGCTGCTGGTGGGATGTCTTATCCTGGACAAAGGGTCTGCTCTCTCAGCCCAGGATTCTAGCACGGGGACCTGAGCATGGAGTCCCTGCCAGTATTCCTGCTGCCCTGGCTATGTTTTTCAGGCAAGTACCCTCAACCTCCAGAGAACTGTGATGAGGGTCTTGAGGTCTGGTGGACCTGTGGCCCTGGCCGTGGCCAAGAGGGAAAAGAGGAGAGTGCTAATGCCGGTGGAGAAGCTGTAAAAAATGTAAATGGTGCGGTGTGGGGCATGGCTCCAGCTGTCTGGCACTCACCGGAGCTGGCAAGAGCCCAAGGAGGGAGCCCTAGACCCCGGGCGCCTTTTGTCCCAGGTCTTGGCTATGTAAAAGGTGGGGGAAGGGGCAAGGATTTGTGGAACTTGTCCATTCATTGGAGCCCCCTGCTGCCAGCAGGTGCGAGAATGGGGGAGGGAGATGCGGACTCTGGCCTGGAAGGTTTAGAAATAAGAATTGCAACTCAGCATGCAGTGGACTGACAAACAGATTCCTCAGCTTCCAGCCTCTAAGGCTGTGAACCTTCAGGCCAGCCAGACTCCATCCTGCTTTGAATGTGGCCCTGAACTGGTTCCCCGCCCCCCAATTGGCCTTCCCAGCTCCCCTCTCCCCAGTTCCCAAATCCCAGCTTTGCACGCTCTGCCAAAGAACGCTGCTTCTTCGCCAGGCCCATTCCCAAGCCTGTTTGATTTTCTAAGGTTTTTGTTTGTTTTTCTTTTTCCGCTCCTCTTTGGCTTCCAGGGCCTTCTCCAAAGCACCACATTCAAGCATTCAAGCATTCGATGTTTCTGAAGTCTCAGAAAAAGCAGTGTGGGGAGAGAAAGGACTTGGACCCACGCAAACCTGAGTCCGAATCCTGCTCTGCCCTTCCCAGCTGAGGGCTTTCAGAAAAGGCAAGTCACTAACCTTTCCAAGCTCGTGTTCTCTGTAGGTAAAATGGGAATTCCCTTTGTTCCTCCTTCTCAAAGTTTTTGTACAAAATAAATGCTAAGTTAATGTTTCGAAAGCTCTTAGCACAATACCTGGCACAGAATGGGTGCTCAGTGAGTATTAAGTTATTCCCCTTAATAATCATACGGTCTGGTTTCCATTTGTGTTTCCCTGTTGCTAGAGAGATCAGTCTTTTTCGTATGTATGTTGGCCATTTGTATTTCTTTCTTTTTTTCTAAAGATTTTATTTATTTATTTATTTATAGACACACAGAGAGAGAGAGGCAGAGACACAGGGAGAGGGAGAAGCAGGCTCCATGCAGGGAGCCCAATGTGGGACTTGATCCCGAGTCTCCAGGATCACACCCAAGGCTGCAGGCGGCGCCAAACCGCTGCGCCACCAGGGCTGCCCTGGTCTTTGGTTTAATGATCGGTGGGACAGTGGGACATCTTTATACATTCTGAAATTCTTTGTTAATACAGTTTGCAGATTTTTTCTTTTGGTCTGTCACTAGCTTTGGCTTTTTTTTTTCCCTAAGTTTTAAAGTAATTTCCACACTCAGCGTGGGGCTTGAACTCACAACCCTGTGACTAAGAGGCCAGTGTTCTACCAACCGAGCCAGACAGGTACCCTGCTTTGGGCTTTTTGTTGTCTTTCAACATACAGAGTCTGTTTTTCTTTCTACATGGTGTATGTCCAAACCTGCCCATAAGGGTGAGTCCTCTATAGGTTGATTGAGTTGGCAGTTTGGGGACCTCAGGAACTCTCCCCTTGACCAGTGTTCTACCCAGGGCTTTCGCAGATCCTCCTTTGTTCTCTAAATAAATGTAAAAACCTGCCACGTCTGACTTCTGTGCCCAAATGCACACACTCCCACCTACTGGTATCTGGAGGGATCACATCTTTCTTTTACTGGTTGACTGATTTGGGAAAACTCCAAGATCTGACTGAGAAATTAGCAGCTGAATGAAAATTTAGATGTCCTCCATTAACCCTCTCTTTGGGCCCCATGGCTGACTGTGTCTCTCCGTACCTCACCATCCCAGCCAGTTGTAGGCATTCACGTTAACTGACCATTTACCTGATGCATTTTTGAGAAGCTGTGTATAAATCTAATTTGATGGATTGTATTTTAATACTCTAAGAGAAAAGGAAGCTAAAATAAATGTTATAAATTCTACTAGCTCATTTTTTGGGCATTTATCATGTGTCATCCGCTGATGAAGCACTTTACATAAATACCTTTATTAATCCTCATGATAATGAGGAAAGCTCAAACATCTCCATTTTATTGATAAGGAGCCTAAAGATCAAAGGGGTTATTATGTAGTGTGGCCAAGGTCACCAAGCTAGAATGTTGCCAGATTGTGCAAATAAACAGGTGGGGGGGAAAAAACAGGTAGGGGTCCAGCTAAATTTGAATTTCATATCAATGATGATTTTTTTAGTATAGCCTACCACAAATATTGCATGCAATATATATGTGTGTGTGTGTATATATATTTATGATTTCATTTGTTTATTTGAGCAAGAGCAAGAGAGATCACAGATGGAGAGGAAAAAGTAGACTCTGAGGAGGGAGCCCGACATAAGGCTGAATCCCAGAACCCTGGGATCATGACCTGAGCTGAAGGCAGATGCTCAACTGACTGAGCACCAGGCATCCTACTTGCAACATTTTATCTGGCAACCCTATCCACATGGTAAGTGGGGAATGTGGACTGGAATCCAAGTCTCCTGATTCCCCGGTGTTCCAGTGGTTAAGACCATAGAGTACTTCCATGGAATTCTTTGAAAAGGGAAGAATTCCCCTCTTGTATTATCTTTTGGGCCCCGCCTCAGATATGCTGAATAAAATGTCTGGGGGTGGAATATCCATAACAAGCACCCTCAACTACAATCCCCTACTCCTCAGGAAGTCCCTTGCACTCTGAATTTTGAGAGCACTCTAGTAGTATCCAGCTTGCAAATTTAGATGCCCGTATTCTACTGTCTTGTGGTTACCAACTTTGCTAGTGACTAGAGCTAGTTTTTTTTTTTTTTTTTTGCTAGTGACTCTTTACATTCATTCAATCATCCATCCATTCAACTCCTTGACAAATATTTACTGTTGGAGGGCCTGTCCTGCCAGCCAGAGATAGAAAGATGAATTAGATGCAGCTCCTGTCCTTGAAGAGGCCCTGCTACACTGCAGGGACTGATAACTAAACAGATACATTACGGTGGGGGCTGGAGGCAGGGGCTGGGGGCTGGGTTGGGCAGCAGCATAGTGGAGACCATGACAGAGGTTTGGTCCAAAACAGAGGACGTGGGGGTGGGAGCAGTCAGATACAAATTCTAGGAGATTTGCTTCAGCCAAGTCTTTTTTTTTCTTTTTTTTTTTTTTTTAACACATTATTTATTTATTAGAGAGAGAAAAAAAAAGAGAGAGAGAGAACAAGCAGGGGGAGCAGCAGGCAGAGAAAGAGGGAGAAGCAGGTTTCCTTCCAAGTGAGGAGCCCTGACACGGCTCAATTTCAGCACCCTGGGACCATGACCTGAGCCAAAGGCAGATGTTTAACTGACTGAGCCAACCAGGCATCCCTTTAGCCAAGTCTTGAAGCATCCATAGTTTTGTTTTCCTCTGAAGGGATATAACACAGGATAATGGATATGCTTCGCAATAAGAAATAAATTCAGATGAAGAAGAAAGTGAGCACAAGGGGTCCAGAGTCAGACATCTTGGTTAACATACAAGTTCCACTGACTTACTGGCCTTAAGACTGTGGCCATATGACTAACCTGTCCTCTCCCTGCCTCAATTTGTCTTCTATGAAATGGAGATAACAACATTATCCTCCTCATTGGTTTGGTGTATAATTATGCAATCTATGTAAATTGCCTAACGCAGCTCCTGAAAAGTAGTAAGTATGCAATGGAGGTTCCCATCAACAATTTCCCCTTCTCTACTAGATCTTTCCTTCAGCCTACAAATGTATTGTAATATCTTTTGTGTGTGTGTGTGTGAATGTATTGTAATATCTTCCCATCCTTGACCTCATATCCTCCTCAAACTACTGGTACATCATTTGTTCCTTTTTTCTGGCACAACTCAGAAAGAATAGCGTATTCCTCATTGCCAGTTTCCACTTCCTCGCCTCCTCTCTCCTGAACCTGCTCCATTGAACCTGTTCTTGGCAAAGTTGCAGATAAGCTTCACAATGCATTCCCAGTGGGCAATTCTGTTTCTATCTCTAAAACTCTATAGCAGTATTCAACACAGTTGATCTGGCCATACCTTATGAAGTGCTTGCTTCCCTGGGCTCTCAGGACACCACAGTCACCTGGTTCTCTCCTCCTCCTTCCCTGCTGTTTCTTCTCCATCTCCTTTGATGGCTTTTCCTCCTCTCCTGGTCCTACTGCTAGATGTGGAAGTCCTGCAGTGCTCAATTTCTGACCTCTTCTCCTCCTTGTCTATATCCACTCCTTTGGTGATCTTTTGTAATCTACTGATTTAAAATCCCACCTTTCTTCTGATGATTCCCACATTGATAGCACCAGCTCATATCTCTCCTGAACTCAAGACTAAGCAGTCAATTGCCTATGTAACATCACCACTGGGTGTTCAGTAGGCATCTTAGATTCAGCCTGTCCATAAACAGACTCATGACTTACCACCTGTCCCTACCCAGAATCTGTTCTTCCTTCAGAGTTTCCCATGTCATCATTCACTCAGTAGTTCAGACCAAAAGCCTTAAAATCACTCTTAATTCCTTTTTCATTCCCCACATCCAAACTCAGATTCTGTTCACTCTAGTTTCAAAAAATATCCCAAATCTAGTACTTCTCACTTTCTCTGAAGCAAGATTCTTTTCTTTTTTTTATTTTATTTTATTATTTATTCGTGAGAGACAGAGAGAGGCAGAGACAGAGAGAGAGAAGCAGGCTCCATGCGGGGAGCCCAACGTGGGACTCGATGCCAGGACCTCAGGATCACACCCTGAGCCAAAGGCAGAGGGCTCAACCACTGAGCCATCCAGCCGTCCCATGAAGCAAGGTTCTTAGCTTTGATACATTGGACATTCTGGACTAGGTAACTCTTTGTTGTGAGGACTGCCCTATGCATTATTGTTGGATGCTTGGCAGCATCCCTGGTCTCTACCCACTAAATGCTGCTAGCATCTTCCTATTTGTGACAACCAAAAATCTCTCCAGATATTGCCAAATGTCCCTGTGTAGTAAGGGATGGACAGGGTGGGGTAAAATCACCTTGGTTAAGAACCACATCTCTAGAGCTATATCATTCCATAGTCTCGACCATTATGATCTCTTACCAAATAGTCTAACTGGTTTTCTGTCCTACATTCTGGCTCCCTCTTCTCCATATAGTAGCAACCAGAGTTATCTTTTTTTTAATTACTTTATTTAAAGTAGGCTCCACACCCAATGTGGGGCTCATCATGAACTCATGACCCCGACATCAAAAGTTGCATGCTTTGGGATCCCTGGGTGGCACAGCGGTTTAGCGCCTGCCTTTGGCCCAGGGTGCGATCCTGGAGACCTGGGATCGAGTCCTATGTCGGGCTCCCTGCATGGAGCCTGCTTCTCCCTCTGCCTGTGTCTCTGCCTCTCTCTCTCTCTGTGTGACTATCATGAATAAATAAAATCTTAAAAAAAAAAAAAAAGTTGCATGCTTTTGGGAATCCCTGGGTGGCTCAGTGGTTATTGCCTGCCTTCCGCCCAGGGCGTGATCCTGGGGTCTTGGGGATGAGTCCCACATTGAGTCCCACATCAGGCTCCCTGCATGGAGCCTGCTTCTTCCTCTGCCTGTGTCTCTGTTTCTCTCTCTCTCTCTCTCTGTATCTGTCACGAATAAATAAATAAAATCTTAAAAAAAAAAAAAAAAAAAGGTGCTGGGTAGCCCCGGTGGCGCAGCGGTTTGGCGTTGCCTGCAGCCCGGAGTGTGATCCTGGAGACCTGAATCGAGTCCCACGTCGGGCTCCCTGTGGGCTCCCTGCGTGGATCCTGCTTCTCCCTCTGCCTCTGTGTGTGTGTGTGTGTGTGTGTGTGTATGAATAAATTAAAATCTTAAAAAAAAAGTTGCATGCTTTACTGTTAGAGCCAGACAGGGACCCCTGCCCTGAGTAGTCTTTTTAAATCATAAGGCAACTCTTTTCACTCTCTTTTCAACCTTCTATTGGTTTACTATAACCTTACCCATAAAACCCAACATCTTTATGATGGTGTGTAACACTCTACATGGTCTGGCCCTTGCTGGTTCCCCCACCCCACCCCTTTGTTCATTATACTCCAGTCATGCTGACTTCTTTGCTCCACCTTGAACATGTTAAAAATATCCTTCCCTTGGGGCATTTGCATTTGCTGTTCCCTTTATTTAGGGTGCTATCCCTCAGAATCTGCCACTTCCGTCACTTCATTGAGGGTTGCCACTTAAACCTCCAGAGAGAGGACTTCCCTGACCACCTTATCTCGAGGACCACTGGCACTGCCATCCCCACACTCTGTGTGATGAATGTGGAGATGTGCAGCCCAGCTCCCCTTCCTTGAGGAGGGACTTGTTGCCCAGCTGCTGGGAGTACAGTCAGCAGACAGCTTTCAGCTCATAGTCCCCAGAGGAGAGTTGCCGAAGCTCATGACCTTCCCTGGGTAGCCCACATCCAAGAACTGACTGGGGTTAAGTAGAAAGGAGGCAACTCAGATGGGTCATTTTAGCTCTGGAGTTCCCCATGGAGTTGGCTGAGGCTGTCATTAGATCTGCCTCTCTGCTTGATTTCTCCCTCTGCCCCATCCTGCTTCCTCCCCTTGCACAGGTGTGATACAAGGGTATTCAGGGTGCCAAACATCTCAGGGGTTGTGTGTCAGAGGTCTCCACCGATGACACCCTGTGCAGTTTTCTTTCTTTTTCTTTTAAGATTTCATTTTTATTTTATTATTCATGAGGGACACACAGAGAGAGGCAGAGACATAGGCAGAGGGAGAAACAGGCTCCCCTCAGGAAGTCCAATGCAGGACTTGATCTCAGGATTCTGGGATCATGACCTGAGCCAAAGGCAGATGCTCAACCACTTAGCCACCCAAGTGCCCCCCGCCCACACAGTTTTCTTAGACTTATATTTAATTCATTTTATTTGTTTGTTGTATGATTTGCTGAAACTCTGTGAAGGCAGGAACTTCATTTTGAAATTGCTGTATCTCTGGCACCTAGACAATGCCAGGCACATATACAGAGTAGGTGAACACTAAATTGAATGTTGAATGGATTATTCTTTAACATTCTTTAAAATTTTGTTTATTTATTCATGAGAGACACACAGAGAGAGGCAGAGACACAGGCAGAGGGAGAAGCAGGCTCCGTACAGGGAGCCCTATATGGGACTCAGTCTCGGGACTGCAGGATCATGACCTAAGCCGAAGGTGGGTGCCCAACCGCTGAGCCACCCAGGGATCCCTAACTTTTTTTTTAAGTAAGCCCTATACCCAGTGAACTCCTGTCTCAGAGAGAAGAGGCGCATGCTCTCCCTGCTAAGCCAGCCAGGCACCCCTGAAGGAATTATTCTCATCCCCAATCTTAGCTCCTCACTACTCTAAGATTACTCTGGGGTCAGGGAATCCTTGAGTGACTTTGAATAGGAAGGCTCCAACTTTTTAACAGACATGGCCATTCAGGGGCATGATCTGATCTTCCTAATATGATTGACTTCTGGAGTGGGAACAGGCCCAGATGGCTTCAAATCAAGAAGACTTGACAGCAGGGCTCTGCTCAACTAACAATGTTATTCCTCTTGCTCTGTCCTCTTTTTGTCTGGAAACAAATTTAACATGCTGGTGTCATACAGGAAAGCTGCCTTCCAGCCTTTGAACCAGCTACACTGCAGGTGTTTCAACCTTGTCAGCCCATAGGATACATTTCAGATTAAGTGATAATTCTTGAGTATTTTTACACACTGTCTCATCTTTTTCAAGAACATTCACATGGCTCAGTGATTTCATGTCTATGAACTGCAGGTCCACTTTACTAGCCTAATTTTATATACAGGGAAATTAGGGGTTAGATGATTAACTTTATTTATTACTATTTACTGAACACCTTCTATGTGCCAGGCACTGGGCTGGGTGATGCAGGAAATGAGGATCATGAGGCAGGCATGCAGGGGCGATAGGCAAGGAACACTGTCTATAACAGAGGTGTGAACTGAGAGCTGGGAGAACTAGAAGGTGATGTGGTTGTTTCTATATTGGGAGACAACTTTTAGGAAGGTTTTATTGTGTGGGTAACATTTAAAAAAAAAAAAACACTTTATTTTTGTTTATTTATTTTAAAGATCTTATTTATTTATTCATGAGGGACACACAGAGAGAAAAAGGCAGAGACACAGGCAGAGGGAGAAGCAGGCTCCATGCAGGGAGCCCGACGCGGCACTCGATCCCGGGTCTCCAGGATCAGGCCCTGGGCTGAAGGTTGGCACTAAACCGCCTAGCCACCCGGGCTGCCCTAAAAACCCACTTTAAACATACAGGCTCTTTTGTTCAAACTGTCTTCTTTCTTTCTTTTTTTTTTTTTTTTAAAGATTTTATTTATTTATTCATGAGAGATACAGAGAGACAGAGGCAGAGACACAGGCAGAGGGAGAAACAGGCTCCATGCAGGGAGCCTGAGGTGGGACTCGATCCTGGGTCTCCAGGATCACACCCCAGGCTGCAGGTGGCCTTAAGCCGCTGCGCCACCGGGGCTGCCCCAAACTGTCCTCTTTCTATTTCTTTATTTTTTTTTTAAGATTTTATCCATTCATTCATGAGAGACACACAGAGAGAGGTAGAGACATAGGCAGAGGGAGAAGCAAGCTCCCTGTAGGGAACCCAATGCAAGACTCTATCCCAGGACCCTGGGATCACACCCTGAGCCAAAGGCAGATGCTCAGCTACTGAGCCCCCAGGTGCCCCAGATTCCAATTATTTTCAATGGGTACATACTCAAACACACAGAAAAGTGTATCATAAAAAAAAAAAAAATATGGACTATGGCTTCTTTTAAACCTAACCATATTTTGGCTATATCCAAGGATAGTCATTGCTGCAGTCTATTTTTTAGTAAGAGAATATAGCCTACTAAAATGTCCATCAGTGGGCACCCCTGGTGGCTCAGTGGTTTAGCACCTGCCTTCAGCCCAGGGCATGATCCTGGAGACCCAGAATCAAGTCCCATGTCAGGCTCTCTGCATGGAGCCTGCTTCTCCCTCTGCCTGTGTCTCTGTCTCTCTCTCTCTCTCTCTCTCTGTCTCTCATGGATAAATAAATAAAATCTTAAATAAATAAATAAAATAAAATGTCCATCAGTGGGAAGCTGCATAAATAATTCCTCTTTAGGTTGTATATTTTACAGTGGAAAAAAAATGAGATAGGTATGTATGGTATGTGTGGAGGCTGAGAACATGAAGGCCGTTCCACTTTAAGTTCTGTGTTAGCACAAGTACAGCCATCCCAGGCCCCTGTGAATAAGAGCTGAAATTTACATTACTTCAGTTACAGGAAGAAAACAGTTTACAGCTTAACGCCCTAGAAAGCCCTATATTAGAATGAGAACAGAGCCCAAGCCAGTGGCAGGAAGCCCCATATTACAATGAGAACAGAGCTCAATGCCCTTGAAATCCCCATATCAGAATGTAAGCAGAACTTGAGAAACTCCTCCACCCCTTCTGGAGGTCCCCTAGACCAGCCCATAAAACTAAGCTGAAACCCACCTCGGGGTCCAAGTCCCTGCTCCACTGTGTCGGGTATACTTGGACCCAAGCTCGAGCTTGTAAATAAACCCTCATCAGTGTCGGCTCCTTGGTGGTTTCTCGGATTCACAATCTTGGGCACAACAGTATGG
The DNA here is from genome assembly GCF_018345385.1 of Vulpes lagopus. Lineage (NCBI taxonomy): Eukaryota > Metazoa > Chordata > Mammalia > Carnivora > Canidae > Vulpes > Vulpes lagopus. Next base: position 25,906,390 of record NC_054829.1, read on the forward strand.
AACAATCTCCAAACTATAAAGCGTAAAAAGCTGGGGTGCCTGGGTGGCTCAGTCAGTTAACTGTGGGACTTTTGATTTTGGCTTAGGTCATGATCTTAGGGTCGGGAGATTGAGCCCCAAGTCAAGCTAACACGCTTGGCAGTAAGTCTACTTGAGATTCTCTCTCTCCTCCATCCCTCTGCCCCTACACCCACTCAATGTGCATGTGTGTGTTCTCTCTCTCTCAATCAATCTTTTTTTTTAAAGTGTAAGCTGCAAACTGCAAGACAGAGTATTTAAAAGGAAAAGATGGGTGTGTGTGTGTGAGAGAGAGAGAGAGAATAATAATCACACATAGGTTTGTATAGAGATAAAACACTTTTGGAAAAATTCCTAGAAACCATAAACAGTTGTCTCTGGGATGGAAGAGACTTATTTTTCATTATATACCCCATCATCCTGAATGAACTCTTTCACTATGCATTTTAACATTTTTCTTTCTTCCTTTTTTTTTTTTTTTTTTTTTTTAAGATTTTTATTTAGTTATTTGAGAGAGAAAGGAAGAGAGAATGCACATGCAGGGGGAGGAACAGAAGGAGAGGGAGAAGCAGGCTCCCTGCTGATCAGGGAGTCAGGATGCTAGGCTCAGTACCAGGACCTTGAGATCATGACTTGAGCCAAAGGCAGACACTTAACCAAGTGAGCTCTCGAGGCACCTCTTTTTTTTTTTTTTTGTAATCTTTTTTTTTTTTTTGAGGGAGGAAATCCAGATTTTTTTTTTAAATTTCTATTTATTTATGATAGTCACACACACACACACACACACACACACACACACACACACACAGAGGCAGAGACATAGGCAGAGGGAGAAGCAGGCTCCATGCACCGGGAGCCCGACGTGGGATTCGATCCTGGGTCTGCAGGTTCGTGCCCTGGGCCAAAGGCAGGCGCCAAACCGCTGGGCCACCCAGGGATCCCTTTTTTGTAATCTCTATATCTAGTGTGGGCCACCCAGGGATCCCTTTTTTGTAATCTCTATATCTAGTGTGGGGCTCAAACTCGTAACACCTGAGATCAAGAATCACATCTTCTGGGATCCCTGGGTGGCGCAGCGGTTTAGCGCCTGCCTTTGACCCAGGGCGCGATCCTGGAGACCCGGGATCGAATCCCACGTCGGGCTCCCGGTGCATGGAGCCTGCTTCTCCCTCTGCCTGTGTCTCTGCCTCTCTCTCTCTCTGTGACTATCATAAATAAATAAAAAAAAAATTAAAAAAAAAAAAAGATCTTAAAAAAAAAAAAAAAAAAAAAGAATCACATCTTCTACTGAGCCAGGCAGGCACCCCAATTAACTAGTGCCTGGCACATAGAAAGTGTTCAGTTTAAATTTTCAATTAAAAAGCTAGTTAAGGGACGCCTGGGTGGCTCAGCAGTTGAGTGTCTGCCTTGGGCTCAGGGTGTGATCCTGGCCTCTGGGAATGGAGTACCTTACATATTTACATATTTCACATGTACAATTTCCCACAACAACACTCAATCATTATTACATTTCACAGATAAGGAAACTAAGGCACCTTGCCCAAGGTCACACAGATATTAGGTGGTGGAGTAGGAATTTGAACCCATGTAACCTGGCTCTGAAGTCCATGCTCTTAAACCATCTTGGTGATGACAGGGCTCTCCTGTTAAGGGCTGCAAAGCGTATTCTACAAAGTGATTGTGTCACACTTTATCTAACCAGTCCTCCTTTGATATGCATTCTGGTTGCTTCTGGGATTTCGCAATTAAGTACCATGCTGTGGAAACACTCCTGTGATTAACCCTTTGTGCTCTTGAGTAAATAGTTTTCTAAGAGAAGCCTGGAAGTGAAACCACTGCATCATCTAAAATTTGGTAGTTATTGCCAAGTTACTTCCCTTTGTTTTATTTAACCAATTTGTTCTCCCCTTGTCTATGTAGGAGAATGAGGAAGTAGCCCAGAAGTCCAGTAGCTACAAAGGGGGAAGGTCCGTCTTAGCTGAAAAGAGGATGAACAGAGACACTGACCTGTGTTTGGTGAAGTTGCCTAGCTCATCTTTGCTCAACAAATATTTATTGTGCCCTTCCTGAGTGTGTTTGGACAATGGAGACAGAGTCATGGTGAACACACAGACATGGTGGGTGCCTTCATGGAGCGGACAGTCTGTGGAGAGAGGCGTTAATGAAGTTAACACAGAATGAAAGTATAACAACAATGTTCAATAAGTGCTATCAGGTGAGAAAATGGAGTGCTATGGGAGGGAATAATGGAGTCTTTCTTTAGAGAGGGTGGTCAGGAGAGGACCTTCTGGGGAAGAGACATTAAGCTGGAGACCGGAGGAAGAGTAGAAATTAACAGAAACGTTGAGGGGAACAGGATTGTTTCCTGGCCCTTAAAGAAGTTGGAGTGGTAGGTGGGGCCAAGGCCCTAGAGACGTTTTTTTCTTTTGCCCTAGAGCCTTTTGAAGCACTGAAAGGTTTAAGTGAGGTGTTGATCTCCTTTGTTTTTGCAGATTTCTTTCCTGCTATGAAGGAACTGGTTTAGCCAAGGAACAAGAATTTAAGTGGGGAAACCAGTTAGGAGGCCTTAGGTGGTGGAGGAGGAACCTATAGCGTAAAAGAGTCTCCAAAAATGCTTCAATCAACTGCCATGTGTAGACCTCATTTGGATCCTGATTTTAAGCTTTTACTTATTTGAGAGAGTGCCGGAGCACAATGCTGAAGTACAAAGGGAGAGGAAAAGGCAGAGGAAAAGAATCTTAAGCTGACTCTGCTGAGTATGGAGCCTCAGTACCCTGAGATCATGACCTGAGCTGAAACCAAGAGTCCAAGGCTTAACCAACTACCATTCAGGCACCCTTGGATCTTGATTTTTTTTAACTGTTAAAAAAAAAAAAAAATCACAGCTGAGGACAATTAGAAATTTGACAGTATATTTGCTATTAAGGAATTACTTCAAAATTTTTTATAGTGTTCTGTCGGGTTTCCCACTATCCCCACTCCTGGATTAAATAGTTGAAAATTATCTAGTAGATAATTTACAAATATGAACTAATATATTAATGAATGATATGATATATATGGCATTTTGTTATTCCTTTTTCCTTTGCAGGTATTTACATGTATATTTTCATAGTTGAGGTCATACTTAAATCTAGTTGGTGGGCAGCCTGGGTGGCCCAGCGGTTTAGTGCCTGCCTTTGGCCCCAGGGCCTGATCCCAGGTCTGGGGATCAGGTCCCACATGGGGCTCCCTGCATGGAGCCTGCTTCTCCCTCTTCCTGTGTCTCTGCCTCTCTCTCTGTGTCTCTCATGAATAAATAAATAAAATCTTAAAAAAAAGATAAAAGATCACTGTGGCTTTGGGAGAATATACAAAACATCTATATTCCCCATAGGTGCAGAGGGGCGCTGGCTTCCACTTCGCCAGGATGGTTCGGGTTGCAGGGCTGAGCAGGGGCGGGGGGCTGGGCTCTTGGCCTTGCTTACTCTGGGTCTTCAGTTGGAATGTGGCTGGCCCATGCTGGTTTTGTTTCATGCTGTACCTATTACAAGAAGGATCTCTCTTTCAAGCTGTACATTTATAAAAACCGATCATATACTGTATATATAAAAATGTTAAGATGGTAGAAAGATGTATGAATGTACTAAGTAGTATTCCACTGTACTTATTCATAAGGTAGGTTTTATTACAAGACTCCCACCAGGTACTTTTTTTTTTTTTTCCCACCAGGTACTTAACAAATGTGCACTACTCCTTTTCAACTGTAGAATCAGTGTTACTGCTTTCTAGCCCAGCCCCTGCAGACCCTCCCCAACTCTTTCCCTGTAGGTAATTTCCTCTGTCCCGTGTCCCTCCCCCTACCTCCTAAATAAATAAAGGAATCAGCGAACCACACACACACACAAAATTCCGAGTCTAAAATACTTTAATCAAATAGTCCCGGTCCTCAGCTATTCTTGTCAAAAAGGAAACCTCCCCGATCCAGCAGGGGGCGCTGCAGGCGCCGCGTCGACAGAATGTGACGCTCCGCCCTCTTTGGTTCTTTTCGACCTCCGTGGGTCGCTTCCGGGAGCGGCCGCGTCTCCCGGCGCCGTCCTCTCTATCCGCCCGTCTCTGTGGTCGCCGTGGCCCCGCCCCTCTTGGGCGGGAGGCGTGCTCTTTGGACTTTTTTCTCGGGGCCGACTCCGGACTAGCGGGACCCGCGCCGAGGGTGGAACCCGGCTCATGGCGGCCCGGGGGCCCGCGGCCGGGGCTGGCGCCAGGTGAGCAGGGCGGCTGGGGAGGCGAGCTGGGCTGGGTGGCTTGAGGAGCCGCGGCCCCCGCGAAGGAGGAGCTCCGGAAGGGGCGCCGACCCGCCGGCGATGCGCGGCGGCCTCCCGCGCTCGGGGTGCGGGATCCTGTCGCTCAGAGCCTCGCTGCACGGAATTGGGCTGGTCCTCCTCAGTTCCTGACACTGCGGTCCGCTGCACGGCCCGTCTTTGTGTTTTAATTTATCATCTTCCTCCCTTCGTTCTTTTTCTCTTTTATTTATTTATTTATTTATTTATTTTTTATGATAGTCACTGAGAGAGAGAGAGAGAGAGAGAGAGGCAGAGACACAGGCAGAGGGAGAAGCAGGCTCCACGCACCGGGAGCCCGATATGGGATTCGATCCCGGGTCTCCAGGATCGCGCCCTGGGCCAAAGGCAGGCGCCAAACCGCTGCGCCACCCAGGGATCCCTTAATTTATTTATGATAGTCACACAGAGAGAGAGAGAGGCAGAGACACAGGCAGAGGGAGAAGCAGGCTCCATGCAAGGAGCCGGATGCAGGACTCAGTCCCAGGACCCCAGGATCACACTCTGAGCCAAGGGCACACGCTCACCTGGTGAGCCATCCAGGTGTCCTGGGGAGAGAAACTCTTAAGCAGGCTTCACACTTAGTGCAGAGGCTGACATGAGGCTGGATCTCAGGACCCTGAGATCACGACCTAAGCAGAAATCAAGAGTCAGATGCCCACCTGAGCCACCCAGGCACCCCAGATTATTTTACAACTGATGGTTTGGGTCTCCTTTTCCTTTCCTATTCTTCACAGTTGCCCTTAGCTATTATGGGCCTTTATATATTTCCATATAAAGTTCCTCAGAGAAGTTCTGCTGTGATTGGGTTGTTGTTGTTTTTTAAGATTTTATTTATTCATGAGAGACAGAGAGAGAGAGAGAGAGAGAGAGAGAGAGAGAGAGGCAGAGGGAGAAGCAGGCTCCATGCAGGGAGCCTGACGCAGGACTTGATCCCGGGTCTCCAGGATCACACCCTGGGCTGAAGGTGGCACTAAACCGTTGAGCCACCTGGGCTGCCCTGTGATTGGTATTATATTAAATTTATATAGACTACTTTTGTTTGAAATGAAGTCTTTATAATGTTAAGTCATGCCAACTCTATTTAAGTCTTCTTTCACATCCTATAATAGAGCTTTCATTTTTTTTCTAAGATGTCTTTATACTAGGGCACTTGGCAGGCTCAGTAGAGCCTGCAATTCTTGATCTTTGGATTGTGAGTTTGAACCCCACATTGGGTATAGAGATTACTTAAAAATAAAATCTAAAAAAATATGTGGGGCACCTGGGTGCCTCAGTCGGTTAAGCATCTGACTATTGCTCTCAGCTCAGGTCTTGATCTCAGGGTTGTGAGTTCAAGCCCCATGTTGAGCTCCATGCTGGACATGGGGCCTACTTTAAAAAAAAAAATCTTCTACGTTATTTTTATTTTTTTATTTTTTTTAAAGATTTTATTTATTTATTCATGATAGTCACACAGAGAGAGGCAGAGAGGCAGAGACACAGGCAGAATGAGAAGCAGGCTCCATGCAGGGAGCCCGACGTGGGACCCCATCCCGGGTCTCCAGGATCGCGCCCCGGGCCAAAGGCAGGCGCCAAACCGCTGCGCCACCCAAGGGATCCCTTATACGTTATTTTTAAAAGTTAATTCCTGGATGTTTCATGGTTGTTTTAATGCATTTCTTTTGTAAGTGACATCTTATTTTCTTTGTATTTTCCAGTTGGTTATTGTTGGTATAGAACACTATTGATATTTGTATGTTAACCATGTATCTAGTTGAACTCCTTTTTTTTTTTTTTTTTTTAAGATTTTATGTATTTATTAGAGGTATGAGCAGGGAGGAGGGGCATAAGGAGAGGGAGAAGCAGGCTCCCTACTCAGCGGGGAGCCTGACCTGGGGCTTAATCCTAGGACACTGGGATCATGACCTGAGCCAAAGGCAGATGCTTAACAGACTGAGCCACCCAGCTCCTAGCTGAGCTCGTTTTATATCCAGCATTTGTCTATTGATTTGCTGCTTGCTGTACAAATGATCACATTATCTGCAAATAAAGACAATCTCTTCCCTTTTAATTCTTTTGCTTCATTTATTTTTCTTCCTTTATTGATTTAGCCAGGACCTTAAAATCCTTGATGGGCTTTCTTGTTGTGTTTGTGACCATAAAGAGGATGTGGCTAAAGTTTCTTCATTGACTATGTTTGTTTTTGTTTTTTTTTGTTTTTTGCTGTAAATTTTTGGTAAATAACCTTTTATAGCATTTACCAGCTTAAAGAAGTTCTTTTTTCTCCCTGGTCTGTTTCCAGCCTACTACCTTCAGCATTCATATAAGCCATTCTTCCTGCATGGTGTGGACCCCTCCCCAGAACAATGTTGATAAACTTGGTAACTGCTCCTTAAGGCTTAACTGCCCTCTTAGGTTTCTCTCGACTTCTCTTACATCTCTTCTTCAGGCCCAGGTTAGATCTGCAATTTCTCCAGCGGTTCCTGCAGATACAGAAGGTTTTGTTTCCCTCTTGGTCATCACAGAATGCCTTGATGTTCCTGACCCTATTGTTTGTGGCCCTACTGGGTGAGTGAGTGATCCCAGGCTCCAGAGGGAGGGCAGCCTTGGTTTGGGGTCCCTTCTCTCTGGGGAGTTGATAAGGCAAGGACTCAAGGGGAAGCCTTTCTGACCCTTCATCACTGAGTTCTGGCCCCTCTCTCCACCCCAGAACAACTGGTGATATACCAGGTTGGCTTGATCCCCAGTCAGTACTATGGGGTCCTGGGAAACAAAGACTTGGATGGGTTTAAAACCCTGACATTCCTGGCTGTCATGCTCATCGTTCTCAACTCCATGGTAAGGTTTTCTCCCTGTGTTTCTCTTCCTCTCCAGCCTAGGGTCAGCAGAATGCTAGGAAGCAGGAATCAAGCTATGGGAGTATGTTCCCTCCCTTTTTCTGGGAACTGGAGGTCAGAACTGTGCACAGGGCATTGATTTTGCTGTTGGTCCCAATTCCTTGGATGTTTCAAGCTCCCAGGGCTAGGCCATGAGGTTCTGGTTTAATTCAGAATACAGCAGAAATGATCTCGTCCCTTCCATTCCCAGAGGTCTTGCTTCAGGGAACTCCGAGCACTTGAAAACTGGGGTGAGCCAGGGGGCTATTGCTTCTCTGGGGCTGAGGCCGTGGTTCAGCCTGGTGCCATGGCACCCCTCCCAGCCTCTGCACCTGCTGCTTTCCCTCACAGCCTCCTCCTTCCCCACCCCTTCACTTGGGCAATGCCTGCTCACTGTTCAAGGTTCTGCTATTGTCACCTCCTTCAAGTCCTACTCAACTTTCTCCATGTTTCCTCCACCAAACTCTGCCCTCTTCTCTGTGGAACTAATACTGAGTTAACCTCTGCTGTAGCACTCCTCACACCTAGGTAATTGTTTCCTTGCCACACTGAGCTTATTGTCCTTGCCTTGCCTTGGGCTTAGCATGCAGGTGTTCCATCAGTGGTGAATCATGAGAGTCAGGCCTCTGCTAGGACTCACGCCTAATGTTCTGTCTGCCTGTACTACCTGTTTCCTTCAGGAAGCCCCTCCTCATCACCCTTGGGCGCTTTTGATGGGTCTTCTGGCATTAAGCACGCATACAGAAGCCTGTCCCAAGTTTGGGGAAACAGAAAAGTAAGAACATAAATGGCATAGAAGATGCCATCCCCAGTCTCCAGAAGGTCACCTGCTCTCAGAATAAGACAGTACAATATAAAGAGGCCAAAGGGCCTTAGTTTTGGCAAGCCCCTTAGCCCGTGGTGGAGGAATGAGCATAAGAGGAAAGAATCCCCTGACCTGACACTTTAAGCCAGCGGAAGTGCTGAGTGGAAGGAGAATAATCAGAGTGGGCTGGGACTGGTCAGCAGAGGCTTTCTGCCAGCGCTGAGCTCCTCGCTGAGACCTGCAGTAAGCCATCTCTCGCTCTCCCTCACTGCCTCTTGCTTCCCCCATTGCACAGCTGAAGAGCTTTGACCAGTTCACCTGCAACCTGCTGTATGTGAGCTGGAGAAAGGACCTCACCGAGCACCTTCACCACCTCTACTTCCAGGGCCGCGTGTACTACACCCTCAACGTGCTGCGGGATGACGTCGATAACCCGTAGGAGCCCCCTTTCAGTCCCCCTGCCCTCTGCGGGGTCCTCTTGGTCCGGCTTAACCCCGGAGAGTCCCTGAGACAGGCCCCTGGAGTCCCTCTGCAGTTACTTGCAAACATTAATCAGCACCCTATGGCAAGGGGAGCCTGTGGAGGAGCCCTGGAACAGCTGTAGGGCTGAGAATAGGGAACTGAGAACTAGGAGCAGTTCCCTTTTGTCCATTTTATATCCTGTGCTTCCAAACCAGGCAAACCTAACCTCTGAAGAAAGCATCCTTGCTAGCAAACCAGCTTTTAGACTTTCAGCAGTAAAAAGTTATTGCTGCCTAGGACTCAATGTAAGATTCAGATCTTCATTCTGTCCCTGAGCCTCAGGTTCCCTTTCTGGAAAATGGGGAGGAGAGTCCCTTTTTTTGGGGGTGGGGAGGAGGAGAGTTCCTATCTCAAGAATATCTCAAATGAGATTCATGCAATACATATATGCAGCGCCTGGCATGTAGCAAGTGTTCCAATATGAGCACTTGTTACTTTCCAGGCGAGGAAAAAGGCCCAGAGGATGCAAGTGACTTGTCCAAGGTCATGTCTCAGTGGAAATGGGAGTCAGTGTGGCCCTGGTGGTGCAGTGGGCCATAAGAGGTCTCTCCTCATGCTCATTCTCTCTCCACTCATCAACCCCAGGCACTTTGTTGCCTGGGGTGACCTTTCATCAGCCAAAGCTGAGCTTTGCAGCAGAGATTCTTGTGATTCCTGTTGCCTCTTATCTTTCTCTTCTAGGCTTCTCCATAACTCAACCCATATGAAGCTTCTGCAGCCAGATAGCTAAAATAGGGGCAGGCTCAGGCTCACAGAAGAGATTGGAGGAGCCAGATAGAGGGGCTAACGTTCCTGCTCATCCAGAAACTCAGCTCATTTACCCTCAGGTCTTTCTCTGGTGCTACTCAGAACCGGCTCAGGACCCCTGAGTACTGGCCCTTTGTTTGCTACTATTCCTGAGGGGTAAACTGAGGTACCCTGTGAAGCAACTCTTCAGAACCCTATTTATTTTTTTCTTTAAGATTTTATTTATTTATTCATGAGAGACACAGAGAGAGAGAGGCAGAGACACAGGCAGAGAGAGAAGCAGGCTCCATGCAAGGAGCCCGACACAAGACTCTATCCCGGGTCTCCAGGATCACATCCTGGGCTGAAGGCAGTGCTAAACCGCTGAGCCACCCGGGCTGCCCTTCAGAACCCTATTTAAAGGCCCTTAAAGGATCTTAGTTCCTCTAGCAAAACCAGTGCTTGTCTGGGTCCATCTTCCTCCTGGATTGTGGCTAACAGTGCTGGAAGACTCTGTGTTCTTGGCTCCAGGGACCAGCGCATCAGCCAGGATGTGGAACGGTTCTGCCGGCAGCTCAGCAGCATGGCCAGCAAGCTGATCATCTCCCCCTTCACCCTCATCTACTACACCTACCAGTGCTTCCAAAGGTGAAGCTTCTCCTCCCTGGCCAGCTGCTTCCCCCGAGGTCCCTCACTCAAACACGCTCCCCAGGTCAGGGTCCAGAAGAGGCTGGTCTTCCCTCCCTCCCACCTGCAGCCTAGGAAGGCTTCCTGTGTCCTGTGCTCGGGCCCCTACGCTCCCTTTGGACATGTAGCATTTCAGTGTCAGGGGTTCTGGTACTCTGACAACCTAGACTGGGTACCAGATACCCCCACACAGGAGTAGAGGTCCCACAGGACTGCTGGCTGAAATTGGATGAGGGCTACTTGAAAGTGAGCAAGAAGCCGGTCTGAGGCCTGCGGGAATATGTGACACCCCCAACCCTCCCTCTCTCTGCCTTCCAGCACAGGCTGGCTCGGGCCTGTGAGCATCTTCGGGTATTTCATCCTGGGAACCCTGGTGAACAAAACGTTGATGGGGCCCATCGTGGCAAAGCTGGTGCAGCAGGAGAAGCTGGAGGGGGATTTCAGGTGTGTCTCTCTTGCTTGAGGTTTCTGGGCTGATCATAATGGTTAAGGAATGGGATCCGGAGTAAGACAGCCTCTTTGAATCGCAGCCTGTGCTAGTTACTAGCCTTGTGCTCTTTGGTGAGTCTTGAACCTCCCTAACTTCAGTTTTTCCATCTCTGAAATGGGGATGGTAGTACTGCCCTCAGAGGGGACTGTGAGGGGCATTACTGAGATTATAGCTGTGCAGCACTGAGACCTGTGTCTGGTTGGCCAGCATCATTCCTTGGCCTTCTGTGTGTTTCTGTTCCAACCTCCCCGTTTTGGCTCAGCCAACAGATCCAGCCCCTGTGCTGTGCTTCTTGACCTCCTCCTTCAGGATGGGCCCTGGGAGGAGGTGGCACGGGCAGGGATGCACCTGTCCTCTAGGGAGGTGAGGGGTTGCCCTGTCTGCAGAGCTCCTGCCACCCCACCCAGGCCCTGGGATTCCCAGCCTGTGACAGCTCAAGGAGGGGCTGGGCTAAGGCAGCCAGTTTCAAGGTGGAACCAGGTTCCTCTTTGGAGGTCTGCTTCCTCAGGGGCCAATACTGCACGTTGTCAGCACACATTTCCCTTTGGTCTGCCCAGGTTCAAGCACATGCAAATCCGGGTGAATGCTGAATCTGCTGCTTTTTTCAGGTGAGTCAGGTGGGGAGAGTTTCCTTTGGTCTCATCAGAGCTGATGGTGGAGATGGCAGAAAAGGAAAGGTGAATCATGTGGCTCTCCCACCACCGCCGAACCCAGGGGCTGAGCGTCCTTACACTTGGCTATGACCCTCTCCCCATGTCTCTCACTGTCTCTGCCTCATCCTTAGGTCCAGGTATTTGCTTCTGAAGCTGGTTGTTCCAGTGGCTCAGCATGGGGCCTAAATTTGTTCCAAGAATGAAACAAGTGAATGCTTCCTGTCTTGGTGATGACTATAAGGCATTGCCTCTGCCTGTTTTTCCATCTGTAAAATGGCTTTCTGCCAGTGCCTGTTGGCTGATCAGAGTCTCAAAAACTGATCTTTTGTCTCTGTAGGATAGGAGGGAAAGGAAGTCTCAGGAGATCAGGAGACCTGCTCCCCACAAACACTGTCCAAGTAGAACAAATATCTGATCTCTTGACAGCAGCATTGTAAAATCTCATTCCTTCCCTCAAGGTCAGGGCAGGTCCCTGCGCCCTTCCTTCTTTGAGACCTCTGGAATCATTGTTTGGCCCCAGAAAAATAGCTCAGGCCCCACAAGTGTGTGTTGAAGGAGTTGGAAGCTGTTCTTAGATCACCTGGGTCTAATAGCCCTGGGACCTTTGCGCTTGTATGTCTGCTGCATTTTGCAGCTGCTACCACTTGGGGGCGCCAAGGATAACAGGAATCTATGAGGTGGGGTTTGGTTGTGTGATGACAGAGCCCGGGCTGTGCTAAATGGCTTTGGGGTTCTGCAGCCTCTGGTGAAGTTCTGGGCTCTGGGGAAAGCAGGTTGGTTCTTGCAGCTCTGGATTGCTTCTTCCGTGGCTTCTCTGTCCCTCTAACACTTTCTATGGCAGGTGAAGAATGCAGTGCGTCTGCCTGCCCACCTAAACTGGGAGATCAAGGGCAGGGACTATTTTATCCACCTGTTTATCTCACTGGCTAACTGGCATAGAGCCTACCACATAGCAGCTGCTCCGTGTATAGTTGTTAATAACACGTGCTATTTATTGAGGGCCCCTCTTCAGCCTGATGCTTTCTATCTAGAAATTCTCACTCTAACTTACTTTGTGGGTATTACTAGCCCCATTTTACAGAAGACACTGAGACCCTGAGGCTTAAGTAACTTTTCAGTATCACTCAGCTAGTAATTGGCCAGAGCCAGGATTTGAACCAGGTCTACCCAATCTAGAGTTCATGTTCTTTCCCCAGACAATACTGCTGAGTAAATGAAGCAGTGAATGGATGCTAGTTTCAGAAAGGGTCTGAGATGAAGACCATTTGCATGAGCTTGGTCCCTAAAGGAGAGTGTAATGAGGGATGGAGTGTCCCCCAGTCCGGCTGAGGCTTTCCAGGCCCTGTCCACATCCCAGCCTTTCTCTTCAGAGCTGGGCACGTGGAGCACACAAGGACAGATCGCAGGCTGCAGAGACTCCTTCAGACCCAGAGGGAGCTGATGTCCAAGGAGCTCTGGCTGTACAGTAGGTAGAGGGAGCCCTGGGAGGCAGAAGCCACAGGAGCGGGGTAGTCCACTTCCCTTCGCACACCTCCCTGCTGTCTCTCTGCACTACTGTTAGCTGTGGTGAAGGAATTAAGCAGAGGGAGCCACTGCCTTTGCCATGAGCATCTTTGGGAGAACGAGGATCCAGGGAATAGCTTGGTCCTCCTTGGCTTCCTCTTCCCTCAGAGCATGAGGATGGTCCCTGGGTCTCTTACCCTGGGTGTTTTTGTCCTCTGCAGTCGGGGTCAACACGTTTGACTATCTGGGCAGCATCCTGAGTTACGTTGTTATCGCCATCCCTATTTTCAGTGGTGTCTATGGAGACCTGAGCCCCACAGAGCTTAGCACTCTGGTCAGCAAGGTGAGGATCCCTTCTAGTGACCCTCCAGGCCATCCCCTCTGCCGTTTGGCCTGGCGCCCAGGGCCTTGGAGCCAAGGCCTGCGCTCACTGTTCACTGTCCTGTGCAGAATGCCTTTGTGTGCATTTACCTCATCAGCTGCTTCACCCGGCTCATCGACCTCTCCAGTACACTCTCAGATGTGGCTGGTTACACACACAGGTAAGGCTGTGTCCGGCCCCTCTCCAGGTCCTGAGGAAAGCATGTGCCGTGAGAAGTAACTGAATGAAAAAAGAAAGAGGGAAACCATATGCTAGTGGGTGTGAGAAGGAATAACATGTTTGCCTGCCCCCCCCCTCCCCCCGAAAACTCAGGTTTTCACTTTTTGCCTAGGATTGGGGAACTCCAGGAGACCCTGCTGGACATGTCCCTGAAGTTACAGGGTGGCGAGATCCTGGATGAGAGTGAGTGGAACATGGACAGGTGGGTGCCAGGCTGGCAGGGCAGCACGGTGGTGGGGGAGGCAACTCTGGGTGCCCTCAGCTTGGGGTTGCCTTGGAGCTGTGCCCTTTCCAGCTGGGCAGAAGAGTTTTGTGGAGCAGATGCCAGGGCTGCCTGCCTAGTGCCAGGCACGTTACAGGTATTCATAGGCAGTGATACTGTTCCAGCATGTGTTCCAGCATCTGGCACCTGTTGTGGTCATTTACACCTTCCCCCAGCTGCTGGAAGCACAGTGCACACACCTGCCTGGACCTGAGATGAGAAAACAAATCTGAGTGGTATCTCCCACTGAGCCCTGCCACCTGCCCCTCGCCTTGGGGTATGCCAGCTCTCTCCTTCCCAGGCCTGGCTCACACCCACATGTGTCCTTACCCGTGTCTCATTGCATGCACTCTGATGTTTCTGACCTTTCTGTGCACTGAGGATTTGTTTCATGTCCTCGCTTTTCTTTCTTTCTTTCTTTCTTTCTTTCTTTTTTTTTTAAGATTTTATTTATTTATTCATGAGACACACACAGAGAGAGGCAGAGACACAGGCAGAGGGAGAAGCAGCCTCCATGCAGGGAGCCCGACGTGGGACTCGATCCTGGGACTCCAGGATTACGCCCTGGGCTGAAGGCAGCACTAAACCACTGAGCCACCCGGGCTGCCCATATCCTCGCTTTCTTGGGCTAATTACCCAACTGTTCTGTGTCTCACTTTCTTCATCTCTGTGAGAGGAACAGTAATGGAACCTTCCTCTCAGGGTGGTTGTGAGGATTAGATACCATAGTCCATGGAAAGTGCTTGGACAGTGGCCACAGAGTAAGCTTTTGAAAATGGAAACAGCCTGAGGTCCAGGGCTACACACAGCTCTCTCCTTAAGGACTAAAGCCTTAACTGTTGTCCCTGTTTAGAATTCAGGCTTTATGCCACTCTGGGCCTGGGCCTGGGGAGATGGTAAGGAGACCACAGGAGACCAGAGGCTCTGTTCTCTGGGGGAGAGGGGCATCTGTGCAGAGCCAGGAACTCCAGGTCCTTTTACAACCACCACGCCCATCCTGCTATACCTGCTGGTCACACGCGCTGTGCAAACCCACTAGTGTTTAAGTTAGACAGCTTCAGCTCCGTGACACCGAGTGAGTTACTTAGCTGCCAGACTTGGTTTCCTCATCTGCGAAGTAGGGAGAATATTTGTGATCTCTAGGTGATTAACATCAGTTACGATGGGGCTTCGCACAGCCCTACCTACCGCACAGCCCTACCTCTGTGTTAGTGTGCCTGGGCTGCCACAGCAAAATACCACAGACCGGGTGGCTTATACAACAGATATTTATTTTGTCACAGTTCTGGAGGTTGGAAGTCCAAGATCAGGGTGTTGGCTGGGTTGGTTTCTCCTGAGGCCTCTCTCCTTGGCTTGCAGATGGCCGTCTTCTCGCTATGTCCTTTCCTGGCCTTTTCTCTGTGTGCGAGCGTCCCTGGTGTCTCCCTCCTCTTAAAAGGCCATCAGCTGTATTGGATTAGAGCTCTACCCTAATGGCCTCATTTGAATGTAATCATTCCTTTAAATACCTCATCTTCACATGCAGTTACATTCTGAGGCACTAGGGGTTGAGACTTGCCTGCTGTTTTGAAGACACAGTTAAGCCCATAACAACCCCTTGTCCAGAGAGAGGTGAGGCCCCCAAGGAGAAGACCCTGCCCCTTGGCAGCACTGACACCACTTATCTTCCCCACACTCCCCTCATCTTCTGAACACAGGGCCCCAGGGTGGCCAGCCGCAGAGCCAGCAGACACAGCTTTTCTCCTCCAGCGGGTTTCCGTCTGTGCCCCCTCCTCTCACAAGCCCTTAATCAAGGATCTGAGCCTGAAGATCTCTGAGGGGCAGAGCCTGCTCATCACGGGCAACACAGGCACCGGCAAGAGCTCCTTGCTCAGGGTTCTAGGTGGCCTCTGGGCAAGCACACAGGGTGAGAATCGGCCCTCCCTGCCTCTGAGCCGGTGTGGCCGGGTGGCGTGCATGTGTGTGCTTGTACGTGTGTGTGTATGTGGATCTGTAAAAATCCAGGCATTTTTGTCGGGGAAAGGAAATGAGAGGCATTTCCTTTCTCTGGGAGATCTCAAAATAGAGGTTTCTGTGGGCTTTACAGGCTCAGTGCAGATGCTGACGGACTTTGGACCCCATGGGGTGCTGTTCCTGCCACAAAAACCATTCTTCACTGATGGGACCCTGCGGGAGCAGGTCAGCCTGGGGCCCTCTCCTGCCTCTACTGTAACTAAGACCTCTGGCAATATGACTGCCCTGGGCCCCAGGTCTCAGCTCTAGAGAGTTATGAGGCCGAAGGTGAGGTAATAAAGCTCTCCCTGCCCAGGAACTCCCTGGCTCTAAGAACATTTTATTCACATCCGTGGATTGGGCCATGTAGTTAGAGCAGCTCCTGGGGGCAGGGTTAACCTGTGGAGCCCAAAACCAAATACCACATACGTTTGTTCAACACCAAGGTTGGATTCTGGCGGCCAGGTCCTTAGGAGTCTCACAGACCCTTTCTCTGCAGCCACACATCCAAAGGTTGCAGTGACCCTGTCTCACTGTCTGCTGGCCCAGCCTCTCCCACTGGACCCTTGGCCAGGGTGTTCCTTACCGTCATCAGGGGGAGAGGAGCCTGGCCTCTGGCAGTCCCTGGGGCTGTTTCTGAGGGAGGTTAGGCTGTGTACAGCACCAGCTCTCTGCCCTCACCTTAGGCCTGTGTGGTTTTGTTTTATCAGGTGATATATCCCCTGAAGGAGATCTACCCGGACTCAGGTGAGCTGGGCCTCCTTGGGGCATGTCCTCCCAACTAAATTGCCCCTGCTCTGCCTTTTGGCAGAGGCTCCAGCAAGGCCTCTAGTTTGAGGTCCGTTTTCTTCTCCTCCTTCAAGTGCTTATGATTTTGGGGTCTGTACCCTGACCTCATCTTGTTCTGTCTTCCCCTCCTTGAGGAGAGACACCCATTGGAGGAAGGGAAGGGTTACTTCCTTTGCCTGGCCCTTATGTATTAAGTGCTATGACCCTGTCACTGCAGAGCCTTAGCCCTGATTCTGGCGCCCCCACCCCTGCCCCCTGCAGTATGTATCCCATCTATTCTGGGTACCCAGAAGGAGATGACTTCTTGAGGAAGGCTTCTCTGTTTTGCAGGTTCTACTGATGATGAGAGGATCCTGAGGTTTTTGGAGTTGGCAGGCCTGGTGAGTACGGGCAGGGTCCCTGAGGTCCGAGCTCACCTGGTAGCCCTGACCACGAGTGCTGGTCCAGCAGAGCTGGCATACTGCTCTGGGCCCCAGACTAGAAGTATGAGCCTGGACGGTGGGAGTGGGGGTATAAAGTGGTGATGGCAGCAGTTGGCCAGCTACAGGCAACAAAGGGGGTACATTCTCTGAATCGAATTTTATTTTATTTTAAAAGACTTTATTTATTTATTAATGAGAGACACATCCAGAGAGAGAGAGAGAGAGAGAGAGGCAGAGACACAGACAGAGGGAGAAGCAGGCTCCATGCCAGGAGCCTGACGTGGGACCTGATCCCGGGACTCCAGGATTGCGCCCTGGGCCAAAGGCAGGCGCCAAACCACTGAGCCACCCAGGGATCCCCCCCCAATCAAATTTTAAAATGACAATAAAACTAAGTCAGTCTGCTTTTCCTTGTCATCATGCCCCAGCAAATGTAAACAATGTAGTAGATGGGCTATTCCTCTCTGCCTGAGGAGGATTGCTAGTGCCCCACAGGGGTGTAGCTCTGTCTCAGAGATGTGTGTGATGGGATGCCAGGAAGCAGGGATGGGCCCTCTCACGGACAGCATTCCTTTTGGGTGTGTTACAGTCCAGTTTGGTGACAAGGACAGAGGGTCTGGACAAGCAAGTCGATTGGAACTGGTAAGAAGGGAGTCGGGGTGCTCCAGAGCCAGTTCTCCCGAAAGACAGTGGGTTCCAGGTATTTGCTGCTCCATCAGGGACATGTTCATGCCTTCAGGAGCAATGTTTTGGCCTCATCTCATGTGGGCAACAGGTCTAGACAGTGGTTGAAAGAGGAGGGTGATGTCCATCTGTCCTGGGGCCAGCCTCCCTGCCACAAGAACCTCTTCTTGCTTAGACACATTCTATACAAAAGCCAAGCTATAGCCTCGTCTAGCAGTCCTCTTACTCCCGTTCCTCAGGTATGATGTTCTGTCCCCAGGAGAGATGCAGAGGCTCTCCTTTGCCCGGCTTTTCTACCTACAGCCAAAGTATGCAGGTAAGTGTGCATGCCAGGTACTGTGTGCTCACAAGGGCGCGTGTGTGTGTTCATGTATAACTGGGGAGGCATTCAGATGGGTAGGAGAGCACCGCTGTGCATGGCTGGACATCTCTGTCCCTACAGGAGAGGATGGCAGGGCTCTGCCCACGCGGCAGCAAGGTTGGCATCCTCAGAGCAGTTCTGGATGTGTTACACACCAGTCCATAAGCATCACCATTGCAGCAGCTGGAGCCAGCCTTGAAAGCTTGTGATTTTATGCGCCTCAGGCTCTGCCATTCATAAGTGGGCAACACTCCCAGTTCTGCCTGGCAGAGAAATGGCAGGTGTGAACTTCTTCAGGGCCTGACATCCTTGGGGGAGGTGAGAATCCCTGCTGTGAGCGGTTCTAGGCAGTACTGTGCTTACTGTAGGCAGCTGGGGAATTTTGTCCTACTGCTGCTAGAAGGCTTCCTGGGTGAAGCCTAGCCCCCTGCTCATTTGGCCCGTGCTCTTTCGACGGCAGGGGTCTCCTAAGAGCAGCTTTCCGTCTCCCCCTGGGTACCAGCCAGAGGTGAGTGTGATTTGGAGGAGGAGCAGAGGTGGGCCAGAGGCAGAACCCCATCTCTTCCCCCCGGATTCTTCCCTCAGTGCTTGATGAAGCCACCAGTGCCCTGACCGAGGAGGTAGAGAGTGAGCTCTACCGCATTGGCCAGCAGCTGGGCCTGACTTTCATCAGTGTGGGACATCGACATAGCCTTGAGAAGGTACCCAAACTCATACAGGTGGTCTCAGGAGGAGGAAGAAGAGCCCAACGGTGGGGCCTGACCAAGTCCAAGGGCCTTTCCAGATAGGGGATATGGGTGGCAGAGAGGGCAGGGGATGGATGGCCTCCTGTTGTTGGGGCCAAGGCAGCCTGATCTCTGTGTCATGCTGGTCTCTTGCAGTTTCACTCCTTGGTTCTGAAACTCTACGGAGAAGGAAGATGGGAACTGAGCAGAATCAAAGTGGAGTGAAGCCATGTGTGGGGCTGGCTGCTGGGGAGGTGCCAAGCTCAGGGCAGATTGGCACTCCCCCAGAGAGACAAGGGGTGAGAAAAGGGGCCTGCAGGGCACGGGAGACCCCTGACCTGCCTCACATGCCCTGTTTGGAGAATGCTGGCAATAGGGGGGGCACACCTGGGGCGATGGCCACCTGGTCCTGCCAGGGCACCTCCTGCTACCTCCGCCAGAGCTCCCTACACTTGCTAAAGAAAAACCTGAAAATGGGATCTATGAGAAATGTAGAATCAAATGGAGAGAGGATATTGGGATTAAAGTCAAGAGATCCAGAAATCTTTTAAATCTGTTAAATTTTGTAACAATATATTTTTACCTTTAATCAACTATTTACATTTTATAACTTTTTTTTTTTAAAGAAAAGATAAACATTTATTAAAGATTGCAGTTTTCTCCCTTTCCTTTTCTTCTCCACTTTAAGGTGACCTTTTACAATGAATCCCCAGACATTTGTTTAGGAGCCTCGGGGGAAGGGAGTAGCACTCTCCACTATACTGGAACCTTCTGCACCTGGCTTTTCACTCCATTCCATACCTGCACTTTCCTATTGCCAGTTATCCCTGAGTCACTAACCTCCAGGCCCTTCTGTTTTTCTTGTCCTAACCAAGGTAAAAATCAATTTTTCCCTTCAGTCAGCTAAAATAAGGTTAGAGATTTTTCAAAAATAATCTTTGTTAGGGAATAGCAACAACCAAAGGGAACAGACAAAATCCAGGAAGCATGAAGACTTGAGATGGAAAAAGATTGAACCCAAAGCCCTTATTCTAGAATAGTGTTCCCCAGAGTTGAGTTGTCAGAGTAGTACATTCATGATTTTTGTCAGATCTCTGTACTTCTTATACTGTGAATTACTTAATATTTATTATTATTTTTTTAAGATTTTATTTATTCATGAGAGACACAGAGAGAGAGACACAGGCAGAGGGAGAAGCAGGCTCCATGCAGGGAGCCCGACATGAGACTTGATCCTGGGTCTCAAGGATCAGGCCCTGGGCTGAAGGCAGCACTAAACCGCTGAGCCACCCGGGCTGCCCACTTAATATTTTTAAAATTAACTCAGTCTTCAAACCTAACTGATTTTATTTTTATTTATTTTTATTTTTTTAACCTAACTGATTTTAAAGGAAAAATTTATACTTGATATAAATAGAATGTAAAAAAATGAATGTAAATAATGTCATGAAATTGCAGTTTGATACTGTGCCTGCAAAGACTCTGAGCCTGAGTCTTGTTCTGTTTTCATAGAGGGGGAGGGTAAGAGATGTCATAGGGGAGTCAGACATTGGCACCCAAGTGAGAATTTTCTTTCCTTTTTTTTTTTTTTTTAAAGATTTTATTTATTTATTCATAGAGAGGCAGAGACACAAGCAGAGGGAGAGGGAGAAGCAGGCTCCATGCAGGGAGCCCGACGTGGGACTCGATCCCAGGCCTCCAGGATCACACCCCAGGCTACAGGTGGCGCCAAAGCACTGCGCCACCGGGGCTGCCCTAGAATTTTCTTTTTCTTTTTTTTTTTTTTTTTTTTTTTTAGAATTTTCTTAATAAAGTTAGAAACCAAAAAAAAAAAAAAAACAAAGTTAAAAACCCAGAGTAGGAACTGTAAGGAAACAAGTTTCTTACTCTAAGCCTGTTTTTCTTTTTAAGATTTTATTTATTTATTCATGAGAGACAGAGGACCAGAGAAATGGGCAGAGGGAGAAGAAGGCTTCCTGTGGGGAGCCTGATGCAGGATCAGGACCTGAGCCAAAGGCAGACGCTCAACCACTGAGCGGCCCAGGTTCCCCACTCACTCTTAAGTCTTGATGTTATTTACTGCCTTGGTATTGCTGAAAATTATGCCAGATGTGGGGTGGGAGGGAAATTATAAATGGAAATTGGGGAAGTGCTGTCTGGATTGCTGAAGCCTCTCCAGCCTGGTTCAGCTGGCAAGTAGGCCACTAGTGTTGTAGGCCAGGAGTCTGTTCCTCCTCAGCTCCAGCCCATAGGCCTGTTGGGGCGCTAGAGCAGTGCATCAAGGTACCCTGCTGAGAGAGCTAAGGTGGCCCCCTGACCAGATTTGATGGCTGGTCAGATCCCCAGTGAAGCCTTCTCAGGGACCTACAGGATTATCAGCTTTACAAAGGCCCATGGAAGTCCTGCAGCCAGTATCTAGCCCTTTCACAGGGCTGAGAGGGACCTCAAGGTTGGCATCTGCTCCGGGAGCCTTCCCGTCCTTGAATCTCCCAACGGCATCCCACCAGGCAATCTTCTGGCCCCTGGTCAAACACATCTAACACGGGACCACCCATCCTTGGACCCCTCTAACGAAGACAGTTCTTGCTTAGGTTAATGGGAAACCTGTCTCCCCTTGGGTGTGTGTTAAATTGTGAGGGCCGGGTGTGGAAGGATCCTCCTCAATAATTTAATTTCTGTATATTTTTCAATGTAGCTGAAGCTCCCCTCTAGCCTTTTTGCTGATAGCATTGCCTTACTGACCTGGTTTCTCCTCACTAGATGGTTTAGCTCCAGAGCCTTCCTGCAGTTGCTGCTGCTAGCAGATGACTTGAGGGACTAAGTTGGTACCTAACTTGAGGTCTTAGTATTTTCTGTGTCCTCCACCTCAGACTTGTTCCTAGTACTGTTTCTGTTGTGAATGCTCAGTGTTCACTCTTGTAGAAGCTCTGCCAGGAGAAAGCTGTTCTTAGGGGCAGACCCCACCTTTACCTATCATTCGTCTCAGAAGGAGGCTACTGAGAGTTTCGGATCAATCCATACACACCTGCATGAAGAAGTCAAGTTATGTGTCCTCGGGATAGAACAAGGACAAAATGTTTATTTATTTTTTTTATTTTTTATTTAAAAAAATTTTTTTTAGAATTTTTATTTATTTACGATAGTCACACACAGAGAGAGAGAGAGGCAGAGACACAGGCAGAGGGAGAAGAAGGCTCCATGCACCGGGAGCCCGACGTGGGATTCGATCCCGGGTCTCCAGGATCGCGCCCTGGGCCAAAGGCAGGCGCCAAACCGCTGCGCCACCCAGGGATCCCTATTTTTTATTTTTTTAAAGATTTATTTATTTATTCATGATAGAGAGAGAGAGAGAGGCAGAGACACAGGCAGAGGGAGAAGCAGGCTCCATGCAGGGAGTCTGATGTGGGACTTGATCCCGGGACCTCAGGATCACACCCCGGGCCGAAGGCAGGAGCTAAACCGCTGAGCCACCCAGGGATTCCCCCAAAATGTTTATTTTAAATGTTTTCAGGACGCCTGGGTGGCTCAGCGGTTGAGTGTCTGCTTTAGGCTCAGGTCGTGATCCTGTGGTTCCAGGATCGAGTCCCACATCCGGCTTCCTGCATGGAGCCTGCTTATCCCTCTGCCTATGTCTCTGCCTCTCTGTGTCTCTCATGAATAAATAAATAAAATCTTTAAAAAAATAATAAAAATAGGGCAGCCCAGGTGGCTCAGCGGTTTAGTGCCACCTTCAGCCCAGGGCGTGATCCTGGAGACCCGGGATTGAGTCCCACATCTGGCTCTCTGCATGGAGCCTGCTTCTCCCTCTGCCTATGTCTCTGCCTCTCTCTCTCTCTCTCTCTCTCTGTGTCTCTCATGAATAAATAAATAAAATCTTTAAAAATCATAATAATAAAAAAATGTTTTCAGATCAACCAGGCCAATAATCTCCCAAACTTAAAGTTTCATTCTACCTCAGGGAACTACACAGATCCAGTAGATGGTACATAGAAAGGTTATTCTCTCCCTTTGTCCCTCTTAGGATTCCTAGGGCTGTGGGATGCGGCAGGAAAGCAGTCTTTTGTCATCCCCATCACATGCCTGTTTATCATAGTGATACTCCCTAATGCCATCTACAGCTTAAATGCAATCCCTACCAAAATCCCAATGGCCTGTTTTTGCAGAAATGGAAAGGCGGATCCTAAAATTCACACAGAATTGCAAGTGATCGCAAATAGGCAAAACAATCTTTGAAAAAGAACAGAGTTGGAGAACTCTCCACTTTGAGATGTCAAAAATTACTTCAAAGCTATGGTAACTAAAACATTGTAGTATTTGCAGGAAGCTCAGGTGGCTCAGCGGTTTAGCATCCCCTTAAGCCTGGGGCCTGATCCTGGAGACCTGGGATCGAGTCCCATGTCGGGCTCCCTGCATGGGGCCTGCTTCCCTCTCTGCCTCTCTGTGTCTCTCATGAATGAATAAAGTCTTTAAAACAAAACAAAAAACACATTGTAGTATTTGCATAAAGAGAGACATGCCGTGCAATGGGATAGAATTAAGAGTCCAGAAATAAGCCCATACATCTGTGGTCAAATGATTTTTGTCAAAAGTACCAAGACCTTTCAATGGGGGAAAAACAGTCTGACAAATGGGGCTGGAAAACAGTATCCACATGAAAACGAATGAAAGTGAACCCTTATACCAGATGCAAAAACTCAAAATGAATGAAAATTAAAAATTTTTAAAGATTTTCTTTATTCATGGGAGACACAGAGAGGCAGAAAACATAGGCAGAGGGAGAAGCAGGCTCCATGTGGGGAGCCCGATGCTGGACTCAATCCCAGGACCCCGGGATCATGACCTGAGCCAAAGGCGGATGCTCAATCTCTGAACCACGCAGGCTGCCCGATGAAGATGTTTTAAGAGTTGTATTGGGACACCTGGGTGGCTCAACGGTTTAGCGCTACCTTCAGCCCAGGCGTGATCCTGGAACCTCAGGATCGAGTCCCACGTCCGGTTCCCTGCATGGAGCCTACTTCTCCCTCTGCCTGTGTGTCTGCCCCTCTCCCATGAATAAAGAAATAAAATCTTAAAAAAAAAAAAGTCATGACTTTGGATCTGGCAATGGTTTCCTTTTTTTTTTTTTTAAGATTTTATGTTTTTCATGAGAGACAGAGAGGGGCAGAGACATAGGCAGAGGGAGAAGCAGGAGCCCTGTGGGGAGCCCGATGAGGAACTCGATCCCAGGACCCCAGGATCATGACCCTCTGAGCCAAAGGCAGACACTCAACCACTGAGCCACCCAGGCATCCCCTGGCAATGGTTTCTTAAATATGCCCAAAACACAAGCAACAAAAGAAAAACGTATTGGATTTCATCGAAATTAAAGCTTTTGTGTATCAAAGGACACTATCAGGAGACAGCGAGATAGTGGACTAGATGGCTCCAAACATCCATCCCTCCAAAGAAACATCGAAAGATGAGCAGAAACCATCAGAACCAACTTTGTCAGAACCGGAGAATAGTCCAAGGTTTGTAGGAAACAAGCAAACAACCAAGAAAAAAACTAAAGTGGTAGGAAAGCTTCATGGTGCTTTTCCTTGCCCTCGCCTCATCTCCTGGGTTCCTGGGTTCCGTGGCAGTTTTGAAGAGGGCAGCTCATGTTGCCCATGTGGGACCCTAGACCCTGGTTCCAGAGAAAGCAAAGCAGACCTTATTCCCAAATGATTGTGTTTGTTTTAACCTGTTTGGTGCTAGGAAGACAGACATGAGGTGCTCGTCTCTGTTTTGCCCGATTCAGAACTCACTGGGCAGAAAAGTAGTGGGCATTGCTCAAAAGGTTTGAAAGGTGCACAAAACTTGCAGCCACCTGAAGCAAAAGATTATGATTGAGACATACAACAGACTACCCAAAGTCTATGAAGAATTGCTGGGGAGAGAGTTTCTTTGGGACATTAGGGTGTTCCAAATGTGACCATGTGTCTGTCCTAGGGGATTTAGAAAGGCACATGCATGGCCAGGACAGGATGCATGCTCAGGAGAGACCTGAGAAGACCCTGAGCTTTCCCCTCTGGCTGGTCTCTGGGCTCATTCCAAGTAGGAAGTTGAGGTATAGTTAAAGGAGTTAAACTGGCTCAGTGTTAGGGGTACCCTAGCACTGAGCCAGTCTTCAGAGACTGGGAGAGAGGTACGTTTTTTGGGCTCCTGGCATTAAGGGAAATCTCTGTCAAAATACTGGCTGAGGTGGCAGCCCCGGGGGGCTCAGCGGTTTAGCGCCACCTGCAGCCCAGGGTCTGATCCTGGAGACCCGGGATCCAGCCGCATCACGCTCCCTGCTCAGTGGGGAGTCTGCCTCTGCCTCTCCCTTTCCCTCACCCACCGCTCCTGCTCTCTCACGTGGCCCCCCCCCCCATCAAATAAATAAAATCTTTAAAAAAGAAATACTGGCTGAACAGAGACTTTAAGTAACCACACATGACAAGGATGACAGTCTTTGCAAAACTAGTTTGAGAAAGTCTCCAAAATAGATGTCTGCAGCCTTTAGTAATCAAAAACAGCAAACTCAGGAAGGGAATGGAAGGAACTGGGTGGGACGCCTGGGTGGCTTAGCGGTTGAGCATCTGCCTTTGGCTCAGGTCATGATCCTGGGGTTCACGGGATAGAGTCCCACATTGGGCTCCCTACATGGAGCCTGCTTCTCCCTCTGCCTGTGTGTGTGTGTGTGTGTGTGTGTGTGTGTGTGTGTGTGTTTTAAGATTTTATTTATTTATTCATGAGAGACACAGAGAGAAAGGCAGAGACACAGGCAGAGAGAGGAGAAGCAGGCTCCATGCAGGGAGCCCAACGTGGGACTCGATCCCAGGACTCCAGGATCATGACCTGGGCCAAAGGCAGACGCTCAACCACTGAGCCACCCAGGCATCCCATCTGCCTGTGTTTCTGCCTCTGTGTGTGTGTGTGTGTGTCTCATGAATAAATAAATAAAATCTAAAAAAAAGATTTATTTATTAAAAAATTATTTTATTTATTTATTCATGAGAGACACACAGAGAGAGAGGCAGAAACACAGGCAGAGGGAGAAGCAGGCTCCATACAGGGAGCCTGACATGGGACTAGATCCCAGGTCTCCAGGATCACATCCTGGACTGAAGGCGGTGCCAAACCGCTGAGCCACTGGGGCTGCCCTTTTTTTTTTTTCTTTTTTTTTTTTTTAAGATCTTTTTTTTTAAAGGAAGGAACTGGGTTCCAGTTACTATATTCAGATACCCAGTTTTCAACAAGAACAAATTATACAAAGAAATAGGATTGTGGTCCATTTGGGGGTGGGGGGGAATGACAGAAACCATCTATGAGGAAGCCCAGTCCAGATATTGGTCTTACTAGACAAAGCTTTAAACCAACTGTCTTAAGTTGCTCAGATAGAGGAAACCCAAGAAACCAAGAGCTCAGTTAGAGGAAACCCAAGAGCTAGCTCTGGACCTACCTGACTTTAGTGTTGGACTTGGTGCTGCAGCTGCTTCTAGCTCTGGAGCTGGCACTGGCTCTAGGTTTGTAACTGATGCTGGAGCTGGAGCTACAGCTGATGTGGCCCTGCACCTGATGCTAGAACTGGTCCAGGAACTGGCTGTACCTCTGAAGCTTGTTCTAGCCCTATAGCTGACTCTGGCTCTGGTGGTAGAGCTGGGGTTGGAGCTGGTGCTAGCTCTGTCCAGTTAATGGCTCTCTAACTGGCTCCGGCTCTGCAGCTGGCTCTGGCTCCGGTTCTGACACTCAATTTGGCTGTAGCTTGGGAACAGGTTCTAGTGCTGGTGCTGAAGTTTATTCTAGCTCTAAAGCTAACACTCAGTATGGCTGTAGCTTGGGAGCAGGTTCTAGATCTGGTGCTGGAGTAGGTGCCAGAGCTATTTCTAGCTCTGAAACTGGAACTAGCACTGGTGCTTGGTCAGATGCTGGTAATGAAGCTGGCATAGGGTCTAGCTTCGGAGTGGAAATCTGAGCTCACTCTAGCTTTGGAGAAGGCACTGGATCTGGAGCTGATCAACTCTAGAGCTGGCACTGAAGTTGAATGTCGCTCTGCAGCTGGCACCAGAGCTGGCTCTAGCTCTGGAGCTGGTGGTAGAGCTAGCACTGGATCTGGGCAGGGGCTTGTTCTAGCTCTAGAGTCGGCTCTGCCTGTGGGTCTACAGCTAGACGTGGTGCCAAAGCCATCTCTAGCTCTGGATCTGGTGTTACAGCTGGCACTGGAGCTGGTTCTGGAAGAGCTGGACATAACCTTCCAGGTCCAAGCCAGGCAGGTTGAGCTATACTAAGGCCACCTGCTGCTTCTGTCACAGAAGTCTGGAGGCTGACAGGAATCCTCCAAGCACCAGGCCAGCAGCCAGGGGTGCAGGATGGAGATGGAGGGCAGGCAGCAGAGCGCGAAGCTGGCCTTGCCTTCCACACGGCCTCCTACGGCACTCGGCAGGGGCTTGGCTCCTGTACGTGGCCTTGCCCATCCAGAGACCAGCGCCATCCCAACCCCACTCCCACTCTGGCTGTCCTGGCAGAAGCAGGCTGGTCACTAAGCAGGGGGCTCAGTCCTAGGGCGCTCTCGGTAAGCGTCTGACCAACCACCTGCTTTCTTGGGGGACCCCTGGCACGTTGCTCGGGCTGTCTTCCGCTATAAACCACGAGGTCAGGGAGGGGTTGCGTCTGCTCTGTTCCTTACACAGCGCTGGCACACAGCAGGTGCTCCATAAATGTCTAAGGGACAAGCGAACAAACGGAGTCTGGCCTGCCCAGCCTTCCCCGGGCCCTCGGGGCACCTCAACGTGCACCCTGCGCTGCGCGCGGCCGGGGTCCCGCCCTCCCCCGGACCCCGAGGTTCTGAGGGGCGGGGCCGCCGCCTGCCCGGCGCATGCGCAGCCGAGCCCGCAGCGGTGAGGCGCCCCGCGGACGCGGACGCAGGTTGCTGACCAGGTCGCCAGTTCGGGCCCGCACGCGGAGATCGGCGGGGAGAGGGGGGCCGCAGAGCTGGGAAGGGGCTGTGGTGAGCCTGGATCTGACATTTCCTCACGATTAGATTCGGGTTTTACAACCTCATCGTGAGGAAATGCTAGACACACTCAAATTGAGGCTATGCCCTCAAGAAACTGGCCTGAAATCTTCAAAACTGTCAAAGTCATGGAAAGCAAGGAAAGGCAGGACTGTTCCGACCCAAGGGAATTGCAGACACTTGGCAACGAAACCCAGTGTGTGGTCCCGGCCTGGATCCACCGCTTAGAAAGGGCGTCATTGGAAAATCAGCATTCTGGGGATTAGGTGAAGTACTGAATCAAGCTCGATTTCTTTGATTTTATTGGTTGTATAGTGGTTACGCGGGCGGGTATCTTCATTCCAAGGAAATAAACACTGAAGCGTTAAGGCGTAACGGCACATCACATCCTCAGCTTGCTCTCAAATGGTTTAGAAAATATGCAAAAATATGTATATAAAGAGAATAAGGCAATGAAGTAAACTGTCCATTTTATTATTATTTAAAAAATTTTATTCACTTTGATCTCCACACCTACCGTGGGGCCCCAGTTCAACCCTGAGATCAAGAGTCCCACGCTCTCAGGCTGTGCCAGCCACGTGCCCCATAAACTGTCCATTTTAGAATTTAAAAATCGCAATAAGCATTTCATTTTTTTTATTTTTTAAAAAGATTTTATTTATTTATTCTTGAGAGAGAGAGAGGTAGAGAGAGACACAGGCAGAGGGAGAAGCAGGCTCCATGTAGGAAGCCGGATGTGGGACTCCCCCAGGTCTCCAGAATCACACCCTGGGTGGAAGGTGGCGCTAAACCGCTGAGCCATCCGGGCTGCCCCAGTGAGCATTTTAAAACTCAGTTAAAAACAAATAACTGCTAAAAGAGTAAGTCCTTCCCCACTGCTGCCCAACTACCTGACAATATGTTGTACTGGATATATGACCTGTGTGCCCTTGGGAGAACATCCATGCTTCTACCATAATTGTAGCCAGCCAGAACTAAAGACTGGAAGAAGATAAATTTCATATTTTCATGGTTTCTCTGCCTAAGCAAACACATACCACATGTAACTTGCTCCTCCAGTGCTTACTTGGCATTTCTGAAAAAAAGAGGCCAGAGATGGTGAGAAAGGTGCTGGGGTTGGAGGAGGTTGACAAGAACCAAGTGAAACAAACCCACACAGGTAGCTCGATGTCAGGTTGGGGGGCAGTATCCCAACAGAGAAGTGGTGGGGCAGTGACCACTGGCAGTGGGGAAAGAGACACAAAACCCACAGGCTTGAGAGGTAATCGCGTCATTCACATTGTATGTCCCTTGACAGGGGGAAAATGTCCAAGTTGTCCCTTAACATACAAAGGAAAATGGTGGACTAGATTGGTAGGAAAAAAATCTCATCAAGAACACCGAGAGATGAATAAGCTACACCAAAAACAAGTCTGATGCATGATTGAACTAGGAAGCCAGAAAGGGAAATCCCAGGTGTGAGAGCCAGAACTGAGATGGGGCTGTGGGGTCAGCAGGGGACATGAGACCAGACCCAAGGTGAAGACTGGACGGAATGCATAAGCAATCCAAGTATTCTCACAGAAAAAGAGAGAAAATATTGTCACATCTTACAAAACACATAAGCAATATACCATGAGGCAGCCAATGCAACAAACATGTAGAATTACAAGGAGAAATTGGTGAAGCCACAGAGTGGAATGTTCTTATTTTTAAAAATTTTTACTTAATTATTTATTTCTCTTTCCCTCCCACTCTGAGTGGAAGGTTTTTTTTTTTTTAAGATTTTATTTATTTATTCATGAGAGACACAGAGAGAGAGAGAGAGAGAGAGAGAGAGAGAGGCAGAGACACAGGCAGAGGGAGAAGCAGGCTCCATGCAGGGAGCCCAATGTGGGACTTGATCCCAGGTCTCCAAGATCACGCCCTGGGCCAAAGGAAGGCGCTAAACCACTAAGTCACCCACGTGTCCCAATAAAATCTTAAAAAAAATAAATAAGATTTCAATGCACCCCATCTCGAAACTGATAACCAAAGGGTTAATGGGATTAACTCAGCTCCAACATTTTACCCAGACTTTCTGTTTGCCTTTAAATTTCCCTGACTCTCCTGCTTGGCTTGGGAGGAGGCAGGAGGCAGGCTGCCCAGAGGAATAAACAGTTGCCTTGCTGTAGACAGCTAGTGATGGTCCCTGCTGCGTGGGGACATAGGAACTTGGGTTGGGTTATGCTCTCATATGCTCATTGGCTCTGGGCTCCATCCCGGTGAGGTCCGGTTCTGGCAGCAGCTGTGAGGATGAGTGAGCACCCAGGAAGTCAAGAGGATAGCAGAGGTCGCTCTTCAACTCAGGAGTCCTGGATCCACCTCAGTGTTCTTCCGTTCTTAGGTGATGCTCTGCTCCAGGGGTTTTCTCCCTGGGTGGTGGGCCTGGCAGACCGACAGAGTGGTCCCCACCTAGAAGAGGACTGTCGGCTCCTGCTCCTCCTGCAGGGAACCCTCGGGTGGACAGCTCACAGAACATCATGGAAGACAGAAGTGTGTGAGGAGGGGAAGGTGGCACTCTGTTCCAGGGCACGCTGGTCCTCGAACATTCTCCTGTATCTATCACAGTTCAGCTCAGCACTTGTCTTAATAGCTTTCTTGGTCATAGGGGCACCCATCAATCAAATTCCTGGGTTGTCAACTCAACTGCAAAGGTCTGTTGGCTGATTTGGTTGTTAATCCTTCATTTCTACTTTTTTTTTTTTTTTTTAAAGATTTTATTTATTCATGAGAGACACACAGAGAGAGGCAGAGACGTAGGCAGAGGGAGAAGCGGGCTCCCTGTGGGGAGCCTGATGTGGGACTCCATCCCAGGACCCCGGGATCAGGACCTGAGCCAAAGGTAGACGCTCTACCACCGAGCCACACAGGTGCCCCTTCGTTTCTACTTCTGGGCAGGGCAGGTGAGACTAGCTCTGGTCACCCTGATGGGGCAGGGGGTGCGTGGTGAGGAAATAGAGGAACTTTTCCTCTTCTTCCCTCTCCCATCTGACTTCATCATGGTCATCCTGGTCAACCCACATTTTTTCTCTGGCCCCCTGAGCACCAAGGGATGCTGAGAAGGGACTGTCAACAGGGTAGGCACTCTGCACAGTTAATGCCATTCCGCAGCTCTGCAGGAGGCCACCTGTCACTCCCTGGCTCCTTCCTGTGTCAGACTCCCTGAGGTCCAAATTGGGAGCAGAGCCTTGCAAGTAAAGCTGTGGGGGGTGGGGGAGCAGCTCAGAGGGGAGGAGGCTGAGGCCCGCTGAGAAGAGTTAGCCCTGGAAGGGATTGATCTGAGTGAGAAGTTAATGGAGCAGATCACTGCTGGGCCCGCTCAGCCGTGACTACACAGAGACTTCATTGCTGCCTGAGTTGAGGAAACAACAGGAGACAGAACCAGTTGAGGCCAGTGGCCCTTGACCCAGTTTCAGCTTCCCAGACGGTAGGTCTTGGGAGCCTGGGTGATCTTGGGGAGATCTGGGACAGGGATGCTCAGTAAGCAGAGCCCAGGTGCCATACCCCCAGCCTCCAGGGGGTCTGGGAGGAGAGGGCCCTGCAGCTCTGGTGGGAGCAGGAGGAGGACTCCAAGGCCCAGGTGAGCTGGGGTGCAGGGGACAGAGGAGGCTGGATGGGCCAGTCCTCAGAGGTCCCTCCGATCCCCTGCCCTCACTTTGACCACACAAGTACCCCTGCCTGCTCCTCTCAGCAGTTCCAAGCAGCCTGCACAAATCAGCCCCCCTGCCCTTACATCACTCTCTTGATCTTCCTGGTGCAGGCAGCCCTCTACGGGTAGCCCATTGGGCCTGGGAAGCCTGGAAAAAAAGTCTCCCTTCCAGGTGCTGGGTTGTGGGATGGTTGTGGAGAAGTCCCTCCCCGGGGGTGCAGGCAGCACCGGAGCAGATTCCTTTTGCCAGGCCCCAAAAGTCCAAGTCTTCTCCTTCCTGGCCCGTGTTTTCCCTTTGCTATGTCCCTACCTCTCCCTTCACTGATTACCTGTGGGCTTGTTTGCCTGTCCCTCTTGCAGAAAGCAGCCTGCCTCTTCCCATGGTACCCCCCACCCCAGGGTGGTTGTCATCTCCCAAATCTCTCAGTGTCCGTTGTCCCTCAGTGGAACCAAGGGGGACAGCTGCCAAGATTGGCTGCTAGGCTTGAGAAGTCTATGTTGGTGTAGCCACTCTTCCCCTGTGCCAGTGTCTCTGCTGCTTCCTCACTGGAGGAATGATCCTGGGGGGCAGACGTTACCATTCCCAGGAGAGAGGCACAGAGGTCAACACCCTGACTCCAGTCCCACCGACATGCCTCTGTGGTCTTAGGACAGGTGCAATTCTGTATTTTACTTGTGTGGTTACTTGAATTCTATCTTTCCCTCCAAATAAAACTGCTCTGGCCACCACAAGATCCCCAGTGCCTTGCCTCCTTGCCTAGTACACAATAGATGCTCAATAAATGTTTTTAAATTATTGAATGGATGAGTTAGAGGAAGAACATTCATTCATTCATTCATTCAATCAGTAGATTGTCAGGCCCTTTGATGGTTCCTGGGGATAAAAGATGAATAAGATATAATCCCCACCCTTGAAGAGATCAATCTTGTAAGGAAGATAGATGTGTAAATTAAAAACGTATAGTACAGGGGATCCCTGGGTGGCTCAGTGGTTTAGCGCCTGCCTTTGGCCCGGGGCACGATCCTGGAGTCCTGGGATCGAGTCTCACGTCAGGCTCCTGGCACGGAGCCTGCTTCTCCCTCCTCCTGTGTCTCTCCCTCTCTCTCTCTTTCTCTATGTCTATCATAAATAAATAAATTATTAAAAAAAACATATAGTACAGTACATACGATGCCATGATGGAGGAATGTACCAAGGGCTGGGGGAGAACAGAAGTGATAAACTCTCCCAGGAGGATCGGTAAGGCTCCAGGAAGGAGGAGACTTGAAAGGATAAGTGGTAGTGTGTCTCCTGGAGTGGTGTCCATGGCCAGGGTGGGGGAAGGGCATTCCTAAGCCAACAGGCCACAGCGAGTCCTGCGGGCACCTGATATGCTCAGGGAAGGCCTAGGGGAGCGTGTGCAGGCAGGATTTGAAGCCAGGCTCTTGGATCTGTCCTTTTACTGCATAGAAATTGGAGATTTCCCACATATGCCCTCCAGGCTCTGAGTCTGGAAGGGTTATACTGGCTCCCAAGACAGGATGCAGGGACTGCTGACCACCTGTCACTCTCCTTTGATGATGGCCTGCTAGAAAAATCTCTTCTGAGAAGGAGTTCCACATCTGAGGCAATTTGAAACAATCTTATGAGATTTCTGGAGTCCAAAGCTCAAATATAACCTATCTGTTCTTTTCCCCCTCTCTCTTCTTGTAATTCCATCCAACACATCATGGAGCTGATGGGTGACAGTTGGCAGCTATCTGCAGGCAATTTCTTGCAGTCCTTCCCCACGCTTTGTTTTAATAGGCTTCAGCATAGATTTATTTGACTTTCAGTTACAGATACCACTGCCTTCCCCATATGTTGTTGTTGTGTTTGAGTTGTAGGCAAGATTCTAGAGCGTGAATGTATACACAAAAGGAGGGAGTCAGGACTTGAGGGGGCCAAAATGGGACGAGGTGTGATGGGAATAGGGTTGTGAATGCGTAAGTTAAGTACCAGAGGGAAAGGTTAACTGATCCGTTGTGTTGGGGAGCAGGTAGTTGTTGGTAATAACTTAGGGGTTCAATGGCTGGGATAATTCAGTTGTGTCTACAATGGAGGAGGGTCCCATATCAAAGTGACAAATGTCATTGGTCAGCTCCGGGGAGAAAGGCCACAATGTCCTTACAGTTGGAGTAATTTCAAAAGCCAAATCTGGTCATTTTGACTTAAAAACATCTCCATGGGTTTACTTTTTATGCTACCCATACATACACCATCCTCACCCACGGAGGATTCTTGGATCCCTCCCCTGATGTTTGTACACCAATTTTATTCTCACTTGTATCTTTACAGAAAATGGCACAGAAATCACAGGTTTAGAATACCTAGAAGTTATTACAGTTCCATATTTCAAACACCTCAATATCAAGTTTCTTTCTTCCCACTCTATGTACATATTTACACACTGGGGGCTACAGCCTAACACTTCAAACGAAAGGAGACAGAGACAAGAAGGGGGCGGGGAATTCCGTGAACAGAATGAGGAAGAAATCAACTTTTGATACAGAATTAAAATCCAAACTCACTGTCTCAGGCCTTTCTCTTGCGAGGTATTCCCTGCAAAGGTGGGAGGGATGGTAGAGGGAAACGTCAAGGGGGTGAGGGAGACATATGCCTGGCCTGGGGGTGGCAGGGGCAGCTGCAGAGAGGCCACCCGGTGGACAATGCCTCCCATCAGCAGACAGGAAGAAGCCCCCAGTCCTCTATGCCTACACGGTCACTGTGTCCATCCTATTCTAGTGGGCAGACGCCACAGCATACACCTGCCAGGTGTGTGTGCCAGTTGCTTAGTTTGGGTCTAACACTGGCTTCTGCCTTGCTCTCCTTTGGGTCCTTTCTTGTGCCCTTCTTGTGACCACTCCTTGATGCCTATAATAGCCCCAGGCCCACTCCAGGCTTGGCCTCCCAGGGATGGCCTGGATCAAGTTGAGTCAAGATCTGTGGCTTCCTATTCATTCATTTTACAGCTGGATTGGGTTGCTCCAAGGCAGGACACATGCACATCGATAAACTGCAAGAAGCTCTATAAGGGTGTCTTGCACAGCAGATCAGGGTCACAGGTAGCATATCGAGGGGTAGGGGGCGGGCAGGATGCTTCAGAATGCAGGCCCAAGGGCTCTGGGTAAGAGTTTGGCCTCCCCAGCAATGCCATGACCACAGCATTTGTGACAGGTGCCCCCTGGCTGCAGGGCACAGGCCCTGGACTCTAAGGTACTGTACATGGCGGTGCTGGCACCCATACTGGGGGGGAAGGTAGGGCAGGCAGGTTCTTGAGGGTGACCATGGAAGGCATGGGATGGAGGGGGGCCGAGGGGCTCAGGATGACACCTTCCAAGTTTACCTGGAATCTGAGCCCTGTCGATGGGGCGGAGCAGAGGTTGTGCCTGGGCCTGCAGGGCAGTTTATCCACCCTGTGGAGACCCAGACCCAGGCCCTCGGGAAGGAACAGGCTGGGTGGGGGGCGCACAGTTTTGCTGAAGACTGGGTGGGGGGTACTCAGGACACTGGTACTAGAGTGCAGATCCGCAGTCCCTGCCAGCTTGCAGCTGTGGGCTTTGGGTCTGGGCAGAGCAGAAGCCATGGGGCGGTGTGTGTGTGTGTGTGTGCGCGCGCGTGTGCGTAGAGCTGGGAGGAGAGGCTCTTTCAAGCAAGAGAACAGAGAGTAAGGGGCGGATTTGGACAGTGAGAGGCGCCAAGGGCTTGAGTGAAAGTGGCCTGAGGGGTGGTTTAGGAGGACAAAAAAGCTGCTGAGGCAGGGCCTTGGGATGAGGAGGATGCTGGAGAGGTGAAGACTAGATGGGGTGTCTCAGCGCGGGCCCCAAACCTTGGCCAGAGCTGAGTTGTGCTGAAGTCAGCCCGGGGGCGTGGAGGGCCCGGGCGCGGGGGGAGCGAGGCAGAGGCCAGGCCCCGGCCCCAGCCCTGCCTCAGAAAACACCTGCCAACACCACAGGCCCGAGGCGAGTCCTGGAGCTCGGTGTCTGCGTGCCCCTGACCTAAGCCATGTCCTCAAGCTGCGGTGGACTCAGCTTTTCCGCTGGCCTGTCTTCGTCCATGGCCTCCTCCTCCTCCGGCTCCTCGGCATTCCGGGCCAGGCTGTCGGGCCCGGACACAGTCCCCAGCACTTTGGTGCTGTGCTCCTGAGCTCTGGCTCGGAGCGCCGCAATGCTGTTCTCTCTCAGTTCCTCCTGGGACATGGCCGCTGGAGGGTCGGGGCCCCGCTCCTCCGGCTCCATCTTGTCGAGTTTGGGCAGGGCCTGGCGCTCCACCTCGGCCTTCCTCCCCGACTCCGCTGCTGCCTCCAGCGACTTTTTGTGCATCCCTAAAAAGAATTGTTGGTATTCGGGTTTAGAAAAGCGCCTGGGAAAGCCATCTTGAACTGAAAACGGCAAAGATAGAGAGAGGCCAGAATTAAGGACGAGCAGAAAGCCTTGCTTCACACACCGCAGTCACGCGCGTCCCAGGGGCCGGGCCGGGGCAGCGGGAGGGTGGCGGGGGGTGGGGCCGCAGACCAGCAGCTGGGCGCCAGGCCTGCAGGGGCTTCTTCAAGTCAGGTCCCCCCGCACCTGGCCGCCGGGCAGCCCGTCCTGTCCCTCTGTCCCTTCCCAAGTGTACCACTTGCTCCCCCATCCCTCCCTCCTGGGATTCTGCATCTGGGAACCCCAAGATAAGCCGGTGCTGCTGCCACACAGAGGCCTTGAGGGCAGGTGGGGGGAAGATGGCAGGTGGAAGAAGTCACTTTGGGCAAAGCCAGAATGGTGACCAGAGGGACCTAGTGGTCCCCTCAACCCCCAGCAGGAGCTGTTTCATTCACCACAAGCCCACCTCAGA
This sequence comes from Vulpes lagopus, assembly GCF_018345385.1. Lineage (NCBI taxonomy): Eukaryota > Metazoa > Chordata > Mammalia > Carnivora > Canidae > Vulpes > Vulpes lagopus. The sequence continues at coordinate 25,942,342 of NC_054829.1, forward strand.
CCCTGGAGCAACAGCCACACCCTTCTCACAGGACAAAAGAAGCCACAGTCAGGGACCTGGCAGGGAGGAGAGTCCTAGTCACCCAGTGGTGGGGGCGCATGGGATACAGCCAGCCCTGGGCCCCGCCTGCCCTCTGAGCCTCCTGAGGGAGACTGGGAGGCCTGCTCTGGAGCGCCTCTGTCCTGCTAGGCTGTTGCGGCCAGGACTCCCTGCTCCAGGGCTCGGTCTCCTCCTCCAGGGAGCCCGCTCTCCTCACCACGGGGACAGGGCCCCAAGGAGGGCGCGGGCTCTTACCCAGCAGCCACGGGGCACAGGAGTCCATGATGCCATCCTTGGCGGACTTGAGGATGGACTCTGGCAGGGGGATAGAGTGCCGCACCATGGCCCCATAGAGCCCGTACTCCGCCATGACGCTGCTCCGGCCCCAGCACTTCTCCCGTTTCCTCCACTTGGCTCTACGGTTCTGGAACCAGACCTGCAAATGAGGATGAACAGGGCAGGGGTGTTCTGAGAGGCTCTGAGGCCAGGCCCTTACCCCAGGGGGTCCCCTGTGAAGGTCCCCACCCCTTTTTTTTTTTTTTTTTAAGATTTTATTTATTTATTCATGAGAGACACACAGAGAGGCAGAGACACAGGCAGAGGGAGAAGCAAGCTCCATGCAGGGAGCCCGATGTGGGGTGTGATCCCAGGTCTCCAGGATGAGCCCCAGGCTGAAGGCTGCGCTAAACTGCTAAGCCCCTAAGCCACCAGGGCTGCCCTCCCCACCCATTGAATAGCTGGCAGCTGCGTCCCCTTGTGACTGCTAGTTTCTCCAGCAGGGCGCCCTGGCCAAAGCTCACCCACCCCATGGTACTCCTGGGGTTCCTCCAGGCTCAGCATATCCAGACTGAGGACACCCAGTCCTGTAAGAATATGATGAATGAGGGGCGCCTGGGTGGCTCAGTGGTTGAGTGTGTCTGCCTTTGGCTCAGGGCATGATCCCGGAGTCCTGGGATCAAGTCCCACATCAGGCACCCTGAGGGGAGCCTGCTTCTCTGCCTCTCTCTGTGTAAATAAATAAATAAATAAATAAATAAAATGGGTGAAATTGGTCCTTTTTTTCTTTTTCTTTTTGAAATCATAACAGTTCTAGGGTGATGGGACAGGGTCTTGCAGAAGGCAGTGCCCAGCATGGTCCTCAGTTTGCAGCTGAGAAGCCCCACCCTGGTAGCTCTCCTGCAAGTGGTCACACCTCCAGCGTATAAACAGAATCTCTTTTCTGACTCCCAGAGGGACGAGTTCCTTCCAGGGGCTAGACTAGCCATGCATCTTGTTCAGGGCTTCCTCTCCACCAGAACTCCAGAGGCGGGAGCGGTCTGGAGGCCAGGCAGCAAAGGGCATTTCATCCAGGTTATCAGGAAGGCCGCGGGGGAGACTCCCAGGAGGCCTGAGTCACTCTCCTTTCCCGCTCTGTCCTGGCTGAGCCCTGCTATGCCACAATGAGCTGCATTCACCAGCTCTCCACAGTTTTGGCCTTACCCCAGAATAATATTTGGAGGAGCTGGGCATCAGTCAGACAAGGAAGACCAAATTCTCCTGGTGTGGGGAGAAAGGGGGATGGGGACCTAGGAAGGCACAGTGGGGGATACCCTAGAGAATGCTTCTCTGGCCCCAAAGCTGACTGGTGCAGGGCATGGGGCACCCTGGGGGTGTCAGCAGCGATGCAGCCCCGCGCTTGGAGCGGTCCCTGCCATGCTTGGGGGAAGGGAGATGTCTAGGCCTCCCAAAGCAGCTTTCCTGAGACTTCGGCAGCTGACAGGAGCCAGCGCCCGGCACAGCTGCGCCGGCCCTGGAGCAGGTGAAAGGCCCCCCAGAAACCAGTGGGCGCTGGAAGGATCCCAGGCCCGACCAGCGGCCCCCGCCCGCCCCCGCACAGCCCCTCCGGGCCGACCCCGACCCCGGAATGGCAAACCGCCCGAGGCGCCCCGCGGAGTGGGGGGGGGGAGGACAGAGGCGGGTTCGGGGAAAATCTATTAGTTTCCTCTGCGATTTCCATTCCCTCGCTCGGCCGGGTCCCCCGCCCCCTTCCCTCGGGCCCCTCCCCCGCCCCCCGAGGCGGAGGTTTCAGCTTTTGATGAAAAATTGCTCCAGCTCTATTCAGGAGGCGGCAAAAGAAGAGTCACCCCCAGGGGCAGCCCTGGGCTGATTGAAAAATAAGTTAATTTCTGTTTGAATCGATGGGCCTCAGGCACTGAAATATCACGGGAAATTAAAGCGGCTGCTCTCTCGGGAGCCGCGGCATTGACCCGCACTAATTAATGCTGGGGAGGCTGCGCGAGCCGCGCCGCGAGCCGCTCCCCCGCCCCGGGGGACCCCAAACACTTCTCATTTAACTAATTAGACGGGGAAAATTGGGTGTTAATTTGTTTAGGATTTTTTCCCCTCTTCCCCCCGGCAGCTCCCTCCCCGGCCCCCACCCTGCGCGGGGGCGCGGGAAATGAATGCGGGGCTCGCCGGCAGATGGCTGCCCGGGTCACTCTGCAATCTTCTCCGACTTGATTGCTTGATTAGGTCGTTAGCACATTAAAAAAAAAAATTGCTTGCCGTCTGGCGCTGGCGTGATGAGTGGGACGCGCGGCAGCGCCTGGGTAATTTATCTTTTTATACGGCAAAGAATTTGATTTCAATCTGCAGATATATGGGGCGCCTTTGACACCTGTTTAACATCGCGCCGCTGACAGTTTAACCCTTTGCTGCCTCGGCCGCCGGGAGGCCCGGGCGGGGGTTCGGATCCGCGCGCCCCCGTCGTTCTCGCCGCCGCCGCTACGTGGCGCCGGGAGCGCCCCAGACGGCCCCAGGCGGCCCCGAGTCTGCGGCTGAGCTTCCAGCAGAGGGCGCCCCGGCAGCCCCGCCTCGCCTCCCCGCGACCCTCCAAGGGGGGGGTCCCAGACACGTGCTGCGCGGCTGCGGAAAGAGCGCGCGGTGCACGCACACCTTTAAAGGACCTAAATGTGTGCAGCCCTGTTGTGAAATTCCTCCGTTTGTAAATCACTAGGAACCCACAAAAATGGGAGACATGCGGCTCCAGAAGCCCCGGGCCTCGCCACCCCCCCATTAGAAAACGATGGCGTGGTCCACCCTGGGTGGCGCCCCCTGCAGCGAGCTGCGCCCTGACGCAACCCCCCCCCCCCCCCCCCCCCCCCGCCCCGGGCTTGGCACCTGCCTTCCTGCTCCGGCCCTCCTGGATTGCTGCGGAGCCATGGCACAGGGCCTTTCCCCAGGTCCGGACCCAGACCGCCAGGGGTGACCCCTGCCATGGAAAGGGTTTATGCAATTTGAAAGCCACTAGATGGCTGAGCTTCGTGGGCTTCAGAGCGGAGGCGATGAGCAACGTGAGCCTGGGGTTAACTCGCCCATCATCCCGGCCTGGCTCTACGCTGTTTAGATCCTCCCCAGCGCCACCTGTCAGTCCCGCAGGCTCTCTGCCCCACTGTCTGCCCAACCCAGTGCCTGAGGTGTGTCTGTGACCTCTGTCCTGTCCCATCTTCCTTCCAGGAGCACTTGGTGGCCCTCCATAAATACCCACTTGTCTCAAGCTGCCTTCTCCCACAGAGGAGAAATCTAAAAGGACCGATCCACATAAAAGTATAAGGGACTTCTGGTTTCATGCGCCTTTCAGAGAATACAGAAGAATGAAGCCCTTGGTGGTGGAACACCAGGCACCAAGTGTGACCACAGAGGGTTGGGAAGGCTTTCTTTATGAATCTAAGTAAGACATCTGCTCCCTGGTCAGGAGATGACCTTCCTGCTTGAATACAGTGCATTATAAAACCACAGCCCCTTAACGGGAACCCATGGGACCTGACTTCACAATGTTTAGGATTTTAGAAAGATGTGATGCATATACCACATTACATGACACTCTGAAAAAAAAAATGACACTCTGCAGCAGCAGCACACCCATCATCAAACTCATTCGTTTTGATTTCTGCAGCAAAACATATGCATAGTCACACTGAAAGGGATAAATAAAGAGCATAAAGTCAGGCCTGGTTTTTGCCATTAGCGAGTTCTAATGACTCACTTAGGAGAGAACTGTGTTTTCAGCATGATTTGGATTTATGGATTCTGGAGAAGGGATTGTTTGCTAGGAGGGCGGAGATGCACCATCCACCCCAGTGTGGATGCCTGGGAAGATGCACTGCCCTGGCTTCCTTGGGTGGGGGGTAGGGCTCTCACATGAAAACCACATATTTTACTGGAACACTAAAGAAGGGGGTGCAGATTTGGGATTCAGATTATCTCTGGAGCTATGAACAGAACCATTTTCCTGGGTCTCCTAATTTTGGCAAATGAATAACTGGTCTGCAGATCAGACTTTGCCCACAGACATTCCCAGGGGAGTTGGTGCCAGCTGGTTGCTCAAACCAGGAGTCATCCGGACCCTCGGTTATGGGCTCCTGGAATGCCTGGCTCTCTGCGAAGACCAGATGCTACTCCAATTTATGGAGGAGACCTGGACAGCCAAAACAATTTCTTTTTAGGACAGTTGGCAGGGAAACTATGGCTTGGTGCCTTGGAGGGAGGTGGACAAGGAATTAGCATTAACCCTAACAACTCTTCGTATCTGCCTTTCTCTTCCCTCCCTAGGAACAACCAGCATGTGTACAGAACTTGACAGAGTTCAAGAAGCATTGAAGTCAGATGGTTCTGAACTAGAATTCCCAGCTGTGATAAATTGCTGCATGATCTTGGGCAAGTTACTTGTCTTCTCTCAGTCTCAGTCTCTTCAAACACAAAATATTACCTATTAATACCTATTTTTTACAGTTGTTTTGAAGGTTAATGAAATAAGTGAAAGTTCCTAAAACCATGCTTATCACATAAAAGGTGTTCAAAAAATGCTATGTGTTATTATTTCAGGGGAGGTACAGAAAAACCAGTGGGAGTCTGCCCAGAGGGCTGGTTAATCAACAGCATTACTTGCAGCTCTGGCCTCCTCCACAGGTCTTGCAGCGAGACTGTATGATAGCCTGTTTCCCCTTTAGACATCCACAAGGCCAAACAGAGGCACACTCTCAGCACATTTCTAATGCATTCCAGACCTTTGAGATTTAAATCCAAGAGAATACCCAGGCAGTGCCCAATGCTCTCTGCAAGCTGGCGGTGATCAGGAGCTGGAAGGCCTATAGGTTGGAGATCCTTGCTCTGCCTCCAACTGTCTTGGTGATCTGGGGTGCATTTCTTAACCTTTCGACCTTTGGGTTCCTCGTCTGTCCTGTAATACCACCTCCTTGAAGGTCTGTTACAAAAATTCAATATCATAGTGCATGGGAAATGCCTGGCATGTAATAAGAACTAAAAAACATCGGCCTGCTGCTGGATGAATTCTGTGGATAAACGTGCAACAAGGTGAGGCTTTGCTTTCTAGCAAATGCTCAATGCATAAAACCAGGTCCTCCCATCTCCCACCTTTGAGATTCCTTCTAAGCTTAGGCCCTTCACCCAACCTGGCCTCTTGGTTCCAGCAAGCCCCAAATATCCCTTCAGTCCCTTGCTCCTTCACTTTCCTGGCTGCCCACTTTCTAGAAGAGACTGCTCCTCTCAGGTGACAGTCAGGTCTGGAACTCTTCTGCAGAACCTGTGTGAAGGCCATAGTGAGGACCAGAGCCCTGCCTTCCACTTTAGGGCTCTGAGTGATACCCCAAAAGTCACCAGGTTTGGCACTCCAGGCAAGATCTTCCAATGTGGGAAAGAGTCTGGGTTTCTGCATTTCCCCTCAGAGGTGGTGCCCTAGCAGCTCTCAGAAAGCCCAGTAGGATGCCTCTGGCCATCAACAGCTGGTCTGGCAGGAGCCTCCACGGCTGGCAGAGAGGGTCCTGAAATATTGTGCCTCCAAGGATAGACTAGGCCTGGAGAGGGGTACTTGCTACAGGTGCTCTTCTGCTGCAGGGCACACTTGGAGCAAACCCTATCAGCAGTTTTTCTCACAGTGTGGGTGGCCAGCATGAGCAGCTGTGGTTGTGTCCACAGCCTCTCTTGTCATCACATAGCTCCTGTCCTGCAGGCTCCCATCTTTGCATCTCCACAGGACACCAGACCCAGGGCTTCTTCCCTCAGAAGTCTCCCAGGATACCCTCTCTGGTCTTCCCAGGATTGCCACTCTAAAGGCAACATCTTGTAGGATGGATGCTCTTTGCACATTCTGGTCACTTGCCTCTCCAGGCCCTGCCTTCAGATCTTGCCTTCCTACCATCAGGCCTGGCTCTGTCAGCCATGTGGCTTGTCCCATCACATTCACCCAGCTTCCTTTCTCTCCTCAGGCTGGAAGCTGATTAATTTGAGCTCATCGCGGCAGTGATTTAATGACTTAACACTCCACATGCTCTCAGCATTCCTGACACCATATTTCAGCATCTCCTTTCCTGTCCCAGCTCCAGGCTCAGGGAAGCTGGGCCTTGCTGTAGCCTCTGTCGTCCAGTAGGGGGCAGCTTTGCCCACATTTCCCAGCAGCCCAGGAAGCATCCTTCCCTGCACACCAGACAGGTCATCTCGACCAGTCACCCCAAACTCCACTTCCTTCCACTCATATTAACCCCTGTCAAATGCAGAAATTCCTTTCCAGAGCTTCTGGCCCAGCGTTTTTACACTGGCTGCACATAGTCACTGGAGAACTTTAAAAACATACAGATGCCAAAGGCTCCACACCAAAGCAATTAAGTCAGAGTGGCTGGGCGTGCCACCCCCCCCCCTGCCCCGCCTCCACTTGGGTGTTTTCAAAAGCTGCCCTGTGATGCTCATGAATGTCCCGGGCTGAGATGCACTGTAACTTTCTCCTGTCAAAGCATATCTTCTAACTTCTGGAATAGAATCCCTTCAAATATCATTCCCTATCCTTGGGCAGGAGTCCCTTTAAAAGAGGCAGACTCAAACAGCACAAGTCTGAGTATCCAAACCATGAACTTACGTACAAGAATTTGCCCACTCAAAAGAGAACTTTTTATGAGCTTTTGAGGCCTTTTTTTTTTTTAGAACAATGCCTGGTACTCAATAAATAAATATTAGTTATTTTTATAAAGAAGGTTTGATACAGGTCCCCCCACCTGACCTCCAACCATCTCTGCCCCTCCAGCTTCAAGTCAGAACACAGGCTTCAGACTCAAGAGGCAGTTGGTGAACGTGTGGGCTTTGGACGCAGACCTGGGTTAGAGCCCCGTGACCCCACTTTCTAGCTGCGTGGCCTTCGGCCAGTTGCTGTGCTTCTGCTTCCTCCACTGTTGTCACCAGGACTTAATGAGATCAGTGCTTGGGATCCCTGGGTGGCTCAGCGGTTTAGTGCCTGCCTTTGGCCCAGGGCATGATCCTGGAGTCCCAGGATTGAGTCCCACGTCAGGCTCCCTGCATGGGGCCTGCTTCTCCCTCTGCCTGTGTCTCTGCCTCTCTCTCTCTGTGTCTCTCATGAATAAATAAATAAAATCTAAAAAAAAAAAAAAATGAGATCAGTGCTGGAATAGAGTGAGCGCGGGGCACTTGCTAGGCATCACTCAGAACACCTTACACGTGGCTCGTGGCATCTGCACCAGAGGCAGGTGTCACCACCATCCCCATCTTACAGATGAGGAATCGGGGGCTCTGCAAGGGGAAGTCACTTGTCCAGTTACTCAGCTGGGCATGGTGCAGCCAGGGTGTGTCTGGCTCTGAAACAGTGTCCCTAACCATTATACCTCCTTGCCTTTCCTGTGCACGTCATGTATTCAGAACACCCCTGGCACGTGGAAACTGCTCTGTAAATGACAGCTGTGGTCGTCACTGATGCATACTAAGACTTTTCCCCGGACTGTCTGGGGCAAGGCTATTTGACAGCTCACATACACCTTCTGGAGGCAGCATTTAGCCAAAGAACCATGTGGTGCTCAAAGACTCAGAGATTTAAAAAAAAAAAAAAAAAAAGACTCAGATTCTCATATCTGTTCTCCCAGAACTACCATCCTTACAGCCCCAGAGCAGTCAAACTTCCTCTACACCTTTGCCCCTCCTCCCTGGTTCCTGTGGCTTCAGATACCACCCAACAGGTGCCCCCCCCCCCCACCCCTCCCCAAGCAACTTGAAGAAGCCTAGCATCTGCCTACTGGCAATGCAGGAACAACTGAGCAAGAGCCTTTTCTGGAATCCTTTGGGCAGTCCTACCCACCACCACCAGAGCCAAACAGATTTTAGGACAGCTCACTGCAAGAGGCAGCTGTTCCTACTATTCAGTAGTGCAAGGGTGAGGCCTACCAGCAGGAGAGTTTTTTAAGGCCTTCACCCCACACCGGCCACTTGAAATAACCAACTTTGTGCTAGCAAAGGCCAGATGAGGGTTACCACTACACATTGACTGGATTGGGTTTTGGCTTACACACACACACACACACACACACAGATTCAGAATCAACACCCAGGTTTACCCCACTGGAACCCAATTGGGTGGGGGGAAGGGGGAACCAGGCCACCATGGATAATGCACCAAACAGATAATCTACTTATGAATAATTGAGCTTATTGTTAGTATCAATGTCTAAAGCCATTGGCTGAAATTCCAAATAGGTTTCCAGGGGAGAGGAAGACTCTTCTGGAAAAGTAGCTCATGTCTCATATTCAACTCTCTGGTGTCCAGTGAGGGAACACAAAGCAACCTACAACTTATTTGGCTCCTTCTCCCTGCACACACACCCCACCTCTAAGGGTTCTTGACTGGGAGGGGTTTCAGGAAGTGAGGGGAGCTCCCTTCCTCCTCATTTCTCCCAGCCTTAGCTGTGAACTGCTCTGGACCCTTCCACTGATAGAAGCAGTTTTCGCTTAAGAGTGTTATCCAGTTAAGGCAAACCAAAATCTTCTGGAAATGTTCCTCCTACCCCACTTGCTTCTTCTGCCTCGTGGAGGCCCTGCCTAGAAAATCATTAGACTTCATCTTCTCCCAGAGAACCCATTAAGCAGGTCCATTCCTGCCTAGTGAGAGGGGTTCTGGCCTTGGAAATGTCTTGCTGCTGATGAAAGGGAGCCCTGCGCCCAGCATCACTGAGAACATCCCAGTCCAGAGCAGTGGTCGGTTATGCCTCAGAAGTCTCTAGGAGACGGGAGCCTGGCTAGCTCAGTCCATGGAACATGTGACTCTTGATCTGGGGGTTGTAAGTTCAAGCCCCATGTTGGGTGTAGAGATTACTTAAAAATAAAATCTTAAGACAAAACCCAAGAAAACCTAAAAATCAACAACTCCATAGGAGAGGAGGAGGGCTTAATGAGCACGTGTCCCCAGTCACATCTCAGGTTTCCTCAGTCACATCTCGGGCCAGCCCAAGTAGGAGCTCAGGACCTGGCCAGCTGTTTGATTGTGAGAGGAAGGAGTTTCAGGTGGATGGAGATGGGAAGTAGACAGAAGGGGAGGGGGCAGCCGTTTCTTCATGGGTCAGGGGAGTGGAAGGAAGGGAAACAGAATAGGGGCAGGGTTAGAAGCCACTCTCCCCTTCTCCTCATGTCTGGCCTTGGAGCAGATGTTTAGCTGTCCCTAAGAGATACCTGCCACAACAGAGGCCTCCTCGAAAGCCCATGCCTCACTCAGACTCTGTCCTACCACAGGCCCCTTCACAGTCTGCCTGATGTACTCCTTGGGAAGCCTATTGTCTGGGACAGCAGGCCAGGTCATGTCATCTAAGTCTCTTGTCCACCCTTGCCCCCCACCCCAGCCACGGTGCCCACCTCACATGGTAGGTGTTCAGCAAATATCTATCAGCTTAAAAATACCTATCAGCTTAAACGAATTGCTCTTCAGAAGAACCCATAGCAGGGGGTGGGAGATGGTATCATGGGTGTCCGGGAGCCAGGGCGGTCAACGCCTCAGAGAGTGTGGAAAGAGAGAGAGAGGGTATGGGGGTTCCGTTACCTGTATCCTGTCTTCGGGCAGCTCCGTTTTCATGGCCAGCATCTCCCGGGCATAGACATCTGGGTAGTGGGCCTCATTGAATGCCTTCTCCAGCTCCTCTAGCTGGTAGGAAGTAAAGATTGTCCTAGGAGAGCAAAACCAGACACTCAGGACACAGAAACTGAAAGAGACTGTTCCAGAGAGGATAGAATGGCCCTCCTCTATGTCTCCTGGACAGACCCCAAATACAGGCTAGCTCAGTACAATCAGACACAAACTCCCTCACACACACACACACACACACACACACACCACTCACACTCACGCTCACATACGTTTACACACACACAAGGCTTCACCCTTCTAGACTCTTCTTCATTCAAGACTGAGGATCCACACTGCCCTTCTTGGGAGGACATTATTTTAGCCCTCAGGGACATTTCATACTGAGACTCTTTCTAGAAGTGATTCAGGGGAAAGGGTGTTGAGATAGAAATTTTAGAAAAGTATAGAAAGCCCTTCTTCCTCCTCCCAAGCATGGAGTGAGGGACTCACCAGATAAATAAATGCCTCGGGTCCACTGGGACCTTCCTAGTTTCCTTTCACAGAGAATGGTTGATCTTTTCGAGGACACCCACGTTCAAAGACCCACCAGAAGGTCCATTGCAACCACAACCCTGGTGTTTATACAACTGAGAATGGAATCTCCCACCTCCTCACAGCCCCCAACACCTTGCCCTCCTCATGGGCCTTTCCCCTGCCACCACCCAGACCTACCAGCTCCTTAGAGCTGCCCTCAGGTCCCCTCTCCATGTCCTGTGTTCAGAAGATAAGGAACACCTTCCAACAATCTCACACCGAGGCTCAGCCACTCATCCAGGGGCATTCCATTCAGGGGGAGTTCCATTCAGGTGTGAGAGAGCCTACCTACACAGCCCCCACTCCCCAAAGAGCAGTTTACATTGACCTATTTGGGTCCTAATCTGTTTTAAGAATCTGGCAAAAGCTACATCCTTTCGCCCTAGGACAAGGTACAAATGAGTGTGCTCCAACACAGAATTTCACCTCCCATATCAGGGTCTTCACAGACACCCCCCCCCCCTTAACCATAAATATCTGCAGACAGGCTCGGATTCTTCTCTCTTCAGACCTTAATTTCCTTCCAGGTGACCTTTATCCTGTACCCTTATCAAGTCAATGGGCAATGTAATCCCCATCCACAAACCCAGCTTGTAAAAATGGCACATTCTTTGCCTGAGCCGCCGGTACCTTTGAGAATGGTACATTCTTTGCCTGACCCTGGGACCAGCGCAGGGGGTCAGAATCCTTCATTGATGCCCTCGTTCTCACACTCACTCAACACAAGGAAAGAGCACAAGCATAAATAAGCCCCATTGGGTCCCTGTGCTGGTGTCAGCTTTAAGATCTTGAGGGAAGACGTACGGGATGAGTGAGGAAGAAAGATTCTGCCCTTTATAGAAAATGACTGGTTTGATTCTAAATTGTTTCTCCTATTCTCTTGGGAGGGGGGAATGGAATGTTTATGTACACAGAAAGTGGATTCTTCAGAATTTTGAAGATCTGCTGCATTCTATTTTGCTCTTGCCACTTACTGAAGGGCCCCTGAACAGATTGTCAAAATAAACAATCAAAGTATGTAAGTCGTCTGAAAACTAGGGAAACCAAGGCACACGGGTGTTGCGGCTTGGCCAAAGTCAAAGAAGGGAGATGATAATAGGTCATTTAGAATCATTCAAGTGCCAGCCTCTGCTCGGGAGCACTTTCATTGAAAACAAAACAAAACAAAACAAAAATCTCAAATCCCCTAAACTTCCCCTCATTCCATCCTCAGAGCTAATCTGCGTGTTGATACTGATGTGCTCTCCAAGGAGGCTCCTGCATCCCCAAAATGTGATCTAAACCCTGATTCTGGCTTAATGCGGAACCCCAGACTCTTCAGGTGCCCACTGCATCCTGTCTGCAGAGGAGCTGAGCTTCCCGGCACAGAGAAGAGCAGATTCCGAGAGACTGACAAGGCTGCTGCTCCATCCCGACTCCCCTCTCCAACCCTAAACCCAGCGTCTTTCTGGGAGATAAAGAGATGCCCATCCGTCAGTACCAGACTCCAGGAGCTCTTACCTGAAATCTCCAAATGAGAAAAGCTCAGGAAAAAAACAATTTTTTTCTTTAACTAATTAAAAGCCTTACCGGCCATCAGTAGCCCTCTCGTCTCTAATAATCTGCTCCCTTCGGGCACCAGAAATTGCATGAAACCTAGGGCAGGTGGCAAGTTGCACTGTCTCACTGAGAAGCTCCAAAGCTCCCAAAACATCTCCTCGATGGGGAGGGCATCAGAGGAGGACAGGGTCAGGAGCCTTACGCAGAGAGAATGGGCTATGGGTCAGCCAGCTCCAGGTGCCACACAAGGAGATATCCTGGAGCAGAAACACTGGTCGGGCGCCCAGGGGATGTTTTCTCCAGGACTCTCCTTTCTCTGTGAACCTCTTTTCCCATTTCTGCACCAACAGAGAAGCAGTTCAGCCCCGACTCTGAGCTGTCCTCCCCCCCATGGTCCCCATCCCTGCCCCTGCTGGGGGTGTGGTGTGGGGGGAAGCTGACAGGATTACCCATGCTGGGACCAGCATGAAATGGGTGCACAAAAGATGTTGTAATGAATATTTGTTGGATGAATGAATGTGAAAAATGACCCAGGATCCATGTTTCCGTTTAAAATAAAACAGAGCTAAACACAACAAAAAAAAAAAACGCTGCCTAAAGGGAACGAATAAACGAGGTCACTGAGAAACCAAGTCAAAGTTTACCCTCATTCCAGCCTGAACCTACTGGGGCCTGAGAGGACAGGAAGAGCCATTTTAAAAGGTGGGAGCCAATAGTGGAGTTTGCAAGGGCTAGCTAAGAGGCAAATGCAGAAAAGTATCTGGAGAAACTGGTGCAAAGAGGCTGAGAACAAACTGGGGAGAGGAGGATGGGGTAGCCAGGCGGCTCCCCAGGGGAGAAATGTCCCAGGCACCAGCAGGAACCTCGTGGACACCCCACCAGGACTGGGGTGCAGAGAGAGATTTGGGGAAACAGACTGGAGGATGAGCACAGGGATGGAGCCTGGAAGCAGCACTCGCAGAAAGACAGGCAGATTTTTGGTTCTCGCTTCTTTCCTTTAACAATACCCCCCCCCCCCAACACCACCCTAAATGTCTATAAGGAACTAGTAGCGGTGGTGTCAATGGGAAGGGAATAAGGGGTCGACGTGGGGTTACTTTTCAGGATGTATCTTTCAGCACCTATCGAATTTTAAAGTTCGCCAGGAATTGTCTATTTGAAGACATATATATTTTTAAAAAAATTCTCTCTGTAGCCGGTACCCCGGCGCAGCCCGCTCGACTCCCGCTGGGGCCGGTGGGGTCATCCAATCCACCACACAGGTTCCCTCCCCATTTTACAGACAAGGAAACTGAGGCTCACGGAAGGGAGGAGACCCTCTCAGGATCACAAAAGAGCAGACGCCTAACGAAAGATTCCCATCAGGGGAGATAGAGCACCCTCAAGATGTTTGGAACGGTGGGAGCAGAAGGATGGGGGTGCGTGGCAGGGCGGACAGGGCCGGCGGGCGCGGACCCGCCCGGGACAGGAGGCAGAGGGGCCCGCCCGCGCGGGAGGTGGGGGCCACTCCGCGCGGCGGCTCTCCGAAGGCACCAACCTGGGGCCGCGGCCCCTCCCTGCGCGGGGTCGGCCCTGGTTCGGCCTCTCGGTTCTCCCGCAGAAGGAAGAAGCCCGGGCCGGGGCGGCCGCACAGCATCCTCCGCGGGTGTGGCTGGACGCCGGGGGCCCGGGCGGACGTGCCCAGATGGCGTTCGGCCTCCGCGCCCTGGCGCAGCGCAGCCCGGGACTTGCAACCTAGGAGCCGGCGGGATGCGGTTCGAGCCCCCCGACCCCCAGACGGGATCTGGCAGGGAGCCGCCGAGCAGGAGAGGGAACAACAGAAAAAGCGCCGCGGGGGCCTTACCTGTGTCGCCGCTTCTTCCGTTTCTTGGTCTGGTTTAAAGCCGATTTGGACATTTTTCGGTCGCTGGAGGAAACATCTTCAGAATCTGAAAAGCGAGCGGAGGCACATGCGGCAGGAAGGGGGGCGCGCTCGGCAGCGCCCCGGGACGTCAGGCGCCCGAAGCCCGCGAGGGCCCCACCCGGGCCGCCCCCGGGAGCCGCGGGGACCTGCTCTGCCGGCCGGGGCTGCCCTCCGGGAGGTCGGCCCCATCCCTTAGCGCCGGCCGGCTCTACCCACGCCGCCGCCCGAATCCGGAGATTTGGTACAGATTTCGTTGTAAGAGAGGCAAAGGCCCCAGTGTGCTCGGGGCAGGGGCGGCGGTGGGGCGCGGCAGCCTCGGGCTCCCAGGGCCCCAGGCGGGGGTGTGGGCGCCGCGCCCTGCCCTGTGCCCGCAGCCCGGAGCCCCGCGCCCGCAAGCCGGCCCCGAGGAGCGGAGCTGGGGCGCGGGGAGCGGGGCGCTGGGAGGCGCTGGGGTCTCCCCGGCACAGCCCGTTCGTCGGTGCCTGAAGAATGAGCCCCCGCTCGAGGCTGGAGAGACTGCGACGCGCCACTTTTCGTTGCCCCTCCAGATGAAAATAAACAACTACAAAGATAACGAAAAATCGGGGGAGCCGCCGAGCGCGAGCAGGAGCCGGAGGCCGAGCCGGCGGGGACGCACGGCCGGCGGGGAGAGCGGTCCAGGGAGGGCGCGGCGGGTCGTGGGGGGCGGGGAGCCCCCACCCCGAGCCCGCCCGGCGCCGGCTTCCGATGGGTGGTGGCGTTCAGGTGGAGCCGGAGGGTGGCCGCTCCCGCCGCCGAGGCCAGGCTGTCCAAGCTCGTGGGGGTGAGACAGAAAGCCCAGCGGCCAACGCGGGCGTTGTGGACCGGGGGAAAAGAGGCAGAAACGACGACTTGGGATACCGGGGCGGGGGCCGAGGCGGGCACCCGGCCCCTGGGCCGCCCGCCCACGGAACAGAATCGGCTCCCGGGGCGCGGGTCCTCGGCAGGCCGGGGCCGCAGCGGAGCAGCGAGCTGGGGGCCCCGCCCGCGCCGCGGGCTCCGACACCGCCGCCGGCGTTCCGGGGGGCCCAACCCGGCGCCGCCGCACAGCCGGGCCCCACGCGGGGACCCGAGACCAGCGCGGAGGCCGGAAACGCCGGGCCGAGACCTGCCCGCCCCGCCCCCGCCCCCCGCGCGGGCCCCGCGCCCGGAGCTGCGCCCCCCGGGCCTGGAGCGAACTTCTGCGCGGGGAGGAGGCCTCGCGGTGCAGCGAAAGCCGACGGCGTGGGGCTCCCGGCTCCCGCCCGCGGCCGGCAGCCTGGCAGCCTCGCCCTCACCTACCCGAGCTGGCCGTCTGGCTGGTGTCCAGCGGCCCCGACGCTCTGCCCAGCGGCTGCAAGTGGACGCTCTGCGGGTCGGACAGCACTTCCAGGAAGGTGGGCTGCGCGTAGAAGCCGGGGAGCCCCCCGGGCCCCAGCAGCCCCATGCCGCCCACTCCCGCGGGGCTGAGCACCGAGCGCGCCGCCAGCAGGTGCCCGGGGGCCAGGCCGTCGAGGGCAGCCCGCGGGTGGGAGCTGGGGGGCTCCTTGTTCAAACCCAGGATCTCCTGGATGCCGAACCCTGTGCACCTGGCCGGGGCGCCCCCCGAGGTACTCTTGGCCACTGTCTCGGATTTGGGCTTGCTCAGCGCTTCCCCCGCTTTCCCCGTCATCTCCCGGCTCTTTGGAGGGGCTGAGGCCGCAGGTCTTTTGCTCCCCCCACCCCCCCGCCGGGCTCCCCGCTTCGCGAAGTTGGTCCCAGGTGCCCCCTCCGGTGTCTAATGCTCTGGAGCCCCAAGGAGATTCCCTTTTTATCCAACCAGGCGGCAGCCCAAGTGGGGTCAGAGCTGAGCAGCCAATCACGGGGGCCAGGAGCATTAGGAATTCCAAAAAGCTGGCAGCTCCCGCCGCAGGCAGCGCCCGAGGGGCCAGGGCGCTGGGGGCCGGGCACCCGCACCCGGTGGACTCGGCACGACGCCCATGGGCAGGGACCCCAGGGTCCCTGAAATGAGACAGCAAGGTTCAGGGCTGTTCCAGGAGGCTGGGTGGCTTGGGATTCTGGGCAGAGCCTGGCCCGGGACATGTCCCTGGGGTGGGCTGGGAGGATGGGCTGAGGGCAGATTCTAGAAAGTGAGAGTCCTCCTCCCTCCCTTATGTCCAGTGCAGATTGACAGGGTCAAAGAAGCCCAAATATGGGATCTTCATGTAAAAGACAGAACAAGGAAGGGGGCAAGTGCCCTGGACAGGGTGTGTGGTGACAGTGGGAGAAAAGAGGGGGTCACAGTGTGAAGAGGGAGATGTGCAGGTGGGAAGAGGTCCACGCTTGCCTTGCAGCCCAGGATGAAGTGCCTAGTTCAGAAGAACTACTCAGTAAATATTGGCCCAAAGAAGACATACATGATGAAGGGGTCAGGAGTAGGGGTCCCTGGCAGGAGAGAAGAACACTGGTGATTTCTTTTGGAGAAAAACCATGGGCATTTGAACATCTTCCTAGAGTGAGCATGAGTATGAGTGTGCCCACTTCCATGGGAGGACTTCATGTATCCTTCCATCCATCGTTCAACTAATGCACATTGAGCACCTACCTTCCCATCTCTGAGCTGGGAGCTTGAGGTCTGGCTGTGAATCAGATGGACACGCAAGGGGTCTGCTCTGCCTCAGAGTTCACTGAGCAGATGGAATGAAGAGGATGGGATTGCTGATGTGAGGAGCGGGCTGGAAAGAGGGCATCAGAGGCAAGTCCCTTGACTAACTCCTGCCTTAGAAGTTGCAGAATTGCAGCCAACTGGGCCAGTTGAAAAGTGGCGAGAGAAAAGTCTGAATTCCCAAAGTGGGCATTAGAGCCACTGGTTTCCTGCATGAGAGCTCTGCGGGGAGCATGATCCCCTTGGGCCCAAACGTCAAGTGAAGGTGATTCTACACACACACACACACACACACACACACACACACACAGGACACCTGCTATGAACCTCAGAGTCCCAGCATTCCACCAGTTCAGCTAATTCTTCTGTGACATTCTTGGGGCTAGGGACTGTTTTATTTACCTTGGCATTCCCCTCTCTACTGTCCCTAATATACAATAGGTTTTAAATCAATTTTGCTTGCTTGCTTGCTTGCTTTCTTAAAAGGAGTAGCCTTTATTCCCTTGGTTCACAAATAAAGTTGGTCAAATTGATTGCTTTAAATATTCCTTGAATTAAAGTCACCCTATTGAGGCAAGATGAAGACAGAGTCGGTTGCTTTAAGCCAAGACTGGAACACCAGGCTGGGGGAGAGAGTCCATTCAAGATTTTCTGGTTAGTCAGCTGCAACCCCCCAAATAAATCAAAACCTCCTCAAGCAGCCTGCCGCCAAGGTGTCTAGTACCTCTTGTGGTTGCCATGAGGCCAAACCGAGAGGTGAGAGGAGACCCCCTAGGGTATGGAAGCCCAAGGCCTTGCTGTCAGGGCTGTTATGAGGTAGGTCTCCACTCTGGTCTGATCCACATAAGAGCTGGAACTAGCCAGGGGATTTCTTAGCGCAGGAGGTGTCTGGGAGAGGAGTGCTGTTCACTCCAAGGGCTGCCTCCTTGTCCCATAAAAATACCATTCCCCCTGTGCTCCGATGTCGCTCAGCCCCTTTATGTGGCAAGAATCTCTGTTCTCACAAGAATTGCTGTTGGCATCTTGGTTCTGCATATGGAAGTTGACATAGCTATTCTTGTTTTTTTTTTTTTTAAGATTTTATTTATTTATTTGACAGGGAGAGAGAGCAAGAGTACAAGCAGGAGGAGGGGCAGAGGGAGAGGGAGAAGCAGATGCCCTGCTGCACGGGGAGCCCCATGAGGGGCTGGATCCCAGGACACTGGGATCATTACCTGAGCTGAAGGTAGATGCCTAACCAACTGAGTCACCCAGGCATCCTGTTCCTTCCTTCCTTCCTTCCTTCCTTCCTTCCTTCCTTCCTTCCTTCCTACCTTCCTTTTTTTCTTTCTTTCTTGAGTATAGTTGACACACATGGCATAGCCATTCTTCCTTGCAAGGTGCATACTCAAGGATGTACAATCTTTTTTTTTTTAAGTTTTATTTATTTATTCATGAGAGATGCAGAGAGAGAGGCAGAGACACAGGCAGAGAGAGAGAGAAGCAGGCTCCATGCAGGGAGCTTGACATGGGACTCTATCCCGGCTTTCCAGGATCACGCCCTGGGCTGAAGGCAGGTGCCAAACCGCTGAGCCACCCAGGTGTCCCAAGGATATATAATCTTGAGGCATCCTTCACCTTGTATTCTATGGAGTTGGGTTCCATGTGGTTCCCTGGAGTTGTGCAGAGCAATGAGGTAAGAATTTGCCTTTCAGGTAAGAATTTCTATCCCCATTTTATGAATATGGAAACTTAGATACCCAGAGGTTAGGCAAGTGACCTAGCTAGTAAGGGGCAGAGGCCAGACTCAACCTCAAATGAGTCTGGTGTCCAAAGCTGTTCTATTTTGATTTCATCCTTTTCTTGGCCTCTTCTCCATGCCAGCCTATCCTGGAGGGATGAATGGGGATGTTATTAATGGTATCTGTCATGTTGCTTTCTTATCACGGGACATCCAGGATGAGCCAGATGCCAGCCAATGGGCAAGGTTGTAAGTGATGAAAAACAAGAGCGACGTGATGGAAACTTGGCTCTTGCCAGGAGATGAGGATGAAAAATCTCTTGACCAAACCCCATATCTGAAGTTGCCAATTCCCTGCCCCAAGTAACTACTCCAGGGAGGTAGTTACCATCTTGACCAAGGAGGTTGGAGATGGGGGCAGCCCTCAGGCCCTCTGAGAGACTCCTTTCTAGAGACTGCTGGTAGAGGGAGGACCCAGCATCAGCCTGAAGCCAATCCCACCCTCAGACTGGAACTGCTGACAGACTCCTGGTGGGGGTATGGGCTGTCTCTGAATTTGGGGGTTGGAGGTAGGGGGAGTGAAATGTACCCTTTGGGAGACATTTAGCTAGGTCACACTGGATCCAAATCCTGGGTCTGCCACCTAACAGCTCTGTGGCTTTGAGCCAACCATTAAATTCTGT